>NC_084493.1:20357821-22757821 GCF_030035675.1 Rhineura floridana | reverse complement strand
AGAAAGAATTGGATAAGGCTGTGAAGAGGGATAATACTCTTTTTGAGAGCGGAGGAGAAGAGTGGAAGGAGAGGACCAAGAATCTAAAATATATAAGACTGTCTCCAGTGTTCTTTGTCCACTTTTGTGCTAGCAGACAGGTGAGTTTTAATGTTGCACAACAGGGGAATCCAACACAACAGTTTTGCTAGCAGAAAATTGTTGTGCAACAGACAGATTCCACAATCTGTGTTATGACAAAGTTAAGAGCTACCTGATTATGCATTCTCTTGCACAACAACATTATACTGTCGCAAAACATTTCTCCAGTGGGACAAATATACCGCTAAGGAATTTTAACTTAGTGCTGCATTGTAGCCCCCCTCTGAATACCGCTTACCATAAAAACCTTTTTCATAGGGTAGCCATAAGTCAGGATTGACTTGAAGGCAGTCTATTTCCATTTCCATTAGATACAACCCATAGTTGTGAGTTTCTCCAGATGACAAAGAAACTGCTGTTTCTCCATTTGATGAGCAGAGTAAGGTAGGGATTGTAGGTCACTTTCTGGGCAGAAGTGCCTCTGTCTTTCAATAGGTTTTTGGCAGGGAGTCTTTCAGTACTTCCTAATAGGTGAGCATTTACTAATTTTCCTATAACCATTTGTTTTCCCACTTCCTGAGGTTTTCTTTCTTTGATAATGCATCGAAGTAATTTAAGTATAAAATTGGAAAGCCAGGTAAGTGAAAATTGTTAGATAGATCTAAAACAAAAGCAGCCTGTAGTTGCAAGTTTTAGGTACAGCTGTTCCTTGCTTCCTTAAGGAGCCTCTCGGGGTGTGCCACTTGAAACAGTGTGTGAGGTTCTCTCGGCAAGAAGGAACATCTCTATCATCGTACTACATCTTTGGGTTTCTTTAAATGATTTATAATGCAATAGTTTTTTTGTTTCTCAGTAACTAAAGAGGGTTCTTCTGACGGGTCTAAGATGGAAAATCTTGCTTTTTTCCCCTTCTGTAAGAAATCTAGCATTGTACATTTCCTCCATAGTATGAGCTTGCACCAAACGTATGATGCCTATTTGTGGAGCCAATAGACTGGACTGAGTAAAGGCAAGGTTTGCATGCCTGGAGAAGGCCCACCAGTTTAATAAAAATGTATTTAGCATAAGATCCAATATCATCTTTGCTCAGTAAGTGTATACTTTATCCGCAGTATCACATTTAAACACCATGATAAAAATGGATACAATTAAATTGCATTTAAAATTATTCCATTGGTGTGGAAACAAAGGTTTTCTCCCCAACTTGAAGCATATACTTGAATGGAGAGTAATTTCTAATGTTTCATAGTGGCTTTCTTGGTAGCTTCTTGAAGAAGTTAGATAACCCTATGTATGAAAAGTGTGTCATGCTATGTACAGCAGTTCAGTTCTGTGGTTCTGCCTGTGATTTGGGCTGTTGGATTTTACCTTAGGGGAGTTTATAATTTCCGAGCCTTGACTCAGACCATCTTGATTAGGGAAAAATGGCTTGAAAAATGTTCTCTTTTCTAAAGATAGGGAAGATGCAAAACTTGGAGATCTGAACTAGGTTACTATAACCATTTAAAGTAGAAGAGAATTATAGGATTGGAGGATTGGATTTGGAAATAAATGTAGAAATTGCCCAGAAATTGAGTGGGTACTGGTTCATTATATAACCTCAATTGTGCAATATGTGTATATTCTACTCCTGTTGGACAGGCTGCCCAACAATAAAGATCTGGACAGTTTTATGCTAGCTGTTGTGTAAAGTATTCATCTTTTATACTATCTTTTTTGTTTAGGTGAAATAAGGTGAACAGTCTCCTCACTTTTAAGTTAAATGATTAATGTGTCTGTAGGCTTTGGGTAAAGTGATGGCATTTGACTTTGTTAGGATGAAATAGACAGGACCTTTCAAAACATTAGCTTTCTTATAGTGAGCAGATGCCTGTAGGAGAAGCAGTATGTTACATGGTGAAGGTGGAATTGGGCTGAAGAAGCCCTACCCCAGTAGTCAACTGGCCCTGGCTGGCTTAATTTACTGGCATAAAAAACCTACTATTAATATGCACAGTTCATAAATCACAGATCTTGTATTGTTGCTTGGAAGGGAATGGTTTCACATATTTTTACTATTTTACTAGTTAGGATGGTTATTAAAAGTAAAAGTACACCACATTCAAAGAATGGCTGTTATGAAAGTTTACTTACAACTGGTCAGTCTTCAAAAATGTCTGCTAAATAAGATTTTGTCCTAACATAAAGCTACCTGTGATTATGAGCCTCTCTGAGTATTGCATATGTTACAGATAATGTTGCAGAGAATAATAATTTTGAGCAAGGTGATATGGGGCCCTCCTCTTATTCTATTTATTTAAAGTGCGTTTATCTGGGGGGTTTTAAGCCAAAAAAAATCTCCCAGAGTGAATCAATAGCAAGATACTGCCCTCAGGCTTGCACATTAAAAGGCATGGCACACAAGGAAAAAAAGGATTGAGTGTGAAGAGGAAAAACAGGCTTGTGTACTGGTTCTTAATGGTTCTTATATAACTTCCTTCACGGGGTTGGGTTTTTTCCTTACATATCTCATGGCTGTTAAGATTGTAATGTTGCAGCTGGAAACCACATGAAGAACTTTCTACCAATAATATTACCATAATATTTACATGCACGCACCCCTGCAAAAGTAGAATTGTGAGTCAGTAAAGCCTTTACAAAAAGTGTGACTTCGTAAACATAATATTCATTTGGATCTTTCAGCATGTTTCTGGAGTTCGTGTGAGCTATGTACAGCAGAGGTGACATCCTCAGATGGATTGGGGGGCCAAAGATCAAAAATTATTTACTAAAAAATCACAAAATGGTGGAGGTGAAGTAGTAGGACAAATTGTAAACTTTATAATTCCATTGCTATCCAATGCTTGTGTTTTTTTACATCTTTCTCCCCAAAATTCCTGTTTAGAGCTTCCTACTTCTGCCTCTTACCCCAAATTACCAGCTGAATTTAAATCTTAGAGCCAACCAAGCATCAATATGAACAGATGATATGAACTTTGCTTTTGCAGTGTGTTTAAAATGTTTACTTTAGGTGTGCTGTCTTTCCTTGTAGCAGGACAAATTTTGATGTATACATGCAGTTTTCTTTGCATTTGCCAGTAGTTACTTGTAGAAAAGAAAAATATGAGCTGAGGGTGGAAATGGAAGAGTGTAGACTCAGTATTGTGCCTTGCAATCTGTGCTACCATGGCAATTTGCAAAAGAGGAGCTGCTGATCTTGCATTCTGGTGCACTTAGCTGTTGCAGATACCACCTTGCTAGAGGGCAGTATTGCAGCTTCTAGTACAGTAGTTGCTAGGTGACATTAGGTTCCAGTAAACTTTTTCCACTCTTACAAAGCCTTGGCCCAATTCCCGCAGTGAGTGGTTTGTCACTGAAATGAAGTTTTGGCTACTCTGCCTATATCTGCTTTCTTGCTCAGCTCTTGATTTGCCACCCCAGCTGCCAGCCCTCATGTGGCAACGGGGATTGATCTTGACAGCCTCCTTGATGAATCAACCAAGTCACTTGGTAGTAGGCAGATCGTACCTTCCCATGTGTTTTGGCAATATCTGCATATCTTCTTATGGCAACATGTCTGTGCACTGCAATGGACCATTAGACCCTCTCCCCTTTTCTGTAATCGCATGACAGCATAAAATTGCATAACTTCATGCATTAATATATTATTTAATGGTCACTATCTGTATGTTTTTATTTTCCCATGATAAACAGTAATTAGAAGATTACAGTGTTCATATTTTTGCCTTTGGTTGTCATACTCAAATGAAATCAATTATAGTTTTCTGTTCCTAGTTGGAAAAGAACCAATTAAATCCTTTATTTTTACCAATGCTGTGCATGCACACACAACTTTCTTTAACTCTTAAAGCTAGCGATGCTCTTACCTGTAATTTTACCATCTTAATTTTTTTCTAATATGTCTGGATGGCAGAGATGTATTCTAGTCCCTCTGCTGTTTAATCTTTGTTTGAAACTTTGTGCTTCTGAGCACCACTTGCACAGAAATCTCATTTACTGTATGCCAACAATGCTGTTACTATTCTCGAAATCCTGACTTGGACTTAAAAGACTTATGACTAAATTCTCAGGTAATTGCAAGACAAAACTATTGGCAATCAACTATGTACATCCACAAAGAAATACTGTTTATGGTAAGAACAACTGTTCCTTCTCCCCTGTGATATTTTATGGGAAGCACCAGAGATATATAAATATTTACTCATGGCCATGAGTTGATTTACATTCTGCCATTATTTACAACTGAGTTATGATTATACTGTTCAATAGACTGTTATTGTATTGTTGTTGAAATATGTTGCTGTTGCTTTGTTAACAATATTAATATTTCAATATTTAAATTTTTATACACTGAATTGTTCTTTTCTGATTTGTATTTTGTATTTGTTTATTTTTTGTGAGCCGCCTTGAGGGGCTTTTTGGCCAAAATGAGGCATAGAAATAAACCATAACATAACATGTAAACAGTGGGCAGAGCAATCCAACTTGTTGGAGGCCAGCAGGAGCAAAGCAGGCAAAGGCAGAGCTGGCAGAAGGGGCCACCACATCCAGCTGCCGCTTGGAGGCCTTGTAGAGAGAAGGAGGCTGGTTGCGCCAGTAGGGAATGGTGGAAGGAATTAAAAATACATGTTTCCTTCCACCACCCCTTTTCCCAGCGTATCAGCTGCCGTGACAGAGAGGGCTGTGGGAGGGAGCTGAACAGGACCTGGATATCGCGTAAGTCCCCCCTCAGCCCCTCTTCTGACATGCCCCTAGAATGCGCCTTTTGCAGACCTTCTGCTGGCTTGCCTTTCATTGGGCTGGGCTTCCCTGGCGGACCTCTGGCTGAGCTGGGATGAGGGGCTTATACCAACATAGCCCAGCCAAGCTGGGACCCAGCCAGCCTAGCCAGAGGTCCACCATATCCAAGTCCCCTTAGACCAGCGTAAATAACAATTGGATTGTGCTCTTGGAGATTTTGATGATTAAGCCATATATACTAGTAAATAAAATAATAAACAATAAATAAAACTAAAGTGCTTATTTTTGACAAAGAAACATAAGAAATATGAATGAGCCCCGAATGGTCATGTTATAGAACAAGCTAATAATTTTAAATACTTGGAAGTTACTTCTCAATTCACTTTGTCCTGGTCACTTCAGATTCAAAATACTACATTAGGTGTTCTGAACATTCTGCTGCACTATTGAGGTACTGCTGTACAAAATGAGATCACCCTACTGTCAGTTTTGAAGGTGTACAAACCAAAGTAGTTACCAAGATTATGTACGTAATCTAACTTTGGACATTCAAGATTATTTATGTACTGCTTCAAACTGACACATCTAAATAGTATACAGTAAAATCATTACATAAAATTCAAAATAGAATAAAACATTGCAGATCCCAGTTGCAACATATATAGATGTATAGCACCAGAAACAATGTGTGAAGAGATAAGGACATAATTGTAGCTAAACCTTAATCAAGAAAGGCTTGGGTCAAAAAGTAATTAGCAGGCACCAAAATCTGTGCAGGGATATACATACTTGCCACAAAAAAATGGGGATGGGGCAGCATAAAGTAGGGACTAACCAGCTGAAGGCTCTGTGCTGTCAGAAAAGATTTCCTAACTGAGTGTAGTGACTGGGCAGAGGCGTAGGAGGAGAGGCAATCTCTCAAATAACCAGACCCTCACCTGTATGCCAATGCCATAACCTTACACTTTGCCCAGTAGCATATTGTCAGCCAGAGTGAATCCCTAGAAAAGAACTCAAACCACCTTTTGGAGAGAGATCTTCTGTATCCCAAGATGTGTGTCTAGTGTAGTCTTACAACTTTGTTCTTTGGAAACAATAGTGTGGTCCCTTTTAACTAATTACTGGCTTAGCTAAATCTCTTGAGGATAATATAGGTGATCAGTCTTTAGCTTTGCTTGATAATTTTGCTTATTCATGATTAAAGTTCGTTGACTTTGTTGGTAACAACACCAGCTATTTTCTATCCTGTCTTCAGCCACTTGGCTTAAAAAACTAATGGCTACATTATAGAGACTTTTAGATCTTGGAAAATTCATTAGCTCTGGCAAATGAGGGATGGTCACCGCTGTACCTCACCTACAACCTAGCATTGATTATCTACCTGTTATATATTTAGTGACATTGAATATTGCTAGATACAGGAGACCATTTTAATAGCTGAGTACAGTGCTTTGCCATCAGCAATTTTGGAAGGTCAGCTCACCATGGCACTTGAGAGTTTGTCCTATGAAAATGGCCCAGTTGAAGTGTTACCCATATTCTCTTGTACTGTAATTTGTCGGGATGTAGGACCCCGGTATTCTCTCTGCAGTTGGTGAGCTCGTCATCTCAATGGCAGATTCCAATCCTAAAATCACAGAAAATATAGCTGTTACTTGCTGTAGCAATCAATACCAGGTCACAATTTTTTAAACAGTATGAGTCAAAATTTTCTGTATTTTTAACATTTTTGGATCATGGATTTTGTTGTGCTCTCATTCTAAAACACACAATTTGTGTTCATGTATGTTCTATTCCTGGCTAAGGTTGTCTTGATAACCTTACATTGTATTTGATGTCTTTGGTCTGTAGATCAGTAAACTGGAACTTACCTGGTGGTTAGAAACATCAATTACTGAATCACTAGAACAACTTTGGAAGCTTTTTTTAAATAGTTTGAGACAATATTTGAATAATGAGAATACTGTAGAACCTTGCTATAAGGTGCCTTAATGTACTGCTGTTGTGCCCTTGGCGCACCAGGAGTTAGCTCAGGCAGATGAAGAGGAGTCAGATGAGGATGAGGATCCTGGGAGCGTTGAAGGAAGGGAGAGTGCAGTCAGGCCGCAGACTCCATTGGCCAGCCCCTCCATCGAGGCAGTTCCTGCTCTGCCTTTAAGCCCCCTGCCTGAGCTGTTGGGAAGTGATCCCTTGGACGCGCCACCCATGCCCCCACAGGAATCCTGCCTGGCACTTCAAATGCTTCCCAGCCAACCAGCTTTCCACTTCCTGAGGTTGAGCCATCACCTATCGAAGCCCTGCTGTCAGATGGGCCAGCGGAGGCTTGCCCCTCCTCAGAAGTTGGTACGATTAGAAAGAGCAAGGATTGGAGAATAAGCAAAGAAAACTTCTATTGTGAACATCTAAGATGCCTTTACTCTAAGGGAGGCAGAATTGAAGCCTTCAGGATTCTAGGTACAGCTGCTAAAAAGAGCAGATTTTTAAAAAACCTTGATAAGTCTGGCCAGAATCTTGTAGTAACAGATTATTCATATGAGGTGCATGTTTTATCTCCCTCAAAATAGGGAGAATAGGGTGTATGTAATCTACTCCCTCATGAAATGTAGATTTTCTGACTAGTGCTGTTTTTTGTTTTGTATAGTTTTTTGCCGCATTGCAGTATTGTCGGAGTTACAATCTGACAAAATAGCCCTATCAAAGTTGTGAGGCTAAGAACTTTATGCCACTGCCCCTTTCCATAGTGTTGTTTTTCTTAGGAGTCCCCTCCCATGCCATGCTGGAACACTGGCAGGAATTTGAGAAGATGTGGGTGGGACCAGCATGTAGGAAAGCAGTGTGACTTTATTTAACTTTATATAAAACATTCCAAATAATGGCTAGAATGTAAGGAATTAGGCAACTATGTTAACTGTATCAACAGTCTCTCATTTCTTAACCATCATGGTGCATGGCAAATGGGTTATTGAAACTAAAGAGTTTAAAAAGCAGTTACTGTTCAAAGAAAAAAGGTCAAGTCTGAAAAGGCACCTCTAGATTCATTTTTCATTATACCTTCTGTCTGACAATTCCCATTTCATCTATATGGATAGAAGTCATAATGAACTCGTTCCTCTTTTGGAGATTTGGAGATGTAGTACAAGTCCGGGATATATTATAAAACAGTAATAAAAACCAGAGGCTTGATAAATAAGAGAGATATTCAGGCACAAAGAGGGAGATGATGTAACTAACCTGTTGGGGGCAGGGAGGTGTCTTGTGTTGCCACCAGACATACCTTGGAAGGCAATCACATGAGGGACATATCAGCTGATCTTACATGGGAGACCAAGTAGGTTGGTCGTAATCTGTTCAGAACTTTCAAGGTAATAACTAGATCTTTGAAATCTCTGGAAATGGACTAGCAGCCAGTGCAGCTAGTACAATAAATCCCAGCACTTAGTACTTATTAAGGTTTTAGCTGCAGAATTCTGCTGCGGCTGAAGTTTGGGTGGTTTTCAAAGGCAGCTCCACAAAATATTACAGTAGTCAATCAAAATGTAATGAATGCATGTGTGAGTGTGGCCAGGTGACTATGTCAGGAATGGTCAAAGCTGAGCACAAGTTGAACTGAGTAAAAGCAGTCCTGGTCTCATCTGTCACATGGGCATTGGTAGTAAAACTAAGTCTAGGAATGCTGGGGTGTAAGACCTGATCTTTTAATGAGAGTGCAAGCCATCCAAAAAAGGGTAGAATACTATACTTAGACCTGTTGGCCTCCTAATCAGTAGCACCTCTGTCTTCTCCATAGTTCTCTGGAGATGGGACATAGCTCAATGGTAGAGCACATCTCTTTGCCTGCAGAAAGTCCCTAGTTCAGGTCCTGCCATCTCCTGGTAGGGTTGGGAAAGATCTCTTCTTGAGACCATGGAAAGCCATTGTCTGTCAGTGAAGACAATACTGAGTTTAGATGGGTACAAGTGGTCTGACTCTGTTTAAGGCAGCTTCCTTTGCTCAGAACTAATACAACCCTCTTATGCTGCTTCTGGATGATCAAGAGTCCTATGTCCCAGATGGAGCATGTGCATTTCATTTCATTTTATTATTTATTTATTATTCCATTTGTATCCCACCTTTTCTCCATGGAGCTCAAGGTGGTGTACAACCATGGTTCTCCCCTTTCCCAATTTTATTCTCCCAACAACCCTGTGAGGTAGGTTAGGTTGTGAGACAATGACTGGCCCGAAGTCATACAGTGAGCTACATAGCCAAGTGGGGATTTGAACCCTGGTCTCCCAGGTCGACACTCAAACCACTACATCACACTGGCTGTCTTTAGTGGAAAAACTATTAGAAGTATTCACGAGTCAAATCACCAGAAGAAATAGTTCCAGCTTCTCAGTTGGGACTATTTCCTCTGGTTATTTGACTTGTGAAGCCTTAACATTCTCTTTGAATACTTTCTCTTTCTTTAAAATGCCACCCTGGGCTCCTACTGGGAGGAAAGGCAGGATATAAATTAAATAAATAAAAGCTGCCATGTCTTTGTTGTTTAAGTGTGTAGTACTGACTGTTAGAGCTTTATTGTCAGACTTAAAAATGATGCTTCAGCTTGGCAGTATTTTTAACATATTTAATAGGAGGATATGTTTTCTGCCAAATTGCTAGCATAGCTTCCTGCCACATGCTGGGCTTTCCTCTAGTTCTTTCCCAGTGCTGACTAGGCATGTGAGCTCCTAGAATATTGTAGGTTGCAGTGATAACATTAAAAAAAGCCTTTTAAATTGAGACCTATCCCAGTCTGCATCTGTGTTGGAATTGCTTTTTAATATGTTCTTAAACCTTCTTTTTAAAAATGTTTTTAATCTTAGAAGATGTTTTGAAAGCTTTTTTTTTAAGAAATATTTTTAAAGATTTTTGTTTTAATGTGTGTTAAAGTTTGTTTTTATGATGTTTTCAAGTTTTAGTGCTTTTGTTTGCCGCCCTGGGCTTCTGCTGGGAGGAAGGGCGGGATATAAATCAAATAATAAATAAATAACATTACTAAAAGTTCTTGCAGAAGTTCAATCTGCAGCCTTCGATGCTGCATCAGAATTAAAATATTTATTTATTATTTAATTTATATCCCGCCCTTCCTCCCAGCAGGAGCCCAAATGTGAATTAAGAAGAATTGTAGTTAGCGTAGAAGACAGTCAAAATGAACCCGGATCCCCAAAACTCATTTACAATAGGGCCCCGCTTTACAACGCTTCACTTTACAGTGTTCTGCTAATGCAGCGGTTGTCAATTGCAGAAAGGCCCTGCTCTTACAGCGCTTGTTCCGCTTTTATGGCGTTTTTTTGCCATCAGGTGCCATTTTGGTCAGTGTTAGTCAATGGGTTCTGCTTTACAGCGGTTTTTGCTTTACAGCAGGGGTCTGGAACGTAACCCGCTGTATGAGTGGGGCCCTACTGTACAGGCATGTTTCATTTATTCTTTTTAAATATTGAATTGGTTGCCTTGAACAGCGTCTGTCTTTCTTGCATCTTTCTAGTAGCCTTTGAGTCCCTCGCACCTCAATTCAGAAGACCTCTCTTCCCAGTTATTTGGAGAAGCATTTGGGTGTGGTAGAGGTGGCTTCAGTGGGAAGCAGGGATGGGAACTTTGCTTCTGTGATCTTCCTTCACCTGCTTTTAAAATCCAAGCCTGTAGATGCTAGAATTGTTTGCTGCTTAGCTTCTACAAGTTGGCATAGAAAGAATAAATTTCAGCCCACAACATGTTCTATCTTCTCAGTGGTCAAATATATCTGACAAGAATTCTGGAGTTTGGGGTGTTAATGCATTCATATAAACATTTTTTTTTTAAAAAAAACTCATTTTCCTTATTGAAGGAGTTACACATCAGTTATATATGCTGCATAAGTATTTTTGAAATAAAGAAGCCATCAAGCTGGTGACTAAACCAAATGAATAGGTTAGTGCTTGGGCTGGAACTTAAGAGATGAAAAACACATTTGTGTTTATGTTTAGGCTATATATATTTTAGCAGCTTCTTCAGAACTGGTTGGGAATGGCTCAGCGTGATAGGATAGCAGCACAGACAGGTTTTGTTTCCACAGCATTAAGGCTACCCAGAAAAGCTCTCAGTAAGACGATGCCTTTCAGCCGCATGATTAATTTATTAAGACATAATGTGCCCCAGTTCACGTAGGTAACAATTTTGAACTGAATCACATTATGTTTTAATGTTGGGATTTGTATCTTTGTTGGAGGCCCTTTTAGTCTACTTTTCTGCCGCAAATATGAAAAAATGCTAAACAAATTACTCAGTCCTGCTGAATTTATTAAAAACCCTGTATTATTTAATTTTTAATGTAGTAGCCAGAAACTTAGCCAAGAATGTAGTCTAAGAATTTAGTTATGTAAGTACCACGCCTCTCATGGATGGGTTCCTCGTTGCTCATCTGCTGTGCCCACTAGCCTGTGTGTGTTATTTAACGCCAGATCAGTACACAATAAGACCATTCTCATCCATGATTTGATTGTGGATGAAGGTGCAGATTTGGTGTGCATTACCGAGACCTGCGTGGGTGAGCTGGGAGAAGTTGATCTGACCCAGCTTTGCCCATCTGGATACTCAGTGCAACACCAGCACATGCTGCAGGGATGGGGGGGGAGTTGCCACAGGCTGCAGGGACGGGGGGGGGAGTTCCTGTGGTCTACAGAACTTCCATCTCTGTCACCAGGAAACCATTCTGTCTTGGAACTGGCTGTGAAGGCCTGTACCTGGTGTCAGGCCGAGGAGACAGTAAACTAGGGTTGCTGCTGGTGTACTGTCCACCCTGCTGCACGGCAGCTTTTCTGATGGAGCTGACAAAGGCCGTCTCGGCTGTGGTGTTGGAGGAGCCCAGAACGATAGTGCTGGGTGATTTCAATGTCCATGCAGAGGCTACCTCTCGTGGTCTGGCTCGGGACTTCATGGCCTCCATGACGACCATGGGGCTGCCTCAAGTTGTCAGTGGCCCAACACATAGGGCAGGGCACACCCTCGACTTGGTTTTTGCTCCAGATGGAGGAAGCGGTGGTCTGGAGATAGGGGGGGTGGATGTCACCCCATTGTCATGGTCAGATCACTTCCTGGTGAAGTTTAGACTTACGGCTCCGATCTATCCCTGCAGGGGTGGTGGACAGATTAAGATGATCTGCCCCCGGAGCCTAATGGAATCCACAGGATTCCTGAATGCCCTGAGAGAGTTCCCAGTAGATAGAGCAGGTGACCCTTTGAAGCTCTTGTCACGCTGTGGAACAGTGAGGCACGTTGGGCTCTTGACAAGGTTGCCCCCGAGCACCCTCTCCGGCATTGTGGAGCCTGGTTTTCACCTTGGTACACCAGTGGGCTAAGGGCAATGAAACGGGCTGAACGATAGCTAGAGCGCAAGTGGCGAAAGACATGCTGTGAGGCTGACCGGGCACGAGTAAAACATCATAACCATGCCTACTCTGTGGCAGTGAGGGCGGCGAAGAAAGCCCACTTCTCTGCCTCCATCACATCCTCAAGTAGCCGTCTGGTGAAGCTTTTCCGTATTGTCGGGTCTGTTGACATCAACTCCAAGAAATTGAGGTTTAGATCCTTCGGAGGCCCACTGTGAATTGTTTGCAAGGCACTTTGAGGATAAAGTTGCTCGCCTCCATAGTAGTCTTGATGCCCCATCCACATCTACTGTAGTCTCCAATGAGATGTCCAGTGCAATGTCTGCTACAATGTCTTGAACGGTTTCAGTTGATGTGGCCTGATGACGTAGACAAGGTGCTTGCGATGATGCGGCCAGCAACATGTCCTCTCGACCCTTGCCCTTCTTGGCTTATTAAACCTTGCCTTGGGGATTTGACCGAGTGGATCCAGGGTGTGGTCAATGCATCATTGCAGGAGGGAGTGGTTCCAGCCGCCTTGAAAGAGGCGGTGATCCGACCACTCCTGAAAAAGCCCACCCTGGACCCATTGGTTTGTGACAACTACCGACCGGTTGCAGATACCCCCTTTTTAGGGAAGGTGATTGAGAGGGTTGTGGCACAGCAATTGCAAGTACTATTGGATGAAACAGATTATCTTGACCCATCCTAGTCTGGGCTCAGGCCTGGTTATGGAATTGAATCGGCCTTGGTCACCCTAATGGATGACCTTTATCGGGAGAAGGACAGGGGGAGTGCTACCCTGTTATTCTTACTTGATCTCTCAGCAGCTTTTGATCCCATTGACCATAGTATGCTTCTGGGCCTACTTGGTGAGATGGGTATTGGCGGCTCTGTTTTACAGTGGTTCCGATCCTATCTGTAGGGTCGCTCTCAGAGAATAGCATTGGGTGACTTTCTTTCGGCCCCCTGGCAGTTGTGCTGTGGGGTGCCGCAGGGTACCATCTTGTTCCCCATGCTGTTTAACATCTATATGAAGCCTTTGGGAGCAATCATCAGGAGCTTTGGGGTGAGGTGTCAGCAGTATGCTGACGATACCCAGCTCTATTTCTCCATAACATCTGAATTGGGAGAGGCCGTGCAAGCCCTGGACCGCTGCCTGGACTTGGTGGTGGGCTGAATGATAAACTGAGCCTGAATCCTAGCAAGACGGAGGCACTGTGGGTTTGTAGTTCCCGAGTTTGGATAATTGGTCGGTTGACTGCTTTGGATGGGGTCGTACTTCCTCTGAAAGAGCAGGTCTGTAGCCTGGGGGTGCTCCTGGATCCATCTTTGTCGCTAGAGGCCCAGGTGACCTCCGAGGCTAGGAGTGCCTTTTACCAGCTTTGGCTGGTAAGACAGCTGCGGCTGTTTCTGGACCGGGATAACCTGGCCACTGTTGTCCATGCACTGGTAACCTCCAGGCTGGATTACTGTAATGTGCTGTATGTGGGGCTGCCCTTGAGGTTGGTCCAGAAGGTGCAACTGGTGCAAAATGCAGCTGTGAGGCTGCTTACTGGGGCAGGGTATCGCCAACATGTCACCCCGCTGCTGAAAGAATTGCACTGGCTGTCCATTTGCTACCAGGCCATGTTCAAGGTTCTAGTTTTGGTGTTCAAAGCCCTATACAGCTTGGGACCAAGATACCTGAAAGACCGTCTTACCCCTTATATGCCCAGTTGATCACTGCACTCTGCAGTTGAGGGCCTCCTTCAGATACCATCTTATCATGAGGTCTGTTCTGCACAACATAGGAAACGGACCTTTAGTATGGCGGCACCTACCCTGTGGAATTCCCTCCCCTTAAATATTAGGCAGGCGCCATCTCTATCTTTTCAACGCCTTTTGAAGACTTTCCTCTTTCAACAAGCCTTTGAGTTGAGACCTATCCCTGTCTGCATCTGTGCTGGAATTGCTTTTTAATATATATTTTTTAAAAACCAATATGTTTTTTAAACCCCTTTTTAAAGATGTTTTTTAAGCTTTTTTAAAAATGTTTTTAAAGTTATTTTGTTTTGGTGTATTTTAAGGTCTGTTTTTATGATGTTTTGATGTGTTTTTAGCGCTTTTGTTTACCGCCCTGGGCTCCTGCTGGGAGGAAGGGCGGGATATAAATCAAGCAATAAATCAAATAAAAATAAATAAATATTGCTAGGCTCCTTTTCATCAGAAGTAAAACACACCTGAACTCTTCTATTACAGAAAATAAATTGCATGGCTGCAGATTCTCCTGGAGTTAACTTCAGAAATGGCAACATACATATTGCATAAAAACAGAGTGAGGGTTTTGCCTTCCATTGGTTGAATAGGAATGCTTTGCTGTTGTGGTTATTCCTAAATCTTACTTACCTGGCAATATACAAATAAGTCGTATAGTCTATCGCTTTTACAGTGTTAGAACAAGGCCTTCAGACAGTTGTGCCAGTGAACATTTTCACAATTTCTTAAGAAATCTGTATATGATACCAGTGGTAGAAACCAGTTGTCTAATATTGGAATTGTAGCTGATAATGATCATGATAACCCTGAACTGTAACATCCTAAAGGTTGTATTCAGCATGTTTTCCGGAATCTTGTTGCATGTGCACTTAATCCCTGTAGATGCAAATAAGCTTAGTAAACTTTTCATTGGTTGCAAAAATATGTTGCTTTAATAGAGCTACAACAGTTGTTTTTGCTGCATGCTCTTTTTCAGTGAGCATGACCCTTTTGCGGGTGGGGGTGGCAGACCTATGAGCCTTCAGTGTGTCAGATGGTGGGTGGGACTTTTTTAATTAAAAAAACTTTATGGACTAAAAATATGTGATAAGCAACTAGAAGAAAATTTCCAGGACTGGGTTTTTCATAATACATTAATCATAATAACTAACAGAAATTAAATAAAAATAATAACACAAAATATGGGTGGGTATGAATTACAACATGAAAAATTGCAATGGTCAAGGAGAGCACTTGGCTCCAGCCACTATAAGCAGTGGTTCCTGCTCAAAATGCACTTCACTCTTGCTAAGTCCTTAAAATACTTTAGGCGCAGGCTCATGGTACAAATATAAATATGCTAATTTAGAAGTATATATGCAAACATAGGCTGACTTTCAGAGAGAAATTTGTTCTGTACATAACATTTTCCAATAAGTTTAAACAAAGGGGAGAAGAGGCAAGAGATTTAGGGCCCAGTGGAAAAAAAACCCTGGGACCACCCCTTAACAATGCCCCTGCTTGTAGGCAAGCAAAAATGTGACAAAATTAGAGGGCTGCTCTGACCTGTTGATATGTGCTGGAAAATGATTATGTTGTTCAGTAGTGACTCGCCCAAGGCTAACCAGTGAGCTTCATGCTTGAATGCATGTTTGAATCGATGGTGTGGTGGTAGGATCACATCCAGACAAGCAACATTGTGAATTGTACCTCACTGGTTTTCTGATTTTGCATGTGCTCTACTATTAGCCTGTGCCTTGTAGTATGATAGTATTTTATCTATCTTTAAAGACAACTTTATTATAAAGTAGGCAGTCAGCAACTAGTGATGTCTGGGCAATTTGCCAAGCCCAGAGGAGCAAAACTAGTTTGGATGAGTATTGTCTGTGGCAATGGCATTTGGAAGCAGGTCATGGGGAAGGGCTTTCACCCACTGCACCCAGCACACTCCCTTGTAAAAATGGCTGTCTGGAAAAATTAGGTCCTTAGTAGGGCTATATCATTTCTGCACAATCAAACATGTGATTTACAATTCTCGTGAACTTACTATAATTCAATTTATGGGCCCCAGTTTGAATAAAAGGGAATAATAAGGTGATATGCTGTACATCAAGATTTCATTTATGGATTTTTTAAAATTTGGTCAAAACTGCTTCACACCTTATATGTGAGGGATAATGAAAGGCTTCAGTTTTTCCCATGGATGTAGAACAGAGTGCAATTGACTCTGGTTGAAACTGCTAGCAGCTGGTTCCTAGTGCAAGACTAGTAAGTCTTTTTACATAGTTTGCATGGTCAGCAGTCTTCTAAATAATCTGTAGAGAATAATTTTTAAATCAGTTCCACTTTAATCACCTCTCTGATGTGAAGAACTGTTTAAAGGAAACGGACTATTCTGAGTACTGTCCAATAGTGAGAAAATTACTGAAATAAAGTACTTTCAGATAATTTGTCTACTATTACAACCATGTATTGTACAGCTACAAGAGTCACTATATACTGTAGCCAGCATGGATTTTTCACATTCCGCCATGTTAAATTGAAAATATCCCCCATGCCATTCTGCTGCTTCCCATAAGCTCATTTCAAAACAAAATCTTACAAAACATATAGTCCTGAACTCAGAAGTACTTGCTTAACAACCCTCTAAGTTTTCATGGCAATACACAAAACACTGAGAGAGAATTGAGAGTTCAAATTGTAAAACAAGAGAAAAAAAATCCAGACCCCCGTTGGACTTTCGTCTGTCAGTGGCGACATAATTTGTTGAAATTAATAAAAACAAATCAGCCATGCTCACAGAGTACCTGTAATCCTATTACTGACCTTGCCCCATACTCTGACCTTCATCTTCTGCAGTTTAAAAGTTTTAAAAAATTCATGGCTGATTTTTAATTAATTTAAGAAATTTAACTTTGAAGTGTATGACAGTGCAGGCATGCTCAGTAGGAACCAATTGTCAGTGTTCTAAAAGCCAGACTCACAGCTGTTTGGCTTAGCTAATCAGGGGGCCACACCAGACATTTTTTCCACTTTAAACAGTCATGGTGTCCCCCAAAGAATCCTGGGAAGTGTAGTTTGTGAAGGGTGCTGAGAGTTCTTAAACTCCTATTCCCCTGACAGACCTCCAGTGACCAAAGTGGTTGAACAGTCAGCCCCTCTTCTGGTGATTTATAGCTCTGTGAAGGAAATAGGGTGTCTCCTAACAACTCTCAGCACCACCTTCACAAGCTACACTTCCCAGGATTCTTTGGGGGACACCATGGCTGTTTAAAGTGGAGTAAATGTCTGGCCAAGAACAGCTTTGGTTTTAAATTTGGATGGGAGACTACATATGCCTGCTGTAGAATAAAAAGGTGGGGAAAATCCTGAAGAACAATGATACTGTTCACAGTATTTTCCTTTTGGAAAGGAAAGGGGCTTTCCCTCTGCCTAGTGCCCACCCACCCAATCTCCTTCCCTCCTCCTACCTCTTCCCCAGGTCAGTTTCCCCTATCCTAAGCATGATAGTACAGGAGTAAATTTATTTCTTTCAGTAGTTGTGTAACTTTTTTTCTGTTCATGTTGTGAGCCGGCTTGTGCATAAATTGTTAAGGAGAGGCGGCATACAAATAATAATAATAATAATAATAAATAATAAATAATAATAATAATAATAATATTGAACTCAATAAGCAAACAAATGATCAGACCTGCCTTTCTCCTCCCCCTCCCCCCTTCTTCACCCTCCTCTCCTTCCCTCCCCTTCCCCCTCTTCCTTTTTCCTCCTCCCCTGCCCACTCCCAACTGTCCCTCCCTTTCCTGCCTGCTCCCATCCCTCCTCTTCCCCTCTTCCCTTCTCCCCCCTCATCCTTCTCCCCCATGTCAATTTTTACCTATCCTAAGCATGATTGCACACAAATATATCCTATTAAACTTAATAAGCATACAAGTGATCAATCCATTCTCAGCAAACTTGCACAAGATCCTATTTCTTTCCTCCCAGATTAAAAAGCAGAGAAATTCACTAATAGGCAAAAAAAAAACCCCTTGCTGTTTAGGAATGTACCTATAGCCAACAGATATTTCTATCAAACTTTAAAAAGCAGGGAAATTGGAATTGGAATGCACCAGGGAAACAGGAGACCTTCTGGGATAGTATACTGCCCTACAAATTTGTCAAAATGCAAACACAATTAGGGTTGGTCTTTCACAGTCCAATCCACTTCCTGTGTAGCTTGGAAGAATTTAGTTGCATGTGCCTCTGAGCATATAGTGAGTGGTGGCAACACCTGCAATCAGGACTGCATCTCCAAAGGTGGAGAAATACATTTTTTGTATGTTGGTATTCTTTTTACTTTGCTTCTTTCCTTTGTTACTATTGTTCCTACAGAGAATCTAACCTAGAAAAGTGTATTTTTCTCATTATTCATCCTAGAAATCTTTGTCAAATTTAATTTTTATTAATTTCAAAGCCTTTTCATTGGCCAGTGTTATATGATGGTGTAGATAGTCTTTTGTGTTTTAAACTGGAGTTATATTCTATTTCTTTTTGGGTGCATTAACAGTTGAATCTGAAAATGCAGTTTGATGTAAAATCAGACTGATTACAGTATATTGCTACTTAAGCAATAAATCTAGCTGTTGGAAAAAACCAAATTTGGCCTGCCCAAGATGCATGTGTTGAACCTGCTACGCTTAAACCACTACACTTTAGGAAGGGTGGGCATAGTGAAAACACAGAGCACACCTAGAAATTTGCTAGAATATATTTCACCTCCCACTGTTTTATCTTATTTATTTATTACATTTATACTCCACCTTTCTTTTCATGATAGAAACCCAAGGCGGCTTACATGTAGTTTCCAGGTGGTCTCCCATCCAAGCACTGACCAGACCTGGCCCTGCTTAGCTTTAGCAGGGTGCTGGCTTCATGTGCCTTCAGACCATAGCATGGGATCTTGTGCAAACTGAGACACTCCTAATGTCCACTGGAGACTATTCTACAGAATAGTCAGTGCTATTATTCCACAATTGTTTTTGGAGTTTTTTTATGTAAATTATGCAGACTGTTGCTGTACTTCACATATTCACTGAAACAGAAGCAAAAGAAAATGGTTCACTAAAATTGCAAAGTAAATCAAACATATTTAAAGTGACTATCTGAATTATATCAACTGTCTTAATATTGGTGCTTTCTCCCTGCTAAAACAAGATCAGCACTGCATATGTCTTGTTTCTGCTATTTGGACTGATTGCAAGTGTTGCCAACACTCACCATATGCTCAGAGGCACATTTTACCAAATTCTTCCAAGCTACACAGAAAGTAGATTGGACTGTGAAAGACCAACCCAAATTGTGTCTGCATTTTTACAGATTTGTAGGGTACTCAGACAGGTGGTCTGGTTTCCTGCTCCTCTGGTGCATTCACTATTGCTGCCTGATTTCCTTGCTGTTTAAAGTTTGATAGAAATATCTGTTGGTCAACTCATTTGAAATATGGTGTTGGAGGAGATCTTTGCGCATACCATGCACTGTGAAAAAGACAAATAATTGGGTGTTAGAACAAATTAAACCAGAACTATCACTAGAAGCTAAAATGATGAAACTAAGGTTATCATACTTTGGATACATAGTAGACATGATTCACTAGAGAAGACCATAATGCTGGGAAAAACAGAAGGGAGTAGGAAAAGAGGAAGACCAAACAGGAGATGGATTGATTCCATAAAGGAAGCCACAGACCTGAACTTACAAGATCTGAACAGGGTGGTTTATAACAGATGCTATTGGAGGTCATTGATTCATAGGATCGCCATAAGTTGTAATTGACTTGGAGGCACATAACAACAAAATAGGTACATTCTTAGACCGCAAGGTTTTTTTGCCTGTTAGTGAATAGTTTGCATGTTTAAAACATTGTTGTATGACAATTTTTTAAATTTTTTTAGACAGTCTCTGGAACAATTGCCGTTTAACTAATGTCAGATTATAATGTTTGTACTAGGACGATTTCAGTTTAGAATCTCTGGCTGTTGCTGGAAATTTAGGTCACTTTATATCTCTGAATTCCCAATACAGAACAATGAGCTCAGAATGAAGAGGTGGTCAAGGCAGAGTCATAGCCAAGATATACTTATCACAGACAGCTTTTCCTAATACCAGCGTTTAAATCCAAAAGATGTAATAAGAGAAAATGTCTTTGTTTTACAAAAGCTATTCCTATTGATGTATTATTTTGCACCCAGGTCTTGTGTCCCCCATTAACAGTTCTTTAGGTAGTCCAAAAAGTTAAAAGAAAGTGTGTGCATTTTCCAGATACAGAAATTTTTTCAGCCAGTTTACTCCCATAGATTGTTTAAAACTCTTCAAAATTGATGGCTTATCTCCCAAGAGCTCAGCTTTTTGCAAGGTTGTGAACAAAACTAAAGCTTTCTGCAAGCCTCAAACTCTGTCTATTCTCTTCTAACAGTCATGTAATAGCTGCTGTTGTAGATGGGCATGTCTCTCTCTTTGTTTTTTTCTTCTTCTGCAATTCATTTGCTTTCTTCTTTATAAGATCTGTTTTCTGCTGGTCTGTCACTACATTTCTGCTGCCCCTCCCTCTAGCTGGGTTTGTCAAGTCGCCCATGTCAGAAACTAAACTCACGGGGGACGCCTTTGAGCTGTACTGTGACGTGGTTGGGAACCCCACTCCAGAGATCCAGTGGTGGTATGCTGAAGTCAACCGGGCTGAATCTTTCAAACAGCTATGGGATGGTGCTCGAAAGTACCGTGTCACCATTAACACTGCCTACGGGGTGAATGGCGTGAGCGTGCTGAGAATTACTCGCCTTACCTTGGAAGACTCTGGGACTTATGAGTGCAGGGCGAGCAACGATCCCAGAAGGAATGACTTGAGGCAAAATCCTGCCATAACGTGGATACGAGCCCAGGCTACCATAAGCGTCCTTCAGAGTGAGTTCAGCACCCTACAGTAGTAGTACTGTAGTATCTAGAGGCAGTTGAGTGATCCTTACCCCTCCTGTGATCCTGGTATAACCCACCCATTGTCTTTGTTATGTTTTTTTGGTTTTGAACCCAAGATTATTCCTCTGGTTGTAGTGCTTAACTGTGTTTGCCGCCTTTTTACTGTATCTCCTCCTTCCTAGGATCAAAGGACTGGGGAGAATCTGTGGAACTGCCTTCTAGTTCCTCTGTGAAAACAAGCCCAGTATTGGATTGTTTGTTCCCTCCCTTTTGCTTTCTATATTAGGCTTCCTGCTATCCTAATGCTGGCTTCTTCACTGAGTGCCTTTCTATTTTGTGTTGTTCCCTGATCTAACCATTTCTAACCATTTTTTTCTTTTGTTGGGATCTCGTGGAATGCCTTCCTTTTTCACATGATTTTGAGTTCATAGATTTCTGTATAAATCCTTCCCATTTGAATTTTGTTACATGTGAAAGCCTGAATTTTCCCTTAAAGTCACAGCACTTTTGTTTTTCTGAACAGCAAATACACTCAAACCTCTCAAAAGTTGGTCCTTCGATTATAGCAGCACCTTACTAATGTAGCAACTCTTGCCCCCAGGATATAAAAGTGAGCCCTACTGGTTTCTGAACATGCAGAAGTAGTTGCCAAGAATCTCCCCTTTCTCATTCATGTAGCATGAGTTAAGCATCCGTGCTCAGAAAGCTGAATGGTAGTAGGCATGATCTCATTATTGTTTCACTCATTTATCAAAGGAACTTATTATAAAAAAGTGCTTTACAAATCCTTATTGCCTTCTCATAAGTGTCATGTGAGTTGGGTCCTAAATGGTTTCATTGTACAGATAATAAATTAACTATACTTGGTTACAAAATGAGCAACAGTAGAACCGACACATACATGTTTCATTATAATGTTAAGCCCCCATTGAGCTGTCCCTCTTGTAACAAATTGTATATCATCTTTTGCAAAATTATGCTGAATTTTGAATGTTATCAGACAATCTTTTCAAACAATTTACCTTCTCAGAATTAGTGTTGTTGAATCTGTGTCCCCAGGATTTGCATTCTGGGCTTCCATTTTGGTTTCCTGTGGGAGTGTCCAAAGGAATATAAAACACTGATATGTTTTCTTATATTACATTCTGCCTCCACCAAATGTTTTGGAAAGCTGGATTGAGAACCTGGTACCCCCAAACTGGTGTTTTGATCACTGGTTTACGAACATGAATCTTACTCCTGGCAGTGGTAGATAAAGCAGAAGTAGATATTAGATACTGTTACACTGACTAATGAAACCATAATACTAAACCACCTGTAGTTCTTGCAGAGCCATAATATTAAGCCACCGCCTAGTCTTGCACATCAAACTCCCTATAATCGGAGAAGCCAAAGTTAAATGAGGAAGGGTTTGTAGGAAAAATCTAAAAATTTAAAGCAGGAAGAATCAAGAAAGGGTAACTTGTGATAAACGCAAAGCTTCGGATGTAGTAAAATGTTGATGGGATAAGTTGAAAAAAGCAAGTTCTTACACAGTTAAAGGATTTTAAATGGATATCTTCTTGTCTGTCTTAATGAATTTGGGGGATTGGATCGGAAGGCTACCGCTTCTTTTAAGTTAACATTGAAAATATTTGTTGATATCGTTCAATGTTTCCTTCCCCCACTGGGAATAGGTAGACTGGGTTAGAGATGACAACATGCCCAAGTCAGCCTGTAAGTATGAGCTGGGATTCATAGTAAATAACTGTCAAATATGCACTGTGTATAGTTTCAGGCATAAATATTTTCATAAAGCCACTGTTCTGTTTTCACATTTGTGCCTGCAAAACAGGCAATTCCTGTAGTTCCCAAGGTTTAAGGTGAGTCTGTTCCTGCTGTTCACAAATATTTAAAGCTTCTTTTTATTGCAAAATGTGTGAGAGAGCAGAGCTAACAGAATGGAATAACCAAGATATAATATCAGTAAGCTCCTTATTAGAACCTATTCATATTATCTCTCCTGTGGATCCCATTTCCCTACTAATAAGTCTTATTTTATTTAAAAGATTTATATACCACTGTTCTGCTATATATCTCCCAAAGCAGCTCATGCTAAGTTGAAAACAAAATTAAAACAATGCACAGTTTCATGTGGTATACTAGGTATGCACCGACTACAAGATTCAGTTTGGACGTGCTTGCTGCCCAGTTTGGTTCGAGGTCTTTCTGCGCCTGCTCCCCTACCCCTACCCCCAATTTAACTATTAGGAAATTTAAAAACAAGCTTTTGACAGAAGTGCATGACATTTATGCCAGAATATTTGGCTGTCCAGAGTGGACCAAGTCTGTCAAATGCAGGCAAGCAGGTCTAGGGAAACTTCTGAAGTTGGATATTTTTAAAAGAGGAAATGTCTTTTAACTTTTTTATTAGAAGTAGAATTGGAGTAGAATTGGGTGAAATTGCAGGCAAGGTTGCCAGGGCATGAATCTGCCAGATTTCAGAAGGCCAGCTACAGGGGCTTTCCTGCAAGTGCAGCTGTCCCAGTTTTGGGGTATGTAAAACAGGAATCTCTTAGTCTCCCATGGTATTTTGTGGACAATTGGTCTGAAAATTGCTGACACAAGAGGTGCTCCTGGGTGTAAAAACAAAACAAAAAACCCTGTGTCAAATTGCTGATGGGCCATGGGCTCTTGTGCTAAACATCTTTTAAAATTTATTATGGTGAGGAAAAATCTAAAAGGGAATAACTTTCCAAGTAAAATTACATATTTTTACATGATTACATATGAATCATTATTACATGATTACATATGAAATGTATCAGTTGTGAAGGGCTGACGACCTTGCCATCTGCCTTAAGATGGAGATGAAAGTTTTGATTTTGCCATGCTGCTCCCTCCTCCCACCCACATATTCTGGCATTTTTTCCTTATAAGCTTGGACATAAGGTCGAATCCAGTGTTAGACATGTCCATTAATTTGAAGTAGGACTAACTTGGGTCCATTGGTTTCAGTGGGTCTACTCTGAGTTGAATTTGGTTGAATACAATCCATACTTTTCTTTTTAGTAGATCCTTGTCTCCAGCATTTTGAATTGAGGAATCTCGTACATGTCCTGCTTTACTTCAGGCAAGCCTCAAATGCCTTCATGGCACCCTGGCTCAGCATTCATCCAAATCTAATGCATACCCCTGTGAGACACCCGTAAATAATTAAGAGTAGGTGGATATGGCAGATGTTGCAATTGCTAAAAAGGCAGGCTAGCCAAATCTGTCTAAACAAAAGGTTCTGAAGAAAGCAGTGAAAAGGCAGTAAGATGGGAGCCAGACTCATCTCCTGGGGCAGGAAGTTCCACAACTTAGGTGACACTATGGAGAAGGTCCCTGAGATATACAAGAGACCCTCTCCAGTTGACCTCAAAGAGCATACAGGACACGTGAAGCAGCCTTTTTTCTCTGCTTTTTATGTGTGAAGCAGCTTTTTAAAAAAATCTGTGAAGTAGCTTTTTAAAATCTTGTTTTCTTTCACCTGGTAATTGAGTCTTTGTTTTTCTTAATTTACTGTCTTTAACACAACCTGTTTGTAAACATTGTTTTATAATGTCTGCAATCATTGCTAAAGTATAGCTTCAGCTTTCCTATCTCAATATAAAAATAGAAAAGGCGTAGTAAAATATAGTCCCGCAAAAAGAATCTTTACTTAAAATTTATAAAAAAAAATTTTGGTTTAACATTGCAATTCACCTGGGAAGAGCATCTAAGTGAGTAGTGTAACATTTCAGCTTATGTATACATATCTGTTGCATAGATATGTCGGGGGGTGTATAGAAGTGTGTTGATCATAGTGGCTAGGGTATGTGGATGCAAGAAAGAAGCATGTTGAAGTACATCAAAGACAGATGTGTGGGAAAAGAATCTGTCATGGCAGAAGTGTAATGTATATGTTGATGAGTGTGTAGTAATGAGCTTGGACCCAAGGTGGTTATGGCACCCTTGTTCTTGCCTAGATACCACTACCCTTGGCTCACCAGCCTTTTCTTCCTTTCTTCTCCTCATATAGCCCATACCATGGAAAACGACAGGCCTTAGTTGCGGTGGTCCCTTTGCCTGAGGAATTGAGTCTTGGGTTGAACTGGTAGTCCAAGCCAGAAATTAGTTATATTCTGTGCTATCGTGGCACTTTAGTGTCTTGTCAACAACATAAAGGCCCTGCTTCAAAGGAACTTACATTCTGGACTCAACAGTGAGTAAGACCACAATAAGAATGGGATGGAGATGCAAGCATAGCAAGTCAGCAACTGCAGGTGCAGGATGCTAGGGTTTAGAAAATGCTAAGAATAAGTGTAGGATGGAGGGAAGAGGTGGTTAGAGACATAGGAATCCACATAGGGTGAAGCAGTAGGGTCACAGGTGGTTACAGATGGGCACCAGATCTGTGGTGTCTGTCATAGGCAGCCAGCCAACCAGACTGTTATGGGACATCCCCAGCATGCCTACCTGAGAGAGCTGCTTAGATAAGACAGTGGTGAGCTTGGCGATGGCTCTTTTAATTGAATGCTAGCCATTTCAGGTACCAAGAAGAAAGTAATAAATGCACATAGGAAGATCCAAATTAGTCTGTTTCACCATTGCCCAGTTTCTTTGTTATGGATTACCTGGGCTTCTATCAAATGCAGTGTTCAGTGTTGTATACAGCTTACATCTAAACTCGCAAAGCACAAAGTTTAATATTGTAGGCTAGGAAAATATGCTTTGTGATCCTTTGTACAACATTGAACCTTATACTTCTAGAATACTTGAAGGGAGTCCCAATTATATACAGTTGATAGCTGAAGTGGAAACATGTAAAGCTATTAAAGTAGAACTTTTGCAGTTGAAAAATTATGTTAAGAAAAAACAGCCAGCATATTGTGTTGGATTAGAGAATCTTCCTATAGGAAATGGAAAATGGGTATATGTATCAATATACAAGCAAAGAATAGACTTAATGATATAGTTCTAAAAAAAAAATAAAAGGAGTGTTCTAGTGATCGATTTGAGCCAGTTTTGGCTTCCAGTACTGCCCGCATGTTTTGGAATCATGTTTACAAATGTTTCATTCCAATTATGGTAATTAGAGCCTTCCAAAATACAGATAGCAATTCAACCTCATGCCAAAGCAACTCTCAAAAATCCTGCAGCACCTTTGTACAATTCCAAGTCCATTTGCTACCTCCAAGGTCTTGTGCATCTTTCCCCTACTTCCTTCCTCTTATTTGGTTCTTGCTTTTTCCTGCTTAACCACCACTAGGAAAATTATTCATACATACAGAACTTTCCTTATTAGGAAGACCTGGTTGTGTCCTTGGCCAGTACTGACAGCGAATCATTTTACATATACAATAGTAAGTGGCTTATCAAATGTCCTTGCTTTAGAATACCTATTCATTTTATTTATTTTTTCTTATTACTGCATCTGTATAATATATTATGAGTGGCTTAGTCAGCTGCAGTTTGTGGAAAATATGAATGTGTGACCCTTTAACGCCAAGGTAATGGCACCTCAAGAATGGGGCTGAGGGACTGTAGTTGCTGATGTTCTACTCCTATCTTCTTTGAGATTTCTAGTGTTCAGGTTATAATAGGAAAAGTGTACCTGTTTCATACAGAGTTCTCTTAAAATTTGGAGAAACAATGCAATATATCTCCAGCTCTTGAACTAAAACTAGAGTAGTCCTGAGAAATTCCGGCTGATTACTCTGTGACTGTGCCCTTTTATAATCAATATCGTGTGTGTGCCAGATGAAATGAAATAAAATGTAGGAGACTTAAAATTATCTCCTACATTGCATGACAAAAATGCAGCGTATTTTTGGCTTAAATAATAGAATCTGGCTTCTTAACTGGGAGACCAGAGTTCGAATCTCCACACAGCCATGAAGCACACTGGGTGACCTTGGGCCAGTCACTGCCTCTCAGCCTCATGAAA
Source organism: Rhineura floridana (assembly GCF_030035675.1). Classification (NCBI taxonomy): domain Eukaryota; kingdom Metazoa; phylum Chordata; class Lepidosauria; order Squamata; family Rhineuridae; genus Rhineura; species Rhineura floridana. The sequence goes on along the minus strand of NC_084493.1, from coordinate 22,730,997 downwards.
ACCCTATTCATAGGGTTGCCATACGTCGGAATTGACTTGAAGGCAGTACATTTACATTTTTTCTTAACAGGATGATAAGCTTTCAAAATAATTTAGATAGATTAGTGCTGAATGAAAGGAGGAATTTAACTTGGGTTACTTTATCTGCAGCAAACTACTTCAAATATACTGTAATGTGTGGCAATTTACTCCTCTAGTTCTTCAGAGCTTGCTTTCTTGTTTCATAGAGTGGCTGTACAATTTTATTTGATTCAGAATTCACAGGGAGGTACAAGGGGGTGTAGCAAAGATTCCTTCCTGCTGCAGTTCCTCAACTGTCATGCTACAGTTCTGGAGTAAACTAAGTGTTTATTCAGGAAGAGAAGGGGCAAAGACATAAGAGTTGGTTTACGTTCAGATGAAGCTACACTTAACCAGAATCCTCTCCATGTTTCCCTCTTAAACTCTGGCCCTTCAGTGGCAAAAAGCACAGTGTTATTGGAGCATGCTTGCTTGAGACTTGTGTCAGTGTTTGTCCTCAAATTAGCCAGCACAACTTGCTGGTTTTGTTGCATGTGTATTAGCACTGTTCTCTCCAGCGTGTTGACAGTCTTAAAATTCTTACTTGCTGCAGGAAAAAAAATCACAAAAGCACTAAGCAATTGATGTTGGACCTATGCAATTGATTCAGTGTCATATTGCTCATGGCCCGTTTGAAAACCAGGCTGAAATAGGCCCTTTATGGACTGAATGAGAATGGCAGATAAGCATTCTTAGCTTAAATTAAACTACATTAATTTCCCAATCTAGAATAAAACTGTACTGAATTTGACTACATTTTGGTGACGGTATGTGTGTACTTGTCATTTCAGGGTACTTGTAGGATGTGCTTAATCTTCATACAGATTTTGTCATGTATAATGTTTAGCACCATCATACACTTTTAACTAGTGTCTAAATCTGTTCTGTTCTTTATTGCAGTAAGCAGCATGCCTATTCTGTCACTTTTCCCCAAAGATCTGTACATTTGGGCTCATGAGTTTTTGTAAAACTGCATTCATCCCCCCCCTTCCTTAACTACTATAACCAGTCTGGGTGATGGCATTCTAGTTCTTTGAATCTCTCACACTGCTCTTTAATGTACATAATTAACTTTGAATAGAATGGCACAGATTGGTGTATTACATCAAATGAGATACTAGTCTAGAAAGGTTTTAACAATAGACCAACTATTTTCTTTTAAAAAATGTTTTGCAGTTTGTATTAGGCTTAATCCTGTGGCCCTTATACATGAGTAGATTTTGCAACAGGACAGAGTTGCAGTGATGATGGATTTTAGTGCTGAACAGGATGTAGAAAAGACAAGGGTTTTTTTTAAAAAAAGAACTGACTTGTTCTGACATTTATGGAGTGTTCTCGTAGGGGAGATTTTTTTTTTTTAAAAGGAAAGTCATCTGGGTAGGAAAAGGAAGAAAATCCTAAACAGAAGGCAACAAGATGGTTAATGTTAATGGTTAATGGTTACAGTAGTAACATTTCTCATTGCAGGCTGGCAGAAATGACAAATTTGTTAAAGAAGGCATAAAATGCAAATGATGGTTGAAATATTTTCTCTTCCTTTCAATTAATATCTTGCTTTGAGACTGCTTATACAGATGGGCCTTTCAAATCTTTGGCATTATGACTTCAGACCATGTTGAAGCTGGCTTTTAAAACAGTAGAAATAAGATTTATAGAACCTTTCAGAATAAACATTATGCTGCCTATTTGTACTGTGTATGTAATAAAAGTAGAGACATTGGGAAACCTTATTATGGCTTTCTCATGCCTTGTGTAATTTGCCCCTAGAGTCTTGAAAGGCTTGAAAATCCAACAGTAAAGAAATCTGCACACTTTTAAACTGCCTTGTCTAGATTTATTTTGTAAATGGTTCAAAGTGCTTTGTAGCCTATTGAACACTTGTTACATTGGGTTCCTTCCAGCTCTGATATGTAGATTTGTCTATAAACTTGCCCATTAGCTGTGAATTCCCATGGGGCTCTTGATATATTAGCTACCTCAACCCTAATGCCCCCCTTTCCAACATTACCACCCAACTAGGTCTTGTTTCTATAGTAATCGAAAGAGTGCAGGTTGCCTTATGTGTATGTCCACAAGGTTTCTGGATGTTCAGCTAGAAATGTGTTCATTTTTGTTTCTTTAAATCAACAGAGTAGAATTGGTGTTTTAAATTTTAAATATATGACAAAGAAGAAGAACTCCCACTTCTATTCCTTTGAAAGTTGATATGAGAACTATTCTTGAGAACTGGGCTTAATCCACTTGAGTTCAATGGTAAATAAAATTTACAGCCCCCTAGTCACAAGCCCCATCTACACCCTGGCCCATGCAAGGAAGGAAGACCAGGCCAACCAGAGTGTCCCCCTCTGTTTGTCCTTCCCTTTCTTTGAACATCTCGCTGCTACCTTGCTTTGAGAATGGAAGTCTTTATTTCTCCCTGGCAACCTACACAAAACAACCTAAGCACTTGTGAGTCTCCTTGAGAACACCTTTAGGTAGTGTGGGGTTTGGTTCTTAATCATAGGTGTGGATAAGAGATCACAAGGTTTAATAAACAAAGTTTATTAATGTTCACCGCCCAGAGAGCTGTTGCTAGTTGGGTGGTATATAAGCTTAATTAAATAAATAAAATAAAATAAAGTTTAAGAGTTTACTGGAAGAAAAAAAAGATAATTCTTGGGGGGAAGGTTTTAGCATCTGAAAGGATACATACACACAGAACAATGCAATAGGAGCAAAAGAATAATGAAAATAAAGTAGGATAAATGCATTCAACTAGTCCTGTCTAAAACTGGTTTCTTAACTGATAAATTCTCTTAAGCAAATTTCCTTCAATTAGAGTTCTCAGGATCTTAACCGCAGTTCACAGGTCTCTTCCCATCCTCCTGCACCTGCTTGTGATGGTTTTCTTTCTCCCAGATCCCTTGTCCTTTTGTCATTGCAAGTGGCTGACTAATTATATCCTCAAGCTACCTTATTTTTTATAGCCCAATCCACAAACAATTAAAACATCGAAGTAATATACTTTTGTCTTAATCCCATCTACAGACTGCCCTGCCTGCAATCCATGGTTTTCCCATTAATTTGTAACCTGACAGAGTTGGCTCCAGAAAGCAAATTAACTTCTTCATCCCAAACCAAACTATATACAAGATTTCCATTTCTTTTTAAACAGTTCCGTTCATTTACATCCCTTAAACAAGGACTGAATTTGTATGGACACTTAACTATGCATCTAAGACAATTATTCACATATACTCAGTAGTAATTTCATGTTGAATCTATAATGGATTAATATGCAAGCTTCAATTCTGGTTGCACACTATAAAGTACAGTGGGAGTGAACCCACAGTTTCGAAATAAAGGTACAATATTAGAGGGATCCAGAGTGATATCTCTGGATTTAAATATTCTGAAAAGGCTGGTACAAACTTCCTTTTTTTAGAGAATAAGGCCATGGAGACCTTCTCCCCAAGAGCTGATAGGCATTCCCCAGTCACTAAGGTACTAGAGCGAATGGATCTGGTCCATGCCCTTGTGTTTAAATTGGTTGCTGCTTGTTCCATAGTAACCTCTTTAGTCCTGGATACTGTGTGGGACTGTGCACACAAGCAGGCATTCTTATTTTCTTCTTTTTCTATCATAGCCTGCCACATTATACAGTGCTTTAGTAGAGATGCAGCTTATTGTGCTTTGCTGATGACTTTACCAGGATATGTCTCTATGGCAGCAAGTATATATGAGAGCATCCAAAATATGGGTGGTACTCAACTAACACGTCCCCTCAACACAAAGTTTTAGGCGTAATGGATCTTGCCTCTTCTCCCTCTGTGCATGTCCTGTACCCTCCCCAAATCTGCTCTGAAGGATTAGGGGAACACCCAGAACAGATTTTGGGGGTTCGTGAGGGGAGGAGAAGAGCAGAAGTTCTGCTGAGCAAGCGTAAATTCTTGTGCTGATCAAACAAGTTACTTAGCGCTTGGATACAACCCTATTTTTTTTTACTGGAGTAAGCCAAATGTTGCTTATAGATTAGGATTAGGTTGTTTCAAACTGAAGTTATGTGAACATATCAAAACTTCACAATGGTGAATTGACTATTGCTTGGATGGAACTTATTTTGCTTGCATAGCCACTAACTGTGTTTCTTCCACTGTTGGGACTAATAAAATGCAAATGTTTGTTACTAACTTTAATCTTAGCTGTGATTATAAGATGTATTTCATTCTATTCTTTTTTCCCTTTTCATATAGGGGGATTGGTCCTTGCCTTTCTCTGCTGTTCAGCTGTTCACTGTATGATTTTCTTGATGTCTCCTAAGCTAGTGAAGCTGTGTTCCATGTGTAGTTCTCTTCCCTCTCCCAGTTCCTCTGCCATTGTAGTTGTGATGTGTAGAGCATTTTAGTATGTGGAGTCTGATAACTCTTCTTTCTAATGTACCTTCTTTTTCTAGAGCCCAGGATCAATGCCAGTGCTGAAGTGTTAATCATTCCATCATCTACACCTCCCATCACGCTACAGTGCAACCTCACAACAAGTCCCAGTCCCCTCACTGACAGCTATTGGGTGAAAAATGGTGAAGAGATTTCGAGTACTAGAAAGAACACAGATACTACAGAGTACAAGTAAGTCTTGGTTTTGCTACTGCCCCTAAGAATCAAATAAAGCTACAACTGAAGTAGCTAAACAAAATCAGTCCTTTTCCGGTGAAACACATGTAGGTAATACATTTTAGGTGACATTTAAGACCCAAGTAATGTTGAAAATTTAAGATTTCCACTGGTCAGATGTTGTGTCTTCTGTACTGTTCATAACTTATTTCTTCTTCCTGTAATAAGCAGAATAAGTTGTGCAAAATACTCAAATTTGCTCAATTTGTAGTGTGTGTAAGACATATATAGAATTTAAGTCACCTTGGTGCAGTTTTCTTTTAAATTGTAGAATATATGCAGTCCAAATATAAAAATAATTTAGACAATACTGTATGCCAGTCTTGTATGTTTTGACTGTATGCTCCAGACTAGGCAGTTGGGTAGTTCTGCATGCCTGAAATGAGGAATAGATCAGATCTAAGTGGGTGCCCAACTTCCCTAAGTTTTTGCTGCAAGGTTTGGTCCATGCTTAGGCATAGGACAGGCTGCACTTTGGCTGTCTTCAGCTCCTGCTAGAGAACTCGAACATTGTGTTCCAGTTTATGGTGCTTTAGAAGGGTATCAGCCTGGATTATAAAAAGTTGTTGCTTTCTTGCTGCTAGCATCTTCAGCTTCCTAACATGGCAGTGGGGAAGGAACCTGTGCACATGACAAGAAGGGACTGTTACCATTAGACTGCCCACAGCAGTATTGCCTGAACTTCCTGATCATGGTGCAACAAATAGTGTTTGTCATTGTGGAAAATTCAAGAACTCGGGGCTCTGTCTTCAGTTGTGATACAATGCAATGTACTAATTTTGGATGTAAGGATAAAAACTGAGAAGGTAACTTGGTGAGCGCCAAGGAAATATTCATGTTCCAGTTCTTCAAAACAGGGGAAAACAGTCTTTATAACTGAAATGTGACAAATATCTCCAGTATATTAATGTGGATGTGAAATGTATTAAAGCTATGCTAATCTGATGCTGTGATGTGGGGAGATTACTGTGTGGGACTGCTGTTTGAAAAGCTCTTCAGAAATTGCAACTGGTGCAGATGTTACTGCTGTCTGGCGGCATGTCTTGATCAGTCCCAGTTCTAGTATATGTCAAGGTACTGTTAATTCACCATCAAGCCCTTACTTAAATGGCATTGGTGTGTTGTATTTTGGAAGCATTATTTATTCTATGTCTAATGTTCAGAGGCAAATGTCAGTGCTTATGTAACCAAAATGACACCATTTATGCACAAGGAGGAAACAGCAGCAAGATCAGGGGAAACCTAACACTTACAGAAGTACAAAAAACTTTAGGGAGACTTCCCAGGAGGATCCCTCCGCCTGTGCAGCCTCTGAGACGGGCTCCTGTCTTGGATGAAACTTTTTCAGCCTTAAATCCAGTCAGAAGGGTCTTTTTTGACTGGGGATAATTTCTTCCGGATAAGGAAGAAACGTGAGATTTCCCACATAGCTTTGTTGTGATTGTTGGAGACTGGAATTCGTCAGAATTGTCTGTGGAAGAAGGTCTCCCAGCAGCTCGGACAGAGCGAGGATTTTTAGCTAGCTCAGCTGAAAAAGTGATCCGTTTTTTTTTTCTTTAAAGAAACACGGACTAACAGGCAAGCATTCTCCTGTCTATGCTTATCACTTTCTTATCTATACAGTTAAAGAGATTTGTCAAAGGAACAGCAATTAAGAAAACCTGGATAAGCCAAAACTTTCCTTTTTTTTTTACTCACGGAACTAAGGGGGAAGAATATAAATATAGCCTATCTTTTTTCTTATTGCAAAAAGCTGACATGGAAAATAGCATTATAAAGATTACAACGGATGGGGGGTTTCTGATTGGAAGAGAAAAGAAAAATCTTTTTGATTTATAAGACTTTTGTGTAATATATGTCTGGGACTATTTTTTCTGATCTACTTTTTTTTTTGACGAATCTGCTCATTCTCTCTGCTACTAGTTATTTGGACGCTGTGAACTAAAGCTGTTTTTGCACTTCTGGGCATATAAGAGATAAGGGCTGTCTAGAGTGTGACGCTAGTTGGTTTGAAAGATTAACTCCTTTGTAACTGGATAAAGAAATAAAATGCTCTTTGCTTGGGACATTGAAAATTGAAGGAGTTTTGTTCCTTTAGCTTTAAGAATGACAATTAAGAAGATCATGGATGTACAAGAAGGGACTTTATCTTTAGACATGTTTCAGAAAATAATGGATGGGATTAAGTCAATAAAACAAGATCTGAGAAATGATTGTCAAGCGTGGAGAATTGAATTTGACGAAATGAGACAGGAGCTGAAAGAAATTCAGGATTCTATGAGAAAGGAGAATAAAGATAGATCTGGAAAACCAAAAAAGGATGAAAGAGAAATCAAAGCCAAGGTTCAAACTATGGAGATTGGATTAAATATGGATATGGAAAAAGATTTGGATTTCCTGGCTGTGATGGATCCTGGAGACAAATATTACGGTTTGGAACTCAGCGCTGTCCCTGAAGGAATTGAAGAGATTGGAGATAAAGATATTATCGGTTCAAAAAAATTCCTGGACTGGAAGTACTTGATGGAACTTGAAATGGAGAAAGTTAACAATAAATCCCTGTTTTGTGTCAATGGAAAAATCTTCAAGAGATGTGCTAGTGTATCATGTAAAAAAGAGGAACAGAGATGCGGCTTTGCAACAATACTTCAGTGATACGTTCGGAATTGATGGCAAGAAAATATCTGTGATAAAGGAAATTCCTATCAGACTCTCATTATATGACTATGACAGCAAGATTATTAGGTGCGTAAAGACGGAAGATGGAAGATGGAACCAATATGGATAATGGAAGGAGTGAGTTGAAATTACTGGACTTAGTAGACTTGATGAGTTGGATTAATTGACATGTTTATCTAGAAAAAAAATTGATGGACATATATCTCAAGGATTGGAAACTTCTCTTTGACTTTTTGTGGAAGAATAAAATGATATGATGCTAATGAGATTTGAAACCAACTAAGATAACCGCTGGAGGAAGGTGATTTTATAATCTATTAAGAGACAGGCTTATAGACAAGTTAGACAAGTCTTCCTGTGGATTATAGATATATAGCTGAACTACGACAAATCGGAAGTCAATATTTTTATTTTTATTTTTTATTTTTTTATTGTATTAGTTATTGATTTGTGTTTTTTCTTTTTGTATTGTTTTGGTTTTGAAAATTTGAATAAAAATTAATTGGGAAAAAAAAGAAGTACAAAAAACTTTAGCAAAAAAAAAAAAATGGTGAGGGAGGGCAAACCCCCAAAACAGCCAAACATGATCAGTGGCTAAGGAATGCTGGCTGATTGGAGAAGAAAAGAGAAAAAATGACAAAAGTGGGATTGTGTATCATGGAGGAGGTCCTGATGCACTGAAACAGCGAACAGGAGCATTCCACAGTGCAAAGTAGTGTTTGCTTCAGAATTCAATCACTTTCACAGTTGTGGCACTATCTTTTGGGAAATGGTTTGGCAGGAGGGATCTACAAAAACACTTTTCAGATTGTCAGTGGCTACCATAACTCTTAAACTGGTGAGGTCACTCTGCTGTGAGGCAGGCCAAGTGAGGGGTTGTCTTGACCTAATACTGGCTGTATGCACTTGAAAGTGAGGAGACTTCTGAAACTTAGCAGTACAGCAGGTATGAGCTGTGCCCCTCTCCTGCCACAGAAACTCAAGAGGAAAGTGGGAGTTAATCCCTTCATTTGCACTGAACTTTGGATGCAAAGAGAGCTCTCTGCTTCCTGGGGCCCTCAGAGCTCAGCACATCAGACAAGGCTGCTCCATCTTGGCTGAGGAGACATAGTTTTGACAGTGACCATATATTTTGGCTCATACTAAGACCAGCCAAAACTTGTGGTCCCGTTAGACAAGTCTTCCTGTGGATTTGCTGCTGTTTTTGGAAGTAGGCAAAAACTCTGATTTTGGCAGATCTTTGGGGGAGTGACTTTGTGCTGCAATATAGTTTTACAAGTCTTCTGGCAATTTTGGTGTGTTAAATCAATAAAATACAATAGTTTATGTGGTTGGTCTGTTTCTGGATTGTTTTTTAAAAGCACTGTTAATCTTGAGCACTATCAGGTGGAAAGGTTTAATTTAAATTGTATTTTATTTGTATTCACTTTTCCAATTGAAGCCTTAAACCCGTAAACAAATGCACAAAACTAAATGTGGTATGTGTAGCTACTTGACTTTTGCATTTTATGTATAGAAACTCCCAGCATAGAAACCATAAATTGTATGTGGCATAACAAGTCTTGAGTGTGTCTAGATTTACTGTTTATTCCATTCATGGAATGAGCCAGAGATGATTGAGCCATTGTATCCCACCAACCAATGTTGATTTGTCACTTGTTCCTGGTCCTGCTAGCTCTTTTGATCTGTTGCTTTTCTTTACAGAATTCCAAAGCCCAGAGCAGACGATTCAGGGGAATATGTGTGTGTGTTCGTATTTTCTGGTTCTCCTATAGCAAATGCCTCTATAGAAGTGAAAGGTACACCTTGATTTTTCTTTTCTTCTTCCTCTCTTTAAAAGCTTAGTTTCTACTAATTGTTTCTTTGTATCCCTGTCCTGGATGCACTCTGTTTAGCTCTTGCCATCTCACAGATGTCTCTTACTACATGGGTGGTCATCTTCCATATATATTTCTCAATCATTTGGGACCTTTTAATGAATTGCTTGTATCCAAATTGCCCAAAGAAAACCTGGTGTTCTTAGAATAGTATGTGTATTGGTATTGTTTCCTTGCCCATGGATGTCCAACCATGTTTTATCCAAACAAGTCCCCTTGCCACCAGTAAGAACCAGTCTCTCGAAGCTTCAAGTCCTTTCCAGAATTTCCGTGTCTCCCTGTACAAGAAGATGCCATTTCTCCTGATTCAAACCTTAGCTTCAGAACAGAGTTTTGGGGACATTTCAGGAGAGAATGTGAAAGACACTCCTATAAAGATCTTACTATGCATCTTCCTAGTTGCAGAATGCCCCCCTCCCCCGCTGCCCAATTTCCTGTTCCTGCACTTTAGTGGGGCTATAAGTGAGCTCCATACAGTATTTCAGAAGTCCTGTATTCTCTGAAATCCAAGTTGCTTTCTCTGCCCTACCCCGAATATTTCCAACTGTCCATATATCTGCCTGCTGCTGTTTTATATTTTTGTCCTATCGCCCTTCAACTCTGCCTATTCATTGACTCCCTAGGCTACCTTAACTGGATCCTGCATCCAGCTCCAACAGTGGGTAGATCCATTTCCCCTTATGTGATACAAATTAAAATTCATATATAACTCTAGGAGTATGTAAGCATTCTAGAGCATTGTGAAAATCTCGAGAGCAAGGCAGTCACCACCACCTTGATTTCTACCAGGTGAACATTAAGAGCTGTAAAGAGCATCAGGACTACTGTACAACGGGACACAGAACTTTACATCTCTTTTCTGATGGCAAACCATAAATGTTACACAGAGTTAAGTCTAAAAATGCTGTTTTCCCATGGATTTTGTATTTTATTTTTATTTATTTATTTATTTATTACATTTATTTGCCGCCCCATAGCCGAAGCTCTCTGCACGGTTTACAGCAATTAAAAACAATAAAAACAAATACACAAATTTTAAAACACAAAACACAATTTTAAAACACAATTTAAAAACACAATTTAAAAAAAATGAGTGTGTGATCATATCTAACTATAAATTAATAACTCCATTCTCCCAGCTCTCCTTGTGCAGCAGTCACTCCTGAAGTCTCATTGACCTTATTCTCAAGACCATGATTATTTCTGGAGGCAGTTGGGGCATTAAATAAGTTGCAAGGGATAAAAAGGTTCAGAAATGGAAAGGGTTTGGCAGTCTTCAAAAAGCCCTTTGACACTTTAATAATCGTCACATGACCTACATGAAGCATTAAATCAAATGAAGAAATTTGGGGTTGCTCAGCAGAAGAAGCTAAAAGGAGAGAAGACAGTTTCATATTTAAGAGAGGACATTGAGGTACTTACTGTGAAAATACTTTCTTGCTTGGGGTGAGCAAGGAATCTGTCCATTCATGGATCCCTCCTTCTGTCCAAGAGAGACAAGGAACCAAGTGACTAGGTCTTGAGGTCTATACCAGTCCTGCTGATTCCTTGTTTCCATCCATAGCTGGTCTAGCTGGTAGATAGTTATGAGGAGTTGGAGACTAAGTAGTGACAGGAATGAAAAACAAAAGTCTGAAGTGAGCGAATGTGGGCTATCTGGGTTTTGGCCATCCTCAGAGAAGGCCTAGCCTGTATGGTGTGAGTGAAGTTCTGATGTAGACAGATCCAGCACTGGCAGTGTAAAACGAGACATGGATGTCTCATTCTCACCAAATACAAAAGTATATTTCATGGTAAATACCTAAACCTTCACCATAAGTAGAAGAATTTTGAGCACTCACCATGAAAAGTACTGTTCTTGGAATGAAGGAGGCTTCCATCTTCCAATGGAATGTGCCCTAGCTTAGGTCCTTGTAGGGTCAATCCGCTGAAGCAAAAGTGCCCAGTCCATAGCATCTATTGAAGGTGAATGGAGACTTCAAGTTCCTGCCCTGCAGATTTTGGAGAGGGAGGAGTTTGCGGAGAAAGCTCTGATGTGGCAGAGAACCTCATGGAGTATCATTACCTGATATGTTTTGGGGAGATGATGTGTATTGTATGCCAAATACATGCATGTCTTGTGCCAGGTGGCTATGGTGGTACTAGATGCTTGTTTACCTAGGGACCTATTTACTTATTCATTCATCACCTTCCACACATGTGCTCCAACACATTGTACAAAATACAATAAAAATGAATTCTGGAGATTAGGGGGGTGGGAGGAAAGGCATAGGGTGGGCCTCTGGGCCAGCAGAGATTCAGTGCATCTGAGTCCTCCTCTAGGTTGGAGTGCAACTGGGTGAAGAACTGGGGTGATTTGTAGCTTTCTATGGAAATGAACAGATGAAGGAGAAGGGTCCCAAGGTGTTTCCTAGCTGTACCATACAACCTGAAAGCCATGGGAGAGTGGAGCTTCTCCCTTTCCGCCTATCTCATGCCTGCTAAGGAAGTCTGCTTGAGTACTGATGGTCCCCTGTATGTGTTTTGCTAAAATGAGAGGAGGTTGAATTATGCCCAGTGAAATACAGTCATCCTCTGCTTAGAGAGACTTGGCACTTGTGCCCCCCAAATTTGTTAATATGCATGTAGAGGAAGGGAGGCTATAAGGGCCAGTGTGACAGCCCTGAGCTCCTGCCAGTTGATACTGCATCTGCTCTTGTGTGGGTGACCAGATGACCTGTGCTGTATAGTGTTGGCAGCGTACACCCCACCCCCAGAGGCTTGCATCCATGGTCAGAATGATATTTGGCAAATCTTCGAAGGGAGTTCCCTTGCTCAGGTTGGCAGGGGGATAGCTTGCAGTGAAAGGAGTGGTAACAGGACCTGATGGTGACTGCTCTAGGCTATGTCCTTTTAATAGGGGTAGATAAAAGGAGCTGCCGAAGGCTCCAGGAATAGAAGTGTTCACAGGGGAGAACTCCCAGGTGTGAGCCAAAGCAATCAGGTCTGCTGATCTAAATGAGAGTAAGGGGGTTATATCTGAGAGTAGATCTTGGGATCTCTCTGAAGATAAGGAAATCTAAGCATAGGCAGTATCTGTTACTTTTCCTAGGTGTTATATTTTCCATGAAGGAAGAAGGAGCCTTTTTGCCATTTTGGGGATGCATAATTGAAGAAAAGGAGCATGCTGTTAAACAGCTAAAATATTCCACTATTTCTGATATTTTCCAGATTTCAGTTAATTCACATAGAGCAAGGGTTGTCAATATTGCACCTGTGGGCACCTCACACCCACAAAGCCTCTGGGCTTTCTCTCTTTCTGACTCTTGGCAAACAGGGAGGGGAGAAAAGTGACCGGAGGGGGTGGCACCTCATTCAAGAATCAAATGTGCCTACATGCCTAAAAAGGTGGGCAGCCTTTATATTGAATGAATGGTAAATAGTTTATTTTGCCCCTGCACTCCATTATTCTCCGTGGCTGTCTGTTTTCTGTTTTCCCAGAAATTTGTCCGGTGTTGTTTTTGCTCTTCTGTAGCATGTAAGTTTGGTTACTCAAACTGCTGTCAGATTAATTTTATACAAATCCATAAATTAATCCAAGCAGTGTGATGCCTTCTAGCTCTCACTATCCATGAACTATGGACTTTCTTTGGATCTCTCTTAGCTTTCAAGTTCATGGGATCCATTTCCTTTTTTACTTGGATGGGAATAATGCTAAACAAATACCACAGCTTCTGATAGGAGAAACCTGCAAGAGTTGGTGATGGACAAAACTCCATGTCAAATAGGAGCCTGCCACAAGATCATGACAATCCTTAATTGAAGCTTTTAACATAATCAAAGCCTTTTAACTCTTATTTTGAACTCACTACTAACATAGGAGACTAGGATTTCTATAGCAAATACCTTAGTATGATTCAAAATATCACATAGTTTTGAAAGGCTTGAGGGAAGTGTTGTTAAAGTAGCCACTTTTATTCCTACTCCCTACCCCTTCACTTGTGAGTATTCAACAGTATTCAATATTCCTGAATACCTGATTGCCAGAATAGACCATCTCTCTTGTTCTGTCAAAGAATTCTCCAAATAAATTGGTGTATCTGTAATTTTCAACACATGGTGGGGTTGTAGCAAGTTCAGACAGAGTTTGGAGCTCAGCGGGCGAGAAAGAGTTCAGAACAACTTGCCTCACTCATATTAGGCTTGGTTTTGATGTGCATTTTGGTGAGGGTCTTGTGACATACCTGTGCAGCCTTGGGATAGCATGAATTTTTAAGAGCATTATGTTCTCTTTTTTGTGTGTGTTCATGTGTGTGTTAGCTGCTCCTGATATTACTGGGCACAAACGAAGCGAGAACAAGAATGAAGGGCAGGATGCACTGATATATTGCAAGTCTGTAGGCTTCCCATACCCTGAATGGACTTGGTATAAGAAGATCAATGGATTTTCTGAGGTGAGTGTAAGATGCGACACTGCTAGTAAGCCTGAGCCACTGGCTCAAATTTATGATTGGAAAAAAAGCATATTAAGCTGCTGAGTTGGAGAATACCTTTAAAATCTTTTCCAGTGGGCAGCTCATCTCCATGGTTTCAAGCACAGATCTTTCCCAGGCCTACTGCTTGGTCCCTTTTTATGCTGGAGATCAAACCTGGGAGTTCTTGCATGCAAAGCAGCTGTGCTACCACTGATCTATGGCCTGTGAATCAAATGCTGAATGTGTTGCTGTTAAAACAAGGTAACATTTTTCAGGTCTTACATCCACTCATAAGGTCATGGTGAGAACTAACCTCTTTAATGTATAGAGATTTTTTTAAAAAAACAAAAATGCTAAGTCAAATCCTACATTGTACTTCACAAGCATGGCCTTCTGTATCCTCTTCTGCCTGGTCTAAATTCTGCTGGACCTTCATACTGTCATGACTGGATATTTATTGTATTACAAATTCTATTTTTCACCACAAACTGTCTGAAGGCAATAGGTTCAAAGACGTGTGAAAGCCCTTAAACCTAGAAAGGCTGCTCTTGTTCACTCCTTTCCATACTGTTGGTGTTAATCCTGTAGAGCAGAGAACATCGGCATGATTAAAAGAAGGAGTTTGCGGTAAAGGAGCCAGTTCTCTACAGTACTTGCTAAAAATTCTTCTTCTGACCTGTGCTCTTTTGTCTGCTTTTCATTAGCCAATCAAGAATTCTACTGGCCGCTTCTTCATTACCAATAAAGAGAACTACACTGAATTGATCATTGTGAACCTCCAGATCAATGAGGATCCTGGCGAGTATGTATGCAACGCAACCAACTCGGTTGACTCCAGGATTGAAGTCACCATCCTGCGTGTTCGCAGCCACCTGGCTCCTCTGTGGCCCTTCCTGGGGATTCTGGCAGAGTTAATCATTCTTGTTGTTATCATTGTGATTTATGAGAAGAGGAAGCGGCCAGATGAGGTCCCTGATGGTAAGAGTTTTTTCTCAACTATTATATTTCCTAGGGGAGCCACTCCTTCCTGTCCTTCAGGGATGCTTCCTTTCAAAATGTTGGAGCCTTATAAATTGGTAGCTCAGAAATCCACACAGCTGCAGGCTACATGATAAACCTTGCCTCTGTTCTATCTCATTATGGGTAAAGTATAAGAACCGCTATTTCAGCTTCCTAAAATGTGGCTTGCAGATCATGGGATCTGCTGGCGATTTGTGTTTTTTGCAGTTGAGAGAACTTGATGTTATGTTCAACAGAAATCATACTGGAAACTATTGTCTTTGGAACTATTCCCTTAGCCTAGCTGCTGGACAAGTACTAAGAAAAGAGAGAGTGGTTTTATATTACTTGGAAAGATTTATGTTGCCTCTGGTGAAAGAATATTAGGGGGACACATTGTTTTAAAAGTAATATTAGAAGTTATTAAGTGACTTGATCAAATGCAACATTCTCTCATCAGCTGAATGTAGTGGTGTCTTGCTGAACAACGTTTTGGATACTTCCAACAAAACTGAGAAACGTTTGACCTGAAATGCTTACCAGGCTGTCTTTTTCATGGGTATTGTAAGGGCTGGCTACCTAAAGCTCCTGCAGTTGTTTCTAATGGGGAAACTTGTTCATACACACTTTATTTTAAAAAACTTAAAAATGAAAAGATAAACAACAAACTAAGAACTTAGAATGGAAACCTAATATTGTCTTCCTTTCATGTTGTAAGCCACCTTGAAAGGGTATTGCTTGGAAGGAAAGGCACCCTAGGAAATATATTTGTAACAAAAACATTTTTAACCAAATGGACATTGTTATGGAAGCACACCAAATGGTTGGCATTTCTCTGTATAATGTCATTTGTAGGTTCTAGTTTAAGTTACCTAGTTGCCCGATCAGGGTGAATGGTATTAAGTATCATGTAGGCAATATAATGCTTTTAAATGGCAGTTGGAAATATGCTGGGATAATTCTGGGCTGGCCTGCTTAGTACATACAAGACAAAGGGAAAAGCATTATTACTGTCCTGGAAATAATTAGTGCTTTAGACTTAAGATATAATGGATTCCATCCTACAGTCCTGTTTTTGCACAGCTAACTTGGCAAAGTATTCACCTTTTTGAGATGCACTTGTCTGATGCTCAAAGGGAAGCTTTGTGGGTAAGTTTGTACACAAAAAAAGGGGTCAGTATTTTTGAATAAAATCCAGTGGGAATTTCCCTTCTATCTACAAAATGTGTGTGTAGCCATACCAGAAGATTGATGTTGACATGCTCGCTCAAGTAGATTGCATGCTCTGTGACAGGAGGAAACTAGTTCTCTCTCTGTCCTAGAAGTATACAAGTAACTTTAAACAGACCCAAGTATTTTATTTATTTTGCTCTGCTTCTTCAAAGTGCAACTAGCAGTGGTATTACTAGGCATGTGTGTGTCTATGTACATGTAGAGCTAACACCGCAGGATGGCTGTACAGCAGCTCTCAGAAGATTGCTTGCGTGTGTGTTTGCATACTAATGTAGAGAAGTGTGTCTTTTTGCTAGTCCTTTCCACTCGGCCAAAGGCTGGGAGCAGGGGGAAAGCTGTGTTATATCTATTGCCATTACCTCTGTGGATGGCTTCTCCATAGGAAAGTCTTGATGAACATTAAAGCTTTTTGCCACCTTTAACAAGACCTAAACAGGTCTAGAGCCAGATTGGTTGGCTGCAGCTTGCAGTCTGGCATGAAAACAGTTGTGCATGGCCTTATTTAAAAGATACTGGTTACTGTTTGATCAGATTAAAAGCATTTGCCAGTGCTGTGCTGGGTTCATTTTAATGCACTTTTTGGAAAGATGCATGTGCCAGTAATTAAGTGTGTGGAAATTCTGGAGTATTTCCTGTTGTGTTCTCAATTGCTTGAGAACCCAGGAAAGCAGGTAAGAAGGGCTGTTGCCTGATACTGATGGCATCCGGGTGCTCTTGGCCAAATAGCTTACAATTAGGTTTTGTATTGTAGCATATTTCCTAGCTATGAGATTGATGCTTCATTCTAAGCTTAATGGAAGTTCTGAAGCTTCAAAGTTGCATGTTCTGAAGAAATTTCAGTATCTACCATACCCCTTTCATTAAAGGGAGTTTCATATAGGTTTCATGTTGCACACCTGTCAGGAGTTGGCTGCCTTTTCCTTTTGACTTCATAGATATTTTTATTTGTTTGTTCAACCGTTGATGTGAGGAAAACCATCCTAAATTGAAAGTATTCAGAAGGGGGGGGGTAAAAGGGAAGCTCAGTTAATAATCACAATAATGGCTGAAGTCAAGAAATACCAAAGGAGAGCTTGAATAATTATCATTTTGCTATATATAGGGAAGGTCCATGGATGTGAGCATGTGCCTGACAGATAACCTAGGCTGTCTGTTGCATTCCTGAATAGCTACAGCAGTTAATTGAATGGATTAAGTATGTGCTCAGTTTTAACTGGTTTGTGGATCACAGCCTAACTAGGCCAGTTCCAACTTTGCTGATTTCATCCATTTGTAACAAGTGGTGTAGATGGTGTGTAATATTGTCTCTTACCCCAGATGTTGTTTATTTGTTTTCCCTTTTTAGACTGATCTTTACATAATATTGTACTACATGCAGACAATCATATCCTTAACAATCTGAGCATGTAGTACCCTTGCAGTAGTTAATAACCGGAGCCCTCCAGATGTGAACTGGTGATTACTCTCTTTGCTTCTCCCCCAGCAAAGAATTGTTTCACTGTTACTTGACTGAATTGTGTTATCCTATGTGTCTTTGCTGACTTTGACTTCCAGTTAACTACATCAGAAGAAAACCTTTGTTTAGTGATACACCTCTACTAGAGATCTCATGAACATTTTCCATTTTTTCCTCCCAAAATAATAGTTTTTATCAGAAATCTTAATTTTTCAAAGCTAATTGGCCTGTGCAGAGATGGCCAAAATCATTTACAGTATTTGAAGCAAGAGGAGAGAACCCTTTCTGCTTGATGGCATGTACTCAGGAAAACCAGACTTAACCTGTTATCTTCATCCACTCTTTCATGAGCTCTCTGTGTGCATCTTACCTACTACATGTCGGAATTTATCTCTATTGAGATGCGTAGCAAAGTTGCGTAGCGCTGCGGAATGGAGAGTATTGAGCGAGCTGTGTATGTGTGTTTGAATCTTTGCTAAGATTCTACCTTCCCTGTAAATTAGTCAGACAGAGACTTTAAGCTTTAAAATAAGAAACAACTACTTTACTCTGGAAGTACATGCTTGATAGGAAAGAGTTCTATATCTAGCTTAACTGGCTATGCTGGAGCAATGAGCACTGGTCCCAGTACTCACCCTCATCCTGGTTGAGAGGAGAGACAAAGAGAAGATGTCTGCTCCCCTCTCGAGAGAAAGAGAACACTGAGAAAGGCGGGAAGGAACTGAGATCAACATTCCTTTGCTTATCAGCCTAGCAGGAAGGGAAGAGACGGCAGGATCAAAGAGATAGGGATAGCCTCAACCAGCAAGAGGTGTAGCTCTCTAGCTACCCTTATTAACCCCCATGCAGCCTCAACCCACCAAATTGGAGTTGAACCTCATACATTCCAACACTACAAGGAGTGACAATCTAGACAGCAACATAAAGATCAGAACAACCAGTTTTCAAATGAAAGAGTACTCAAGGACTCATGCTGCCTTTTTGTTATGTTAGTGTCTTCTGCTTCCCTATGAGATAAGTTACATACCTTGTATGGGAAACATTCTTCATATTATTATAAAACTTATTTGTTTTAAATGGTTTTGTGAAAGGCCCGCATCAATAGATTCCTTTTGCCTCTTCAGTGACAGTCCAACTAAGGTACTAACTTTGTTCAGATTCAGTTGAGAGATGCTACCACCTGGGCGGTATTAGTGCAATTGGTGTTCTAATGTGCAAGTGGCTGAGCATTCTTTATCTTGGCACTCTGATGCACCAAATGTGCAATGAACCCTGTACTTAAGGGCAAGGAGTTCCTGTTACAAAATTGCCTCAAGTTGATTAACTTAAACCAGGGGCTGCTGGTTACCACACACTTTTTTCCCCCAGTTTCCCTCCATAGACACTGGTATATATTATGTCCTGTGAAAATTGGTATTCTGAATAAATGAAGCACGTGGTCTTCTGCTATGTTTGTTGAAGCTTTTTTTATTGTAGTGAAAGAGCATGGTACTTATTGCTAGGACAACTATCCAGAGTGACAAACTCATTCTCAGCCTCATCCTATTGTTCCTCCATGCTTTAGTTGGACTTACTTCTGGGGAAGGGGGTTGAGAAAGAAGGCCACCTACCCATAGTGAGCACAACCAAGCACCCCTACATCTGTGCTGCTTGCCTGCAGTTCAGACAAAAAAGCAGCAGCCTGTTGTTCCCTGTAATGTGCTGCTCATGGAGGCAGTGAGATTCTTGTCTTCTGAAAATTCAACTTGACTAAGTAACAGAAGCGACCAACTGCCTCTCATTATATGATCCTCCTCTTCTTCCTATATGACTTCAAATTACTATTTCTTATAAATACTATTGGGCATTTTAGAACTGGAGATGACTGAATGTGCCTCTGTCTGCAAGAGTTGTTTATGATTGGCACCTTTTTTTCTTGGCATTTAGATCTAGAGAGTGGACAAAGTGGTCTTAAGTAGCTCCAATATGTATAATTATATTGGTTCAAATTATCAAATTCTGGCTAATTAAGCCAGGATTTGATCACGCTCCATACAGCCACACACAGCTGCCTCGTGTGAGCATGGAAAGAAGCCAAAAAGCCACAGTTAACCATAGCTTCTTGATGTGTCCAAACTGAGAAACTATGGTCAATTACTTCCAAACAAGCCAGAATATAAAGCCATGGTTTAAAGCTGGCTTGTGAATCCTGGCTTGTTTGGAAGCCATTAAGCAAAGGTGCCAGTCTGGACATTTTCTTTATTATTATTGTTATTATTATTATTATTATTATTATTATTATTATTATTATTATTATTATTATTATTATTATTATTATAACCCACCTTTACTTCAAGGAGCTTCTCTCGATTTTATCCTAGGCTGAGAGATAATAACCGGCCCAAGGTCACCCAGTGGACTTCAAGCCCAAGTGGGAATTTGAACCCTGGTCTTCCATGGCCTAGTCCAACACTTTTACCACTACATCACATTGGCCCCCATAAAGGGGCAAAATGTGAAGCTAAAAATGTGAAGCTATGCTTAGCTGCAGCTTCAATCTTTTCCCCATTGTGGGAAGGTACATGGAGCTTGTGAATATCCTGTTTTAAGACAGGATTTGATTGTACAAACATGGACACTGTCTAGATGTACCTGAACAGTGGCATGTAGCATTTTTCTCTTATAGTTATTCCCCCCCCCAGAGCAATTAGTCATAGTGAGCCAGGTAAAATGCCAAGAAGATTGTCTTAATGAAAGGATTTTTTTTCCTCTTGGATTAGTTTATAAACAAACTTCTTTTAAAAGTGTTTATTTTGGGGGTAAGTAAAAGGTAAAAACTCCTTAGCTTTTTCTTCCAGGAATACATTGCAAATAAGTGGTCTGTACTTTTGAATCTCTTTTTTCTGCATACATTTTACTTTTTAAGCTATAGTCACATGCCTTTTATCGTTTTTCTTAATTTGTTAACAATATAGATTAAAAATTCATGTGTGCATTGCTGTGCAACAGTCTCATTCCATTGGCCTACTTTCATTCCAATGCTTGTTTTTCTTGCCTTGATCCTAATTTATAAACAGTAACGTTAAGAGACCTTTTAAATTGTCCTCTTCTCCCTTTTTCCCCCTATCCTTCACTTCCGTGCACATCTAATCTCCCTAGCAAAAGGTAGCTATACTTCATGAAAACTGACTTTACTTCTGAATGAAAAGGAACTGATGAGGGGTTTTAGTATGCCAACAGCCCAGAGAGCATAGCTTCGTTAGTTGCCTTACCCCTTACCCAACTGTTAGTTTTGATGGGTGCTGTCTCCAATCTAAGTGGACTGACTGGACTGACATTGTTGCTTCTAGAGATTTGTCCCTCCATTCCCTTTCAGATGGGTTGCATTATTTGGTATTTGGAGATATTCTTCATCAGATACCATTTTATGTATCCTAGGCATTTCATTCTACTGATAAATACGATGATAAGCTTCTGTAAAACTTTTATCAAAAGCACTTTAATGTCATC
This sequence comes from Rhineura floridana, assembly GCF_030035675.1. Lineage (NCBI taxonomy): Eukaryota > Metazoa > Chordata > Lepidosauria > Squamata > Rhineuridae > Rhineura > Rhineura floridana. The sequence continues at coordinate 22,710,101 of NC_084493.1, read as the reverse complement.
TCTCAAATGTTGCTTTTTATTTTAAAATTTTCAGCTGTGTTAAGTCTGAGGGTTCTTAAAGTAATATCACTTGGAAGCTCTCAAGCTTACTCTATTTTGTTTCCAGTGCTGTTGCTGAGGGTTGTGATTCTTGGAATTGAGCAGGAAAATGAGTTGAAAGTATTTCTGCTTTTTGGTGTAGAATGTAGAGCTTTATGTTAATTTGGAGCAGATATGGTTGCCTTTCATGAAAAACAGAATTCGGACCACTTCTATACTTCAGTTCTTGCCTTTCTATTGATGTTTCCCTTCCTCTCCCTACCCACCCCACCCAAACGTGTAAGAATGCTATGGATTTTTTAAAAAAAATCTGAAGTAGGACTCATGGACCCTGAAATAAAAAATGGTTTATGGACCAGCCTTGCACAGCTTCCCTCTTTGCCAAAACCTAATATGGAAGTGATACACTCAGGTAGACAATATATGTATGGCATCAGTACATGCTAAAATTGGACATCTGTCATGTGCTAATTATTATCTGAAAGGCATTTTTGTGAAAGAATGTGCAGTCCATGCATGTGTAACATGATACATGCGTGGGATTGCCACACATTTGTCACTTCGCATGCTAAAACTTTGCAATGGGGGATATAGCCCGAAGGATGTCAGACATCTCTGAATTTTTTTGTTTTTAATTGATTAATAATATGATCAATTGATCAATAATATAGCTAATCAAAGCACCCATGTCAAATTCACAGTGTCATGGTTCCCAGGATTCTTCCTTACAGCTGCCACCCATCCTTTTCGCACCTCCCCCAACCAAGCATTTGCCTTTTTCTTGCTCAAGGTTTGCCTTTGTTTGGTATAATGTCCAAAAAATTAGGGCTTTCATTTCAGCTTAAAATACTTGGATGGATTTTCATGGATTTTGTTCCCTTCATTTAACATCCCAGTTGACAACTAGTTTTATTGGTGGCTCACAAGGGGCAAGGTGAAAGTTCACCCTCCTCCATCCCTCGTAGATTTATTGCTGCACAGGCAATGAAGGCGATGTCATCTTCCTTTTCCACATTATGTGAAATTGGAGGAAATGGACTAGAGCACATCTGTAAAAGGAGGGCACCTTTTGCTGGTTTTGATTTGCCTCCTGCTCCCCCCCCCGGCTGTTTCCTGTGAAGGATGATGAATATTAATGCAGAGACGTGGGTATGCCAGTAAGAAGAAAGTGGTTCTTTTTGCTCACTTTACCTTGCTTCCACCTTATCACTTCTCTCCTGATCTGGTGTTCTCCCCCCCCCCCCCAAAAAAAACTATTTCAAGATGTGAGGGAGCAATTTCAGCCTTTGGATTACAGTTTGTTAGAAGTATAAGCCTCCAGACTGGGACTGTTTTATTTTAATTGATTGTATGTAAGCCACTCTGGGAGCCCTTTCAGCTTAAGAGCTGTGTATAGCTGCTCTAAAAAAAAGTACCTAGTTTAGGATGAAATTCCTGTGCTCATCAGTGATATCCCTAAAATATCACTAAAATATCCCCAAAACAGCTACAAGCATCTGTTTTAAAGTTTGAATTTGCAGTTTTTGTAAAGGGTGTGTAGGATGTAAGCCCGTAAGATTCTGAAGGGCATGTTTGTGTAAAATTTTGCATGTTTCTTTTTAGAAATATGATTAAATGTCAGCTAGGAAATCATTGGGGCCTTGCTTCAGAGGATTTTTTTTTTAACATACCTGTGCCCTTCAGATTTAGGGGTGTTGTACTGTGGACACACAAGTGTAAAAGAGAAGACAGAATTACTTTCAGACAGGTAGGCAGGCTGTATAATGTCCTCTCCACCTCTACACTACATGATGCAAGCTTTTCATTTTGGAAACGTGACCCTTAAGAACTGCTGAGCAAATAACATCTTTTTAAAATGCACATGTATCCTGTTCCTGCAGTTGATTTTATAGTGTAAAAATCTAATGATGAAATTGGCAGGCCATCTTCCAAGATAGAAGCACATTGTTGCAGAGCAAGAGCCCTGGGGCAGCAGTATGAAAATAGTCAAGGCACATTATTCTGGACTTGCACCCATCAAATTGGAATGCAGAGGCATTTCTTGTCTTGGGTGGCCACTAGCTCAAATACTAGCAAACTAGAGAATTACTAGATCATGCTGTTTGAGTTGTATTGTTATTTGTCAGTTACTATGACTTCTTTTTTTCCCCCCTTCAATTGCATCATTCCTTTAAAAATGGTGGTAAGTGAGAGATCTGCATGCTTTGGAGTTTGTTTAATCTCCGCTTCAGTCTATACAATGCACAGTTCATAATGTTAACACTTTTCTTAGTTTTTCTCATTCACGTTCACAACTAATTTGGGTTTAAGTTTGCTGTTGAATCTTCATTTTCTAATTTGTACCATTTTTCTGTAGTTCTGTTCCTCCCTTTTATTGGTCAACTTCTCTAGGATTCAGTCCTTTTGTCTGTCACATATTGTACCGTGCTGGGACTGATTTTGTAACGACTAAGTGACTGACCCACAAGGTAGTGGCATACAAAGGCCACTCTTTAACAGCCACTCTTTACTAGACATAGAAGGGAGGTGATGGCCATCCTGCCAGTCCACGTTGATTGTTGCATGCAAAACAGTACAGGCCACTAATGCATCAGTGCCAGAGCATTCACCTGACTTTCTTTTGTAAAATGCAAAATCTTTTTGTTAAGATTTTGTTATTCAGTAAAATCTTCATTTTCAGGCTCAGTCTTTTACCACCCAGGATGCTTGAGGACGTTTCAGGTGGTACAAGTCAGAGCTTACAGAGAAATTATGAGAAGGACAAGAGCCTGCATCTTTTTCAGATCTGGTTAGGGAAAAAACCTCAAGTGTCTTTTTTTCATAGGCTGCTGTAACCAAAGCAAGGATTTAAGTAGAATGGCTGCTTTAATGTGGTACTACTAACCCTGCTGATTTCCAGGGGAGGGGGTGGAGGGCTCTCCCCAAGGTCCCACAGATTCCAGTAAAAGGCTCTCAAATCTATAGTTTATCATGTAGAGTCTATAACATAGGCTGCCTCTGAAATCTTTTGAGAACTGAAATGTGTTCATTTTGAGGGGAGACTTAGTTTTGCTGTAATGTGCTTTATGTTTCAGTACCTGATGTGTCTCTGTATATCTCCACTGTATATACAGCACATTGATGTCTGGTTGTCCTTACTAGTCTTAGTTCTCTCTGTACCTTGTTCTGATAGTTTACTGTTAGTAACAGACTTTTGTGGACACTAGTGTGTTGCTAGTGTGTTATTTTGGCTGTAAAGCTGTTGGTTTGTGGTTAGCTCTCTTTATTTTGAATGTTTTATTTATTTTTGTTCTGATAACTGTGCTGGCGGTGGCTTTCCCTATCCGTTGCCTCGAAGGTACAGGTGGAGTAATGTTCAGCTTTGATCGACATTACTCCTAGTGTGTGCTCATGTAGTTGCCAACACTGTTAAGACTGTAGTTTCCATAACTGCTTTGTGTGCCCTAAGACCCCTTGTGGAATCCTGCTGAGTTTAAAAAAAAAAAGATTTAAGAGAATTTTTTTTAGCTTGGAAAAAATGCTGAAACTCAGAAAACATTGTCAACCAGAGAAGTTCTACAGATGTTTTTGCACAAGTTTGTGGATTGGGTTTTTCCTTGTTTAAAAGGTACCTTTTTGTTGTTTAATGTACTGCATCATTTTAAAGCATAAATGAAATGTCCAGTTGATCATAAAGAAGCTAATGTGAAAAGCTACATGTTGACTATTTTTTTCCATTTTCTAAAAAAAAATAAAAAATGGGACAACGTTCTGGCCCTCCCATCTAACAAGCTGAAGTCTCTGTGAGCTGTAACACTAATGTAACCTTTATGCTGTTTAGCCAGAAACGTTTTTCATATTTATACACAGAATCACAAATGTTTGCTGCTATCGGAAGGACTGCCTTTTGTTTAGCATCAGTCAAAATTGCCTCTTCCCCTTTCTGAAACTTAATTTTAATAAGATATCAGGCAACAGTATGTGAAAGATGGTTAAGGAGAAGAGGTGGTACATGATTTCCTGTGTATACCAGTGTTTTGCCCATTGAGAGTTGAGGGGGAAAAAGCATTACTTTTTAGAAACAAAACAGCAGGATTTTACAACTGAAATGTTGGTTTGTCTTCTCATCTATCTTGTAAGATTGAACCACTGGAACTTGGGGACAAGATGAGTATGACCACATTGCAACAATCTGTCCACTATAGTTGCAGTTTTTCATGATGAGCATTCAAAGTGTTAACTGAAACCATTTTGAATAACATACTTGTCATCTAAACTCAAATTCAGAAAAAAAATAACTTCATGAATATTTGCAAAACAAATAGAATGGCCTTTAAATCAATGCTGTTTGTAGATAAAACTGTTCGCTATCCAGCAAGAGTTTACTATGGCCCCTAACTAGAATTGTCTTTCCTTTTCTCCTTCCTTCACTGGAACGCAATGAATCTGCTGCAGATGATGAACCAGCTGGGCCAATGTAAGTACTTTTTAATGGATACATATTTTGGATATCTGAGGGAATGGTTCTTGAACTTTTCCATCTTCCAGGGGATCCATCCCATGATAACTTATTTACCATGATTCCAGGACATTGTGTCACGTGTGGGGCTCCCTTTTAAGATGGTGTGGAAGCTTCAGTTAGTCCAGTAATACAGCTTCCAGAACCTTGATTGGCACAGCTTGTTTTGTTTTGTTTTGACAGTGTTACACCAGCTTCTAATTTTGATTTGTCAATATTACACCAGGTTCTAAATAGCTTCAGCAAAGCTTCTCTGGTGTTACTGATCTTCTCAATGAAAGCCCCTTGTAACCTCTAAGGAACCCAGGGATTCCAAAACCCAATTTGAAAAATTATTGTGTTAGGGCTTAAAATCATTGTAGGAATGCCAGTGGCCTAAATAGAAGCTGAATTCAGAGAGTAAAGAAGACTTGATGTTTGGAGGGTTGGTTGTTGTTGCTATTCATTCATTCATTCATTCATTTATTTTTAGGGCACACAAGGGAGCTTGCAATATGTTTTGAAAGAGGATTAGACAAATTCATGCTATCTGTGGCTACTAGCCATGGAGGCTATGCTCTGTCTCCATAAGCGGAGGCAGTATGCTTCCAAATAACAGCTGTTGGAAACCACAGGAGAGGAGAGTGCTGTTTGTACTCAGGACTTGCTTATGGGTTTCCCATCAGCAATTGGTTGGCCACTGTGAGAACAGGATGCTGGACTAGATGCGCCATTGGCTTGATCCAGCAGGCTCTTCTTATATTTTTAATCCATCAAAACATAACCCTGTAAAATACAGTTTCAATAGCAATAGTTCAAAATTTCTCAGTGCAGCAACTTAATTCCAGTGCAGCATGTTTCTTACAAAGCCCATAATAATTTACGTTATCTTCATTTACAAACTTGTTTTTAAGTTACTTTGGAAAGACTAGCATTGGACTTGGCTTATGCAGTCAGCACAATAGAATTACTGATGTGTTGAGGATTTGTTGAGTTTCAGTGTTAGAAAGTAAAAAGTGACAAGTCCCCTTCCAGCTACTTTAAGAGTTGACATAACAAGCAGGAATCCAAATGAAACCAATAAATAGTGTTGATACGTAATATTGGTCCAATTTTTAAATGCTGAAAAGGAAGGAAATGCAAATCTAAGAAGTTCTTGCCCTTAATGGCATGTTATTTAACCAGGGCATCAATTTGTGGCTATGAGCAAATGTGTTTTTTTGAACCTCCTTGATCTGGGCGATCTTAACATGTGCTTTTTATACATTGTGTACTTCCAGTTCATATGTCCTCTCTTGTTGACTTCTATATTTCTCTACAAAAAAGCTGAAGTGTACACAAGGACAGGAATGTGTGAGTCCAAAGCTATTATGTAGAAGTTGCAGATAATTCTATAAACTAGCTTTCTAAATTTCATGTTACATCAGTGAAGGGTATCTCTGCATGTCTTATGATTAACTATCAGACAGAACATGAGCTGCACTGTAAACTTTCAGTAGACAGTTTGGAAGCGTGACTCGGTCTTTAGTTTGAAAATGAGCCATTTAAACTTCAGTGAACTCTTAAGTGGAAATGAGATACACAAACCTAAGTAAGGCTTTTATTTGTTTGAAGAATTCTTACCCTTCTCAAGTGAAAGGGTCTCGGACCAGCTTACATCAGATCCATGATAATAAGGTAGTCCCTGTCCACAGGCTTAAAAGACACAATACAAAGAGAAAGAGATGAAGGGGAAAGAAGAAAATAAGCAAGCTCAGGCAGTAGATCTTATTAATAGGATTTCTTACAAAGTTCTAATAAAGTCCAGCTTGAACAGTGCAGTTCATAGAAAAGAGGAGCTCATTGGAACTGGTCTCTCAGCAGAGACAATAGAGCAGGACATGCTTTCTGTCTATCAGTACCTCGTTTAAAGGTATTGGTATATTCCAGGAATGGGGAACTGTATCTCTCCAGGTGATGTTGGACTACAGCTGCTATCATCCCTGACCGTTGGGTTTGCTGGTTGGGGCTGATGGGAATTGGGAGCCTCTTTGGGGCACAAAGGTTCCCCATCTCTGGTATACACTGTGGCCTGGACAGAAATTGATGCACTTTGTGAATAGTCTAAATTGTTCATACAGCAGTCATTAAGAATACTACTATGGAACCTGACCACTGGCCTGTCCAGAAGGCTTTGGAGCTTTTGTACAAATACTGCTTTTCTTTTGTACTGTTCTCATTCCATATAGTGTCTTAAAAAGATTTATTCATGCTGACTTTTTCACAATTCTATGCCTTTTTTCTCCCCTAGGAAAACCAACTCTACAAACAATCACAAAGACAAAAATCTACGCCAGAGAAACACAAATTAAAATAATGCTTATGTAAGTCAGTCTCTAAAATCTGAGTTTTGTGAACTATAGCTTTTATTTTGTCTTAAAAAAAAAAACCTGAGTAAAGGAACAGAGGGCAAACTGACTACATAAGTGAGGCAACCTGATCAGCTGCAGTATTAGATTTCAGCACACTTGCTAGAAACAGTGTGCTAAGGCACACCTAGTTGATATGTATCTCAAACGGTTTAGAAGTTGGGAAGAACTAGAAAAATGGGTTCAGAAATAACTTTCTGGATAGAGTTGTTGCTCCCCTTGAAAGATTGGGTATGTAGCCTGGGAGTGCTTTTCAGACCCAGTCTAACTCCTGGATGCCAGATGGTAGCCATGACTAGGAGTACTTTTGCAGTTTTAGCTGGTGAGTCACTGTTACACGTGCCCTGTTCACAACCAGATTGGATTACTACAATGCACTCTGTGGGGCTGCCTCTGAAAAGCATGTGGAAATGTGAGCTGGTGCAAAATGTGGCTGCCAGATTGGTCTCTGGAGCACACTTCTTGTTGTTGTTGTTGTCGTCTTTATTTATACCCCGCCATCCTTCCAAAACTGGAACTCGCGGTGGCTTCCAGATAAAAAACACATATAATTAAAACATACAGAGTCTAGATTAAAATAAAATTAAACTAATTCCAATATTAAAACCATTCATACTTATAGCTAAAAGAGAATCAAAAAACCAGTTTAAAAATGGAGGAATTAGGCATTAGCAATGCAGTTCCCGTCAAGCCCTATCTTTAGCAGCCGTCAATACCAAAGGCTTGTTGGAATAGAAAGGTCTTTGCTTAACGCCGGAAGGACTGCAAGGAGGGGGTCATTCTGACATCCCTAGGAAAGGGAATTCCAAAGCCTAGGGGCAGCCATCAAGAAGGCCCTATCACGCGTCCCCACCAGTCGTACTTCAGAGGGCGTGAGAAGAGCCTCTCCTGAAGATCTCAGGGCCTGGGCAGGTTCATACACGGAGATACGGTCTGATAGATAGCCTGTACCTAAGCCGTAAAGGGCTTTATAGGTCATCACCAGCACTTTGAATTGTGTTCGGAAACAGACTGGCAACCAGTGGAGCTTTTTTAACAGGGGAGTTGTATGGTCCTTGTATGGTCACTTCACTGATCATACCAATCCAGTTTGGTTTCATCTGCACTGTCTTCCAGTTCATTTCCAGGCTCAGTTCACAATGCTGTCTCTTACCCTTCTCTCAAACCATTTAGGGCTTTGTAGGCATCTGAAGGACCACCACCTCCCTTATGATCCTGCCCACCCACCGCATTTGACATGGGACATCCTCCTTTACACCCATCACTTATACAACCACAGTTGGTTTGTCCATACCTTCTTTTGCAGCACCCAAATTATGGAAAACCTCTGAGAGGTGCGATTGGCTCACTCTTTTAAGTTTCAGACATGCCATTGAGACCTTTTTACCCCACTGAACTTTCAGTGCAGTTTAATATTTTTATCTTCCTGCTTTTCTGATTCTTTTAACCTGCTCTAATTATACGATACTGTTTTTGTAGTATTTTGATGTGTGTTAGCAACTTTGAAGCAGCTTTGAATTTATTTCTGGTGCTTCTCGACATTTTTTTCTACATAACTTACCTAGCAGATAGCCTAGGAGATAAGATAACATACTGACAGAACACAACTCTTAAAAACCAGATAAAATGCAAGTTGGTTTTATATGCATTATACCTTGTTTCATTATGATGATATTATGTTTGGGATGTAACCATTGACCTGTTCTCATTTTTCAGAGCTTTAAGTTTGGGAAACGGATGGAAATATCATCTGCTAAATTGAATAATTGGAATGGTTGGTTTTCAAACTCCAGCCCTATCTCTGATGTTTTTCTTTTTAAGTGAGCAACAGTGACTGTCTAAAGCATGCCTTATTTAGCGTCTCTTCTAGAGATGACTAGCTGATATATATAATAATGCTTCACTATAGAGGGTGTAAACTATTTTGCCTTTATGTGCTGTGAATGTTGCTTTTTTTCTTTGAGAATATTAAGTATTACAAGTAAAAAGTCCGATCATGCATGCAGCATTTTTTACTTAATGTAGCTGTTCAAATTAACAAAGCTCTAAGATGCACTGCTGCCATCTAGTGAAAACTTTTGTAAAAGTACAGCAAAACCTAAAATATATACAGTATATATTTATATTTTTGGGAGGGGAAACCAAACTACAGTAAATGTTTGAGTTTTAAGCTGCTGAATTCATTCCTTATATTGTATGTCTGAGAGATGAGAGAATTATGTCCAGTATTTAAAAGAAGTTACATAAACTGAAAATTATTCTAAGGGCTTAATCTATAATGAGAAACTTGGATATCTTATCAAAGATTACAAGAGATGGAATAGTCCGATAAGTGGTGATGAACTGCAGTAAAAAAAATTTGTTTATAAATATTATGATTACTTTTTAAGTGATTTTTTGTTAAATCATGTAAATTTCTCATCCTTTTGCACTGATGTGTTCACATTCTTGTACTTTCAATTCAGGCAGAATTTTATAACTTTTGTTTCAGTGTTAATGTTAGAGCATGGTGATAATGCTATGCAACTGATTTGTTTCAGTTTGACACTAAATTTTCATGTTGATTTAAAGATTGATTATAGAGTCACAGACATAACAGGGTTCTTAGACTGTGGCATACCTGTAGATGCATGAATTTGTGATGTGTGTACTTGTTGAAGTGCAATCATGTGTATAAAAAGTGGATTCACCTGTTTTTAAAAATAAAACACTGATAAAAGCCTGACTTGAGACTGTTTCTCAATTATTCATCATACTAGTATTCTGAGTTGGGACCATATCTCTAGTAGTAATTGTAACCTTGAGCACATGAAGCTGCCTTTTTACCAGAGCTCTGTTTAGATGTTCAGCTTGAATATGTGAGGGTGCAACATTTGCAAGGTGATCCACACACAGACCTCACCCCCAACTCAAAGAGAGAAGCATCTGAGCAGATTCAGCTGGACGTGCTCAGAATCTTCCCTCAGATATTCAAGCTGAGTGCATGATGGTTAGGATGGGAGAAGGCAGGACCAATGCACACAGGGATGTTGGGGTAGGGATGGTGTGTGCACCCCTTGTTCCCAGTACAGTTTTTGACCTCATACACTTGAATAGAGCTCAAGTCATTAGTCCATGTAGCCCAGTACTGTCTCTTGACAGTAGCTATGCAGGCTCTCAGATGGGGACTCCTTTCCTAATCCTGGCAGATGTGGCTAAAGGTAACATGAGTCACACTGGTTTCAACTTGGCAGGGGAAATCTCTGGTGTGCTCCCCCGCCCCCATTTTCCAGCTTGTTTCCAAAAGCAAGATTGGGAGTGTGAGACACCTCAAATCTAGTACAGAAAGCGAGGTAGGGGGGTGCAAGCAGCCCAGGGATCACGAGTTGGCCATTTTTGGTTTAGATAATGACTTTAATGCAACAGCATTCTGTTTATCACCTGCCCATCCATTCCTTACACACATACATGTACCTCATCAGCAACAGGCTGTTGGAAATTATTTATTACATTTATATCCTTCCTTTCCTCCCTGAAGTACATTGTATTTCCTCCACCACCCCTCCCATTTTATCTTCATAACAGCCCTGACATAAGTTAGTCTGGTCGATTATGACCAGCCCAAGGTCAACCAGTGAACTTTGTAGCTGAGTGGGGACTTGAACTTGGGACTACTCTAACTGCTGTACCATGCTACTTAGCTACTCACCACATTGGCATGCTCATCATGTTCCAGCTGATTGTGATTGCCATGCAGCTAGCTGTGACCTTGTTTTTGTCTTGTTGCATCCATTACTTGAATTGGTACATATTTGGCAAACTTCTGCACGCAGCTGCAGCACTGTTCTCTACCTTTGTTGGGGAGTCTCCAGCAAATGATACATGGAATGTATGTTGTGAATGTTATTGCAAAGCCACAGAGGAATAGGTGACACTGTACCTTTCAAACTCTTCAATATCCAGCATGTACCAAACTTTTTGGTTTTCAGCTGTATTTTTATTGTCTGTGCCAATACATACATTAACAGATGTGCTATTATGCAATAGCTCTATTCTAAAGGGTTCTGATACTGCAGTACCCTGCAGTTTAATGCTTGTTTGCTTTGACCAATATTTCATGGAAAACAAGTTTTCTCTTTTAAAACTTGGGTTTTTTTATTTTAGAATCAAAGTTACTAGAAAGTATTTCCAAACTTAGAGAGCCAGTGTGGTGTAGTGGTTAAGGTGCTGGACTACGACATGGGAGACCAGGGTTCGAATCCCCACACAGCCATGAAGTTCACTGGGTGACCTTGGGCCAGTCACTGCCTCTGAGCCTCAGAGAAAGGTAATGGTTAAACCCCCTCTGAATATCGCTTACCATGACAACACTATTCGTAGGGTCACCATAAGTCGGAATTGACTTGAAGGCAGTCCATTTCCATTTTGTTTTCATTTTCAAACTTATTGGTTCCACTACAAAAAATAAATGGAATCTCCTTTATGGTCACTCCAGTTGAACTCACAGTTCCAGCCTCCCTGTGAATTCGTCTTGTTGAACTTGCCCATTTCCATAGCATCCAATGCTTTAACCCACTCTCTGGTTAAAGGGACAGAAGGTATTTTCCATTCTAGAGTCCACACTGGCAAATTCATTATCGGAAGTCTTGAAGTATATAAAATATTTCCTCCAAAACTTTATGTAATATAGCTGTTTGATCAGGTTTTACCCTACAAATAATTTTTAGAACAGTTCTTATTTGTATTTTTCACAGAGAACAAAAAGCAAATTATAATTTACCTATTTAAGGTGATATGGTGATGAATATGTCCACAATTTAGGACAGGGTTGGGGAACTTCCAGATGTTCTTGGACTATACCAGCTAGCATGGCCAGTGGTCAGGGAGGACGGCTGTAGTATAGCAGCATCTGGAATGACATGGGTTTCCCATCCGTGACCTAGGGCAATCAAAGCTGTATCATCAGTTTCACTCCTCCACGAACTCCCACAAAAGTAAAGGGCTTCATCCAATTAACTCCTACTCAGAGTAGATGAATTGGAAATTAATGTTAATAGACAAAACTAACTTCAATGGGTCTACTCTGAGTAGGACTAGCACTGAATGCCACCCCAAGTATTTTGTTTAAAAGGTGTTTATCCTGACTGTTGGCTAGCATTTGTTTTAAAAAAGATTTTAAAATCAAAACATTTAATTCAGCTGCTAGGAATAAAATTAAATATTGCTAAAACCTAAGAACACTGTAATATGTCGGGGTGGTTCATACAATTCCAGTTTTGCTAAAGTGTTGCCATTGTGGATGCATGTCTAATTTAGTCTTGGACGAAGTTCCATTTTGTTGTCATCTTGAGCTACTAGGGATCGGCCACAATTGAGAAATGGCAATACCTAATACCTCAGCGCTGCTCACCATGTATCTTTATTAAGGTGGAATATAATGCCAGCATATTAAGATCCTTATCAAAGGCATTTTGACCTGGTTCACAGGATTGACCTTTGGCTTTGACATAACCTGCAAACTCTGTAGATACACAAAGGAACATACCTGTGTGAACTGCTGGTACATATGTGTACTCGGCAGCAATTTCTCCAATTGTGGTAGCTGCTGTTGGAGTCAGCACAGTTAATGAACTCTTCAGACCATTTGAAATGAGAATGTGATCAGATACCACTTTAACAGCAAATATTCTCTAAACTTAAACAAAACTCTGGCTTGCAGCTTTATAATTTCCTCCAATACCAAACTCAGGCAGCTCAGTGCCAATATTGAATGGTGCTCGTTGGGACTGGTAGGACGGAAGGCAGAGCAATCCATAGTGGGTAGAAGGCAGAGTCAATGGGCCAACTATTTGCTATATTCTCTCTGCTGAGTTCTAGAGTGGCAACACTTAGACTAAGGAAGAGAAGCAGATAGGCAGTGTCACCACCTGAACTAAAGTAATGACAACAGAAGATTTATGTAACTTTAAAGCTGACAATGAGGACATTGAACTTGTCAAGGATAATCAATACCTCGGCGCAGTCATTAACCAAAATGGTGAACAATAGTCAAGAAATCAGAAGAAGGCTTGAAGTGGGGAGGGCAGCTGTGAGAGGACTAGAAAAGGTCCTCAAATGCAAAGATGTATCGCTGAACACTAAAGTCAGGATCATTGAGACCATGGTATTCCCGATCTCTATGTATGGATGTGTAAGTTGGACAGTGAAAAAAGCAGATAAGAGAAAAATCAACTCATTTGAAATGTGGTGTTGGAGGAGAGCTTTGCGGATACCATGGACTGCGAAAAAGACAAATAATTGGGTGTTAGAACAAATTAAACCAGAACTGTCACTAGAAGCTAAAATGATGGAACTGAGGTTATCATACTTTGGACACATCATGAGAAGACATGATTCACTAGAAAAGACAATAATGCTGGGAAAAACAGAAGGGAGTAGAGGAAGGCCAAACAAGAGATGGAAGCCACAGACTTGAACTTTCAAGATCTGAACAGGGCGGTTTACAACAGATGCTATTGGAGGTTGCTGATTCATAGGGTAAGTGGTAATTGACTTGAAAGCACATAACAAACAGAGAGTTATGACTATGCTTAGGTGAACCCTGAGATTCAAAGAAATACAGAACATTTTAAAAAGTAAAACCCCAAAAGGATCAGAAGAACAAAAACAACCCAGTGAGGATTGAGCATGCTCAGTAGCCTCCAGGATCCAAGGAATGTTAAGTGTCAGCTGGAAATTACCCTTGGAAAAGTAGGGGGGGTGAATGGACTAGCTTGAGCTCCTTACAGCTTATATTGTTTTGGGGGAACCACGTGGCTGGTGGGAACATTCCTATTAGGGTAAGGATACACTACAACAATTTGCAGGACTCAGTTGTCTTGAATGTACATTTTTCCATTCTAAAAATCATAAACCTCTGTATTCCACTGGACTCTGTATTTGAACTGCTGCATGACAGTTTGCAGAGCAGTTCTAAAATATTCCATATATGTTGTTTGTTACTTAGATGTATTGCCCACCCTTCATCCAAGGGTCCCAAGGCAGGTCACAATAGTTTTAAAATAACATCATTAAAAGCTTGATCCCACTGATGATCTCCCATGTTTCTTTGATAAGCACATTTTTTTCAGATTTGGAAAGTTAGTAACAGGGAAATGAAAATAAAGAGCAAAAATCCAGTGAGATTTCTTTGAATTCCTCAACATGAAAACTTGAAGGGGGGGGGGACTTAAGTTTGATCCCCTGTCCAATTTGCACTGGCTGAAGAGTTGCTCATTTCCAGGGATGGGAAACCTCTTGTGGCCCTTGACATAAGTTGATGTGGGAGGCAAGAGCCTGAAAGGAGGTAATGAAGGGGGGGGGAAGCAGGGAGGAGAGCCAGAAAAGACTGAACAATGTAAGTAAGTGTGGGGAGACGCCCTCTGCAAGTGATCAGATTTGGCAAGAGTGATCTGTCCCTCCTATGGCAGCCCACTGGCAGGGAGGAAGAAAGGAGGGGGTGAGAGAAACAGGTTGTTCTGCCCATTCCGGTTCCAGCTCCACCCATCGCCAATATACAAGTGTGACCCTGCAGCAATTAGTCCTCTACAAGAAAAAAAATGGTTCCTACCCCTGCTCTGTTGGTAGTTGGCCCTTTTGGTAGTTCTGCTGCCCTCAGACATTCAGGGGCAGGGAGCGGCTGAGAAGAGGGCATGCTGTGGGGCGGCCCCTGAGCTGTAGAATTCCCTCCCCAGAAAGTTGTGTCTGGTACCCCTGCTGCATCACTTTGGGCCTATGCCAAAGTAGACCTTTAGTGTTGTGGCACCGACCCTTTGGAATTCCCTCCCCTTAAAAATTAGGCGCCATCTCCATTATCTCCATGCCAGCAGCATGCCCAGTACCTTCAGCTGCAAACAGGAGGAACAGATCTCCCCTGTCTCAAAACCAGCATGCATCTGGAATGCGCTCCCCACGCAAAAGGATGGGTATCTAAACAAAACCTGAAAAACCAGAAACTGCTATGTTTCTGAAGTCATAAAGCATGAGAATGTACCTATAGAAATATGAAAGACCCTTGAAAATGTATTTGAAAGACAGGGCAGCCAACTCGGGGATGGTGGGGAACCTACGGCCCCTCCTGATGATGTTGTTGGACTTCCATCAGCCCCGATCAGCCTGGCTAGTGATCAGCCCTATCTGGAGATCCAAGACATTGAACCTGGAACCTTTTCCATGCAAGGCATGTGCTCTACCATTGAGCTATGGCCCTTCCCCAAAAGAGAGTTTGGTCTTGCTTCTACCATTCCTCTGGTGGAGTTTGAGCCTGTGTTTTCCATATCCCAAAGAAGTGAGCTAACTAATGGCTCCCAAGCGTGACAGCACTTCATGGGGCTTCTTCATCCGAGAATGGCAGCTGCTGTTTTCAGTGCAGCTCAGATCAGCCTTAAGCTGGCTACTCCTGAGGGGATCCCACTGGCTGCATTTCCACCTGCCAGGTGGGCACTGCACCAATGGAGTGATGCTTGCATCAGTCCACTGTTCATGGCCAGCAGGAAGCTGGCTTAGCAGGCAGAGTCAGGTGGGGAAACACCTGTGCCTAGTCCAAGCCCCCCAACCCAGTTGATGGGAGGTTTGGACTGCTCTGTTGTTACTGTTGTTCATGGGGGTTGGCTTTTTTTGTCAGGAAATATGGACAGCAGACAAGTGATGGATGCTACTTTCACAGCAGCAACACAAATCACTGCATCACAAAGGCGGGTTTACAGGATCAGGCTGCCTGTCTTCACTGTACATATCCAACCCTCCCTCCCACTCCACACCAGTGGTGGCTGGTGCCCATTGGGACTGGTGGGGTGGAAAACAAGCAGCCCAACAGTAGGTGGAGCCAGAACCAATGACAGGCAGAGCCAAGTCATCCTAGTTTTGTCTCCATTCTCCTGCTGAGTTTTGCAAGGGCAACAACTGGGACGAAGGAGAAGGAAGCAGGCAGAGCCACCCTCTGGATTTGTTGTAAGTATGAAAGCAGGTGGGCTTGGAGGACTCGAGGCTCAGGTTGGTGGGGCAGTGCCCCATTGCCCTAATGCAGCCTTTCCCAACCTTTGGGTCCTCAGATGTTGCTGGACTACAACTCCCATCAGCCCCAGTCAGCATGACCAATGGTCAGGAATTATGGGAACCTTAGTCCAGCAACATCTAGGGACCCAAAAGTTGAGAAAGGCTGCAATGAACCAGCATCTACTGCCCCCACACACATTTAATATGATAAAAGGAATAGGAGGAGGGATGTTCTTTGGTGTGTTCCTTGTACAAAGTCAAAGTGAATTACTTTTTAAAAAATCTGCATGATGCTGAACACTTGTGGATAAATTATTACCCTTTAAAATAAATAAATCCACAAAAGTCAAACATAGGAAGTTTCAAATATCAAACCAGCAGCATTTGCTTTCTCTCCTCGAATTTATGTCTCCGTTAGCAAAGCTAGCCCTTGGTGTGATGGATGTCGTGCTTGCTAAATTTTCTGCTAATCCAGCCAGATTGTCTGCCCTGTATTGCATTTGCTTGACCAATACAGTCATCAACTCTGCAGTTTAAGAGGACCTTAAGTTGCAAGGAGATCTCATGTTGGGGGCAATTGACAAATTGCACCAGCAGGGTTATGCTGACTGGGGCTGATGGGAGTTGTATTCCAAAACATCTGGAGGGTGCCAGGCTGGGAAAGGGTGCGATAATACTTTCTGCTGGAAGTAAGTCCCATTGACTGCCCTGATGTGCAACCTATACTCTGGACAAGAGGCTACTGTAAGGACAGAATATGGAGAAACCGATTGGCTCCCAATCGGAAAGGGTGTGCGACGGGTGTATTTTATCACCCTATTTATTTAATCTATGCACAGAACATATCATACAAAAAGTAGGATTGGACCAAGATGAAGGAGGTGTGAAAATTGGAGGGAGAAATAGCAATAATTTAAGATATGCAGATGATACCATACTACTAGCAAGAAACCAGTAACGATTTTGAAATGAATGCTGATGAACGTTAATGAGGAAAGCACAAAAGCAGGACTACAGCTGAATGTCAAAAAGACTAAAGTAATGACAACAGAAGATTTATGTAACTTTAAAGTTGACAATGAGGACACTGAACTTGTCAAGGATTATCAATACCTTGGCACAGTCATTAACCAAAATGGAGACAATAGTCAAGAAATCAGAAGGCTAGGACTGGGGAGGGCAGCTATGAGAGATCTACAAAAGGTTCTCAAATGCAAAGATGTATCACTGAACACTAAAGTCAGGATCATTCAGACCATGGTATTCCCGATCTCTATGTATGGATGTGAAAGTTGGACAGTGAAAAAAGTGAATAAGAGAAAAATCAACTCATTTGAAATGTGGTACTGGAGGAGAGCTTTGTGGATACCATGGACTGCGAAAAAGACAAATAATTGGGTGTTAGAACAAATTAAACCAGAACTATCACTAGAAGCTAAAACGATGAAACTGAGGTTATCATACTTTGGACACATAATGAGAAGACATGATTCACTAGACAAAACAATAATGCTGGGAAAAACAGAAGGGAGTAGAAAAAGAGGAAGGCCAAACAAGAGATGGATTGATTCCATAAAGGAAGCCACAGACATGAATTTACAAGATCTGAACAGGGTGGTTCATGACTGATGCTGTTGGAGGTCGCTGGTTCATAGGGTCGCCATAAGTCGTAGTCGACTTGAAGGCACATAACAACAAGTCCCATTGAACTCAGTGAGCCTTACCTCTGGGTAGACATTATCGGGCTGTTTTAGTAGAAGGCCAAATTAGATGATAGTGAAGGGTGTAAATGCATTTCAAGTATCTGGTTTTTAAACACCAACTGCAGGTGTGGGGGACAGATGAGAGAATCAGGATTGGAACTGTATCATGCAGGAAGGTGAGGTTTAACCTTCCCCAATATGCTGCATTCCCAATGAAAATCCCCCTCCCCAAGAAGCTATTTACCCTGTGAAGCTGCTATTCCTTTGGCCCCAATCCTCTGTGAACTCTTTTAAGGAGTAGGTCCCATTGAATTCAGTGGTATATATTTCTGAGTAAACAAAAGGTTATGCTTGCAATAACCAATCAGGGACATCACCTATCAGGGATAGGTACCAATCAGGGTTTGGATCACCCTGCTTGTTCTGTCTATTAACAAATTCCTGCTTGTGGTCATAGATTGTATATCTAAATCTTGATTGTTTGGCAGCACACTTTCGCAGATTGCTATGGCTGGCAGTAACATCACTGACCAGCTTGGTAGGACTAACTGCTTTCACCATGTCAAAACACAAGCTCTCCCTGAAAACATGAGTAAATGTGACAGCTTCAAGGGCTTCATTTCAAGCTGAGGCCTAGGTATACATCTCTGCTGTATGGATCTGTGTCTATATATTTGCTGTTGGAAGGAGAACTTTAAAAGCTCAGCAGTACAAGGGGCAGAATCGCATCCTTGAATGCTGCTGTATATCTGGAATGGAAACTATGCTTTCGCAAGCAAAAGTGAACTGGGCTTTGTATGCCTCAAAAAGGTCTGATACTGGATATTGAAGAAGCAAAAGTGAGAATATAAAATGCATAGCCTCCAACATTTCAGAGGAAAACATGGGGATATGCTTGTAACATCCAGGCCCCATCTGCGCTATACATTAAAGCATCATCATATCACTTTTCAAGGATTCCCCCAAAGAATCCTGGAAACCGTAGTTTGCGAAGGGTGCTGAGAGTTCTTAGGAGATCCCAATTCCCCTCACAGAGTTCATATAACTAGTCTATAGGTGCTGAGAGGAGACCCAGGACTAGCAGCAGAGAGCAGCAATGGCACTGCCATCATCTCCAGGGGCTTAAATAGGCCCAGAAGCGTCAATGGATTAGCAAGGGGTGTACTCACACCTGCCATCATCCAAGATGGCAAGGGGCATGTTGACACCCCCGCCACCACCTTGGGTGATGGCAAGCATATGCACACACCATGCTGATGCGGTGCTGTGGCACTACAGGAAGTTGCACAGCCAACCCTTGCTGGTGGCAGAGGGGTGTTGCTTGGGAGGGTGGTTGCTGCTCTGCAATCTGCGCCAGCATTGGGTTGCAAGATGCATTCTCCATGACCCGATCCTAGCACGGACTATGGCACAGGAACTACACCCACCTGGCAGCAGAGGCCCCTCTAGGTGCCAGGAACCCTTGACCAGTCTGCTGGCAGCGGGCTTGAGGAGACCCCTATTCCCCTCACAGAGCTCATTTCACTGCATTTCTACATTGGCAAGAATATGTTTGGCCTCTCTTAGGCTGTTTTTATGTTGTTCAAAGGAAGACATCGCTTATTCACCAATTTGTTTTCTGACTGTGTTTGAGCAATGCACGTCCATACAACACGAACACTTAAAGAGCAAGGAATATTGTGGCACAGATTGGTTCTAGCATATGATTTCGTGGGCCAGAGTCCACTTCATCAGATGCAAGTGCCTGTGGTAATACGTGATGTTGTACTAAATATGGGTGGAGAACCTTTTTCAGCCCGAAGGCCATATGACCTTCTTGACAAACTTCCAGGGGCCACATGTCAGTGGTGGACAGAGCCAGAGACAAAAGGAAGTGGAGCAATTAATATAAATTAATATAAAGTTTACCTTTATACAGAAGGGAGAGACCATCTTGGCTGCAAGACCCTCTCCCTGCTTGCTGGCCTCTTTCCACCTGGCCTGGAAGGGTGGGGCCTTGACTGACTGCAGCTGTAAAAGTGAGTTGTGTAACTTTTTTTCTGTTCATGTTGTGAGCCGCCTTGTGCATAAATTGTTATGGAAAGGCGGCATACAAATAAACAGTGATGATGACGAAGGGTAATTTCTACACACAGTCACAACCCTCTCTCTCCTTCACCGAGGCAAGCAAGAACCATTATCAGGATGCAGTCCAGCAAGGCAAAAACATTTGGGGTGTGAAGCAGAGTCTGTGAGGTGTTGTGGCTTGGGCAAATTTCTGAGGGCCAGACAGAGAAGCCTGGAGGGCCTGAGGTTCTCCACCCCCGCTGTTTATGAAGACACACCTCTAGCCTTTGATGCCTGGGATGTATATTTTTAGGACCCACTCTATTTTTGTAATGTTTATGGTTGTAAGTTGTTTTAAATTGTGTTTGAGGATGTATTTTAAACTGCTGTAACCTGCTCTGGGACCTCAGAGTGAAGGATGTATAGTAATATTATTATTATTATTATGGATAATGATATTATTTCTTTTTCTTTTTACACCACGGATGGGAAGCCTGTGTCCTTTTGGATTACAACAGTTTATGGCTGCTGGCAAGGCCCATTTAATCGGAAGAGCTTCTCCTATTGGTGGAAGAGTTAATCTTCCAGAAGTTGGCACCATCTGCACTATCCATTTATAGCAGTACTATACCACTTTAAAGGATCCTGGGAACTGTAGTTGGTTTGGGTGCTGAGATTTGTTAGGAGACCCCTATTCCCCTCCCAGAGCTCCAATTCCCAGAGTAGTTTAACAGTCAAACCCTCTTCCCAGGGAACTCTGGGAAATTGTCACTCTAGGAGGGGTATAGGAGGTCTCCTGTCAAGCACTCTTAACAATGTACTGTTCCCAGGATCCTTTTGGAGAAAGCCATTACTGATTAAAGTGGTATAGTACTGCTATAAATGGATAGTGCAGATGGTGCCAACTTCTGGAAGATTAACTCTTCCACCAATAGGAGACGCTCTTCTGATTAAATGGGCCTTGCCAGCAGCCATAAACTCCTAAGAAATGCAGGAGACCCTGACTCTGTTGAAGTTTCTGGACTCAGAGAGCGGCATTGCAACCTCCTCAGGATGCAGAGGTGTTGGCACAATGACATCTTCCTGTGCTGGAGCTTCTGGGGGAGTGAGGACCACTCTGTGGACAATTCCCCCTGATTATGTTTGGTATTTTAAAAATATAAAGTGAAAAAGGAACTAAGTTTGGTGGTCCTATTTCTTAGCAGAGATATAAAAATACAAGCAGCAGAGTAAGATAAACCAGTCCCACCTTTCCTAGGCACAAATAACAACAGACACAATCTTCTTAGGTAAAAGATAAAGAATATTTACTCACGACCTTTTATATGTTCAGAAACATAGACTCTAGCTTAGATGAAAGAAAAATAGAAGTCTCAGTCCATCTTAGTCTTTAGTAGTGATGCTCTCAGCAGAGAGCATCTGCCATGTGGCCTCTCCTAGAGGTAACAAGATCAGCAATGGAGATTATTCAAAGAATCTCCAGGACAAAGGAGGAGGAAGCCAGGTAACTAACCCCACCCATTAGGAAGTTACATCATGGTAAACAGGTACATGGGATATTTCCCCAAATATCCCTTAAAGTGAACATGCAATATTTGCCTATTCCAACAGATTATTCCTCCAAATCTATGCCCTCATCTCCTGAAGAGGGGAAGCCAGGCCCTGAGGTGAGGAAGTGAATAGCAATAAAAACAGCATATGCTCTTTACTAGGGTTGGGGGAGAAATTAGATTCAGTTCACATTTAAAGAAGAACCTGCCAAGTTTGCACTTTCCAAAACAATACCAGAACCAAAACACAGCAATCCTTCACATTTTGCAGCGCAGTTCTCCAGCCAATTCAACTGTACATCAGTGCATATACCAGGGTGCATAGAAATGCATATATTAGCAACAACAAAAACCCCATACAAAACCATTTATTAATTATTTGATTATTTATTAATTATTTGATTTATATCCCACCCTTCCAGTAGGAGCCCAGTATACATTTGCCTGTATATTAGGCAAAACTGCACACCAATAAGAGAAATTTGCACTAAAATGCTGGTGAATTTTCACGAGGACTTTAAAATATATATATTCTCAAACTAATGTGGAGAACTGATGAGAAATGGAGAGAACCGAAATTGGCAGATTCACTTATTCCTGCTTTCCATGTATGAGGCAGGTTCTTTGGTGGCTTCCGCATAAGTTCATTTGTAGGAAATGCAGCTTCATGCTGGTGCTAATAACAAATGATTCAAGAGACAGAAAACAAGAGTAGGCAGGAGCTGACTTGTCTGCCTTGATTTGTTTTCGTATCATATTTGTTTGCTAATTGCTAACGGGGTACAGTTTTTTGCTTTGTTTGTTTGACATTCATTATTAGTTTGACAACTTTAATGGCAACTCCATGCTCTTTGCTAACTGGTTTGCAAGGTTGTTTTACATCTACACGTCTCTCTGTCTTGGACAAGTTTCTCTATCTTCTTCTGAAATCAGCTAGTACAAGTAGATCGGTCAGTTAAAGAAGTAGTTCACACATCCCCATTGGGGGTGGGGAGAGAAAAGAATCCTGGATTTGGAAAAGACAAGTACAATCCATTGGAGCATAGGAAGTTGCACTACATTGAGTCAGACTGAACTGGTCTATCTAGCTCAGTATTGTCTACACTGACTGGCAGTGGCTCTCCAGGTTTTCAAGCAGAATCTTTCCCAGCACCAGGGCCGGTTCTAAAGGGTAGCCAGGTTGGGCACTGGCCCAAGGGCCCAGAGCTACAGGAGCCCCTGAGGGGCCTCTGAGGGGCCCTCCGCTCCCCTTCCACGATCCGTGCCCCCCCACGCCCCCCACTTACCTGTCAGCCGGCTTTTTAGCATTGCCCTTAATGAAGATGGCGGCCGCAGCTTCCCTAAGGTACTGAAGCCGCTGCCGCCATCTTAGTTGATGGCAGAGATGTGTGCGTGTAGCATGCACATGTGCCATCAACAAAGATGGCGGCAGAGGCTTCATTCCCCTTCATTGCCCTTAGGGAAACTGCGGCCGCCATCTTCATTAAGGGCAATGGTAAAAACTAGACAGGTAGTCAGACTGAACTGGTCTATCTAGCTCAGTATTGTCTACACTGACTGGCAGTGGCTCTCCAGGTTTTCAAGCAGAATCTTTCCCAGCACCAGGGCCGGTTCTAAAGGGTGGCCAGGTTGGGCACTGGCCCAAGGGCCCCAGAGCTACAGGAGCCCCTGAGGGGCCTCTGAGAGGCCCTCCGCTCCCCTTCCGTGATCCGTGCCCCCCCACACCCCCCACTTACCTGTCAGCCGGCTTTTTAGCATTGCCCTTAATGAAGATGGCGGCCGCAGCTTCCCTAAGGTACTGAAGCCGCTGCCGCCATCTTAGTTGATGGCAGAGATGTGTGCGCGTAGCACGCACATGTGCCATCAACAAAGATGGCGGCAGAGGCTTCATTGCCCTTAGGGAAACTGCGGCCGCCATCTTCATTAAGGGCAATGGTAAAGACTAGACAGGTAGGGGGGCCGTGGGGGGGTGGGGGAGCCTGCGCGCATGCGCATACGTGTGCACACACACACACATACCGACCAGGGGGCCAGGACAAGATGATGCCCAAGGGCCCCTGCATGCTTGGAGCTGGCCCTGCCCAGCACTACCTGGTGAGCCCAGGGATTGAACTTGGGACCTTCTGCATGCAAAGCTGATGCCCTACCACTGAGCTATGGCCCTTCCCTAGCTTTTGCTACTCCAACCTTACACCAGTAGTTTTGTTGTTAAGTATCAGGACTACAGTGAAAGCCTACACACGTTTACGCAGAAGTAGTTACCCCTCTCTCTGCTCCACCCAGGCAAGCATGAGGCTTGATCAGAGTTCAAGGACACATTGCTGCCAGGCAAATCAAGGAGGGTGCAAAGCAGAACCAGTAAGAGGTGTGGCCTGGGGACATTTCCAAGGGCCAGACAGATGCCTGGAGGACTGCATCCAGCACCAGATCTCCCCACACCTGTGATATGACAGAGGGACAGAATATGTGGGTATGTTCAAAGAAATACCTGCTTCATTTCCAAAATATGTTCAAAGAAAATGCCAAAAATTCCACAAGCCCTTTAACCTGCCCCAGAACAGGTCTATAGATCCAAGGCCACATTCACTCACACCATACATTTGTTCCACTCCTATTCCACTTTAGACAGTCATGGCTTACCCCAAAGAATTGTGGGAAGGGAAGTTTGTGAAGGGTGCTGGGAGTTGCTAGGAGACCCCAGTTCCCCTCATAGAGCTACAATTCTCAGAGTTCTGTGGGAAGAGGGACTGACTGTTAAACCCCTTGGGGAATTGTAGCTCTGTGAGGGGAATTGGGGTCTCAGAGGCACGTGTTACCAAATTCTTCCAAGCTACGCAAGGAGTGGATTGGACTGTGAAAGACCAACCCAAATGGTGTTTGTGTTTTTACACATTTGGAGGGCAGTACAATATCTCAGAGAGGAGGTCAGGTCTCCTGCTCCCCTGGCACATTCACTGTTGTTGTTGTTGTTATGTGCCTTCAAGTCGATTACGACTTATGGCGACCCTATGAACCAGTGACCTCCAAGAGCATCTGTCATGAACCACCCTGTTCAGATCTTGTAAATTCAGGTCTGTGGCTTCTTTTATGGAATCAATCCATCTCTTGTTTGGTCTTCCTCTTTTTCTACTCCCTTCTGTTTTTCCCAGCATTATTCACTATAGCTGTTCAATTTCCATGCTTTTTAAAGTTTGATAGAAATATCTGTTGGCTGTTCTTAAGCCGCAAGGGGTTTTTGCCTATTAGTGAATATGTGCTATCTGAGAAAGCAAATCGGGATCAAATAAAACTTTAAAAAGTCTCTGGGCAAAGGGTTATCTCATTTTTCTTCAGCATCTAGCTAGAATCAGAATTCAATGTAACCTGGAAGCTGGCACACCAGATTTTGAACACTAGTGAGTGCAAATGGCTTAGCAATTTCAGATTGTGGCTTCATCCACAAACACAATTGGCAGGAGTTGGCAGATGGTTGAAATGTACAGTGACACTGACAGGACAACACCGACACGGAATGGAAGAGCAGCTTCATTTGCTGCCCATCTCTGTAAGGTGCAGGCAGGAGGGGCTGCAGCACATCGAACAGTATTTTTGCAGCCTGTTAGAGAAGAGAAATTTCAGATGATGCCACTAGGTGGCTAATGAAGCAACGTTTTCAATCTATCGCTCAAAGTGCTTGCATTTCCCAGAGGGACGAGGGCATCATAGCTGGTGCCCATTGGGACTCGTAGGGTGAAGGGTAGAGGGGCTGATAGTAGGTGGAGCTAGAGCCAACGAACTCTAGTTTTGTCCCCTTCTCCCTGCTGAGCTCTACAGGAATAACTATGGAAATAGAAGCAGCCACATGGACTGGTTGTAAGTAAGAAGACTGGCAAGTGGGAGCTGTGGATGAAGGCCGAATGAGGTTGGTGGGGCAGTGCTCTATTTGCCTAAGTTTGCCACCCTGGGCTCCTTTGGGAGGAAGAGCAGGCTCTAAATGATGATGATGATGAACCACCTTCCAGTGCACACTAAATACCAAGCCAAGGGACAAGGAGCAGCGCCCAGATCCACCTCTGTAAGGTGTGTCTGTCCAATGCATGTACAGACATAGGAAGCTGCCTAATACTGGGTTAGACCATTGGTCCATCTAGCTCAGTATTGTCTACACTGACTGGCAGCAGCTTCTGCAGGTTTTCAAGCAGGGGGCATTCTCAGCCATAGATATAGGTGAAGGGAAAAAGGATGAACCCTTGATCTTCTGCATTCACTGGCCTTGCTGGTAACATCTTCATCCTCCAACCAGGCAAGCAAAAGGTATTATCACAATTCAGGGATGTGTTCCAGCTAGGTAAATCACTAGAGAAGGGTGCAGAGCAGAGCTGGTATGGGGAATTGCCTAGGCAGACTCCTCAGGACTGGATAGTGACGCCTGGAGGAGCTGCATTCAGCCCTCAAACTATATGCATTTTTGTACACATTACTTGGCTGGAGAACTGCATTGCAAAATCCAGAAAAGCGTCAGTTTCAAAGGACTGCTTCTGTTTGTGTATTGTTTTGGAAAATGCAGATTCAGTATAAACTGAATCGAATTTGTCCCCCACCTCAAGCCCAGAAGTCTATCCATCAGGGGCAGATGGTGGTTCCATGTCAGCAGGGCAGTGGAATGCACTCCAGGTTTCAGTCCAAACTTTCCAGAAGCTGTCCAAGGCGCTGAAACCTATTCCCAAAATAGGTTCAGCACATTGGCCAGCTCCTTGAGATTTTTGACTAAAACCTGGAGTGGATTCCACTGCCCCACTGACATGGAGCCACCAGCCACCACTCCTGTCCACAGCAAACATAAGAAAGGAACAGCCCGTCCTTCGCAATGTTAAAAATAGCAGTTCTTCTCCCATTCAAGTGTCTCCATTCCCATAGATGCAGTAGCTAGTCCCAGTCTACCACACTCAGGGTCTCTTGCCTCTGATTCCTCCTCGTTGGCAAACACTGTTCAAGGAAACGCAAGGTGATTTGGACACACACACACTGCACCGGCTTCTCAAAGCAATCTGGACCTCAGGAAGGAGTTATGTCCCATTTTCAACCCCCTTCTCCTGGTAAAAAAAAAAGATTTGATTAATACTGACTGTTGACACAAGTAGGTTGTGACTTATGACTTTCCATGTGAGTGCGCCACTGTCCCCAACAGGAAACTGCAAAGGAGATGTCAACCAAATTCTTCTTACAAATTAAAAGAAAAACTTGTTAGGACTACAGGAAATGGTCAAGGGTGTCTGTCCAGAATTTTTTTAAAAAATTGTGAGGGTCTATGCCCCCTCCAGACATCCTTTTTATTGTGCATTCATGGTGTCAGGCCCAGGATGTGACTCAGGAACCAGACCAACGATTGTAGTTAATTCGTGTTTTATTAGGGTAATGTCCAAACAAAGACTGCGTTTTCTCATGAATCAATACAGGGATACAGGTCCTGCGGCATTGGGAGAAAGTTGACAGAGCAAGGGACTTCTTCCTGCCTGTTCTTTAAGAAGGGGCCAAACAGGCGCGCAATCTTTCGCTCCTCCTTAACTGCCCCTCAGGTACTGCCCGCCTTCCCCCCCTTCTCTCCTGTCTTTTCAGCTGTCTGCGTGTGCGCGGTGAGGGGGGAAGCATCACCCCCTCCTCTTCTGAAGTTTCCGATTCCAGGATGGGGGATAGGGGAGGGACTGATGGTAAACTGCCTCCCCGCTTTTCGGCTGTGAGCAGCCCTCCCTCTTCCCCCTCTTGCTCTGAGCCTGAAAGAGGGGGAGGCGTGAGAATGTCCAGGGAGGGCTCAGGCTCCCCGTCGCTAAGCGACCTTATCACTGGCAGTTCCTCTGTTTCGTCTTCGCTCCAAAGGGGGGAAGTTCCTCCCCCTTCCCTCTGCCATCCATCCGAATACTCTTCTCCCAACTCTCCGGGATCCAGCTCCCCGGGATTGGGACCCCAGCTCTGCCTTCCGACACATGGTGATATTGAGGCAGTTGTACGCAATCCTGCTTTGAATACTGCAGTGGTTCTTAAACCTTTTGAGGAGCATGGGCCTCTTTCAAAATCTGATGAAAGCTATGGACCCTGTCCCCAGAATATATATATATATATATAGCGCCTGGCTCTTGGATCCTCTTAAGCCTTGGGGTCCCCTAAGGTCCATGGACCAGTGATTAAGAACCCCTGCAATACTGTCTCCACCTGCAAAAATTTTGGGGATACATGCTGCCTTGTTTCCAATCAGTGCATGTCCCGTAGCTTCCTGCTGAAATCCTGTAACTTTTTATACCTTATGTATTAATTAATTAATTAAAGTATTTCTAAGCTGAGAGCCAGTGTGGCGTAGTGGTTAAGGTGTTGGACTACGACCTGGGAGACAAGGGTTCGAATCGCCACATAGCCATGAAGCTCACTGGGTGACCTTGGGCCAGTCATTGCCTCTCAGCCTCATGAAAGCCCTATTCGTAGGGTCGCCATAAGTCAGAATTGACTTGAAGGCAGTACATTTACATTTACATTATTTCTAAGCCACACTTTTCATAAAGACACATCAAGGCAGCTTGCAACATACAAAGACATTATAAAATTAAAAACTGATTAAAACATCATTAAAAACAATAATAAAAGCATGTCCTTTTATACTGCATTGGTTGGAAGGAAAAAAATCAGGTTAAAAAGCCTTTGTAAAAAATTTGGTTTTCAAGAGACGCCTGAAAGAAAGAAGGGGGGGGGGTTCCTGCCGAACCTCTATTGGTAGGGAGTTCCACAGGGCAGGGTCTGCCACACTAAAGCTCTGTCTCTGGTGGAGGCCAACTAAACCTTAGGGTCCATGTGGGGGACCACCCAAAGTACCCCATCAGAAGATCTCAGTGACTGAGATGGAACACAGAGAGTCAGGCACTCCTTAAGGTATTTTGGGCCACTTTCTGTCCCACTGTCATTGTGCTGTAGCGCAAGAGTGCCCCTCCAGATGGTGGTAATGTGGTAACATTGGGGAAGCATAATGGAACAACTAATAAAGCAGAATTATGTATGCAGGGACTAGTATAAATCACCACTAATGCACTATTATTGCATCAATTACATGTTGCAGAATACACACCAAAAGAACATCAGCCTGGAGGGGTCCACCATATAATTGCCTGGAGGGATTCTTCCTTTTTACAGATTCAGAAAAATCTGGCTTTCCCTGCTGCTAGCTCTGTGCATTTTTCCTTTAGGTTGATATGCCCTTCCTCACCTTCTTTCCAGCTCACCTCTGAATTATTTAAAAAAAGCATTCTGCAAAAGATCAAGCCACCTGCAGAGTTCCATGCATGATTTTTTAGTATTATTTAAAAAATGTTTTCCCAGGAGTGACATCATTTGAATTCAGAGGCAAGTCTTCAATATGCAGTTCAGGGATGGGGAACCTGTGGCCCTCCAGTTGTTGTTGGGGTACAGCTCCCATCATCATTGACAATTGGCAATGCTGTCTAGGGCTGATGGGAGTTGCAGTCCACCAACACCTGGAGGGTTGCAGGTTGTCCTGGCTCCCAACCAAGAAGCAGACTGAGGACTCGGGAAACTGGATTTTTCTGCATGAAGTTTTATTCAAGAATTCAGTACAGGTACACAGCACCACACTCTAAGGCATAAGTCAGGATTACAAGAACACACTGGACTTATCTCTAAGCCCTGTGGAGGTGGCAAGACTCAATGTCACAACAGTGAAACACAAACATTGCAGGACTTATATGCCAATGAGAAATGAAGTCTGCACACTATGATTTAATTCAAGCACCTTCTTGGCTCTGCTACAAGGCCAGAGATTATTCTAGGAGGAGAAAGAAAATTGCCTAATTAACAGCATCTCTTCTCCAGCCAGACATCTTGGCCACAGTGTAATCACTTACTCTGATAAGCTCACTTTTGTTTTCAACTCTATGAAAAAGCTCCCTGTCAGTAGTAGGCTTTCCTTGACCGAAACATTAATGGCCCAAGGCTTCTGGAAGCAAGACCTAGACCTACCCCAGCCACAGACCTGAATTTACAAGATCTGAACAGGGTGGTTCATGACAGATGCTCTTGGAGGTCACTGATTCATAGGGTCACCATAAGTAGTAGTTGACTTGGAGGCACATAACAACAACAACCCCAGCCCCTTTCCAAATGTCTGTAACCCACTCGTTTCCTCAACCCTTCCAAAGGATCTCCATGGGGCCCATGACACAGGGTCCCCATTCCTGAACTAGTTCTCTCTACAGGTGGTAATAATTTTGTAACTGAGCTGCAGCACTTCCTGTGGTAGATGGGTGCTTTGATGGTAGAACGTTCCTTCATACTGTTATGTGCACCCCAATCTCTAAGTGGAAAGAGACTCGGAGTGCCAGCACATGCTTCACGTTTGGTTTCCTCGGTATTGAGGTCACTGGTGACTATGGTATCTTTGTGATATATGGTTTTGTTTACATATACATATAGGCTGAGCTGAAGGTGGGAGGGCTCACAGCACTAGCTCTCCAACAGATCTTGCTCCCCCATCCGGTTTCAGGGTGGGGAGCCATAGCTTTGGTTTCAGCACAGACAGCATAAGAACATAAGAGCCTGCTGGATCAAACCAGTGGCACATTTAGCCCAGCATCCTCTTCTCACAATAGCCAACCAGATGGGAAGCCCACAAGCAGGATCTGAGTGCAAGAGCACTCTCTCCTCCTGCTGTTTCCAACAACTGGTATTCAGAAGCAAAAGCATCCTGCCCCAGACAGTAGAGGTAGAACATCGCCATCAGGGTTAGTAGACATTGATAGTCAAGACTTTGTATCTTCCCAGTTTCAGAGGAGAATAGACCAGACTAGCCTCTGACCTATTGTTCTCCTACAAACAGGATGGCATCGCCTTCAAACAGGTAAGGGGAGGGAGGCCTCTTTCTGTGGCAACACACTTGTACTTGGCCAACTCTTCAGATATGTAACAAGATGCTTAACCGATTTGATAAGAGCCATTAATGTAACAAAGACACTAGTTTGACCACTTCAGAAGTTCTGCTTGGTACTGGTATAATCATGACTAGAAATAAATAAATGAATGTGATCTGATCTATGGCAGAATCCCATCTTTCAGATATCAAACCACACACCCAGATGGGTTCGACAGAATACATCCAAACAACTCCCCCCCCCACATAACAATGCAGAACAATTATGGAAATTAGCATGTTAAAGAGAACTTCCTGTTTCAACAAGACTTTTAAGTGATGTACATCATTTTATATATGATTTTTTTATATGTTAAATTGTTTTAGTTGTTTTTTATTGTTGTTATTTTTGTTAAACAAGACATTGAATAAATGGAAAGAAATAAAAAATATTATCCCAAGGCCGTTCAAGATATTTGGGCACCTGTGGCAGAAAATCTCACAAGGGCCTTCCACCGTCATCCCCGACAGTAAAAACTCAATAGAACAAAGGGCTGGTTTCAACTAAGTCCTACTCAGAGAGGACCCATTGAAAGTAATGAACCTAACTTAGCCACGTTCTTTAACTTCAGTGGGTCTGCTTTGAGTAGGACTAGCATTGAATACCACCCCAAAACACATTAAAGAGCTAACCATTTGTTGCCCTTTCATGATGCCCAAAATCAGCTGCCTGAAGCCATTGCTCCACTCTACCTATTGATAGGGCCAACTCTGGGAGTCTTTCCCCAGTATATATTGTCTCTCCCCCCCCCCCGCTCCCTCTATTAGCTCCAAAAGGGACTGAGAACCCATGTACAGATGCTGCCTCCCACACAAACACACCTGAGTTAGGCACAGCTTGGGTTAGGATTTACATCAGAAAGTTTAGGATTTACATGAGAAAGAAATCATGGGTTTGTGTGTGTGAAGCATCCTTTCGCATTTAGAAAGTCTCTGGTTCTATTGAGGGCTAAGAAGGATCTGGGAAGAGGTAATGGGAGCTCCATGTCAAATGCAAAGATGTGTCCTTTTGATCTAGGAAAACTGTTTAATGGGCTTCTGATTTCCACTCAGTACTAATGTCAAAGTAGCTTAAGCTTACTGTTGTTCTCCTAAGCACAGTGGGTTGAAAGAGATTTCAGCGTAATGGTAACAATGGCTATAATATCGGCAGTCCGAGGAAACTGCCTCCCTTTCAGCTTCATTCATAAAAATGGTGCCATCCTGTCTTTAAGGATGTGATCATACTGGTCGTCATTCATTAAATTGCAGCAATAGCTGTATTATGACATACTCAGCAGCATTCAAGTATCTGAAGGGCTGACACATGGAAGATGGAGCAGGCTTGCTCTCTGTTGCCTCCAGGACTAGGACAGATGGGTAGAAAAGGCAGGGAAGCTGATTTTGGCTAAATATCAGGAATCACTTCCTATTGGTTGGCTCTGTTCACCAGTGGAACAGACTTCCCTTAGACAGCCATCTGCGAAGGATGCCGTAATTGCAAGCTCCTGCATCTAGCAGGGGGTTGGCCTGGGTGACCTCCAGGGTCTATTCCAGGATTGGAGAATATGTGAGAATGGGCCTTCTCAGGCTCCCCATTTGTGGAATGCTCTTGTACCAATCTCTTGGGTTCTATGGGGCTACTTTATCAGTGGATAATGCAAACACATTTGTAAAAATGTGGAGGTGTAAATCAGGTAGCAAAAATAGCAACAATGCAACATACCCCAATGGAATATAATATATATCTTCAGAATAATAGTTCCCAAAGTTCCATTCATCCAACAAGACACTAGTGCAAGGCTTGCTTGCAGAAAAGTCCAAGATAGGACTATCAGGGGTTCCCATAGACAAAAACCTTGAAGCCCTAAATAAAATACAAGATACAGATACAAACACATTAAGCCACTAAAAGGAATTTACTCTTCCATTCCCTTCTACACACATAGGGTTACCATATTCCAGTTCCACAAATGCAGGCAGGCTAATTTGCATATTATGCAAATATTTGCATATTAATATTTGGATTGTCCAGTTGTTTTGTTTTTGTGCCTAGGAATTACCAACAAAAACTGGGGAAAGATGTGAGAAATCTTTTTTTTTTAATTTACATTTTCAGCCTTAAATGCCTAGACTCTAGTTTCCAACACTATGGAATATTTATTGATTGATTAAGAGGATTTATATCCTGCCCTTCTGCTGTTAAAAACAGAGCTCAGCACAGCTTACAAATATAATAAAAACAATAAAAATACATAATCAATATAAAAACACAATAAAAACACAAAATAGCAACAAACATAAAGTAAGCCAGGGCACCAGTCTGGTTAACCATTACATATACAATATATTTCAGAGATGTGGTGGGTGGAGAAAAACAAAAAGCCAAAATGTTAGGAAAAGGAGTCTTTCACACCACATGCTCAGTTCTAAATACTGTTGCAGCAAGTTTTACAAGTTCCTCCAGTATTCCACTGATGCAGGCACTCAGACATTCAAAGTATCTGTATGTTTCTTAGGTTTTATAAAAGCAGAGCTTTGCTTAACTCAAAATTTCTTCTCCCTTTGATCAACCACATCTACACAGGTTCCACCTCCATACTCAAAATGAAACTGGGCCTGGAAGTGTGCAACAACCCCACACATATTTGCTAATTAGATTACCAATGCCAAGATGTCTGTCTTATCGACTACTCTCCTGCTCCCCCCCCCACTGGGCATCATGAAAGACCCAGTCCTGGATGTGAAAGTTGGACAGTGAAAAAAGCGGATACGAGAAAAATCAACTCATTTGAAATGTGGTGTTGGAGGAGAGCTTTGCGCATACCATGGACTGCGAAAAAGACCAATAATTGGGTGTTAGAACAAATTAAACCAGAACTATCACTAGAAGCTAAAATGATGAAACTGAGGTTATCATACTTTGGACACTTAATGAGAAGACATGATTCACTAGACAAAACAATAATGCTGGGAAAAACAGAAGGGAGTAGAAAAAGAGGAAGACCAAACAAGAGATGGATTGATTCCATAAAGGAAGCCACAGACCTGAACTTACAAGATCTGAACAGGGTGGTTCATGACAGATGCTCTTGGAGGTCGCTGATTCATAGGATCGCCATAAGTCGTAATCGACTTGAAGGCACATAACAACAACAACCTCTTCAAAGTACTGATAAGCCTCTTGTTTTAATTAAAATAATAATTATAAATTCTTGCTCTTATCACTAATGGTAGTTAATTATCTTGCATATGCCCATAGTAAATTTTCAGATACTTTCAGACCCTCAGCAATTTCCAAGTGGTCTATGTAGAAAAAAAGTTTGGGAACCCCTGGAATAAGACATCTGCTTATGTCCCTATGCTGCTGTCACCCCTCATTTAGGTGCCTGGATGCATGCATGTGGACATACCTCCTTACAGTTATGGAAAGTGATTCTTAATAATAAGTCTCCAGACACAAAGTTACATAGGTATTTGTCAGTTGTTTAGTAGAAAATTCAGAAGTGCAGAGTCCCTTCATGATAGTTGCAGCCACGTACACCCTTTTTTGCTCCTGGATTAAGAATGAGATCTTTGTTAATGCATTCTCTAACAATAACAAACATCTCTAGGAGCCAATCAGCATGTAAGTGGAGAGCATTAGCAACTGAGAAGAGTCTTCTCAGTGGCTGACTCACCTCCTTTCACTCTGATTGGCTCCAATCAGCAGGAAAGGCAAGGAAGCATATTAGAAGACTCTTCTCAGTGACTAACAAACTCCCTTTTCATGCTGACTGTAGGATGCTTGGAGACATAGGGACCCTGCTCCCAAAAAAGCAGAGGGACTAAGACCCCCTGGGTGACTTCCCTCCTGGTGCTTATAGACATGACCATAAAATATTTTGTGACGTGCAAGTTCGATATGACATTGTTTGTTAAGTGTGCTTAGGATTACACGGATGGCATTCCCAAATATGTACTTTCACACAGACTTTGGTTTTGCATAACACAATGTTCGTCCAAGCCTCCACACTTGGGGGGGCACTACTTGCACACCCCTTCCATAAGCACATCAAAGTTGGATACACACCTGAACCAAGACCCAGACAACAGGGCACTCAAAGCAAAAAGGTAATTACAGTGGCTGAGTAGATCTTGTACAGTGGTTATACTTGACTGGGCAGCCACTGTCCTTCATATTTTACAAAATACTTTTTCCTATACAAAGATTAAATTTCTGTGTATGAAAAAGTAATATATGAAGTGGTCTCAATAGTGAGAAAAGTAAACAAGTGAATGGTGATCCAAATGTTTTTCATTATGAAGCTAGCTGCCAGATGATGTATCACCTTCGCTACGCATGCAGCGTAGACTGAAAAACAGCACCCAAGCCACCATTCAATACGTGCACGTGTTCTTTCCAACATGAATCTACAGGTCTCAAAAAGTAACGTGTGACAAAGTCCTCAAACACCTTATAACATGCCTCAGACACAGTCTCTTGTTCTACCAGCATGCCTTCACACCATCACTTTGTCAAAACATAAGGATAGGTAAATTGCTTTTAGGGAGGTTCACAATTATGATTTCCTATTTATTTAATCTAAAAATATTTAAAATACATAAAAACAGCCAGGGGAAGATATTGGAGACATATAAAATAAATACAAATTAAAAAAGGGGGGGAGGTGAAGAGACCTTAAATGTGCTACTCACCATCTCTCAGCCTATCCCCCCCTCAGGATGAAAACAATGGAGAACCATGACCACCTCCAGGAAGAAGGGCACACTTAAAATGTAGAGGAAAAAATCATCTACAACCATAGCGTGAAATCAAATACTTATTGGGATACAGTATGAAGAAATATTTATATAAACATGACTATCACATATGTTTATGAATTACACAATCTGTAAATATATTTATAGTGCAATCCGATGTTTGTTTACTCAGAAGCAAGTCCCAATGTATTCAATGGGGCTTACTCAAACTGGGAAAGAACTACAGCCTCAAGTGATAAGGAACTTGTTCTTTCAACTTGTTCTTTTAAGTTGAGACCTTATCCCAGACTGAGTCTGTGTTGGAATTGCTTTTTAATATGTTTTTAAGCCTTTTCTTTTTTAAAAAAAGATTTTTTTAAAGCTTTAAAAAATATTTTCAAAGATGTTTTAATATATTTTAAAGTCTGTTTTTATGATGTTTTAAAGTGCTTTTAGTGCTTTTATTTGCCACCCTGAGCTCCTACTGGGAGGAAGGGCGGGATATAAATCAAATAATAAATAAATAAACTTCATTCACCCAACCCAAAATTCAGAATCATGCCTCTTTATGCTGTTTTCCAACTGTTTATTCTTGCTTTATGGTTATTGGATTTTAAAGGGATTTATTTCTTATTGTGAGTTGCCTTATTTTCCCAACCCTACCTCACAGGGTTGTTGGAAAGACTCCATACACACACACACACACTGCAGATGTATAAATACATACAGCCCATATAATAGTTTATTGTCAAACCAGTTGGTCATTGCAGAAAAATCAGTATTAGTTTTTAAAAAATCAGTATTAGTTTCCTACAGAATAAAAACTGTAATACCTGCCTACTTGCTTTAAAATAGGACTGGAGGGGGGACAGAAATAGTTAGAACACAAACACAATTCTTTTTTACATTCACTCAAAAGTCCCATTAATTTACAGCACATTCATAACCATGTCTACTCAAAAGTAAGTCCTATTGAATTCAATGGGATTTACTCTGGGCATATGGGATTAGCATGCTTTTACCCCCACAAAAGCAAGTATTGGGAAGGTTTTCAAAACACTGCCCAGGATATGACTCCTGCACACAAGAGGGGGGAAAAAACTGAAATGTATATACTTACCCAATTTATGAGATTTTCAGATAAACGGGGGGGGGAACCACCGTTTTCTGGCATTGCAATGAGGTTTTCTAGACACTGCCCAGGTCAACCAAATTGGCTTCACACTGATTGGCTGCAATCCTGAACGGGCGGGGTTAGACTGCGCTACGAAGCGCTATAAAGTACAGATTTGTTTTTAAAAAAGATTTAACAGTCGGGGGGGTGGCTGACATTTTTGTGTATATCTCGAGAACCGGACCACCTAGAAACTTAAGTTTTTAAAAAAATTAAAGCTGAGAATCCGGGCCACCTAAGCAGCTAAACGGGCACCAGGTGGCATGCAAAGAATCCTGGTAAAACTCAGCTAACCGGGCAATATGGCAACCCTATACACACATAAATTAAAATCCCATGACCTAATTCATAGAAACATAGAATAGTAGTTGGAAGGGTCCTATAAGGTCATCGAGTCCAACCCCCTGCTCAGTGCAGGAATCCAACTTAATTCAAGGTGACAAGGGCCTACTTCTGGCTCCATTACATTAACAGCTCCTTTTCTGTCTCTCTCTCTCTCTCTCTCTCTTTCTGATTGAAAACTCACAAGTACAGCCTGTTCCTTAAAGTTTCCCCACCCACTAGGCCATATCAATAAACCATAAGGTTGCAGTCTCCCCAGGGAAGCATTCCTGGATCACTGTCTGCTTTAAGGTGCCAGGTTAAAAAAACATTTTTATTCATCCAGGCCTTTAGTGTTAATTTCATCTTTGTTTTTAGTCAGGTGGGAAGGGGTTGAGTTTTGCATTTTATGTAACTGGTATTTTGTTTTTATTCTTGTTTTTGCATCTGTTTTTAAGGTTGTCACTTTGAGTTTCAGTGTGGGGGGAAACCCCTAATAAATGTAAGAAATAATAAAATAATAACAGTGTGGCCCTCTTGCTGTTGCTGGATTACAACTTCCATCATCCCTGACCATTGGCCATGCTGGCCGGGGCTGATGAGAGTTGGAGTCCAATAACAGAGTCCTGGTCCCTACTATATGCAATGTCAAGCCATTGGCCCAGCCAACATTTGCACATCTGCACCAGCTGGAAGCGGCTCTCCAGGGTTTCAGACTGGACTATTTCCCAGCTGAATCCAGAGATGATGAGAATTGAATGTGGGACCTTTGGCACGCAAAGCGTGTGCCCTACCACCGAACAGAAGTGTAGTGGCAAATTCAGAAGTGCAAGGTCCCTTCATGATAGTTATACCACACACCCTCAGAGCCATGTCCCTAGGATTTACACTCTCTTCTTCAATTACAGAATTATAGAACCAGAATAAAATTGCTATGTGTGTAGGCTTCCCCCCACCCAATCTCTCTGGGGCGAAATATTGCCAGAAACCTTTTGATTTTAAGGATTCTGAAATGAAGCCAAATGTGGGGCTAGGATTTGGGAGACCAAGGTACTTTGCCGAGAAGCTCACTTCTTATTTACCCTAGAAGCCCATCAGCAGGAAAGGGGAGGCATGTGTTAGCTACTGAGAAGAGTCTTCTCAGTGAATGGCTCATCTGCTTTCACTCTGATTGGCTCCAATCTGCATGAAAGAACAAGGAAGCATGTTGTTAGCCAAGTGAGAAGATTCTTCTCAGTGGCTAACATGCTCCCTTTTCAAGCTGATTGGCTTGTACATAGGGATGCTGCTGGGACCCTGCTCTCAAAAAAGTAAGGGGTCTATGATCCCCCCCCATGATCCCAGGCAACTACACCCCTGTCACTGAACTATGGAAAGGTACAGTCAAATGTTTTCATAGATAAAATGTATGTGATTGCCGAAAATCCATATGCATTATAGCAGGGGTGGGGGCAGTAGTGTAGTGGCAAATTCAGAAGTGCAGGGTCCCTTCATGTCAGTCACAGCCACGACTCCTCCCCCTTTTTCTGCTATGGGGTTGAGAATGAGATCACTGTTAATGCCATCTTCCCCAACAACAGACATCCCCAGGAGCAAATAAGCATGAAAAAGGAGAAGTTGTTGAGAAGAGTCTTCTCAGTGACTGGCTTAGCTGCTTTCATTCTGATTGGCTCTAAACAGCAGGTATAAACAAGGAAACAAGTTAGAAGAGTCTTCTCCCCTTTCATGCTGATTGGCTTATAGGATGCTGGGGATATAAGGACCCTGCTGGGACTCTGCTCCCCAAACAATAAGGTGTCTAAGACCCGCCCAAGACCCTGGATGATTACACCTTGGGGGGGGGGAATAATGTATCAAGAGATGAAATCTTCAGTCCTTCTTTCTATGCTTGTGGCTGCAGAAAGTGCCAGTCCTCTCCACCTGCCTTAGAACAGAGGGAGGGATCAAGCAATTCCTATTCAGAATTGCTGAATAGATTTGCATGCGCTCTATCATAGGTCTGCCCCATGTCACGTTTTGCAGATTTAAAAGAGAAGTGCATGGAAAATCTGCAGTTCATCCCCCCGCCATAAAATATGCTTTTTTTGTGCACTAGAAAACACACACCCCTGAAACTGCACTGTAAAATCTGAAGTGTGTAATCCAGTCTGCATATAACCTTGGGACTAGTGCATGAAGTCAGTTCACACTAAAACGCAGACCACATATGTTTCTCTTCTCTCCATGTGTAGCGTTCACCCAGCAACCTTCTTCAGTTAAAGCTCTGTCCATGTGACAGAGCTTCTACTCCAGAGCACCCTGGGAAAGCCTCAGGCTTTCCAAAACACAGGAAGGGAAGTTGCCTTTATGCCATCTTTTCTGGGAGAGCTTGCAGCTCCTGCATGGCAGGAAGGAGCAATTGTTGCTAATCATTAGTGTGGAGAGCCTGTGTTTTGCTTCTGTGATGGAACAGCTGCTCTCTTCATGGGAGGGATGTGTCATTCAGTCACAGGTGTTGCGCCCAGGGGGCTCCCTCTGGCATTTTTGTCTACAAGGCTGTAATAAATGCAAAAGGTTTTGTCATTTACCTTTGCCTCTGATTTCCTGTAAATTATATAAATAGTCTCTGCCAGGATTTGCAGTGGCATTTCTGTGCCTGGATCCTGCTTGGCTTCCTCTTTGGCCTGGTTGCCAGGGGCTGCCAGGACTAGAATTGGGATCCAACAGATGAGTTTAGTGCTGCCTCTTGTAGCAAGCACATCGAAATGCAATGCAAGTTTTTGTTAGCTTAAAAAAGGGACAGGTTGCTTCCAACTGAGGATAGGCGAGAAATTTTGTTCAGTTCGCATTTCAAGCCAAACCTATCCAATTCACATCTTCTGAAACAATATGAGAACCAAAACACAGCCGTCCTTCGAAATTTGTACTTATTCAAATTTTGCAGTTGAGTTCACCAAACAAACAAGGTTTACAAAAATGAATATCCCTACTTCCGGCTACGTTTTACTCATAGTAGACCCACTGAAATTATTGGACATTATTAACTTAGGTCTGTTAATTTCAATGGTTCTACTCTGAGTAAAATTTGGATGCTACCTATTGTTATTGTTTTATAAAAGAAAATATTAGTTAATGTAGACTATGCAATAATATTTTTAGGCTTTCCTTTAAAGCCATTTATTTATTTTACCTTGCTTTTCAGTTGAAAAAGGCTCTCAGCGACTTAGAATGATCAGTAATAAGCCTTCAGGCTTATAATCTAAAAGACATAGCACAAAAGAAAAAGGGATGAGGGGGAAAAGCAAAGACAGGCACTAGTTTTTAGTTGCCTACTGTGAGAACAGGATTAGTTGGGCCTGGGGTCTGATCTAGCACAGCTCTTCATATATTCTTATGTTAGGGATG
Source organism: Rhineura floridana (assembly GCF_030035675.1). Taxonomy (NCBI): domain Eukaryota; kingdom Metazoa; phylum Chordata; class Lepidosauria; order Squamata; family Rhineuridae; genus Rhineura; species Rhineura floridana. The sequence continues at coordinate 22,670,324 of NC_084493.1, read as the reverse complement.
ATGGGAGTTGCAGTTGAACCACATCTGGTAAGTATTAGTTCCCCTCTGTTGTTCTAGATTCTGGACCATCAGGAGTCAACAAGGACAAGGACAAAGACAATGCATGTGAGCACTGCATAGGTGGAACAAGATTAAAAAGTTGGGGGGGGATGTGACTCAGTGGTGCACCTTGGACAGCTCCTGGAAAGTTCAGACTAAAACCCAGAGTGGATTCCATTGCCCCACTGACATGGAGCCACCAGCCAGCACTGGCATGACTGCCTTAAACAGGCCCGCCTTTGTAAAGACAAAATCACTCTCTCACACACACATGTTGTGTTGAGGAATGTTGTTCTTTGCTTCCTTCAGTTGCCCATTTCAAATCTCTTGGCACCACCTTTTCTATACGCGTCTTGAGCTGCAGGCATCCTTTTGCTACCGCTGTGTGAACAGAGGATCTGCTATTATCTGGCAGCTTCTTAATGACTCCTTACTTGGGGAGTAAGCCCCGCTGAGCTCCACGGGAGTTAATCCCAAGCCAGAGCACTGAGGATTGCTGCCTTAACCTGGCTGCCTCGATTTCTGTGCCACTGTTTGGCAGGCATTATGCAACTAGCAAAGAAAAACTACTCAGATGATGGAGGGTTGTTTTTGTTTTGGAATGAGGGGGATATTGGTGCCGCTCGCTTGCTATGGCGCCTCTGCAAATCCCTCCCGGTCCCTGGACTCTTGACCCAGTGCGCTGAATGGCTCCCTTGCAGTCATTGTTCAGGGAGGTATGAAAGATTTTGAGTGCAGACTATAGAAAGGGAAAAGGGTAAAATGAAAACAAAAAGCTATGTATAAAAGACGGAGACCACAAGATAAATTGAAGAAAGCAAAGGCATGTTATTACTTTGAAGCAGAATCCCAGGGGTTGAGCCGAACGTGATATCCTGATATTATCTCACCAGTCTTTCAGCGTCTAAAGATGTCCCGGTTCATCTCTCCAGGGTCCAGAGCATCCGGCCTGCCAATCAGTGTCTGTCGGAAGAGAAGCTGGAAGGCCAATTTCCAACTGACACTCCCACTTCTTATAAGCTTTCTTTACTAGATGTTTAGTCGCTGCCCAGAAAGAAAAACAAAGTCGGGTGACACCTTAAAGGCTAACACACTGATTTTGACAAAAGCTTTCCTGGACTACAATCCACTTCATCAGGGGCATGCACAAAGCATTGTGCTGAGTCACAGCTATATAATACATGCACATGGGTTTGGTGTTGGTGGAGGAATGGTCAGCAGTGAAGTCAGAGGAAAATGAAATGCAGAAAGTGCAAAGACAGTATGGACTGTCTTCAAGTCAATCCCGATTTATGGCGACCCTATGAATAGCGTTTTCATGGTAAACAGTGTTCAGAGATGGTTTACCATTGCGTTCCTCTGAGGGTGAGAGGCAGTGACTGGCCCAGGGTCACCCAGTGAGCTTCATGGCTGTGAGGGGATTCCAGACCTGGTCTCCCAGGTCGTAGTCCAACACTCTAACCACTATGCCACACTGGCTCTCCAAAGTCAGTATAATTATTCACTAATAGGCAAAAAACCTTGAGGTTTAAGAACGTACCTATAGCCCACAGATATTTCTATCAAACTTTAAAAAGCAGGGAAATTGGGCAGCTATAGTGAATGCACCAGGGGAGCAGGAGACCTGACCTCCTCTCTGAGATGTTGTTGTTATATGCCTTCAAGTCGATTATGACTTATGGCGACCCTATGAATCTTTTTGGATACATCCAAGGGTTTTCATGGTAAGATGTATTCAGAGGTGGTTTACCATTGCCTTCCTCTAAACCTACGGCACACGGTATTCCCAGGTGGTCTCCCATCCAAATACTAACCAGGCCTGACCCTGTTAGCTTCAGAGATCAGACGAGATCAGGCGTGTTCAGGGATGTATGGCCACAGGCCTGACTGCCCTACAAATTTGTAAAAATGCAAACACAATTTGGGTTGATCTTTCACAGTCCACTTCCTGTGTAGCTTGGAAGAATTTGGTAACATGTGCCTCTGAGCATATGGGGAGTGGTGGCAACACCTGCCATCTCCAAAGATAGAGAATTACATTTCTGTATGTTTGTTGGTGTTCTTTTGCTTCTTTCCTGTGTTACTATTGTTTCTACAGAGAATCTAATCTAGACAATTTTATTTCCCTCATTATTCATTCTACAAACCTGTATCAAATTTATTTTTATTAATTTCAAAGCCTTTTTATTTATCAATGTCATATGATGGCGAAGACAGCCTTTCGTGTTTCAAATTGGAGGTTATGTTCTATTTCTATTTTGGGTGCATTAACAATTGAATCTGAAACTGCAGTTTGATGTAAAATCAGACCAATTACAATATGTTGCTACTTAAGCAATGACTCTAGCTGTTGGAAAAAACAAACTTGGCATGCCCAAGATGCATGTTTTCAGCCTGCTGTGTTTAAACCACTTCATTTAAAGAAAGGTAGGCATAGTCAATTAAAAACATAGAACACACCTAGAAATTGACTAGAATATGTTTCACCTCCACTGTTTTATCTTGTGCAAACTGAGACACTCTAGTTGTCCACTGGAGACAATTCTGCAGAATAGTCAGTGCCATTTCCACAACTGTTTTTGGAGTTTTTTAGTGTATATTTTGCAAAGTGTTGCAGTGCTTCACATATTCACAGAAACAGAAGCAAAATAAACTGATTTACTGTAGGAAACTTCACTAAAATTGCAAAGTAAATCAAACATATTTAAAGTGACTATCTGAACTACATCAACTATCTTAATATTGTTGCTTCATCCCTGCTAAAACAAGATCAGCACACCACGTCTTCTTTCTATTGTTTGGGCTGATTGCAGGTGTTGCCACCACTCACCATATGCTCAGAGGCACGTTACCAAATTCTTCCAAGCTACACAGGAAGTGGATTGGACTGTGAAAGACCAACCCAAATGGTGTTTGCATTTTGACAAATTTGTAGGGCAATACGATATCTCAGAGAGGAGGTCAGGTCTCCTGCTCCCCTGGTGCATTCACTATAGCTGCCCAATTTCCCTGCTTTTTAAAATTTGATAGAAATATCTGTGGGCTATAGGTACATTCTTAAACCGCAAGTTTTTTTTGCCTATTAGTGAATTTCTCTGCTTTTTAATCCAGGAGGTAAGAAATGGGATCCTTTACAAGTTTGCTGAGAATGGATTGATCATTTGCATCATTATTGAGTTCAATGGGATTTACTCCTCTGCAATCATGGTTAGGATCGGTAAAACTGACCATATGGGGAGGGGGGAGGGGAGAGGAGAGGGAAGGAGAAAGGGAGATGAGGGGGGAGTGGAAGGAGGGGGAAGGGGAAGGGGAAGGAGGGGATTGGAAGGGGAGCGGCAAAGGAAGGGGGAGGGAAGAGGCGAAAGGGAGGTTTTGTGAGGGAGGAGGAGGGGAGGAAAGGTTTGGTTATTTGCATGCTTATTGAGTTCAGTGGGATTTACTCCTGTGCAATCATGTTTGAGACAGGTAAAACTGACCATGGGGAGGAGGGGGAAGGGGAAGGAGGGGATTTGAAGGGGATGGGGAGGGAGAGGCAAATAAGGGGGAGGGAAGAGGCAAGAGGGAGATGATAGGAGGGAGGAGGAGGGAGGGTGGGTTTGATCATTTGCATACTTTTTGAGTTCAATGGGATTTATTTCTTTGTAATCATGTTTAGGATAGGTGAAACTGACCTGAGGGAGAGGCAAGGAGGGGAGGAGGGGGAGGGGGAAGGGAGGAGTTTGGGTGGGTGGGCACTGGGCAGAGGGGAAGCCCCTTTCCTTTCCAAAAAAACAGTGTGAACAGTATATTGCTTTTCAGTGTTTCCCCTACCTTTCTATTTTACAGCAGGTACATGGAGCCTCCCACCCAAATTTAAACCAAAACTGTTACTGGCCACATCCACACCAGGCCTTTATTTCACTTTACACAGTCCTGGCTTCTCTCAAAGAATCCTCGGAAGTGTAGTTAGTGAAGGGTGCTGAGAGTTGCTAGGAGAAGCCCTGTTCTCCTCACAAAGCTTCAATCAGAGTGGCTGACTGTTAAACCACTCCGGCCACTGGAGTTCTGTCAGGGGAACAGGAGTCTCCTCTCAGCACCCTTCACAAACTACACTTCCCACATTCTTTGGGGGAAGCCATGGCTGTCTAAAGTGAAATAAACATCTGGCGTCAGTGCGGGCCCCCTGATTAAGAACATAAGAACATAAGAACATAAGAAGAGCCTGCTGGATCAGGTCAGTGGCCCATCTAGTTCAGCATCCTGTTCTCACAGTGGCCAACCAGGTGCCTGGGGGAAGCCCGCAAGCAGGACCCGAGTGCAAGAACACTCTCCCCTCCTGAGGCTTCCGGCAACTGGTTTTCAGAAGCATGCTGCCTCTGACTAGGGTGGCACAGCACAGCCATCATGGCTAGTAGCCATTGATAGCCCTGTCCTCCATGAATTTGTCTAATCTTCTTTTAAAGCCGTCCAAGCTGGTGGCCATTACTGCATCTTGTGGGAGCAAATTCCATAGTTTAACTATGCGCTGAGTAAAGAAGTACTTCCTTTTGTCTGTCCTGAATCTTCCAACATTCAGCTTCTTTGAATGTCCACGAGTTCTAGTATTATGAGAGAGGGAGAAGAACTTTTCTCTATCCACTTTCTCAATGCCATGCATAATTTTATACACTTCTATCATGTCTCCTCTGACCCGCCTTTTCTCTAAACTAAAAAGCCCCAAATGCTGCAACCTTTCCTCGTAAGGGAGTCGCTCCATCCCCTTGATCATTCTGGTTGCCCTCTTCTGAACCTTTTCCAACTCTAGAATATCCTTTTTGAGATGAGGCGACCAGAACTGTACACAGTATTCCAAATGCGGCCGCACCATAGATTTATACAACGGCATTATGATATTGGCTGTTTTATTTTCAATACCTTTCCTAATTATCGCTAGCATGGAATTTGCCTTTTTCACAGCTGCCGCACACTGGGTCGACATTTTCATCGTGCTGTCCACTACAACCCCGAGGTCTCTCTCCTGGTCGGTCACTGCCAGTTCAGACCCCATGAGCGTATATGTGAAATTAAGATTTTTTGCTCCAATATGCATAATTTTACACTTGTTCATATTGAATTGCATTTGCCATTTTTCTGCCCATTCACTCAGTTTGGAGAGGTCTTTCTGGAGCTCTTCGCAATCCCTTTTTGTTGTAACAACCCTGAATAATTTAGTGTCATCAGCAAACTTGGCTACTTCACTGCTCACTCCTAATTCTAGGTCATTAATGAACAAGTTGAAAAGTACAGGTCGCAATACCGATCCTTGAGGGACTCCACTTTCTACAGCCCTCCATTGGGAGAACTGTCCGTTTATTCCTACTCTCTGCTTTCTGCTTCTTAACCAATTTCTTATCCACAAGAGGACCTCTCCTCTTATTCCATGACTGCTAAGCTTCCTCAGAAGCCTTTGGTGAGGTACCTTGTCAAACGCTTTTTGAAAGTCTAAGTACACTATGTCCACTGGATCACCTCTATCTATATGCTTGTTGACACTCTCAAAGAATTCTAATAGGTTACTGAGACAGGACTTTCCCTTGCAGAAGCCATGCTGGCTCTGCTTCAGCAAGGCTTGTTCTTCTATGTGCTTAGTTAATCTAGCTTTAATTATACTTTCTACCAGTTTTCCAGGGACAGAAGTTAAGCTAACTGGCCTGTAATTTCCGGGATCCCCTCTGGATCCCTTTTTGAAGATTGGCGTTACATTTGCCACTTTCTAGTCCTCAGGCACGGAGGAGGAGGACCCAAGGGACAAGTTACATATTAGGCAAGCCCAGCAGCTGAGAGTCTGGTTTTTAGAACAGTGACAGCTGGTTCTTACTGAGCATGCCCATCATTATCATTGAGTTCAATTTAACATTTCTTAAATTAATTAAAAATCAGCCAGGCTTTTTTTAGCTTTTAAACTGCAGAAAATGAAGGTCAGAGTATGGGGCAAGATCAGTAATAGAATTACAGGTACTCTGTGAAAATGGCTGATTTTTAATTAATTTCAGCAAACTATAAGAACTCTGACAAATTATGAGAACTCTCTCTTTACACTTTGAACTCTCGATTCTCTGTGACTGTTTTGTGCATCACCATGAAAATTTAGAGCGTTGTTAAGCAAATGTTTCTGAGTTCAGGACTATAAGTTTTGTAAGGTTTTGTTTTGAAATGAGCTTATGGGAAGCATCAGAATGGCATGGGAGATATTTTCAATTTAACATTGCAGAATGCAAAAAATCTACACTGGCTATAGTATACAACCACTCTCGTGGCAGTATAATACATAATTAACGGGAGTCAATCACAAAGCAGTTGCTGATAACCCAGACATCCTGGCATTGGTAAGCAAATTAATACATGTAATGTGATAAAAGTCCTTTATCTCAACTGAGTCCACAATGAACCATTGAACCTTTGGACTAATTATAATTCAGTAATTTCACATTGCAGTCTCCCTTTGAAGTTCCTTTGTTGAAATATGACTTTAAATGTCAGAGTGTTCTGGGACGTTGAAATATTCTACCACTTGTGTTTGAATATTGTCATTTTTAATCAGGTTTATGCCCATTTATTATTTGGCAAAGCAGTTCTCCAACCAATGTTTACAAAAGCATACGTTAGGGGAAAGCATGCATAAAAATGAATTTATGAGTGAAAATAAGATAGCAACATGCATTATATAAAGGAAAATTGCTTTCAAAAATGTGTATAGTAGTCAAAAATGCATACAAAAATGTGTTTATTAGAAGTTCTCACTAAAATGCTGATGAATTTTCATGAGATTTTTTTAAAATTCAAATTGCTCCCAAAATGTGGAGAACTGAATTTAAGATTGGAAAAACAAGAAATGGAGAGAACCAAAACTGACAGATCCATCCCTAACCAGGATAAACAAATCTGACCTTGCAAGGGGGGAGGGAGGGCTGACTGAAGACAGGAGATGCTTCTAAGCTTTTGATTATGGCTTTTATTAGGAAATTATGAATTCTGTACTTTTTTTCTGTTTTGATGTGATCCTCCTTAGGAGGCTTAACCCTGAAAGGTGACACAACATTCTGAAATAAATAACAAGGGCCATATCCAGCATTCTCTGTCTGCTAGTGCAAGGGCTAGCACAACAGCGGTGCTAATGGAAGCTCATTGCAAAACAGATAGCACAATCTATTGTACAAGAAAACCACCAGCAACCTGCTTATGCATTCTTTTGTGCAACAATGTCCTGCTAGTGCAAAAATATTTTGCCGCGGAACAAGTATTCTGCTAACTGACTTTAATGATGGAACAGCATTCCTGTCGAGATATGGCTGGCACCCACTAACTGCACTTTCCAGAAACGATTGTATTTTTGTGCCGAAGAGCTTGCTCAAGGGGATGAATGGGTCTCTGCCATGGAAGTGCTTTGCTTTGTTTTTAAATATACCTGCTTCTTTGTGTGTTTTAATTGGTTTTTGATGTTTTTATTGTACATCACCTTGAGATGCTTGTATAGAACATGATTAATAAATTATATTACTACTTCTACTACTGCTGCTACTACATTGGATACAACCCTAGGTAAATAAATTATTGGGTTTAAATATCATTAGACTTGTGCGAACAGCACTCTCCCAGAGATGCAACATATTCAAGAGATCTTTGCAATCATCTAGCTATTTCCTGAGTTTGTCCTTGATACTATTAATTGTATTTGTGTTTTGTGAAATTAAAAAAAGAAAAGAAAAGGGGACTATGGAAGACTCTCATTGTCCACAACACATAGATGCCAGAAGGGTGATTTATTTTGTTTTATTTTTAACCAAGATTGCCATGCATTGCAATCTTGTGCATGCTTACTTGGAGGTAAGTTCCACTGTATTCAAGGGCAGAGGAATCCAAATTCTGGCCAGGGAGCATCCAACACCATGCTACTTGCACCAGCCAGGGCAGAACTTGGCAGTGGTGCAGTTTCATTGTTTTGCTGTGTCAGTTCTAGGCTGGTGCAACTGAGGAGCCTGGATATTGTCCCTCTCCAAGGAATGGACCAGTTTAGGATCCAGTGGGCCCATGGCCAGCCCTGTTCTGCCTTGCCCCCCAAAAGAGCAGATACAGAGAACCAGACATCACAGTGTACAGGGAGAGAGATTTTGTTACGAAGCTTTTTTTTTTTTTTTTAAAGACTAGTGGTTTGTAATCACCCTAAGAATTCGTGTGTAATGTGCCCCTATGTTCTACTGTTTCAATTCAATTTCACTAAAATTTCATACTTCTAGTCAGTATTTCAGTGGCTTCCTATCTGAACTTGTGTTCTTGGATCACTGATTATATTTTATGTGTCCATTTGTGTCCACTAGATGTCCAAAGCTAGGACTGAATGTCCATTTGGACACACAACTATTACTTAAAAATGCCTTGAGAATCAAGGGTGTATTTGAAACCTATTAAAATCAATGGGATTTATTCAGTGGCTGGATGTTTCTAGAGCTGAGCTTGAGCTCTCATTGCCTGTATTTTATTCCTGTGGCAGACTCCCTCAGAGAACTCGCCTGCTTCTTAAATAGGTCAGTCAATATGTAAAGGGGAATTGGAACTGGCTATTGCAGGTGAGAAAAATCAGGATTTTCAGTTTCTGCTAATGCAACCCATTGGGAAAAACCATATCAAAGAAGAGGGACGGATAACCCACTTTGGTGAAAAGAGAAATAAAGGTGGGGAAAGAAGACTTTTCAGAAAAGGAAAAGAGCAAGCTGCCAATACTGTAGACTCTCCTTTTCTTCACTCAAACGGTGGCAACGGTTTTGCAGAATTTTGCTTCTATAAAAATGGCTTTGCTTTCCCTTGATCCTTTTGACGAAGGCGACACTTTTCTCCTCTCTTGCCCTGCTTCTGCTGATTAGCTGGACGAAAGGCAATGTCAGCAGGGTTTTGGGAAGGGGAGAGCTGGAGCTTTGCATTGACTTAATCCCATTAAAGCCAAACCTAACATTTTTATTTAAAGGGCTGGAAGGGTTATCTGGCTGTTTTGTTGCTCAGGATCAAGCATTTAGTACTTCCTACTCCTATCACTGGGTTGATGATTTATTTATATGCCGTCTTCCTTCAAGAGAATTGAAGGCAGCATATATCAGGTTTACAGGCACTGCCTCTTGTCCAAGCACTGATCATGTATAGATCGGCTTAGTTTCAGCAAGGCTGCTGTAGCACTTGCCTTCATACCTGGGGGCCAAATGTGGCTCCCCAGCCCTCTCTGTCTGGCCCTTGGAACCCTCCCTAGACCACCCCGTGTCCCCGGGCTATGTTCCTCACTGATCCTGTTTCATACCCCAGGGGGTTTGGGAAGGCTACAGTGCATTCTTGATCTCTGATCGGGCCTTTTCCTTGCCTGGATGGTGGATAGAGAGGGCTGCATGAGAGTATGTAGAAACTAGCCTACTGTATATGTAAAAGTTAAAATTCCATTGACTGCTGTGCCTGCTTTTGCCTCCCTAGAGATGGGGATGGATTTTGAAAAAAATTGGATTTGATACTGATTTAAAAACCAAACACCCTCATGTGTGTTCTCATGGAAGACCCATCCTGAAGTCTTCAATTTTCCATAAAAAATCTGGGTGCCATTGTGTACATAGGAAGGGCCGCAAGGGAACAGAAGGTAGGGACTGCAGACCTTCTACTCCTCCTGTTCCCAGCTTACCAGTGGCTCTGCTGGGTTTCCTGGGGAAGCACATGGTCTCCCAAGCACCCCCACCTCCTGGCTACCTCCATGATGCCAGAAAGGGCAGAAGAGGCTGCAGCCTGGGCCGGGGAGGTGGATCCCCTTCTGCAGTCGATCCTGCTTCCCTCACTCTCCTCCAAAGAGTCTACGGGGAGAGCCAGTGAGCTCATGCTGGGTCCTCTCTGAACAGCCTCTCTTCTTCCCCCTTTGAAACCTTTTTATTTCCAGAAAGAAAGCTGGCTGAGGCTTGCTCCCTGGCTGCTGGAGCCGGAAGGAAGTCAACACAAGGACTGTGCCACCCTGGACTCCTGCTGGGAGGAAGGGAGGGATATAAATCAAATAATAAACAATCTGCTAATCTGTATTGTATTAACCCTGTAAAACCCTGAAGTCTTGAACCGGATGAAACAAGGTGGCATCAGAAACAAGATGAGTCAGGAACTGCATTCAAGTTCAACAGAACGCTAGTGGTTCAGGGCCAGTAAGCGGATCCCAACCCTAGGCCTCATCCACCATTGGCAGAAGTTTGCCCAATGTCATGATCCCTTTATCCAGCCATGATCTGGACGCGGAGTCGGAGCCTGCAGGGTCACCAGATAGAGAGTTGCATCAGATTGAGGGCTTAGAGGTCACTGCTGAAGATAGGGAGACCATTGCACCTGAAGCTGTTGAACAGGAATTCCCAGAGGAACCTCCCAGATCATCAGGGCCTATAGAGCTACGGCCCAGACCCTCATGGGCACCTCCCCCTGAGCCTGAATAACCAAATGCCTCCCATCGCATGCCACCAGTCTGGCGGCACAGGGAGAACTCCAGGAGAGAGGCTATGGAACGGAGGAGGAGTGCCTGTCTTCAGACCAGAAGGTTGGTCCTTTAAGGCTCTGGAGTTCTCCATAAGGGGGTGGAGCCTGTAGGAGGTAGGCTGGAGGCAGAGGCATAAAAGGCCTGGTTGGAGCTTTCCATGGTCCTGGCAGCCTCTAGCCCAGCTGCTTTCTCTGTCGGATCCAGCACTGGACCAGAACATGACACCCAGAAGGGAATGAGCTCCTCAGGTTGAAAAAGGTTCCCTAGCCACCCCTGACCCAGAGGCAGACAGAACTCCTTCAGTTTCCTGATGCTTTTAGCCTCTTGCAGATGACACCAACCCAGGCTCCTCCTGCCCCAAAGCTCTGAGTGGCCAGTTCTTGCTGTCCAGTAACAAACAAACTAACCGGACAGATGTTCCATGAAGTGATGGCTGGGGCAAACCCACCAGTCTAGAAGTGGCCAGACATCAGGCTTTATTTTTATTAGAACCCCAAAGCCAGGTGCAAAATAATGGCTGGAGGGGAGTGGATAGGTGGAGCCAGGTGCAAAATGGAGGGTCAAGGGGGTGGAGCTGGCAGAACACAGGAAGCTGCCTTGGACTGACTCAGACCATTGGTCAGTTTAGCTCAGTGTTATCTACACTGACTGGCAGCAGCTCTTCAGGATTTCAGGCAGGGCTCTCTCTCAGCCATACCTGGAGATGCCAGGGATTGAACTTGGTACCTTCTGCATGCAAGGCAGATGCTCTACCACTGAGCTACAGTCCTTCTCAGAATTCAGGCTTGTTAGATCTATCTTGTCTTTGCTGCTAGAACCCCAAGATGTACCAACCAGAGCCAGGTTCAAAAGATACACAGTTAAAATGAAAGAATAGGGTCCCTCTGAGCATATTCTGAGCCTAGAATTTTGTTTTAAGTATCACAACAGAAAATCACAGCCCTCTCATACCAGAGTAGACTTCTGGTGAACTTATTTTTCACTTCAGCAGCCTAATTTAGGTGGTGGTGACACAAGTAATTTTGTTGCTGCTGTCGTTAAGCATTTGCCAAAAACCTTTGCCGATCTCTTGCAAATCACCCAGAGATCTACTAAGGGATCCAGATCTTCCTTCTGCCCACTGCAACAAACTGCAAGCATAAGCCATACACTGGGGGAGCCAGCATGGTGCTTATGGAATGCCCTCCTGTAGCAGCTTACCAGGAGCTGATATTGCAGCCATTTCGGCACCAAATGAAATTGCATCATTTCCTCAGGCATGTGAGATTATTCAATGTGCAGTTATTTTTAGCCTTCTCCCTTCTGTTTAACAGGGGTGTAGTCGTCCAGGGTCTTGGGGAGTGTTAGACCCCTTACCTTTCTGAGAGCAGGGTCCCAGCAGGGTCCTTACGTCTACAACATTGTATGAGCCAATCAGCATGAAAGGGGAGTGTGTTGGCCACTGAAAAGAGTCTTTTAACATGTTTCCTTGTCCTTTCCTGCTAATAGAAACCAATCAGAGTGAAAGGAGGTGAGTCAGCCACTGAGAAGACTCTTCTCAGTAGCTAACACACTCCCTTTTCATGCTGATTAGCTCCTAGGGACGTCTGCTGTTGTGGGAGAAGGCATTAACAAGGATAGAGAAACAGTATTCAAACCTGGCCATGTTATAATTGTAGAAGAGTGTATAATTTTAGAAGGGATGTAGCTGTGAGGCGGGTTGGCTGTGACTGTCATGAAGGGAGCCAGCACCTCTGAATTTGCCAATACACTACTGTTTTAAATGCCCGGTCTGGTTGGTGTTTTCATTAATTGGTTTACTGTTTTGTTAGAACCTAGGGATACTGGTAGCTGCCTTATACTAAGTCAGACCATTGGTCCATCTAGTTCAATAATATCTACACTGACTGGCAGCAGCTCTCTGGGATTTCAGACAGGGCCCTCTCCTACCACTATCTAGAGATATTGGGGACTGAACCAGGGACTTCCTGCATGCAAAGCAGACGCTCCACCCTCTGAGCTATGGCCCTTCCAAAATGATGTGGTTGTTTATAATTTCTTTGTATGTTGCATCCCGCTCTGGCATTGCTCTCAATGAAGGGTGGACTATCAATCTTTTTCATACACAAAATGAATGACTAAACAGTGGCAACTTCATACAGCCACATCATCACCCCAAAAGATCATGGGAAATCACGAGGATTTTTATACATCATAAGAACAACATGAGAATTGGCACTGAGATGCAGAATGACATGCTAGTGATGGGCTCGCTAATTAGCACATTTCAGGTGTAGTGGTTAGAGTGCTGGGCTAGGACCTAGGAGACCCAGGTTCAAATTCTCACTCATCCATGAAGCTCACTGGGTGACCCTGGACCAATCCTGGTCTCTCAGCCTTACCTAGCTTGCAGGGTTGTTGCAAGGATAAAATGGGGAGGGGGAGAACTACGTACACAACCTTGAAAGGTGGGATATAAATGTAACAATAAATAATATTTATTTTAATATTATTTAAAAATTAAGTATTAATCTTAATAATATTCCTGTTAAAAGAAACAGCAATAAATAATTATTTATAAAAGTACTTATATACTGCTGTCTTGCAAAATACAAAGGCAGTGTACAGCTACATCATTTTATTTATTTATTTAATTAATTTATATCTCATCCTTCCTCGCAGAAGGAGCCCAGGGCAGCAAACAAAACACTAAAACTCTAAAACAACTTAAAAACAGAGTTTAAAATATATTAACACAAAACATGAAAACTTTTAAAGTAATACAAAAATATACTTACCTGGCAGTGGAGACACCATGATCATGAAGGCGGTTTTCCCATGGTGCGGCTCATCCATCACACTCTGGGGGTGCTAACCCCTATGATTTCCCCAAATTAGGAAACTCAACTGCATAATGTGTGGTAGTGGGGAGTAGGCTTGTTGCCACAAAAAAAGTCTTCAAGAGATACCTGAAAGTCATAAAGGCGGATGCCTGCCAAACCTCTGCAGGGAGAATGTTCCACGGAAGGGGACGGTGACATTAAATGCTTGACGTCTAGTTGAGGCCTTTGCAAACATGAAGTGGACCCCTCCAAATACAGAACTCTTCCCCCTGACAGCCCTGCAAATAGAGGACTGCCCTTAGTAAAGTAGGGCACACAGGCACCCTGCTGCCAGCCGCAGACCCACCCACCCCATTTTTTGCAAAGCTCATTACACTTGTATCACTCCCAGAATGACTTTAACTTTCGCCACTAAAGCAATTGGCTCAAAACTGGAGGGTTGCGGGGGATGCAATTATAAACTCAGCTGGGAAGGTGCTTTGTGGGGCTGGCTCATGCCTGTTCAGTGGCATTGCTTTGTGTCTTTCTTCAGAGCAAAAAAGATGCATTTTAGTTTTGCAGTTGCGGCTTTCGTTGCCAGAAGGAAAGTGAGGCTTGGAGCTTGGGGCTGGAGGCTCCTTGTCTTTTTTCTAGGAAGTGACTATGTGTGGCTCTCTGCCAAATCTGGTTGGATCTCCCCCCCCCCGCCCCGGAACATGCAAATGCGCTCCAGGTAATAGATGAGCTGCATTGTCTGAGGTTGGCTTTGGCAGCAAAAGCTGGGAAGACAGACAGAGAAATCACTAGAGATAGCTTTGTGTGGGATTCCCTACAAATCAAGGCCAGTGTTGCCAGGCAACCGGTTGAAAGATTAGAAGACAACTGGGGACCTGGGGGGAAATCATGTGGCAGGGGTGGGTGGAAAGATTTCCCTCTCCCCCAATGTTTGTGCATGTGCTTCTTGTTAGAAACATAGGAGTGTCCACTCTGACTGACAGCAGCTCTTCAGGGTTTCAGACAGGGGTCTCTACCACCTCTACCTGAAGATGACATTGGGGATTGAACTGAGACCTTCTGCATGCAAACCAGGTGTTCTACCGTTGAGCTGTGCCCCTTCCTCAAAAAATTGGACCGTAGGAAGCTGACTTATACTGAGTCATGCCAAGGATCCATCTACCTCTACGCCAGCCATGGATAACCTCTGGCCCATGGGCCTAATTACGCCTGGAAGGCCATTTTCCTCAAACCATGCCCACCGGTGCCACACCAGACATCATATGAGGCATCAGGTGTGAGGCAAAGGAACAATTGGAAGCTTAAAGTGCACTCCTGATTGTTCTTTGACAAGTGGGGCTCCCTCTCAGGGCCAATCAGCTGTTTGGTGCTAACTGCGAGCCCCACTGGGATGGCTGCACTAGGGAGGCTCTAGGTACCAATCAGCTGACGGGCACCACTGAGACCCATTAGTTCAGAGCTTGTTATTTGAATACAAACGGCTTGCAAAACAGCCTTCAGAGTAATGGCTCTTTGCCCCCATCAGGTGATTGGCACTAAGAGCCATCACCTTCAAAGAGGTTTGGCGAGCCCCTTTCAAGTCAACCCCGTAATTGCCTGTCCGAGTTGGCCCATGGAAGCTGAGAGAAGGAAGGATCTTCACGTCTGTCCGAATCCATTTCCCCACCCCTGGTCTGCATGGACTAGCAGCGGTTTTGGACTCGAAACAGACCTAGAGATTCCGGGGGTTGAACCTGGGACCTCCTGCATGCCAGGCAGTTGCTCTAGCCATGAGCCACAGCCCTTCTCCTAAAAAACTGGGAGCAGCTCTCCAGGGTTTCAGACAGGGGCATTCCTGGCTCTACCTGGAGGGGTGCCAGGGACTGAACCTGGGAGCTTCTGCATGAAAAGCAGATGCTCTACCACTGAGCCAAGCCCCACCCCCCAAGCTACATCCTACCAGGTCAGATTATTTGTCCATCTACCCTAGAATTGCCAATTTTGACAGGCAACAACTTGCCAGACAGTGCCAGCTCTCAGGTTTGGGGGGCCTTGGACAAGATCCCATAATGTTCTCCCTCTTCTGTGCCCCTCCTCCTTTCCAAGGCACAGCTGCCCACTCACTTGCTCCCACCGGGCCAAATCCATACCACCACCAAGAAGGAGAGGGTGCTGCTGCAGTACCTCCTTCATGCTGATATGCCTTCATGCTCAGATGCCAAGTGAGCCCAGGAAGTGACAACATAGCTGATGAGAACCAAAGGTCTCGAGAGAGAGTGGCAATCATGAAGGTGTGCAAGAGTGTGTTTTTGGCAAGTGCCTAATGATACCTATCCTATGGATGGGGGAGAAATGTAATTCAGTCCGCATTTCAAGGCAAGCCTACCAAAGTCACACTTTCCAAAACAATGCACAAAACAGAACGCAGCCATCCTTTCAAATTAACACTTCTCTGAATTTTGCAATGCAGTTCTCCAGCCAAGTCATGTGTACAAAAAATGCATACACTAAGGTAATGTGCATAAACATACATCTATTAGTGAAACAAACATGTAAAAATGCATTATTTGAGGTGAAATTGCTTTGCAAAAATATGCAAAATTGCATACAAACAGGGCTGGCACCAGACAGGAGGGGTCTGTGAAGGCGGCGGTGGGAGCCATCTTGGGTGATGCCAACACACATGTCTGCAGCACCATGACACAAAGCTGCAGTGCCGCAGAAAGTTGTGCAGCCAGCCTGCACTGGCAGCGGGGGGGGGGTGTTGCCTGGGAGGGTGGCTGCCACTCCACAATCCATGCCAGCATTGGGCTGCAGGGCACATGCTCCGCAACCTGGTGCTAGCACAGATTGTGGAGTGGAGCCCCAGCAGCAAGGGTCCCTCTCAGTTCCAGGGGTCCTTGGCCAATGCCCAATCTAGCTGCCCGCTGGCTCCGGGCCTGCATACAAACATATATATTAGAAGAAATTCACACTAAAACGCTGACAAATTTTCATGAAGAGTTAAAAAAAAGAAATTGCAAACAGATGTAGAAATGTGGAGAACTGAACTTGATAGTGGGAAAGTGAGAAGCGGAGAGATACTGAAATGGAGAGAACTGCCCATCCCCACCTACCCTTGATTCCTGCTCTGTTTACTAGAGTCTGTGGCAGAGAAGAGTCCTCCCCATTACCTGCTATCTGATCCATTTAACTGGAGATGCCAGGGTTGGAAGCTGGGACCTTGTGTGTGCAAAGCATGTGGTCACCCAATGGGTGAATAGTTCTACTAACTTGAAATATTATTCAGCGGCATGGGTGGGGAACACTTTTCAGCTCGTGGGCTACCTTCTGTCCTGGGTAACCTTGCGAGGACCCACATGCTGTCCCATCCAGAGCCGAAAGAATAAGGCTGGAGCGTGTGTGCAAGTAAATCTCATTTTATTAGAGTAATAGATACATCAAAAGCATTGCGCTTCATAGGGACCCTACTCTAACTCACTAAAGTCCCTAACTATATTCTAGACATGCTCTGCAGCGTGTGAAGGAAGTTGACTCAACGACACCCCCCTGGGAGCGGCAGGCTTATATAGGAAATGTTTTCGAACGTAATCTCTGACTCCTTCGTAATTCTTGTCTTTGCCCCGTCCGTTTCTCGCGGCGACGGGAGCGAGGAGACAGGGGGCGTGCATCCAACAGCTCATCTGAAGACACCTGCTGCCGAGCAACAGGCTCGAGGTCAGGGGGCGGTGCCACACTGGAATCCTCCTGGGAACTGCTTGGAAAACGAGGAGCTGGCACTAACTCTGAAGCTTCCCCCCACAAGTTCTCTGCATCAACTGGGGGCGGTGCGCTCGGCTCCTCGGAAAGGGCGTCACTCGTGGGAACTGGCTGGAGAGCAGGCTGCCCCCCTCCCGCACGATCCTGCTCAGACACAACAATCCCCAACTCTGCTTCTTCTGGCTGCGGAGGTGCCTGAAACTCATGTCTTCCCCCTTCCTGTCCCTTCTGAGTTGGCTGCAGCGCAACACATGCCAGTGGTGGTAAGGCCAGAGGCAAAAGTGGGTGGAGCAACAAATGTAAATTTTATCTTTATACAATAGGCTAGTTTCAGCATGCACTCACCTACGCCCTCTATCCAGACAAGCAAGAGACATTATCAGACTTCAAGGATACATGACAGCCAAGAAAAGACACTTGAGGTGCAAAGCAAGGCTAGTGAAGGGTGTTGCGTGGGGAGAGCCTGTGTGGCCTAGGGAAGGCAGTTCTGAGGACCATATTTAAAATCCTGGAGGGCTGAATTTGGCCCCTGCATCTGAGGTTCCCCACCCCAATCTATGGTCACACACAAACAGGAAGGGCTTTATGGCTAACAAAGTGGAATTGTTACATTTTTAAAAATAAGACATTTATAGCCACAAGGATAATTCATAGATTGCTTCTCCTCCTAGAAATGCGAAAAGGTTTCATCCCTAGTTCTGAGGAAGCCTTTCATAATACAAAGTTACAATACTGGTGAAATAGTATGTTGATAAAAGTTTGTTTAAAAAAATAGATTAACTACACTGGATCCCATTAATATTTCCGCCCCGGTGGCTCCAAAGGGATTTGCTGGAATGGCTGCACTGCTGTATGATGTTTCATCTCCAGCCTTAGGCCTTGTTTGTTCAGATGATTGCAGTGTTGGTCCCAGGAAATGAAAGAGATGCAACAAGCATCTTTCTACTGGAATAACTTTTCTCACTGAGAAAGTAGAAGCTGTTTGGTTCACTAAGCCCCTACTAGTGCTGTAGCCAGAGTGGAGGGCACCAACCCATCTGGATTACTGATTGCCTATGATCATTATTTACTTTATAGAGCTTTATCAATGTGTGTGGTGCCTTACAGAGAAACAGGTCTCTGCCCAGAGAAGCTTACACATTTACCCTCTTACCCTGGCTTTTGACACCTGAAACACGTGTTTTCAGGACCCACCCTATTCATGTGACTGACATTTGTTTTAAACTGTTTTTAATATTGAATTTGAAATGGTTGTAACCCACTTGTGACACTGGCTGGTTGAAGGGCAGTTGATAAAATTATCATCATCATCATCATCAACAACAACAACAACAACAATTTCTTTTAGAAACAGAGCCTTCTCAGTGGTGTCTCTATATTTGTGGGCTTCTTCTGGGAGGAAGGGCGGGATATAAATTTAATAAATCCATCCCAAGGGATATACATCTGGCCTCTTCCTTATCAGCTGTAAATGGGCTTAGCAAACCTCTTTTCTTTGGCTTTGCTTTCAGCTGAAAATGCTATGTCAGATGTTTTATGGTTTACAGTATACTATTCCTGTCTCAGTTTTCAGTTGTTTTATTGGATGTGCTGGGCTGGGCTACAGAGTGTTACAGACTGTTGCTTTAGGTTTATAATCATAATGAATTAATTTTCAGTTCAATTTTGCATGAAAGATTACCCATCAGTATGCGAACTAAAGAACTTATTGATTGATTGAGTAGTGTTGAGATCCCGCCTTTTTTCTGTGATGGAACCCTCGATGGCATACACGTGGTTCCCAGGCAATCACCCGTCCAGTCACTGACCAGACTCAGACCTGCTTAGCTTCAGCAACATAACGGCTTCATGTGCCTTGAGATCATGCCCAGGGACTTCCATGCTGGTTAATCGGGCCTCAGACAGAGCATACTTGAGGTTTCAGAGTCCTTCAGTCCACAGAGCCCATAGCATTGACACCAGCCCCTCATGGCATCCCTATGTCAATGGACTGCAACAATACCCATAGAGGAATGGTGACCTATGCCATCTTTAAGATCTGGGAGCTATGGGTCACACCACACCCACAAAGCATTATGGGTAGATGGGGAGCAACATGAAGGGAAGTGGAAGTGAAAAAAATTGGGACAAAGGAGAGTAGAATTGTAAGTTTCACCATGTACGAGGGGTTCTGTGGCTCTATTATATAAGGCAGGGGTGAGGAACATCAGGACTGGGGGCCAAATGCAGCCCTCCAGGCCTTGCTTATTTGACCCTCAGGACTGTCTCCAGGCCTGTCTAATCTCCAGGCCACACATCCCTCCTGCAGGCTACACCCTCCTTGAGTGCTTTTGCCTGGCTGGAATGCATCCTTGAACAGTGATCATCCCTCTTGCCTGTCTGGATAGAAGATGCCCTTGTGGGCGAGTGTGTGCTAGGAACCGCTCACTATTTATTTATTTATTTATTTATTTATTTATTTATTTATTTATTAGTCGCCCATCTGGCTAGTTGTCCAGCCACTCTGGGCGACATACAAGATAAAAAACAATACATTAAAATGTTAAAATTTAAAACCATAACAGTAACAACCTAACCCACCCCAAAAGCCTGGCAAGGCTGTAGTCTACTGTACAAAGGCAAGAGTCACATCCATGACTTTGCTCACCTTCACCTCTGGCCCTGTCCACTGCTGGCATGTGGCCCCAGGAAAGTTGCCCACAAGACAATATGGCCCTTGGGTTGAAAAAGGTCCCCCACCCCTGATATAAGTGATGATTTCAGGTGCAGTTGTGGCCACCATCAAAGCCTGATGGGAGCTTCTGCATCTGCTGAAATTTCCCCCTCCTGCACAAATGCCTTAAATGTACAGAAGCCACAGTCTTATTGAATCTGTCAACTCTAATGGAGAGAAAGGAGGAACTATGTGGTTTTGGTGAGGATGTCAAGGCCTCTGATTACCAGCAGTCTGCCCAGGAACCTCCTAATTTTGAGACTGATTCCAAGCTTTGATGCACCATGACATCTAGAGACTTAATGGGTTGAAAATGAAAGCATTCACTTCTCCCAGTTTACATTTTGTACTAGAAAGCTAGAATCAGTGCTCTAGGCAAAGCCCTCGAGCTTTTGGACATCTCCTGCTTTGTAATGCAAAGTGGGAAGTCCTTGCTCCACTCACAAGAGGGCAGTACTGTACAGGGACACACTGTTCAATCTGCCATTATTTTTTGTAGACCCATCCAATGAAGCCACAGGCTTGCAGAAAGTTCAATCCTTTCCACTTGACCTGCTTATATGATTAACTTTCCCTGGGTATTTCTAGGGCTGCCACTTAAAAGAAAAAGTGGATCTGCTCTTGTGCTTTTAATAACAGTCTGAAACACAGATTCCCACCACACACACACCCTGTAACTGCTTTATGTCCATGCCAGGAAAAAAGTATAATTGCTTAATTTCTGCACATTGAGCTACTGGTAAAGGCACAGATTGGCAACTTTATAGACTTTATTTCTTCTTATTATTTATTTACCAGATTTATATCCTGGTTTTTGGCTGCAAGAGTCTCCAAGGCGACTTACAATATAGAGTAAAAACTCACAAACACAAATCACAGTGCTATCACAATACAACACAAAAGAGCCATGAGTTTAAAAAACCCAGAGCAAAGCTAACACTGTAACCCTATATACACTTACTTGGGAGTAAATACTATTGAATAAAATGGAACTTGCTTCCAGTGGCGTCACTAGCGTTGGTGTCACCTGGTGCGGTAACTCATGGTGTCACCCCCATGGATCTCCTCCCGTATCAGACCATACAGAATCCTTAGTAATGTTTTTTGTACTAATGTTACTCATAAATCATAATTCCCATATATCACTGAATGTAATGGCAATAGTAGTGACATAAACAACTAGTAAAATTAAAATTACACCTTTAAATTACAATATCATACGCACAGCCCAAATTCTTGCTCTTATTACTAATGGGAGTTAATTATCTTGCATATGCCCATAGTAAATTTTCAGATACTTTCAGACCCTCAGCAATTTTCAAGTGGTCTATGTAGAAGAAAGGTTTGGAAACCCCTGGAATAAGACATCTGCTTATGTCCCTATGCTGCTCTCTCCCCTCATTTAGGTGCCTGGGATGCATGCGTGTGGACACACCTCCTTAGAATTACAGAAAGTGATTCTTAATAATAAGTCTCCAGACACAAAGTTACATAGGTATTTATCAGTTGTTTAGTAGAAAATTCAGAGCTGCAGGGTCCCTTCATGATAGTTACAGCCACATACACCCTTTTTTGCTCCTGGATTAAGAATGAGATCTTTGTTAATGCATTCTCTCACAACAACAAACATCTCTAGGAGCCAATCAGCATGAAAGTGGAGAGCGTTAGCAACTGAGAAGAGTCTTCTCAGTGGCTGACTCACCTCCTTTCACTCTGATTGGCTCCAATCTGCAGAAAAGGCAAGGAAGCCTATTAGAAGACTCTTCTCAGTGACTAACACACTCCCTTTTCATGCTGACTGTAGGATGCTTGGAGACATAGGGACCCTGCTCCCAAAAAAGCAGAGGGACTAAGATCCCCTGGGCAACTACCCTTCTGGTGCTTATGGACATGACCGTAATATATTTTGTGACGTGCAAGTTCGACATTATTTATTAAGCGTGTTTAGGATTACACAGATGGCATTCCCAAATATGTACTTTCACACAGATTTTGGTTTTCCATAACACAATGTTTGTCCAAGCCTCCACACTTGGGGGGGGGCACTACTTGCACACCCCTTCCATAAGCACATCAAAGTTGGATACACACCTGAACCAAGACCCAGACAACAGTGCACTCAAAACAAAAAGGTAATTACAGTGGCTGAGTAGATCTTGTACAGTGGTTATACTGACTAGGCAGCCACTGTCCTTCACATTTTACAAAATATTTTTTCCTATATAAAGATTAAATTTCTGTGTATGAAAAAGTAATATATGAAGTGGTCTCAATAGTGAGAAAAGTAAACAAGTGAATGGTGATCCAAATGTTTTTCATTCTCACGTTATGAAGCTAGCTGCCAGATGATGTATCACCTTCCCTACACATGCAGCGTAGACTGAAAAAACAGCACCCAAGCCACCATTCAATACGTGCACGTGTTCTTTCCAACATAAATCTACAGGTCTCAAAAAGTAATGTGTGACAAAGTCCTCAAACACCTTGTAACATGCCTCAGACACAGTCTCTTGTTCTACCAGCATGCCTTCACACCATCACTTTGTCAAAACATAAGGATAGGTAAATTGCTTTTAGGGAGGTTCACAATTATGATTTCCTATTTATTTAATCTAAAAATATTTAAAATACATAAAAACAGCCAGGGGAAGATATTGGAGAAATATAAAATAAATACAAATTAAAAAAGGGGGGGGGAGGTGAAGAGACCTTAAATGTGCTACTCACCATCTCTCAGCCTATCCTCCCCTCAGGATGAAAACAATGGAGAACCATGACCACCCTCAGGAAGAAGGGCACACTTAAAATGTAGAGGAAAAAATCATCTACAACCATAGCGTGAAATCAAATACTTATTGGGATACAGTATGAAGAAATATTTATATAAACATGACTATCACATATGTTTATGAATTACACAATCTGTAAATATATTTATAGTGCAATCCGATGTTTGTTTACTCAGAAGCAAGTCCCAATGTATTCAATGGGGCTTACTCAAACTGGGAAGTGTGCAGAGAACTACAGCCTTAAGTGATAAGGAACTTGTTCTTTCAACTTGTTCTTTTACGTTGAGACCTTATCCCAGTCTGAGTCTGTGGTGGAATTGCTTTTTAATATGTTTTTAAGCCTTTTCTTTTCTTTTTTTTTAAAAATGTTTTTTTAAGGCTTTTAAAAATATTTTCAAAGATGTTTTAATATATTTTAAAGTCTGTTTTTATGATGTTTTAAAGTGCTTTTAGTGCTTTTGTTTGCCGCCCTGGGCTCCTACTGGGAGGAAGGGCAGGACATAAATCAAATAATAAATAAATAAACTTCATTCACCCAACCCAAAATTCAGAATCATGCCTCTTTAGGCTGTTTTCCAACTGTTTATTCTTGCTTTATGGTTATTGATTTTAAATGGCTTTATTTCTTGTTGTGAGCTGCCTTGGTTTCCAACCCTACCTCACAGGGTTGTTGGAAAGGCTACGCACACACACTGCAGATGTATAAATACATACAGCCCATATAATAGTTTATTGTCAAACCAGTTGGTCTTTGCAGAAAAATCCGTATTAGTTTTTAAAAAATCCGTATTCGTTTCCTACAGAATAAAAACTATAATACCTAAGTAAGCCCTGCCTACTTGCTTTAAAATAGGACTGGAGGAGGGGGGGACAGAAAGAGAACACAAACACAATTCTTTTTTACATTCACTCGAAGGTCCCATTGATTTTCAGCACATTCATAACCATGTCTACTCAAAAGTAAATCCTATTGAATTCAATGGGATTTACTCTGGAGATATGGGATTAGCAATGCTTTTACCCCCACAAAAGCAAGTATTGGGAAGGTTTTCAAAACACTGCCCAGGATCTGACTCCTACACACAAGAGGGGAAAAAACTGAAATATATATACTTACCCAATTTATGAGATTTTCAGATAAACGGGGAGGGGGGGAACCACCATTTTCTGGCCTTGCAATGAGGTTTACTAGACACTGCCACAGGTCAAACAAACACTTCACTGATTGACTGCAATCCTGAATGGGCGTGGTTAAAGCTACAAAGTGCTATACAGTAGTTTAAAAAAAGATTTAACGGGGGCGGCTGACGTTTTTATGTATATCTCGAGAACCAGACCACCTAGAAACTTATTTTTTTAAAATTAAAGCTGAGAATCACCCCCCTCTGATGGTGTCACCTGGTGTGGTCTGCACCCCCTGCACCCCCCTAGTGATGCCACTGGGGGGCGGCTGACATTTTTACGTATATCTCGAGAACCGGACCACCTAGAAACTTAATTTTTTTAAAATTAAAGCTGAGAGTCACCCCCCTCTGATGGTGTCACCTGGTGCGGTCCACACACCCCGCACCCCCCTAGTGACGCCACTGCTTGCTTCAGAGTAGACATGCATAGGATTTTGTGGTCTTCAACTGGTGTGTCAGGACCCACTATGGAGTCACAGCCCGATCCAAAGTAAGTTGCAACAGCAGAACTGCCACCATATAAATATATAGTAAAAAAAAAAATGATATGGTTCCCCAAATAAATGTTTGAGTTAAAGATGGGACCTAGGTCTGAAAAGGTTGAAGACTACGGCATAAGCTGTTTAAAGCAGTGGTGGGGTGTAAAGTTCAAACAATAAAAAGTCTAGGGAAATAGAGGTGGCTTGCCTGTTTGCTGGAAAGAGAAGGAAACCAACTGAACTCCCTCCCCCCCAAAGGCGTTCCACAGGGTGGCCATGTGTCCTATTTTGCTGAGGACAGTTCTCCATTTGAAGGCATCATAAGAACGTAAGAAGAGCCCGCTGGATCATGTCAATGGCCCATCTAGCCCAGCATTCTGTTCTCACAGTGGCCAGTCAAGATGCCTCTGGGAAGCCAGCAAGCAGGACTTGAGTACAACAGAGCTCTTCACTTGTGATTTCCAGCAACTGGCATTCAGATCCACACTGCCCCCAACAGCAGAGGTAGAACATAGCCATGGTGGATAGTAGAGTCTTCTATCTGAAAGGCAGTCCAATCAAAGTCTTATTGAAAGCTAAAGAACCATATGAAGGAAGAGCAACAGGGGCCCTGAAGTTGCCCATCAGTAGTTAGTACTTGGACAGTGATTGAGCAGGCATAAGCGGCTCACTAGGAGCTGTCCATGGTTCTGTCAGTCAGGGAAAAATTATGTCTAACACAGTGGTTCCCAACCTGGGGGCCGGGACCCCCAGGGGGGCCGCGAAGTGATCCAGAGGGGGCCGTGAACAGTAAAGAAATGAATTATTTATTATTATTTTTTTAAAGTCTTCACTCCTTCTACACTGTCTGCTTTCCACTGCCGCTGCAGATGACACCTCCCCCTTGCTCCAAATGAGAGGGGAGGCCTTTTGCTGAAGATCCAGAGCGTCTTTCAGGCGCACTAAGGGTAGATGCCAAAGGAGGCTGAGGGTGGAGCTACCAGGAAGAAGAGGGGATTACTATCACTGATTCTTGTCTCCTTGCACTGCCGCTACTGGCAACGGCCTTACTTAGAATGAGAGGAGAGGGCTTTTGTGAAGCAAAAAGAAGCAAGCCTGCAAAGAAAGACTGCTTTCCCCCTTCCTTCCTGGCAGCCAGCCTGCCTCCCTGGGGGGAGGGGGTCACAAAAAAGTTTCAGCTTGAAAAGGGGGTCCCATGCTCATAAAGGCTGGGAACCACTGGTCTAACATACTGACTTCCAAGGAGGAAATACAGGACAGAAATACAGGCTAGATCTCTACCTCCCCCACCTTGATGGGCCAACTTTGACAAGTGGGAGGGACAACCTATCTGCCAATTACCTGGCAGCTATATGATGTTCACTGGGGGAGAAAAACTGCACAAAGAAGGATTGAACTCTCTGATCATCAGCTCAATGGGGAGGCCAAATGGAGAGGCCTGGTTGGCCATGTTTGGCCTACAGACTGGACGCTCCTCACCCTGTAATAAATTAACAGCGGAGCAAGCAAATGAAAAGGAAGTCAGGGCCCACCTGTTGTACAGAAGATATCATCTCAACATGTACAGCTTCCCTTATGGTCTTTCACACTATTCTGTGTAGACTTTCCTGTTTTAATGAACATTTTGCTGGCCTTCTTCTATTTGATCTTTTTAGGCAGCACTCCTAGACCCACTTATCTGGGACAAAGTCCCATTGAACTCAGTGGGACTTACATCTGAGTAGACATGTGTTTGCCTCCTTACCTATAGTGGTTTTCCTCTGCTGTTCTTAAATCCATTTTATTGGATTGTTATGATGTTACTTGTATTTTTTCCTGTACGTTTTGTAATATTGTAAAATGCCTCTCATGCTTCTCTGGTGGAGTGGAAAAGTGGGCTCAAAGTCCTGTAATAACAACAACCCTGCTTCAAAAATTAAAGAGCTATATGTGTTTTCAAAGCTTGGACAATGGTTTTGTTTGTTCTGATTTATTTATTTATTTATTTCCCTTTTAAAAAAGACTTACATTTTCACAAGATATTTCAACAATACCAGAGCTGCAAAACAGCACCTTTTAAGACATTGTCCTTTTAGTCATCTCTTTTTGAAAAGATTATACAGAAAGTCAGGCTTTTGATTACCAGATTCTTTCCATCTTTCCAGACTGTGATGTCGTAGCACTTTTCCCTCCGTGGTGTACCTATAAAGCTGTGCCTCCTCACATTATCCACTATGGGGCTGTAATTTAAGCAAATATGACTGTATTACAGCTGAAATGAGAGAAGATTATTTCCTCTCCCTTTTTTGTTTGCATTTGGTCTTTCTTCCTCATCATCTCTTTTGCCAATTACATTATAGCAGCGTTTGCCAATCTGGTGCCTTCCAGATGTTGTTGGATTCCAAATCCCATCAGCCTCAACCAGCATGGCCAATGTTCAGGGATGATGGGAGATGTAGTCCAAAGCATCTGGAGTGCCCCAGTTTAGGAAAGGCTGCTTTAGAGCCCTAAAACATACACTCAGCCATGTTGCATCAGCAGGAATAGGCTACCGCCAGCACATAACACTGCTGCTTAAAAGCTTGCACTGTTTGCCCATATGTTACTGGGCCAAGTTCAAGGTTCTTGTTAGGACCACCTGATCCCATGTACTCCTGCCCGATGACTGAGATCTTTGTGGGAGTCTCTGTTAGTGGTCCCCCATGGCTCAGATGCATAGCTCATGTCCATCAGAAGCCAAGCATGTAGTACTGTGGGCTGAATTCTGTGGAACTCCCCCCCCCCCTGAGATTAGACAGCCTCTCTGGCTGTTGAACTTCAGGCACTTAACAAAGACCTTTTCTATTTCAGAGGGCATTTTAAGGAGGTTTTGTGTTTTTATGATCAATTTTAATTGATCTTTCCTACTGTATGTGTTTTTATTTCTGTGTACACTGCTTAGAAACTTCAGTAATTAAGCAGTATATAAATGGCTTAAACAAATGAATCAAAAATAACTAGTGGCATCTCACATGGCCATTTTAAATGGGTATTTTGGAACAGAAGTGGACAACCTATGGCCCTTCAGATGTTGTTGGGCTCTCACACCTATCATCCCTGACCATTGGCAATCCTGACTGGGTATGACTGGAGACTTGCAACATCTGGAGGATGTTGAAACTGAGAAGCAGAGCAAAGGAAAGTCTAAGGGGTGGAGTCTAACATTAGCCCACAATACAAAGTTATAATATTTAACTCTTCAAGGGTCATGCTATTCTACAGGCTGTTTCCCCCCCCGGATCACTTAAATAATTATAGGATGCTTGTGCTAATGAAAAATCCACCCTCAGTCAGGGAAAGTCTTGAGTGAGCAGACTTTTGGGGCCTCTTCCAGATGACACTTTTATGTGCACTCGCCCTGACTTATTCACTGCATTTTTCAGAGGGTCCTATTTTTAAATTGCTCTATTCTTAAAACAAGCTGCCATTCTTTAAATTGAGGTTTTCATTGTCTGTCATGTCACAAATTAAAAACAAGACAATTTCCACACACAAAAAATCCAGGGTGGGGTGGGGTGGCAAAGCACAGCTCGGCAGGGGAGCAGTCCCCATTTGCTCCCCTGGCTACAGACCTAGGAGCCGCTGCCAGTCAGTATACACAAGACTGAGCTAGGTGCAACAGTGATCTGACTCCATATAAGGCAGCTATCTGGGTTCTTATGTAATTGGACTAGGGACCTTCTGCATGCAGAGCAGGTACTCTTCCATTGAGCCACAGTCCTCCTGGTCCATCCGCGGTAAATGCAAGGGAGTGTTCTCCTGGCCTGCAGAGCATCTCAGGCGGAAAACTGCTTCTTGTCGATTTCAAGAAAGAACTAGTTAACTCTAGTGATTTTTACGTGAACAGAACAGCTATGCAGGATCAGACCAGAGTCCCATCTGCTTCAGCATCCGGTTTCTCACAAGGAACTGTAGAGGCTTTTGGGAAACCCATGAGCAAGGCATGTAAGTTTTGCCCCCACCCAGTAGCTAGTATTCAGAGATATACTCCTCCTGGATATGGAGGTTCTTTTTACCTGTCGTGGTTGGCCACTGATAGGGCTCTCCTCCTCCATGCATTTGGCCCTTTGAAAGCAGTCTTAGCCTGTGGGCTATTGCCACATCTTGCAGCAAGGAGTTCCCCAAAAGAACTGGGTGTAGTCTGAAAAAGTACTCTCTTTTGACTGTCTTGAATCTACTCATTTCATCCATTTCACGAGGTGGTCTGGTTTGATGTGAGAAGATTTTTTTTCCTATCCATTCCCTCTCTCCAATTTTATAAATCTGTCATATTCCCTTTTAGTCATCTGTTCCCCTAACATATGCAAATATGATTCATTTCCAACATGCCCACAGAATCCATCTTGTTGAGGTCACCCATCTTTGGCCCTCTTGGCATAATCTTGATTTCTGTCTGCCTTTTTTTTTACGTATACAAAATATTGTCATGGCTCAAAACCCACCCACCCCTGCCAGAGGAGGATTCTAAAGATTCAGATGATGAAGAGCACAGAGTTCCATCCTGAACCCCTGCAGGGGGCAGTCAGCAAAGTGATGAACTGTGCAGGGCAACCTCACAGGCTCAATTAGGCCTCCCAGGCTTCTGAATTTTGCCCTCAACAACATTTTGGGCATATCTTGCCCACTTGTCAGTCACCTGGCATACATGACAACAGATCTCTGTACCTGACATCTCCAATGAAAGTGCTGAGATCATATAGTGCTAAGCAGCACCACAGTGCTAAGATCAGAGAGAAGCTTCTTTCCACTGTTAGCCCTGTGGTGAGTACTAAGATAAGCCTCTGCCTGCTCTTGGACAGTAAGCTGTCAAAGATCAGGCAGCATTTTTCTTATGTTTGATCTTAGTACTGTGGGACTACCAAAGAGCAAGCAGAGGCTTATATCCACTCGGGGACCACAGTGCTACGATCTTAGATAAGCTTCCACCTGCTCCCATGGCTTGAACTTTCAGCCGTCTGAAGTTATATGACATCAGGTGATTGACAAATAGCTATCTCCACCCACCTGCCTATGGAGGGTGGTCCAGTACTCGATCCCCGCCCCCTGCACTAGGAACTTCCATGGAGAAAGAGAAGATGCCATAGAGGACAGAGATATCTCAATCTCCTATTCCCAAAAAGGAGCTGTCTCCATCCTCAGACTTGATTATTCCTTCCCTAAATCATCTGCAGACCAATACAAATCCACCTCCCTGTCAAGCCCAGCCAGAGGCCACAGGAGGGATTCTGGTCATGCCAGGCTGGACACCTGCCTAATAGAAGGCACTACCTTTATCTCCCAATCAAGCTTCACACACACTCATCCCAGAAGGACTATAGCTTCAGTTGGCTCCAGACCAGTGTAGAAACAACTTCTCCAGCTTCCTCCTGGTCTGATGTCCAGCCTATTCTTGAATCCCAACCCTATGCTCCTGATAATCTGTTGTCTGGCCTGAACCTTGCTATTTGGGTCATTCAGATGACTAAGTGTTCCTGTTCTTAAGCATTTGCCCAAAACTATATCCCAATGCTACTATAGGCCATTATAGAGTCTGCTGACACACATGTAAAGGATCCTCTCTGTTCTGTTCTGTGCCTCACACTCATCTAGCAGAAAGAACAGCTGTGGAGCTAGTGACAGAACCTAGGCAGGAACTGCTAATCACTGCCCCATGTGGTGAGTCGTTTCACCACAGCTTCTGAGAATCTTCTGGAATGACTCTGCCCAGGCTGGCCACTGGCTCCTTCTGGGCAGGAAGGGGTATAAGAGCACTTCCTGTTTCAGTGAAACTTTGCTTGAGCATCAAGGTCTTCCTGAGCTCTTAGGTAGTGTTGAGTTCTGGTTTTGCATTTTGGACCTGACTCATTCTACCTGCCTTGCCTTCTGGCTTGTCCTCTGAACCTGATTATTTTTTGGTCCTGACTTGTTCTCTGATCCAACCTTTTAGTTTGCCTTCTGGTCCTGATTGCTTTTTGTCTTGTGCCCTGGCTTGTCCTTTGATCTTGTCTCCTGGCTGCCCTTGAACTTGCTGGCCCTTTGGCCCTGGCTCCCAGTTCCCTGCTCCTAACTCTCTCCGGATCACTGTCAATGATTCAGCCCTGACACAATGTGTTCCCGACACGAGGGAGTGGGCATGTGCATAAGACCCTTTTCTCTAAACAAGGGGCAGGAATGGAGATGCATTGAGAAGACACTTTTAGTATTACATCTTCTGAACCCAAATGGCTGCAAGGGGCAGGATACAATGCGGCTTCCAGTTGCTAAAGGTCTGAAAAACAAGGGCTCATCTACACAATGGTTTAGTGTGTGTTTGGTGCTACTCACATCTTTTAATTCTCATGGTTCACATGAAGTTACTGGCAAGCAGAAGATATCACACAGTTTCCCTCCGGTAAATCCATACTAACCCAATCTGTTGATAATACAAAAAGTTTAGAACAGTAAGGCTCCTCTCCACTCCACACATCTTTGAAGAAGGTTTGCTTTAATGGTTTTTGGCAGGTGAATCGTCACTTTCAGCTATTCCCCTTTCTCCACCCACTAACTTTCCCGTGAATTCCATTTAGTTTCCTATGGTTTATCTAGCAACTTCCGACTGCTCTGTCCTCTCCACTTCACAGTTTGCTGCAGCCCTCCCCTCTTTCTCCCTTGCTCCCTGAGTAAACTTCCTTTATTTCTTGTAACTAGCGATGGGAATTGCAATTGGATTGTATTATTCTTTCTCATATTCTCTATCTTTGTGGAGTGAATTTTGAAGTAACATCTCTCTGCGCCTGGTTTCCCATCTTTTTATCTAAAACATCTAAAGTGGATTTTTTTTAAAAAAAAGTCACCTCAAAAATATCAATATCAATATTGATAATCTGAGAAAATATTTTGAGAAAATATTGATATTTTGAGAAAATATTGATATTGATAGTTTATTTAAAATATCAATATTATATTGATTTGTTTTTCCAGTGGGGGAAAATTAACTCAGAAAAAGCAAGGGGCAGTGGAGAAAGGGGGGGCAGATGACCCCATTTCATTTCAACCACCAAACTTCAGGAAGTGGTGGGGGCAGGAGAGAGTGGAAATACTGCACAGGTCATATTTGCACATGCCCAGTAACTGAGCAACCGGAGGGAGTAAAAATGTAAAATTAGAGGGCAGGGCCTCAAGAAAACAGCAACACTAATCCTTCTCAGAGGAATGCCTACTTCTGTGAATGGAAAATAATGGATTTGAAGCTACCGTTGAGCATGAAGTATGGACCTTGCAAATCTACTATGATGGTAAAAGCAATGTGTTTGCTACGAAGAAATGCTCCCATGCAGGTAATCCCCAAGACCCTTGTCTAAATTGATTGAGGCCCCAGTAGATCATCTGCTTTGCATGCAGAAGGTCCCAGGTTCAATCCCTGGCATCTCCAGGTAGGACTGGGAGAGACTCCTGTCTGAACTCCTGGACAGCCACTGCCAGTCAGTGTAGACAATACTGAACAAGATGGACCAATGGTCTGATTCAGGATAAGGCAGCTTCCTGCACTCCTGTTCCTCGGCCACACACCTTTCGAGTGCTCTAATAACACCTTTTGTTACATGGATGGAGGATGAAGAGGGGAGGCTCTTCAGTGGTGGCTGGTGCCCATTGGGACTGGTGAGGCGGAAGGCAAGGAGCCCAACTGTAGGTGGAGCCAGAGCCAACTCATTATAGTCTTATCCCCAACTTCCTCCTCCCCGCCAAGAGCAACACTGAGACTGGACTGCTTGTAAGCAGGCAGGCAGGTGTGGCTGAGGCCAGACCGAGGTTGGTGAGGCAGAGCCCTGCTTGTTGTAATGAACATTCTCCACTGTGCGTGTTTGTGTGTCCAGCTCCTCTGACTTTTGTGTGGTTGAAATGTGTCCTACTTAGAAAGATAAGAGTTGCATCCATTGATCTGGCTCTGCCCTTTGTACACAAGGGAATGCAGCCCCCAGGCTGGAAAAGGCTTCCCATCCCTGCTCCATGTGGAGTAAAGGAGGTGTGTGTGTGGTGGGGGAACCTTTTATGCTTCAGATCCCATTTTACTTCTTTGAACTTTGACAGAATCTCCTTGGGTGTCACTCTAAATGGCTCAGATCGTGGGAGACAGATCACGGAGGGGGATTGTTTGAGACAACTGTTCGGGGGAAGCCAACCACAAAAGAGGGACAGAATAATAAAACAAGAGAAGCATCTGCGGCCATTCTGCTTGTTCTCAGCTGTATTTGGGTTCAGTCAGAAATAATGAGTTAAGAAACAGCTGACAAACAGCCTTAGATAAATTAATTGTGTGCAAAAGGGTTGAGAGGCCAGGGTGGTATAGTGGTTAGAGTGTCGGACTAGGGCCTGGGAGAGCAGGGTTCAAATCCCCACTCAGCCACAATGCTCACTGGGTGACCTCAGGCCAGTCAGTACCTCCTAGCCTAACCAACCTCACAGGGTTGTTGTAAGGATGAAATAGAGAGGTGGAGAACCACGTACACCAGTCTGAGCTCCTTAGAGGAAAGATGGGATAGAAAGGTCACAATAAATAAATAATTTGTGAACCCAGCTACACTGGTGGCCACCCATGCTAGTGGATCACATTGTCAGTACAGAGGGCTTAGGGACAAACCAGGGATTCCCAAACTGTGGTCCGTGGACCACCAGTGGTCCACATGCTTTATGCAGGTGGTCTGTGGCATGGCTGCATTAAATATCGATACTTATTTTTAATTGTATTTTTATTGCTTCTTTTATGTCTTGAATTTCATGTATTACAGTTTTGAGCTCTATAGAATGCAAATACAATAACATACAACATAAGAAACAAAATACAATTAAAAATCATGCCGCATCCAGCACAGCGCATTACAATTGCTACAACAGGCATAAAAATAATAAGTGGTCTGTGAGGACCATCAGTCATTTCAAGTAGTCCATGGGGAGGGGGGGGAGTTTGGGAACCACTGCACTAGACACTGGCATTTCATGTATCTAGTTTTTGGGGAATGGAGGGAAGGTTAAATAGCAGCTGCTGAAGGGTAACCTTTTTTCAGCATGGGGGCCACATTCCCTTCTGGGTAACCTTCTGGGGGCCATTTACCAGTGGTGGGCGGGAGCAGAGGCAAAAGTGGGCAGTGCAATGTGTGCAAATGTCACCTTTGTACAGCAGGCTGGTTTCTACGCACACTCTCGCACTCCTCCATCCAGGAGAGCAAGCGGCATGATCAGAGTTCAAGGACACATCATGGTCAGGCAAAAACAGTCAAGGAAGGTGTGAAGGAGCCAACAAAGGGTGTGGCCCCGGGAAGAGGGGATACCATGGGGAGAGTCCGAAGGGCCAGCCAGAGAGGCTTGGAAGGCCACATTTGGCCTCTGGCCCTGAAGTTCCCCACACCTGAATTAGACTGCCTAGAACTTCCTTTGCAATGGATCTTAAATCCCCACCTCTCCAATTGATTCATTTGAATTGTCTCACTGGCATCACTTTCCTAAATCTCCACCACAGAGTTCTAATGATGGCTCTAAATAACTTTATATACATAATTACTGTCTTACTGTTTGGCATGGTAATTGAATCTAAGACATATACTGTGTCCGGAGGAGGTGGCATAGCACAAACGTCTGGTCCAAAAATATTAGTTAATGTAATTGCATTCTCACTATTGTAATTGCATTCTTACTATTGAAGTCTTGCTCCAAGTAGATATATCTCAGCCAATTGTAAATAAGGTCAAAGAACTTCCTTCTCTGACAAATCCTTCAAAGTGCATGTGGCCTGATCAATCCATTCTTTCCACATAATTGCTTTATTCTCAATGCCTAGTGATGGATTATTCCAGGTTGGAAAGGGTACATGGGGAAATGGGTCAAAATTTAAGCTTTGTGCCATTGCTCACCATCCGTACCTAGCAGCAAATTTAGTTGGAGGCACTTTACTTCCCACAGAAGATATTTATATATTAATGCCACTAGACCATAAGAAGAACTCTGCTTTTCAAGGGAAAAATGGTGGGTGGAGAGTGGGTTAAGTGGTGCTTCCCCAGCTACTTTTCCATTGTAGTTCAGCCCCACATGTGTATGCTTTGCAGTGAAGAAGCAACTACGAGATGACTGTTACACACGGCTTCACTGTAACACAGTGGAGGCTGCTGTACTAGGGCTACTACTGCCCCAACCTCAGTCTGCCCTCACCTAGCCTTCACTTGCCTACCTTCTAACTTACTGTCCTGTCTAGAGATGGAGCTCCCAGTCAGTCTGTTCCTCCTTTGTTTCAGTATTGCCCTGGTAGAGGCATACAGGGAGAAGGATGGGGTCGAAAGCAGAATCAGCTGACCCCATCTACTATTGCCTCTGACTCACCTACTGTTGGTCTCCCTACCTTCTGCCCTACCAGTCCCAGTGGGCACCAGACACCACTGTTGCAACATGTAGTTTGGCTCTGTGGTAGCTTTTGTCTATTAAATTGTAAGCTGCCAACAGAACCCAAACCACGTACCTGGTCCTTCAGATGAAATGAGAACCCGCCCCCAACAGAATGAACGCAACTTCCATGTGCAAATGAACCATGTGCAAATCTCTCTCTTGTTTGAAAAGAGCTTCTAATAGGCACCATCCAGGTTAAATTAGGCATGACAAAACTGGCATCCCATAGGCATTCTTGGAGTAGTGTCATCAGTCTCAGTAGGTCTGAATTTTGTGTTTGTGGATTGGTTCAGGTTACACATCCTATTCCATTGCTTTCAATTAGACTTGTGGCCTGACCCTGTGAGGACTTGTTAGTTCAAAAGTAAGTCCTACTCAGTGGGTCTCAATCCTAAGGAAGCATGCAGAGGATTGTAGCTAGGACATTTGTTGGGCTAACCCTCCTGTTATTAGCATTGGAGTATGATTCAGACGCAACTAGGAAGGGCCATAGTTCAGTTGTAATGTATCTGCTTTGCATGCAGAAGGTCTCAGATTCAATTCCCAGAATCTCCAAGTTTGGCTTGGAAAGATTCCCTGCCTGATACCCTGGAGAGCCACCAGTCAGTATAGACAATACTGAGCTAGATTGTCCAATGGTCTGACTCAGTATACTACTACTACTACTACTACTACTACTAGTAGTAGTAGTAGTAGTAGTAATTTATTAGCTTTATTAGTCATTTGATACCTGAAGGTCTTCAAGTGACTTACAATAATATTAAAAACAAAAACAAATCTATTATACTATAAAAACAATAAAACAACAACACCCCCATACAGTCACAGGAAGCTTTGGCATCATACTAACAACAAACATCATCATTTCAGTCTATCAAATGCCTGGGAGAAAAGGTAAGTCTTTACCTGGTGCTGAAAAGATGTCAATGAAGGTAATAGGTAGACCTCACTAGGGAGTGTATTCCACAGACAGGGAGTCACAATTGAAAAGGCCCTCTCCCTTGTCACCACCCTCTGAGCCACCCTCAGAGAGGGGACCTGGAGAAGGGTCACAGAAGAAGACCTAAAGGTTTGGATAGGTTTACATTGGGAGAGACATTCAAGAGAATTTTGGGGTCCTGAGTTGTTGGCTGTTAGCCTGCCCAGTAGCTATGAGGCCAAGTTCAAGGTTCTAGTTTTGGTGTATAAAACCCTACACAGCCTGGGACCAGGATACTTGAAAGATTGTCTTACTCCTTATATACCCAGTCAATCACTGCGTTCTACATGTGAGGGCCTCCTGCAGATACTATCCTATCAGGAGGTTTGCTCCTCACAACATAGGAAGCAGATCTTTAGTGTAGTGGCACCAACCCTTTGGAATTCCCTCCCCTTACTTAGACAAGGGCCATCTCTGTTATCTTGTTGGTGTCTATTGAAGACCTTCCTCTTTCAGCAAGCCTTTTAAGTAGAGATCTTATCCCAGTCTGCATCTGTACTAGAATTGCTTTTCGAGACGTTTTTAAAGTTGTTTCT
Organism: Rhineura floridana; assembly: GCF_030035675.1. Lineage (NCBI taxonomy): Eukaryota > Metazoa > Chordata > Lepidosauria > Squamata > Rhineuridae > Rhineura > Rhineura floridana. Next base: position 22,634,149 of record NC_084493.1, on the reverse strand, counting down.
TAAAAGACGTTTTGATTTAGTATGTTTTTACAGATGTTTTCTTTTAATATGTTTTAAAGTCTTTTGTTTTTAAGATTTTTAAAGTGCCTTTAGTGTTTTTGTTTGCCACCCTGGGCTCCTTCTGGGAGGAAGGGTGGGATATAAACAAACAAACAAACAAATAAATAAAGAGCTTTATAGGACAAAACCAGCACTTTGAATTGGGCTCAGAAGCATACAGGCAGCCAGTGTAATTGGAACAGTATTGGAGTCATATGCTCTGTTCACCTTGAACCCATCAACAATTTGGCAGCTGCATTCTGCACTAATTGAAGCTTCTGAACTGTTTTCAAAGGCAGCCTCAAGTAAAGCATTGTGATAATCCAATCTTGAGGTTACTAGAGAACAGATGACTGTTGCCAGATTATCCCTGTCTAGATAGGGTTGCAACTGGGCCACCAGACTATGCTGATGGAAGGCACTCTGAGCCACTGAGGCCACTTGTGCCTCAATCGACAGCAATGGATCCAGGAGAACCCTCAAACTATGAGTCCACTCCTTCAGAGGGAGTGTGACCCCATCTAGAGCAAGCTGCACACCACTCAGCCAATCAGAGGAACCACCACCAACAGCATTTCATCTTGATTAAGTTTCAGATTATTGGCCCTCATGCAGTCCATTATTGCAACCAAGCACTGATTCAGTATGTACGCTGCCTCACCTGCAGAAAATGAAAAGGAGAAATAGAGCTGTGTGTCATCAGCATACTTAAGACAACACACTCCAAAACTTTGTATGACTCCACTCAGCAGTTTCATGCAGAAGTTAAACAACATGGGGGACAGATCCAACCCGTGTGGGACCCCATATTGAAACACTCACAGCTGAGCAATGCTCCCTAAGAACCACCTTTTGGAATGAGCCATCAAAGTAAGAATGGGGGCACCGCAGCACGGTGCCCCAATACCCAATTCAGACAGTCACCCCAGAAGGATACCATGGTCAATGATATCGAAAGCTGCTGAAATATCAAGAAGGATCAGTAGAGTCATGCCAGCACAGGTTATTGTGGAGGGCAACCAGGGTAGTTTCTGTACCAAACCCAGGCATGAGAGATTGAAGTGGATCAAGGAAATCTGTTTCCTCCAAGAGTACCTGGATCTGGCTGGCAACCTCTCAAGAACCTTGCCCAGAAAGGGGACATTTGCCACTAGTCTAAAATTATTAGGATCATCCGGGTCCAGGGAGGCTTCTTACAGGAATGGTCTTACTATGATCTCCTTCAGGCAGCCTGGACCGCTCCTTTTTGGAGAGCAGCATTATTTTTTTTCCTGACCCATCCAGCTCCCTGCCAGATTTTATCAGCCATGAAGGGCAAGGGACCACGACACAAGCGGTTGCACAAACTGACCAAATACCTTGTCCATGTCCTCTGGCCACAACAATTGAAACTCATCCAATGACATTGGACAAGAAAGCCTTCCAGACACCTCACTCAAATCATCAGCATCACCAATGGAGTCTAAATCCCAGTGGATGGAAGTGATTTTAACCTCAAAATGCTTAGCAAACATATCACAGTGGGCTTTAGATGGCTCTAACACCTCCCAAAGACCAGTAGGTAGTAAGCTCTTAGTCACTCTAAACAGCTCTGCTGGACAGCAAGCTGAGGATGCAATGGAGGTGGAGAAGTAAGTCAACTTCCTATGCTCCCAGGAAAGAGCAATTAGGGTGTGGTCCAGAGAGCCCAAGCTCTGAGATCTTTAGGGCTGGTCGTCTGATCTCCATTATCTGGTAAAGGCATAAAGATCAGCAAATGGAACCCAGTTAGTTTTGCCTGGCCTGATGATCATAGACTTGCGGTACCATAGGAAGTCTTTTTCACTGGTATCATCAGTATTGCGGAATGCCCTCCCCACTGAAGTACAAGAGACCCCATCAGTATTGGTATTCCACCAATTCCACTGGAAGACACACCTGTTTAGAGAAGCATTCCCCTGATCTCTTGACCTGAGATTGTTTTAATTGCTGTTTTACGTCTTTTAATAATTGTGTGCTATTTTGATGGGCTTGTTTTATAGCTTTTTTTATTGTGGGTGTTTGTTTTAATGGAATTGTTTTATGATGTATTTTCATTACGTGTGTGTATATTTTTTGTAACTGCTGTTAGAAGCCACTTTGGCAATTAGGTGGTATATGATAACAGCAGTAGTAGTAGTTGTAGTAGTAGTAGTAGTAGTAGTAGTAGTAATGATACTCCCCCCTCCTTTTAAACACTTATTCTCATTTTTTGCTTACAGGGCATCTGGACGTATTGCAAAGTGCTGAACCAATGAGTCTCCCACCATCAAAATTTGCCCAGATGCACAGCATACATTGATTCAAATCTGTGTTTGTGAGCCTTTTGTTGGAGTTCTTTAAGTGCCTGACAATGCCCCTGCTTCAAAGTCTTCAATCAGCCACCAGCTGCCTGATGGGAGATGAGTTTTCCCTCCTCCTGGAAACATTTACCAACCCTGTGCGTCTTTCAAGATGCTTTGAACAGTGGCCTTTCAGGCTCTGATTGAAATTGCTCTTTTAGCTTAACAGCTTAAATAGCTGTGGGGGGAGGGACCCTCTGCCAGTGACAGGGCACATGCGCTGCACACCAAAGGTCCCAGGCTTAATCCCTGGGCATTCCCTTGATCTCTCAATCTGCATCTCCTGTTCTAATTGCTGTGTTGTTTTAAGGGGATTGTTGTAGCACACATTTTAATAATGGATGTGTATATTGTAATGTTTTAAAGGGATTGTTTTATTTTGTATTTTAATTATGGACTGTAATGTTTGTGCAAGTGGATTTTGTATTTAGAAGCCTATTTTGATATTAAACTTTATACAATGATTTATTAATGATTTGAAATGAATGCTGATGAAAGTTAAAGAGGAAAGCACAAAAGCAGGACTACAGCTGAATCTCAAGAAGACTAAAATAATGACAACAGAAGATTTATGTAACTTTAAAGTTGACAATGAGGACATTGAACTTGTCAAGGATTATCAATACTTTGGCACAGTCATTAACGAAAATGGAGACAATAGTCAAGAAGTCAGAAGAAGGCTAGGACTGGGGAGGGCAGCTGTGAGAGAACTAGAAAATGCCATCAAATGCAAAGATGTGTCACTGAACACTAAAGCCACGGTCATTCGGACCATGGTACTCCCAATCTCTATGTATGGATGTGAAAGTTGGACAGCAAAAACAGATAAGAGAAAAATCAACTCATTTGAAATGTGGTGTTGGAAGAGAGCTTTGCAGGTACCATGGACCGTGAAACAGACAAATAATTGGGTGTTAGAACAAATTAAACCAGAACTATCATTAGAAGCTAAAAAGATGAAACTGAGGTTATCATACTTTGGATACATAATGAGAAGACATGATTCACTAGAAAAGACCATAATGCTGGGAAAAACAGAAGGGAGTAGAAAAAGAGGAAGGCCAAACAAGAGATGGATTGATTCCATAAAGAAAGCCATAGACCTGAACTTACAAGATCTGAACAGGGTGGTTCACGACAGATGCTACTGGAGGTCACTGTTTCATAGGGTCACCATAAGTCGTACTCAACTTGAAGGCACATAACAACAATATATTAATAAGGAGTCATCATCAACCTTGACATCTTCATTTGAAGGATAGGCTGACTGGGAACAAGGCCTCTCTGGCAGAACTGTCTGCTAGTCAGTGTAAAGATCTCCTGTATCAGTGGTGGGGAACCTTTGGCCCTCCAGATATTGCTGAACTACATCTCCTATCAACTCCAGCCAGCATGGCCAATTTTCCAGGCTAATGGGAGTTATAGTCCAACAACATCTGGAGGGCCAAACAGTGATGGCTGGCCCCCATTGGGTCTGGTAGGGCGAAAGACAGGGAAGCAAATAGCAGGTGGAACCAGAGACAATGACAAATAGAGCTAACTCATTCTAGTTTGTCTCCATCTTTCCCTCTGCTGAACTCTACAAGAACAATACTAAGATTAAGGAGGAGAGAGCCGACAGCCAGTGTCACTCCCTGGGCAGGTTGTAATAAAAGAAGTAGGCAGGTGGGGGCTAGCTGAAGGCGACATGAGGTTGGTGGGGCAGCTTTCCATTCGCCCTAAGAGACCAGCCTCCACTGGGACCAAAAGTTCCCCACTCCTGCTGCCCTAGGTGGCCCAGTGGTCTGACTTAGTACAAAAACAGTTTCCTATGCTCATATGGGCAATGTTTGGATGCACTGCTGGTTTGAGGTGCCACAAACAGGATATGCTTCTTTCAAGACAGTAACAGCAAGATCGCTGGTAAGTTGAGCATCCCCATATCTTCTTGCATTGAACCAGGGGTTGGACTGGATGCCCTCCAAGATCCCTTCCAACTCTGAATAATTCTATGACCTAAGCATCCTGCTTGATTTGATGCACCTGTCAATCAAGCCAGATTTCCAAGGTGCAAAGGTTTTATTTTTGCAGTGACCTGTTATCCCCTTTTCCTTATAAAAGACCCCGCAACTCTACAAGAGCTAGAGAGAGACAAAAGGAAACAATGAAAACCTTTGAGTCCTCACATTCTGGTACCACCTTTGGCCAACCTGGTGCCCTCTAGTTGTTAGGGACTACAACTCCATCAGCCCCTGCTGGAAGGTGCTAGGCTGGTGAAGGCTGTCCAGGAGAGCTGTGTTAGTCTTTAAAGTGCCACCAGACTCTTTTGGAGGTTTGCTGTAACAGATTTAAGCTGCAATCCTAAGCACAGTTACTAAGGAATATGCACCACTGTATGAAATGGGTCTTCTGAATAAACCACATGCATAAAATTGTGCTGCTGTTGTAGCAAAGGCTTTCCTAGTGACAGTGCAATCCTGTATACATGTCTATTCAGAAATAAGTCTCATAAGTGACATTTGTTAGTTTTAAGTGCAACAGCGTTTCTTCAATCCTCAGTTCATTCTCTGTTCAGGGGTGGGGATATTACTGGACTTCCCAGATGTTGTTCCCATCATCCTTGACCATTGGCCAATGCTGGCTGGGGCTGATGGAAGTTGGAGTCCGGCAACATTGGTTCCCCAGTCTATTCATCTAGGAACATCCTATTCAAGATAGTAAACCTGGGATGTATAGCCTGATCTTATGTAGGTTTACTTAGCACAGCAGAAAGTTCCACTGTGATTCAGTGAGACTTACTCCCATTAAATGCATAGAACTGCAGCCTTACTGCAAAATCCAATATATATTTCGGGTGTTTTTGCAACAGACAGGTGGGTTATGAAAGTCTGACTATGATGAATACTGTTGACCCAGAAGTGGGGATGGAAAGTTCTGTCAATTTTGGTTCTCTCAGTTTCTCATTTTTCTAATCTTAAATTCAGTTCTCCACATTTCTGCAGCAATTTATGATTTTTTAAAAAAAATCCTCATGAAATTTTTTCCTCATTTTAGTGAGAATTTCTCCCAGTAAATGCATTTGTGTCTGCAGTTTTGACTAATGTATATATTTTTGCAAGGAATTTATCCTAATACAATGTATTTTTGTATGTTATTTTCACCGATATATTCATTTTCTGCACACTTTCCCCTAATATATGCCTTTTGGTGAAGGTTGTTTCATTGTAGAACAGCATTGCAAAATGTGGAAAAAATGTGAGTTTTAAAGGATGTCTGCGTTTCACTTCTCATATTGTTTTGGAAACTGCAAATCTGATAAACTCAGCTTTAAATGAAAAGTGAATTGAATTTCTCCCCCATCACAATCCAGAAGAAAACCCTATTGTGTCCAGGTTAGCCTGCCGAGGAGGGTAGCCCTATTCAGCTATGCGCTTCAGAGCAGCCTTTGCCAACCTCGTGCCCTCCAGATGTTTAGACTACACTTTCCATCAGCCCCAGCCAGCACAGCCGCTTCAGTCCAAAACATCTGGAAGGCACCAGGTTGGCAAAGGCTGCTCTAGAGTGCCAATAAGCTTGCAAGTGTTTACCCAGAAGTAAGTTCCCCTTTCTTTGATACGGCTTCTTAGTCCCAGCTAGGGATGAGTGAGAAATTTGATGCAGTTCTCATTTCAAGCCAAAACTATCAAATTCACACTTTCTGAAACAATATGAGAACCGAAATGCAGACACTTTTCAAAATGCTCACTTATCCAAATTTTGCAATGCAGTTCTCCAATCAACTAATGTTTACAAAAATTGGTATATTAGGGGAAAGTGTAACATACAGGTATGAATTATGTGATGAGAGATTGGTTGCAAAAATGTGTACATTAGTCAAACCTGCATGCAAAAATGTGTTTATAAATGATGGAGAATTTTCATGAGGATTTTTTTTTTAAAAAAATGCAAATTGCTGCAGAAATGTGGAGAATTTAAGAGAGGAAAAATGAGAAAGGGGCTGAACCCAAAGGGACAGATCTTCCCATATCTCGTCCCAGCTGCATACATCTGACTGCAGTTCTCAGGCAGCAAAGGACAACTCTGGAGGGTCACGGAGATGTGTGCTGCGTTTATTTTAAAAAATTAAAACCCAAACGGTCATGTGGGTTACTCTCTGAGGAGGGGGATCAACTCGCTTACCTTTTGCACCGGCATCCTTAACGATTGCTTTGAAAAAGAACGATAAAGCGGGTGGGGAGATCGGATGATCTGGCTGTCATGGGGAGGGGTGCGGGGGCTTGCGGATTTCATTCCGCTCCCTCCTTCTTCCAGCACAGCTCAGGACATCCGCCGAGATGCAACAGCCACAGCCAGCGCCGAAAGCCCGCACACCTAACCAGCCGGCTCCCGGTCCTCCAAGGCGTTGCCCTTTTAAGAAGCCCGGCTGCCAGCTCAGGTAGGCAGAGCCGATTGACAGCAGTGGCTCCTATGGCAACCCAATCGGATCAGCTGGCTTCATGAATATTCCCAGGACCAGTAGCTGCTGCATGAGGAATAAGGGATGGCAGCAGCGGCAGCAGTGATGTAAGCCAAGCTCCAGCGCTGGATGCGTCGAGGCCGGGGAGTTGCAACGAGGCAGCTTCGGGGCTTCGGCTCCTCTTTGGACGGGGTGGTGGTAGTCCCCCCCCCGCTTCTTGGAGAGGCCAGCCTCCGCCTCAGTCTTTTCTCCTCTCCTCGTTGTGATCTCGATTATGTCTGCTTTGCTGGGGACGCGGCTGCCCGGCTGCCTCGGGAAATCGCCGCCAAGATGTCAAGGCGGGCACTGAAGAGCCGGTGGCTGGCTTGCCCGGTGCCCTGGTGGGCTGTGCGGCAGGCGGACGGCAGGGTCACAACGGCAGTGGCCCAGTGGGACGCGAGCTAGCCGGCCAGCCGAGGAGGGACTCCGCCAGTTCAGACCCAGGAGGGGGGTGGAAGGGGAGGACGCGGAGGGGCTTCCTCTCTCGTGAGCCTCCCCCACCCATTTTTAAAAAATTCCTATTATTAAATTCTAAACGGTATTATTAAATTCTAAACGGGGCGCAACCCCGAAGAAAGGATGGCCATCTTCACCGTCTGCCTAAGGAGATGAGGAAGAGCCCACCTTAGCAGCCTCCTGGTCCTTGACCCGGGCGGTGCTTGGGGGAGGGGCAAAGACAAGGTATTCCCCACCCCCCGCCTCCGACCTCCAAGCCTCCCTTACTGTCCGCCTCCCGTTCCTACATCCAGACTCTCCCCGCCCCGAGCGCGCGGCCATGGCCAGGCTGCCCCCGTCGATGCGCAAGCGGTTGTACAGCCTCCCGCCACAGATCGCCCCCAAAGCGTCGATCATGGACGAGGAGGACGAAGAGGCAGGAGGCGGCGGCAACGGCAACGGAGGCTGCGGCGACAAGGACGCCCGTCGCAAGAGCATTAAGCTGAAGCCGTTGCCGTCGGCGGCGCCAGGGGGCGCTCGCGGGTACGGGGCAGGAGAGCCGTCGAGGCTTGGCGGTGGGGATGCCGGGGGAGGCCTCGTGGACATCGGTGAGGCTGGCGCCGCTGCTGGTTCCGCGTCGGGGGGCAGCGGCTGCCGGATAAGCGCCAAGAGCAGCACCAACGGGGACTGCCGGCGCTTCAAGGGGAGCCTCTCGTCCCTCACCAGCCGCCAGCCGCACGACTCGGGCGAGGAGCGCCGGCTGATCGGCAGCGAGGGAGAAGCGGCGTCCCCCGGCGAGGAGCGGAGCCCCCCGGGTCTTTCCGAGACCGAGCAAGGACCCCCCGCGTCTATCCCGGCGGCGGGGGCGGCGGCCTCCTCCTCTTCCTCTCCCCGGGACGCGCCGCCTCAACCCTCCGCCTTCATCAAAGTCGAAGGGGGTGGGGGTCCTGAAGGAGCGGGAGGAGGAGGAGAAGGAGAAGGGGGCGACCAGATCTCCGCGGACGACGAGCAAAGGCTGGACCAGGCCGGCTTTATGCAGAGACAGTTCGGGGCCATGCTGCAACCGGGGGTCAACAAATTCTCCTTGAGGATGTTTGGCAGCCAAAAGGCCGTGGAGAGAGAGCAGGAAAGGGTTAAGTCCGCCGGCTTCTGGATCATCCACCCTTACAGCGATTTCAGGTAACACCAACTGGGCGAACCCCTCTCCTCTCCCCCCCAACGATGCAGTCGGGTAACCTGTTTGACTCTGGATTTCATGATCATAAGAAGGTTCCCCTCTTTAGCCGGTCATGTATGGACTGCAGTAGCCCGCTAAGCCCTACTCAGACTCGGTAAAATTAATAGACCTAGATCAGGTGTGTCCGTTAAGGTCAGTGGCTCTACTCTGAGTATGACCTAACACTGGCGAGAACCCTGTATTACTTTGCTTACTTAAAAGGGGCTTCCAGCCTTGGCTGGTGATATGTTCTATTTTGCTTACTTGTTACTTCAAATTGTGTGAAGCTTTCTCTGCTGCCTCTGAGGACCCTGCTGCTCATTCTGATGAGTGGGGTTGTGGAAGTCTGCCTCCAAACTCTTATCCTGAGGATGCTGCTCTTGGCCCTGGTTTCCTCAGGTGCTTAGAGGACGTTGCTGGGAGAAGCTGCTAAACTTTTACACTTTAACCCACTTTTTCTTTCTTTCTTTCTTTCTTAATTGAAAAGCAACCTCTCCATCCTCTGGCATCAGAAAAATAGGCGCATCCTGGCAACAAAATAAGATGTACATGCACAATGACAATAATATGCATGTGGACAAAAGGACAAGTTGATTGGGAAATGCCTCCCCCCCTTTTTTTTAACACCCAATGCACCAACTGCCAAGCCTCAAAGGTGGGCCAGAGTCATTACTTCCACAGCTGGATCACAGGCATGCTTATTCAGAAGCAAGTCCCTTGTGTTCACTGATGCTTACTTCCTAATAAGGTTCCAAAACCTGTGTAGATTTTCCTTCTTGGAATGAGCAGCCTCCTTGAACTCGATGGGACATGTTTCTGGTTCTGAGTAAACATGTGGGATTCGCCTGCATGTGTGGTTAGGATTGCAGCTGCGGATTCACCTGGAAATCTCTTCCCCTGCCATTGTCCCAACCGTCTTAATATCCAAGACAAAAGGGACTCCTATTGTTGCACCTGTCTTTTGCATTGCAGTATCTTTTGCCAGGGATGCATACGAATCAAGGGGAGTCTCCTTCATAGAATTAAAGACCAGTGGGTCAGTTAGGTAATTGTAGACTTTGGACTGAATGGTCTTCAGATGCTAATCCAGTCCTGCTGTTTGTGTCTGTGGGAGCGACTCATTCTGCTGTGAGAGCCCAGACTTCTGTCCTGAAATCCTACTCTGACGGTTTCCAGCATAGGGATGTGCTGTATATCGTGGAATGTCTCTTTAAAGTTCTGATTTTAAAACAGAGTAACTAATTATGACTTTATTTATTGCAAGAAAAGCTCTCTTAGCTCCAAGAAGTGGGAATCTGAGGGGGAGAGGTGGTTGTTGAATGAATGAATGAACTTCATTGCTAATTTCTTTCAAGTACTTGGGCAACAGGGGTTGTGCTAACAAATGTTCCGAATTAACTGGTGGCTGGCAAACTTTCTTCCATTAAATATGTATGTAATATGTTGCAATCAATGAGAAATGATTTAGTGCAATCAAGAGCCAGGCTTTATTATGTTGATTTTAATTACAATCGGCTTACACAATAGCTTCAGAGAAAATAAAGTGGAGAGGTGCTGGGACATTTTAAATTTACACTTTGGGGGGCGATGCGATATAGGCTTGTAAAATTAAGCATGAGGTAGAGAAAATGGGCAGATTTTTTCCCCTCACTCTCCCATTGCTCTGGAACACAGGGTTGTCCAATGATCCTTGATTCAGTAAATTCAGGACACAACATGTACTGAGATGATGTATCTACCATATATTTAAAGCACATGTAAAACACCCCCCCAAAGATTCTTGGGAACTGTAGTTTAAGGGTGCTAGGAATAGTAGCTCTGTGAGGAGTAAACTACAGTTCCCTTGTGTGTGTGTGTGTGTGTGTGTGTGTGTGTGTGTGTGTGTGTGTGTGTGTGTGTGTGTGTGTGTGTGTGTGTGTGTGTGTGTGTGTGTGTGTGTGTGTGTGTGTGTGTGTGTGTGTGTGTGTGTGTGTGTGTGTGTGTGTGTGTGTGTGTGTGTGTGTGTGTGTGTGTGTGTGTGTGTGTGTGTGTGTGTGTGTGTGTGTGTGTGTGTGTGTGTGTGTGTGTGTGTGTGTGTGTGTGTGTGTGTGTGTGTGTGTGTGTGTGTGTGTGTGTGTGTGATGTGATGTGATGTGATGTGATGTGATGTGATGTGATGTGATGTGATGTGATGTGATGTGATGTGATGTGATAGTGGTGAAATGCGCTTTAGATGTGTGGTGTGTATGCAGCCTTAACTTTTATACCAGGCATGGCTAACCAATGGCTTGCCAGATGTTTTGGATTGCAACCTCCCATTGGCCCCAGCCAGCATGACCAGTCATCAGGGATGATGGATATTGCAGTCCGGCATCATCTGGAGGACCATAGATCACCTGCTGAAGCACTTTGGACAGCTCCTTGGAAGTTCAGACCAAAACATGGTGTGGATTCCACTGCCCCGCTGACATGGAGCCTCCTGCTGCCATTGCAGACACATTTGTGCATAGATGTCCACACCACTGTTGTATGGCTTAGACAGAAAGGAAGGCAAAGCCTTTGGGGGAAGGGAGTTAGGGGACCAGTGGCCAGGTTAATAGTATCTGGTTGAGCTGGCACACACTGAGGAAAGGCCATCAGACTGGGAATTAGGAGTGGCTAGTGGCTCCATATCAGTGGGCAGTAGAATCTGCTCCAGCACTTTGGTTAGCTCCTTCAAAGTTTGAACTAAAACCTGGCGTGGATTCCACTGCCCCACTGACATAGAGCCACCAGCTGCCACTGCTGGGAAGCCAGTTCTGCCATTTCAGTCACTGCTTGCAACTGTCTCGGTGTCCCAGTACACAGCTGACTGAACATGTAAGGGGTTCCACAGGCCACATCGCAACTTAAAATAGGGGTGGCTAACCACAGGAAAATGGAAATGGACTGCCTTCAAGTCGACCCCGACTTATGGCGACCCTATGAATAGGGTTTTCATGGTAAGCGGTATTCAGAGGGGGTTTACCATTGCCTCCCTCTGAGGCTGAGAGGCAGTGACTGGCCCAAGGTCACCCAGTGAGCTTCATGGCTGGGTGGTGATTCGAACCCTGGTCTCCCAGGTCGTAGTCCAACACCTTAACCACTATGCCACACTGGGTCAGGTGACAAATGGGCCCCTCCATACATCTTTATCTGGCCTTTGGGACTCTCCCCTGGGTTATGTCCCTTCCCCCAGAGGTTACCCCTCACTGCTTTGCACCCTCTTTGAGCATGCCCTTGATCTTGGAGTGTGCCCTTGATCTTGGATAATGTCTCTTACTTCTCTGGGTGGAGGGATGCATGTGGCGTGTGTCTACTGTGCAAAGGTAAAACCGTGCCTGTTGCTTTTTCCTTCTGGCCCCACCCACTTTTTCTTCTCGGCCTGCCCACCACTGGCATACAGCTCCCTGGAAGGTTGCCCAGAGGGGATGCAGCCCTTGGACTGAAAAAGGTTCCCCACTCTGGCGTTACAAACCTTGCAAGTGACCCTCCTTATTTTGGAATATATTAGCAGTGCAATTCTAAGCATGTTTGCTCAGAAGTAAGTCCCACTGCGTTCAGATTTATTTGTTTGCACCAGAGGAGGGGTTTATTTTAAACGGGGACTTATTCCCTAGGATGTGTGTGAGAGAGATTCCAGCCTAAAATTGCTTCTTGGAGCTTCTGCACCAGTGAGATTTACAAAGCAAACAGTCAAGTGGTGTTTCTCTGTTTTGTTAATGTTAGTCCTGTCGCTTTAGATAATGTCTTATATGTGCCAATGTCTGGTTTTTTTAAAGTAAGCCTACCTTTTTGGCAGCAGTTCTCAAAATAATGAGAGGAAGACTGTTATTTTGTAGCAGGCAGCTAGATCATTACATTGCAAACACCTGGTTTTTGTGCAGGTGGTTCTTTTGCATTCTTTTGTACAACTTAGGTGAAATAGATGACATCAGCCCTACAACTATCCTGTATTTCCCAAAGTGTAGAATTCTGTTTCCTCCTCTTTGCTTTGATTAGTTTTTCCGCATAAACACAGAACAGGACATTAATTGAGAGGCTATAACAAGAGAAGAAACTTGCACCTTTGACTGTGCTGTCACTACATGTCATTTCATTAATTTTATTCCATTTGTGAACTGCTTCCCACAACATATCGCAGATTGATTTCACAGTAGAGTTGCCAGGTTCAGGGCCTGAGACTGATCATGTATCTTTAGGAGAAGAGAAAACTCAGCCAAGTGCAGGTGTTCTTGCAACACTATAATGGGAAAAACCACAAGGTGGAATTCTCCCTTTCCCCTGCACAACTTTAAAAGATGCAGAAGACCTCTTGGTTGCCAGGCCCAGTCTCTAATAATAGGTCTTTTGTATCTGTAAAAGTTGTGCAGGGGGGAGGGAGAATTCCACCTTGTGGTTTTTCCCAATACAGTGTTGCAAGAACACCTGCACTTGGCTGACTTTCTCTTCTCCTAAAGATACAGGATCAGTCTCAGGCCCTGAGCCTGGCAACCCTATTTCACAGTGAAAAGCATCAACAATACAAACGGGAAACAATTTCCTGTGTAGAAACAATTAAAAACAATGTATTTATTTATTTATTGTATTTATATACTGCCCCATAGCCGAAGCTCTCTGGGTGGTTTACAACAATTAAAAACATTAAAAACAAATATACAAATTTAAAAACACATTTTTAAAAAGCAATTTAAAAAGCCCCAAATGCAGCAGCCTTTCCTCATAGGAAGTCACTATCCCCTTGATCATTCTGGCTGCCCCTTTCTGAACCTTTTCAATTCCACATATTAAAACCAGTTTCAAATCCAATACAGATACAGACTAGGATAAAAAAAACCCTCCACTTAAAAGGCTTGTAGAAAAAGGGAAGCCTTTAAATGGCTTGTTCTACCAGCCCACACCCATTCCTCCATATTTTTATTTGTTTATTGAATTTTCCTCCAAGGAGTTCAAGGTGTCATACATGGCTTCCCTCCTCAGCTTTTTACCACAACAACCTCTGAGGTAGGTTAGGATTGGAGATGGTAACTGCCCCAAGGTTACCCAGTCAGTTTCATGGCTAGGTGGAGGCTCAAACCCACGCCTCCCGAGTTGTAGCCCAACCCCCTCACCACTATGCCATGCTGGATCCACTTACAGCTCTGTCCCAAGAGCCCTTTCTTTTGTGGGTCCAGTTCCACCCTAGAGTGTTATACTCTGTGGCACTTCCAAGCTCTGTGAGTTGCCAGAGGGGCATTTTGTTATCACACAACTGGGAGCGACTCAAGAGAATCTACAGGGCAATCTTATGCATATCTGCCTGGAAATGAAACCTGTTGTGTTCAGTGGGTCTTTACTCCTGTGAAAGGGTGCATAGGATTGTAGCCCTAGTCTACCTTCCTGCTCATAAGTCAGGGACGGGGAATCTGTGGTCCTCCAGATGTTGTTGGACTTCGGCTTCAATCAGCCCCAGCCAGCACGTCCCAAGGGTCAGGGAGCTGGAGTCCCAACAGCATTTGGAGGGCCACAGATTCCCCATCCCTTCCATAAGTAATGGGTTTGAAGTTTGGGAGCCTTGGACACCCTGATGCATAATTTGCCTTGCCCTAGTTTTTTTAAAATCTGCAATCTATTTTAATACATCTGTGGTTCTCATGCCCGTTCCCACTTAACCTTGTAGAGCTAGGAAAGGTGCAGAAAATGGCTACCAAGAAAACGATCAAGGTGTTTTCCCTATGAGGAAAGACCGCAAAACTGTTTGTGACACAGGCTGAGGGAAAAAGAGGACCAGAGGGAGACAAGAGAGAGATCTATAAACTAGTGCCAGATGATGGACAAAGTGGATTTCTTTCCTCTATCGTACTTGAACTTGAGGTCGTCAAATGAAAGCTAGTATCAATCATTTCAGGAAAAGGAAGTATTACTTTATACAACGTGTCATTAATTTATGGGATTCATAGTGTAGCTTAGGTGGCTCTGAAGAGGGATTCCTCAGATGCATGGAGGAGAAAGAGCTGTATAAACTGCAGCAGTAAAACAAAACATCCATATTCAGAAGCGGTAAGTATCACTTGCTGGAAGATAAAGTATCAGTTGTTGGAAGTATCAGTTGCTGATCTAAGTATCAGTTGCTGGAAGATAAAAAGTGGTGGAAGGCTGTTGTCTTCATGTCCTGGGCTTCCAGGGGGCATCTGATTGGCCACTATTGGAAACAGGACACTAGACTAGATGGTTTGATCATATATTCTGTCCTATCCCAGCGCATGGTGTCACTGACTAAAATGAACAAACAGTAAAACATGTAGCCCAGTCTTATGCATGTTTACCCTGAAGCAGGGGCCAGCTCTACTATTAGAGTGGTGGTTCTGAACCTTTTTTGGGTGACAGACTCATTTGAGAATCTGATGAAAGCTATGGACCCCCATAAATAAATACAATTTATTTTATTGCATTGAAAATTGATTTTTCCCCTTTGCACCCAGTTCACCCTTGCATGAGATGAAGTCAGGCAGCTATCTTGGGAGCAGATAGTTGGGGGAAGTGCCACCCCCCCTCAACTATTTCCCCAGCCATTTCCTTCTACTGGAAGACAGGGCACACATTGCTATCTGGCCTGACCTGCCACCCCTGAAGCTAGCCTTCTGCTCAGCTGTAGTGGAAAACGCAGTTCCATTATTAGTGTTGAAGTAAGATTCAACTGCCAGTCCAGCTGGCATCTGTACACTGAAGGATGGGGGCACCAACCATCTTTGCCACAGACCACAAAATGTCTTGGGCTAGCCCTGCTCTGAAATTATCAGTGACCAATGGGGACCTGCACCCAGGAAAGCATGAATAGAATTGCAGCCATAATAAATTAATCATGGATTAAGAAGAGCCTATTGGATCAGGCCGGTGGCCCATCTAGGCCACCATCCTGCTATGGGAACCCCATATATAGCCCAAGATGGAAGAGAGGTTTGTTAAGACAGTCCCCTCCCCACTCATCAAGTTGAGTTAATGTCAGCACCTTTGAGTCTCTGATTCACCCCTGGAGAGTGTGGGTTAAAAATGAATGGGATTATTTAATCTCCTTTAAGAAGAAGGGCTGTAGTTCTGTGGTAGAGCATCTGCTTTGCATGCAGAAGGTCCCAGGTTCAATCCTCAAGGTATCTCCAGGTAGGGATGGGAGAGAACTCTGTCTGAAACCTTGGAGAGCTGCTGCTAGTCAGTGTGGCCAATCCTGAGCGAATGGCCTGACTTGGTATAAGGCAACTTTCTATGTTCCCATGCTTTTTGTTTTCCAATGATATGATGAAACTGAGGTTGTCATCCTTTGGACACATAATGAGAAGACATGATTCATTAGAAAAGATAATAATGCTGGGAAAAAGAGAAAGTAGTAGAAAAAGAGGAAGGCCAAACAGGAGATGGATTGATTCCATAAAGGAAGCCACAGACCTGAACTTACAAGATCTGAACAGGGTGGTTCATGAGAGATGCTCTTGGAGGTCGCTGATTCATAGGGTCGCCATAAGTCGTGATCGACTAGAAGGCACATAACAACAACAACAACGGTGTCCAAAGTGTTATACTATCGATCAAAAAAATGACAGCAGCATGTTCAAGGACTGGGCCGAGCATCTCTAAAATGACATGGGAGATATTACAGTTGGTTGCAGCAGGCTGAAACGAAATCTGAATGCCAGCCAGCTCAACGAGCCACAAGAAAAACTTTTAGAAATGTGAGATTTTTTCCCAATTGGGAACAAAAAAAATATAGAAGGGGAAGCTCATGACTAGGCTAAGATATTTTTTTTTGCCTAAGGGGAAGGAAAAGATGGTGTCTGCCCCCAACCCCATCAATTTCCACTTGAAAAAGTGGGTCAGGCTAGCAGGTTAAATCTTAATTCAACACTGGTGGCAGGACAATGCTCAAAGGGCAGCAGCCTAGTTTATTTGTTTATTATTGCATTTATAGCCCACCTTTCCTCTAAGGAGCTCAAGGTGGCAGCGGTGGTTCTCCTCCTCTCCATTTTATTTTCACAACAGCCCTATGAGGTAGGCTAGGTTGAGAGAGATGCCCCATGTGCACTATACATTGAAAGCAGTATTATACCCAAAGAATCCTGGGAACTGCGGTTTGTTTAAAGGTGCTGAGAGTTGTTCAGAGACCCCTATTCCCCTCACAGAGCTACCATTCCCAGTGCAGTTTAACAGTCAAATCCTCTTCCCAGGGATCTCCGGGAACTGCAGATCTCCTAATATCTCTCAACACCCTTAAACTACAGTTCCCACAAATTGTCTAAATCTGTTTCCAAGCCATCCAAGTTGGCGGCCTCCATTGCTTCCCTCTTCCACAGCCTCAATGACCTCTTCATGCACTGGCTGCATACATACACACCAGACATTTAAAGCACATTTCCCTCCGCCCTCTCCAAAGGATCCTGGGAAGTGTCATTTGTTAAGGGGGCTGGGAAGTAGCTCTGTGAGGGATGAACTACAGCTCCCAGGATTCTTTGGAGAGGGCGGAGGGAAATGTGCTTTAAATGTCTGGTGTGTATGTATGCAGCCAGTGCATGAAGAGGTCATTGAGGCTGTGGAAGAGGGAAGCAATGGAGGCCGCCAACTTGGATGGCTTGGAAACAGATTTAGACAATTTGTGGAGAACCAGGCTATCCGTGCCTGCAAGCTGTCATGGCCAGGTACTACCTCCATGATCAGAGGCAATCTGCCTCTGAATACCAGTTGGCACGAACGTCGGAGAAACTGCCTGTTTCATCATTGGCGATCACTTGTGGCCGAGTAAGATTGTCTTCCAAGATAAGGTCTCTAACACTGGGTCCGTAAGTGACTGTGGAGGCCAATTCTGGATCTACACAGCCTCCCACAGTGAGGACATAGGTTTCCAGATGGAAGATGGTTGCGATGAGGATTTGTTTGACATGGCTCCCCCTTGGCCCGTTTGTCCCGTTCACACTGTATTTGTGCTTCTTCAAAGTCCACAGCAACTTTGATAATAGCCGACCTCCATTTGGAACATTCATGGGCCAAGACTTCCCAGTTCTCGATGTTCATGTTACTTTTTTAGATTCGCTTTAAGAACATCTTTAAACCTCTTTTGCTGTCCACCGATATTCCATTTTCCATGCTTAAGTTGGGAGTAAAGTAGCTGCTTTGGAAGATGGTGATCAGAATGTCAGAGAACCTGCAGGCACATTCCTCTCAACTGCCACCTAATGGTTACATTATCTGATAGCTCAGGATAACAGGCCCTGAAGTTGTTTCAAGCTCTGCTTTGTTTCCCACCCAGGTCAGCAACCCATTGTGGCTCCAGGCTGCTTTGCAAGGCTGATAGGAGGTGGCAAGACTATTCCCCTGGAATCCCCGCCCCCAACACCATTGTCACCTTTCTCCTTGACAGATGGGGATGGTTGGGAGAAAATGAGCAAAGTGGACAAAATTAGAGTCCTCTGTGCTGTTGCATTACAGGAGAGAATGGTGTGCTGCCTTTGATCTAGCTTGGGGGTGGGGAGGCAGGGCAAAGGATGAATGGAGTCCTTTTATGGCAACTTATGGAGGTACTTCTGGAACCATTACTGTTCCTTGAAGCTCAAGTGGCCTCAGTGGTGAGGAGTGCCTTTCATCTGCTTCAGCTGGTGGCCAGTTATGACCCAATCTGGACTGGGATAGCCTGACTTCTGTTGTCTATGCTCTGGTAATCTCTCGGCTAGATTACTGCAATGTGGGATTGCCTTTGAAGACAGTTAGGAAACTGCAGCCTAGTGCAGAATTCAGCAGCCAGATTGCTCACCGGGGCAAGATGGTCTGAGCACATAGCACCAACTTTGGCACAACTGCACCGACTACCAATTAGTGCTGGTTTTGACCTATAAAACATTATACAGCTCAGGACCCCAATACCTCAAGGACTTCCTCTCCCCATATGAACCAACCTGAGCATCTGAGGCCCTTCTTTGTGCCCCTCCTCCAAGGGAGGTATGGAGGATGGTGACACGAGAACAGGCCTTCTCGGTGGTGGCCCTCTGCTTATGGAACACTGTCCCAAAGAGGCATGCCTGGTGCCATCATTATCTATCTTTAGGTGCCCAACAAAAACATTCCTCTTTTCCCAGGCAGTTGGCTTTTACATTTTTTTGAGGGCTTTTGACAATGTAGCCTCTTTTAGGGGGAGGGTTGTTATCCATCTTATCCATGTATGTGCATTTTTAACTTTTTAGTTGTGTTAGTTTTATATTGGTTTTAAGCTTTTTATTGTATGTCACTTTGGGTTCATTTCTATGAAGAAAAGCAATAGATAAATAAACGTTTGCACCCCACCTTGGATCTCTTACAAAATACATTAAAATAATTGATAAAACAGTTAAAAACAAGAAATTCAAAACATTTAAAAAACAAATTAAAAATAGCAACAGACAAAAAAACATTAAAATGCATCAGCAGCTATGCATATGGATAGTCTTGCCTAAACAAAATTTGTAAGCAGGCACCAAGAGTACAGCGAAGGAGCCTGTTGTTGTTATGTGTCTTCAATGGCTTTAAATTTGAATACTAGTTTTTAATGTTTTCAATTGTTGTAAACCGCCCAGAGAGCTTTGGCTATGAGGCAGTATATAAATAAATAAATAAGTTGATTATGATTTATGGTGACCCTGTGAATCAACGACCTCCCATAGCATCTGTTGTAAACCACCCTGTTCATATCTTGTAAGTTCAGGTCTGTGGCTTCCTTTATAGAATCAAGCCATCTCTTGTTTGGCCTTTGTCTTCTTCCCTCCCCCTTTCTCTTTTTCCCAGCATTATTGTCTTTTCTAGTGAATGCAAAGGAGCCTGCCTAATGTCAATAGGCAGGGAGTTCCAAAGAGCTGGTGCTGCCACACTAAAAGCACAATTTCTTACAAGTGTGGGGCGGGCATTAAGTGGCACCTGTAACAAGGCCTGTTCCACAGATCAAAGTGATTGAATGGGCACATATGGAGTAAGATGGTCTCGCAAGTAAACTGGTCCCAGTCTTGAATTGGGCCTGGAAACAAACTGGCAAAAAATGTGGCTGTTTTACAATAGAGGTGATATGAGATCTAAATGGAACCCCAGCTATCTAAATATAAGAAAAGCCCTACTGAATCAGACCAAAAGCCCACCGAGTCCAACATTTTGTTCCCACCGTGGTCAACTAGATACTTATGGGAAGCCCACAAGAGTGCTGTATTAATGCTGTATTTTTAAATTTATTAAAAATGTATATACCACTTGGAGAGCCAGTGTGGTGTAGTGGTTAGAGTGTTGGACTATGACCTGGGAGACCAGGGTTCCAATCCCCAGACAGCCATGAAACTCACTGGGTGACTTTGGGCCAGTCACTGCCTCTCAGCCTCAGAGGAAGGCAATGGTAAACCCCCTCTGAATACCACTTACCATGAAAACCCTCTTCATAGGGTTGCCATAAGTCGGAATCGACTTGAAAGCAGTCCATTTTTTTCCATATACCACTTGACTGTAAAAAAACCCTCTAAATGGTTTACAGAGCAGTTCATGCCTTTTTTAAAAAAAGTATAAACATATTCAAAAGCTCATCTCACCTGTGTTCAAGCTAATGGAGCATCCGGCTTCTGATGTAATTTATCTCTGGATTTGGGATGGAGGGAGGAATTTAAGGAGGTTCATCTTGACTGCAAATTGAGAGGTGTGTTTTTTGTGGGGGATTTACTCTGCAATAGTATGTCCTGCAGTGTTTCACAAACTAAGAGGGTGTTTTGTTCTTTTGATGAAAGATAAGCTAGAAAGCATTATTTACACTCATTAGAGTTAGTAGGGACCTTGGAGATCATCTAGCCCAGCTTCCTGCTTGATGCAGGATCTACAATGCAGGATGCAGCTGCAGCACCTCTGACAGATGGCTGTCCAGTCTTTTAAATATCTTCAATGCCGGAGAGTACCGAGACTGGCTGTTCCACTGCCAAAAAGCTCTTACCGTTATGGATTTTTCTCTTAACGTTGAATTGAAATCTGCTTCTTTGCCATTTCTACCCATTGGTTTTAGTCCTGCCATTTGGAGCAGCAGTGAGGACGTCTGCTCCATCTGCTGTCTTACGAGCAGCTTGATTAATCAGCAGCTCAAAATAAGCTTCTTTGCCGTGTGAAATGGTAGGTGAGGCACTGCATGACACCTTAATCTTTCCATGGTGCAGTTGCATGCATGTGCCTAGGAACATGAGAAGCAGCCAAGTGGGATTATTTATTTATTTATTTATTTATTTATTTATTGTACTTGTATACCGCCCCATAGCCGAAACTCTCTGGGCGGTTTACAGCAATCAAAAATATTAAAACAAATATACAACTTAAAACACATATTTTAAAAACAATTTAAAACACAATTTTAAAATTTAAAACAATATAAAAACATTTTAAAACACATGCTAAAATGCCTGGGAGAAGAGGAAAGTCTTGGCCTGGCGCCGAAACTCTCTGGGCGGTTTACAGCAATCAAAAATATTAAAACAAATATACAACTTAAAACACATATTTTAAAAACAATTTAAAACACAATTTTAAAATTTAAAACAATATAAAAACATTTTAAAACACATGCTAAAATGCCTGGGAGAAGAGGAAAGTCTTGGCCTGGCGCCTTTTGCAAAAATTAATTCTAGGGTGGTTTACAAGGTTTAAGAATTATAAATACCCCCTCAACACACACACACACAAAACAGCAGATAAAAGATCAATTTAAGACTGTGGAATTGCCATTGCATCCTGTTTGACTCACTGTATGTGGAGCTAAAATACAGCTGGAGCCTGTTGGGCTTGGGAGGTGTTTTCGGAGATTGATGATGGACTTGTTATGCACTTGCCTTTAAAATCGTGGGCATGGTTTGCACGTAACTCTAAGCCACAACTATATCTTAGTGTGGACAAGCAAGTGTGCTAATGCGGACTGAGAAAATGGCAGCCACTTCACTTCTGCCCTGCTCCTGTGTCTGCCATGCTACCAGTAGCATGATGTCTGAACCAAGCCTTGTGGTTTGTCTCACTCCAGACAAGCCATGAGCTGTAGACAAAGCTTGTTCTTGGCTTACCTCTCACTGTTAGGAACATAAAGAACATCAGAAAAGCCTACTGCATTACGCCAATGGCCCATCTAGTCCAGCATCCTGTTCTCACAGTGGCCAACCAGATGCCTTTGGGAAATCTGTAAGCAGAACCTGAACACTAGAGCACTTCCTTCCCCCCACGGTTTCCAGCAACTGGTATTCGGAAGCATCCTGCCTCTGACTGTGGAGGCAGAGCATAGCCATTCTGGCTAGTAGCTTTTGATATGGTTGTCCTCCATGAATTTGTCTAATCCTCTTTTGAAGTCCTCTAATTTAGTGGCCAACACTGTCTCTTGTGGGAGTGAGTTCCATAGCTGAACTATGCACTTTGTGAAGAAGTACTTTTCATTTGTCCTGAATCTTCTGGCATTCAGCTGCATTAGATGTCCATGAGTTCTAGTGTTATGAGAGAGAGAGAGAGAGAGAGAGAGAGAGAGAGAGAGAGAGAGAGAGAGAGAGAGAGAGAGAGAGAGAGACTTTTATCGGCTTTCTCCACACCATGCATAATTTTATAAAGTTCTATTATGTCACTTTTTCCTCGCCTTTTCTCTAAACTAAAAATCCTCAAACACTGCAACTTTTCTTCATCGAGGAGTTGCCCCATCCCTTTGATCATTCTGGTTGCCCTGTTCTGAACCTTTTTCAACTCTACAATATCCTTTTTAAGGTGAGGTGACCAGGACTGTACACAATATTCCGAATATGGTCGCACCATAGATTTGTATGGTGGTATTATGTTTGTATAATGGTTTGTTTGGGGGAGACAAACCACAAGCTCAGGTTTGGGTGTATCATTAAACCAAACCATGGCTTAGCGAACCAATAGCAAGTGCCAAGAAGAAGTGCAACAGCTATGATTTTCCTGCTGTGCACCAGCATGCTTACTCGTTCATACTAAGCCATGGTTTGGTTTAGTGTTGGTTTAGCAAATGGGCAGAGAGCAATAGTGTAGTGGCAAATCTAGAAGTGCAAGGTCCCTTCATGGTAGTCATGCTATGCCACCTCACTTGTTTGCTCTCTGTCATCATCTTCACACTCCTCAGTCCTTCCCACATGTGCCTTCTCCCACAACAACAGACATTCCTAGAAGCCAATCAGCATGCAAGGGGAGTGTATTAGCTACTGAGAAGAGTCCTCTCAGTGGCTCTCTTACCTTTTTTCACTCTGATTGGCTTCAGTCAGCAGGAAAGGACAAGAATGCATGTTAGAAGTTTCTTCTCAGTGGCTCACACACTTCCTTTTCATGCTCATTGGCTTGTAGGATGCTGGAGACATAGAGACACTGCTCCCAAAAAAGTAAGAGGTCTAAGACCCCCTGAGACCCTGTACAACTACACCCCTGGCAGAGAGTAGAAGAGCTTCAGTTCTTCTTGGAGACGCATCAAACCATCTTGACAATAAGTGCCCTACACTTTACTTTTAAAGATTTACAAGCCAGGATGTTGCAAAAGATGAATGTCAGACTTGAGTGCAGTGAAAGAAGTGTGGGATATGATGGTAGCAAAAGCCCAGGCCCAGCTGCCAAGAGTTGGGGTTGTGATTGTATGACCTTTGTGTCTTTTGACAGTGGTTGCAAAGCTAGTTGCATTTCATTTACCAGAATGAAGTCAGTTGAATGATTTGTGGGCAGCTCTCGATATGCAAATTAATTCTTGAAGAAAGTCCCAAGTGGCCTCTTTAAATCAGTGGTATGTTCCCGAAGCGTCCCTTCCTGTGAGAAACTGTTGATATAGGATGCTTCTAAACTGTCTAATTTTTCAGAATCTCTGTCTTAAGTTAGTATCTTTTCATCTAATTTTAATGCAAGTAGAAATTGAGATTTTCTTACTTTTATCATAAGACTGATAATAGTGTGATGTCAGGTGGTATCTGTATTGGATTTGAATTTATTTTTTTTATAGGTGTGTGATTTTATATGTGTGTGTTGTTGCTTATTGCAACCAAAACTACAAGTTTTATTTGTAGTACTTCATTCTGCAATATTATCTTTTTAAAGAGTAGTTATTTTTCCTTACTTGCTTTGTGATTTGCCTGCCCTAATTCCTTAGTAAAAGTTTGCTGAACTATAAACGTCTCCATGTGGCCTACTTATACAAAATTAAGGGGAAAGTTCCACCCTGCCAATCCCAGTGGGAATATCTAACCACCCGTTTATGCATTTCCTGCTTGCTACTTTTGCTTGTACGTTGAATCCCTTTTCTTTACAAATATGGCTGGCGCTGGGGTTGGCATTATTGGGCATCTGCAAAGACCCATGCTTCAATAGGGGGCTGCTGCCAACCCTTGGACCCCACCCCCCGGCTCTTCCTGATTGCCCTCATTGCCTGTTTACCTGCTGTCTCTAACTGAGCAAGAAGACAGAGTATCCCTGATTGCTGCATCCTCTCCCTCTGTGCAGCCAATGAAGACTGGAGCAAGAGGGAGAGAGCAGCCCCTGTAGATAGTATTATATGCGGAGACCATCATGCCCAATTTTCCCCTGGGCATGGGAGGATCTGTCATATTCAGCTCTCTTAGTTTCTCATTTTTTAAATCCTAAATTCAGTTTGCTGGATTTCTGTAGTAATTTGTGATTTTTTAAATAAAATCCTCATGAAAATTCATCAGCTTTAGTGAGAATTTCTTCTATCAAACACATTTTTGTATGCAGTTTTGACCAATGTGTACATTTTTGCAAGCAAGTTGTATTCCAATGTAATGCATTTTTGCCTGTGGCCTTTTAGACATAGTTTGACTCCCATCAGTCCCAGTCAGCATTGGTCGGGGATGATGGGAGTCAGCAACATCAGGAGCACCCTAGTTAGGGGTGGGGGAATTTGGTTCGGTTCGAATTTTAATATGAACGTACCTAATTTGCACTTTCCAAAACAATATGTGAGCCAAACCACAGCTGTCCTTCGAAGTGCACACTTCTCCAAATTTTGTGATGCAATTCTCCAACCAAATAATGGGTATATTGGAAGAAAGCATGCACGAAAATACAGAGCTTGGAAAAGTTCCTTTTTTGAACTATAACTCCCATCAGCCCACTCCAGTGGCCATGCTGGCAGGGGCTGATGGGAGTTGTAGTTTTAAAAAGTAACTTTTCCAAGCTCTGCGAAAATGCATATATTCATATAAAATAACATGCATTAGGGAAAATTGCTTGTAAAATTTGTGTATTAGGAGAAATCTAAAATGCTGATGAATTTTCATGAGATTTTTTTTTTAAGAAAACTGCAAACCGATGCACAAATTTGGGGAACAAAACTTAAGATTGGAAAAATGAGAAACTGAGCGAAACTGAAATGGGCAGATTCATCCATCCCTAGCCACAGGTTCCCTATCCCTAGTTTACAGGTTACTGTCTCCAATGCCAACTCTGCAAGAAGGAAAATCAGAAAACATCAAAAACACTCAGCTGATGGGTGTCGCTGTGCAAAATGAGTGTGAAACACTACTCGGGCCACAGCAGGTTCATTTTGGATTCACTTGTCCTAAGCATAAGTGGCTGCATGAGATGGCAGCTGAGAGAGAATTGAGGTTTCAATCTCATTTGCTGTCTCTGAGAGCGGCTGTCACACCTGCAAGCCGTTTGATTGAGCCCTTGACACTACCTGTGACACTTCCTTGACACTTCTGCAAGGGACCCAGAGCTCATTAGCATCTGCACTTGTCGCTCCACTCCAACCCCTCCAGCCCCTTTTGCCTTGGCCAGATTTCTCCCTAGTTCTTCTCCGGTATAGCTCTTCTGATTCACTGGTTAAGCAGAAGAAATTATTAGGCAAATGAGAGTGATGCTAAACACTATTACCTACGCTGGATTTGAGTCGCCTTGGTACAGAAACCAGAGTTGGTTGCACTCCGATGTCAAGCCAAATCTGTGTTAACCAAACAAAGCTAGCAAATTGTTTTTAGCTTGCTTGTGATGAGGGCTGATGTTCCTCCTCTGTTCTTGAATGTGGGTTTTTGATGAAAGCAGGAACCAGACAAAGATGTCTTGCAGGGGGTTGATAGCCAAGGCTGTTTCCTCCCCCTGTTTTAGTATTGTGCTGAAGGGGGTTTCTTTTCTTTTTCTTCTCCCACAGGCAAACAAAATCAATTTCCCGTCCCTCTTGACTGCACAGGGGTACCTGTGTATTTTTAGATTCAGTTAAAAAGACACCAAGGGTGGTGTTCATTTTTTCAGTTTTAAGATTCAAGGAAGGTATTGCAGAGTCAGGCTGCAGCATATCCACTTAGCCAAGAGCAGGTACTGTTGCACTTCTGGGGAGACATGTGTAGGATTACATTGCAAGGTTACTGTCCCTCTTACTTAGGAACATAGAAATCCTTATACTGAGTCAGACCATTAGTCCATCTAGCTCAGTATTGTCTACACTGGCTGCCAATAGGGTTGCAGACAAGGGTCTCTCTCCACCGTACCTGGAAAAGCCGGGGATTGCATCTGGGGACTTCTGCATTCAAGGCAGATGTTCTGCCACTGAGCTACCTGCCTTCCTAAAGATGCATGGGTGGTGTCTTATTAACAAACCTCTCCTTCACCTTGTGGTATATGTTACATCCTACCTGGGAGTAAGCTCCATTGAACACAGAGGAACTGACTTTTGATATGTTAAGGATTTGCTCTATGAGGCCCCAGTTGAGAACTACATTTTGTTTGTGTTGGTCTAGTGGTTCTGCTGATGCTGTGAATTCCATTCGCATCAGACACATGCATCAACTTCTAGTAAGCCTACTTAGTGTGAGTCTGAAAAATCCTGCAGATTTGGAATAAACTGGACATTACATTGTGCCCTTGCTAGGCAATGGCTCTTTTGAAGATGGGGAACTTGTGGCCTTCCAGAAGTTGTCAGACTCCATCTCCCATCAGCCCCAGCCAGCATGGCCAGTGATCAGGGATGATGAGACTCATAGTCCAAATAATTTGGAGGGCACCAGGTTTGGAGGGCTATCCTAGTATACGGATATGCTGAGTCTCGAAGGTTCTGTTCCCTAAGGACTTGGATTAGGGATTTCACGATTGGAGGGCATGGGTTTTTTGCCATTTATTCAAATACTTCTCTGCCAACTGTGTTGTCTTGTAAAAGGGCTGTTTGGGTTCTTTACAGCTCATTTTAAAATTTTCTAAAATAGTTTTTATACATTTTCTGTATGCCACCTTGAGTGTAGTGGAAAGGTGGGATTTAAATTCTTCCATAAATAATAATAAAAAATATTGAGTCTGGACAGTGAAAGTAGCAGCTCTTCCTGTTTTCTAATAAATATAGCTGTTGCCGAATGTCAGAAATGTGTGGATCTCTTCCAAGAGCAATCCGTTTTAATGCTTTGGATGTGGAGTAGCAGAGAAGCAGCATTGATTTTATAATTTCTATCTAAAACAACAACAACAATTCTTATATATTATTGGATTGTGAGACAGTATTAATATTTATGCTTCTTTCACAAGGGCAAAGAAGCTGATCTGGCTTTCTCTTCATATTTGCAAAGAATGCTGTGATTCCCATTATTAAAAATCTTACTTAAACACACATCTCAATAAGGCAGAAAAGATGGGGAATAGTGTGGATCAGACACTCAAAGGTGGCATTAAAGTACCTCAAATCATGATGGAATATCCCAAAGTTGACATGCGGCCTTTTGTGGTTGTGTGACTGTCTCAGAATGGAAAGCAGCATGCCTACATTTCTGTAAATCTATACACTTAAAAAAAGTTAGTAGTGTCTCATCACTATGATTGTTGCATCCAGCCCAAACGGCATTAATATAAAGGAGGTTATGTAAACTACGTGCAACTTCTGCAGTTTCTTGATTGAAAGTGCTGAAGTTGGATTCCTAAAATTTCCATCTCAATACCATTGTTTTCAGCAGAGAATATATTGAAAGAGTCATTTCATTTCCTGCATATTTTCTGTGGCTGAGATCATTCAGGTGCAGGGGGTAGAGGAGGGAGAGATTTGGGTGTGTACATATGGCAAGATAGATGAAAGTGACTGAAGCCTCCAAACAGGTGCTGACTAATGATGGGTGAATTTAGCCCATCAGAGATTGCAGTTTGCTCACAGAGTTACAAACCCAACATTACAAATTCAATTTTAGCAAATGCATGAGACCAGTGGAGGCTAGTCAATTAGGGTGAATGGGGCACTGCCCCACCAACCTTAGCCTGCCCTCAACCATTTGCCACCTGCCTACCTTCCTGATTACATCCAGGAGTGTCAGTTTATCTTCTTCCTCTTCCGTATTTTCACTGCTGCCCTTTTCAAAGTCAGCAGGGAGGAGAAGGAAAAAGCTACAATTAGCTGGCTCTGCCTACCATTGGATCCACCTATTCTTGAGCTCCATGACTTCCGCTCCACCAGTCTCAATGAGCACCAACCACCACTGCATGAAACCAAACTGTATCTCAGGAATGTGGCATTTATAATATGCAATTTTCCAACCATATGCCTTGCAACATATTGTTCTCTGATTGGCTGTTTTTGCATGTGCTTTATTTTCTATAGTTGAGCAATGTTCTGCATGCCTATTCATTGCAAATGGGAGTCTTTCAATTCCTACAAAAAGTCAAAGGTTGCAGCAAGTGTCTGAGCATGTACAAAAATGGCGGAGTCTGGCTGCTTAGTCATACTAAAAAAATATAAATCAACTCTGAATTAATATCTGTTTGAACAGCAAAACTATTAAAGTTTGTTGGAACAAAGTCTCAGTTCATTCTACATTTGTGAACTGCAAACCTTCTCAATTCAACTTACAAACAACTGATTTTGAGTTTCAGATACTTCATTAGTACTGGCCAGTGGTAAGAATCTAGACTGGGTGTGAGCTTACTTATATGTATTTGGATTGTGGTCTTAAGTGCTAAAAAAAAAAATAAGGCAACTGTTTGCTAATTTAATATTCAGTCCTCATTCTGTGATATGGACAGCTTCATTTTTCAAACACTTATTCATGTATGTGCGTGTGCATAGTTTAACCATAAAAAATCTCGTTTTCAAAGGTATTATTGAAAGCCAAACAAAAATCCAGTGGAGGGTGTTGCCCATTGGGGCTGGTGGAGCAGAGGGAAGGGCAGCTAATGGTGGGTGGAGCCAGGAAACTAATTATGGTTTTTTCTCCATCCTCCTCCCTTGCAAAGACACTTAAGGACTGAATACAGGACTGCAATCCTGTGCATGCTTACGTAAGCCCCACTGAACTCAGGAGACTTACTTCTAAGTAGATTGCATAGGATAGTTTTGCTATATCTTCTACTTATCTCTTATATACACACAATGAATGAAAGCTGGCCACAGTGATACTGTCTCTAAGCAAGATGACCTAGGGAGCAGATAGTGAATTATTGTAGTGTGAGGGAAGGGACAAGGAAGAATGGACTCAGGTTCTGGAGTTTGAGGGGGTTCTGAGGGGCACCACCCTTCAGCCCACAGCAAAAGCCTCCTCTGCCTAAATCACAATCGCAACATCAACCATTGTAGGTAACAGTAGAAATCATATTGCAGCTTGCAGTTTCCAGCGGTCACATCTTTTTGCAAAGCAATTTGCCCTCACAAAATGCATGTTATTTTCAATAATATATGAATGATTCTTCATGCTTTGCCCCAGCATATTCATTTTTTATACATGATTTGGCTAGAGAATTGCATTGCAAAATTTGGATTTTGTGTGGATTTTGAAAGGTGGCAGGGTTTGGGTTTGCATATTGTTTTGGAAAGTACAAATTGGGGAGATTCACCTTTAAGTGTGAACCAAATTGGATTTCTTCCTCCTTCCTATACATACCTGGAAGTAAGCTTCACTGAGCATAGTGGGGATTCTTAGTAAACATGCACAGAATATATGAGCTGACCATCCTACTGTTGAACTTAAATGCAGCCAGCCCTGGAAGCTGTGGGAGGGATTCCCAGGTACAACCTACAAGCATCCACAAGTACTTTTTACACCAGGGAAGAGGCAGGAAAAAGTGGAAGAGTTGTAAGAGTTTTGGGTATAAGAGAGAGGGACGGGGCAAGAAAAAAAGACTGATGCAGATTTATTATGTGAGAAGCTCTCTAGTTCATGGTGAGAAAGGTACTGGTGACTATTTGTTCAGTCTTAGTTATAAGTTTCTATGTAGATGACTTGCTGAGATAGATAACTTGATGCTTTTGTCACAGATGTTAAGGCAAGGTGAATTGCCAATTTCAGTTTCTCCTTTTTCCAATCTTAAGTTCCGTTCTCCACATTTCCACATCAGTTGAATTTCTCCTAATGTACACAGACCTGTTGGGTATGCTTTAAGTTGGGTTCCTGCATTATAAGCCCCTTCCAACTCTACTATTCTATGATTCTATTTTTTCCCTAATATAATGCATTTCTGTATGTTACTTTCATTAATATATGCAAGCTCTATGCACACTTTACCTTAGTATATGCATTTTTGTACACATTGCTTGGCTGGAGAACTGCACTGAATTCAGAGAAGAGCAAATTTCTAAGGATGGTTCTATTTTGTTTTGTCTATTGTTTTGGAAAGTGCAAACTGGGTAGATTCACCCTTAAATGTGAACTGAATCTGATTCCTCTACCTTCCCTAAAAGATGCTCAGGAAGTGGCCATAGCTCAGTTGTGGAGCCATGTGCTTGGACAAAGAATCCGGCCTGGTATAAGGCAGCTTCCTGCATTCCTATGCTCATGGTTCAAAAGCAAAGTTCGAGTCCTCAGTCTCCTGATGAATTAATGGTGGTAAAGTGTCTTTCCTTCCGGTGTTGATACACTTAGCAGTGAATGCTGCTCTTAAAATCTATTTGGATTGGTCTTGAAAGAGTCCATATTGTTGGAATATATCCCATTAATAATTACATTCCAGAGAAGCAGAGCAATAGTTCAAGGACTAGGTTGATTCTGATGCATGTTTCAGTCCAAAAGTTCCTCCTGAAAAGTATATATTATGATGTTTAAGTTATCCCAGTGCATTGAGTAACAATCATCAAACATTGTTGTTCAGTGTAAGTTTGCTTAGACATGTTGGATCAGATCAGAGCCAATACTTCTTGTTTAACATTCTCACATGACATAAATGGGCTCTGCCAACTCCAAAGTTTATCATTTTAATTTGGTTTTGAAAGCCACACTGAATTCTTGAAGAGCATAGACTGTGTGTTAAAATAAAAAGACAGTCTCCTTCCATGTGAGCCTAACCCCATCCTTTAAGGTTGGCCAAGAGGCTTTCTTGGCTGAGGAGGGCCAAAACTATACATGGCATTAATTATAAATAGTGTGTGTGTGTGTGTGTGTGTGTGTGTGTGTGTGTGTGTTGATCGGCACTGGAAATGTGGCATGGCTTTAGCCCATTATCCCCTGATACAGTCATGATCCAGACCAATCCTCTTCCCATCCTATTTGTGTGTGTGTGGAAACTCCTATCCACTCCAATGGGAGCTTTCTTCCTGATGTAAACAGCAGGCATGAGGAAACCCTGCTCCAGAGGGGGGACAAAGATTTAAAGGCTCCCAGCTTGGACTGTCGGTGTTGGCTATTTGGGCAGGAAAATCTTGCACGTAAGGGCAGGCCATGTGACTAATGCAACTTTGTAACCCAGGATTTTAGAGAGTCAATGTATGCAAGGGACCTATGCACTGCACTTCTATGCAGTTAAGTTTGGATTTCATAGAATTACATATAGGCATGCATTGTGATCTAGATCTGGGCAAACTTGCACAATTGAGGACATATGACTGAAAGCTCCCTAAAGTCTGTCTCTAGGGTTTTTCCTTTTTTTAGGAATATTTATATCCCTTCCTTGTTTTTGCATGCAGTTTTGACTAAGTTACACATTTTTGCAAGTAACTTTTCATAATACAGCGTATTGTTAAATGCTATTTTGCACCAATATGCACCAATATGCACACTTCCCCTAATATCTTTGTAAACATTGTTTGGAGAAATGCATTACAACATTCAGATAAGCTGGAATGTTGAGGGATAACTGTGTTTTGGTTTGCAGATTTGTTCTAGAAGTGTGAATTCAGTAGTTTCTTATTAAAATGCAAATAAAATTGTATCTCTCTCCCATCCCGTGTCCCAGATTCAGTCTCCTAGCATGTCTAGTTAAAGCAAGGCTAGGAAAGATGTGGCCAGCCAGAGGTTGCTGGCCTACAGCTCCCATGATCCTTGAGCACTGGTCATGTAGTTTGGGGCTGATGGAATTTGAAGTTCCAATGACATCTAGAGGGCTACAGGTTCCCCATCCCTGTGTTAAAGAGTCTTGGGTAGCAGGACTGAGTGAAGCTCTGGAAAGCTACTGCTAGTCAGGATGGACAGCATGAGTACGGAAGGACCAATGGCCTGACTTGCTGTGTCATAACTTGATACGGTCACTTTTTAAAATATGCATGTTCATCTTTAACATTGGCTTTAGAGCATCCCAGTGAAGGGTGTAAGTGCACCAACCAACCTCAAAGCAAGCTGATATTGGGAGTAAAGCCCCAGGACAAGGACGGGGAGCTTGTGGTCGTCCAAGGCAGTGACAGCTGGTGGCTCCATGTCAATGGGACCATGGAATCCACTCTGGGTTTTAGTCCAAAATTTTAAAGATCTGCTAAATTTCAGCACCCCGGACAATTCCTTGAAAGTTTGGACTAAAGCCCAGAGCAAATCCCACTGCCCCACTAACATGGAGCCACCAACCGCCACTGCCTCCAGATATTCTTAGACTACAACTCCCATCATCCCTGACCAATGGCTCTGCTTGCCTGGGGCTGATGGAAATTGAAGTCCAATTGCATCTGTAGAGTCGCCACTTTCTCATCCCTCCCCAGGGGCAAACGCTAGAGTACTCTTCACTGAGTTGCCCTTACTGTATCTCATGCATGGAGGAGCCCTTCTCATTCTTGCTTCCTGCTCCTGCTCGCGCCTATCAAGCAAATTCATTTTGCAAGTCAAGACAAGGCTTTTCTGTCAAGCACAGCAGACAATGTCTCAAAAACAGAAGCTGTGACTTTTCTTTTTTTAGTTTATTAAACACTGTGGAGAAACAGAAGCCAGGTGGCTTTGAGAAGCGGATGCTGAAGGGACAGAGCTGGGTGGGTGGATGAATAAGCACAAAGTAGCTTATGTTGATTATGCTGCATAATACAAACTTGGATGGAAGCACCATCTTGGTGGTGGGAGTAGCCTTGCATGCCTGTAAGCCAGGGGGTGACTCAGGTTCCATCCCTGTTTTATACTCTTTAATCACTCTAAACACATGTCCAGAAGGTTCCTTTTATTTATATGGCTTGTATCCAATGCAGTGGCTGCTTGTGGATCAATGTCAGTAGGGCAGTGGAATCTGCTCCGGGTTTCAGTCTGAACTGTCAAGGAGCTGTCCAAATTCAGCACCTTGGACATCTCATCAAAAGTTTGGACTAAAATCTGGAGCAGATTCCACTGCCCCACTGATATGAAGCCATCAGCTGCTACTGTAGTGGTTAAGGTGTTGGACTACAACCTGGGAGACCAGGGTTAGAATCCCCACACAGCCATGAAGCTCACTGGGTGACCTTGTGCCAGTCACTGCCTCTCAGCCTCATGAAAACCCTATTCATAGGGTCGCCATAAGTTGGAATTGACTTGAAGGCAGTACATTTACTGATCCAATGTAGCCCTAAGTAACCATCCCATTAGCACAAGGATTTACACTTGCCCAGTGGGACCTTCCCCCTCTCTTCCCCCTATGCACATCCTGTGCCCTCCCCAAATCTGATTGGGAGGGCTGAAGCAAACTCCCAAAACAAATTGGAGGGGGAGGAGGGAAGATCCAGTTGCCCAAGCAATAAATACTTGCACCGATGGGACAGTTACTTGGCTCTACATCGGATACAAGCCTTTATTTATAACATGTGTGTTTTTTTTGTATCCACCCTTCCTCATAAAGTGCTGTATACCATTGCAGAAATGGGCAAAACCATTCCAAATGGGTCAAAATGGTGTAAGTTCAGCAAAAGAGGAGAGTCCCCACAAAATGAAATGCCTTCACCGTCAAAGACCAGGCGGAAGAGTTGTCTTCTCAGCATACACGGAAA
Organism: Rhineura floridana; assembly: GCF_030035675.1. NCBI lineage: Eukaryota > Metazoa > Chordata > Lepidosauria > Squamata > Rhineuridae > Rhineura > Rhineura floridana. The sequence goes on along the minus strand of NC_084493.1, from coordinate 22,600,532 downwards.
ACTGTACAAATGAAGAGACTAGATGCCCCTCTGTGGGGAGGGAGTCCCACCACTTAAGGGCTGCCACAGAGAAAACCCTCTCCCAGGTGGCAGAACTGCCAAGAGAGCCCCCGCTGCTGATCTTAACACCCGGGAATGTGAGTGGAAATGGAGGCAGTCTTTCACGTATATGAGGCCTAAGTCATTGGGGGCTTAAGGATGCAATCCTGGGAGTAAGTCCCACTTAACCCAATGGAGCTTACTTCTGAGTAGACATGTATTGGATTGCAGCCTAAATGTGTTGAGGTTTAATTTAATTTGTTTTTAAATGGCTCAGTAGGCATTTTCAGAGAGAGAACTTCATAGGGAGCAATATTTGGACTAGCTTGGGGAGCTGTCACTTGGACATAAACAGGGCCTTGCAGCCTAACTCTCCAGGCACAGATAAGGGCCTAATACTGGGATATCTGTGATGGATCTCAGGATGTTTATTTTTAATAAATGCAGCTGTGAAGCCATGTAGTAGGAAAGCCGGTTAAAGCACTTATTCCTTGACTTGGTATAAAGGGCTTAAAGATGAATTCTTTAGAATGCCAAATAATTCTAGGTCCTGATCAGCTTTTTGTGGCTGTTCTTTTATATTCCTGCCCTTGATACCCTTGCTGAAAGTGGTTTATATGGTCCAGGGAGATGGATATACTCTTCGCCAAGGAGATCTCAGAGACCTTCCAGATAATCAGTCTCTAAATGAGGAAAGTTATCTCTCCAACATGCTTGGGAGAGCTGATAAAAGCAACGTGCTCAAGACTTGGTGTCTCCACCCTTAATAGCAGTGTGTTTCCTGTTCATGATTTCGTAGGGAGATGGCTAGTTTCTGCACACACATCTCCACTGATCAGAATTGCTACTGGAACAGTGCACTGCTTGCTTTCAAAAGAGTTTAGGGGGTGGGTTCAGATGGTAAAGGCAATCAGAATGGGTTTTTTTTTTGCCCCATTGTCTCATTTTGCAAATTCCATCACCCCTCTCTAAATCTGAGGGCAGAGCAGAGGCATGCTGGCAATCCCTTGAGGTGGGAGTGGGAGCTGAGAGAAGACAGTTGCAGACGTTGGTGATAGCAGCCAAGGAGCAGAAGCCGCATTAGGCTGAGGGCTGACACTTCACTTTCTGGTGCCAGTGTTTGGGTTACTGCTGATAACTGTAACGATAACAGACTTGCCATTGACATATGGCTGCAGCTCCGTGCCTTCTCATCATGGTCGTGGGGAATGGGAGGATGAGGCCTTTGCTTTATTTAGCAAGGGTCAGGTATGCCAACATGCTTCTTGGTGAGGGAGAACCTTTAGCTTTGCAAGCAGGAAGCTGGAGGTACAGTCCCTGGCATTTCTAGTTGAAGGGACTTGGAACGTACTAAGTCAGACCACGGGTCCATCTAGCTCAGTGTTGTCTACACTGATTAGCAGTGGCTGTCTAGGATTTCAGACAGGGCTCTCTCCCACCCCTACTTGGAGATGCCAGAGAGCACATCAAGATCAAACAATAGATTGCAATCTTTATTTGTAGGGATCACTTAAAGCACAGCTGAATTACTGACGGACAGAACATCATTGTTCTGATCAAAAAGGATATCCAAGTTCCACTAATCTTAATGGGACCTTCTGCATGCCAAGCAGATGTGCTCCCACTCAGCTGTGGCCCTTCCCCTGTAACAGGAGCTGAAAGAGACTCTTGCAGGTTTCTGGTGGCGCTACTGCCAGTCAGAGAATGCAACATTGGCTACAGTTTCTCACTGTAATTGTACTTCTTATGCTCACACGTAGGACCTAGTCCTTGCATCACTTAACACAGGGATAGCCAAAGTGTTGCCCTCCACCTGTTTGGGGGCTACAACTCTCATCAGCCCCAGCCAGAGTGGCCCAATGTTTGAGGACGATGGGAGCTGGAGTCCAGCAACATCTGGAGGGCACCATATTGGATATACCTGACTAAACCAAATGTTTGTTTAATCATGGGAATTTTAAATTACAGCCATGGGTTGTTCGTTATTCAGATACCTAATATTATGGGCTTGTCACAAAGCTTATTTGGATCCTGAGATTATTTCTAATACATAAGAAGAGCAGATGGTTAATTAGTTTTTTTCCCCCACTGGCACTTAAAGTCAGGGTTTCTGCCATAAAAATATGATTAGCCAGTTTGCCTCATGTTAAGATTAATGGAACCTGGATATCCTTTTTGATCAGAACAATGATGTTCTGTCAGTCAATAATTCAAGGCAGCTGTGGTTTAAGTGATCCCTATAAAACTATAGATTGCAATCTTTATTTGTAGGGATCACTTAAAGCACAGCTGAATTACTGACGGACAGAACATCATTGTTCTGATCAAAAAGGATATCCAGGTTCCATTAATCTTAACATGAGGCAAACTGGCTGATCTTTTTTTTTTTAAGGATGTAAATGTGACACACAGATTAATATCTTTGCTAAGAAACAAAGAGAGGTCCACATATTGTAGACTGGCTGCACTAGCAGAAAGAAAACTGGTGAGTTTAAAAAGAGGGTGGATATCGAAGCAGCACCTGTGGAACAGTTAGAAAAACACGTCAAGTGTGAGCATAAGTGAGGCCTCCCCTGTCATGCACCAGGTGAGGCTGGAGCCTATTGATAGCTGATCTGCTGAAATATTGGACCAGCTGAGCCTGGCCTGACAGACAAGCAGCTGGTGTTTGTATAGGCTGGGTCAAGGTTTCCCAAATGTCTAAGCTCATTGATCCCTTGAGGAGCTTATAAAGTTATCATCAACCGCAGCCCAAATTCTTAGGAATGTAAACAAAATAAAGTCAATTTTAGCTGTAGCACCAAAACAATGGTAGCAAGGTGAACAATGGTTTAAATTATAGGGAAGCAGACACCAGTATCACTGTCAACAGCTGCAGAACCTTAGACAGCTCCAAATTTAGCAGCACCACCATCAATACTGCTCCAAAAAAGGCAGGATACCAATATTACCTTTGTACAGTCGGCTAGTATGGTCACTCTTGCAGACCCCTTTCTGTCCATCCAGGTGAGCAAGAAGCACCACCAGCTTTGAAGGGCACATTCCAGCCAGGCAGAAAACATTCAAGGAGGAGGCAAAGCAGGGGCAGGGAGGGGGGTAGCTTGGGGAGGAGCTCCAAGGACCATATACATTTGGCCCCCAGGCTTGAGATTTCCCCAGCACTGAATGAGAGGGCTCTCCTCTGGAATGTAGGGCACAGGCCCCCCTAGTAACATGCCTGCTTTGGTGTTCCTTTGTGAATGTGTGTATCACATCACCTCTGAAAGTAACCTGAGTTTCCAAAGTGTTTGTCTTGTGTGGAGGGGGTACTGCTGATTGAGAAACATCAACCCATATCCTCCTTGAGCACACAAGATGTTTTGCGCTGCAGGGGTACAAAGAGGGTTGTGGGTTCCAAGATGATTTTGTAAGCTGCCTTGAGGGCCTTTGGCCGAAAGGCAGGGAATGAATGAATGAATATTGGAAGGCAGGGAGAGCTGGTTCAGCTCTCAGTGAGGTTAGAATGGGAAGGTCCAAAACCAGTCTTGGATTCCCAGTGGCACAGCCTCTTTCACAAGCCAAGAACCAAGAGCTTATATCCTCAGGGCAGCATCTGAAAAACATGCCTGCAGCTCATACACGACTCTTCTCAACCTGTAGTCTTCAATTGTGTAACCCAGCCTTCTCTGTTCTGGTATCCTCTATATGTTCTTGGACTACAACTCCCATCATTCCTGGCCATTGGTCATGCTGGCTAGGATTGATGGGAGTTGGAGTCCAACAATATCTGGAGGGCCACGGGTTACCTATCCCTTTGCCTAGAGAGCCAAACGGGTGTTGCTATCATTGCAGAGCTTTTTGGCTTCCCCAAACAGTCAGGAATTAAGCCTTTTTAAAATTATTAAATGGAAAAGGGACTCTCCAGGATTTAGGGCACAGTGACATTCCGAAGTATGTGAGGCAGAGACAATCCAAAAATGTCTGTAGCATTTCCGATTAAGCAGCAAATTTTTCCTTGAGTCTTGGGGAGTAGGCGGGTGAGAGTGAAATGTCATTACTCAGGATCTACTGTACCTGCAGGAATATTTACCCTCTCAGCAGAAGATAATAGATGTGGACTCAGAAGCAACACACGCATCTCTGGGTGAGTGGAAAGATGTTTGAAGGGAAATGACATTTGATGAGAAAGGATTGGCTATGTTGAGAAAAGGAAGGGGAAGATTGAGTTGATTATGCACAAAATGTTTTGCATATACAAGATATTAAATTTCATTGGTATGTTTCAAATAAAAACACACTCCATTTTTATTTTTATTTTAAATCAGTATACATGTTAGTCGGGAACAATATAGCCAAGCCTGGGATTCTGAAATTGATGGTCTTCGCTTTGCATACTAGGTGTGTCTGTACTCTTCCTTTGTGGCCTGGCCTTCCTTCCACTTCCTGCATGTATCTTTTTTTGTTGTCAGGTCATCTCTGAACTTTCTGTGAAGCCACACTGGCTTCTTCTGCTATCTTTCCCCTTTTTTCCTTGATGGAATTGTTTGCAATTGTGTGTTTAGAATTTCCCTTTTTAGAAACTCCCACTTAATAACAGCAACAATAATAATGATAATAACAATGATGATAATAATAATGATAATAAAACAGTAATTAATTTTAAAATTACACCCTGCAAGTAAGAAAAATATGGGAAATAACAGATAAAACAATGGAAGAGTGTCAAAGCTCTAGCGTTGCTAGGTAGGATAAAACCACAGCATAAATATGTCACCACAGCATAAATATGTCACCACAGCATAAATATGTCTTTAAACATAAGAACCCAAGAAGAGCCTGCTGGATCAGGTCAATGGCTCATCTCACCCAGCATCCTGTTCTCACAGTGGCCAACCAGATGCCAATGGGAGGCCCACAAGCAGGCCTTGAGCGCAACAGCACCCTGCCCACTTGGGGTTCTTAGCAACTGGCTCTCAGAAGCATTCAGCCTCCAGAGGTGGAGGGAGAACATAGCCAGCATGGCTAGCAGCTTCCCTCTAGAGCAGGAGTGAAAATCCTCAGGCCTGGGGGCCAATTGAAGCCCTCCACGTGTTTCTGCCCTGCTCTTGGGACTCTCCTGAGGCCATACCCCTTGCCAACCCTGCTCCATACCCTCCACAAGTCCTTTTGCCTGGCAGGAGCTTGATAACACCTCTTAGCTGAGTGGATGGAGAGGGGTATGTGTGTGTTTGTGTATGGGACCCTCTGACCTTTCTGTGGTTGGAAGGTGGTATATTATACAAAAGGAAGAGTTATGCCCATTGCTCCGCCCACTTTGCCTCTGGCCCTGCCCACCTCTGGAATGTGGTCGATGAGGGAATGTGACCATCAGGCTGTAAAGGGCTCCCCACCTAATCTAACTGGTGGGAGGAGGCTGCTGTGAACAGATGGATGGGGGGGTCTCCTACAGAAGGAGCTGCTTCCTGATGTACTGAAGGCCCAGACTGCACCTTGAATCGCATCTGGAAATGGGGGGTGGAGTATTTTTAGAACAAGTGAATGACTTTTCTCTAATGTGGCTTGCAAACACTCTGTGGTTTGGTGTTTGTTATGTACCTATTTATTTATTGCATTGCTATCCCACCTTTCTTTCAAGGAACTCAAGGTGGCATACATGTTTCCCCCCCCTCTCCATATTATCCTCACAACAACCCTGTCAGGTTAGACTCAGAGGCAGCGACTGATCCAAGATCACCCAGTGAGCTTCATGGCCGAGTGGGGATTTGAACCTTGGTCTCTGAGGTCACCGTCCAGCATTCTAACCACTTTGCCACACTGGCTCTTATTAGATGTCGGCTACATTTTGCAGGCTTGGCAATGAAGTTTTGGAGATAGCAAGCCTCCACATTTCCCCCTGCTTCTGATGTCAATCTGAGACAGAGAAAAATGACATCCACTTTCATCAGCATAGATGGCCTGATTGGTTTGTATCTGCCTTCATCTTGCAAACGGCAAAGCACATATTCTTCCCTGGTGCTTGATGGCTTCTAAAGAAGTTGCTTGTGAGTCCTTATGCTGACAGAGAGAGAAATATTTTTGCCAGCACCTGCATTAACAAACAAAGCCATGTGTTCCCCGCTTAAACCATTAATAAGTGTGCGATGTAAACAATCAGACATTGACATACAGTGGAGGCTAGTCTATTCAGGCAAGTGGGGCACTGCACATCAAACTCAGCCTGCTCCCAGCCAGCCCCCACCTCCCTTCTTTCAACCAGCTCGGGAGGACTAATGTGCTATGCAGATTCCCATTTCAAGTGTGGAAAGAACCCAACATGTTGGATGTGCTGTCTGAATAAGACTGCAAAGCAGGTGTGGGGAACCTCTGTCCTGTCAACTTCCATCACCTCTGCTTGCTGGAGCTGATGACAGTTGGAGTCCAACAACATCTGGAGGACCAAAGGTTCTGCACAGCTGTTCTAAGGATTGTATCCCATGCTGGACCTCCTCAAAGTACACCCATTGGAAATAATGGACATGACTTAATTTCAGTGGGCCTACTCTGAGGATAACTTAGGTCACATCCATGTCATACATGTAAAGCGCTTCCCCCAAAGAATCATGGGAACTATAGTTTACCCCACAATCCTCAGCACACTTAACAAACTACAGTTCCCAGGATTCTTTAGGGGAAACCATGTGCTTTAAAGGTGATTTACATTTATGGTATGGACATGCTCTTAAATACAACCCTAAGGGCCTAAGTTGTACATAATGCTTATTGCATCACTTGCTATCCTGTTGTCATTTTTAAAAATTAAAATACAGATCATTTTTATTGGGGCTGCAACACATAAGCAGGGGAAGTTTAACCATGTCCTCCCCCACCACAATCTCAACAAATATCCCCCTCCTTACACTGAAGTTAGGCTTAGGAAAAATGGTAGAGCCCACCCCCACCCCCTTTAGCTTAACTGCAGTATGGCAATTTTCATTGAGATAAAGGCAGGGGAGGAAATGGTCCAGCCTCTCCTCCCTGCACGCTGAGCTGCCAATAAAAATCCCCCATGCCTCTAATTAAATAAGGAAAAACTGACAGCAGGATTGGAACTAGTTTGTGTCCTAAGTTACTGTGAATCCCTCTGCTGTGTAATTGTAGAAACTCCCACCGTTATGGAGAAGTGGGTTATCTGATTGCAGTCTTCTCACTTGATTCTGTCTTTCTTCCCTTTTAAACACAAACTCTTGTACTAGCCAAACCGAAAGGTAAGAATCTTATTACAGTATTGGCTAGCATAGGACCGGGGAACCTTTTTCAGTTCAAGGGCCATGTTCCCTTCTGGATAGGGATGGAAAGAGCAGTCAGTTTTGGTTCTCTCAGTTTCTCTTTTTTTCAGTGTTAAATTCAGTTCTCTACATTTCTACAGTGATCTGCGATTAAAAAAAAAAATCCTCATGAAAATTCTTCACCATTTTAGTGCAAATTTCTCCAAATAAACACATTTTCATGCCTTTTTGCATGTTATTTTCACTCATGTATTCATTTTATGCATACTTTCCCCTAATATGTGCATTTTTGTAAATATTGTTTAGTTGGCGAAATGCATCCCAAAAATTCTAATAAATGTAAATTTGGAAGGATGCCTGTGTTTCAGTTCTCATATTGTTTCGGAAAGTGCAAATTTGATAAATTTTGCTTGAAATGCGAACTGAATCGAAATTCTCACCCATCCCTGGACCGCCTTCCGGGGGCCACATGCTAGCGGTGGGTAGGGCCAGAGGCAAAAGTGAGCAGAGCCACGAATGTAGATTTTACCTTTGTAGAGGAGGCTACTTTCTTTATCCTCCACCCAGGCCAGCAAAAGTAATATTGGAGTTCTGGAACACATTCCAGCCAGGCAAAAACACTCACAGAGAGTGTGAAGGGACATGACCTGGGGAGAGGTGCCTGGGGAGGGTATGTGGGCCAGGTAAAGAGGCTTGGAGGGCTTCATTTGGCTCCTGAGCCAGACATCCCCCATCCTTAGATTGAATTTTCCAGGAGAAAATATCTCGCTTCTGGCACTTTCAACAATGAATGTGGTAAAGTGCTACCAAATATTTATATTTATTTATTACATTTATATACCGCCCAGCCGAAGCTCTCTGGGCGGTTTACAGCAATTAAAAACAATAACAAATATACACATTTTAAAACACACAAAAAAATTTAAAAGCACAATTTAAAAAAAATTAAAAACAATTTAAGAACACATGCTAAAATGCCTGGGAGAAGAGGAAAGTCTTGACCTGGTGCCGGAAAGATAACAGTGTTGGCGCCAGGTGCATCTCATCAGAAAGATCATTCCATAATTTGGGGGCCACCACTGAGAAGGCTCTCTCCCTTGTTGCCATCCTCCAAGTTTCCCTTGGAGTAGGCACCCAGAGGAGGGCCTTAGATGTTGAGCGTAGTGTATGGGTGGGTTCATGATGAGGAATATTTTGTGGAGGGGACCAAAAATGGACTGGAGCCCAAAGCTTGAGAACTTAAGATGATCCCTGCTGAATCAGATCAAAGGTCTGTCTCATCCAGCGCCCTGTTTCCCACAGTGTCCAGAGCCTTCTGACTCTGAACCTGGCTAGTGTGTAGCCATTGAGAGAACAGGATTATGCTCCTGCAAATCTACTTAAGCCTTTTAAACAGCTATCTAAGCTACTGGGTCATTGCCGTATCCTGCAGCCATTGTGCGAAGCACGGCTTCTTTTGTTTGTACGGAAGCTCAGTAGCAGAGCATCTGCTTTGCATGCAGAAGGTCCCAAGTTCAATTCCTGGCATTTCCAGGTAGGGCTGGGAGAGGCCCCTGCCTGTTACTCTGGAGAGCAGCTGCCTGTCAGTTTAGATGATACTGAGCTAGTGTAAGGTGGCTTCTGGTGTTCATTCAGTGACCCCACGTCCTAGGCTGAGAGAGGGAGAAGCTCTTCTCCCTGCCCACTTTCTTCACACCATGCCCAATTTCACAACACCTCTGCCGTGTCCCTTCCCCACACTCACTTTTTTTCCTAAACGAAAAGTCCCCTCCAACGCTCCTTGAATGGGAGTAGCTCTAATCCCCTGAAGACTTTGGCTGCCCTTTTCTGCACCTTTTCTAGCTCCCAATATCCTTTTTGAGGCACAACAGCTAGAAATGCACATGGTATTCCAGGAGCAGCTGCACTATAGACAGTGGTGGCTGGGGGTCATTGGGACTGGTGGGGCAGAAGGCAGGGAGCCCAAGCGTAGGTGGATCCAGACCCAATGGCAGGCAGAGTCAGTTAATTCTAGCTTTGCCAACCACCTCCTCCCCCTCCCTGCTGAATTCTATAAGGGCCGCAGTGAGACTACAGAAGAGGAAAAAGACATGCAATGCCACCCCTGGTTGTAAGTTGGAAGGTAGGCAGTGGCAACTGGTTGAGGACAGGCTAAGGTTGATGGGGCAGTGCTCCATTCGCCCTAATCAACCAGCCTCCACTGACTATAGATTTCTATAAAGGCAGTTTTATTTTCAGCCCCTTTCCTAATGATCCCTAGCATGGGATTCTTGTCTTGAGTGGTCCTTATATGGTTGATTTATCTTGCCGCCCAAGCTAGGAAGGGTTCCTCTTTGCGTCACTTGCCCTGGTTGGAGACCAGTGTGTGGATCTCAATTCTGTCAACTGAAGGCAAAAAGAAATATAAATGTGTGCTGATCCTCTGCCAGCTGTGCTGTGCCAAAGCTACATAACTGGCAGCTGTTACGTTTTGTGTCTAAGCATTCCTGCCTGTGGGTGCATATTTGCTATGTGTAATGTGAATGAGTCTGCTTTGAACATTCAGACAAAACATCGGGGGTGAATCTGTTAGTAATAGGCTGCCTTGGAATGTGTGGGATTGTAGGAATTACAGTGTGGAGTTCAGCGAATTAAATGCACTTTCAAAATGGCATTGCTCTTCAGTATCAGAGTGGTTTGTTTGTTTGTAAAAAGGTGTTCATACCGTGTCAAGTTGCTATATATATAATTATCTATCTGGTTTCTACAACATAATACTAGCCAGTAGAATAAATTGTAAAAAGAAAAAAAAATGTCTGTACCAAATGACAGGATATTTGTGGTCATAGGAAGCTAAGTTGCCTTAAATTGGGTCAGACCATGTGTCCACCTACCCAGTGGTGGCTGGTGGCTCCATGTCAGTGGGGCAGAGGAATCCATGTTGGGTTTTAGTCTGAACTTTCAAGGAGCTGCAGCTCCTTAAAAATTCATACAAAAACCCAGAGCAGATTCCACTGCCCCACTGATATGGAACCACCAATTACCATTGCATCTACCACAGTATTTCCCACTCTGACTGGTAGTAGCTCTCCAGGCAGGGCTGTAAGGAGGCAGTGATTTCCATCCCATCCTGGGCCTGTGGCAATCAGTGCTGTTTCCATTCTTCTACAATTCAGCTTCTGCTGCAATCTACGTTATTTGTCTCACTATCCACTATGGCCAAAATGTATGTAATCTGTTCCTAATTAATTTAAATGCATTTCAATGGAAGGAAAACATCAAAAACAATGCAGTGAATAACGTAATGATTTACATAATGTGAAAAAAGAACAACAATAATGAATATCACATGTATTCACTTGCATGATTTCTGTTCCTGATCTCTAATGAACATGCGAATTGTGGAACTTTCTGCTCCCATTTCTGTTTGTGACAGAATTCTCTGACGTCCCTGCCTTCAGGGTCTCAAACAGAGGTCTTCCACATCATCGGCTACCTGCTTTTTTCCTTTAAAAAAAAAACCAAACTGAAAATGCCAGGGATTAAATCTAGGACTTTCTACTAGCAGAGCAGGCGCTCTATCATGAAGCTATGGACCCTCCTTTATGAGCAAAATTCTGAAGCCTTAAGATCAAGAATCACTTTTGGGCAGAGGGCTGGGTCCAAAAATGGCCACCCCTCTGCAGGCCACATGGGCAGGTGGGTGGGGCCAGCCACCTGCCAATCAGCTGATCTCAACTGATGTCAGGTGTGGATCCGATTCCTGCCAAAAGCAGCATGGCATTGCGATGTAAACAACACCAAATGGAAAAATGAGAAGCGGAGAGAACGAAAATGGATAGGACCTTCCAGCCCTACTTTCTCTCCAGCCCTACCTGTGTGGGCTTATGTTAAGGCCCACAGGATCACACCTTGGGCCCCTCCAGACTGCTGTTTTATTGCAGGTGTCTTCTGCAGCATGTTCTTCACACAATACTATTGCATTAGTGGTAGATTTATTCTGCCTAAGTTTGCTTTACGATGCTTCCCCGATGCTACCACATTATTGCTGTCTGGAGGGGCTCTAGTGTGACAAAAGCAGGACAAAACAATCCAGAACATTTGTGGTATAATAAAAGCTGCAGGATTTTGGCAAGAAGCTATGGGATTTGCACTGGCACCAGTATGCATTCTGGTGTTGGGCTAGTGGCAGCTATAGGAGACAACTGAGACTGGGAAAGCACTGCAGAGTTAAGGGTTAACCCAGTCCTGGCCCCGTCACTTGTACCATGATCTAATCCAGGTGTGCAGAGCCTTTGGCCCTCCAGATGTTGCTGAGCTACAATTCCTATTATCCTTGGCCATTGTTGTTGTTGTTGTTATGTGCCTTCAAGTCGATTATGACTTCTGGCAACCCTATGAATCAGTGACCTCCAATAGCATCTGTTATAAACCACCCTGTTCAGATCTTGTAAGTTCAGGTCTCTGGCTTCCTTTATGGAATCGATCCATCTCTTGTTTGCCCTTCCTCTTTCTCTACTCCCTTCTGTTTTTCCCAGCATTATTGTCTTTTCTAGTAAATCATGTCTTCCCATTATGTGTCCAAAGTATGATAACCTCAGTTTCATCGTTTTAGCTTCTAATGATAGTTCTGGTTTAATTTGTTCTAACACCCAATTATTTGTCTTTTTCGCGGTCCATAGTATCTGCAAAGCTCTCCTCCAGCACCACATTTCAAATGAGTTGATTTTTTTTTTATCCACTTTTTTCACTGTCCAACTTTCACATCCATACATAGAGAGGACTGATAGGAGTTGTAGTTCACCAATATCTTAAGGGACAAAGTTTCCCCACTCCTGGCCTGATCTAATTGGAGGGAGGGTCTCACATCTGATTTTAAGCATGTCAGGGGAAAGGGGCAGGGAGATTATGCATGATGGGTTGAAACTTGGAGATGTGTTTATCCTCATCACTGGAAGGCCCAAAGAGATACTCCTGGTTTGTTGTGCTTTTGGCAGAATCTGCCCGTACACTTCCACAATTGTGTTTCGATGCCTGGGCATCTCTCTTTATGAGTACTTCAGCCAGTGAGTCCTCATAGTGCTCCCCTCCAAGTAGCCCCATGCAGAATGTTTTGGGAACAGTTGCCAGGACTCAGTCACACCTACATGTGTTCCAATGTGGGTGGTGACACCGAGTCACAATTTTGCCCTTTCGCCTCCTTTTTGGAAATGTGTTTGTTTTGCATTTCAAAGAGTGCCATTGTGTTCAGTAGAGGATCAGATAAGCAAGAGACAAAGATGGTGCCACAATGCATTTGTTAAGGCATGAATCCCTTCTACAGATACTAATGGGGAATGGAGGGTGTGGGAAGTGGTGGCTGGTGCCCACTGGGACTGGGAGGGTGGAAGGCAGGGCAGGTAGGCAGAGGCAGAGCCCATGACAGGCAGAGGCAACTCATTCTGGCTTTGGCCCCATCCCTCCTGAGTTGTATAAGAGCAATACTGAGACTAAGGAGTAGGAGGCTGTCAGGCAGTGCCACCCCCTGGACTGGTTGTTGTAAGTAAGAAAGTAGGCAGGTGGGGCCTGGCTGAGGGCAGACTGGGGTTGGTGGGGCAGTGCTCCTTCTGCCCTAATGGACCAGCCTCACTGGGGGCGGGGAGAGGCAAAACCAGCTGAGATGAATCTAAGAAAAACAAAAATCAAACTTGACTTTGGTAAACTATGTAGGTGCTTCCTCGAGGGCAGGGATGGGGAGACTGTGGCTCTCCTGATGTTAGACAGCTCCAGCCAGCACGGCCAACAGTCAGGGATAATGGGAGCTATAGTCCAGGAGCTCCCCTCACCTGCTCTAGGGCCAAACACGTCCTTTAGGAATATAGAAAGCTGCCTTATATGGAGTCAAACTGTTGGCCTGTCTACACTGCCTGGCAAAGGTTCTCCAGTTTCTCTCCCAGCCTGCGGGACCAACTGCCTCAGAAGGCAGTTTATTTTAGTAACTTTATGAACGTTTTTTAAATGGAGGCCGGAGGGCCACCTGTCAGAGATGCTGTACTTGGTTTCCTGCGCCAGCAAGGGGTTCAGCTAGGTGGCCTTTGAGGTTGCTTCAGATGCTGTGTGTCTATGTTCCTTGCCCATCATCACATTTCTGTAATGTGATGCAAATTTACAATTATAATCATATCTGCAGACATGTTCTGACAAAAGGTGTAGATGTCATCCCCCGGGATGCGGGACTGGGAGTGCCCTATTTAAAAACTCAGAACTCAGTGCAAGAGAAGACAAGATAGCTCAGGAAACTTTGTATGAATGTGTGAATGGACAAAGACGATGTGGCATGGAAATTTCACAAAGGGGAGCCTTTCTTCAGCTGCAATTGGAAAGGAGGCAATTTTTGCCAAGTCCCCTCCCCCTGCAGCCCCCTCCCATGTCACTTCCCCTGCTGTTCTGAACAGTCTCTTAACCAGTGGTGGCTGATGGCTTTATGTCAGCTTTGGGGTTTAGTTTGAACGTTCAAGGAGCTGTCCAAGGTGCTGAGCATTGAAAGCTGAGACTAAAACTTGAAAGTTCAGACTCAAACTAAATTCAGACTAAGTTCAGATTAAAACCCGGAGTGGATTCACTGCCCCACTGACATTGGAACCATCAGTCTCCTTCCTTTCCATTCCGCTGACAAAAAAGGCTCTGCTAGATCAAAGAGCTTCTGTCAGTGCAAAGAAGTTTAATCTATTTTATTTATTTTGCAGATTTAGAATCTGCTTCTATAGCACAGTGGGGAGGAGAGCCTGGCTGGGAGTCCAGAGTCTGTGAGTTCAAATCCCCGCTTGTGTCTCCTGGGTGTCAAGGGCCAGCTAAAGATCACCCCCACAGTCAGTTGCTCAGGGGTTACGTGCCATGCCACCTGTGTAGCCGTGGGCAGGCTGCAGAGTCCCAAGGAGCCCAGTTGCCCCCAGCTGGCAGTTGCGGACAAGGAAGGGGCTGGCTTGTGCAGCTGTGGCAAGCTGAGCAGGCCCTAGCCAGCTGGGGAGGACTAGCCTCAGAGGGAGGCAATGGTCAACCCCCTCTGAATACCACTTACCATGAACACCCTATTCATAGGGTCACCATAAGTCGGGATCGACTTGAAGGCAGGCCATTTCCATTTCCATTCTCAGTTAAAAACTACCCAAGCAGCATACACTAAGAAAAAACAATAAAATACAAAAGATACAGACCCAGGAATCTAAAACAATGAAGCCATGTGCAATTGTAGAGCTAATATTGGTCTGAAGACACATGAGGCCAGCACCTTGCTGAAGGTAAGCAGGGTCAGGTCTGGTCAGTGCCTGGATTTGAGACTGCCTGGGAACCATATGTAAGCCGCCTTGGGTTTCTGTCATGAAAAGAAAGGCGGGGGATAATGTAATAAATAATAAATAAACAAACAAAATGACGTAGTGGCTTCCTAGGATTTCAGACAAGGAATCTCCCCAGCTCTGGATGGAGATGTGAGGATTGAACCCAGGACTTTGTGCATACGAAGCAGATGCTCCCCCACTGAGCTACAGACCCAGGGCTCTACAATACTTAACATTAATACTTACAGTTACTTTACAAATAATACTTTCAAATGTTAAGTATTAGTATGAGAATTAGTATTACATTTTTTATGCCTGCCAGCCAGAATTCAGTGCAATAACCATTTTCAGCACATGTTTTCCTTGGGACTAGAGAACATGGCAGGCTGCCTTTACAAAGTTGGACCCGTGGCTCATTATTTTCTACACTGACTGGGAACAGCACTTCAGGGTTTCAGCCTGGGTACATTTCCAGCCCTACCTGGAGATGCTGAGGGATGAACCTGGGGCCGTCTGCATGCTCTGGCACTGAGCTGTGGGTCTCCCCTTACCACTCAAAGGAGTCACTTGAAAAGGCTCTCCAGTCGATGTCAGAGGCAATTTGATGTATCTAGAATAGGAAAGGGGGAGAAATTCAATTTAGTTCTCATTTAAAGGTGACTCTTCATAATGCACACTTTCCGGAGCAACATGCGGTACAAATCCCTGCCGTCCTTTGAAATTTGCACTTCTCCAAATTTTGCAATGCAGTTCTGCAGCCACGTAATGTTTATAAAAATACACATACTAGGGTAAAGCATGCATACAAATGTATATGTTAGTGTGAACAGCATGTGAAAATGCATTCTATTAGGGAAAATTGCTTTGCAAAAAATGGATATAGTGAGGCACATTGCTTACAAAATTGAACTTTGGACTAAAATGCTGCTGAGTTTTCATGAGAACTTAAGATTGGGGGAAAAAAAGATAAATGGAGAGAAACCCAAAACTGACAGATTCACCCCTCCCTCATGTACAGAAGCAAGACAGCATCAGGATCAGTGGTCAGCAAATGCAAAGAAAAAGGAAAATAAGAATGAAAGAGAGGCTTTTTCATATTTGTGCAGACTGAAGTAGATGATCAAATGGCACAGGGTCCTGGTTCCCTTAGCATATCGAGTTCAGAGCTTGGAAGATTACTTTTAAAAAGTAATAAATTACAGTTACAGTTACATGGCCCCAAAAAGTAGTAATCACTGTTACAATTACAATTGCTCTGAAAGTAACTGATTACTTTACTTTTCCTCCAAAGTAATCACTACAATTACATTTCAGTTACTTTAAAAAAAGCGCCTACAAGGTGCTGGCCTTGGCTGCTGCACATATAAGTAGCCTAAAACAACATTAAAAATAAACACACACATACAGAGATAGTAGAATAATTATTTTTATTCATAACATAGCAATGGTGGTCTCTCCACTGGTAAGGGTGGTGGGGAGGGAGGCGGACGGCACTACTCAGATCTTTGCACGTCAAACCAAGTGCAACCCCCCCCCTCAGCCAGCCAGCATAATCTCTCTCACTTAACCACCTCCCAGACCCGGCCATGCCACCAACTAAGGGACACCCACTCAAGCAAACATTTTCCCCTGAGATGCAAAAAAGTTAAAATACTGCAAATGCAGCACAGTAGCCAGAGAGGGTGGTGGAGGCCGCTTTGTGTGCCAAGTGCAAGCACAGTATTCTCTCTCTCTCTCTCTCTCTCTCTCTCTCTCTCTCTCTCTCTCTCTCTCTCTCTCTCTCTCTCTCTCTCTCTCTCTCTCTCACACACACACACACACACACACACACACACACACACACACACACACACACACACACACACACACACACACACACACACACACACACACACACACACTCACACTCACTCGTCATCTTTCACCTCCACACTTCTTTATCTCCATTCTGCTGCTGCCTCCTTCTGCTCCTTTATCCATGTTCTTGACCTCCGGATCCTTTTCCCCTCCACTCCATTCTTCACCACCACTAACTGTTTTTTTTTAATTGTTTTTTCCACTCCATCCCGTCTCACTCTCTGCCTCCTCCCTCATCACCTCCTACCCACCCACAGAGCATGAGGAAAGAGAGGCACTGCACAGAAGCCCAGTTTGAGGCACATGATTTTCATCCACAAATCAGAGGAGCAGAAGACTTTCCCTGCTCCCCCCCTCAAGTAATGCCCAAAAGTAATTCTGGAAACGTTACAATTACTCCACAAAAGTAGTAAAATTACTCCCAGTTCTACTACAATCAAAATGTAAAGGAATTGCCCACTCGTTACTCAAAAAAGCAATGAATTACAAGTAATTCGCTACTTGTAACTAGTTACTTCCAAGCTCTGATCGAGTTCATGCATAAATGTATGCTCAGAGTTGCAGTGTATCCATTTTTATCAAACACACTGAATGACTCCAGGGTTCAACATAGAGGTGAAGAATAAAGATGTGTTTGTAGTTCAACAAGCTGGGTCATCACAGGGTGATAGAGAGTTCAGCCTTTGGCTATATCTTCCTTTTTAAAAAAAAACATTTCTGCTCCAGTCTCTGCATCAGAAGCAAGGAGGTGTTCATGTGTCGGGCTTTGCTGAGGTATTTGTAATTCCATCGAGAGTGCTGGTTTCCAAGCGTTTCATCCCAGGGGCCGCAAATTGCTGATGGTCTTGGTGGACCACGAGACGTTTTCTGCCTGTTGTAGCCATTGTAATGTGCGGTGCTAGATGCCGTATACCTTATTCTAGTGTATTACCATGTGCATTCCATAGCATTCAAATTGTACTAGGATTTTAATTCTCATATTGCATTTTATTGTATTACAAATTGAATTCCGTAGAATGCAGATTGTAATATGATCAAATGTAATCTAAGGAATAAAAGAAGCAGTTAACAATCAATATGCATATTGAATGTAGATGTGCCATGGACCATCTGAAGGAAGTTCACAGGCTGCTGGTGGTCCATGGGCCACAGCTTGGGAACCCCTGATCTAGAGGGATTGGCTGTGTGTGTGTGTGTGTGAATACGCAAGAGGCAAAGGCTACTGCTGCAGGGCTCTGCCTCTGTCGGAAGTGTTTCTCCTGGCCACTGCAGCTGAGCAAATGTCTGAAGCTTTTGGAACTGACTGTATTGTTCTAGGACATCAGTCTCCAGTTGGGTATATGGCAACACACAATCTCTATTAAGCCCTTGCTTGTGTTGGCGATAAAAGGAACTCACTAAGAGCCCTGCTGGATGAGAGCAAGGGAAAGGTCTGTCTTGTCCAGCAGCCAGTTTTCCATGGTAGCCAATCAGATGGCTCCAGGAAGCTCACAAATAGGGTGCCTTGCATGGACATTCCCAGGCAGGGGGCAACAGTGGCATTCCCCCCCCAATGAACCATAATATTAATATTAATACACACCTTCCACCAAAGTCACAAGGCGATGTACAAAATTCAATAACAGCTTTAAAAAAGTTTAAAACACAGAAAAAATATCTCCAGATCCCTATGATTTTCAGATCTCCATAAGCTCCAGAACCCCAGATTTCTTGTTTTTGTAACTTTGTAACTTTCTAGCATTTGTAGAACCTGAGATACGAGGCAAAACATACAGGCCATACCCATTTTTGGTGAGAAACTACCTTACCTCCCCTTTCAGTGCTTTACTTTGCCCTCCCCCTTGGAAACATTCCTGTGCATACCTCTGCTGCCTTGAATTCAGTCATTGTGGGGAGAATTGATTGTGGGCAATACTTGTCCTCAACAAGGTGAAGCCACAGGTCAGTGGTGGAACATATCCCTTACATCCGGGTAACTTAATGTGGTGCCCTCCAGATGTTGCTGGACTCCAACTTCCATTAGCCTGAGCCATTATGGTCAATGGTTAGGAATGGTGGGAGTTGTAGTCCAAAATATCTGGAAGGCACCATGTCGACTGTCCCTGCTTTGCATGAAGAAAGTTCCTGCTTCTGCCATGCCCTGGTTCCCTAAACTTGTGCGCTCCTCCACATGTTTTGGACTATAATTCCCATCATCCCTGACCATTGGCCAAGCTGTCTGGGAGTGATGGGAGTTGGAGTCCAGCAAATTAGGAGGGGACTTTAGGAATGGGGTAGAAATTTGGTTTTCTTTGCCTTTTAATGCAAATCTACCTAATTCACTTTTCTTGAATCAATAGATGGACTAAAACACAATCCTTTGAAATTTGCACTGCTCTGAATTTTGTTATGAAGTTCTCCAATCACAGAGTCTATAAAATGCATATATTAGGGGAGTGTGTGAATCAAAATGCTTATATTCCTGAAAATAACATTAAAATGCATTATGTTGGGGGATATTGTTGGCATAAATATGTATATCAAGGAAAATAGCATACAAAACATGCATATTAGGAGAAATCTGCATTAAAATTCTGATGAATTTTTGTTCGGGTTTTTTTAAAAAAATGCAAACTGATGTGGAAAGTTGGTGGACTGAATTTAAGAGTGAAAAACTGAGAAATGAAGAGAAACCACAATTAACAGTTTTGTCCATTCTTGGGCATCAGGTTGGGGAAGGGTGCTGTAGTTGATTGGTTAGGATGGTTGCGTGTACTACTAGGAGTTGTAAATCCAAGCTCCTCATAGACTCTTCCAATATAAGATGGAGCCAGTACTTTGCATAAATAGCAGGTACTGGCACTTGGAGCATAGTCATGATTGGGGAGGGACCATAGAAGGGCCAGGGTTCAGTCCATGAGCATTTCCAGTTGAAGGATCTCTGGAAGCAGATTTGGGAAAGACTCTTGCCTGAGATGCAGGAGAGCACAGGTGTGGGAAACCTTTGGCCCTCCAGATGGTCATTGGCCATGCTTGCTGGGGTTGATGGGAGTTGAACAACATCTGGAAAGCCACAGAATCCTCACATCTGGAGTAGAACAATGCTGGGCTCTATAAGCAGGCCTTTTTTTTCCTGGTAGATGGGCCCTGTCCCTGGAGTTTCAACAGAGGAAAACCTGTGTGTGTGTGTTTGTGTGTGTACTGAAGTTAGATTATGCAAGTTATTTTTGTATTTTGTGCATTCTGATGCTGTTGATTCTGACTGACATGCCATTGTTTCTTTTTACGGCCAAGTAATACTCAGTGTTAAACATATGGTTCAATGTCACATATAACTTTTTTTTAAAGCAGCTGTGTTGAAGCTTCTCCCTCTGATTGCCTGGCTGTGTTTCTTACTCGCCAGAGATGACTAGGCTAGTGGTTAAGTACAAGACTATCACCTCATCTGCCTTGGAAAAATAAAGTGCTGTTTTGTACCTCTTGAGAGAACTGTGGTATACAAGATGGAATACAAATAAACGGGAAGGCCAGATTGGCTCTTCTCTAGTTTGCAATCTTAAAAATGGTTTATAGTGTATCTTCAATGTTATTTCTAAGGGAACAAATGAAAAGGAAGAGAAAGATATTCACTAAAATTCCCTTGTTTGCAAGGTCTTGGGGATCAGGTTTCTAACATAACCACAAGAGCAGCAAAACTACAACTGGGGCCTGCAACAAAAAGTTGCAGTGCATGCCCACCTCTTGCCAGGAGTGCTTCTGTTCAAAGTTCCAACCAGTCATTCACAGGAACATAGGAAACTACCATCCCAGTACTCTCTACACTGACTGGCAGCAGCTTTCCAAGGTTTCAGGCAGGAGTCTTTTCCAGCCCTAGCTGGAGATGCTGGGGATTGAACCTGGGATCTTTTGCATGCAAAGTAGACGCTCTACCACTGAGCTACAGCCCTTCCCCTCCAAGTGGGTCATTCCACAGAGTTATATTTTCCAACTGACACTCAATATTACATTAACTACTGAGCATGCTTAATACTGTGGGTTTTTTTGGGGGGGAGGGTGCCCCTTCTGTTTTTTAATTTTAATCTTGGGGTTCCCCCAAACATGCTGATGTCTCTTGTTCCTCAGTGTTTTGGCTCTATTTCTCTCCACACTCACCACTTGAATTCTCTATTAGAAGGAGTGGTGAGGGTGATTAAAACTTGTGTGGTGGTTTAATCAATTTGTTTGTATTGTAGACTGGTTTGGCAGCCACCAGGGCAGAAAGGTGCTTTATACACATAGTAAAAGAAATAAACAAACTGTAACATCTTGGGGTGTCTTTTTTTTCTTCCTTCTTTCCCAGCGTTGCTGACAATGACAAAATGCAGAGAGCAGGAAGATGACTAAACTTTAATAGTAAGCCAGTTTTTAATGACCATAAAACATTTCAGATTTAGGGCAGTGGAGTTTCTGAACAAGTATGCTGAGGAAACAAGCTCTCTAGAGTTTTCTGATACTGCAGTTAGCAGGATAATGAAATTGTAATTTGTTTTGTTTTTTTTAGAATTCCTGGCAATAAATATAGATTTAAGAAATCACTTGCTCTGCTGAAAAAGAAAATATATTGGGAGTAGACTGATCAGCGTGTTAAGGTCAGAATGAAGCAGAATTGCTTGCAAAAAATAACAAAAAAACCCCAACTTCAACAACCCCAAACTTGGAGCCCATCTATTTTGGTAACTTCTTCTGTCTTGATGAAGTGGCATCTTTATCCAAAACATAAAGTAGAATGATGATGATGATGGTGAAAAACTGCATCTGCTTAACTTCAAGGTCATAGCATTCTGAGATTTTATCACATCTATTTCTACAACTACATAAGGGTTACAAACTTACGTCTCCTTTAAGTGATGTCAAGGTTGTCATGTAACACTAAACCAAACTATGGCATAGTGCAGAATCACATGTTCTTGGAGAGGAAATCACAGCTGCTGCACTCCTCCCCTGGTCTATCTGCTGTGTGGTTTGGCTTAGCATGTTGTCCAAACCTAGGTTTATGGTGCATCTCACTTCAGACAACAAGTTTTGTTCTTGGACTTACAGCTCATGATTTGGCTAGAGGAGACAAACAAAAAGCCTGGGTTCAGAGGACATGTTAGGCCAAACCATGGGTTAGCTCAAAGCAGCCCAGCAACAGGAGGACTGGGAGAGCACAGTGGTACAATCTACTCTCCAGGAACCCTCACATTCATGGTAAACAATAGTTTTGCTTAATGCTGCATGCAAACTAGCTCAAACCATGGAATGTGTGAAGCCTCCAAACTAGGGATGCTTGAAGAATTTGATCTTTCTGAGCTGACCTGATCTGCACTTCTTGGACTAATGTGCAGTTCCAAACTGGATTTTACACTTCTCAAGTTTTCCATCGCAGTTCTCAGCTGAAAAACCATATCAGAATACATTTTGAAGTCTGTTGTAGTTATGTGCCTTCAAGTCGATTACGACTTATGGCGACCCAATGAATCAGTGACCTCCAAGAGCATCTGTCATGAACCACGCTGTTCGGATCTTGTAAGTTCATGTCTGTGGCTTCCTTTATAGAATCAATCTATCTCTTGTTTGGCCTTCCCCTTTTTCTACTCCCTTCTGTTTTTCCCAGCATTATTGTCTTTTCTAGTGAATCCTGTCTTCTCATTATGTTTCCAAAGTATGATAACCTCAGTTTCATTGTTTCAGCTTCTAGTGACAGTTCTGGTTTAATTTGTTCTAACACCCAACTGAAGTCTGTATTTTGAAAAAAAATACGCTTCAAAATGTGTGTTTTGATTTGAGAGAAAATACATGGCAAATACAGTTAAAAACTATATCAATGCAAGTTTCCATGCTGATTAAAATATCTGAAGATTAATCTGGAAATGGGATGGAACAGACTTGTGGTTGAAGATATGTGAAAGGGGCATAGACTGGTTCATCCATCCCTACTCCAAATCAGGATCAAACTGTGGTTTCCACAATACTGATTTGGAGAGCTCTTGCAAATCATAGTTTTCTGTGTTAACCGCAGGAGAACAGAATGAACTTTACCTGCCCTAATAGTTGTTAAGAGACTCATAGTGCAAGCCTGGAAGGACAAATACCCACCAACTATTATGCAATGGTTTGATGACCTAAATGCCCTTACTACCTTTGTGTGTACCTTCTATAAACACCAACTTAATCTGGATACATATTTGGACATTTGGATGGCATATATTGATCTGTATAAGCTAAATGTGTGTACAGATGTTTAAATGTTTTGTTAATGTGAGCTGACAGGGTTTACCCCCCCTCTTTTATTTTTATTTTTCCTTTTTTTTTCTTAATGAAATCAGAATTAAAGATCAACTTTAAAAAATCCATAGTGCTCTGGTTCAGATGTAATGGTGAACCATGGTTTCCATGAAAGTGGAAGAAACCCATTAAAGTGGATTGCATGAAGGTGAGGAGGAAGCACACAAGCACAGGGTCTATTCATGTTCCACTCTATTTTGAAAAAAATATCTGTAGTATTTTTTTTAAAAAAGAAACCTCCACACTATTGGGCACATTTTATGATTCTCAACCAGCTACAATCTTGAGGACCATTCCTCTCTTTTCTTGACCACCTTAGAAGTGGTTCACACACAGAGAGGGCCTGTGGCCATTGGGCAAAATTAAATGAAATGTGCCAAATTAAATTGGGAAAGAACCAACCAAATCCATAATGATCTGGGCACAGAGACATTTATCAAGGTTTTGTGATCTGTCCCAGCAGCAGACGTGGCTCTCTGACTGGAGTGGAGCTGCTCCTCTTGCTTCCTGGCGGGTGGGTTACTATTGCTTACCAAGAGGCAGGGTCATGGGGAGCTTGATGTGGTGGGAAGGTTGATGGGGAGCTAACACACTAGGAGGTTCACCAGATTGGCTCCACCAGTGCATTTGCACCACGCCAACCTCCTCATCGCCTTGCTCTTCTCCCTCCCAGTGAACAACAACCCACCTGCCATGAAACTAGCACAGCAGGTCTGCCCCACCCCAGTGAGCCGCTTCTGCCCAGCAGTCCTGCAAGGGGCCACTATCAAAGATGAGGACTTAATTGGCAAGGCAGACTGCTCTATTAGACCAAGCAAAGGCTAAGTCAAACATCCACCCACAACTTTCAACAGTGTTAAAACTTGATTAAGCCAACGGTGGGGAGGGGGAAGGATCTTAAAGCTTGTGGTGGTATCAGTTTTGGTCATTCAAAAGTGCCAAGTCTAGGGCTTGTCTGTTTTTATGAGGCCATCCTTTTAATCATGAGCACCATTTGGGGAAGTACTTGCTAGAGTACTATCAAGCACTCTTCATGGTGAATTGATTGTTCACAAAGGGATATATGAAGAACAAAGAAGAGCCCTGCTGGATTAGGCCAGTGGCCCATCTAGTCCAGCATCCTGTTCTCACAGTGGCCAACCAGATGCCCATGGGAGGCTCACAAGCAGGACCTGAGCAAAATGGAACTCTCCCCACTTGGGATAACCAGCAACTAGTATTCTGAGGCATGCTGTCTTCAACAGTGGAGATAGAACAAAGTCATAGTGAGTAGCAGCCATTGACAGCCTTATCCTCCATGGATTTGTCTAATCCTCCTGTAAAGCCATCCAAGTTGGTGGCCATCACTCCGTCTCATGGGAGCAAATTCCATAGTTTAATTTACTCTGTGGGAAGGAGGATTTCCTTCTGCCTGTCTTGAATCTACCAACATTCAGCTTCATTGGATGGCCCCGAATTCTGGTATTATGAGAGAGGGAGGAAAGGCTGCTTGCGCCCTTCCTACAGCATGCTGGGTATCAAACAAAAATTATCCTGATGTCAAAGTGTAGGCTAAGTACTGTAGGAAGCAAGTCCTGAACCTTATTTGAGAAGCTATTTCCTAGGATAGGATTGCCTTCTGGGCAGAGTCTGTTACATGTCAAGATGGCTGCTGGTGCTTGTGCATTGAACTGCAGTCTCTTGAAAGCTACGCTTATTAGAAATCCCATCATCTCTTTTAAATAAGGTGGCTATAGGGGATTGAGAGCCAGTGTGGCATAGTAGTTAGAGTGCTGGACTACGACCTGGGAGACCAGGGTTCAAATCCCCACAAAGCAGTGAAGCTCACTGGGTGACCTTGGGCCAGTCACTGCCTCTCAGCCTCAGAGGAAGGCAATGGTAAACCCCCTCTGAATACCGCTTACCATGAAAACCCTCTTCATAGGGTCGCCATAAGTTGGAATCGAGTTGAAGGCAGTCCATTTCCATTTCATAGGGGATTAACTGAAAGTAATGTGTGTCTATTATCATCTCCTCAAACACCTAATAATTTAAATGCATTTCCATTGATCTAACATGTTTTTCTTGGGAAAACTAAGCAAGAGAAATAAATTGCAGTTCACTGTCAATTTGGTAATGTGCTAAACACACCAAGCGCTCTGAAATGTAATTTGCAGACGCTCTGGTCTGTGTACATCTATGTAGGAATATATCTGGGTATAAACATATAAAGTATAAGAAGATGATACCTTTCATAAGAGTATCACATCTGTAAGAAATGAAATGCCCCCTTTCAATTTTGCCACTCTCTTTGCCCTATCAACACGCTCAATGGTGAGCGACGGCAACAGCTGCAATCCCCATTGTGCTTCTGGTATCAGTCCCCCACCCTTTTGAAGGAGGATGAGAGGTATGGGAGTTTCTCTGGTTGGACCCATGGAGGCTGGTTCATTAGGGGCAAATGGAGCACTGCCCCACCAACCTTAATCTACCTCCAAGGAGCTATTACTTACCTTCCTTCCTTACAACCAGTCCAGGGGGTGGAACTGTCTGTCAGGTTCCCCTTCTTCAGTCTCGGTGTTTCCCTTGTGGAAACACTGAGCCAGGGAGGAGGATGGGGACAAAACTAAAATTGGTTGGCTCTGCCTGTCATTGGCTCAGGCTCCACCTACTATTTCAGCCCCCTGCCTTCCGCCCTACCAGTCCCAATGGATGCCAGATGCCACTGTTTCGACCCCTATGAGGACAGAATGCTGGGCTCATTAACCTTTTGGCCTGATCCAGCAGCCCTCTTCTTATGGGCTGTTTTGCACCTAGCTCCAGTTTGTGGACCTTTGGGGGTTCTAGTGAAAAACAAAGTCAATCCGGAAAGCCTGAAACCTGCTCAGTGACTACTAGACCATACTGGTCTTTCTTCAGCTCATTTCCCATTTCTCTGTCTTGCTGACTAGGTTTTACTGGGACTTGACGATGCTGCTCCTGATGGTGGGGAATCTGATCATCATTCCGGTGGGCATCACCTTCTTCAAGGATGAGAACACCACCCCCTGGATTGTTTTCAACGTGGTCTCGGATACCTTCTTCCTCATCGACCTGGTCCTCAATTTCCGCACGGGGATTGTGGTGGAAGACAACACGGAGATTATCCTTGACCCGCAGAGGATTAAGATGAAGTACCTCAAGAGCTGGTTTGTGGTGGATTTTATCTCCTCCATTCCGGTGGACTATATTTTCCTGATCGTGGAAACACGCATTGATTCAGAGGTTTACAAGACGGCCCGAGCCCTGCGGATTGTGCGCTTCACCAAAATCCTCAGCCTGTTGCGGCTTCTGAGGCTTTCCAGGCTCATACGCTACATCCATCAGTGGGAGGAGGTGAGCAAAAACCGGTCCAGCTGGCCTGAGAACCAAGAGTCTGGCTTCTCTTGGGAAGAGAGGGGAAGGGGCTTGGAGTCAGGATGCTGCATACAGTATGCTGAGCTGGGGTGTGGCGGTCAGTAGATTTTCCTGCTCCTATCTACACTCTAGGCCAGAGCTTGGAAAAGTTACTCTTTTGAACTACAACTCCCAGTGGCCGTGCTGGCTGGGGCTGATGGGAGTTGTAGTTAAAAAAAAAGTAACTTTTCAAGCTCTGCTCTAGGCCCAGGGTGGGTAGATCAGGATCAACCGTCAGGTTCTTGGATCATTTGCAGCATATCAGGAAAAGTTTATCCGACTCCCAATTGTCTAATAAGAGCAAAAATAAAAAGGGTGCTTTCCCACCCCTAAAGTGTATTTATTTATTTTTATTCAACAAGATTTATATACTGCTTGATTGTGGAAAACCTCTAAGCAGTTTACACAAAAAAAATCAGTAAAACAGTTAAAAAAGTAATGAAAAGCATTTTTTTTTTAAAAAAAAAACAGCAACAGACAAAAAAGATTAAAACACATCAACATCTAAGTGTCTGGGTAGGCTTGTGTAAACAAAAAGGTTTTAAGCAGATGCCGAAAAGAATACAGCAAAGGCACCTGCCTGATGTCAAGAGGGAGTGAGTTCCAAAGCTTAGGTGCTGCCACATTACAAGAACAATTTCTTATGAGTGCAGAATGAATGTTATGTGGCACCTGTAAAAGTGCCAATTCTGCAGATTAAAGTGTTCGAGCGGGCACATATGAGGTAAGGCAGTCCCGCAAATAAACTGATCCCAAGCTGTTAAGGGCTTTATATACCAATAGTGAAGTTTGCTGTTAGAATCCCTGATCTGTAATAACCTACACGATGTTGTTGTTGTTATGAGCCTTCAAGTCAATTATGACTTATGGCGACCCTATGAATCAGTGACTTCAAAGAGCATCTGTCATGAACCACCCACATGTAAACTTGTATATATGCAGATCATCCCAATGTACAGCTCATGGGTGCAGTAACCGGTGCGAAATGGTGCAAAATGGACTCATCATTTTGCATCTGCTCCCATCCTTGGACTGCCATTTTGAACCTGGCTCTGCTGCCCAACCACACAGATTCATTATTCTGTGACTGATTCTAGTTGCTGAACCTCAAGGTTCAAATACAAAATGTATCCCACAAGCCTGACATCTGCCTACTTCTTTTCTAGCTCATATTATTCCCAATCCCCCCCATAACTTTTAGTAAAGATTATTACAGTACAATAAGCTCTATGGTTTGCATTCATGTTTCCATATAAGACATACTTGTCTACTTTGATTAGCTCATGGAAGAACAGAATGATTTAATAAAACCTCCTTAACGGACTGGCAGATGAGAGGATGAAACCTTAGTCTCAAAGGGACATAGGAACGTCATAAAGTCTCCCAAATCTGCATTTGTTAGGAGTCAAGTCACCTTCAAATTATCATCAATAGATAAATGCCCTTTCATCTACTTATCTAGTGACATATAAAAATGCTTAGTGTCCATATGCTATATTCAGAGTGGTGAAAATGCTTCTCATACATTATTGTGTTGTAAATCCTCAAAACAAGGCTGTGAAAGAGTGTGTGGCTTGCCTGACAAAAGATACCTAGTAAGTTCAAGTCATGTTTCCTGATCGTAGGACCCATTCCCACATAACACTAAGCCAAACTATGGTTTAGCACAAACGAACAAGGGTGCTAGCGCGCAGAGTGAGAATATTGCAACTGATGGCTCCTTCTGCACTTCTGCCATGTTACTGGGAGCTAAACCATGGTTTGGCTTAGCATGACATCCAAACCTGAGTTTATGGTTTCTCTCTCCCTTGTTCTAAGCAAGACAAACCATGAGCCCAGGTTTGAACCTAAGACTAAGGATAGATCCCATTAATTTAAAGCACATCCAATGCACATTTAAATCACATGACTTCCTGCAAAGATTCCTGGGAACTGTAGTTTCCTCTTCGCAGAGCTACAAATTTCCAGCAAACTTAACAAACCACAGTTCCCAAGATTCTTTGTGGGAAGTCATGTGTATGATCTGGATCTGCCCTAAGCCAACCATGGCTTAGCTCCCAGTAGCAGAAGGTCCCAGGTTCAGTTACCAGCATCTCTGTCTGAAATCTTGGAAAGCCAAGTCAATGTAAACAGTACTGAGCTAGATGGACCCAATGGTTTGACTCAATCTAAGGCAGCTTCCTATGTTCCTAATTGTCAGGTGCTAAATGAAAAAGCCCCCCCCCCCGGATCCAATTTTGCAGCCTGAAGTGGGCAGGCCATTTTTGCTATTTAAGGGAGTGGGCCTGAATTTTCAGGGCAGGGGTGTGAAACTCACCACTGCTCCTCATTGAGTGGCAGGCCCCATGTTTATGTCCCCAGAATGCTGGCAGCTAGCACCCTGGGAGATGTGTAGAAAAGTGCGATGAGTTTCCCCCCCGTTAAACATTAGACAGGTGCCATCTCTGTTATCTTTTTGGGGCTTTCTAAAGACCTTCCTCTTTCAACAAGCCTTCCCAGTCTGCATCTGTGTCGGAATTGCTTTTAAATATGTTTTTAAAGCTTTTTCTCTTTTTTAAAAAGACGGTTTTTAAAAAGATGTTTTCTTTTAATATGTTTTCAAAGATGTTTTGTTTTAATATTTTTAAAGTCTGTTTTTATGACATTTAGGGTGAAAAAACATTTAGGGTGAAAAACACCCATTGCTACCCATGGCTCCTACTGGGAGGAAGGGCGGGATATAAATTTAATAAATAAATAAATAAAGTGATAGAGGGGGTGACACTCCCTCCATCTCTTTCACTTTGACCCCCCTCCAAATTCAGCCCAAAAATTCTGAATGGAGACTTTGGGGTGGAGCGCTATCAGTGATGGACAAATTGTGTATCCCTCTTCCACAGCCCCCTCTTCCCTGCCTTATCCTTCTTTGCTTTCCCAATCTTAGAAGGACAGTGCTACTGTTTTGTGGTGTTTACACTGGCAAGGTAAGCCTTAGCGTGGCTGCTCAGCTCCTTGATGAGCTGGCGAGTGTCATTGCAAGAGGAAACCAGAGCCGGTGTGCTGCAACCATGGACTGCAGTGCAGGTTCCACGATGAATGACAGAACCTTGCCTTGCAAACATGTCCTTTAATCCCGCTAGCCACCCGCGAAAGGCTTTTTGCTTGGAAACTTTGCTCTGAAGGCTTTGCTTTTGGGGGGGGCATCTTTGTATTGGGTGTCGGGGAGTTGCATGTTAGTCACTAAATAGTTACAAATGAAGACTTTCTCATCCCAGTGTTGTGTATGTTGCGTGTGCAGGGCTTACACTGGGAGCTCTGATCTGACACGTGAGCCTACGGAGTTGGTCCTAGAGGCATTATCCTCACTCCTGCAAGGTTCACGCATCCAGCCGTGTATGCGATTGTAAGAAGCTGCCTTAAATAGAATCACACCGGTATTTCACATGGCCTGGTAGAATTGGCAGAAGAGAAACTTCAGGAGTCTGATGCAGAGTTCACAAAAATTGGAGGGAGTCATTTCCCCCCGATAATAATAACAACCCTTGCCACCATAAGCAGAACTGTGAGCAGTCCAAATATTTTCACTGAAGATGGAAGGGACTGAACAAGGTACTTCATAAGTAGAAAGTAAAACTGGGCTGAAATGATATTCACCATTCAGGCCACCGTTCATTGTCTGAGGGGGTAGCAGCAGGGTTTTGAAAATCACCTTTGCAAAATCCCACCTTCTGCCTGCATTATTCTGCAGATTTCTGAGACATTCTGGGAGCGGAAGGGCGGTCAGATTTCCACTCCAGCCACAGCTGCCACGACAGGCGGCATTTTGCAAAGACAGCATTTAAAAGAAAAACAACCATGCTTTTAAAACCCTGCCACTGCTGCCATGGTGAGGCTTTAAGTGCCCTCTTTTCCTGCCCACAAAACAAGAGGAGCCTTCCCTCCTGAAAACTCCACCCCTGTATGAGGGGCAAATCCTGCCAGGTTGGGGGAGGGGAAGGGTGATTCTCTGAAGGTTTGTCCCAGCACTAGTGGAAAGCTGGGATTGCCCCATGGAGCAACAGGTGCTAGAATAAATAGGGGCATGCACCCCTTCAAACATTTCATAGGCAGAACTAGGGACACATTTAAAAGCACCCTGATTTGCATGCTGGGAACCACTGCCCAAGCCTATCCTTCGCTCCACTGTCACTGTGCTCTGCTTTCCATATGCTGGGTTCCAGAAATGGGGAGCCTGTGGTCTCCTGATGTTGCAGATCTAAAATCCCCATCATCCCTGCCCTTTGACCACCCTGGTTGGGGCTGATGGGAGTTGAAGTACAGCATCAAGAGGGTCCCTGTCCCTATGGGATTCATTTACTTCTGCTCCAGTGGTGGCTGGTAGCTCCATCTCAGTGGGGCAGTGGAATCTGCTTTGGGTTTTAATTCGCACTAAAACCCAGAGCAGATACCACTGCCCCACTGACATGGAGCTATCAACCACCACTGTTCTGCTCCCTCTGTTGAATTTTAGATTGTAAGGCCCTGGGGACACAGGGACCTGTTTTCTTTATAAAGCATCATGCATGTTGATTGTAGTGGTAATAATAACAATAATAACAACAACAACAATAAATCATAATCACCTAAATAAATTAGGCATTTAGAAAACTAGTTAGAACAAAGGAACTCTGTTCAAACACTTACAAAATAATCACTTAGGAAGCTGCCTTATACCGAATCAGACCTTTGGTCTATCCAGCTCAGTATTGTCCACACTGACTGGCAGCAGCTCTCCAGGATTTCAGACAGGGGTCTCTCACAGCTCTACCTGGAGATGCTGGAGACTGAACCTTGAACTTTTTGCATCCAAAGCAGAGACTCTGCCACTGAGATATGGCTCTTCCCCAAGGAAAAATTAAATAGTATGGGGGGGGAGATGGAAGGGGAAAATTAAGGGAGAGAGGTTTGTTCTGCTCCCGTTCCTCCCCTCCCCATTTGATCACAGGTTCATTTATGTTTTTGTTCCCAGGAAAATGTCCCCCCCCCTTCCGTAGCAGCAATCATGCTTTCCATTTGGACAATGCAAATGCCTAATTTCGAAAAGAATATATGCAGAGATGGAAGCTACGTAATGAACTATAAAGTAAAGGCAAATATTTGAATAGCTTCATGGCTTCGTCTGGGAGGCAGGCATGAAAGAATGAAGAAAAAATGCATTTTGACTCCGCAAGTGCCTGGTGGCAGCAATTTGAATTTAATGTTGCACTTCTCAGTGAGGAGAGTTGATAAGGCGTGCGGGATTGATAGCTTAGGGCAGGATGGAGCACTAAGGTGATCAGGGTTTGATTTTAGGAAGAAAGAGTGAACGTGATCGACGTTATATAGAACTGTGGGTGGGAAGGCTTGCTATGAAGCAAGCAAAAGGTTCCCAACCACATTGCAACACAATGCAATTTCTGCTCTGGGCTCCTGCTGGGAGGAAGGGTGGGATATAAACAAACGAACAAATAAATGCAGGACATGTATAGGTGAGGGGTGGGAGGAGAGGGTCAATTTCATTTTCTTGTTTGTACATGAGAATTGATAGGAGGGAGGAGGAACTGTCAATTTTAATTTCTTGTACTTTTCCGTCTTCAGTTCTCCACATTTCCACATCATATTACAATTTTTTAAAAAAGAAATCCTCATGAAAATACCTCAGCATGTTAGTGCAAATTTTTCCTGATATACATGTTTCTATGCATTTTGCCTAATATACACATTTTTGCAAAGCTATTTTTCCTAATTCTATGCTTTTTATATGATGTTCATTAATATATGCATTTGTATATGCACTTTATCCTAGTATATGCATTTTTTTAACACATGACTTGGCTGGAGAACTGCATTGCAAAATTTGGAGAAGTGCGAATGTCAAAGGATGGCTGTGTTTTGGTTTGCTTCTTGTTTTGGAAAGTGCAGACTAGGTCATTTCACCCTTAAATGTGAACTGAACTGAATTCCCCCCACCATCCCTATGTCCCACACACTTTTCCTATATCTGGGCTGCTAGACCAGAGAATGTTCAGTTGCAGAGAAGGGAAAACCCTCACCTTCTCCTGTATCGGGATTGATAACCTGTGGCCATGTTGTTGAGCTACACCTCTCATCAACCTTGGCCATTGGCCATGCTGTTTGGGTCTGATGGGAGTTGGGAGTCCAACAACATCTGGCAGGCCATTGGCTGCCTGCTGCTTTCTGTATGAACCTATCCCCCACTTGGAATGACACTGAGCATCACATGTACCCAAATCTCATTGGTTTTGTGACAGCACAAGCTGTCGCCTGCACCATGAGATAGAAGGTAGGCAAACCAGCCAGCCAACCCAACCCCTCTTTTCCTCCAGTTGGAAAAGATTCAGTGTAGGGCTACCAAAATGATCAAGGGGATGGAGCAATTCCACTATGAGGGAAGACTCATAGTTTTAGTTTAGACAAAAGGCGAGTAAGAGGAGACATGATAGAGGTGCATAAAATTATGCATGGCATTGAGAAAGTGGATAGAGAAAATATTTTCTCCCTCTGTCATAACACTAGAACTGGTGGACATTCAATAAAGCTGAATGTTGGAAGATTTAGGACAGATAAAAGAAAGTACTTTTTTCATGCAGTGCATACTGGAACTATGGAATTTGCATCCACAAGAGGAGTGATGGCTGCCAACTCGGACGACTGTAAAAGACGTTTAGACAAATTCATGGCTATGCTCTGCCTGCATGGTCAGAGGCAGCATGCTTCTGAATACCAACTGCTGGAAACCACAGGAGGGGAGAGTGCTCTTGCGCTCAGGTCCTCCTTGCGGGCTTCCCACAGTCATGTGGTTAGTTTCTGCGAGAACAGGATCCTGGACTAGATCCTGGCACTGGCCTGATCCAGCAGTTTCTTACGTTCTTATGTTCATTAAATGATGGCTTCAGGCTGCCTGGCACTAGCCAGTGAGGCTGGATCCAGGTTTGAGGGACCATATACCCGTGAGTAGTGGTCTCTGCTGGGGGCCTGGCAGCTGCCTGAGGATACTGTGTGCAGGTAATGTGCCTGCCTACAAGGCATCATCATGAAGCCAAATCAGAGCAAGGGCAATTCTCAGAGTGCATGCTTCACATGCCAAAGGTCCCAGGCTCAATACAAGGCATCTCCAGTTAAAAGGATCAGTTAGCAACTGAGAGGAAATACCTCTTTCTGCCTGAGATTTCTGCCAGTCAGGGTAGGTAGTATTGGGCTAGATGGACAAATTATAAGGCAGCTTCCTCTTGTGGGAAAAGAAAAAGAGGCAAAATGGCACCCACCATCATTGGGGAGTGTGATTGCCCCACCCTTGGTGAGTGAGGTGAACCCTGTGCCCCTATTCACAGGGATGCCCACAAAACCACCAAATTACCCCCCTCCCAACTTGCTCAGTAGTAGAGCTTGCCGAAGGTTCCAGGTTCCGTTCCCGGCATCTCCTGGGTTGGGAAGGACCCCTCTCTGAAACTGTGGAGAGCTCTGCCGGTCAATGTAGATAATACTGAGCTAGATGGACCCATCGTCTGACTCAGAAGAAGGCAGCCTTCTGTGTTCCTAATAACTTTATAGTCTGCAAATATGTGTGTATGTATGTATGTATTAACTTACCCTTCCTCCAAATAGGAGCCTAGGGCAGTAAACAAAAACACTAAAAAAGAGTTCAAAACATCTTTAAAACAAAAAGACTTTAAAACTATTAAAACAAAACATCTTTAAAAATATGTTAAAACAAAGCATCTTTAAAAACATATTTTAAAAAAAGCTTAAAAATATCTTAAAAAGTAATTCTAACAGATGCAGACTGCGATAAGATCTCTACTGGATGGACTGGATGGGAGCGAACAAGCTGAAATTAAATCCTGACAAGACAGAGGTGCTCCTCGTCAGTCGGAAGGCGGAGCAGGGAATAGGGATTCAACTTGTGCTGGATGGGGTTACACTCCCCCTGAAATCACAGGTTCGCAGTTTGGGAGTGCTCCTGGAGTCGGCTCTGACTCTGGAGGCACAGGTCTCGGCTGTGGCTAGGAGTGCTTTCGCTCAATTAAGATTGGTGCGCCAACTGCGCCCGTTCCTTGACCAGTCAGACTTGACCACGGTGACACATGCCTTAGTTACATCCCGATTAGACTACTGTAACGCGCTCTACGTGGGGCTGCCCCTGAAGACTGCTCGGAAACTGAAATTGGTACAAAGAGCTGCAGCCAGGATGTTAACTGGGGCGGGATATAGAGAACATACAACCCCGCTGTTGTATCAGCTCCACTGGTTGCCCTTTTGTTTCTGGGCACAATTCAAGGTGCTGGTTTTGACCTATAAAGCCTTATATGGCTTAGGTCCAGGCTATCTGTCAGAGTGCCTCTCCCTCTATGAACCTGCTTTGACTTTAAGATCCTCCAGCGAGACTCTACTTATTACCCCTTCCTTCCTGCAAGTTCATCTTGCAGAGACACAGAATAGGGCTTTTTCGGTGGCCGCCCCTAGACTGTGGAACTCTCTCCCTATTGAGGTCCGGTTGGCTTCCTCATTATCAAATTTTCGTGCACAGGTGAAGACTGTTCTATTTAGACGGGCTTTTAACCAATGTAGTTAGTTTTAACCTATGTTTATTTAATTCCATTTTAAATTGCTTAAACTGAATATCATGTTTATTATTGCTGTTTTAATGTTTTAATGTAAGCCGCCCTGAGTTCCTCGGAAAAAGGGCGGGGTATAAATATTTTAAATAAATAAATAAATACTTAAAAGTCTTGTTGAAAGAGGAAGGTTTTCAGTAGGCACTGAAAAGATAATAGAGATGGTGCCTGTCCAATGTTTAAGGGGAGGGAATTCCAAAGGGTCGGTATCACAACACTAAAGGTGTTGTGCAGAACAGCAGTCCTGATAAGATGGTATCTGCAGGAGGCCCTTACTTGCAGAGCACAGTGATCAACTGGGTATATAAGGGGTAAGACGATCTTTCAGGTATCCTCGTCCCAAGCTGCTTAGGGCTTTATAAGATTTTTACTTGCTTATAGCTGCCGGTCGGCATAGCGTGTTGCTTTTAAGAGCAAGGCTTTTGCCTTTTTACAAAGGAAGGATGTGTTTTCAACTAAAGAGGGCTGAGGAAGGGATCCAGGGGGCTGCCATTAGTGTTGTGAAGGGCAGAGGGAGATACAGAGCGGGGAGACAGTTATGTCATCAGAGGAGATGGGTGTGCAACAGGGTGCTGGTTGCCCCCAAGCTGTCTCCCTGCCCAAGTAGTCTGGATAGCCGGGGTGATAAACCCCCTGGGTTGAAAATGCTGCTTATGAATGCCAGGTCGGTGAATGGTAAAGCAACAGCCATTCAGGATCTGATACTGGATGAGCACGCCGACCTGGCTTGTATTACAGAGACCTGGCTGGATGAAGATGGGGGGGGTTTAATCTCTCTGAGCTTTGCCCACCAGGTTTCTCTGTACAGCAGCAGGCAAGACCTGGGGGGCGGGGAGGTGGAGTTGCAGTGGTCTATCGTAATACCATTCCCCTGACCAGGTGCCCTATCCCACAGTCTTCAGGGTTCGAGTGTGTGTATCTTAAGTTGGGTGGCCGGGACAGAATAGGGATTCTGTTGGTGTACCGCCCACCCTGCTGCTCAACAGTCTCCCTTCCTGAGCTAGCCGGGGTGGTCTCGGGGTTGGTGTTGGAATCACCTAGGTTTGTTGTACTGGGGGACTTCAACATCCATGCCGAGACCGCTCTGGCGGGAGTGGCTCAGGATTTCATGGCCTCCATGACAACCATGGGTCTGTCCCAAGTAATATCTGGTTCCACTCATGCTGCTGGCCACACTCTGGACCTTGTGTTCTGTGCTGGATGGTTCCATTGTCATGGACAGATCACTACCTGGTTGGGTTCAGACTCACTGGGACTCAAAACCTCTGCAGTGCAGGCAGCAAAGAAATTATTCTTTTCAGCCACCATTGTGTCTGTGGGGAGCCGACCTGCAGAGTTGTTTCGAGTGGTCAGGGGTCTCCTACATTCTGGCCCCCGAGAGGGTAATTTAGACCACTCATCAGCCTGCTGTCAAGAATTTGCATGACACTTCGGAGACAAAATCGTTCAGATTCGTTCCGACTTGGATGCTATGGTTGATACAGGCTCAGTGGATGTAACTTTGGCTCCTGCTTGTCCAATAATAATGGATTCTTTTCAACTTGTACAACCAGAGGATGTGGGCAGGATCCTTGGAGAGGTGAGGCCCACCACATATCTGTTAGACCCTTGCCCTTCCTGGCTTATTAAAAGTGCCAGCGGGGGGCCTAGCCGAGTGGGTGAAGGAAGTGGTCAATGCCTCCCTAAAACAAGGCAGAGTTCCAATGTGCCTAAAGGAGGCAGTTGTAAGGCCTTTGTTGAAAAAGCCCTCCCTGGACCCCTCTATTATGGATAATTATCGGCCAGTGTCTAATATCCCAATCCTGGGCAAGGTAATAGAGTGTGTGGTGGCCTCCCAACTACAGGGATTCCTGGATGAAACGGATTATCTAGATCCATTTCAGTCTGGTTTCAGACCTGGTTATGGGACGGAGACTGCTCTGGTCGCCTTGGTAGATGACCTACGCAGAGAACTGGACAGGGGGAGTGTGTCCCTGTTGGTTCTGTTGGACCTCTCAGCGGCTTTCGATACCATCAACCATGGTATCCTTCTGGGTCGCCTTACCGGGATGGGACTTGGGGGCACCGTTTTACGATGGCTCCGTTCCTTGCTGGAGGGTCGAACCCAGAAGGTGGTGCTGGGGGATTCCTGTTCGACTCCTTGGCCGTTGGCCTGTGGGGTCCCTCAGGGTTCAGTTTTGTCCCCCATGCTATTTAATATCTACATGAAACCGCTGGGAGAGGTTGTCCGGAGGTTTGGGGTTCGGTGCCATCAGTATGCAGATGACACCCAACTCTACTTCTCCTTTCCACCTAATTCCAAGGAAACTGTCTCTGTTCTAAACCAGTGTCTGATAGCAATGGTGGACTGGATGAGGGTGAACAAGCTGAAGCTTAATGCAGACAAGACAGAGGTGCTGCTAGTCAGTCAAAAGGCGGATCAGGGAATAGGGGTTCAGCCTGTGCTGGATGGGGTTACACTCCCCCTGAAGACGCAGGTTCGCAGTTTGGGTGTGCTCCTGGACTCAGCCTTAAACCTGGAGGCCCAGGTTTCTGCGGTGGCCAGGAATGCTTTTGCACAGTTAAGACTAGTGCGCCAACTGCACCCGTTCCTGGAGTCGTCTGATTTGGCTATGGTGACACATGCCTTAGTTACATCCCGCTTAGACTACTGTAACGCGCTCTACGTGGGGCTGCCTTTGAAGACTGTTCGGAAACTTCAGTTGGTGCAACGAGCTGCAGCCAGAATGTTAACTGGGGCTGGTTACAGGGACCATACAACTCCCCTGCTGCAACAGCTCCACTGGCTGCCAGTCTGTTTCCAGACACAATTTAAAGTGCTGGTTATGACCTATAAAGCCCTATACGGCTTAGGTCCAGGCTATTTGTCAGACCGTATCTCCCAATATGAACCTGCCCGGGCCCTGAGATCTTCAGGAGAGACCCTTCTCATGATCCCAACACCTTCACAAGTGCGACTGGTGGGGACACGAGATAGGGCCTTTTCGGTGGCTGCCCCTAGGCTCTGGAACTCCCTCCCTAGGGAGGCAAGAATGGCCTCCTCTGTGCAGTCTTTCCGCCGACAGCTAAAGACTTTTTTATTTATTTATTTATTTATTTCATTTTTAAACCGCCCATAGCGAATAGCTCTCTGGGCGGTGAACAAAACAAGATTAAAATACAATATTACAATAAAATTACAATAAAATCAGCAACAAGTTAAACGGAAAAAAAAATGTAAATGAAACACATTGAACATTCAAATGCCTGGGAGTATAGCCAGGTCTTAACCTGGCGCCTAAAAGAAAGTACCGAAGGCACCAGGCGTATCTCCACAGGTAGGCTGTTCCGCAGTTCGGGGGCCACCACAGCTTCTTCCGGCAGGCCTTTGGAACTGAAGGCTTTAAGGGTAGTGACTGAAGAGGATGCTGCATGTTATTGTTTTACTTGTATGCTCCTAAACTGGGTTGCCGTATTTTAAGAGTAACTGGTTTTAACATCTTAATAGTTTAATCCTGTTTTAAAGCTGATTTTATATGTTTATATGTTTTATATTTTTATAGGTTCTTAATGATGTGTACTTATTTTTATCTGGAAGCCGCCTTGAGTTCCAGTTTGGAAAAAAGGGCGGGGTATAAATAAAGATAATAATAATAATAATAATAAATTTATACACCAAAACCAGTGCCTTGAACTTGGCCTGGTTGCTAATAGTCTTGCAAAGTTGCGGTCCCCACTTTGGCTGAGGACCAAACTTTACTTGGATATTGCACTGGGTTCTATGGGACTTATTCCCCAGTAAATATGCACAGTGTTTTAGTTAAAAGCTGGCACTGAGGCTGGAGAACTGACATCTGTAGATTTTTCAGCTCGCAACAGCTGCTGTCCCAGTTCCCCAGTCAGTGTGTGCGTGTTCCTGCCAAGCAGACTATTCCTGGGTTGTGTTCCCAATAGGCTGTGCCGCTGTTGTGTGTTGTGATGGGTGGCTTTTGCAAAAGGCTTGAATAACAGAGGGCCGGAGATGGGGACTGAACTGCAGGCTGTTCCCAGATTCAAAACATGAGCTCGGCTGTGATCCTGTGCACATGTTCTTGGGAGTAAAAGCTGTTGAATCCTGTGGGGTTTAAAAATAAATATGCATAGCATCAGACTGCATGTACGTTGCAAAAAACAGTTTTAACCATTTTGCATAAAACATAATGTTGTGCAGGATTTGAACAACATAATGTTAATTGGTATTACCACATTTGTGTTACAATGTGATGCTAACCCATGATTCTTTCTTGGCCTCAGACACCCATTATTTCCTGTGATATCTGCTTTTCAGTTCACTTCCTGTAGTTTCCCAACTTCCAAGACATCCTTAGACCTTCCTCACCAACAGCATATGCTTTCTTCTGGCCAGTGGCAGCTAGTGGCTTCATGTCAGTGGGGCAGTGGAATCCGCTCCAGGTTTTAGTCCGAACTTTCAAGGAGCTGTCCAAGATGCACCATGGACAGCTTCTTGAAAGTTCAGACTAAAACCTGGAGCAGATTCCATTGCCCCACTGACATGGAGCCACCATCCGACACTACTTCTGGCCTTGGGGCCTATGTGGGATTTTCTCACTGACCTGTCATTCCTCAGCTCCTTGGCTTTACTACTTTAACCCTCCTCAGGCCTTGGTCTCTTCTACGGACGCTTCCTTCAGGTTTCCATTTGTCATTATTCTATTATTCCCTTCCTTCAGTCGCATTGCAGTCTCCCATTCCCTCAACTTCTCTGCCTCCATCCCTGTTGTTGCTACTCCTTTTCTGGCCATGTGGCCAGGTTAGTCTTCTATTTCCCATGATGTTATTTCTGGGATACAGAGCGTTCACCCTCCAGATGACCTGAGTGTGCCCTTATCTTTAGCTCTGTAGTCCCAGGGCAACTGCAGGGAGCTTTTTACGCATGTGTGCATGCACACACACACACACAGAGGACCCCATCCTATAAACCTCTTCACAGTAGTCTTGGCTATGCTCCAGGCATGGGAAGCTTGACATGGGGCTTCCATTTTCAGTAGAAGTTCTATGTTTGTAATGCGTAGTAATAACATATAGTCCATATGGCATATTACCAAGAAGTTCAATTCAGCTGGAACTCTGCACATGCTCTGGAACTCTGTGCCTAGTTTGCCCTGAGCAATCAGCACACTGTCATAGCAAAGTAACAGGGAAAGCAACATTGCTATAAGTAGGATATTCTATCATTGCAGCAGCTATGCATGGGATGGACTCAGGTGCCAACAGGATTTCCTTGGCCCAGCACACTATATGTGGATTGGGCCCCTGTATTCCCACCCACACCATCCACCAATCTAGGAGTAAAGGTTTAATGGATGAGAGCCATATTGACGAAGTTATTTTCAGTGCACCCCTGTGAAAAAGAGCTGTTTCAGAGACAGTTTCAGGACACATCATTATCCAGTTTGTCAGATTAATGAATTCAAGTTAACCTTGTGTATGTGGCATGTGTATGTGTGTGTGTGTTTTATGAAGCACAAATCAATGTGGCAACTTTTTTCAGGGCTAGGGGAAAAATATATATTTTATTATCCCTTGCACGACTCCCAGAGATGGTTTTCCTGAGCTCTGTCTTTATCCGCTAGCCTACAATTTTCTAGCAAAGCAGAAATGCCCTGGGGATGCTTGACTAGAGCTGCTTGCCACATGGACATCTGTGGCAGTGGTTCCCAACCTTTATGAGCTCGGGACCCCCTTTATAAGCTGAATTTTTTTTGGTGACCCCCTCCCCCCAGGGAGGGAGGCTGGCTGCCAAGAAGGAAGGGGGAAAGCAGCCTTTCTTTGCAGGCTTGCTTCTTTTTGCTTCACAAAAACCCCTCTCCTCTCATTCTAAGCAAGGGCGTTGCCAGTAGCGGCAGTGCAAGGAGACAGGAATCAGTGATAGTAATCCCCTCTTCTTCCT
Source organism: Rhineura floridana (assembly GCF_030035675.1). Lineage (NCBI taxonomy): Eukaryota > Metazoa > Chordata > Lepidosauria > Squamata > Rhineuridae > Rhineura > Rhineura floridana. The sequence continues at coordinate 22,559,836 of NC_084493.1, read as the reverse complement.
GGTAGCTCCACCCTCAGCCTCCTTTGGCATCTGCCATGTATTTTATAGGCAGATGCCTGCCCTTAGTGCGCCTGAAAGATGCTCTGGAGCTTCATCAAAAGGCCTCCCCTCTCATTTGGAGCAAGGGGGAGGTGGCAGCAGCAGCGGCAGTGGAAAGCAGACAGTGTCGAGGGAGTGAAGACTTTTTTAAAAAAATTAATAAATAATTCATTTCTTTACTGTTCACGGCCCCCTCTGTTTTACTTTGCGGCCCCCCTGGGGCTCCTGGCCCCCAGGTTGGGAACCACTGATCTATGGCATAGCTGGATCTGACCTTCCCCCTTGGGATGTAGGGATCAGGTGCCATTTCCCATCTGTCAGTCAATGGACTATTTTTCTGCTTCATTTTCAATGTTAATTTTCGGCTCAGTAGGAATTCCAAGTAAGTCCTCTGGGGAAAACCCTCTAACAAGTCCATTTAACTCCCTGGAGTTTCCAGTAGTTCCTTAGCACAAGAATCTCTGTCTACAAGGGCAAACTCATGATTGTTTCTATGCCTTCCCCTCCCAAACAGAAGGGAAGGTGCCCCACCTTAAAAATGTACTTGAATTAGGGATGAGTGGATTCCCTCACACGATGTCCAGGTCTTTTAGGAACCCAGGAAGCTGTCTTATACTGAATTCGAGCAGAAGGGAAGAGAATTCCAGAAGCCACTTAGGCAATGATAAAGGGCTGTTAATATGAACTTGCACAGATAATATAGGCAAGGAAGAACCAAAACATGAAAGGATAATAAATCATCGAGAAGCAACCACAGGGGTTCCCAGAGGTCCGTAAGCTTCATTCTGGTAGTCCACGGCACAACTGTGGACTTGTGGTTGAAGACTCGTTAAATATTTTGATCTTTCATTGCATTTTCATTGCTTCTTTTGTTTCTTACAGATTGTATCATTTTGTGTTACAATTTGCATTCCACAGAATTCACATTATAATACAATACATGAATACAATACGTAAGAACTAAAAAGAGCAATAAAAATCCATTGGGGGAAAATCATACAGCATCTAGCACAGCACATTCCAGTTGCTACAACTGGCAGGAAAAATATAAAGTGGCCCACTGAGACCTTCAACAATTTTCAAGTGCTCCATGGGGGGGGGGAGTTTGGGAACTCCTGCCTTACCATATCCATTTTTGCACAAGTTACTTGGCTAGAGAAGTGCATTGCAAAATGAAGAGAAGTGTTTTGGTTGATGTATTGTTTTGGAAAGTGTGAATTAAGTAGATTCACCTTCAAATGCAAACTGGATCTAGTTCTCCCCCATCCCTAGCAGGAGTAAGGTATCCCCAAGAGAGATTTGTCTGGTGCCTACTTTGTTACCTTTTGGATCACAGAAGAAGACCTTTTTTATTTTTTTAGACTTCTAATTATGAATGTGGGTCTCCACAAGCACGGATCAGCCCCGAGAACAGTCCCTCCCCTTTATTTTTCCCCCCAACAACAAAAGGACAATCCTGGGCTGTGTGAACCATTCTTGTGCAATTGTTTGCATGTCTATATTTTTGCAAAGCATGCATGGCTTTCCCTAGAAACCTCCCATAGTGCAGTGCCGCTGTAGATCAACTGAGGCACAAAAACAAGTGGCTGTGTTTATTGTAGGTCCTCCCACTGGCTTCTCACCACCACCACCAAGCCTCATCCCAGATGCTTAGGCTGAGTAGGTTGACTGAAAGGTAGTCTCAGACCAGTGGAGGGGAGTCTTCCTGGAGCCACCTGCTTTCAAATATGAGCAGGGCCTCACTGGCCGTGGGCATGGACATTTGCATGGGATGTGTGTGTCAGTGTGAGCCGGGCTCCTCTGACACTGCGGAGTCATAGTAGATGACTCAGCAGGGCTGCCCTTGAGTGCACTGCAGCATCAGCACGGTGGCAAAGGCAGCCACTTTGTGCTTTATGCAGATAGCAATCCGTTGAAGAACAGCAAAGTGGGCTGACCAATCAGTTCTGTCTCTTTTCATAGAATGCACTCGTGCTGGAGGGGTTGCTGGAGGGGGTAGGAAGCGACAATTGGAGACATTGAGGTACCCAGCTGGCAAGGACGGAAAATTCTACTATAAGCAAAATCTGTTGATTGGTTAAGCTCACCTGTCTCCCCTCCATCCATCCTGCATCAAAGACATGCCTTGGAAGAATCTAACAAGAACAGAATGGAGCTTTGCTGTTTTTTTGAATGGGGAATGCCAGGTTTGGGTGGGTGACATGATTCAAGTTCATTTATTTGAATCTCATCGTCAGATTATTGCAAAACAAAGTTTAACAGTATGAAAGTAACACAGGATAGTATCAATAAGTTAACCTGGACCTAAATACACTACAACATAAACAAAGTTAACATGCTAGATTTCCCTGGTAGATCAGCGCACACCCCCTATAAAAAGGACAGGTTGTTCCTCTTTTAACAAATATGAACATGAAATGTTAAAATAAAATAAAATGGAATGAAATGAATCTGTGCAAATCTGAACAAAATAATGCAAAAACTAAACAAATAAAAGCATGAACCAAACTAAAAATTCTGAATCTCCCTGGCAATTCTCTCTCAAGAATTTTCTCCTCTCATCACTTCACAGAAATAGAAAATGTGCAGTCTTCTCAGTTGTATATTTTTCTTGCCCACCCAGTAGGGCAGGGGATAGGGAACCTGAGGTTTGGAGTCCAAATGCGGCCCTCTAGGCTTCTCCATCTGGCCCTCGGAACTCTCTCCAGGCCACCCCCTTCACCAGCCCTGTTTTTCACCCCAAGTATTTTTGCCTGTCTAGAATGTATCCTTGGACTGTAATTATGCCTTTTGCTTGTCTGGATGGAGGGCAGAGGGGTGGGAGTGTGTGGAGAAATTAACCTACTGTGCAAAGGTAACATTTAAATTTGTGGTTCCGCCCAGTTTTGCGTCTGGCCCTGCCCAGCACTGGCGTGCGGCCCTCTGAAGGGAATGCAGTCCTTGGGCTGAAAACGGTTCTCTGTCCTTATAGTAGATCTGTCCCAGGTGTTGCTTGCTCATCACATTCTATAAAGGACAGTATATGACAATATATACAAGGTCTTCAACCCAGTTTAAACCACAAGGACAGGTACGTTCAGAATATGACATATTTCTGAACCTAAAACAGCTGAAGGCATCTGATTTAACTGGGCTTTAGTGAACATCATCCTGCCTCCCAGTTTCTGCAAATCCTTTAAACAACTAGGAAGTACTAAAGGAATGTAATGGAAATTCTTATGCAATGGTGCTATTTTATAAACTGATATAGTGCACGATGTAGAAATGAAGCAAAAGCATCTACTTGGAGAAGTAAAATATTTTAGGAGATTAGAGGATCAGTGGCTACTAATCATGATGGCTACATTACCTCCATCATCAGAGGGAGGATGCCTCTGAATACCAGTTGCTAGAAATCACAAATGGGGAGGGTGCTCTTGCGTCCATGTCCTGCTTGTGGGCTTCTCATGGGCATCCAGTTGGTCACTGCAAGAACAGGATGCTGGACTTAGATGGGCCGCTGGCGTGATCCGGCAGGGCTCTTCTTGCATTTTTAGTGGCACCAGTGCCGTGTGGTGCATTGAGAGAATCAGGCAGAGAATGAGGGCAGAGCCACATTGTACTGCATTTGCATTTTGCAGTGACAGGTGTGTACCTTAAGGACCACCATTCCCATTTGTAGGTTCCTTCTCCATGCTCAGATCCATACCAGAGGTTCTGTTCCATGTCCTCCTACCATATGAAGTTGGGCAGATGAGCATGAGTGACAGGGCCTTCTCAGGTGTAGCATGGAATATTCCCATTGAATGCCCCTCTGTGGAGACCCACCTTGTCCCATAATTCTCACTATTACTGACATTCAGGCACAAGTAGTATTGCTTATGTATTAAAATGGTGCCACCCACATGTAAGAGGAAAGGCTCCATATGCTTGGGGAAACCCCAAGGTTTGCAATATGCAATACTAAAAATGTTAAGGTGATCCCCACACACATACACAGTACAAAAGTCTAATGAGGACTGAGCATGCTCAGTGGCCATGGAATGCTGACTGATTTTTCAGTGAAATGGAAAACCAGGGAGGGAAGAGAATAGAATGGAGCGGCTGGTGTCCTGAACATGGAGAATTCCACACTGCAGCATTTTCTTGCAGGTCCAGTTGTCATCTTCTATTTTCAAAAATATGTTAAGGATCTGGCCCTTTAGGGATCAAGTAACATGAATACTGGTGAATTTGCTGCCTGTGTTCTTGATCACCCTGTCGCTTTTGATAGTTTCTTAGTTTTTTGAGGTTTTTAAATGGTTTCTTGGGTTTTTTTCTGCAGAGTGGCTATGCTCTTTGTTACTTCTGTATTGATTTTCATTGACTTTTAATTTGGTTCTGTTTAGCCACCTTGGATCTCATTTATGAAAGAGAGAGAGAGAGAGAGAGAGAGAGAGAGAGAGAGGTGGACAATGCATTCTCTGAAAGAGTATCACATCCTGAAGCGGGGGGGGGAGGGGGCTGCTGCTGCAAGTCACCTTTCACTAGGGATGGCCAAATCTGTCCATTTTCACTTTCTCATTCACTTTCTCATTTTTTAATATCCTAAATTCAGTTCTCCTCGTTTCCACATCAGTTTGCAATTTTTTATCTTAAAAGTCTTCATGAAAATTCATCAGCTTTTTACTATGACTTTCTCTTTTTCCCAAGGCAATTCCCCCATATATAATGCATTGTTGTGTCTTCTTTTCACCAATATATGTGTCTTTATGCACACTTTACCCTAGTAGATGCATTTTGATACTTGGTCGGCTGGAGAACTGCGTTGCAAAATTCAGACAAGTGCAATTTTTGGCTGTGTTTCAGTTCACAGGTTGTTTTGGAAAGTAGGTTCCCTTTTAAATGCAAGCTTCCCCATCCCTGCCTTTCACTACAAAATTGGGATCTTTCCTCCTTTTGTTGTTGTTAAGCATGTCCAAAAGAGGGATGCTTCTGGTCTCAGCATATGGCTGCAATCTGCTTCTTTTAAATTAGCGGCTGCAGCCCCTTTAAACTGGAGGTTCTTGAGTGTAGTGTGATATGTGGAATGCAATCCCACCCCTTTCTTATCAAAAGGTGGTACAGCTCAAGTATGCGTTTCAGGGAAGGTGAAATGCTTCACTGCATGCTCCCTCCTGCCTCTTGCTGACTGTGGTGACACCATCGGTGCAGGACTTTAAGGCAGATGTCTCAGCAGAAGGAGCAAATGGACCCCCAAACACAGTAGCAGGGATTAGGCTTGCTGGAGGCTGGTGGCTCCATGTCAGTGGGGCAATGGAATCCACTCTGGGTTTTAGTCCGAGCTTGAAAGTTTGGATTAAAACCCAGAGCAAATTCCATTGCCCCACTGACATGAAACCACAAGCCTCCACTGATTGGGCTTATTATATTTTCACCAAATAAGAAGATATACACAATGCTATCTGGGATAAACTTGAAGGCAGTCCATTCATTTAAAAGGGTTATAACAGCTCTATAACATCATTAAGCCCAGAGTCCTCAATTATCTAACTGCACCACTGCCTTAGCAATGGCAAAAATCAGGTTCTCCTCTCCCCCAGAGAGATGCTAAGGCCCAGGAAAAAAGGAGAAACGAAAGGAGGAGTTTTTCTCCACTTTCCCCCATTTTTTCCAGTTTTGGGGGCAAAACAGAAAAAGACAGGAAAATATATAAAAACAAAAATCCTATTTCCCCATTTTTTCACGCTTTTGCATCTCTCCCCCTCCCCCCAACTATTATTTATAAGGGTGAACGATCCTGTGAATCCGAATCCATTCCTTGGCTCAGCCCTGACTCTCTTGTGGCATTGCAAGGGATCGTAGGGTGCCCCTAGTGGATTGAACAGTACTGTTTTGTGGTGTGGCAAAATTGACTGGGGCTGCCTCTGGTTATAAAGAGCATATCTCCCTATCTCCCTGTTGGAAAGCAATTCAGCAATGCCACATGACCCCAAAAAGGGAAGGAGATCAGCATTACTGTTTTGCATGTGCCAAGGTAAATTTGACTCTCCCCTAGCATTGTGGCTGAGCTTAAAATGTGTGTGGGGGTGGGGTGAGGTGGGGGTTGAGAATGACCAGCTTCTTTTAAAAAAAGAAAATCGGTTGAAAACTGCCCAGATGGCAACCTTGCATATTGTTTTTGGCTTGTAATAGAGTTGGCTTGCTAAGAAGCCAATTTGTCTAGACAAAAATAACAGGACTGGCTACAAAATATTACTAAGAGTTCCTGTCTCACTATGCCAGCCAGCCATGCCTTTTTCCAGGATACTCCATTCCATTCTCCTTCCCACCACAGTTTTCTTGGTTACGCCCGGCCTTAATAATAATAATAATAATAATAATAATAATAATAATAATAATAATAATAATAATAATAATAATAATAATAGTTGCTTTTTCTAACAGAAGACAGCTAAGGTAAGGTAACAAATGTTACCTTATAATTTCTCCAGCGCTTTGCAGCCTCTCCAGCTGCCCTGCTTCCTAATTTCCAATGGGAGGAATTACCTTTATGTGAAGTCTCCCCCTGGGCTTTAACTGAAGTGTGGGAAGGTGGGGAGACTGTCTATCAAGCAACTGAGCTTGGGGCACTCACTGATTTTGTTTTTATGGGACATCCTTCCTTTTACCCTTTTTAAAAAACTCTCTCTGCACTGATCTATTTAAAAATTAAAAAGATATGGCCATGAACAGGACGAGGAGCATGGTAGACAGCCTCCCCGGTTTCCTGTGCTTACAAGGAAGTGCAGCAGAGGTCGTCATGGGCTTTGCAGGAAGCACAGGTGCCAGGAAGGTTGCAGAATAGTGGAGAGGTGATTTGTAGAATGAAGAGGGGGGAAAGTACACTCACAAACCTCCTCAGCCACCTATGCTTCAATTTGGATTCCTGCATTGAACAGGAAGTTGGACACAATGGCCTTATAGGCTAGGGTTGCCATATTCCAGTTCCACAAATCCGGGCAGGCTAATTTGCATATTATGCAATTATGTAAATTAGGTATATTAATGGTTGCATTGTCTTGTTGTTTTGTTTTTGTGCCTAATAATTACCACCAAAAACTGGGGGAGGATATGAGGAATCTTAAAAAAAACCCACCTTACATTTTCAGCCTTAAATCCCTAGACTTTAGTTTCCTTTTTTTTTTTAATAATTTTTATTCAAATTTTTCAAAAGACAAACAAAAAGTCAAACAACAAAAACATAACAATACAACAAAAGAAAAAAAATAAAATAGTTGACTTCCGATTTGTCGCAGATCAGCTATAAGTATATAATATATATCAAACCTGTCCCTTAATATATACATACAGGATCACTTTTCTCCATAGGCTATCTTAGTTAATCGTCAAACCCCAATATCATCATTTTATTTTGATCTTTCAACAAAAAGTCTAAGAGAGGCTTCCATTCCTTAAGAAATGTGTTTTTTTTTAATAATTTTTATTCAAATTTTTCAAAAGACAAACAAAACAAAGTCAAACAACAAAATCATAACAATACAACAAAAGAAAAAAAAATAGTTGACTTCCGATTTGTCGCAGATCAGCTATAAGTATATAATATATAACCTAGACTTTAGTTTCCAATACTATGGAATATTTATTTATTAACAGGATTTATATCCTGCCCTCCCACTGTTAAAAACAAGTCAAAATTCAGATAATACTATAAGGCAAGTTCTAGATCTAAATGCATTGTGCTACTGCTCCAACTTTGTAAATAATATTTCCCTGCTGATTTTGTTCCTTCTAGTTCTTTAACATCTGTTGTAGCTTACTAATTCTGTATTGTAATACCATGATGTTGGTCTGTACAGCAGGGGCATCACTACCGAGGTGCGGAGGGTGCAGCCCGCACCCGGGTGTCACCATGATGGGGGTGACACCCAGAGCTGCCCTGCCCCGCGCCGTTGCCCGGAAAGGCTGCTCCAACTCCTCCTTGGAGGCGGGCGGGCGAGACCGGGAGCAGCATCGGTGGGGCGAGGGAGGCGCGCCGGCATTCCCAGGCCTTCTCCGGCTGGGTGCCCCTCTGGTGCGCGCCCTCCCAGGGGCATGGACGGGGGCGGCTGGCCTCAAGTGTGTGCATACACAAGCCCAGCCACCTCGTCCATGCCCCTGGGAGGGCATGCGCCAGAGGTCCGCACCCCCCTGCACTCCCGCTAGTGACGCCGCTGCTGTACAGAAGACTGTAAAATATATGAAATATCTCTCACTGACTTGTGAAGCTTTCCACTGAACATCTATGCTAAATGAGGTAGGTAAAATAGCCTTAACTGGGAACAATAACAATATATTCTAGGGCTATGGGAATTCTGATCATATCCTCAGTATGAGGTAGTGAAAGAAAATGAACAAAAGCTGTTTGAATTACTCCACATCTCTCTTTTTTTTAAAAAAAAAAATCTTACAAACATAAAAAATAATTAAGGCTGCAATCCAATACACACTTACCTGGGAGTAAATCTCATTGAACCTGATGGAGCTTACTTGAGTAGACATGTATTGGATTGCACTGTAAATGATACAGGTTTGTTTTTGTTGTTGTTATGTGCCTTCAAGTCGATTTTGACTTATGGCGACCCTATGAATCTGACCTCCAAGAGCATCTGTCATGAACCACCCTGTTCAGATCTTGTAAGTTCAGGTCTGTGGCTTCCTTTATGGAATCAATCCATCTCCTGTTTGGCCTTCCTCTTTTTCTACTCCCTTCTGTTTTTCCCAGCATTATTGTCTTTTCTAGTGAATCATGTCTTCTCATGAAATGTCCAAAGTATGATAATCTCAGTTTCATCATTTTAGCTTCTAGTGATAGTTCTGGTTTAATTTGTTCTCACCCAATTATTGGTATTTTTCATGGTATGCGCAAGGCTCTCCTCCAACACCACATTTCAAATGAGTTAATTTTTCTCTTATCCGCTCTTTTCACTGTCCAACTTTCGTATCCATACATAGAGATCGGGAATACCATGGTCTGAATGATCCTGACTTTAGTGTTCAGTGATACATCTTTGCACTTGAGGAGCATTTCTAGTTCTCTCATAGCTGCCCTCCCCAGTTGTAGCCTTCTTCTGATTTCTTGACTATTCTCCAGTTTGGTTCATGACTGTGCCAAGGTATTGATAGTCCTTAAGTTCAGTGTCCTCATTGTCAACTTTAAAGTTACATAAATCTTCTGTTGTCATTACTTTAGTCTCCTTGATGTTCAGCTGCAGTCCTGCTTTTGTGCTTTCCTCTTTAACCTTCATCAGCATTTGCTTCAAATCATTACTGGTTTCTGCTAAGAGTATGGTATCGTCTGCATATCTTTGGAAGTGTGATGTGCATTGAACACTGTGGGCCATTGTTTAGTTTTCCAAATTTCTTGACAAATGTTTGTCAAAATTTGGACAGATTCAGTCTCAGTAGCTTGTAGCAACTCTATTAGTATGCCATCTGTTCCTGGGGATTTGTTTTTTCCAAGTATATTAAGAGCAGCTTTCACCTCACATTCTAAAATTTCTGGTTCTTCATCATACAGTTCCTCCATGAATGAATCTGTCATCCTTGCATCTCTTTTATAGAGTTCTTCAGTGTATTGCTTCCATCTTCCTTTTATTTCATCTCGGTCAGTCAGTGTGTTCCCCTGTTGATTATTCAACATCACTACCCTTGGTTTAAATTTCCCTTTAATTTCTCTAATCTTTTGGAATAGGGTTCTTGTTCTTCCCTTTTTGTTGTCCTCTCTTAATAGTTCTCTTTTCTCTCCCTACGTACTAGTCACTGTGTTGTTGCATTTAGGGTTCTAACCATGTTTCTATTTCCTTTTGCTTTTGCTTTACTTCTCTCTTTAACCGTTTTAAGAGATTCTTCAGTCATCCACTGACGTCTTTTTCTCTTTCTAACTAGAGGTATTGTCTTTTTGCATTCTTCCCTGATAATGTCTCTGACTTCACTCCATAGTTCTTCTGGTTCTCTGTCAACTAAGTTTAAAGCCTCAAATCTGTTCCTTATTTGATCTTTATATTCTTCTGGGATGTTTTTTAAATTGTATTTTGGCATTATGATTGCTTTGTTGTTCTTCTTTAGCTTTACTCTGATTTTCAATGTGACCAGTTCATGATCTTTACCATAGTCTGCTCCTGGTCTTGTTTTTGGGGGAAGTATGGAACTTCTCCATCTTCTGCTACCAATTATATAATCAATTTGATTCCTATATTGACCATTTGGTGATGTCCATGTGTACAGTTGTCTTTTCGGTTGCTCAAAAAATGTGTTTGCAGGAAACAAATTATTGGCTTCACAGAATTGGTAAGTCTTTCTACTGCTTCATTTCTATCTACCAGGACCCATTTCCCCACAATTCCTAGTTCTTCACTGTTACCTACTTTTGCATTCCAGTCCCCCATGATTATCAGCACATCTTGTTTTGGTGTGTGATCAATTTCTTCCTGTACTTCCTATACGGCTTAGGTCCAGGCTATCTGTCAGACCGTATCTCCCTATATGAACCTGCCCGGGCCCTGAGATCTTCAGGAGAGACCCTTCTCACGATCCCAACACCTTCACAAGTGCGACTGGTGGGGACACGAGATAGGGCCTTTTCGGTGGCTGCCCCTAGGCTCTGGAACTCCCTCCCTAGGGAGGCAAGAATGGCTTCCTCTGTGCAGTCTTTCCGCCGACAGCTAAAGACTTTTTTCTTCCGGCAGGCCTTTGGAACTGAAGGTTTTAAGGGTAGTGACTGAAGAGGATGCTGCATGTTATTGTTTTGCCTGTATGATCCTAAACTGGGTTGCAGTATTTTAAGAGTAATTGGTTTTAACATCTTAATAGTTTAATCCTGTTTTAATGCTGATTTTATATGTTTATATGTTTTATATTTTTATAGGTTCTTAATGATGTGTACTTGTTTTTATCTGGAAGCCGCCTTGAGTTCCAGTTTGGAAAAATGGCGTGGTATAAATAAAGATAATAATAATAATAATAATAATACTTCTGTGTAAAATCTCTCCAATTCCTCTTCTGCATTTGCCATCGGAGCATAGACTTGGATGATGGTTATGTTAATAGATTTCCCGTTTAATCTCATTGATATAACTCGCTCAAACCTTGTGTTATAGCTCTTAATTGTTTTTGCTACATCACATCCCACTATTAAAGCAACCCCATTTGTTCTTGATTTCTCACTTCCTGCATAAAATATTTTGTAGTTGCCTGATTGAAAATGTCCCATTCCTGTCCATTTTAATTCACTCACGCCAAGTATAGTAATGTTGATGCGTTCCATTTCTTGCTTGACAATTTCTAACTTTCCCTGGTTCACACTTCTCACATTCCATGTTCCTATTGTGTCCGTCATTCAACTCCAGAGTCTCCTTTCACATCTGTGCGCATCAGCCTCTGTGCTTCCTTTTGGCTTTGACCCAGCTGCATCATTGCGCTACTCGTTGTTTTTTGATACAAGTTTACTAGTCTCAAAAAGCACATCTAAAGTACATTTAAAAGTACATCTAAAGAGACAATCTGATCATATATTCTGCTACAGTAATCAACACATTTATTCTGTTTCTTTAAAAAGATATATTTTGTCCCTCTACATTTAACATTTACTCTTCATCTTTTAAGCTCTGTTTAAAAAATCGGTAGGAATACACAGGGGCAGACTGGCTATAATATGTGATCAATGCAGTTGTAGCAGTGTACTACACAGGAAAATGTTGTTATAAACTACGAATCAAAGTCTGTGTAGAACATTGGTGTAATATTAGAGTTAGCCAAGTTAAAAGATTTTAAATCTTTTACAGAAATTGTGAAAGGATTTTAGACTTGATTTTGTAGACTAGACAAGAGATTAGCAGGACCTCCTCTATGGCTTAAGTATGCTCTTACATTGATCCCTTTGGGCTGAACATTGCCTGGGACTCAGGAGTCAGTCTTCTTCCCCCCCAAGGGCCCGCAGCATGACTCGGCTCATGCGCGAGAAACACCATACCCTGGACTCACCATAGCAACCTGACCAAGCAAAGGGCGAGAAAAAATTACTCATGGGCAGCATGTGCACCCGCCAAAGCTCTAAAAGAAAAAGCAAGGGAGTGATGTAGGCTTATGGGCTTTATGGATGGAGACTGGTGTCACTCTAAACTTAGCCCTGGTCATCTCTATGGTGAAAACTCTAAATACTTTGCATTGGAAGTCTGGGCAAAATGGGCAGAAAACTGCCTCCACGTTTTGCCTTCTATCTCTGGATCCAGAAGGGCTAGAGACTAGCTTTTTTTAAAAAAAAAATGAAACCAGAGAATCCGAGCCACCTAATGGACTAAGAGGGCACTGGGTGGCATGGATAGAATCCGGGTAAAACCCAGCTAACTGGGCAATATGGCAACCCTATTATAGGCCCCTCCCAGCTCTATATGATCTCAAAAGTAAGGTAAGGACAATACCTATAAGAATGTCTCCAAATAATTTCTCTCTCCTTATGATATTTTTGAATACCATTTCTTTTCTCATTAATTGTTGGAGAATGGCCAAAAAATGCTGAAGCCATTGTTTTGGCACAGAACTCCTAGGTTCGTCCTCTTGCGCAGTGGGGGGCTGCTGTCCATTGAGACTGGGAGGGCAGAAGTCAGGGAGCCGTCTCTCATAGGTGGAGCCAGAGGCAATGACAGGCAGAGCCAACTCATTCTGATGTGGGCCCCCTCTTCCTTCCGGCTGAATTGTACAAGGGCAGCACTGAGACTACAGAGGAGGAAGGTGACAAGCAGTGCAACCCCCTGGACTGGGTGCAAGTAAAAAGGCAAGCAAGAGGGGCCTGGCTGAGCGCAGGCTGAGCTTGGAGGGGCAGTGTCCCAACCGCCCAAATGGACCAGCCTCCACTGCTATTTCAACTGATCGGGGTGTGTGTGTTTCACCCCATATAATTTATTTCTAAAGATTTAGAGCAGTCCTTTGGGTTTCCTGGATGGTGCTGTTCTGGCTACAAAAGGACTAGCATTTGGAGAATTAAGCTCACTATCATAGATTCTAATGAATGAGTTTGCTATTAGTATATAGGATGTCTGCACCAGGGAAGCAGAGAACCCCCATGTGCGCACACAAAGCAGAGAGCTAACTTTTCTGGGAGCTCAGTTGTTCCTTTTACAAGCCTGGCTCTAGTTGTCCAGTGATGAAGTCAATGCCCTTGGCGTATGTTCAGTGATGCTCTTTAATTTCCATATCTTCCAGACATTAGCACCGAGAAGATTCCAGGATGGAATGCTTAACTGAATTTAGCCCTATCATGTGTGCACATGCAAAGCTTCCCCACATAAGCACCAGAGGTGCTCTTCCACCACACTGTTCATCTTGGGTCACAGACAGTATGCCTCTAAATGCCAGTTGCTAGGAATCTCAAACAGGGACAGTGCTGTTTTGCTCATGTCCTGCTTGTAGGGGTGTAAGGAGGCAGCCATTTCCATCCCATCCTGTGATTGTCACAATCAGCATTGTTTCTGTTCTGCTACAGTTTGGCTTCTGCTAAAACCTAATGTTTATCTTGCTATCTGCTATGGCTGAAACTAACACAATCAATTTCCATGCATTTCAGTGGAAGAGAAACATAAAAATATTGCAGAAAATATCCTAATTATTTACATCATGTTTGCAAACTAAAAAAGCAACTACAGCTAACACCACTTATACTTGCTTGCGTGATTTCTGTTCCTGACCTTGGACAAACACACCAGTTGTGGCAATTTCTGCTCCTGTTTCTGTTTCTGATTAACATCTGTGACATCCCTACCTGCTTCCCATGTGTAACCCACAAGCCACTGTGGGAACAGGATGTTGGACCACATGGGCCTTTGGCCTGATCCAGTAGGGTTCTTAGGTCAAGCTAGGATGCTTCTTGCTCAAAGGCAGGATGTTGCTGCAACACATCAGCTGTTGCAGCGTGTGCTACTCTTCATGAGAGCAGTTGGTGCAAATGAGCCATCACCACCAAGCATGACATTTGCTGCTATACTCAGCAAACAGTCGCTCAGCCGTTTCTGTCTTCTCTTGCAGCTGGATAGAGCCTGAGCTGAGCTGAATCAGCCCTGATGTGCAAATGTATCCTTTGAGTAAGATCCTTTCTCCACATCTCCACAAGCTGTGATGGTGCCCCCTTGCACTCATAGGGTGTGAATGGCTGCTACAGCAGGAAGGGATCCTTTTATGAAGCCGCAGCTGTGTTTGCATTTATTTATTTACAGTTGTGGGGGGTGGGGGTCGCATGACAAACTACAGGTCATTTAATTCTTCAAGATCTGCTGTTTCTGAGTGCAGGCCAGTCTAGGATCTCTGCCTCCCCCTCAAATGGAGTTAATTATATTCCTTTGGCTGTCATTCCCAAAATGCTTGGTAGTTATCGTACTATATAAAGCCCTAACTGTGTGCCAATAGCAAACTCATTCACCAGTGCTTACGTAGCCAAATTGGCACCTGTCTACTCACACGAGCAGGCTTTTTGGGGAATCCCAAGGTTTGCAGAAGTTCAAAAAGCCTTGAGGAGGATCCCTTGGGAATGAGGAATACCTCTAAACTGCCCAATGGTATCTGAGGGTGCTCTAGTGGCCACAGAATGCTGAATATCTGTTTTGGAGAGGGGAACAGAAAACTAGATGTGGAGGCAGAATGGAATATCTGAAAAGAAGGCAAGGAAATGCTGGCTGCCTGGAATCCTGAACAGGAGCACTCTACATACGGCAACATTTTGTTGCACATCCCCAGTGTAAAATTGTATTGTCAACACTAAGGATTTCATGCAGTGGGGAGTGACAGATAGGGATGTACAATGATGATTTCCATTCAACTATTTTCATTACAATCAGCTATGTTTCCATTCCACTGTGGTTTATTTTCATTCAAATAATACACTATTCACCGTGCTGTCTGCTATTTAATGCAAGTTGCATGACTATTTGGCATTTATGTAACTATTTATTTATTTATTGTACTTATATACCGCCCCATAACCGAAGCTCTCTGGGCGGTTTACAGTAACTAAAAACATTAAAACAAATATACAAATTTAAAAACACATCTTTTAAAAACAAGTTAAATCACAATTTAAAAATTTAAAACAATTTAAAACACATGCTAAAATGCCTGGGAGGAGAGGAAAGACTTGACCTGGCACCGAAAAGATAACAGTGTTGGTGCCAGGCGCAACTCATCACAGAGATCATTCCATAATTTGGGAGCCACCACTGAGAAGGCCCTATCCCTTGTTGCCAGACTCCCAGCTTCCCTCTGAGTAGGCACCCGGAGGAGGGCCTTTGATCTTGAACGCAGTGTATGGGTGGGTTCGTATCGGAAAAGGCGTTACATCAGGTATTGTGGTCCCAAGCTGTGTAAGGCTTTATAGGTCAAAACCAGCACCTTGAATCGTGCTTGGAAACATGCAGGCAGACAATGCAAGCGGGCCAGAATTGGTTTTATATGTTCAGACCATCTGGTCCCTGTTACCAATCTGGCCACTGCATTTTGCACAAGCTGCAGTTTCTGAACCGTCTTCAAAGGCAGCCCCACATAGAGTGCATTGCAGTAATCTAATTTGGAGGTTACCAGAGCATGGACAACTGAAGCGAGGTTATCCCTGTCCAGATAGGGATGTAGTTGGGCCACCAACCGAAGTTGGTAGAAGTCACTCCGTGCCACCGAGGCTACTTGAGCCTCAAGTGGCAGAGATAGTTCTAGGAGAACCCCCAAACTACGAATCTGCTCCTTCAGGAGGAGTGAAACCCCATCCAGGACAGGTTGGACATCCACCATCCGGTCAGAAGAACCACCCACTAGCAGCATCTCAGTCTTGTCTGGATTGAGCCTCAGTTTATTAGCCGTCGTCCAGTCCATTGTTGCAGCCAGGCACCGGTTCAGCACATTGACAGCCTCACCTGAAGAAGATGTATTACAAGGAAATGTTAACCCCCATCATTAATTACATATTGTTTCTGGACTTGAAAACACACAGCAACAACAACAACAACAACAATATGAACAAATATAGTTCGTATTCTTTTGACTTATTTCCTTTCCTGACCACAGATGAACACGCAAAACTACAACAATTTCCACTTCCTTTTCCCCTTTTTGTAGCAATTGTCCGACATCCCTAATCAGAGAGGAGTTCTGAGGACCAATAGAAGTTGCATGAGATCATGAAAATTCAGATCTCACCTTGCCAGAAATTGGATCTGGACTAGTACTAAAACATTTCCCCTCTCCAAGCAAATCCAGTTATCTCAGGGCCAATGCACCTCACCCCTAGAGCTGAAGGAGACTGAAGGAGAGCCAAGTCTCAGTCAGTTAGTTAGTTTTCCCCATCCAACAACTTGTTCAGGCTGGAGCTGAAATGACATTGCAATGAAAACTCTTACTTTGCACATTTTTGCAGACCTCAAATGCAAACAAAGTGAGCAAACAAACAAATGAATGTCATTCAAACATTAAATTATGAACTTCAAAACCCAAACAGTGTTTCTAGATGTGAATCCTTGAAGCAGCCAATCACTGTTTTTTATTAACACAATTAACCCATAAATATGGCACAAGGGGAGGGGAAGGATAGTTCTGTATCTGTAGACCACTGTGGTCCAGTGATTAATGTAGGACTAGAGCTAGGGAGACCTCGGTTCAAATTCACAGGATGCTTAGAGTGGACCTTGGACCAGTCCCTAGGAGTAGAGACACATTTACTGTTTTCTAAAAATGGGGGCACATGACGCTTGTCAAGCTCTGCTGGTCAGTTTTTTTTTAAAAATCAGCTTCAGATAGATTTCACAATTCATTGATAGATTAACCTGTTGCCCCTCCAGGTGTGGCCAATGGAATACAGCTTTGCTGTAGGCTCAAGCAGGAATAGTGAGGTGGTCCTGAAAGGTGTGAAGTCAGCAGTGGGAAAGCGAGTTGTGTCCATTCAAGGGCAGAGTTGCTTTGAAATGCAACCAGAAAAAACAGTCTTGCTTGCCTTTGAAGTGACTAATGTGGCCACAGCCCAAATCTCAGCTAACCTACCTTAAAGGATTTTTGTAAGGATAGAACCCTGAGGTCCTTAGGGGATGAGTGGATGTAAATGTGATAAATAATACTGATAAAGAACTACTGTTTTTAAGAATCAACAAAAAATCCTAGATGAGAAGTAAAATTTGACCTGAATGGATAACTAATGCAGGCTATCATGGCTAAATAAGCAGCTGTTCAAGAAAGTGAATCTCAGCACCCTTAAAAAATTACAGTTCCCAGGACTCTTTGGAGGGAAACTATGACTGTTTAAAGTGGTACAATACTGCTTTACCTGTGTGACTAGAGCAGGGGTCACCAACCTTTTGGAGGCAGAGAGCTAGGAATTTTGAGAGTGTGCAGGGGCTCCAGAAACAAAATGGCTTCCTGGGGGAGGAGAGTCTGAACCAGTGTAAACTGGCACTGAGCAGGAAGAGCAGTCTCTCATGCATCACGTATTTCTGAGGGGATATTTACTGAGACCTCTTGTGGGCACCATAAGAGACCTCTTGTGGGCATACTGGCACCTGTGGGCACCATGTTGGCAGGTCCTGGACTGGAATGTTAAGATGATAACCATCTTCCTAAGGTTTGCCTGTGTCTTTAGTATTATCCAGCTTTAGGGCTTTTCTGATCAGCTCTTTTTAAATGTTATTTATTTGCAAAAACAAATCTATATATGGAAAAAAAATAACAGCAGCAAACAGCATACAGTCAATAGTAAAACTGAGTTTATAAAACTAATGCAAAATACATCACAAATCAGTAGGTCAGCTGAACACTGGATCAAGCCTCACAGAAAGCCTGGGTGAACAGGTGAGTTTCCAGCAGGTACCTAAATGCTAGTCCTGTACGGTCCCGCCTGATTTTCTTTGGGAGTGCGTTCCAAAGGGCAGGTGTCACCTTACTAAAGGCCCTGATTTTAGTGCACATATGACAAACCATGGGAGCATATGGAAATACTAAGTCTACAATCCAATATGTTTACTCAGAAGTGAGCTCCATTGGGTTTAGTGGGACTTACTCTCAGGTAAGTGTGTACTGGATTGCAAAGTAAGCATACCTCCCCTGAGGATCAAAGTGACTGGGCAGGGCTATACAAAGTAAGGGGTTCCCAGAGCTCTTATGTGCAGTGGGCCCCTCTCCTCTAAGCAGTTGTTTAGAGGGAGAGACCTTAATGTCCCTTTGCAAGGGAGTGTGGCACCTTTCCATCATTTTCTCCTCGATTAACGGTGCAATCTACTCAAATGCCGGTCAACAGTTTTCCTGGGGCTTACTTCCAGGTTATTGAGTGCAGGATTCCTGCAACTAAAATTTGTGCATGTTTTTATAATACTTCCCCCTTAACCCCTGAAAACCCCTCACATGTGGGTAATATAGTCTGAGAGAGTTTTAATGTGTTTTTAAATGGTTCGTAATAGTTATCCAAGAACATAATTATGGCCTTATCAACGCTGCATTTTAGCTCTTTTAATTTGCATTGTTTTTATTGTTTTCTATTTCTGTTAATGGCCTGGTAGTTTAAATGATAACATTTTTATCCATTCACTGTGTGCTCTGTTGCTGAAACTTGGGAAGTAAGACTCTCAGACTTCTTGCAGAAGGAAGACACTGAGGTCCGGCACCTTTTGCTAATCCTTCAGCTTTTGAGGAACTGGTTATATGTCTCCTTTTTCTGGGAATGTGCAGTCCTGGGTTGACTGATGCTCTCTCAGTACTCCACTACTTCTTCCATGAGTTTGTTTGCCTTGTCCTTTAGGGCCAAACTACGTCAGTGTTGAGGGGGAGGGGGATGCACTGGAGGCACGGCTATGGGATTATTCTTTCTTTCCAGACCAGGAGCGATGCTGGACTGCCTGAGCTCAGGGTGGTATAGATGGGCGTGTGGAAGGATCTGGGGAGAGATTCAGATTGGTTCCCATTGTAACACAAACCTACTAATTTTTGCATCCTAAAATAATATATGAACCAAAATGCGGCTTTTTGAGATGCACACTGTTCCTGTTGTTGAGCTGAAGTCCTCCAACCAAATAATGTCTACACAAAATGGGGATACTGGGAGAAAGTGTACATCAAAAACCTTGCATTAGTGAAAACAATATACAAAATGCATTATAGTGGGAAATACTGCTTGCAAAAATGTGTATAAGTTGCATACAAGATGCAACTATCCTTTGACATCTACACTCTTCCAAATTCTGAGATGCTTTTCTCTTACCAAACAATGTCTACAAAAATGGGCATATAAGGGAGAAACTTGCATCAAAAGAGAGCCAGTGTGGTGTAGTGGTTAAGGTGTTGCACTACAACCTGAGAGGCCAGAGTTCGAATCCTCACACAGACATGAAGCTCACTGGGTGACCTTGGGCTAGTCACTGCCTCTCAGCCTCAGAGGAAGGCAATGGTAAACCCCCTCTGAATACCGCTTACCATGAAAACCCTAGTCATAGGGTCGCCATAAGTCGGGATCGACTTAAAGGCAGTTTATTTTACATCAAAATGTGTGTATCAGTAAAAATAGCGTATGAAATGCATTATATTATGAAAAATGCTTGCAAAAGTGTGTTAGACAAACTTGCATAGAAAAATATGTATATTAAATGAAATTAGCATTAAGATGCTGATGAATTTTTAAAAGGACCTTTTTTGAAAAAAAGTTACAAACTGATACAGAAGTGTGGAGAACGGAACTTAAGAATGGAAAAAAGAGAAAGTGAGAGACACTAAATTGATAAGATATGTTTGCCTCTAAGTGTGGGCATCCTACTTTATTCTCATAATAATAGTCCTGTGGTGATATCTGAGAAAATAGCACACAGTTTAAAAGTCCCCAGAGGATCTGAAGACTCAGAACATTTCTACACCATTTGGTGGGAATTCATCATGTAGAATTCACTAGAAGCTAAAATGATGAAACTGAGGTTATCATACTTTGGACATATAATGAGAAGACATGATTCACTAGAAAATACCATAATGCTGGGGAAAACAGAAGGGAGTAGAAAAAGAGGAAGGCCAAACAAGAGATGGATTGATTCCATAAAGGAAGCCACAGACCTGAACTTATAAGATCTGAACAGGGTGGTTCATGACAGATGCTCTTGGAGGTCACTGATTCATAGGGTCACCATAAGTCGAAATCGCCTTGAAGGCACATAACAACAACAACAATCATGTATGCTACTGCAAATGTGTACATTAATAAAAGCTGCACACAAAAATATTTATTATGAGAAATTCTCACTAAAATGTTGAAGTATTTTTATGAGGATTTCTTTAAAAAAAATGCAAATTGCTGCAGAAATGTGGAGGACTGAATGTAAGAGTGGAAAAATGAGAAACAAAGGACTGAACCTGACAAATCCTAGTAATGACCGAATCTGCAGCTCCTACACTAGCGTGCAGATTGGAATTTAAGTTAGCCACCAGCTTTTACACTACCTGAATGTTCTAATGCAGTTTTAAACATTCATTTTGAGAGAAACTTTTAGAAGTGCAGATTTAAGTATGTATTTAAATGCAATTTTTTTGTGCTGTTAAAAATGTTTACAGATTTATATGGAAATGGAATAGAATGTAGTCATAAATACATGCAAAAGTGACAGAGACTGGAAATAGACTGATTTGTCCAAGCCTGTTGGTGGAGCATGAGAACCATGTCTTGATTACAGACACCCAAGTACCAAGCGGTTAGCCCTAACTAGGGCCCAACTTCTGCCATTCAAGCTCTCATGAAAGTACTGTCCACACACCTCACTTGCGCAATTGAATATGCATCATGGTCACCCTCAATTCCTTCCCACTGCCCCACTCCAAGATTCAGCTTCATTACTCCCATAAGGCCACCCTGGGCTCCTGCTGGGAAGAAGGGCGGGATATAAATCAAATAATAAATAAATAATAAATAAGGCCAGTATCCACATAATGAGGTATGAACCTTTTGAACTTGCACCTTGAAGTGTCAGGAATACGAGGAAATGCATGTTCCTCTCTGACCCTCTGGGCGGAAGGATCGCTAGGTCCCAGAGAAGATGGGCTGCTCTAAAAGGAACCTTATCGCAAAGTGCTTTTCTCTTAGCTTCAATCTCCAGACATGTACGTGCCGCTAGACATGACCCATCTGGGCTGTCAGCAGTTGCCTTTCTTGGCTCATCATTATCTTAAGTCAATGTGGGGGCATGGGAGCTGCCTTATGCCAAGTCTTATTGGTCCATCAAGCTCAGCATTGACTATACAAAGGGCAGCCAACATGGTGCCCTCCAGATGTTACTGGACTACAACTCCCATTATCCCTGACTGGGCCATGCTGAGGCTAATGGGAATTGGAGTCCAACAACATCCAGAGTGATCCACATTGACTGTCCTTGATTTACATGACAACGTACCAGGATGAAAGACAAATGGATGAAGAGCAACAGTTCCCATGAAAGATTGTTGACTCTTTCCCCCCCTCCCTTCATTGCCCTCCATGGCCTCCAACTCCCATTATCCCTGATGATTGGCCATTCTAGCTGAGGCTGATGGGAGTTGGAATCCATCAATATTTGGAGAGCACCATGTTTGCTCCCCTGGCATTGATGAAGAGGAAACTTTCATCCAATGAAAGAAACAGCAGCAAAGGAAGTAGAAAGAAAAGACAGCCAAAATGATCAGGGGACTGGAGGAACTCTTCTGCAAGGAAAAGTTGACATTTGTGGCATTTTAGTTTAGTTCAGAAAAAAATTGTGAAAATGTGCAGAGAGAGAGAGAGAGAGCTTGATCAAAATCTATAGAACTGTTTGTGGTATGGAGATAGATTATCTCCCTTTCTCATAATAGAGGACTAAGGGATCATGTAGTGAAGCTGAATGGTGGGAGATTTAGGACAGATAAAGGGAAGGATTTATTTATTTATTTGCATCCCGCCCTTCCTCCCAGAAGGAGCCCAGGGCAGGCAACGAAACACTAAAAACACTCTAAAACATATTAAAACAGACTTTAAAATATATTAAAACAAAACATCCTTAAAAACATATTAAAACAAAACATCTTTAAAAACATCTTTTTAAAAAAAAATCTTTAAAAACGTCTTAAAAAGCAATTCCAACACAGACTCAGACTGGGATAAGGTCTCTATTTAAAAGGCTTCAGTAGGTACCGAAAACATAACACAGATGGTGCCTGTCTAATATTTAAGGGGAAGGAATTCCAAAGGGTCGGTGCCACAACACTAGAGATCCTCTTCCTATGTTATGTGGAATGGACCTCCTGATAAGATGATATCTGCAGGAGGCCCTCACCTGCAGAGTGCAGTGATTGGCTGGGTATGTAAGGGGTAAGACAAGGATATCTTTCAGATATCCTTTACACAATTGTTCTTCATACAGTTCTTCATCTTTTTGGCACCAGGTCAAGACTTTCCTCTTCTCCCAGGCATTTTAGCATGTGTATTTAAATTGTTTTTAATTTTTTTAAAAATTGTGTTTTTAATTTTTTTAAACATTGTGTTTTTAATTTTTTTAAACATTGTGTTTTTAATTTTTTTTGTGTGTTTTAAAATTTATATATTTGTTTTTATTGTTTTTAATTTCTGTAAACTGACCAGAGAGCTTCGGCTATGAGGCGGTATACAAAAATAAAAATAAAATAAATACATAAATACAATCAATAGTTATATAAACTGAAATTTGCTACCTCAAGATGTGATGTCCATCAACCCTGATGGCTTTAAAGGGGGATTAGAAAATGATTTTGATGGCTAGTAGTCATCATGGCTATCTCCAGTATCAGAAGCAGTATGTCTCTGAATACCAGTTACTGGGGATCATGATGAGGCAAGTGCTGTAGCACTCATGTTCTGCCTATGGACTTTGCAGAGGCCTCTAGCTGGCCTCCATAGGAAATGAAATCTTGACTAGATGGGCCTTTGGCCTGACCCATCATGGCTCTTCCTATGCTCACCACATTAATGTGGCAGGATGCAATCCAGACCCAGTAGAATGACATGTAAAATGTGGGCTTTAGGGCCAAAGGGATTTAGATACTTCTTACTCTCTTTGGATTGTATGTCAAGCTGTCTGCCGAGCTTCACAAAGGGTGAGCAAAAGGCAGAGCTGATCATTACTCCTGCTGCTGCATCCAGGCACGGGTTTCCAGCAGGATGGTATTAGGAGAGGACCTCCCTTGTGGTCATCCCTGATCAGTGGCATAATATGTATGCATGCAGAATTCTATTTGGGATTTCTCCAATATGTAGAAGTCCTTGGTTTGGTGGTGCTTTCCGCCAGGGTAGAGAGAGGCGAATCTGTCAATTTCAATTTCTCTGCATTTCTCATTTTTCCAGTCTTCAGTTCAGTTCTCCACTTTTCCACATCAGTTCTGTTTAAAAAAAAAATCCTTGTAAACAATCATAATCATTTTGATGCAAATTTCTCCTTACATACACTGTTGTATGCAATTTTGCCAGACACATTGTTTCAAAGCAGTGTTCCCTAATACAATGCATTTTTGTGTGTCCTTCAGAAGATGTAAATTTTTATGCACACGATTCCCTCACATATGCATTTTTGTACACATTATTTGACTGGAGCAATGCCTCTTAGGCATTCAAGAGGCAGCTGGACAGCCATCTGTCGGGAATGCTTTGATTTGGATTCCTGCATTGAGCAGGGGGTTGGACTTGATGGCCTTATGGGTCCCTTCCAACTCTACTGTTCTATGATTCTATGATCTCAAAATCTGGAGAAGTGGGAATTTTGAAGGATCGCTGTGTTTTGGTTCACATATTGTTTTGGAAAGTGAGAATTAGGTAGATTCGCATTTAAATGCAAACTGAATTGAATTTCGCCCTTTCCCTATCTCCATGTATACATCTGTTCTTTCTGTTTTCTTTCTATTTGAACATCTTAACTGGGTGGATGTGAAGACTGTTCTGAAGCATGCTATTGCCTTAGCCCTGACTTTCTCTTGACTGATGTGACTAGCTTTTCTACAATTACCGACTCTGTCAATAAATCCCAGTCGTTACTCATGCAAGTTGGCAGGGCTGCTGTGCCTGAGGCTCCTATTTTTGACTGAGAAAGAGAGGCACAGGGAGAGGAGGGGGAGGCTGAACCAATCTGCCCTGGTTAATTGACAATTGGCACGGAGCATGCCGGGGGATGGCAACAGTTAGAAGGGAGACATCTGTGTCAGCCGTGACTGTTGGCATCAGCAACCTTGCCAAAGAAACAACAAGCCAGGCACAGCAGCACATGGAAGCAGCTTGGAATGTGGGTGGTTGTACTATTATTTGCCAAAACTTGCTAGAAATGTGACACTCCAGGTGGCTACTGGGGGAAGAGACTATACAGACCCCCCCCCCAGCACTTCAGCAATAAGAACCAGGCTAGGGTTTGTAATGCCCTAATTTTCAGACCAAGGAACTGAGCCCCTCTCCTTCCATTACACCTGGACAATGGCTTTACTCTGCTATCATCATCAAATTTAAGCAAAAAATAGTAGGATGGAGAGGATTTCTCCTTCTTATAGTATGGTTGGAGGAGTGCTTTAGGAATTCCTTTTATAGGATATTATTGAT
Organism: Rhineura floridana; assembly: GCF_030035675.1. Taxonomy (NCBI): domain Eukaryota; kingdom Metazoa; phylum Chordata; class Lepidosauria; order Squamata; family Rhineuridae; genus Rhineura; species Rhineura floridana. The sequence goes on along the minus strand of NC_084493.1, from coordinate 22,535,247 downwards.
GTTGTTTTTAATCTGGGTTTTAACTTATTTTTACGCTGTTTATATTTTATGGATTTGTAAGTTTCTGTGAGACATTTTCTTTGTAGAAAGTGTTGGATAAATGTTATAAACTACTAGCAATTGTAATTATAAGCAGAGAACAGTGGAAGCATGCATAATGGCTAAAAATCATATCAATTTAAGGAGCAAAAGCCTGCGAGAACAAAAATGTCTTGGTCTGGCATCAAAAGCTAATAATGCCAGACAGATCTCCTTCCTCAGTTGGGGGTTCACTACTGAAAAGGCCTATATGCTGTGTTGCTTTACTCTGCGGTCGACTGCCTTCCACCAATGTAAATGCAAAGTCATTGTTTTTTCATTGGGTGCCTTCCCCAGCTGGGCGTCCTCCAGATGCATTGGACTACAACCCATCAGCCTCAGTCAGTGCTGGCTGGGACTGATGGGAGTTGTAGTCTAAAACATCTGGAAGGCTTCTGGTTGGGGACGGTTTGGTTAGAGAGATACACTAGAGATGTGCAGTTGCCTTATGACAGGTTATCAAGAACTCAGCAGTTGCACTAAACCTGGTTATTAGGCTGTGCACCACTGTTCCTGGTCATGGGCTGACACCACTCACAATGCATCTGCTTCCAGTTCTGAGTTTTAGAGCGGGATGGGAAACCTTTCTGGTGGTCCAGATCCTTATCTGTTCCCACTCCTATGGGGCAACTTTGACCTGGTATCAGATAATCGACAGGTGGGTTGCCCCTTCGGGCTGGCAGAGCTGCTTTCTGCAGGGATCAGCTGCGCCATCGAGTTCCCCATGGATCAATTTCCCCAGCAGGCTTGAAATGGGCAGTGACTTCAACCCTGCTTTTTTCACTTTAGAGGGGAAAAAAATGTTCATAATGATCCTGTTGGCCCCTGTCTCTCCATCAGTGGCTGTTTGGATCATTTCTGTCCTGCTATTCACTGTTACTGTAGGAGATGTTTCCTGTTGCAATTATAATTAAAAGAGATGACTTCTGAGGATTCTATTCCTGCCCTGTTTATGTGAATGGAGGAATGAATTACTTAGCTTTCAAAGCAGAGAGGGAACCTCTGCCAATCCAGATGTTGCTGGACTTCAGATCCCATCATCCCTGATCATTGGTTGTGCTAGTTGGGACTCATGGGATGTGGAGTTCAGCAACATTTGGAGGGCCACAAGTTAGCCATCCCAAAAGGTTTATGCATTTCCATTTCCATAACCTGACAGCATGTATGTGGGTGTGCATATGCATCTATCCATCTATCATCTCTCTCTGTCTTTTGATTTTTTTTAAAGCAGTTGTAAAAAAAAACAGCAGCAGCAGCAGTGTTTCTCTTCTTTAAAGGGGAAAAAAGGGTTAACAAATTATAGGATGCAATCAGCAGAGATGTGGCTCTTGTATTATCAAGTAATATTTTTCCTTGTGGCAAGTTATCAGCTTGTAACCAATGTGTATGCAAACAAGCTTCCCTCTGGCGTTTTAAATAAAGATGAAAAGCTACAAAAAATAACACCCCCACCTCCAATCCAGAAGCCTGTAAATCACATATTATTCTGATTACTGTCTCCCGAAGCATTTATTTTGAGCAGCAGCGTTGATACTCCCTTCCATGAAAGAAAGGAAACCAACAGAGTTCCATCCAGCCTCTGGTAAGAGATTAAACTCTTGAGAGTATGAAGCCTGGTTTAGACCTATATACAATTTATATAACATTGTGCTACACAACAGGAAATGGATTAGACAGCATTTTTGTCACTTCGAAAGAACCATCATTTCTGGTTTCAGTTTTGTTTTTTAAGATAACCAAACGTGAAGACTCTCAAGCTATTCAGCAAGTGGATTAAATCAGTCTATTTTGTTGGATGTCTAATTGCCAATTAATTATAATGACAGGGATTGGAGGGAGGATTTTTACTCCAATCTAAGAATTTTCTAAAGTCTTTTGTTCAGTTATTCATGTATCAAATGAAACAGAATCCACTTCCTTATGCCTCCATACTCCTGGATACTAATGGGTCTGTCTGTCTGCAGTTCTGGAAGTTGGACTTTACGAATATATAGGCTATGGATGTGGAACTCCCATCAGGCTTCAGCCAGCAGAGCCAACAATCAGGGATGATGATTGCTGTAGACCTGCAACATCAGGAGGGTAGAACTAAAATGTACCTCCAGAGAAATACGAATGGCCTTATAATCACTGCTTGCCTTTAAGAAAAACAACAACTCTGCATTTATTGAAGCCTGTGTTTGGTTAAAGTATACTTTGCAGGAAATAACCTGTTGCTAGTGCTTTTTTCATTTGTAATTGTATTTTCATGTCTGTTTAAAGTCTTGTAAGCTGCCCAACAGCACGCACCCTGGTTGAAATTAACTAATTAAAGATGCTTGGGGGGGGGGACTTACTTTGAGACTGTGGTGCATGGGAAGAGATATTTAAACTTGATCCTCCACCTGCTGCGATCTCAACAAGGTGTAATCAGCTCTGGCTTTGGAGTCGGTGAGGCAGTTTTCATCAGAACTACAGCAAAGGAGGAAAAGGTTTGACCGCCCTCCCCATGCATCACATAAGAACACAAGACGAGCCTGCTAGATCAGGCCAAAGGCCCATCTGGTTGAGCATTCTGTTCTCACAGTGGCCAACCAGTTGCCCATGGGAAGCCCACAAGTAGGACCTCTCCTCCTGTGGCTTCCAGCAACTGGTATTCAGAACCATACTGTCTCTGACGGTGGAGGCAGAGTATAGCCATCAGGATTAGTAGCCATTAATAACATTATCCTCCATGAATTGGTCTAATCCTCTTTTAAAGCCATTTAAGTTGGTAGCCATCACTGCCTCTTGTGGGAGTGAATTCCACAGTTTAACTATGTGCTGCATGAAGATGTACTTTCTTTTGTCTGTCCTGAATCTTCCTTCACGCTCCTGAAGAAAATCATTTCCCATGGTGACTGTTTAGTTAAAAAGTGGGGGACAGGAGATGCAATTTCAAGTGATGCATCTTGAAATAGCATGGCCCTATGGGATGATTTCTTTGGAAGTATTCCTGCACGGGTAGAATAAGTGTGTGGCCATTAGGCAGAGCTTGGAAAAGTTACTTTTTTGAACTACAACTCCCATCAGCCCAATCCAGTGGCCATGCTGGCTGGGGCTGATGGGAGTTGTAGTTTAAAAAAAGTAACTTTTCCAAGCTCTGCCTTTAGGCAATGGATTTGTGAAATGATTGTGCAACTTGAACGGATGGCCCCCAGCCTCATTGGCCTTGCTCTGTCATTAGAGGTGATTTAGAGGAGCATTTCTTTGCCTTGTGGATACTAGTCGCTTGAGTAAAGAGATTGCCTGGCAACTGCTTGGGACCAGCTGGGATGTCTGTGTAAATAAACCAGCGACGTTTCCAATACATCCACACTCTGCAGAGCCAGTTTCTCCCCCGTGAGCAAAGCAGCCTGCCTACGAGGTTTCCGCCAACCCTTGTTGCTTGCAGCAGGGAAACACAGCTGTCACGTCAGGACACCCATGTCTGAAAAGGAGGCACCAGGGTGGCACCCTGGAAATCCCCTCCACTCCCTCTCTTTGCCCTAACTCAGCCAAAGAGGGAAAAGCATCACAGTAGGAGTCCATCCATTGCATTGCTGTTTCTGTTTGAAAGAGTAGCAGAAAGAGTAGCAGAGGGATGCCTTACTCTGGGCTAAGGATGGAGGAGAAATCCAATTCTGTTCTAATTTAAAGCCAAATCTATCAAACTTTCCAAAAAAGTATGAGAACCGAAATGCAGCCATCCCTTTGAAATTTGCACTTATCCAAATTTTGTGATGTGGGTCTCTAGGCATTTGACAAAAATGCATATATTAAGGAAAGTGTGTGTGAAAATGAATATATTAATGAAAATATACAAAACTACATTATATTAGGAGAAAGAGCTTGCAAAAATGTGCATGTTAGTCAAAACTGGGGTTTGTGGGAGTTGTAGTTCAGCAATATCTGGAAGGCCAAAGGTTCCCCACACCTGCTCTAGACCATGGGTGGCTAACCTGGGACCCTCTAAGTGCTGTTGGACTTCAGCTCCCATCATGCTGGCTGGAACTGATAGGAGTTGAAGTCCCAACAACATCTAGAAGGCTATAGGCCAGCCTCCCGCTCTACGCTCTAGGGTGAAAAGGAAATGCCCGACGAAGTCAGTCAGGAGTTAGTGACATAATTGCTGGAGGGGGTTACAGCGAAAAAGTGATGTTTGTCTTCAGATGAGGGCAGACTGAAAGCAAGAAGCTTCTGTGTAGGGCTGTTGTTCAGGGGTGGCCTGGGGAAGAGGAGCAAGACATTTTACATTGTGTCCAATTTTCCTGTCCTTTCCTTCCTTAATTTTTTTAAAATTTTGCTAATCTTACGACGGCTTTCCCACTGAAAGTCAGCCTAAATTTGTATCCATACACATAAATTAGCATATGCAAATGTTATATAGATTTGTGGCATGGGACTGTGCCCATGGACTTCTGCCCCTTTGCCTCCCCCCCCATTGTGGATGCCCATATCTGTGCATGGACTTAGCGACACCCCTGTTTCTGTTTATGCCTTTCCTAATGCTGCTGTGAAATGCCATGCAGAATCTGATCTCGGAGCATTTCTACCTTTCTTACCTTTCATAAAGACACGTTTCGTAAGTCACATCTTTGTGGAAATTATGTCTGAAAGCAAAACACTCGCTTGTGAACCATGTGGAGGTTTGGGGCACTCCCTGTATTTCAACCTATCCCTCTTTTCAGACTGCTCATCAGCAGACACAATGATCTTGCTGCCTCTGACATTAACCTCCTTCTGCCACCCAACCTCCTAAGGCAGAGGTATGGAAAACTAGGCCTAGGGGCTAAATGCCGGAAGGGCCATCGCTCAATAAATACTTAATTTGGTTTACCAAAGGCCTGATCCTTGGCTGGGGTTTCACAGACCAGAAGGGAGGGTAAGGTAATGACCAAGGCTGAAGGGGAACTGTAACAAATGGTGGCAGCGGTGAAGAGAATAACAATACCAGTATTCAGAGTCTCTGGGAATACTAGTATTGGGACGTTACTGGTGGTTGCCTAGCAGGGGGATCTGTTGAGATCTGTGCTAGAGCGGATAGGTAAATCATAAGAGAGTGCGGTCCGCACTGGAGTGCATCTCCAGGTAGGGATGGGAGAGACTGAAGCCTTGGAGAGCTGCTGCCGGTCAGTGTAATCAATACTGAGCTAGCTGGACCAGGAGCCTGGCTCAGTATAAGACAGCTTCATAGAATCATAGAATCACAGAATAGTAGAGTTGGAAGGGGCCTATAAGGCCATCAAGACCAATCCCCTGCTCAGTGCAGGAATCCAAATCAAATGGCTGTCCAGCTTCTTATGTTCCTACATATCTGGCTCTCAGACTTCCACCCAGGTCACACACCCTCTATCCAGGCCGCATCCCTCACTGGTCCTGCCATGCGCCCTTGAGTCCAGCACCTTGAGTGTTTTTGCCTGGCTGAAATGTATCCTTAGACTCTGATTATGTCTCTTGCTGGCCTGGATGGAGGATACAGAGGGATGTGCATGTGTGTAGAAGCTACCCTGCTGTACAAAGTAACATTCACAGTTGTGGCTCCGCCCATCCTTTCCTCTGGCCCTGCGCACCACTGGCGCGTGAAGGTTGTCCAGAAGGGAATGCGGCCGTTGGCCTGAAAAAAGGTCCCCCACCTCTTTCGTGAGGAGTCAAATGCTACGTTAATATGACAGAAGGCAAGGATTCCACCAATGTGTGAACGGAGTTTATGGAAGCATTACCTCCAAAGCACAGACTCTGAGCAGTGTCACTTAGTACTGGGCAGAACGTTGGCTTGCTTAACACAGCAGAGGTGGAATTCTAGCTCAGGAAGATGGAAGGTCCCCACATATTATGTCAAGCGGTGGCTCTTCATGGGCTGGCATAAGAACATCTTTCTTCTACTCTTGTGGTATTGATCAGATGTGTAATGCGGCCTTCTATAATATGTTATGTGATATTTATAGCGTGGAAATGGTTTTTGTGGAGTTGTAATATTTGCTATTTGTTATTTTTTTCTATTATGGTTGTATTATCTTGCTTGAAATTGTTTTGTAATTGTTGGCTTTTGTTGCAAGCTATTTCAGTTACGGTGTTCTTGCTTCCTTCTTGTAAGTCACTTTGAGTTCTGTTGTTGAAAAAAGCAACTAATAAATGCTAGTAATAAATAATAAATAATAATAAATAAACGTAAGAAGAGCCTGCTGGATCAGGCCAATGGCCCATCTAGTCCAGCATCCTGTTCTCAGAGTGGCCAACCAGGTGTTTGTGGGAAGCCCCCAAGCAGGACCTGAGTGCAACGGCACCCTCCCCTCCTGCGGTTTCCAGCAACTGGCATTCAGAAGCATACTGCCTCCAGCCATGGAGGTAGAACATACCCATAAGGATTAGTAGCCATTGACAGCTACAAATAGTTAAATACTGAGATCAGAACACAAGCAAAAGTTTACAGAGACCTCCAAGGCGATAATAAGGAGGTGGGTACCTACTAGGAACCATCACTGTACCCTTGGATTTGACCACCGTGCAGAGTTTGAACAACTGTGCATGCATGTTACAGCCTTGGCATGGAGTTACAGGAAAGCAGTTTGCCTGGGATCAGAGTCTGAGTTCTGCCTGACTCATCCTGAAGTCATTGTCATCCCTTCTTGAATTTCTGCTTGTTCATGAACACTTCCTTCTCTCACAGGAGGCAGTCAAGCCAGAATGTGTTAACAGGTTGGGACATGATATGTGAAACACACCCAAGCTGTGTCTAAGAAGGAAAGCTGAATCCCCCATATGGGAAAAGAGTGCGCGTGCGGTGCGGGGTGGGGGGAGAGGCAGGCAGAATATGAAGGAAGAGAAGCATGCATTTGATAAACATTAGATTGTGCTTTATTGGTCGGGATTCCCTTTTTGCTTTTGCTGCAATTGGGGTATTCTGATAGTGTGGCTAGTGGAGATCCCTATGCATTGGGGAGGGTGGATTTCTATCATCATCAATATATGAAGTGATTCCCATGAGGCATCCTGGTGATTTACATAATAAAAACATATATAAAAACAGATACATAAATGAAAAACATTTAAAAGAACTGCATATAAAAACATTTTTAACACGCACACACACACAAGGGATGGGATTCTTTGGCTGGTATTGGTTCGAAACCATTCTATTGACCTAACAGGCCTGTATCAATTCGAGTTTGTTCTTTATCCACTATCTACTGCTTTTACCTATCTAGTTTTTCCCTCCCCCCAAAAAATATTGATCTTAATATCAATATTTTAAAGGAAATATCAATAATTTTAAAGGAAATTCACTAATAGGCAAAAAACCTTGCGGTTTAAGAACATACTTGTGTGTGTGTGTGTGTGTGTGTGTGTGTGTGTGTGTGTGTGCGTACTGCCTTCAAGTTGATCTAGACTTATGGGCAACCCTATGAACAGGGTTTTTATGGTAAGCAGTATTCAGAGGGGGTTTACCATTGCCTCCCTCTGAGGCTGAGAGGCAGTGACTGGCCCAAGGCCACCCAGTGAGCTTCATGATATTTCTCAGCATTTCATTTAGGACTATAAGTTTTGTAAGGTTTTGTTTTGAAATGAGCTTATGGGAGGCATCAGAATGGCATGGGGGGTATTTTCAGTTTAACATTGCGGAATGCAAAAAATCCATGCTGGCTATAGTATATAGCCACTCTCGTGGCTGTGTAATATTGATATTTTTAAAGGAAATATAGATAAATGAAAAGAAATATCAATAATGTTATTGTTCATAATATCAATATTTTAGAGGCATAGCCAAAAGTAGCTGTGAAAAATGCTACTTAAAAATCTGATCCACAATCATAGAGAATAAGCAAATTATTGGAAAATTTGGTACCAAATCTGAATTGGGCAGAATTCTAGCATATCCCTAACCTGCGTGCACACACACACATATACATTTTGTGTGTGTGTGTGTGTGTGAAGAACAGCACATGAATAAAATCAATTCAGATCCAATTATGGTACCAAGTAGGATAAAGATGTCCATTTAGAAGGCTTGTTGAAAGATGAATGTCTTTAGCAAGCACTGAAAAGACAATAGAGAAGGCACCTGTCTGCTACATAACAGGAGGGATTTCCAGAGGGTAGGAGCCACCACATTAAAGGCCCAATTCCAACTTTGTGTGGAATGGACCTCCTAATAGGATGGTATCTGCAGAAGGCCCTCTCCTGTGGAGCACAGTGATCAGTTGGGTGTGTGGAGGTGGGGGTAGGGTGGGGGTGGGACAATCTTTTAGATTGCCTAACCCCAAGCTATATAGGGCTTTGTACACCAATACCAGCCTGGCAGCTTTTCAAGGCCAAAAGAAATGGTTTTGTGGAGTTGAGGAGATTGGGCTCCCATGATCATCTTTGGATGGGACTGATGGGTAAAGAAGAGATGGAGAACAGAAAACAGACATAACACCATGTGAGACCGTTTGGCATTTTGTGAATGAGCTTGGGAGGAACTTCCGCCTCACCAGTGCCCTCTCACTTCTCTCTTCACATCCTGCAGTTCCCTCCTTTCTGTTAGTGATGGATTCACCCTTGTGGAACTCCATTGTCAACAGGATGTATGTGTGGCTCATTTCTTTCACTGTTTTTGAAATGGGCCTTGAAGTCCTTTTTCGATCCAATCTGCTTTTCATTATTTGATGTTGGGCTGGATTTTCAAGCTGCTTCTGCCCTTATATTTTATGCAGTGTTGTTTGCAGATTGCTGGTCTGGGGTTTGTACTGCTTTATGCTGCTGTTTTGGTTTAATATTTCATATCTGTGTTTTATATTACTTGAGTTGTTTTTATGTTTTAAATCATTGTTTATATCTCATTTCATTGAGTTGCCTTGAGAAGACTTTTCTCCCAAGGCAGCATCAAAATATCAAAGCAAATAACTTCCTTTACCTAGACCAGAAGTTGTTCACCTGCGGGGGGGGGGGGAGTTCTCACCTTCTGTATCAGGGATGAAGAATTTCTGGCCCTCCAAGTATTGTGGACTGCAATCGTTCCCAGTCATTGGCCATACTGCAACTGGAGCTAATAGGAGTTGCAGTCCAAAAATACCTGTGTCCTAAAGCGGAGATTGACCTGTGGCCTTTCAACGCAACTCTCATAATCCCTGATTATTTGACCATACTGGGACTGTAGCTGATGAAATTTGTAGTCCCATAGCACCCAGACGGCCACATGTTCCCCATTCCTTGCTGCAGAGCGTATGGGATGTAAGAGAAGAATAACCAGGAGAAGTGTGAACAAAAAAGGAAAATGAATGTTCAAGTGATCTAAGCAACCTTCACTTACCTGGTGCCCTCTAGATGTTTTGGACTACAACTCCCATCATCCTGGAGGGCACTAAATTGGCAAAGGCTAGATTAAAGCATTGGATGGACAGGCACAAAAAGGTTGTCTGAATTGAGGTGCATGGTCTCATGTGTTGATTACTTTGCCAGTGCATGCATTTTCCATCTCTTGGTATTTGTTTGGTAACCCTCTCTCCCCCCCCCCACATTGACCTCTCTTAGATCTTCCACATGACCTATGACCTGGCAAGTGCTGTGGTGCGGATTGTGAACTTGATTGGCATGATGCTGCTGCTGTGTCACTGGGATGGCTGCCTCCAGTTCCTGGTTCCCATGCTCCAGGACTTCCCTGATGACTGTTGGGTCTCATTGAATCGCATGGTGGTAAGTTTTCAGTGCCCACCAGGGCTCCTCTGTGCTGGTTGAGAAGTGCCACAAGCATACTGATAATGTAGCTCTTTCACTTGGGGTGTTGCATTCTTTAATCTCTGTTCTACTTATTTTAAAAAGTTATATCCCGCCTTTCACTCAAGTGGGTTTCCAAGGTGGCTAACAGCAGATTGCAACAATATAAAAACATATGCACACAACCACCCACCTAGTGACCTTGCAACCCTGGCAAAGGCCAAGGTATCCTTCCTCTTGCTTCTGCAGCCCCAATAAGTCCATCTCCAAGATTTGGAGGACCCATCAGACATTGCATCCTTAGTGAGGACACCCGCATAGGAAGAGGTGGGCCATGCATATTAAGAATGTTCTTAGGTTGCAACTGATCTTCTGGGATACTCACTGCAAAGGGGAAACGGTAGTACTGTGAGGGCAGTGGGTCTTCTGCTGGCCTTGGGGCCCTGGCAAATGGCTAACCTCACCATCGTCTGGCCAGTGGAGACTGGTGGCTCTGATATCAGTGGGGCAGTGAATCTGCTCTGGGTTTTAGTCTGAACTTTCAAGGAGCTGCCCAAGGTGCTGAAACTAGGAGCACCTACATATACATTCCATAAAGAAGCGCAACCCCAATGCCTAATACCACCTTGTGCCCAAACCCAATAAAAATTTGGGTCGAGTTATTCGAATGCAGAGACCGAGATCAAGCTCTCACCTCTTCTTGCAATTGCTCTTGTCCCCCTAAGGACCCCTACCTTACACACACACAGAACCCGCATTCTAGGCTGGGGAGAGGGAACCTGTGGCCCTCCATATGTTGTTGGACTACAACTCCCATAATCCTTCACCACTGGCAATAGTGGGATAAGCTGATGGGAGTTGGAGTCCAACTGCATCTAGTGGATCTCCAGTTCCCCATCCCTGCTCTTGAGTATAGGACAGGGGTACCCAACAAGGTGATCTCCAGACGTGGATGGGTTCCAACTCCAATCATCCCTGACCATTGGCTGGGATGGGGATGAGGCTGATGGGAGTTGTAGTTCAATAGCACCTGGAGGGCCACAGGTTCCCCATCACTGCTCTAGAGCAGAGGGGATATAAGATAAGAATAACTAGTACAAGTATGAACAAAGGAGGATGATAAATGTCTAAGTGATCAAAGCATTGGATACACACACATACACATGAGGATGAATCTAAATGTGTATCTTCTAAAAAAAGAATGGGCTAGATCAGGGTATGATCACAGCCTAAAAATACTTCCATGTTAGCTTAGTGGAGGAAAAAGTCTATTTGCAGGTGCTGTAAATGGCAAGAGTCATGGTTTTGAGAGCAAGAGAGAGGGGTTAGCAGCAGAAATATCCCTAAGAGCTGGCCTTCTCCTCTATGTTTTTGTCCTGAGTGTTAAGGATTTTGTGCTGCAGATGGTGCTGGTGGGCACTGCCTAGGGACAAGAGATCTTCTGACATCAGGAAGTAAACTTAGCCAAATTCAGGAACAAATGCCTGTGGGGCAGGGGGAATAAGATAATGTCCTCTGGCTCAGCTCCTAGCCTCCAAATGTTCACTAGAACTCTCTTGTACGAGCAAGAGAGGGAAAAGAGGATGCTTTAGGACTGTTTTTCTTTGCTCATGGCAAAGAAAAAGAGCAGCCAGAAATCACCAAGGAGGAATGCATTCAAATTCCATGTCGCATTTTTGTACCTGATCAATCAGGGAAGGGCCAGTAGCTCAGTGGTAGAGCATCTGCTTGGCATGTAGAAGGTCCCATATTCACTCCTTAGCATTTCTAGATAGGGCTAGGAGAGACCCCTGAAACTCTGGAGAGCTGCTGCTAGTGAGTGTAGGCAATACTGAGCTAGATGAAGCAATGGTCTGGCGTGGTGTAAGGCAGCGTCCTATATTCCTGCATTTCTAACAGTAATAGAACTGATGATACAGTGACACCTTGCTAATTCTTAAGCTAGAAGTAGGGAGCCTCAGGCCTGAGGGTCGAATGTGGCCCTCCTCTGGCCCAGGTGACACGACCTGCCCAGCCACACCCTCCTTGACTGTTTCTGAGTGGTTGGAATGTGTCCTTGAACTCTTCCTTATCTGAATGGAGGACAGAGAGGTATGCACGAGTGTCGGTAGAAACTAGCCTACTATGCAAAGGTGACATTTACATTCCTTGCTCCGTCCACTTTTCCCTCTGGCCCTGCCTCCCACTGGTATGTGCCTCCCAATAGAAAGGTTCCTGTTTGAGAGATTGATCTTCCAGAGAATTTGAGGAGCTCAGACCGTAACAAGAAAAGAAAAGATCATGCTAGTAACTCATGCTAACTAGATTGTAACTAGACACTCCAAAAATAGTCAGAGAAAGGTACTGGAAAATATGGCATATCTTAGATAGGGACAACTGGACAGTATCAAAGTTTATATGGCCATTGTGGGGGGAAAGTTGGGATTTAGACACTAGACCATTTGTTGAACCAGTAGGACTTCTGGAGAGATTTTGTAGAACTCTAATGGAAGCTTTCACTTCCATGCTAATGCTTTTGGCGATGCATTCAGTGGAAGCACTGGAATCTGAAGCATGTCCTATGTCAAATACCTTCCCTGTCTTTGCACTCATAAGAACCACAGCTGATTATACTTTATTATATTACTTCATTATTACTTTATTATACAGAGTAAAAAAGGCTGAGCAGCCCCTACTCTCCTTTAAGCCACCCTTCAGACTTGCTTAGAGGATTTGGAATGATGCTTCTCATATCATACTCCCCAAACAGTGAGACGAGTCTAAAAGTTATTAAGACATGATGTCCTGGGTATCTTAGGGCCGCCTGAACCCTTATACCCCAACTCGATCACTGAGATAATCTGCAGGAGTGGCTCTGGTCATCCCCTGAGTTGGCAAGGCTCATTTAACATCGACACGAAATCGAGCCTTCAGTGTCATCAGCCCAGTTCTCTGGAATGCTCTGCCAACAGAGATTCAGCAGGCGTCTTCTCTTTTAACTTTTAAAAACCTGCTGGAAACTGTTCTGTTCCGTCAGGCTTAGGCAGGCAATTAACCTGATGCCTTTTTGCAGCAGTTGACCTTGGTTTTTATTGTATTTTTAATGTTTTTATTGTATGGTTTTTTCCCCTTTACTTTCAAACCTCTTTGCTGTTTTTAACGAAATAGCAGTATACAAATATATTTATAAATAAATGTTTGTTGGGCAAGCAGTTTAGAGAGAGATTGATTGGAGGGCCCGTTCAATGTTTGCATGCTTAGCTCAATCTGGGGCTATGGACAGGCCAGTATTGACATGGTAAATAATGGAGAGTGGCATTAGCCCTGTTCCGGCTTTTATTATCCACTTGTAATGAATGCAATAGCTCAGGGGTAGAGATCCCCCCCCCAATTATCCACAGATAATGAATGCCTGAAGAGGGTTATTTTCAAATGGGATCTGGGTTTGCCCTGAAGCGTATATGCATTTTGGCTGAAGGTTTTCTGCCACATGAAGCTAATCTTGGCACCATTTGCTCATTATAAGTTAAAATCTATAGGGCCTCTAGCAGAAGAGCCAGGTGGGTTGCTAGGTACACTAGCTTTCCAGCAGGGGGAAGGGGAGGGGAGAGGGGGAGGTGGCAGAGAGGTTGGCACAGGGGAAATGTGCCAGCCGTAGCTCTGGGTTGGCTCCACTGGTGCATTTGCGCCATTGCTACCCTCCCTGCATCCTCACAGCTCCCCACCCCCACCCCCACCCCCCTGGTAAGCAACAGCATCCTATCTGCCAGGAAGCTTGCAAAGTGGGTCCGCCCCCTCCTGATGAGCTTCTTCTGGCCTCTAGACATTAAAAATTGGCTTTTGGAACTTTGAAACCTCTTTCTTGGAATGTGCTAGACAGGCCCCATCTGCACTATACAGTTCAAGCGGCATCATTACCACTTTAAACAGTCATGGTTTAAACAGAATGCTGTAGGGGTGAGACTGTGCTGGGACCATCAAGGGACACGCTTTTCCACCTGCTTTGCCCCCTCACCTCTGCTCTCAGAGACATTTTTCTGGGGACTGTCCTTTACCAGGAAGATGAATGCTTTCGGATAGCTGTTGATGCTTTTTAGAAATGCTATAATTTTGTTAGTTTGATTTTTTGTAAATTGTATTGTTTTTATTTGTATTTTGTATTTGTGTTTTGTATTTGTGTGTAAGCCGCTTGGGGGCCTTTTTGGCCAAAAGGCGGCCTAGAAATAAAACATAACATAACATAACATAACATAACATAACATAACATAACATAACATGGCTTTCCCTGAAGAACCCTGGAAACTGTAGTTTGTTAAGGGTGCCGATCAGGGCCGGTTCTAAAAGGTGGCCAGGTGGGGCACTGGCCCGATGGCCCCTGGAGCTACAGGGGGCCCCTCAGCCACCCCTCTGCTCCCCTTCCACGATCCATGCCCCCCTACGCCCCCACCTACCTGTCTGCTGTTTTTTACCATTGCCCTTAACGAAGATGGCGGCCGCTGTTTCCCTAAGGTACTGAAGCCCCTGCCACCATCTTAGTTGATGGCAGAGATGCACGTGCATAGCATGCATGCGTGCCATCAACAAAGATGGCGGCAGAGGCATCATCCCCTTAGGGAAATCACGGCCGCCATCTTCGTTAAGGGCAATGGTAAAAGACAGCAGACAGGTAGGTGGGGGGGGCGCGTGCATGGGCAAGCTGATGCCCAAGGGCCCCGGCATTCCTGGATCCGGCCCTGGTGCCGATGGTTGATAGAAGACCTCCATAGCCCTCACAGAGCTATGATTCTCAGAGTTTCCTGGGAAGAGGGATTGATTGTTAAACCATTCTGGGAACTGCAGCTCTCTGAGAGGAATTGGGTTGTCCTAACAACCCTCAGCACCCTTCACGAACTACAACCCCCAGGTTATTTGCAGAAAGCCATAGCTGTTTAAAGAGGTATACATAATACTGCTTGAGATGTATAGCGCAGGCGGGGTCTGTGGCCCTCTGCTGCACTAAAGTCTCCTCCCTCCAGTGTTGCACTTTCTTCCATATGGTTTCATAGAATTGTAGAGTTGGAAGGGGCCTTTAATGGCATCGAGTCTAGCCCCCTGCTCAATGAAGGAATCCAACTTAAAACATACCCAACAGGTGCCCGTCCAGCTGCCTCTTGAATGCCTCCAGTGTTGGAGAGCCCACCACTTCCCTAGGCCATTGCCGTCCTGCTCTAACAGAAAGTTTTCCCTGATGTTCAGTTGAAAACTGTTTTCCTGTAATTTGAGCCTATTATTCCATGTCCTGCACTCTGGGACGATCGAGAAAAGATCCTGGCCCTCCTCTGTGTGACAACCTTTCAAGTACTTGAAGAGTGCTGTCATATCTCTCCTCAATCTTCTCTTCTCAAGGCTAAACATGCCCAGTTCTTTCAGTCTCTCCTCACAGGGCTTTGTTTCCAGTCCCCTGATCATCCTTGTTGCCCTCCTCTGAACCGGTTCCAATTTGTCTGCATCCTTAAAGTGCGGAGACCAGAACTGGATGCAGTATTGAAGATGAGGCTTAACCAGTGCCAAATAAAGGGGAACTAATAGTTCACACAATTTGGAAACTATACTTCTGTTAATGCAGCCTAAAATAGCATTTGCCTTGTTTGCAGCCACATCACACTGTTGGCTCATATTCAGCTTGTGATTAACAACAATTTCAATATCCTTCTCACATGTAGTATTGCTGAGCCAAGTATCTCCCATCTATAACTGTACATTTGGTTTTTTTCCCCTTAGGTATGATTTTGGTTTAAATGTAAAATGCAGATGAAATCACAGAGAGATGCTGGCAGACTTTTTTACTTTGCTTCCCCCCTCCTCCAGATTCAAGTAAATTGAAAATATAGGCTTGTGTTGTTGCTTTTCCTTTTCTCTGTTAGATATGTCAATGTTATTTTGGGAAATGGGACAGGTGGGAGAGGTCTGATGTTACTTACACATTTTACGTTCTGTGCCAGTAGTGTTTTGCTCTTGAACTATAGCCGTGAACTTGCCAAATAAGAAATAATCTGCAATACAAATGAATTGACAATTCAGAAGAGCATCCACAGACTCTTCATGCTCTATTGGTGGGGGTGGGGGTAGTGATAATTCCTGGGAGCCCTTTCAGCAGTCCAGTTATTGACACCGACGACGAGCATCAAGAGGTAAAACACCAGGATGCTGAAAGAGTCTTTATTATGTACAAAAGTACTATATTAAAAATAGGTAGGAATTCTAGTTGAATTTCATAAATAGTTTTGTTATAACAACTTTGTTATAACAAAGTTGGATGAAGAATTTATATGTCCCCTGATGAAGGCTTGGTTGTACAAGCTGAAACGCGTTGGGCTTTGAATTTCTATCATATATTTCCAAGCATCTTTTGGATATTAATTTTTCACAAGGTTTCTGTTGTATTTTCAACTAGAATTCCTACCTATTTTTAATATAGTACTTTTGTACATAATAAAGACTCTTTCAGCATCCTGGTTTTTTACCTCTTGATGCTCGCTTTTATGGATGCTACACACTCTACTTTTTGCAGTTATTGACACCACCAACCCAGGGCAGTTCTGGACTTTGTTATTTGGGAAAGGGCCCTTCAACCAAATGGAACAATATGTAGTTCTTGACCAGAGCAGACGCCTGAGCATCATCTGAGTAGACGTGTCCTACCCTTGTTGCATGAAAAGGCTGGAGATCAAGGTATTAAGCCTGGCTCCTCCATAGTAGGCCTCAATCTGGGGATCACAGGCCAAGGCTCACATCCACCCACTCTCCCCTTGTGTTTGTCTTCCTTGTTCCAAGGAATTTTTGCAGATGGGCATGGCACAATGGGTTTTTCAGCCCCATCATGATTGATTGATTGATTTGATTTGGTTTGATTTATATCCCACTCTTTCTCCCAGTAGGAGCCCAGGGCGCTTCATCCCTGTCCTTTGGCCATGTTGGTTGGGGATGATGGGAGTTGTAGTCCAACAGCGTCTGGAGGGCACCACATTGACTACCCATGGCTTTAGCAGGATGTCTGTTTGCTTCAAAGCTTACTGTGTGACTTGAGTGGCTCTGTAGAAACAGAGAGTGGAGATTTTAGTTAACTGAGGCTGTTGGGGGCAAAGGACAATAAATGCACAGGGACACAGAGAATTCTTGAATGCAGGAGACTACTTGCCTGGAGCAGCATGATAGCTGATAAGAGGGTTGGTGCACTCAGAAGCTTCACTCCTGGCTCTCCAATCTCTTCATTTTCTTGCACTCCCAAGCAAACACTGCCCGGGCCTGTCAGTTCCTTGCAGAACTTAATTTTTGTGGGGGTGATTATTTTCAGGGTTTTTTGTTTGTTTGTTTTTTGCAGCTTAACCAGGCTCTGGAGTGATGGGATTGAGATCTCTGCAGGGACATGGGTTGGTGGAGGGAACACCAGCTTTAGAAGCAGATCCTCCAAGGACTTCCCTTATATTTGCCTTTCTTCAAAGGGCATGGAAAATATGCTGTAGCTCAGTGGCAGAGCATCTTCCTTGTATGCAGAAGGTCTCAGGTTCAGTCCCCGACATTTCCAGGGAGAAATCTCTGTCCAAAACCCTTGTGTAGACAACACTGAACTAGATGGACCAGTTGTCTGACTCTGTGTAAGGCAGCTTCCTATGTTCTTCATAAACTCTATTACCTTACCTCTGAGGCTAACACTCAGATCAGAACACACACACATATATGCATATATAAAAACTCAAAATGCATTCAAAATATGTATTTGAGAGAGCACATGTTTAGAAATGCACATTTCAATACATATTTAAATGTAAAATATCATAGAGGTTTTGTTTGTTTTTTAAATCCAATTAATGCAGAAATGAGTTGCAATGAACCTGTGAATAACTCATGAGAAGATGACATGGGGTGGGGATACAGTGGCTTGTCCATTCATAGCAGAGCCCTGAGGACAGAGGACGGACACTCTTCTCCCTCGTTTTCCTGATCACGCAGATCACGCTGATCCTTCCCTATCCTGCAGATCTGTTTTACTGAGTTTTGTTCCATTGCGAGGAGTCCATTTTAGTTGGCTTCAGCTTTTAACTTTCTGGCGTGTGGTTCAAACAGCTTGATCCTGGGGTGGCGAAGGGTGGCTCACCTGTGGCCCTGCGGATGGTGTTGGCCTCCCGCATGGCCAATTGTCAGGGATTATGGAAGCTGCAGTCTAGCAGCATCTGGTGGACACCAGATAAGCCACCCCTGGCTGAGGAGTAGACGTTCACCATCCGGATGGAAGAGTGTAACCAGAGCATATTCTGTTCTTCACCTGTTTGGTTTTGTCACACCAGATTGACAACTGACAACACTTGGTGTTGGTACAGAGATTGGTACAGGCATTGTATGGCATGGTGAATTGACTCTCTCATCATCTGAAAAGGTCTCAGTCGGGTTTAGGAGAGCAATTGTAATGAAAATGGAGGGCTAATTATTAATGGCATATAGTAATCGCAAATGTAGTCATAATAGAGATGGCCATGTAGTGATTAAAAAAAAACTGGGGGGAAACAACACTCCTAGAGTCCTGGCTCCCTGCTATGGCAAGAAGCAAAAAGCAGGGATGATCCAGCACCATGGAAAGCTGCCTTATACCGAGGCAGACCATTAGTCCATCTAGCTAAGTATTGTCTGTACCCGCCTTCCCTAACATGGTGCCCTCCATCAGTGGAAGCTGATCCGTTAGGGCAAATGGGGCACTGCCCCACCAACCTCGGCCTTGATTCCTCCAAGCCCACCTGCCTTCTGGGTTACAACCAGTCCAGTGGGTGGCTCTGGCTGTCTTCTTCCTCCTCCTCCTTAGACTCAGTGTTGTCGTCCTTGTCAAACTCTGCAGGAGAACAAAGCTGGAATGAGTTGGCCCTCCTTGTGATTGGCTCTAGCTCTCCCTACTGCTGGGCTCCCTGCTTTCCCCCCCACCAGTCCCACTGGACACCAGCCACCACTGCCCTCCATATATTATTAGGCTATAGCTCTCATCCTCTCTGACTATTGACCGTGCTGCCTGGGGCTAATGGGAGTTGGTATCCAAAAGATCTGGAGGGCCTCAGGTTGGAGGAGGCTGGTCTAAAAACTGAAGGGCAGCAACGCTCCAGGGTTTCAGACAGGGATCTTTCCCAAAGCTACTTGGAGATGTCTGGGACTTTCTGCATGTCAAGCTATGGCCCTTTCTCTTGTTCCTCTGAGCACCAGCACCCAGGCGAGCACATCACGGGCAAGCAGTTGCCCCAGGATACAGTATTAAGTCTCCTTCTCATCTCCTAATATGAAGGGCAGATTCCCTTGGGAACTGTTGCACTGGCGCCGAGCCAACGCACACCCGCCACCTCTCCTTTATGAAAGCAGGAGTTCAGATGTGTCATAATGCTGCAGGAACAATCTGTTCATTAAAATAGGGATCTATTTTTGAAGTGCCAGCAGCGCTCCGCCTCTCCAGTGTGGACGATGCACACAAAGCAGGCGAGGGGGCAGCACACAGAGCCATTGGCAACCCTTGCACACAGGTAGGGTGCAGCAGTTGGAGTGTTGCACTTCAACCAGGAAGACCTCTGTTTATTAGTTATTGATTTATTAATAAATGTTTTTTGATGCCACCGTATCATAAAACATCAGGGCGGTGTACATTAAAACATAAAATACCGTCCAAAACAGTACAGATAATCATCAGTGTGACTGGCTAATCAAAAAATTAAAACAGTGGCATAGGCCCGTCTGCAAAAATAAAAACGTCTTCAAGCGATGCCTGCCCAATCTCTGCTGGAAGAGTGTTCCATGCATGGGACTGGTGACACTAAGTGCTCCACTTCTGGTCGAGGCAGGGATATAAGGGCTTAGCTGGTCCTTAGGGTATCCTGAGCCCACGTTTTCAGGGCTTTGCGCATCGACACAAGGGCCATCGACCTGGCCCAGTAGCACATTGGCAGCTAGTGCAGATGTTTTAGCAGAGGCATGAAATGCTGTTGGCCATCTGCCCCTATCAGTGGCCTAGTACCAGCTGGAGCTTCTAGACCAGTCCCAAGGGCAGCCCTACATAGGGTTTAAATCTCCACTCACACGCAAACCTTACTGACGATGCTTCCAGACTTGTCGCTACTTTGGGGTGGGATGCAATCACGTTTCAGCAAATTCAGATGCAAATTGTGCAGTTATAGTTAATTGGGAGGGACTGGACTTTTTGTGATAAGGAAAGTGACAGGAAAGAAAAGTGTGAGATAATGCTTGCTTTGATGCAATGACGGGCTTATCCACTTGGCGATTTACTGTGGATCTGGTGCTACTTGCATCCTCTTTTAATTTGCATGGTTCACATGACATTGCAGGCAAGCAGAAGCTATCACGCAGTTTCCCCCTTTAAATCCATATTAACCCAATCCTGATAAGGGAAAAAGTCTCCACTTCGTATCTCTAGGGCTTGCAGATGTTTTGCTCACATGCTCTTAGGTGAATGTGTTAATTGTTCCCCTCTCCACGCCCACTCTCTCCTCCCTTCATTCATTTCATATCCTCTGGGCTGAAGAGCAACTTCCGCCGCTCTCTCCCGTTTTCAAAGTAATGCTCGGACAAGAAAGAGGGGGTGGAGAGAGAATGTCTGGGGGGAAAAAAAGTCTAAATCAGTCACAGCGGGGGCCACTTTAAAAAACAACCACCACCTCTGTACCTGCCTCCAAGTTATTATTTTGATCAAGTGAGGTTATTATTTGCAAGCAATGGGCTCTGTTTCCAGAGTATCTAATCCCCCTTTCTCCCCCAGCCTTTCCCCCTGGATGTTTCATTGCAAAGAGGGGGGGTGTCTGGTCAGTTTCATTGTTTCTTGTCAATTGCATGCTGAGGTGCTCTCCGGCTTCAGCCTTGAAGCCGGAACAACTGCATCCTACTTGTGTGAATGGAAAATAGCAGATTGGAAGCTAGCATTGAGTAAGAAGTGTGGACCTTGAAAATTTATTATGCTGGTAAAAGCAGTGTCTTTAGTACTAAGTTAGGCTCCTGTGTGGATAAGCCCGACATCTAACTTTCCTGCGAATTGGGGTGAATGCTCATTAAATAGCCAACATTGTCTAATATCCCTGCAAACAAGTCAGGATAAATGCTCAATAAGCAAGTCATGTGAAAGCACCTAGAGTGACCTCAGAACAGCCTTTTTTCAATATAGCCTCCCTCACAGGGTTTTTGTGAGGATAAAAAGGGAAAGTGATGTATGCTGCCTTGAGCTCAATGGAAGACAAGCAGGACAAAAATGTTATGAAAATAAACAGCTGCACAAATAAAATCCAATGAGGCTGGGTCACACAAGGATACAGCTCACCCATTTAAAGGAGGTGCCAGTTGCATGTAGTCAGCACTGAAGAAGAGATTGCCTCTGAACATGTTTAAAGTTCATTTTTTTCTACTATCTGATTACTTGTCATCATTTACATCTGGGATGGGCAATCTCAGGCCCAGGGGCCAAATGTGGCCCTTCAAGCCTCTATATCTGACCCTCAGGACTCTCCCCTGTCCCCACCTCCTCCCCAGCCACATTCTCTTCTGATTCTGCTTTACACCTCCCTTGTGTGTCTTTGCCTGGATGGAATGTGTCCCTGAATTCAGATAATGCCTTGTGGTTGCCTGGATGGAAGTTACAGAGGGTTGTATACAGTATGTGTGTATAGAAACTGTCCTACTGTGAAAATGTAAAAATCTGCATCCCTTTCTCTATCTGCTTTTGGCTGTGGCCCTGCCCACCACGGCCATGTGGCCCCTGGAAGGTTGTTTCAGATGAAAAAGGTTCCCCACCCCTGACCCACAGGTCTGGGCTTAGGGGATGCAGGTACTGAGGCCAGAGAGCATGATTGGATACATTAAGCCTTGGCACCTCTCATTTGAAGCACATTCGCCCTGGATTTTGCCTCCTCTGGGGTGGAAGGAAGAGCTCTTCTCTGCCCAAAGGCAGCAAGGTGATGCCTACGTTGTAAAGACTCTACATGTTTGGCTACAGGCGCCACTTGAATCTTAACTGTCCTTCTGCACTATGGAATGGTCTGGTCTACAGATGGCTCCACTCCAGCCCTTTTCTCTTTAATAGGACACTTGGAGATGGGAACTACTAAGGGCCCCAGGAGTGGAAAACAAATTCTCCCCTGACATCCCAGCAGCAATGATGAGCAAATCTGGATTTCACACACACACACACACACACTTTGTTAGTGAAGTTAGCTTAGACAGGTTGGCGCCAAAGGACAGCTGTCTCTTTGTGAAGCTCTGAAGATGTGTGTGCACATCCCTTTTGTTGGATTGTCCATTCAACGGGTTGGAACAATGGTACCTGTTGGAACAGACTGTTCACAGGGTAACTCAACACCAGCACTTTATCTGTTGGCCGATCTGCCTGAATGGCACTCGCCACCTCCAAGGGACCAAACCTCACTTGACCTGATTGAGGTTGCAAGATAATGTGATGGCCCAGCCATGGCTGGGGAGGCATCTCAGTAATTTTCCACAAATGCTACTGAGAGTGAGGAGGTCTCAGAAAGACAGAGCAGCACTTCTTAGCATTCTGTCCTTCTCTGTGTAGATCTGTCAAGCAAATACTTACATCAGGTGTGAGGAACCTTTGACCTTCCAAGTGTTGCTGAACTACAACTCCATCAGCCCCAGCCAGCATGGCCAATGGCCAGGGATGATGGGAGTTGTAGTTCAGCAAAGGTTCCCCACACCTGGCTTACATGGTGGAGGCACATTTCCCCTCATGCTGAGAGCTGTAATAAGGAGAAAAGATCCCCAAGCCTTGAGATGAAATTAGCAGGTCATGGAGGTTAATTTTCCCATAGGCCAAGGGTAGCCAACATAGTGCCCTCCAGATGTGTTTGAACTAGACCTCCCATCAACCCTAACCAGCATGGCCAATGGTCAGGGATGATGGTTGGGCATCTGTCTAGATTTTGGAAGTGTAATACTGAAAATGCCTGATTGAGGCATATGATGTGAGCATGTCCAGTGATATATTCTTTTTGGTCTGAAGTTGTTGTGCATATTAGTTTTGTACTGGCAAAATCTTTGATATTTGCAGATGTTCATATAATTTTAAATTTTATTCCCGTGATATTGGGATTAATGGCGGGACAACAAAAATGGATTTATGGTCGTTAAGAGATTTATACTTCAAGTCTAAAAGGCTGAACACCCATCATCCGTTATGCAACAATCTGAGGACCTCACTGCTTTTGGCTACATTGGAACATATTTTCTGTAAATGCCAATATTGTGTGGATACTTATTTGGACCTCTGCAGGGTTTATATCAATTTATTTGTTCAATTTTAGATGGAAGTATTGGAGATTAGTGTTTTCACAGTGTGAGTGCACAGCGTTTTTTATGGTTGTGGTTTTTTAAAAAAAATTATTTTTCTTCTTTGTTATTTATTTATTTTATTTGTTTCATTTATAGACCGCCCATAGCGAGTGGCTCTCTGGGCGGTGTACAAAAAGGTTAAAATACAAAATATCAACAATAAAATCAGACAACAAACAATAAACACAAGCAGCAACTAAAGAAAAAATAAAAAATAAAAAAATTAAATTATAACATAAACGCTTAAAATGCCTGGGAGCATAGCCAGGTCTTAACCTGGCGCCGAAAAGATAGAAGCGTAGGCGCCAGGCGTACTTCTTCGGGGAGGCTGTTCCACAGTTCGGGGGCCACTACAGAAAAGGCCCTAGATCGAGTAACTGTCCTCCGGGCTTCTCGATGGGTTGGTACCCGGAGGAGGGCCTTAGATGCTGAGCGAAATGACCGGGTATTTATTTATTTATTTAAAAAAGGAATGTTTGTTGGGGATTGAGTCCAGCAACATTTAGAGGGTACCACATTGGCTACTCCGGTCAATGTCTTTAGGTCAAGAAGATGAAAGGAACATAGGAATCTGTCTTTGATGAGGTCAGGTTATTTCTCCATCTAGTCCAGTATTGTTTCTTTGCGTAACAGCACTTCAGCATCTTAACCAGTGTTTTTCCCTACTGGAAATGCCAGGGGTTGAACTTAGGACTTGAACACAGCATGTGTTCAACCACTGAGCGATGGTCTCTTCCCTGATGATAGTGACCTGCCACATCCACTCCATAGTTGCATGCACACAGCAGCAGTCACTGCTGCCAAGTAAAGTAGAAGCCTAACGCACATACTTAATGCTTTCATCATAGAGGTGCAGTAACATAGAAGGTTCAGATGGGCCAATTTCTCAGTGCTGTACAGCGGAAATCTATGGAACACAACTGAAGCATTTTACCACCTCTTTGGCAGGGATTTGTGGAAGGTCCAATTCCACTAGGGACCAATACCAGCTGTGAGCCTCTTCTTGAATGCTCTCCCACTGATCATATTTCAATCCTTGATCACCTGTGGCAGGGATGGGCAGCCTGGTGCCCTTCAGATATTGCTGCCCCCCCACAACTCCCATCAGCCCCAGCTAGCATGGCCAATAGGCAGGGATGATGGGAATAGTATTTCAGCAACATCTGGAGGGCCACGGGTCCCACATCCCAGACCTCTTTGGGCATAAGTGTCACAGAGTGATCATTTTTCCATCCCCAATGCTGAAAGGCTCCTGTGATTGTTACTCCCCACGCCCACTACTATTCTTGTATCTTCACAAGGTCATTCTACAGAGTTGGTTGGCATCACATCAAGCAAAGTGGAAGAACAAGGACATAAGATATCTCAGAGTAAAACTTCCATACAACTTCAATACTTCAATTAGAGGCAATATTGATTCTTTGCTACTGAGGGTATAAAAAGATGTGCCCAAATGGGGAAAGCATAACCTGTCCTTAGCAGGACAGGATTGCATCTACTCAGTGTGGAAATTCTGCCTAAGTTCCTCACTTGCTCACCTTCCTGTTAGTGAAGAAAATGAAATATACTTGGCTTATACTTCTTTATTTATTTATTAAATTTATTAGTCGCCCATCTGGCTGGCTGTCCAGCCACTCTGGGCGACGTACAAAATAAAAACATACAAATACATTAAAACATTAAAAATCTCAACAATAATAATAAAACCTAACCCACCCCACTTCATCTTTTCTCTAGCCTTAAAATAACCCAAAAAGAGTGGATGGTCATTATTCTTTGCAACAATGTTCACCTGCTCATTTAGTTGCCTTACCTTGCTTTCACTCTCACTTGCCATCACTTCCCTCAGTGACACCACCACACCACTTGACTGGGTGGAATCAGCCATGTGATTCCTGCAGGAAGCACTGGCTTCACTTTCAGTTGTCCTCATTTGTCCTCAGTGATATTGTCATGTAGCCTGCTCTGAATGCAAAATATGATATCATTGTGTTCAGTACGTGATCCCTGATTGGCTAGGATCATCAATGTAACTAATCCAGGAAGAAGCAATAGCCCAGGGCAGGGGGAATAGAACAAAAACAATTGCACCCAAATGAAGCCACCATGGCAAACAGAATTTTTAAAAAGTATTTACACAAAGCGTTTCTGGGGAGAAAATCTTTATTCTAGCAAAATTACTGTTTCTGACCCTCATGTTGAAACTTGAGAATATTTGGCATACTCCTAGGTATTGTCAATTTTTTCTGCTTATTCAAGGAGCGTTTTAAAAGTGGACTGGTAATTGCAATGTGCTGTTAAAAGTAAGAAAAGCCAGCAAGGGATTGTTTTGGGGATCCCTAGTTTCTTGGCTTTTAAGCTCTGGTGTAATGATTATAGCCTTTATATCTTCTGCATACTCACCTCTCTCTCTATAAATATATATTTAATCAGGAATTAATTTGGAATGCATAATGCTAATAATCAGAACTGTGAGGCCAGCATGATCAACATCCATTCCCTATGCCATACTCTCTCAAGTCTCATCGTGGGTGTGTGGGTGTGGGTGTGTGGGGAAGGTGATTAATACATATGAAGTGTAAATCCACATTTTATGGGTCTGAGAGAGACTGCCCCAGTGATATGTGTGTACCAGGGTATGAGGGATAGGGATTTTGCAGATTGTATTTGATCAGAAGGAAAGTTCAGGAAATTTGGAGAATGCTCTTTGGTTAATGAGAATGTGTGCTCATGTTTCATGAGGTTGTTTGAATGAAAGCAATACCATTTAATGGAAGAAAGGCGTCTGCAAGAGGGTTCCAGTTGTTTATAAAAGGAATGTGACAGTGAGTTATAGAAGTAAAATAGACAGTGCAAAATGCTGTACAATGGATTTTGCATTAGACAATGTAAAATAGTGTGCAATAGATGGTTCAAAATTAGTGTGCAATAGCTGTTATAATAATAGTGTGCAATAGATTTTGCAACAGATGCCATAAAATACTGTGCAATAGAGCCCACACATGGTGAGGCTGCATGTCATTGGACTGTTTGTGTGCCTGTGTGTCCGCCTATTTGTCTGTGAGAGTATATTTGTGTGTGCCTATCCTACGTGTAAAAGCCTGCCCTTTTTTTAGTATGTGTGGTGCTCCTCATCCTAAAATACAAGTCCGTGTCCAAAGAGATATTTTTTGGCAGGACCAACTCCAGGTTTGAGAGTGTCCTGGGCAAAGTGTCCTCTGGTCAGTGGGACCTGGTGGGCTTTCATGGCTGTGGTGCCGACACTCCAAGCAGCACTGGTCAACTGGCTCTATCCAATCTTTGCATTTCACGCAATGTCCCAAAGAATGCTAGGCCAGGGGCATTGTGGGAAATTAAAGGGTGGGTAGATCC
Source organism: Rhineura floridana (assembly GCF_030035675.1). NCBI lineage: Eukaryota > Metazoa > Chordata > Lepidosauria > Squamata > Rhineuridae > Rhineura > Rhineura floridana. The sequence goes on along the minus strand of NC_084493.1, from coordinate 22,508,769 downwards.
AGCCACCTGTCACTGCTTGGAGTGCCAGTCCAGGGAAAAACATAAGCAGGCATCAGTAGTGGCCCTACCAGAGGGCTGGGGCCCTAGAAGCTGCCCAAGGATGCCAGCTCCAAATTCCAGTAAAATGCATGTAAGTACTCAACAGCTGGTGAGCATTTTACTAGTAATGGCTTCCATAGACATGTGCTGGCATGTGCAGTGGGGAGCACCAATCATATTATTTTAAAAAAACCCACCAACAGGATTTGTATGGGGTATAGGTATGCACCAATCTATTTTGCAAAGGTTTCCCAGGCTTTGTCCGCCTTGTGTCCTGTAACTCTTGTCTGTCTGTCTCTTTAGAATGACTCCTGGGGAAAGCAGTATTCCTATGCGCTGTTCAAGGCCATGAGCCACATGCTGTGCATCGGCTACGGGCAGCAAGCCCCAGTGGGCATGTCCGACGTATGGCTCACTATGCTGAGCATGATCGTCGGGGCCACCTGCTATGCCATGTTCATCGGCCACGCCACAGCCCTCATCCAGTCTTTGGATTCCTCGCGTCGACAGTATCAGGAGAAGGTAGGTGCTCTGCTTTGTGGACAGTGGGAGGGTGTGTGTGTGTGTTCAACCAGCTTACCCTCCAAATGAAGGAACATTTGAATGACAATAACCACACCTGCCCCCCAGTCACCACCCCATTCATAGCCACATCCACACCATACATTGAAAGCACTCTTATACCACTTCAGCAGTCAAGACTTTCCCCACAGAATCCTGGGAACCGTAGTCTGTTAAGGGTGTTGGGAGACCCCTATTCCCCTCCCAGAGCAACAATTCACAAAGTTCCTTGGGGAAAGGGACTGACTGTTAAAACACTCTGGGAATTGGAGATCTGTGAAGGGAATAGGGGTCTCCTAACAACTCTCAGCACCTTTAACAGACCACAGTTCCCAGGATTCTTTGAGGGAAGCCATGAATTTGAGGAAACCAAATTGGGGGTGGCCGCCATTGTCTCCTCAGACTGCACTGAGACATTTTTGCACCTGGGGAACTCTGGGGAGAAGGCGGCTTCTGCCAGATGTTGACTATCAAGAGGATACTGCTGCTGTTACCACAAATGGTAGGTCCCCATGTATATTATGACCACCACCACTCCATTACCTCCCAAGTTTGCTCTCCCTCAAATTTCATTAGGTCCCAATTTCTAGCCAGAAGTTCTCAGGCAAGACTTTTTGGCTTAGCCTTAGTTAAAGCAGGAAGTAAGCAAGTAGCACGTCCAATGTTAAAGCACAAAAACTCTTCTGGATTGAGACAAGCCCAAAGAGTGTGTGTTTTAACTTTAGCATGTTTTGATATTTATCTTGCTTTTTTAAAGGCCTGAGACAATGGGATTCCTTAACCACTCTTAGGTTGTGTGCCCACTATACATTTAAAACACATTTAAAGTACATAACTTCCCCTAAAGAATCCTGGGAACTGTAGTGTGTTAAGGATGCAGGGAATTGTAGTTCTGGAAAGGGTCAACTACAGTTCCCAGGATTCTTTGGGGGAAGTCATGTGCTTTTTATGTTTGGTGTGTCTGCAGCCTTGGGGCACTGTTTTTCAACCCTGGGTCCCCAGATGTTGTCGGACTACAATTCTTATCATCCTTGGCCATTGGCTGAGCTGGCTGAGGTTGATGGGAGTTGTAGTCCAACAACATCCAGGAACCCAAGGGTGAAGAACAGTGTATTAAAGAACACACAAGCTAGAAAACCCAGACAAGCAATCTGAATTCATAAAGAAAGGCAGGAGTATTATGCCAGTTCCCAATCTTATGAATTACATTAACTAATTAACTATTCTCTTTGTTATTTTGGGGGTATTAATGATGTTTGGAGCATCCTGGAGAGGATCTTGAGGCACAAAATTTTGGGGGTGAGGGACGGGGTTTTTTTGTGTCTGTAGTTTGTCTGTATGCCTCTGCGTTTTGATCATGTTTGCCTTGTGCCATAACTTGCTGTCCAACAGACATACTTTCCGTTCCGTTCCGTTCGTAGGGTTTGGCTCTGAGTTATCTTGTTCTGAGTTCTGCGATTGAGTTCATTGTGATTTACTAGACTTTCTGATGGGGTGGTGTGACTGTTTGTGGTTTGGTGTAATTGGATGCTCTGCAACTGGTGGATCTCTCCTCCCCAGTTTTGGGAAGGGACCATAGCTCAGTGGTAGAGTTCATGCTTTCCATGCAGAAGGTCCCAAGCTGCATCACTGGCTTTAACTGAGATGCAGTCAGGTAGCAACTACAGATGCTGGAGAATTGGGGGGGGGGGAGGAAGGAAAAGGAAGTGGAAATTGCTACAGGTTGCGGTTCGTCTGTGGTCAGGAACAGAAGTCAGTCGAGCATATACAATCAGTATTCATTCATACTGTTGTTGTTTTAAGTTCTCAAACGATATGTAATTAATGACTTTTTTATTACATTGCTTCGGTTTCCTTTACATTGAAATGAATGTAAGTTATGTAAATTGAGTAAATATTTACATAAGTTATGTAAGTTATGTAACTTGTGTTAAATAACAGCCAGCGAGGCAACTAATGTTGTATTTGGCAGAAACTGAACTGCAGTGGAACAGAAACAGCTTTGATTGTGACGAATACAGGTTTGAACAGAAAACACTGCCTTCTGACATCCCTAGTACAACTGACAGGATAGACTGCCCAAGACCCTGTAGAGCTACTCCCAGTCAAAGTAGACTATAGTGGGCTAGGAGGACTAATAGCGTGTCTGCAGAATGCAGTTTCCTACATTCTCAGTGCCAATGAAGCTACGCTTACTATTGTCCAATGTTGCAATCTGCTGCTGTGTGATTTATGCTCCCTTGCTCTCTTAGTGACCAAAGCCTGATTCAGTTGGGCTGGAAGAGACTGCTCAGAGATATGCCGTCTGACCCTGCCCCAAACCTCCATGCATTCAAGGATACCATTTACATGGAGCTGACATGGGGACACCAGAATGTGTATAGGCTCATGTACATGAAATCCAGGATCTTGCAGCACTTGAAGACAATGCATGTTTGAGTGGGCACTTACTAGCTTGGCACAAGCAGTACCCTTGAATGCAAGCAGGGCTGGCACTGATAGTCAGCATGGTCAGGCATCTGCCAAGGACCCACACCACTGCAGCGGGTGCATTGACAAGAGCACTCCTGAACTTGCTCCTTCTCTTCACTATTGCAATCTGCTTGCTTGTTTATTCACCTCTTGTTCTGGCCCTGACAAGAGTGGCGGTGAGAAAGAGGAGCAGTAGATGATCATGGTTGTTAGAGTTACTTGAGGAGGGGCCCCACAGAGAGGTATTGTCCAAGGGAATGATTAGAGCAGAGCAGCAAGTCCCTTCTACAAGCAGATGTGTATGCTAATAAATAAAATAATACAAAGAACTTTGCAAGGGAAAGGACAAATTTCCCAGTCACTGGAAAGCTCTTGGAGAGGAGCATGCAATCGGATATTGGGGAAATGCATTTACTGCTTATTTAATGCTGGTTGTTCGATCCATTGTGAAATCTTCCTTGCCCTTTGCTCAGTGCCTTCCCCATTGGCCATCCTAAAACCAGATTTGGGCTATGGAGTAGTCTCTAGGGATGTTTTAAAATATATTTTAATATGTTTTAAAGTCTGTTTTTATGCTGTTTTAAAGGGTTTTTAATGTTTTTGTTTGCTGGGCTGGGCTCCTAGGAGGAAGATAGACAGACAGACAGACAGACAGACAGATAGAGAGAGAGAGAGAGAGAGAGAGAGAGAGAGACAGACAGACAGACAGACAGACAGACAGACAGGGATGAATGAATCTGTCATTTTGGTTCTCTCAGTTTCTCGTTCTTCCAATCTTAAATTCAGTTCCCCACATTCCCACAGCAATTTATGATCTTTTAAAAAGACCTTCATAATTTTTTTCAGCATTTTAGTGCCCATTTCTCCCAATAAATATATTTTTGCATGAAGTTTTGACTAATATACACATTTTGCAAGCAATTTTCTCTAATATAAATGCATTTTGTATATTATTTTCACTAATGTAAGCACTTTATGCACATTACCTGCAAATTGATGCATTTTTATACATATTGGCTGAAGAACTGCATCACAACATTCAGAGAAGTGTGAATTTCAAAGGGTAGCTGTGTTTTGGTTCACAGATTGGCTCGAGAAGTGCAGACTGAATTGAATTGAATTTCTCCTTGGTCCCTACTAGTCACTAGATGAAGGGGTGCTCATCCACGCCAGGAAAGATGCTGGTCCTAAGAGAGCCCCTGGATTCTGCTGAACATTCATGGGTCAGAGGAAATACATGACGGTGTGTGTTTTCCCTTCTGCCCCAGAGTTTCAGGGGATAAGGCCAGGTGAATGTGCTGTTTTTTGCTCAACATCCAATACAGCTATCCCCTTCCTACCTGATTCACATCCCCTGTGTGTTACTGCAAATCTGTCGGCAGAGACGTGTCTTTTTAATTTTTGGATTGCACCTGGGAGAGTGAAAAGTGGGTAGAAAGAATTGATGATGACAATAATAGAAGTCAAATGTCTCTGTGTGTGAGAGAGGAGGAGAGGGCACACACATATTTCTTTGAATAGAGTGTGCTGGATTGAAGCAGGAAAGGAAATTGTTGCGAGTGTTGTTCTGCAAACGCTTGCACAAAAATCTCACAGTTGGGATGGTAGAGAAATTCAGTTATGGATGGTGAAGGCTTAGTTTGCATATAAAGGTGAATTTACTCAATTCACGCTGTCTGAAACAATATGTGAGCTGAAACACCACCATCCTTTGAAATTAGCTGAATTTTGCAATACAGCTCTCCATCCACTTGTGTACAAAAATGCATCCAGTGTGGGAAAGTATGTATATAAATGCATTTTTTACCAAACATAGCATACAAAAAGTGCCTTATATAAGGGAAAATTGCTGTGCAAAAAGGTGGATGTTAGGCAAAACTGCATAGAAACATATGTATATTAGGAGAGATTTTGCAATAAAATGCTGATGACTTTTCATAAGAACTTTTTAAAAAACACACACACACAAACTGATATAGAAATGTGGAGAATTGGACTTAAAGTCAGAAAAATGAGAATATGGGAGAAACTGAGATTGACATATTCGCCCATCCCTGGCTGGACATTAGCTGAAGGAAAATCACTGTTCTGCACACAGTTGCACAAGAGATCTCACAGGGCTGTAGCACTTCCCTGCTGTTGCTTGTGCAAGGGGATGCACAAGCTCTCATGCAAGTGTGAGGACACCTTTGGGTTTAATTTCATCTTTCTTATGCAGCGTTCTAGCATGAGGTGCAAAACAGCCCTTCTGTGAGTGGGTGGCATCTTCCACACGTGGAAGGGCACCTTTGGGTCCAATCTCCTGTTCATTATATACTGGATTTTTTCTCCTGCCCATCACATTAGTATAGGTAGCAGTCACCTTGTGTGTTTTGCTAAAAAAAAAAAAAAGTATAAATATAGGGAGAAAAGATTTAGAATACAGGTCAGGAGATTGGGAATACAAAAAAGGAGATAACAAAAAAGGTATGATGGTTTACCGTAGATGAACCGAAGTGCAATGTACAACATTTTGAAAGACAAGTTTATGCCAAATTTCTTTGAGCTTGCTAGTTGCTAGTGCAGACTCAGCATGTTTGTGTATTAAATATTTATGCCCATCAGATATCAAAGGACCTTCCTTCCTTCCTTCCTTCCTTCCTTCCTTCCTTCCTTCCTTCCTTCCTTCCTTCCTTCCTTCCTTCCTTCCTTCCTTCCTTCCTTCCTTCCTTCCTTAAGAACATAAGAACATAAGAAGAGCCTGCTGGATCAGGCCAGTGGCCCATCTAGTCCAGCATCCTGTTCTCACAGTGGCCAACCAGGTGCCTGGGGGAAGCCCGCAAGCAGGACCCGAGTGCAAGAACACTCTCCCCTCCTGAGGCTTCCGGCAACTGGTTTTCAGAAGCATGCTGCCTCTGACTAGGGTGGCAGAGCACAGCCATCATGGCTAGTAGCCATTGATAGCCCTGTCTTCCATGAATTTGTCTAATCTTCTTTTAAAGCCATCCAAGCTGGTGGCCATTACTGCATCTTGTGGGAGCAAATTCCATAGTTTAACTATGCGCTGAGTAAAGAAGTACTTCCTTTTGTCTGTCCTGAATCTTCCAACATTCAGCTTCTTTGAATGTCCACGAGTTCTAGTATTATGAGAGAGGGAGAAGAACTTTTCTCTATCCACTTTCTCAATGCCATGCATAATTTTATACACTTCTATCATGTCTCCTCTGACCCGCCTTTTCTCTAAACTAAAAAGCCCCAAATGCTGCAACCTTTCCTCGTAAGGGAGTCGCTCCATCCCCTTGATCATTCTGGTTGCCCTCTTCTGAACCTTTTCCAACTCTATACAACCCCGAGGTCTCTCTCCTGGTCGGTCACCGCCAGTTCAGACCCCATGAGTGTATATGTGAAATTAAGATTTTTTGCTCCAATATGCATAATTTTACACTTGTTTATATTGAATTGCATTTGCCATTTTTCCGCCCATTCACTCAGTTTGGAGAGGTCTTTTTGGAGCTCTTCGCAATCCCTTTTTGTTTTAACAACCCTGAACAATTTAGTGTCGTCAGCAAACTTGGCCACTTCACTGCTCACTCCTAATTCTAGGTCATTAATGAACAAGTTGAAAAGTACAGGTCCCAATACCGATCCTTGAGGGACTCCACTTTCTACAGCCCTCCATTGGGAGAACTGTCCGTTTATTCCTACTCTCTGCTTTCTGCTTCTTAACCAATTCCTTATCCACAAGAGGACCTCTCCTCTTATTCCATGACTGCTAAGCTTCCTCAGAAGCCTTTGGTGAGGTACCTTGTCAAACGCTTTTTGAAAGTCTAAGTACACTATGTCCACTGGATCACCTCTATCTATATGCTTGTTGACACTCTCAAAGAATTCTAATAGGTTACTGAGACAGGACTTTCCCTTGCAGAAGCCATGCTGACTCTGCTTCAGCAAGGCTTGTTCTTCTATGTGCTTAGTTAATCTAGCTTTAATTATACTTTCTACCAGTTTTCCAGGGACAGAAGTTAAGCTAACTGGCCTGTAATTTCCGGGATCCCCTCTGGATCCCTTTTTGAAGATTGGCGTTACATTTGCCACTTTCCAGTCCTCAGGCACGGAGGAGGACCCAAGGGACAAGTTACATATTTTAGTTAGCAGATCAGCAATTTCACCTTTGAGTTCTTTGAGAACTCTCGGGTGGATGCCATCCGGGCCCGGTGATTTGTCAGTTTTTATATTGTCCATTAAGCTTAGAACTTCCTCTCTCGTTACCACTATTTGTCTCAGTTCCTCAGAATCCCTTCCTGCAAATGTTAGTTCAGGTTCAGGGATCTGCCCTATATCTTCCACTGTGAAGACAGATGCAAAGAATTCATTTAGCTTCTCTGCAATCTCCTTATCGTTCTTTAGTACACCTTTGACTCCCTTATCATCCAAGGGTCCAATTGTCTCCCTAGATGGTCTCCTGCTTTGAATGTATTTATAGAATTTTTGGTTGTTGGTTTTTATGTTCTTAGCAATGTGCTCCTCGAATTCTTTTTTAGCATCCCTTATTGTCTTCTTGCATTTCTTTTGCCAGAGTTTGTGTTCTTTTTTATTTTCTTCATTCGGACAAGACTTCCATTTTCTGAAGGAAGACTTTTTGCCTCTAAGAGCTTCCTTGACTTTGCTCGTTAACCATGCTGGCATCTTCTTGGCCCTGGTGGTACCTTTTCTGATCTGCGGTATGCACTCCAGTTGAGCTTCTAATATAGTGTTTTTAAACAACTTCCAAGCATTTTCGAGTGATGTGACCCTCTGGACTTTGTTTTTCAGCTTTCTTTTTACCAATCCCCTCATTTTTGTGAAGTTTCCTCTTTTGAAGTCAAATGTGACCGTGTTGGATTTTCTTGGCAATTGGCCAGTTACATGTATGTTTAATTTAATAGCACTGTGGTCACTGCTCCCAATCGGTTCAACAACACTTACATCTCGCACCAGGTCCCGGTCCCCACTGAGGATTAAGTCCAGGGTTGCCGTCCCTCTGGTCGGTTCCATGACCAACTGGTCTAGGGAATAGTCATTTAGAATATCTAGAAACTTTGCTTCTTTGTCTTTTTTTTTTTTTTTTTCAATAATTTTTATTCAGATTTTCATAAAACATACAAGACAAAATCATAAAACATTCAAAGACAAAAAACAAAATCAAAAATAGTTAAACAAAAAGAAAAAAAGAAAAAAAAAAACAAAAATAAAAAATAAAGAGTAAAATATTGACTTCCCATTTGTCAAAGATCAAATCAGTTATAAGTCTATAATATATAACAATCCTGTCTCTTAAGTCATATTATAAAATCACTTTCCTCCAGTAGTTATCTTACTTAATCATCAAATCTCATAAACATTACTTTATTCTTTCCACAAAAAGTCAAAGAGAGGTTTCAATTCTTTAAGAAATATATCTATCAATTTTTTTTCCAGATAAGCATATCGATTAATCCATCTCATTACTAATTATGATAATCTTATTGTCATAACCATAGTCAAAATAAACATTTCAATTAATCCATCACATCAGAATCTGTTAGGTTCAATAATTTCAGTAGCCATTGTTCTATTATCTCTATTAGTTCCATTTTCCATCTTCCATCTTCAGTAGTCTTGTTAAGTCCAGTAATTTCAATATCCAATCTTCCATTATCAGTATTCCATAATAATCTTGCTGTCAAAGCCATAGTCATATAGTAAGAGTCTGATGGGGATTACCTCTATCCCAAATATTTTCTTGCCATCCATTCTGAATAGGTTGCTGAAATACTGCTGTAAAATCATATCTCTGTTCTTTTTTTCAAAATACACTGGGTCATCTCTTAAAAGTTTTTCCATTGTCACATGGCTGCAGTTAATTCCATAGATTTTCTCTATATTGGGCTCCATCACATCATTCCAGTCCAGAAGATTATCCATGCCATTGATAACTTTATCTCTAGAATCTTCATTCATTTCTTCAGAGATAACATTGAGTTCCAAACAATAGATTTTATTTCTAAAGTCCATAGACTCCAAATCTTGTTCCTGTTCCACGTTGGTTCCAATCTCCGGGATCTCCTCTCTCACAGGGACCCCTATTCCAGTCTCCAGGGTCACCTCTCTCACAGGGACCCCTGTTCCAATCTCCGGGGTCTCCTCTCTCACAGGGACCCCTTCCAGGGTCACCTCTCTCACAGGGACCCTTATATCTTTAATCTCCTGCTTCATTTTACTCAATTCAATTTTCATTATCTCAATCTCATCCATTATTTTCTGAAACATAGTTATTTCCAGATTTTCAGCCACTTTCTTAATTGCCATTTTAAAAGAAAAATATAGGAAAACCACTTCTTATTTCAGCAACAATTGGGTTAATACTCCAAACTTGGTGACATCACAGTATAAACAGAGCAGACAGCCTTATCTCTCCAATAGTTAAGTAAACAAAATGCAGTTCCCAGGATCGAAACAATTAATGGCAATCGTCAAGAAACAGATTCGTCAAAATAAAATAGACCAAAAAGAGAGTAGTCTCAAAACAGTATAATATTTTTCAAAATAAAAATCTGGAATAGAAATCCCTCTTCTGTGTATATCTTTAGAATGCAAATCCAGGACAGCTTTTTGCAACAAAAACAGAGATAAGCTATTAATTAGTGCGTAGCAGAGAGAAGTTATGGCTCCCCAGTGAGATGTCAAAAACTGATCAATCTGGCAAATCTCTTTTAAACAGCAACAATTTAAGTCAAGTAAAAGAAAAATATAGAAAGAAGGGTGCTTGCCTGTTAGTGCGTTCTCTCTTAGAAGATAAGATAAACGTTCGCTTTTCCAGATAGAGCTTGCTGTTGAAAATCCGTCCCACCTTCGTCGGCTGGACCTCGTCCCATAAATTAATGAGATCTGGTCGTCCCAACAAAAATAGGCTTTGAGGTTAATCTCTTCGTTTCTCCCTACCCGGGAGAAGTTTAATCAGTCAAAAAAAAAAGAAAAAACTGACTGATATATCTGAATAAGCTTCTTTTGAGGCAGGAGCCCGTCTCAAAAGCAGGCACAGGCTAAGTCACCCTTCCCGGAAGTCCAAACTTTGCTTCTTTGTCATGACTGGAACACATATGCGGCCAGTCTATGTCCGGGTAGTTGAAGTCACCCATTACTACCACATTTCCTAGTTTGGATGCTTCCTCAATTTCATATCTCATCTCAAGGTCTCCCTGAGCATTTTGATCAAGGGGACGATAGATCGTTCCCAGTATTAAGTCCCTCCTGGGGCACGGTATCACCACCCACAACGATTCTGTGGAGGAGTCTGCCTCTTTTGGGGTTTCGAGCTTGCTGGATTCAATGCCTTCTTTCACGTATAGAGCGACTCCGCCACCAATACATCCTTCCCTGTGTTTCCGATATAGTTTATATCCAGGGATAACCGTATCCCACTGGTTTTCTCCATTCCACCAGGTCTCCGTTATGCTCACTATATCAATGCTCTCCTCTAAGACCAAGCACTCCAGTTCTCCCATCTTGGTTCAGAGGCTCCTAGCATTAGCGTACAGGCACTTGTAAGCAGTGTCTCTCTTCAAGTGTCTTTGGCACTTGTGGTTAGGCCTGTGGTAATTTTGCTCTTCTGAATTTATATCCTGTGCCCCTGCTCTCACAATGCCTACTTCTAGGCCTACCCCTTTTAAAATTTCATCATTTCTTTGGTTTTTATCCCAGGGGGGAGGTTTATTCCGAACCGGACCTTTCTCAGCTCCTGTCGGGTTTCCCCCCTCAGTCAGTTTAAAAGCTGCTCTGCTACCTTTTTAATTTTAAGTGCCAGCAGTCTGGTTCCATTCTGGTTCAAGTGGAGCCCGTCCCTTTTGTACAGGCCCGGCTTGTCCCAAAATGTTCCCCAGTGCCTAACAAATCCGAACCCTTCCACCCGACACCATCGTCTCATCCACGCATTGAGACTGCGAAGCTGGGCCTGTCTGGCTGGTCCTGCGCGTGGAACCGGTAGCATTTCAGAGAAAGCCACCTTGGAGGTCCTGGCTTTCAGCATCCTACCTAGCAACCTAAATTTTGCTTCCAGGACCTCACGGCTGCATTTCCCCATGTCGTTGGTGCCAACGTGCACCACGACCACTGACTCCTTCCCAGCACTGTCTACCAAACTATCTAAACGACGGGCGATATCCGCAACCTTCGCACCAGGCAGGCAAAACACCTTGCGGTCTACACGCCCATCACACACCCCACTGTCTATGTTCCTAATGATCGAATCACCCACTACAAGGATCCCTCCACCCCCTGGAGATATATCCTCAGCACGAGAGGATAGCTGCTCATCCCGCAAGGAATGGGTCCCTTCTAAGGGATCGTTTCCCTCTTCCTCAGCTGGATGCTCTCCTTCCCCGAGACCATTGTTCTCCATGATAGCAGGAGAGCTATCATCGTTGGAGTGGGACACAGCTATAACGTCCCTGAAGGCCTCCTCCACACACCTCTCTGCCTCTCTCAGCTTTTCCAGGTCCGCCACCTTGGCCTCAAGGAAATGAAGTCGTTCCCGGAGAGCCAGGAGCTCATTGCACCGAGAGCACACCCACGACTTCTGTCCAACAGGCAGATAGTCGTACATGCTGCAGGCGGTGCAAAACACTGGAAAGCCCCACACCCCTGCTGGCTTCTTACCTGCATAGTTTTGTTTAAGGTTTATTACGTCAATGGGTTGGAGACTGCGGTTTAGTTGAGGTCAGGGAACAGACGGGCAGAGTGGGGGGCCCTGGCCTCCTTGCCCTGCTGCCGAACTCGCTCTGCTGCTTAACTCGCCTTGACGCTTCGTCAGCTGGGGCTTCCTTCCTTCCTTCCTTCCTTCCTTCCTTCCTTCCTTCTTTTCTTTTCTTTTTCTATGTATTTATTTATTTTAACAAATTATGTGCTATCTTACTTCCATAGCTGGCATTGATAGCTGGCTTCACAAAAACTCAGGCTAACATCAGTATAAAATAGGAATAAAATTGGAAAACATGCCAGTCTACATAAATAACGACAATAAAAGTGGCAGTTAAAAAAGCAGCAACTAATCAATTTGCCTGCTAAAATTCCAAGTAAGCAGGACAGGCTTTTCCAAGTGCCAAGCAGTATCCCTTGGCAAGGAGTTCCACAGTCAGGACAGAACCAAAACAATTGGTCCTCTCTCCAGTAGGCATCCACCTTACCTCTACAGGTGATGGTACCCCAAAGACGGCCTCATATGACCATCTCTGCTTCTGGGCAAGTTCATACAGGAGCAAGTGAACCTTCAGATGCTTTAGTTCCAACCCACATAGAACTTTAAAGATCAAAAACAACACATTGAATTATGCTTGGAAACAAAGTGGGAGCCAATAAGGTTGCTTCCAGGTGACCTGTTCATTGAGCATTCGTTCATTCATTGACCATTCATTCATGAGTTGTTTGAACAAAGTTTATGGGGAGGTTAGATGGCGTCACCTATTTATTGAGCATACATTCTGATTTGCCTATGGGGAAGTTAGACAACATTGTGCCAAGCAATTATTATCCCATGCTTTCCAGTGCATTTTCCCATTTCTCTTCTTATCACAAAAAGTAAAAAAAAAAAATGGGGGGAGGCAAAGCAGACTTATTCTGCAAGAGCTCCAACTCAGCTATAATCGCACAACTTGAATCTGCCAGTATGTGATTGAATCCCACTTAGTCTGGAAGCACTGTGAATAATGTAAAGCTATGTGAATAGTATTAGGAAACTGTTTTGGTTTTTTTTTTAAAAAATTGATCTGAGTTTGAAGTCAACAGTAGAGCTTGCTCCCCTGTGCTTGATTCAGGTCAATATTGGTGATGGATAGATTCCTGGGAGACAGATATCAGGGGAAGTGAGGGGAAGGGGAGGAGGAGGACAGGATTTAATGAAAAACAAACACCTAAGAACAGGAGTGTTATGCTGATACAGACATGTATGGATCCAACCCCATTGTGTCAGGGGATCTTTCAGGTATAAGCATAACCATCAAATGGTATCTCACAAGAGGTATGGATGCATTTCAGAGAAATGTTATTTCCCCAGGGTGTCTGAAGACACATAGCCACAGAGAAGAGAGATTATTTCATTTCCTGTGGGAGACAATGGGGCAAGAGATGGCCTAAAACTAATGAATATTCACCTCCAGCCGGCCTTGCTAGATCTTTGAAAAGCCTTGCTTGAAATGAGGACACAGTGATTAACATTTCGCTATTCCTTTTAGCCTGCAGGGAATATGCACATCCAAGGGTATTTTAAGCAGAGCAGTGCCATCTTCAAAAGGTTTGTAGCAGAGGGGGCCAACCACAACTTTTCCCCAAGTAGACCACCCCAGCCAGCATGGCCACTGGTCAGGAGTGATAAAGAACATCTGGAGGGCATTGGGCTGGGCAGTTGTAGAGCATCCAGAACAGGAAAAGGAAGGGTCATTAAAAAGTCTGCTTTGGACCATCTTGCCACTGCTGGGGACAGCAGTGAGGGGGTAGCCTAGGAGTTGTTCTCAGAGTATCTCAGAGCTAAATTACATATTTGGAAAGATCACATGCTGCATATTTCCTTGATTTTCTTTAAATAGAAGATCACATTTTTGAACTTCCACTCTCATCACATACTCCCTGCTTGTGAAAAAATAGCATCTAAGGGAGAAAAATTCTGAATTATGCTTACTTCCATGATACATTAAATCTTCTGTGTGAGTTGACTGGGTTGATGGGAGTTGTAGTCCAAACCATCTGGAGACTGCCTGGCTATGGAAGGCTGGTATTAGGGATGGACGAGAAATTTGATTCAGTTCACATTTCAAGCTGAATCTATCAAAATGTCACTTTCTGAAACAATATCGAAACACAACCATCCTACAAAATTTGCACTTATTCAAACTTTGGGATGCAGTTCACCAACCAACCAATGTTTACAAAAATTGTATATTTCAAGGGAAAGTGTGCATAAAAATGAATATATGTGAAAAATATCATACAAAATTCATCAGATGAGGAGGAATTGCTTGCAAAAATGAGTCAAAACTGCCTAAAATGTGTTTATTAGGAGAAATTCACACTACAGTGCTGTAGAAATTTCATGAGGATGTAAAAAAAACAGATTTGCAAACTGCTGGAGAACTGAATTTAAGAATAGAAAAATGAGAAACTGAGAGAACTGAAATTGACAGATTTTTTCATCCCTAGATAGTATAAAAGAACTGCATAATGTATGTTCTTCTGGGCCAAGTAATACTCTCTCAAGCCCCACCCTCTCCTCTCCCCCTGTTGCCAGACAGGTCTGCAAAGTAAATATTTGTGAATCTCCTAAGGCAGGGGTAGCCAATGTGGTGCCCTCCAGCTGTAGTTGGACCAGCTCCCATCAGCCTCAGCCAGCATGGCCAATGGACAGGGTTGCTGGGAGTTAGAATCCAACATTATCTGCGAGACATCACATTGGACTCCCTGCCCTTTGGCTGTGGAGAATCGTCACTGCTTTGGAGTGGGAAAGATTCTCAGAACTGTTTTGTCAACCTTCATTTGAGCATCCAAAGGAAGTTGCCCTGCCTGTGTAAGGAAGAGGCATCAGGATTAATTGGGGTGCTTAACTAGCACAAGGTTCCAATGCAGTCTCTTTTTAAGAGGCTTTTTTTAAAGGTCTCTGCTCTCTGAAATTCAGTACCTAGATGAAAATAATGAACACCATCCTGGCTGTCAGTCTATTTTCTAGCTCCATAGTTTCGCACAAGGGATGGGCGAATCTGTCTATTTTGATTTCACATTTTTTTCAGTCTTAAGTTCAGTTCTCTGCATTTCTACAACAGTTTGTGATTTTTTTAAAAAAAAGTCCTTATGAAAATTCATCAGCATCTTAGTGTTCATATGCAATTTTGCCTGATATGCACATTTTTGCAAACCAATGCTCCCTAATATAAGACACTTTTGTATGTTATTTTCACTAATATATGCATTTTTAGGCACAGTTTACCCTAATATGTGCTTATTTGTACATATTGATTGACTGAAGAACTGCATTGCAATATTCAGAGAGGTGTGAATTTCAAAAGATGGCTGCCTTTCAGTTTGTGCCTTGTTTCAGAGAGTGTGAATTAGTTAGATTTGCCTTTATATGTGAACTGAATCCAATTTATCCTCCATCCCTAGTCCCAAGTACTTTTTAAGTACTGAGCAATGCCCCTGTAAGTGGTCCAGTTGGGGTTTATGAGAAATAATGGCGGGGTGTTAGAGATGCCCATGAAACAGTCTGTAGTATCCACGCTGCTGACAGGATACTGGTCTGTCCCTCTCTGCTGGAGGCACATCCAGCACCAGGAATGATGTTAAGAGTTGTGAGGTGCTCCTGCAACAGAGAGCTATTCGTTAATAACAGTGTAATTGATTTCCAGCCACTAGAAATGGCGGTGAACCATTTGACTTGGGTCATTAGTGGCAGCATTCATGAATATTCCTGAGCATCTCAGCTGTTGGCAGCTAGAGACAAAAGGCGGTGAAGTTCCCGGAAACCCCACCAGCATCCTCCCAGCCTCTCTGAATACATTATGCCATTCTCTCTGATCTTTGCCCTCATCAAGTGGTTAGCATGCAAGGCAGTGCTAGAATAGGCCATCCAAGTGGCAAATTAGCAACACTCAGGATTGCAGGTAATGGTGTCTAATAAGAAAAAGATTTACAGCTGGGAAGAGCTGCAGCTCAGTGGCAGAGCATCTGATTTGCAAGTGGAAAGTCCCCTGTTCAGTCCCTGGTATCTCCAGGTAGAGCCGGGAGAGACCCCAGCCTGAAACCCTGAAGATCCTCTGCCAGTCAGCGTAGACAATACTGACCCAGATGGATCAATGGTCTGACTCCATTAAGGCAGCTGCCCATATTCCCCATCCAGTCTGCAACCTCCATCTTCAGACTGCGTCTAAATGCAGACCTCAAGGCTTCACCATCAAGCCTCATTTTGGAAAGGGCCAAAGCTCAGTCGCAGAGCATCTGCTTTGCATGAAGAAGGCCGCAGGTTTGGTCCCTGGCATCTCCGTACCCCAGTTTGAAACCCTGGGAAGCCACAGCCAGTCGACAATAGGGAGCGACTAATGACCTAATTTGGCATAAGGCGGCTTCCTGGGTTCTGACGGGCGCTTCGTGAGCTTGTGTTGGGGCAGGTTCATACATCTATGGTTGTTCCTTGTTATCATCAAGGATGACTTGCATGTGAGAACCTGGATCCAACTCAGAGGTGGGGGACCTGTGGCTCTCCAGATGCTGTTGGCCTCCAAACCCCATCAGCCCTAGCTAACATGGGCAATGGTCAGGGATGGTGGGAGCTGGAGTCCGACAGCATCTGGAGGGCCCAAACCTGGTGCCCTCCAGATGTTTTCATCTACAACTCTTGCATTCTGCTACTTCAGCTCCCTTCCGCATGGTGAGTCCCCGTCCCCCCCCCAGGATAGCAGGCAGGGGGATGAGGCCCTTTGGGGGTTATTTGAGCACTTGAAAGGAATGCTTAAAGGATCTAACTGATTTGGGGGCAGGGGAGTAAAGGGGAAGAGATAGAGCATTACTATGTAGGGCAGAGATGGGGAACCTGCAGCCCTGCAGGTGTTGTTGGACTCCCATCTCCCATCGACCCCAGCCAGCTTGGCCAATGTCAGGGATGATGGATGCTGTAGTCCAAACCGTCTGGAGGGGACCAGGTAGGGGAAGGCTGTATTAAAGGGAGAAGCAGCATGCACATATGTGCAACTTGCACTTGCAGATCTGTGTCCTTTTCCTGTCCAGTGACACCAGTCATTTAGTTGAGGCCAGTTTTTGGTCATGTGGCCCTTTCTATCTCTATATCTAAAAGGAGGGGATCCTAAAGCAGGTATCAAGAGAGAGGGTTTTTTATTATTATTAATGCACTTTAGTTGCCCAACACATCTTGGGGGTATTTAGGGTTGCACCCAATGTAAGTCCTGCTCAGAGAAGACCCATTGAAAGGGATGGGCATTGAGCTAACTTAGGTTCATTACATTGAAAGGGTTTACTCTGAGCAGAACGTAGTTGAATATAACTCTTACTGTGTGAATACAACCTATGCACATTGGCCCATTTTGCCTGTGGTCAGTGGAGGAACTGTGGCTCAGTGATAGAATGTCTGCTTTGCATGCAGAAAGTCCCAGGTTTGACCCCTGTCATCTCCAGGTAGAAGGATCAAGGAGGTGGGAGGCAAAGACCTCTGCCTGAGTCCCTGGAGAACTGCTGGCAGTCCAGGTAGATTATGCAGGGCTAGACAGTCAAATAGCCTGGCCTGGTATACAGCAGCTTCCCACATTCTAATTTATGGCCAATTTCCTTTGTGAACTGTGATGTGGCCTACAGCGATTGGATTTTGTGTGTGCAGGTTGTGTTCAAATGTTACACACACCCCTAAGGAGGTCAAAGGCATGGTAGCCATGTGCTTGCTCGCCAGTGCCACATATGGACCATATCGGGAGAAGAAGAGCAATTGGGCCCTTAGTCTTTCAGTTCAGTTTCCAAAATAATGTATATAACTGCTGTAAGTCGAGGATTCTGTTTGAAATAGGAAGGGTCATCGCTCAGGAGAAGGGCCATAGCTCAGTGGCAGAGCATCTACTTTACATGCAAAAGGTCTCAGGTTCAACCCCCAGCACAGCCTTTGCCAGCCTGGTGCCCTCCAGATGTTTTGGGTTACAACCCACATCAGCCCCAGCAAGGAGAGATCCCTGATCCGAAATCCAGAAGAGCCACTGCCCGTCAGTACATGCCAGTTGTGGAGAACCTTTGGCCCTCTAGATGCTGCTGAACTAGGAATGCATGGCCAGGAATGATGGGAGTTGTAGTTCAGCAACAACTGGAGGGCCATAGGTTCCTCACACTGGGCATATACAATGCTGAGGTCGCTGAACCAATGGTCTGACTCAGTATAAGGCAGCTTCTTACGTTCCTATGAAAGACAGATGAGTCTTTAAAATGCCTGAAAATGTAACAATGAACAAATTGGAGAGTTTAATTTGAGCCAGGAGGCGTGAAGCACCAGAACTTGTTTTTGCAAGCTAGAGTTCAAGGGCCATGGGAGTAGTAATAAGCCACATCTATTCTAATGAGTCTTTTTTTTATATAATGTTCTTAATTAGTCATACAGAGATCTGTACTGCTACGGCGGGTGGTTGGCGGTGACTGGTGGAGTTGAAAAGGACTTTTTGTTACTAGTAGAATGAGACTGTGAATAACATCATGGGTGGGGTGGTTTTAGTAGCTAAGTTGAAGCTGAAATTGTGTTACTTCTTTTCTACCTTTGCCATATTGACTAGTTGTGTAACAGGATTGTTATATGTTATGTTATATTTATAGTGTTGGTATGGTTTTTGTGCTGCTGTTATATCCGCCATGTGTTTTTTTCTCTCTTATTGTTGTATTATTTCACTTGAAATTGTTTTTGCAATTGTTTGACTTGCTGTAAGCTATTTCATATGCAATGTGTTTTTGTTTTCCTTTTTGTACGTTGCTTTGAGTCCTATTTTTGGAAAAAAGCGACTAATGCTATAATAATAATAATAATAATAATAATGCATGTGTGCCCTTGGGCATGTGCAAAGTGCCTCTCCTGCACCACTGCTCAATTATAACCAGACTGCGGAGCTGAGAAGAGGCGTTCTGAGGTCACGACTTACAGGCAGATTTGAGATCTGCCACAGCTTTTTAGAAATTCAGCCCTGCACAGACGCCTTTTTCCAGGGGGGAAACTGGGGGGGGAGGGGAGAAGCAGGTCCAGAGGGTGCATGTCCTTCCATGTGTTGCATTTTCAAGCATCCAATTTTATAATTGTGCATTGTTCCATGAACTTAATAAAACACTAATTGTATGAACAGCCTCAAAAATCCGCTTGACAGCCCCCGGCCTCTCCACTGTTAACTGATCAGAATAAATGCATTTGGCATGTGTCATTCCTAACTAAAAGAGCATATTCTAGAAAGTCAAGAGACGGGTTGCAGGCTAACAATTTCCAACTTGGATGGCTTTAGAAGAGGATTAGACAAGCACATGGAGGATAAGGCTATCAATAGCTTCTAGCCATGTTGGCCATGCTGCGCCTCCATGGTCAGAGGCAGCGTGCGGGTGAATACCAGTTGCTGGAAACTGCAGGAGGGGCGAATGCTCTTATGTTCAAATCCTGCTTGCAGACGTCCCATGAGCATCTGCTTAGCCACTGGGTGAACAGGTTGCTGGACTAGATGGGCCACTGGCCTGATTCAGCAGGCTCTTCTGATGTCTCAAAAATGGATTTTAGTTTTAGCTCAGTGGAATAAAGAAATTTCAAGATGACACCCAACCTTATGGGTTATTTTTTTGTTTGTAAACAAGAAGCATTTCCCCCTTTTATAGGTTTTTTTAAAATAATAATAATATCATCAACAACAATCTGATGGGTATTAACACATGCAAGTGTAATCTGACAAAAGCCATACCCTCCAGCTGTCCTTATTTAGCAGGAAGAATTTCCAGAGGGTAACAAAGGTTTTTATCCAAATAAGTCCTACTCAGAGTTGACCCACTGAAGTTAAGCACATCTATTAATTTCTGGTGGTCTACCCTAAGTAGGATTGACTTGATACAACCCAGGGTGTCTTATGACACCTTAAAGACTAACACATTTTTATTATGGCATAAGCTTTCATGGACTTAAGTCCATTTCATCAAATGTTGACCGTCAAATCTATCTATCTGTCTATCTGTCTGTCTGCCTGCCTGCCTGCCTGCCTAAATTCTAGTTTCAATTCAAACCAGAATTGACCCTTTACAACAACAGTGATAGCCAATCCATTTGGCAGTGCTGAGTTATTTAACATTGATAGTAGGAAAGGAAACCATTGTCTCTATTCAGACCTAAATGAATAGAGCTGAACTTCTTGATGATTTGTAATTCTGCAGTTTCACACTGGAGTCTCTTTGCTTATCGCTGTGCTTTATCTTTCCAAACATTCTAGCCCTAATTGCATTTTCCCTATCTGTACTTTTTGTAGTTTGTTCCCTTTTTGAATTACAATTCCCCCCGTCCCTTGCACACACTCTGTGAGGATTACACCATGCCTCTGAGGTAGGGGACTCTAGTCTATGAAAGCGTTTGCCGTACTAAAACTTGTTCATCTTTAAGTCGCCACAAGACTCTCTTGATTTTACCAGGAAGAGTCTCTAAT
The DNA here is from genome assembly GCF_030035675.1 of Rhineura floridana. Classification (NCBI taxonomy): domain Eukaryota; kingdom Metazoa; phylum Chordata; class Lepidosauria; order Squamata; family Rhineuridae; genus Rhineura; species Rhineura floridana. Next base: position 22,488,520 of record NC_084493.1, on the reverse strand, counting down.
TATCTGGTTTGTCTGGTCCAGTTAAATCACTCACTGTCCCCACTTTTGCCTTGAGGAATGCATTTCTAAGTGTGAGTTGTTTGATTAGCCATTCTTTGAGTTTCAGCTATTCTAAATGTAAATGTACTGCCTTCAAGTCAATTCCGACTTATGGCGACCCTATGAATAGGGTTTTCATGAGGCTGAGAGGCAGTGACTGGACCAAGGTCACCCAGTGAGCTTCATGGGTAAGTGGGGATTCGAACCCTGGTCTCCCAGGTTGTAGTCCAACACCTTAACCACTATACCATACTGGTTCTCTTACACGAGGCCTATAGAAGTAAGGCTTTAAGGCTGTTATCCAGTGTATGCCTACCTGGGAATAAACTTCACTGAACACAGTGGAACTTACTTCTGAAAATGCACAGGCAAGGCTACCTCCAGGTTTGTGGTCAGCTAGACTATAGAAAACAGCTTCTGACTCTATAAGACATCTTCCTATGTTCGCAGGAGAGTGTGTGGCTGTGTGCATACCATACATTTAAACCACATTTCCACCTTGTCCAAAGAATCCCGGGAACTGTAGTTGGTTTAGGATGCTGGGAATTGTAGTGCAAAGTAAAGGGGTAAAGTACAGTTCCCAGAATTCTTTGGAGGAAGCCACATACTTTAAATGTATGGTGTGCATGCATCCTGTGTCTAGTATGTCCTGGTCTTGGCCTCCATTTGGACACCTCAGTTAAAGGGGGAAGGGCCGTAGCTCCGTTGTAGAGAATCTGCTTTTGATGTGGAAGGTCCCAGGTTCAATCCCTGGCTTCTTCAGGAACAGCTGGGATAGAGCAGCTGCCAGTCAGTGTTGACAATGCTGAGCCAGATGGCCCATTAGCCTGACTCGGGGTAAGGCAACTTCCTGTGTTCCTAAAGCCTCTTCCTCTGCTGCTTTCTACCCACACAGTACAAGCAAGTGGAGCAGTACATGTCCTTTCACAAGCTTCCGGCTGAGATGCGCCAGAGGATCCACGACTACTACGAACACCGCTACCAGGGCAAAATGTTTGATGAGGAGAGCATCCTGGGAGAACTGAGCGAGCCCCTGAGGGAGGTGAGTAGTATAAAAAAGAGGAAGGCTAAGCAACAAGGCGGCCTGAAGAGTGTCTCTGGAACACTAAAGAGAGTAAGGCTGTGTCACTCAGTTGAAGAAACCTTACCATGAGATTAATAAATTAATCAACTAGCATCCATGTGTTAGTTGATTACTCTGTTAATTGATTAAATCTGTGAACTTTTGCATATGGGGGGAACCGATAGTTCTAAAATGAGATGTGTATTGCCTTTGTTTTTGGATGATGCACACATCTGATATAGCAGCAGGCATCATCAGGGAAGGGCTGCAGCTCAGAGGTAGAGCATCTGCTTTGCATGCAGAAGGTCCCAGGTTCGCTCCCCAGCATTTCCAGGTAGGGCTGGGAAAGACTCCTTGCCATGAAGCCCAGGAGAGCCTCTCCCAGCCAATGCAGACAGTACTGACCTAGAAGGATCAATTATCTGATTCGGTATAAGGCAGGTTCCTAGAAGACAGGCACACAAAAAAGATTTGCACACAAAAAGATTTGCCCCAGAAAATGCATAGACACGAATAGTTTTAGCTCCCTGCTTCAGGTAGGAAATCCAGAGCTGGAGCTGTTATCACATGGCTGTCCAGCCTCTCCTTGAAGATTTCCAGTGATGGAGAGACCCTCCACCCCTAGGTGCTTAGTACAGTAGTGGCTGGTGGCTTCATTATTTATTTATTTGATTTATATCCCGTGCTTCCTCCCAATAGGAGCACAGGGCGGCTCCATGTCAGTGAACAGTGGAATCCATGTTGGAGTTTAGTTCAAACTTTCAAGGAGCTGTCCAAGGTGCCGATTCTGTTGAAAGTTTAGACTAAAACCCGGAGCAGATTCCACTGCTCACTGACATGGAGCCACCAGCCACCACTGACGTGGTTCCAAGGTCAGACGAGTCTTACCATCATGCCGTTGTTCATAATGTCCCACCCAAATCTACCCTACTATAATTTAAGCCCATGAGATCTATTCTTACTGTCTAGGACAGCCTCTTGGGCCCCAGTAGGAAAATTTCTTTGGAGGCTGTGGATCACTGTGGGTAATGCTGAGCTCAATGGACCAATAGTTAGACTTGGTATAAGGCAGTTTCCTGTGTTTCACTGGCTCAGGCGCCCCCTACTGTCGGCCTGTCTGCCTGCTGCCCTCTCAGTCCCAATGGGCACCAGTGACCACTTCATCCAGGCAAGCAAGAGGCCTCATCAAGGACACATTCCAGCCAGAAACTCGAGAAGGGTATAGGTGAGGGTTCTGGCCTGGGAAGAGTCCAAGGGCCAAACAGAGAGGTCTGGAGGGCCACATTAGGCTCCCTACCTGTGGTTGAAAAGCAAACAAGATCTCAGCCTCCTTGTTGCATTCTCTCTCTTTCTCTTTCTCATGGCCAGGAGATCATCAACTTCAATTGCCGAAAACTTGTGGCTTCCATGCCTCTGTTTGCCAACGCGGACCCCAATTTTGTAACATCCATGCTTACCAAGCTGCGTTTCGAAGTGTTCCAGCCGGGCGACTACATCATCCGGGAGGGGACAATTGGGAAGAAGATGTATTTTATCCAGCATGGGGTAGTGAGCGTCCTCACCAAAGGCAACAAGGAGACTAAGCTAGCTGATGGATCCTACTTTGGAGGTAAGCGAGATTCACTTTAAAGACCTTCCCTTTATAGATTTCATAACTTCATAAATGTCATATCAATATACCCACTTCATTTTGAATATACTGAATAACAGGTCTTCACCTTTCTAACAGCAATGGGTATTTTATGGACTCTGTAATGCTCTAAGCATAACCATCTCAAATTGATCCCAAATTTTCTTAAGCATTTGTTTTACTAAATCTTTTGATTCCATAATTTAGTGCTAGCAGTCTTGCATGTGTAATTGTATATAAAACTGGCTACTGAATGAATGAATCATTTTATTACGGTCACAGACCACATATTAAAAGAGAAACGTAAAAACAAACATACAGCGTGGAGGATTTAGATATTTAGGAGACAGAGCTACCAGAATTCCAAATGCCCATAAAGAATTTTTTAAAGACCGGGGTGACAACATTTTTTCCTAATTTGCATTGAAATGAGAAGAAACTAACTTTGCGACATTAGCAGTGACATAGAATGACACATCACTTAGACAGATCCGGCTACTGTTGATCCAAGCGAATCGCCTTTTACATGATTCAATAAACATCAGATTCAAGACTGAATAGGAAAATACCATTTATGATCTTTACCACCGTCCTCCAAAAACATTTTGCTTCCTTACATTATCCTTGCATTTGGAGAAAAGAAAAAGAGGTCTCCTGGAGAGATCCAACTTTTATCTTCTGTTGTATGTTTTATACTCTTCCAAGCTTCCAAATACCACTTATAACTGTTATTGGGGGGGGGGGATTTGAGCTCCTAATGCTTGCTTCAGCATTGTGCATGCAAACACACACACACACACACACACACACACACACTTGTATCAAGGCCACAGCCCACTGAGCCTCATTAAAACAGGGAAAGGTCATAGCTGAGTGATACAGCAGTAGATATCTTGCATGCAGAAGGTCCCAGGTTCAATCCCCAATGGCATCTCCAGGTAGGGCTGAGAGAGACCCCAGTCTGAAACCCTGGAGAGCTGCTGCCAGCCAGTGTAGACAATACTGAGCTAGATAGTCAGCGGTCTGACTCGGTATGAGGCAGATTCCTATGTTCTGTCCTTACTCACTGGTATCCACACAGTGGTGGGGGGTGTCAAGCAGACTCCTCCAAAGATGAGTGGGGTAGAATCTTACAGGAGCAGGCAGGCTTCTTTGTTTGCTTGCAGTATTTATACCCCCCCCCCACACACACACTTTAATCCAAAAAAAGGATCTCAGAGCAGCTTGCAAAAATCAGCTTTGCCCTCAGCCTCATAGTGCTTGGTTGTTGCTTGGTTGTTGTTGTTTGTTGTTTTGACTTTTGATTCTGTTATATTTACTGTATTTATATATTTTGCTTGTTTTATCTTTTATGTACACCGCCCAGAGAGCCTCTTTGGCTCAGGGCGGTATATAAATAAAATAAAATAAAATAAATAAAATAAAGTGTGATGGTCCAAAAAGACATGACATGTGAGGAAAAAAGGAACTGGGAGGGAGGAGGGAAAAGCAAGCTCAAGGACAGGTTCTTAAAATTACAGTCCTTAAAGCTATAGCCAATGTCAGTGGTGGCTCTAGTTTTCTTGCTCTTAAGAGCAGTCCCTCCCTGGAAGCACTCTTCTCCACCCTGCCCCAGGCTAGATCCTGGAGCAGAGCAGGTGGCAATGTCCAGGCCAGGAAGACAGAGCAGCACCTGCGACACAGTTCTTTCCATGAAAAAAATGGAAATGGACTGCCGTCAAGTCGATCCTGACTTATGGCTACACTATGAATAGGGTTTTCATGGTAAGCAGTATTCAGAGGGGGTTTACCATTGCCTCCCTCTGAGGCTAGTCCTCCCCAACTGGCAAGGGCCTGCTCAGCTTGCCACAGCTGCACAAGCCAGCCCCTTCCTTGTCCGCAACTGCCAGCTGGGGGTAACTGGGCTTCTTGGGACTCTGCAGCTTGCCCACGGCTGCACAGGTGGCAGGGCACATGACCCCTGAGCCACTTGCTGTGGGGTGATCTTTAGCTGGCCCTTGACACCCAGGAGACATGAGCGGCGATTTGAACTCACAGACTCTGGAGTCCCAGCCAGGCTCTCCTCCCCACTGTGCTATACCAGCTGTTCAGTTCTTTCTACAGACAGCTGTTAAATCAAGGCTCCAAGGGAACGAAAGGGGTCATTGTAGATAGCTTGATGAAGATGTTGAGTCAGTGTGTAGCAGTGGTGCAAAAAGGCAAATTCCATGCTGGGGATCATTAGGAAAGGTATTGAAAATAAAACTGCCAATTTCATAATGCTGTTATACATTCTATGGTGCGGCCACATTTGGAATACTATGTACAGTTCTGGTTGCCTCATCTCGAAAAGGATGTTGTGGAGATTGAAAAGGTTCAGAAAAGGGCAATCAGAATGATTAATGGGATGGAGTGACTCCCCATGAAGAATGGTTGCAGCATTTGGAACTTTTTAATTTAGAGAAAAGGCAAGTAGCCTGGGTGGTAAACTGAGTTGGAGAAAGTTTTAATCTGGAGGTGGGAAAGTAATGGCCTTCCAGATGTTGCTGGACTCCAACTCCCATCATCCCTGACCATTGGCCATGCAAGCTCGGACTGGTGGCCTCAAAAGCATGTGAAGGGCCACAGTTCCTACTTCTGCTGAAAATAACTAATACTTCAGATTAGGCTTAAAAACAAACCAGAAATGCAGATCAATGCAGATTAAGTAAACAGTAGCTTCTGGTGGCTCCATGTTAGTGGGGCAGTGGAATCCGCTGCAGCTTTTAGTCTGAACTTTCTCCCTTAAAGTTTGGACTAAAACCTGGAATAGATTCCACTGCCCCACTGACATGGAGCCACTAGCCGCCACTGCAAATAAAGTCAGGATGATATGCTCTGAATAACAGTTTGCTGTCAGCAATCTGGCCACAGCATTCTTCACCGATTGAAGTTTCTGAACAGTCTTCAAAGGCAGCCCTCAAACACATTATTCTTCTGCTTCAAGTGAGGTATATACTATGCAGTTATGGGATTTGGCTAATAATACTTTAAATTAATGCCTTTTGAAGGCAGATCGACAGCCAAAACTGTCTGGCAACAGCTGTGTGCCTGAACATGTGAACAGTTGCAGATGAAGCAGGACTGGGAGAAAAGAGCTGTGGGTGGTATTCAACTAAGTCCTACTCAGAGTAGACCCATTAAAATTAATGAACCAAAGTTAATCATGTTTATTAACTTCAATGGGCCCACTCTGAGGAGGTCTAGTAGATGGTTTGCATACCCGAAGCCTAATCAAATCTCCATACCAAAACACCCAGAATCAAAAGGCAAATAACATGCTAAAGGTGGGGGTTATCCCTAACTTTAACTCTATACATATACACTGCTGTTAGAGGAAGCAGCTGCTTGGGACACATACCTCCCCCTAGTGGCAGCAGGAGGGAATGAGCCTCAACTCTGATATACCTAGTAGGAGATGGCATAAAGAGCTAAAGGGAGATTCCTTGGAAAACTGAAGTGTGTGTGTGGATACACTTCCTCTCTGCCTCTTTCCATGTGTGGTGGTGCTGATCGGTGCTGATAACAAGAATTGATCTGTGTGCAAGACTGGTACAAGATGCCACCATTTGAACAGGGTTGTCATTTTGGGGGGGTGCTTCCAGATCTGTCTTTGTCATTGGAAGCTCAAGCAACTTCAGTGACTAGCAATGCCTTTTATCAGCTATGGCGAGTACGCCAGCTACAGCTGTTCTTGGACAGGGGTAGCTTGGTCATGATCAGTCATGCACTGGTAACCTCAAGACTCTATTATTGCAATGAGCTCTGTGTGGGTCTACCCTTGCACCTGGTCTGGAAGCTCCAGCAGATGCAAAATGCTGCAGCTAGACTGTGGTCAGGACAGACTCCCACCAGCCAGCACATAACTCCTGTACTTAAAAAGCTTAAAGTGGCTGCCCACAAACTACTAGACCAAATTCAAGGTTCTTGTATTAATTTGCAAGTCCTGTGACAACCTGAGTCTGGGATGCCTTAAGGACCGTCTGCTTCCATATATCCCTGCCCAATCACCGAGGTCTTCAGGGGAGTCACTGTTAGTGATCCACCATGGCTTGGATGCAGCACGTATCTACCAGGAGCCATATGTTCAGTAGTGTAGTGGCAAATTCAGGAGTGCAGGGTCTCTTCATGATAGTCACAGCACACACACCCTTTGCTGTGGGGTTGAGAATGAGATCCTTATTAATGCCTTCTCCCATAACAGCAGATATCCCTAGGAGCCAATAAGCATGAAAGAGGAGAGTATTTGCTACTGAAAAGTGTCCTCTCTGTAGCTGACTCACCTCCTTTCACTCTGATTAGTTCCAATCAGCAGGAAACAAGGAACACTCTTCTCAGTGGCTAACACACTCCCCCTTCATGCTGATCAGCTTGTGGGATGCTGGAGACATAGGGACCTTGCTGGGACCCTGCTCCCAAAAAGGTAAGGGGTCTAAGACCCCCTGAGACCCCAGACCACTACACCCCTGCATGTATTGTGGGCCCAATTCTGTGGAATACTCTCCCAGCTGAGAGCAGAGATGAGCCCCCCTCTCTGCTGAACTTCTATTGCCTAGTGCAGACCTTTTTATTTCAGTAGGCATTTTAAGGAAGTTTTCTGATTTCTATGGTTTTAACCAATTTTATCTTCATGGTATCTTTTGACCTTACTGTATACAGCTTGGAGCAGGGGTTTCCAAACTGTGGTCTGTGGACCACCCATAGTCCATTCAGGTATTCCGTGGTGTGTCTATGGATCTGCCGTTGAAGATTGGAGATGGAACATCCATCACATGATTTACAGTGTTTATACTGATATTTAATTGCATCTTTATTGCTTCTTTTATTTCTTATATATTGTGGGTTGCATGCAATGCTCATCCAACTCAGAGCAGACCCACTGAAATTAATGAAGCTAAGGTAGTCATGCTCATTAACTTCAATAGGACTCCTCTGAGTCAGACTAGCAATGGACACGACCCTGTATTTTATGAAATACAATGTACGAAAAACAAAAGAAGCCGTAAAGATGCTACAATTCGCAGAGTTCCCTGGGAAGAGGGATTGATTGTTAAACCACTCTGGAAACTGTAGCTTTGTGAGGGGAACGGGGGTCTCCTAACAACTCACATTGCCCTTCACAAACTACACTTCCCAGGATTCTTTGGGGGAAGCCATAACTGTTTAATGTGGAATAATAGTGGAATAAACGTGTGGTGTGAATGTAGCCTAAGGTGCTAAAGCGGTATATAAAGTGTTGAAATAAATAAAATGAATGCTGGCATCATCATTGAAACCAGCCCTTGACAATTTGTTAGAGGAAGGACCAGAGCTCACTGCTGCCAGTCAGTGTGGGCAATACTGAACTAGATGGACCAATGAGTTTGACTTGGGGTAAGGCTCCTGTGTTCCTTTGCTACCTGAAGCTGAATCCAAATAGTACCCCCTCCCCTTCCTAGGGCAACACTTTAAAACGTCTTGCTGCCCCATTCAGATACCACTTCTTGCCTTTGTGCTGCCTGAAGAAAATCACTTCATCCTGTTGTATAAAAGAACTGGCCCCAATCACCATTAATGTAATAGACAAAGCTGGGAAAAGACAGTGGAAACAGAAGGCATTTATTTATTTGGAAGACTTATAAACTGCTTGATAAAAAAGAATGTTCTCCAGGCGCTGTAGAAATGAACTTAGAGATAATTTGCACCTGAAATCCACAGTCCAGCTAAAAACATATGCATAAAACCATCAGCTGGACAGCCATCTGTCGGGAATGCTTTGATTTGGATTCCTGCATTGAGCAGGGGGTTGGACTTGATAGCCTTATAGGCCCCTTCCAACTCTACTATTCTATGATTCTATGATCTACAAAGATGTGTAAAAACTATTATACATCGACACATCAAGATAATAAAAGACAAAATCAAGAAAGCTTTTAGGACAGGTATAGGCAGTGGAGGCTGGTCTGTTGGGGTGACTGGGGCACTGCCCCACCAACCTCAGTCTTGATTCCACCAAGCCCACCTGCTTTCTTGCTTACAGCATCCAGAGGGTGGCCCTGGCTCTCAGCTTTGTCCTCCTAAGCCTCAGTTTTGCCCTTGTAGAACTCAGCAGGAGAATGGAGGCAAAGCTAGAATTAGTCGGCTCTGCCTGTTGTTGGCTCTGGCTCCATTTGGGCTCATTGCTATCTGCCCCACCAGTCCCAATGGGCACTGGCCCCACTGGATATAGGTAACTAAACTATATGTCTGGGTAGGCTCTCTGAAATAAAAAAGCGTTCAGCAGGCATGTGAGGATGCTTTCAGGCAAGCTGTATATTGAGCATTTGTCCTGATTTGTTTGCAGGGATATTAGACAATGTTGGCTATTTAAATGAGGATACATTCTGATCTGTTCACGGGAAGGCTAGATGAGGTTGCATCCCAGTGATTGCTGCCCCACACTTTGCACTGCAATTTTCCATCAGTTTCCTTATCGCAAAAAGTGAGATCTTTTTGGGAAGCTGGTTTGTGGTGCAAGGGCACCAAAAGAGCTTTAACCATGCAACTGGAATTTGCCGAAACATGACTGAAACTCATCCCAAAATAGTAGCAGTTTGGAAGTGCCCCCAAACAACATGGCAAGGATGCCTGCCTAACGTCAATAGGCAGGGTGTTTCAAAGTCAAGGACTGCCCTGCTAACAAATTGATTTCTTGGGCATCATCATAGTTGTGGCTCTCCATCGGACAGGAGGGAGGAAAGTGTCGACAAATCAGATATGATGTGGCAGGAGGCATAGGCGAATCTGCCAATTTTGGTTTCTCTCAGTTTTTCTTTTTAAAAATCTTAAATACAGTTCTCACATTTCTGCAGTAATTTGTGGATTTTTGGTGCAAATTTCTCCTAATATGCACATTTAGACTAATGTACACATTTTTGCAAGACATTTTCCCTAAGATGATGCATTTTGGTATGTTATTTTATAAATATATGCATTTTTAATGCACACTTTCCCCCAATATGTGCATGTTTACGCACCTTGGTTGGTTGGACAGCTGCACTGCAAAATTCAAGGAAGTGTGACTTTCAAAGGATCATGGAGTTTCAGTTCACCTGTTGGTTAGAGAAGTGCGAATTATGTAGCTTTTCATTAAAATACAAACAAAATTGAATGTCTCCCCTATATCTACACGGCAACAAGTTTAAAAACATGTCACAAGTACATTTGGCCCACGTGCCACCAGCATGGGCCATCATAACCAACTCTGATCATGAGGTCATAAATCAGAACAAGCACTGTCAGTCCTAGCTAGAGGGACTTGGCTTCAGCAAGACATGTCATGACCTTCAGTTCCCACTAGCGTAGCAGAGGTGATTATCATGCACTGAGTGAACTAGCCATGCCTGGAATGATGCTTGATAGCAGAACCCAAGTGGCTAATTAAATGAATAAATTACTATGTGGAGAAAGGTGAGAACTGTGTGGAAATTACCAGATAAAAAGTTTACCTAATTAGCACAAGAACCAAACAAAGAAGTGTGATTATACACGTCACTGATTTTTGTTGGGGGGGGGGAGGGAGAGAATATAACAATGCTATGTATAGGAAAATAGAAAGGCAGCACTACATACACTAACCCCATCTTCACTATTAATTTAAAGCAGTATCATACCACTTTAAGCAGTCGTGGCTTTCCCCAATGAATCCTGGGAACTGTAGTTTGTTAAGGGTGCTCAGAGTTATTAGGAGACCCTGACAAAGCTACAATTCCCAGTATTTCCTGGGAAGGAGGATTGATGGAAAAACACACTGGCACAGAACATTTGGCTGCATCTCATCACTATGAAATGTTTTGCTGTACAATTAATAATAGAACCACACTTTTGGTTGTTCTCTTTGCTTACCAGAAAGGTTTTTAACTGGCTAACTCTGAAATCCTGTTGGACAGTGGGAGGGCATTCCAGGGGCCATTGAATGCATTGGATCTCCCTCTCTGTGGGCAGAGAGACAGAAAGAGCGCACGCTAACCTCCGAAAGGGAGACGTCGTGTTGTCCCTTTCCAGCTGCCCTCTTTGCCCTACCAGAATTGGCGTTCCACCACTTGCACGGCTGAAAAGGGGGCATGCCAGGAGGAGAGCAGGGAAAGGTATGAAAGAAATCCTTCCCAGCCCTCCCACAAGCCTCCTCCATAAATTTCCTTCCCATTGGGCAAAGCTGATGAACCACCTTTGGATTTCTCCACATACACATATGCCTTAGAATGGTACTCTTAGGGAACAAATTCTCAGCATGCAGTTTCACATAGCAGCAGGAATGGAAGGATCCATCGCAATTTCGGTTCTCTCAGCTTCTCGGTTTGCCAGTCTTAAATTCAGTTCTCATTTCTGCAGCAATTTGCTTTCATCCTTTTTTTAAAAAGAGGAACATTCTTCAGCATTTCAGGTGAACTTCTCCCAATAAACACATTTTTGTTGGCAGTTTTGACTAACGTACACATTTTGCAAACAGTTTCTCCTAACGGACTGCATTTTTATTTATTTATTTATTTATTATTTGATTTATATCCCGCCCTTCCTCCCAACAGGTGCCCAGGGTGGCATTTTTGTATGTTATTTTCACTAATAGTGTTTAAACTTTTAAAAAATCTCTTTTTAGTCTGTTTTTAAAAATGGGTTTTTAATTACTTGTTTTGAACTGTTTTTACCGATACTTTTAATGTTTCTCCAAACCACTGACAGGTTTTTCACAGTCAAGCAGTATATACATTTTGTTAAATAAATAAATAAATAATATTCATTTATATACACACTTCCCCCTAATACAGCCTTTCCCAACCTTTGTGTCCCCAGACTACAACTCCCATCAGCCCTAGTCAGCATGGCCGATGGTCAGGAATGATTAGAATTGTAGTCCAGCAACAGCTGGGAACCCAAAAGCTGGGAAAGGCTGCCCTAATATATGCATTTTGGTAAACTTTGGTTGGAGGACTGCATTGCAAAATTCAGATAAGTGTGAATTTTGAAGGATGGCTGTGTTTCGCTTGTCAGATCGTTTCAGGAAGTGTAAATTTGACTTTATAGGCGAACTGAATTCCCCTCCTCCATCCCTACAGAGCAGTCATGCCAACCTTGACTCTGATGCTGTTTGGCGTTTTGGAAGCGTTTCTGGTGTACGAAGTGCATTTCCGTTCAAGGCCTGTCCAAGACATGATTGTTTTGTTTTGTTTTGCAGGAGGTGAAGTGGAAAATCAGTGTTAGGGTCTGATTTATTTATTTATTTAACTATTATTTAATTAATTAATTTGTTAGTTGCCTCATACCTAGTGGTCTCTAGGTGACTTACAACATATTTCAAAAACACAATATATAAAACAAAAATAATGTAAAAACCCAATCAAAGGAGGACTATGACAGCATACCAAAGGCCTAAGTGAAAAGGAAGGTCTTTGCCTGGCACTTAAAGATGGATAGAGAAGGTGCCAGGCTTGCCTCCTGGAGGAGACCATTCCATGGCCAGGGGGGCACCACTGAAAAGGCCTCGTGTTGCCACCCTCTGAGCCTCCAGTGGAGGGGGCACATGAAGAAGGGCCTCAGATGACGAAAGCAGGGTCCAGGTCAGTTGATACAGGAAGAGGTGGTCCTGGAGATATTGAGGTCCTGAGCCGCATAAGGTTTTATAGGCCAAAACCAGCACTTTGAATTGTTTTGTTGCACCGATGAATGCCTCATCTAGATACAGGGAAAGCAGGAAGAGTTGCTGTTTTGATGTGGGTGCAAATCTTGCTTGTGTACACACAGAAAAGTGTACATGGCTCAAAAATTGCTTCAAGCTCTCCTTTTGTTCTAGAAATTTGCCTGCTGACTCATGGCCGGCGCACAGCAAGTGTGAGAGCCGACACTTACTGCCGTCTGTACTCCCTCTCAGTGGACAACTTTAATGAGGTGCTGGAGGAGTATCCCATGATGAGAAGGGCGTTTGAAACTGTTGCACTGGATAGGCTGGACAGAATTGGTAAGTGGGGTGTATGATTATTTAGACAGAGAGATGTGTCGTCTGCAAGCCCATGCTAGTACAGAAAAAAAAAGCACTGGATGCAGACTTAGGCATCTAGAGAATCTCAGGTTTTATGTTTTAACTGGCAAGTTTCTAGTTCTTTTTAAAAATTAGTTTTATTTATTTAATTTTTCAAGTTTTTATGAACAAAGTGAAGAAGAAAGTTTGAATGCACAAAACAAAACCAGATTGATTTTTCCCATTAACCATACAAAATAAGTATACAGCAGAAGTACATTTCTAGCTCTCAAGACTGCAGAGACAAGACTGTAAAATGTGTAGCTGTTGTTTGGTGAAATCTTTGAAGCCTAGAATGCCATGGTGGCTGGGTCAGGAAGAGAAGCAGGAGTTCAGTGGCATGGCTAGCCAGTATTCTGCATAAAATGCAAATTGACCACATTTGCACTATTTCTACAGATTGCAAGTCAGCTTTTCTTGACACAGGATATGGGTTACCCTGGCATCAAATTCTGATTGTTTTAAAATGCAGGGTACACAGAGTAAGTATGGCAGAGGTGAGCATGTTCACTTCTTGATCTACCCATCTCTACCTCCTTACCCACACATAACATTCAGAGCTTCTTTCTTGGGGACAGGCTGTTGTTTAGTGGTAGATCTAGAAATGTGAACCCCCGCAAACAGCTGGAGAAAATGGGCAAAACCTTGCCCCCCCATTCACTACTTTTCCCCCCAGAAAAATGGGTGGGGGAAAGAAATGGGGGAAAACCAGGCTTTTTCTGTATTTTTCTGTTGTTTTTTCGGGGCCTTCACATCTCTAGGTAAAGCAACTTGCTTGTGTGCTGCTCGTCCAAGTCAGACCTGGCCTAAATGGTAACTAGCCCAACCTACTATAAGGCAGGTGCTCATGTGTGGCTTAGAGTGGGGAAATGTCACGAGGAGCTTAATGCTTTCCCTGCCCATGACCTCGCTGCTCCAAGTTGCCCCCAAGTGGCTACCCCCTTCCAGGGTCCCAAACACGGTTTCTGAGAGCAAACATGCACTTGGACCCCAGGGTAGGAATGGGGGAAGCGCAGCTTGAGGAGCAATTTGCTGCCCTGGGCTCCTGCTGGGAGGAAGGGCGGGATAGAAATCAAATAATAAATAAATAAATAAGGCGCGGAGAAGCAGAAGTCAAGGAAGAGGTTAGCGACACACACGCCCACTGCCACTTCAAACTTCAAACAAGCCTGTCTTTAGCATTGAACACTCTGCAACGCTGATGCCAGCCTTGGGTTTACGCAGAGGAGATTGCAGCTGACCCTTTTAATTTCCACAATGCCCCAAGCGATGCTACATCAGGGACATTGTGGAAAATTCAGTGCTATCACCAGGCAAATCTGAAGCTGGAATACACTGGTGCAGGAGGGCGCTGCCCACCAGGGGACGCTTTGCCATGCGAACCTCTCCAAACTGAAGGCAGCCCTAGGTTCGACTGACCTCTTCCTGATATTGCTCGATGGTGTTGTCATTACACATGTGTTTGGAACATAGGGTTGCACCCCATGTAGCCCTAAGTTAAAGTCACTTGAAGGTATACTACTTCTGTTGGTGAAATGTTTTGCACCAGTGGAACACTGGTGCACAAGGGAATGCATAAGCAGTTTACGGGTAACTGTGCTGCACAATAGACTGCATTCAGTTGCACAGTGAGCTTCTACGAGCGCAACTGTTGCATAAGATTCCTCTCTTGCGCAACATTACAGCTCACCTGGCCACTAGCACAAGAGCCCTTGCGCTAGCGGACAGAGGATACAGACAGCCCGTAGAAAGCTGCCTTATACCAAATCAGGCCATTGGTCCATTTTGACTGTCTGTGGCGCTCCAGGATTTCAGGCAGGGGACACCCCCAGGCCTACCTGGATATGCTAGGGATTGAACCTGGGACTTTTTATGTGCACAGCAAATGCTCTGCCCATGAGCAATGGCCCTTCCCACACATTCCCTGCACAGTTAGACATTCCAGGGAAAGTGCTACCCAGATCTGGCTTTCTTTGGACAAGAGAGCACTAAGGTCTTATAATATCTGCTGTGATACTTCATGTCTGACATTGGACAAAAGGGTGTGTGTGTGTGTAGTGTGTTCTTTCACAAGGGTGGATCAACCCTGATTATGCATTGTATACACAGCCCTGTCTTTGCGAGGCAACACAGGTGAATTTAGAAAGGCACAATAAAAATCATGAAAGAAGTGCTGTTCCATCCCGGGCTGCAGCATCCACAGAGGGTTTGCGTGTTTTGTTTAATTCCGCTTCCACGAGGCTTTCTTGTGCGTCTGCCACTTGAGAACCGCAGGACTGCTGCTGCTCCGAGGCGAGTGCATGCAAGAATAAATGTAAATGTACTGCCTTCAAGTCGATTCCGACTTATGGCGACCCTATGAATAGGGCTTTCATGAGGCTGCGAGGCAGTGACTGGCCCAGGGTCACCCAGTGAGCTTCATGGCTGTGTGGGGATTCGAACCCTGGTCTCCCAGGTCGAAGTCCAACACCTTAACCGCTACACCACACTGGCTGGGCGAATCCAAAAGCGGAGGGGAAGGACTGCAGCTGCCTGACTCCTTAAAGCACAGCCAAAAAGTACAGGGCCAAGATGGAAAGAGAAGATTTGGGGCAGGGGGAGAACCTAGAGATGTTGCTGTTCATCATGGAACAGAATATCAAACATATGGCCAATTGATATTCTATTCCAGAAGCTGTTTTTGTATATATTGGTTATATCTACTTTTGCGCAATCAGCTATGATAGATGTGTCCATTTCTTTTTTTAAAAAAAGGTCTTATAGAGCATCCACATCCTTATCATAGGCAGCCTTGAGTTATTTTGGTTCCCAGTTCCTTGTTTTTCCACAATTGAGGTTGAGGAGATTCCAACATCTAGAAAGGCCACCGGGACCCCACTCCCTCCCATAAAGCCCTTTCCCTATTGCTGCTCCCCAGCAACTGGAATTCCCTTTTGGGAGCTAATGGAATTCCTTAGGAGCACAGGAAGGTGCCTTACATTGACTCAGACCATTGGTCCATCTCACTCACTATTGTCTACATTGACTGGCAGCAGCTGTCCAGGTTTTTCAAGCAGATGCCAGGAATTGAACTCAGGACCACCTACTTGCAAGGCAGATGCTCTGCTACTGAACTATGGCCCCTCCCCATGCCACTCACCTCACAGCAACAGATTTACACAAGTCTCTGAGCTTTACTGGGAAATGGTTGTTTAATATCCTGACCAAAGACTCCCACCCCATCTAAAGAAACCTCAGGTAAGGGAGAAGATTTGGGATCAAGCTACAGCCCTGGATTAACCTGGTCACCCTCCTGTTCTATTGATGGGTTTTTTTATGCTATCATTTTAAAATATTATAGCCCACTGTTTAGACCAGGAATATAACATGGTGTCCTTAGGCAGGCCCTCTCAGAGGTCTCTTTTGAGAGCCCTAGTGACCATCAGCTCATCTGAGAGCAGACATTTATCTCAGTAGTCTTGTGCCATCAGAACTATATTTATTAATATTTAGAAACACTTAATTATTTGATTTGCCAACATCTGTATCAGTTAACAAAAAAAAAGTCTTTTACCAAATCACATCTTCCGTTTGCTTAAACTCAGAGAGTGTGGGTGACATTTTGGTCTGATGTGCATAAGAAGAAGTTGCAACACTTGTTCCTTTTTTTGCCTTGGATACATTTGGGGGCTTCTTTGAGCTCGGGACCCGAGCTAAGTGGCCCCGTTCCCCCTGTTGCCCCCATTGGCTCTGCCTACAGACACACATGTACCCACAGAGGTCTGCCTTGGCATCCACACGGACTCCTTCCCCCACTGCTCTCCTCCCTGAAATTAGGCTTCAAAGAAGCATTCTGCTGCAGCCAATAGAATAGGTTGCAGTGTTTTCATGGTTGTGGTGTAGGTGTGGTACCCACGGCAGCTTCTCTTGTTTGCAATGCGCCCCCAAAGGGTTGGCCATCTCCGGTTTAGGACTCTACAAGTCCTGTCAAGGCAGTTCTTCACTCTCCTCTGCTCCCTTCACAGGAAAGAAGAACTCCATCCTCCTCCATAAAGTCCAGCACGACCTTAACTCGGGGGTCTTCAACTACCAGGAGAACGAGATCATCCAGCAAATCGTGCAACACGACAGAGAGATGGCCCACTGCGCACATAATATCCAAGCCGCTGCCGCTGCCGCATCAACACCCACGCCAGTTATCTGGACGCCACTTATCCAGGCCCCTCTGCAAGCTGCAGCAGCCACCACATCAGTAGCAATAGCTCTTACCCACCACCCTCGCCTCCCAACAACCACTTTCCGCCCTCCTGTCTCTGTTTTGGGCTCTCTGGGGCAAGCACCAAACCAGACTCCAAGGCAGCTACGAAGACTCCATTCCTTGGTGTCTTCAGCTGGACCTTCCATCGTGGGCTCCCCTTCCAGCACACCATCCCAGCAACACACCCCGGGAGCAGAAACCCTTTCATCGCCGTCCTTCCAGATCCAGCAGCTGGCTGGGTTCACAGCCTCGGCTGGCTTAGGCCAGTTCCACCGGGCCTCCACTGGTTCTCCATCAGCCGGCTCCGCACAGCAGCCCTTGGGGAGCCCGTCGTCCGCAGTACTGAGCCCTCTGCAGCAGGGGGCTGTAGAGTCCCTGGAAGGGCCAGCTCAGCAACAGGCTACTGACAACAACCTCACAAGTGGTTTTGGCCCTTTCCAGAAGGCCCCTGCCAGCTCGCCGTCTGCCGCCACTGCCACCTTCCCCCAGCTGTCCTCCAATTTGCCCGGCAGCCCCCTCAGCCACTGGCAAGCCACTTGCAGCAACAAGCCCTTCCAGACGGGCCAGTCCCAGCCACTCTCAGGAACTGGGGCACTGGGAGGGATGAACCACTTTCACTTGTCTCCCTCCTCCAGCTTGAGCCAGCTGGCACAGGCCTCTGGAGGCTCCCTGTTGGCCTTGTGCCAAACCCAGCCAAGTGCATTAGGACCTTCCACTTCGCCTGCAACTGTAGCTCAGTTGCACCACGAACGGTCACCCTTTGCCTCTATGTCTCCATTGAAACAGCCCACCAGTGCCCCTCCTCTGTACCCACCTTCAGGCCTTAGCCCTCCTAGTCAAAGCGCTGCAGCCAGGACTTTCCAGTGCGGCCCTTCCGGGGCAATGGGCTCCCATGGATCTCTGTTGATGCCTCAGACCTCTAGCCCACCTCTACAGGCCCTTCAACGCAGGAGTACACCGCCACCACCGCCGCCACCGGTTCCACCGGGACGGTTAACCCAGGACCTCAAGTTGATTTCTGCTTCTCAGCCATCTCTGCCCCATGAAGTGGCTCAGACTTTAAGCCAAGGCTCTCCCCACTCCTCTAGAGAGTCGCTCTCTAGCTTCTCATCTTTCTCTGGAGGAGGAGGGACCAGACCTCTAGGGAAGCCATATAGCTTTGTACCAGGGCAAGTGACTCTACCACGGCAGATGTCCTCAGGTTCGCTGCCTCAGCCAACCATGTATGAGGCCAGTTGCGCTATTCCCCCATCTCTGACTGCAGCTGAAGGGAGGAAAGGCTCTATAGGGCTCACGGGGGAACGAGAACCCATTCCATCTAAACTGCCCTCCAATTTGTAAGATGCTCTTCGCCCCCCCGTTCCGAGGAGCCATTTTATTTCATTTGAGCTTTTCAGATCCCAATAGACTTTTACACGGTTCCCATTTCCTTCCTTTCTTTTCTTCAAGCTAACTATGATTATAGAAGTTTTTAAAAAATAATAACACCAACAACAAAGATAACCAGGTATTCCTAGAGCTATAGATTTTCAGCCACTTTCTTTTATAGAGTATTTTGCTACATGAAGCAAAAGTTGGGGGGAAAAGGTATGTAATCAATACGTGGTAATAATAATCCAGAGGTGAAATGCACGGCTAATACAAAGGATCAGCCATAGAGTTGAGAAAATTGGCTCCCTGTGGAGAAAGACAGGTCTTGCTTAGGTAGGTGCCAGGAATCCAGGGGCCACGTCTCCATGGATAAGATCTGGAAAGATCCACTGTTGACATGCCATATGTCCAGTTAGACCTGGAAAGATATGCATGTAAAAAAAAAAGGAGGGGGGTGTTGAAATTTGTTGAATGAAACATTGAATGAAACATTTCATGGTTGTCTGACTTTCACAAATCACCAGATTCAAAACAGTTAACACTGAGGTAGAGACTCTCCACCAGAATTTGTGGAGGGGGCTTCTTAACTCTTTCCCCCCTGTTGTTTTTCTGCTGAAAACTCATTATCTCTCTCTCTATATATATATATACACACCTTACATTTAAAAGCACATGAAGTCTCCCCAAAAATCCTGGGAACTGTAGTTTGTTAAGGATGCTGGGAATTGTAGCTCTATGAGGGACAAACGACAGCCATGTGTGTTAAATATGCCTGAAAATGTTTTGTGCCTATGCAACCTTCCCCCCACCCTCCCTCCCTCCCTCTCTCACACACACACCTCCCTGTGTTTAACTCTGTTGGAGGAAAAATACAAGTGCTTGTATCTTTTCCCCAGCACAGCTTTCGCTGGAAGAATGGCATAAGATCGGGAAGACCTAGGTAAGATCTAGCAGTTGTTGGACTACAGTTCCCATCATCCTTTACCTTTGGCCATGCTGGCTGGGCCTCATGGGAGTCCAGCAGCATCTGAGAGGGCCACAGGTTCCTCAGCCCTACCCTCTGCTCATCTTTAACTTCCAATTCCAGCCTCAGGGGCATTGCATTGCTGTTTGTTAAAAAAACACCCTGGAAAACAACCAAAGTTCAGATAGCTCCACCTAGTGGTCAATTCACTTCTAAGAATTTCAGGGGGTTGGGAGGGGGAGGGGAAACTAATTTGGAAATCAGTGCTAGAACATTGTGAAATTTGACATTCAGAGGTCTGCAAAACGTCTGAGGTTGACTTTGTTTCATCTGCATTGTGCTGTATTTTAATGGGAGGGTATCAATAAGGCCTTGTGGCTAATGCATTTGCTGCTTTAAGAAGCCCTGGGTTTTTCTAAGCTCCTTCTGGACAAAAAAATGCTTAAAATGTTTCTTCCCTCGCAACTGCCATTGCATGGTTGGCCAGTGTACCTCTCTGGGTCCATTGCGCCCTGCTGATATTAGAGTGGCAACAGACAACCCTTGGCAGATGGTATAAGATGGCGAGCTTGTTTACCTGCCCATTGAGCAAGGCCAGCAGAGGGTGCAAGGGACCTTCCATTTTTACAGTCCAGTTTTGCTGCAATGTACTGCATTACTGGCAGACTAGGGAGGTGCTACCTGGCCAGCATATCTATGGACGCTGCAATGCTCTTTGACTTGGCAACATGGCCAAAGTCACCCCGCCAAACCTCACCTCGCTCCAACTCTCCCTCTCTCTGCTAACATCTCAGCTGCAATGAGCTGTCTGCTGTCGTGCAGAAGAGAAGCCAAGGGCTGGGGGAATCAGTCAGCAAATGAATCGGACAATCCCACCACCGGATTCTTTCTATCCCATCAGCTGGCATCACAAACTGCCCCCTTCACCCCCCCAAGAGTCTGAGCTCCTCCTCACACCACATACCTAATTTTATTGAGACACACTTAGCAATCACACCAGGCCTGCCATATGTTTCTGCCTCCGTTTTGAAAGGGCCGCAGAAATCGGACTTTACTGTGTACAGTGATATGAGCAATAAAACTGCCGAAGTTCCTCAGCTGCCCGAACAAGGCTAAAAAGGTCCCTGAGCACTCCTTTAGGTAGATTCCAATCAACGGAGGTCAGCATGGCCCAGGAGACAACTCCTTGATGGATAAGCCAAGCTGGTGGGCAGATAACCCACACTGTAGCCTTGTAGCCCAATCCATCCATCTCTCTTTTGTCCTGTTTTCTCCTCCCTCCCTCTTGGCCTTTCTACCTTCCTTCCTTCCAGCATACCTCTGTATGTACCTGGAAGGAGAAAAAAAAGTCATCTCCTGCACCCTGTTTTCCATCAAGTGGTCTTGCTCCCCTTTTCGATCCAGTTTTATTCCAAGAATCTTTCCGCTGCTTCCACTGGATTCAGAGCAAGGGATTGAGCGACAGCCAAGGCCATTTGCTGTAGTGCCAAAACACACTGGAACAATGGTGTTGTCGAATTGTCTTGCTCCCCTGGGCTTTCCTTAGTTTGCTTGATTTTATACCAAACTTTTGTGGTTTCCTCCCCCCCACACACACACACTCTTGACATGTGCCTGTTATCTCTGAATATTGGCCCCCAAAATATAGCCAGCTGCTCCTGCTTTTAAGCGCTTTTGCTGGGTTAGAACTACAGTGTAATTCAAGCTTCGGTCTTCCTTTAAAGATTCTAGGGTACTCTAAGGGGAAAAAATCTTTTCTACTGAAACAGACAAAAATACAGCGATATAGATGCGAGTGTGCACAGATGAGTATATGCTGCACATAGGGATGGGTGAGAAATTCAATTCAGTTCGCTTTTAAAGGTGTGACTATCAAATTCACATACAGTATTCCAAAACAATATGAGAACCATCCTTCAAAATTTGCTTTATCTGAATTTTGCAATGCACTTCTCCAACCAACCAATGTTTACAAAAATGCACGTTAGGGGAAAGCGTGCATAAAAAGAAATATATGAGTGAAAATAACAGTATATTAGGAGAAATTGCTTGCAAAACTGCATGCAAAAATGTTTTTATTAGGAAAGATCCACACTAAAAAGCTGAAGAATTTTCATGAGGATTAAAAAAAAAAACCAGACTGCTGCTGAAATGTGAACTGAATTTAAGGTTGGAAAAATGAGAAACAGAAAACTAAAACTATCCCTAGCTGCAAGCATATATGCATCCATATACATACAAACGTACACATGCATATATACTAGTTTTAAAATATATGCTACTATTGACCTTCCTTGAAGGGGCCATAGGCAGCTACAGTTAACTGTTGCAATTAAGTCCTGGTTGAAAGCAATGGAGCATATTCAACACGGCAAAACCATGGAGCGTGGCAGGTAGAAGTGTTGAGAGTAGGACTGGGGAGCTCTGGGTTCCAATCCTCACTTAGCCACTGGCTAACTCTAGGCCAGTCAATCTCTTGGTCTAACCTACCTCACAGGGTTGTTGTGAGGACCAAAGGAGGGAGGCATATATGCCACTCTGAGCCCCTAGGAGAAAGCGAGGATGAGGGATAAAAATGTAACAATAAAATTGGTCCCATTGGTTTAAGTTCTGACGCATCTTAGGTGGAGTCTGTTTGTGTGTCTGTGTATATAATTGCACACAGACACACACCCCTTTGCAAAATGTGTATGCAACGGTAGCCAGTATGGTGCCCTGCAGATGCTGTTGGACTACAACTCTCATCAGCCCCAGCCAGCATGGCTAAGGGTCAGGGGTGATGGGAGCTGGAGACCAACAACATCTGGAGGACACCATTGTGGGTACCCCAGTGCAGAGGATTATAGAGCCCCATCTCAAGCCACCCAAGGAGAAAATGAAAGCACCTGTGATCAAGAATGAGAGAGCAGCTCTTCAGATTTTTTCTCCTCCTCATTCCCCCATTAACCAAGTATTTGGACCGAACAAAGCAGTGTCTCTCAAAGAGATGAATGAAGGCAACTAGTTTTTGGATGGCCTGTGCAATGAAGCAATATGTGCCATGCAATGACATGCCTTTGAGCCCATCCTGGAGACTTGGGTGGCCACATATGCATTTGGGAGCAAACGTGCTGACACACATGACTACACCCCAACACCCCCCCCAAGTTCCTCCTTTCTCCAGGTACCTATTTTCCCAACTGCCTCCCCTGAAATTGAGAAAAGATTGCCTATTGTGTTTCAATGTTTTGGCTTGGTTTGACCGCAGATGATGCTCGGGGTTCCAAGTTGTTCTGCAACAGGTGCCAAACTACTAACTGCAGCTGAAGGCCCCATTAGGCTTGACCCAGTAGCCAAACGTTCAGCGTTTTTTTTGGGGGGGGGGCTATAGGGTTGGGGTTTGAAATATAAAAACAGATATAATAAAACAAAATCTTAGTAAAATAAGGCATCTTTTGTTTTTGTATCTGCTTTCTTTCAGTCTCTGCAGAAAATAACAAGCTGCAGTGGAGGCTGCTACTTTAGGGCAAGTGGGGTGCTGCCTGCACAACCTCAGTCTGCCCTCAGCCAGTCCCCACCTGCCTGCCTTCTTACATCTAATCGGGGGGGGAGCATTGCCTGTCAGTTTCCTCCTCTTCAGGCTCAGTGCTATCTTTGTGGAACTCAGCAGGGAGGAGGATGGAGACAAAAAGTCTAGAATTTGCCAGCTCTGCCTCTCATTGGCTCTGGGTTCACCTGCTGTTGGTCTCCCTGCTTTCCACCCTACCAATCCCAATGGGCATCCGCCACCGCTGATCAAGACATGTGATAAGATACAGTGGCATTTTGGCTCTGCCCAGTTTGAGTTCTGGGCTTCATTTCTTCATACGCTGTTTGGGAGGCTGGAGATTAGATAGATAATCATTTATTTATTTAATTTATATCCCATCCTTCCTCCCAGTAGGAGCCCAGGATGGCATTCCCCCCAAATTTTTTTGGGGGGGACCCTATCAGCATTATCCTGTCCATAGAAAAGACTTTTGCTGTGTAGTGCCAAGGGTCACATCCGCACCATACATTGAAAGCACTCTTTTACCACTTTAACAGTCATGGCTTTCCCCAATGAATCCTGTAGGTTGCAAAGGGTTGAAACTGTAGGTTGCAAAGGGTGGTGTGGATATGACCAAAATGTCTCAAGATAAAGAAACAGGTAGAAATGATGAACGGGAGCCATTTTGCTACCTTGAAAAATGAGTACTCTCACCAGTGGGTAATGCTGCCATTTAGGGGATGTCTATACCACAGTTTTAAACTGGGCGACCATATCTCCCCTTCAAGAAACACTGGTAGTAGGTAGTTCAAGAAAGGTGCTAGGATACTGCCAAAAGATGGGGTGGTTTCAAATGGGTACTCAGACAAATTTATGGAGATTAAACCTATTGGCTATTTAGTCATTATGGCTATTAATCATGGTGCCTATATATGCAATCCCCATGTTCAGAGGCAGCCTGTAACTTACCTGCTAGTTAGTGCATATAAAACTACCCTATCAGTAGGGATGGGGAAGGATTCAATTCACTATGAATTTAAAGATGAATCTTACCAAATTTGCAATGTCTGAAACAATATGGGAACTAAAACACAGCCATCCTTCGAAATTCACACTTACCCATATTTTCCAATGCAGTCCTCCAACCAATGTTTCAAAAATGCATATATTTTGGGGAAATCTGCAAACAAATAAATATATTGGTGAAAATAACATATAAAAATGTGTTATATTAGGGAACAGTACTTGCAAAAAAGTGTACATTAATCAAAACTGCATGCAAAAATGCAGTTTTGAAGAAATAATTACGAGCAATTTGCATTTGAGCACTGATGAATTTTCATGAGAATTTTTTAAAAAGCGCAAACTGCTGCAGAAATGTGGAGAACTGAATTTAAGATTAGAAAAATGAGAAACTGAGAGAACCAAAACTGACAGATCTTTTCTTACTTATAGGTAAAAAACTTTTCTACATTAGCCAGCAACCGTCTAATTTTGAAGTCATCTAAAAAATTCTGAAATGAGTAGATAATTCAATCCCAAGTGAATTGTACAAAGCAGGGATGGGGAAACCTTTTCAGCCCAAGGGCCACATTCTCATCTTGGCAACCTTCCAGGGGCCAGTAGTGAGCAGGGTCAGAGGCAAAAGTGGGCAGAGCATTGAATTTAGCTTTACCTTTGTATGGTAGTCTAGCTCCTATGGACACTCACACATCCCTCTCTCTCCTCCATCCGGGCAAAGCAGAGGCATTATCAGAGCCTAAGGACTCATTCCAGCCGGGCAAAAATATTTGAAGAGGATGCAAGTGAGGAAGTTGTATGGCCTGGGGAGGGTCCTGGGGGCCAGACAGAGAGGCCTAGAGGGCCACATTTGGTCCCCAGACCTGGGGTTCCCCACCCCGGTATCAAAGGCAATACAAGCTATAATGCACAACATGTGTGACATGACATGACCCACAACCACAGTCTGTTTGCCTGTTCAAGAATTTACCCATCATATATTCTGTGGGCAGTTTGAAATCTAACCTGGGTAAATGCCTGTCTAATGTGTGTGTGTGTATATATTCCTGCAGATAAACAGCACTTTTATGGTCAGATTTCATTTTAATGTACCAAACGGAGGATTCTTCATATATTCAAAGTCCATTTTTACACTTTCATCAATAATTACATCACGGACCTTATAATCAGAAATATCCTGAGATCACATTACAGGGAAAATTAATGAAGATGTTAATCGGTAAGAACATTATGCCCAGCCATCTCTATTCTAAACATTTTGCTAAATGTTAGTTTGGCATTAAGAGAGTTTCTCCTCAGTAAAGAACCATGGATTTATGAAGGCATGGACTGATGTCCTGCTTGTGGGGCTTCCCAGAGGCATCTCATGCCCACTGTTGGAAACAGAATGCTGGGCTAGGCAGAATTTTGGGCCATCTCATTTTGTTCTTAACTCTGAGAGATCTTTTTTGCAATGCCCTTGCAAAGCTGCGAATGCCAGAGCTCATTTGGTAAGCCCGTGAGCCTGAAACATCAGTCATGATGCAGACCAGATTTCCCTGCCTCTAATGCTTCTGTCCCATGGGTTTGCTGTGCCGAAGGTTCTGCTCTACCTTCCTTCCAACTGAACACAGAGAACATCAAAAAGTTATTCCACAACTGGTGCATGTGACATTTGTCATGGTTTCTCTCCTTCCTCCCTCTCTCAAAAAAATCTTACCAAAATACATACTGTAAGCAATCAGTAATGAAACACAAGAAGAACAAGCAGAGAATTGGGTGAGCACACCAATATTCCTTTTTGCATTGTGTTTCACCAGTGTGCATGAGCATGCATGCACATCGCTGGGGGGGGGGAGATAAGAAGGAATGGAAGAAAGGAAATGTGGCTAGGGATGGGGGAGAAATTTTATTTAATTTGCATTTAAAGGTGAAACTACCTAATTTGCACTTCCAAAACAATAGAACACAGCTCTTTCACAATCCACACTTCTCTGAATTTATCAGTTCTCCACCCAGAAAAATGCACATACTAGGGTAATGTATGCATTAAAATTCATATATTAGAGAAATGCATTATATTAGAGAAACTATGCATACCAGTTAGGCAAAATTGCATACCCAAATATGTATACCATGAGAAATTTGCATTAAAATGCTGATAAATTATCATGAGGCTCTTTAGAAAGAATAACTCACAAACTGATGTGGAAATGCAAAGAACTGAATCTCAGCCTGAAGGCTGCTCATGCCTGCCCAAGAGGCTTATTAAAGCTATGAGATGATCCAACTGCCTCGGGGCATTTTGGAAGTGAATGAGAGAAGAGAGAAATCACACATTGCTGTAATATCATAGATACCTAATTTATAAACATAACACAGCATTTTCCTGCTTCTTAAATTTGTAATCACCACCTTTTTTAGGTCAGGAGAGGCTATACCCCCAGGAAGGAATCCTGATTGTTTCTTTTTCAGTAACAGTGCTGTTATGCTAACTTAAGACTGCCTCCATTCACAGCTTACTGGAGAAAACATACCAGTCATTCAACAACAACGAGTCTTGTGGCACTTGCTTAAAGACTGACAGATTTTCTATGGCATAAGCTTTCATGGGCTGGAATCCAATTAATCAGATAGTATTTAAGGTGGCACAAGACCACACTATTTTTATTGCAACAGATTGACAAAAGTTATCTCCCCACCTTATTAAATGAAAAGGTAGTTGGGTCCTCAGTTGGAAAAGGCATGTATCTAGTGCACGATATATACCCATTAAAGCTGTATGAAAGTGCTACAAGAGAAGCTCAAAGCATAATCTTCAACATCAGTGAAAGAAAAACACCTCCTCATAGAGTTGAGCACCAACAGCTTCATAGCTGGACTCTGAAAAAGGAGATACAAGCAGGAAGTATGAAATGCAAAAATGAACAATGACCAAAGTTCTTTAAATGGATGACTTTTACATCCATATGAGACACCAATTAAATGAATTAATGCTTTATGGAGAAGTGCAGGTCTTTACACAATATTTGGATCAGGGTTATTTCACTCTGATTCAAGCTGAGGATTTGAAGTTAAAGATGCGGAATTGTGTCCTGAACATGGGTACCAAATTTTATTCTAGTAGCTCGGCAGTTCAAGGGAGTATAGTATACCATGATACAAACAATGCCAGATAAGCTACTTAAACCAAAGGCTCTGCCAACTAGTGGAGACTCATGCAATTTGCAGACGTGGTATGCATGTGTGCTACACACACGTGTGTGTGCGCGCATGCAGTCCTCTTTGTGCCCATCCCATGGGAAAATAGGAAACTACCTTACACCAAGACAGATCATTGGTCAATCTACCTCTGTATTGCCTACCCTGACTGGCAGCAGCTCTCCAGACATTCAGATAAGGGACTCTCTCCCAGCCCTATCTGGAGATGCCAGGGTTAAAAACTGGGACCTTCTGCATGTAAATCCCATGCTCTGCCACTGAGCTACAGTTCATATGATTATTCATCTTATCCTGTTTCTAACCAACCTTACTCACAAAATTCACACACAGTACTCATATATGTGCACTACTCACACACATGCTTCTCTCTCTCTCCCCCACACACCATTTATCAACACTGTGAAAACTACCTACACTGTATCCTTTCCCACTAACCTACAGAGCTCCATCTAATCTTGAGCCTCCTGTGTTAACCCTAACTGTTCACCAATATTCCATAAGACATCAGGAACTGAGGCAGAGCTTTTACATCTTAAAAGGTATGAAAGGTTCAAAGCCTTCACCCCTGACTTAACTCAGGGTTTTGTTTTTGAAATTCTCTTCCCAAATGTATCCAATTTTGCATGCAGACTGGCTATATTTCTTCAGATCTATGTGAACAGTGCTTTATTTTGACATTTCACTTCTCTTTCCATGACAGTGATCAAGTGCCTGATAATACCATCCAAATAGGACTGGGGGGGAAATTTGATTCAGTTTTCACTGAAAGCTAAATCTATGAAACTTGCACTTTCTGAAACAACAGGAGAACCAAAACACAATCATCCTTCAAACGTTTGAACTTTGCAATGCAGTTCTCCAGTCAAACCATGTTTACAAAAATGCATATATTAGGGAAAAGTGGGAATAAAAAAGAATATATTTGTGAAAATCACATACAAAAATGCCATTATCTCAGGAGAAATTGTTTGTAAATATGTGTACATTAGTCAAAACTGCATACAAAAATGTCTTTTTTAAGGAAAAATCCACACTAAAATGCTGAAGAATTGTCATGAGGGTTTTATTTTACTGCAGAATGCTGCAGAAATGTGGAGAACTGCCTTTTAGATTGGAAAAGTGAGAAACTGAGAGAGCCAAAACTGACAGATCCTTCCATCCCTATATCAAAAGCTAGTGTTGATGAAGCAAACAGACTGAAAAGGAAGTGGACCTACCATACTTTGTAATGCTGAGATGATAGAGAAGGATTACCCACACATGGACCAGCACAAGATTTCCATTCAGCATCCATGTATTTCACTTACAGGAGAAGGGAATCAATGGTTTTCATGGAGAATGCTATCAGTGGCTACTAGGCATGATGGCTATGCTCTGCCTCCATAATCAGAGGCAGTATGCTTCCAGGAGTGTAGTTGTCCATGGCTGCAGGGGGTCATAGACCTGATACTTTTTTGGGAGCATGGTCCATATGTATCAGCCAAAAGGGAGTGTGTTACCCACTGAGATTGAAGCCAATCAGAAAGGAGATGAGTCAGCCACTGAGAAGACTCTTCTCAGGAGCTAACACACAGGCTCTCTTTTCATGCTGATTGGCTCTTAGGGACGTCTGTTGTAGTGGAGTGTGGACTCACAAGATAAGGAGAGCAAGGGAGATTGTTTTTTTTAAAAAGTGGATTTGAAGACAACATAGCACTTTAATGCATTTTAACTGTGCAAACCTAAATATCCAGTATGCGCTTGAATTTCTCTTGCAAAATATTGACAGTCTAGTGGACACATTCCCACAAATATGCACAAATATTCGAGGAGGGTGCTGCTGGGGAAAAGCGTATGGCCTGCAGGGAGTCCCGCAAGCCAGACAGAGAAGCTTGGAGGGCTGCATTTGGCTTCGGGCCTGAAGTTGCTCACACCTGGCATAAAGGCAAGGGGCTATATTACAATAAATGAAATCTTAAGAACACATTAATGAGTGGGTGATGTCAATAATGGATGTCTCTGGCACACGCTCACACACAAAGCAAGCAGGGGCATCTCCCGCTGCCTCCCCCCCCCCGCCCCCAGCACTGATGCTGCTTTGGAAGATCCCGGAATGCAACCACCGCCTTGTGGAGTCCCTCGTGCTCTCCAGCTCCATGGAAACAGCAGACAGGCAGAACACGGTGGTGAAGTGGAGAGGAGGGGGCTGCTGCAGCCACTGCTGCACTCTGGGAAACCCCCGAGCAGGGAGGTGCCCCTTCCTTCACCCTACTTCTCTGTTGCATCCTTTATGGGTGGAAGAATGGAAGAGGAAAGAGATGCATTAGAAACGTCCAGGCTCACCGGGGTTCCTCTTGAATCTGTAGGAACAAGGTCAACCATACTTTTCTCCCTCCCACACCCTTGGCAAGCCCATGCTTTGTAAGCAAAAAGTCCTAGGTACACAGCCAGTCAGGGCTGGGAAAGGCTCTTTTTAGAAACCCTGGGAAGCTACTAGCAGATCAGTTCTAGCTAGATGGATTGAAGGTCTGCTTCCCTATAAGGCAGCTTCCTATGTTTGACACTGTAGTGGTGGTTGCTATTATTGCTGAGGCAAGGGAGGAAAAGGCCATTAGCAGACCCTGTGTCTGTGATTAGGAACATAGGAATCTTCTGTGATCCATCCATTCAGCTTTGTACTTTCTATGACGACTGCCAGCTGCATCTCCAGGGGATCAGGCAGAGGCTCTCTCCCAGCTCTACCTGGAGATGCTGAGGATTGAACCTCGGACCTTTTGCATGCAAGGCAGATCCTTTGCCATTGGGCTATGAGTTGTCCCTTCCCTTTTGGTTTGTATACATAAATGTGGACCTAGAAATCACGCACAAAAGAGTACTGTACAACACCATCCATGTGCGTGACACTGTGCGAAGAGTGAGGGCAGAGGACAGGTCCCTGTCCCAGATAGTGTTACAATCTAAGTAAAGAAACAAGGCAAGGAAAAAGAAGCAGGAGCAGAAAGGGGGTCAGTATGAGATTAATGCAAAGATATGCATTTTGGCTTGGTTGCAGAGTGGTAATGCTTCACAGGGGAGAAGAAAAAAACCCACCCTCTCCAATGCAATTCAGCAAGGCAGGAAGTCATCTACTATCAGCAGAAATATTTTGCTGCCTTGCCTGCCTTCCATCGCCTCCTACTTGCCACTTTGATAATCCAATTATGGTAGGGATGGGTGAGAAATTTGATTGTTTGCATTTCAAGCTGAATTTATCAAATTTGCACTTTCCAAGAACCGAAACACAGCTGTCCTTCGAAATTTGCACCTATCCAAATTTTGCAATGCAGTTCTCCAACCAAGCAATGTTTACAAAGATGTGTATATTAGGAGAAATTGTGCACAAAATGAATAGATTGGTGAAACTAACATACAAAAATGCATTATATTCAGATAAATTGCTTGCAAAAAAAGTGTACATTAGTCAAAATGCATACAAAAAAGTGTTTAGGAGAAATTCGCACTAAAATGTTGAAGAATTTTAATGACCATTTTTTTAAAAAATTGCACATTGTTGCAGAAATGTGGAGAACTAAATTTAAGATGAGAAAAATCGAAATGGAGAGAACTGAAATTGACAGATCGTTCCATCCTGAAATTAAGGGCAGACTGACCTGGCAAATGATTTCTTGTGCACTTTCCCATTACAATCACAAGAGGGTGCTGCCTTTCCAAGCACAGGCTCCCCAGAAGGCAATTTCCCGACTGGGAGTCCAGGTGAATGCTTTCTGCTGTGCTCTCAAGCGTCTTTACAACAACGCTGTCTTGAACTGGCTGGGATGTGTCTAAGCTACAAGGTGGACCAGAGATTCCACCTCCCTCTCCCTCCCCCACCCTCCAGCCACTTTCTGACATCAATGGCTATTATCCTTAATAGTGATTGAGATGATTTTCTGCTAAGTACAAGGAAAATGGATTCCCAAGATGACTTAAAAATACCAGTTGCCGTGACAACGCAGCTGTGGATGATAAGGAGACCTCATTTGTGGCTTAATGGCTGGGAGAGAAGAGCTAATTAAACATCAGCCCGACAGGAAAATTAGCAGGTGAGAGGAGGCCTTCTCCGACCTGTCTGTCTATCCTACTGAGGTGAGCGTTGTGGTCCCATCGTCCTCCTGCCTTCTTTCCCTCCACTTTGGGGCAGTGGACCGGGACCAGCGCATGGCTGTCAGCTATAGGAATTCTGCAGCGGCCAAAGAGGCAGCAGCATGCTAGGCAATGACATTTTTGATAGAAAGAAACCCTGCAATATAAAAACAAAACCGAAACCTAGCACGTTGCCCACAAAGGTTCAAGCCTAAGGGCAGAGAATCCTGAGGGCTGCGCCCCCTTAAGGGCATAGGAAGCAGCCCCATCCCAAGCCAGACCGCTGATCCATCTAGCTCAATATTGTCTACACTGACTGGCAGCAGTTCTCTAGGATTTCAGGCAGGCCGCTGCCAGCCCTACCTGGAGATGCTGAAGACTGAACCTGGGGCCTTCTGTGCGCCAAGCAGATGGCTCTAACGCTGAGCTTCAAGTTAGTTTTCAAGTGTTAAAATAATTTGTCCTGTAATTTTAGGCATTTCTTATAGCACTCCATTCCAGAAAATCATGGAAAAACATGTATAGGTCACTTAGAAACATTGGAAGCTGTGGCAGACCACTGGTCCATATAAGCTCGGTATTGGCTACACTGGTTGGTAGCAGCTCTGCAGGGCTTCAGAAGGCTGAATCCCCATCCTACTTGGAGATGCCAGGGACTGAACCAGAGACCTTCTGTGTGCAAAGCAGATGCTCTTCCACTCAGCCACTGCCCTTCCCCTTGTGGCTAACCTTCCACCGACAGTATACTAGGGGTGAGGGGGGACACTCACACAAACATATACATGCACACATATACACATGCAAATCACACAGCACACAGCATTTCCTCCATCCTTGCTGCTCAGAAAACAGTGGAAAGGGGGGCTGCTCCTTTAGTTTGCTGCTTCAAACATTTGGCCCAGCTTTCCACAACCTGGTACGCTCTGAATGTTGTTAGACTCCAACTCCCATTGTCCGTGACCATTGGCCATGCTGGCTGGGGCTGATGGGAGTTGTAGTCCAATATCATGTGGGGGAGACCAGGTTGGGGAAGGCTGATTTTAGCCCATCCCACACACCTTCTGAACCAGCAGGTGCGAGATAGCGAAGAGGACAACTGTCCCAGGGCACCACAGCAGCACAGAGTGATTTACTGTCTGCTGACACCACAGACTACCAAGGATGATAGTCAGTGGAAACAAATGTGATCCATGGGCTAAAAATGCAGTTCTAAATCCCTCACTGTCTCATCTCACACCAATAAAAAAGACCCCAGTGGGTGGCTCCACTTTGCTGGCCTCGAGTCACTGGTCAAACCCTATTCCAGGTGTGGGGATTTTATTTTTTTTTAAGCCACAGGATGTCAAGAGCTCCGTGGAGCGGTCCTGGAGTGATGAAGACGACGACAACGAAGCAGCTAGAGAATGGGACCAGGGAGAAGGTCCTAAGCAACTTGCAGTCAGGAAGTTCTGAGACAGGAGGCTTCAGCACTTGCAAGTGACAGCTCCTCCCCCTTAGCTCCAGTTACAACAGAGATAACACTGGCTGATCAGGAACCAGGGCCTTCTCCTCTCCTTCACCCCCTCTTCTCCCAAGTTGCCGCCGCCGCACACTCCTCCTTTAGAGGAGGAGGACCTCAATGAGGTGCCACCGCCCCCATCGCCACAGACCCCTAGACAACAATGCCGGCAGGCTCAGTTAGCCCCCACTTTCCCACCTAGGAGCAGCACTCACATGGGCATGTATTCCTATTCTGTGACACCTTCCTCATGTACCTAGAAAGGGCTCATATTTAAGGGTCGTGGGGTGGCGTGTCTAATTGCTGCAACAACATCTTAGCTTTCAGTAGTCATGCCAAATTATGCTGTGTAGTGATGCAGAATCTTGTGTGACCTGTAAGCTGATCCATGATTTTTCCTGGAGAAAAGTAAACCAGCGACTCTCAGTCTGATTCCAACAGGCTTGGCCAGAACAGAGGCACATTCCCTCATGGGGACCACATGCCAGTGATAGGCATAGCCAGAGGCAAAACTGGGTGAAACAATTAATGTGAATCTTAGCTTTGTTGAGTCAGCTACGTTCCAGCCATGACACTCTTAGCTTCACACCCTGTCCTTCACACATCTCTTTCCAACCTCCATCCAGGCAAGCAAGAAGCCATGATCACTGTTCCAAGGACCCAATTCCAGTCAGGCTAAAGAACTCATGGAAGGAGCAGAGTAGGGCAATAAGGGCATGGCCTGAGGAGAGAACCGAGGGTCAGATAGAGGGGTCTCAAGGGCCACATTCGTGCCCTGGGCCTGAGATTCTCCACCCCTGCCCTAGTCCCTGTTCAGCTGTGGGACCAGCTCAAAGCAAGCACAGCTTGCAAGGGGCTGGATGAACATAAATGCTTAGAGGTAGCCTCAGTGGTGGCTGGTCCACTAAGGGAAGTGAACCTTGGCCTGCCATCAGCCAGCTCCCACCTGTGTACCTTCTTACTTACAAACAGTCCAGATGGAGACTTCCGGGAAGGGTTGCTTTGCCTGTGCTGCCTCTGAGCCGAGCTCTTGTCTCAGAAGAAGCTTTTTCAGCTTTAAAATCAGTCAGAACGTCTTTTTTGACTGGTAAAGATTTTCTCCCGGTCAGGGAGAAATGTGAGATTAACCACAAAGCCTGTTTTTGTGGGGAGGACTGGATTTCATTTATTTATGAGAAAAGGTTCAAACTGCAATGTCGGACGGACTTTCATCAAGCTCTAGCTGATTATAGCGACATGTTTATCTTTTCTTCAAAGAAAAAACGGATTTTAACAGGCAAACAAGCATCCTTTCTATTTTCTTTTTTCACTTGGTTTAAATTGGTGCAGTTAAAAAAGAGATTTGTCAATGAATCAGCTGTGAAGAATTCCTAGGTGAGTTATGGCTTTTCTCATTCACTTACGAAATTAAGGAGGAAAGAAATCGAAAAAGCTTATCTTTGCTTTTATCGCAAAAAGCTGTCCTGGAGGTGCATTCTAAAGATACCAACGGAAGAGGGATTTCTATTTCGAGGAGGGGGAAAAAACTTTTTTTGGTCTATTTCATTTTGACGACTCTGCTTGTTCACGACGCCACTAATTGTCTTGATGTTGGGAACTAAGTTTGTTTTGTATTCCTGAACACATAGAGATAAGGCAGGCTGTACTGTCTACACTGATATCAGCAGCCTGGAATATTAACCCAATTGTGGCTGAAATAATTTTTGTTTCTGTGGTTTTAAGAATGGCAATCAAGGAAAGTGATTGAGACCATGGAAGAAATTATGTTTCAGAAAATAATGGATGAGATTGAGATAACAAAACAA
Organism: Rhineura floridana; assembly: GCF_030035675.1. NCBI lineage: Eukaryota > Metazoa > Chordata > Lepidosauria > Squamata > Rhineuridae > Rhineura > Rhineura floridana. Next base: position 22,454,035 of record NC_084493.1, on the reverse strand, counting down.
ACCTTGAGACAGGGCAGACAGGAGATGAAAATTGAATTTAACAAAATGACACAGGAGCTTAAAGAAATAGGGGATTCTGTAAAAGAGGTGTTTGATGGGATTAGAGATGAAAAAAGAAAAATTAAAGGGAAACCACAAGCCCTGGAGATTGGAACAAGTGTGAAATTGGAAAAAGATTTGGAGTTTATGGATCTTAGAAATAAAAGTTTACTGTTTGGAATTCAAAGTTGTCTCTGAAGAAATTAATGAAGATTTTGGTGGTAAAGTTATCAATGCCTTGGATAATTTTCTGGACTGGAATGATGTGATGGAGTTTGACATTGAAAAAATCTATGGAGTTGGCTACAGATATGTGACAGTGGAGAAACTCTTAAGAGATGAACCAGTGCATTTTGTAAAAAAGAACAGAGATATGACTTTGGAGCAATATATCAGTAACATATTCAGAATTCTTGACTGGAATGATGTGATGGGGCTTGTCATAGAAAAAATCTATGGAATTAACTACAAATATGTGACAGAGCAGAGATGTACCCAGAACAGAGATGTGGCTTTACAACAATATTTCAGTAACATATTCAGAATTGATGGCAAGGACATATTTGTGATAGGGGAAATTCCCATCAGACTCTTGTTATATGACTATGGCTATGACAGCAAGATCATCATAAGATACTGATAATGGATGAATGGATACTGAAACCACTGGATTTAACAGGACTGTTGAAGATGGAAGATGGAATTAATATTGAAAATGGAAGAATGGTTATGGAAATTATTGGACTTAACAGATTTGACGAGATGGATTAATCAATATGTTTATTTGGACTATGGTTATGACAACAAGATTATTATGGGATACTGATAATGGAAGAATGGCTACTGAAATTACTGGACTTAACAGGATTATTGAAGATGGAAGATGGAATTAATATAATGGAAGAATGGCTATTGAAATTATGGGGCCTAACAGATTTGAATCAGATGGATTAAGCGACATGTTTATTTGGAGAAAAATTGAAAGATATATCTCTCAAGGAATTGAAACCTCTCTTTGACTTTTTGTAGAAAGAATAAAATAATGTTTATGAGATTTGATGATTAATTAAGATAACTACTGGAGGAAAGTGATTCTATAATATCATTTTAGAGATAGGATTGTTGTATATTGTAGACTTATGGTTGATCTGCGACAAATCGGAAGTCAACATTTTATTTTGTTGTTTGATTGTTTTTGTTTTGTTTTGTTTTTTGTTTTTGAAAATTTGAATAAAAATTAATGAAAAACAAACAAACAAACAGTCCAGATGGTGGCGCTGGTTGTGAGCTTCCTCCCCCTCTGTAGTCTCAGGGTTGCCTTTGTAGAACTTTGAAGCAGGAAGGAGGAGAGGGACCGGGCTAGCATTAGTTGGCTCTGCATGTCATTAGCTCTGGCTCCACCTACTGTTGGGCTGTATGCTTTCGTCCCAATGGGTACCAGCCGCCACTGGCTTGCTTGCTTGTTATGGAAGTAGCTGAGTAGCTTGGTAGCACATTCTTCCCCAAAGTTTGGCTGGCACCAATATGGACTAGCTTTCAGCACTAGGTAGAAACATTTCTTTTCCACCAAGCCTTTTCAGTCAACAGCATTGGCCGATGTCAGATTGGAGTGTGAAAGATGCCCACTGTGAGAACAGGAGCCTGATCTAGATGGGCCATTGGCCTGGTACATGAGCCTATGTTATCTCATCTCCCTGGTAAAAATATACCTTTCAAGTATTATCTAGTATTTCTCAAACTGTGGGCTGGGAACCACCAGTGGGCCTCAGTGACTCACCCTGTCCCCTGGGCTGTGCCATATAGTATTTTGGATGGACCAACATAATCAGTTCCCTGTATGCACAGCAGTGCACAGGCACACAAGGGAACCGGAGTTGGTTGGAGAGCGAGGCGAGAGCCAGGCTGCAGCACACAAAGCTGGACAGGAGGAGACAGAAGAAGGGCTCTGCTAGATCAGGCCAGTGGCCCATCTAGTGCAGCATCCTGTTCTCTCAGCAGCCAATCAGATACCCATGAGAAGCCCACAAGCAAGACCTGAGCACAGTGGCACTCTCCCCTCCTGCTATGGTTTCCAGCAACTGGTATTCAGAAGCACACTGCCTCTGACAGTGGAGGTAGAGCATAGCCATCAGGGCTAGTAGTCATTGATAGCCATATTCTCCAAGAGGGGAGAAAAGGAAGAGAACAAAAGAGGATATGGAAGGATGACAGACAGAATGGACTACACACACACACACACATACCCCTTTTCCATCTCTGTGCAGTGTCCTCGATCAGCTCCATAGGATGGGTACTGGGGGCACTGTGTTTCAGTGCTTCCAGTCCTACCTGCGGGGCTGAGTCCAGACAGTAGCATTGGGATGGTGCTCTTCTGTCCCCTGGCATTTATACTATGGGGTGCCACAGGGCAGTAGTCTATCCTTAATGCTATTCAATATCTATAGTAAATTCGTGGCAAGGTGCCATCAATACGCTAGTGACACTTATCTTCATTTTTCCATAACATCTGAATCTGGAGAGGCCATGCAGGTCCTGGACGAGTGCCTGAACGAAGCCGTGAACTGAATGCGGGCAAATAAACTAAGCTTGAATTCTGGCCAGACGGAGGCTCTGAGGACAAGTGGTCCCCTTGTCTGAGCTATAGACCAGTTACTTGCCCTGGACAAGGTTGTACTCCCTTGAAAGGAGCTGGTTTGCAATCTTGGGTTGCTTCTGGATTCAGCTTTGTCATTAGAAGCCCGGGTGACTTTTGTTAACTGGAGTGCCTTTTACCAGCTCCAGCTCCTGCAATAAAATGGGCCATTCCTAGAATGGGATAGCATAATCAGTTGTCCAGGCACTGGTAACTTCAAGAATGGATTACTGCAATGTATTCTACTTGCGGATTCTCTTGCAGTTGGTCCAGAAGCTGCAGTTAGTGCACAATTGTTGACAGGAGCAAAATGCAGTCAGCATATTGCACTTTTGCTTAAAAATCTGCACTGGCTGCCAATTTACTACCGGATCAAGTTCAAGGTTTTATTAGTAGTATATAATGCCCTTAACTGCTTGGAACCAGTTTACTTGAGAGATTCCCCCCTACATAGTTACTTAACCACTTCAATCAATGGAACTGCCATATGATATTTACTCCACATTTGTGGAGCCGAACCTTCAGTGTGACAGCTCCTGTGCTTTAGAACTTCCCGCCCATTAACACCCTTGCTGTATTGTTTCAGACGCCTGTTAAAAACTCTTCTGTCTCAGCAAATCAGGACATATAACCTAGTTATGTATACTCGTTTTTAAATGTTGCTCATTTTATCTGTATTATTATTGATGATTGTTTTATATTGTCTTTACGTACACATACGCTTAGGGATTTGCTGATTAGGTGGTTTATAAATTCTAATAAAAAATTATATCCATGAAGGCTCCCCATGTGTTGTAACTCCCCATGGTTCCAAAACATACAGGAAGCCTCCAGAGATACAGAGCTGACTTCCACAAGCTGAAATAGTCCAAGAGCTAGTGTCAAAAAATGCACATCAGAAGGTACAAAAGGTCTGTATATCTAAACTTCTTTACAAAAGTTGTGACATTTCCTGAACTGCCAGTCTTATGAACAACTTCTGAGGCATTTAGGGGGTAGCAGCCTCTCCAAAACCCTTTCAGTGGCCAATAATTAGGCCGTAACGTACATGGATGAACCAAACTAGGTCCATTGGGGAATTGCGTACATAATATCAGACTATCCAATCTGAATGACATTGTTTGGGTTTACTCCCCTTTCTGACCCCTCCAAAAGAGGTAGCCATTAATTGCCTCAGAAGGTACATGGCTGAAACAGGTACCGCTTGGTAGAAACCCCCTTCCTGCTTCATAAACTATCAAATCTGATTCTTTTGTATGGGTCAGTTCTAAATCAGACCATTTAATATAGTCTGACCCATAACACTTTCCATTGTACTAAACTTGAACTATGCATAAACTATACATAGACTATGTATGTTGGTTCTGAAATCATGACCTGCCTAAGCAATACAGTCAAAGTAAAGAATTTGAGCTTCAGGAACAAATACCTTCATATTAGTTCATAAAAAGAAAAAGGAAAAGAGACTATCCAAAGTCTTATGGGCAAAACTAACCCAAATGTCACAAAATTGTGGCAAGCTTTTGAGCTCTCCAGAGAAACTCCCCAGCTCTTAAGAAGAGTGTAGTGCAGCAGCTAAGCCCAGGTTGGTCTCAGCATAACATCTGGACCCAGGATTGGGGTTAAGGTCTCTTCTCCTTAACAAGGACCTCTAACCAAGGTTGGTCTTTGCTCTAGGGAGGACCAAAGCAGGTGTGAGCTCCTTTCCAGGGAAAAGCACATTTGCATGGTCCTAGTAAGCCACAGTTTGCATTTAAAGGCAGACCTGCTGAATCTTCACTTTCTGAAACAATATTCAAACAGAAACACTGCCATCCTTCTTAGAAATGTGCAAAAATGCCTATCTAGGGTAAGATGTGCATATAAATCCATATATTAGTGACAATAATATACAAAAATGCATTATATTAGGGAAAATTGCTTTGCAAAAATGCATCAGGGAAATTGGTTCCAAAATGTATATATTAGGAGTAATTTGCCCTAACATGCTGATGAATTTTCATATTGCATACTGATGGTAAGCTGAAGAGAAATGAATTTAAAATTAGAAAAAATGAGAAAGCGAAATAAACCGAAATTGACATGCTCGGCCATCTGTATTTGGGAACCAGACAATTTTATACTTTTTGTTGGATTTTTTGTTTGTGGTTTTACTGGCTTTCCCAGAAGGATGAGTTTACTCACAGGAAGCGTTTGATTTTTTTAACTTTGAAGTATTTTTACTTGTTTTATTTTTGCTGTTGTATACCGCTATATGATGCTTAGTGGTTTTTAACTATTCATAACAAAACAAATAATAAAAAAACCCAGCAGCTGAAATAGAAAAAAACTCTTCAGAAAAAGGAAAATCTGGACTTACCCATGTCTTGCCTATCAATTTCATAAGTTGTTGGTAAAATTAGTGGGATGAACTCTCTTCAGAGACAGCAGACAAGCTCACAAAGAATGAATTCTGGAATCTGTGGCTGAAGGGAGACTTCCATTCAAATACAGTAGTGTACAGAAGCATTTATCTAATAAAATCTCAATACTTTAATTCCAAAGAGGCATAAATTAATCCAGCTGGCAAGATCATTGCACTCAGAGAAGGAAGGCAACCAGAGAAAGGAATCATCTCCAGCCGACTGACTGGGGATCGCTCCAGATTGGGTGAAACTTTCCTGTCCATCACTGATGAAGAGAGACAAAAAGCTTACCACAAATCCAAGGTTCCTGACCTCATCTACTCTCTAAATCACACGATAAAAGCTAATCGTTCCAGTTTGGGCAAGAGGGCTGTGTTAAGTTGTGCAGCTCAGTTTTCTGAGGAGCTATGCTGGCTTTAGAGGAAAAATACCTTTTTGCTGAAGCAGTGAGAGGGCCCAGGTTAACTACTGTGCAGCTGGGAGTGAAGTTACCACAAGGGGAGGGCAACTCCTCTGCAAATATCAACAACAGTTACACCTAAATTAAATGGTTGAAATTATACTGAAGAGAGCAGAAATCATACAAAAGACCTCCAACCTTGAGACTTAATAGGCATCTATTAAGGAAGCATTTGGATAAATCATCTATTGTAGCCCTTGAGACTAAGCTATTGGGGGGGGAACCAAGGGTTCATCTCTGTGAGGTTCTGAAAGCATTCAGAAGGACACCTAACACACTTTCAATACAGCATAATCTATTTTCATGAAGTTGCTATTCCACTGTGATTCCTAGCTGTCCATACCCTGCTCATGAGAGCTTTAGCCAGATATTAGACAACATAGCCTGTTTCAAAGTGGCAGAAAGATACCTTTCTTTACTGAAGGAGTCTTGCAGTGGCTGGAGTTCTGGTTTAGCATTATCAAAGCCGAGAATGGCTGCTGTGCAGACGTCCACTTTGATACTAAAAGAGTGCCATTCCTTCTTTAAGGGGCCTAGTCTGAGTGTGACAAACACTCAAGGCAAAAGACATCAGACAAGTGCTGCTAGATCAGGCCAAAGTACACTGCTTATATGTTTTTATATATTAAGCGGTATAGAAATAGTCTAAATAAATAAATAAATAGTCCAGCATCCGGTTCTGAGTGGCTAACCAGAAGCATATAGGAAACCCGTAAGTAGGACATGAGGGCATTAGTAACACACACAAAACTGTCCTTGTAATCTGGGGAACAATAACTTAGCTCCTGTGCTTAGGCAGAGGCTTGTTTGTGCTCTGTCTGGGGAAAGGGGGTTTCTGATGGCACTGTGCCTGAGGCCTAGGCCTGCCCCACACCATTTGTTAGTATCATGCTGTAACATCAGACTTGGGAGCATTCTTTTGGGTTAAGCTTTGCCCTTCAGATGTTTTGCACTAACACTCCCAGAAGGCCCAGCCAGTACGACCATGCTGGCTGGGGCTAATGGGAATTTTAGTCCAAAACGTCTGGAGGGCACCATGTTGGCAAAGGCCACTCTGAGTGGACCAGAAGTCGATTTCCCACCAGTCTGCCTGGTAACTATGAAAAGACCTGAGGCCTGGTGCAGTTAGGGATGCTTGAGAGATTCGATCTTTACAAATTCATTTATGAAATGACCTGATGCTCACCTCTTGGGCTATTGTACAGATTAAAATCTTGCTCTCTACTGGATTTTGCACTTCTCTGAATGTTGCCATGCAGTTCCTAGCAGCTTAAATGTATCACAATATGCATTTAAATATTATTTTGAGACTATTAATCTCCTCCAGATTTTAATGCAGAAATAGTACTGAATTAAGGGTAAACATATGCAAATTTGATGGACTAGAAAAAGACAAGATCCACTGATTTTTCGGTACAGCTTCAGTCCTAAACAGCTGGTATAGCACAGTAGGGAGGAGAGCCTGGCTGGGACTCCAGAGTCCGTGAGTTCAAATCCCCGCTCGTGTCTCCTGCGTGTCAAGGACCAGCTAAAGATCACCCCCACAGAGAGTGGCTCAGGGGTTACATGCCCTGCCACCTGTGCAGCTATGGGCAAGCTGCATAGTCCCAAGGAGCCCAGTTGCCCCCCAGTTGGCAGTTGCGGACAAGGAAGGGGCTGGCTTGTGCAGCTGTGGCAAGCTGAGCAGGCCCTTGCCAGTTGGGGAGGACTAGCCTCAGTGGGAGGCAATGGTAAACCCCATCTGAATACTGCTTACCATGAAATCCCTATTCATAGGGTCGCCATAAGTCGGGATCGACTTGAAGGAAGTCCATTTCCATTTTTCAGTCCTGAAGAATGGTGCAATACTTCCCCTGTGATGTATAGGACGGAGACTCATTATGGAAAATCAGTGCAATTCAAACTGCTAGTTTTAAACCTATAAAGCCCTGAACAGCGTGGGACAAGGACATCAAGGATTTCTTTCTCTCATAAAAATCTGCTCATCCTCCTAAGATCATCTTCTGAGGCCCTGGTTCCAGAAGTCAGGTGGATAGCAACTGAGGTCAGGACATTTTCAGTGGGATTGCTCTGGCTATGAAATACCCTTCCTAGATATATTCATTTGGCATCAATTTTAACACATTTCAGATGCTAAGTTAAAACATTTTCCTGAGTACTTAAATTGGTAGTTTGCTGTCACTTAATTGTTAAACTGAATCTTGTAGCTTTTTGGCAGCTCTTTATTTGGATTTTAATATTACACTGCTTGCAGTGGTGTCTGTGCCCATTGGGACTGGGAGGGTAGAAGGCAGGGAAACCAACAGTGGTTGGAGTCAGAGCCAATGACAAGCGGAGCCTACTAACTGTAGTTTTATCCCAATTCTCTTCCCTGCTGAGTTTTACAAGAGCAATAGTTGAGACAGGAGGAAGCTGACACTGGTTGGAAAAAAGAAGGCAGGCAAGTGGGGACTAGCTGAGGGCAGATGAGGTTGGTGGGGCAGTGCCCTACTAATGAATCAGACTCCACTGATTGGTTGGATTGTTGTGATCCACTTTGTACTCTTGGTTACAAAGAGGACAGTTATAAAAGAAATAAATGGACAAACAACTATGGTTGTTACAACCAACTCAGTGGAACTGAACTGAACTCTATGACAGCCATCTCAGTTCCAGAGGGTGGCCTGAAGGCACTTGAGGCCTCCATACGCTGAAGCTACGCAGGTCTTCATCTGGTCAGCCCGTGTGTAGATTCCCTCCTGGAAACCACATTTATGCCACGAGTTCCATGATGAAAGAAAAGTGGCATATAAACATAAGGAAATCAATCAATGGGTGACCACCCTGGGAATTGACGTACCTCAGTACCTTCATTTCTGGACCAGAGTTCAAACAGGTGTTCCTACCTATCCCTTAAAAATCATTAGAAATAGTTCAATTACTTTATACTTAAAGAAGTTACACTCATTTCTTCCCCGGTTCCAGCACTTAATGGACGCTTGTGTTCTGAAATACGCATCAAGAGACACTGCTAAAATGGGAGAGTACAATATATTTTTTAAAAAAACTCTCTAGACAAAAGCAGAACTTGATTAGATTAAAAAAGTGTATTGGATATCCAATACCAAATAATAAACATGACAGTATTAAAAATTTATAGAGTATACAGCAAATACTACAGAAAAAAATGTACAGAAAGGTAGAAGTTTACAGCAGTCCTCAGAACTCTCCTACATCAGAACTGTAAAATAATATACAGAGGCTTTTCCCACCCCCTTCTCCATATTCAACTGGAGGAAGCTGTCACAGAGCAGCTTAGCTATGACACTACAAGATACACAATGTTCCAAATTCAAAATCACAAGATATGTAAAAAACAGTGTTAAAATGTGAAAAAGTGCAATACATATTGTATACTGACTTGAATAAATGTTTCCTTTTTGTTTTAACCTTAAAAAACCAACTTTGAACAGTTGTTTTATTATTAAAAATATCCCCCACCCTATTCCCAGATTCATGGCAATATTGACATTCATGGTGTTCTACATAAGTAGCAATATCTTCACAAAAAATCCACCAGTGGGGGAAATACTGAGTACACATGATGGAATTTCTTTGGGTATTGATATGAAAGAGAGAAATGTACACATCTGAGGAGCAGAGTGTGTGCACCAACTGAATTCAGTGGACAGTGAGAATCCTATGCAGAGGATTTCCTGTTTTTCACAACAAAGAACTTTGCAAGTACAATGGTAAACAGTCAGGTGGAACATTCCCTTTCACAAAAATGAGAAGTCCCTTTTGATTATATATACCCCCCACCCTGACTGTACAGGGCTCTGGATCACACCTAATAGCCCAAATGCAGAGAAGTGCATATCGACACCTTTGGGGTTTTTAACGTACTATTAAAAATTCTCCTCTCCCTCACTAGAAGCTCTTTGTGATTTATGAGGGGTGTATGTGTGGTACCTCTCCCCTTCCTTTTGCATACCAAAGTATGAAGAAAAATAAAAACCTCCACCACACATACAGAACAGATAATTGGATCCAGGTCAGTGACTGAATCATTCTTTCCCCCCACCCTTCCCCTCCCCTCATCTAATTTTACTCAATACCTATTTTGCAGGTGTGCCAGTTTGCTCCTATGTTGGACTTTTCATTGATTGCCCCAAACAAAAATAAGCATCTAGTTAATTTGCTAGAATGAACAATACAGTGAGGAATCTACACCCAAATACTACACGTGTGAATGTCTCAGGATTGTTACTGTTGGAAGACGGAACCCTGAGCTAGATGGAAATGGCACTTCATTATCTCATTGTAAAATTAATACAGTATTTAAAAATAAATGGCTTTTCTTATGCATATGTTATAGCTGCTAATCAGGATGAATTAATTCATTTCTTCAATATTCATCATCTGAAACCACTAGTCAGTTTTAGTCTGTCAGAATCCCTATTTTTGAATAACTGCTTCCAAGAGTTCTTCAAAATAAATCTGCTGATTCAAGGCCAGAAGCAAATAGAAGTCTGGAACTGTGTGAAGGAAAAGTAGTTTGGAGGAGTTGTTTCAGGAAGAAAAAGAGAAAGGCAGGGCAGGGTTAATCATGCCTCCTTCCACCTATCCCTTCATCCCTGTAAATCATTATCTCCTGATGCCGGTTCGCAGTGGTGAGCAGAGGCTGGGCATTTTCAAATTTGAGTTGGCCAGTAATATACAATACCAACCTTAATCACATGGGAAGTTAATAGATCCCATGAAGTCTGCCTCAGGATCAGAGCCTTGCAAGCTCCAAGGGCTATGAGCTATCTCAGTCTCCCCTAACCCCACTGCAAGCATGGAACCTGATATAACACAGCTTACACAGAACACATTCACTAAAGAAAACTACCCATTATGATCTATGCCTCTCTCCCACCCTCCAACCCTTGTAAGCGTACATTAAAATTCCAAAAGAAGCTGGATTTTTACAAGTCAGCGTCTTTCATTATGTTAAGTCACCAGCCTAGATGATGATAAGAGTGGAGAACAGTGGTATGTCAAACTGGCTGCAAACAGGTAGCAGAGTGGACATAACATTTCCTTTTAGCTTTTCCCCTCTTTTCTAGCTCATGCAGCACCTGAGTCACTAAAACATTGTGTGTCTACGGTTTGTTTTTGTTTAGAATAAATAAGCCTGCAAAGACATTTTGCTTTGATTGTGGTTTAACACTGAAAGTACTCCTGAAGACCTTTGGGTGGTAAAAGTGGCCCACACACAATCTACTACTAATGTACAATCTGTACATTAAAAGATCTGGACTAAAACTCAAGATGCAATGCAAATGTTAACAGGTTATCTTTAAAATGAAATATTAAAACATAGAAAGCTCTGCTGCCAAGACACACTGTGCTATCTAATCCTAAATAACCCTACATTATAAGGGGGAGGCATTTCTCAATGAAGCTTCCTCCATCCCCACCTCCTCAATTTAATAATCAGACATGCTGGATGACTAGCTCACAAAGCAAATTATAGTCTTTTTGATGCGTTTCATGACTTAGAGCTGATCCACACAATAGCTTTTTTTGTGTCCACATGTGCAATCCCAACTGTCTCCTGGTATATGCTTACACCGATAGAGGTAATGTTCAAGTTGATAATCACAGATACAGTCTGTAGCCATTTCCATGATAAGGGTGGTAACTTTTCCCCAATTACTGTGATTATGGAATTGTTTCATTTACTATTCAGGATTATGTGGTTCACACATTATATTTGCTCACCTCTGCACACTCTTGGCGATGGTTGGGGCTACTCACATGGATAAAGTTATATTGTACTGGATTCATCTGGAGAAACAATGAAACTTCCTACCATTCAGTGGCTTTCTGTCCGGTTCCTACCTCCACCCCATATTGAAAATGCAAAAATAACCAACAACAAAAGTTTCTTAGTGTTACATTTCAATCCAAACAAATACCTAATCTCACAGTGATGAGAGAGAATCTAGTCAGGCTTTTAATAATTATAATATAAAAATAAAAAAGCTTACAAATAGCAATGCAGCATCCCCCAAGGCCACGGATTAACTGCTGGAAAGTGATATAATTATACACACACTAAAAAAAAACCCCAAAACAAACAAACTGAACAACCCACACTGGCAATGAATTCCCGTACACAATAGAACAAGCAATCCAACATCCGTCTAGGCTGTGGGAAACAACACAAATTTCTTTTTCTTCAGATTACACTTTTTTTTAATAAAAAAGATACAATAAAATAAAAACACACAAATAAAATTGTACATAAATGTGAATGTCCAACACTGAAAAAGCAGGGAAGGTCACAGCACTGAGACAAAACCTGACTCAAATTAATGCTAAGTCCACCTCTTTATCTGTATACTGGATTTCATCAGTTTGGCGCATCCACACCCCTCTCTTCTGACATCTCAGCAGGAAGTGGAATCCAACTTTCCAACAGGTTCATTTTAAGGTAATGAATAGAAAAGTCACTTGGTTAACCAGCATTGGCACTGATTCTGCAGCTGGTTGCATATCTCTCTTGTGCTGTCCCCTAGTCTTTGTACATTTCCTTGTGCTCCAAGGCTGAGTCCCAAGACCTGTGAAACAGGATTTGGAGTCATTTCTTGGGGAAGGTGGTCATGCTGTTGTGATGGCATTAAGGTCCTTCATTAGTCCTTCCAGGTGGGCCATCTCTTTGGTCAGCTCATCCGGTTCATAATTCTGCAGGAGATTTAACAGGGTTACTGGACAAGATGAGCTGCATTGTTTTGAGAGGGGGAAGAACATGGCAGCTGAGCCATATTTGGCATGGAACATGGCAGCAAAGCCACACTTATTAGATAGATTGTGTTACTATAGAAACTGAAATGCCCCATCCCATTTTTCATGCAAGGAGAAAGATGTGGGCAGGAGTAGCACCAGAGCGAACATGTAGACAAACCCCAGACAAACAGTTAACAGTGAATTAATGAGATAGAATGTGATTGGGGAAGCAGATGGGGACACAGGGAAAGAGGAAAAAAAGCATCAACTTTTTTTCGCTGAAGACACAATCTATGAGATAGTGATTCTAGGCATGCTCCAGCTGCTACCCAAATCTTGCTGAAAAACGTGATGAGATGGTGTTTCTCAGTGCCCATATTAAAGGAACAAGCAGCTTGTTCAACTCCAAGAGAATACACAACAAAGGTTCTCATGAACTGGAGGCTGCTGATAATCTGATTATTTTAGCAGTATTAACAGAATTTATAAGTCATTTTCAAAACCTTGAAAGTTAAGCTGTACTTGGAACATATAATAATCCTTTTTCTACAACAACTTTAAAATACTAGATCCACCCATGTGAACATTTTGAGCCTATCCTTGAAAAACATACATGCAAGGGATTAGAAATCATGAAAAATGATTGATGAGCTTGCCTATTTGCTCCCAATTTACACAAGAGCAATGAAAGGTTTTTCAACAACAGCCAATCAGCAGCACCAAGGACAGCAATGTGATGCCCTCCAGATGTTGGACTCCAATTCCCATCACTCCCAGCCAGCATGGCCAATGGAGACGGATGATGGGATCTGGAATCCAAAAAGAGCATCACACTGGCTACACAGATACGTCCCAGATGTTATATTTATTTATTTATTTATTTACTCAACCCAATCTTAAGATCAGGGGAAGCCAATGTGGTGCCCCCAGAAGTTGTTGGACTCCAACTCCCATCATCCCTGACTACTGGCCATGCTAGATGGGGCTGATGGGAGTTGTAGTCCAACAACTTCTGGAGGGCATCACATTGGCTATATTTGCTTTAGATGAATTTAACTTTCCAAATTTGATAAGCAATCTTTTTAAATGGGACCCACTAATCACTAACTATCTGGTTGCCTTTAAAATATAACAATGGTGCACATCTGTCCACTGCTAAACCTAATTGATAGAAGGGTGGTAATGCTCAATTGCATGGTTTTCAGCTACACTGTTTCATGTTGTAAAGAAATAATATGAAAAAAGGGAGAATGTTCACATGGAAACACAAAGCTGCCTTATAAAAAGTTAAGATCATCTGTCCACCTAGTCAGTGTTACCTACTCTGACGGGGAGGGGGTTTGCAGGATGTCAGTCAGAGAGATCTTCCCCAGCTCCACTACTTCGGATCTTTTTAATAGAACCTGAGACCTTACACATTCAAAGCCCATTCTTTATCACTGAGCTATAGCACTGCTGTGATCACTACTCTTGAAGAGGCAATCATCTTCAGAGCAAAAACACACAATTACTGATATAGGGAAGTCTGGGGGACAGGAGCCACATGAGCAGTGTAACACCTTATACATGTGTTATTAGGTAACACGTTATCATCAGGTTATCTAGTTTGGCCTTTTAGAAAACCTGGTGATCTCTACAGAAGGGCTCACCAAAATGGAAAAGCAAAGGAGAGGGAAAAAAACCCGTCCTATCAGGGACAGTCTTCTGAAAAGGTATTGCACCATAAACCTAGGGTTTGGCTTAAGTACCTTAAACACATAAAAATACCATTCTTTTAATTCTCAAAAATATTTTTAATTTTAATTATAATTTTACTCTCATTCATAATCAAGGTTTCAATATAATGCAGAAGATTAGGCTACCTTCTAGCAGTATACTTACACTTTCTGAGTCTTCAAGCATCCTTGTTGTTTCCTGAACTTCAGGAGCACTTGGGACCACGACTGGCATAGGAGGCCGAGTTCTCCCTAGGGTGCCAATTGATGCAGTCTTCACTGAATGAACTGGATGGCTAGAAGCTTAACATAGTTATGACCACAGTTAGCCTTCTGAATGAACAATTTAATGCAACTGAGGTTGGGGTTAGGGATGAGTCAAATTCTTGCATGATTTGAATCTTAATACTTATCTTATAGTTTTGACATGTCCCTAAATTATCTCCCAGTCTACTGATGAGACCCCATTGACCTTTTCCATTATGCAGTGCTGCTACCTTGGATTTTACCAGGCATACTTGACAGCTGTACATATATGGTAATTAGCTACCAAGCATACTACATCCTACACAATATGATGATGCCCATATCAAGGGTGATTCAGAAAGGCCTATCTCAGAGCTAGCCAGGAAATAAAGGGGCAGGTTCTCTTTGGCAAAAAGGACCAGTAAAACCTATACATAGGTTTCTGCTTCAGGGTGAGAGCCTATTGATGGAGCATGTACACTCGGGTGAGACACAGAAGAGGACTATGCACACCCCAGGTGAGATGGAAGTGGCTTGATCAATGGTTGTTCTGTTTCTTGTCTCAGGTTTAAATGGTGCTCTTAACATATATCCAATGTGACTGATTGGTATTTTGTGATTTTGCTATTTTATATTGCTTTGATTTGTTTACTATATATTTCTTTTGCATTTGGAAGTGTTTTTATTGGTTAATGTTTTGTTACTACTGCAAACAGCTTTGAGCTCAACTTCGTTGTTGGGAAAGATGTATTCAAATATTAAATCAAATCAAATCAAAATTTTGCAGCCCTGGGCTCCTGCTGGGAGGAAGGGCAGGATATAAATCATATGATATATAAATAAAACCAATCATTTAAGGCATCGAAGAAGCAGCTTAGCTCTACTGCCCATCTCTTCTTAGTTTGTCAGTTCCCTTAAGCTGTTTTCTATATCTATAACTTATCTTTCCACAGCACTAATTCCTTGATACTCACTTTGCTGAGATAATAAAGGTGTGCTTGGCAAGGCAGGATCATAGGTTGCCCCAGTGGGTGGGACTGCTGGCACAGCAAAGCTCTTTAGAGGGTGAGAGGGACGAACATGGGCAGTAGGGAGATTTTGGCTTGCCTCCTCCTCCTGTGTACTGGGCAGATAAGATCCTGTAGCACTTTCTGACTCCTGGTGGTCAGCACAACATGTCTGAGATGAGGAAGCTGGCATGGTATCTGTGCTAGGGGTGTTCCGAACAGATTCTGGGTTTGGAAAGAAAATGAAAACTATGTTTTATTTCAACAGAACACTCCTGCTAGCACTAAACCAAAGTCTCTGAACATCCTTTTGCCAGGGATCTTTAGTGGAGTTAGGCAATTAGGTGGTCACCTCAGCAGTAAGATATAAATACTCTACTTTTTAAACAATTGAGAGAATGAGCGAGTCATCCAAAGACACTCCTAGTCACTAAATTACTATTCATGTAACCTCAGACTGCTAGAAGGTTCTTCTGCTTTCTTAACCTATATTCTTTTGAAAAATAGCTGCCAACTCTCTTCAGAAAGGTTTTACTGCCATACAAATAATCACTTAATTAAAACGTAAACTGATTCACTGGGTATCTAGAATTCCTTTAAATTTGCTTTCATATTAATTTATCTTTAGCTAAAACACCATTGTCTTAACTGGAAAGCTCATAAGTAGTTTTATGTTACCCACATTAGATACAGGTACTTCAATCCTGTCTATTTTTGTATTACTTGTGTATTTTATGAAATGCATATAATGGGTACTCCAATATCAGAGTTTACTTTAGTTCACTATTGCAAAAAGAAACCATTAGCACTCTAATTAAACAAGGGATTATCCTTGCCACAAAGCTACTATGCATTTTTATCTGTTCAGAGCGAATTATGCAAATCTAAATTCTCTATTAGAGAAAATGGATCATCATTGTCAACTTTGTCATAGCTAACTTTGGTCAAGCTGAAATGGGTCAGCCAGAGAGAATTCTGGGAGCCTGTGCTTCCACAGGACTCCCTACCTGCAGTCCTGTATCAGACAGGCAATCAACAACCTGGGCAAAGGGATGTAACTAATCCCTACTCCTTATCAGCTTCCTGGGAGCAGGAGCCATTAAGAAGGGGTGTTGTAGATCATGCTATCTACCTCCCTTATCTTCAAAGACTTCAAAGGAATAAACCCCTGCAGAGGCAGGAGATGACTATTTGCTTTCCCCCCTCTTTGCTGACTGTTAAACTCCATAAAAAAGGAAGGAAAAACTTCCAAGGGAGTTCCCTATCTTCATCTACTGGGACTCGCTGACATACGACAGGAAAAGCCTTTTCGGGAACCAGTGTGTGAGTATAGGACTAGTTTAGTAAGTTCGTTATTTTACTCTTTTGTCTGTATTGAACCTCTCTCTTTTTGTCATGCCAATGTGCCTCGGGTAACCCATCTGTGGGTGATTATATGTAAGGAAACAAACCGCTGCTCTCTCTTGTAAATACCAACTCTTTTACTTTTAAATAAACTATACTTTTACAAACAGTGTGTATTGGCTTGAAACTGAGGACTCTAAATCTAGACCTTGGCTGCTGAACGCTACTGTTACTGATAGTTAACAAGGGCTAATCCCTTGCAATTCACGTTGGGCTCTGAGGTACCTTCCCTCAGAGAAAGGAACCAGAGGAAGGGTGGTGGCAGTGCTATCAGGAGTAACTACTCCTAGAAGGGGGAAAATTTTGCCTGGGAAGCAGGGACCCAGTAGAATTGGACTGTTCTTGGAAGCAAAGACCCCCCTTTGGAGAACTAACGACAAGGGACCCCAGGGGGACAAGTCTTTGACAATCATTATCAAAGCGTCGATCAAATAAATTAGGTAAACTTAACATACGTCAGTCACTAAACATCTAGAAAAAACTATGTATTTTTGCTGCACTGCAGCCTTGCACACAGGCTCATCGTCAGCCTTACACACATAATTTTTACTACAACAACCATCATTCATTTGACTTGTATGCTGTTCAGAATAATTGTAGCAACATAAAGAACTCAGACACAGGGTGTCTTATATGTGCTCACCATAATATGCTTGTAAACTTGGTCACTGGCAATAAAGGCATTCTGGTGCATTAGTAACAGTAGAATCATATTTATTAATTTAGAACAATCAGCAACGTACAGACATGAGTACTAGAATTTATTTTACCGTAAGAAATTTAACAGTCTGTCACTCTAACTGCACATTCTCAAGTTATTTCCCAAAGCACTTAACAAAAGCCAGCCATGTATACACATACTATGGTGCTTCAAGCTTTTAGGGACTGGCTAAATCCCTTGAGAACCAGCTATGAAAATTTCATGTCCATACTTAGGAATATAAATTAAGTTTTGGCTCTTACACAGAAAACACCTACTTCTGTAATATCCTGATGCTTAAACACAACTTATCAGAACCAAATTAATGTTCAAACTGTGCTTGATTAAACGCCATCCACAGATTATACAAGGAGGACAGACAAGGTTTCAGAATATATGAATTATGAAACATCTTGTTAAAAAGGGGGCATTGTTATATTTTCTTTTGTAATTCAGATGCAAAGTTATGATTGACTAGACTGATTCCACATATGAAAGGGGCGCTGTTCATTCTTAAATCTATTCCTGGAAATAAAGAGATGCAGTTGATTTCCTTGTGTCCTGCAGGGTTTTTCACCGATACAGAACCAACAATCCTATCCCCAGAGCTCAAAATGCTGCAGCTGTTACATAATTAAATATTTAACCATGATGAAACGCGTTGCCATTTTTAAGCAAACAAATCAAATATATTTAGAGCACTTGTTGCAGAACAGAAGAGGAAAAAAGATCACAATATTAACAGCTCATTCCTACACATGTGTACTTAAAAACAAATCCTTCTGAGTTAGTGGAACTTATTTCCTAGTAAATGGGCTTAGAACTGCAGCCAAAGCAAATCTTTGGACATCTCTAAGAATGTTATAAGACCCAGCCTCCCCTCACATATTCACAAAAATGGAATTTGAGTCTGTCCCGGAAGTTCTCGTCTTCGCATCTTTTACTAATGGCTGCCCCAGACATTCTTCTCACCTGTGGAATTAGCCCTGTCTGAATGGGACACGGATGTGCCAACTGGCCATGGGTTTGCCTGGTGATGGAGATAGTTGCAGGTTGGAGAAGCGAGGCTGCCGGAGTGGAAATGATGGTGGGGGTTATCAAGGGAATGGATGGGATGAGCACTAATCACAGCTGCGAATGAATATAAGACAGAAAAAAATGCTTAACACACACCAACTAGCATGCATGCAGAAGTGCACCCCCAACCATTTCACCAAAAAAAGCACAGGAAAAAACAGCACACTGTCCTCAGGGTTCCAGAACAACGAAGTCCATTTTGCCATGACATTTGCAGGGATATTAAAAAAATCAGGAAACAAGAACTACAGACTCTGCTTTTATGTTGAAGCAGGTCATCTCTACACTTGTTTTCTTTGAAACAAGTAAGGCATTTCCCCAAAACACTTTCCCAGTATTTCTCAATTTTTTACTGTATTTAACTCACCCAATAACCGGGTTTCTCTGGGTGATACAGAGGTTAGAAAATTATATTTGTCTTCTATGTTGGAATGAACATATGAGATTTGATTATAAATTCAAATTATATACAGACAGAACTGCCCTGAGCAAATAGGAATTCTGGTAGAGTTCAGGATAGTCTCTGCATTGTTACACTCTGAAATTCACATTTCAGAATCTTGTAGTGAGGTAGATTAATAAGAAGTCTGCAAGGGTAGTAGGAAAAGAAGGAAAATTGAATGGGAAACATCCCATGAAGTAAAACTATAAACAAACTGTGGGTGGGAAGAAGCAATGTAATACAAAATATTAATAACTAGAAAATAGAATAGAGGAATGAAAAAGAATAGCTAATGAAAACAGAATAGCTAATGAAAAAGGGCTGGTACAGGCATAATTATTAATCCTGCTTAAATCCTAGCCATGGTTTGTTGCCTTAATTCGGGTTAACGTCCTAAATGTACAGTGAAACCATGGTTTAAGTTTTGTGAACCAAGCTTGTCACCACGAGATATTTATGGAGAGACTCCACCAATTATTATTATTATTATTATTATTATTATTATTATTATTATTATTATTATTATTGAATTTATTAGTCGCCCATCTGGCTGGTTCACCAGCCACTCTGAGCGACGTACAGAATAAAAACAATACATTAAACATTAAAATTTAAAAACAACAGTAAAAGCCTAGGCTATCCCAAAAGCCTTCCTGAAGAGCCATGTCTTCAGGGTCTGGCGGAAGCTCATCAGATAAGGGGCATGACCAAGATATACTTGTCATCTGGCAAGCACAGAAATGGACTTTACCAAGGTTTGCTCAATACACATGCAACACTTTGCAAACCTACTTCAAATCATGGTTTCACAGGATAGTTTGCAGCTAACCTTAAACCATGATTTAGTTCCCACTCCTACTAATGCTCAGCTCATTCCCCATGTTGATCTATATGCAGCCGAAACAGATACACACAAGAGGGAGGTATCAGTGGCTTGGAGCAACCCCAAAATTTGCAGAATACAATTTTTTTTTTAGGTGGATGTGTGTGGTAGAATTGACTGGAAGAGGTGGGTGTGGTTTCAAAATGTTGATCAGCCGACAGCGTAGCTGAGAAACAGATGCAGAGAAGAATGAAAGGTGATCAGTTGTATGTATGACCCGTTTTAGACATAACTCTAAGTCAAACCATGGCTTAGAATGAATTAGCAAAAACGCAGGTTCCTGGAGAGAAGATCACAGCCACTTTGCACCTCCTCTGGTCCCGCTGCCGCCGTGGTGTTTTAAACTAAGCCATAGTTTGGCTAAGTGTTGCATATGAACTCAGGCTGGTGGCTTATCTTCCACAGACAAACCAAAGCCATAGAACAATGCTATGGCTCAGGGTTTGTTTGGAGTGAGATAAGCCATAGCCTGGGTTCGGATGTAACACTAAGTCAAACCATGGCTTAGTTCAAAACAGCAAGGCAGTAGAAGGACTGCAGGAGGAGCAAAGTGGTTGTGATCTTCTCTCCAGGAACCTGTATGTTTGATCATTTGTGCTAAGCCATGGTTTGCATGCAAACTGTGCCAATGAGCCTCTCCCTCCATTGTCCTTTGCTCCATCCATCTCCTCTTCATCCAAGGGAAATACAGGAAATGACTAACAGATATAAAAAGGACAGAGAAAACAATCTAATTATCTGGATAGGTCATTCCTGGTCCACACTGAGATGCTATCTATGTTCAGGAGTGGAAGCAAGACCCGCCTACAGAATCAATGGAGAAATGCAAGATTTTATAATGTAAGCTGGGAGTGCACACCAATTTGTCTACCTCATCCACAAAGGAAAAAAAAAACCTCAAAGCAAAGAGAAGACTTCCTATTCTACGTTCTTGTTTAGTGTGAAACATGAAGAATAACTGCTTGTGTAAATTCCAAAGCAAATGCAGTTAATTTTCCTCATATTGTAGGTTGCATGGGGCTGCAAGCTTATGACAATCCTGCAGTGTATTTCACGCTGAATACAGCAATCCAGTACTGTTGCCCAGAGGTATTAGATTGCCAATGCAGGTTGGGTTGAAGCTGAGAGGGTAGATCCAGTGCTTTTATCCCAACAGTGCAGGTTGGGCCAAGTGGGTAGCAGACAACAACCATGCAGTGTAGTTCACTGTTATAACTGTATACAGCCAGTGTGGTATAGCGGTTAAAGTGTCAGACTAGGATCTCGGAGACCAGGATTCCAATCCCCACTCAGCCATGAAGCTCATTGGGTGACCTTGGGCTAGTCACTGTATTTCAGCCTAACCTATATCACATAGGTGTTGTGTGGATAAAATCAGGAGGGGAAGAACCATATTTGTATGCCACCTTGAGTTGCTGGAGTAAAGGTTGGATATAAATGTAATAACAATTAACAATAATAAAAAATATAGCAGGTTGTGGGGCTGTGCTGAAAGAAGCTTGTGACAGCCTTGCAATGTCTGTTAATATTGCAAGTCAAAGGTGGGGCTGAAGCTGGTTTGGATTCCCAGCCAAAAATGCCTCATGCCTCTCAGGTTGCCCCATTTGCCCAGGCCAAAGCCAGCATTCAGTTGCATGATGAAGACTCATGCTGCGTTGATTTGCATTCAGACCAACTGGACTTTAAATTTGTTTAAAAAAAAAAGTACATGAAGACAGAGCAGAGACATCCCAGTCTCAGATAATGCATGGACACCAGGAATACACCACAACATTTTTCTGAGGGCCTCCACCTACACAGAAGTAATGCTTAACTACGGCTAAATGTTATGTCTGCACATGGCCGCCCTAATCAGAGGAGCTACACAGTACAGAAGAGAGTAAGCAGGAATGCAAACAAAAGCAAAGCAAACAACAAAACACCACAGTAAAAGAAAACCAAAGACTGTAAAACTGAATTTTACACTGAATGGTCTACATACAAATGTTTCTACATAGTGGTGGTGAATAATGTATTAACTTTTTTCACAGTTTCCAAGGGTTCTATTTTTAGGTCAAAAGTGACTAATTTTGGTTACAATGCACTTTTTTAATCGCACCCCCTTTGTCTGTCTGTTATACTAACAACACTACACTGAGGTACCACCATCATCTTCCTTTCTTTTCCTCTTCCTGTCTTGTGATCTTTATTGTCTGCATATCTCTGCTCACCTTACTTATCGCATTCTCAGCTACTCCAAATATAAATAACCCAGTCTAAAAGTCTGGATTTTATTCTCAACAGAGACTCTGAATACAGTCCAGAGTAGAGGGGACAATCCCATTCTTCCCCAAAGGTGCACATAGGTTCTGTGGCAGAACATCACACAACACATACAGCTCACCCAATTTCAACCAAGGCCTGGCTAACTCACTGTACTGATTTGTTCAGATTTCTCTGAGTGTTGCCATTGTATCTAAAATATAGCATTCAAAATACACTCAAGTTAACCAAGACCACCAGCAGTTAATGGAAACATAGTAATTTGCCTGTGGGAGAGATGTATTCACATGAATGGAAGGTTTAAATGGGGACTGAACAAATATCATTTGGGTATTGCTGCACTTCACTGATTAATTTATATCAGTCTTCAACTCTTCTAAGGCTTGTCATTAACTGGTTGCCATCAACCACTAGAAATTACCCCTCCATAATAAGGTGTTCTGAACTCCCCATTTCCCAACATTTAAGAATTAAAAAAACAACAACTATCAAGCATGCTCAGTTAATTGCTGTTTAAAGTAAATTACTGAGCTAGTGCTTTCACACCAGAAGTCTCCAGCATTGTTTTACAAAAAGTTCTATTGGTATCCCTTTTACACACATCAAGACTCATTAAATTAAGAAAATGATGATCGGTGGTGTATTCTTTGCTTTTGGAAGCAGCAATTATCTTCTATTTACATGCTCTGAGGACAAGTCATAAGGAAAGGTATGAAGTGAACTCTAATTACCTGCTATAACTTAGTCTGGAAACTGCATCTGTATGGAAATTATCTGAGGGTTATGAAAGACTGCTTAGAGATCTGCTAATTAAAAAGGAAAAATTTCACTCACCTACTAATCAAAAGGCTTAGGCAGTCTGATTATGTGTATGTGAGTGTGATATATGTGGTATATATGTGAGTGATCCACCAGCTATGGGTGGTGGTCCACCATGGGCTTGATAAGCCTTCTATTTTCTGTCAGCCTGACACTGCAAAATCAACAGGTTTGGGACTGTGTTCAACCCTCAGCTATATATTGTTAGAAAAAGGGTGTCAGTGAAGTTCTTCTAAACCAGGCTAAGGAATTTCAAGGGTTCACCTAATCTGATCTTAAAATAAAGGCAAACTCTCCTTGATCTATGCCTCCCTCTCCACTAACAGTTTCTATAGGGGAGGGTAGAAAGGGGCTTCAGACAGAAAAATCCCACAGCAGGGCTGGACTCCCTGCCCACACCATCCAAATTTTGCCCCTGCAGTATCTTTCTACTCTGTCCCTTCCCCACAGGATCTAAATAGAGCACATATTTTCCACTAGGGCTTATAGAGAAGAGTAGAATGGGACTGCTAGGGCAGATATTAAGGAAGAAAGAATACCATCCCCCCGCGGGTCCTTCATGGAGGTTTGGCTCCCCTCCCCAATCCTTTAATTTCACCCCTGGCTTCCATTATACCAAATGTGCTGGAATAAAGAGGTACTGGAACAGAATCAGAAGGTGGAGGAGGGAGGCTAATCCTCTGGATCTTCTGCAGGGACTAGATGGGCTCTCCTCCCCCTGCAGTGTCTTTCCCTTCCTGAATACAATCTAATGGAGCTACTTCACTCCTTTAGATTGTAGGGTATGTGTAATCACATGCCTGGCATTGAGCAATGGGCAAGGGAAGGTATTTCTTCTGAGCCCTTGGATTGGCTCAGAAAAATTACTTGAAGAATATAGCAACCCAACCATCCCCACACCAAAGCTACCTATTCTTCTGAAATTGATTTCAAATAGATAGCTGGCTTATTGATTAACATTAAATCTATAAAAAGGAAAAAAAGCAGTAGGAAGAATATAATGTGTATTATTTTGCAACAGGCTATTTATTCAGCACTTATACCAGGTTGGCATTTGAAGACTACTTTGGCATGGAAATACTGCAAAATCCAGTCCTGCCAGTCCTCTGGAGTATTTATAATCTTGACATTCTTTCCATAATAATTGGGCAATTATATGCTTCTTCTTCTGAACTTTCCTTGCATTAATTTAAACAGAAGGAAGATTTAGTGCACATTCATCACACTGTTCCCATGCAATATGGGGGAATTGGAAATGTTTGACTCAAGGAAGCTTGGTGAGAAATAACTGAGGTTAGACTTACGCTGAGGTGGTTGAGAATCGAATGGCATCATCATTTTTGGCCTCATTCCCCTTCTTCCTGCAAGTGTGGACATGCTATCCTCTGATTCATGCCCTAGAAAAAAAGAATGAATGAAACTGTAATTTTGTGCCTTTCATCTTCAGATCTCTATCAGCAAACAGGGAGATGAAAAAACAAGATTTCTTATAAAAAGGCTCATTCTCATTTCCAAAAGCCTCTGCTTTTCAGAACACTTTAGCTTTCCTTTCCAGAAATTTCAAAGAGAATAATGGCAGGTTTTGGTGCTGCAGTTCTCTGCAACCAAAACAGGTTCTCACAATAGACTTTTAAGTGATGAAAATAATGTTATTAGCAGTAATGTTACATTGTATCTATTTTCTCACTGATCTGTATGCAAATCATTATTAATACAAACTGAACTGTGGCAACTGCAACTTAGTCAGTTAGCAAGTATTTATAAAATTAAGGATCTTAGCAAACCTACTTATTACAATCTACAGGTTGCAATTTTCTAAGAACATACAATAAACAGCGTGACTAAAGTTTAGCATATTAAACTCACCTCTGTATGAGTTCCGTCTCTGATGGATATTGCTGTCCATGGAGTTGTCAACTGGTGTGATGTCTTGGGAATTACGAGGGATTGGGGTGTCTGTCATGATTGGATTAGGATCTGGAGATTTATCAATGGGCTTTAGCTCCAGCCTTTCATGATGAATCCAAAGGTCAGGGGGTTTGACATCCTTGGAATTCCCTTTGTATTTATGAGACCCGTTCACAGATTTGCATGCAGCTCGCTTCCTTTGAAAGCACAAAATAAAAAAATAATAATAATGTATTCACAGGCAGGCATAAAGCTTCTATATGTTTTTTCTTCAGGTAGTTTATCCATTCATGCTGCAGCTGCTTTCTGTGCAAGCAGCTTTATTCTATACTCATCATGGTCTTTTTATTCAGATTTGATATTTGCACCCAAAAGATGGAGAGTGAGAGTGTGTGCAGGGGAATGTATGATCAGATGTTTCCATTTTTCTCTAACACCCAGCCAACAACAGGAGGTTTCCATACTTCCAAAATCATGTCTACATAAACAAAGTATGCAGATTGTTTCACATTATTAAACTCAACTAAATCTCTTGACCATTAATTACACTTATACCCCTACACAGGAAAAACAGAGGTGCTGCCAAAGCATCTTACTTTTTTTGGTGAGAGGTAGTGCGGCGTGTGCAGAAGACAGCAACAATCACCACCACAACAATGGTGATCACTCCGACAGACACTATTATTATCAGAAGCATGTTGTATTCCAGAGGAGAAGGGCTTCCATGAGGGCTGTTACTGCCTAAAGAGGAACACAAATATTATTTTAACTATAAATGGTGATGTCTTTGGAATTTTTAATCTAAGGCAGGGATGGGGGACCTGTGGCCTTCCAGATGTTGTTGGAACTTCCATCAGCCCCATTGGCCAAGGATAATGGGAAGCCAACAGCATCTGGAGGGCTACAGGCTGGCAACCTCTCATCTAAGTGAACTTAACCCAGGTAGTAAGATCCTTTTGCTTCTGATATAATCTCAGAAATTATTGTTTGTATTGGACAAAAAAGACACGCTATACTACGGAGAGTACCTGCATTACTAGGAATTTTAAAGGACTCTTTCCACTTAATCTCCCCATATGTAGTTATAAAGATGCTTCAGCTTTTCTTTGGAAATGTTAACATGAATTGCTTTCAGCACCTCAGTCAGCAGGACTTTACTTACCACTCATGGGTGTTTTATAGTCTGTCCCAACATCCACTGGATTTCCTTTTCCTCCAGATCCCAATGCTGGAAAATAAAATTATAACTGTGTCTAGCTATTTGTAGTTCATGTCTTACCCATCTTTTTAGAACTCATATCTTGTTTTTAGATGCACAAGAACATATTTTAAACAGAAACACCCAGAAAAACTCCAAGCAGATTGCAGAAATTTTCTAGAGGTACCTATCCAACTATATCAATATATTGAATATTAGGCAGGCGCCATCTCTGCTATCTTTTTGGCACCTTTTGAAGACTTTCCTCTTTCAACAAGCCTTTTAAGTTGAGACCTATCCCAGTCTGCATCTGTGTCAGAATTGTTTAATATGTTTTTTTAATAATGTTTTTAACCCTTTTTTAAAGTTGTTTTTTTAAAAAAATGTTTTTAATGCTGTTTTGTTTTAATGTATTTTAAGATCTGTTTTTATGATGTTATAAAGTGTTTTAGTGCTTTGTTTGCCACCCTAATCTCCTGCTGGGGGGAAGGGCAGGATACAAATTAATTAATTAATTAATATCAAGAGTAGCTAAAACAACATCCATGCAAAAGGGACACAAGCATACACACACAACTACAGAATAATCTGTGCCCTCTGTGAAGGCACAAACAAGGTGCAGCATTCTACTAGTGTCACAACCCCTGCTGCTTTCTTATTGCATATGCCCTAACTCTGTTTTGAATGTTTGACGTTCACAGGACTTTCATATCAACTCTTACCCTTCTACAACCTAGGCAAGTCATTACAGATAATAGCTGTTTTCCTATACAAGGTTATTGAAGACGAAAAGGTAGGGGAGTGTTTTATGAACATTTTCTTGATGATTATTGGGGGGGGGAACTTGCTCTAGTTTAGGAAATGCCTAATTCAACAGGAAGTTCTTGATATATCCCAGAGAATATGCAGGAAGGGCCTTGGTCTTTTGCTTTCTACAGGGCTTTAAAGAGAGGCAGAGGTAATGAGACTCACTACTTCTCTTCAAGGTGAACAAAGCAAGACAAGACCTAACCAGATACTTGCATTTTCCAGAGTACTTAGGAGAGGAATATGATCTCATCTACTTCACCAACCATGAAGCAAGACACCTTCCCTGCTCTAGAGTTCTCTGCGATCATGGGGAGCTCAGTGGGAGTGTGCTGGGCATGAGAGGAATGTCCTCTCAAACTAAAAATAGCCTCCCATATTTGTATTTGCAAATTGTGGGTGGGGAAAGCTATATCATTCCTGACACTGATTTGACATACAGTGAAATCAGTGTCCACATGACAGTGAAATGGGCTCAAAAAAGAACTCTTAGAGCAAGAACCCAAAACAAAATTAGTTTCAGTCTGTTCTTCACCATGGCCACCTTCCTTGACCCATAGTTACAAAGTCTGCTCACTGGGAATTATGAATTGAAAGAATCAAGGACCATGCTGTCACTCTTGTAAAGGACTGTTTCACAACTAATTTGCCAGAAAGTTCAAAACAATTGTCCTATGGCACCTTAAAGTTTCCCCCATTGCTTGTGGCAGAAGCTTTCCAGGATTTCCTGTGGACAATACTCCATGCATCTAATAAAGTGGGCTCTGGACCAGGAAAGCTTAGGACCAAAAAAATGTAAAGACACGACACTGTTTTGCAACTATCACTCTGAAATCCAAATGTGAGTAAAATTGCATTTGCTTACTTGTAGTTCCACTGTACATGTACATAGTTTGATGGTTAACCTAATACTAAAAGCAGCCCCAGGGGATCAGACAAAAGGCCTATTTCACAGTGGCCAATCTGATGCCTCCGGGAAGCCTACAAATGGGACATGAGGGCAGTAGTATTCTCCTGCTCCTCAGCAAAAGGTATTCATAATCACATTGCCTCTGATAGTGGAGGTAATATATAGGAATCATGACTAGCAGCCATTGCTAGCTTTATCTTTCATGCATTTGTCCAATCCCCTTTTAAAGCCATCCATGTTGACAGCCATCAATATATCTCATGGTCACAAATTCCATTCAATTATCCATTGAATGAAGAAGTACTTCCTTCCTATGTAAAATAGTACTTTCTTTTGTTGGTTCTGAAACTCCCAACATACAGCTTCACTGGATAACCTGGGTTCTATCACTATGAGAGGGAGCAAATCTTCCTGTAATTTTCTTCATGCCCCAAGCTCTTAGGAAGGAGAGTTAGATAGAAATTTAATGAATAAATAAATAAATACCTGTATCATGTCCCCTCCCCTTTACTCAGCTTTTCTTCTATACTAAAAATTCCCCAATATTGCAACCTTTTTTCATAGGGGGGTTGCTTCAGGCCTCTGATCATTTTAGTTGACAATTTCTGCACCTTTTTCAGCTCTACAATATCCTTTTGAGGTATGGCAACCAGACCCATACATAGTATTCCAACTATGGTCACACCATCAATTTGTATAAAAGCATTATGACACAGGCACTTTTATTCTTGATTTCTTTCCTAATGATCCCCAACATGAGGATTTGCCTTTTTCACAGTTGCCACAAATTAGGTCAACATTTTCATACTGCTGTCCATAACAACCTGAAAATAACTTTCCTAGCTAATCAATGCCAGCTCAGACTCCCTCAGTACATGTGAAGTTGGGATATTTTTGCCTCAAAGTGCATTCCTGCTCTGCTATAATTCTACATTTATATATAATTTGATAGTGTTACATACAGTTTATATGAGCTTGCATCTGAAAATTATGTTAATATATTTATCGGTTTATCTTTCAGTTATGTGAATTACTGTTAAAATAGTATTGTCTTAACTTCTTCAGTAGAGAAAAACCACACTTGAGAAATGCCAAGTTAATAGATAAAAGTTATTGCCTTGTCTATAATTATTTTCATAAAAAATGAAACTCATGAGAGAGAAGTTTCAGAGATAACTTTTTGACATTCCTTTGCATCACAAAGGAACTAAAAACATACTTTTTGGCATTGGTAAAAGGCAACTTAGGCTGCAATCTTATATTTGCTTATTTTTGAGTAAGTCCAACTGAACAAGATTGAGCTGTTACAAATAAATTAAATGTACATACAATTCCATGTTGTTCAAAGATAACAGACTATCTTAGAAAAAATGAACTATAGTTTCTCTGGTAATTATTTAATGGCTTTCGATATGGCAGATTTGCTTTCTGGCAATATTTTTTTGGGGTGGGAGGCAACTAACTGTTCCAGCCCTTCCCAGAGATGTTTCTGAACATGGAGATTCCACCAACAATGCTAAAGGCATCACTGGTGTCCTCTAGGAGTGTCCTACCACTCTTACACACAGAAAAGCCTCCGCCACTACTAGATTTGAAATGACCACTGCTGGCTCTGCTTTTTGGCAATGACTCTGTACATATATCACACATCAGAGCAGCCAATAAGAGCACATTAGCAATTGCAATGGTGTCATGACTGATGTAAATGCTTATGTTACAGGTCATGTAGAAATAAACATGCATGAGCACTCAAGGCACATTATGAAGTCACTGAAATGTCACATGATTCACATACACACACATGTGAAAGAACATTTTGGGGGAAAAGCCAGCCAGCCAGAAAAGAGAAGTCAGTTTTCAGGAACGGAGAAGTTGAATAGCAATGCTCTGTTTTGGCTCACACCCCAGAAATCACACAATTCTGTGTATTTCTTCATCCGGTCCCATACAAACTGGTGCAGAACCAAGTGGGAAAGTTTCCTCTCATATCACTATTATTCTCACCTTCACTAATCGCTGCCACTTAATTCACTGGTAGGACCATAATACTAGGAGCCAGCCCTTCACCTTCTATAAGGTGGTTTCTGTTCACAGGCCAGCAGTTGCCAGTCTCTACCATGTTAAATAGGCTTTCCCTGAGCTCAGAGTGCACAACCCCTCTGGCCTGTGGGCTAAATGTAGCCCCCCAGGACCTCTCTCTATCTGGCTTTTAGGCCTCTCACTAGGTTTAGTCCCTCATCGGCTGGGCTTTATGCCCTCTCCTCAGATGTTTTTGCTTGCCTAGAACATGTCCTTGAATTGTGGTAATGCCTTTTGTGTGCCTGGATGGGAGATGAAGAGTTGTAGGGAAGATGTAGAAATCTCTGGCTTTTGGGTGATTGGAATGTAGCCTATTGTGCAATAGTAAGAGTCGCATCCATTGGTCTGCTCACATATGGCTCTGCCTCTACCCACATGTATGGCCCCTGGTAGGTTTCCCATGAGGGAATACAGCCCTCAGGCCAAAAAAGTTACTAAACTGTGCCTTAGCAAAAAGACAGCATGACCAACTATTTTTTTCTCAGGGCATACAATGTAGCAGTAGGTATTCTCCCTTCTATGACATTTATTACCACTTTAGTAATGTAACAGTGTGTGAGCACATAGCTGCCCTGCTGAATGGAGTTTTCCAGCAGAAGAAGACTGACCTGTGACACACCGACACCCCTGTTGCCTTTTGAGTGCCTCTTTGGCCACTACCTAATCAAGATAGAGATTCAGATATAAACAGACTTGTAATTAACTGCCTAGGCCAGTGTGGATCTTAAATTACTCTTTGATGAGCAGATATACACAGACAAGCAGTCTACTAAAAATCAGAAATGCAGACTCCTTTTCAGAAGTGTGTTATACACAAGTCTGTTACCGTAAACAGCCTAATGCATGAAAAACCTAAGCTGGAGTACATATTTCCCCAATGGGGAGAGCCAATGAAATTAGTAAACTGAAGGTTGATGTAGTTGTCTTTCCGATCTTTCTTGTCTTTGGGAATGATTTATTTAAAGTACATCATATATGTTCATTCAACTGCTTGTTTTTTTAGATAAGGAATGAACAAGCACAATATATTTTTTAAAGTGAGGAAGTGGCCTTGTGACTTCACAAGGTGATAGCCAATCAATATGCCCAGCCAACTTCAGCTGTCAACAATAAAGCTGGTTTTCCTCAAGATGAATCCTTAAGAGAATATTGTATGTATGAACAAACATAAGGTGTGTGTGCTTCCACAGTGGGCTCAATGCTCAAATGATGTGCAGTGGATGCACCTGTTTTGGTGGATGGATCCATACGGCCTAACAAAAGAGATTATGTTCCAAACATGCTATGTACAAAACAAAAACGGTTGTCCAGCATTTCAAATTTTAAATTCCACAAGAACTCATTGTATTGCAGTAGAAATGCTGTTAGAAGAAAGACGATAGCACTTGCATGAAAAGAACTGACATAAAACGTATGTCCATTGATTTACCTTGATCATTAGACATTTTATCTGAAGATTCAGCTACCAGGACAAGCACAGGGGAAGAAGCAAACAAGAGAAAGATCACCAAATCTGAAGGAGTGACAAATTTTTCACTGGCACAAAAGTAATAATCTCTTTAAATGGGAAATTAAATAAATGTTACCATTACAGAACTAAAAGCTTAACTTAAAAGGGTTTTCCCTCACCCCTTTCCAGCTCTTGTTCATACATTACACTGAGAGATGCTCATATTCCATAAGAAAATTGTGGGATATTTTACTTATGCATGTTTAGGAATATTGCAAGTGCTCATGTGATTAGCATATATTCTAGAGAAGGCGCCCCTAGTGATCATGCACATATTTGCAACAAGCTCATTTACCCCACAAAGTATAAATCCAAGTAACAAGCAACTGTTCTAAATATGGGAATATGCAGTAAACTGTGTACTCACAAATAATGGCTCATGCACAAGATATTGTTAATGACAACAACTTGAACATTTACATTTTCAGGCTGACAGCTCAGTGTTCTGGTTCACTTAACTACAGACAGACCACACTCATGAAAAATGCCTCAAAACATTTGTCTGCATTTCCTGTTTTTGTGAACACAGTTTAACATACTGTTTGCTCCCATCATTGTGCCATGGGTAAGGTGGAGATGAAATCTCTCACATACAAAATTCCATAAAAATATAGGAAAACCATGTTCTCACAGTGGAACTCTTGTTTACTTCCCAGCAGCAGGCTGAATAAAGAATTTTTACTTCCAATCTGGTTATTCCATACATCTCACACAAAAATATCAAAGAACACATTCAGTAACAAGGTCAACCTACCTTTAGGTGTCCTGAACTGCACTGCCTCTGACATAGGACCCATGCCTTTGGAGTTGCGGGCCTGAATTTTGAAATAATATGCCGTGTCGAGAGTTAACTCCTGAATCTGGTGGGTCAATCTATTTCCTACTACTGGTTCAATGACCCAATCATGTATTTCAGCATTGACATCTGTGCTGTAGTAAATGATATATCCTGCACAATAAATAGAATACAGTTGATGAATTATGAAGACAAGTTTCCAAGGGTTCTATTTGGGACCATTAAGTATAATGACCAGTAAACAGATAGACAATGGTTTGTAACAGGAAGCAGCATTAGAGGATAGCTTGGCTTGAGAAAAGCAGGTATTTTGTTGAAAAGAAATAATGATTTTACAAGCAAGAAAAGATGAAGTGTTCTAATGTCAACCTCAGTCAATATGGTGAGTCATGACAAGATATATAACTCCTAGTGTATGTGCTATACCATACCATTCCCTGAAAGGAAAAACAGCGAGAAGACACTTCCCATGGGAAATCATGACATAAGTATGTCCCAAAACCATGACATACAAAAAGAAGGGACTCTCTGGGCCATCCCATATTGTGATGTGAAGGTGGGACTGAATAAGAACAAAAAATCTGACAAAATGGCCTTCTTAAGTTTGGCACAGAATACAATATAAAAGTACTTAATGGGGATGCAGGTCAGTGATACGAATGGGAAGTTCTTAGGCTTGGGAATGATGCCATGTATCAGTGCACATACTTGACATGACTGGACCATTAATTAAACAATGGAGATAAGACTATCTCCAGCACTATTTCTGCATAAAATCAGAACAATTAGAATAAGCTTAGAAGAACTGGAATAAGGAAATGGTGCATTCAGTTCTTATTCCACCAGAGGGCAGACCTTTCACATAGTGATGCTGAATATAAATTCAGCATTACCCTGTTTCAAAGCTTGATTAGTCCAAGTGTGGGCAACTGAAGACTGACACTGGAGGATCTGCCAGGGCCAACAGTAGTCTGTACAGAACCCTGTGCAGAAAGCTGTATATTGGGGGAGGACTGGGGAAAAGAGGTGGAATCCTCCACGCACTCCCTTCAAGACCTACCCCAACGTCAGTGGCCTGAGGGCATACATGCACCACTTTCCTCCAGCTGCTGGGGAATATGCCAGTAACAGAGGGAAATATACTGACACTAGCTCTGGATTCACTGGAGAAGACATCTGAGTTGGCTTAAACCCAACCCGACCTGAATGCTCCTTTTTCTCCACTGCTACTGCTCAGATGTGCTTGCATGCACTGTCATGGAGATGGCTAGGGGAAAGGGGAGAAGCAGCTAGCTCAACCTAACTGCTACCATATTACGTATCACTTACAAATATTTGCCACTTCTATATTATTTTCACAGTTAAATATAATAAAGGAATGCACCTAACAGTTTAAGTTTAACAATCTCTTCAATTTCTTCGCACATAACTTAAATGGCATCATAAATACACTAAACTATTTTACCTGTAATTTTGCCATTGGCTTCAGATGGAGGCTGCCAATTGACTATGATGGTTCGGGGCTTTCCTTCTTTGCTCACCACTGTCACATCCTTTGGGGGGGAAGTTGGAACTGCAAGAATGATATTTAAATTAAACACAGATTGTGATATCAGTTTTATTCTTTTAAGTGTTCTTTGCCAAAGTCATTTATATTCAGCTACAAAAATAAGCTTACTAACTTGCAGCGATAATGATTTTTCCACTGAAGCAGCAACATCAGTACTAAGGATTTCAAAATAATCTTTCTAATTGGAGTATCTTGGAAAAGCAGAATATGCGTTCAGAGCAAAAATGCTACAGAAGTAAGAAGTAGCTTGTATCATTTAAACACCAAAGTACATTTGGGATAAGGGAGGAATATCTTGGAGGAAGAACTGTGGCTAAATGGTAGAGCATCTGCTTAGCATGCAGAAGGTCCCAAGTTCATTTCTTGGAATCCCTAGGTAGGGCTGGGAAAGACTCCTGGTCTGAAACCCTAGAGAACTGCTGCCAGTCAATGTAGACAATAGCGGGCTATATGGACCAAGAGTCTGACTAAGTATAAGGCAGCTTCCTATTTTCCTATGCCTTGTGCATATTCACCTACACCACATGGGTTGGATGCAGACAGTTAGATGAACCTGAACCAAGTCTGGATCAAATCCTATGTATTCATAAATAAAAATTCATAAATGCATCTGTTAAAACACTTGCATCATCACAAAGCTGCTCTTGTAAAACCAGTTTTGCACTCTGCATGACTAGTTCATTCAGGGTTCTACAGTTGCTTTTGGAATCCTTGGCAGATCTATTTCTGGAACTTTTGAGTTTCCCCTTGGCCCAGAGTGGGTGACCAGGTTTAAGGGGGGGTGGCAGTCTACCTACCTTGCAGGGTTGGTGTTGGTTTAACTCAGCCCTGGTAATGGAGACACGGGTTGTGCCTGGCTGGGATCAATTGCCCTGGGCTTGGGAGTTGACCCCAGCGGGAACTTGTGAGTTCTTGACAGACACTATTATCATTTAGATTTCCTTCATATTTTTCATATTGTTTGAAATATTTGATTGAGCTTAAATTTTCTTGATCTTTATCTCCAAGTATAATAAAGCCATGATTTGGTGTTCTTGACTTG
The DNA here is from genome assembly GCF_030035675.1 of Rhineura floridana. Classification (NCBI taxonomy): domain Eukaryota; kingdom Metazoa; phylum Chordata; class Lepidosauria; order Squamata; family Rhineuridae; genus Rhineura; species Rhineura floridana. The sequence continues at coordinate 22,419,368 of NC_084493.1, read as the reverse complement.
AAACTCATCTCACATGGTAGACCCAAACGACAGAGACCTAACAGTGAATTTTGTACAATTTCAAAGCACTTGCTCTGGTGTGGAACTAAGAATCTAAAAACAGTGTAACACAGTTAATTATTGTGAATCCACCCTTAAGATCAATTTGATTGGCAAGCACGAGGCACAGTGCTTTCGATTTTAAATTATCTTCAGTGGTTTAATTTAATTTTAAAGGAGTCTTCTACTGGCCCTGGAATCATTTTGAATTCTTATTTTAAATGTTTGCATTTTTATTGGAACAAACTGTAGTTTTATGTGAAATGTCTTGTGAAGGCTTTGTCTTAAAAAGGTGGCATAGAAATTCTTACATTAAATAAATAAACTCCACAGGGCTGTCCACTACTTCAGGCTAGAACTGCTTCTTTAAAACATCTTACTTTAAAACATTTGTTATATTAGAGACAAACATTTATATTTATCCCTAACTACAAGAGAATTACTGAAGAAAAAATGAAGTTCCTGAACAACACAGGCAAGTGAAAAACAAGTTGCTGAGGGTTTGAAAGTGTACAGACACATCCAGGTCTTTTGATTGCTGAAACTGCCTGATCCTCAAGCATCTCTACTTCAGCAACTATCATTAAAATGAAAGAAGCTTGGCCCTTATGATTGTTTCAGGAATTAGATCAAACCTTCTCCGATCTCCTTCTTGTTCAATCATTAAATTATTTCCCTCATTAAATATTAACCACTATGTTAGCAGCTATAAAGATATAATTTGAATGTACGAAATACTTTTTTTTTGGGGGGGGGTAAACCTCTTACATGATATATCTATTTCACTGGATATACATTTCCCCTTTTGTTCAAAACACTGTAGGAATTCTCTCACACCCAGAAAGAATCCAATAGTTCATGATCATCAGCACAGCATTTATGTTTAAGTAAGGACCTAACAGTGATTCATCTGGCAAAAAAATTCAACTCTTTCAGAAATGGCTCAACAATCTCACCTAATTCAAAAGTAGTTCCATGTGCAGTCATACTCCAAGTACTTGATCTTCGGCCTTTAGTCACCATCACAGAGAACTCATACAACGTGTTCGGTTTTAAGCCAGTCACTAAGAAGCTTAAGGTGGTGGTATTTGCAGTCTAAGAGAAATCAAAGGGTCACAAAATGAGACTATCCATACTGAATATCCAGACTATGACAACACTCCATTATCTTGTTACTATATCTCTATTCTCACAATATTAACATTAATATAGGTTCTAAAATAGGTTTGAATTTCCTTTTTTGTCCATTATTCAGGCATCAACGTTCCCTTTTTCTTGATAGATAACAGAAACACATGTTCTGAGATTTTTGTTAGTTTTAAATTTGGTTTGGCAAGTGCATTTAGACCACTCCTAAATAAATTTGTTACCTTGTATTTTGTGTTTGCAGGAATGTTGGTTTTCCAACGCACTGTGTAGTAACGGGCATCCGAGACCTTCTGGTTCTTTGGCAGAGAGTTGTCTGCCCAGGTGATTCGTATGGTGTCATGGCTCAGTATGGAAGCCTGAACTCCCACAGGCGGCATCATGGGGGAGGGATCTGGCACTGGAGTGTACGGAGCATTAACAACAAATAAATCAACCTCAGAAGTGTCTAGGGAATCGATGGGTAAAAGTAGGGTATTACAATAAAAAAAGAAAGAAGGTGGCATTATATGCGAATAGAAACAAAAGGGGGAAATGCAGGGTAATACGATGAAATGAAAGGTGAGAAATGGAGAAAAAGAGAGAAAAGCCAGAGTTAATAGGCAACATAAGACCAGCATAAAAGTTTCAGTGATCATTTTGATTCCTCCCTAAAACACATGCTATGAGTGGAGTCGACAAAGTGTAACACTTAAATAGATTGTTGCAAAAATAACAAGGTCGCTGTATCTAAATCTTAATAACCATTTGAAATTGTTTACTAATTAACTCTTTAGCATTAGCTGTATTAAATCATTAATTTATCCAATCTCTAAAATGAGGCTGAAAAAACAAGGTAGAATTAGCATCGAACAGGGACAAGCCAAACTTTCAGACAGAATTAGTGGGGGAAATCTGCATGTATTCAAGTTCATAGAAATTCAGAAAAAAACAATGTAAGAACACCTAGGATCTAGGAAACAAGTTCAGCGACGAAATACCTAAACAAAGTTTTCTTCTGATGAATTCTGTCAAGCCACATGCTAGAAAGCATCATTAGTCACAGACTAATAGGATCACAAAGGTTACTGGATTATTCTGCTTAAAAGCTAAAGTTAACATGTTTATTAGCAGTTTAATATTAGATACTTTTTTCTGAATACTCATTTTATTTAGCTAGTGTTTTGGAGAGTTAGGATAACTGTACACAATACATGGTGAACATGATTGGTATAAGTACAGCAGTGCTCCACTGATGTTTTCTGCGCTAATGCGGACAACAAACCCATCATATGTACATGTATGTATATAGATGTTCAGAAGAGACAAGCATACATGTATGGATATGTTCACAATTGAAAGATTGCAAAATGGGAAATTCTGCATGAAAACACGGCCAGAATTTAATGTAAACATATGTACACATACAATCTGTTCACTCGTCAACTATTAAAATGTGACAGGAATAGTTAAAAATTCACGAACTTGAGCCAAATGGTTTGCAATTTAACATACATTAAAACAGCTTCAATTTCAAGATTCATGGCTGATCATTTTGAGTGTCAACAAAATAGGCAAGCTTTATCTTTTACCTGTATAGGCTCTAGTGACGGCGCTCTCATAGAGAGGGATTCCTTCGCCAACATTGTTATATGCTTTTAAAGTTATGACATAATGGGAGCTGGGATCTAAAGAAAAATTAAAAAATTCCACATTCTTAGTTATTTCTTCAATTAACCTCACTATTGGTAAAATAGTTTCAGTTGAACTTGGCAACTGAGAAAAATGAATCAAACAGCATGAAACTAAAGCGTATTTTATTTCTGTCAGGTTGTATCTGAAGGTGTAATCGTTGTTCTACAGAAATATCTACATTCATTGTTTTTAAAATCAGGACAACAGCCAAATTGCTTTACACATAAAAGAGACCCATATAAACTTTGTCATATGAAATCTGGTCCCAGAACTAAGTAAGACTAAAAATATTCCATATAAAATATGTTTGCCTTTCAGACATTGTTTTTGGACCCCCTCAGCCACCTTTAACACTGGGAGGGCCATAAATCAGGTGATAGAAAACCAGTACTCTCAACCTTCCTTTTACACTATTACTAAGAAAAATATCAAAGAAAAATACAGCATCTGCATTACTATATTGTTCCTTACCCAAGTTCTCAATAGTGTAATAGCGTTGCTTATAATCCACCTTGATGGTCTGTGCATGGGGGCTGCCTACGCCATATCCTATAGCATAACCTCTGACCACAATGTTCTGGTTTTCAGGTGGAGTCCAGCTCACAACAATACTTGTAACAAGTGGACGGACATGTAGGGAACTTGGAACTTCTGGAACACGAGATTCTATAATGAAAAAAAAATGTTATTTAACTATATTAAGAAATCTTAAATATGGAGTATTTTATTAGCTTCTTCAGCAGTAATATTGAGTTCCTATGCTTCAATATTAATTATAATATTTAAGGATTCAACAGAGGAGAAAGGGGAAAAAAACACAAAACCCCTGTTGCAGCTGAAATAGTGCAAGCTAATTCTGCACCAGTCTTTTTGTACTCGGTTTTAAAGATGAAAACTGATCTTTCAGGATGTTTGAAAAGCCCTTCAGAAACCTTTCATGGTCTTTTACATTTTTCACAACCAATATGTTGCTGCTTCAGCACCATTTGATCCCAGCCAAATGTGATGATTTCGTGAACCATGTAGATTTACTGATCTGAAAATGTCACCAAGGAAAACAAAGTTATCAGAGGCAGCATGGAACACATCCCTTTTGCTAAGGCAACCACTACAACACTCCAGTTCGGCACTACCTTTTCTTTGCTCAACAGTCCAAGGCTTTTATCACAACCCAGGTATGAAAATAATGCACTGTGGATGGATAACACACACATACAAATATAGACATGCATCCATTCTGCATTACTTTCAATGGTATGTATATTTACTTGATCTCTTGCCAGCTTTTGATACCATTGACCAAGGTATCTTTCTGAGTTGGCTTGGTGAGATGGGTATTGGAGGCACTGTTTTACAGTGGTTCTGATCCTATCTCCAGGGTCGGTTTCAGAGAATAGCATTGGGTGATCGTCTTTCGGCCCCCTGGCAGTTGTGCTGTGGTGTGGCGCAGGTTACCATTTTGTCCCCCATGCTGTTTAACATCTATATGAAGCCCTTGGGAACAGTCATCAGGAGATTTGGGGCAAGGTGTCAGCAGTACACTGACGATACCCAGCTCTATTTCTCCATAACATCTGAATTGGGAGAGGTCGTGCAAGCCTTGGACCACTGCCTGGACTCGGTGGTGGGCTGGATGAGGGCCAATAAACTGACTTTGAATCCTATCAAGAGGGAGGAGCTGTGGGTTGATGGTCCCCGAGTTCAGATAACTGGTCAGTTGCCTGTTTTGGATGGGGTCATACACCCTCTGAAAGAGCAGGTCCGTAGTCTGGGGGTGTTCCTAGATCCATCTTTGCCGCTAGAGGCCCAGGTGACCTCCGTGGCTAGGAGTGCCTTTTATCAGCTTCAGCTGGTAAGACAGCAGCGGCTGTTTCTGGACTGGGATAGCCTGACCACTGTTGTCCATGCACTGGTAACCTCCAGGCTGGATTACTGTAATTCGCTCTATGTGTGGCTGCCCTTGAGGTTGGTCCAGAAGCTGCAACTGGTGCAAAATGTGGCGGCAAGACTGCTCACCGGGGCGGGGTACCGCCAACATGTCACCCCGCTGCTGAAAGAATTGCACTGGCTGCCCATTTGCTACTGGGCCAAGTTCAACGTTCTAGTTTTGGTGTACAAAGTCCTATACAGCTTTGAACCAGGATACCTCAAAGACCATCTTATCCCTTATATACCCAGTCGATCACTGCACTCTACAGGTGAGGGCCTCCTGCAGATACCATCTTATCAGGAGGTCCGTTCTGCACAACATAGGAAACGGACTTTTAGTGTGGTGGCACCTACCCTGTGGAACTCCCTACCCTTAAATATTAGACAGGTGCCATCTCCGTTATCTTTTCAGCACCTATTGAAGACCTTCCTCTTTCAACCAGCCTTTTAAGTTGAGACCTTATCCCAGTCTGCGTCTGTGTTGGAGTTGCTTTTTAATATTCTTTTAAACCTTTTTTCTACTGTTTTCTAACCTTTTTAAAAAAAATGTCTTCAAAGCTTTTAAAAAAATATTTGTAAAGTTGTTTTGTTTTAATGTATTTCAATGTCTGTTTTTATGATATTTCAAAGTGGTTTTAGTGCTTTTGTTTGCCACCCTAGGCTTCTGCTGGGAGGAAGGGCGGGATATAAATCAAATAATAAATAAATAAATAAATAAATTAGTTATTGTGTATAACTGTCCAGAAGTTGAGTAAGCATTTTTATGCTGTTTCATCAATGTGTTATGATCATTGCCTAGATAATTGGTTTAGTGTGCAATGTATAAACCTATAAATAAATACATACATGCATACATATATACTGCTGCAAGTGAATTGGAGCACATGTCAGCCTGGTTTCCTCAGCAGGATATGTTCCTTTCTCTCCCCACCCCCATGCAAACATTTTTTCAATTTTGGTGAAGTGTTGAAAAAAATCCCCACATTTCTCCCTCGGCCTGCATGTATAAACATGTTTTTAATGCAAACTGCATCTTTATATCCTTACCATCAAGGTCACTTTCAAATGTTTCTGCTGACACCCAATCAGTAGATGGTCCTGTGCCATTGACTGTTAAGGCAGCCACCCGGAAGCTGTACTCTGTACCTCGTTCCAGGCCTGATACAAAAATACACAGTATGAAAATATAACTCCCACAGTGAATATGATGAATTAAAACATCAACAGTTCCTCCAGTCTGAGAATTAAATAGCTTATTAAGATGACACTAAATAAGTGTCTAAATGAACAGCCTACATGGTTATTTCTAAATCATAAGTCAAGTGTAACACAGATCCAGTAAGCTAAATGCTTTACACTGTGGCCTTTCACCTCTCAGATGACTACTTGAGCATAACCTGAGGCTATGCATGGCAATCAACAATTCTTGCAGTAAGACTCCAGCTGATTCAATTGACACAAATTATCTGTCAGGTTGTGACAGGATTGACACATTACAATGACCTTTCCTGTAAGTCAACAGCAAGAGAGCATGTGAGTGACTTGTTTATGGCAAATGGAAATATTTTGTTTTTCAAAGGATTCATTCATATTTTATCTGCAGAACAGGAACCCTCTGCATTACAAACAGAACTTAGTCCAAGTCAAAAATAAACCAAATTCCGATCAGGAGTAATGTTACATCTTCATGTATGTGAAATTTTATTTTATTATTTTTTCTTACATTTATATATCCTGCCTTTCATCCATCATGAAACTCAAGGCAGCACGCGCATTGTTCCCAGATGGTTACCCATCCAGGCACTGACCAGACCCAAACCTGCTCAGCTTCAGCAGGTGGAGGACTCATGTGCCTTCAGACCATAGCCTGGCATGTCGTTCAATTCAAGTTTCACTGAGTTGGTTAAAACAAACTTGTTAGAAAGAGCTTTGCATGTTACTTACAGGAAAATTTCAGAGACGAAAATCTGAAAAATGGGACTTTTTATGGGACTTCACTTCCCCCTAATCCTGCTGCTGCTGCACTAGTGGGAGTGAAGACATGATTTGGCTTAGTTTTTAATGTGAACCCAGGACTGTTTGTCTCACTCCAAACTGATAGAAAGCATGTAAGTCAGTAAAACTGGTGCCAAGTGGATATTTCTAGAATGCCACATCCAACTTATCACAGCAACCAGATACCAATTCAGAATGTGAGTGGTCTCACCCAAGTCCGATGACAAGAAGATATAGAGCTGGATGTCATCAGCATATTGGATGCATAATAATTTAGGAGGACATTCCTAGCGGGGGACTGGGAAGACAGGGCTGAATAGCCACTTCCTAAGAGGCAAGAACTACACACTAAGATCCAAGATAAGCAAGAAATGAGTTTAAAAGGCAAAAAGGAGCATCGGCAGTAAACACAGCCTGTCAAGGCGATTCTTGGGCACCTTTTTAAAATGGAGCATTTGCCTTCTTCCCAAAAGAAGCATTCCGTATTCAAACCACTTCCTATAGCACTTTGGGTTTCTCTGCAGAAGGAAAAATGCTACAGTTTCGTTGTTGTTATGGCCAGACGGTGACCCTTCTTTGCAAGGAATAAGAGGGCACATAGCAAATACAGGGGATACCATTAATTTTTTTTTATATCCCCCCAATAAAAATAAAAACCCTCTCCAAAATAAAAAATAAATTAGTGATAATATTTTGGTAATATTGTTATTAGTTTTTTTTAGAGTTGCCAAAAGTTTATGTCATATTATGCTTATATTATTTACATATTTGTTTGTTTTTTTAAGATTTTAAAATGTTTTATTTATGAAAGTATTTAAATGTCTATCCATCATATATATATTTTATAGTGCCCCTGATGAATATACTCAAAACATGTACACTCTCTTCTCTCATCCTTACTATGGAAAGCACATGTTAAACAGCATTCCTTAGAATAAGGATGCTGTAATTAGCTTTTTCTACTTTTAGACAAAGAATGCCAACCCACTCACCTTCTATTAGCTGTGAAAGTTGTGTCCCAACAATGCTCTCAGTCACATCACTTTTCCGAGTCACTTTTCGGTAACGAATCTTATAGCCAGTAATTTGCCCATTGTGTGTTCCTGCAGGAGGGGGTTGCCAATGCATCATAATGCTCTGTGGGAAGTTAAAAGGCAGTATAAATCATGTTCTTTGCATTAAACTATACTAATTTGCATGTTTCATCAATCTCCATTATATTGGTTCAAGGAATAATTTATATGCAATCTGCAATATTGCATGTAATATATGTAATCTGCAATATTGCGTATAAACTTACACAATGTTTTAAGCATTAAAATGACGTATCTCAAATCAGCTCTACAGTTTAGACTGCAGAGAATAGTATTTGATTTTTATACGTACAAATCTTAGAAATTAAGTAGCAGACCATGAATGATTAAGGAAACACTAGGATATATCAAATCTAAATTTGTATTTCTCTTCCATACCAAAAATTCCTTGTAAGGTACTCTGAAACACTGGAAATGCTTATTTCCATTCTTTCTGAAGCAAAGAATGACTTAACCAGCTGCTCATTGATTAGAATAGAAGACACCAGCCAACACTTGCTCCAAATTTAAACATGCAAACTGAAATTGTGTCCAACACATGCAAAAATGTAGGCAACTGAAGGATCTAGCTGATACACACAGAAACAGAAAATGCCTTATCCTCATAGGCTCAATATTTGAGCTAAGAAAAACAGGCAACTTGGATGATAAAGACAATGGCCTGGTTCACACATAACATTAAGCCAAACTATGGCTTAGTGTGGACGAACAATTGTGCTGGCACACATTTAGAAAATCATGGTCGCTTCACTTCTCCCCTAATCCTGCTGCTGCTGCACTAGTGGGAGTGAAGACATGATTTGGCTTAGTTTTTAATGTGAACCCAGGCTTGTTTGTCTCACTCCAAACAAACCACAGACTGTAACCAAGGTTTGTTCAAAGCCAATTTTCTAAATGTGCACCATCAAACTAGTTCATTTACATTAAGCCATTGCTTGGCTTAGCATTGTATGTGAACTGAAATCATCACATGAAGAGACATCTTGTAAAATGATTGGGGACAGTGTTCAAATGGCAGTGGATCTGGGCTCCTTCTACTCTTCACTTTTATCTACAGAAGCAAATTGATAGTATCATACCTTGGAGTTTTGCACTTCCAGAGTCAGATTCTGGGGTGCAGCACTGGGAACTAGAAACATTAAAAGTAGTTATTCAATAGCGTGCTTCAAAATAAAATAAGAATAATATAATTTATTATAGTCTATATTACCTCTTCTTATTTACGGAATTCTCAGTAAAAAGCTGCACATTTTAAACAGCCAATCCTAGCATGGAACACTGTACTTCTATGCAAAAGAAAACAAGCTCCAAGAATGAATTGAAAACTAGTAGCTTGATTACATGGATGGAGCTAAAAAGATCTGGACCTCACCAATATAGAAATAGGAACCCATTTGGGGATCCCATATAAATTCTGTGAACAACTAGATAACCTAAAGGTAAAGATGTCCCCGCACTTATAGTGCAAGTCGTTTCTGACTCTTAGGGTGATGTCTTGCGACGTTTACTAGGCAGACCGTAGATATGGGGTGGGATTGCCAGTTCCTTCCCCGGCCTTTCTTTACCCCCCAGCATATGCCGGGTACTCATTTTACCGACCACGGATGGATGGAAGGCTGAGTGGACCTCGACACCTTTTACTGGAGATTCGACTTCCTCCTTCTGTTGGAATAGAACTCTGGACATGAGCAGAGCTTCGGCTGCATTACCGCCGCTTACCACTCTGCGCCACAGAGGGTCGTTTTGATAACGTAGTATGGATAAATATTTAACAAAAAATATCATTTTTAACAGCCTAAAAATGGATATTGATATAGTATACACACTTTGATATATAGCAACATTAGTTTCTGATAGTCAGGTATTTTGTTTCTGAATGAAAATTATAGGCATATTTCATTCTTATATTTGATATGGTTAAGTTTTACAGTTTGTCAAAAGACATGGTCAACTTGACCTCAGAATCACCTATGTGTCCTAGCATGAAATATGGTTCTGGGCCAATTAGACCAACAACTTCTGTGGAGAGGCAACAGACAGCCTCTTTGAAGGATAGGTCATTCTGGTGCACTGCTAGATGTGGCTGAATAATCCAGTCACACCCTATTCAGAATTACTGTGTGTCAATGGCGACTGACTGGAAGGCAGCAAGGTCAGAGCACGGACCCACACAGCAGCCTCTGTAGAAAGGATCTTTCAGTTCATAGAAGGTTCTTTCACCTCATAGAAGCGTTTAATTAATTTACTTCTAATTAATTTACCTTAAGAACGTTAGCCACATTTACTTCATCAGCATTCTAAAGATGTGCATAGCTATTGGGGGGCATTTTAGAAGTGATATCCCCATCACATTACTAGTATTTGAATGATCCTATCAAAACATTGTGTGAGTGTAATACCACCTTGTAATGCACAAGAAGTCCCAAACATGCTGTAATTCTGCAAACAGACATGCCACGCTGAACAAATCTGAACTGTTAAATTTAAGAATTTCTATCCCACTTATAACCAAATCTTTTCAGAAAGGCTCACAACAGCAAAATATAATATAATAAGATCAGCTGTAAAGATAGAACACATCAACTGAAAAGAAACATGAGTGCTTACAAAGCACAAACACATACAATATTTTCTCTAATTCAAAATGGTCTGCCTAGCAAAAATAGCTTAGGAACAAAATATATCAATGAGTAGCGGCAGTATTTAGTGAACAAGAACAACCAACAATGTTGTTGGTGTTGTATTTACAAAGAGTTACTTTTTCATTCATAATCTATAGTTATAGGTTCTTCCTGTGACTTATTAAAGATACATACTGGTTTGAAACCAACATAGGGTATCAAAGCTCACCCTGGTTTTACATGTGCTGGCTGAGGGCTGCTTTTAAAATATTTGATCCCCAACATGTAAGTAAAAATAATAAAAACAAAAGGTAGGTAATAGTAGTAGTAGCAGCAGCAGCAGCAGCAGCAGCAGCAGTAGTAGTGAAAGATAGCTATATTAGTCCACAAGAAAATTTCCAAAATCAGACCCACCCAAATATCACAATATGGTGTCCAAGCTTTCATGTTCTCCATACATTTTCATCAGGCTAGATGATAAACAAAGCAATGATGGGGGGTGATGGACTTGGCTGGTGATAGCACCATGAGTCTGCCCCTAATATGAGTCTTAAGAGAAGATGTGGGAGGAGGTAGCAGACATTCAAACAAGGTTCAATCAGACTGCGCTAAACAGTGGGAAGAAGAAACCTAATCATGGCTTGTAGTACTTGGTTCTATAATTCCAACAATGGAGAACTAGCCATCTTCTTCCTAGTAGGCCTTGGTGCATTCCTAAGTGTGTATAGTACCTAGTTTGTATAGTACAAACTTCCCAATGAAAACTCCATATAATGAGGAAATTGTTATTATTGTTGCAATTAGAAGACACTCACCATCAGACAGAGTTCGAACAACAACATCTTGTGTAGAAACTCCTGGACCATGTTTATTGTAGGCCACCACTCGGAAACTATATTCTGTATATTTTTTCAAACCATTGATTGTGTAGGAAAGACCACCAACATCAATATCCTATTTGAAAAGATGTAAACCATAAAGCCTGAGAAAACCTGGCATGAAAATACTGCTGCTTGTGAATGTGTTCATTTCTGTAAAGAAACAGCAGCATCCCCAGCTGGCTTATACTTCCCAACTGAAGAGTATACCCAGAAAGGGTGCCATAAAATATTAAACCAAACTAGAGGCCTAAGGCTACAAATGCTGTTCACACAGATGGAGAGGGGGAGACAAGATGAGACCTCACCAAGACCAGGGTTCCTCCTCATCTACCATTTCATTTGTCCTAACCTACTTTTTCTCCCATTCTTCTGCAAAACAATCTATAAGTTTACTACAACTCTTCGTTAAACTCGACCACTTCCCCTTAACCCTCCCTCTTCCATTTTCTGCTATCATATACAGTGGCCTGGTTCAGATCTCTAAATCATAGTTAGATAATCAGGAACAAACCACAGCAAATTTCAGGCTCATGCTTCCCCACTTCGTGCACAAGAGGGGAATCAAAGTTTCCAGATGTGCACAAACTGGGGAACTGCAGTTTATTCTAATTAATTTGTAAAGCAGGATATCAAAGCATGGTTTGATATCCTGCTCTGTAAACGAACTAAGTTAAAGTAATGTGCAGTTCCCCTAGTTCATATGTACCTTTCTTAAAACTGAATGTGAAAGCCACACAGGTAGAAGAGAAGGAAGGGAGAAAGTATAAGCTCAAAACTCGCTGCAGCACATACCCTATCATATAAATCATGGTTTAGATTGTTGTCTGAAGCAGGCTCCCATGAGACAAAAATTCTTTTATTGTGATTTAATTAATTAATTTGTATACTGTTTTATATTTCAACAGAATTATCTAAGCAATTTCTATATCCCAACAAAACATTTAAAAAATAATACAGAATTTTGTCCACAGAAATCTTCACAACTCTTGCAAATAATGTTACACTTGCTCTCTGAAACAGTATTGTCAAATAGATTTGGGTATCTGCTACTAAAAAGGGTCTTTGTAGTCTTTTGAGCAGCCTCAACAAATCACTTAATTTGAGAATGAAATTAGGGTTGCAAGGAACATTTGCCTATTTTAGTTTCTGGTTCAAAAAGAATACTATGAGGGGTCCAAAATATTTCCCCCAGCTCTGAAAAGGTTCTCTGTCACTATTCCCTCAAACTGCAGCTGCTTCAATGGAATTTCTATTTCCTCCATAGAAGTGATTCCAATTAAACAGGGGTCATGTAGTGAATATGATAACATCATGATGCCATGTAGCCAGTCAAATTTGGCTACGTGCTTCCCTCATCAAGGGAATTATGGAATGATCTTCCTGATGAGGTGCACCTGGCGCCAACACTGCTATCTTTTCCATGCAAGGTCAAGACTTTTCTCTTCTCCCAGGCATATTAGCATGTGTTTTTAAATTGTTTTTAAATTTTTAAAATTGTGTTTTTAAATTGTTTTTTGTGTTTTAAAATTTGTATATTTGTTTTTAATGTTTTTATTTAGAGTTAGGGCAAATCTAGTCAGAGCTAGGATTAGTCACATGTACGATTCTAGCCAAGTAGGACAGTCAAAGCAAAGCTTCCTGAATATGTGAATACTTCTGTCTCCCACTGGAAGGGATGGTATTTTCTACACTAAATGTGTGCTGACAAAAATTAAACCCCCCATGGCTCAACCCTAGTTGAAATATATGGCAGTATGACTCCGGAAGTACTGATTATTCTAACTGGCCTGCAGGCTGTCTGGTCATGTAAAAATGACAATGAAAACCTTAAGTGGTAAGACACTAGTAAAAATCAATGGATGCTTTTTGTAAAAGGAAATTAGTACACCTTTATTAAAGTCTCATTGGTTTATCTCAGGAATTGCTGACCAGTGGTCCTCCAGAAGTTTTTGGACTATAATGCCCATCATCCATGAGTATTGTCCATGGTAGCTGGGACTGGAGGGTCACAAGTTAGTCACCCTCTGTATCTGAAATAGCTTCAACAGTTGCTTTACTTCAAAAAGTGAGAATAGAACCTGCCTAGCAATGTCAACGTGTTCATTTGTTGTCAGATGATAAAAAAATAATCTCTCTAGCTCTTAGTATGCTAATATATCCAACAAAATGACCTAGAGATTCCAAAATGAGAACTATAACATAAGTAGCAATCTTACTACACATGTAATATAAAAGCCTAATGTTCTGCTGCTTCTATGTGCTCTGAAGAAAAAAATATGCATCATACCTGCTCATTATCTGTCCCCTTCTCCATGTAGTACAGCTTGTAGTTCTGGATTTCACCATTGCCAGATAAAGGTGTTGCCCAACTGATAGTAACTGATGTGGGTGAGTTAGCATATGCCCGAATATTGGGTGCTGGGCCAGGAAGCTGAACTGAAAAATAAACAGGACACATTATAAAATTTACCCAAAATTTATTCATTATACTTCATGTTATCCACCGTCTAAAAAGAAGTTAAAAAAATATCCTGCTTCTGTTGAGGAACTAAGGGACAATTTAGTATGTTTAACACAACACCAGCTTGAACAGATTTTGATGGCTGTAAAAGAAGGAACTAAAGGAGTCTCCCGGCTGCAGGATGAAAAGGAAAAAACAACACCGAACAGTGCAGATAGGAACATTCCTGCTGATCAGACTCCAGAAGAAAACATAATGGGATTACTCCAAAAGGCCGGTGAAATTCCATCTATTCCAAGTGAACATAGTTTCATTTCAAACAAAAAACAAGAAACATCCAAGCAGGCCGAACAGAAAGTTATTGTGAATTCATGGAAACCAGCTGATATATTTAGTACTCTGGGAGAAAGAGAGAGGGGTAAAACCTTATTAGATGCTAAAAAGTCCCAGTGGAAGAAGGAACTCGGTATGGTGTAATTAACTGCATTTATATAGCTCTTCAGGCAGGCTTTTGGGGTGGGCTAGATTTTATTATCTTTGTGTCCAGATTTTTAATGTTTATTGTATCTGTATGCTTATTTTGTACATTGCCCAGAGTGGCTGGATAGCCAGCCAGATGGGCGACTAAGAAATTCAATAAATAAATAAAATAAAATATCTGAACCAAAGAGCTCTGAAATTTTAAACAGAATGTAAGGACAAAAATGTGAATATAGATGTACTGAGGGACATAGCCTGGAATCAATCTGGCTTCATTAATATAGTCCACAGTGGAATCATGCTAATTTTTCCTTTCCATATGTCTGAAAAGCTGGATTACTATTCATATATTGAGCTAGTTCAGATGTTAAAATATACTGTGATTTATTTTGGTGGAGATGACCCATGACAAGCCTCAGGCTCACATACCCCCCTCCTATTGTGTAGTGTAGCTACAAGGAGATTGGAAGCTTTCACTTTTTTTTAATTAAGCACAGCTTGTCATTTCACCCAAACCCAACAAACTGTGAATATTAACTATGGTTTGTTTGAAACAAGCCAACTTCAAACCATGGGCTATGTATTTTATAGCTTATTTCAACAAACTATAGTTAAGATTAACCTATTTAGGGTTTGGATGAACATTAAACTAAGGTTAATCAAAAATGGAAGCAAAAGTTTTCAAACTACTCAATGTGCCAATATCATGGTTGAAAAACAAGAATAAGATGCAGGAAAATCAAACCAGTACTGAGCACTGAAACAAAAAAAAAAGTGAATCAGCCTACCAAACCTGAAATGGATGTTGAGAGTAGAAGCCAAAGAATGACCAGCCTCATGATTAAAAATGCTTTCACAGGGACAATTTTGAAAAGTTAAATAGGTTTTTAAAAAGAGCATAGAGAAGTTCTGGCAGTGTTTTCTTGTTACATAATTCAAATCCCTAATCCCTGAAATTTCTTAAGCAGGTTTGACTCCTATATTCTACCGTCTATGGATTTTTATCTATAAGGGATTATCCAAAGCAGACTGGAATTGCAAACACACTGAGCACATGATCCAGCCAAAATTAAGCTTCCTGTGTTCCTATGCCTGTACATCTTATCTTTTAAATACTACTGATTCCAGCAGATGATAACCTGCAGTCCTAAATACGCTTACTAGGAGTAAGCCCCACTGAACACAGTGGCACTTACTTCAAGAAAACTTGCACAGAATTGTTCTGTTAATCATGGGCTTAGAGCTTTGCCACTGAATTCAGTGGCGTTGAAAAGTATGGTAATTTTGACTGGTTCATCTCAAAATCATTCAAACACAGAGTAAACTGATTTTAATTTAACATGAGCTAAGAACCAGGCTTAAGTTATACAAGTGTGGTCAGAGTCATGTACTAATGACATTATATGGCAAGTTAATCAGAGCCCAGCTAGCATTGTATGCTGCAAAAAGGAAAAAGATAGATTTTTATCATCATCTGCCACAACAATGGCAATGATAGAAACATTTAATGCTTACCCTCAGGTTGTGTTGCCACCTTAAGTGGCACTGAACTCTCTCCAGGTCCATGTTTGTTATGGGCTACCACTCTGAAAACATACACAGACTCAGGCATCAGGTTTTGAATTGTCACTTGCATTTCCCCAGAATGACTTGTGTTTTCAACACGCTCCCTTTGAATTGAAAGAAAGAGAGGGTGGAAATTGGCATGTGAGAGGAGGCTTGAGGACAGAGAAAAGAAACACTTTTAGTATATATAATCAGTAAAAGACGCCACAATAAAGGTATTAGTACAGAATAACAGTCACATGTCAGAGTAACAATGCATTTCTTAACATTGTAACTTTATCCTGAGTGGGCAATGATATGAAGGGGATAATGGGACGATTAATCTATAACTGTTAGTTTTTTAGTAGACCTTTGCACATTTGCAGATGTGCATGAATTGGCCACAGCATTAAACCTTAGAAACACAGGAGGCTGTTGTTACAGATTCAAACCACTGGTCCATCTAGCTCAGTATTGCCTGCACGATGAATGGAGAACCTCAAGCCTCAGGGCCAAATGTAGCCCTTGAGGCTCTATCTATGCTACATCCCCCTCCCTAGGTCCTCTCTGAGTATTTTGCCTGCATGAAATGTGTCTCTGAACCAGGGCTGTGGAGTCGGAGTCGTGGAGTCGTGAGCAATTTTGGGTGGAGTTGGAGTCGGTAGAAATGTACTGACTCCCACTTCAAAATAGATTGTGATTGACAAATTTTTTTAAATATAAATTCAAAATGTCAAGCTGTATTTGAGCATTTCACCATAACTCAAGATGGAAAACATTTTGTGTGTCAGTGTATGACACAGGACCCAGATGAAGACAAATGCTGTGATGCCAAGATCAGCGCATATTCAGGCAGTGATAAAAATGCTAAAGACATTTACAGCGCTTTCCAGGGCTGTGGAGACGGAGTCAGAAGCCATTTTAGGTGGAGCAGGAGTTGGAGTTGAACAGTAGAAAAATAGAGGAGTCGGAGTCAGAGTCGAAGGTTTGGCGTACCAACTCCACAGCCCTGCTCTGAACTCTGGTACTGCTTCTTGCTTGCCTGGATGGATGATAGAACCAGGTATGCAAGTGTATGTAGAAACTAGCTTACTGTAGAGAGGTAAAATTCACATTCATTGTTTTGTCCACTTTTGCCTCTGGTTCACCCACTACTGGGATGTGGCCACTGAAAGGTTGCCAAGAAGGAAATGTGGCATTTGGGCTGAAAAATGGTTTCCTAACCTTGGTTTACACTGCCTGGCAGCACCTCTCAAGGGTTTTCAATTGGGGTCACTCCCAGCCCTACCTAGGGATGCTGGGGATTGAATCTGGGATCATCTGCATATAAAACACATGCTCTACCACTGAGTCACAGCCCTCCTACAGCTTCCAACATGATCAAGGCACTCTTTCCCTGCTAAAACATTTTCAATGTTCCACAAAAGAGAAATTCCAAAAATGCAGTAAGTGCTATACAAGGACAGTTTCTGTTCATGTTTCATTCTTCTAATATACATGATTCCCAGTTAGTGCTATTCTGAGTATTGCACATGCATGCTATGGGGTGGGGAAGAACAAGCACCATCTTTATCACCACAAATCCCCAGAAAACATTCTGCGGTGGGGAATATTTGACTGTAGCAAGGGTCTTTTCGAAGAACAGAAACCAAGCCCAGTGCAATGACTCTGAGATCCAAACAATTTATCTGTAAAGCCCATTCTTGAAGTTTTAAGAATATGTTTCTATGTGAGTCCCTTAAGTATGTTTAAAGGCACTCAAAAGCAACTGCTGTGGAGGCTGCACACAAAGACTGGACCTTGGCACTAAAAACACTGTAAAGATCATGAAGCCAAGGAATCTTTAGATGGCCTCTGCAAACTATCCAAGGATGTCTGGAACTTCTGAACAGGCTACAATATGGAGATTTTTATGGAGAAATGAAGCCATGATAGCTCAAATGAACTTAATATATTGTATGATACAACTTAGAGCTTTGAGGGAACTATGGAGAACCATGACAGTTGTCTATAAATGACTCAACTGCATTTCCCCACCATTTCCTAAACTTCTGATAGATGAAGCATACTTCATACTTCTGCCAAAAAAGGTTTACATTTATTGTATAGAAATAGGACAACAAAAAGAGTAGAACAAGAGCCCTATTCCAAAAGATTAGAGAAATGAAAGGGAAATTTAAACCAAGAGCAGGGATGTTGAATAATCAACAGGGGAACACACTGACTGACCGAGATGAAGACTCCACACCCCAGAAGAAGGAAGCTCATGCAACCACCGCTCGCGGCAAAAAGAGGAGGGTGCTGGTGGTTGGAGACTCATTGCTCAGGGGGGTAGAGGCACCGGTATGCCAGCCGGACAAAATGAATCGGGAAGTCTGTTGTCTCCCTGGGGCACGCATCTGGGACGTCGCTGACAACCTGCCGAGGCTCATTGGGAAACTAGATAGGTACCCCTTTCTCCTCATCCATGTGGGCACGAACGACACAGCCAGAAACACCTTGGAACAGATCACCTCAGACTATGAGGCTCTGGGTAGGAAGGTCAAGGATTTGGGGGCGCAGGTGGTCTTCTCGTCAATTCTTCCCGTGAAGGATAGAGGACTACAAAGGGAAAGGAAGATACTGTAGGTCAACGACTGGTTACGCAGATGGTGTCGACGGGAGAGGTTTGGATTCTGGGACCATGGTCTAAGCTTCTTGGAGGGGGGACTATTGGCAAGAGATGGGCTGCACCTCACGAGGACTGGGAAGAATCTCTTTGGCAAAAGTAAGGCAAAACTCATCAATAGGGCTTTAAACTAAAGCCTCTGGGGGATGGAGATGATAGCTTAAATACCGATCCAAAGACAGCGGGTTGTAAACGCAACAATTTGACGGGTACAGGAGACACTGGGAGGGAGAAAGGGATGCACGGCAAAGCTCACGGTATATTAACAGAGGAATCCAATCAGGACAAAAGAGACTTCTGGTGTCTATATACCAACGCGCGGAGCTTGGGAAACAAGCAAGGGGAGCTTGAAGTCTTAGTGCATCAAGGCAAATATGACTTCATAGGGATAACAGAGACTTGGTGGGATGACTCCCATGATTGGAATATAGCCATTCAAGGATATAAACTCTACAGAAAGAATAGAAGCAACAGAAAAGGAGGGGGAGTAGTGTTATACGTCAAAGACAAATACACCTCTATGGAAATCCAAGAGAGCGAACAAAGGGGTCCAGTAGAGACCATTTGGGTAAAAATAAATGGAGAAATAAATAAAACCGACATGGTAGTAGGTGTCTACTATATAATAATAATAATAATAAAATTTTATTTCTGTGTCGCCTATCTAGCCGGGTCAGCGGCCACTCTAGGCGACGTACAATCAGAATTAAATACAACATATAAAATGCAACATATAAACCAACAACTTCGATCTAAAATTAATCTAAAACCACCCACATCTGTAGCAAGATAAAAGTTAATCTACCCCTGGGATCTGGTAGGCCTGCCTGAATAGCCAGGTTTTCAAGGCTCGGCGGAAGCTTGGTAGGGAGGGGGCATGGCGAAGATCATAGAGCAGGGAATTCCAGAGGGTGGGGGCCACAATCGAAAATGCCCTCTCTCTGGTCCACACCAGCCTAGCTGTTTTAACTGGTGGGACCGAGAGAAGGTCTTGTGTGGCTGATCTCGTCAGGCGGCATATTGGGTGATGCTGGAGGCGCTCCTTCAGATAAACTGGGCCGAGACCGTATACTACAGACCCCCTGGCCAAGAAGAGGTGGTAGACGAGGCCTTTCTCAAACAAGTCTCTGAAATCTCAAGGAGGCAAGAAGTAGTAGTGATGGGGGACTTCAACTACCTGGATATCTGCTGGGAGACAAACTTTGCGAAGCACAAAGCCTCCAACAAATTCCTGATGGGCCTTGCTGATAATTTCCTCTTTCAAAAAGTAGAAGGAACAAGGAGATCGGCAATCCTGGACCTGATCTTAACCAACACGGACGAATTGGTCACGGGAATTAAAGCGGTCGGTACCTTGGGGGAAAGTGACCACGTAATGCTGGAATTTGTGATTCTGGGGAAAGCCAAAGAAGAATATAGTCAAACATGGACCTTGGATTTCAGGAAAGCCAATTTTAGCAAGCTCAGGGAAATGATGGGTAGGATCCCGTGGCTAGATAAGACTAAAGGAAAAAGGAGCCCAAGAAGCGTGGGAGTTCATGAAGAACGTATTACAAAAAGCGCAATCGCAAACAATTCCAAAGAGAAAGAAAAATGGAAGACATCGGAAAAAGCCAATGTGGCTACACGGAAGACTGGTGGAGGAGGTAAAAGTAAAAAGAGCATGTATAAAGAATGGAAGGAAGGACACATCACCAAGGAAGAGTACCGACAAGCAGCTCGGGCTTGCAGGAATAGCGTAAGGAAAGCTAAAACCCAGAATGAGCTGAGGCTGGCGAGGGAAGCGAGGAACAACAAAAAGGGGTTTTTCAGATATGTTCGATGCAAGAGAAAGACCAAGGAAACGGTGGGACTGCTGCTCAATGAGGATGGCAAAATGTTGACAGATAACAAGGAAAAGGCAGAACTGCTCAACACCTATTTTGCCTCCGTTTTCTCCCAAAAAGGGAACAGTGTGCAACCTTGCATCGGTAGCAATCTCAGTAAGGGGTCGGGATTGCAGTTCGAGATTGATAAGGAGATAGTCAGGAAATACCTAGTTAACCTAAATGAGTTCAAATCTCCAGGGCCTGATGAACTGCATCCCAGAGTATTGAAGGAACTTGCGGATGTACTCTCAGAACCTCTTGCCATCATCTTTGAGAGAGCCTGGAGAACGGGAGAGGTGCCGGAGGATTGGAGACGGGCAAACGTCGTCCTGCTCTTTAAAAAGGGTAAAAAAGAAGATCTGGGGAATTACAGGCCGGTCAGTCTGACTTCAATACTGGGAAAGATATTAGAACGGATAATAAAAGAGTCCATTGGCAACTATCTAGATGACAATGCTGTGATTAGTAGGAGCCAGCATGGGTTTGTCAAGAAAAAATCCTGTCAAACTAATCTCATCTCTTTTTTTGATCGGGTCACTAGCCTAGTAGATGGTGGAAATGCTGTAGCTGTCATCTATCTAGATTTCAGCAAAGCGTTTGACAAAGTCCCCCACGACCTTTTGATTAGCATACTCGTCAAATGCGAACTACATGGAAATACTGTTAAATGGATTCACAACTGGTTGGAAAACCGTACTGAAAGAGTGGTTGTCGGTGGCTCTGCTTCGGACTGGAAGGAGGTTTCGAGTGGAGTGCCACAGGGTTCTGTCCTGGGGCCGATACTCTTCAACATTTTTATCAATGACTTAGATGATGGGGTGGAGGGAAGCCTTATGAAGTTTGCGGATGATATGAAACTGGGAGGGATAGCTAACACAATGGAAGACAGGAATAAAATCCAAAGGGACCTGGATAGACTAGAAAATTGGGCTGAAATTAATAAAATGACATTCAATAAAGACAAATGCAAGATTCTGCATTTAGGCCACAAAAACAAAATGCACGGGTACAGGATGGGAAATACCCGGCTTAGCAGTAGTGCGTGTGAGAAGGACCTTGGAATTGTAGTGGATTGCAAGTTGAACATGACCCAGCAGTGTGATGCTGTGGCAAAAAAGGCAAACGCGGTTTTGGGATGCATAAACAGAGCTATAGTTTCCAGGTCAAGGGAAGTAATAGTCCCACTATATTCTGCATTAGTCAGGCCTCATCTGGAATACTGCGTTCAGTTCTGGGCGCCTCATTTTAAGAAAGACATAGACAAGTTAGAGTGGGTTCAGAAGAGGGCGACGAGGATGATAGCCGGTATGGAGAACAAGTCTTATGAGGAAAGGTTGAAGGAACTTGGCATGTTCAGTCTGGTGAAGAGAAGGCTGAGGGGCGACATGATTACACTCTTTAAGTACCTGAAGGGCTGTCACATAGAGGAGGGTACAGATTTGTTCTCTGCTGCCCCAGAGGGTAGAACTAGGTCTAATGGTTTTAAGTTGCAGGAGCGTAGATTCAGATTGGACATTAGAAGGAACTTCTTGACAGTAAGGGCAGTTCAGCAATGGAACCGACTGCCTAGGGAGGTGGTGGGATCCCCTTCGCTGGATGTCTTCAAGCAGAGGCTGGACAGCTATCTGTGGGAGATGCTCTAGCTGTGGCTTTCCTGCTGTGAGCAGGGGGTTGGACTCGATGGCCTACAAGGCCCCTTCCAACTCTATGATTCTATGAAAGAAAAGGAAGATGGAAGCAATACACTGGAGGCCCTCACCTGCAGAGTGCAGTGATCAACTGGGTAAATAAGGGGTAAGACGATCTTTCAGCTTTCCTGGCCCCAAACCGTGTAGGGTTTTGGTCACCAAATCCAGAACGTTGAAGTTGGCTTGGCAGTTAATGGGCAACTAGTGCAATTCTTTCAGCAGTAGGATAACATGTTGGCAATACTCTGCCCCAGTAAGCAGTCGCACCACCACATTTTACACTAGGTGCAGCTTCCAGACCAAGCTCAAGGGCAGCCCCACACAGAGTGCATTACAGTAATCCAGCCTGGCCGTTACCAGTACAAGGACAATGGTGGTCAAGCTATCCCAGTCCAGAAACGGCCGCAGCTATCATAGCAGCCAAAGCTGGTAAAAGGCACTCCTAGCCACGGAGGTCACCTGGGCCTCTAGCAACAAAGATGGATCCAGGAGCACCCCCAGACTACAAACCTGCTCTTTCAGATGGAGTACAACCCCATCCAAAGCAGGCAACTGACCAATTATCCAATTTCAGGAACCACCAACCCACAGCATCTTCATCTTGCTAGGGTTCAGAGTCAGTTTATTGGCCCTCATCCAGCCCATCACCAAGTCCAGGCAGCAGTCCAGGGCTTGCACAGCCTCTCCCAATTCAAATGCTACAGAGAAATAGAGCTGGGTATCATCAGTGTACTGCTGACACCTCACACCAAATCTCCTGATGACTGCTCCCAAGGGCTTCATATAGATGTTAAACAGCATGGGGGACAAGATGGTACCCTGTGGCACACCACAGCACAACTGCCAGGGGGCCAAAAGACAATTACCCAGTGCTATTCTCTGAAAACGACCCTGGAGATAGGATCAGAACCACTGTAAAACAGTGCCTCCAATACCCATCTCACCAAGCCAACTCAGAAAGATACCTTGGTCAATGGTATCAAAAGCTGGCAAGAGATCAAGTAAGAATAACAGGGTAGCACTCTGCCTGTCCTTATCCCAATAAAGGTCATCCATCCGGGCGACCAAGGCCGATTCAGGCCATAATCAGGCCTGAACCCAGACTGGAATGGGTCCAGATAATTTGTTTCAACCATGAGTACCTGTAATTGCTGTGCCACAACCCTCTTGATCATCTTCTCTAAAAGGGGGGTATTTGTAACCAGGCGGTAGCTGTCACAAAGCAATGGATCCTGGGTGGGCTTTTTCAGGAGTGGTCAGATCACTGCCTCTTTCATGGCAGTTGGGACCACTCCCTCCCGCAAAGACACATTGACCGGACCCTGGATCCACTTTGTCATACCCCCTGTGCAAGCTTAATAAGCCAAGAAGGGCAACGATTGAGAGGACATGTTGCTGGCTGTATCGTCACTAGCATCTTGTCCACATCATCAGGCTGTATCAATTGAAACTGATTCCATGAGGTTGCAGCAGACATTGCACTGACCACCTCACTGGGGACTACAGTATACATGGATTGGGCATCAAGATTTCTATGGAGGTGAGCAACTTTACCTTCAAAGTGCCTTGCAAACTATTCACAGTGGGCTTCCAAAAGGTCTAAAATTCCCATTTCCTGGAATTGATGTTAGCAGACCCTGGAAAAAACAAAAAAGCTCCACTGGATGCTTCTTGAGGATGTAATGGAGGCAGAGAAGTGGGCCTTCTGATATATGACTCTACCTGTCAAATATGACTCTACCTGTCATCTGCTATTGCTCTACCACTAATTTTATTTCATTTCTTTTAAAAGTTGTTTCCATGTGGGGTTTCTAAGCCTGATGCTTCTAAATAGAATTGGTGAGAAAGTCCCAGTGATTCCAAAAGGATTTTTTCCCAAGTAACCATGCTGAGGATTATAGTCTTAAACTTGATGATCACTGACAAAAATGGGGAATATCTACTTAATATCCTATTTTAACATATGTTGCATTAAGATTTACAAATTTGGATCTATATATATTTATGTAAATGATCAATAACCATGTTTTAAGTAAACATTTAGCTTGGGTATTTTGCACAAGTTGAATGGTAGACTTAAGTGTCAATAAATTTTAACTGTTCAAATATAAATAATGTATTTTGTATTCTGGTACATAGGAAGCTGCCTTATAAAACCAAATTATTTGCCCATCTAGCCAAGTGCAGGTTACTCTGACTGATATCAAGGAGAAGTCTTTCCCATTAAGTACTACCCAGTCCTTTTTAAAATAGAGATGCCAGGGATTGAACCCACAACCTTCTGCACTTAGACTGTCAAGCAATTTCCCCCTCCTCCCTTTGTTGGTTCAGTGGGCAAAAGATATGAACCATCCACAACTTTAAGCTTCTACTGTCATCCCCCCCCCCAGAATAATCCATTGGCCTCTCTGATTCAAAGTTTCTTTGGGGGCATTTTCTTTTTTAAAAATAGAGCTCATCTGGACGGTACAAACTGATGCTTTCAAGGTTGGATGTGTCCCATGTGGCATTGAATGTAATGGCCAGAGCCAATACAGAGTTCCTAGATGCTCAAAGACTTTAACTGATGCAATTTGGACCTAGAACTTTTCCTCAAATAGAGACAGGGATCTCTCAGGTAAGGAAGGCTCACAGCCTTGACAAGTAGTCCCTGCAAAACTACTTAGACATCCTTTGGCAAACAACTTCAACACTATGCTCCTCACTTAGACATTATTGCCAGTTTCTAAAAGTAATCTGCTGCACTACAGGCACATGGCCAACAGCAAATAAAATGCAACACAGAGATTCCACACCATGCACTAAATAAAAACCTAAGAGAAATAAACTAGCTAAAAACTGATAGGAAGCTGTTGTGAAGCATGATTCAGACTTATGGCAATCGGGGGGGGGGAACCTCAATAAGACATCTGCCCACCCCAGCATATATAAACATGGCATGACAAGATCTTAGCAGAAATAAATTGCCAGGATGTTACTCCCTCCCCATGACCTGAATTATATCAATCTCACAAGGACTAAAGAGGTCACCAAGGGGGAAGAAAACACTAACTCCAGCTAAGAATTCCATAAATTGAAAGAAATAGAGATTTAATTTTATTTAACCATTTAAAAATGATTATACACAAGAAGATGTTAAACTACCACATCAGGTGCTCCTTTATGCATTACTTCATGGACCCACAAATATTATTCAATTGTAAGTATGCTATAGGAAAGTAACATATATAGTCATAATTTATTTTATGTCCTCTCCAGAGAGCTTTCAGAGCTTATCTGTTTATGGTTGAAAATAGACAACAGGGTTATAACCTGCAAGACTCATTTTCTTCTGGATTGCAGGCACTACACATCAACTACAGGGTAGTTCCCTTGCTTGGATAACTGGAATGTGACACAGTCCAAAGAGTCTTTTGAACCAGCTGAGGGGCTAGAGTCCTTCCCTAAGAAAGTCAGACATAAGCAGAAGTAGGTAGTATACAAAAATTCTGTACTGTACACTTTCTCCATCGTTTCCAAAATTGATTTGTGCATGGTAGAGGTACTCTGAACTTCTGCAAATGATTAAGGCCCCCTCATCTTGGAACTTGATGCAGCACAGCAGAAGATTGTTGATCAGTCCTGCTTGCAGGCAAGTCGCTGTTTCGAGAAGAGCCCTTTTGGCTTCTGTCCCATAGTTGTTGAAACCTACCCTGGTGGGAAGCTGGTAATGCAGTTGACACTCTGAGCAAGGAAATAAATATGTGTTCACCTGTCTAGAGATTTGATGAAAGAAGATTCTGACTGTCATCAAAAAGACTTTTTGAACAGCAGCAACAATTTAGGCAAATTCCCTCTATTTTCTTTGAAGTTTTAAAAAACAAGGAATTCTCCATTGCTCCAAATGATTATTTTAGACCATGTCAAGATGGAAGTCTCTCATGCCTCAACTGTCTGACTGGACTTTAAAACCTTGCAGAATCTCTACTGGGAACATCATACATGCTGGGACAGGGTTCTAATAGAAGGGAATAAGTTATTCACATTAGTCACCCCTAATCTCTCAGCATACCTGTGTACTCCATCATCTCTCTCTCTAGCCCCTGTAGCCAGGCTACAAAGTGTGGTCTGCTACTAGGCCTGCTGAACCAGCTCACATCCACAAATAGTGGGGCAAAGGGGATGAGGTCACTCCTCCAAGCTGGAAGCCAATATATGTGCCCCTCAGCAACAAAGACCAATCAGCTGGGTAGGCTAGTGCTGGCTGAAAATAGGCACAAAAAGGAAGATGGCACTTCAAATTTTATAAGACTCTTCTGTGGAAAGCAGTTGAATCATGTTGTGATCTTCAGGCACAAATCTTTCTCTGAAGAGAAAGCAAAACTTCATCTCTTATGTCTTCCAAGGAGACATAACTTATCGGCAGTGGCGTCACTAGGGTTGGTGTCACCCGGTGCGGTAACTCATGGTGTCACCCCCATGGATCTCCTCCCGTATCAGACCATACAGAATCCTTAGTAATGTTTTTTGTACTAATGTTACTCGTAAATCGTAATTCCCGTATATCACTGAATGTAATGGCAATAGTAGTGACATAAACAACTAGCAAAATTAAAATTACACCTTTAAATTACAATATCATACGCACAGCTCAAATTCTTGCTCTTATTACTAATGGTAGTTAATTATCTTGCATATGCCCATGGTAAGTTTTCAGATACTTTCAGACCCTCAGCAATTTTCAAGTGGTCTATGTAGAAGAAAGGTTTGGGAACCCCTGGAATAAGACACCTGCTTATGTCCCTATGCTGCTCTCTCCCCTCATTTAGGTGCCTGGGATGCATGCGTGTGGACACACCTCCTTACAATTACGGAAAGTGATTCTTAATAATAAGTCTCCGGACACAAAGTTACATAGTTGTTCAGTAGAAAATTCAGAGCTGCAGGGTCCCTTCATGATAGTTACAGCCACGTACACCCTTTTTTGCTCCTGGATTAAGAATGAGATCTTTGTTAATGCATTCTCTCACAACAACAAACATCTCTAGGAGCCAATCAGCATGAAAGTGGAAAGCGTTAGCAACTGAGAAGAGTCTTCTCAGTGGCTGACTCACCTCCTTTCACTCTGATTGGCTCCAATCTGCAGAAAAGGCAAGGAAGCATATTAGAAGACTCTTCTCAGTGACTAACACACTCCCTTTTCATGCTGACTGTAGGATGCTTGGAGACATAGAGACCCTACTCCCAAAAAAGCAGAGGGACTAAGATCCCCTGGGCGACTACCCTCCTGGTGCTTATGGACATGACCGTAATATATTTTGTGACGTGCAAGTTCGACATTATTTATTAAGTGTGTTTAGGATTACACTGATGGCATTCCCAAATCTGTACTTTCACACAGACTTTGGTTTTCCATAACACAATGTTTGTCCAAGCCTCCACACTTGAGGGGGCACTACTTGCACACCCCTTCCATAAGCACATCAAAGTTGGATACACACCTGAACCAAGACCCAGACAACAGGGCACTCAAAACAAAAAGGTAATTACAGTGGCTGAGTAGATCTTGTACAGTGGTTATACTGAATGGGCAGCCACTGTCCTTCACATTTTACAAAATACTTTTTCCTATACAAAGATTAAATTTCTGTGTATGAAAAAGTAATATATGAAGTGGTCTCAACAGTGAGAAAAGTAAACAAGTGAATGGTGATCCAAATGTTTTTCATTCTCACGTTATGAAGCTAGCTGCCAGATGATGTATCACCTTCCCTACACATGCAGCGTAGACTGAAAAAACAGCACCCAAGCCACCATTCAATACGTCCACGTGTTCTTTCCAACATGAATCTACAGGTCTCAAAAAGTAATGTGTGACAAAGTCCTCAAACACCTTATAACATGCCTCAAACATGGTCTCTTGTTCTACCAGCATGCCTTCACACCATCACTTTGCCAAAACATAAGGATAGGTAAATTGCTTTTAGGGAGGTTCACAATTATGATTTCCTATTTATTTAATCTAAAAATATTTAAAATACATAAAAACAGCCAGGGGAAGATATTGGAGAAATATAAAATAAATACAAATAAAAAAAGGGGGGGAGGTGAAAAGACCTTAAATGTGCTACTCACCATCTCTCAGCCCATCCTCCCCTCAGGATGAAAACAATGGAGAACCATGACCACCCTCAGGAAGAAGGGCACACTTAAAATGTAGAGGAAAAAATCATCTACAACCATAGCGTGAAATCAAATACTTATTGGGACACAGTATGAAGAAATATTTATATAAACATGACTATCAAATATGTTTATGAATTATACAATCTGTAAATATATTTATAGTGCAATCCGATGTTTGTTTACTCAGAAGCAAGTCCCAATGTATCCAAACTGGGAAATGTGCAGAGAACTACAGCCTCAAGTGATAAGGAACTTGTTCTTTCAACTTGTTCTTTTAAGTTGAGACCTTATCCAAGTCTGAGTCTGTGTTGGAATTGCTTTTTAATATGTTTTTAAGCCTTTTCTTTTTTTTAAAAAAATGTTTTTTTAAAGCTTTTAAAAAATATTTTCAAAGATGTTTTAATATATTTTAAAGTCTGTTTTTATGGTGTTTTAAAGTGCTTTTAGTGCTTTTGTTTGCCGCCCTGGGCTCCTACTGGGAGGAAGGGCGGAATATAAATCAAATAATAAATAAATAAACTTCATTCACCCAACCCAAAATTCAGAATCATGCCTCTTTAGGCTGTTTTCCAACTGTTTATTCTTGCTTTATGGTTATTGGATTTTAAATGGCTTTATTTCTTGTTGGGAGCTGCCTTGGTTTCCAACCCTACCTCACAGGGTTGTTGGAAAGACTACACACACACACTGCAGATGTATAAATACATACAGCCCATATAATAGTTTATTGTCAAACCAGTTGGTCATTGCAGAAAAATCAGTATTAGTTTTTAAAAAATCAGTATTCGTTTCCTACAGAATAAAAACTGTAATACCTAAGTAAGCCCTGCCTGCTTTAAAATAGGACTGGAGGAGGGGGGGACAGAAAGACAACACAAACACAATTCTTTTTTACATTCACTCCAAAGTCCCATTGATTTTCAGCACATTCATAACCATGTCTACTCAAAAGTAAATCCTATTGAATTCAATGGGATTTACGCTGGAGATATGGGATTAGCAGTGCTTTTACCCCCACAAAAGCAAGTATTGGGAAGGTTTTGAAAACACTGCCCAGGATCTGACTCCTACACACAAGAGGGGAAAAAACTGAAATATATATACTTACCCAATTTATGAGATTTTCAGATAAACGGCGGGGGGAACCACCATTTTCTGGCCTTGCAATGAGGTTTACTAGACACTGCCACAGGTCAAACAAACACTTCACTGATTGGCTGTAATCCTGAACGGGCGGGGTTAAAGCTACGAAGTGCTATACAGTAGTTTAAAAAAAGATTTAACGGGGGGGCTGACGTTTTTATGTATATCTTGAGAACCGGACCACCTAGAAACTTTTTTTTTAAATTAAAGCTGAGAATCACCCCCCTCTGATGGTGTCACCTGGTGTGGTCCGCACCCCCTGCACCCCCCTAGTGACGCCACTGGGGGGGCGGCTGACGTTTTTATGTATATTTCGAGAACCAGACCACCTAGAAACTTAATTTTTTTTTAAATTAAAGCTGAGAGTCACCCCCCTCTGATGGTGTCACCTGGTGCGGTCCGCACCCCCTAGTGACGCCACTGCATATCGGCAGCTTTAAGCAGCTATTAAGAAAAAAGGCAATAATACTTCATAAAAACTGTCTTCAGGCCAACACAACCCCTGTTTTAACAAACAATTCACCTCCTATATTGCACAGAGAACAAATCTGGCTTTCTGAGGGAAGAGGTAATCCCTCACCCAGTCCAAAAGATTTTGAAACTATCTGCCTCCTACTGGCCAAGTGAGGGAACTACACCATAGTTGGAGCGATACCTACGATCAGGGAAGTAGAATACAATATTTCATGTTTCTGTAATATAGTATGTAACAGCTGGTATAGCACAGTGGGGAGCAGAGTCTGTGAGTTCAAATCCCCACTAGTGTCTCCTGGGTGTAAAGGGCCAGCTAAAGATCAACCCCACCGTCAGTGAGTGGCTCAGGGGTTATGTGCCCTGCCACCTGTGCAGCTATGGGCAAGCTGCATAGTCTCAAGAAGCCCAGTTGCCCCACAGCTGACAGTTGCGGACAAGGAAGGGGCTGGCTTGTGCAGCTGTGGCAAGCTGAGCAGGCCCTCGCCAGCTGGGGAGGACTAGCCTCAGGGGGAGGCAATGGTAAACCCCCTCTGAATACCGCTTACCTTGAAAACTCTATTCATAGGGTAGCCATAAGTCGGGATCGACTGAAAGGCAGTCCATTATATATTATATAGTATGCCTCACACCAGAGTCTTGAACAAGTTTGTTTGGAAATATATCCCATAAAAATTCCATTAAATGTTAATAAGGAAGTATACTTCAAATTCACAGCTTCACATCTATGAATGTGTGATACCTAGAAGTATGTGGCGAAATGTCACACACTTACTAAAATCAACGATGACACTGTTAAGACTGTGATGCAATTAAATGAAATTTTAGTGGATGGAAGGAAGGAAGGAAGGAAGGAAGTCCAGATTTTTTTGCACTCCTGTTTGTAATGATATGGTAGGTCTGGAAGCAGAACACACCTGATGTCAATATAGCTTAAAATACAATGGACTGAAATATCAGGGCAGTTTCTCTAGTAGTTGCTAAACCCATTCAAAACAAGTGGATTTTGAACATTCTAGTTCCTTGTAGATATGCTGATTTGTGAGTGGGGAGGTAGTGATTTTCGTTCCTTTGCATTTTTTAGAATTTCAGTGGCCCAAAACATGTGTACATGAGAATACTGGGTTGTATTCAACTAAGCCCTACTCAGTGAAATGTGCTTGGCAAACTGACTAGGTAATATTCAATGCTAGTCCCACTAACAGTAGAGCCACTGACATTAATAGGCAAGACTAACTTAGGTTCATTAATTTCAATGGGTCTAATCTGAGCAGTACTTCACTAAATACAACCCACTGTTAGTAGAAGAATCAACATAATCTGAGCCATTAACTGGATCTATGTGCACACAGGTGAAACACAGTCACAGAAATTGCCAAAAATTTGGGAATTCTTTAAATGTTTGGCTGTTGATTACTTCATTGTTGCTACTAATTTGGGGCACAAAGCACTCTACCTTTTTGAGATCCTGAGGTTGAAAAATGAGCCTTTCATTACTGTTGTAGGTAAAATAAATCTTAATCTATGGCAAAATATGAGCCCATTTTCATAGGAAATATGACCCTGAACATTTTTTTCAGGGGGATGTGGCCCTGTAGTGATAGAAAATCCTTTTAATTTTGCCTGTACATACATTTCAGCCATATAACTCTGCACTATTCCTCTTAAAACATGCTCATTATCCCATTTAAGGAGGAGGCATACACAAACTGTCAAGACATTGCTTCCATGTTTGTACATAATGAGATACTACCGCATGATGCAAAGCAAGAAGCAAACAAACTGAAGCTGGAAATTTCTATTTGACAATATTATTCTCATTCCTAGTGTCTGCCACTCAACTATGGAGCTTATTTCTTCTCTCTAAAAACTCAAATGAGTCCATGCATCACGAAGTAACTACATAAAACACTTTTTTAAATCATTTAGAGTTTGATTTTAGTTGGTTTTAAACTTCTTACCAGACCCAAGGCCTTTGGAGTGATACCAGTCAGAAATCCAATGCTTAAAAACAGTCAGTGAAGACATTACAATATTTGAAATTTGGACAAACATTTCAGAAGTTTACCTGTTTATACCTTCCTTGGTGTAGAATACTGAGTAGGTGATATTGTCTCCATGTGGATCAGATGCAGGTGTCCTCCAGGTCAGCTTGATGAAACGGGTAGACACAAGGGAAGCCACAACATCTCGAGGGGCAGAAGGCAACGGTCCAGTTGTCGCAGGTGCTAGATGGTCAGTAGTGGCACTGGTCAGTGAAGTGGGAGGTAATGTTGGGATGGCAACATCTTGTCATGTGCAAACATTGGGGAATATGAAGGGCAAACATCACGACGATTTAAAGAGAAAAACAGAAAAAAACCAAAAAAGAAATAAACAAAACCACGATGGGAAACAAAACAAAATGAACACACAAAAAAGGCCATTAAACTGAAGGTTGGCATGCAGGCAAAAAACTACTGATAACTAATGGGAAGTATCAAAGGAGACATCAATATAGGGCAAGCAGTCAATTCTCCATTATAATGGAAGTGGGAAGGGAAGGGTGAAAATTAAGGATAATGTATAATCTCAGAATGAAAACATCAGTTTGACATTTAAGCTTTGTTACACTATAATATTTAATTTTTAGAAAATTTACCATCAAATAAACACACCTAAACAAGTCTCAGTTTTTGTTTGTAGAACTGATACAGCTATTATTACTAGTCATCATAATAAAATACATATAGTTTAGCTAAGTTTGCTGACTCTTCCATGCATATTGTAAGTTGCCCAATTGTGTACTGATCTGTAGCTTAATCTATTAGTGTTTGAACCATTAGGGAGCTTCAAACAGTTTCTAGTCAGTGTTTGAAGGATATGAAAAGGAGATCCAATAACGCCATGATTTTCAACCTTTCACTCTAGTCATATCTTCTCTTCATGAATCATTATTCCTCCTGATTAACCAACTCCCTACTTATTGTGCTGCATGTTATCATCAGCACAAGCATGGGATGCTTCACTTCACAAATTATTGAGGTGCCAGTACATTAAAGCAAGCATAACTATGAACAATGATGTGTTCTCTTTTATTTCTTGTTCTAACTCCATGGCCACTGAGAGAAATGGGATATAAATATTTTAAGATGAAAATAAATTAAAGCTTGAACTGATATACACACAAAATAATTAAAACATTCAGAAACGAGTGTAAGCTTCTATTTTTATAACAGCTTGTACTATCAGTTCTAAGAAAGACCTAGAAACAGTATGATTTAATTGCCTGTCTTTACTTTTAAAAATGAATTTATTTATTTAATCATATTTATCAACTTTCCCTTTTCCTGAAGCTCCCAGGATGGAAATATACAACAGTTTTACAAAAAGATAAAAGTAAACAAACAAACAAAAGACAGCAGTTTACAGTACACAGGACCCACATAACTCCTGAAACACCTTTGGGTAGTATACATGTATACATATCCACACACACCTGTCCCATCCAGAGCCGAAAGAATGAGGCTGGAGCGTGTGTGCAAGTAAATCTCGTTTTATTAGAGTAATAGATACATCAAAAGCATTGCGCTTCATAGGGACCCTACTCTAACTCACTAAAGTCCCTAACTATATTCTAGACATGCTCTGCAGCGTGTGAAGGAAGTTGACTCAACGACCCCCCCCCCCCCCCGGGAGCGGCAGGCTTATATAGGAAATGTTTTCGAACGTAATCTCTGACTCCTTCGTAATTCCTGTCTTTGCCCCGTCCATTTCTCGCGGCGACGGGAGCGAGGAGACAGGGGGCATGCATCCAACAGCTCATCTGAAGACACCTGCTCCCGAGCAACAGGCTCGAGGTCAGGGGGCGGTGCCACACTGGAATCCTCCTGGGAACTGCTTGGAAAACGAGGAGCTGGCACTAACTCTGAAGCTTCCCCCCACAAGTTCTCTGCATCAACTGAGGGCGGTGCGCTCGGCTCCTCGGAAAGGGTGTTACTCGTGGGAACTGGCTGGAGAGCAGGCTGCCCCCCTCCCGCACGATCCTGCTCAGACACAACAATCCCCAACTCTGCTTCTTCTGGCTGAGGAGGTGCCTGAAACTCATGCCTTCCCCCTTCCTGTCCCTTCTGAGTTGGCTGCAGCGCAACACCACCACTCTGAAAATATCATTTTTTATTAAGTTTTCACTCAAGGCTATAAAGAAAAGCTTGAACATGCAATGAGCACATCAGAAGATAAAGACCCCAGAATGCAAATAAGCAAACTTCAAGATCTATTTGAAAACAGGGCTGTTTTAGCTTTGTGCAGTTACTGTTAATTTGGACAGCAAAGCAAATTTGATCAGTGAGAAAATAGTCTCCTACACAGGGACGGTGCTGGCATGTTCGGCGCCCCCCTGCAAATTATAAAATGGCGCCCTTAACTTTTATAAAAAAAATTGTTCATTTTTCAGTTCAAATGTTAGTAATGTATTATTAATTTTTCCAAGCTTTTAAAAAAAAATCTGGGCCAAGCGTTGCGCCCTCCTGCCATACTTACCTTGCTTACCGTGTTACACCGGCCCTGCTCCTACAGACTATAAACTGACTGTACACTGTGTATTTTTACTGTACACTGTCAAAAATGAAGCACTTCCATGGAAAATCTTAAGTCAGAGCAGGAGTCACCAAACTTTTTAGGCCTATGGCCACATTTGGATTTTGCACAAATGCCAAGGGCACCACCCCCTTTGGTCACTTGTCTCCTCACTCCCCCATATCAGCACCCCCCCAAAGTGACAAAAGAAAAGCACCCTTCACTTTTCCAAGGGCTCTAGGTAAAAGTCAGATCCAATGGTATTAATGTGAATCTTGAAAAGCACAGAGAACTGAAAGATGAACTGGGAAAGAGTCTTACAACTTCCTCCTTCAGCTCTGTTCTTTAAAGAAAGTAAAAAAAAAAAAGTAATCAACCTCAGCACCTCATGAACAATGCAGCACTGAGTGGGATGAGTCAGAGGCTTCATGGACACCACAGGAAGACCCCAGGTGTGTTACTGCAATGTTGGCAATCCCTGAATTAGAGCTTTAAGAAGTTATTTTAGTTGAGAGCTAAGAGGCAACACTGTAGAGATCTGTCACCAAGGGTGGTAAATTCATTCCCCCCCCCAAGCTATGTACAGATGACATACAAGCAGAGTAATTGAATTGGAATTCTAATTCTTTTTGGGTAGGCTGACTTTTTTAAAAATAAAGTTCCATGCTGTGCGCTTTTCTCTTTTTAGCAGTATATATAACTGGGAAGAAGGATTTCAATTGCCAAATCTAAAAACAAAAAACTGAGAATGAAAATCCTTCACCAGAAAATCTACTGAGAAACACTGCGTAGAGAAACTAATTTTGAAACTTTCAGTAGAAACTGTACAAATGTAATAAAAAACCTTACAAACATAACATGGTACCTAGGATCTTTCTCAATGCAGTCAAGATATGCAATTTAGTTGTTAATGGTGAAAAGGTTGCACATTTGTGTTGTAAGGCAATAGGAATAACCTTCTTGATTTAAAAATCAAAGGGTGACATCCAAATGTGTCTATTGCTAGTAGAATGGTCTTTCACTAGTAACAGAACAACTTCTTCATCTCCTTCCCCTGAGAGGGTATCGGGTCAATCACAGTCATACGGGCAATGTCATGGGAGGGAGCATCAGTGTGGACCTGGGAGACCAAGGTTCAAATCCCTACTCAGGAACATTAAGAGCCCTGCTGCATCAGGCCAAGGGCCTTCCTAGTCCAGCACTCTGTTGTAACCAGATGGCTTTGGGAAGCCTACACACAGGACCTAAGCACAAGAGCATTCTTCCCTTCTGCAGTTTCCAGTCAATTGGTATTCAAAGGCATACCACCTCTGACAGTGAAGGCAGAACATCACCATTGTGGCTGGTAACTACTGATAGTGTTAACGTACATCAGTTTGTCTAATTCTCTTATAAGAACACTCAGGCATGAAGCTCATTGGTGACAATGGGCCAGCTTTGTGAGTACAAAGTGGAAGGAGGAGAATCATGTGTGCTGCCTTGAGCTCCTTGAAGGAAAGGTGGGATATTAAGGTAGTGAATTAAGAAAATGGAATCGGCCTTGATACTGAAGCCATCTTGTTAACTGATGCACTAGATGAGAAGAGCAATTGCCTCTGTTGGTGGAGAGCAGGCAGCAGACAAGGAAAGGCGCTAAGGTGCTCCATGGAGTTATCAGACTTCTGGTGTAAAGCATAGTTCTTGACCCCTCCTGCAAATATCAAGATCATGCAAGGACAAACAAGACATCCACAAAACTAGAGAAAAATGTGAGGAGGCTAAAAGATTTAATGAATAATTAATAGTTAAACTGTATTTAAAGAAAATAAAGAACATCATTTTTTGTATAATTTTAAGGATGGCTTACCAAGGTATTTTGATCAACACCTTTTGCCATTTTAAAAAGACATTCCCCTCTAGAATGTCTCTCCTAAAGTATCTTCAACTAATATTTAAATATATTTGTAACATTTTAATGCTGAATGTCAGATTCAGAAAAGGAACAAATTTAACAAAGATTGTGCATCAAAATGCTAAAGCTTACTTATTCTGAGGCTTCTTTGTTTCAATAGCATCTTTACATGAATGCTTCTCTATGTTTTCAATCCCAGTAATATATTTCCATATATATTTCCCTTCAAGGATATTTGAAAGAAATAGTGCAGAACAACTAAAATAAATATGCAATTAGCCTTCCCTTTTTGCTTTTAATTCTACTTCGCCTGATCAGACAATCCTTTAATAATTTTATGCAACTAAAAGCTTAATTAAGTAGATAGCATGGCACTCTAGCCACTAAACACTTCTGAGACTGATCAAATTTAATAACAGATTTGATTAGAACTATTTATTATTGTAAACAAGCTAAAACATGACCATTTTGCTATGAATAGGAAACTATGCAAAATTTACTGTTTTACATTTTAATTATTTGCAAGCTGCTTTAAGCACTGGTGTAGCATAGGATTTTCTAAGGAATGAAGGCTAAATCCTTAAAAATAAAAGAAACGAAAGGAAAATGCCTTCTCATGTGACATAACAAAGTTGTAACAAGAAGCCAGCGGAGGCAAGTTGCAAAAGGTCAACAACATACCCACAGAAGCAAAAAACAAAAACAAAAAAGCCCCACCTTGTTATCAGTTTAAATGCCTTTGTAGATATTTTCATTCCATTAAAAAAATACAGAGCCAATTAAATAATATGGATCAATATGCAAAGCATTCATATTACACAGGAATTTTCTTCAAACAGCATGGCTGAGAAAAGAAAAACAGAACAGATTCTATGCCAAGGCATTTTGTTAAGGGCCGCTTATTCTAATATCTGGGAATACCACACAGGCTAAAAGGGGTCTTTTCTGAATGACAGCAGATGTAACATTATATTAACCAGGCTAAAGCTAGACTTCAGCCTGTTTTAGCAGTGTGACTGGCTGATGTTCTCAGTTAACACAAATCTGGGGGAGGTCCAAAACAAGTTTTAATAGTCAAGGTTCTGGGTGTGGAGAGGGATTTTGCAAGTGAAATGAGGGACAGAGGAGGACGAACAAGCAGCCAATCTTGCTTCCTTAAATTTCATTAGCCCTTAGACATTACTGCTTGCCTACACAGGCCACCCAAAAGCCCAAACTTGTGGTGCTGCATACAGAAGAAAGGCTGACAATTTGTATGCCAAAGATGCACATCTGCATATCCCCGGCAGTAGCGGGGTGGACATTTTATTTAAAACATTTTTAGACAGCCCTTCACCCTTTTTAGGATTTCAGGGCAGTTACAGTCAATAATCATAATAAAAATACAATAAAGCAATTAATGTAATCAATCAAATCAACTAGCAACAGATTAAAATGCCTGTGTAGATAAAACCTTTTACCTTGCACTGGAGAGGTCACTCAAGGGAGGACGCTCCAAAGCATACCACCCATGAGAAGGCCCTCACTTTTGTTGTTGAGTATCATACCTCCAATGCCAGAAAGATCTCAAAACATGGGCAGAATGGTATGGAAGGCCAAGTAGTATGGGGCTTTAAAAGATAAATGCCAGCACCTTGAATTGGGCTCAGACGTATTAGACTTAATTAAGATATCTAGTCTTTTTTCTTCACAGAAAGTAAATCTTGTGTGTAGTACCACAATAGTGAATATTCCTTTCGCTGTGGCACCCCCCATTTTAAACACACTCCTCAGGGGGCTTGCTTGTTATCACTTCAGATTTTATTTGGTGAGGCTTTTTAAAGAAATTTGGTTTTAGTAATGTGTTTGTCTGGTTTTGCTCTTCTGTTCCTGCCCTTTTATAAATATATATGCTGCTTTGGGAGGCATTCAGTTTTGGCAGAAAAGACAGCCTCGCCACCCCTTAGCAATCTTCCAGGCTAAAAAAGAATCCTATGCAAATCTTAAATCTTTTACAACTGGGCGATTTTACACAGTGTGGTTGGTTACTTATTTGCAGCCCTCCAGATGTTACAATTCGCATCAGCCCAAGCCAATATGGCCAATGGTTGTGAATGAGGAGAACTGTAGGCCAACAACATCTGGAAAGCCACAGGTTCCCCAACCCTGCTCTAGCACAATTAGGTTGAAAGACAAATTGCACAAAGGTCAGGTAACATACTGACAGTAATTAAATCATGTTAGGTTTTCTGATTTTTTTCAGTTTGGAAATATGTATTTACTTTTTTCACTTATGTCCAAATTTATACTGAACATTTTACAACTGTACACAAATATATTCACAATCTTTTCAAATAATTCTTTCCCTTATGAGACAGCAAAACAATTACTGTCTTTAATTAGTTGTCCAGAGAGTTGACTTCAATATTCAATAAATAATATCCTTTTTTCTTTCAAATTGTATATTCTCTGTCCCCCTTCATTAACCCTAATGAAAACTCATTAACGCAGCCATTATGACTAAATCCTATAATTTGATCATCTATTCTCAAATAGAAGGAACGTTATTTTGTTTCCAATAGCAGACTAATACTACCCTGGCTGTTACAGCCACATTAAACAATAATAACCATTTCCCTTTAGAAATTACATCCTCCTAACATGTTATTAGAATAGAGTCTAAAGTTATTTCTTCTTTTAACATTTCTTTTATGTTCAGTATAATTTTCAAGTGTCATCTGGAAGCAATTGTTAGTTGCCATAAGTACTATTTACAGATTTGCTTCTATTTCAGAGGCAATTCAAGGTTCCTGGCAGCTGTGAAGCATATGTAAAGATGGCTACCAATGAGTGAAATGAATAAAAAGGAAAAACTGAAGAGGTGAGAGGTGAGAGGAAAGAGTGAGAAGAAAGAGTGGGAGGAAAGGTCAGGTGAAAAAAGTTACGAACACTGAATTAATAGCACAGCTATACATTACAACTGCTGCAGGGAAATACAGGTATTTTATACCACACTGGAGTGATTGTAACATGTGGTGCTGCCCTAAATCTACATTAAATGCTAAGGAGAATGAAGACTGGACCTTTTTTCATTTTTCAAGTTACATGATGTTCTCAAGCTTGATACAGACTTAACTATTGTAACACAGATATTATGGGTATGCATTTTTATTTTGCCTCCTGTTACTACTATGCTGATTTTTGTAATCTATGCTGAAAATGTAATGAAATTCTTATTTTTTTAAAAAAAAATCTGAATAGTTGACTGCCCTATTTAAGCTTCGTGACAGAGTGATAGATAACTGTCCCGCAAATCCACCAGTATAATGTTATGCCATTTTGTTATTTGCCAATTTGGGAAAGAGCATGTTTTCAATTTTCCTGTGTAAACTTTTAAAGGAAATCATAAAAGTGTGATAAAAGCACTCCTCCCATACTCGTGACATATTTTGTTTTAAAGGAAATCATTAAAAATTTCCTGTCATGTTCAATAATCAAAAAGGGTGTGTCACTATCAATGCATCATACACTGAGAATTCAGAAAGGAAAGCACCTTTTCCTATCATTTTAAGCAGAAGTGATTCTGTAATTTAGATAAGATACTGGTGTTAACATAAGAGTAACACAAAGGCAGATGATGTTTTTACAGAACTATTCAAGTTACAAATTTATCTCCTTCCTTTAGAGACGACAAATCCATTGACAGAAACTACACTGGCCTCAAACAAATTCTATCAGAAATTATGTATGCCAAAATGGAATAAAAAACAAACAGTAATTCTTTAAGATGCTTTTTCCCAATATCATTTCCTTAAGATTCAGAAAAAGCTAGCATAGTCATGCATACTGTTATGTAAATATAAATATCCTCCAACTGAAGTTTTAA
The DNA here is from genome assembly GCF_030035675.1 of Rhineura floridana. Taxonomy (NCBI): domain Eukaryota; kingdom Metazoa; phylum Chordata; class Lepidosauria; order Squamata; family Rhineuridae; genus Rhineura; species Rhineura floridana. The sequence continues at coordinate 22,379,187 of NC_084493.1, read as the reverse complement.
CTCTGGGATTCATCCTTTGAGCAACTGTGAAATCTCCAGAAGTGCAGCAACAAGAACTTATTGGTTCTGAACACAGTATACACTACTGTACTGTAATATAGTAGTTAAAAAAGATCACATAATTTAGTCAGATTCTTATTGCTTGTAGCCAATGGCCACTATAACATAAATCACAAAAAAAAACATAGCCTCCATAGCTGCTGCAGAAAGCTGCCCACGGAGACTGTTTCAGGTGGTCCAGAGCTTGGTGAGGCCAGCTGCGCCAGACCCGACAGAACATGCCTTGGCCTCCTGTAATGACTTTGCAAAACATTTTGTGGACAAAATCGATTACATCAAGAGTTCTATTCCCCCTGCCACAGCCTCAATAACGGAACCAGAAATGACCATCGAACCCTCAGGGTCTTGGGCAGAGCTTGGAAAAGTTACTTTTTTGAACTACAACTCCCATCAGCCCAATCTGGGCTGATGGGAGTTGTAGTTCAAAAAAGTAACTTTTCCAAGCTCTGGTCTTGGGATAGTTTCCAGCTTCCTTCCTCTGAGGAAATCACCAGGGCCCTATCCTCGCTTAAACCAACTTCTTGTATACTCGACCCTTGCCCAGCATGGCTTATTATGAGCTGTAAAGACAAACTTGTCAAGTGGATTAAGGCAATGGTGAAGGCCATCTGCCATTAAAGAGGCAGTAATAACCCCAATTTTGAAAAAGGCCTCCTCAGACCCCTTGGATTTAAACAACTTCCACCCAGTTTCAAATCTGCCATTCCTGGGAAAATAGGTCTAACGGGTGGTGGTGATCCAATTACAGGCATACTTAGATGTAGTGAACTACCTTGATCCATTTCAATCGGGATTCCGACCCAGACATGGGACAGAAACAGCCCTGGTAGCCCTGGTGGACGACATGAGAAGGGCACTAGATAGAGGGTAGCATACCCTCCTTGTTCTCCTGGACCTTTCGGCAGCCTTCGACACTGTAGGTCACGATATCTTGTTAGATCGCCTTGAGACTCTGGGGATTGGAGGCACCATTTTACGGTGGTTCCACTCCTTCCTCTCTGGGAGATACCAGAGAGTGGTACTGAGAGAGGAGGTCTCAGAGCCTTGGCCTCTTACATGTGGGGTACCACAGGGCTCTATCCTCTCCCCGACGTTATTTAATGTCTATGTAAGGCCACTGGGAGATATCATCAGGAGATTTGGACTGCAATTCCATCAATACGCAGATGATACCCAGATTTTCCTCTCATTTAAGTCCCCCCTCACCGGTGGCGATAGAAAGGCTATCTAACTGTCTGATGGCTGAGAGGGATTGGATGAGCAGGAGTAAACTTAGACTGAATCCCGATAAAACTGAGGTTCTGTTGGTGGGTGATAAAGAGAAGCTGGGGATTATGGATTTGGTGCTTAATGGGATACAACTGCCCCTAAGAGACCACGTCCGGAGTTTTGGGGTCATTCTTGACTCCCAGCTATCCATGGAGGCACAGGTAGCAGCTGTTAGTCGGGCTGCGCTTTATCAACTTCACCTCATTCGTAGGATATGCCCTTACCTCCCGAGTCACCTGCTCCCTAATGTGGTACATGCTCTGGTTCTGTCCCGGCTGGACTATTGTAATGTGTTATATGTGGGTCTTCCCTGGAGAACGGTCCATAAGCTGCAGCTAGTGCAGAATGCGGCGGCTCGCCTGATTAAGGGCTGCCGCCACCGTGATCATATTACCCCAGTACTTAAGGAACTGCACTGGCTACCGGTGGTTGCTAGGGCCAAATTTAAGATCCTGGCTTTAACTTTCAAGGCGCTCCACGAGGCTGGCCCACTTTACTTAAAGAGTCGCCTCCACTCGCACCAGGGGCACCGGCTTACAAGATCGTCCTTGAATGGTTCGCTTCTTATTCCCCCAACAAAAGCAGTGAGATTGGGGAGGACACGGTCCAGAGCTTTTTCAGTAGTGGCTCCCTCACTTTGGAATTCTTTGCCAACTGACCTCCGTCAGGCCCCTTCCTTGTTATGCTTTTGTCGGGCCTTGAAAACCTGGCTCTTTAACCAGGCTTGGGAAGGGGGTTAGGGTGGCAGAGGATAGTTCCGTGGCGGTTTATTCAGTTTTTAAATTTTATACTGTTTAATTTTTGAATTGTTTTTACATGGATTGTATTGTATTTTGTTGTACGTCGCCCAGAGTGGCAGATTAACCTCTGCCAGATGGGTGTCTAACAAATCTAATAAATAAATAAATAAATAAACAAACAAACAAGATGATCCAAAAGTAAGTTAAATCAGAGTCAACAGTGTTTTGGATCAAAAAAGTAGCTAGTAACGTTCTTGTTACTAGTGCATATAGAACTATCCTATAGACAACAAACTTATCTATATTGGCCAGCAACCACCTAAATTGGAAGTAATCCAATGACCTGAAAATTCTGAAGCGACTAGAGAAATCCAGGCCTACATGAACTGTATAAAGGGCAACACAAGATATAGTGCACAATGTCTTTGATATGGCCTGATACACGTATGCAGAGATAGCTTATTTGTTGGCCTATTAAACAATTTACTGATCACATATTATGTGGGCATAGTATATCTAAGTTGGGTAAAAACATGTCTTAACGGAAAAAATTAATTGTCACAAATAAGCAGTCCTTTTTAATGTTCAAATTTTATTTTTATATCTGAAACTGAGGTCATATATTAAAAGTTCATTTTGTCACCTTCAGGTTTATAAAGGTTTATAACATTTTAATAGTTTAGTTTAACATTTAATAAGTTTTGCAGCCAGCCAAAACCCTTTTTCTTCTTGGAGCTGTCTTTCCTGACTGTGCTGGTTTGTTTGGAACAACTTGTACTCTAAACAATTATAACACTGAATAGACACTGAACATCTCTGAACATCCTTGTGCTCGCCAAGACATAGGAAGGACTGAATTAGCTGGAATGCTTAGCCCACTGTGAAAATGTACTTTGATGTGGAGTACTGAACACTGCCAAATTCACCAGAACATGATGCAGAAAGTACAGTACCTATGCAATGCCTATGCAAATACCTGTGCAATACTGTAATGCCTATGTCATACTATATCATACTGATGTGTTAACTCCTGATTGGAGGATGCTAAAGTCTTTGTCCTTTTTTGTGGGGAGGGGGGTGAATTGCCGATAGTTGCTACAGTATAACTAAATTGTAATTTAACTACTGAAAGTTGTCATTATTCACTTTATCAATGTCATTGACTGCTACATTGTTATATAATGCTACAGTAAAGCAATGGGGTGCTTTTGATCTATCGTGTTCACATGATGAAGGAATGTTCTGCAACACACAAGTATGTTTCAAACTGAAGAGAAAGCATTTAGAAATTTTATTTTACAAAAATCATGAATGTGTAGCAAGATTAAACAGTTGCTATCCATATCTGAACAACAGACAATTCTCTGTGAAGAAATATGGTCATAAGCCTGACATTCTTCTGACCCACTTTTGACAATATATGGTCCTGCTTTCTTACCATGATCAAGTATTATCAGCTGGGCTCCAGCCTGTATATTTCCCACATCATTGTCGGCAATACACTGATAAAATCCTTCATCCGACTTCACCAAACCCAAAACTTGTAGGTTATGTTCATTCTAAAAGAGAACACATACACGGCATAATCACTATTTCACTAAAAAGTACACGTCAAAACTACGATAGTTTCTCTCTTTTTTAATAGTTTGCTACTAGCTCATTTGGGATTATCATTAGCTTAAGGTGAGAAATCCAAGCCCTGCACATGCAGCCTCTTTGCTGCTATATCCTTTATCTGAACCAGGAAACTATGGTTAACATCTTCAATACAAGCCAGGATATTAAATGAACTTCAAACTTCAGTTTTAATATCTTGACTTTTTCTGAAACAGTTTTCTGGTTTGGAAGAAATGGTAAAACTATTAGAGGCTTCCTGGTTTAAATTTTGGCTCACTTAAAGGGTTTGCATGCAGTTAAAAGGCATGTTCATAGCTGATATGATTATCTGAACACCACCTATATCTCTACTGCCTTTTTTTCTTACTTACAGTGCAATCCTAACCCTATCTACTTAGAAGTAAGTCTCACTATTTTCCATAGAGATTGCTCCCAGATAAGCATGTACTGGATTGCAGCCTTAGTCTCCAATGATTTCTAAGATATATTTCATAACCCACAAACATTCCCTCTTTCCTATATTAGGTCTAACTTGCACTTTAAAATATTAGTTCTTTTAAGTTATTACTCCTTCTTTTGGATTGGACAGAACATTCTCAGTGGTAGCCCCCTGCTTTTGGAGCTCCCTCCCAAGTGATATTTGATCTCTTCCCAATGTAGAAACATTGTTTTTGGGGGGGAATAAAGGCATTTTTATTTGTCCAGTCATTTGAATCTTCAATTACTTGCTTCTGGGGTGCAGTTCTACAGATGTTATTATCACTGCTCTTGATTATATCCAACTTGTTGGTTTTTAAAGATGTTTTATAGTTGTATGGGTTTTTTTCTCTACTATTGTTGTAAGCTACCCTATGCCCTAAACTGGAGGAAAGGCAGGATATAAAATTGATTAACGAACAAATGAACAAAAATGTCAAAAGTTACAGAGGGTGTCATTTCATTAGTACCAGTCAAAGATCTTTTTATCTTCCCACGCTTTTTAGATGCAACTTAGTGTTTTGAGCTGTTTTTAAAATTTTGTGGCCTTTTAGCTTATTTAGTTGTTATATGTACAGTAATTGCTTGATTCTTTTTGTAAACTGTCCTGGAAATATGATTGAAAAGCAGTATAAAATTGTTATTATACCAAGGGCAGAGGGAAGTCCATTCCCTACAGAGGACCTTGAGAGCAAGAGACCTTTGGTGGGTGGGTTTCCACACTCACGCACACCAATGCTGTCAGAGCAGCCAATCCAGTCCACAAGGAGTCTCTGAGACTAGACTGGACTTGCTGCTTTGGCAGTCAGAGCTCACACATGCTGACAGAGCTGTTAATATGACCAATCTGCAGCTGTGAAATCCTCTATGATCCTTGGCTAACAAAGGCTTTGCTCCAAATTGAGAGCTCTCCTGGCATTACAAATCTTATGTCAGCCACAGAAATAGCAAACCTTCAGATTTTAAAGTCAGGCTTTTATCAACTCCTGAAGTTAGTCTGAGTTCAGCTTCGAAGAACTTCACCAGCATCCCTAGTTGCATCGCATCCTACTGTTTACTCTTTGATCTGGACACAATCCTTTCCTCTCTTCTGATAATTAATTCACCCTCAGCTTCACTAAATTTCTTTATCTAGATACTAGCTATGGCCTCCCAAATTTATATAATTAATATTCTCTCATTCTTCTAATTTAGAGGTAAGGACTCTGTGGTTCTCCAGATATTGCTGGACTGTATTTCTCACCCTCCCTGACCATTGGCCAAGCTGGCTAAGGGAGTTGTGAGCCCATCAACATGTGGAGGGCCACAGGTTCCCACTTCTGTCCTAATACTTCACATTACCTCTTTTTCTAACCCAATCTTGCCATCCAACATCTAGAGTTTCTACGTGCTTTTTCCATCTTTTCCCCAGCTTTGGCTCAATGCATTGTTCTTGTATCCATGCTGTTGAGGCACTTTGGTATAAACAGATCAATTGCTGGTAGTCTATAATTTCTTTCTTGTGCTTTTCCAACTAAATTATTATGATTTCATTGCTTTTGTTCAGAAATCCTCTTACCCTTATCTGTATGCCCTCATCTTTACTCTGTTTCTTGTCTTTTCTTTCTGTTTTCCCAGATGTTGACTTGCCTAGTCCTGACCTGGTGTCAGACTCGGTGGACAACCAGACACTCCACTGGTCAAGCACCTTAAGGAGCAGGCAGTCTCCTGGAACCAGTGTGGAGGCTCCCCTTGAGGAGGCCTCTGGTGGCATACTTGCTTGAAGCTGTCAGAGAAGTAGGAGGTGAAGTCACCCCTCACTCCTTGAGAACGCCGGTGCCCAAAGGACAGGGCACAGCCTGGCAAGAACATCATAGCATTTATTTATGGACCAAAGGTTGTTGTGTGGCTCATGTGTAAGGAATCCATGGAACTACTTTACTGTAAACAGCTGGGGTTAGGGTAGGGGTTAGGAAACCACAGTAAATAAGGTGTCCTCTCTCTTGAGCCTTCCACAACAGTCACACGGGTCCTAGTCACCTTGTTCTTTGGAGCCTTGCTGCTGAGTCTAGTTCCCCTGCTTGCTGTGCTGTATTTTACTGAACTCCCTGTGAGACTGATCCTGGGCTGTTTCCAGACCATGTTCCTGGATCACGTTTTGGACCTTGTCTGATTGAGACTACACTGCAGCTTAAGCCCTCTTTGGGGTGTTTTCCTAAAAGGCTTATATCTCCTGGGATTGAGACCCCAGGCCCCTGAAGCACAAGAGATGTTTCATTGCTGACACCATTGATCAAATAACTCTTCCATTACCTTTCTCCTCTGTGGCTTATCTTCTAGCTGTCACTCTTATACCAGAACGTCATCTCCTTTATCTACTGCTGAGCTTAATTTAGAAAAATTGATTCATTCAGTTAGGTCACTTCATGAATTCTGTTCTTAGGACTCTCCAGAGTGACAGTAGACACTTGAAACATCTCCTGATATATGCATGTTTTAACTATTTACTGCAGCCACAGAGTTTCCAAATTTGATTGGAGCTTGGGGGAGGGAGAGGTATGCTGCACTTTTTAAGCCTATTTTTCCATTGCAACATAACACACACTAAAGCTGGGCAAAATACTTCACAAAACACATTCACATGAAGCATTAGTAAGTTTTCAGTATCCTAGCATCAGGATGCAACCCATTACCACACTTACAAAGTCTGCCATAATTGTTCTACTGGTAGAGTACCCTTAACAGCATGGGTAAAGCTTTTATGACGAACAGCTTTCCTACTATGCTGAAGTTAGAAACCGATGTGCTAAAAAAAAACCCTTTCTGCCTATCAGGCTAGACTATTATGACTAAGTAGTTATTGGAGAATTTTAAAAAGTTTAAAGATCAATAGCTTTGCGTCTGAAACATATATTGGTTAAGGTACCCAATTGAGCACTATTAAGATTTAGTAGAAACATTTAGTTTTAAGGAAATCAACCCACAGGATTCATACTAGACATATACTTACTACAATTTTAAAGTAGTCACTAGGGATCACCACATCTCCATTCTTTACCCACTTCACTGATGGAGTTGGCTTCCCAGCCACATCACACTCGAACACAATATCCATGGATTCATGAGCATAGATATTAGAAGGTTGCTTCAGAAACTCAGGAGCAGCTTTAAATAAAAAAGAAAGGCAGTTGCTGATCAAGTGTGACATACATTGCTTGACCATTTCATATGACAACATGGAATAGAAAAGCAGCCTACATATATACTTTTAATAGTATATGTGAGTGCCAAAGAAATCTATTAGAGAGATTACCAGCTTTCAAACATAACTGCTATCGTTAGAAAGATCATCCTTAGTATTCTCTCATTCCCCATCATAGAAACACGCCTTTGAAAATAAACATAATCTTGATTAGAATTGTCCCGACAATTAAGCAACTAAGGGTGCAAGCCAATATATACTTACCTCGGAGTAAGTCCCACTGAATCCAATGCAGCTTACTTCTGGGTAGACATATTGGATTGCAGCCTAAAACGTCAGCTGGTTGATGTATCAGTTGAAGTTATAGCCTTAGTTTTAAATATTTCTCTTACATTTCAACAGAATGAAAAATAGGATTAAGGCTAAGGAAGGTATTACAGAGTAACAGAACCTAAATAAAAGCTGCCCCAAATTTAACATTAATGGATTAATCTATCAACTGCAATAGGACTGAAATGATCTGTGGCAAATGGAAAACAATTTAAACAAATTAGGATTGAACTAATCTACAATACCAATCAAACAGCAGGAAAATGATCTCTACACATGTACATTTCAGTTATATGCATGCAGGTGGGAAGGAGTAACAATGAAGTAAACAAAGATGTAAAATAATAGCCAGGTCTGAAGCACTTTGCTTATCAAACAATATGAGCCAATAATATTTTTAGTTTCTTTGAGTAGGTCTAAATACAAACCTACTGTTTAATGAGAGTAATATCATTCTCACCGCTATGCCTGAATTTCATCCTCAACTGATCTTGGAATTAAGTTTTTTTAAAAAATTCTTAGCTGTCAAAGGATTATTATTTTTTGTCTGGTCTGGGATAAGTAGGGGGCAGAGGAAGGAAAGTTATTCACTAAAGATGAGCATGAGAGATATTCAGTTCATTAGACATTCCCTCTTCATTTAAGAAGTTTAAATGTCTTTGGAAGTTATTTTTGTAGCCAACTATATTAATATTCAGAACTCAATGCAATTAGGCACAAGTACAGATGTTTGTGGTAAACAAGTTAAGCTGATAACCAGAGAGCAAATAAGACAATTACATAAAATAAGGTTTTAATGGAAAGAGTGCATGTTTTAGCACCAGACAATTGCATTTCAAAGCAGCCTTAGAGGTTTCCTTTTTCCACTTCATTTTTCCTAGTGCTATCATCAGCCAGCTGGATAGATAAAATGAACAACTGTGTTTAGTGTGATAGGTTAAGATGATGCACATTTTATTATGCTTTCATACCTAGTGGAAACTATGCAATTCATGAAAAGAATCATACATCTGCATTAAATCCTTACAAGACCACTGCCTTTCATACGTTTTTAGTAATCATTTACAAAAGTGACACACTGCCATTCTTATACCAACAGAAAATAAAACATTTTAAAACTTCCCTCTGACTGAGCCTTTGGCCAAATGGATGATAACCTTTGTGATTTGCAACAAGTGTTACAAGACCAAAGCAAAATATCCGAACAACTTGCAGCAGCTGGTATAAAGCTTAATTAATATACAGTAGGGCCCCGCTTCTCGGCATCCCGCTTTTCGGTATTCCGTTAATACGGTGCCAGTGGGATGATCAGCTGGGGGGGCTGGAGCTCCCCGTGGTCCAGCTGATCTCACCAGAGGAGGGGAAGATCAGCTGTAGAGTGCTACACCTGATCTCCTCATCTTCTGGCGCGATCAGACTCCTGTGCTTGAGCTGATCGCGCCGGAGGAGGGGAAGGTCAGCTGCAGAGCGCTACAGCTGATCTCCTCTTTTGGCGCGAGCTCGGGCTGATCGCACTGGAGAAGGGGAAGATCAACTGTATCACGCTACAGCTGATCTCCTCAGGGCAATCAGATTCCCGCACTCCAGCTGATCCTGCTGGAGGAGGGGAAGATCAGCTGTAGCGCGCTACAGCTGATCTTCTCCTCTTCCGGCAAGATCAGCGGGTTAGGTTCCAGACCCCGGAGCTACAGCTGGTCCACTTTTCGGCAGTTTTTGCTTTTCGGCGGGGGTCTGGAACGTAACCTGCTGTATGAGTGGGGCCCTACTGTATACAGTTTTTAAGAAATCCTAGCTGAAATGTAGGTGAAATTAGCAAATACAATCCCCTTAATGTATTAATGTATTAATGTATCCACTGCAGTAATTTTAGACTCATGGTCAACAGCTAATTTAGCCATATTATTTGTCCCATAGGATTTCTCAAAAGCCCTTACAAAAGAAACCATTTTGCAAAATGACGTGTCATTGATAACATGGTTTTAAGTTTTTTAATACTATTTTATAAAATTAAACAGTTTCAGAAAACAACTGAAACTACTCTAAACCTATTCCTTAAAGATAGTTAACTAAAAATAGAACAAAACAAAATAAAAACAAATTAAAAGATTAGATAATTCTTGGGAGAAACCTGGTAAATAAGGAAGAATTCCCAGGAACCTGATACAGGAAACTGAACCCAATTAATCTTGTTAGATCTTTCTGCAGCTTTGATACAGCTCATCGCACCCATTTTTGGTAAGGGAGGGCCCTCAAGGGTGGTGATAGGCAATTACCTATCATGACCAAGGATGCTTCCAATGTGGTTCCACAGGTTACCATTGTGTTCCCAGTCTTGTTCAACGATGTGACTTAGAGCAAACTGATATTCCTGTCACATCTGGGGTTTCATCTCCCGTGGAGCCCTGGGGTAGTCCTGAATTTATCAGTCTACGTACTCAGGTTGCAACAGTAGCTAAAATGTTTTCTACCAGTTTCTGAATAAATGAGAAAAAGATCCCATGTTTCAAAATGCACTCAGATTTTATATTTCTTCTCTCAGTTAAAACAAATGTGCTTTGAATGCTGGCCATGCAGATTTACAGAAGAACATAAAAACTTATATCCTGTAAAACTGAATGACCAGCATTCAGAATACATTTGTTTAATTTGATATACTTAGTATTTCATGCTTAATGGGAGACTTAAAAATAAATAGGAAATGCCATTTGATGTGATCTGTAACATGCTGCTCAGTTGAAAACTGAGAATTTCCATGTAGTTTACGTCACAGTATTTGCAGGAACCTCTGGAGACCCAAATTCAGTCACTGAGAAATATAAAATACTCCCCAGCTGAAAAGTGAACTTTTAACCTTGTCCACATCTGTCTATCTCCATGTTATTTCCTGAGTTAAATTGATTAAATGAATACCACCTTTTTATAATTACGTAAGGGAAATCTATTCACTGGCTAAATGAGATCAGACTACATCCCCCACTCTGCCCCAATAACTCTGCCATACACATAATTTTAATGTGGAAGAGAACACCACACACATACACACACAAAGCCTTTTCTGTTGGTCTTCCCTGGTGGAGAAGTGATTGCTGCCCCATAGAAAACAATTCAGGTATCCAAAATGTTAATGTACTGTGACTAGGGAGTAGTGGGAATTCAAAAACAAAAGGAAGCAGCCAGGATCTTGCTAGCTCAATCCTATTTCATGTTTGTAAACGTTTTAAAAATTATTTTGCTGGTACTTATGCAGATAGTTTGTTATTGTTTTAATAATTATCATACCCATGTTGCAGGATGAAAGTGTGGGTTATGCCAACCCTGCAAAGTAACCCAATGTTGTTATACCTCTTTTGCTAGTGGTGGTGGGAATCAGAATGCATGACAACCCATAAATGTAATCCAGTGCTGTTATTCTGGGGTGGGTGCTATGAAGTTGATTGTCATAACAGTGCAATTAATTAAGGATTGGAGGGGTGAAGGGAGTTTTCTGGATGTCAGTCATACCCATAGATGGACAGCAGGTCTACCCATTGTGAAACAATGGACAGGTAGACTTGGAATACAAATGTCTCAGAAGCCAGGTGTACCAAGGCCTTGCCTGGTTCAATCACTTATCTATCAGAATGGCAGACTTGTTCTCAGATGCTAGTTATTTGCCTATGTTTGTTTGGAGTATTAATTTTGCTCCCCACTGAAAAACTTCCTAATGGACACCCATGATTAGGCATTATTATCCCCCCTCAAAGGAAAGCTGTTTCAGAAACAAAGGTGTATTGCAAAAAGTTTCATCTAAATACTGATCCAGAAGAATGCAAGTAAATACCATTTCTATATGCTTCCTCAGGACAACACCGAAGCAGCTTATATAGACGGACTGAAGAACAATGTGTTATCTGCAAGAGCTTATTCAATCTTCCTTACAATGGAGAAAAGGAGGGAAATGAAGCTGTCTGAATGGTTAAAATGTAAGACCTAGACATAGGCCCTGTATTTAACCAAATTATAAGATCATGACCCTTACATGCTTTATCCAGGACAAACTTGGCCAAGCAAATCCATAATCAGTCTTATACAATTATGTTTTCCCATACACTCTTAGTAAATGATTCACTTCTGCTTGTCAACAAGACTCAACTGGAGATAAATGGAGGTTTCTTCTTAAAATGAGTATTTTTAAGGCCTTGGCAAGTAAACATTGTTCCCAGATGAGCAGGGATTGACTCTACACCTTGGAGACTAGAATCTACCTGAACGGATGGACTGACGGACTGACGGACTGACAGAAGGAAGGAAGGAAGGAAGGAAGGAAGGCTATAAAATGTTCCTGTGTAAGTCAAATGGATAAACAGCAAGAGGAAGTCATAGTCTGGCATAGTTCTTCATTACACCAATCAACCAATTTCATCTCAAGTGAGGATTATAATGACTTACTATAACAAAAATTAAGACAGCTCTCAACATTCCAATATATTCAAATCACTCCTTTTCCAACCCTTGTTTCTTAACTTACAATATACATGCTTTTATCAGCTAGTCTTTCATTAAGTCTATTATAGGTGTTCACCATTTAACACCTTTATTTAATCCCAAAGAAGTGAATGGCTTTCATTTACTCCTGAAATTGCATGATGCGGATGCAATGGGGGATTATTAATCTCTGTGCACAAAGGGCACATTTCACAGCCATGGATCCCCACAATATAGGGGCCTTGCCTTTATATAAATACTGCCCATCATTACAAGCTAGTCAAAATATCAAATATCAAGGATCCCACACAAAGTTGTCCATGAAGTGTGCTTGTATTAAATATTCCATAAACATTGGCATTGATTTAAAAAATTGCCACTGGGGAAAAGAAAACTCATACACATGGGCCCAGTTTACATGGAACACTAAACCATGGTTGGTTTAGCTTAATTGTGGTTTGTTTGCAGGTCCAAACCCTACTATAGTTTATGTGGACCACAAACTAGAATATGAAAACAGGGTTTGAAGTTTAATTATGAATCTCTGTGTTAACCATAGTTTCATGTTGCATCTGAATGTATTATCCTGGCTTATTCTGGTGCCCCACCCCAAAGGCTCACCAAGTTATAAAGGAAGCAAGGAAGAGCAGTCAGAATACAAAATATTAGGCAAAACAAGTAATATTTGTTTTGCTAATCTGTGGTACTTGATTTGTTCAATAAACCATGGTTTAGTATTACATGTGAATGTGGTCATAATCTTGCTGTCTTGTGTAGTTATTTAACGTAAGCAAACATGGAAGGTCCAGCATCTTTTGAGCCCAACTACACATGCATATGACATTGCTGGTCTCTCTCTCTCTCACACACACACACACACACACTCTTCTTCCACATTGCTACTGCTGCTTACACAGGAGAACCAGGGAGAGAAACAGGAAATATTTCAAAATAGGTGAATGCCGGCCACAAGTGAGGATGGAGACACATCTGCAACAACAGAGCCCCCAAGCAACAATCTTCACTAGTTAGTAGCTCTTTTCAAGATCTGAAAGATACTGGGGAAGAGACTGATATGTCCTGTAAATCTAGCACTTAGCACTGAATCTACATTAGAATGAGTGAGATGCTCAGTCTATCTAGTTCAATGTTGCCTATACCACCTGGCAGGAGATCTTCACTGTTTCAACATGGACCTTCCCCAGCCGTACCTGAAGATGCCAGAGATAGAACCTGGGATCTTTAGCATGCAAAGCACGTGTTCTATCACTGAGCTATAGTACCTTCCGTGTTCGGGCCCAATTTACCCCTTATATCATAAGGGATCACTAGAAATGGATGCACCTCATCTGTCCCACTCACAGAACAAAATTCTATATTCTAGAGTGTTGTGGTTTTGACTGTACTATCTCTCAAAGTATTTACATACCCTGTACAATAAGATCAGCTTGAGCTTCAATTGTTTCATTCCCATTATCTGCAATACATGTGTATGTTCCAGCATCATCTTCTGTGATATCGTTGATCTTCAGAATCCCCCCAGCCAGCAACAAAAAATTTTGAGAGCTGTGCAAAGCAAGACAAATTGGTGAATTGATTTTTTGAGAAGTTTGCAAGATTCTGATAGAAGATAAAACAACATTCCTGAGCAGTATGGACTAATGTTTTAAAACCTTCCCCACAAAACCATTTCCAACCAATTCAACTAAATATATTCTGGTTACACCAATCCATTCCTTTGCATACTTTTTTTTTGTAAATCTGCTCAATTAAGTTAACTAATATACTGTCCTTTACTTTGTAAAAAATACTGAAAGCCATGCTGCACTAGATCAATATTTTCACAAAAATTATCAAGGCATGCACACTCAAGAAAAACAGGATAATTGTATGTTGATGGAAAGGAAATAACAAAACAAAGCAAAAAGGACAACAGACAAGGCTAGACAAGAGATTGCATATAAGATTTATCAATGTGAACAGATAAATACATATAACATATCCACTAATAAAAAACTGTTTATACTTTTAAGCGTTGCTTAAAGGATAGTAAGATCTATACGTGATCCAAACAATAGTCAGACCAATACAGGACAGACATCCCAACAGACATCATGGGGAAGTCCTTTGCAGCACTGAACAGGGCAGAACTTACCAGCAGCATGTTCCATGCAAGATTCATTAATCACTTAGCTGTTTTACAAGAGTAATTTAAGTTGGAATTCAGGAAGAAATTAATTCCCCAAGAGAACATCATTAACCCTGAACTCGAGCTATGATTATTTGTTTCAAAACCTGAGAGTGCCCCTTATTTCAGGCATATATTGGCTTGGATCTAAAACATCTTCTGTGCAAACAGAACTTATTAGGGAAGGAGTGGTTGCTTATTTTACCTAGCACCTGAAATCCACATTCCTCCACCACTACCCCCAAAAAACCCATATTTGAAGGACGCTAACTCACCAATAATTTAAAGGGGTATGGGAAGTTTAAAATGGCAGGGGAGATGCAATAAAAGGAAGGTTAGTCTTCCTTTATTTGCACAGCAGAATCTTTGAATCCAAGCCATTGTCCTGAATATGAGTGGCTGGCTATTCCATATATTCCTATCATCTCAGATATATTTGCTTTATCTGCTTTATCTATGTTTTATAGGTTTTACTTATTATTTTAAACTTTGGTTTTATGATTGTATTTTGTGGTGGGCCCCACTGATATGGCGGGTTACTTTCTGGACCCCCACTGTAAAGCAAAAACCGCCGAAAAGCAGAACTCATTGAATAGAATGTCACACGACACCCGAATACCGCCGTAAAAGAGGAACAAGCGCTATGTGAGTGGGGCTTTAGTCTAATTGCATCTGATTGAGACCACTGCATTAGCGAAGCGCTGTAAAGCGAAGCACCGTAAAGTGGGCCCCTACTGTATATATCAAATGAATATAGTTATATACGAGCAAGTGATTTAAGGTAATCAAGTTTCACGCACCCCAATTGTTTTAGCTATCTATTGAGTCTTTCCAAAGTTGTCTCCAAAAAATTTCTGCCACAGAAATAAAAGCCACTTTCTCAGATCTCCTCCCATTAGCAAACAAAATTTCAATTTTTGTTGATTTGACAAAAAATCAAAATGTGAAGGAAACTGAAAAATATGAGAATCCATCCTCATAAACAGTAGAGAAGAAGAAATCTTCCATTTTTATATTCTGTAACATCTTGAATTAAGGATTTAGAATAGGCAGCTAAAATAATAGCCAAGCCTCATTGTTTGAAAGTACCCAATGAAACATACTCTGCACCAAACCACAAATTTCTAAACACTTGCAAAGTCATCAGGTTCACATCCTTTTTAGAAACAAACAAGCTCAGATTGATCTCTAATGCTTGAATAACAGGGTTTTTTTATATAAGATTTTATATCCTCTAACATTTCAAGATATAACCTGCCACCAGTTTACTACCACTTCATTCTGTTGCATTTGGAGATCAGGCCTAAATCACAACAAAGTTCAGGGGGAATCATTCCTCCTGAAAACCTCAAAAGTGCAGGATATTCTTGTGCCCCCATTTTTGAGGCCATCTAACTTATTTATAACCAAGTGTACAGTAGCACACAGCAAAGCATTAACAGATTCCTCCACATTGCCTATATGAGTTTCTAGAGAGTTGAGCTGCTTTTTAAAAAGGTCAAGCCAAGCCACTACCCTCCACTTTAATGTCACCCATTCTACAAGGATCTTAGTATTTCTTCCAGCTTATAGACAGCACTGTCTTCAACCTCCCACAGTACTAACACCAAGTATGGCAGCAACAGTTGCAGAAGTTGCCTTGATGGAGTGGGCCAAAATCCCAATATCAAATTTAAATAGCATTTCAGTCCTACTGTTTAAAGACTTGAGCCATTGATGGCCTTGTCCAAGCAGTGAAAGCTCCAAAACCAGCTGCTGTGCTGCTCAGATGTTCAAATTTTGCTAAATAATTAGGCAGCTAATAGTCATTTATCTGGTGATCACACTCCCTTCCTCAAGTCAATTTGTAAGCACTTGTTATTCAGAAATGATAAGGCATTCAATACTTCGGGTCCTCCAGCTGGCTAGGCTTGCCTACCTTTACCTGTGCTGCTCTCTACCTAACTTCCTTCCATTGTAAATTGATATGCTCAGGGAAGCTGACCTGCCCCTCCTTCTTTTGTCATCTTCTCCAACAGTCCAAGGAGAGAGGAGACATCTTTGTCTTTGCTCTCTGTCCTGAGTCATGAGGGCAATACCCAAGTCTGGGCATTGCACCTCCTACTTAGTTAGAACTAGGTATGCCTTTCCTATCTACTATGTATTTCTATAAATAAAGTAGCTTTTCTTATTTTACTAAGTCTCAGTGATTTAAGTCTCAGTGATTTAAATGCAGGGTAAAAGCCTGCTACTTAGGTAAATACATATACTGGCACACACGCAGCTACATATTTCCATAACAATAACATAGGTAACAGAATAGACAGCTGCTCATAGCCATCTAACATCGCAGTCACCACCATAGAGTGGGAAGAGGAGGGGAAGGCAGACGTAGGCAATACTGTTGTAAGGAATGTGGTTGCACTTGATTACCACAAGTCCACCCTGCAATCTGGCAGCATAATCAGTTTTTTGTGACTTCATCCACAAAGAAATGGTACCAGAGAGACTGGGGCATATTAGGATGGAAAGTGATAGCACCATGGTAAGAGCAGATGGAATACCAGAGCTACTACTACTACCCACCTTTCTGTAACAAGCTCTTCTTCATTTCTTGTCCACCTGATAACAGGAATGGGAATGCCTGCAGCAACACATGGCAAAATGGCATTCTGCCCAGTAACTTTGGTAAGTGATAAAGGCTGTCTTAGGAACACCAGATTTGAGGCAATTTCAGATTCTGCAAATATTGTAATCAGAAAGCCCAAGGTTATTATATTAAAAAGAAATGTAAAGTGATACTAACAAAACACTAAATAGGGATGCAACGCTCTCTAAATGGCTGCTCCACAGCTGCTTCTTCACTTACAATGACTTTTGTCAAGAAATAATCAAATTAATTTGTGTTAGAAAATTTTCCTCAGGAAATGACCACCATCAGTACTGAAAAATGGACTGCCTCAAAGTCAATTCTGACTTATGGCAACCCTATGAATAGGGTTTTCATGGTAAGCAGTATTCAGAGATGGTTTACCATTGCCCTCCCCTGAGGCTGAGAGGCAGTGACTGGCCCAAGGTCACCCAGTGAGCTTCATGGCTGTGTGGGTATTTGAACCCTAGTCTCCCAGGTCGTAGTCCAACACTCAAACCACTACACCACACTGGCTCTCTACCATCAATACTAGACAAAAGTATTTGACATGGGCACAAGTATTAATCTCAGGCTACTTTGCTGTCGTGACCAACCTTGCAAAAATTTGCATCACAAGAAAATTCTGTTACTATTCAAGAGTCTTCTGATCTGTGGCGTGTCATAGAAAACCAAGGCATTTAAAGTAATCTTTTAGGAGAATAATTCCCAGGTGACTAGAGAGTAGCATGTCATTTAAAATTAGCAACCTCAAACAGCAAGTTGCTGGAGCCTGACAGCAATTAAATAACACTACTAGTGATTTGCAAGGGAGAACTAGAAGACAAAACCCGAGCATACATGCTCGTACCTGGAAGAACTTTAATTTCTGCTTCATCACTGTATTTGGGAGCACCACCAATTTCAATAATACAGCAATACGTTCCACCATCCTCATCCGTAGCATTGCTAATAATTAAAGCTCCACTTGGCAATTTGAATACACGGTCATCCAGAAAGAGCGGCTGATGATCTAGCTCCCACCTTACAAAGGGTGTTAGATCAGCATTGACTTCACAGTTAAGAATTATGCTGCTTCCTCTGTAGACTGATGCTGATTCCGGCTGACTGGTGAATCTTGGAAGCCCTAAAAGTAATAGAAAAAGGACATACATTAGATTGTGTGCTTATACTTTTCCTCATTTCTTCTTCCTTGAGGCAGTATACATGCTAACAATGCAGCAGCATATTGCCAGCCATATTTCCTTTATGAAAAATAGGCTGACTCATTAACCTATTGTCCAGAGCTGCCCATAAGTATACTTCACTGTGAAACGCAAGCTTGTCTGCTTGCAAGCTCAGCTATCCAACCACCTTTGATTCCATTACCCCATAATGAGACAGAGGATACTGAGTTCATGCACCTACTCTAAGTTACATATTTGACTTAATTATGATGTAACTGAAGCTGTTCATTATGAATTAGAAGGCGAAAGGAACACTTTTAAAGGATGATTGTGTAGAACAGAACAAAATGAAAAAGTGGTAGCAGAGCGCTACAGTTCCTGATTTCACAGGGAAATACTGCCACACGAAAATCTGCAAACACAGTCCATCTACTCTCCCTCCAACAATTAATCTAAAAAGTATATGCAGAAATCCACCTGGACAGCTGTGCTACTCCAATGCTTTCAGTTTCTCTAACTGAGATATGTATGGTATTTCAGACTACCAGTGAATCCACAAGCTTACAGGGACCAGCACGGGAATGAGACAGTCTATGGAATCTGCATAGCTAGCATCCTTTAATACAGGGGTGGGCAACTTCATGCCCAGCGGTCAATGCAGCCCTCCAGGTCTCTGATTTTGGGCTCTTCACAGGCCATGCCTCCTTTCCAGGCCACATACCCCAATGGCCCTGCTCTGCACCCTCCTCAAGTGCTTTTGCCTGCTCGGAATGTGTTCTTGAACTGTGATAATGCTTCTTGCTTGCCTGAATGGACTATCGCAGTGGGGTATAGAAGTATCTGGCTGTTGCATTGTTGGAATAAAATCTACTGTACAAATGTGAGTCACATCTGTTACATCAGCGCTTTATTTGCTTTTAGCCATAGGCCATTGCACAGCATACAACAAACAATTTAAAACCATACGTCCATTAAAACCATACAACTTAAAATTTGCAATCATTACAAGGTTGTGGGCATTTTGCTTTTACATAATTTGCTCTTAGCTTTTTTGCAGCTAGGGCAAAGTTGGCCACCGCAACTGTTACCTGGTTGTGCTCATCGGCCAGGAGCTCGGCTACGAGGATGTTGCAAGGTAACCTCCCTTTAAGGTTGATTAGAGGTGCTAGGAATTTGTGTCTAGGATTCCTATACAGGGGGCAAAAGAGCATGTAGTGCACTAGATCTTCAGGCACCTTACAGCCATGAACACAAATTCGCTCCTCTATTGGAATACCCCGATACCTGCCTTCAAGGTAAGCTGTAGGCATTGTTTGGAATCTGATTTCTGTGAAAGCTCTACGCAAAGGGGCACTTGATAGGGTGATGAAGTAGGGTGGGACAGCATGATTGGGTTTAAGCAAGGGAAACCAAGCTGAAAAAGGGGCAGCCATTATTGTGGCCCTGTCTTAAGAACATAACATAAGAACATAAGAAGAGCCTGCTGGATCAGGCCAGTGGCACATCTAGTCCAGCATCCTGTTCTCACAGTGGCCAACCAGGTGCCTTGATTCACGTCATGGTTAAAAACCCAATTACGGAGCTCAGAAGTATTTAAATCTAAGAGTTTCCTATGGGAGAGGTTGTAGGTTTCAATTATTGCCTGGCAGCATTGAGCCCAACCCCCAATCTGGTGCTGCTCGTGCCAACAGAGTTTTATAAGAGAGGTATCCTCCAAGATAGAGATCTTCCTCCAAAACCTTAAGGAAGCCAGATCAATTTTTGCTGCCAGCGAAGGGAGGCCTAATTCGGCTCTTAAATGGGCCAACGGTGTGCCACAAAGAAGTCCCAGGATCTGTCTCATAAAGGTGTTTTGGAGGGCCTCGAGTCTAGATTTAAGTGAACGGCCCCAAAGCTCTGATCCATATAAAATTTTTGGTAGGGCTTTGGCCATAAAGATTTTTAACATCGGCATGACCAGCTGGCTCCCACGGGCATAGAAAAACCTTCTTATTTGTCCTATCACTCTAGAGCTCGTTAAATTGGTGACCTCCAGTCGGGATCTCCACGAGAGTTTATCACTAAAGTTTATGCCTAGGTATTTAAAGGCCTGCACTTGATCTAGTGATTTCCCATTTAGGGTCCAGTTTGTTTTTGCCTTCTTATGTTTCCCACATACCATGATTTTGGTTTTGGAATGGTTAACTTGCAGGCGCTGGGCCTTGCAGTATTCTTCCAAGCAGGTCAGCATTTTTTTTAGTCCTAGTTTATTTAGGGAAAACAGGGCCAGGTCGTCTGCATATAATAGCAACGAAATTTTCCTAGGTCCCACCGATGGATGAAAGAAAGAAGGGGAGGCCATTTCGGGAATGATGTCATTTATTAAAAAGTTGAAAAGAAAAGGGGCCAATATGCACCCTTGTTTAACACGTCTCTCTGCTGGTATTTCTCGAGAGAGTATTCCATTCCTCCCAAGTCAGACTCGTAAAAAATTTGACTGGTGGAGAGATCGAATTAACCACAATTGTCTTTTATCAACATTGGTTTGTCCTAATTTGCGCCGCAGCAGCTCCCTGTCAACGGAGTCAAAAGCTGAGGAGAAGTCTACGAATGCCACATAAAGGGATGCGTTTGGGTGCAGGGTAGACGTTTTTATTAAGTGCTGGAGAATATAAGCTTGGTCGACTGCTCTCCTACCTGTCCTAAATCCAGCCTGTTCTTGATGGATAATAGAGTACTTGGAGTCCCACTCTAGCAATTTGTTTAAAAGGAAGCGCCCGTACAATTTAGATGTCACGTCTAATAGGCTAATAGGCCTATAATTTCAGGGGTCTGAGGGATCGCCTTTCTTGAAGATGGGGACTATTATACTAGTGCGCCAGCCAGTAGGGATGGCGCCGGTGGAGTTTATGTGAGAGAAAAGTATAGCTAGGAGGGGACCCCACCAGAGAATTTCAGAAAGAAGTATCTCTGGAGGCAACATGTCCTTCCCCGGTGCTTTCCCGGCCCGAAGGGTCATAATCAACTCCCCTATATCCGCGCTGGAGACAGGGGGCCATGATGGAAGTATGACCAGATCGTCGGGGGGAGACAGCGGTGGTGATGGCTCACTCCCGAAGATGGCACAGAAATGTGAGACCCAGATTTCTGGAAGAATGGGGGGGATGGGCACAAAATAATTTTGGGTGAACCTCCCCTGAATTAACCTCCAGAATTCGGGATCATTTCCTTGAGATAGTGCTCGTCTCAGGGCCCGCCAGTTGTTGGTAAAAAAGATCTGCTTTTTTCCTTTAAGTAGCCTTTTATAAGCCCTTTTTAATGAGAGCAGGTGAAGTGTGGCTGCATCAGAATTATCTCGCCTGGTAGTTCTAATTTGGGCACATAATTCTCTTTTCTTAGTTCGGCATTCCCTATCGAACCATGTTTTAGGGCCGCATGGGGTCCTGACTGGGGCTATTTGAGTTACCAGCGGTTTGAGCATGTTGATGGTTTTCTCATATATCCTGAAAATGTCAGCTGGGGTGTCTAAGGCCAACTGGCGAAGCTCTAACAAAGCGGTCGACTCTAATAATCATCTTACAGCCGACCCAATTTCTATTGACCATTTAAGGTGCTTTGACCCTTGCAGACTGTCCAGCATCGGGGCAGATGTAGATAAATGCGAATGACGAGAAAAGCCACTGAAAACAAGTCTCAGGGGGAGGTGGTCGCTGTCTGGTCTGGCTTCGACAGAAAATTCTTTAACAAAAGCAACTAAGGGAGGCGACCCAAGGATATAGTCCACTACACTGGCGCCTTTCCCTGAAATGAAAGTATGAAACCCGTAAGTCCAGGTACGAACCGTTAAAACAAATTAACTGGGATCTAACAATCAAGTGAAACAAGGTGCACCCATTTTTGTTGGTAGTCTTATCCCGGGACATCCGAGGTAAGGTTATCAGATTGTCCGATGAGGCCCAAAGGTTATTTTCTAAGCAGGGGTAGCTGGCACCCATTCTTGTGTTTAAGTCTCCGCCAATAAGGAGAAGATGGGATGGGTAATCACATAAAAGGTTGTCCAGATGGTTTTCCAGTTCCGACCAGGTGGACAGAGCTAGACAGGGATGCAGGGGAGGAAAATATACATTTAAACATATAAGGGGGGGGAATCAGAAGCACGTATTATTAAAGGCAGGCAGATGTCAGGGGCTGCTCCCTGGGGCTTGATGACGAGTACGTCCAGTGTGGTAGCTATCAAAGTTGCTAGGCCGCCACTACCACAACCCACAGCTGCGGTTCTCTTTGGCAGCTTCTCCCAGGTCTTGAAACCCTGGAGAAAGAGGTAGTTAGTGTCTAAAAGCCATGTCTCTTGAAGACAGAGGATATCAAAAGATTGTAAAAAGCCAATCAGCTCCAAATCCGCCGCCTTATTTTTCCAACCTGCGATGTACCACGAGAGGAAGTTTGTATAAGGGCCCTGCATTTCAGGACGGTGTGACGCCCATCACAGACGGCTCTTAAAAGTTTTCTGTTTTTCCGGCAGTGATGGAAACCCAAGGGGGGACAGTGGGAGAGTGGAATCTTTAAATGTTTGGTTCCGTCATTGCATTGAGTTTCCCAAGACGGAGATTTGCTCAGTGTCCGGGTTTAAGATGCTGACATTTGAGAAAACTAGGCCATGAGGGCACACCGAGGAGCGTGGTCGAGGCACTGGCTTCCCTGGGCATCCCAGTTCGCCGGTGTCCAGGTAACACATTTCGAGCCAGGAGGGGCCCTCCAGGGGGCTTAACTCCATGGCTTGAGTGCCTGGCCAGGGTCAGGCTCCCCGGGCTTTGAGCTACGTTGTTAAAAGAGATCAGGTTTATTTCAGCCGTTACCTGGTGGGTGGTGCGGCTTGGAGGTATTCCGCTCAGAGGGTTATCCAAGTTTCCAGTTTGAGCGGCAAGAGGTGTCAGGGATTTAAAGTGCGACAGCTCACCTCTGTGGGGGGGAATGTTGTTACCAGCTTGCAGATCTCCCAGAAGCATTTTAAAGCAAGCCAATCTAATTACAATTGCTGTTTGATCGTTCTTTGGTAAGCCGCAGAAGGACTCGATCAACTGGGTTTCCTCCGGATGGAGTGCCTCAACGAAGAGGTCAGATGCGGGATCTAGGTCTTCCGGTGAGGGAATAGTGCAAGTGGCCAGCTCTGTGTGGGGCACATGGCTTGGCAGATTTCTGCAGGTTTCCGGCACCGTGGCACTCCTGTGGATGGTTGGAGCTAGGTCAGCAACACGTAGTGATTGTGGGGGAGCCACATTCACAAAAATCTGTGTGATTGAGATCCCACTGTCCACGAAGGCGGCACTGCTATCATAGACCACTCTGGCTAAACTTGAGTTCATAAACGAGACGATGGCACATGCGGTCCTATAATTATTAAAAAGATAGTCAATAAGTTTGATGTGAGATATGCGGAACTGCCCAGGGAGAATAGTCTCCAGGAGGTCCAGAAAGTGAAGTTTCCGATGGTGTGGTATTTGGAAACCGGGCAGCTTTGGATAGTTTATTAGAACTAGCTTATCCAGAATCAAAGTCAGATTCCACTGTGCTTTAATTTGGCATCTCTGGACCTCCACCATGTCCGATCCGGGGATGAAGGTGGTGCAATGGCCTTGAGAATGCCCCAATGCGTGGACAGATGGTAAAGGGGGGGGATCAGGCACTTGTAAGAGTGATGGAGGGTTAGCCTCTTCCGGGGAGTTGATTTCCACCTTCCTCTTTGGCAGTTTTTTGGAAACCTTGACTGGATGTATCTCGAAGGGCAGGTTGGAAGGGTCAAGTAATTTGAAAAGTGGTTTGTAATTCAGTTTCTTGTACAGGGGTAATCTTGGATTTTTTATGTTCTTTGACTTGAAATTTTCTTTGGGCGTCCTCGGTTTATTTTATGCTTAGGAGCTCTTAACCTTGTTTGCGAGTCTGTTGGTAAGGACCACCTCTCTATCTCCAGTCCCTCGGGAAACTCTCCCGATGGCGTTTACCAGGGTACTCAGCAGGCTGTTACATTCAGTAACGAAGGATTTAATAAGATCAAGTTCCTCCAAAATCAGGAAAGACCAACCCGCTAGGGGAAAGTTTTTTGTATAAGGTGGAGAAGAGTCCGGCGTTTTTTTGGGAGTTTTAAGGGTTTCTTTAAACGAATCACTCCTGGTAGGTGCAGAGTTTATTGGAGCCAAAGCTTCTATATGTACCTTGTCCTTGCCCTGGGAGTGGGGCTGAAAATCTGCATCTGCTATTTCTTTAGCTAAGTTCGAAAGGGAGGGGACATCACTTAGCCAGAAATTGTCACTTTTGTAATTTAAGGACCAATCAAGAGTGGGGTCCAGGGATGGTTGTGGAGAGAGCTGCGACACCTCCTGAGGTTGAATCTCTTCATGCTTTGGCGAAAAAAAATGTGTAATCTTAGCCTGCCGGTCGTTCGAAAGGGCCTCTCCTGTTTGAGGCATTATGCCTAGGTCTTTATACCTCTTTCTTGTAAGTACCATAGTAATATTGGGCCTTTGGCACTCTAAAGCTCAGGGTGGAACGCAAACAGAAAAGAATAGGAGAGAACTGTTTAAAGTGTGGCAAAACTCTGTCTTTCCCTTTAACTGTCTTGCGATAATAGTCGAGCCGGAGTCCTCCCGCGTCATTCTACCGACGGAAGGCTTTTCTTTCTGCTGACTTTCACTTTTCGCCCTACAGACTGTCACCAAATTAATTTTATTTTCTTACCTACAAGTCATCTCCCCCAGCGTGGAAACTTGCTTGCCGGGGTGGGAGGGTAGATAGCTGTTAAGACTTCAAAGGCTGCTCAGGAAGCCGTGGGGGTAGAGGCCTTGAAGATTGGTGAGGTGAATAAACAAACAAGCGGTCAGGCGAGAAAGTAGTCCCTTTTGAAACAAGACTAGCTTGTGTCGGCCACTTTTAACCAATCTACTGGCATGGACTGTTGAGGATATTGAGGTTGGTAGAGCTGTTAATATCTTCCAAGAGACGGAGGAGGAATAAAACAACCAGTGATGCTTGCCGCCATCTTCCTTCCTGGGCAAGTCACATCTGTTGCTCCACTCACTTTTTGCTCCTGGCCTTACCCCACCACTGACATGCAGCCCCTGGAAGGCTGTCCATGAGGCAATACAGCCTTTGGGTTGAGAATTATTCACCACACCTGCATAATTAATGCAGTAGTATCCCAGATAAATTCTGCTATAACACATTGCATGTTGTGGTACTAATTCAGCAAAATTACAAACTAAATACACATAAAATCACCAATGTTGAGAAGACCTGCAAAACCTGCTTACGTGAAAGCAAAACTTAATTGGTGGTAGTTGAACACAGACATCTACATTTCCAAATTTTCTTTATTTGGTGACACTTCAGTGAATAGTTGACCTTTGTTTTTCTTGTATTTTTAATGCTTTTATTGTATGGTGGTTGTTTTATTTTGCTTTGTTTTTAATTGTGGTAAACTGCTTTGATGTTTTTAACAAAATAGCAGTATTCAAATATATTTATAAAATAAATAAAATGTATAAATTTATTTATTTATAAATAAGTTTTAGAAAATCCCTTGGCTGTTTGATTTCTAACATGCAAAGAATGTTAAATGTCCAAAGGATTATCTGCTAGGAGAAAAATAATCACAAGGTAATTGTACACAACTTCCTTTGTTCCATTTTTAATGTGTAGCCTTTTAAATTCACAGGATGCCACATAACATTTTATAAGAATAGTTTACTGTTACTGCTTAGTTTTCCTATTCCTTTTTATATGATCCACATTATTCTTGATGCCATCTGCTGTTTAACTTGACTACTAGGAACAAAATTACTGGTTACAGATTTAGGCTGCAGTCCTACACTACCTTGTGAGTAAGCTCAATTAAACTGAGTGGGACTTACTTCTGAGTAGCATGCATATGATTGAGTGGTTAACCAGATACAGGGCATGTCTATACACAATCTTCCTTTTCTGAGCTTTAGTGGGAAAAAGGGGGAGGAGGAGCAAGACACACATTTTTTAGGAAGCTATGGTTAAGGTCCAGACCCTCAGTGGCGCAGAGTGTTAAGCAGCAGTAACGCAGCCGAAGCACTGCTCACGGCCGGAGTTCGACTCCAACAGAAGAAGGAAGTCGAATCTTCGGTAAAAGGGGTCGAGGTCCACTCAGCCTTCCATCCATCCGTGGTCGGTAAAATGAGTACCCAGCATATGCTGGGGGTAAAGAAAGGCTGGGGAAGGAACTGGCAATCCCACCCTATATATACGGTCTGCCTAGTAAACGTCGCAAGATGTCACCCTAAGAGTCGGAAACGACTCGCACTACAAGTGCGGGGACATCTTTACCTTTTTTATGGTTAAGGTGTTGGACAACGACCTGGGAGACCAGGGTTCGAATCCCCACATAGCCATGAAGGTCACTGGGTGACCTTGGGCCAGTAATTGCCTCTCAGCCTCCTGAAAACCCTATTCATAGGGTCGCCATAAGTTGGAATCAACTTGAAGGCAGTATACTTACATTTTTATGTTGTGCAAGATGTTGCGTGTCCTTTCACTATGTGGATTATTGCCATTCATATCATCCCTATAAATGTTTATAGTTTTCCTTGCTGACAAATATCTCTGGATAGGTGGTATGTAACCTTCAAGGATTTGATAACAATTTCAGAGTAGCCTAGTCTCTCCTCTACAACTCCTGATCAGTGTTCTAATTATAACCTCTCCCTATTCATTATGCAAATCAGTTAGCAATTTTTACACTGAACTTGGGGCATCCAGGGAAGAATAGAACCCTGAAGTAGTTGGAGTCTCCCTCCCTTCCCCAGTCAAGGTGGGCTCAATATCCCCTGGCAGAGGATCCTCAGTGTTCCACACAAGGCTTCTTGGAGGTGTATTCTCAATCCTCATCATGCCAACTTGATCTGAGAAAAAAAAAGAAGCTTCGGAAGAGCTGGTGCTTTGCTCTAATAGTTCCCTATGTGTGGTTTTAGGAGGGATTTGAAGATGCCCTGTCCTATTCTTCAGATGCCAGTATTCTACACAAGCACATGCTGGCCTGTGGGATAGGTTACTGGTTTTTGATTTACTTGGAGGAATGGCACAAGAGGCACCATTTAGAGTAAGTTCAGAACAAAGGAGGGCAACTTCAAAAGTTGAAGAAACACTGCATTAAGCATACGGAGCCTTTTCCTACACACTTTGTTGTTGTTATGTGCCTTCAAGTCAATCACTACTTATGGCAACCCTATGAATCAGTGACCTCCAAAAGCATCTGTCATAAACGATCCTGTTCAGATCTTATAAAGTCAGGTCTGTGGCTTCCTTTATGGAATCAACCCATCTCTTGTTTAGCCTTCCTCTTTTTCTACTCCCATCTGTTTTTCCCTGCATTAATGTCTTTTCTAGTGAATCAGGTCTTCTCATTATATGCCCAAAGTATGATAACCTCAGTTTCACCATTTTGGCTTTAGTGACAGTTCTGGTTTAATTTGTTCTAATACCCAATTATTTGTCTTTTTCACAGTCCATGGTATGCACAAAGCTCTCCTCCAACACCACATTTCAAATGAGTTGATTTTTCTCTTATCCACTTTTTTCACTGTCCAACTTTCACATCCATACATACAGATCGGGAATACCATGGTCTGAATGATCCTGACTTTAGTGTTCAGTAATACATCTTTGCATTTGATGACCTTTTCAAGTTCTCTCATAGGGCCCTCCCCAGTCATAGCCTTCATCTGATTTCTTGACTATTGTCTCCATTTGGTTAATGACTGTGCCAAGGTATTCATAATCCTTGACAAGTTCAGTGTCCTCATTGTCAACTTTAAAATCACATAAATCTTCTGTTGTCATTACTTTAGCCTTTTTGACATTCAGCTGTAGTCCTGCTTTTGTGCTTTCCTCTTTAACTTTCATCAGCATTCGTTTCAAATCATTACTGGTTTCTGCCAGTAGTATGGTATCGTCTGCATATCTTAAATTATTGATATCTCTCCCTCCAATCTTCACACCTCCTTCTTGGTCCAATCCTGATTTCCGCATGATATGTTCTTCGTATAGATTAAACAAATAGGGTGATAAGATACACCCGTCTCACACCCTTTCTGATTGGGAACCAATCGGTTTCTCCATATTCTGTCCTTACAATAGCCTCTTGTCCAGAGTATAGGTTGTGATCAGGACAATCGGATGCTGTGGCACCCCCATTTCGTTTAAAGCAGTCCATAGTTTTTCATGATCTACACAGTCAAAGGCTTTGCTGTAATCTATAAAGCACAGGGTGATTTCCTTCTGTAATTCCTTGGTCCGTTCCATTATCCAACGTATGTTTGCGATATGATCTCTGGTGCCTCTTCCCTTTCTAAATCCAGCTTGGACGTCTGGCATTTCTCGCTCCATATATGGTAAGAGCCTTTGTTGTAGAATCTTGAGCATTACTTTGCTTGCATGGGATATTAAGGGAATAGTTCGGTAATTACTGCATTCCCTGGGATCCCCTTTCTTTAGAATTGGGATGTATATTGAAAGCTTCCAGTCTGTGGGCCATTGTTTAGTTTTCCATATTTCTTGACAGATTTTAGTCAAAATTTGGACAGATTCAGTCTCAGCAGATTGTAGCAACTCTATTGGTATGCCATCTATTCCTGGAGATTTGTTTCTTCCAAGTATTTTAAGAGCAGCTTTCATCTCACATTCTAAAATTTCTAGTGCTTCATCATATGGTTCCTCCATGAATGAATCTGTCATCCTTGCATCTCTTTTATAGAGACGTTCACTGTATTGCTTCCATCTTCCTTTTCTTTCATCTTGGTCAGTCAGTGAGTTCCCCTGTTGATTATTCAACATCCCTACGCTTGGTTTAAATTTCCCTTTCATTCCTCTAATCTTTTGGTAGGGCTCTTGTTCTTCCCTTTTTGTTGTCCTCTTCTATTTCTATACAATAACTATTGTAATAGTTCTCTTTGTCCCTACATACTAGTCGCTGTATTGTTGCATTTAGGGTTCTGACCGTGTTTCTATCTCCTCTTGCTTTCCTTCTCTCTTTAACCATTTTAAGTTTCTTCAGTCCTCCATTGAGGTCTTTCTCTCTTTTAACTAGAGGTATTGTCTTTTTGCATTCTTCCCTGATAATGTCTCTGACTTCACGCCATAGTTCTTCTAGTTCTTTGTCAACTAAGTTTAAAGCCTCAAATCTGATCCTTATTTGATCTTTTTATTTTTCCTGGGATGTTATTTAAATTGTATTTTGGCATTATGATTGCTTTTGTTCTTCTTCTTTAGCTTTACTCCGATTTTCGATACGACCAGTTCATGATCTGTACTGCAGTCTGCTCCTGGTCTTGTTTTCGCAGAAAGTATGGAACTTCTCCATCTTCTGCTACCAATTAGATAATCAATTTGATTCCTATATTGACCATTTGGTGATGACCACATGTACAGTTGTCTTTTCGGTTGCTCAAAAAATGTGTTTGCAAGAAACAAATCACTGGCTTCACAGAATTCAATAAGTCTCTCTCCTGCTTCATTTCTGTCACCTAAGCCCCATTTCCCCACAATTCCTAGTTCTTCTCTGTTCCCTACTTTTGCATTCCAGTCCCCCATGATTATCAGCACATCTTGTTTTGGTGTGTGATCAATTTCTTCCTGTATTTCTGCATAAAATCTCTCCAATTCCTCTCCTTCTGCGTTTGCCACTGGAGTGTAGACTTGGATGATGGTTATGTTAATAGGTTTCCCATTTAATGTCATTTATAGCACTTGCTCAGACCTTGTGTTGTAGCTCCTAATTGCTTTTGCTACATCACTTCTCACTTTTAAAGCAACCCCATTTCTTCTTAATTTCTCATTTCCTGCATAAAGTATTTTGTAGTTGCCTGATTGAAAATGTCCCATTCCTGTCCATTTTAATTCACTCACGCCAAGTATTGTTTGTTTTTTTGTTTGTTTTTTGTGTGCTGCTCTTTTTTTTTGTGGGATTAAGGAGGATTAATTTTATGATGTTTTAATTGGAAATTGGTTTTAAATTGTTTAGGACTGTGGTTTATTTTTGTATATGTGTATTATGTATAGCTTTTTGTTATTGTAAGTCGCCTAGAGTGTCCACTAACCTGGACGGATAGGTAACCAATAAATAAAATATTATTATTATTATTTTATTATTGTAATTTTGATATGTTCCTTTTCTTTCTTGACAATTTCTAACTTTCCCTGGTTCATGCTTCTCACATTCCATGTTCCTATTGTGTACATTGTACAATTCCGGACTCTCCTTTCGCATCTGTGTGCACCAGCCTCTGGGCTTCCTTTCTGCTTTGACCCAGCTGCGTCATTAGTCACAGCACTACTTGTACTTGTCTTTTGTTCTTCCCCAGTAGCTCGGTGAGTGCCTTCTGACCTGGGGGTCTCATCTTCCAACACTATCTCGTGTTACATTTTGGATACTCTGTTCATAGTGTTTTCATGGTAAGAGATATTCAGAGGTGGTTTACCATTGCCTTCCTCTGAGTCTGAATGCATCTTAGTCTGGTGTCTCAGCTTTAACCATTCTGCTGTGGGTGCCCCTGCTAGGAGTCTAGACACTTGGTCTAGACTCCTGACAGCATTGCTCTCAGCTTCTTCAACTCTCAAACCACCTCACCATGTTAAGGTATGCATCCTAGACACTACATATACACACTACATATACATAAATTAATAGTGAAATGCTGTATTTCATATCAGAAATATTTGACCTTAAACTTAGTGGAAGTGAACAATGAATTTAATTATACAAACTTCCTAAGAGTTAAAGTTACCATTTCCTATATTATAATCCTATTTCAGTTATTCCATGTTTATGGGTGAGGTAAGGAAACAAGGTCATATTTCAGTGTAGGATTATTGTCTCTACCAGATATTTCCTGTCCACAGGCTTCAATCAAAAAGCCAACATGGTATGATTATGGAAAAACAAAATGAAATGGGATGGGCAGGTGTTTTGTTTTTCAAATAAAGCAGCTCAAACACCAGTTTTATGGATAATCAGCCACTACCTACCTGAAGATTGAAAAATTGCTTTTATCACTTATTGTTTTGCTGCTGTCAACAGACATTGCACATGTCCATTTGAAAATGTCATTTTCCTTCATATATAAATGTTCCATATTAGAAGAACATACTTCTTTCAGAATAGCCCACTGTCAGCGCAAGCTGCAGAAAAACAGGTTTCATTTCACTAAATTCTCATCGCTGTTCATAAACGGCTGCACCATTTATTGTGTGGTTTGGGGGTGTCATTGGAGAGCTGTGTGCACATTTAGGCAAACAGAAGAATTGAGCTCTTGGACAGTCTGATGTGTAGAATACACTGTAACGTAAAAACTCTGGGTAGTATCCAATGCTTGTCCTACTCAGAGCAGAGCTACTGCTACACTGGTCTTCTTCTGGGAAGAAGGGCAGGATATAAATAAATAAATAAATAAATAAATAAATAAATAAGGGGCAAAACTAACTTAATTTCAGTTTATCTACTCTGAGTAGGATTAGCATTGGATAAAAACCTCTATATATGCCATCCAAGAATTACAAATACATAGTCAGTGAAAGTGAACAGTAAAAGTTTCCACTGACTGAAATACTGCACTATTATTTTATTTATTTATTTATTAAATTTCCTCCCAGAATGGCAAACAGAAACACCCAAAAGCATCTTAAAAACAAACTTTAAAATATATTAAAACAAAACATCTTTAAAAAAAAGCTTTTAAAACATCTTAAAAAGCATTTCCAACACAGACACAGACAGGAAAAGGTCTCTACTTAAAAGGCTTGTTGAAAGAAGGTCATCAGGAGGCAACAAAAAGATAACAAAGATGGTGCCTGTCTAATATTTATGGGGAGGGAATTCCAAAGGGTAAGTGCCAATTAGATGTAAACAGATGATCAGCCAATAGTACAAAAAATACAATAGTACAAACATAAGCAAACAGGACAGAGAGAAATGACGTAGCGTAGTGAGCGCACAGAATAGCTACAAGTCACAAAGCCCATGGTTCAAATTTCTCCTCTGCTGTAACCACAACAGAGGGCATTTGCTATCTCAGCAATAGCCCTGCCCCCATCTACTCATCCTACCAGGTTTGCAAGGGTAGCAACCTATCTGCAAGGTTATAAGGATACATTTTATGTGAATCCCTCTAAATGATTACATAAACATTAAATTTTCTATGGTGGCATCCCAGCTGTACAGTTCCCTTCCAAAGAAGGTGAAACTAGTCCCATCCCTGATGACGGCAAAAACATTCTTATTCCGTGTAACTTTTAATGGTTTTTAATGTATGACTGAATATTTTAGCTCTAGATTTTATAATTGACCGAGTAACTTCTTCAGCCTTATCCCTACTATTCCCCAATAGCAGAGGAACTACGATAGCCGGCCACAATTTCTATAGCTAATTACACAAAGGTTATGATTTGCTCTCCAACTAGGGTTTGTAGGTAACACAATTAAAGAGTCCAGGCACACTGTTGGAATTGTGTTCCACACTTCTAGTTACATCTGATTAGATGAGTATATATTGTTATCCACCAACTGTTTTCTCTAGACAACTTAAACAAAAACTGAACTTTTCTATTTGCTCTGAATTAAACAGAATTTAATTAGTCTAAAACACAAGCAATTCAACTTGGCAAAAGCCATTGTTTTCCATACCATAGGCAGTGATAGGAACCAAATATCCTGGTGGGCACATGCATGTGCTCCAGTAGCATACTCCATGTCTCCTACATCTCTGAAAAATCAATTTGAAAGTTCCCCAAAGCCTGCTTTACTGATTAAAGAGAAGGAGCTCCAAGCAGCAGGCAGCTACTGCCAGTTCTGAAGCTTTGCTAACACCCCACAAGTCTTGCATTTTTCCTCTTCACAGTAATAACCATGATGACAGGAAAGATAAATACCAAGACACTGCTCTATTATTCTGTTGTGTTCCACACTTTTCTGAGCAGTGAGACAATGCTACAGGGACAATACTACAATCTTTATAATGAGGCTACACTAGTGTCTTGGTATCATTTGTTAATTTACGAACATTCAAGAGAGCTGTGGAGTGCGGGAGAAGATTTCTAAAGCATATAGCATAATTAATAAGCCTGTATCAGATTTCCATAAGCAACACAGACCTTCACAGCCTCCCCCAGCCCCAGCTCCATCTAGTCCAGCTAACTTCAATTTTTTTTAAAAAAACCTTCAAACTTTGCCTATTCAGCTCCTGTGAGCTGCTTCTTTGTCCTCTCCCCAAACCCTCGGGGGTGTCATATTCCCAAAGCTGGAGAAAGATTCCAAGTCATTAAGGAACATAAAGTCCTTACATCCCTGATCAGCCATCAGGTTTGTCAGGCAAAACCCCAGGATAGACCCGTTTATGCTAACTGGGATAGCCAAATTCCTAGCACCAGTGATAAAAATCAAGCGCTTGTACCTTGTGTTGTGCTTTCATATGGTCAGTTTAATGCAGATGATGTCTGAATTTTTAAAAAGCAGCAAATATCACAGGGATGTAGGAGCTATTATCAAAATGAATTCGTTACCCAAATCATTTTACTAAGCAAAGAAAAAAAATCTGGGAGGATTTCATTAGGGAAATGATGGAAACAGCTGCATGAGTCAATTTTTTCTTTCAAAACTACTATAGGTTCTTCTGCTCTTTCTCAATTCTTTGTGATGTCATAAAATTCCTAAGAGTAACAAATCAAAGAGGAATGGTGCCTGCCCTTTCAGTTCTATGATTCTACCTCCCTGAGCTTACCTAAAAACAGAAGCCTCAGGAGAGTGCTCTTCTTCTCTTAGGAGCTGTGCAAGTTTAATATGAGATGGCTCTGGAGCAGGAGTAACCAATGTGATGCCCTCCAGATAATTTGAACTTTATCTCCCACCAGTTCCAGAGAGCATGGCCAATGCCCTAGGATGAAAGTTGTAGTCCACAACACTTGGGAGAGCCACATTGGCTCCCCTTGCTCGAGACTCTTTGCTGCTCTTAAAGGCCTAGCTCTTGGTTGAGTTATGGGTCTTTGGTCTACAAGAGGACCAAGAGGGAGGACCATGTCTATGGTGACAAGAGCAGCTAGAGGAGTCCCTGGAGGACTAGGATTTGCAGCAACCTCATAATAGTTCCTTCTAGAAGGGGAGCAGTGCAAGCACCTGCATCTTTCCTACTTTTTGAATAAACTGGAAGAGAAAGCACCATTTATTTCAGAGGACTCAGAGAACAGCTCTAGAATAGGGCATATTCTCATGTTGACAGCAATAAGAGACTGTGATAGCAGGATGGGGGGACTTCTCAGGTAAAAAGGCCTTTAAAAATGTCCCTCACTGTGAATGAGTTCAAGGCAATGCCTATACAATGCGCTACTACAATTGCGACAGCGAGAGCAAGCTGCCCCAGCAGGCATGCCCATGCACCGTCTTGGCCCCATTTACACCGTGGCCCGTGGCATCTTCAATTCCATGCTGCCTGCCAACGACAACGAGCCGATGACAACTGGCCGACCAAGGTCTACATCTACTCGGTCTGTTCGCTCCACCTGCAGACGTCGCCGGGGAGTTGTTTGGCCAGTCTGAGAGGAACTTACGGTGGCACCCACTGCCCCGGAAGACCTGCAAGACTACGAGGTCTGGGAGCTACTGCTGCAGTGTCAGAGGGCCCACGGGGCAGACCAGTTCGTCGGCCTGCCGGTTGCCACCGCCCCGCTTCCACTCTACCAGTGGCGCTGTTGTCACCATCATGGGCCAGGGCATGCAGATGGTGACCTTCAGCATTAAGCTGTACTATTCTTGGCCTGAGCTGCAGGCCATTGCCGTTTCGGACAGGTGTACCGCTCCTTGAAATAGTTGTAAGTTCAGGCAAGACAGAATGCCTTTCCTGGATATTTTTTTTTCTTAATATAATGTTATTTGCTATTTAATTTACTTTTCTGTACAATGTATTGCTTTATTGATGTATTGCCTTTTTGATGTATTGCCTTGTTGATGTATTTTTATATTTGTGTTTACTTTTTCTGTAAGACGCCTTCAGGGCCTTACGGCCGAAAGGCAAGGTATGAATAAACATTAACATAACATAACATATAGGGCTGGTTTTCTTGTTAATCTTTTGTTAACTGTAAAAAGCAGACTCCACTAAGGGAGATAGGGGAGGAGAAGGCAGGAAACCTGGCACAGCCTGCACACACACTATGAATGCAAGACAATGTCTGGGAATTGAAGTAGCAACATTTCTGAGATGGGGCGAGCACAAGAAATGAAACAACTTAAAAGTACTCACCTGCTACTGTGAGTTTAGCTGTTCTGCTTACAATGGTCCCAAGGCTTTCCACAGTTGCAACACACTGATAATGCCCTTCATCAGGCTTATTGTGCTTGGAATGCACTACACTGTTTATTAATAAAGATCCATCTGATAGCAGCTGGCGTCGGTCATCTGACACCAAGTTTAAGAAAGTCCCATCCTTTTTCCATTCAATTTTTGGAGACAACTCACAATAAGCTGAACAATTCAGTATAACAGATGAAGCTCTAACTGACAGAGTATCCACTGGCTCCACAATAAAATAAAATGGAGTAAAGGTCCTCACAGTGGGTCCTGTAAAACACAAGATAAATGAAATATATTTAATGCTTCTTAGAAATCATAAATATTTTAAAATAATTGAATGTTGTTCCATACACTCTGAGATGTTAACTGCTTAAGAAATCTGCCTTTAGCAGTAAACATATGAAATAAAAATATGCTTTGATACCTTGCCTACCAGAACCAAGATATAGCATCTTACACAGGAAAGCACTTCATGTATAAGAAAGACGCATGAGGATGCATATCTGGCTTTTGAGGTCAAGAATTATAAATAACACAATTAATGTGACAGTCATATCATTTACTTTCCATCTCAGAGAGAAACACTTTTACTCAGTTAACTACCACTGTTTCTAGAAAGTTCTATGAACTTGGTGGTTAAGTTGGCAATTGTGCTTAGTATGCACAGGTGTACAAAATGAAATAGACTGCCTTCAAGTCGATTCCGACTTATGGCGACCCTATGAATAAGGTTTTCATGGTAAGTGGTATTCAGAGGGGGTTTACCATTGCTTTCCTCTGAGGCTGAGAAGCAGCGACTGGCCCAAGGTCACACCGTGAACTTCATGGCTGTGTGGGGATTCAAACCCTGGTCTCCAAAGTTGTAGTCCAACACCTTAACCACTACACCACACTGGCTCTCAGGTGTACAAAGGAGTATATTAATTTCACAATCCGCCCCATCTCTATGAAGATGTAGTTTACTTAGAGGTATAAACCATGAGGCATATTGCTTGCAAGACCAAGAGTTTGACTTAAGCTCCTTGTTAATATAAAGCGGCCTTCCCCAACCTGTTGCCCTCTAGATATTTTGGTGTACAAATACCATCCACCCAGACCAGCATAGCCAACCAAGCATGGAGTTGTAGTCCAAAACATCTACAAAGCACCATATTGAAGAAGGCTGGTATAAACATTCTATTTAGGTGCAAACCAGTGTGTTTCGATTGTGATACAGGAAATCTGGCAATAGCACAGAGACTGAAGAATCTACCCTACAGACCAAGTGGACCTACATGTTGTAGGACACACAGGACTGTTACTGAAATAGCTTACCCATGGTCTAGTTCTCATCCTCATCATCATAACGTGCAATATTAATTTAACTTGAATCATGTCATTACAACATTCTGCATTTCCTTGCCTCCAGTCCACATGATTAGTACACAACACTGGCATACCATATAATAGCAAAGAGTGATTCTGAATGTTACCAGGGACAGGGGAAAAGAACTTGACAGTT
The DNA here is from genome assembly GCF_030035675.1 of Rhineura floridana. Taxonomy (NCBI): domain Eukaryota; kingdom Metazoa; phylum Chordata; class Lepidosauria; order Squamata; family Rhineuridae; genus Rhineura; species Rhineura floridana. The sequence continues at coordinate 22,342,232 of NC_084493.1, read as the reverse complement.
TTCAGAGATAATGCCTTCCATAAAATGTGAACATACAGAAGGGGAAATTCTGTCTTTAAAAAGTTACTAGAACGAATAGGTTATCCAATAAAACAGATCAGCACTAAGTTCTGGAAATAAAGACTGCTATTCTCTGTGTGTGTGTGCGTGCGTGCGTGCATGTGTGTGGCGCTCACTATTATTTTTTTAAAATTAGGTCTATCAATACCTGTTTGCCAAGATAAATCAATGTAACTCTATATGCTGGGGGCAAACAAGGGATTTGCCATCATGCCCTGCATATAAACTTCCCAAACCCCAAAGCCACCTGGCCGTCTTTTGTTGGCATTAGATTGCTAGAACAGATGGCACTTGGTTTAACCTTGCAGAGCAATTTTTCTAGTCTTATGAAGTTTGGTATGTTCTTATCTCTGAGACTGAAAATTGAAAGTGAATTCACATTCTCACCATAATAATTTATTGTATGTAAAAACGTAAATGTACTGCCTTCAAGTTGATTCTGACTTATGGCGACCCTATGAATAGGGTTTTCCCGAGGCTGAGAGGCAGCGACTGGCCCAAGGTCACCCAGTGAGCTTCATGGCTGTGTGGGGATTCAAATCCTGGTCTCCCAGGTTGTGGTCCAGCACCTTAACCACTACACCACATTCTTTCTAGAAAAACTTTAGCCCTTATTACATAACTGGGGTCTGTCACACAAGAAATAAAACTGTTTTGTAAATATACTTGACATCAGGTAAGTATGGTAATTTTTCCCCCAGGAAGCTTTTCCCAAGGTGCTTTAGTTTGAAGGTGCGCCTAGATCCATCATGGTCACCAGACACCCACCTGATTTCAGTGGCTTGGAGCACCCATTACTAACTTTGGCTGGTGTGCCAACTACAGCTGATCCTGGACAGGGATAGTCTTGCCACAGTGGTCTATCACTGGAAACCTCAGGATTAAACTCCTCTAATGCGCTGTTGGCAACTTCATTATTAAATTCCTGCAATGTGCTATATGTGGGGCTACCCTTGTACCTGGTTCAGAAGCTGCGGCTAGTGCAAAACAAGTTACTGGAGTGTGTAGTGGGGCACCCAGATTTACACATATTGCACCAGTGTTGAAAGATATGCCCTGACTGCTTATTAGCTACTGGGACAAGTTCAAGGTTTGTTGTTGACATTTAAAGGCCTAAACACTTGGAACCAAGATACCTAGCAAACTGCCTCCCCGATACAGACCAAGCTGATGTTTACGACCTTCCAAGCAGACACTGCTGGTCATTCCACAACCAATGTAGTGTTATTTGGTGAAGTGAGCCTTCTCATTAATAGCACCCACCCTTTGGGTAATGTGTGTGGTGGAGACAACAAAGACCTTTCAACACCTCTTAAAAATGTGCATGTTAGCTTTCCTGGACTATGACTCTGAAATCATTCTGTTTTGTGCACTCCTCGGTTTTACTTGTGATATTTACTTTTGTTTGATTTTTACCTTGCTTTTATCTAGTTCTCAGGAAATTTTACTGATTGTTGTTGCTGTATGTTGTTTTATGTAAACCATTTTGAGGTGTTTATTATATCAAGTGGTATATAAGTTTAATAAATTAATAAAATGACTTGTGCAAAGAAAAACTAAACAAAGCATCTAGCAAGGAATTTAAGGTATTACTCCCTACCATCTGGATCCACAGTTAAAAATATAGTTACATATACATGAACTGAATGCATCTCCTTAGACTAGCCTTACTGTTTTAGAGAAAGCTGTGGTATGACACTGCTATAGATTCACAAATCTCTGGATTTTAAGAGCCTAATAGCAGAAACATAATATTGCCAACATTACTCTTGTCTTCAAAAACATAAGATGTGGGAAGCACGGTGGAACATGAGTCTGGATTTCTCTTTCATACTAAAAGGCTTTCACAACTGTAGGTCTAACTGAGCAAACTCAGGTGCTACAACATTTTGAACTGTGTTGAGAAACACAAACATTGCTATCTATATGACTCGTCTTAAGCAGAGGTAGCAAACGTTTTTTGGCCCAAAACCTGCATCCCTGCTTGGCATGTATGTGTGCATTTCTCTGGAGCCATGACAGCATGTCATGGCTCCAGACAAAGTGGACATAGCCCAAGTAGGTTTGTCCATCCCACAGTCTCTTGCAAGTGTGCATTCTCGTATTTTTTGTAAACCACTTACAGATTTTTAAAAATCAAGCGGTATATAAATTTTGTTATATAAAAAGTAAAATATAGCTGACACAGCTGAGCAGCAGCAAAGAGGGCACTTCTCTTTTGAGAATGTCAATTCAAGATGCTCATTACTTTGAGGCAACAACTCCAACACTGCTGGCTTCCACTTCCTGATAAGAAAGGCAACAAGCCATTAACAACTCTCTTCTTTGCAGAACACTCAAGAAATAGGAAAGAATGTTCAGTCTGCTCCAATGTTTCCCAGGTCCTGGCAATGATCACCAAGTGCTCAGGAATCACTGAAGCATTCCCTTCCATTCTTGAACACCCGGCAAATGATAGCTTCCAATAGCGATATGGATGGCACCACAGAGTCAAGTGGACAGATTCCATCACCGCAGGGAAATTATGTGGGATGCCCCAGGGCAAAATAAATGCTTGGATGCCTTGTTCCAGCAAGCTGGCAGTTCACCACCCCTACCTAAAGTTTGGTGCTAATCTCAAAACTTTGAGATCTGAGATTTTGAAATATTATACCCATGATGTGCAGTCAATTTTAGTGATATCCCTTAATAGAATTATTCAAAGACATTTTTTTAAAAAAGCTACTCCTAATTATGTTTAAAAACTAAAGCAAAAAAGGGGGAATAAGCAATGGATGTGAATGTAATTTTAATTATTTTTCATTCAGCCAACTCTAAACGAATTTTAAGTTCTCCTTCCAACAGATTGAACTTCTCAAATTATCGTAATTGAAAAATTTCTCACAAGCAACGCATTTTTGTATTGCAATACCCTTTCATAAACTAAACAAGTGCTTTACAGTATTTAGGCCTTGCTCATTTCAGATTCTCTTAAAAATCAGAGTGGATGAGCACTCAGGTTTGAAAAAAGATATTTGAGTCTTGAATTTTCCTGGCAACTTTTATTTCAGTATCTCCTAGACATACACATATTCAGCATTTTCTTCTCTTTCAAAACAAGTGGAGAGATCAAAGCAAAGAATTAAGTTTCATTCTGATGTCCCAATGTTCCATGGCTATATTACAAATAAACAGAATACTAAATGGTGGCAGGAAATCAAAGGCTTCAGTTCACTCTGTCAATTGAACAGCTAGCTGCCTTGAGGAATTTTATAACTTAAACAAAAAAGTCTGTACTATACAAATGTTTAATAACAATTTTATACAGCATCAGTATAAAATGTGTACAAATAATGAATCTTTTTTTATGGTCAAGTGACCAATAAACATAAGTACAAAGTCACAGCCTCAGATGAATCAATTATTATTTTTTAAAGGTAATAAGCTAGGAACTAAGGTCTAAGATATTACAACATTCAAATATACTGTCACCTGTTTGATAACAGATTGATTAGACCTTTCAAGGAAGATACTCAAAAGAATCTCTAAGGATCGACCAGGAAACCATCTCGCAAGGGGATAAATAATGTGTTCTAATGCAAATATTCATAACTAAAAACTTGTTTACACTATTCAGATACCTGAACTGACAATCCATGTTTAAACAAGTGGGGAATGTGTCATGCCACTACATACATGAATTACATTCTAAACTGTAGCAGCCCTGCATGCTAGAGATTATTCTCTTACGACATTTTGTATGCCAAGATGAAACTGAAGTCTGCTGATTTTAAATGCTCTTAATAACCTATCATAAATACATCATTTCTTAACCCCTTCTTCAGTAAACAAGTGTGAAACCTAAGTTTAAAAATTAAACAGAGTCAAAGATTACAGTTTTAAAACTTATTTTCGTGCATTGTAAAGGAAGGGAACTAATAAAAATATTTTTTGAAATAAGCTAAGGTTGAGAATCCTAGTTATTAAGGATTTATTTTCCTCACTTCTGCCTTTGCTTACTTAATTAACTTTGAATATATAAGCATTAGAAATTAATAAGGAATGATCTTACATCTCAAGGCAGGCCTACAAAATCCCAACAACTTATTCAGCCACCTAAACACAGGAAGCTGCCATCAAAACATCTAACTATGAAGCCTAGAATCAAGCTTCTGTCTGCAGACTCACCATGGGTTCCATTTCTTGGTTGTGGCTAGAGTGTTACGGAATTGTTTACAGGGTAACCCTTGCTTTGGTATTATGTCCTGATAATATAGCCAAGAATACCAACATGTGATCATATTTTGATTCTTAAAGTAAACAGGTCAGTTCAGAGTCTCACCAGCTGTTAACATCAAAGCAGCACTATTTCATCAGCATTTCTTTAAGATGTGGTTCAATAAAGTGTGGTTCTTCAATTAATGTGTCTGCTTTAAGTATGAGTGTCCTCTTCACACAAACAACAACTTTGGCAAACTGATAGCCACTATCCCCAGCAAATATAATTGTGCTTAAATTAATATGCCTTCAATCCTACTGGAATGGCTGTGTTTCAAGACGTCATTATTTGGACTATCCTGCTACTTGATGAACTTTGTCCTGTTGCTTGATGCAACCTGTTACCCAATAAAACCTGCAACAAGTTACCCACACAGTTTACCTAAGAGATAGGTATGGCACAGCTGGCAAATAATCTGAAGCTAAATCCAGGTAGCCTATGCTATAGATTACTCAATTATGCTATCAACATCTCGTAGACATTTATACAGACGTATCACTTGTGTATTTACAGAATTTATCACCTTTCTAATGACATTCAAAGTTAACAAAAACATTAACATAATATAATATGAATCTATCAAAACACCCTACCCTCTCCGCAAAAAATCACACTGGCTGACTTTGGGGCATATTTATACCCCAATGAGATTTCCAATGGAAGGATGGGATAACTTTGTCCCCCTCCTTCCCGAGACCATTTTTGTCTGTGTTGTTAGCACAGATGTGCTTGACAATACCAAAGGACCTTGAGCCAAAAACCCTTATTCAGAAGAGATAGAATTTTTCTGAGTAGTACACATTGACCCCTTTTCCAAGCATAATGAGTAAACAACACAGTTTCTGAGATATTTTTGGATCCCAGGTTTTTTTTTGTTTCCAGCAGGAAAAAATGTAAACTGAAATTTGGGGACATTATACAGGTAACAGTTTCTGACAATGCTCTAGAAGGACAGCCCAGTAGATCTACTCATGTGTAAATTACACAATAAAAGGCAGAAACTTGCCCCCAGACCTTTTTGCTAGGGTATTTTTGGACCCCAGTGTTTTTTCTTTGTCTGTTTCCAGAAGGAAATTGGTAAGTGGTAATTGGGTGAAATTTGGGGATGTTGTACAGATTAACATTTGTGACAATCATCTCTGAAGATCCACTAATGTGTCAATTACAGTAGGGCCCCACTCATACAGCAGGTTCCGTTCCAGGCCCCGGTCGAAAAGGAAAAACCGCCGAAAAGTGGGGACCTACTCACCTGTAGCGTGGGAGCTCCCCACCCTACAGCTGATGGCGTGATCGGCTTGAGCGCGGGGAGCTCCAGCTGCCGTGCTCCAGCTGTAACGTGGGGAGCTCCAGCTGCCGCACTCCAGCTGACAGCGATCAGCTGTAGTGCACGAGCTCCCCACACTACAGCTGATTGCTCCACTGGCACCGCCGTATTAGCGAAACGCCAAAAAGCAGGGCGCAGACAATCGGGGCCCTACTGTACACAATGAAAAGTGCACCTGAGGTCCAAAAGTATCCCACAAATCTGCATGAATACTACAAATGGTAGACACAACACAAGAAGAGCTGCAAGTTAACATTCCTGGCTATTATAACCATCATCTTTATTACAACTAATAATAGTAGTTCTGTATCCTGAAAAATTTCATAAGAAAGAATATAAAGCTTCCATGGAGCTTCTAGGAGGAGAGATAGGTACCATCTGCCTTGAAGGAAGTGGTGGTATATTCCCTTCTTAAGAAGACCTCCCTGGACTCAGAAATGTTAAACAACTATCGCCCAGTGGCAAATATCCCCTCTTGTGGCAAGGTGCTTGAGAAAGTGGTGGCAGTCCAGCTTCAAGCATGCTTGGAGGAAACTGGTTACTAGGATCCATTCCAGTCAGCCTTTTGGCCTGGCCCTGCCACTGAAACTATCTTGGTCACCCTGGTTGATGACATCTGTCAGGAGATAGATGGGGGAGTGCAACCCTGCTCAATTTCCTTGATCTCTAGCCAGCTTTTGATACTGTTGACTACAATATCCTTCTGAAGCGTCTCAGGAAGGTGGGGGCTGGGGGCACTGTGCTTCAGTAGTTCTGCTCATACCTCCAGGGTTGCTTCCAAAAAGTAGTTATGGGACGCTACTGTTTGACGCCATCGAAGCTGTCATGTGGTGTTCCACAGAGTTCCATCTTGTCCTCCATACTATTTAACATCTGTATAAACCCACTGGGAGCTGTCATCAGGAGATTTGGAGTGAGGTGTCATCAATATGCAGATGACACCCAACTCATGCTCTCTGTCCCATCTGAATTGGGAGAGGCAGTTGAGGTGCTGGGTGCTTGGAGGCGGTGAAGGGTTGGAGGTGGATGTGAGGCAGAATCCTGAAAAGACAGAGGTGTTATGTGTCCAGAGTTCTCATGTCTGGGAGGTGAGGAGGTGCCCTATTCTGGACAGAATTGCACTCCTTTGGAAGCAGCAGGTTTGCAGCTTGGGGTGCTCCTCAATCTAACGTTGTCAGTGGAGGCTCAGGTAGCTGTAGTGGCTAGGAGTGCCTTTTTCCAGCTCTAGCTGGTTCGCCAGCTTCACCCCCTTTTGAACAGAGATGACTTGGCAACAGTACTCCATGCTCTGGTAGCTTTCATATTGGATTATTGCAATGTGTCCTACATGGGGCTGCCCTTGAAGACAACTTCAAAAACCTACCTCTTCGCCCAGGCATTTTAAATGCATTTTAAGCTTAAACTTTGTAATTTAAATTCTTATTTTAATTTTTTAATCTTATGCTTAACATGTTTTATAACTGTATAATGAAATTCACACTTGCTCGTATTTTAAACGTATCTTATTCTGTTGTACACCGCCCTGAGAGCTCAATGCTATAGGGCGGTCTAAAAATGTAATTAAATAATAATAATAAATAATAAATAAATAACTTGGAAGCTTCAACGGGTCCAAAATACAGCAGCCAGATTACTGGCCAGTTCATTTCTGAGCCCAATTCAAGGTGCTCACACTAGTGTTTAAAGCTATAAGTGATTTAGATCTCAAATATCTGAAAGACCCTCTCCTTTTGGGTGTTGAGATCAACAGAGCGGGTGGAGGAAACTCAGAGGACTGTGGTCCAGAAGAGGGCATTCTCTATGGCAGCTCCTAAGTTGTGGAGCTCCCTCCCCACCAAGGTGCATCTGGTGTAAACAGTACAGTTTTAGGCAAATGCTGAATATCCACCTCTTTACCCTGGCCTTTGACACTTGAGACCTGTACTTTTAGGGCCCACTATTTTTGGACTTTAGGTTGTTTTAAATTTGTCTTTAATGTTATATTTCTAAATTGTTGTAACCTGTCCTGGGAGCTTTGGGTGAACAGTGGATGATGATGATGATGGATAATAATAATAGTCTAAAACAGACAATGTGTAGAGGCTAGAAAGGGATGAATGCATGCAAATTTCAGTTATACCTATTTAATTTGGTTACAGATGAGGAGGAATAAAGGTTATGAAAAACCTGGGTTTTGAGAAAGTATTTGAAGGAAGGCAGATCAGCACACATGTCCAGTGAGGGAGTTCCATACACAGAGGGGGAGAAGTAAGGGACAAAGACTGAGACATTACACCGCAAGTCATGGACCCAGATACAATGGGAAACAAAGCCAGAAAGTATGGCAGTGCCAAGATGCAACAGAGAAAGACGAAGAGAAGGTGCTGCAGAAGTCAAGCCTGGCACGAGCCAGTTTCAGCTGAGGAGATGGAGAAGAATGTATCAGTTATTTGGGGAAAGGGCTGTAGCTCAATGGTAGAGCATCTGCTTTTCATGCAGAAGGTCTTGGGTTCAATCCCTGGCATCTCCAGGTGGGAGTAGGAGAAAATCCAGCTGAAACCCAGGAGGGCCAATGCCAGTCAATGGAGACAATACTGGGGTAGATGGACCAATGGTCTGACTAGGTATAAAGGCAGCTTCCTAAGTTCCTTCCTATTTACAATGCTATATAGCAGGGATGGGGACCCTTTTTTCAGTTAAGGACTGCATTCCCTTAAGGGTAATCTGTCAAGAGTCACATGTTGATGATGGGTAGGGCTAAAGCCAATGGTTGCCAGGGACACCCCCTTTTCTTTCTATCCACCCCCATTCTCCTTGTCCAGGAGGCTGTCAGGGCAAAGTCAGATTGTTCCTGGAAGAGATCTGAAATAATGCTCCTCTTTCATCACTCCATCCATTTTTTTCTCCTCACTGTCCTTCCATCTCTCTTATACACACACACACACACACAAATGTCAATGTCTCTCTCTCCCCCCCCCGATGGAAATAATCCTATATAAAAAACCCTGCCCCATTAGTCATTCATTAAAATATATATTACTTTGAGTGCCACTAGTGCCATCTGAGGGAAGATTAGTTGACATCACAAATAGGGGATTTTCTGTGCTGGCTGTGTCAGCTCTTTATCTTACTAATTGTTTTATTACAGTTTCAGCATGGAATTTTAATGTTTTAATTGTATTATTTTTTAGAGGTCCTTTGAAGTCCCCATGGTCAAAAAAAGCAAACATATAGACTAATACTTGTGTTTCTTCTAGCAGCTTTATAAACAAAATATTCTCCAGAACAAAGTAAAACAAAGTAACACTTTTAACATATCAAATTCAAAATGAACTGTTAATTCTTACAGGTTATATTTATATGTAGATCCCAGGTATTTGACAAAATTCCACTAATGAAAAATGTTCATACACAACAGGCTAATCCTCACTGAAAGAAAAAAAAAGCTTGCATCAGCTGAGTACCCTGAGAAAGAAAGTATTGGTGTGAATCCATCTGGCTACAGACTGAAAAACAGAAGCATGTTGATTTGTAAAGGAAAGCTCTTTTGACAACCAGAGCGCTTGAAAAAAAAGTTACTTGTTTTTAAATAACTGTCTATGGGTAGATGCCCTTTTATAACTGCAAATGAAGCAGATGACATTGATTGAGTGTTAACTCCCTAGGATACCAGGGTAACGTGCAACCTCTCCCCTTCTCCTTAACAAGAGAAATTATGGTTTTCAATAGAATACTCTGCATGGGTGGCTGAGAAGCATGTTCTTTAATTAATGTCAAGAAACCTAAATACAGGTTGTCAATTTTTAGACACAGATTTAGCTTTTAGTTAAAAGGAATAGTATTCTGGGTTTGGCCTGCTACGCTTTTATATCTTATGAAATGAAAAATCATTAGTGAAAGAATTCTGTAATCATGGAGTTAGAAGGTATTTACAACTAAGTTATTTTTCTTTGTGAGACTAGCTATAGAGATGTGAAGGCCTGGGAAAAAACCAGAAAGATTCAGAAAAAACTTTTTTCCCTTTCTTTCCAAAGCCTTGTTTTTTTCTGAAAAATTGAAAAAATTGAAAAATATGAAGAAAAAATGGATTATGGAATGTTTTATTTTAGCATGATGAATAAAATGTTCCACTGAATCTTGGTCCCCCCTTTTTCTCAGTTCTTTTTATGGGAATTGGTGCTTTATGTCTGCTTGACACTGTGGAGGACTTTTGTTGTTATGTGCCTTCAAGTCGATTTCAACTTATGGCAACCCGATGAATCAGCGGCCTCCAATAGCATCTGTTATAAACCACCTTGTTCAGATCTTGTAAGTTCAGGTCTGTGGCTTCCTTTATGGAATCAATCCATCTCTTGTTTGGCCTTCCTCTACTCCTTTCTGTTTATCCCAGCATTATTGTCTTTTCTAGTGAATCATGTCTTCTCATTATGTGTCCAAAGTATGATCACCTCAGTTTCATCATTTTAGCTTCTAGTGACAGTTCTGGTTTAATTTGTTCAAGCACCCAATTATTTGTCTTTTTCGCAGTCCATGGTATGCGCAAAGCTCTCCTCCAACACCACATTTTAAATGAGTTATCTGCTTTTTTCACTGTCCAACTTTCACATCCATACATAGAGATTGGGAATACCATGGTCTGAATGATCCTGACTTCAGTGTTCAGTGATACATTTTTGCATTTGAGGACCTTTTCTAGTTCTCTTATAGCTGCGCTCCCCAATCCTAGCTTTCTTCTGATTTCTTGACTATTGTCTCCTTTTTGGTTAATGACTGTGCCAAGGTATTGATAATCCTTGACAAGTTCAATGTCCTCGTTGTCAACTTTAAAGTTACATAAATTTTCTGTTGTCATTACTTTAGTCTTCTTGACGTTCAGCTGTAGTCCTGCTTTTGTGCTTTCCTCTTTCACCTTTTTTTAAAATTGTTTTTTGCCTGCTCCTCATAAACTGGCAAAACCAAAGAGGTTCTTACAGTTCAGGTGTTCCTTTCAGTTCAGGAGCTTGTAGCTTCATTTGTTACAAAAAAAAGTAAAATTTTTAAAAAGTAAATTCAATTCGTAATAATTGTTTGAATAAAATATGCTTTTAATATACCAAATGTGGTAATTTTATGCCAAACCAACTTGTACATAATTACATTTTATGTTCCTGAAGTGACAAAGTGACTTTCAATCTGTAAAAAGTGCTAATATTGCATTTTTTCCAAAACTTTCAATTTTTTTCCCATGGCGTCAAAATTTCTGGGAATTTTACATCTCTTACTAGCTATACATATTCAAAGTGCATTCTGGCACTTCTTGATACTGTTGATATTTTATTGGCAAAGCACTATTTAAGGCAATATTTTTAGATTCCCCTTTAGAAATCATGGGCTCTGCCTTGGCCCCTAGTTTTGTTTTCCGAGCCCACCTGCACCCCTAGAAAAAGTTACTATTCACCATACTGGACAGAAATAATTAATATTCAGACTACTTCTTGGACTGGACAGAAGAAATGAATATACAGATTGCCTCTGGATAAGTACTTTTGCTTGAAGTTTTTCCTTCAAGAGCCTTTGTAAATATAAATTGCAAATTCTGATTCACACATGAAGGTCCAGATGCATGCAGAAATCCTTTGTACAAAATTAAGATCACAGAAGGGCTTGTTGGCTCACTGAAAGTATTTAGAAACCTCTTAAAATCACATTAAACACTTAACCCATGGTTCTAATTTTAAAAGTGGAACAAATGGTACAAGATACCTCTAGGTATTCAAACATATTGGAAGTAGAGATCTAATTGACAAATATATCAGTTTAGCACAATATAAAATGTTAGGTCCTTGATATCTTTTGCTGAAGAAGATTCTATTCGCGTTCAAAACAAACAAAAAACCATGGTTTAGTGTTGCAATAATGAGCTGGAGAGCACTTTGAGGTAATGCACCCCTCTCCCCCCTCCTCCTTTGGTACAGCTGTAAGACAGAACTGGAAGGTTTCACTTCTGTTTAACTGCAGCTTGACACCTGAACCTGGATAAACTGTAGTCAATCTTAGCTATTATTTGTTGTTGAAATAAGCCAACTTCAAATTTTGGTTTATGAAGTTGGCTTGTTTCAACAAACCATAGTTTAAGATTAATCAGTTTAGAATTCAGACAGAATGCTAATCTAAAACAGAAGTGGAAGCCTCCAATGTCCTCCTCAGACTGCTTAGGAGCAAAGGTGAGGAAGGAGCAAGCGACCCCAAGCTCATTTTCATGATTTAGCATTACATTCTAATGTAATGCCTTTTTTCAGTACATGGCTTCATGAAGGCTGAAGCTATCATCCAGACTGGGCTGATGTGCCTTTGGTCAGTTTGTTCATATGATCAATGAATTTGAACACTATCAGTTCATCTTTCTTTTCCCTGTCTCTCACCGCTATATCTCTTAATTTGTCTTGATAAAAGTGTCAGTCCCTGAAAACTGTTACATATTTCCACATCATTTTTATTCCTCCCACAATCCATATTTCTGTCCATACATATGCCTGACACAATATATAATGAAATTAAATATAAGAACCACAAAGATTACTGTGATATCATTATTCCATCTTTACACCACTTTTTCAATGCCTGCTAAAAACATTTTGTGTAGGTAACCCTACCCAGACATGTAATTTTATTATATTTGTCCTTAAGATTTGTTGATTGTATCTATTTTTTGATAAAAAATTACAGTAGGGCGCCACTCATACAGAAGGTTCGGTTCCAGACCCCCGCCAGAAAGCGAAAACTGCCAAAAAGCAGATCAGCTGTAGCGTGGGGGTCTGGAACCTAACCCGCTGATCACACCAGAGGAGGAGAAGATCAGATCTTCCCCTCCTCGGGCATGATCAGCTGGAGTGCGCGACTCTGACTGCCCCCGAAGAGGAGATCAGCTGTAGCACGCTACAGCTGATCTTCCCCTCCTCCAGTGCGATCAGCTCAAGAGGGGGCGTCTGATCGTGCCAGAAGAGAAGATCAGATCAGCTATAGTACACTACAGCTGATCTTCCCCTCCTCCGGCGTGATCAGCTGGAGTGCGGGGAGCTCCAGCCCCCCTCCAGCTGATCACCCTGCTGGCGCCATATTAACGGAATGCCAAAAAGTGGGGCACTGAGAAGCAGGGCTCTACTGTACCTCACCCAGGGGGAGGAGCCATCCCATCCTCCTGAGCAACTGGAAGAGCAAGGATGGCACCTCGGCCCCCATAAGAAAAAACTGCCTAGGCAAACTCATAAAAAAGGAACAGTCCCCCACATTGACATCGCTGATTCCCTGAATTAGTTTGACTGAGGACACTCGCTGCCCTCATAAAAAACGCCAGGGAACTATGCAGAGAAAGTAACAGAATGTTAATAAAGAGACAGAGTAGATAATGCCATGAAATCCCCAGAGGCCCTTACTACCTCCCCCACATGTAGGGCACCAGCAGAAGCCGCTAGGATCTAGCATGAATAGACTAATGGCACTGGAATGAAGAGATGGGAGAATGCCCTCCAGGAACCCCTGGGAAGAGAAATTCACAGTAAGAATTTCCATTTATTCCCCAGTGGTTCCTGGAGGGCATTCAGCTTCTTGGGATGTACCAGAGCACAATGACCTCCTGGGCAGGATTCCGGGTGCCAACAAGTCATGCATGAACTACTCTTTGCAACACCCTCCTCCCAAAGGCTGCACCCGTCGAGGCCCAGGAATCAATTTTGTAGTGTTTGGAGAACATATGCAACGAGGCCCGTTGGCCACTCAACATATATCGTCAAAGCGGAAGTAGAAATCCCCCTCAATGAATGGGCTGCAAGTCCCCCCAGTGGCAATTTCCCCAGTGTCTAGTAAGCCTGAACAATGGCCTCCTTGAGCCCCCTAGAAATTGCCACCTAGAAACTTTCCTTCCCCTGGTCACCTCACCGAAGGAAACAGAGCCTAGTTTTCCTGAACCCAGACATCCTGTCTAGGTAGAAATGAAGAGCTCTGCACACATCCAGGGAATGCTAGGCCTGTTCTCTGGAGAAGTGGGATTTGGACAGAATGAGGGAAGAACCACCTCTTGCACCCTGTGAAATACAGAGTTAATCTTAGGAATAAAAGACACATCTGGCCTCAGGACTACCCTGTCCTGGTGAAAAATACACAGCTGTGGATCAGACAAAAGAGCCCGCAGCTCTGACACCCTGCATGCTGATGCTGACAAGAAAAACTGTCTTGAGTGTCAGGAACTTCTCATCGTACGCAGCCAGAGGCTCAAAAGGCTGCCCCATCAAGGCAAAAAGATCCCAGTTCAGGTTCCATGTAGGAAACCTATGAATCACTGGAGAATTCCAGTGCCCCACACTCCGAAGGAAGCAACGACACAAGGGACGTGTGGATAAAAAAGGATCCCCTTTGCAACCCAAGATACTGCCAATGGCAGCTGCCTGCCGTTTCAGGGTATTAGAGCGGAGCCCTTTTTCCAACCCCGCCTGCAAAAGAAGCCCAGTACATCCACCACTTTCCTGGAGGCCAGGTCCCTCTCATTGGTCCGAAACCACTCCACGAATGCTTTCCACATACAACCGTAAGTCCTATAAGTGGAAGCCTTCCTAGAGGCCAGCAGAATATCTAGAAACACCCCAGAGAACCCCAACTCCTCTAGTCAGCCCCACTCAGCCTCCACGCAGTCAAGCGAAAGAGCTCTAGGCACAGATGAAGAAATGACCCCTGCCCGAGCAGGTCCAATCTGAAAGGAAGACACCATGGTTCCTGAACAGACAGGTTCCTGAACAGACAGGTTCCTGAACAGACAGGTTCCTGAACAGTGCAGGAGCTCCAGAAACCAGGGTTTCCTCAGCCAATAAGGAGCTACTAAGATAACCTCGGCCTGTAACTGTTGGATGCACCTGACAGTCTTTAACAGGAGAGGAAAGGGGGGAAGCGTAAAGTAACCCCCCCCGCCAATCTGCCGTTGGAGCATCCTATTCCTGTGCCTCCGGATGCTGAAAGTATGTGAAGAACCTTTTGAGTTGGGAATTCTGGTGCGACTCCAAAGCACCTGATGATCTGGCAGAATACTTAGGGGTGAAGTTGCCACGTCTCCTCCAGTAGCAAGGCCCTACTCACAGGACTGTGGAGTCGGAGTCGTGGAGTCGGGAGCAATTTTGGGTGGAATAGGAAGTAATGTACTGACTCCAACTTCAAAATAAAATTAATTTATTAATATTAATACTAATTTATTGCTATTAATACTAATTTATTAATATTAATACATTAAAATACATTTGCCATTTATGAAGGAGTCGGACAGTAGAAAAATAAAGGAGTCGGAGTCGAACGTTTGACATACCGACTCCACAGTCCTGCCTACTCAGTCAATCTGCTGTCACATTTTGTATTCCTGCTACATGCTCTGCCTTTAGCGACCTGAGATGAAACTCCGCCCATTGGAGAAGATGGGCTTCCTTCGCCAGAGCACTTGACTTTGTTCCCTCCTGATGGCCAATATATGCCTTGGTCACCACACTGTTGGTCCGCACAAGGATGTGGGCTTCTGTGACATTATTTATTTATTTATTTGATTTATATCCCACCTTTCCTCCCAGCAGGAGCCCAGGACAGCATATGGTGCAAAGTTCAGCAGTTCCAGTCTCACTGCTCAGAGCTCCAGCCAACTGATGCTCTGGTTCAGCTCCCTGGCCGCCCACACTCCTTGTGCCACATGGGACTCCAGATGCACCCCCCAACTGTATAAACTGGCATCCATCATGAGAACCTTCTTTATCAGCATCTCCAGACTCACTCCTGTCAGCAGTCTCTAGGAAGACATTCACCACCACAGCTCTTTGCATAGCAATGAGCTGATTGGGACCTGCATCTTGTGGGATTGAGTAATTTGGTTCTGGAAGGGTAGGAGCACTTGTGGCAGGGGATGGGAATGAAAACAGGCTCAGCTCACCAGATCCTGACAGGAAACCAGCATTCTCTGGAGTTTTGCCAGGTCCATCAGTTCTACCACCCTGGATGAGATCACCTTTGTTGTGAGCTCCTGGAACTTGGCCACATACTCCTGAGTGAGCCACATGCTGAACTGGGCAGAGTCTATCTGCACCCCTAGATGTGTGATGCTCTGCGTGGGCTCCAGGGCGTTCTTCTCAAAGTTCACCACAAAGCTGTGGCTGGTAAGACAGGACAGGGTGGTCTGAACATTGCTTTGACATTGGTCCCTTAATGGGGCTGACAAGAATGTCATCAAGATATGGGTGAACCCGCAACCCCAAGGTCCTCAGATGAGCCAACCTTGGTGAATACCCTGGGTGTGGAAATCAGACCGAAGGGAAGAGCCCTGTATTGTTAGTGCTTGTTACCATAACAGAAACGAAGGAATTTCCTGTGCCCTTGTTGGATTGGGATGTGGAGGTGTGCCTCCATCAGATCTATGGACGTCATCCAATTGCTGTGATTGATGGCCTGATATGGATTTCAAGGTTTCCCTTTTGAATTTCTTGTAGGCAATCCTCCAGGTGAGCCATTTGAGGTCTAAAATAGCCCATACCTTTTCCATTCTTTTTTGGGACAAGAAAGAAAATTGAGTAAATTCCCCAGGTCTGTTCCCAATCTGGTACTCGTGTTCCACTGCACTGATGTCCAGGAGATTGTATAGCAGTGAGGAATGCCCTGTGTTTGTCCAGCTTGGTTGACTTTGGGGTCTGACAAATTTCTCTCTTGGATGCCTTGAAAATTCCAAGGAGTAGCTTGAGGAAACTGTTGCCAGAACCCAACTATTGGATGTTGAGGAGGTCCATGCCACCTTGAAGTCCAGTAGGCGTCCCCCTATCATTCCTTGGGGAACTGACATCTTGGCGTCAGGAGGACTGCCCCTTCTTTGCTCCCTTCTGGAAATTTGATTGGGGGGAGTGTGGAGATGGATGGGATCTTGACTGGTTGGAACTCGTGTACCTATCTGGTCTCCCCCACAGAACCTTGTATCCTGTTGATGTGTTCTGGCGAAGGAAAGGCTTTGAGCTCCAAAAAGGCTGAGTGTGCTTGGTCTTATGTTTGTCCTTCTTGGCCCCTGGCAGAGCCGTCTGTTTGTCCCGAGTCTCAATGAATTCAGTGGTTCCCCAAAAAGTTTGGCTCCTCCAAAAGGAGAGTTGGCAAGACAGCCCTGGGATCCAGGGTTAACATGCCAATGACGAAGCCATAGGTTGCGCCTCACCACTGTGCTGGAAGCCATTGACCTAGCATTGAACATCATTGCATCCTGCGTGGCATCTGCTTGGAAAGCTGCTGCCAGAGAGATCTTTTTCAGACCATCTTTGATGCTCTTAGGAACATCCTCTCTGCTGGCTAGCTCGTCCACCCACATATCTGCTCTAGCCAACACTGAAGCAGCTGCGGAGGCTCTGAAGGAGGTGCCTTGTGCTTCAAAGCCCCTGTGCAGTGCCACCTCGACCCTCTTGTCGCAGGCATCCTTAGGTTTCCCTTTCCCCTCCGTAGGAAGAACCGCAGAGAAAGGAAGAGCGACGACCAGCTGTTCCACTGCTGATGTAGAAGCTGTTCCATTACTGCAGGTGCAAAGGAGTAATGCTTATTCACCAGCTTGTGCATCAGTATGTTTACCTGGAGTCACCCACTCTGCTAACCACAGCTTATGAAACAAAACCGGGAAAGGGAGAGTAGCTATTGTGGGATGGCCTTCTGGGAAAGTGGATTTAGATGCCTTGGAGGAAATAGAGGCAGCTGGATCAACCTCCTTGGACTGCTCTTCAGGTAATTCCAGGAACCAGCTGGTTTTGCCAAGAATTGCTGGAAAAACCTCTGCTGGGAAGTCTCTCCCATGGGGGGGCTTCCAATTGCTCCTCAGAGAGCTCCCCCTCCTCTCTGTTGTCTGATGATGAAGAGTGACCTGAACCTGAAAGAAGCCGCGGGGCAGTAGCAGTCTTAGAATCATAGAACAGTAGAGTTGGAAGGGGCCTATAAGGCCATCGAGTCCAACCCCTTGCTCAATGCAGGAATCCAAATCAAAGCATTCCCGACAGATGGCTGTCCAGCTGCCTCTTGAATGCCTCCAGTGTCAGAGAGCCCACTACCTCTCTAGGTAATTGGTTCCATTGTCGTATGGCTCTAACAGTTAGGAAGTTTTTCCTGATGTCCAGTCGAAATCTGGCTTCCTGCAACTTGAGCCCATTATTTCGTGTCCTGCACTCTGGGATGATCGAGAAGAGATCCCGGCCCTCCTCTATGTGACAACCTTTTATGTACTTGAAGAGTGCTATCATATCTCCCCCCCAGTCTTCTCTTCTACAGGCTAAATATGCCCAGTTCTTTCAGTCTCTCCTCATAGGGCTTTGTTGCCAGTCCCCTGATCATCTTTGTTGCCCTCCTCTGAACCCGTTCCAGTTTGTCTGCATCCTTCTTGAAGTGCAGAGACCAGAACTGGACACAGTACTCAAGATGAGGGCTAACCAGTGCTGAATAGAGGGAAACTAGTACTTCACGCGATTTGGAAACTATACTTCTGTTAATGCAGCCTTATAGCATTTGCCTTTTTTGCAACCACATCACACTGTTGGCTCATATTCAGCTTGTGATCAACGACAATTCCAAGATCCTTCTCACATGTCGTACTGCTGAGCCAAGAATCCCCCATTTTATAACTGTGCATTTGGTTTCTTTTTCCTAAGTGTAGAACTTTGCATTTATCCCTGTTGAATTTCATTCTGTTGTTTTCATCCCAATGCTCCAGCCTAAGTTTAAGGAGAAGCCACGATCCGCTGTGGACTCAGTTGCTGCCACTGCGCCTCTCCTCTTGGGCGAGAAGGCGCAAACTATGCCACCAGCCAACTCCCTCCTTGCAGGTTCCTAGGCCCTCTAAGTGCTCCCAAACCTTTCATCCTTAGCTGGTGAATTTCAGAGGGGAAGGGGGAGGAAGGGGGAGGGAGGGGGAGAAGGCTAGAGAGTAAAGATAAGAGGATTTAAAAAAGACAAAGAAGCAAGGAAAAATGAGAAAAGGTGAGGAATCTAACAAAAGAAGATAAGCTGGCTCTTAAGGAGCTCAGCTAGACCCTGATGGTCCACTGCTAAAGCAGGGCCAGTTTGGAGGACAGGATGGCTCATCCCCTGGGTGAGGTAATTAGAAGATTGGACCCTGCCTGTCGCACCAGTGGGAGGTGCCATCCCAAAAAGCTGAATGCCCTCCAGCAACCACTGGGGAATAGCCACCCCTGGCCCAGCCAGCAAAAAGTACAACTAAGAGAAATGGTGGTACAGAGCTTGTGCTCCCATAATTAGCATGCAAACAGTGACATTTCACTCTTAGGAATTACAAAGAAGCCACAGACAGCTTCTCAAGAAGCATTCATTCCTTTATCTACATTCCTTCTGAGCATGTAGTTGGTGCAAACTGTAGTACTTTTCTCCCACAGATACAACTTGGAATAACTGAGTGTCTTAAAGGTTATGGTTTCAAACTGCAGGGAACTACTTATTATTTATTTATTAGATTACTATCCTGCCCTTTCTCCCAGTAGAAGCACAGGGCGGCACTTTAAAACTTTTGAAATTATACAAACCTCCATGGTCTCCAGCAGGAAAAACAATCCCAAAGGCAAGCAGAGAGAAGCAAAAGTAAGTGTTTTAATCTAAAACCAAGGTGAAGTCATACAACAGCAAAAATGGTATCAGTAAGATTTCACTATACTATACAAGTAACAGCGTTAACTAGTCAGGGACATGTCAAATTCATTAGTAATAAGATTTGCAAGAAGCAGGACAAAGGCATGATTCATAAAGACTTCCATCTTTGTTCCCTCTGTGCTCTAATATAACATCACAGCCACCAGATGGCACCAAACACACTTCTTTATATATGCAATGATCTCAAGGGAAAAATGATCTTGCACTACTATAAGGCTGCTCCTTCACGAACAGAGTGTCAAACTCCTAGATGCCATTCCCTAATATAGAAAGTTCAGTCACTGAATAAACTAATGTATTGTTGGTCTGGAAGCCTACTTTAATTTTTGCATTGATATTTCTAGTTCCTCCTCTCCTAAAAACTCAGGACGAGTAATAATATAAGTATAGTATATACCTTCTGTATTTGTAGGCTCTTCTCCAAAATGGGAAAATTAAAACAGCTAACATACAAATCCCCCAAAAACTAAACATATATTGAACTGCATATTGGGAAAATTGTATAGATGTTATGAACATGAGAATATGCCTCACCTGGTTGGCCACTGTGAGAACAGGATGCTGGACTAGATGGGCCGCTGGCCTGATCCAGCAGGCTCTTCTTATGTTCTTATGCCTTACACAGTATGAGTTAAAACTTGGTTCATGTAACCGAGATGACTATTCTTGATAGAAGCTCTCAGGAGTGTCACAGAGGGGGCTTTCCCAGTACTACTAGCAGATACCATTTAATTGGAGGTACTTCGCATACAAAAATTCCCACTATGTGCTATACAGGCGGGCCCCACTTATAGGGCGGGTTCCGTTCCGGACCCCCGCTGTAAAGCGGAACCCCATTGGATATAATGGGGCATGTCACGCGAAAAAAGGGCAAAATCAGCTTTAAAAAAGTGAAATCAAAGCTGCCGCATTAGCGGATCGCCAGGAAGCGAAGCGCTGGGAAGCGGGGCCCTACTGTACCACTAAGAACCACCACACCCCAGGTTGAGGAAGAAACATCTTAGTTGGACACAGAATTGTGAGTACAGATGTGCTGCACTCATGATTTCCCAGCCTGATGCAGCAACCAGCACTGCATACACATAGCCCTGTTACTATATTACAATATTGCAATCAGCTATTTTGGAGAGGGCCAGCATTCACACCCTTGCAGCAATCAACAGCAGTTCTGTTTTGGTCTGTTAGCGATCCCTTTACATGTTTTTACCACAGCCCAGCAACTAGAAAAATATTTTTTAGGATATGTTTTTGAGGAATGGAGTCTTCAAGTGGAGACAAAGGCCTATAATCAAATGCCAAAAATTTAGAGAATACCTAGCAGTCTAATAAGTGAATAGGGGCAGAAATTTTGGAACAACCTCAATCTCTCATGGGTAGGGAGAGGAATTATATGCACATAGTTGGCCTCCTTCCCCAATAAAAAAAAAAGAGCTGAAGTGCTCCATGAGTGAAGCAGCTGGTATTCAGCCTGCTTCTCTTCATCTGGCTGTTGATTCTAGAAGCTTATCCCACCATAGCAGCTAATTCTGACTGTGGTAGGAACAATCCATGCTCCAAGCACAGATGGCCCTTCACTAGATTATGACCCAGACATCAAGAAACATTAGTACTGTAGTTTGAATATCTGGAATATTTACAAAAAACCTTTTATTTGGCACCTCCATGCATCCATTTACTTCCCTGTAAAGGCTATAAAAGACAGCCAACTTTCTATGCAGTAGTTCATGCTCTGGTAACTTCTAGATTGGATTACTGTAATGCGCTCTACGTAGGGCTGCCCTTGAAGACAGTCCGGAAACTTCAGCTAGTGCAAAACGCGGCAGCCAGGTTGTTGACGGGGACCGATCGGTTCGCGCATATAACACCTGTCCTGGCTCGTTTGCACTGGCTACCTATCTGTTTCCGAGCCAGATTCAAGGTGCTGGTGTTGACCTATAAAGCCTTACACGGCGTGGGACCGCAATATCTTGTGGAACGCCTCTCCCGCTACGAACCTACCCATGCACTTCGTTCAGTATCTAAGGCCCTCCTCCGGGTACCAACCCATCTAGATGCCCGGAGGACTGTTACTAGATCTAGGGCCTTTTTCTGTAGTGGCCCCCGAATTGTGGAACAGCCTACCTGAAGAGATCTGCCTGGCGCCTACAGTACTTTCCTTTAGGCGCCAGGTTAAGACCTGGCTATGCTCCCAGGCATTTTAACGTTTTAATGTTTATGTTTAATGTTTTAGCTTAAATTTGCTGATACTCGTTATAGATTTTATTGTAACATTGTATTTTAATCTTGTTGTACACCGCCCAGAGAGCTACTAGCTATGGGCGGTTTATAAATGAAATGAAATAAATAAATAAATAAATATGCACACACATGAATGTTACAAGCGGCTGAATAGTGCCATTAATGCAGGGGGAATGCAATAAAATTCACAACACTTTATGTCCTACAGACACAGATGAAGCATAGTAAGCAATGCCAAGTCTGGATCTGCTGCCTACCTTGCCAGTCTCTCATGCCATACAGAGGGAGATCAGCTGGATTTGTTCAGATATGACTTGCCTCCCTTTAATTGAGGTATACAGAACAAGCAACATTCTGTATGGCAAACTCTCTTCAAAGTACTATTCCATTTACACTGCATCTCATGTGACTGCGTAGTATCACTGCTAGAGATGGACAGATCCAGTATGAAGTTCACATGTGTTTATTCATAAGTTCATTCCACACCATTTCTGCATTTTTTAAAAAAAATCATATCTAAATACACATTTAAGAATTTTATTACAAAATACATATTTAAGGGTGTAGTCTATAGAAATGCATGCATTGCTAAATGTCTTTTAATCTACAATATACATCTTGAATGATTGTATCGCAAAATTTGTATAAGTGCGAAATCTGAAGGGTAACTATGTTCTAAACTGTGTATTAGTCCACATGCAAACAGAGTCTGCTTAAAAATGTAGACTAAACAAAATTCTCCTCTATCCCTAAACTCCAAGTGTTCAACACACAACAGTGGTATATAACATGTTTTAATAAATACATAGATCTTGCAATATTTACTGAAGGTCACTGATATCAAGCCAGGCCTCTGATAGGCAGGCACAGCAAGGAAAGTGTTCTAAGGATCCTTTACCTGAACATTAGGGGACATCAACTGCCATAATTCTTGTGAAAATGCATATGGAATAAGGAGATCAGTCTCCTTATCAAAAGTGAACTAAAACACTGCAGAGCAGAAATATAAATTAAGAATACAGAAGCAGCAGCTCTGCTGGATCAGACCAGAAGCCAATCTAGTTCAGTTTTCTGTTTCTCAAAATGGCCTACCTGATGCCTATGGGAAGACCACAAACAGGATATGAGGGCAACAGCACTCTCCCACTCATGATACCCAGTAAAGAATATTCAGAGGCACCATCGTAGCTAGTAGCCACTGATAGCCTTATTCTCCATGAATGTATCTTATCCCTAAAATTTTTAAAGCCATCTGAGGCTACATTCCTTACCATGTCTACTCAGAAATCTTATTAAATTCAGGTGGTTTAAGACCTTCTGAACAAGTAGTAACCACTACATCTTAATTACATGTAAATTATGCATCCTATGAAGTAGCCCCTTGTATCAGTCCTGTGCCTTCTGTCAATTATTTAATAACTCTAAGTTCTGGTACTACAAGAATTTCTGAATTCACTCCCTCTACCCTATTACTAAATTTACAAGGCCTTATACCCCAGCTAGTCATCTTTTTTTTTAAAAAAAGCACCCATATTTTTCTTAAGCAAAGTGTAGCCATTTGATCATTTTAGCTGTCATTTTCTGAACCTTCCTCTAATTTAGTATATCTTTTTTTGAGATGGGTTAACCAGAAATAAGGTATTGAGATGTTTGCATTTTGACATATTTGTAGCGCAATACAATATCTCACAGAGGAGGTCAGGTCTCCTGCTTCCCTGGTGCATTCACTAGTTACCCAATTTCCCTGCTTTTTAAAGTTTGATAGAAATATCTGGGGGCTATAGGTACATTCTTAAACAGCAAGGTTTTTTGCCTATTAGTGAATTTCCCTGCTTTTTAGTCCGGGAGGTAAGAAATGGGATCCTGTGCAAGCTTGCTGAGAATGGATTGATCATTTGCATGCTTATTGAGTTCAGTGGGATTTATTCCCCTGCAATCAAGCTTAGGATAGGTGAAACTGATCACAGGGAATGGGGAGGGGGGAGGGGAGCAGGCAGGAGGGGGAGGACGAGGGTAGGTTTGATCATTTGCATGTTTATTGAGTTCAGTGGGATTTACTCCCCTGCAATCATGCTTGGGATAGGTAAAACTGACCATGGGGAGGGAAACCTGGAGTGGGCAGGGGAGGGGAAAGAAGAGGGGAGGGGAGGGAGGAGGGAGAGAAGAGGGGAAGGAAAGGAAAGGCAGGTCTGATCATTTGCATGCTTACTGAGTTCAATGGGATTTACTCATGTGCAATCATGAGTAGGATAGGTAAAACTGACAAATGGGAAGGGGGAGGGGAGAGCAGAGGAAAGGAAGAAGGGGAGAGGGGAGCAGAAGGAGGGGGAGGGGTGAAGGAGGGGATTGGAAGGGGAGGGGAGGGGTGAAGGAGGGGATTGGAAGGGGAGGGGAGGGGAGGGGTGAAGGAGGGGATTGGAAGGGGAGGGGAGGGGTGAAGGAGGGGATTGGAAGGGGAGGGGAGGGGTGAAGGAGGGGGGAGGGAAGGGGCAAAAGGGAGGTGATGGGAGGGAGGAGGAGGGGAGGGCAGGTTTGATAATTTGCATACTTATTGAGTTCAATGGGATTCACTCCCATGCAATCATGCTTTAAAATGAAATAGACTGCCTTCAAGTCAATTCCGATTTATGGTGACCCTATGAATAGGGTTTTCATGGTAAGCGGTATTTAGAGGTGATTTACCATTGCCTTCCTCTGAGGCTGATATGCAGCGACTGGCCCAAAGTCACCCAGTCAGCTTCATGGCTGTGTGGGGATTTGAACCCTGGTCTTCCATGAGTGGGCACCGGGCAGAGGGGAAGCTCCTTTCCTTTCCAAAAGGAAAACGTGAACAGTATCATTCTTTTTCAGGGTTTCCCCCACCTTTTTATTCTACAGCAAGGACATGTAGCCTCCCACCCAAATTTAAACTAAAGCTGTTCCTGGCCACATCCACACCAGACTATTATTTCACTTTAGATAGTCATGGCTTCTCCCAAGAATTCTGGGAAGTGTAGTTAGTGAAGGGTGCTGTGAGTTGCTAGGAGATGCCCTGTTCCCCTTACAGAGCTTCAATCCAAGCGGCTGACTGTTAAACCACTCTGGCCACTGGAGCTCTGTCAGGGGAGTAAGAGTCTCCTCTCAGAACTCTTCACAAACTACACTTCCCAGGATTCTCTGGGGGAAGCCATGACTGTTTCACGTGAAATCAAAATGTGGAGTGAGCGCGGTCCCCTGATTAGGCAAGCCAAGCAGCTGGGAGTCTGGCTTTTTAGAACACTGACAGTTGGTTCTTACTGAGCATGCCTGACATTATCATTGAGTTCAAGCCAAAATTTATTCATTAAAACTCAGCCAGTCATTTTTTTAAACTTTTAAAATGCAGAAGATGAAGGTCAGAGTATGGGGCAAGGTCAGTAATACGAGTACAGATACTCTGTGAACGTGGCTTTTTAATTAATTTCAACAGATTATGAGAACTCTGACAGAAAAAAATCCAAAGCGGGTCTGTTTTCCCCCCTCTCTTTTTACACTTTGAACCCTCGATTCTCTCTGACTGTTTTGTGTATCACCATTAAAATTTTGAGGGTTGTTAAGCAAGTGTTTTTGAGTTCATGTCTGTAAGTTTTGTAAGGTTTTGTTTTGAAATGAGCTTATGAGAAGCATCAGAATGGCATGGGGAGTATTTTCAATTTAACAGTGCAGAATGAGAAAAATGCATGCTGACTATAGTATACAGCCACTTGGAGGGAAATGGCCATTTATTTTGATCTTTTAGAAATAAAATTGCCGTATGTCTATGGTTCAGTTATCATCTAAGAGCCAGTTAGAGACCAAAATGTTCACTAAACACTAATCACTCAATAGTATCCAAAGAAGCATATATATCAAATTTATGTATGTATGACATTGACGCTGAAATTCAGCATCGTCTGAGCTCTGCAGGTGCTGCATTCTCCCAAATGAAGCGCAGAGTGTTCGAGGATCAGGATATTTGCAGGGAGACCAAAATGCTTATTTACAAAGCCATTGTACTATCGACCTTACTGTACACCTGTGAAACATGGACCATCTATAAACACCACTCTTGAAAGATTTCACCAACACTGCCTCCAGAAAATTCTGCAAATTACTTGGGAAGATAGGCGGACTAATGTTAGCGTTAGCAAAGACCACCAGTGTTGAAACAATGATCCTCCAACATCAACTTCACTGGACCGGCCATGTTGTTCGAATGCCTGATCACCGCCTTCCAAAGCAGCTACTTTACACCCAGCTTAAGGATGGAAAACGGAATATCGGTGGACAGCAAAAGAGGTTTAAATATGTTCTCAAAGCTAATCTAAAAAAATGTAAGCATTGAGAACTGGGAATTCTTGGCCCATGAGTGTCAGGCCCAGGATGAGACTCAGGAACCAGACCAGGGGTTGTAAGTAATTCAGTTTTTATTAGAGTAATGTCCAAACAAAGACTGCGTCTTCTCATGAAGCAGTACAGAAATACAGGTCCTGCGGCATTGAGAGAAAGTTGACAGAGCAAGGAGCTGCTTCCCGCTTGTTCTTTAAGAAGGGGCCAAACGGGCGCGCAACCTTTCGCTCCTCCTTAACTGCCCCTCAGGTACTACCCGCCTTCCCCCCTTCTCTCTTGTCTTTTCAGATGTCTTCGTGTGCGCGGCGAAGGGGGAAGCATCGGCCCCTCCTCTTCTGAAGTTTCCGATTCCAGTATGGGGGATGGGGGGGCTGATGGTAAACTGCCTCGCGGCTTTTCTGCCTTGGGCAGCCCTCCCTCTTCTCCCTCCTGTTCTGAGCCTCGGAGAAGGGGAGGCGTGGGAATGTCCAGGGACGATTCTGAAACTCCAAAGCTCTCAGGCTCTCCGTTGCTAAGCAACCCTATCTCTGGCATTTCCTCTGCTTCGTCTTCCCTCCACTCGGGCGAAGTTACTCCCACTCCTCCCTGCCATCCGTCTGAATCCCCTTCTTCCAACCCCCCGGGACCCCAACTCTGCCTCCCGACATCATCCCCTCTCCCAAGCTGCCCCCCCCTTTTTCTGACTTGGGGCGGTGGGGAAAACGTTGATGGAAAAGTTTTACCAAGTCTGGAGCATGCACGTCAGCTTCATCTTCCCATGATCTATCAGCCGGGCCATAGCCTTTCCAGTGAATCAAGTACTGCAACTTGCGGCGTCCTATTCTGGAATCTAGGATTTCCCCAACTTCAAACTCAATTTGCTCATTTACCAGGAGCGGAGCTCCGGGAGGCTCCTCCGGCCGTAACTCACTGGGAGGGGCGGCTTTTGTTAACAGGGATCGATGAAACACAGGATGTATTTTAAACGTGTCAGGTAGCTTCAGTCGGTACACCACGGGATTAATTTGAGTTTCTATTTCAAAAGGACCCACCCTCTTGTCTTGTAATTTTCTACATTTACCTGGCATTTGGAGAAAGCGGGTGGACAGCCAGACCCGATCTCCCGGCTGCAGGGGGGGGCCCTCCTTCCTGTGCAGGTCAGCAACTCACTTGTACTCCGTTTTGGCTTCGTTTAACTGTTGTTTCAATGTCTGTTGCACCGCCTGCAATTCCCTAAGAAAGTTCTCTGCCGCCGGTACCAGCATACCCTCTGAGCTGCTTGGAAAGACTTTAGGATGGAATCCATAATTAGCGAAAAATGGGGTTTGTTGAGTGCTGGAATGCAGGGAGTTGTTGTAGGCAAACTCTGCAAAATGCAAATATGATACCCAATCAGTCTGTTGATAGGACACATAACTACGTAAATATCTTTCCAAAACGGTGTTCAAGCGTTCTGTCTGGCCGTCTGTCTGGGGGTGATGGGCGGAGGAGAGTTTTAACTCCGTCTGCAGCTGTTTCCACATGGCTCTCCAAAATTTGGCTGTGAACTGAGTTCCTCGGTCCGAGACTACACTGTTTGGCAATCCATGCAGCCGGTAGACTTCTTTGATGAATAACTTGGCCGTTTCTTTAGCCTCTAAGGCCCCTGCAGAAGGAAGAAAATGTGCCATTTTGGTGAGTAAATCTACCACTACTAGAATGGCTGTCATTCCTTGGGACTTGGGTAAATCAGTTATAAAATCCATGGATAGGTCCTTCCAGGGTTTGTGTGGGACAGGTAACGGTTGTAACAGTCCTGCTGGTTTTCCTGCTTGTGTTTTTGTCCGCATACAGACAGAGCAGGACTTTACATAGTTTTCAATATCCCGACGCATTTTAGGCCACCAGAAGTCCTTGGCCACGTTCTGAATGGTTTTGTAAATCCCGAAGTGTCCCACCGTGACGGAATCATGGCACTGGCGTAGGATTCTGAGCCTTAATTCCCCTTCTGGCACATATCTGGCTGTTTTGAACCATAACAGTCCATCCCTCCAGTGGAAAGTTACTTCTGAGTCTTGATCTTGTCCCGTCTCCTGCCTATACCTTAGCATGTCTACATCTTCTTGTTGTGCCTTTTTGAGTTCCTCTTCCCATGAAGGCTGACACGATCCCAACGTTAATTTCTCTGGCGGGATCACATACTGAGGCTGGTCATCTGATTCACTTTCTTTGAATTGTGGCTGTCTGGATAAGGCATCTGCTCTCTGGTTTTTGGCTTGGGCATGATAAATAATCTTGAAGTTGAATCTAGTGAAGAACTGGGACCGTCTTATCTGTCTCTGGTTCAACTTTCTGGCTGTTTGGAGGCTTTCCAGATTCTTGTGGTCGGAGCGCACTTCAATCTGATGAGAGGCCCCCTCTAGGTATTGTCTCCAGTTCTCAAAAGAATCCTTGATGGCCAGCAGCTCCTTCTCCCATACTGTGTAATTCTTCTCTGCTGGCTTTAACTTCCTAGAGAAGTACACGCAGGGGTGCAGCTCCTTTCCCCCTTGGTCTAACTGCAGAAGGACCCCCCCCGATGGCAAAATCCAAAGCATCTGCTTCCACGACAAAAGGCCGGGTCGGGTCAGCAAAGCGCAGAATGGGCTCGGAAGCGAACCTTCTCTTCAGCTCCTCAAAGGCCTTGGTGGCATTCTCTGTCCATTGAAACTTCTTCTTTCCCCTTAAGCAGTCAGTCAGAGGAGCTGTTAATTTGGAAAACCCTGGAATGAACTTTCTGTAATAGTTGGCAAACCCTAGAAACCGTTGTACATCCTTTTTGGTAACAGGCAGGCCCCAGTCCAATATACAACTTACTTTCCCTGGGTCCATCTCCACTCCTTCCGCTGAGATTCGGTACCCAAGGAAGTCCAAAGACTTGAGGTCAAATCCACATTTCTCTAACTTGGCATACAAGTGATTCTCTCTCAGTCTCTTCAGCACCGTTTTCACATGCTGATCATGGTCTTCCTGGTTCTTTGAGAACACCAGGATATCATCTAAGTAACAAATTACATACGTGTCCAACAGGTCTCTAAACACGTCATTCATGAACTTTTGAAAAACTCCTGGACTTCCACAAAGCCCGAACGCCTTGACCAGGTACTCAAACTGACCATAAGCGGTCAAGAATCCCATTTTCCATTCATCTCCCTCCTTCATTCTGATCAGATTGTACGCTCCCCTCAAATCCAGCTTCGTGAAGACTTTTGCGGAGCGCAGTCGGTCTAGCAGCTCTGAAATCAGGGGCAGCGGGTAGCTGTTAGGGATGGTGATCTGGTTCAATGCGCAATAGTCGTTACAAGGTCTGAGTTCCCCCCTTTCTTTTTCACAAACAATAGTGGCGCTCCAGCAGGGGACTGTGGGGGACGTATGAATCCTCGCCTCAGGTTTTTATCCAGAAATTCCTTCAGGGCCTCCCTCTCAGTCTCTGTGAGTGAGTAAGTTTTCCCCAATGGGATGCTGGCTCCTGGCACGAGATTAATCACACAGTCGTAAGGGCGGTGGGGGGGTAGAGTCTCTGCCTCTTTTTCATCAAATACATCTTTGAATTCCTCATACTTCAGCGGCAGGGTCACTTGCTCGCTCTCCTGCGCTGCCGCCGCCAAGGTGTTCTTGATTCCTTCGGGTTGACAGTTCTCCTGACAATACTGTGAGGTGAACCACACCACCGCCTCCTTCCAACTTATCTTGGGTTCGTGCTTTGCTAGCCAGGGCATTCCTAGAATTACCTCAAAGTTCGAGAGATCTGACACGTATAGCGAAATGAACTCTTCATGCCCAGGGATTTGAAGTTTCACTTCCTCTGTGGCTTGTGTCACCCCTCCTGACTTCAGGGGTCTCCCATCGATGGTCTCCACAGATAGGGGAGCGTCCAGTTTCCACCGGGAAATTTGATGACGCTTGGCTAGCTTTGCATCAATAAAATTTGTGGAGGCTCCACTGTCAATCAAGGCAATAGAATTAAACACCACTCCTCTGGAAGTTGTAATCCGAATAGGTAAGACCAACACCCCTTTTGAGGGAGGTTGGATCGTTGGAGGGCCTTTATACAACGCGGCCCCCAGTCCACCGGCCTGCACGTGGACTGGGTGTTCTAGTTTCCCGACGGCTCGGCTTTCCCCCCTTTCAGTCCACAGTCTCTGGCCACATGGCCCGGTCTTGAACAATAAAAGCATAAACGTTCTCGACGTCGTCTTTCCTTTTCTTCTTCTGACAATCTTGGCCTAGCCCCTCCTTGTCCTTCAGTTGCATTACCTGCCGCCCCTGCAGTGGAAAGGGCCTTGCTGCGGGATGCCGAGGCTGAGTATCTCGGGACCTCCTGCTTCTTTTCCAGGCGTCTTCCTTCCATCCGGTGATCTATCTGTAGGCATAGCCGGATTAGCCCTGGCAGGTCGGTGGGAGGGGTGGTCCTGGCCAGCTCATCCAGGATTTCAGCATTTAATCCACTCCGGTACATAAACATCAAAGCGGCATCATTATAACCCGTTTCCTGGGACAAAATTTTAAAGGCGTTAGTGTACTCGGAAACAGTCCCTTTAGTTTGCTTCAGAGCGCCTAGCTGCCGCGCTACTGTTTCAGCTCTTTGCGGGTCTTGAAACATCTCGGTCATCTCCTGTATAAATCCTCTGTATCTTCTTAAGACAGTATCCTTTCTCACCAGATATGGAGTCACCCATTTTGCAGCTTCTCCCTCCAGAAGGCTAATCACGAAGGCAACTTTAGCCCCATCGTCTGGAAATTCTGTGTGCCTGACATCCAGATATAATTCACATTGAGCCACGAAAGTTGCCAACTGATCACTCTGTCCCACATATTTTGGGGGCAATCCAATGGGAACCTTTACTGCGGCAACTGGAGGGGCTGTTCGCATCTGGTCTATCGTGGTCTTCAAGGCTTGATTATCCGTTTTCAACGCCTTGACGGCTGCTAGCAGGGCTTGGACATCCGTCTGCAAATCAGCTACCTTAGTCCTCAAGAGTTTCACTTCTTCTGTCTCGGAAGTGGGGTTCGTAACCCCCCCTGCTCCCTTTGACATCTTGTCCCAGTCAAGTGAAGAGAGCGTTGAGGGTGATTGAGGTGGCTCTGTCAAGCTGTCAGGCCCAGGATGAGACTCAGGAACCAGACCAGGGGTTGTAAGTAATTCAGTTTTTATTAGAGTAATGTCCAAAGACTGCGTCTTCTCATGAAGCAGTACAGAAATACAGGTCCTGCGGCATTGAGAGAAAGTTGACAGAGCAAGGAGCTGCTTCCCGCTTGTTCTTTAAGAAGGGGCCAAACGGGCGCGCAACCTTTCGCTCCTCCTTAACTGCCCCTCAGGTACTACCCGCCTTCCCCCCTTCTCTCTTGTCTTTTCAGATGTCTTCGTGTGTGCGGCGAAGGGGGAAGCATCGGCCCCTCCTCTTCTGAAGTTTCCGATTCCAGTATGGGGGATGGGGGGGCTGATGGTAAACTGCCTCGCGGCTTTTCTGCCTTGGGCAGCCCTCCCTCTTCTCCCTCCTGTTCTGAGCCTCGGAGAAGGGGAGGCGTGGGAATGTCCAGGGACGATTCTGAAACTCCAAAGCTCTCAGGCTCTCCGTTGCTAAGCAACCCTATCTCTGGCATTTCCTCTGCTTCGTCTTCGCTCCACTCGGGCGAAGTTGCTCCCCCTCCTCCCTGCCATCCGTCTGAATCCCCTTCTTCCAACCCCCTGGGACCCCAACTCTGCCTCCCGACATCGAGCATCCAAACTGGAGGTCAGCCATTATCAAAGGTGCTATGGACTTTGAAGAAGCACGAGTACAGGGCGAAAGGGATGAGCTAAGTGGAAGGCACGTCAAGCAAATCCTCATCGTAACCATCTTCCTGGAAACCTATGTCCTCACTGTGGGAGGCTGTGTGGATCCAGAATTGGCTTCCACTGTCACTTACAGACCCACCGTTAAAGACCTTATCTTGGAAGACAATCTTACTTGGCCATGAGTGATCGCCAATGAATGAATGAATATTTCAACAATAAAATAAGATAATATAGTGATGGAAAACGGGGGGCTTCATTCTCTTGCGTACTGTAAATCATCACTCTAAAACTCAGAGACAAAGTCTCAGGCTTGTTTCACACATGAAGCTTTTCCTACAGAATGTTAAGCATAAGTATTAATCCACAGCAAAAATAATCAGAATATGGGGCAGACTTAAATTATACCTTTGTAGGAAGAGTGTGGCCCTTCTACATTTTACAGAGCATGATGACTTAGTTGGACATAATGCTAAACCATCTTAACTCTAGTTTGTATGTCCAAACCTGAGAAGGCTAACTGTGTTTACGGGCATCAAAACCAGGATTGTAAACACAGTTTGAAGTTGGCTGGTGTATCTCAGCTTGCATTAACAGTACTTTACAGTTCCATCTGAATTCCACATTTGCTGCAGTATTCTGCCCCCACTGCCTGGATGGCAACAGAGACACAGGGAAGGAAAAACTTGAAAACTAAGCCACACATGCAACTTCCAAGCTGTCCATGGAGGCTCAGATTTCGGCAGTGAGCCGGGCAGCTTGGTATCAACTACACCTCATACGGAGGTTGCAACCCTACCTCCCTATTCATCAGCTCCCACTGGTGGTACATGCCCTGGTCACCTCTCGATTAGACTACTGCAATGCACTCTACGTGGGGTTACCCTTGAAAACGGTCTGGAAACTACAACTGGTGCAGAATGCGGCGGCACGTTTGCTTACAAACAGCCGCCACCGTGATCACATCACGCCGGTGTTATTTCATCTACATTGGCTTCCAGTTGTTTTCCGGGCCCAATTCAAGGTGTTGGTGTTAACCTTTAAATCCCTATACGGTCTCGGCCCAGCTTACCTGAAGGAGCACCTCCAGTACCACCAATTAAGCCGCCCGACTAGATCAGCCACACAGGGCCTTCTCTCCGTCCCACCAACGAAAACAGCTAGGTTGGTGGGGACTAGAGAGAGGGCATTCTCAGTGGCAGCCCCCACTCTCTGGAACTCCCTCCCGTTCGATCTTCGCAATGCCCCTTCCCTGGATACATTTCGCCGAGCCTTAAAAACATGGCTCTTTGGACAGGCCTTTGGGATCCCCGGGGTGGGCTAATTTCTCTATATTGTTTTAAAATTGTCTATTGATGGCCCTAAACTGTTCTGTACTGCTGCTTTTCAAAATGGTTATTGTTGACTGCACTGTATTTTATTATGTATTTACATTGTACTGTTGAATTTTAATGTGTACATCGCCTGGAGTGGCTTCGGCCAGATAGGCTACACAAAAATTAAATTTATTTATTTATTTTATTTTATTTAACTAAGGAACTTTTACTGGTGTCTTCCCTCTTCATTGTGCCTGACAAAAGTCTTCTTTCCCCACACGCCTTTTCACTGAAGTTCTCCACCTGCAACGCAGCTATCTGACTCAGTAGCCTTCTGACAGGAAAAGTTAAGACCCTACAGGCATTTTTACCCATCTGTAACAACCTTCCTATTCCCTTTTATATTCCAAGAAGTTATAACTAACAGCTACTCCACTTGCACACCAGTAAAGTTTTAGAACTGAAAAGGATGTGCCTCTTCATTGAAAGAGGAGCCACAAAGGGAAGAACTTTCAGTTGGGATGCTTGCAAAGAAAGAGTTCATAAAGAGGGTTGGCAGGCCTTTGAGAACAGTATCTAGAAATGAGGAAGGAGGGGGATGCTTTAGGGCTGTTTTTTGTTCAACAGTGTGTCAAGAACAGCCAAAAATCTCCAAAGAGGAAAGCATTTATATTCCCCATCCCTTTCTGCAGCTGGCCAATAGTAAGAGAACCGATAATAAATAATAATAATAATAATAAAATTTAATTTTTGTGTCGCCTATCTGGCCGAAGCCACTCTAGGCGACGTACAAACTAAAATTCAGTAAAATACAATACAATACAGATAAAATACAATGAAGTCATTAATCACAGCAGCATGAGGTCAGTTAGGGCAATCAATAGATAATAAGTATCCCAAAAAAGTTAGCCCTCCCCGGAAATCCTAAAGGCCTGTCCAAAGAGCCAAGTTTTTAAGGCCTGGCGGAATGTATCCAGGGAAGGGGCATGGCGAAGATCGAATGGGAGGGAGTTCCAGAGAGTGGGGGCCACCACTGAAAATGCCCTCTCTAGTCCCCACCAACCTAGTTGTTTTCGTTGGTGGGACTGAGAGAAGGCCCTGTGTGGCTGATCTGGTTGGGCGGCTTAATTGGTGGTACTGGAGGCGCTCCTTCAGGTAAACTGGGCCGAGACCGTATAGGGATTTAAAGGTTAATACCAACACCTTGAATTGGGCCCGGAAAACAACTGGAAGCCAATGTAGGTGAAATAATACTCGCGTGATGTGATCACGGCAGCGGCTGTTTGTAAGCAACCGCGCCGCCGCATTCTGCACCAGTTGTAGTTTCCGGACCGTTTTCAAGGGTAACCCCACGTAGAGTGCATTGCAGTAGTCTAATCGAGAGGTGACCAGGGCGTGTACCACCAGTGGGAGCTGATGAACAGGGAGGTAGGGTTGCAGCCTCCATATGAGATGTAATTGGTACCAAGCTGCCCGGCTCACTGCCGAAATCTGAGCCTCCATGGACAGCCTGGAATCAAGAACCTCCCCGAGGCTGCGGGCCTGATCTTTCAGGGGTAAACTTACCCCATTAAACTGTAGGTCAACAGCACCCAACCTCCCCCTGTCACCCACAAGTAGCACCTCGGTCTTATCAGGATTGAGCTTCAGTCTGTTCCTTCCCATCCACCCACTCACAGATTCCAGGCACTTGGACAAGGTCTCCACAGCCATCTCTGGTGAAGATTTAAAGGAGAGATAGAGCTGCGTGTCATCAGCATATTGGTGACACCGCAGCCCAAAACTCCTGATGATAGCTCCCAGCGGTTTTACATAGATGTTAAATAGCATGGGAGAGAGGATAGAGCCCTGTGGCACTCCACATGTGAGGGGCCAAGGGTCTGAAACCTCATCCCCCAATGCTACCTGTTGATGCCTGCCAGAGAGAAAGGAACGGAACCACTGCAAAACAGTGCCTCCTATTCCCAATCCCTCCAGGCGATCTACCAAGATACCGTGGTCGACGGTATCAAAAGCCGCCGAGAGATCCAGGAGGACAAGAAAGGTGGATTCTCCCCTATCTAATGCCCTCCTCATATCATCCACCAGAGCGACCAAGGCTGTTTCAGTACCATGTCCAGTCCTGAAACCCGATTGGTATGGATCCAAATAATCCGTTTCATCCAAGTGTGCTGACAACTGGCCAGCCACCACTCGCTCAATGATCTTCCCCAAAAATGGCAAATAGGTGAAACAAATCAGAGAATCCTGGCTTCTCCCACAAACAATGGTTAAAATGAACTATGGCTTGCATAGTGTGTACTGTTAAAGTTAACAAAGTAACATTAACAGGCTACTGAATGCTCCTTATTTCAGAATTACCTCTCTGTTAACCTTAACACTCCCATGAACTGAAGTTCTAAAATAGCAAAGATGTTACCTATAAAGAACTAAGAACATGCATGAAAATCTCAATTTAGTTCCAAAGGCATCCTTTCTTACACAGAATGAAAAGGCTCAACAAGGTCTTCACTCTTCACCTGATACAAAGTGTCAAAATGCATGCTTTACAATTGAAAGCACAGGATCATTCAAAGTGCTAAACAGTTGCTCAAAGTGATTTTGTGAGATTGACAAACCTCTGATGGTAGACAATTCGAAAACAACTAAATCCTTAGACAAAGAAGTAGTGCCTACAATTTTGTGTGCGAGTTTTCATATATGTGTTTTGTGAATATACACCATGTTAGAAACTTTAAACATGACCAATACAAACTTTATGTATTGTTCAGAACCACAGAAGACTAAGATTTGCCCAGATTTGCAGAAAGGTCAAGATTTCTGGATTGGAGGGTTCCACAATAAAAGCATAAAGTTGCATCAGAGATTTAAATTTTTGTAGTGTAGATAAGCCCTATACCTGACAAAATACCAAGAAAAATGGCAAACCTAAGTTATGTACTTATTTTAAGGGTGTGGTCTTTTTACCCACCAAAAAATATAAAAGGTAGTCCAATATCATTTCCAGCTCCATTGTCCTATTCTATGTACCTGTGGTTAGAATAATGCCAGCCTGCCCTAGCAAATTAAAATATGGTATTAAAAGTGCTGGGATTTAAGCCTGCTGAGATGATGTGCCCTAACAGTGTCACCTCTCCCATCCCTGACGCACATAGTATCACAGCAGCAGCAGCAGAACTGGAGGAAGAGTGCAACAGCCATGATCGTTGCCCACACGTTTGCTCATTCATGCTAACCCATGGTTTTGTTTAGTATTATGTGCAAATTGGGTCAATATATACTTATGCAAACTATTTCTCTTTCATTGATTAAACTTTTTAACATGTACCAAATAACTCTGAATGTAATATTGGCTGTGCCATTATTTTCTTCTATGTCACCCATGGAAAAGCCTTCTAAGTGAAGCTGCATTAATTCCTAAACACAAAATATGAGCACCACATGAATAATGAATTAGAAAATTTTGCTTCGTATCAGCAGCTTTGTAGGAGGAAGCGATATTTATGAAATCCCTCAGGAAAATGAGAAGTTAAAAATGGAAAAACACACACTAACATTACAGTCTCTCCAGAAAAAGAGAAAGTATTTGTTAGTTATACACCCCAAAGAGTGGCTGGAGGGAAGAGATTGTGTGCCTTCATAGTCAAGTTTAGGAACATAATACAAATGAGGCTCAATCACATGTAGATTTTCTCCTACACTAAACAAATGCAGTCCCAGAAGCTACAATCTGCAGTGGAAGACCAAAGGTAAGAGTGATGAAAAATGGGTTTCCTAATCCTTTGCTCTGGTGTTTTCTATCAAAAATTACCCACATACATGCACACATAATTGCTTTTTTCCATCTAAGCTAAACCAAAACAGTGTAAAAGGCAATTCTCTATTTATGGTATTCTACTGCACTTATCTGAGCCCCCATCAAGTGGGAAGCAGATGCTCATCTAGATTTGGGTTAATTTTTCTTTAATGCTAAGATGCAACCCAATATTTATGTTGCTGCTATCCAGGAGTACCAGTTGAAAAATGCTAGTGATTTTTTAAAAAAACCAAACACAGCTTGATGAAATCTACGTCAGCTATTCCATCATTTATCTCAGCATAGAACTGTACAACATTCAGGCAGAACATGATTATTCAAACGGGTCACTAAAGAAGAAGATTTCTTTGTAAGTACTAAGCCTCAAAACACAACAGTTAAAATATGTCATACAATTTAATGCTTCCATATATTTTAATATGAGCTCACCAAATTAATACATGACACTGCTTCACATAACTCCATGGCATAGCTCACCAGTAAGCTACTCCACCAGCAGCCACTTCACTGGCTTTCCTATCTACATACAGAGCACAGAGTCTATACCAGTGGTTCCCAACCTGGGGGCTGGGACCCCCAGGGGGCCGTGAAGTAATCCAGAGGGGCCGCAAACAGTAAAGAAATGAATTATTTATTAGTATTTTTTTTAAAGTCTTCACTCCCTGGACACTGTCTGCTTTCCACTGCTGCTGCAGATGACACCTTCCCCTTGCTTCAAACAGGAGGGGAGGACTTTTGCTGAAGCACCAGAGTGTCTTTCAGGCGCACCAAGGGCATGCTTCCACCTATAAAATACATAGCAGTTGCCAAAGGAGGCTGATGGTGGAGCTACCAGGAAGAAGAGGGGATTACTATCACTGATTCCCGTCTCCTCGCACTGCCACTGCTGACAACGCCCTTACTTAGAATGAGAGGATTGGGCTTTTTGTGAAGCAAAAAAGCAAGGCTGCAAGGAAAGGCTGCTTGCCCCCTTGCTTCCTGGCAGCCAGCTTGCCTCCATGGGGGAGGGGGTCACAATTTTTTCTGAGCTTATAAAGGGGGTCCTGTACTCATAAAGGTTGGGAACCAATGGTCTAATCTATACTCAAGACATCCTGGCTTCATCTGCATGCTTGTATAAACCAACAACTGCACATGTCCAAACATGTATACACTAGGGATGGGTGAGAAATTTGATTCAGTTTCCATTTAAAGCTGAATTGATCAAATTTTCACTTTCCGAAACAATGTGAGAACGAAAACACAGCCATCCTTCAAAATTCATACTTATCTGAACTTTGCTATGCAGTTCTCCAACCAAGCAATGTTTACAAAAATGCATATATTAAGAGAAAGTGTGCACGAAATGAATACATCGGTGAAACTAAGATACAAAATGCATTATACTAGGATAAATTGCTCGCAAAAATGTGTACATTAGTCAAAATGCATACAAAAATATTTATTAGGAGAAATTCGCACTAAAATGCTCTAGTATTTTTATCACAATTTTTTAAAAAATAGCAAATTGCTGCAGAAATGTGGCAAACTGAATTTAAGATTAGAAAAATGAGAAACCAAGAAAACCGAAATTGACAGATCATTCCATCCCTAGTATGCACACACCCTGTCAAGAAACCTAAATGACAGTCTAGAATTGGGGGCAAAGAACCAATCTCCAGAAGCCATTGGGAGGCTTGTATCCAATTCCTATGTCTACCATGATATTCTTCCATGGCACTGTGCTGTCTCAGTCCCCATCTGAGAAATGGTAACAGTAACAATGGAATATCTTGTATTGTAAAGAGATGTAGAGAGAAAACACACATTTTAAAGAACTTTTAAAAATTTAAAAGAGCTTTGTAAGCATTAAGTATTAGTGCCACAGACGCTTACACTCAAACATGTTGGTAACTCCATACAGTCATTTAAAGAAAAATGAACATTACCCCAGCTGACAGACTGTCCCAGTACATTCCTTCAAATCTGGTATCATATGGCCATTGGTGGCCTCCAAGCCTCATGCAAAGCAGTTGACAGACTAGTCCCTTGGTATCCAACACAGTCACTACTTGCCACATGTGGCAAAATGGCTTTTAACCTATGCCGAATTGATGCTTTTCTTCTACAACCTTTTTTAAAAAAATAAAATAAAAATCTTTTATACATGTACCCGTTCAAAAAAGTGTCTACCAACTCTTCCCTAAGCACTCAGATTGGTCCTTGGGTCCTACACACTTTTCCAATTTTGAAAAATACAGAATTCATGCAAGATCCAATTCTCGTTTGACATCTACAATTCTCAACTATCTCAAGAGCTTGTGAGGCTTCTTTCTTTAGCGAGGCTCCTTTTCAAGACAGATGTTATTTTATTTCAAAGCACTCAAGATTTGAAAAATGATTCAATTGTTACATTGTGGACTCATATTTTAAAACAAAATGAGTTTGCAGTTCTAAAATACAGTTATTCCAAAACTATTTTCAATTTTTGGTTCAACATGGCTCTTCAAATCAACTTTTTCTGTTACAAAAACAGTAAAATCAAAATAAGTTGCAGATTCTGGAGGCAGAGTTGAGATGTAGTCTAACTGATTTAATGCCCGATTTCCCTGTACTACTTAATGAAAAGGTATGTCAGGTTTCTCAGTAATTCTATTAATAATGTAAAACATTGTGTATTTTTTAACCCTCAAAAACAGTTTTAAAAAAACTTTGTCATATAGTGAAAATGTTAACTCATTTGCCACAATTTTGGCAAGGATGAAAAAAACTGTTGGACATCTTTGGACTAGTCCATCAGTTAGGCTAAGGCACGTTCCCTCCAAATTGTCATTGTTACTAAGGGCAGTTCAGGTTTATAAAACTTTTACACAAAAGTCACTTCCATGTAGGAATTAATAGGCAACTTGTGAGTGCACTGTAGGCAGTTTGCAATCCATAAAGGAAACTGGGAGGCTGCAATTAACCACAACTCCTAAACATGTGAACACAGTTTACATTCAGGTGAAAATATTTCACAAGTAATCACCACACATCATGATCTATTAACATGTTCTCTGTTAATTCCTATTCAGATTTATGCAAGAATTTTGCAGAAGATGGTACGGCCCTTGTTAGCAAATGCTCAGGTAACATTGCCACTCCAAGCTCTTTTCCATTTCTGTGGCCAGAAGAGAAGTGGTTTAATTCTCCCTTCTTATCAGCAAAGCTATGCCATCAACTACCATCATAAGAAGCCCTCCTTCTCAGACAGAAATTTCTGATGGAGCTGGAAAACAAGATTGCATGAAGAAATCAATGCTACACAATTCCACTACTTAGTCATCTCTTACTAACCTTGTTAAAATAATGTTTCCAATTTTCAACAGCATTTAACACAGGTAAGCAAATTTGTTCTTACAGGGCCATGTTGAAGGATGCATTTGATCTACAACAAGCAATTTTGGCTTTAGATTGTCAATAATTATATGCAACCAGCTGAATGAATCAATATCTTTTTGCAAAAGCAATTCCCGTTGAAGATTATTATTTATTAATTTGTCACTTTTTTTTCAGAAAGGTGAACTCAAAGTGACTGACAAACACAAACATTAAAAAGTATAAAAACAAAAGTAAAACAGCCTAAAATGAACGAATAATTCATATAAAAAAGCAAATCCAACTCAACCGCACACCATTAAAAGATAAGGAGAAAATTAAGCTCCAAAGGTCTAGATCAATAAGAATAGTTTGCCTGAAGCCAGGTGTGCCTCCCTAAGGAGGGCATTCCATAAATAGGGAGCCACAACTGAGAAGGCCCATTATCATATTACCATCCCCCATGCCTCCCTCCCCTTGGAAGGGGCACATGAAGAAGGGCCTCAGTTGATAAACCCAGGGTCCAGGTTGGTTCATGTCAAAACCAGCACTTTAAACTGGGCCCGGAAACTATTTGGTAGTCAATGCTGTTGTGCCAGGATTGGTGCTATGTGTTCAGACCCTATTGTCTAAGTTGATGGAAGGCTCTTTATGTCACTGAAGCCACTTGAGCCTTAAACAAGAGTAATGGATCCAGAAGTACCCCCAAGTTATGCACCTGCTTCTTCAGAGGAAATGTAACTCCATACAGAGCAGGCTATGCCCCCATCCATCTACTCCAGGGAACCAACCACTAACAATGTCTCAGTCTGGATTAAGCTTTAGTTTACTGATTCTCAACCAGTCCATTACTGAGACCACACATCAGTCTAGTACCTCCACTGCCACACGTGCACATGTGAAGGAAAACATGAAAATCTTACCCTGAATTTCTATTCCTGGCAGTTCCTGGAGGACAGCCCTGACTCTTGGAATGGATCCTCCCTCTGCTGTTTAGGCAGGATCCATTTCTAAATGCTTTAACCCAGGGCAAGGAAGCATCCCTGCTCTCCCAACCAGATGTCAGAGCAAGGAGGAGCCCTCAACCCCCTCCAGGATCCCATGTCATAGCCGAGCTCCAGCTTGATTGACTCACTGCTTCCACAGGCTCTACTGGAAATTATTAAAACAGATTTTAAAGGGGAACATGCAAATGAACTAACTAATGAAAGTGAGAACATTTGTTAGTGGTACAGTTAAGAAATATGCCAGTAAATCCCCAAGGAACCCTAGCTACCTCCCCACATGTGGGATGCTGGCAGAAGCCTCTAATTTTGCATGACCTGCTGTCCGGAACTAAGAGGTGGGGTCCTGCCCTTCAGGAACCCCCGGGAATAGAAATTCATGGTAGGAATTTCATGTTTTCCCTGGAGATTCCTGGAGGGCAGTCCTGACTCTTGGGATATAACAGAGCTGCTTGTCCCAGGCGGGAGTCCAGACAGAGGTCATACGAGAACTACTCTCTGCAACACCTTCCGACTGAATGCTGCATCTGCAAATGCCCAGGAGTCAATCTTATAATGTTTAGAGAATGTATGTAATGAAGCCCACGTGGCTGCCCTGCATATCTCTAAAAGAGGAAAACTGTCCCTGAAGGCTGATGATGTAGAAACCCCTCTCAGAATGAGCTGTGAGGCCTCCGGGAGGAGTTTTCCCAAGAGTCGGTAAGCCAAGACTATAGCCTCCTTAAGCCACCATGAAATGGAGGAGGATGAGACCTTACATCCAAGGGACTTCCTCCCGAATCAAACAAGCATAGCCTCTGTCCAAATAAAACCTAAGGGCCCTGAGGACATCCAAGGTATGCCACATCCTTTCCTTGAATGACCCCAGGTTCGGACAGAAAGATGTCAATACCACCTCCTGCGACCTATGGAACAGGAAGTTAATTTTAGGTATAAATGATGGGTCTGGGTGAAGGACCACTTTGTCCTGGTGAAAGATACATAGCTGGCTCTCCGAAAACAATGTCCCAAGCTCAGACACTACGTGCCGAAGTGATGGCCGCTAAGAAAATGGTCTTGAGAGTCAGAAACTTAAGACCACAGGTAGCTAGAGGCTCAAAGAAGGGGGCATGAGTGCAGATAATACCCCGTTCAAGTTCCATGTGGGAAACTGGTGAACCACTGGAGAGTTCCTCTGTCCAACCCCTTTGAGAAAACATCAGAAAACAGGGTGAAGATAAAGAAAAATCCCCTCTACACCCCAGAATACTGCATAACGCAGCTGCATGTCTCCTAATAGTGCTCGTATTCAAACCCTTTTTTGATTCCAACTAGAGGAACCCCAGAACGTCAACCAGTTTTCTAGAAAAAGGGTATCTCCCCCTAGCACAGCACCAACTCAGGAATACTTTCCAAGTAGAATTATATGTTTTATTCATGGAGGCTTTGCGGGAAGCCAAAAGTGTATCTAAAATATCCCTCAAGAACCCCAACTCCCTCAACCAGAGCTGCTCAACCGCCACACTGTCAGACAGAAGAGGTCCGGATGAGGATGAGCTATGGGTCCCTGAATCAAATGTCCCCCCAAAATGGAAGGTGCCAGGGTCTCTCTCTGGACAGATGAATCAAATCTAGAAACCACAACCTCCTTGGCCAATATGGTGCAAAGAGTATCACCTCCACCTGCATGTAACGTACCCATCGAATTGTCTGAGGAATAAGGTTGAAGGGAGGAAAGGTGTAGAGAAGTCCCTGAGGCCACTCTGTTGCTACAGCATCTGTCGCCAATGCCCCCTCCGACTGGTGGTGGGAGAAGATATTGGGTAACCAAGTGTTGTGTTGCATCGCAGAAAGGTCCAGGATCAGACTCCAAAAGTGATCGGTCACTTGCTGGAAACAGGATGTATGCCACTCTGCATCCGACACTGCCATTCTGCTGAGCCAATCCGCTGTGATATTCAGTGTTCCTGCCACATGCTCCACTCGTAGGGACTATAGGTGTCTCTCTGTCCAGCTGAACAGCCAGTGAGCTCCCTGCATCAGGGCTCTTGATCTCATGTCCCTTTGATGATTCAAATAAGCCTTGACAGACATGTTGTTGGTCCTCCCAAACATGTGGCTTCCCTCAATGAGGGGAGCGAACGCCAGCATCATCAAATGAACTGCTCTCAGTTCCAGCCAACTGGTGCTCTGCTATACTTCCTTGGTAGACCGCACCCCTTGCATCACTTGTGAGTCCTGGTGTGCCCCCCCAACCTAACAAACTGGCACCGGTAGTGATCACCTGTCTGACCGGAGTCTCTAGGATTACTCCCTCCTGCAGTCACTGAGGAGTTAGCCACCATCTCAACCTTCTGAAAAGAGTCTGTGGAATCAAGACATGTTGAGTATGGCTCGGACCTCACCATTTTCTTTGGAATGAGAAAAAAGATGTACATTCCCTTCCCCCAATCCTGTGCCAGGACTGGTTCCACTGCTTGGATGGACATGAGGTGACTTATAGCTTTTCAA
The DNA here is from genome assembly GCF_030035675.1 of Rhineura floridana. Taxonomy (NCBI): domain Eukaryota; kingdom Metazoa; phylum Chordata; class Lepidosauria; order Squamata; family Rhineuridae; genus Rhineura; species Rhineura floridana. Next base: position 22,298,616 of record NC_084493.1, on the reverse strand, counting down.
AATGCTGTTTGTCCGGTTTCTTGGATCATAGTGTAGCTGTAAATTTTTCCCTTGGTTGCCTGGAAAACTCCAAGTATCCTAACCAAACTGTTCTGCGTACCCATTTGTCTGTTGTGGTCTGTGCTCACATATCTGCAAAGCGTTTGAGTCAGCCCCCTATCTCTCCCCAAGGAGGATGGGTCCTGGCATCAGGCCGACTGGTTCTTCTTAGATCCCTTCTGAAATTTCTGGATGGAAGGAAAGGATGTGAAGTACTGGTTTCATGAAGAAGCTGATCCTCCCGACCTGTCAGTTCTGCCCCAACGTGGCCTGTAGTTGGCAGATGATACTTGCCGCTGATATTGCCTGGTTACACAAAAGGACGCTGTTTGGGGTCATCCTTCTTTGAGCTTGGGAGTGCCTTTTGTTTGTCCCACATCACCAGCACCTTCTAAAGTGGCTCCCCAAACAGCTTCATTCCCCCGAAGTGATAGTTTGCCAGATGGCTTCGAGAATCAGGGTCAGCGTCCCAGTTCCGTGTCAAGTTACAGTGCTGGCTGCCATTGCTCTGGCATTTAGTTGCATGGCATCCCTTGTGGCATCTGCCTGAAATGCTGCTGCTATGGCCATATCGGCTAGACCATCCCTCAGTGCCTTGATAACACCCTCTCTGCCAGCCATCTCCTGTACCAACAACATGCTGGTCCAAGACATAACGGAAGTTGTGGAGGAGGCCCTGAACGCAGCTGCTTCTGCCTCAAAATCTCTATGCAGGGCTGCCTCTACACATTTGTCACAGGGGTCCCTAGGACCCCCTTCCCCTTCTGATGGGATGGTTGGCAAGATGACAAAGTCACCACCGGGGAACACACTGCCGGCATCCTAAGCTGGTCCATCGGCCATTGAGGGAAGAGGTAATTCTTACTAACAAATTTGTGTAAAGGTTTGTGTTTATTGGGGTAGCCCACTCCCCTTTCCATAACTCCCTAAATGAGTTGGGAAAGGGAATAGTAGACACCTTTTGCTGGCCCTCTGGGTTGTAATCTGCTCTTCAGGGAGTTCCAATATTCTCCTAGCCTTGGCCTTAGGGGGTGAAGCCTCCAGATCTTCCTCGGATAACTCTCACTCCTCCAGTGACAGTGAGCCCTTCAAATCTGAGAGCAGACCCAAAACTGCCACCACCCTCCTTCTGTGCTTATGCTTTCTCCGTACAGGGGGTGCCCTTATAGCCACCTGCGAAGAGCCATGTTCCCTGCCCTTGTGCTTATGCCCCTTACTATTACCCCTCCTATGCATGGGGGATGACTGAGGGGAGGGCGAAGAAGATGTGGCGGAGGAGTCAGTTGAGGAGGGAGAGGGGGAGATGGTTGAACCTGAGATGGATGGAACTTTGGTGCACCTGCATTTGGCCTGGCGCGACTTGCTAAGGTGCTTTCTTTTTTCCTTCCTTTTCCTAGTCAGGTCCCTCTGTGATTCCTACTGACAATCCTGTATGCCAGGGGCCATAGACATGCCTGCCAAGGTACTGGCCGGCCCCCTGTACTTCCTGTGCCACAATCCCCCTAATCCAAGCCATGAATTTCAGGATCTCCTCCTCCCCTAGGAGACCAGTTGTGGAGAGACCGTGTGCACTCACCCTTTCCAACGGGTCCTGGAAGATCGGTAAGAAGAGAACCCTTCCTGGTCGCTATGAGAGGAGCCCGTCTGGTCCTCCATGCATCTAGGCACCTGGAATCTGGCCTCTCTGTTCTGCATGGCGGCTCCAAATGAGCTCCCACCGATTCCAAAGTGGGGGTGGGTGAAGAGCCGCTCAGTGCTGTAGACCAGGGCCCTAAGTTTTGACGGGAAACATGCGGCCCACTCTATGCTGGCTGCCCGCTGAAATCCGCAATCGTGCCTCTGCCTGCTGAGTAGGTATGCCCCGCCGCAACTTCTGAGCTGCTCCTGGCTCACTCTGTAAAGCAGCTACACCTCCGTTTGCTCCCTGTCTTTTGCTCCCTCGCCAAGCCGCAACGTGGCCTTCTAGTGACCCCAAACCCGCTCTAAGGTAAACGGGAAGGGGGGTGGAGTAGAAAGGATTAGAGAGAAAGGTGAGGAAAAAATAAAAAATAAAGCTAACAAATACTAGAAGTGGCTGAGCTCTTAAGGAGTTTCACTAAACCCAACTGTTCCCAGCAAAAGGCAGGGCCGGTCTGGAGAGCAGGGATGGCCCCTCCCTCTGGGTGAGGCATTTAGAAGTGGATCTTGCCTACACAGCAGAGGGAGGATCCACCCAAGAGTCAGGACTGCCCTTCAGGAACCTCTGGGGGAAAATAGTGCTGTGAATTATCAGCATATTACTGACAACACACTCCAAAGCTCTGGATGACCCCACTCAGCATGATTGGGCACCCTCCACCCTGAAGACTTGGGGAGCTGAATAAGACTTCCCATGTACCACCTTCTGAAGACAGTCATCCAAGTGGGATCAGAACCACTGCAAACCAATGCTGCCCATTCCCAACTCAGACAGCTGCTACAGAAGAATACCATGGTATTGGTAGCTGATGGTATTTTATCCTAAAAATGTTTTACAAACAAGTCACACTGAGTCAATGTTGGTTCTACCACCTCCTTTGGCCCACACTGTAACAGACCCCGTCCTACCCAGAAAACCTCTGCTGGACCACACAGTGAGAATGCAATGGAAGCAGCAAAGTATGTCTTCTTCACCACCTTCATTGCCACTGAATAGGCTTGATAATGAGCGCTCTCTAGTGCTCAGTTGTATTCATCTGGAGTTTCCCCCCACTTCTATTCAAGTGGTCTCCTGGCTTGAGATATGTTATATTACATATATTACATGTAACATATTACCTATGAAGACCTAAAAAGCTTGGCACCAAGCTACCTGAAGAGCCAGGTATGTGTTTTAAATTGTATATTTGTTTTAATGTTTTTGGTTGCTGTAAACCGCCCAGAGAGCTTTGGCTATGGGGCAGTATACAAGTGTAATAAATAAATAAATAAATAAATCTCCTCTTGTGTGAACCTGATTGCCCTTTACGATCGGCTACTGTGCCCCTCTTGCATATGCCATTGCCTTATGAGGCAAGGTTGATGGCAATGCATGAAAGGGCATTTTCTGCTGTGGTGCCTAGTACATGTGGAATTGCCTGCCCCAGGAGGTTAAGTTATCTTCCTCTTTATTCGTACTTCTCAGGCAACCGAAAACTTCCCTTTTTAAACAAACGTTTGATTCTGTTGTTGCTTTATGTGTTGGAATTTGTGTTTTAAGATTAGATTATTGTTGCCTTATGTTTGCTTTTTTATTTGTAAGCTGCTTTGAGCCATTCCTTGTGAGATGGACAGTAGATAGGGATGGAAAGATCTGTCAATTTCAGTTCTCTGTTTCTCATTTTTCCAATCTTAAATTCAGTTCTCCACATTTCTGCAGCAATTTGTAATTTTTCACATGAAAGTTCTCCAGCATTTTAGTGCTAATTTCTCCTAAAAACACATTTTTGTAGACAGTTTTAACTAATGTACACATTTTTGCCAGCATTTTCTCATCATATAATGCATTTTGTATGTTATTTTCACTCATATTTATTTTATATACACCCTTTCCCCTAATATATGCATGTTTGCAAACCTTTTTTGGTTGGTGAACTGCACTGCAAAATTCAAATAAGCACAAATTTACAAGGATGGCTGCGTTTCAGTTCTCATATTGTTTCAGAAAGTGCAAATTTGACAGATTCATCTTGAAAAGTGAACTGAATAGAATTTCTCACCCATCCCCACCAGCAGGGTTTTTTTAAGTTAAAGACTCAGCAAAAAAAACTACTTGAAATTAAACAGCTTTTAACTACTTGACAGAATTTGGCCCACCTGGCTTATCAACAATGACTAACAAATGCACTTTCAAATAGCTTAATAAAAGCATGAATCAATAAATTACAAAGAGAAGAATTTTCTTCATTTCTTTACCATTCATTTTATCACCATGAAGATAGATATGTGCAAGGAAAGTGACTGCCACCAGGTAAGAGGTGAAAGCAGGAAAACCCAATCCAAGTGTTTGATCATTAAGACAGACATGAACAAAGCAAAATGCAATGACCAACTGCCTTACACCTAGGACCCCTTGGGATACAAAAGCAAATGGCAACAAGAGGGATAATTGGATGAAGAGGTGATGACCAGAGCTTGGGGTGAGCGGTTGTCCCCTCAAGAATTATTTGCAAGGCTGTCCTGATGAAATAGTTATCCTTGGTTACAAATATTACACTTGCTTACAAAGACCTGTAAAGCCAACAGCATAGCAATAAAAAAGAGCATTTGCTAAGGCAACAGGTTTAATGCTATGAACATCACTGGTCACTTTTGAGTCTCCCTGGGAGAAAAAAAAGTTAATGGAGAGAAATGTTCACAAAATGATCCCTTCCCAGCTTACACCAGCTTGAGCTGCTCTGCCTTCAGGAAATGCCAAATATTTTGGCTGCTTAAAATGAAGAAGTTCTGTAAATGTTACAATAGTTGAAAGAGAAGGGAAAAGTCAGGGAAAGTGTAAAGGAAAATCTCACAACGTCCAAAGACTTGTACCTCAGGCATGAAGAAAATAGAGAGGCAAAGGCAACTTGGCAGCTGTGAACTGTGGGCTAGTGGAAACAAACAGGCAAATGGGTGGGTGGGAAGGATACAACCTGAATTTTATATTTTTATTTGAATCGAACTAATTTTTTTGCTGCATTTCTCCAGTCTTATAAAATAATCCTGGGAGTACTCATACATCTCTTCTCTCCTTGAAAGCATTCGAGTAGTAACATTCCTAGGAGTTATTGCATATGAATATTTTCCAGGGATAACCACATTGCTAATGCAAATATGGGTGGCCAAACATGAATAATGTGTGTGTATGGGGGGGGCGATATTCCATTCCCCAAAGTTCACCATTTCATATAAATAGTGTCTATTTTGCTTCTGCTTTTCATTAGAAAAGCAAAAATAATAGTCAATTCCACTCAAGAGTTGTTCAAGAGCACTGCAGACCAGCAGGAAACCTCTACCCTAGAAGGCATTAGTGCTTGTAAAAGTTGAATTTTAAAGGGTGAAGCTCACAATATTCAGAACATAAAATAAAGATGGCGATCAATGACAGTGATGTGTTTTCCTTACACAACAGTGTCAGAAAAACCTTGTAACCTTTATATAAGGAGAGAACAGAAGCAGAAGTTCTCATTTCCTAATGATTTCCTGGATATTTTACAATTGTTTCCTTTCAGGAAGTGTATGCAGTCTATGTAGTTCCAACACTAATAATCTGCTCAAGAAGTAAGTCATCCAAATTCACCAAAGTCCCATTCCTAGAACGGAAACAATGACAAATGTCTGGCTTAGTGCTGAACAACAACAAAAATTATTTTGTGAAATGTCTGTGTCAGGTATCGTGAATATCACAACAAAGTGTCTTCCAGATCACCACAAAAATTAGCAGCACACCTGAATCATCTGCCAATTTATCTGGGAATTACACATGCATGGAAACTGCTATGCAGCAAAGACACAAGTCTAGCATTGGTGATTACACCTAAACAGTCTTAAAACACTAGCTGGAAAAGTAAAAGCAGAGAACAGAATTTGTCCCATCCTCACTCCCTTCCCCCAGTTTAGACCAACAAGATTACGTTCATAATTTCTGTTTATTATTTGAGTGAGGATAGGCAGGTTCAAAAGCAGTACATCCCTGTTGTTGTTATGTGCCTCCAAGTTGACTACGACTTACGGCAACCCTATGAACCAGTGACCTCCAAGAGCACCTGTCATGAACCACCCTGTTCAGATCTTGTAACTTCAGGTCTGTAGCTTCCTTTATGGAATCAATCCATCTCTTGTTTGGCCTTCCTCTTTTTCTACTCCCTTCTGTTTTTCCCAGCATTATGGTCTTTTCTAATGAATCATGTCTTCTCATTATGCGTCCAAAGGATGATAACCTCAGTTTCATCATTTTAGCTTCTAGTGACAGTTCTGGTTTGTTCTAACACTCAATTATTTGTCTTTTTTGCAGTCCATGGTATCCGCAAAGCTCTTCTCCAACACCACATTTCAAATGAGTTGATTTTTCTCTTATCAGCTTTTTTCACTGTCCAACTTTCACATCCATACATAGAAATTGGAAATACCATGGTCTGAACGAGCCTGACTTTAGTGTTCAGTGATACATCTTTACGTTTGAGGATCTTTTCTAGTTCTCTCACAGCTGCCCTCCCCAGTCCAAGCCTCTTCTGATTTCTTGACTCAGTACATCCCTGGGCAGGTGCTAAAGCCAGCAACCCCATGAAAAGATGAAACTATTACAGCTGCAACACTCTCTGGAGAACTCTCCTCCCCAAAGAAGCCACTGGGGATGCAAAAATATCAATTTTTAAATGCATATATCAATTTTTAATGTCCCGTGAAGGAATAAACAGAAGACCAGGTAAACTACTCTACAAATGTCTGCTAAAGAAGCACTTTCCCAGAAAGCTGTAGAAGGAGACACTCCCCTAATAGAATATGCTGGGATAACCTTAGGAGATGGTAGATTGGCAACTATGCATTCCTTAAGCCATCTAGCTAAAGAAGCTGCAGGTATCATCTTTATCTAGTTTGATGTTTTTAAAGTCACAAAGGGAGCTCTGATGACAAAGAGGCTTAGTTCTGTCAATAAAGTACTAGGGTCATCAACATGGCACCTGTGGTCAGCATGGCAGCCATGAGGACTTCCTCTGATGCCCATAAAGTCTCTGAGCAACCTGGTGCTGCCATGTTCATTATGAGGTAGCAAGATTAGTTACCTTTTTTCCCCTCTGAAAAGTATACAGCTGAAGGAAAAGTTGAAAGAGAAATGCTGTTTCCCACTTCCTCCTTCAGTTCTATGTGCCTTCCAAGGCACAGATTGGCACCTGAGCAGTATTATTTATAGACATACTTGTATACCACAATTTCATTTTTAAAGCAATTTACAACAATTATATATACACAATAAAAACCACATAAAAATTAAAATCACAGATCAGCTAACTACTACAGAAGATGTTTCTTAATTGTCTGCATAAGCCTGGTGGCACAAAAGTTTTCAGAAAGTGTTTGAAGGTTAAAATAGAAGACACCTGATGAATTGCTATTGGAAGAGCATACCACAAGACTGGGCTGATGACAACAAAGGCTTGGTTTCATGTTGCTGTCAAATGAGTCTCACCAACTCGAGGGAGAACCAACAACACTCCTGCAGATGATCTCAGTGACCAAACTGGGATATAAGGGTTCAGGTGGTCCCTACCATATACTGGACCTAAGTTGTTTAGAGCTTTGTAAATTAATACAAGGACCTTGAACATGGCTTGGCAGTAAATGGACAGCCAGTACAGATGCTTTAACAATGTATGGTATCATATGTTGTCAATCATGTTGCCCATCAGCAGACTGGTCACCACACTCTGTACCAGCTGTACCCAAGGACAGTCCTACATAGAAAGTATTGCAGTAATCCAACCCCAAAGTTACCATGCATGAACTACAGTGGTCAGACTATGATTTGTGTTGGACCATTTGATAAACTAAATATTTATTTATTTTATATCCTGTCCTCCCTCCCAGAAGGAGCCCAGGGCAGCAAACAAAAACACTAAAAGCATTTTGAAACATCTCTAAAACAAAAGACTTTAAAACATATTAAAACAAAAGACTTTAAAACATATTAAAACAAAACATCTTAAAAACATTTAAAAAACAACTTTAAAAAATCTTAAAAAGCAATTCTAACACAGAGGCAGATTGGGACAAGGTCTCTACTTAAAAGGCTTGTTCAAAGAAGGTCTTCAGTAGGCGCCGAAAATATATTTATTTATTATTTATTTTATTTATTATATTTCTACCCCATCTTTCTTTGCATGATTGAAACCCAAGGCAGTTTACATACAGTTCCCAGGCGGTCTCCCATTCAGGCACTGACCATAACTGACCCTGCTTAGCTTCAGCAGGGTGCTGGCCTTATGTGCCTTCAGACCAGATGGTGCCTGTCTAATACTGAAGGGGAGAGAATTCCAAAGTGCCAATAGCACAACACTAAAGGTCCACTTCCTATGTTGTGTGAAACGGACCTCCTGAAAAGATGGTATCTGCAGGAGGCCCTCACCTGCAGAGTGCAGTGATCAACTGGGTATATAAGGGGCAAGACAATCTTTCAGGTATCCTGGTCCCAAGCTGCATAGGGCTTTGTACGCTAAAACTAGAACCTTGAACTTGGCCCGGTAGCTAATGAACAGCCAGTGCAATTTTTTCAGCGGTGAGGTAAATGTTCGCAGTACCCTGCCCCAATAAGCAGTCACACCACTGCATTTTGAACCAGCTGTAGCTTCTGGACCAAACTTAATTGCAGTCCCACACAGAGAACATTGCAGTAATCCAGCCGGGAGGTTACCAGCGCATGGACAACAGTGGCCAGGCTATCCCAGTCCAGAAACAGCCAAAGCTGGTAAAAGTCACTCCTAGCCACTGAGGTCACTTGGGTGTCTAGAGAGAAAGATGGATTCAGGAGCACCCCCAGACTATAAACCTGTTCTTTCAGAGAGAGTATGACCCCATCCAAAGCAGGCAACTGACCAATTGGGAACCACCAAGCACCTTCGTCTTACTAGGATTCAGACTCAGTTTATTGGCCCTCATGCAGCTCACCACCTACTGGTCCAGGGCTTACATGGCCTCTCCTGATTCATATGTTACAGAGAAAAAGAGTTGGGTATCATCAGCATACTACTGACATCTCACCCCACATCTCCCAATGGTTTCATATGGATGTTAAATAGCATTATGGAGAAGATGGTGCCCTGTGGTACCCCACAGCACAACTGCCAGGGGGCCAAAAGACAATCACCCAATGCTATTCTCTGAAACTGACCCTGGAGATAGGATCAGAATTGATGTAAAAGATTGCCTCCAACACCCACCTCACCAAGTCAGCTCAGAAAGATACCATGGGTCAATGTTATCGAAGGCCGCTGAGAAAGCAAGTAAGAATAGCAGGGTCGCACTCCCCCTGTCCTTCTCCTGATAAAGGTCATCCATCAGGACGACCAAGGCCAATTCAGTCCCAAAACCAGGCCTGAATCCAAATTGGAATGGGTCAAAATAATCTATTTCAACCAAGAGTACTTGCAATTGCTGTGATGCAACCCTCTTGATCACCTTCCCTAAAGAAGGGGTATTTGCAACTGGACATTAGTTGTCACAAACCAATGGGTCCAAGGTGGGCTTTTGCAGGAGTGACTAGATCACTGCCTCTTTCAAGGTGGCTGGGACCACTCCCTCCTGCAAAGACACATTGACCACACCCTGGATCCATTCAATTTTATTCCCTCGACAAGCTTTAATAAGCCAAGGAGGGCAAGAGGGCACGTTGCTGGCCATATCATTGCAAGTATCTTGTCCACATCAGGCCGCATCAACTGAAACTGAACTCATGAAGTTGCAGCAGACGTGGCACTGGCCACCTCACTGGAGACTACAGTATATGTGGATGGGGCATCAAGATTGCTACGGAGGTGAGGACCTTCACCGTCAAACTGCCTTGCAAACAATTTACTGTGGTCTTCCAAAGGGTCTAAATACTCCATTTCCAGACAATACAACAAAGCTCCACTGGATGGCTACTTGAGGATGCGATGGAGGCAGAGAAGTAAGCCTTCTTTACTACCCTCACCGCTACACAGTAGGCCTGGTTAAGTTGTTTACTCGTGCCTGATCAGCCTCACAGAACTTGCGCTCTAGCCGTCGTCAACAATGCCAAAGAGAGCACTCAGAGGCAACTGTGTTAAAAGCCTGACACATCTTGATGTTCCACAGTGTGACAAGGGCTTGAATGGGGTCACCTACTCTACTGGAAATTCCACAAGGGCATTCAGGAATCCTGTAGATTCCACTCGTCTCCAGGAGTGGACCATCTTAATATGTCCACCACTCCTCCAGGAAAGGACTGAAGTCATATGTCCCAACTTCACCAGGAAGTGGTCTGACCATTACAATGGGGTGACATCCACCTCCCTATCTCCAGACCACTCCTTCCTCTGTGTGGAGCAAAAACCAAATCAAAGGTGTGCCTTGCCCTATGTCTCAGACTGGTGTCAACTTGAGGCAGCCTCATGGTTATCATGGAGGCCATGAAGTCCCAAGCCAGAACACTAGAGGCAGCCTCAGCATGGACATTGAAATCACCCAGGACTACCATTCTGTCCTCCTCCAGTACCACATCTGAGAGCCTCCACCAGCTGAATATGCCTCAAGAAAGGGTCGAGATCACTACATAGCTTTCATAGACCTATCCTTAGCTTTTGATCTGATAAACATATACACATGTTCATTTAAATTAGTTAATACAAACTTTGACAAGAGATTACCTTTTTTAAAAAAAAAACTTTATTCACAAACCAGTCTTACGAGTAGGTTTAAATGACCATCTTACCAACATTATTTCAACTTCAGGGGATGTAAGACAGGGTTGTCCCTTTCTTGTTTAAGTTCTATATAAATAATGTTGTCCAGGATTTCCAAGGGCCTTCATAATTTTCTTCCACAATTCTGAATTGTAAATTCTCCATATTGCTCTATGCATAGGACAGACCCTTGTATCAACTGCAATAGATATGAGGCATCTTCTCAGATACTTTGGATTATTTTGTAAAAAAAAAGCCTCTTACTTGGAATTATGCTACAACTAAGACTGTTCTGTTTACTAAAATACCTTGCACACATGTGGAAAATGGACTGTATTAATATAGAAGTTAAGGATTTTATGTATCTGGGAGTTCAGCTCAACCAGAACCAACTTGCATAGGGCATTAGGAATCCATAAGGCTCTCAGCTGTACAAGTGACTAAGACCATATTACTCACCTTCAAGGTGGTAACTTAGTACGCACTTATCTTAAGTACCACACTTAAGATTTTGGGAGGAAAAATATGCTGCAGAAGTGCGGGGGTGGGGAACTGCTGTCATACTGGAAGCCATTCAAGATTTCTTTTTGAGCACATTTCACTCTTGAACCTCCCAGGTGGCACTCCTATGGTGATGATGAGATTTGAGATTGGGTTCTTTTCCATACTGTCTCGAGTTCATACTTCCTTGCTTCTGTAGTGGCTGAAATTAGGGCATATGTTAGACACAAGGTTGCCCAAAAAATGTTATTTGGAACACATTTCTAATACATCTGTACAAAACTGGGCCAAACAAATGTCTTCAAGGTTGCTACCCTCATAGTTGCAAAGTAGAGTGTCAAAAATAAAGTTAAAGAGTGGGACTTTCTGTTAGCTAGGTGTCAACTCCAAGCAATGTAATTTTCACCATTTAATTCTTCTTCCAGATTACTTTTTCAAATTATTGGATAATGCTCTAAGGAAGGCATTTACAATTTTGAGAATTAAAACTATGACCACAACATATTTAAATGAAATATATGCTAGAACATTTGTATATTGTAACTAATGAATTTGTGGCCAGGGAGAGGCGGTACATATTATTCATTGTGCATTGTATTTCACCCTGTATAAGTCATACTTCAGATAGTTTCCTTCTTGGATAGTAGGGATCCATTATTTGCTGATGGATGGTGATAAATACACTACATATAAGGCTTCTATGTTTGCTATGTTTGCTATTTCATTGCATAACATGGGGTTCAGTATGCTGAGGATCCCTTATGCTAAAACTGTTTGTATTTTCGTGATGACCAATGGTTTTTAGCAAACAAATTTGACTGGATGACAATCTATGAGACTGGGAGCAAAGCAGTCTAGTCTTCTCATTCAAAATTCTGAAAGATGGAAACCAAAGTCCCTAAGTCCCTGGCTCTACAATTGGACTTCCTCAAGATAGCTGCATAGGAGACAAACACCATTTCAGGGAGTGATTGATCAAAGGCACTGAAACCTTTACATTCATACCACTGGTTATCTGAAAACCTGTAAGAAAAATCTGGAGTTATCTGGAGTGAAACTGCACCCATAGGTTAGTCAAAATCATCATTCCAAGGAGATTAGCCAAAGACAGAAGTTGAGGCTTTGTCCCACATCTTAGAAGCTAACAGCTTGATTGCAGCTTACCTTTTTAGGGACGTGAAGAATCTGTCCAGCAGTGTGTCAAAGACACTGAAAAGATTCCAGATGAATCTTTCTTACGTTTAAGGAAACCATGATGTTGCAGAATGGACATCTTCCTTGCACTAGGAGACCAAATCAGTCAATTACCTAGGTAATGATAGATATCTGTTCATGAGGGGCAGTGTCACTACTACTGCTATTAACACCTTGGTAAAGTCCTCTGATGACAGCCAGTGTGGTGTAGTGGTTAAGGTGCTGGACTATGACCTGGGAGACCAGGATTCGAATCCCCACATAGCCATAAAATTCACTGGGTGACCTTGGGCCAGTCACTGCCTCTCAGCCTCAGAGGAAGGGAATGGTAAACCCCCTCTGAATAGCACTTACCATGAAAACCCTATTCATAGGGTCGCCATAAGTCGGAATCGACTTGAAGACAGTCCATTTCTTTTTTCAAAGTCCTCTGATAAGGCCACACTGCAGTTCAACTGGTGAGCTGGGAACACTGTGACTGCAATGTTTTCCCTCAACTCCATTTGAAAAAAAGGAAGTCCAGAGAGCTCTAATAAACTTCCCTCCACCTTTTTTTAAATGGAATGCAGAGTATAGAAAAAGGCAGGTAATCAAAAGGAAATGAAAAAGGTTAAGTCCAGTGGAGGTAAGAAAATGTCAGAGTGAAGTCAGAACCCTGTCTATAGGAGCTAACACAAGAGTGGAACTGGAGGAGGGCTCTCTCCTTTGCAATGAGAGGTGTTGTATGGATTTGCAAAACCTTGGCTATCAAGGAGCAATCCATCTGAGGATCCCCCTTCCACTGCAGAAAAATCACCAAACTACTACACTAGGCTGCTGAAAGTCCAGGAGCAAAGGGAAGCTTCTAGTTATAGAAGTTTTCCCCTCATGTCTCTTTCCCTGGCTTCAAAACAAAGCCTTTTATGAATGTCCAGTGTAATAAATGCTTCCAGAACAAGGGTCCACAAATTTGGGCATGACTTAGTAGACAGTTATTTGTGCTCACCACTAACTTTTGCCCTTTGCTAAGGCCTGGACAGGTGCCAAAGAACTTGGTGCAGGGGCGTGTCATATTTATTGTATTTATTTATTAAATTTTAGTCGCTTTCCTTCATACAAATAAACACAAAGCAATGTACAATTATAAGATTAAAACCAAAATAAAACTAACACAACTAAAAAGTTTTTTTAAACCATGGACAAGATGGTGGCACAACCCATGCCCTAAAAGATGCTACAATGTCAGAGCCAAATGCCTTGGAGAAGAGGAATGTTTTTGCCTGATGCCTAAAGATAGATGATGGCCCCAGGCATGCCTCTCTGGGGAGAGCATTCCATAAGCGTGGGACCACCACAGAGAAGGCCAGTTCTTGTGTCACAACTCTCCAAACCTGCCTTGGAGGGAGCACGAAGAATGGCCTGCTGAATGCAGGGCCCAGGTTGGTTCAGAGAGGTGGTCCTTGAGGTATTGGGATCCTGAGCCATAAAAGGCTTTATGGCTCAAATCCAGCACTTTGAATTAAGACTAGAAACCAATTGGTACCCAGTGCAGTTGTACCAAAATTGGCATTACCTCAATACCAACCTTTTATATGGGCCTTTCCAAGCCTTATTATTGGCCTCAGAAGCCCTCCTCTCTGGCCAGTCGCTACTGGAAATACAGTTGTCAGGCATGAGGGACAGGTTCATCTCAGTGGTGGTGCTGGCAGGCCAGCTACAAGCCTATAAACCTGAGAGACACTCCAGCCTGACATGGCCTATGTTTTTTTAAATGGCTTCAGTTTGGTTCATTTTGCAAAAAGGCTGCTTGAGACCTGATGGGAAAAGTAGCTGAAAGAGTTAAGTCTATCATTTCAACTGAGAACACAATGCCAGTCATATACACAGGACATGACCTTTGGCAATCCAATCAACGCAATCCCAAAAGTAACTGTAAAAGTTTGGTCCTCAAGAGAGGAGCCCATTGTTCAAATCTTATCCAGCTAGCTAAAAGGGGAATGCCACCACCTGTCTTCACAAAAGAAAAGCACTTACCCTGACCATACGACTTATCATAGGTATGGAAATTAAGGAAGGATACCTGCATGATCCAATCAATTCTATATTCTCCTTTGAGGCTTTTGTCCCGAAAGGTATAAAAACTGGACTCCTAGAACCAGGTTCGGGGGGGGGGGGGTTCTGGTTGCCCAGTTCCACTATGAAATCACCTGCTGTATTGCTGTTCTCGTCTCTGGGTCTTGCACACTCATTCTATTTCTAGATTGCCCATCAGGGCTGGGAAAGGTATATCTTGCTCTCTATTCTGTATTCTGGAAGTCCTTTCCCTACAAATTGTAGCCTCCACATCTGCTCCCTCTGCCTATCTTTGACTGTGTGTGTGTGTGTGTGTGTGTGTGTGTGTGTGTGTCCGTGTCTGTGTGTCTTTGTGTCTGTGTTTCAGAAGCTATGTTCTGGTCCTCCCTGCCCAGTTGCGCATGACTGAGACCTAGTCTGCAAAGTGAGCCCAGAGAGAGAGAAAGGGCAGGCTGGTGTACCTTCCTCAGTTGCGCTGAACTCAACTCCTTGCCCCATCTCCTCTTATGCCCTGTGTGCTTGCTCCTTCATGTGTTTGTATGCTGAGTGTGTATGCTAGTTTAGTTATGATTAGGTTTATGTAGCTAATTCCCTCACACATTGTTATTGGGCTATCCCCATTGATATCAATAGATATGTAATGGTACTGAGTTATTCCCCATTGAAGTGTAAAATTTATATATTTTGATTTTGTGTGCTCAATAAAAATCCCCATGTTTAAGATCTGTGTAAGTGTAAGTTACTGGGTGAATCTGCCAAGACGCACTATTGCCAATGTCTAAAGATCTTAATTCACAAGACTTGTAGAATATGTGAATGTGAAACACGTGTCTACAGAGGAGTCTTGCTAACAGTGGCACCACAGCGAAGGAATACCCTCTCTGCAGAAATCTGACAGGCTTTCTCTCTTCCTGCTTTTAAACAGATTATTAAAACATTGATTCATACAGGTATTTGATTGTAATCTATGCTGTTTTAACTGCTGTTATGCTGGTGGTGGTGGTTGTACTAGTTATTTTTAGTATTTATTTTGTAATTATTTTAGTGCTTATATTAACAAATTTGTAAGCCACTTTTAAATAACTTTTATGTAAAAAAGCAGGATAGAAACAAAATAAATAAATCGGCCACCTTGTTGTCATCACATTCCCGCTCCGCGCCCAGTACTTACCGGGCCAAAGGGCCACGTTTTGTGGCCACAGCCGAAGCCTGAGCCACCATCTTGGAGGGTGCGTGCACGTGGAGTGCTGAAGCACCAACACAGCATGCAATGAGGGGGCAGGGCGGCCAATGGGTATTTAAACCCGTGCCGCCGGCTACCCACTTCCCACCCTCCTCCTATAGGGAAAATAGGGCTCATTTATCTGCAAAAGGTAATTGCATTTAGCTTGAAAGATTCAAGAGCACGTTAGGTGGAGCTTTGGTTTAGCAATGAAGTCAGGCAAGTTCATGAGCCAGGTATAAGGCAGAGACTGACTAATTTTATCTTTATTATTATTAAAGAGTTTTATCCTGCCCTTCTTCCAAGGAGCTCAGGGCTGCATTCATCCACTCCTGTGGAAGTACATGAGGCAGAGAGATAATGATTGGCCCAAGGTTAGTCAATGACTTCATAGCTGAGCAGAAGTTGAAGTCCAAGTCTACCCACACCTAGTCCAACATATAGGTACACAGGTGTTGGCACCGGCAGATCATAAACCGCTTTTGAGATGCCCCTTCAGCCACTGGGGGTTGAAGGATCCAAACTAATCCAGTAACTGAGATGGGCTGAACAACTGCACTTTACAGTGATTGCCATGGTAATGACCCATATCATTCTAACTTACAATATGTGCTTTGGTCTAGTTCTATCCAGCAGTCAACTTTGATTTCAAATCTGAAATTTATGAACAATTAAGAGAAAACCCATAGAAATATTAGGTCTACTAACAAAAGGAAGTCAGTTTTCAGATAATGACATTTTGCAGCCATTTCACTCAATGGATTTTTTTTTAGGAGACTGTTTTCGGTAATAATTTTCTAAACTAACAGAACACTGGCTGTTTTGTTTGAAACTGCCAAGAGCTACACACTAAGATCAGACTTTCCCCCCTAAAGTATACAATCTTAGCTCACTTCACACAAGCGTCCTTGTTTCTGCTTAAGTGCTCTCTTCTGTGAAGCAAGGCTTTATGTGCCCACAGTGGAAAAAGCCCACTAGTTTATTTCCTTTTCAAGATGTATGCAGTTAATTAAAGTGTAAAGTAATACCTGTTTTGAAAGTTTGGCAAAGAGAAGTGACACATTCTTTTAAGTTGGGACCACTGCCAAGAAGAGGTCAACTTGCACTCAAGGGTTGTGAAAACTATTTCATTTTGGGGTTTTTTTGGCACATTGTTAAAAGGCTGGAAGAATTAATATTGATACCACATTATATACTCTTCATTTTTAACTTATTCTAAAAGTTTCAACATTTAATGGCTGAATTTGGCTTTCAGTTTATTTTTTCCCTCAGTGTAACATACTCTCAATTTTTAATAAGTTGATCTGAAAGAAATCAAATCAATAAGTGAGCCACTTATTTTTCACATCCAACAGGCGCAAATAGGCATTTTACAGCCTTTACTAGTGTAGTCAAGAGTAACTTAGGCAGACTCAAGATCTGCTCTGATCCATCCCCTCTCTCATGTTATGCTGCTACTGCCAATTGCCTATTTGAATCTGAGAAGTGTGTACACAAACTCTCCTAACTGCATGACAATCGTATTAGTTGTATGGTCAAGTTCAATAAAAGTGATATTGTGACATTCAATCTTGCTTACATGAAGGTGTGCTAAGCAGAAACGGTATCTCATAAGACATTGCTACCTTTAAAAATACCATATTTGTTATAAAACATCTGCATAAAAGAACAATTTCAGATCAATTTCCAGATAGCCAGTCTACTTAAAATGCCTGTTTATTACTCATAGATGCACTAACTGTATCAACTGTAAGGAAATATTATGTATATATATATTATGTCATTGTTTTTCAAGTGGACTCGCCTGTGAAACTGACTTTCAATGAACATGCCTTGGAAACATCCATTACTTTCAATTTTGATGAAGATAAATTTCTCTTATTGACAAACCTTATTGAAACTAAAAGAGTCTACACATGTTTTAGCGGAAGGGCCTATTGCTTTGTGGCACAGAGTACAAGCATGCACAAGGTAACAGGGTTAAATCACTGGCACCTCTAGGTAGAGATGGAAATGACCCCTGCTGAAAATTTGGAGAACCAGTGTCAATGTAGGGTAAATGATCCAGAGATAAATGAGTCAATAGTTTGACTCCATACAAGGCAGCTTCCCATGTTTTCTAAACTCAGCATGACAGTTAATCAAAATAGCTATTTTTTCTCACTAAGGATGCTTCTGGACTGTCACTATTTTCAGGTGAGATTCAGCCACATTCTGGCAAATTCAGGTTGTGCAATTATAGCTGATTGGGAGGTCTTCCATAACAGACCCGCTGTCCCAAAAGATTGGACTTCTTGCAATAAAATGAGGAGAAAATGCAGTGGAAAGTGTGGGATAGGACTTGCTTTGACACATCATCAAGTGTCCCCACAAACAAATCCAAGTGAATGCTCAATAAACAGGTTGACAGAGTGGTTTCTTTAACTCTTTGCAATTTGCTACCAGATCTTAAGGGTCTAACTGGCTTGCTTAAAAGTTAAGTCGTAGGAAATACCAAAACTTAAAATTCATTAGATAAATAAAATGTTGACTACAAGAACTCAATCTAGTTTGCCTCTAAAATGACTCAACAACAACACTTCACTGCAGTCAATCAAGCATTAGAGAGTACACAACCGGTTAAATACATAATCACAAAATCAAAAGCAAAGGTGAGGATTTAAGAGTTAATAGTCATTGAATGTTTAACAGATATTATTACATTCAGAAATATTGCTACTCATTCAGTAATAAATTTATTGGATCTGCCTCATAAGGGGATAGATTATATATTCTCTGACCCCTTGATAAAATCTACAGTAAAACACTACATGGGAAACGGTTTCAAGGTCCAGTTGATTACACAGACAGCACCTATCCTTAATAGTAATTTTAGCAAATCTGCCCTCACTTTGCCTTGCTCAATTGTCAGCATGCCTCCAAGTAAATTATACCAACTCCACTAGCAAAATACAGCCAGCATTTACACTCATGTGAGTTAAAGCACCCACCATACTAAGAATGTTAAGTCTTATTGAGAAAACACACATTTTTAAGTTAGGCAGAGATTTTAAATAGGCTATGTAGAACCAGAGTTTTTTGCTTCAAAAAACATGTCTACAAATCCAGCATTTTTTTCCAAAATGATGTGCATGATGTAACCCAGCCCAAGCTCCAACTAGAATAGCCATTAGTTCTCAGATGCAGAGGCCTTCAATACAGTCTTTGAGCATCATCAACTAAACTACATGTTGACTTTCTCTACTATGCAGCAAAGCTGAGCACATCCTCTAGCAATTCAAGTTTAAAAAATAAAGTGTTATCCTAGCTTTGTTGAAACCTCAAACATACTGATGCAACAAATATTGCACAGAACTGCCAACCAGGGGCTGCTAACATATATGAAAGAGATCAACATGAGCAGGAAGGGAAGAAAAAATATGGGGCAAGTGTTCACATAAAACCATCTCTACATAAATACCAACACACACCTTAGATGCACACCACATTAACAGACTAAAAGAATCACTTCTGGTGTAGAGATAATTTGCTAAGATCAGATCAGTTATGTTCATGGATACAAAATTAAAATAAATTTCCCAAAAATTAAAATATAGTTTGGTTTCTATCCACTAGAAGTTCACAGAACCAGTGTAAGGTTACCTCATCCTCCAAGGGAAAAAAATAAGTCTACTCACTGCAATCACTTCCACTGAGACATGGGATTTCTTTTATAGCCCAAACCACAGTGCTAGTGCATGCAAACCACTTGCCAGCTCCCTACCGAGGGCCTCAAAATACATCAGCTCTGTCGTGAAGTGAAAATGAAGTGAATATACTGGTCACAGAACAAAAAAACCTCAGTTTTGGGACATCCAAGAGCATGATCTAGCCAATTTAAGCACTTTCCAACTGAATTCAATAGTAGTTAAACATGTGCTAAAATGTCAATTGAAGTAAATTGAACTTTTAAAAGGTGACGAGTTTTGGCTGGATCATGCCTTTGATGTTTTAACTTCATTATATTTTTGTTTATCGCACTAATTCAGATTTTTACTTTGTATGCCAGGAAGTCACCCATCATTCTAGTGACAGGTCTGGTTTAATTTGTTCTAACACCCAATTATTTGTCTTTTTCGCAGTCCATGGTATGCACAAAGCTCTCCTCCAACACCACATTTCAAATGAGTTATCCGCTTTTTTCACTGTCCAACTTTCACATCCATACATAGAGATCGGAAATACCATGGTCTGAATTATCCTCACTTTAGTGTTCAGTGATACATCTTTATATTTGAGGACCTTTTCTAGTTCTCTCACAGCTGCCCTCCCCAGTCCTAGCCTTCTTCTGATTTCTTGACTATTGTCCCCATTTTGGTTAATGATTGTGCCAAGGTATTCATAATCCTTGACAAGTTCAATGTCCTCATTGTTGATTGTAAAGTTGCATAAATCTTCTGTTGTCATTACTTTAGTCTTTTTGACGTTCAGCTGTAGTCCTGCTTTTGTGCTTTCCTCTTTAACTTTCATCAGCATTCGTTTCAAATCATTACTGGTTTCTGCTAGTAGTATGGTATCGTCTGCATGTCTTAAATTATTGCTATTTCTCCCTCCAATTTTCACACCTTCTTCTTGGTCCAATCCTGATTTCCGTATGGTATGTTCTGTGTATAGATTAAATAAATTGGGTGATAAAATACACCCCTGTCTCACACCCTCTCCGATGGAGAACCAATCGGTTTCTCCATATTCTGTCCTTACAGTAGCCTCTTGTCCAGAGTATAGGTTGCGCATCAGGACAATCAGATGCTGTGGCACCCCCATTTCATTTAAAGTATTCCATATTTTTCATGATCTACACAGTCAAAGGCTTTGCTGTAATCTATAAAGCACAGGGTGATTTTCTTCTGAAATTCCTTGGTCTGTTCCATTATCCAACATATGTTTGCGATATGATCTCTGGTACCTCTTCCCTTTCTAAATCCAGTTGGATGTCTGGCGTTTCTCGCTCCATATATGGCAAGAGCCTTTGTTGTAGAATCTTGAGCATTACTTTACTTGCATGGGATATTAAGCCAATAGTTCAATAATTACTGCATTCTGTGGGATCCCCTTTCTTTGGAATTGGGATGTATATGGAACGCTTCCAGTCTGTGGGCCATTGTTTAGTTTTCCATATTTCTTGACAGATTTTCGTCAAAATTTGGACAGATTTAGTCTCAGTAGCTTGTAGCAACTCTATTGGTATGCCATCTGTACCTGGTGATTTGTTTCTTCCAAGTATTCTTCCAAGTATTTTAAGAGCAGCTTTCACCTCGCATTCTAGAATTTCTGGTTCTGGTAATATCAGTAAAAGCATGTAAATAAAATCTAGTTGGTAAAAAATAAATCCCAAATGCCTGTCTGAAAAATAATTTTTCAAAATACATTTTATTGACATACATGGCATACTTACCATTTAGCTGAGGCACAAATAATTTCATTTTATGCGAAGTACAAATTGGTAACACTAAAAAGTAGTAAACAAAAGCCTAGCTTTACAACTACAACTGAAAGAACAAAATCAAGAACAAAGTTTTTTCATTCTAAATACAGCAAAAAGATACAAAAATATTTCTATGGCCTGCTTTGAAATTGATACACCTAGCTACTGCCAGTCAGATTTCCATATCATACTATCAAAGATATATCAGTCACAAGTAGGCCTCAGATGTGCCAAACAAGAACTCTAGCCTTTCAGTAAACTACCATCCCTGAACCTAGGCTCCTCATCAGCCCCAAACAACTTTTCCAGCATTGTTGTGAAAAGTATACTCCAGATGGTATCAGGGAGGAATCAGCCTATGTCCACCCACTAAAGGACAACAGTTTTATCCCCCCCCCATTCTGGAGTCAGACTCTAAGCTTTCATATGCTTCTAGTAATGTAATTGGCTACTTCCCATTCCTTGTTTTTCCTGCCACATTCTTTGATACATCAGAGGTGGTGTAAGGAACAGCAGGAAGGGCCCAATCTTGCCAGTAAAGATGCATGGGAGGTTTCCCATAATGACTCCTGAACTGGATAGGGCCCTTTCCATACAGCTCCACATCTGGAAGTACCACCGGAGGGAGGGGGATAGAGAGAGATCAGCAAGTGTGTGAGGCTTCAAACTTCAAGATGGCCTCTAGATCCCATTCTTCTCCCAATTACATCGTCAGGGACATGGAGAGCCTAGAAGTATATGCAATTCAAAAAAAAAGGAGAGAAGATCCAGTCAACATCTTGACACTCCTGTGGCCAATTTAAAATTGGCCATGGGAGTTAAAAGCACCCATGGCCAATTTTAAATTGGCCACAGGAGTATAGCCATTAGTACATACATGTCAACTGGTTTTAAACAAGCAGCATTTTCTAGGGAAAATAAAAATTAAACTGTTTTAATTACTTGCAATGTTGATTAACATAAATGGCAGTCTTAAATTATTTGCTGAAGTAGGGAAAGACAGTCACCCTTCATCTGGATAATAGAAGTGACCCCTTTCACAGATAAAATCTGGCACACTATCCTGATAACGCGAGATAAAATGTAAATAGAGTGCATTTCTTTTACAAGTGTCTAAATATTTCAACTTGATACTATCAAGGATGCAACAAAGTGTTCCCAGCATTGCTGCCTTTTTGGATTATTTCAAAACCTCACACTTCAAATCTTGCTGTTGCAAATGTTAAACTATCAATGCTTTCAATTGGCGATCAGCAACCTGTCATCAAGCAAGGCCATTCCGACCATCATATTATATGAAGTGTATTCCTGGATGTGGAGTCTTACACTGTTATTTTCAGCACGCATCAGAGTTTCAAAAGAACTGCAGAATCACTGTATATTTCTCTTTTTAAAAAAATAATTTTTATTCAAAGTTTCAAATATTTCTCAAAGGCTACAAGAAGGCACAATTGCAGGGAGGGACGAGTCCTATGGGGAAAAGAATTTGAAAGGTATGAAACTTTGGAAGAATTAAGCCATGCTCACCAGAATCCATGTCACTGCCTTCATTTGAAAGGAGGTTTGTGTCGCGTCCCTGCTCCCTCATCAACCCACTTCTGTTAGAGAGGGGGACACGGATTTTTCTTTACTGTTCACACTATCCAATATAGCAAAGCTATTCAGGAATTCCTTTGTATATTCCCTTAGCATAATTGCTATATGGTTCACGCATAAAAACAAGCCTCCACTCGCCTGGGACACTTTGTCTCTTTAAAACTCACAACTACGAGTTTGGCCCCTGTAACCCGATATGAAACTCTCCTTGAAGGATCCGCTGCCACCACAAATACTAAACATCTGACTCAACCTGTAGCATAGCCAATGAAGTGGCACTTGTGTGAAAACAATCTGAAAAAGAAGCAACTTCACTTGTTGTTCGTAAGCATGTGGTTTCATAAATTGTCTCAAGGTCTTAAACTTAAGTTACTGTATGCTCTTCAAACACTTTTACCCTGACCTTCACCTCTAATCTTCTTACACTAGCTCCACCCTCTCACCAATTAATCCAAAAATAATAAACACTGACCCTATACTCTCCAACATTAATCTGTCCCTCCAACTTACCCCAACAATCCCTAAAACAGTCTCACACAAAAATATTCACCTCTCACTCAGTCACTCACTATCCAGCACACTCCAACATTCTACTCACTCATTTCATCCTCCCAACACTCACCACTTACCTTAAATACTCTAATATAAACCACATACATAAGCATTTTAATATACAAGCATGAAACACTTGCATAAAAGTATGGAACATCACAATTCACTATGACAGTAGCTGCCAATCTGAATATAAGCTAGCATAAAGGTTTCAAGCAGTTGGTCAATCTGAATACTCAGATGAAGCAGGAACACTCTCTAGCACCTGGAAGTGAACTTTATTTAAGTGAACTTTATTTTAAGTGAACACAGATGAAAATGGAGCCTCACTATAGAAATAGAGTTAAGACGTCAACATGTGAAGACAAGGTATGTGAGAAGCCAGCACTTCCTGGACATGGCCATTTATGTACAGGATGTAGCTTTTATTTCCTGCAAGGAGAGCAGATGCTTAGGAATGTCCTCTCCCAGGAATCTAGTCCCTAAAGCATGTTCTTGAGGGAGGCAACAATATGCTATACTTGCAGAATTCAGTCTTCAACCCCATTGCAGGACATGATCCATGGAGACAAAGAATGAGGCCACCTAAAGGAAGCTTGAACCAGTAAGGTGTGGCTAGAGTGTTGGACTGGGGCTGGGACCCCCAGGGGGGCTGTGAAGTAATCCAGAGGGGGCCGTGAACAGTAAAGAAATGATTTAGTAATTTTTTTTAAAAGTCTTCACTCCTTCTACACTGTCTGCTTTCCACTGCCGCTGCAGATGACACCTCCCCCTTGCTCCAAACGAGAGGGGAGGCCTTTTGCTGAAGATCCAGAGCGTCTTTCAGGCGCACTAAGGGTAGATGCCAAAGGAGGCTGAGGGTGGAGCTACCAGGAAGAAGGGATGACTATCACTGATTCCTGTCTCCTTGCATTGCCGCTACTGGCAACGCCCTTACTTAGAATGAGAGGAGAGGGCTTTTTGTGAAGCAAAAAGAAGCAAGCCTGCCAAGAAAGGCTGCTTTCCCCCTTCCTTCCTGGCAGCCAGCCTGCCTCCCTGGGGGGAGGGGGTCACAAAAAAATTCAGCTTGTAAAGGGGGTCCCGTGCTCATAAAGGTTGGGAACCACTGAATTAGACCATCACCAGACTCCAAGAGTCTTTCCCTGACAGTCTCCCTTCCTTTGCCACCTCAGGGGGCACAGCCTGGGTTTGGCAACAACCCATGGGAACCCATATTTCTTCCCATCATCACAGCAAGAATGGAGGAAACTGAATAACTGGAGACTGCTTGCTTTAAGTCTCATATCCTGTCTCTTCATTGCTAGCTATGAAGCCTGGGCCTCTCTCACACAAACATTCCCTCAGGAGGGGGCTTCCCTTGCCTTGGCAGTACAGGCCTGTTGTTCAGGCCCCAAGATTAAAGTTCTAAAGCACCCACTAGCTACTTTCTCTGCCCTGCCTTTATGGAGCAGGAAGATATATTGGTATGCCTAACTGATGCTGCTGCATCAATTCCTGTCAAGGTAACTGCAATGTGGAGGAGCTGAAGAGCTACCATCAGCATGACTACTGACAGACTGTCACAGGAGTTGCTTTTTCACAACTTTAGTTATTTTAACCATAAGTATGAAAAAATCTGTTGCATAATATTTTTTGTATTGCACAGCATTAACCGTGGTGATTGTCTAGTGAACACATCTACTTTCAGATAGAAGAAGACAAGCATTTGAAGCCACTAGTCTGGACACAAAGCTTCACCAGAACTAATTATGTTGGCCATACCTCTAATGCCCCTTCAATGGTTCAAATAAAAGCTTGTTTCACCCAAATTTATACCAGCAACAACCCACAAGGTTCATTAAACACTTTGCATTATGTCACTGATTCACATTAACAGCATGAGCAGGATGGAATTTAAAAGCCACTCATTCACCATTACAGCAACAAATGATCTAGCCCCTACCTCAGAATTCTTCTCTCCAATATCCCAGGCTGTAACTTTAGAAAGAACAAAAACTATACAACATATAGTTTAGACAGCAGACATATATAAAGCCCTTGTTAATGTCTTGATGCAACTTGAAGTTTCACAACCTAGTGACCGCCTTTCATGACTACTGGCAAACAATTACGAACCTGGAATGCATGCTGCAGGATCAAAAAAAAGGATTTATTTAAAGGGGCACATTTTAATTAAAGCATCTGCACAAAATCCTGTCAGTTTACATTTTGAAGACTATTTGGGTTTCTTTAGTCTACTATTATTTATTTATTTTATTAGAGTTATATCCCACCCTTCCTCCCAGATTCATTGCATGCTCATGAAAAATAAGAGGTCTAGTTATGCTTCAAAAACTATGAAAAAGCTTGATAGGAAAGTTTTCTAGTGAACCTGGAGAGAGTCCTAATGAGAATGGTTTATTGTATGAGGTACTAGACACTAGCACCAGGCCAAAACTAAGAGAAGAGGGGGGCAGTTTCATGAAAAACTTCCTCAGAATTTAAAAGAGGGGACCTTTTTGGCTATTTTTCAGGAAACAATGCAAATGGGCTGAACATTGTTCAGAACACAACTGTGGATTGCCCATATAATCAGTACTGGAAACATGGGCTTCATTTGCTCTTAGTGATGTCAGCACATAACTAAACCTGACTGGTTACAAAGCACTGACATCACATGCACTATATGATCCAATTGTTTTCACTGATTCAGCCTTACCAAACAAAATTACCAAAGGAATAGGAGAGAAGGAAAATAGTTTTTTAAAAAATGAACAGTTACAGAAAGCAACAGAAAAGGCCCTTAAATCTTTTCTGGGGGGATGTCAGACCCTTTCACCCCCTCAAACCTTTGAAGCAAAGAAGTCAGACCTGGCGAAAATTAAGTTCATTCCTAGCAGCCACTATAAAGTGCTTTTCTTTTTGAGCTTAGAAAGTTAAAAATCTAATTTTGTAGTTCTCCTGGCCTATTGATATAAAAGCCATATGATGGTCAAAAGATATAGCTTATTTACTGTTACTATAACTTAAAGGGCCTTTTGATGTGAAAAGAATTTCTAACTTAGATAGTCTTTATATCTTATGCATCACATTATGATAAATCAAGTAGTATGACCATTTTTTGTTTGCATACACACAAAGAAACCCCTCTGATGCCACAGTAGGCAAAAATATACTTTGGCTTAGGCAAAACCACACAGCCTCGTGCTCTTGACAACCTAAGGACATTGCCTCAAGCAGAACACAGAGCAGGGACAGGCCTGTCCCTTCAAATCTGGCCTTTCTACTGGTCCCACAAACCAACATGGCCTTCTGAGGAAGGAGCATACCCCCTGCCCCAATCACTATCACCCAAACACCCATGGTATAGAAGATGGGGAAGCATCAGAATACATTGCTCTCTCCCAACCAAGACCCATATCCGCATAACCCTGCCCTGTATTCTGCTTCATTGCTCATAGTGTGTTACAGAATCCTGGAAGTGTGCACATGCTGCAAATTGGCCTTTTTATATAGACTAACAAAATTCCTGTGTTTGTGACAGATGTCTGGAAGAGTCCCTTCATGCAGACCCCCATCAGCAAAGGTTGGACCATTCAATATCAGACCTGGAGGGCACATTTCATCCTAATTGCAGCATCTGCACAGACTCACTCAGTGTTGTTTTTCAGGCACACAAGAGTGTGACAATGTTTGGAATTGATTTTTCCATATACTAATAAGGTCATCAAGTTGGACAGGTGGGGGAGGGAAGGAGAGTTCCACTACTTCATTTATCATCCACTCCACAATCCCATTCACCTCCTCCACTGCCCATTTTTCTCTGGCTTTGGCTCTGGGAAACACCAATCTCCATGCATAACCCATTGTTCCTATCTTGTCCTTTGGGCAGACAGCAATCCAAACAGCAAGGGAAAAGAGAGATTGTGAAGGTCAGCAGCCCAGCCACAAACCACATAGGCTCAATGAGCTGTTATCTTTTCTTTCCTCAGCATTCCACAAGTGCTGTATTATAGGCAACAGTCACCAGGTGCTACCATTAGTTTAAGGGCCATTGCTGGCTAATGAAGCCAATAGTAATTTGAAGGGAAAACGGCAAGCCACTGCATGCCGATCAGTTGGCTTCTGCTGCTACTTAGGAGCTAGAGCTGGTTCTTGCATAGTAGCATCAGGTTACTGAAACAATCCCAATTGCCTGGACTAGGGCACTTATGCCATGGTCAGCAATTTAGGAATTATTCAGGGGAGGAGTGAGAAGTTCTGTCCTTGTTCCTTCTCAAATACAAGTCTTGCAGCCTGCCTGAGGAAGCCCTCCCATAGCATGTCTGAACACCTGTACAATTTTGCTGTATCCCCTTTTCCTGTATACATAATAGATTTAGGTCTCTCTCACTGTGATATGGAAACTGTTCCACCCCCTTTGCTAAAAATATCTAGAAATGGGGCATTTGTACACTTCCCTCAAAATGTGAGGGACACTGTACTCCAAGGTGGCTAAGGAAATTGCCAAGCCCCAGAAACCTAAAACATGGCACAAAATACTTTTAAAAAAGAGATACTTGTACATCTCTGTTTAAAGTAAAGGACATGAAATATACCCTAAAATGTCTGGGATATCCTGCAATAATTAAGATTTTGAAATGTGATATACATAGCCCAAGGCATCCCAATTACTATAGGTCTCCTTTTGAGATTCTCCTTATGGAGAATTCAAAGGGCATCCCCTAAATCAGTGGTTCCCAACCTGGGGGCCGGGACCCCCAGGGGGGTCATGAAATCATCCCAGGGGGTCACAAAGAGCCAAGAGAAGAATTATTTATTAATTTAAAAAATTAATTAATGGCTGGTCTGTACACCACCAACTTGCAAGCCTGCAGTGCATGCACATGCAGCCGCTTCCACCTCCCCTTCCTTCCTTCCAGCTGGCACAGTCAGTTCCCGCTACACAGAGAACTGAGCAGCACAACCTTCAAGCAACTGCATCAAGAGAAGAGGCCAGCTTTAAGCTCCAGCGCCTCTCCCCCACTCTCTTTTGTCAGCAGCAATAAGGGAAGATCAATCAAGCTGATTGGCTCTGGCAGGTAATAAACGTCATCATAATATTTGTTTTGGGGATGAATCAAAAGTGATATTATTTAATGCTTCATTATACTTTTTTTTCAATTAACAGACTAAAATCACAATTAGAATGTGGGGGTCATGAAAATTTCTGTGGTTACAAAAGGGGTCCCGTACTCATAAAGGATGGGAACTACTCCCCTAAATCATGGTTAAGACTCAGTTTTCCAAACTTCTGATAGCCAAGGCTACCTAAATTAAGGATAAAGTGCGTCTTCAATCTTATACAGCTAAAAAGGTTTACTCCAAGTATGTTAAGAGTAAGAGTTACCTACCATCAGAAGAATTCATCACCCTGTATTTCTCCATGTCAAGCATCTGGCTGTGTCTCCAGATTGGAAGAAGGCAAGCTCAGAGCAGTGACATAAGTCAGACAGACAGCCCACCTACAAGGGTAGGTAATTCTGCTGCAGCAGATGCATTTAGTTCATTCATTGCCAATGCAAAGATAATAAAACTGCCTACCTCCAGAAAAGGCTGATTGGAAGAAAAGACATCTAGAACTGTGACTCACACAGAAGCACAGCAGAAGCCTCCTATACAGGGTAAGGTGTTGAGGCTTAGAGGAGGCTTTATTTAAAATATTTCTTGTAACACACTAGTAGTTTGCTCATGACACATAGTGCAACAATAACTAGTCAGAGTAGTTCCAGGATACCCAAAAGGGGAAGACATAGCCCAAAACATATGAATAACTTTTATTAAGAAGTGGGCCATTTTAACATCCAAATAGTTAAAGCTTGGGACATGCCATTTACCTCATAAAAGAGGCAGCTTTCTAGCACATAGCAAGCCAAGCTGAGCATAAGATGGGACAGACTGCTGGACTGTAGGAATTGCATTGCCTTTTCAATCATTTTGACCTACACTTTGATTTGAGAGACGGGCAACTTCCCAGAGTAGCCAGGAACAAGCATCATTAACTGTATATGCATAACATCACCTATTTTAAATTCTGCTTACAAAACTGTTCTAGCCACATTTTCACAGATCGCTTACAATGCTAATTTAAGAGAATCTGCTTTTAACTTACAGAACTCCACCTACATCCCTTTTCCCGCTTCAGACCTTTATTCAAATATGCTTCCAACCACGTCTTAACTTAACACTTAAGATAAACAATCACATCATAAGGCATAATAAGGTGGGTTTTTTTACAGATTTAAAATTGTATTTTATGAACTCCAATTTAGTATTTCAATACATTAAGACCTGCAGTGCTCCAAGCAATTTGCCAGGACAATTAACTTGCTATTTTGTTCCCTAGGTAGAACACATATAGCATGCTAACCTACATGCTTTATTATTTACAAGCCAAATCTCAGTCTGATTTGCAATATATATATATATATATATATATATATATATATATATATATATATATATATATATATTTCTGCCCACCCAAATGGAAAAGGAGCTACTCTAACCTTCTCTGTACACTTATATTTTACACCTGCACAAGAATATTGCCAGAAACATATTTAGCTAGTGTTTCTACTACAAATCTTTCTCAATTCACATTTAATTGTTTTGCCATAGGCCATAACCAGAGAACACACATTTACAGCAGGATATTAAATATTACCAACAAGTTAGCACAAAGAACTACAAACATAATGGGTGGAGTATAAAATCAACAAGAGCAATGTCAAATGCAGTAACAATTTCTAGCATGCATACTAGCACCAGAAATTGAACAAAGGTAGTTGGGACTATATTCACAAACACTTTGTAGCTGGAAAAAAAAGAAAATTAATGTTTTTGTAATATCTTAATATCAGTATTACCTAATGCAGACACCCATGATTGTAATACTGCAGCTACCTATCATGCATGGCTGTAATATGTTACTCAAACTATTAAGATACCTTACCTATGGTAGCATAGATAGGCACCTATGTGGACTAACTCTCCATAAACATAATCAGGCTGCAACCTCATCACTTTGGAATAAGCCCAATGGAGCACAGTGGAACTTACTTCAAAGTCAACATACACAGGATCCCACTGATGTCAGGAGGACATAACTACACGTGACTAAATCCAAGACAGCTTAAAGCATACTTAATGTTTATGGAATTACAACTCACACCATTTCCATTAACAAAAAGAAAAGATGGTGCACAGTGGACAGTAGCCTTGTTGCTTTCAGAAAGACAACCACACTCTTTTTGAGCATGCCCAGAGCTCAGTTAGTTTCTCCTTCATTTTAAGAGAATTTCTCTCACCAAATTCAATTACTGCAGAGAGAGGAAAGGGAGTATTCCTGGTGAAGTTTTCATTGATGAATACCAGATTGAGGGAATTGCTTTGCAGTATCCTTCCTGTACAGCGTAGTAAATGGCACCAGTAACTGACTACTACAGAGGTGTGCAGTGGCCTCTGCTGGTACATGAAACGTGTCCAATACCGTGCAACTCTTACAAGTGGAACTAACCTCTTTTAACCAAAACACACACACACGGGGGCAAGAAAAAATCACACACGTGCCTTTAAATAAGGAGGAACAGATTTATGTCACAGAGCTGCCTCTTGGCAGTCTGGCTCTCTCTACACACATACAGTATACAAAGCTGCCTAGATCTACCAGCCTTTCCCACTAGACTACCTGTGGGAAAGGCCCATACTAAAAAAAAACCCCACAGAGAGAGAAAGGCTGGGAAAACCGGGGGGAGGGGGGCAAATCACTGCCCGCTCCTAGCGCGCTGTGCAAGGCCACTGTCTGTTGCAGCAACAGACACTCCGCAACCACCCTATAAATACTCCTCTTTGCTCAGAGGCGTGCAGGACAAGGATTCAGCTGTTGCTGGTGTGTGTACGTGTGTTGTTTTTGTTTTGCTTTTTGAGAGGAGGAAAGACGGGAATTGCCCTCTTTCGGCATAAGTTCTTAATTAAGAAGAAATCACAGACAGGCAAAACGCCCCCAGAGCCAAGCCTCGAAACGGCCCTTCTCGGCCACCCCACCGTTTTATTGATAAAAGCTGGAACTTGACGCAGGAGTAGCCCTTCGTCTATGCAGTATGCCAGCGCGCCCCCCTGCGCACACACACACAGACGTACGTACGTACATACAGGGACACTGACACGGAGAGCGGCGAAATCCTTTCACAAAAAAGGACCGGGGGGGGCACAAATCAACGCGCGCGCGGCCTCTCCCCCCTCCCTCCTCTTCCCGGCCTGAGGGGCTCTCTTGCTTTCGCTCTCACCTGCGGGCGGGAGGTTCTGCTGCGGCGAGGAGCTGCTCCTGGCAGCGGCGCTCAACTCGGGGCGCTGCCCGAAGAGAAACACGACCCAGAAGGAGCCGACGAGGAGCCGACGAGCTCCTCGCGCCGCCATCGCCAAGCCCGGCGAGCGAGCTAAGCAGCGACGGAGGCAGCGGCCCCTTCCCCTGTGGCGGCGGCAGGACCTCCTGCTCAGTCACAGGTCCTTCTCTGAGGCGCCCCACGTATGAAAGAGAAGGTGGCGGTGGCGGCGCCGGCGTTCTCCGGTTTACTCCATGACGGGCCGGTCCCAGCGCCGGGCTTTGAGATGGGGGCTCCTTCTTTCCTCACACGCACACGCACATTCACACACAGAGAAGCCGCGGCGGCGGCAGCAGCAGCAGCAAGCAGGAGGAGCAACAGCCACTCGCGCGCTCCCGCGCACCACCACCACTCCTCCTCCTCCTCCTCCTCCTCCTCTGCTCCCTCACGCGACCGACCGTCCTTACTCCAGTTTCCTCTCACACAGCCGCCGCGCGCCACCTTTGGCGATCCTCGCGAGTTGCGGGAGGAGGGGGAGGGCGCGCACGCTGATCTGACAGAAATCCAAAGGAAAAGAGGAGGGGGGAGGGTAGCCCGGGAGGAGTGCGCGCGCACCTCCCCACGCCACGCGAGCCGTCGCGCAGAGCAGCAGCAGCACCACCACCACCTCCTTAGCCCTTCCCACCTCTCTCTCTCTCCCTCTTTCACTCCCCCTCCCCCCACTCACGGTCATTCCCGAACTCCGCCTCGAGTGAGCGAAGCAAGAAGGAAAACCTGGCACGATGGGCCGCCGCTGCTTCCGATGTCAAACGCAAAGGGGGGATGGAATGGGACGGGACGCGATAGGGAGAGAAGAGGGGCGGGCGAGGGGAAAGCGGTTAGGAAAGGATCCGAAGGGGATATTTATAGGAGCAGGACGCAAAACCCGCCTTGGCTCTGCAGGGATGGGAGGGTTAAATGCCAGGAGACTCGAGCCAGCCGACTCCAAGCCCAATCTCAGGCACGTTTCCCCAGGCGTAAAGAGCCGCAGAGGTCAATGGGGCTCGTCAGTGCGGGGCTGGAATTGCACGCAGGCTGCTATCCTGCCCGCACTTCCATGGGAGTTAAAAAAAAACAACCGTTGGACCCAATGGGTTTACTTCTGACTAAAGGTGCCTAGGATTGGCTGCCAGGAAGAGAGGAGAGAGACGGCCGCCAAGGGAGAAGTCGCAGTGGGCGGCTCTGTAGTCCGTGCCGCCCCTCCCGCTCGCCACCGTCGAGAAAGAGCACCGTCCCACCGAGCAAGCAATCATAACGGATTGTGGTGTGGCTGTGTGCTTTAAGGCCTTGCTTTTTTTTTTAATCTCCAGCCTTAAAGCGAGTACAAAAATCTACAGTTGCTAGGATCTTTGTTAATAGCCATTATAGTTAAACAGGACGTGTCCCATTCCGCCCACCCCCAGCCAACATGTCACTGCAACATATCGGTTGCCGGGAGGGCATCAGCGGCAAAGGGCTGCTGCTTTCCTGCCTGCTTGTGGGCGTCTTGGCACCTGCATTTCTTTCTCCGTTTGCTTGTATTTATTGGTCGCCTCGTGTAATCAACCTCTAGGTGACGTGCGACAGTAACATAAAGCAAAAATTAAGACATGGCAATAGATGGAATAGGAAGGGATAACCTGTGGAGTCCCCGTTGAGGACAAGAAGCTTGGGGAGGGGAGGGGATGTTAACCTGTTGGGGACCACATTCTGATAGTGGGTGAGGTCGCAGCCCCAAATGGGCAGGAACCCCCTTTTCCCATAGCTCAATGGCAGAGCATCTGCTTTGCCCACAGAAGATCCCAAGTTCAATCCACAGTGTGTCCAGGTAAGGCTGGGAAAGACCTCACTCTGAACTAGGGTTGCCAGGCTCAGGGCCTGAGACTGATCCTGTATCTTTAGGAGAAGAGAAAGCCAGCCCATTACAGTATTGCAAGAACACCTGCACTGGGCTGACTTTCTCTTCTCCTAAATATACAGGATCAGTCTCAGGCCCTGAGCCCGGCAACCCTACTCTGAAAGTCTGCAGATCTGGTGCCAGGCAGTGTAGATTTATTTATTTTATTTATTTATTTATTTAATTGCACTTTTAAACCACCCTATAGCAACAAGCTCTCAGGGCGGTGTACAATAAGATAAAACCACATTTAAAATACGAACAAGTGTGGATTACAGCATACAATTATAAAACATATTTAAAAACAAAATTAGAATACAAATTAAAATAAAAATTACAATTACAGTTTAAGTTTAAAATTAAAATTAAGCTTAAAATGCCTGGGCAAAGAGGTAGGTTTTTACCTGGCGCCGAAAAGATAACAAAGAAGGCGCCAGGCGTATCTCATCTGGGAGGGCATTCCATAATTCGGGGGCCACCACTGAAAAGGCCCTAGATCTAGTTGCTGTTCTCCGGGCCTCCCTATGAGTTGGGACCCGGAGAAGGGCCTTAGACGTCGAACGCAGTGAACGGGTAGGTACATAGCGAGAGAGACGTTCCATCAGATATTGCGGTCCGATGCCGTTAACGGCTTTATAGGTAAGAACCAACACTTTGAATCTGGCCCGGAAACATATTGGTAGCCAGTGCAGTTGGGCCAGAATAGGTGTTATATGGTCGAATTTCTTCGTCCAAGTAAGAACTCTGGCCGCAGCATTCTGCACTAGCTGAAGTTTCCGAATCGTCTTCAAAGGTAACCCTACGTAGAGTGCATTACAGTAATCCAATCTAGAGGTTACCAGAGCGTGAATAACTGAGGCGAGGTTCTCCCTGTCCAGATAGGGTCGTAGTTGGGCTACCAGCCAAAGCTGGTAGAACGCATTCCGTGCCACCGAGGCTACCTGAGCCTCAAGTGATAGGAGCGGATCTAATAAGACCCCCAAACTACGGACCTGCTCCTTTAGGGGGAGTGTAACCGCATCCAGGGCAGGTCTGACATCAACCATCTCAGATAACACTGAGCTAGATGGACCAACTCAGTATAAGGCAGCTCCCTATGCTCTTTGCACCCCGTTCTGTCCTTCTTCCCCCCACCCTCCATTTTTTCCATCTTTACCACCCACATGAAATTAGGTGAACAGCTGCAGGTTGCTCACCCCTGCTTTTGAGTCTAGTTGCAGGGCAATCTGAAGCAGCAGATGGAGGTGTGTCTTCTCCCACACTAGCTGGAACAGGGTATGGTGACATTTTAAAATGAGTATAGCATAAATTTGTGAACAGTGATAATGTGCAATAACTTGAAGCAGAGGAAGATTGCCAAGTGATAATTAAAAACACCTTAAAATGCACCTGTGATTTGGTTCTCATTCTTAAAACCCTTTCTGCCCTTTCCTTCCAGACTGGTGCTAGATGAGACATACACACGCAGATATATTCTTCTGCCCTCACCCATGAGAAACAGATAATTAAGTCTGTTTCATACATGCATATTCATTACTTGAGTGGCTGGATGAAGTATCAGGTGATGACTTGTGCGTGTCGGTGAGCCATCACAGATCAAAGAGCATAGATGGAACTTTCATATCACTTCTTATCAGCTCAAACGTTTGCAAATCTGCAATTTGGTACACTCGTAGCCAAAGGGGCCCTGAGTATTAAAAAAAAAGTCTAATAATCTGGCATCTACAGTATTTTTTTACATGTAACTCTGACACGTTAAAACTGAGAGCACAAATTGCACCTCCTAAAGGTGGCAAACACTCCAGCACAGAGCAAACAAGACCTTATTATATAGAATGTTTGTAGAACTTCCATTGCATCTTCATACACTTGGGTTATGTATAGCCATTAGACATACCTATCAATCAAGAGTAAGTGCAGCTTTTTCTGAAATGGAGCAAGCTTTGCTTGCTCCGTGTTTACTCCTGTTACTTATTTATTACATTTTTAAAATCCCACCCTTCCTCCCAAAGGAACCGGGGCAGCAAACAACGAAGATCATTTAAAAAGCAACAACAATCAAATATCCTCATATACCCAAATAATTTCAACTTTGCCAGGAACAATATTTTTCAGCTGTCAAATGCCTAGTTGAATAGGAATGTTTTAAAATTCTGACTAAACATTATGAAGGAAGTTAGACACACCTCGCCAGGGAAGGTATTCTGTAAGCAGGTTACCACCACCAAGAAGGCCCTGTTGCAGGTTACCACCAGCCGGGCAACACTGGACTGACACACATACAGCCTCCTGTGCTATCTCTCCCCACTCTAACCCCATGCTTCAGGTGGGCTGTTTATTTTCAAGTTCCTGCAAATACACTGTAAGTTTTTCTGCTCAAACGTTTGTATGATGTTTTTATTAAAATAAATGCATTTGCACTTTAAAAACTGGTCCGAGAAAATTAGGGATCCAGTGACTTAATGACTGGAGCATAGGCCAGCCAACCAGCATTGTGCACAAACCTGCTCTGAAGAGGGGAGACGTGACCAGCACAAGGGCAAGCTGGTCGACACGATGCTAATCTGGCTTCTGTTGAAGATTCCCCCTGAGCTCGATCCAATAGTATCAATTGCCTATGGGGTGGTGGGCTCTCCCTCCCGGCAGGCCTAAAGGCAGAGGCCAGGCAGCCCCCCCATTCGGGTTGCTCTAGCTCTGAAATTCCTAAATTGAGCAACAGATATGACCAGGTGTGGGGAACCTCTGGCCCTCCAAGTGTTGCTGAATTACAACTAGCATCACCCCCAGCAAGCATGGCAAATGGCCAGGGATGATGGGAGTTGTAACTCAACTCCCAGGGTTCCCCACACCTAGGCTAGAGGCTGGCAGAAAGAAGATCTCTGGATGATTTGCAGTAGATCAGCAAGAATTTCTGGCTCCCATTTCTTTAACAACGAAAACCTTTTTATTTCTAAATTAGGCTGCTCTATAGAAGAAAGCTGGGAGGGGGAATCAGGATTGGATTTATGTGTGGAATGATTGAGCTCCATTCAGATACTATAAACAAATTCAGTGGCTGAGCATATGCACAGAGGCATTCTGTTCCTTAATTCTAAGGGTTATATCTACTCTTCTGAGCCCCTATTATGCACCTAGCTATGGTCAGTGGATTTGGGTGTTCTAGTAAAAAAAGCAATATAGATTGCAGAAGGCTGACATCTGTCCACCTTTGGACAAGGCCCCCTCTAGTTCTAAGATAGTTACATTGCTGAACATGCAGGATGTGTATTTAAACAATGGGCTCAGCGCTAAAATTACACATAACTGTGCACGCCCTTTAAAAAGCCTAGACTGGAAGAGATTTTCAGTATTATCTAGGAATATGTATGCAGGGTTGCAGAATGGAATTAGGAATTTACTAAAAACAAAGCTATCAATATAAGATTGCAACCCACAACTCCCATCGCCTTGGAGCAACCTTGAAGAAATTCCAGGAACTTCTCCAGGAACTCATCGAGACTACTAAAGAGTGAACAGATTATAGGTACAGAAACATTCATAGTGAAAAAGTTCACTAAAAAACTGAAATGAGTAGGCAGACCAAATAACAATTGAAGCACAATTAAGTATTTATAGCTCTCCAACAATGGATCAATTTACAAAAATAGGCACAGAGTTATTTATTCTGTGTATTTTGGCGTGGATAGCCTACATTTTGGCATTTAGTAGACCATAGTTCATAACAGACATGAGGTTTTAATTATTTAGCACCAAATTCTATTGGTCATTACATTTGTTATTGGCTGACGTACAAGCACAATTGTATCCAAGTACAAACCATGAAAAAAGATAATATTTTCTTCTTTTTTTAGTAAATGTCAACTATTTAACATATTTTTAATCAAAAGTGTTTATTCCTTTTATTCATGTTGTTTCTCCTGCACTGACTAATCTGGAATAAATGCCATCCATTGGATCTCCTTTCATAGTCACAAGGGGTTCATTTACACAATATTTGAACCTGTAGCAGTTGTGTTTGGAATGCAAGCCACATAGCCCATGGCACCACTGGCTCAACCCACAGCAGAGTCAAAAGTTCTGCTGCTTTCTACCCTGTGCCTAGCAAAACCAATTAGTCTTTCACATCCTATCACAACTGCTTGAAAAGCTTCAGTTGCACTGGCATGCAGAAAACCAAATCAGGCTCAACGTAGCACAGCAGCAGCCAACACAGTTTCCTGCAACAGTTGTTGGACTACGTTATCATTATCCCTGTGGGGCTGGTGGGAGTTGTAGTCTAACAACATCTAGAGGGCCCCATGTTGGGTAACCCTGGCATAGCACGTCTGGCAGTAGCAGCTAGAGACTGAAAGTTTCCTTTCTCCCAGTTTCTCATTTTTCAGTCTTAAATTCAACTCCCCACATTTTTGCAGCAATTTGCATTTTTTAAAAAAAATTGTCATGAAAATTCTCCAGGGTTTTAGTGCAAGTTTCTTCAGATAAACACATTTTTGTAAATAGTTTTGATTAACATATGCATTGTTGCAAGCAGTTTCTTGTCATATAATGCATTTTTGTATGTAATTTTCATTTTTATGCACACTTTCCCCAACATAAGCATTTTTGTAAACATTGGTTGGCGAACTGCATTGCAAAATTTGAATAAGTGCAAACTTCGAAGGTTAGCTATGTTTCAGTTCTCATATTGTTTTGAAAACTGCAAATTTGATAGATTTGGCTTCAAATGTGAACTGATCTGACCCATCCCTAGCTTTCACACAAATCTGCTCATCCCTTAACTATGGGCTTAAAGTTAACTGAAAACTGTATGGGCTCAGATGGGTTCTGTGAATGAGCCTCTAGTACAGGGATGGGCAACCTGTGGTCCTCCAAATGTTATTGGATGATAGCTATAGTGCTGGTCTTTGACCATAATAAATGAAATGAATGAATGAATTGGATGACAGCCCCCATGATCAGCTGTCCTGAGGGGGCTGATGGGAGCTGGAGTCCAACATTTAGAAGACCGCAGGCTCCTTATGCCTGTTTGAAATGAAGAAAAAAATGAATCATTTATTTACTAGGTGGTGATACAACTCCCACGCTGGAGGAGTGGATGTGTCTCCCCATTTTCACCATGACCCAAGCAACGTGTGTTTTCTTAGTATAAAGGTAAAGGTGTCCCTGCACTTGTAGTGCAAGTCGTTTCTGACTCTTAGGGTGACGTCTTGCAACGTTTACTAGGCAGACCATTTATATGGGGTGGGATTGCCAGTTCCTTCCCCAGCCTTTCTTTACCCCCCAGCATAACTCATTTTACCGACCACAGATGGATGGAAGGCTGAATGGACCTCGACCCCTTTTACCGGAGATTCAACTTCCTCCTTCCATTGGAATCGAACTCCGGCCGTGAGCTAAGCTTCAGCTGCATTATCGCCGCTTACCTCTCTGTGCCATGGAGGATCTCTCTTTCTTAGTATACATTCATTCATTCAAGAGCACTTATAAACCGCTTAATATTTTTTAAAAAAAAATCTCTAAGTGGCGTACAACATAAAAAGAAATAATAGCATTAAAACAAAAACACAGCATAAACCAATACAACAGTACTATAAAAACAAATAAATCAGGAATTCATGGGAGTCAAATGCATACAAAAATGGATGGTTTGGGAATGCATTTTTATTCTGGACTCAAGAAGTCCCTGAGTGAAGAAGCCAGTGTTGAGGACAGTAATATCAAGATTTGGTGGAATGTATGTGTGTTTAAATGTGGATGAGGCTACCCTTAGACAGTCTTCCTAACTTGGTGACCTCTAGATGTTTTGGACTACAGTTCTCATCAGCCCCTGCAGCTATGGTCCATAGTCAAGGATGATGGGAGTTGTAGTCCAAAAATTTGTAGGGCACTAACTTACATTTTCTAATGTTCTTTGCTTACATTTTGATAGTATTTTAAATTTCTAAGGTTATAATTTTTTGCAGTTTAATTTATGTTTCAAATTTTGTATATTGTGCATTTTTATTGTTGCAAGCCACTTGGAGACCTAGATGTTGAAAAGCAGCATATTTTTATATAAATAAAAAGAAAGAAAGAATTATAAACAAAAATATTACTTCCCCAATCTCCTGTCCCACATTATCACGTGAAAAATTTTAGTTAATCAGAAAGGTACTAGTCCAATGGTCCCAAACCTTTCCCCCACCATGGACCACTTGAAAACTGCTGATGGTCTTTCTGGACCATTTAATAATTTTTCTGCCCATTGAAGCAATTGTAATGCACTGTGTTAGATACATTATGATTTTTAATTGTATTTTTACAGACATGCCACAGTCCACCTGAATGATGCTTGTGGACTAGTGGTTGTTCACTGACCACAGCTTGGGAACCCCTGTACTAGTCAATGCCACTTTTGTTATTATGGTGACCAGTGCTTTATTATTATTATTATGTAAAAAAATGGGATGATAAAAGTGTCATGGGTGCCAGCACAAAATGGCTGCCATGCACAGCAAAAAAAAGAGAGAGAGAGAGGTGCAGGTACTCAATACCGGTGAGTCCAATTACAAAAAAAGCCCTGATGATGACTAGCTAAGCAAAGTGTTACTATGAAATGAAAGCAAAGCCAGTAAAAGCAAGATAGAAGCCCTATAAAAACAAGAGCCTTGTGAGAACTTGCTTCTCCTGGGTGGGTGGATTCTCACTGACTGGCAACTTCTCAAATAATGAAAGAACACGTTATGTAAGGAACAAATATTTTAATATTTTTTATTTTAAGGAACAAATATTCATACATTGCTAGTATGCAAAATATCTAACAAAAAATGTGAAGGCATACTTTGGAAAAAAAATCAGGGGAGAGAGAAATATGCCTAATATGTCTTTGTTCTTGGTTATAATTACATATGTTTCTGACACAATCAAAATCATTTGAGAGCATACTGCTTACCACTGGCACATTTTATTCTGAGCACTGACACTCATTTTGCTTTGTTTTCCAGAGTGAGAGAAAAGCTGCAGAGATACATTCTCCCTCTACTGAGCTTATGAAATAAGATCTTCCTTGCTCTTCTTTCCAATTTGCCTCCTCTGAATAATATTGTCAGCATTCTTTTCCAAGAAAGCTTTGTGGTTTTTTTAATAGTTGTTTCTTCTGCTTTTTTTTTAAATGTCACCTAATATAGTTGTCTCTCCCTCCCTCTCCCTTCCTCCTTAATGCATAAATTATGTACTACTAAAGCTCAAGAGGTACGGTAGCAATCGTGAGATAACCATCCCCAGGGGCAGTAAGACACGAAACAGAGCTAGACAGACTACATCCTCCAGCTGTGAGATGGTACCACAGGCTGTCTTAGAGTTAGTTAAAAAACACTGGGTGTGCGTGTGCATGCATGCATGTGCAACTGTGAGTACACCATGGAAGATATGTGCATGGTACAACAATAATTGCCATTTTTATTTCATCTCTCTACAGCTTCATCCAAAACACTCATTAGTTAATCAAAGGTTCTTCTCAGCCCAGATTATCCCTAGGTTATTGGCCTAAAGCCAACATTTTGGCTAAGTTCCAATCAATATGTGAAATTCAGATCCCTCTCTCCAGACTACTACTCACTACAGAGAGATAGTGTGGGGTAGAGGCTTGAATGTTTGACTCAGACATGGGAGACCAGGGTTCAAATCCCCACTCAGCCACAAAGCTTACTGGAGGCTTTCTTTCTTTCTTTCTTTCTTTCTTTCTTTCTTTCTTTCTTTCCTTATATCCTGCCCTTCCTCCCAGTAGGAGCCCAGTACAGTGAACACAGGTACAAGCTATTTCTACATCTGTAGAAGTGTTTCTGTAAAAGTGTGTACCCTTGTTGATCTGCACAGCTCAACTATTTGCATACTCAACAACACAGATCATACGCTTGTTGAATGTTATGTATGAATAACTACCAGTGTACAGCTCAAATGTTGTTGAATGTAAACAGTAGTGTAGTGGCAAATTCGGAAGTGCGGGATCTCTTCATGATAGTCACAGCCACACACCCCTTTTTTTGTTGCTGGGTTGAGAACGAGATCATTGTTTTGCTGCTGGGTTGAGAACGAGATCCCACAACAACAGATGTCCCTAGGAGATAATCAGGAGAGTGTTAGTTACAGAAAAGAGTCTTCTCAAAAGCATGTTAGAAGACTTTCTCAGTAGCTAACACACTCTCCTTTCATGCTGATTGGTTCATAGGATGCTGGAGACACTGGGACCCTGCTACCAAAAAAAAGGGGAGGTCTAAGACCTCCTGACATCCCAGACCAGTACATCCCTGAATGTAACATGTGAACACCCGTTGAGCGACCTTGGGCCAGTCACTGTCTCTCAGCCTAACCTACCTCACAGGGTCATTGTGAGGATATAATGTGGAAGGGGCGTTTGACCTCCTTGGTGGAAAAGTGAGATATGAATTAAACAAATAAATACTCTGCATTCCCTAGGCCAGTGCCTCCAAAATGTACAGTGAATGAAGAGAAGACTGAGGGGAGATATGATAGCACTGTTCTTGAAAGGTTGTCATACAGAGGAGGGCCAGAATTTCTTCTCAATCATCCCAGAGTGCAGGACACGGAATAATGGGCTCAAGTTGCAGGAAGCCAGATTTTGGCTGAACATCAGGAAAATCTTCCTAACTGTTAGAGTGGTATGACAATAGAACCAATGACTTAGGGAGGTGGTAGGCTCCTCTGCAACAGTGGAGGCATTCAAGAGGCAGCTGGACAGGCACCTGTTGGGTATGATTTAATTTGGATTCCTGCATTGAGCAGGGGATTGGACTCGATGGCATTACAGGCCCCTTCCAAATCTATGATTCTATGATTCTACGTCTACCCCACTCCATTGATGCCAACACTACAAAATTCCTCCTGTTGCTAGACTGCATGTTTTCCTTCAGTCTTCATAAATCTTGTCATACCCGTCATCAGTCTCTGCTGCCTTTTCCATACACTCTGCCCCTGGCTGCTTTCATCACTATACCTTCCATGTCCCATTGCTACCTGGATTGCCCCAGACTCATATCCAAGCTTCCTGAATCCCAGAGAGCAGATTGCTCACATTGCATGGAGAATCACCAGTAAGTACGTAAGATGGACGAATCTGTCAGCTTCACTTTCTTTCAGTTGCTCATTTTTATTTATCTTATTTATTTATTATTTGATTTATATCCAGCCTTTCCTTCCAGCAGGAGCCCAAGGGCAGCAAACAAAAGCACTAAAAATACTTTACAACATCATAAAAACAGACTTTCATAGAATCATAGAATAGTAGAGTTGGAAGGGGCCTATAAGGCCATCAAGTCCAACCCCCGGCTTAATGCAGAAATCCAAATCAAAGCATTCCTGACAGATGGCTGTCCAGCTGCCTCTTGAATGCCTCTAGTGTCGGAGAGCCCACTACCTCTCTAGGTAATTGGTTCCATTGTCGTATGGCTCTAACATGAAGTTTTTCCTGATGTTCAGTCGAAATCTGGATTCCTGCAACTTGAGCCAATCAAGAAGAGATCCCAGCCCTCCTCTGTGTGACAACCTTTCATGTACTTGAAGAGTGCTATCATATCTCCCCTCAGCCTTCTCTTCTTCAGGCTAAACATGCCCAGTTCTTTCAGTCTCTCCTCATAGGGCTTTGTTGCCAGTCCCCTGATCATCCTTTTTGCCCTCCTCTGAACCCGTTCCAGTTTGCATCCTTCTTGAAGTTTAGAGACCAGGACTGGACACAGTACTCAAGATGAGGCCTAACCAGTGCTGAATAGAGGGGAACTAGTACTTCACACGATTTGGAAACTATACTTCTGTTAATGCAGCCTAATATAGCATTTGTCTTTTTTACAGCCACATCACACTGTTGGCTCATATTCAGCTTGTGATCAATGACAATTCCAATATCCTCCTCACATGTTGTATTGCTGAGCCAAGTATCCCCCATCTTATAATTGTGCATTTGGTTTCTTTTTCCTAAGTGTAGAACTTTGCATTTATCCCTGTTGAATTTCATTTTTTCTATTGTTTTCAGGCCAATGCTCCAGCCTATCAAGGTCCCTTTGAATTTTGTTTCTGTCTTCCATGGTATTAGCTGTGCCCCCCAATTTTGTATCATCTGCAAATTTGATAAGCATGCTTTGTACCTCCTCATCCAAGTTGTTAATAAAAATGATGAAGCGCACTAGGCCCAGGACCGAGCCCTGTGGTACCCCACTTGTTATTTCTGCCCAGTTTGAGAAGTAACCATTGATAAGCACTCTTTGAGTACGATTCTGGAGTCAGCTGTGGATCCACCTGATAGTTGTTCCATCCAGCCCACATTTAGCTAGCTTGCTAATCAGAATATCATGGGGCACTTTGTCAAAAGCTTTGCTGAAGTCGATATATATTATGTCCACAGCATTCCCACAGTCTACCAGGGAGGTTACCTGATAAAAAAAATGAGATAAGATTAGTTTGGCAGGATTTGTTGTTCATAAATTCATGTTAGCTCCTAGTAATCACTGCATTGTTTTCAAGGTGCTTACAGATTGACTGCTTTATAATCTGCTCCAGAGTTTTTCCAGGAACTGATGTTAGGTTGACTGGTCTGTAGTTCCCTGGTTCCTCCTTTTTGCCCTTTTTGAAGATAGGGACAACATTAGCTCTCCTGCAGTCATCCGGCACTTCACCAATCCTCCATGATTTCACAAAGCAGAGCTTGGAAAAGTTACTTTTTTGAACTACAACTCCCATCAGCCCAATCCAGTGGCTATGCTGGCTGGGGCTGATGGGAGTTGTAGTTCAAAAAAGTAACTTTTCCAAGCTCTGTGACACAAAGATAACAGACAATGGTTCTGAGAGTTCTTCAGCCGGTTCCTTCAACACTCTAGGATGCAGTTTATCAGGCCCTGCCGACTTGAACTCGTTCAAAGTGATTAGGTATTCCTTGACCATTTGTCTGTCAAGCTCAAGCTCCAATCCTGCCCCTTCCATTTTATGTTTCCTGGGAGGGTCACAGATCCTTTTTTGGGAGAAGACTGAGCCAAAGTAGGAATTGAGCACTTCTGCCTTTTCTTTGTCATCTGTTATCATGTTGTCATCCTCACTTAGTAGCTGTGCCACCATTTCTTTTCTCTGTCTTTTACTGTGGACGTACCTGAAGAAAGCTTTTTTGTTGCTTTTAGCATCTCTTGCTAACCTCAGTTCATTCTCAGCTTTAACCTTCCTGATGCCATCCCTGCAATTCCGTGATACCT
Source organism: Rhineura floridana (assembly GCF_030035675.1). NCBI lineage: Eukaryota > Metazoa > Chordata > Lepidosauria > Squamata > Rhineuridae > Rhineura > Rhineura floridana. The sequence goes on along the minus strand of NC_084493.1, from coordinate 22,254,117 downwards.
ACCTGTACTCTTCCTTTGTGGCCTGGCCTTCTTTCCACTTCCTGTATGTGTCCTTTTTTGTTTTCAGGTCATGTCCAAGCTTTTTGTGAAGCCACATTGGCATCTTCTGCTGTCTTCTCCATTTTTTCCTTGGAATTGCTTGCCATTGCGCTTTTAGAATTTCTTTTTTTAGAAACTCCCACCCATCTTTGGCTCCTTTTCTCATTAGGGTTGCTTGCCATGGAACTGTACTTACAATTGTTCTGCGTTAATTAAAATCAGCTTTCCTGAAGTCCAGGGTACGCGTATGGCTACTCTCAGCTTTTGCTTCTGTTAAAATCAAGAATTCAAGCATGTGTGGTCACTTTCCCACAGAGTTCTCATAACTGCCACTTCATCCACCAAATTATCTCTATTGGTTAGAATCAAGTCCAGGATAGCTGATCCTCTGGTTGCTTCCTCCACTCTCTGTAGGAGAAAGTTATCTCCAACACAAGTCAGAAATTTCTTGGAGGGGCCGTGTTTGGCAAAGTTTGTCTCCCAACAGATAACGGGATAATTGAAGTCCCCCATTACTACTACATCATGTCTCCTTGAAACATTGGCAATTTGCTTTTCAAAAGTTACATTCTCGTCTTCTTCTTGATTGGATGGTCAGTAGTAGACTCCAAGCACCACATCCCTTTTATTACTTGCCCCATTAATTTTAATCCAGATACTCTCGGTGGAGCTACCAAGCTCATCTTCCTGTATTTCTGTGCAGGGATATATATTTTTAACATATAGCATGACTCCACCTCCTTTTTTATTCCTTCTTTTCTTTTTGAACAAGTTATATCCTTCAATTGCTGTATTCTAGTCATGGGAGTCATCCCACCAACTTTCAGTTATACCTATCAAGTCGTAATTACCCTCCTGTATTAAGAGTTCAAGTTCATCCTGCTTGTTTCTCATGCTCTGTGCATTAGTATACAGACATCAAAGACCATGTGATTTATGGCTTGGCTTCCTTACTACATTTTTCTGAGGACTGTTACTGGCCCTATTAGAACCAATCTCTCTGTTCCCATTAGTGTGCACAAGCCTTCATCAGTTGTTACCACCAAGTTTAAGTCTCCCTCCCCCTTAGGATTCAATTTAAAGCCCTCCTGATGAACTTCTTCATGATGTGGCCAAACACATTCTTCCCAGTCCTTGTGAGATGCATCACTTGCCAGCAGTCCATCTTCCAGGAAGCATAGCCCGTGGTCCCAGAATCCAAATCTCACGTTGGCACCACCTTCATAGCCATTCATTCAAAACAGAGTATTTTTCTTTCCCTTTCTACTCCTCTTCTAAGTACTGGAAGGATGGATGAAAAAACTACCTGGGCCCCAAAGTCCTTGAGTTTCCTTCCTAGAGCTTCAAAGTCTGATGTGATTTCTTCATAGCTCTGTTCGGCAGTATCATTTGTTCCCACATGTATGAGGAGAAAGGGATACCTGTCAGTGGGCTTGATGAGTGATGGCAACCTTTCCATCACATCTCTAATCCATCCTCCTGGTAGACAGCATACCTGGCGAGTCCACAGATCTTCCCGGAATACTTGGGTTTCGATCCCACTACTAGTACTCTTCTTTTCTTGTTGTGGGGTGTGGTTTCATTGCCCTTGCTTGCTTGAGCTTCAGCCTCTTGCTCATTGTCACACGGGGTCTCCTGTAATTCTTCCACCACAGGCTGTCCTCCAGTCTCATCCTCGAGTGGTTGAAAGCGGTTCCATAGTTCCACTGGTGAAGGGTGTCTTCTAGCTCTTCTGCTCTTAACTGTCACCCTTTCCCATGGAGTTTCCTCCACTTTGTTGTTCCCCTCCAAAGCAGTCTCCTCTTTTGCTACCACAAGCTGTTGTTCTTCCACCTCCACTTCTCTTTGCTGCTGTTGTTCCAGCATTCAGTCTAAGAATTTCATCTTCTCTTATAGTCCTCAGTGTGGCCACCCACCCTTCCAGGCCTCTCACTTTTCCTTCCAACTGTGCCACGAGCTTGCACTTATTGCACATGTACGCCATGTTGTTCTCAGGCAAGAAAACAAACATGTCACGCGCCTTGCAGGTCACAAACATTGGAGTATCCTTCCCATTCATACTCTCTTCTACCTTTTGTTTCTTTCTAACTACTTGTTTTGGAGTGGCCTGTGTTTTGTTCTGTCCTACTTCAGGGTAAACTTGAGAGTCCCACTGGCATGGGATGCGCTGTACAAGGAGAATTAGTAATTTTTAATATTTTTTTAGGGACCTCCCCTGTCGAACTCCTTTGTCAAACTCCTGTTTGCTCTCCCTGTTCGCTCACTCTCTGAAAGCTGGCTTGCTTGTATCTCCTCTCCTGTGCACCAGCTGAGACAGCTCCTTCTGCTCTGCTCGGTTAGGAGTCAGGAAACAGAATGAAAGTCCCAGCACACACAGCTGCTGCTTGTTGCCCTCAGCAGTTCTCAGGCCACACCTTTAAGCCAATAGCTATCAGGCCACACCCCTTCCAATCAAGCTGCTATAAATGCCTTCACATCATGCAGCTTAGAGCACACGGCTTCACAGCTTTCTTGGCCTTTTTCTTTTCCTCACTACAGCTGCTTTGTCAAACTCCGGTTTGCTCTCCCTGTTTGCTCGCTCTGTTCGCTCACTCTCTAAAAGCTGGCTTGCTTGTATCCCCTCTCCTTTAAAATACTTTAAAATACATTAAAACAAAACATCTTTAAAAACATTTTTAAGAGCTTTGAAGACATTTTTCCAGTCTTCATTTCCTTTCTCCACATTTCCACTCCAGCTTTTATTAAAGTCCTCATGAAAATTCATCAGCATTTTAGTGCTGATACACATGTTTGTATGCAGCTTTGCCTAATGTACACTTTTTTTTGCAAAGCCATTTCTCCTGATAGAACACATTTTTTTAGTATGTAATATTCACCAGTGTATGTGTTTCTATGCATTTTTGTACAGATTTCATGCCTGGAGAACTGGATTGCAAAATTCAGAGATGTGCAGTTTTCAAAGGATGGTCGTGTTTCAGTTCTTGTATTGTTTCAGAAAGTGTGAATTAGGGAGGTTTGCCTTTAAATGCAAACTGAATCAAATTTCTCCCCTACTCCTTCCAGTATGCTGCTTCTGGATGGATAGATGCAGTTCTTTCGGTCCAGGAGGTGGTTATGCTAAAATAATTGCCTTGTCACTTTCCTACGCCTGGCATAACCCCCTTTAGGATGCACACCTTAATGTGGTGAGGGGGTTTGAGTGTGTTGAAGAAGCTGAGAACAATGTCATCAGAAGTCTAGACCAAGACTCCTAGCAGGGGCACCCAAGGCAGAATGGTCAAAGTTGAAACACCAGACTAAGATGCATCCAAACTCAGAGGAAGGCAATGGTAAACCACCTCTGCGTATCTCTTACCACAAAAACGCTATGAACAGAGTATCCAAAATGCAACATGAGATAGTGCTGGAAGATGAGACCCTCAGATCAGAAGGCACTCACCGAGCTACTAGGGAAGAACAAAGGACGAGTAGCGCTGTGACTAATTCGGCTGGGTCAAAGCCGAAAGGAAGCCCAGAGGTTGAGGTGCACAGATGCGAAAGGAGAGTCCGGAGTTGTATGATGCACAAAATAGGAACATGGAATGTGAGAAGCATGAACCAGGGAAAGTTAGAAATTGTCAAGCAAGAAATGGAACGTATCTACATTACAATACTTGGCATGAGTGAATTAAAATGGATAGGAATGGGACATTTTCAATCAGGCAACTACAAAATATTTTATGCAGGAAATGAGAAATTAAGAAGGAATGGGGTTGCTTTAAAAGTGAGAAGTGATGTAGCAAAAGCAATTAGGAGCTACAATGCAAGGTCTGAGCAAGTGATATCAATGAGATTAAACGGGAAACCTGTTAACATAACCATCATCCAAGTCTATGCTCCAACAGCAAACACAGAAGAAGAGGAATTGGAGAGATTTTATGCAGAAGTACAGGAAGAAATCGATCACACACCAAAACAAGATGTGCTGATAATCATGGGGGACTGGAATGCAAAAGTGGGGAACAAAGAAGAACTAGGAACTGTGGGAAAATGGGGCTTAGGAGACAGAAATGAAGCAGGAGAAAGACTTATTGAATTCTGTAAAGCCAATAATTTGTTTCTTGCAAACACATTGTTTGAGCAACCAAAAAGACTACTGTACATGTGGACATCACCAAATGGTCAATATAGGAATCAAATTGATTATCTAATTGGTAGCAGAAGATGGAGAAGTTCCATACTTTCTGCGAAAACAAGACCAGGAGCAGACTGCGGTAAAGATCATGAATTGGTTGTATCGAAAATCGGAGTAAAGCTAAAGAAGAAGAATAAAGCAATCATAATGCCAAAATACAATTTAAATAACATCCCAGAAGAATATAAAGATCAAATAAGGATCAGATTTGAGGCTTTAAACTTAGTTGACAGAGACCTAGAAGAACTATGGAATGAAGTCAGAGACATTATCAGGGAAGAATGCAAAAAGACAATACTTCTAGTTAAAAAGAGAGGAAGACCTCAATGAATGACTGAAGAAACTCTTAAAATGGTTAAAAAGTGAAGGAAACCAAAAGCATAAGGAGACTGAAACACAGTCAGAACCCTAAATGCAACAATACAGCAACTAGTACGTCGGGACAAAGAGAACTGTTACAATAGTTATTTATTGTATAGAAATAGAAGAGGACAACAAAAAGGGAAGAACAAGAGCCCTATTCCAAATGATTAGAGAAATTAAAGGGAAATTTAAACCAAGCGTAGGGATGTTGAATAATCAACAGGGGAACACACTGACTGACCGAGATGAAAGAAAAGGAAGATGGAAGCAATACACTGAAGACCTCTATAGAAGAGATGCCAAGATGACAGATTCATTCACAGAGGAACCGTATGATGAAGAACCAGACATTTTAGAATGTGAGGTGAAAGCTGCTCTTAAAATACCTGGAAAAAACAAATCACCAGGAACAGATGTCATACCAATAGAGTTGCTACAAGCTATGGAGACTGAATCTGTCCAAATTTTGACAAACACTTGTCAAGAAATATGGAAAACTAAACAATGGCCCACAGACTGGAAGCGTTCCAATTCCAAAGAAAGGGGATCCCACAGAATGCAGTAATTATCAAACTATTGCCTTAATATCCCATGCAAGTAAAGTAATGCTCAAGATTCTACAACAAAGGCTCTTACCATATATGGAGCGAGAAATGCCAGACGTCCAAGCTGGATTTAGAAAAGGAAGAGGCACCAGAGACCATATCGCAAACATACGTTGGATAATGGGACAGACCAAGGAATTTCAGAAGAAAATCACCCTGTGCTTTATAGATTACAGCAAAGCCTTTGACTGCATAGATCATGAAAAATTATGGAATGCTTTAAAAGAAATGGGGGTGCCACAGCATCTGATTGTCCTGATCACAACCTATACTCTGGACAAGAGGCTACTGTAAGGACAGAATATGGAGAAACTGATTGGTTCCCATTGGAAAGGGTGTGAAACACCCTATTTGTTTAATCTGTATGCTGAACATATCATACGGAAAGCGGGATTGGACCAAGATGAAGGAGGTGTGAAAATTGGAGGGAGAAATATCAATAATTTAAGATATGCAGACGATGCCATACTACTAGCAGAAACCAGTAATGATTTGAGACAAATGCTGATGAAAGTTAAAGAGGAAAGCACAAAAGCAGGACTACAGCTGAATGTCAAAAAGACTAAAGTAACGACAATAGAAGATTTATGTAACTTTAAAGTTGAAATGTGGTGTTGGAGGAGAGCTCTGCAGATACCATGGACTGTGAAAAAGACAAATAATTGGGTGTTAGAAAATTAAATTAAATCAGAACTATCACTAGAAGCTAAAATGATGAAACTGATGTTATCATACTTTGGACACATAATGAGAAGACATGATTCACTAGACAAGACAATAATGCTGAGAAAAACAGAAGGGGGTAGAAAAAGAGGAAGGTCGATCCTATCTCCAGGGTCACTCTCAGAGAATAGCATTGGGTGACTGTCTTTTGGTCCCCTGGCAGTTGTGCTGTGGGGTGCCGCAGGGCACCATCTTGTCCCCCATGCTGTTTAACATCTATATGAAGCACTTAGGAGCAGTCATCAGGAGATTTGGGGTGAGGTGTCAGCAGTATGCTGATGATACCCAGCTCTATGTCTCCATAACATCTGAATTGGGAGAGGCCGTGCAAGCCCTTGAAAGCTGCCTGGACTCAGTGGTGGGCTGGATGAGGGCCAATAAACTGAGTCTGAATCCTAGCAAGATGGAGGCACTGTGGGTTGGTGGTTCCCGAGTTCAGATAATTGGTCAGTTGCCTGCTTTGGACCGGGTCGTACTCCCTCTGAAAGAGCAGGTCAGTAGCCTGGGGGTGCTCGTGGAGCCATCTTTGTCGCTAGAGGCCCAGGTGACCTCAGTGGCTAGGAGTGCCTTTTATCAGCTTCGGCTGGTGAGACAGCTGCGGCCATTTCTGAACTGGGATAGCCTGACCACTGTTGTCCATGCACTGGTAACCTCCAGACTGGATTACTGTAATGCACTCTATGTGGGGCTGCCCTTGAGATTGATCCGGAAGCTGCAGCTGGTGCAAAGTGCTGCGGCAAGACTGCTCACTGGGGCAGGGTATCGCCAACATGTCACCCTGCTGCTGAAAGAATTTCACTGGCTGCCCATTTGCTATTGGGCCAAGTTCAAGGTTCTAGTTTTGGTGTACAAAGCCCTATACAGCTCGGGACCAGGATACCTGAAAGACCATCTTACCCCTTATATACCCAGTCAATCACTGCACTCTTCAGGTGAGGGCCTCCTGCAGATACCATCTTATCAGGAGGTTCATTCTGCACAATATAGGGAACGGACCTTTAGTGTTGCAGCATCTACCCTTTGGAATTCCCTCCCTTTGAATATTAGGCAGGCGTCATCTCTGCTATCTTTTTGGCACCTTTTGAAGACTTTCCTCTTTCAACAAGCCTTTTAGGTTGAGACCTATCCCAGCCTGCATCTGTGTTAGAATTGCTTAATATGTTTTTTTAATAATGTTTTAACCCTTTTTTAAAGTTGTTTTTTAAAAAAATGTTTTTAACATTGTTTTGTTTTAATGTATTTTAAGATCTGTTTTTATGATGTTTTAAAGTGTTTTTAGCGCTTTGTTTGCCGCCCTGGGCTCCTGCTGGGAGGAAGGGTGGGATACAAATTAAATAATAAACAAACAAATAAATAAACAAACAAACAAACAAGAGGTGGATTGATTCCATAAAGGAAGCCACAGACCTGAACTTACAAGATCTGAACAGGGTGCTTCATGACAGATGCTCTTGGAGGTCACTGATTCATAGGGTCACCATAAGTTGTAATCGACCTGAAGGCACATAACAACAACCACAACAAGACATGCTGAAATACAAGGTCCACCAAGATGTGGGGCAGACCTTCCCTGGAACTGAGTAGCACTGAGACAGAGACATTTGGAATTTTTCCTACACTGGGAAATCCTCTAAAGATGGTCTAAGAGTGCTTTATTATTTATAACAAATATTTATATACCACTATTCATTAAAAAAAATCAAAATGGTTTACAACAATCACACATGTTTAAAAAACCATGTAACAATTTAAAATTAGAGATCAACAACTAACTATTACAGAAAGGTATTTTATTAATTGCCTGTTTAAGCTTGGGGGCATAAAAATGTTTTCAGCAGGCATTTAAAAGTCAGAACAGAAGGTGCCTGCTGAATCTCTATTGGCAGAGCATTCCACAGGCCAATGACACTAAGGGCTCAATTCCTTGTTGTCAAATGAGCCTTGCCAACTTGGGATGACCGACGGTGCTCCTGCAGATGATCTCAGTGATCAAGCTGGGATATAAGGGATCAGGTGGTCCCTAAGGTCCCTGGACCTGTTGTTTAGGGCTTTGTAAATGATGGCATAAAGCGGCATGAAGAGGAAATTATCTTCAACTTTGGGTCCCCAGGTGTTGTTGGACTACAACTCCCATCATCCTTGATTATAGCCATGCTGGCTGGAGATGATGGGAATTGGAGTATAACAACATCCAGGGACTCAAGATTGAACAACATGGTGAGTAACTGATTTTGATTTTGCTACCTCCAGAGTTTGGCCTGGTTATTTATTCTGGCTTTCCCAATGTGTGTATTGGAAGGAAAGTAAATACTCCTACAACCATACCCACAAATGCATTTTATATGCTTAAACAAGAAAAAAAAAGTTGCATATATACGAGATTCTCCATTTCATTGAGTCTCGCCGCAGTACATAGCAGAATTATTGGTTTCAGTTATGAACTCTGGCTTAGATAGTCTTTAAAGAGGATTAGACACATTCATAGAGGACAGGTCAATCTGTACCCAATACCTATAATAGCTAAATGGTGTCTCCATATTGACAGGCAGAATCATAATTCCTTCTGATAGGAAACTCAGGTGGCTGACTGCTGACAGGATTAGAGGCCTAATTGGGGCCACTGAGATGCAAGAGAATAGTATTGGAATGTTTGGGTAAACCCAAGGGGGAATAAAGCCCCCAAGACACAGCCCAATGAGGACCAAGTATGCTCAGTGACCTCCAGGAGCCCAGAATGTTGAGCATCAATTGGAAGAGAAAAATGGAAAATAGGGAGGGATGTGTGGAGAGAGAATAATTTGACCAGCTTGAGCACCTTACAAATTATGGGTTGTATCCAATGCTAGTCTTATTCAGAGTACACCCACTGAAGATAATAGACATGACTAACTTAGGTTCATTAATTTCAATGGATCTACTCTCACAAGGACTTAGATGAATTCAACCCAATAGTTTTGGAGAAGGGCATGTCTGTCTGTCTGTCTGTCTCCCTGAACAGAAGGAATACTGTTAGGAGGCAAGGACACACTGCAATTCATTTTATTGCAGGTCCCTCTGAGTACCAGTGGGGAAGCAAAGGCCAGGGAGGGGGCTACTTGTGCGCTTCCTAGTGGCATCTTTTTTGCCACTGTGTGAAGCAGGATGCTAGACTAGATGGAACTTTGGCCTGATTCAGCAGGGCACTTCATACATTCAAGCCCTACCTTCCCCAAATAGTCAAGTGAGTTTGACACCCTAAGAGTGGCTTCCTCAGTCCTGGTTCTCAAGCAATTCCAGTCTCTACAGTACCTGAACACAAAATAAAAGTCTTCCTCCTCTGAAATCAGTGCAAGTTTTGCCATTTATTTACACTGATATATGGGAAGATAGACATGGGAGAAAAATTTGTACTCCTGTTGTCTTGTTCTTGGGGTTAGATTCCCATAAGACAGAAAGAAAGAAAGAATGGAAAGATGGGGCCTGGGCATAGGTCGAGAGGGGTGGTGCAAGAGATGCTGTTATTTTCAAAGCTTGTGAGGATATATCTAATACCATCCAGCTGCTATCTCACACACAGGCATGGTTGAATCTGTCGATTTCAGTTTCTCCTTTTTCCAGTCGTAAATTCAGTTCTCCACGTTTCTGCAGAAGTTTGCAATTTTGTAAAGAAAAGATCCTCATGAAAATTCAACAGCATCGTAGTGCTAATTTCTCCTGATATACACACATAACACATTTTTGCAAGAAAGTTTCCCTAATATAATGTATTTTTATAAATTTGTATTAGGACATGTATTGTTATGTACACTTTGTCCCAATAAATGCATTTTGTACACATTACTTGGTTGGAGAACTGCACTGCAAAGTTTGGAGAAGAGCAAATTTTGAAGGATAATATTTCGGTTTGCATATTCAACAAGTGCAAATTAGGTTGTTTCTCACTAAAATGCAGACAGAATCTAATTCCTCTCCTCCCCCCCGCCCGCCCTATTCACAAACTCTCTCTCTTGCTGACTATTTTCATATTAGGCACAAAGGGTCGAAACTATTCAAGTATTACTCATCACAAATCTACCAATAAGAGGCTGTCAACTGTCATGCAGTGTACAGGCATATGCACACAATTTGTGAAAAATGAATGCAGATCAAGCAGAATTATTTCTCACCCACTTGTTCCTATTTTTCTTGCCATTCAAGCAACATGCATCTTTTACACAAGAAAGCAATAGGCCCCATTAGACTCTCTCCATTGACAGATTAGGATATTGCTCGTGTGAGGCAGAAGCTTTTGTTTCCTTGCAGAAAGTCCCTGCCTTGCGGCCAATCTACTTAACAGCTGGTGCTTGCACAGGGCAGCTACATGCCCACCTGCTACATGGAGGCGAGGTGTGACTTTTACATTTTCTAGAAAGGAGAGATTAGAAAAATATATGCCCTCCCACTCCCAAAAAAGGGAAGGTAGGAAGGAAGCCAACTATAGAGATGGTGGGATATACCAGTTTCTCTCCAGCTTGTGCCAAGGGAGTACAGCTAAAACGGAACAGATTGGCAATTAATCCATCCAAGAAAACACAGAAATGGGGAGGAAATCTAAGACACAGAAACAATTGCTTTGATGCTAACACAATTTGCTTTGACATTTTTGCCTCTACAAGCAGCCCTTAAATAGAATGGCAACAGGGGTGTGGGGAAGGGGGTCTGGAAGTTCATTTCCCAAACTGTGGCCCACAGAGTTTCATGCAGGTGGTCTGCGGCATGTCTGTGAAGAACACATACAATCTGAATTCTACGGAACTCAAATTGTGATGGAACAAAATACAATATAAGATGCAATAAAAAATAACATTAGAAACCATACAGCATCTAACTCCATTGTAATCTAGCATTACAATGGCTACAATAGGCAGAAAAATCAAGTGCTCCACCAAGACCGTCAGCCATTTTCAGTTGGTTTGTGGGGAAGAAGTTTGGGAACTGCTGTTTTAGATAGCACCGCCTATACTGATATGGACTTAGCCAAGGGTCTGCTGAACTGAAGGCCCTTGAGAGGCTGCTTCCCTTGCCTCACAGGAAGAATATCATGGCAAGGGCGAAGACCAGAAAAAAAGAGTTAAGGATAAATAATACAAAAATGTAAGAAATGTATCAAACATAAATGTATCAAACAAAAAAGCAAACTTTAAATACTTATTCAAAAGGCACTTATATCACCAGCTGATGAGACAAGTGCCCCTTTGGTGTTTTGGCCAGACACGTTTCGACAACCTGGCTTCCTCAGTGGCCAAGTGCAATCCAGACTTTTGAATAAAAAACACTTTCATGGCTTCTCTACAAGATTTATTCATTATTCACTGGAATTGGACTGTAAAGGTGATCTGTAGCATCCCACATTAATCTGTGATATACATTGTTTCCAGACTGAAAGGATTTCTTTTAATTCAAAAGCCTGGATTTTATACACTCGGCCACTGAGGAAGCCGGGTTCTCAAAACACATCTGGCCAAAACCCCAAGGGAGCAAAATATGTATTTGTCTCTTCATTGACCCCATTCATTGGACAGAGAAGGAGCAGTTGCAGGGAATGCCATTTCCTTTCCCCGCCTTCCAAACAACACCACACAGCTCCACCTGCCAGTTGCCCTGGGACTGGAGAAGGAAACCAGCAGCTCCAGTGTTCTTCAACCCTGGGTCCCTAGATGCTCTTGGGCTGCAGCTCCCATCATTCCCAGCTGGACTAGCCAATGGCCAGGTCAGAGCTTGGAAAAGTTACTTTTTTGAACTACAACTCCCATCAGCCCAGTCGAGTGGCCATGCTGGCTGGGGCTGATAGGAGTTGTAGTTCAAAAAAGTAACTTTTCCAAGCTCTGGGCCAGGTATGACGGGAGTTGTAGGCCTAACAACTTCTGGGGACCCAGGGTTGAAGAACACTTCTCTGCCCCATCCATTGGCCAAAGGAACAAGAATGACCAATGACTATTCAAGCAAGGGAACAGGAGGCAACTAGCTTGCAGCTCCCCACTTTGTTCCATCCATAAATAAACTAATCTCCCTCCTTCCACTTTCCTTCCCTTGCAAGTCTGACGGCACTGCTTGTCTCTTCTCTTCCTTTTTAATTGATGTGGGCTGCCATGGGAGGCAATAATGTTCTGGGCAACAAGATAGAAATATAGTAAATTCATACACAGACCATGGAGACTGAGTGTTCTCCACCGCTAAAGAACACAGAAGCTTCCCCACCCCACCCTGCATTAGATAAATAAATAGAGATATATTTCTTGACAATATTTCAGAAAATCTGTTTATTTGTTAGGCTTTAAATGTTTCTGTTATAGGCAGGGATGGAGTTGTCCGAGGTATTTGGAGATCTTAGACCTCTGACCTTTTTGGGAGCAGGGTCTCAGCTAAGTCCCTATGTCTCTAGCATCCTAAAAGCCAATCCGCATGAAAGGGGAGTGTGTTAGCCACTGAGAAGAGTCTTCTAATGCACTTCCTCATCCTTTCCTGCTGATTGGAGCCAATCAAGAGTGAAAGGAGATGAGTCAGCCACTGATAAGACTCTCCTCTGCAGCTAACACATTCCCCTTTCATGCTGATTCACTCTATTGTTGTGAGAGAAGACACATGCAGCAAGGAGTGTGGCAAGAATGACGGACAGCAAGCAAGTGATGGGGCATGGCATGACTACCATGAAGGGACCCTGCACTTCTGAATTTGTGACTCCGCTACTGGTTATGAATCTCTCCCACCAGACCACGTGTCAGCCCCACCAAGCATGACCAATGACCATACCTTAGGCTGTGGAGACTGGTCTATTGGGGTGAATGGGCCACTGCCCTGCTAACCTTGGTCTGCCCTCACCCAGTGCCCACGTGCCTGTCTTGGGAGTTATAGTTCCACAACATCTAGGGAGGGCCAAAGTTTCTCTATCCCTACTTCTGCTATCTCAGCAGAGGAATCCATGCTTTGCATGCATATGTTATGTTGTTGTTATATGCCTTCAAGTCGATTACAACTTATGGTGACCCCATGAATCTTTTTTGGATATATTCGTAGGGTTTTCATGGTAAGAGGTATTCAGAGGTGGTTTACCATTCCCTTCCTCTAAGCCTACGGCACCCGGTATTCCCAGGCAGTCTCCCATTCAAGTACTAACGAGGCCTGACGGCTTAGCTTCCAAGATCAGATGAGATCGAGCGTGTTGAGGGTAGTGTGGCTGTAGTTGCATGCATATGACCCCAGGTTTAACCCTTGCAGTCTCCAGTTTTTTTAAAAAGAAAAGGATCTTGGAGAGCATGGATGGGAAAGACTCCTGTCTGTAACCTTGGAATGCCACTGAGTCACAGGAGACAGCACTAGACTCTACGGACTAACAGTCTAGCGGGTTCGTATAGCTTTTAAGCATTTTTCAATAACCAAATGCTTCAGTTTCACCTTCCCCTTCCATCACATTATCTTCAAACTTTTCCATCATTATTTCTGCCAGTGTAAAACCAACGAAAGGGAGAGGCAAACCTTTCCGTTATGTTCCCACAATAGCATCATCTCCTCTGGGACTTTCTAGGTCACTCTGTCCTCCGATATGTCAATCCCCCCGTCTCTCCCCCATCCAAAGATTTAACCTTTCACAGAGCAGCCATTGCCTGCCCCCATTTTCCCTCCCCTCCCCACTTTCCTTTCCCCTTCTCTCGAGCACTGTAAAGTCCCCTTCTGCAACACAAACCATCCCAAGAGCATTTCCCTCAGATCCAAAGCCTCGCAAGATGCATGTGCCAAAGAGCTGACACTCTGGAGTGCAGACATCTTGACTCAGCGCCAGGTTGCCTGTGACCCATTGTGTGCAAGAGGAGGCCCGTGGGAACAACTATATGACAGCATCATTTACAACTTAGTTAGTGGTCAAGAAATCCACTGTTAACCCTGCTCTAAATGCTACGGGTCTTTTTCAAGCAAGGATTCCATTCCCCACTGATTTTCCTGTGACTTTGGTTTGTCATATTTAAAGAACTCGTCTGATCTATTTTTGTCCTCCAAGGAGTGCCCTCCCACATCATCCTATGGCAACCCTGTGAGGCAGGCAAGGCTGAGAGTGACAGGCTCAAAACCACCCAACAAACAATGTGGCTGCGCAATGATTTGAACCCAGGTTTCTCTCTGGACTGCACTGCCACCACACTGGCTTTTTATTTTCTTCAAGGACTTATATCAGAGAAGGTCACATTCTCTCATATTGTACAGTACCTTTGTGCAGTAGGCTAGTTTCTATAAACACTCACATGCCCCCAGTAGTGTAGTGGCAAATTCAAAAGTGCAGGGTCTCTTCATGATAGACATGCCATGCACCCTTTTCCACTTTCTTTCATCTCTCCCTGTTGTCTCACAAGCCCACACTCCACTACAATAGACATCCCTAGGAGCCAACCATCAAGAAAGGGGAGGTTGTGTGTTAGCTACTGAGAAGAGTCTTCTCAGTGGCTGACTCACCTCCTTTCACTCTGATTGGCTCCAACCAGCATGAAAGGACAAGGACTCTTCTCAGTGGCTAATGCACTCTCTTTTCATGATGATTGGCTCATACATAGGGGCCTGACTGGGACCCTGCTCCCAACAATGCAACTGGTCTAAGACACCCCCCCATGACCCTGGATGACTACACCCCAGGTTCCAATAGAAGGGAGCATTGGTGCCACTGTTGAAAAGACTCTGTCTCAGGAAAAACCCAACTGTACTTTGAACAGTGAGGGGAGGGGAGGGAACCCAGCACAGGATGTCCAAGGATGGAGGGTTAAACTACATAATGTCCCAGCATCAAAGAGCTGAAGGAGTAGGCTGATTTACAGCATAGGGCTTTCATTTCATCTCTAGGTTTGATCCACTGTTTCATCCCCAGTGCTCTTTTACATCCAGTTTCTTTCTCAGGAATTAGAATACAAACGGAGTGCTCCAACTGTGCACTCAGCTTATAACCTCAGCTTATTGACAGTATATGGCCAAAGCTCCTAAGAGCCCCATTTGTTCAATTTGGTTGCAGATCATGAGAAGCAGCTTCTCTTTATCTAACTCTTTACAGCTTTATAGTTATGAACAAGATGTTCTGTGAAATAATTGCTCCAGAAAGTCGGCCAGAGATGTAGCACATTGGGGAACAATAGTGCTTCTCAATAAACGTTCAGTTAAAGGGAACATCAATATAAAGATAAATGAAAAAGAAGAGCCTCCCCACAGCAAACACAAAAGAAGAGAGAGACCTAAGACAAGAGTGCATTTCATACTATTAAGATCTACACCAAGGGTAGCCAACATCGTGCCCTCTAGACGTTGCTGGGCTTCACAACCACCCTGACAACTGGCCATGCTGGGAGTTGGAGTCCAGTGACATCTGGAGGGCACCACATTGGGTTTCCCTGAACTATGATACCTGAAAGACAATCTTACCCCTTATATACCCAGCCAATCACTGCGCTCTTCAGGTGAGGGCCTCCTGCAGATACCATCTTATCAGGAGGTTCGTTCTGCACAACATAGGAAACACACCTTTAGTGTGGCGGCACCTACCCTGTGGAATTCCCTCCCTTTGAATATTAGGCAGGTGCCATCTCTGCTATCTTTTCGGCGCCTTTTGAAGACTTTCCTCTTTCAACAAGCCTTTGAAGTTGAGACCTATCCCAGTCTGAGTCTGTGTTAGAATTGCTTTTAATATGTTTTCATTAATAATGTGTTTTTAATGCTTTTTTTAAAAGATGTTCTTAACATTGTTTTGTTTTAATGTATTTTAAGGTCTGTTTTTATGATGTTTTAAAGTGTTTTTAGCGTTTCTGTTTGCCGTCCTGGTCTCCTGCTGGGAGGAAGGGCAGGATATAAATCAACTAATAAATAAATAAATAATAAACTACACTCACCATAAAATGTCCATTCATAAAGGCATGCAGATTGGTTGCACCAAAAAGGGTCAAATGAAAACAGACTTGCAGGCACCACAGGAAGGGACATTGTTTGGGTCTCATGTAGCTACCTCTGAGATGGGACATATGGGAACCCACACTTGAGATACCTTCCAGAGGAAAAAAATGCCCATGGTCCTTTAGGGCACGAGCAGTCATTTTGTCTGTTGTCACGAGGTCCCACACTCTTGCAAGCCAGCCCAGAATCAATGGGGTTACTCGTACTTTCCACTTCACTGCAACCTGAGATTTGCTAGCCATTCAAAGAACCATCTGATCACTTCAAAGCACAGGAAGCTCCCTTACACCAGGCCAGTACCATTTGTCCTAGTAATGTCTCTGCCAGGGGTGAGAAACTTGTGGCCCTCCACATGTTGTTGGGCCACGTCCCATTGTTGCCGTCCATTGGCCATGCTCGCTTGGAGTGATGGGAGTTGGGAGGGAGTCCAACAACATCTGGAAGGCAGCAGGTTCTCTAACCCTGATGTCCACCTATAGTTTGCTCCCTCCACGTAAACTTTGTTCAACTAGTGGCACAAGAGTAGCCAACATGATGAATCCTAGGTGTTGTGGATGACATCTACCCTGGGACTCTTGAGTGAAGGGCAGACTACAAATACCTTAAACAAATAGCATAAAGAAACTCCCATCAGCCCCAGCCATCATGGTAAGTGATAATGGGAGCTGTAGTAAGCAGCCTCTGGAGGACACCTGACTTACAAACAGAGGCTCTTACTTGTATATAACCCATGCCCCGGGATACAGTATCAGTCTAACCAAAATCACGAGTTAATTTTAAACTTGTATTTGAAAAGTTAAGAATTTGAGTGAAACATCATTTTTGAAGTTCATTTTGATATTTATTAGAATATTGCAATAAATAGCAAATTACACTGAAGATACTAACACATCTCTCTCATCAAGAAGAAGAGTACCATAATCATAGAAATATAGAATCATAGAATAGTAGAGTTGAAAGAGGCCTATGAGGCCATCAAGTCCACCCCCCCATTCAATGCATGAATCCAAGTTAAAACATACTCGACAGATGGCTGTCCAGCTGCCTCTTGAATGCCTCCAGTGTTGGAGAACACACCATCTGCTTAGGTAAGTGATTCCCATTGTCATACAACAGGAAGTTTTCCCTGATGTTCAACCAAAATCTGACTTCCTGTAACTAGCCCATTATTCCATGTCCTGCACTCTGGGATGATCAAGAAGAGATCCTGGCTGTCCTCTGTGTTACAACCTTTCATGTACTTGAAGAGTGCTATCATATCTCCCCTCAGTCTTCTCTTGTCAAGGCTAAACATGCCCAGTTCTTTCAGTCTCTTCTCATAGGGCTTTGTTTCCAGTCCCCTGATCATCCTTGTTGCCCTCCTCTGAATCAGTTCCAGTTTGTCTGCATCCTTCTTAAAGTGTGATGTCCCGAACTAGATGCAGTACTCAATATGAAGCCTAACCAGTGCCTAACAGAGAGAAACTAGTACTTCATTGAATTGGATACATATGACACAGGGATCTTTCTTCCAGGGAACAGATGATGGATTAGATCAAAGAAAGGGCATGTTTTCTGCTTCTAAAAAAACCTGCATTTGTTTTTCAGTAAGTTCCAAGACATTACAAAGTTTGAACATATGAAGCTGCCTTATACTGAGTCAGACCATTGGTCCACCTAGCTCAGTAATGTCTACACTGACTGGCAGTAGCTCTCCAGGGTTTCAGACAGGGGTCTCTCCCAGACCTACCTAGAGATGCCATTGGGGATTGAACCTGGGACCTTTGGTATGCAAACCAGAGGCTCTACTGGTAAGCTATATTTTACATCAGGGGCCTCCAAATATTGTTGGACTTCAGCTCTCATCATGCCTGAATATTGACCCTGCCAGATGGGGCTGCTGTGGGAGTTGTAGTCTATCAACATCTGGAGGACACCACTCTGGCCACCTCTGTATTACATTGTATCCTGTACATGCATAGCAGGAAAAACCTGTGTGCTATTTTACTTTACCTTATTTTTATTGTATTTTTGTGGCATCAATTTCATCCACAATATGAGCTGATTATTTTTGCTTTTTAAATCTGATTTTTGAAAATTACTTCTCTGATATTGGTATCTGTCTAACAAAATCTGAAATGATCTTTCAAAGTCAATCGAGCATGATTTGATACTGAGATTGAGCAGGTTTTCAGGCGCCAGGAAGAGACCCAAAGCATGCATTACCTTCATGGTATATTTAACAGTTTGCACCAAGTGGTCTATTTGGTGCAAGAGCAGAACAAACTCTGGAAAAAAGAGAGACTTAAAGAAAACCAAAGATCAGAGGTCCTCTGAAACTGGAAGTCTCACAGCTCATGGATGAGAGGCTTAAGACCAGTAACAGTGTATTATTCCATTCCATCCCAAATATCAGTTTTAATAAAAACATCTTACACCACTTCCAGAAGATGCAAAGGCTCAGGCTTTGGTAAATATCCAGGGAAGGGAATTCCAAAGATCAGGGGCAGCTACCATGAATGGCCTGCTGTGTGTGCTGGTAGTCCTAACTGGGTTGCCTGGATTGATGCGTATATCAATTGTTTTGAATGAATGAATGAATGAATGAAGTCTTTATTGTTCAAAGCCTTAAGCTACCACAATTAAACAGATATAAAAGGAAGATACAAAATACATATTAAAAAAACAGATCATATTACAATAAAACACAGTTCAACAACATAGAGTGGAAAAGCAGCGGTACAGTTCAAATAAAAGTTAATTGTTTTGAGGGCTACGCCACAGGCGGCCAGATGCTGGAAACCAGTTGCCAGGAGAGTTATGTCACAGAGTAAGACCAAGCCAGGAGGAAGAGCTCATTGAACCCCACATAGCCAGGAAAACTATTGTTGCTTAGAGCCAGCCCTAGCTTAAGCAGGAAGCCCTTTATAGCTCTTCCTGTCCAGGAGAGGTCAATGATCACCCTGGGTGTGCAGAGCACTCCAGAGTCTGAGAATGCTTCACTGACCTGGAAGATGCTCCAAAGAGCAGCTCTGGCCACTCAGTGAACAGGAAAGCTGCATCTGCAGCTGGGGATTGGGGAGAAATTAGATTCAGTTCGCATTGAAAACCAAATCTACGAAATTCACACTTTCTAACACAATATGAGAACTGAAACACCATCATCCTTCTAAATTCGCACTTATTCAAGTATTGCAATGCAGTTCTCCAACCAGTGTTTCCAAAAATGCATATATTAGGGGGAAATGTGTATTAAAATGAATATAGTAAAAATAACATACAACAAGCACCATATTAGGAGACATTGCTTGAAAAAATGTGTCCATTAGACAAAACTGCATACAAAAGTATGTTTATTAGGAGAAATTTCCATGAGGATTTTTTTTAAAAAAATCATACTTTTCTGCAGAAACGTGGAGAACTGAATTTAAGATTGGAAAGATGAGAAACGGAGAGAACTAAAACTGGCACATCATTCCATCCCTACCCATAGCTAAAGGTTCTTGGCTCTAGTCTTGGTGGTTCCTGCAATTGTACACAAGAGAGAGTTCCCATTCAGCCATAAATATCATGATTGAACATAGAAGTGGAGGCAGTTCTTAGGTAACATGGTTGGGCTTATGACATGTACATAGGAACATGAGAAGCTGCCTTTTACTGGGTTGGGCCATTGATCCATCTAGTTCAGTATTTTTCCTTGCACTGACTGGCAGTGGGTCTCCAGGAATTCAGGCAGAAGTCTTTCCCAGCCCTACCTGGAAATGCCAGGGATTGAACTTGGAACCTTCTGTATGCAAGACAGATGTTCTACCACTGAGCTATGGCCCTTTCCCTATGCAGACCTACACAGCCCCAATATCAGCAGCAGCAGCATCTTCAGCTGAGTCTAGAACAGGGGTTCCCAAACTGTGGGGTGGTCCATAAGCTTCATTCAGTGTGTCTGTGAATTTATGGGTGAAGTCAGGAGACAGTACATCCATCATATTAAATATTCGTGTTGATTTTAAACAGTATTTTAATTGCTTCTTTTATTTCTTATATTGCATTTTATCATATTACAATTTGAATCCCATAGAAGCACAGTGTATTACAACTGCCACCATAGGCAGTAAAGTCATTAAGTGGTTAGCCAAGACCCTCAGCAATTTTCATGCTGTTTGTGGGGAAAATGTTTGGGAACCACTGGTCTAGAAAACAATAAAGAAGGGCATATATGGCAGTGTTGATTTTAACGTCCCCATAGGTATCTCCATTTAGACACCCACCACTGATAAGGGAATTTGTTTTAAATGTAATTAAGCATTGATGGCTGAACTGAACGCTAGCAGATATTAATTTGGACTCCTTTTAATTAATTTAGAATCTTGAAACAGATCCATGGGTAGCAATTTCATCCTGAATGCCAAGTAGAGAAGCCTCAGGCAAAGTCAGGTAGAAGAGCCTGTCACATCTAAGAGGCTGGTCCTGTGATATATTATCAGGCACCTTCATGTTCTCTTATTTGGGGATTTTGTCTGGTAGCTTCTGCAAACAGCTCCAATGAGAATGTAAATGAAAGAGAGGAACGGGGATACCGTTGACTAGCCCCCCTTTGGATTTGGGCACCATTAGATCTCCCTTGAACAGAGGTGCAGTGGTTCACTGAGTGTTCAAATTTCAAACAGGATTCTGATGTAAGCATGCACACCATGTTGCATTCATTCATTGTGATAATGCCATATTCTAGGTTTCACACTACAGCAAGATAGCCAGTGTGGAGCCCACCTACAGGTGTTGGACTTAATTTCCCATCATCTCTGACCATTGACCATGGTGCTTGGGATTGATTGGAGTTCGAGAGCACCATGAGCGCTAGAGTGTGCTTTGCATCTTTCCTGGCCTCCATGAGAATGGATGCTGTGGTTGATCTAGCCTTTGGATCTGAACTGTGGTAATGGAAAGATTGACAAAGCAAATACAAGCAATGAACAAACAAATCTTCCTGCTCCTCCTAGCCACAAGCCCCTCCAGACACTTGTGTTTAGTGCATACTCAATATTGAGCATGATTCTCTCAAAACAGCTGAGTTTGTAATCAACTGAAACTGCCATAGACTGCATTGCTGACGTTTAAAAAGGGGACTCCTTACAGAATTTTGCATCTCCAAAAATACAGCACCTCTTCAGTTATCTTCATTTCTGCCACAATAGATTCTCATTCTGCAGAAACTTGGCATTCAGAAATTAAATGGAAGGAAAAGGGAGGCTTTAAAGGAAAACTGGAACTGAATTTTCTAGTAGAGGGGAAACAATCTCTCTCTCTCTCTCTCTCTCTCTCTCTCTCTCTCTCTGTGTGTGTGTGTGTGTGTGTGTGTGTGTGTGTGTATGCACTTTCTCTATGCACATCTCTCCCAAACTGTCAAATAATTCCTTTTCACAAGCATTAAATTCATTTTTTGAGGAGGAGGGCATTCACACAAGAAAAACCTTCTAGGCAATTCATTCTCGGACAACATTGCCGTGCTAGCTCCTTCCCTTTTCTCCTGACCCCCCATGGCCCTGGGGCCAATGATCAAAGCCAGGAAGTTGAAGGTTGAAGCTGTGAGGGTGTGAAATGTGAGGGATTTCACCGTGAACTATTGTATCTTCCGGACAGGTACATTACACACTAAACGCATCAATATTTGTGCCTCTGGTGGTCGGTTTACCACCCTTGATATCTGACTGCCAGCTTTTCAAAATCAAATTACTATGAACAGTACAAACTCTGACCCCCATGACTTGAGAGCCGTTAAATCAAGCTAATTGAAACAACAAATATTCTTAGATAGTGTTGTTTCACACACACACACACACACACACACACACACACACACACACACACACACACACACACACACACTTCTGACTTCACTGGACTGGACATATTGACCTGCCTGCATTTCTGCAGCTGCATTTGATGTCTATCGATTTGAGAATTATATAGTGGATGTCAAAGGGGTCAGACTGTGATTCTGCCAGACATGGAGACATAGGGCAATTCATAAAACTACAAACAGAATGAGGATTTTTGTCTTTTAAAAATAAATAAATAAATAAATAAATATAATAATAATAATAATAATAATGCAAAAAAGTGCTGCCAATATTCCCAGCTAAGATCATTGGTTTCTTTAAGTCATCATTACAACAGGGTTCTTTAATGGCATTGGAGAGTGGGTGAACATTGATGAAGAAGCTTATTTATGTGCAGACTCTGCAGAGAAACTGGTGATTACAACTCCTCTGCAAGGAAGGCTTAGAAAGAGAAAGATTTCATCCTAGAAAATGTGCAGTGATCTGACAGTATTCAGAGTGGAACAGAGTTGGTCCTACCTTTAGGCAAAGAGAAGCAGCCATCCCAGACACCTGACTTGGATGTCAGGAAAGGGGAGCAAATTGTTAGTTATTTAATATATTGTTACTGTCTTTTTTCCTGCCAGGGAGGCAAGTGCTCATGGATTTTTCTTCCTTGGGTGCCAAAGTAGTATGATTGGCCTTGAGTGCCATGCACCTTGACTTGATGGTGGTGAGGGATTTGTTGCTCTTCCTCAAGTAGCAATGCGTCTTGAACAGGGTGGCTACTTGTACATTGCCAATAAGAAGAAAGCGATCATCCATAAAGAGGACAAAAGAGGACAAAAGAGGACACAGATTTGCAACAAAGGTGCATATGTTAATTCATACAACATATGTATGATATAGATACATATGATGAAATACAGATGAAATTTAGAAATGAGGACTATAATTTAAATAGAAATACAGTCCATCTGACTATAGTGGGGAGGATTGTGGCCAGGTGGTCTGTGGGTCTCCTCTGTCCATTGTTCAGTTGTTAACTGTTGATGGAGCAGCTTTAAGGCTCCTCTTCCTCTCCCTTCTCAAATCTCCCTCCTTAAATATCTGTAAATCGGACTTGCACTGGACAGACCATCAAAAAAGGGCTGTTCTTTGTAAAGTAGGACACATGGCCACCTAGGGATGGGGAAGAAATTTGACTCAGCTCACATTTAAAGGTAAACCTGCCAAATTTGTTTTTTTCAAAACCACATATTAACTGAAAAACTGAAAATTCACCCTTCTCCAAATTTTGCAGTGCAGTTTTCCAGCTAAATAATGTACAAAACTTTACATATTACTAGGGTAAAGTGTATATAAAAATGCATGTATTCATGAAAATAGCATGCACAAACACTATTTCTTTCTCTTTCTGCCATTCCTTCCCCCACCTTTCTCCTCCTTGCCACCTGCATGAAATCAGGCAAAGATGCCACACACACACACACACACACACACACACAGAGAGAGAGAGAGAGAGAGAGAGAGAGAGAGAGAGAGAGAGAGAGAGAGAGAGAGAGAGAGAGAAGAGAGAAAGAGAGAAGAGAGAGAGAGAGAGAGAGAGAGAGAGCTTTGGTATGGCCTGAGGAGCAATGCCATACTGACAGCTGGCTGTTCCAAAAATCTGGAATGAGAGTTACACCCAGCTCTGTTTAGAACTGGTCTAGCCAGGATGAGGGTGTAGGGTGGAGAGAGTATTTGGGAAGAGAGCTGACCAAAGCAGTTTATGTTTGGCTGAGAAACTGCTTCAGGGTTTAGACCTGTGTGGAGTAGGGTTGCCAGGTCCATGGCCTGAGACTGATCCTGTATCTTTAGGAGGAGAGAAAGTCAGCCAAGTGCAGGTGTTCTTGCAACACTGTAATGGGAAAAACCACAAGGTGGAATTCTCCCTTCCCCCTGCACAACTTTTAAAGATACAGAAGACCTCTTGGTTGCCAGGCCAGCCTCCAAGTGGTCTTCTGTATCTTTAAAAGTTGTGCAGGGGGAAGGGAGAATTCCACCTTGTGGTTTTTCCATTACAGTGTTGCAAGAACACCTGCACTTGGCTGACTTTCTCTCTCCTAAAGATACAGGACCTGGCAACCCTAGTGTGGAGGTATATTGTGAGCCTAATCAGTCAGAATATGGACAGTCTTCACATCCCTCCAGAATTAGGGTCCCTCCAGATGTCCTTTCTATTGTCTGTTTGTGATAATTTGTGCTCTTGATGGTATCAGGGCAGTTATACATGATGCCATTTTCAATACTGATTGCACCTGCAAAAGTTTGGGGATGGACATACTGTTTTGGTTCCAAACAGAGCATGTCCCATAGTTTCCTGCTGAAACCCTGTAACTTTTCAGGCTACAAATATCCTAGAGGTCTTTTCTGTCCCTTTTTTTTGTTGTTGCACTACAGTGCAAGAAGAATTGCCCTCCAGACAGCAATAACATTGGAGAAGCACTGCAGAACAACTAACAAAGTGGAAAGATGGGAGGATGGTCCAGTATAAAACCACCGCTAACACACTATTGTTGCATCAATAACATGTTGCAGAATACAGCTGTGAAAAAACTTCCATCTGGAGGGGCCTTTAGATTTCTAGAAGATGGGGGCACAAATGTTGGTTCTTGGGGGTGGGGTGGACAGATTAAGGTTTCTTTGCTTACAGGTTATGCTTAATGTTGTCCATAAAGTGATGCATTTCTCTCATTCAGGCCACCTTCTTGCCGGCAGAAGGCTATTGTGCTGCCGAAAGCTGTACAGAGGAGCCTGGATAGGTGATGTCCACGTTCCTGCTGCTAGCATGGCAGCTAATATGCATCCAGATCTCTTTAGGTGTGGGCATATGTATGTCAAAATAGTTAACCCTACAATTATGCACTGAGCCTGCCAAGCAGTGAGGGCTGGGGACTGGGAGTGTTCTGGCTCAGAAATGGTTGCACCTATTTTTAGGCTCCAAAGATACACACCCCACTTGTTTAGGCTTTTTTGTTGTGACAACATAGATCACTATGGGATTTTGGGTACTCATGGGAAGATGGTGAAGCTGAACTCGAGAGGGTAGAATTGGGAGCAGGAAGGTACACTGCAATTACAAGCACTTTGTGGTGTCATGAGCTCCGTATTTTAACAAAACCGGTGGAGTTTATGATGTATTACTATTAAAATAAATGCAGACTTTTTTTTGCTATAACAATCATATGATGAATGGCTGGACTATCCATAATTTACTAGGTTAAGGCTGGTGTCTTCTACTCACATACACGGAAGCAAGGCCTATTCATCTCAGTAGGGTGTACTTCCGAGTAAACACACACAGGATTGTGCTGCACAAGTGGCAGTTCTAGCAAACAACAATGTGGATGTTACAAGTACACAAGGGTGCTGCCATTTTCACGTGTTGCTATTGTTACTATAGTTAAAAGTTTCTATCCCATTTTTCTGTTCTGAGCCATGATCCAACGCATCACAAAATCTACTACATATGTGTGTGTGTGTATGGTTTTCATGCTGCTTTTTACACTGCAACTTTGTGTTGCAGGTCATCTATGTACATCAGCTAGGGATGGGGGAAGAAATTTGCCGCCCTGGGCTCCTGCTGAGAGGAAGGGCGGGATATAAATTAAATAATAAATAAATAAATTCAATTCACATGTAAAGGTGAAGCTACCTAATTAGCACTTTCCAAAACAAAAAGCAAACTGAGCCATCTGTTGAAATGAGTACTTCTCCAAATTTTGCAGTGCAATTCTCTAGCCATGTAATGTGTCCAAAAATGCACATACTAAGGTAAATCAGGGTCCCAGGAGTCTGGATCTTCTAACTAGATCTCCACCTCACCCACTCTGGAGCAGGAGCATCAGCAGTTCCAGGAAATTCCAGGTAAGGAGTTCAATGGGTGTAGTGTAGGTTGAGTAGGCAACTCCCTGTGCCCTTTTAAAACATCCCTTTCCTGTTGTCTCCCCAGGACTCCTGTATGGAATGGACTTACGTTATGAGTGAACACATGCAAAATTGATGCAAACTGGAAACAGGTTTATTCATCCATTCCTAGCTCCAGCAACATCTGATGTACCTTTGGCTGGGTCCAGAGAGAGGGCCTTTTCTGTGGCTGTGCCTAGGCTCTGGAACTCTTTGCTGAGAGAGGTCTATCATGCTTCATCTTTTATTTATTAGCCAGCTTGGAAGTTTCTGGAAAGGGGAGCTACTGATGTTTTAATGAATAATAAATAAATATACCCAAACCTGGCGTTTCCTTCATATTCTCACAGAGGGCAATATTGTCTTCAACAAGGCAAGGAACCAAGACATCTCACAATAGTGCATTTGGGGCTCTCTCATACAGCAATGTTTAACTGTTTTACAAGCAAAGCTCTATTTATTTTAAGACTAGTTATATATTTTATTTATTTATTATATTAATTTTAATTGTGATTATTGACATTGTATGAAAGTCATTTAATGTCTTAATGTTTTGTATTTAGTTCTGTTCTGCAGTGGTCTTTGGACTAAGCAATAAACATATTAAATGTATATTGGGGGAAGGGCATCTCTAGATATAACTAGGAAAGACCCCTCTCTGAAACCCTGGAGAGCCACTGCCATTCACCATAGACCAACCAATGTAGTGCCTCCAGATATTGTTGGACTACAGTTCCCATCATTCCTGACCATTGTCTATGCTCGCTGAGGGTGTTGTAGTCCAATAACATATAGAGGGCATCACATTGGCTACCCCTGAGTAGATGAGTCTGACTTTCTATAAAGGCAGCCTCCTATGTTCCAAAGGAGATGTAGGCAATTGCCTTCAACAGATTTTATGTAATGACTATGAATGGAACAATCAGTTTTCTACATGTGCTCATTCAGAATGTTGTATTCAGAACCAATTTTACAAAGTAATTGCAAAAACCAGTTGAGTGCCAGAAAGACACAAGACCTACTAAGAGCAGACCTGTTGAAGTTAATGAACATGACTAACTTAGGCTCATTAATTTCATTGGGTGTACTCTGAGTAGGACTAGTGTTGAACACAACCCATACATTCTTGATTACCACACATAAATTAACAACAAAGGCACATAATTTAAAGTGTATTCTTTTGATTATGTTTTCTCCCAGTGCCTTGATAAAGTAATGAAACAGCAACAGTATTAATCATATGTAACAATCAAGTAGAACTATGGAGCCCTGGGGAGAGGTGGCTGGCACTGGCTTGTTTTTCATCTTCTTAAGGGAAAAAGTGCTATTGCACATTTCCACTGTGAAGCAGAGCTTGTGCATCATATTCATTCTTCCTATATCTGAAGGAGTGCCTTCTCCTACATCAGCTGTGGAGAACCTTTGCCCCTCCAGATGTTGCTGAACAACAACTCCCGCCATCCCTGGCCATTGGCCATGCTTTCTAGGACTGATGGGAGTTGTAGTTCAGCACTGGCTGCCCATTTACTACCCGGCCAAGTTCAAGGTTCTAGTTTTGGTGTACAAAGCCGTATACAGCTTGGGACCAGGATACCTGAAAGACCATCTTATCCCTTATACACCCAGTCAATCACTGTGCTCTGCAGGTGAGGGCCTCCTGCAGATCCATCTTATCAGGACATCCATTCTGCACAACATAGGAAATGGACCTTTAGTGTAGTGGCGCCTACCCTTTGGAATTCCCTCCCCTTAATTATTAGACAGGCACCATTTCTGTTATCTTTTCGGTACCTATTGAAGACCTTCCTCTTTCAAGAACCCTTTTATATAGAGACCTTATCCCAGTCTGCATCTGTGTTGGAATTGCTTTTTAATATGTTCTTAAACATTTTTTAAAAATGTTTTAAATCTTTTTTTTAGATGTTTTGAAAGCTTTTTTAAAAAACGTTTTTAAAGATGTTTTGTTTTAATATGTTTTGGAGTCTGTTTTTGTGATGTTTTAACGTGTTTTTAGTCCTTTTGTTTGCCGCCCTGGGCTCCTGCTGGGAGAAAGGGTGGGATATAAATAAAATAATAAATAAATAAACATTTGGAGGGCCAAAGGTTCCCTGTACCTTTCCTATATATTTCCTCTTACGCCTTAAGATCTTCAGGAGAGCACCTATAGCACGTGCACCATCTGTGTACAGTGTGGTGGCAACCAGCCAGAGGGGCCTCCTCTATTGTGACACCTGCTCTATGAAGGGCCTTGACCTTTGAAGGACCTTCACCTGGTTCCTTCCTCAATTTAGGAAGTGGATTGTGACCTTCCTTTTTTAGAAAGGTTTTTATTACCTGACTGTGCTGCTGTACGGACTGTTGTAATGCAGCATATCCTCTCCTTCTGGTAAAGGGCTTGCAGTCAGTGCTAGGCCACCTTGGTGCCCAGGCACAGTAAAGTGTACCCATTCCTCCCCATGCACACAATTGCTTGAAGAGTGATGTCCCTCTCTCAAGTTACCTGCTTGAACCTATGTCTAAAATCCAGAGCTTGGAAAAGTTACTTTTTTGAACTACAACTCCCATCAGCCCCAGCCAGCGCCATGCTGGCTGGGGCTGATGGGAGTTGTAGTTCAAAAAAGTAACTTTTCCAAGCTCTGCTAAAATCATACAATAACTCTGCACATGCAGCCAGGAACCCTTGTCCACCAGGAGCAGTGGGTTCAGTATTGTGGGCCTAGCTTTATGGAACTCCATTCCAGTTAAGGTGCGACAGGATCCCTCCCTGCTGGAACTTCCAGTGCCTACTGAAGACTTTAAAAAAGAGAAATTCCAGGAGGCATATTAAGTGAATTCTGATTTTATAATTTTAATGGATTTTTATTTTTATTGTATCAGATTTTCTGGACACAGTTTAGAGATAACAGTAATTAAGTGGTATATTAAGATGGTCCGCCCCAGGCGTTTGAAGGAGCCAGATGGATTCTTGAATGCGCTTGGGGATACTTTGGAGCAAGCAAACAGCCACTCGGCTGAGGCCCTGGTGGAGGGCTGGAATGCCGCGATCGCCGGGGCACTGAACCGAGTGGCTCCAAAACGCCCTCTCCCCCTGAACAGAACTCAGACGGCACAGTGGTTTACCCCACGGTTGCAAACTCTGAGGCGGGAGGTGAGACGGCTAGAGCGCCGGTGGAGAAAGTCTCGCTCTGAGGACGATCTAACACTGGTTAGAGCCACTGCTGCAGCCTATCATGTGGCAATAAGGGCAACAAAAAAGGATTTTTATGCTGCCTCTATTGCATCTGCAGAGTGCTGTCCCAGGAGACTGTTCCAAGTGGTCCGGAGCCTGGTCGGTCCAGTTGCTCCGGAACTGCTGGAACATGATAAGGTCTCCTGTGACGAATTTGCTAAACACTTTGCGGATAAAATCAATCGTATTAAAAGCGATATTCCGTACACTGTGGATACAGGGAGTGAGCCAGAGGTGATCAGTGTTGCTTCGGTGGCGTGGGATCGGTTTCAGCTTCTTCCCTCTGAGGAAGTGGACAAGGTGCTTTCAACTTTAAAGCCGACCACCTGCCTACTTGATCCTTGCCCTTCGTGGCTCATCATGAGCTGCAAAGATAGACTGGGAGAGAGAATCAAGATGAGGGTAAATGCATCGCTTGAAGAGGGAGTAATGCCATCAGTGCTCAAGGAGGCGATAATAAAACCAATCTTAAAAAAGCCCTCCTTGGACCCTCAAGATCTGAACAACTTTCGCCCAGTCTCAAACGTGCCATTCTTAGGCAAGGCAGTTGAGCGGGTGGTGGCTAAACAGCTGCAAGCACACTTGGAAGAAACGGATTATCTAGATCCATTTCAGTCGGGCTTCAGACCGGGACATGGGACTGAAACAGCCTTGGTCGCCTTGGTATATGATATGAGAAGGGCGTGTGATAGAGGCGAATGCACCTTCCTTGTCCTTCTCGATCTCTCAGCGGCTTTCAATACTGTTGACCACGGTATCCTCTTGGACCGCCTGCAGAGGTTAGGTATTGGGGGCACTGTATTGCAGTGGTTCCATTCCTTCCTCTCTGGGAGGTACCAAAGAGTAGCACTGGAGGAGGAGGTTTCAGATCCCTGGCCCCTCACTTGTGGGGTACCACAGGGGTCTATCCTTTCTCCAATGCTTTTTAACATCTATATAAAGCCGCTGGGAGCAATCATCAGGAGATTTGGGCTGCGGTGTCATCAGTATGCGGATGACACACAGCTCTATCTCTCATTTAAATCTTCACCAAGGTTGGCTGTAGAAACCCTGTCCAAATGTCTGGAGTCAGTGAGTGGCTGGATGGGAAGGAATAAGCTGAAGCTGAATCCTGACAAAACCGAGGTGCTGTTTGTGGGAGACAAGGGAAGGCTGGGAGATATAGACCTGGTGCTTAACGGGGTACGACTGCCCCTGAAAGACCAGGTCCGTAGCCTGGGGGTCATTCTTGACTCCCAGCTGTCCATGGAGGCTCAAGTCTCGGCTGTGAGCTGGGCAGCTCTGTATCAACTCCATCTGATACGGAGGCTACGCCCCTACCTTCCCAATCATCTGCTCCCACCGGTGGTACATGCCCTGATCACCACTCGCCTAGACTACTGTAATGCGCTCTATGTGGGGTTACCCTTGAAAACGGTTCGGAAGTTACAGCTGGTACAAAATGCAGCGGCGCGTCTGATTACAGGTGGCCGCCGTAGAGATCATATCACTCCTGTGTTGAAGGAGTTGCATTGGTTACCGGTTGTATACCGAGCCCAATTCAAGGTGTTGGTTTTAACCTTTAAAACCCTATACGGTTGTGGCCCAGCTTATCTGAAGGAGCGCCTCCAGCATCGACAGGAATGGCGCTCAACAAGATCAGCCTCAGAAGACCTTCTCTGGATCCCACCAGTCAAAACAGCTAGACTGGTGAGGACTCGAGAGAGGGCCTTCTCAGTTGTTGCCCCCACCCTATGGAATTCTCTCCCAAATGATCTACGCCATGCCCCGTCTATAATGAGCTTCCGCCGGACCCTGAAGACCTGGTTTTTTAGGCAGGCTTTTGGAACGGGCTAGTTTTACTGTGTTTTTAAATTTTTTTTTTTTTTCAATAATTTTTATTCAGATTTTCATAAAACATACAAGACAAAATCATAAAACATTCAAAGACAAAAAACAAAATCAAAAATAGTTAAACAAAAAGAAAATAAAAAATAAAAAATAAAAAATAAAGAGTAAAATATTGACTTCCCATTTGTCAAAGATCAAATCAGTTATAAGTCTATAATATATAACAATCCTGTCTCTTAAGTCATATTATAAAATCACTTTCCTCCAGTAGTTATCTTACTTAATCATCAAATCTCATAAACATTACTTTATTCTTTCCACAAAAAGTCAAAGAGAGGTTTCAATTCTTTAAGAAATATATCTATCAATTTTTTTTTCCAGATAAGCATATCGATTAATCCATCTCATTACTAATTATGATAATCTTATTGTCATAACCATAGTCAAAATAAACATTTCAATTAATCCATCACATCAGAATCTGTTAGGTTCAATAATTTCAGTAGCCATTGTTCTATTATCTCTATTAGTTCCATTTTCCATCTTCCATCTTCAGTAGTCTTGTTAAGTCCAGTAATTTCAATATCCAATCTTCCATTATCAGTATTCCATAATAATCTTGCTGTCAAAGCCATAGTCATATAGTAAGAATCTGATGGGGATTACCTCTATCCCAAATATTTTCTTGCCATCCATTCTGAATAGGTTGCTGAAATACTGCTGTAAAATCATATCTCTGTTCTTTTTTTCAAAATACACTGGGTCATCTCTTAAAAGTTTTTCCATTGTCACATGGCTGCAGATAATTCCATAGATTTTCTCTATATTGGGCTCCATCACATCATTCCAGTCCAGAAGATTATCCATGCCATTGATAACTTTATCTCTAGAATCTTCATTCATTTCTTCAGAGATAACATTGAGTTCCAAACAATAGATTTTATTTCTAAAGTCCATAGACTCCAAATCTTGTTCCTGTTCCACGTTGGTTCCAATCTCCGGGATCTCCTCTCTCACAGGGACCCCTATTCCAGTCTCCAGGGTCGCCTCTCTCACAGGGACCCCTGTTCCAATCTCCGGGGTCTCCTCTCTCACAGGGACCCCTTCCAGGGTCACCTCTCTCACAGGGACCCTTATATCTTTAATCTCCTGCTTCATTTTACTCAATTCAATTTTCATTATCTCAATCTCATCCATTATTTTCTGAAACATAGTTATTTCCAGATTTTCAGCCACTTTCTTAATTGCCATTTTAAAAGAAAAATATAGGAAAACCACTTCTTATTTCAGCAACAATTGGGTTAATACTCCAAACTTGGTGACATCACAGTATAAACAGAGCAGACAGCCTTATCTCTCCAATAGTTAAGTAAACAAAATGCAGTTCCCAGGATCGAAACAATTAATGGCAATCGTCAAGAAACAGATTCGTCAAAATAAAATAGACCAAAAAGAGAGTAGTCTCAAAACAGTATAATATTTTTCAAAATAAAAATCTGGAATAGAAATCCCTCTTCTGTGTATATCTTTAGAATGCAAATCCAGGACAGCTTTTTGCAACAAAAACAGAGATAAGCTATTAATTAGTGCGTAGCAGAGAGAAGTTATGGCTCCCCAGTGAGATGTCAAAAACTGATCAATCTGGCAAATCTCTTTTAAACAGCAACAATTTAAGTCAAGTAAAAGAAAAATATAGAAAGAAGGGTGCTTGCCTGTTAATGCGTTCTCTCTTAGAAGATAAGGTGAACGTTCGCTTTATCAGATAGAGCTTGCTGTTAAAAATCCGTCCCACCTTCGTCGGCTGGACCTCGTCCCATAAATTAATGAGATCTGGTCGTCCCAACAAAAATAGGCTTTGAGGTTAATCTCTTCGTTTCTCCCTACCCGGGAGAAGTTTAATCAGTCAAAAAAAAAAAGAAAAAACTGACTGATATATCTGAATAAGCTTCTTTTGAGGCAGGAGCCCGTCTCAAAAGCAGGCACAGGCTAAGTCACCCTTCCCGGAAGTCCGTGTTTTTAAATTTTTAACTGTTTTATATATTGTTTTATCGTGTACGTCGCCCAGAGTGGCTGGCCAACCAGCCAGATGGGCGACTAACAAATCTCATAATAAATAAATAAATAAATAAATAAAATATATAAATTATCAAAATAAATACAATTAAAAAGGAATTTCAGTTTCTCATTCTTCCAGTCTTAAATTCAGTTATCCACATTTTTCTGGTCTTCATGAAAATTCATCATTTTAGTGTCCATTTGTCCTAATATACACATTTTTGATGGCAGTTTCCCCTAATATAATACATTTTTAATGTTAATTATGCATCTTTAGGCTTACTTTCGCTTAACATGCATTTTTGTACGCGTTATTTGGTTGGAGAACTGCACTGCAAAATTTGGAGAACTGTAAATTTTGAAGATTAGCTGTGTTTTGATTCATGTGTTGGTTCAAGAACTGCAAATTAGCTTTTCATGAAAATGCAAACAGTATCAAATTTACCACCCACCCATGCCTACATGCAGCATCTGTACTTCTTTCTATTCCATTCTTGACCACTGATCAGGATCAATTGCTTTCTGATGATATTGCTTCCCCACCCCGATTAAAGAGATAAAACATCTTCTAGCACTATCCAGTCACTACTCTTCTGCTGCAGACCACATGCAGAATTGCAATGGACTACCCACAATTTGGGGGGTGTTAATATTTTTTTTAAATGATCAATTTAAAAACTAAAAAAGAGTCTTAGCACAAATTAAGTATTATTAAATTAACATCACGGATGGGCAAGAAATTCAATTCAAGCCGAATCTATCAAATTTGCACATTCCAAAACAGTATGAGAACCAAAACATAGCATCCTTCGAAATTCGCACTTATTTGAATTTTGCAATATAGTTCGCCAACCAAGCAATGTTTACAAAAATGCATATATTAGGGGAAAGTGTCCATAAAAATGAATACATGAGTGAAAATAAGATACAAAAAAGTATACATTAGTCAAAACTGCCTGCAAAAATGTGTTTATTAGGAGAAATTCACACTAAAATTGTGGTTTCAATGAGGATTAGAAAAAAAGCAAATTGCTGCAGAAATGTGGAGAACTGAATTTAAGATTGGAAAAATGAGAAACTGAGAGAACCAAAATGGACAGATCTTTCCATCCCTCATGAACATTTTAATATTTTTTTTAAAAAATAGGTAAAATGTTATTAATTAAAAGTCCATGTTTTTAAAAAGGTAATGTGCAGTGTAATCTTGTACATGTCTATTCAGAAGAAAGCTCTACTGAGTTCAGTGGGACTAGCTCCCATGGAAGGGTATATAGGGTTGCAGCTTCAATTGGCTTGAAATGGCACCAACTAGGAAGATAATAGTGAAGGTGTATGTGGAGACACGGCGATGTGCTGATAAGCTCACCTACATACCTGATACATCTTCACACATGTAAAAACCACACCTCCTTAAAAAGATGCAATAATGGTGCTACAGTGATCCACGCCTTGGATACTACACTGCTGTTCCATCTGATTTTCTACCATCTGAAAAAAAAAAGCATGGTGGGTGGTAGGTGGGTGATGACCTCATGTAGATGCCTGTAAAAAGTGAATGAGCAATGTGTAGCCATTCCCCTGCAGAACTTAATGTGGAAGCATCCTCAGAACCATCAGCTGGGATAGATTCAGTTGAGAACAAAACCAAGAGAGGGGTACATTATCTCGCAGCCCTCAGTGCATGGTCCATGCCACAGCCAACTAAATAATTTTCATTCTGCCTTGCAGCTGGAATGTCTGTAGCAATTCTGCCCTTGATATTAATAGCGCAGCTCCTACTATAAATCACAGAGTAGAGTGTTTACCGAATGAAATGGGAAAGCAAAAAGAAGAGGAA
This sequence comes from Rhineura floridana, assembly GCF_030035675.1. Taxonomy (NCBI): domain Eukaryota; kingdom Metazoa; phylum Chordata; class Lepidosauria; order Squamata; family Rhineuridae; genus Rhineura; species Rhineura floridana. Next base: position 22,219,586 of record NC_084493.1, on the reverse strand, counting down.
GAAAAAGAGCAAGCCACTGCAGTTAAGGGCCCTGGAAATGAACACCTTGATCACCTCTGCTGTCTCATGACAGGGTTGCTGCAGGAATAACTTTTTCATTCCTAGATTATGGCAGCCTCTGTGAGTTATAAAAAATATACGTGCGTGAAAAGGGGAGAGCTAGCTCTGGACAATACTGCACAGCATGGCAGCACATGGAGATGGGGAACTGAGGAACTAGACGACTTTTAATTTCAGATGGGCTGAAGCTGGAAGGGGAAAAGGCATTAGCTCTGCTTGTGTTACTGCTAGGGATGGCCAGATCTGCCAATTTTGATTTCTCTCAGTTTCTCATTTTTCCAATCTTAAGATCATTTCTCCACATTTTCACATCAGCTTGAGTATTCCCTTAAAAAAAAAACCTCATGAAAATGCATCAGCATCTTAGTACGGATTTCTCCTAATAAACATATTTTTGTGTGCAGTTTTGTCTAATCTACACATTTTTGCAAGCAATTTCCCATAATATAATGCATTTTTGGATGTCATTTTCACTAATACATGCACTTTGATGCAGACTTTTACCCTGACATATGCATTTCTGTACACATTCCTTGGCTGGTTGCAACAAGAATGGTGTTGCAACATTTGAGGAAATGTTAATTTTGAAAGATAGCTGTGTTTCATTCCTCTATTTGTTTCAGAAAGTGTGGACTGGGTTGATTTACCTTTAAATCCATAGTGAGTTGAGCCATCCCTAGTTGCCACTGAATCACTGCTCGGTGGGCTCTTATGTTCATTCTGAGTGTGACAGCCAAGATCACAAAGACATTTGAGTTAGAAATATTCACTCAGCACGCACTTTTCCATGCCCCAATCCCTCTTCCAAATTTCATTGCGAATTCTCTTCCCTTAGAGAGCTATTCCTTGACAGCTATTTTTTTTACCCATCTAAATTCCCCTCCTAGCAATTTGAATAACATAGTTCAAATAGCAGCATAGAAGTCAAGGAAGGAAGGAGCAGGAGTATATTATTTTTACCAGATAAAACAGGTTTGGGAAACCTTTGGCATGGTAGATGTTGCTGAACTACATTTCCCATAATCCCTGGCCATTGGCCATGCTTGCTGGGGCTGATGGGAGTTGTAGCTCAACATCTGGAAGGCCAAATGTTCCCCATCCCGGAGATAAAATGATGTAAAGAGTAGAATACAGCTCCCTCAAATACATGTAAGGTTCCATATAGAGATCCCATAATTTTCTGTTCTGCAGAAATCATAATGTACATATTTAAAAGACTTATATCCCCCTTTTAACCACCTACAATTTTTTAAATTTGCAGAATTGTGAATGTGACAAATTACTCACAATTCTTTCTACAGCTGAAACACATTTGGGGATTTTTTAAAAAAAAAAAACAGAGTTTTCCTAACTAATTTTTTCTTCCCAAAATTCAAACTGTTACCCTCCTAATTCTTTTTTTTTAAGGTGCATTTCAGACTTCTATTCTGTATAGTGGTTTTCAAAGGAAAGAAGTAAGTTACTGAATTTGGCAAGCTGACAGTTTACCTGAAATTTTCAGTCCCTAGAAGGACATCCCAGGGCCATGGGATATATTAGATCTGCCCCTCTGATGTCAAGAGAAGGAGATCCAATGTCAGAACCTCCCCCTCTGATGCTACTGGCTCCTCCAATACTTGGCCCAACTGATACTGGAGCTCTGATGTCAATACTGCTCAAAAAGAGGAAGATATTGGGGGCATTTCAGGTGTGCCAGGGCGTTTGGAAGAGCAGTTTGAATTCAAAGGATCCAGAGCTGTTCCAGTTACCTGACACACTCACAAAGAAAGGAGAACATTAGTCACGCTCCTGAATATGATTAACACTGAAATTCAAGCCCCACTTACCTGGGAATGAGCTTACCTGGGAGTGGGGGAGAAATTAGTTTGCCTTTAAAGATAGATTTCCCTAATTGGTACTTTCCAAACAATACGAGAACCAAAACACAGCCATCCTTTGCACTGAGAAAATAACACCCTAACATGCATTGTATTTGCAAACGTGTGTGGATTATGCAATATCGCACACAAAAATGTGTATATTAGGAGAAATCTACACAATGATGAATTTTCCCAAGGACTGATGTGGAAATGTGAAGTGCTCAATTTAAAACTAGAAACTGAAATTGACAGATTCATGCATCTCTAACCAGTGTGGTAAACACTGCTCAGGGACCATAGCTAGGTTTGCATGGAGAAGGTTCCAGGTTCAATCCCAGGCATCTCTGTTAAAAGGATCACAGGAAAAACCCCGCGTCTCTGAAAGGCTACTGACAGTGTGAGCTGACAATATTTGGCTAGATGAGCAAACAGTCTGACTTTGTATACAGCAGCTTCCTATGTTTCATCTTGCTGCTTTATAAGGAACCCAGTATTCCTTTTTATAAACACCTGTTTTCAGACGATACCATGGGCAGATTGCTATGGAGTTTTGAGCTTGGGGTTGCTTTCTTCCCGCTTAGGAATGGCCTCTTTGCACTGCTGTATGAACTGGCAGTGCCCGTGGTCTGTATTTTGGAGCTTGAGAGATCACGGATGTTACTGCAATGATGTCGTCCTGTGGGGTCCTGTCTTACAAGCTAAACAGCTCATGCATGTAGACTCAGCAGGGAACTCTATGCAAACTGGTCTTATATCAAACCCCCTGATGAGCAGGAAAGATTAAACAGAATGCAGAAAGAATGATCAGGGTCTGCTTCGCACATTATGGCATGAAATCACTGGTGCATTCCCTCCACCCCCCACCCCAACCACTTTTCATGGCTAAAATAATAGTGTGAGAACAGTTTGTCTGCCTGTAAGGAGCAGTGAAATCTGCCACCCAGCTCTTGGATCCTTAGCCGACCTGTTCTCTTTCATGAGTACGCATGCGTACACCCTCTTTTCATGTTATAATTTTATACAGATGCCGGCAGGACTCTTGTTACTTCAAATCACAGCTTGGGAAGTTGCCTCAGGAAGAAAGGAGAGGCACGAACTATTTCACATGAGATATAGGGGAAAATACAGGTGACTGTTTGCCAGTACTCACTTAAGATGGTGACCATAGCTCGGGCTGCATATAGAAGGTTCCAGGTGTGCATGTGGGAAGGTGATCAATGGAAGATCCTGCCAATTTGGGGAAGGGATGTAGTTCAGTGGTTGAGCATCTGCTTGGCATGCCTGAGAACCAGGTTCAACAGCCAGCATCTCCAGGTGGAGCTGAGAAATACTCCCATCTGAAATCCTGGAGACTTACTGCCAGTCAGTGTAGACAATAATGACCTAGATGGACCAACAGTCTGACTCAGTATATAGCAGCTTGCTTTGTACTTAACACATTGATAACAACAAGAACAATTGGAGGGGCTGTAGTTCAGTGGTAGAGCACATGCTTTGCATGCAGAAGGTTCCTGGTGTTTCCAGGCAAGATTGGGAGAAACCCCTGTCTGAAGCCCTGTAGAGACACTGCCAGTCTGTGCTATAGCATGGTCCAATAGGGTTGACTCGCTACAAGGCAGCTTCCTATGTCATGTGAGGGAAGGGATGTAGCTCAGTGGCAGAGCATCTGCTTTGCATGCAAAAGGTCCCAGGTTCAATCCCCGGCATCTACGCATATGGCTCGGAAATAATCACATTTGAAAAACCCTTGAGAGCCTCTATAAGTTGGTGTAGATAATACTGAGATAGATAGACCAACAGTCTGGCTTGCTAGGTTGGATTCAGATAAGTCCTACTCAGAGTTGGCCCATCAAAATCAATGAACCCAAGTTAGTCATGTCTTTTAAGTTCAATGGGTCTACTCTGAGTAGGACCATTGAATACCACCCCCTATTCATATGTGAGGAAAATTTGACCATGTGTCCTCATCTGATGAGCACGACAAGAAATAAGGGATGGGACAGAGAATAGTGTGATGTTATTACAAAATACCATATTGGGTGGTCCATGTACGGTGGTCATGTGTTCTGCTCTACAGAGGATAGTCCTGTATCGGAAGGTCCCTCAGTCCTCTGTTTGAAGGGTTGCTTGGTGCAAACCCAGTGTAAAGAAAAGAACTAGAAGAAAGCAGAGCAGGAGAAGCGTTGAAGTTGCCCATCAACTGTGAGCACCTGGACAGCCAACTGAGCAGGCACACAGGCCACCTGTTCACTATCTTCCACATTATGGGGAAGTGTACTGTGTTTCCATTAATTTGCCTTTTCAATTTTTAAATTTGCATCTGTACATGCATATGACATTTTTATTAAAATCTCTGTCCTCTCATTTGATGATGCATTTCCTCTTCTTTTTGGCTCTAAGTGGCCACACTGGTTACATTCCCCTGTTGGTACCCTGTTGGTGGGGAAAAGAACAAGAACTTGCCTTCCCTCCTTGCCCGCTTGGCATGCCTGCCCTTAGGACCAACATCCTTGGGCAGCCAGTCAAGTTACATTACCTTGGAAGGACCCTCCATTGCTCTGATGCCAACCCTCAGGCTACTGGCAGATGGTGGCTCCATGTCAGTGGGGCAGAGGAATCTGCTCCAGGTTTAGTATTTATTTTCATCTATGGTGGGAACGCTCCCATATAAAATCCTTTCTGAACGGAGGTTGTTGAAGAAATAGCTAAAATTATCCATGCTCCCATTCAAATGTTACCCCAATTGCCCACCCCTTTCAATTTTTGATGGTTGTAACTCTGATGATTTATTTAAAGATTCTGTAGTGTATCTTTTATTTGCTGCTCATCTTTCAGTTGCTCAAACATGAAAAACCATCAAGGTGAGGTATGAAGGATGTTGGTGTTCCTATGGCAACACATTGTTCTCCTTACCAAATCCTTACACATGTTAATGGGGTCCATCAACAGACCCAAAGAACTGGCCTGACTAGAACTATTAACTTATGAAAGGAACTAGCTTGACTAGCTTAGCTGGTTCTTGTATAAAAACTCTGTGCTTCATTTCTGCATGCACAGAATGATAGGCTGGGAGGGTATTCACAGATATCATTCAGACCAACCCCACAATCCTATAACAATATAAACAACAACAAGAACCTACACTACAAATCTGACTGGAAAAAAGATGGGAGGACCCCACAGGAAATATTGACCTCAACAAGTGGGTGATAATGTCTTTTCAATTCTCCATAAAAACAGAGTGAATGAACTATGTCCATTCCATTCTAATTGCCTTTTAGAGGCTCAGGATATCTCCTGGTGGTGTATTCTGTAAAGGAAATATGCATTATGTGAAGTCATTCTTCCTTTCATCCGTCTGCCAATCAGTCCCATTGGGTGACAAAGAAAGAAAGAGAGAGAAATTATCTTGTGCAGCAAATAATATATTTTGGAAAGTTGGTATTCCCACCTCTTTGAAGGAGCCATCGGGATATCGCGTCATCAGCATCAGTTGGCAGGGAGCCAAGAATGATGACTCAGCTTTCCTGAGTCTAGGACGTGTTGTCTGCATTGCTGCAGCTACAGAGGATTCTATGGATTATTGTTTAGGACTGCTATCCTATACCCACTTAGGGCTCCTCCAGGTGACCTGTTGATTCAGGATTCATCCTGATTGCTTGCACAAAGGTTACGTAGCCATTAGACTATGTCCGGTCTTTATGGAGCATTTATTCTGATTTGTTTATGTATATGACAATGAGCATTCATCCCACATTCATCAATCATCCTGATTTGCTTGCAGGGTGTTTACATGTCTTCCCATTGATCATTCGTCCATCCCACACTTTTCAAAGTCAGTGTTTTGTTTTTGAAGTGGATATGTTGCACTAGGGCGATAGAGCACTTTAATGTACTTTGAATACACAAACCTAAAGTTCTGGTATGTGCTGGAATCCCTACCACAAAATACAGACAGTCTGGAGGCACTTTTATTAGCAGTTCTGTGCACACTCACTTGTGAGCCAATGCCCCTGAACACAGAGGAACTTATTGCCATGCAAACATGCACAGGATTGTGCTGTACATCTTAAAAACAAGAATTGAAAGAAAAATTCTCATTTTAAAAAAGCAACACAAAAAATGGATGGAAATTAATTCTGGGGGAGGAGGCTTTATTTGTGCTTTTGATATACAGCGCTTGGCAGTGGCAGCCAAGAAACAGCAGATGCCAAAAGACAATGGCCAGAGTTAAGTTACTCCCCAGGCCAACAATGCGGAATTTATGGAATGGGAGGCTGTGAACAAAAGGAGGGGGGGAATGGCATTGGCTGCTGCAAGGGAATTTCCCCCTCTTTGTATGCTGTTGTGAAGCAGCAAGAATGAGAAGTCTCTCTTTCTCTCACTGCCTCCTTGTTTAAGCACAAATGAGTGCAGGACAGAGTACCTGAAAGGTGATTATACACATGCATCCATTTACTGCATGCTAATATTTGCACCCATTCTAAGCATATACAAAAGGGAAGATCCCTAAAGCCTTTGTCATCGAAGTCTGAAGCCAGAAAGCACAAGGCACTACAACAGGGAGGCTTTTTTTCTCCCCCCTCCCCCCATCTTCTCATCATGTTTTCTTAAAATGCTGGTTTCCTTTATTTCTTTGCATAAGGATTTCTATATGCTTACAGGCCACACAGGGCAGGCTTATAATGATTAAAAGCAATGAGGGGAAAAAACAATAGCATTCCATAAAAAGAGCAGTAGGATAAAACCAGGGATGGGGGAGAAATTTGATTTGGTTTACACTTAAAGCCAAATGTATTGAGTTGGCACTTTCCAAAACGATATGGGAACCGAAACAACAGCCATCCTTCAAAATTCACACCTATCTGAATTTTGTGATGTAGTTCTCCAACCAACCAATGTTTATAAAAATGCATAAATTAAGGGAGGATGTATGTAAAATTGAACGGACTAGTGAAAACTGCATACGAAATGCACTGTCTTAAGGCAAATTATTTGCAAAAATGTGTACATTAGTCAAAACTGTATACAAAAATGTGTTTATTAGGGGAAATTCACACTAAAATGTTAAAGATTTTCTTTTTTTTTTGAAAAAGCAAATTGCTGGAGAAACCTTGGAAAAATGAGAAACTAAGAGATCAGAAATTGACAGAACTTCCATCCCTCTATAAGACATGAAGAAAGAGGTTCTTCAGATAAAGCAAAGACATTGGATGCGGAATTATCAAACTAATCAATCCTCCTGGGGAAAGAGATCCACAATTTGGATATGTCCACTGAAAAGGCCCTTTCTCTTGTCCCTAAGTAGTGGAGCATCCATCATAGTCTTCCCATAGACTTCTGGTTGGCTGCCATGAGAACAGGATGCTAGACTAGTGGGGCATTAGCCTGACCCAGCAGGCTTCTTCTTATGTTCTTATAGTTAGGACCTAGAGAAGGTCCTTCCCACCTGTCCCATTTCCCCTGTTCAGAAAGGCTGGAGCTTGGGAAGAAAGAGGTTACTTCAGCAATGCAGCAGTTCAGACCAGGAACTTTTGTAATAGCTGGAGGTTCCATACCTTCCTAGGACTCATCCAAGCACTGATACAAATAGGTGGGTGCTCTCATCTAGGCCACGATCCAGGTAGGTGCTTCCATAAATTTCTCCTGCAGCATGGTTGTCAAGATCCAACAGCTCTTCAGAGTCATGGGCATTGTGGAGATTTGTTGTGTACAGAGCTTGGAAAAGTTACTTTTTTGAACTACAACTGCCATCAGCCCAATCCAGTGGCCATGCTGGCTGGGGCTGATGGGAGTTGTAGTTCAAAAAATTAACTTTTCCAAGCTCTGGTTGTGTGTGTGGGGCTTTCCTGATTGTCCTGCTTGCTTCTCTAAGATCTTATGTCATGAGCAGGCTGGCATGGTAGGCCGTGGTTCCTAAGATGTTCTGGACTCAAGCCATTCACCTGATGCATTTGCTGGCACTGTTCCCTCTTCCTTTCAAGCTTTAGGGACATGATGGGTAACCTTTTTTCAGTCCAAGAGCCACATTCCCTTACAGGCAGCCTTCCGGAGGCCATGTGGACCAACCTGAGGGGAATTTGCCTGTCACTAATCAGCACTCCTCCAATTACAAATCCCCCCTATAAGTTTCCTTTGATCTTTGCATTCCCATTTACCCCCCCCATGTGTATACAGTATATCCTGCCTTTCTTCTGTCATGGAATGCAAGGCGGCATGCATGTGTGTTCCCAAGTGGTCACCATCCAGACACTGGTCAGACCCAGACCTGCTGAGCTTCAACAAGAAAGCAGTCTTATGTGCCATAACAAGCTTGGGACTGGCATCATGTATTACTCAGGCAACAGCTAGTTCCATCCTCGGGGTAAAAGAAGGTATGAAAAATCCAGGGTGCCCATTTCTCCCAGTAGAATCTGGCCTGGAGAAGAAATCTTTATCAGGATTGAAATGCTAATGTTATCTTCCAAAGTCTTTTCATTCCCATCCCCATATGTGTCTTCCCCAAATTTTACAAAACAGGAGGTCTCTTGGAAAGCACTCCTAGGAGAATGCTTTATACATAACCATTTCCCCCCCCCTATATGTATATCACATTGGTGTAGGAATAAGCATTCATCCCACATATACAGCAGGCGAAAGCAGGAACAAAACCAAAAAAGGAAGAGAGAGAGAGAGAGAGAGAGGGGGCCATCATAGATTCCTGGGAGGCAAATTTCCCATCAAGAAACTTCTCTATATTTCATATCAATGGCCTGATCCTAAAACATTAATTGGGAAGCAAGTTCCATTGAAGCCAACTCAATTACATCCAAGAAAGATATAATTAGGACTGCAGTATTGGATAGAATTGGAAAGCTGAATTCAATTTTTTTTTAATTCAGTTATTGGCTTTAGTTACAATTTCTAGATACTGCTAAAACTGTAAATTGATGGCACTGTATAAATAATTTCATGCAATTCCACTAGCTTCTATTGTCTGGCATTACACAGAAGACTGAAATAAAGTCCAAAGTTTAAAAGTTATGATGCATCAAGAATGGATGCAGAATACTCTTCTGCAAAAGGTTAGAGAATTGCAGACACTAGCTAGTTTTCGGCATATGATGAAAACATTTATTTTCCACTAGACCTTTTTAGTAAATATTTTTGGTCTATGTATCAGGGTCTGATATCTGTAAGGTGGTGTATAGCAAATTTTGTGTAAACTAACTGTCTGCTTTTTGTGATATTTCTACTTGGTTTCATATTGATTCCTTTTTTTTATGTTGTAACCTGCCCTGACATAATTCTATAGTGTATATTATGAGATCCGAGTTCATACCAAACAGTGCCACGTTGACTTCCCCCACTTCTAATCCAAATGAAGTGGAGACTGGTGACTGTCAAGTCACTGGGACAGTGAATCCACTCCAAATTTTAGTCCACATTTTCAAGGAGCTGTTCAAGGTGTTGAACCTGTTCGGGGAATATGTTTCAGCACCTTGGACAGCTCCTTGAAAGTCTGAACTAAAAGCCAGAGCGGATTCATTGTCCCAATGACATTGGGGCCACCAGTCTCCACTGTCCAAGTGGTATATCTATAGAGCAACGCAACATACGATGCCACCACCCTGTCTTTGCAAATATTCGAAATGGTATTGAGATACTTCCTTCCTTCATGCTGTTGGTCCATAGTGTGCATTTTTATGGGAGAAGCCAGGGATTGAACCTAGGACCTTCTGTATGCAATGCTTGCACTCTGCCATTGTGCTACGGTCCTACCATACTGCCACTAGAATTTCCCTTTTCCAGTTCGCCAGAGCCTTGTCTACAGTCCTCATTTGTGCTTCTTGAGTAGGGATGGAAGAATCTGTCAATTTCAGTTCTCTCTGTTTCTCATTTTTCCAATCTTAAATTCAGTTCTCTGCATTTCTGCAGCACTGAGCAATTAAAAAAAACCTCCTGAAAATTCTTTAGCATTTTAATGTGGATTTATCCTAATAAACACATTTTTCTATGCAGCTTTGACTCATGTACACATTTTTGCAAGCAATTTCCCCTAATATAATGTATTTTACCTAATATATACATTTATGTGAACATTGGTTGGAGAGCTGCATTGTAAAATTTGGAGAAGTGCATGTTTTGAAGGATGGCTGTGTTTTGGTTCTCATATTTTTCTGGAAAATGTGGATTTGATAGATTGACCTTAAAATGCAAACTGAATCAAATTTCTTCCCCATCCCTATTCTTGAGTTCTCAAAAGGGGGGGAGGAGCCCAAAGACACGAGATGGTGCAAGTAAAGAGCTAAAACAAGACCAATGGGCCTGCATTTTTGCCCACTGAATTTGGACCAGCTCCTGAAATTTGCTGGTTAGAGTGATGAAGAGAAAAGGATCCTGGGTTCTGTAACTTGCCTACCCTGAGAATTGATTCCATATAAATAGCTCACTTGCTGTGGAGGGGAAGGCAAGAACTTGGGAGGGGTGGAGGACAGAGCAATTGAATTCTTTGTTAATTTTCAAAGGGAAGACTGAGGACACCAAGATATTCCTTGATCTTGGGTTTTGGAAGTACATTGGAGTGAATCTGAGCTGTCCCTGAGCCATGTTCCAACCTGGATGGAGAAGAGTAAACAAGAGATAGATTATATATAATTATAGACAAATCATGGGGGTCAGGGATAAACAGGAATCACGAGTTGCGATGAGGCACTGGATGTTGGCATACCCCCAAGATTAGAACAGAGGCCAACCAACAACAGGCAGCAGGGCTGGAACATGCTCCCCCAATGGGCCTGTTTTCAGTTAGCCTGAAGGTTCCTCCTCCTCCTCCTCCTCCTCCTTCCTCCTCCTCATCCTTTTGGCTCCAGGCATCTCCCTTGTGAAAGAAAAGAGTTTGTCCAATGCAGTCTGGAAGCCAGACTGAAGTCAGCAGAATGTTCAGCAGCAGCAGCAGCAGCAGCAGCGGCACTAATGGATTGTTCTGCAAGAATTTTCAGAAGCATTCATAAACATTATAGCTTCCTGAGGTCAGCATAATGGGGGGGGGGAGAAAATAAGAAAAACCCACCACCCCTTCATGGCATTCTGTACAAAACAAAACATCTACAGATATTTCAGGAGCACTGCAAATCAGAATGAGGGCGAGAGTGCTATTATACTCATGTCCTGTTGTTGGCTTCCATGGGTACCTGGGAACTTAATGAGGACATAACATACCAAAAGCCCAGCTAGATCAGACCAAAGGCCCATCAAGTCCAGCATTCTGCTCCCAGAGTGGCCAACATAGCTATCATGACTAGTAGCAATTGATAGCCCCATTCTCCATGAATTTGTTTAATCACTTCACCCAGAGCTGTCCACGTTGGCAGCCATCACCACATCCTGTGGTAACAAACTCCATTGTTTAACTATGCACTGTCCTGAATCTCCCATCACTCAGCTTCGCTAAACAATTTCAGACTCAGAATTCAAACTAGATGAGTCCAGCATGGCATTCCTTATGCTCTATTAGAATATCTGAGTATTATACTAATAAGTATATTTATTCTGGCCTGCTTGCAATGGCTTCCAATATGTTTCTAGGTCAAATTTAAAGTGCTGATTTTAACCTAATAAGCCTTACATGACTTGGGACCCCAATAAATCTTGGGACACTTTTTCCCATATGTGCTTATCCAGACCCTGAAGTCATCATCCAGGGGAAACGCAGAGGGTGGTGACAAAAGAGAGGACTTTATTGGTGGTGGCTCTGCTCTCCATGCTTATGGAAAGCTCTCCCCAAGGAGACTCACCTAGCTTCAACATTTGGATCTTTTCAGAAGGGAAGACTTACCTCTTCTCCCAGGTATTTGATTCTTAATTTTTTTCCTGCTGCTTGCAGGATATTTGTTACCTGGCAATGCTGCTACTGATCTTAGGGGAGGGGTTTTTGATTGTTTGGGGACAGGGGCGTCCCTACCGGGGTGCGGAGGGTGTGGCCCACACCCGGGTGTCACCATGAGGGGGGTGACACCCAGAGCCACTCCGCCCCATGCCGTTGCCCGGCAAGGCTGTGCCGACTCCTCTTCGGAGGCGGGCAGGCGGACGAGAGTGGGAGCGGAAGCAGCGTCAGCAGGGCGAGGGAGGCGCGCTGGCGTTCCCAGGCCTTCTGCGGCTGGGTGTCGAGTGCATGTGCGCAGGTGCGTGCACGCAAGCCCAGCCACCTCGTCCATGCCCCTGGGAGGGCTCGCACCGGAGGTCCGCACCCCCCCGCACTCCCGCTAGTGACACCACTGTTTGAGGAATTAGCATTTGATCACTTTCAGCATTTTGCTCATTGTGTTTTAATTTTTATGTAACTTCTGTACTGGTATTGTGCCTTTTGTCACTCTGAGAATTTTCCGATGTAAGGCAATAAACAAATGAATTGACAATGATGGTAATGATGATGATATGTGATAGTGGTCTTATAATATAGTATCACAATTCAAAATATATCTGCAGTATGCGAAATGGCAGGCTGTGCACAGCATGCAGGGCCGGTGCTATCCTTAGGTGAACTAGGCAGCCGCCTAGGCCACAGACCTCAGAAGGGCGCAGTACTGACCTTTGAGGGGCACAGTTTTATACAGATTAGATTTTGATGTACCTGAAATTGAAACTTTTAAGAGACTTAAATTTTAACATCACAATCCACAAGATTATTCAAAATGGTTTGTGCTAATACACTTTCTTTTGTATTTGAGAAAGATGATCAAAGATTGTTGTATTACTTATTCTTGCAATTTAAAATAAATTTAGCAGTTTCAAGTTTTGTGCTTTTCATTTTTTCTACAAGACATCTGTTTTTGAAAATTGAAGTTAGCAATTTTTTTGGGGGGGTGCAAGTAGTTAGCCTTGCCTAAGGTGCAAAATAGCCTGGCACCGGCACTGACTGCATGGTACCTATTCATGTCAAAGTGCATGCACACCTGAAAAAAGATGGAATGTAGCAAACTACCTTATGCTGAATCAGGCCATTGGCCTATTTAGCTCAGTATTATCTTCACTTAGTGGCAGTAGCTCTCCAGGACTTCAGACAGGGGTCTTTTCCAGGCTTGTTTAGAGATCTCCAAGACTGAACATGGGACATTCTGCATGCAAATCAGATGCTCTTCAACACCCTTGCATGTACACCCTTGGAGATTTAATTTCTAGAGATTCTAGCAAAGGAGCTAAACCAAGGTGGGGAATCTTTTTACAGCCTGAGGGCCGCATTCCCTTGTGGGCAACATTTCAGGAGCCACAGACAGTGGTGGGTGGGGCCAGAAGTAAACAATGATGGAGCCATCAATGCAACCCTTACTTTTCTATAACAGGCAACATTCCAGCCACACAAAAGACAGAGGTTTCTGCAGATTTCCGCCTGCCTACATCCCTCTATCCTCCATCCAGGCAAGCAGGAGAAATCCTCACTGTTGAAGGGCATGTCCCTGCCAGGCAAAAGCACTCCATGAAGGTGTGGATCAGGGCCAGTGGGGTGTGTGGCCTGGAAAGAGGGATGGCTTAGGGAGAGTCTCCAGGGCCAGATAGGGATGGAAGGATTTCTCAATTTCAGTTCTCTCTGTTCCTCATTTTCCCAATCTTAAATTCAGCTCTCCTCATTTCAGCCATGTTCTGCACATTTTAAAAAAAGAATCCTCATGAAAATCCTCCAGCCTTTTAGTGCAAATTTCTTCTAATTAAGACATTTTTGTATGCAGTATTGATAAATGTACATATTTTACAAGCAATTTCTCCTAATATAATGACTCTTTGTATATCTTTGCACTAATATATTCATTTTTATGCACATTTCCCCCTAATATTTGCATTTTTTGCAAGCATTGTTTGGTGGGAAAACTGCACCGCCAAATTCTGACCAGTATGAATTGTGAAGGTAGGCTGTGTTTCGGTTCTCATATCATTTCAGGAAGTGCAGATTTGATAAATTCAACTTTAAATGCAAACTGAATTGAATTCCTCCCCCATCCTTACCCACCCCTCATCTAAACCCTGAAGAATGACATTAGCAACTCACACTAACAAAACATTGAAAATTTATCCCTAAGAGGCAAAAACAGGGAGTAAACAGGAAGAGTGATTTACTAGGGAACAGATTAATGTAACAGGGACTGTCCCTAGTAAAACAGGGACTGTTTGTGTATATGGGAGACATGCACAAGCTGTGGATCCACATGCAGCCTGCATATGTCCACTAGCAAGACCTCCTAGAGATATTCAGATATGCCAGCAGAAAATGCATGAGTCGAGTGACTGGCCAAATGTGCATTTTGCTGGGATGCTTTGTGCTACCTGAAGCCACTCTTAATCTCCTCCTTTCACATTTTAAAATGTTGGCAGGTATGGATTTAATGTGGTTTTATTTCAGGACACTATATAGCCAAAATGAAGGTTGTCCTGGATTCTAGATAAGAAAGACAGTCAATTCTTGAACTGGAGCCACGGCAAAATTCTTGATGGCTGCTGGCAACTTTAATCTCAAATATATTTTTTTCTGGGGGGGGGGAAACATTATTACTTGTGGTTTAAAATACTGCCAAAAGCAAGCAAGAAAGAAAGCAAAGAAGCAGTGGACAAAATCTCAGGACTGATGGGCAAAGCCACAGAAAAAGAACAAGGAAATTGTTCTAATCACAAGGGATCACAGCAAGCAGATAAACAAGGCCAATTTATCTTCTTGCGCTTCACATCCATCCCCAAACCAGCCAGAAAAACTTACAGAACACTACATTTTCAGTGCTACAGGATCAATGGCTACATCTGTTGAAAAAGAAATCATTCATGGACTGATTATTAAGTTGTTTATGCCCTACAAGAACCTAGCCCTTCTCTAGGTCCTGGGTATTTTCCTAAACGAATGGCTCACAGGAGAGCAATTGTTTTGAGGCTGCATTTTGTAAACTTCATTACATTTAGAAAAACAAGATTTTGAAAGCATTTCTTTAAAATGTTGCTCCTGCAAGGTTTTACAAGCCCTGAGCTGGTTGTAAAGAGGAAGGGTGCGGGGTGGGGAGAGAGAATGGGGATTTAGGAACTGGGCACACATACGCAAAAAGAAAAAGGAAGGGAGGGAAGAAGCAAAACCATCATCTCTCCAAGCCCTCCGACAATATAAGTCAAGTATGGCCCTCGAGTGACAAGTGCTTGTGTCAGCAAGGAATCCAATCAATAGACAAGAGAGACAGTGTGCTGGAATGGAAAGCTGCACAGTGGCAGCCTGGAGGTGAGTTAAAGCAGGCAGGGCTAACGTCCCCAGATTGCAATAAAGCAGTTTGAAGGTGACGGATTTCATTGTTGAAGGTGATAAAATTCCAACATGGTGCTTTGCAAAATGAGGGCTGGAGCTTCAAAAGAGTCTGAGGATCTGGAGGATCTGTATGCAGCGTTTGACTCCCTTCAGTTGGAAGAGGCCAGTCAGAAAAGGCTGCTGCTTGGCTTTAACTGATTTAATATCTTTTTAACAGAATGCATACCTTGCTTTCCCCTTCCACAAATGGAGTTGCTCCAGGTGGCTTTCAACTGGAAAGACAAAGAAAAACAACAACAATCCAACCATCAAAAAGCACAAATGATCCAACTAAGATCAGCAAAACACATGTGCTCCAACTGCCCCTGTTTACCGGGACCTGTTTTTTAGAAACTGTCCCTAGAACAGTGGCTTCCAAACATCCCCCCATGGACCACTTGAAAATTTCTGAGAGTCTTGGTGAACAACTTAATGATTTTTCTGCCTGTTGCAGCAATTGCAATGCATTGTGCTAGACACTGTATGATGTCTAATTGTACTTTCATAGATACACCAAGGGCCACCTGGATGAAGCTTGTGGACCACAGTTTGGGAACCCCTACCCTAGAACAATCCCTGCCACTGTTCGAGCCTTTCAGGGATGTTATTGGGATGCTAGATTTATCATTCTTCAAGCTTCAGTCTATCTGTCCCTGGCCTAATCTTTGAATGGGGAATACAAAGTTAGATCTCTGAATGGGGGATACCTGGCAGATGGGTTGATGCATCTTTTCTGTAATGCATATACACCTAAAACACTAAGGGACCATGATATACTAAACTGTTTGCATTTTCACAGGCTGGCGGATTTTGAATGGTAAAGAACAGAAGAAGAGCCCTGCTGGATCAGGCCAAAAGCCCATCTTGTCTAGTAACCTGTTTCCTATAGTGGCCAACTAGTTGCCTCTGGGAAGCTCAGAAGCAGATAGGGATGGAGGAAAAATTAGGTTCAGCTTGCATTTAAAGGGAAACCTTCCAAATTTGCACTTTCCAAAACAATACACAAACTGAAACACAGCCTTCCAATGCAAAAACGTCTCCAGCCAAGTTGTGTGCACAAACTGCATATACTAGGGTAAAGTCTGCTTAAAAATGCATCTGTTGGTGAAAATAATGTGGAAAATGCAATGTAGTAGCAGAAATGTCTTGAGAAAATGTGTCTAAGACAAAATTGCATACAAAATGTGTATTGGGAAAGATTCAGACTAAAGTGCTTGTGAATTTTCATGAGGACTTTTTTTTTAATTGTAAACTGCTGTGGAAATGTGGAGAACTGAACTTAAGGGGAGAAAACTGAGAGAAACTGAATTGACAGGTTTGCCCATCCTTAGAAGGTGGACATGAAAGCAACAACCTCTCCTTCTGTTTCTTCTCAGCCACTGATATGTGGGCTCATCTACATGCGAGCATTTCTTCATAGGAGATACACTTCTTTTACTTTGGCTTTTCATTTGTATCATCAACAGTTCCTGTTCAATATTAGCTGCCAATCGCTTTTTCCCATTCACACAAGCAGGCATCCTCTGGGGAGGATTACTCTCACTTTTTCCTTGTGGCCCTGCCCTCTAATTATACATTTCCACTCCCTCTGGTTGATTGGTGACCAAGCATGCTCAGTCTGTTCTACCAGCTGCAGTAGGTTCCTTTAAAAAAAAAACACCTGGAAGTGTGAATATCTGTGTTTTTACTGGTAGGATACAGCTAAAATACAAATCTTTCTTTGAGCAGCGTTATGCTTTTGTGCACAAGTTAGGGGGAAAATAAAATAAAGGCACC
This sequence comes from Rhineura floridana, assembly GCF_030035675.1. Taxonomy (NCBI): domain Eukaryota; kingdom Metazoa; phylum Chordata; class Lepidosauria; order Squamata; family Rhineuridae; genus Rhineura; species Rhineura floridana. Next base: position 22,202,600 of record NC_084493.1, on the reverse strand, counting down.
ATTTGCAGCAACATAAAAAAAGCCAGCAGAATGGAGGAGGTTGCTTGTCAGCCTGAAGGAAATAAAATTAATGAAGGGAGAAGGAGGAAGTGGGCATGGAGAGGGGAACAATTGACACACCTACCTAAAAGCATCAGAGCAAAGCATCTGCAAGCACTAGAAAAAGGGAATGAAGCCTTTTTTTCTTCCTTTTTCATATTATCAGTGGATTGGGTTAGTATAGATGTACAGGGGGGAAACTGTGATACCTTCTGTTTGCTGGTAACATCATGTGAACCATGCAAATTAAAAGGAGATGTGAGTAGCACCAAACACGCAGTAAACCACCATGTAGAGGAGCCCCTATATGTGTGTTTAAATATCTGTTTTTAAATATATTTCAATATGCATTTTATCACAGAAGTGCATCTTTAAATACATCTTTTGTTTCAATGTATTCTAGACATATTGTATCCTAAAGTACAGGAAAACCCCGCATTAATGTACACAATGGGTCCAGAGCGAGTACGTAAACCAAAAATGTACTTAAAGTGCACTACCTTTTTTCACTTATCGATGCATATACTGCACAGCAATCATCATATACGGGCATAACTGATGTAAATAACACATTTATAACTAAAATAAATACAGTAGGCCTTATTTTAAGAAAAAGTTTGTAGCTGGAAACTGATCTGGCGGTGGCGTCATGCCGTTAAGTGTCCGTTCTTGCGTAGCGAGCGTACGTAAACAGGGGAATGGTGCTACTGTAAATATGTCCGTACTCGTGAGTGTCCGTAAAGTGAAGGTCCGTATAGCAGGGTATTCCTGTACAATGCATCTGGGTCCCCCCCTTTTTTTTTACAAAGCTGGGAACTGTAATGCAAAATTCAGGGAAGTGCAATTTTGGAAGGATAATTGCATACAGTTCTGCATATTAGTCTGGGAGTTGTTTATCAGGTCAGTGCACATTGGAATTCACAGAAATCAAATTCCTCAAACATTCCTGGGTGCAATTCTAAATTGTTCTCAGCAATGCTAGCTCCAGGTTTGGGGGGAAGGGGCAGGGGAACTTCTGCAAGACGCTCTTGATGCCCCCCCTCCTTCTACCCCCTCAATGGCATTGTGGCTCCTCTGCCTCAGCATTGCTACCACCCGCTTGCTTGCCAAACAGAGCCAATAGGCAAGCAGGCAATGGCAGCTCCTCCTCCTCTGCCTCCTCCTCACCACCATTGTTGTTTCCTTGCATATCCTTTCTGGGCTGGAGCAAGAGGCAGTTACACATGGAGGTTATAATGGGGAAGAGAAGAAGAAGAAGGCCCACTAAGCTCTTGCCAGTAGGCTTCCTGCTTGGTGTGTTGTGGGCCCTTGGCAGGTGCCCAACCGTGCTGAACATTGGCTGTGGTTCTCAGACACACAAACCATACAGCAGTGGCTCTCCAACTCCCCCCCCCAACTACTTGAAGACTGCTGAGTATCTTGGCAGACCGCTTAAGAATTTTTCTGTCTGTTGTAGCAATTGTAATGAGCTGTGCTAGACGCTGTATGATTTTTAATCAAATCAAGATTAACCTTCTTCATTCTTGCTGCCCAGTAACTTTGCTGCTACTCCTCTCCACCCCTTTCAAGTGCCTCCTCCCCTGTCACTTCTGGTCCATCCCACTCACCTTTCAAGTAGACCACCAGGTTTTAAGAATGACAGAGTAGCCACTGCTCCTGCTTTTCACAAGTGTTGCTCCCGCCATTCACCACCTGAAAGAAGCTAGCAGACTACTGGCGGTCTGCAGACTATGTTTGGGAACCCCTACTATACAGCTTTCACCTTCCCAATTGCCAGATGAAAGAGGAGAGCAAGAGAGAGGTCACACACGCAATGCAGAATAAGGGTGGGGGAAGATTTGGGATACAACAAGCATCAAAGTATGATTCTGAAGCCTTCCCTCTCGTTTCCTGTCTTTTTCATATTTCTTGGAGAAGTCAATAATATATATGGCAATGGCAACCTGCACTGCATCTCCATCTAATAGTAAGAAACTTTTTAAAAACACAAAGCTTTCCTTGTTTGAAAGCCAGCATTTCTTTTTCAGTGCATTGGCGAAGGAGAATGCAATACATCTTGAAGTGCGCCCTTCATTACACTTTACAACCCTAGCACAACAGCGACAAGATGCTGAATGAGAAAACCACAAAAGCTGGGGGGAAAGAGAGAAAATTGTTGCAAGGGCCTCATTCTCCAGTCCCTCTTGATGTGTTACTTAAAAGGAAGTCCTGGGTACAGCTCTCCAGGGGGAAACACTGGGATCCTTTTTGGTCTGCCCCCTCGTTACGTTGCACACAAGAAGTCCCCACTGCTGCAGTTTATTCTCCCAAGAATTAAATGCCATTCCATTACGCTTTACCGCAGTGATATTACTGCAGTTCCATTCTTCTGTTCCTTTTATTTGCTTTAAACCAGGGGCAGAGGACTTTTTTCAGCTCAAGGGCCACATTCCTTTCTGGGCAACCTTCCAAGGGCCACAGCTAGTGGTGAGTGGGGCCAGAGGCAACAGTGGTCATAGCAACAAGTGTAAATTTCCCATTGTACAATAGGCTGGTTTTAGATGGACACTCCCCCCAGTCTCTATCCAGACAAGCGAGCAGCAGCATCGGATTTCAAGGACATGTTCCAGTCTGGCAAAAAACACTCAAGGAGAGTGTGAGACAGGGCTGGTGAGAGACGTAGCCTGGGGAGAGTGCTGTGGCCCAGATAGAAAGACCTGGAGGGTCACATTTAGCCTTGGGCTTGAGGTTCCTCACTCCTGTTTTATAAATCACACACTCTCGCACACATATTGTGTGTATTCCCCCCCCAAAAAAAATATGGCATTACTATTTTGGCAAAGGAGCATGAGATCATTCCAGTCACTCTCATATGAAGTGCCACTGATGGTGGTGGCATGCACCAAGCACCTTCATTGCACATGAGTGTGTGTGTGTGTGAAAGTGTTTGAGAGCCTTTGATTTCCCCTAAAACAATGCATGTTTGTATGTGTTTCTGTTATGCACTTTTAATGAACACTTTAATATATGCATTTTTGTACACATTACTTGGCTAGAGAGCTACAGTACAAAATTTGAAGAAGTGATGCAAATTTCAAAGGATGGCTGTGTTTTGGTATATTGTTTCGGAAAGTGCAAATAAGGCAGGCCAGCCTTTAAATGCAAATTGAAACAAATCCAAACCCCTCCCCCCATCCTTCGTCATGGACATTAAAGACCTTTATGTACCTAGCAATGTCCCACACTTCAGAAATATATAAAGGTGGCTGGGTCTAGCCAACAAGCCTACATTGCAAAACCCACATACACCAAAAACAAGATGGCCACAGTTTGGTCAAGGCAAGGCATTTTTGCAGTAATAGTTGTGTGTCCAAATGGTCATCCAGTTTTAGCTTTTAGATACCCAGTGGACACACAAAAAACAATAAATGAACCAAGAACACAAATTCAGATTGGAAGCCACTAGAGGCATGGATTTTTAGTGAAATTGAATAGAAACAGTAGAACAGTAATTCAAATGCCTCGGCTTGTACATTGTAGAGAGGCTTCCACATGCAAGCCATCTGAATGAAGAGATGGACACCCAGGAATAATTCCTTCAAAAATGCTCTGGGTCAAGGGAAATAGCATAATTAATATACAGACTGTATGCCTTTCTGTGCCACAGGAAACAATCCCAGAAAGAGCATAAAAGGGAGAGACACCCCCTCCCTCCTCAGGTCTTGAAGTGCCTAACAAGGTCAGCACTTTCAGCTGAATGTGGCCTTGCCAGATATTGATCAAGTTCCAGAGGGTGTGATAAAAGGAGTCCATAAACTCCCTATTTGCAGTAATAAAATATACTAATGAGAAGGGAGGATGGGGAGAAGGGAAGAGAGAAGTCAATAGGATCTCTGTAAGCTTTTTCTTGATGAGAGTGGCACGCTTTTTACTCCTTGTAGGAGTAAATGGAGCTCTCTTGGGAATGCAAGTAAGTTCCCTCCTCCTCTGCTGCACAGCCTCATCTCCAAGGACCCTTCTTACTGGTACTTTGCAAGTTCACAAGAGGCATCGGGCTTCATGGACTTCATACTGCAGTATAGCTCCTTTCAGACTGAATATTCATATAGCAAAGGAAGGATGCTTGCAGAACGTCACAATTCTGTGGGAGGGATTCAAGAGCAGACAAGAAATTTAGGTTTGTGCAATTAAAAGAGACTAAAGCACTCTGTTGCCCTGGCACAACAAATCCACTGAGAGAAGAGGACTTTTTGCAGTGAGGAAAGGGACAGGGAAATGCACTGAATCGCACTGGAAAAGTGTGAGATGAGAGAAGACATAGCCACCACACATACAAATGAGGATGAATGCTTGTATAACCTGCCAGCCAATCAGACCCAAAGCTCAATAAAGACGAGGAATAGTCTAACCTCTGCATAGGCATTGTGCAAGCAAATCAGGATGAATGCTCAATAAACATCTGGAGGAGTCGTAAGTGAATGAGCATACACCAGGAGGATTGCCACCTTTCCCAGCCTCTGACTTTGAGAGTGGTGCAGTAAGCATTATCTCAATCAATGCAGCTTTTTCCCTTCACAGAGATGAAGTGATGTTATACCACACAGTGATTATAGACACAAGAAATCCTAGCAGACATGGATCTTTCCCACTAATCCAGGTGTGGGTAACTTCTGGCCCTCCAGATATTGCTGAACAACAATTCCCATCATCCCTGGCTATTGACCATACTTGCTTGGACTGATGGGAGTTATAGTTCAGCAACATCTGGAGGGCCAAAGGTTCTCCACAGCTGCACTAACTCTTGTTTTGCAAGCACAAAATCCTTCTTCCTACCTCTTGCCATGTGAGATTGGAGTGGTACAAACATGAAATATGGATGTCTTCCAACCCAACATAAAACCTTTCAGGCAAAAAACAGCTTGGCAAACCTCCATTCCCAATGGTCAGGCTTTATTAACCAGGATGCAAAATACTTTTCATGGAGAGTATGGCTATCAATGGTTACTATCCATGATGGTTATGCTCTGCCTCCATAGTCAAAGGCAGTATGCTTCTGAATACCAGTTTCTGGAAACTGCAGGAGGAGAGAGTGCTCCTGCGCTCAGCCTGCTTGCGGGCTTCCCTTGGGCATCTCGTTGTGTGAACAGAATGCTGGACTAGATGGGCCACTAGCCTGATCCAGCAGGCTCTTCTTTATGTTCTTACTTTGTAGAGTAAGCCTGAACTCAGTTGAGGACTGCTGCAGTTTCCTAGTATGAAAGTTTCCTTTGAGGGCCAGTGTAGTGAAATGGCTAGTGGGCAGATTAGCGCTGCGTACATACCATACTTTGAAAGAGCATGACTTTCTCCAAAGAATCCTGGGAATTGTAGTTTGTTAAGAGTGCTGGGAAATGTAGCTCTCTGGGGAGCAAACTACATTTCCCAGGATTCTTTGGGGGAAGTCATGTGCTTTAAATGTATGACGTGTACACAGCCTTAGTCTGAGGAGATCCAAGTTCAAATCCCCACTCAAACATGAAGTCCACTGGGTGACCTTGGGCCAGTCACCATCTCTTAACCTAACCTATTTCACAAGGTTGCTAAGCTTTCTAATAAAGAAAATCTTTAAAACAACAACAGAAGGTTGCTGTGGGGATAATGTGGGCATGGGAGAGCAACACACATGTTTGATCAGCCCAAAGGCCGATTTAGGCCAGCATCATTTTCTCACAGGGGCCAACCAGATGCCTATAGGAAGCTTGGAAGCAGCACATGCGGGCAACAGAATTTTCCCCACTTGTGATTCCCAGCAACTGGCATCCAGAGACATACTGCCTCTGACAGTGTAGTGAGAACCTAGCCATGGTGGTATCCACCAGTATCTATTGATAGTGAATGAATTTGTCTAATCCTTTTTAAAGCTATCCAGGTTGGTGGACATCACTACATCTCATGGGATCAAATTCCTGGTAGTTCTCCATATAGTGAGGCTGTTGTCCACTGCCTCTTTAAGAGCCACACCTAGACAACTGACACAGAGGCCAGTACACGTGAAGAACCACATGTTAAGAGTTGCTGTATGGAGCAACCCGGTGGAGGCTGGTCCATTTGGGCAAACGGAACACTGCCCCACCAACCTCAGCCTGCTCCCAGCCGGCCCCCACCTGCCTGCCTTCTTACTTACAGCCTCCTGTTTAGTCTTGAGAGCCAGTGTGGTGTAGCAGTTAGAATGTTGGACTACAACCTGGGAGACCAGGGTTCGAATCCCTACACAGCCATGAAGTGTACTGGGTGACCTTGGGCCACTCATTGCCTCTCAGCCTCAGAGGAAGGCAATGGTAAACCCTCTCTGAATACCCTATTCATGGGGTCGCCATAAGTCGGGATCGACTTGAAGGCAGTCCATTTCCATTTTCCTTTAGTCTTCATGTTGCCCTCTATAGAACTCAGCAGAGAGGAGGATGAATTAGTTGGCTCTGCCTGTCATTGACTCTGGCTCCCCCTACTGTTGGTCCTCCTGCCTTCCACCCTGCCAGTCCCAATGGGCACCAGCCACCACTGGATCAGCCAACACCAAACACTATCCCTAGCAATCGGTTGAGGAAGTGTGCGGAGTGAAAACAGAGACTAGACACATGCATACAGTCTGCATGTCAATCTTGACAGATAGGAAGCTGCAGCCTCAGCCTAGATTCCCCTGTAGACTTTTAATCTGGCCCTTCTGGGAGAAGGGAAGCGAGGTGTCCAGTCAGCCTTGAAAGTGTTCATTAAAGGCAGAGCTTCCTCCCCATCACTCCCTCTCCCTTCTCCCTGACAGTTAATAAGTCTGCATCAAGTCACTCTTATTGACTTCCAGTTTGGCAGCAACTCCCTTGAGGGGATGTTAGCTCCTGCTCCCCCATTCCGTAGGTAGGAGTTCCAGTTGTCATGTCAGGCACTGACCTGCTTCCCCTCTATTTGCCTCCAGGGAAAAAGAGTGCTCCAGCCTTCCATCGTGTCCTCAGCCAAAGGTCAAGTTCAAAGAGTGCCTCCATGTACATGCTGTGTGCCTATGTGTACATAGTTACAGAAAACAGAAACCCAGATCGGTAGCTGCAGTGCTCAGGAAATGTGCTTGGCATGTTATCAACAGACTTGCTTATTATCTGTCTCCAGGGTCAGCCTGTGGGCAAATCAGTTCTGTGGGGTTTTGCAGCACAGCCTGATGGGCACAGTGTTGATTCGCTAACAGCTGGGTTGTCATGAACAGTATTCCCCCAAGGAGTTTCACAACATTTTACAAAATGGATTGTACTTAAAAACCAACCAACCAACAAGTCCAAGGCATTAATTCAATAAGCATACATGTGAAGCTTTTTAAAAAAGAAGAAAGAAGGACAGTCCACCTGAACACACATTGGGGAGATTCAATAAGAGTGCACATAAATATACTCTATAATGATATATAAAGCTGCCTTGTATTCAGTCAAAGCTTTGTTACCTCTTGCCCATTATTGTCAAAGGCACGAATTCAGACAGAGATTTCCTTAACACCTGCTACTGAAGATGTTTATTAGCTGGAGATGGCAGGGATTGAACCTGGGACTTCCTATGTGCAAAGTTGTACTCTAACACTGAGCTATGGTACACCAGAATCACTGGTAGGTATACACAACAGAGTTGTGTGCCACCTTAAAGCAGGGCTGGGGAAATTATGGCCCTCCAAATGCTGTTGGACTCCAATTCCCATAATCCCCGACCATTGGCCTTGCTGGCTCGGGCTGATGGGAGCTGGAGTCCAAAACATCTGGAGGACACCAAGTTGGTGAGGTCTGAGCTAGTGATTTTGTGCTTTGTTTTAATATGAACTCAATATGAACCTATTTAAATATGAACTGTTTTTAAGATGTTTTAGAGTATTTTCAGTGTCTTTGTTTGTCACCCTGGGCTCCTTCTGGGAGGAAGGGTGGGATATAAATTAAATAAATAAATAAAATATTTGAACTGGCTTACTTTCAGATGTGAACCTGCAATAAGATGCACATAATTAGTTATAGTCAGCACTCCAAGCCACCAAAAAGATAATCCTGAAACATTTCTAACAGCCTGATGGGAAAACATAACTGCTTTCAGCAGGGCCGACCCCAGACATGCTGGGGCCCTTGGGCGCAAGCCTGCCCCAGGCCCTGGCACTCCGCTTCTGCGATCACAGAGCAGGAGCTTCGGAGCCCTCGCCATTCCCTCACTCAACTTACCTTTCTTGGCTGTGTTCTGTGGCTGCACGAGCAGTGTGCACAGGGCTACCTTAACCAAGATGGCGGCTGAGGTTTCCCTAAGGGGCTGAAACCTTTGCCACCATCTTAGCTGATAGCAGGGATGTGTGCACGTAGCAAGCGTGCGTGCCATCAGCCAAGATGGTGGCAGAGACTACAGCCCCTTAGGGAAACCTTGGCCGCCATCTTGGTTAAGGGAAGTGCTGCATGCGCTGCATGCGCTGCATGCGCTGCATGCACAGCTGCACAACATAGCCAGGAAAGGTAGGTTGAGTGAGGGAATGGCGGACACTCCGAAGCTCTCACCCTGCGATCCGCAGCAGTGATCCTGCCGCAAATTGCAGAAGGGGAGCGGAGGGGCCTCTCAGGGGGCCCTGTAGCCACAGAGGCCCTCGGCCAGGGCCCCACCTGGCTGCCCTTTGGAGCTGGCCCTGGCTGCAGAGCTACATAGCAGAGCCTTGTCCCACACGGCAAGTCCAGGACGCCAAGAGTTTGCTATGTGTGCAATAAAGGTGAATGGGGGGGAAGAGAGAGAGAGAGGGAGAAGAGCCCATAAACACCTTCAGGCAACTACATCTGCTCCCTCATCCTCCTGCTAGCCTTTTACCTGCCTGCAGTTGCCATTCATCATCTGGCAAGCCTCTTACCATCAGGCACACAGCCCAGCAGCTGAGAACAACAGGATTTGAGGACTCCGCAGCTGTTGCCAGTTAACTGTTATCAGCAGCAGAGCTATATAGCAGTCTCACCTCGCACAGTGGGCAACCATCTGGCAAATTGACCAGGTTGGAACAAGGGTGAGGGCATCATGCCATTTTGGTTTTCTGTTTTCTTTTGCTTTCTCTCCCCACCTGTGGATATTTTGTTCTTTTTTTTGTATGTAACATGCAGCTGGGGTATATGAGATGCTGAATTGCATGATGCATATTGATCATATGCTTTGGGGATGCCCAGTGTTCTCTGGGTGGGAGACAGAGGTAGAGAAACGATTCTGTATGCCCCAGGTGAGAGATGGGGTGGGATGCCTGTTTATTTCTTTTGTTCCCTTTGCTGGAGGGTGGGTATATCTAGAGCAGACTATATTGTGGTCTAGTTGTTTTGTATTGATGTCTGCCTAGCCTGGTATATTGATTTTTTAAAAATTCTAGCAGAGCGTTTCTACATATATGATGTGTCTTGGAGGGAGAATGCTAGAGGAGGGGGTTGTTGAACAATCTATCTCAGTGATGGAAGGGAGGGGTAGGAATGGTAGAAGGAGACATTGGAGGGGTGATGATAGGTGCTTGAACCTGGTATCCCTCTCTGTGGTCTCCCCTGTGCTTGATACTAATGGATGCTCTATCGCTGTCCCCAACAGTCTGGTGGTTCTACTGTTGAACACCAGCTCAGTCCATAATAAAACCATGCTGATGCTGATCCATGGTTTGATCAAAGATAAATGGGCCAATCTGGCATGTATCACGAGACCTGAGTGGGGGTTGCTGGGCAGCCCAGATCTGACTTGGATCTGCCCACCTGGATATTTGGTATGACAGCAGCCCAGACTGGAGGGGTGGGGATGGAGGTGTTGCTGTAGTCCATAAGAGTTCACTCTCTATCACCGGGAAACCCCTTTCTCTTGGAATGGGACTGGAGAGCCTGCATCTGGTGTTGGACAAAAAAGACAGATTAGGGATGCTATTGGTGTACCACCCACCCTGCTGCTCAACAGCCTCCCTGACCGAGCTGGCAGAGGTTATCTCAGGTGTGGTGTTGGAGGACCCAGAACAGTGGTTCAGGAGTTCATGGCCTCCATGGCAACTATAGGCCTGTCTCAAATGGTCATCAGTCCAACACACAGAGCAGGCTGTACCCTTGATCTAGTCTTTGCTCCATTTGGGGAGGATGGTGATCTGGAAATTGGTGAGATGGCTATCACTCCATTGTCATGGTCAGACCTCTTCCTGGTAAGGTTTGGTCTTGTAACAGCAATTCTCCCCTGCAGGCGTGGGGGACCAGTTAGGATGGTCTGCCCCTGGAGACTTCTGGGATCTGATAGATTCCTGAATACTCTGGGGGATTTTCCAGTGGATAGAGCAGATGATCCTGTTGAGGCCTTAGTCTCACTATGGAATGGTGAGACTCGTAGGGCCATTGACATAATCACTCCTGAGGGCCCTCTCCAGTGCCGTGGAGCCCGCTTTGCTCCATGATATATTGAGGAGCTGTGATCAATAAAATGGATCAGGTGAGGGCTAGAGCATAAGTGGCGTAGATCTCACTCCATAGCAGGCCGAGCATGTGTTTGGGCTCATAGTTGGGCCTACCACATCATGGTGGGGGCAGCAAAGAGATCCTACTTTGTTGCTTTCATTGCATCTTCAAGGAACTGTCTGGCTGAGTTTTCCATGTGGTCCAGAGGTTGGTCACTCCTGACCAGGGGGATGGACATCTGGAGCACGTGGTGTCCAGCTGAAACTGGTTGGCTAAACACTTTGAGGATAAAGTCACTTGGCTCCTCAGTGGTTTAGACACTACTATTGTGACAGTGCCAGCCAAGGTGTCCAATGCAATGTCAAATCCAGTGTTATGGAATCAGTTCCAGTTAATGTCTGATGATGTGGACAAGATGCTTGCAGTGATGTGCCCAACCACCTGCTTATTAGATCCTTGTCCATCCTGGCTTATTAAAGCTAGCCAGAGTGGGGTGACTGAATGGGTCACAGATATAGAAATGCATCTTTGTGTAATGGTGTGATGCCCACTGCCCTTAAAGAGGCAGTGGTGTGTCTACCTCTTTAAAAGCCCACAGTGGACCCAACGGAGTGTAACAATTACAGACCAGTCGCCAACACCTCTTTCTTGGTGTGGAAGGTGGTGGAGAGGGTGGCTGCGGAGCAATTGCAGGTATTCTTGGATGAAACTGATTATCTAGATCCATTACAATCTGGATTCAGACCTCATTTCAGAACAGAATCAGCCTTAGTCATCCTAATGGATGACCTTTATTGTGAGAGAGACATGGGGAGTGTCCAACCCTGTTACTTCTGCTTGATCTCTCAGTGGCATTAGATACCATTGACCATGGTATCCCCCTGGACTAACTCAGTGGGATGGATATCTGAGGCACTGTATTACTGCGGTTCTGCTCTTACCTTCAGGGTCATGTTGAGAGAGTAACACTGGATGAGTGTTCCTCGGCCCCCTGGCACTTGTGCTATTTGGTTCCACAGTGTACTATTTTCTCTCTAGTGCTATTCAACATCTATATGAAGCTGTTAGGAGCGGTCATTAGGGGTTTTGGAGCAAGGAGTCAGCAATATGCTGATGACGCATAGCTCTATTTCTTCATAACATCTGAATAAGGAGAGGCAGTGAACTCTTTGGATCAGTGTCTAAATGCTGTAATGGACTGGATGAGTACCAATAAACTGTGCTTGAATCCTGAGAAGATGGAGGCTTTTTAGGTAGGTAGTTCCCATGTCTGGGAGATAGGCAGGTTATCTGTTCTGGATGGGGTTGCACTCTCTCTGAAGGACCAGGTTCAAAGCCTAGGGGTATTCTTTGTCACTAGAGGCCCAAGTACCCTATGCGGTTACAACTGCCTTTTACCAGCTTTGTCTGGTTCATCAGCTACGGCCATTCCTGGACAGGAATAACCTGACCACTATAGTCCATGCATTGGTAACCTTGAGACTGGATTACTGCAATGTGCTCTGTAGGGGGCTGCCCTTGGTCCTGGTTCAGAAGCTCCAGCTGGTGCAAAATGTGGCAGCCAGATTCCTGATGGAAGCAAGTGGCTGACAACGTGTGACACCACTTTTAAAACATCTGCACTGGCTGGTCATTCACTACTGAGCCAGGTTCAAGGTCCTTGTATTAATTTACAAAGCCCTGAACAACTTAGGTCCAGGGTATCTTAGAGACCACCCGAACCCTTATATCCCAGCTTGATCACTGAGATCATCTGCAAGAGCAGCTTTGATCATCCCTCAAGCTGGCGAGGCTCATTTAACATCAACACAAAATCAAGCCTTCAATGTCATCGGCCCAGTTCTCTGGAATGCTCTGCCAACAGAGATTCAGCAGGCACCTTCTGTTTTAAATTGTAAGCGCCTGCTGAAAACCTTTCTGTTCTGCCAGGCTTATGCAGGCAATTAAGAAGATGCCTTTTTTGCAACAATTGACCTTTGTTTTTATTATCCTTTTAATGTTTTTTATTCTATATTTGTTGCTGCTGTTTTAAACATGTAAACCGCTTTGATGTTTTTAACAAAATAACAATATACAGATATTTTTATAAATAAATATAGGACCCCTCTTTCAACATTATACTGGCAGTCCAGGAGCTACTGTCTTCCATGCCTTCCCATGCAAACATGAGATACCGTGGACCAATGGCTAGTGGCTCCATGTCAGTGGGGCAGTGGAAGCCACTTCAGGTTTTTAGTCCAAGGAGCTGAAAGCTGAAAAGCTTTTCCGCACATCAGCACCACCCCCAGTTTCCTGGAGACTGATGGGTGTAAGGGGGAGGAGCAATAGCATGATCTAGGGACTGGGGGAAGAAATGTGATACAGTTCCTATTTAAACACAAACCTATCTGGTTTTGCACTTTCCAACACAATACACAAACTGAAACACGGCGATCCTTAGAAATTTGCACCTCTCGGCCTCTTGCAATGCAGGTCTCCAGCAAAGTAATGTGTACAAACATGCATATACTGGGGTAAAGTGTGCATAATATGCATATATTAGTGAAAATAACATACAAATATGCATTATAACATTATAATGTGTGTGTAAGGTAAAATTGCATACAAAAATGTGTGTGTTAGGATAAATTCTCACTGAAATGCTGGTGAAGTTCCATGAGGATTAAAAAAAAAGACGTTGCAAACTGATGTGGAAATGTGAGAACTGAAGACTGGAAAAGTGAGCAACTAAAACTGAGAGTTTTGTTTATCCATGGCATGAGCTCCTGCTCCTTCCATGTGCTCCTTCCATGTGCTCCTTCCATGTGCTCCTTCCATGTGCTCGCTCCTTCCATGTGCTCGCTCCTTCCATGTGCTCGCTCCTTCCATGTGCTCGCTCCTTCCATGTGCTCGCTCCTTCCATGTGCTCGCTCCTTCCATGTGCTCGCTCCTTCCATGTGCTCGCTCCTTCCATGTGCTCGCTCCTTCCATGTGCTCGCTCCTTCCATGTGCTCGCTCCTTCCATGTGCTCGCTCCTTCCATGTGCTCCTTCCATGTCCCAGTAGCTCCCATGTTACCTGCCTGAACACCTGTAGAAGATTTTATCTACAGACCATCTGCAAGGACACAGCTATAGACATGATTTACACAATTGCAACGGGTGAAGAATGTGCTAAGGCATTCATTACTGGGAGTGGCAACTATATCTGGGAACTCTCTGGATCAAACAATACTTCTCCATGTGGCTACATCCTCAGGACTTTGTTCCAAGAAGACACACATCCACTTCAATTAATCTGGGACAAGTAGAGCCTTCCTCCCATGGGGATGGGTGGATCTGTTGGTTTCCGGTCTGTGTCACTTTTGCATGTGATTTTTTTTTACTATCCACAATTCTTTTCTGATCTGTTTCCATGTAGATCTACAATTTATTGGGGGGGGGGAATTCTCTCAAAATACTTACAAATGTATTTTAATATGTATTTTACCACATATTTTCTCACAAAATATGTATTTAAAAGTGTTAAGTTTAAGCTGCTAAGCACTGTATCACAACTAGGGATGGGCTGGAAATTTGATTCAGATTATGTTTCAAGCCAAATCTATCAAATGCGCACTTTCTGAAAGAATATTAGAATTGAAACACAGCCTTTGAAATTTGCTCTTATCCTAATTTTGCACTGCAGTTTACCAACCAAATAATGTATACAAGAATGCATATGTTGGGGGAAAGTGTGCATTAAAATGAATATATGAGTGAAAATAACATACAATAACAATATATGATGAGAAATTGCTTGCAAAAATGTGTACATTAATCAAAACTGCCCAGGAAAATGTGTTTATTAGGAGAAATTTGCACTAAAATACTGGAAAATGTTTGTGAGGATTTTTTAAAAATTGCAAATTGCTGCAGAAATGTGGACAACTGAATTTAAGATTGGAAAAATGAGAAACTGAGAGAACCAAAATCAACAGATCTTTCCATCCCTAATCACAACTCCTGGAGAAGTGAAAGATCTGGTGGATATTTATGTCCTGATCTGAACTCTGATCTGCACATTAGTTGATTGCACATTGCTCTTTCCCATCCTTACCTGGAGATGTTGGGGATTGAACCTGGGACCTTCTGCATGCAAGGCAGATGCTCTATCACTGGGCTACGACCCTTTCAACATCAATGTATTGTGTGTGTTATTTTCTATTATGAAAGCTCAATGCATGAAACTCCTGCTGATGGGTAAGGGCTCCACGTGAATGGAATAACTGGTTATGTGGGTGTCCTCATCACAGAGCCCCTATGCATGCTGAGCTTCGGAGGGGGGGGGACTTTTTCATAGTCAGCCATATTCAACATGTGATTGATGAACTAAGAAGACATGATGTCAGGATGGGGCTAAAACAGGAGTGGATAACTTTTTGCAGCTCAAGGGCTGCTTGTCACTGGTGGTGGGCAGAGCTAGAGTGAAAGGTGCGGGGAGCAGGGTATGTAAATTTTACCCTTGTTTGGTAGGGTGTTACACACATACCCTCTCTTCCCCCCTCTCTCCCCCCTCTCTCCCTCTCCCCCCTTCATCCATATAAATGAGTTTTTCCAACCAGGCACAAAACAGGCTTACTGTGGGGTGTGACACAGGGAGAGTCCCCAGGTCCAGATAGAGAGGCCTGGAGGGCCGCGTTTGCCCCCTGGGCCTGAGGTTCCCCATCCCTGCTCTATACACTTATGCCCTACACATGAGTAATGCACAAATAAGGCTTTTGAGAGGTGGAATCAGGACATTTTGTATATATTTTATTATTATTTAGATTTATTACTCACTTGACACCTGAAGGTCCCCAAGCGATTTAAACAATGTTAAAACAAAAACAAATAAAACACACTATAAAAACATACAATAGACAACAAAAAACCCATAGCAATACCACCCCCACACAGCCACAGGAAGGTTTAGCAGCATATTAAAACAAAACATCATCTCAGTCTAGCAAACGCCTGGGAGGAAAGGTACAGCTTTACTTGGCAGTGGATAGATGTCAATGAAAGTGCCAGGCAGACCTCACTGGGAAGCATATTCCACAGATGGGGAGCCACAACTGAAAAGGCCCTCTCCCTTGTCACCAAGGCATTCACAAAGACCAAATCCCTTGACCATCACTGCATCCTCATGGTGTGATTTGTCATTGTCAGAAGAAGAATTGCAGCTCCATGTGGCTCATTTGATTTGTTTTTGTTCCTGTCACCAGCCCCATCACAAGAGATGGGGAGATACAGCCCCAAGGCCTTTTCCTAGCTATCCAGTTGCCACTCTGGCCAGCTGCCAAACAAGGCAGCCATTGCCCACAATTCCCTCCACCGGCGTCCTTCAAGATCTACGTCACTGTCTCTCCACAAACAAAAATGCAGAAACATTCTCCCTGCAGGACTAAAAATCCCCATACCACCTCAACCAGCCAGCTTCTAACCACTTGCCAGTCTGGCTGCAGAAAGAAGATATAATGAATTTCATCTCTGCTTCCAGCTGCCTCCACCAGAGTCAGCAGGGTTCCCTGAGTGCAATGGAGCAGAAGCTGACCCAGCATGTTCACCTGCTCAAAGGGAAGTCCTTCTGTTCTGACAGATTAGCTTTTTGACTGTGTCTTCGCTGGCACAGGCAGGCCAGCCAAGCCATAGCAACATGCAGCAGCAGAAGTCCTTGCACTGTCAAAAACCAAGGGATCCGGGACCAGGGGGAAACAGCTTTGTTGTTCTCCATGCTACTCATCTGATCTCTCCCTGTCACCCAGCTTTGAGTTTCCATCCTTTGCGGCATCCCCCTGAAGTAGAGAATGCTCAGCCACTCGCATTTCAAACCCTGCGCTCAAGCCAAAGTTAAGGAGAACTCAGCTACAGCCAGGGAAGGGAGGCAGATGATTCTCTATAGCCGTGGGAGATCCCAGGACAAATGTGAAGGACTGGTTTTGACCTATAAAGTCCTTAATGCAGGGATGGGGAACCTGTGGCCCTCCAGATGTTGCTGGACTACAACTCCCAACATTCCTGACCATTGGCCATGTCGGCTAGGGCTGATAGCAGTTGGAGTCTAGTAATATCTGAAGGGCCACAGGTCCCCCATCCTTGTTTTAACAGCTTGGGACCCAAATACACGAAGGAGAACGTTTACCTGTCTCAGCCTAAATGTAAATGTACTGCCTTCAAGTCGATTCTGACATATGGCGACCCTATGAATAGGGTTTTCATGAGGCTGAGAGGCAGTGAATGGCCCAAGGTCACCCAGGGAGGTTCATGGCTATGTGAGGATTTGAACCCTGGTCTCCCAAGTCATAGTCCAACACCTCAACCACTACAAAACTCGCTCAGCCTACCTGTGTCCTAAGATCTTCAAGGCTTTTCTCTGCATTCCACCGCTGGGAAAGTACAATATATATGGTGATGCAGAAAGAGCCTTCTCTGTGGTGGCCCTACATTTGTGGATTAATACAGTAGGGCCCCACTCGTACAGTGGGTTACGTTCCAGACCCCCGCCTAAAAGCAAAACCCGCTGAAAAGCAGAACTCATTCAATAGAATGGTGCCCAGTGCCCGAAAAATGCCATAAAAGAGGAACAAGCGCTGTATGAGTGGGGCCTTACTCTAATTGAAAGCTGCTGTATTAGCGGAATGCCCCAAAGCGGGCCGCCAAAAAGCGGGGCCCTACTGTACTGGATGTTGGCACATATCTTTTTGACACCAGGTAAAGACCAGAGCTTGGAAAAGTTACTTTTTTGAACTACAACTCCCATCAACCCTAGCCAGCATGGCCACTGGATTGGGCTGATGGAAGTTGTAGTTCAAAAAAGTAACTTTTCCAAGCTCTGGTAAAGACTCATCCCAAGAGGTTAGAATTTTTATTGATTGAAAGTGAGTAGCCCACTCTGCTGTTTGTTTGTTTGTTTGTTATTTGGTTAGAGTGTTGGACTAGGACCTGGCAGATCAGGGTTCAAATCCCCATTCAGCCATGAAGCAGACTGGGTGACCTTGGGCCAATCACTGCCTCTCAGCCAAACCTACCTCACAGGGTTGTTGTGGGGATTAAATTAGGAGGGGGAGAACCATGTATGCCACTATGGTGTAGTATATGTTATGTAACTGGTAGTTTGTGTATGGTATACCGCCTTAGATCTACTATGATGGAGGCAGGCCAGAAGTATGCCTAATTAAAAAAAAACACAAAGTAAACTAAATTAGTAAATAAACAGTATGATCCCTGGGTCTTTTAAGCCAGTATAAAGAGGGCGGTTCTTTGGAGGATTTCCAGTGAGCAGCAAAGCCTAACCTAGGGAGAATCAGCTGTGGATTGAGTGGCGGTCTGTGAACATTGATTTCTTGTGTTTATTTGAAGCAAGCTGGCATGGAAACAAGATCCACTGAAATAAAATCTGCAATCAAATAATATATCAGGGACTGAGAACCTCCAGCTGTGGGCTAAATGTGGCCCTCCAGGCCTTTCTATCTGGCCCTTGGCATTCTCCCTATGCCACACCCCTGATTGGCCCTGCTTCACATCCCAACTGCATTTACCTGGCTGGTATGTGTCCTTGAACTCTGTTAATGCCTCTTGTTTGTCTGGATGAAGGATGGGGGGGTGTAGAGGTGGGGAAGGAAATCAATTTGAATCACCTTTAAAGCCGAATTTATCAAATTTGCACTTTCTGAAATACTGTAACATGAGAACAGAAACATAGCTATCCTTTGAAATGCATACTTACCTGAATTTTTCAATGCTGCTCTCCAACCAAGCAATGTTTGCAAAAACACATATATTAGGGGCAAGTGTGCATAAAAATGAATATGTTGGTGAAAATTACATACAAAATACATTATATTTAGAAAAGATGCTTGCAAAGATCTATACATTAGTCAAAACTGTGTACAAAAATGTGTTTATTTGGAGAAATTCACGCTAAAATGCTGAAGAATTTTCATGAGGATTTTTTTCTTTAAAAAATAGCAAATTCCTGCAGAAATGTGGAGAACTGAATGTAAGACTGGAAAAATGAGAAACTGAGAGAACCAAAACTGACAGATCCTTCCATCTCTGGGTTAGGGAGGTGAGTGTGTACAGAAACTAGCCTACTGTATATGTAAAGGTAAAATGTACATTCATTGCACCACCCTCTCTTGCCTCTGGCCATGCCCACCACTGGCATGTGACCCTCAGAAGATTGCTCAGAAGGGAATGTTGCCCTTGGGCTGAAAAATTGTAATATATGATTTAGGATCAGGTTGCCCACTGGTTGCTTGACATTTTCAAATGTTGGCAGATATGTATTTGTGTTGGGATTACAGAGAGTGTTTCACTTTGACTCCCTCTGGTGAAACATTTCTCATGTTACCAAATGGGCAGGGTTTTGTGGATATTCATGCATAGACAGGAGGAGATGTGTGAGTTAATTCTGGATATATACAGTATGTATACAAGCTAGCATTGATAATTTTTTTTAAAAAAGATAGCTTAGTTAAGGGAGCAACTCTAAGGCCTAGGAGGACAAATAGATTTTCTCTCCCAAGTGCCTTCTTGGGTATGGGCAGTCTGGCAGAGAGAGAGAGAGAGAGAGAGAGAGAGAGAGAGAGAGTTGTTGAACAGCTGAAGCTCTGGGCAGCCTATTTAAAGTCTGGAATCTGTCACGTCACTCTTGCTCCTGAGTTTCTTGTTGGAAAGAAGAGAACTGAAACAGAATCCTTAAGAATCTATGTGCAAGACTTCTTCTGAAGTGCAAAGAGAGGAAAGTGAGGGATATTCAACTTAATTCAATTTCCTCTAGATATTTAGACTGTTTTTTTAAAAAAGTTATAAACTTACTGTTTCTCATTCACCACACGTCTTGGTGCCTAGTGATTAATTTGTAATTTCTGACAATGTCTCTCATGCCGTTTAGTGGAACATCTTCCAAGATATCAAGACGAATGGCATGTCAAATGAGCAGATCGGGTTTTAGGAATTGCTTTCAGACAGAGGACTGAGGCCTTGATTGCTTCCACACCAGCCATTTTATCCTTCATTTACTCTGTTTGAGTAGGGAATCAGATGATGTGTGAACCCAGAGTTTGACAGGTTGTTCACCCCTCTTTTTGTCAGACCATGTGATCATCTTCTTCTAAAACAACTGCAGCACCAACCAGCCTTAATTTTTCCTTTTTTCTTTTTTTATGACTGCAATTTTTCAATTTTACAACTGCAGTAATAAGAAACCAAAGGAAACCAGTAATTGGAAAACCCTACCTGCAGGAAACAGGAACTGACTAATTAAGAGCCATTTCAGGAATCCCACAGCCATAGCATATGAACAGGAAGCAATTACTTGCATTAAAAGAAAGGTACAAGGAAAAAGCTGTGTTCCACCCCATATGTGGAATGCCCTCCCCAGGGTTGCTTGCCTGACCCAAATGTGATGCCAGGAAAAGACCTTTTCATTTGCCCCGATTTATCCGCACATCACCATAGCACATTTTAATGGATGGTTTGGATTCTTTTTGGCTTTTTAATATATACTTTTCCTACTGTTGGTTTCTGCAGATCTTGTGGTTGAGTTTTCATATATTTCTTATTGTTTTATTATTTTTTGGTTGTGCAAGCCTCCTTGAGATTCTTTAATGGAACTGCCATTAATTGATTGATTATAAATAAAAACATTGCCACAACTATGGCAGGCCATAGAATAAGAATGGGGAAAACTCCAGTTCAAATAGGGGAAAACTCCAGTTCAAATATTCACACAGCCATGAAACTTGCTGGGTGACTTTGAGATTTCTCAACTTAATTGAGGTTGTTGTGAGGATAAAATTGGGGGTGAGGTGGGGAGGCTTGTATGTATCCCCAAGCTTCTCAAAGGAAGGGTAGAATATAACAACAACGCTCCCATATTGCTTCCCTTCCCTTCCCTTTGCTGTTGTTTCCATTGTGTTGAATTTTAGATTGCAAACTCCTCAGGGCTGCCCACTTGTACTCTGGAAAGTTCCATCCACAGATCACACAATATAAATACATTCATCACAATATTGATGGATGATGTACAAAAATGGTAGCAGCAGCAAAGGCAATAAATGGAGTTATGAGCCAGAAGATAGGCCTGGGGATAGCACATATGGGCAAGGAGGAGTCAGTGTCTCCCCCAGCCAAACCAAACCTAGGTTGCTACCTTATACTGAGTTAGACCATCTTCTAGTCCAGTTTTAACTACATTGACTCACGGAACCTCTTTAGGCCCAAGAAGCCTGGTTCATTAGGGCTAGAGGGTCATCTCCCATCAACTTCAGTCTGGTCTCCGCCAGACCCCACCTGCCTGCCTTCTTGCTTACAACCAGTCCAGGGCCTGTCAATTTCCCCCTCCTTAGTCTCATTGTTGCTCTTGTAGAAGTCAGCAGGGAGAAGGAGGATGGGGATAAAACTGGAATGAGTTGGCTTTGCCTGTTACTGGCTCTAGCTCCACCTACGGTTGGGGTCCTTGACTTCCACCCTACCAGCCCCAATGAGCACTAGCCATCACTGCCTTAGACTTTTGGGCTGGGTTCTTTCCAAGTCCTGGCTGGAGAAACCAGGAATTGGAGCCTGGGACCTTTTGCATGCAAAGCATGTGCTCTTGCACTGAGCTATTACCTTTCCCCTTTGAAGCTTAGCCCTATGTCAGCGGCTCAGATCACCAGGTAGGTTAGAATAGGGTCAGCACCTCTCAGATTCAGAGAGAGAGATGAGCTGTGGCTTCTCTTTTTTGTATTATTTCCCTACCTCTTTGGCCTAGTGTTGAAACTCTATTCAGATTTTTTTAAAAAAATATGGCTGGGATGGGGAAGAAAAGGCTCAGGCTTGTCATACGCTCTGCTGGAAGGGGGTGGACTGACGAGAATGAAGTGGAGGGGAAGGAGGACTTAGAGTGGGATGCTCGAGCCATTGAGGGCTGAGTGGGGAGTTGGACTCAGAAGGCACCCCAGCTCTGGACTTTGACAGCTCAACCTCAGCAGCTCTGGATCCCCTGTGGAGAGTCAACCTGACCTGCCGGTTGTTTCCCAGCCTGATGCTTCACCTCTCCTTGCATTCACATCACCTGCAGGCAGCCCTCCTCCCTCAGAGGGGGAAGAAGGGACAGTGATGGGGGCTCCACCTTCGCCTCACACCTGGAGGTGAATGCGGCGGGAGATTCAACAGACACAGTTGAGGTGCAGCCTTCATCTGCACACATGCTCCCAACAGCGACAGTTAGCGCAAGCAAGTAGGGTGCCCACCCAGCCTTATTTAAGCCAAGTGAAGGGGGGAGTAGTTGCTGAGTCAACGTCTTAGTGCAGCTTTTAAGCGGTATGGTCATTTTGAGTACCTGGTCATGCCTTTTGGATAATGGAACATGCCAGCAGTCTTCCAGCATTTTATGGATGACATATTTTGGGACTACCTAGATTGTTTTATGATTGTTTATCTGGATGACATCTTCATTTGCTCGGACTCCCCAGTGCAGAACAAGGTGCACATGAGAGCAGTGTTGGAAAGGCTGAGGGAGCCTCATCCGTATGCTAAGCTGGAGAAGGCTAGCTTTAACCTAACTGCTTTGGACTTCCTAGACGATTATATCACTCCAGAAGGGGTGGAGATGGACCCAGGAAAAGTGCACTGCATCCTCTCCTGGCACCCTCCAAGACTAAAAAGGACTTGCAGCAGTTCCTCGGGTTTACCAACTACTATAGACAGTTCATCGCAGCTTTCTCCAACTTGACAGCCCCCCTGACTGACTGCCTCAAGGGCTCTGGGCTGTTTTGGTGGTCCGAGGCAGCCCAGTTGGCCTTCGAGCGCCTGACAGCGTTATTCTCCTCAAAACCAATATTGCAGCACACCAATCCCCACTGACCTTTCGTGGTGGAATCAAATGCTTCAGATGTGGCCATTGGAGTGGTGTTGTTACAACTAGCTGAGAAAGGGGGTGGGCTGCTTCCCTGCACATATTTCTCCCAAAAGCTGACTAGTTCAGAGCAGAACTATACTGTCTGGGAGAAGGAGCTATTAGCCATCCGAGACGCATTCGAGACCTGGTGACACCTCTTGGAAGGAGCCTGGCATGAGGTGCAGTCTGCACCAACCATCAGAACCTTGAGAGCCTACAAATGGCCCAAAAGCAAAACCAGTGGCAAGTGCACTGGGCCCAGTTTTTTTGCTAGGTTTCATTTCCACACCAACTACGTTCCCCAGGCTCAAAACTACAGGGCCAATGTGCTGTCCTGCAAGCCTGAATACCATGAAACCCACTATGCCACATCATATCCCTAGACAAGTTGGTGGCAGTGGCCTGATCCATGGATCGAGGAGCTGCACGTTGCTCAGGAACATCACCCTTTTGCTCAGGAATGGGTGCAAGAGCTAAAGCAGCCCCCTCAGGACCGGACTCCGGGCTTTTTCTGGGGGTGGGGTTGCTCTACCATTATAAGGCCCTGTACATGCAGCCCGGGGAGATCTGAGCCAAAGTCCTACAGCAATGCCACAACACCCCAACCACAGGGCATTTGGGGGTGTTCAAAATGCTGCAGGCTGTCACATGCGATTTCTGGTGGCCAAGAATAAAGCATGATGTCGAGAGATATGTTCAATCTTTCCCCACATGCATGAGGGCCAAGCACGCCCCTGGGTTACCGTTCAGACTACTGGAGCCACTCCTCATGCCTGAGGGACCCTGGCTGATGGTGATCCTGGACTTTATCAAGGACCTACCCGCCTCTCAGGGAAAAACTACCATTCTGGTGGTTGTGGATGCCTTCAGCAAGACAGCACATTTCATTCTATGTGCCAGTGTACTGATAGCCCGAGAGACTACACAGTTGTATATTCAACACAGTTTCTGGCTGCACGGGTTCCCAACCAGCCTGGTCTCGAATTGGGCCCCCCAGTTCACTGCTCAGTTCTGGTGCATCCTGTTACAGCTGCTACAGATTGAACTATGACTGTCTTCATCACACCACCCCCAGTCAGATGCCAGACAGAGAAAGTGAACACCGCCCTACAGCAGTATCTCCACTGTTATGTCAATTATCAGCAGGATAATTGGGTGTCATTATTGCCCCTGGCAGAGTCTGCTTACAATAATTCTGTGCATTCCTCTACCCAGCAGACTCCTTTCTTTGCCAATTTTGGCTACCACCCTCACATTTTCTCCTCTCCTAACTCCACTGTGGCACTTCCTGCGGCAGCAGAGTTTGTGCAAGAGTTGCGGGCGATGCTGCAGCTGCTGTAAGAGCAACTGACAAGGGCTAAGGCCGCCTAGAAGAGAGTTTCTGACCAGCACTGCCAGCCTGGCCCAGAGATACAGGTGGGAGATACGGTATGGCTATCTACATATTATTTGTCAATGACTGAGCCTTGATACAAACTAGAGGCTAGGATGGTGGGGCCCTTCAAAGGAGAGGCACAGATTAACCCGGTAGTGTTCTGTCTACTATTGCCTGCCTCCATGAAGATTCACCCAGTGTTCCACCATTCATTGCTAACCCTGGAGGAGCTACTGAATCCCTTCCGGGCACCCATCACCCCACCACTGCCAGTAATTGTCAACGGGCAAGAGGAATATGAGGTGGAGCAGATCTTCAACTCCTGTTGACACAGAGGAAAGTTACAGTATCTGATCCAGAGGAGGGGTTTGGGGCCAGAGGAAAGATCCTGGGAGATGGACATCCAGGCACCAAAGTTGGTGAGAGAGTTCCATGAAGGATACCCTGGCAAACCCAAGCCTCTGGGATAAGGGGAGGATCGGCATGCAGGAGGGATGATATTGTGAGCCCTGCTGGAGGGGGGTGGACTGACAAGAACAAAGTGGAGGAGGAGGAGAACTTAGAGTGGGATTCTCGATCCGGTGAGGGGCTGAGAGGAGAGTAGGACTCGGAAGGCGCCCTAGCTCTGGACTTTGGCAGCTCAACCCTAGCAGCTCTGGATACCCCTGTGGAGAGTCAACCTGACCTGCCAGTTGTTTCCCAGCTTGACGCTTCTCCTCTCCCTGCTCCCGCATCACCCACAGGCAGCCCTCCTCCCTCTGACGGAGAAGATGGGACAGTGGCATTCACCAGAAGGGGAATGTGGTGGAAATTCAACAGGCACAGTTGAGGCAGAGTCTTCACCTGAACACATGCTCCCAACAGTGACAGCACACACAAGTAGGGTGCCCGCCCAGCCTTACTTAAGCTGAGTGCAGGGGGGGGGGAGTAGTTGATGAGTCAATATCTTCATGCAGCCAAGTTGTGCCTAGTTAGACTTAGAAAGTTGCTGAGTTCTAAGTAAACTGTAGATAGTTTCATGAAGCACACTGAATTGAAACTTTCTCTTACTTCAATAAAAGAAAAAAATACAGCTGTGCCTGAGTTTGAGTTCTTTGAGTTCAGGCAGGACAAAGCCCAGTGTCAGCTCATAGGGCAGCTGCTGAGGTTCCCAGTGCTGATGCCTCTGTGGTCCTCCTCCAATGCTGGACCTGCAAGCTGCCATTTAATTTCTCACAATAACCTAGAGTGATGCTGCTATATCCAGGGCACCCAGGCACTGGAGGAAATTTAAATGGTGACTCCTAGCTGCAATTGAGAACAGAAGAAGAGCTTTGTTGGATCAGGGAAAAGGTCCATCTCGTCCAGCAGCCTCTTCTCACAGTGGCTAACCAGATGCCTCTGGGAAGCTCTCAAGCAGAGCTTGGAAAAGTTACTTTTTAAAACTACAACTCCCATGAGCCCCAGCCAGCATGGCCACTGGATTGGGCTGATGGGAGTTGTAGTTTAGAAAAGGAACTTTTCCAAGCTCTACTCTCAAGCAGAACCTGAGTTGCACCAGCACACTCTCCCCACTTGTGATTCCCAACAACTGGAGGCATACTGCCTCTCACAGGGGCTAGTAGCCACTCATACCCTTATCCTCCATGAATTTCCCTAGTCCTCTTTTAAAGCCATCCAATTTGGCGGCCATCTTGTGGAAGCAAATTTCATAGTTGAACTGTGCACTGTGTAAAGAAGTGCATTCTTTGGTCTGTCCGGAATCTTCCAACATTCAGCTTTGTGGGATGGCCAGGAGTTCTAGTATTATGAGAGCAGGAGAAAAACGCCTCCCTATTTGCTGGATACACAAGCACTATTTACACAACAAATGTGTGATGAATGAATATATAAAGGAGAAGGGATTAGGACCAAGCCCTGCCTCCCAGTCCATGTATACACACTCACCTGTCTGTATGGTCCCCATGCAAAAAGCACAGTGCTTGCCTATGCACAGGAGCCCACATGCATACAGATTAAATGCACATGGGGACCATACAGATGGATGAGTGAAGACACTTACATGAGAGCATGAGGCTTGCTGCTGTGCTCCTGCTTCTCCCCCCCCCCAATACATTCATTATTGGGTTGTTTATTCTGCCAATGAGTGGATGAGGTTATCTTCCACAACTATAGAGACAGCAAAGAAGAAGATAGAGCAGGTGTTCCCAAACTGTGGTCCGCAGACCATTGCTGGTTCTCAAGCTTCATTCGGGGGGTCTGTGGGATGTCTGAGGATTTGTGGTTGAGGACAGGAGATGGCATTAAATATTGCATTAGATATTCCTATTGATTTTTAATTGCATTTCTATTGCTTCTTTTATTTCACGCATTGGGTTTTATTTCATTGCAATCTGAAGTCTATAGAATTCTATATGTAGTTCTATAGAATTCAAATTGCAAAACAATATGCTACAATATTGCAGCAATAAAAATGCAATAAAAATCATGCAACGCCAAACTCGGCACATTACAATTGCTCCAAGAGGCAGAAGAATCCTTAAATGGTCTGTCAAGGCCCTCAGCAATGTTCAGGTGGTCCGTGGGACAAAAGGGCTTGGGAACCTCTTGAGTAGAGCCTTTTGTCTAGTCCGTGTATGTCATTAATTGTTTGTGCTTTGTAGTGTTTCCTATAAGCCTGAGGGGGTTCACCAGAGGACGCTTACCTCGGAGCCGCCTCAGTTCTGAAAAAGAATCCAGGGATTGTCCAATCTGGGCCCAAAGGCAAACCTGTGTTAGACAACTCCATGAAGCTGAGTTTTCTTTCATGTCAAAAGCGTCGAGAGCAACCGTAGGAGCATGGGAGAATAGGAAAGCTGCCTTATATTGAATCTTACCCTGGGCCCATCTAGTACTGTCTACTCTGACAGGCAGCGGCTCTCTAGGGTTTCAAGGAGGGTGATTTCCCAGCCCTACCAGAAGATAGTAGGGACTGAACCTGGCACCTTCTCCATACAAAGCAGGTGCTCTGCCACTGAGGTATTTTCCCCAGAGAAACGCTATTCTTGCACAGGCAAATTCCCATCCTGAGCAGAACATCCTCATAATCCTTCCTGATTAGAAGAACCAATGGCCAGCTTAGGTGGGTGGAGCCAATCAGTACCCAGGAATCCTTTACCGCCAAGGGAGATACTTCAACTTGTTGCCCTGGCGGATCACCATATGGGACACCTGTGTACATTGCTGTGGGCTGATATGGGCAGGGGTTGCAGTCCAATTGCAATACATGCACCACAGGAGACAGGAAATCTGTACAGTACAAGTGACACTTTTTATAAAAACCATGGTAACAATGGAAGAACATAACCCTGTTGGATCAGAGCAAGCACCCATCTAGTCTAGCATTCTGTTTTCGCAGGGCCCAGCCAGATGCCCACAGGAAGCCTGCAAGCAGGACCTGAGCGCAATGGCACTCTATCCACTCATGATTCCCAGTAATTGTTATGTAGAGGCATCCTGCCTCCAACAGAGGAGGTAGATCCTAACCATTGTGGCTAGTAGCCATTTATAGCCTTGTCCTTCAGGAATGTTTCTAATCCTCTGGGTGACAGCTGTGCACATTGCTGTGGGTTTCAACCCCAGCAGCTTCTGACATAAACCTCAGTAAAGAAGTGCCTAAAGGAGGGAAACAGCTGACTGCTCATCCCATGGTCCATGCATAGAAAAATAACAGTGCGGCAGCTGTAACGGAATGGCCATGGCTTTGCGGTAGAGAATCTGCTTCGCATGCAAAAGGTCCCAGGTTCAATCCCCGGCATATCCAGGTAGAGCTGGGAGAGACCCCTGTCTGAAACCTTGGAGAGCTGCTGCTAAGCGGTGTAGACAATACTGAGGTAGATGGACCAATGGTCTGTTTCAATATAAGGCAGCTCCTTCTGTTCCTAATGCTCAGGGAAGGGATCAGCTCTGGCCATCCTGCTCCAAGGCAATCTCTCGCAGCAGGGAAAAGTGGACTACTGAACATTTGCTCATGCATATGTTTTTTGGACTAAGTGTCGCCTGCACAATTTCATATTGCCTCTTACACACCAAGGCCCAATCTGGTTTTTTTTTTTTTTAAAAAAGATAACGAAGGTGATGGAATGTTGATGGGGGGGGGAAATAGCTAAGCTGCTTGAAAATCGTCCAGGTAACAGCCCCAGTTATAGGTCACAAGGCCAATTGGCTGCAAGTGGCAGAGCCTTGAGCTCCATCAGCAGAAATGAGAAATAAACTCTATCAGCCTTGTGTACTCTACCATGCTGACAGCAGATGCTTTGCTGGTTGCCTGTCCTCGCATCAGGAAAGGCAAACTGAATTGTGTGACATGGATCCCTTCTCCTGTTTCCCCTCTCTGCATAAAGAAGAGGTGGGGTGGAACCCCCAGCTCTTCCCTCCCCCCATTTTGAGGCAAAATCAACCTTAGAAGTCGTAGTGTGTCCACTGGAAAATGACCCTGGAAGAGCAGGGGATCATCTTATCTGCACATAAAGTTGCCATGTACTTCATCTTCCTGCATGGCTGATGTGCCGCATGCAGGGCTAAGCCTAAGTGGCTGGACACTGTTGCATAGAGACAGGGATGGATGAATCAGTCTGTTTCCAGCCTGTGTCCGTTTCACATGTGTTCATTCAGAAGCCTGTTCAATCCCATTTCTGCATCAACCAGCAAAATAACAATAATACTACAGGAATACCCTGCTATATGGACCTTCACTTTACGGACACTCACGAGTATGGACATATTTACAGTAGCACCATTCCCCTGTTTATGTCCGCTCGCTTCACAAGAACGGACACTTAACGGCATGACACCACCGCCCGATCAGTTTCCAACTACAAACTTTTTCTTAAAATAAGGCCTACTGTGTTTATTTTAGTTATAAATGCGTTATTTATATCAGTTATGCCCGTATATGATGATTGCTGTGCAGTATATGCATCGATAAGTGAAAAAAGGTAGTGCTTCACTTTAAGTACATTTTCGGTTTACGTACTCTCTCTGGACACATTGTGTACGTTAATGCGGGGTATTCCTGTAATGAGCTGCACAAAAATGTGCCTTCTGTTTGTATGTATTGTTTCATCAAGATATGCATTTTTGTAGACATTACGTTATGCAAGAGTTTGGGCCCTCACTTCACAGAACTGTAACACACTTCCTAGAAGGCATGTCTCATCTGTGTTTTTTCTGCCTATAACTCATACCAGGAATTTAGACTCCTTGGGATCACCTTGACAAGATGGAATATAGATATAGGTAGATAGAGAGAGATATCTTGTGTACTTATATACATTGTTTTGAGATGTGTATTATGTTACTTAAAATGTGGAATTTAATATTATTATTAGCAATAGCAGTAGTGCTGAATGTGGAAAATTGTGTGTGTTTACATACATACGAGAGAGATAGAGAGGTTAACTTAGAAATTTCTGTTGAAATATAAAGCAGTATATAAGTTTATAGACAGATATTCTATCTTTCTATCTACCTCTATAATATCCAATGATCCTAAGACCTGAGATCTCCACAAAACCCTCAATAGCTTGTTGCATGACTCAGGCTTCACGGTAAGCCAGAAAGCTTTTTCTTACATTTATCCAAGCCTGTCAAAACTACAGCTCCCACCCATTTCCTAATGGTGATTTAATTAGGCAGCAGACTAATCTATATGCTTTAAAAAATCTTTAGATGTCAAGCACCTTCTTAGGAGAGGCTTTCTGCCTCCTCTCTTGCACCGAAGGGGATGTTTCCCCAAAGATGGTGCCAGCTGTGATAAATGCATGCCTCATCTAAAAACAAAGAAAGAATGCTTTTGTCTTCAGAACTATTGCTTTAATTATAGCAAATACAAGTGGAATTTATTTATTTATTACATTTATATACCGCCCCATAGCCGAAGCTCTCTGGGCAGTTTACAGTGCCTGTTCAGTGTACCAGCCAGCCAGGTCCTTCTCTTAAACACCATTTCCCCCTCCTTTCCATATACAGAAGCCAACTAGACAGGAAGTTGAATCTAATTTCAGTGCAATGGGACAGTGTCTTCCACTGCACCTGAGGGTGGCAGGCTACTTTCAGGGGTGCAGGGCAGGCTGAATGCACATGCAGCTCTGTCTCCCAACACTGGGGAACAGTTAGGGGGCTCATAAGGAACGCCATGCAGGTCTGTCACCTCTGCACCGCAGCACACAGACCCCAACACCTGCTGCCTAAGCATCTGTCTCACTCTGCCTAATGATAGGCCGGCCCTGGACACTGGGATTGCAGGAGGTACTGTGATGGATCCGGACTGCTGGAATCCTTGGCTCAAGAGAAACCCCTACACATAGCACTTTACAGATTTTCAAATCCTATCCAAACCCCAGAGTGCTGGTTGCTTATACAAACTAGGGATGGAAAGATCTCTCTCTGTTTCTCATTTTTCCAATCTTAAATTCAGTTCTCCACATTTCTGCAGCAATTTGCAAGTTTTTCATTTTAAAAAATTCTCCAGCATTTTACTGCTAATTTTTCCTAATAAACAAATGTTCGTAGGCAGCTTTGACTAACATACACATTTTTGCAAGCAATTCTTCATCACATAAAGCCTTTTTGTATGTCATATATTCATTTTTATGCACACTTTCCCCTAATATATATATATTTGTAAATGTTGCTTACTTGGAGAACTGCAGTGCAAAATTTGGATAAGTGAAAAGTTTGAAGAATGGCTGTTTTGCTTCTCATATTCTTTCAGAAAGTGCGAATTTGATTGATCCGACTTGAAATGTGAACTGAATAATTTTCTCCCCCATCTCTCATCCAAACCTGCCTGTTTTCCCCTGATGGGGCATGTGCATACATGGGCAATACCAGTTGTACAACCTGCATGGAAGGATTCATTATTATTTTTTCAATTTCCTGCTTTTTCCAACAACTCTTTTCCATTCGCCATCTGGGTTGTGTCTGGTTGGCAACCATGAGAACAGAATGCTGGACTAGACAGCAGGGGGGCTGGTACCCATTGGGTAAACAGGGCAGAAAGCACGGCACCCAAACAGTAGGCAGAACCAGAGACAATGATAGGAACAGGCAGCTCATTCTAATTTTGTCCCCGTCCTCCTCCTTTTTGCTGAGTCCCACAAGGGTTTCTCATTTTTCCAATCTTAAATTTGGTTCCCCACATTTCTATAGCAATTTGCGCTTTTTAAAAAACTCATTATGACTAATGTACTAATATACACGTTTTTGCAAGCAATTTATCCTAATATAATACATTTTTGTATGCTATTTTTTCATCAATATATTCATGTTTATGTACACTTTCACCTAAGATATGCATTTTTGTTAACATTGTTTGATTGGAGAATTGCACTATAAAATTCCGATGAGTGCAAATTTTGAAGGATGGATGTGTTTCATTTCTTATATTGTTTCAGAAAGTGCGAACATAGTATATTTGGCTTTAAATGCCAACTGGATCTGATTTCTCCCCCACCCCTAAGCTGACAGTAAGGGACACCCTCTAGACTGGATGTAAGTAAGAAGGTAGGCAGGTGGTGACGAGCAGACTGAAGTTGGTGGGGCGATGCCCCAGTTGCCCTAACAGACCAACCTTCACTGCTTGATATGCCAGCAAGGCATATCTTCTTATGTTTTTATGTACTTGCTGTGTTGTGTGTAATGCACCAAACCAGGTGAATGCAAAGCTTCCATGCAGCCATCCCCTAATTCTTCCTTTCCAGTGACAGCCTCTTCAATAGTGTTCAGCTCATGTTATTACTAGCCCTGTTGTCAGAAGGCTGTGTACAATTTGCCTGACATCCCCAACAAATGTAAAGTGGATAAAGATCTCCCAGAGTCCCAGTATAATACACCAGCCTCCCTTCCCTCCAGGCACTCTGACGTTTACATCATCTGTCAAGATACTCCAGTAAAACAGCTACATCCCTTAAAAACCATTTCAACTAACTCACTCCACCACCCCCTTAGTTTTGTGTCCTCTGCAGAATGAGTGCTGTTGCATGATGCAATTTTGGTTGACATAGTTAATGAATGCATTTAAAAGCCTCAGCCTATAGCCCCGTGGGCCTCAACTCCTGTCTCCAGAACCCTTCAATGGTGCATACTTTGGACAGCATGCTCCCACTCTCTGCCTACGAGTCTCCCCTTTGCATAGCCCTCAAAATAATTGATCTCCTAACATATATTTAGAGGGGTTTAAGCACAATAATACAACATGCACAGCTCCAGCAAACTCAGTTAGAATGATGCTCTTTTTAAACCAAGTATTATTTCATTACTGCTCTATAGCATGACATGTCACAATTCTATACTGACATATTTATGAAAGTGAATAGTACTTTTCACAATGTATTTCACAATGTATTTCAAGCTGGTAGTGAGGAAAGTTGTCACACACACATACATCGAAGCCTTTTCCAAGTAATTGTGGGGAAATGTGGGAAAGTGTTTGGAACTTTTTAGTTAAGGGGGTGAAGGAAGATGATCCCTGGTGGGGACAGGGTAGAGTTTATAAGACTGTGCATGGAGTGGATCCTCTCCTTATAATATTAAAATTTGAGCTTAGAATAGTAGAATCATAGAGTTGGAAGGTACCTCAAAGATCATCTAGTCCAACCCCCTGCTGATACAGGAAATCTGCTACTACATCACCCCTGATATGTGGCCATCCAGCCTCTGCTTTCAAATATCTAATGAAGGAGAGTCCACCATTTCCAAGGGAGACCATTTCATCATCAAACAGCTTGAAGTGTCGGTAAGTTCTTCCTAAGGTTTACTCTGAATCCTTTTTTGTGTGTAATTTGAACCCACTGGCTCAAGCCCTACTTACTGGAGCAGCAAAATACAAATTTGCTCCATCACCTATGGGGCAGCCCTTCAAATATAAGAAGATGGCATCTTACCTGCTGAAACTGACTGGCAGTAGACAGAAGATTCACACAATGCTGTATATTATGACCATTGGTGGTTGGTGTCCATCAAGGCCAGCGGGGAGGAATGCAGGGAGCCCAGACAGTAGGCGGAGCCTGAGGCAATGGCGGGCACGGCCTAGTAATTCTAGCTTTATCCCAATCCTCCTCCTCCCTGCTGAGTTCTACCATGGTGACCCTAAGATTAAGGAGGAGGCAGTAGGTGGAGGGTGGCTAAGGACAGACTGAGGGTGGGGGGGAAATACCCCACTTGCCCTAATGGACCAGCCTCCACAGATGATGCCCCTCATAGTTTATGGAGATGATTGTCCTGCTACATAACATGCTTTATGATGTGTTTAGGATCGTATGGTACTTATTTTTATTCTGTGTAGAATTGTATGCATTGTTATTTACTAACCTACGATTAGGTGTGGTGATGGTCTCTGCTTAGGCAGCCTTAAAGGGGGGAGGGATTCAGGGTGGCGGATTAGTCTCTCTGCAGCTCATTAACCAGGATAGTTAAAGGGAACCTCCATATCCAGAGGCAGTGTCCCTCTGAATACCTGTTGCTGGGAGGCACACAGTGGGGAAGGGCTGTTGTCTTTATTCCCTGTGTGTGGGCTTCTTGGGAGCATTTGCTGACTACTGTGGGGAACAGTAGATGGAACTCTGGCTTGATCCAGCAGGATTTGTCGTATGTTATTTTCCCTGTTCTTAATTAGGCAGACAAGCTTTCTGTCCCTTTTCTATGACCAGCCATTACTTTGTAGCTCTGAGTGGCTGAGCATGCAGAACATGGGGTTGCCTTCAATGCTAGACCTACTCAAAGTAAACCCATCGGAATTAATGGGCATGACTAACTTAGACACATTAATTTTAATGGGTCTACTTTGAGCAGAACTTAGTTTTTTTATATTAATACCTAAACAAACACCTTCCCCAGTATCAACCATCTTGGACCCTACAATCGGCAAGAGAAGCCTTGTTGGTGGTGCTGCTATACTGGTGGCTGCCTGGCTGGCGATGACCTGTGGCAGAGCCTTTTCAGGGGTGGCTCCCCATTCATGGAATGCCCCCTGAGGTATGTCTGTCTCCATCATCATTGATTTTCAGGAGGAATTTAAAAACATTTCTGTTTTTAAACAGAAGCCCATGCATTTGATGGCTGAAAGTCACTGTTCCTGGCAACCCTTAAATCACTGGTTGAGAGAATGTTTTTAACTGTTTCTAGAAAGCTTTTCCATTGTTTTTGAAGGCATTTTAAAATGCTTTTTGATTATTATTATTATAATTATTGCTGTGTTTGTTGCCATAGGCTCCTTCGGGAGGAAGGGCAGAGTACACATTGAATAAATAGAAAAAATAAAACCAGAACAAAACAAACAAGCAACTGAAATCAGCAAGAAACTATAAATATGTTAAGTTGTTCTTCCAATTGTTTCCAACAGTCTTTTGTTGAATATATTTTAATACACCAGTACATAACTAAACTGCTCTACTTTTTAATAAATAAATTATGGAGGGTTCTGCCTTCTCTCACCCTTACAATATTAGTTGATTTTACCACTGTGAGCCAGTTCCCGTACTCTTACTACAAGGATCTTATATTTTCTTTAACTGAGTTAACATTCACAGAATTCAGTAGTTATATCTCACCCACCCACCCCATCAAATTTATGGCTGTATTTTGGATTGTGAGTAAATGTATGTCTCTGTAGAAAAGCAAACCATTGCTTGGGAAAAGGTTGCTCTCAGTAGTCATAGAAGCTATCTGCAGACTTTTGCAGGAACTATAAATTATAAAGTCTGAAAGCATATAGATCATCCAGCCCTGTCATTGGCATAAATGGAGCAAACAGGTGGTTGCTTGTTTCCCATGAAGAATAGGGATCACCCAAATGGATGAATGGACCTGCCTTCCCTTGGGAATTATTTGGAAGAGATTGATCTGAAATATTCTTGAAATATTTCATCTATGTATTGTTGGGCTTTTGATGGACAAAAGTGTATTGATGGACATATGAGCAACTTTTACATTCCTGTTGGATAATAATAATAATAATAATAATAAATGAACCACCTTTTACATGTCTGTCAAGGCAATTTACAAAGCATGAACAGCTAAAAATGGTATAAAAGTACTAAAAATAACTGAAGATAGATGTTCATTTTGTATAGTTTTAAAACCTAAGGCAGAGACCTTTTCATCAACTGGAAAAGCTGGACTTCCAGCTATCATGGGGCAAGAGGTTGCACTATCTCTGGCAAAAACCCTTCATACCTTCAACGGCACAAATGAGGTGGGAAGAGCCCAGAACATCAAAGGCCCACATCCTGGCACTTAGTTCCCAAAGAGGATGGAGAGAGAAACTGACCC
This sequence comes from Rhineura floridana, assembly GCF_030035675.1. Classification (NCBI taxonomy): domain Eukaryota; kingdom Metazoa; phylum Chordata; class Lepidosauria; order Squamata; family Rhineuridae; genus Rhineura; species Rhineura floridana. The sequence goes on along the minus strand of NC_084493.1, from coordinate 22,167,612 downwards.
CTCTTTCTGGCTTAAACAGCTGGAAATGCTTGTCAAAACAAAAATGGCTTCAGTTGTTTCCAGAAAGTATAAAAAGTGGATGCCTGTTGTATCTCGACAGGGATGCTATTCCATAGACCAGGGACAGCTACACTGAAAGCTCTGCTTTCAGATCTTGATAGATCTAATGATGGGTTGCGTGCACCTTTGGGTGTTTGTATTTTCAGTGTTTTATTCTTTGCACTCATGTATTGTATATATTATTATCACTGTAGTCCCCCCCCCCATTTTGCCTTGGGCTGTATGCTGCACTGCTGATGCTGAGGTCTCTAGCTTGACTGTAGGCCTTTTAGTTTCTCATTTTTTCCAGTCTTAAGTTCAGCTTTCCAGACTTCCACATCAGTTTGCAATTTAAAGAAAAAGTCCTCTTGAAAATTCAGCAGCATTTTAGTGCAAATGTCTCCTAATGTACAGACGTTAATGTCTCCTAATGTACAGACGTTTGTATGCAATTTCCCTAATATAATACATTTTTATGTTATTTTTGCTCATATGTGCATTTCTGTGCACACTTTGCCCCAGTGTATGCATTTTTGTATACGTTCCTTGGCTAGAGAACTGCACTGGAAAATTAAGAGAAGCGCACATTTCAAAGGATGGCAGAGTTTTGGTTTGCGTTATCATTTTGGGAAGTGCAAATTAGGTAGGTTCACCTATAAAAGTATAACAACATCAAATTTCTCCCCAATCCATAGTCAGACCATTGGCCCATCTTGCCAAGTATTGTCCAGTCTGGATTGGCAGCAGTTCTGAAGGCTTTCATTTTCCTGGCCCAAGAATCTTGCAGCCAGGGATGCAGCGGGTTGAATCTGGGGCCTACTGCATGCACTTCATAAGCAGCATTTCTACTCCAGAGGTTTTGGACTGCAACTCCCACCAGCCCATCAGCAGGGCACATAGTCAGGGATGATGGGAGCTGTACTCCAAAACAACTGGAGGGCACCAGCTTAGGAAAGGCCAAAACTGGACATGTTGTCATCAGGATTGGCCCTAGGATAAATAGTGCCCTGGGCGGAGTGCCTTCACCATCACTACCACCACCCCATGGTCAACTTTGCAGGGCCTTCCAGAGGGTTTATTGGGCCTGGTTCAGGTGTGATGTTGGGGGCCCTGCTGCCACCCCCTACAAGGACCCATGCATGTGTGTACAAAGTTGGAGGCCACATGCGAGAATTATTGCATGCATGGACTAAATGTGAGAATTCTCGCCTGCAGCTCCTCCTTGCCCTGGGATCAGGCAGAATGATAGATATGCTTCATTTTTTCTTACATGGGGATAAGGGAATAGGGACCCGGTTGTGCTTCTCCTGAGTACCTCCTCCAAATTCCAAACCCCTTCTGGCAGATGGCTTATTTCTGCTTCCTGGAGTTCCATCTCACACTTGTGGCTTGCTGCTGGATCTCTCCACTTCTAGCCAGTGGTGTAGTGGCAAATTCAGAAGTGCAGGGTCCCTTCATAATACTCACAGCCATACCCCCCCCTTTAGGCTGAGAATGAGATCCTTGCTAATGCCTGCTCCCACAAAAGCAGGCATCCCTAGAAGCCATTAAGCATGAAAGGGGAAAGTGTTAGCTACTGAGAAGATGTTAGCTACTGAGAAGAGTTTTCTCAGTAGCTAACTCATCTCCCTTCTCTCTGATTGGCTCCAATCAGCAGGAAAGGACAAGGAAGCATGTTAGGAGACTCTTCTTTCATGCTGATTGGCACATAGGATGTTGAAGGCATAGGAACCCTGCTGGGACCCTGATCCAAAAAAAGTAAGGGGTCTAAGACCCCCTGAGACCCTGGATGAATACACCCTTGCTTCTAACTGGCCTCATACCACTCCTAAGGCTTTCCCTGTGGTGACTGCCACAGAAAACTACTAGCCAGTAGAATCTTGCCTGGAAATCTTAGGTGCATTTCATTCACTCACTCCCTGAAATCTTTCCCGGTGGGCCTGCAGTTCTTTCCGTGACAAGAACAGGCTGCCTGCTCTACCCTTGTCCCTCATTAAAGCCTTTCCTCTTCTTTCTCTCCTTACAACAAACTCTGCAACCTGGGCTAATTTGGCCTGGGCTAATCATAAACTTGCCTGACCAATCTTATCTCTCTTGCTGCCCAGACATGTGAGAGGCCCACATCACTTGCTATCCTATCCATTGAGGACATTGCTCAAAATCTTGATCTCTCAGCTGCTGTGCTGCCGTTTGCACAACCAAAGTCTAAAAGCCACGTTATGAGCAGTGGCAGCGCACTATGCAACACAGCAGAACTATCACAGGTTTTACTTTTAATATTTTTGTTTTGTTTTGTAGCAATTCCCATCGTTTGGTATGCATTCTGCATTTTAGAATATCCATTATTTTTATCTTTAAAGATAATAAGTTGTAAATAAAAAAACTATCCAGCTGACTTCATACAGCTTATGGCTTTATTTTATTATTATTTAACATAGTGGTTGTAGTGCTTATAGCATTTGAAGTGCTATGTGCTCGGTAACGCTGCCTCCAAGCAAAGCTGTGGGCCACTGATTTTTGCCTAGCACAAACGACATCAGAGTGGAAATTGAAAAGGAAAAGGAAGCTTAAAGGAAGGAATATCATTTTTGTAATTAGTCCCCAATAACCTGTAGAACCTTGAAAAAAGGTTGCAGACACTTGCTTTTTGTTACCCCTGCTCACAGCAGACAGTCCATTCCAAAAACACAGCCACTCAGCTCAGTTTGACACCCCTGCGCAACAGATCGCCCACCCCTGACGCCACCCAATTGTTATTCACTTCTTCAGCCCTTGCACAGCTGATCATCCTTTTTTTTGCTTTTTAATTTGCACATTATTAACTTTAGCACATACTTGTCACATGATAAAATTCAATTTTAAACAACTCATTATATGCATGTCTTTTATTCCCATGTGAAGCACAATCCTATGCAGGCCTGTTCAGAAGCAGAAAGTAATTTTCATGATATTGAATAGGGCTTCCTCCCAGGTAAGGCTGTATAATGATTGGAGCCTTAATCTCCCTCCCAGCCTTCCCATTTCCTTTAACACAGTTGTGGCAAATTGAAATCCTTGGTAAAAGTTCCTCCCAATTCAAAAAGATGGATTAAAAAAAACCCCACTGTTCCTGCATGCACACCCTATATATGCAACAAAAAGATAATTAAAAAATCAAAGAAAGCCCAAATGAGAAAAGAAAAAAGGAAAGAGAGAGGAAGAAAGAAAATAAAGGGGCAGGGGGTCTCTTTCACATGGCTCATATGCCATCTTTAATCTTAAATCAAAGTTAGCTTAGCAACTTCTGAAAATTGTTTTCCAAAACTTCTCAATCAGATTTTCACTCCCTGAACTGAAAGGAAAAAGATACAGCTTTGTGTGAGGGTAAGAGGAAGCCAGGTTTATCCATCTTCAGTAGCCCAGGAGCTCAGTTTGGCAATGCTAACAACAAGCTCAGCTTCAAACACATGTTTTAATCCAGTTGCTTCCTGGGGGCTTTAACAGCTGCTGATCAGTAAACATGACAATTAAGCATTTTGCTTAGCTGGAGCCTTAAAACATTCCAGGTGAAGAGAGACGTGACATCAAAACAGGACTCCCTGTGGATTTCTTTGCTACAAAGTGAGTGCAGCTTCAAAACTGAACCAGCAGACATGCATACCAGTAAATCACATGCTGGCTTGCCCGTGTCTGCCTATGATGCTTCAGATGGGTAGCCTGTCCTGGGCTGACCCACTCACAGCTGCTGCCTCCATCTTCTCCACCCGGGGAAAGTTAGCAATGCATCCATAAGGATGGGGAAGGAGAATTTGATTCAGTTCTCTTCCAGAGGCGAATCTACCTAATCTGCACTTCCCAAAACAGAATGCAGACTGAAATATGCTCATCATTTGAAAGTCTCACTTCTCCAAATTTTGCAATGCAGTTCTCCAACCAAATAATATGTACAAGAATCGGTATACTAGGGGAAAGTGTGAATAAATGTGTTATTACTGAAAATACCATAACATCATATTAGAGGAAATTGTTTGCAAATGTATGCAAAATTGCATGAAAATGATTATATTAGGAGAAATATGCAAGCATATGTTAACAGATTTTCATGAGGACTTTTTAAAAACATCACAGACTGACGCACAAATATATTAAGATTGGAAAAAATGTTGAACTGAAATTGACAGAATCTCCCATCCTTATTCATCTGTGAACAGCCTTTTTATATTACAGCTGTCCTTGATGTAATATGGATCTTCTCCAGGAACAGCTCCTTACTCTTTCACAGGTAGTGGGTACCAAAGGAAAGCATATTTTGTCATGGAGAGGCTCCATGCTGCTTACAGCGGGCCCGGGTTTCTGCAACACAATCAGCCATGATGTATGCCAGGGTGCCTAACTTGTGGCCCTCTAGATGTTGCTGCACTACAGCTCCTATCATCCCTGACTATCCCTGGCTAGGGATGGGTGAGAAATTAAATTCAGTTCGCATTTCAAGCCAAATCTTTCAAATTTGCACTTTCCGTATATGAGAACTGAAACACCTTCAAAAATCCACCTTCAAAATTCACACTTATTCTAATTTTGCAATGCAGTTCGCCAACCAATGAATTACAAAAATGCTTATGTTAGGAGGAAGTGTGCATAAAGATGAATATATGAGTGAAAACAACATTCAAAAATGCATTATATGATGGGAAATTGCTTGCAAAAATGTATACATTAGTCAAAACTGGCTACAATAATGTGTTTATTAGGATAAATTCACACCAAGATGCTAGAGAATTTTCATGAGGATTTCTTTTCTTTTTTTAAAGCAAATTGCTGCAGAAATGTGGAGAACTGAATTTAAGATGTGAAAAATGAGAAACTGAACCTAAATTGACAGAACTTTCCACCCCTACTATCAGCTTATGGAGACTGGAGCCCAACAACATCTAGAGGGCCAAGTGTTCCCCAACCCCACTTTAAAGAATGTCAGTCACTGGATGCAGAAAAAAAATTAATTCAATAGCAAGTTCTCCCTTTGGGAACCAAATGCAAGTTCTTTGCTTTCACCATTTTCGTATATGAGGGAGTTGCCATCTTCAAGAGTGCCCTATCCATGACACAGGGGATCTCTGGGGGATGAAAGAGTGTATGGAGTAGGGCTTTAGAACTGGGGACACATAGTTAACATAATTCCATCCCCCATTGTCTTCCAAGCTCATACTTGGCAGAAACTTTCCTGCATCCAAGTGGCTACCAGAGATGATGGGAATAGTGATTATGTCCACCTAGTGGATGACTCCAATGATTAAGCAAACAAACAAACCCAAGCATATAGATCAGCCTTTCCCAACCAGTGTGCCTCTAGATGTTGTTGGACCACAATTCCCATCTTTCCTGACCATTGGCAATGCTGGTTGAGGCTGATGGGAGTTGTGGTCCAACAACATCTGGAGGCACATTGGTTGGGAACGCTTGTCTAGATCATAGATGGGGAACCTCAGGCCCTCCAGGCCTCTCTCCCTTGGGACTCTGCCCAGGCCACACCCCTCACTGGCCCTGCTTCTCTCCCCTCTTGAGTATTTCTGCCTGGCTAGAATGTGTCTTTGAACTCTGATCCTGCTTTTTGCTTGCCTAGTTGGAGGATAGAGAACATTATGTTAACATTTGTTGCTCCACCCACTTTTGTTCTTGGTCCCACCCACCACTGGCATGTGGTCCCAGGAAGGTTGCCTAGAAGGGAATGTGCCCCTAATGCTGAAAATAGTTCCCCACCCTGTCAGAGACTAAGGGCCAAAGTAGACGTTGCATTTGTCATTTAAGTCACATCCACACCATACATTTAAAGCAATATCATACCACTTTAATAGTCATGGCTTCCCCCAAAGAATCCTGGGAATTGTAGTTTGTTAAGGTGCTGAGAGTTATTAGGAGATCCCACTCCCCCTTACAGAGCTACAGTTTCCAGAGTGGGTTAACAATCAATCCCTCTCCCAGGGAACTCTGGGACCCGAGGCTCTGTGAGGGGAACAGGGGTCTCCTAACAGCTCTCAGCAACCTTCACAAACTACACTTCCCAGGATTCTTTGGGGGAAGCCATGACTCTTTAAAGTGGTATGATACCTCTTTAAATGTATGACACAGATATGACTATAGTTTGCCCTTAAATTGCTGCTTTTTCTTTTTCTTGCACAAATCTCCAGTGAGCCAGATCCAGACTATGGTGTATTGGAGGAGGGCTTGAACCTTTTGTCTGTCACAGTCCTGATTGGACCACCACCACTACTCAGTACTGCTTGCTTGGTATTCACAATGGGAGGAAGGCTCTCATTGGCACCATCGTGTCTAGTCTGGCCCTGAAGCATATGTCAATTTGTAGTTTGCATACATGTCATTGTTCAACTTCAGTGCTCAATGTGCATGTACCTTCATGTTTGGGGTGGGTGGGGGCAACAGACATTTGCTCAAGAGGGCATGTTCTTCCATTTTAAGAAGGAAAGGTTTCTGTGGGCCAGGGGTGTGGCCAGCTCTCTCTCCCAAAGTCATGCTATGATGGGATCCTCTCCAATTTCTCAAGGTTGCTACCAAAACCACACAGCCACGCCTCCTGTTGAAGCGTTGAGTGAAGTTTTCCCTGTCAGATTATAATGAACAGCAAGTCTCTTAAATGCAGGCAGATAATTACATGTCTGATCAGAAGGGAGTCTACTTCTTCAGCCGGGCTTGGTGCCTCAGGGGTGCTGCCTATTTTTCAACTCATTTTAATTTCATCGGTAGAATCAGACATTTTGAAAGCTACTCAGGGAAGGCAAAGAACACCTTGATCATCCTAGTTTTCCAGCATCCATGGCATGATCTCTCTGCTAGCTGCTTCTTCTCAACAGCTCCAGGAACTGAGAGATTTGATCAAAACACACCCATAATGCTGCTTCACGCCAGATTTCGAAGTTAATATTGCTGTCTCAAGGGCTTGGCTATTACATGAGCTAGTCCCTCCATGATTGTGTTACCTACTGAACCTTGGCTACAGGTTTGGCCTTGAAAAGTAGTGTAGGGGCAAATTCAGAAGTGCAGGGTCCCTTCATAATAGCCATAGCACACCTCCTCACAACCACACCCCCTTCTAAGATTATACAACCTAAGATTATACAATATTTATTATTTATTTATTTATTTATTTATTGTATTTGTATACCGCCCCATAGTCGAAGCTCTCTGGGCAGTTTACAGCAACTAAAAACACCAACAACAGATATACAAATTTAAAACACATCTTTTAAAAACAATTTAAAACACAATTTAAATATTTAAAACAATTTAAAAAACACATGCTAAAATGCCTGGGAGAAGAGGAAAGTCTTGACCTGGCCCCGAAAGGATAACAGTGATGGCGCCAGGCACACCTCATCAGAAAGGTCATTCCATAATTTGGGGGCCACCACTGAGAAGGCCCTCTCCCTTGTTGCCACCCTCCGAGCTTCCCTCGGAGTAGACAGCCGGAGGAGGGCCTTAGATGTTGAGCATAGTGTATGGATGGGTTCGTATCGGGAGAGGCGTTCCATCAGGTATTGTGGTCCCAAGCCTTGTAAGGCTTTATAGGTTAAAACCAGCACCTTGAATCGAGCTCGGAAACATACAGGCAGCCAATGCAAGCCAATGCAGCCTATGAGCTTTCAGTCTTTTACTTTGTTTGGAGTTCTGTTGAGCAATGAATGCAGGATGAGGGTATGTCTTCTTGAGGTTCAGCGAGAAGAATACAAAGTTAGCTTCCAGAAGACTCTTCTAAGTGGCCAACACACTCCCCTTACTTGCTGACTGGTCCATAGGATGCTGGAGACATAAGGACCCTGCTCCCAAAAAAGTAAGTGGTCCATGAACCCCTGCGCCCCTAGATGACTACACCCCTGGCCTCAACACAGTTATTGGTAGCTTTACTTCAGTGTTCTTCAGCTTTGGGTCTCCAGGTGATGCTGGACTACAGCCCCCATGACCCCTTGACCAGTGGCTAAACTGGCTGGGGATGATGGGAGTCGTAGTCCAAGGACATCTAGGGACTGTTGAAAAACACTGCTTTAATTAACTGGTATCTTAAGAGGTTCTATACAGCTCCAAGACAGAGCTCTTAACATGTGCCTGCAGCTGAGTTTCTCCTGACCAAGAGAAGGAAAGGAATGGGGGAATCTGGTGGCAGAATAGTACTTAAGAGGACAGTGAACAGGCATTTATTAGGTTTGCATTAATTAGGTTTCCAGTGTTTAGTCAATTAATCGGCACAGTGCATTATCTGTTCACTGAGCCCTTAAGAACAACCCAGTCTCCTGATTCTTCACTCCTCCTCTGTTGTCTGCCTTGGAGCTCTGTACAGAACCCTGTTAACTCACCAGTTAAATTGCCAATGCCCTAAAGTTACGTTCCACCGAAACATCTACCATGACAAAATGGAAGCACCGTGGCCCCAAATATTATTTGAAATGTAGCACGTTTTGTCTCAGCTGCAGGGATAAGATCAAATTATCTGCAGATTCCTCCTGAACTGCAGCAGGACTTTATTTTTTCATGCTTTTTTTGGAATATTTATAAAGAGTGGCATTTGTTTTCATAAGATGAGTTATTTTTTACTACATTGTGTGTAATTTATAAAATGCTGAATGGCCCTAGATGATGATGTTGTTGTTCATTTATAAATTTATTAATTTATTTATGTTCCACCTTTCTTCCATCATGGAACTGAAGACTGTGGTGTATTTGATTCCATCCAAACACTGACCAGATGGAGACCTGCACAGCTTCCCCAAAGAGACTCGCCTAGTGCCTCTGTTATGGCCTTTTCAATGTCAGACAAACATTTTTTTTTATTCTCCCAGGCCTTTTAATTTTTGGTGCATTTTGGTATTTTACTCTTGCTGGGTTTTATGCTGCTTATGCTGACACTGGTTTTATGGTGGTCGTCCACATTATATTGATAATTGCTGTTTCATTTTCATTGCAGTTTGCATTTTACTGGATTTTTTTAAAAAAATTTTAAGATCACTTGGTTGATGGGCAATATAGTAATGTTATAGAAGAATAAATAGATCAATAAATAAAAAATACATTTGAATCATGCCCAGCTGGACCCAGAGAAGTGATGGTATTCTTACTAGTTTAGAACTTAAAATCTGTGCCCCTGGAACCCAAATCCTGTTGTTCAGAAAGCCATAATTTTAGAATGGATTATGCAAAATCAATGTTATTTGTGCAAACTGGCTTGATTTGCATAAATATATGCAAATATTTTGCATCATTTATTTTTAGCTCAATACAGTAGGGCCCTGATTTGCGGCGGCCCTCTTTGCGGCGTTCCGCTAATACAGTGGCTTTCAATTAGAGTAAGGCCCCACTCATATGGCGCTTGTTCTGCTTTTACAGCGTTTTTCGGGTGTCGGGCACCATTCTATTGAATGAGTTCCACTTTTTGGCGGGTTTCGCTTTTAGGCGGGGGTCTGGAATGTAACCCTCCATATGAGTGGGGCCGTACTGTACCTGAAAGATAGTCTAGAGCCCATTCTGAGAACACAAAAGCAAAATGGCACAAGGGCAGGAGAACCAGTTTGGGTATCTGAAGTGCAATAGGAATAGATGGAGATGGGAACATGACCAAAGACTGTAAGGCATGGTGGGGAACCTTTGGCCCTCCACATGTTGCTGAACTACAACTCCCATCATCCTCAGCGAGCATGGCCAATGGCCAGGGATGATTTGAGCTGTAGTTCAACTACATCTAGAGGGCCAAAGGTTCCCCACCCCAGCTTTTAACAATCACAAGTACTTCTTTCCCAACCTGTTCTTCCATTTCCAATATTCTATAAAATTATGCTAACATTCTGACTAATCACTTTTGCTCCCATTTCTCTTTTGGAGCTTCTTATAATATGTTATTTTATACATCCCAATAATTCTTCTCCATCCTTCTAATAAGAGAGGTTGGGTTTTTTTCCTTCCATTTCTTTGCTATTTATATATGAGCAATATATTTTCTTTTTTTTTTTTTTCAATAATTTTTATTCAGATTTTCATAAAACATACAAGACAAAATCATAAAACATTCAAAGACAAAAAACAAAATCAAAAATAGTTAAACAAAAAGAAAAAAAGAAAAAAAAAACAAAAATAAAAAATAAAGAGTAAAATATTGACTTCCCATTTGTCAAAGATCAAATCAGTTATAAGTCTATAATATATAACAATCCTGTCTCTTAAGTCATATTATAAAATCACTTTCCTCCAGTAGTTATCTTACTTAATCATCAAATCTCATAAACATTACTTTATTCTTTCCACAAAAAGTCAAAGAGAGGTTTCAATTCTTTAAGAAATATATCTATCAATTTTTTTTTCCAGATAAGCATATCGATTAATCCATCTCATTACTAATTATGATAATCTTATTGTCATAACCATAGTCAAAATAAACATTTCAATTAATCCATCACATCAGAATCTGTTAGGTTCAATAATTTCAGTAGCCATTGTTCTATTATCTCTATTAGTTCCATTTTCCATCTTCCATCTTCAGTAGTCTTGTTAAGTCCAGTAATTTCAATATCCAATCTTCCATTATCAGTATTCCATAATAATCTTGCTGTCAAAGCCATAGTCATATAGTAAGAGTCTGATGGGGATTACCTCTATCCCAAATATTTTCTTGCCATCCATTCTGAATAGGTTGCTGAAATACTGCTGTAAAATCATATCTCTGTTCTTTTTTTCAAAATACACTGGGTCATCTCTTAAAAGTTTTTCCATTGTCACATGGCTGCAGTTAATTCCATAGATTTTCTCTATATTGGGCTCCATCACATCATTCCAGTCCAGAAGATTATCCATGCCATTGATAACTTTATCTCTAGAATCTTCATTCATTTCTTCAGAGATAACATTGAGTTCCAAACAATAGATTTTATTTCTAAAGTCCATAGACTCCAAATCTTGTTCCTGTTCCACGTTGGTTCCAATCTCCGGGATCTCCTCTCTCACAGGGACCCCTATTCCAGTCTCCAGGGTCACCTCTCTCACAGGGACCCCTGTTCCAATCTCCGGGGTCTCCTCTCTCACAGGGACCCCTTCCAGGGTCACCTCTCTCACAGGGACCCTTATATCTTTAATCTCCTGCTTCATTTTACTCAATTCAATTTTCATTATCTCAATCTCATCCATTATTTTCTGAAACATAGTTATTTCCAGATTTTCAGCCACTTTCTTAATTGCCATTTTAAAAGAAAAATATAGGAAAACCACTTCTTATTTCAGCAACAATTGGGTTAATACTCCAAACTTGGTGACATCACAGTATAAACAGAGCAGACAGCCTTATCTCTCCAATAGTTAAGTAAACAAAATGCAGTTCCCAGGATCGAAACAATTAATGGCAATCGTCAAGAAACAGATTCGTCAAAATAAAATAGACCAAAAAGAGAGTAGTCTCAAAACAGTATAATATTTTTCAAAATAAAAATCTGGAATAGAAATCCCTCTTCTGTGTATATCTTTAGAATGCAAATCCAGGACAGCTTTTTGCAACAAAAACAGAGATAAGCTATTAATTAGTGCGTAGCAGAGAGAAGTTATGGCTCCCCAGTGAGATGTCAAAAACTGATCAATCTGGCAAATCTCTTTTAAACAGCAACAATTTAAGTCAAGTAAAAGAAAAATATAGAAAGAAGGGTGCTTGCCTGTTAGTGCGTTCTCTCTTAGAAGATAAGGTGAACGTTCGCTTTATCAGATAGAGCTTGCTGTTAAAAATCCGTCCCACCTTCGTCGGCTGGACCTCGTCCCATAAATTAATGAGATCTGGTCGTCCCAACAAAAATAGGCTTTGAGGTTAATCTCTTCGTTTCTCCCTACCCGGGAGAAGTTTAATCAGTCAAAAAAAAAAAGAAAAAACTGACTGATATATCTGAATAAGCTTCTTTTGAGGCAGGAGCCCGTCTCAAAAGCAGGCACAGGCTAAGTCACCCTTCCCGGAAGCCATGAGCAATATATTTTCTACTAATGTATGGAACCTGATTGCAATTATTCCTTCTAATCAACTTAATAACACAACTGTAGGATCAACTCAGTAGTGTAATGGCAAATTAAGAAGTGCAGGGTCCCTTAATAATAGTGACTGTCACGCCCCCACATGGCCACATCCCCTTTCCCCCTTTCCCTTGTCTCCTTTGCTGTCCACCACTACAACAGACATCCCTAGGAGCCAATGAGCATAAAAGGGGAGGCTGTGGGTTAGCTACTGAGAAGAGTCTTCTCAATGGCTGACTCATCTCCTTTCACTCCGATTGGCTCCAATCAGCATGAAAGAACAAGGACTCTTCTCAGTGGCTAAGAAGCTCCCATTTCATGCTTATTGGCTCGTAGATAGGGACCTTGCTGGGACCCTGCTCTCAAAAAAGTAAGAGGTCTATGACCCCCTGCAATCCCAGATGACTATACCCCTGGATCAACTGGTAGCTTATCATCCAACAACCTTCTTTATTGAATCTGTTCATTAATCAAAAATGTCTGTCTTTTTAGGGTTGTATACAATGAAGTTCTACTCAGAGTAATCCCACTGAAATGTAACGATCCCAGTTAGTCATGCCCATTAATGCTAATGGAGCTACTCTGAGTATGACTAACAAGATACAACCCTTAATTTTTCTACATTCCCATCATACCAACAATAACCTTCTGCAGTCTCTGTGGGATAAAGATGCAAGCCTCTGTGCAAATTAATAAATGGACACAAGTCTGATATAACAAAATAATAACATTTAGAAACCAGTGGGAGGGGTGTTTAGCCTCCCAGGACATTCTGCTGCTGCCTGTGCCCACAGTCACTATTCTTCACCAAAAGAACTTCAAAGGGAAACTCAAGCATAAAAATGTCACAGTAAGTTTGATTCTGTTCATTCAGGCCTCAACAGAGACAGTGGTTTCCTCTCCCACCTCTCAGGTCAGCATAGCAAAGCTAGGAAGGTTGTGTTATAGCCTATTCCTGGTCCGCCCCAGGTGTTTGATGGATCCTGATGGATTCCTGGATGCACTTGGGGATTTTATGGAACCTGCAGATGGGCACTCCAAAACTCCCTCTCCCCCTGAATAGAACTCAGACCGTGCCATGGTATACTCTACAGCTGCAAATTCTGAGACCGGAGGTGAGACGGCTAGAACGCTGGTGGCAGAAAACTCGCTCTGATGACGATCGGACATGGGTTAGAGCGGCTGCAGCGGCCTACCACGTGGCAATGAGGGCAGCAAAGAAGGATTTCTACGCTGCCTCTATTGCGTCCGCAGAGTGCTGTCCCAGAAGGCTATTTCAAGTGGTCCGAAGCCTGGTTGGTCCAGTTGCTTCAGAACCGTTGGGACATTCCAAGACCTCCTGTGATGAATTTGCAAAACCCTTTGCAGATAAAATCGATCGTCTAAAGAGTGCGATTCTGCACGCTGTGGATACAGTGAGTGAGTGAGCCAGAGGCGGCCAATGGTTTTCCGGTAGTGTGGGAAGTGGACAAGGTGCTTTCAACCATAAGGGCATCCACCTGCCTACTTGACCCTTGCCCATCGTGGCTCATTATGAGCTGCAAGAACAGACTGGGCGAGGGGATCAAGGCGGTGGTAAACGCGTCCTTGGAAGAGGCCGTGATGCCATCAGCTCTCAAGGAGGCAGTAATAAAACCAATCTTAAAGAAGCCCTCCTTGGATCCCCAGGATTTGAATAACTTTTGCCCAGTCTCAAATTTACCATTCTTGGGCAAGGTGGTGGAGCGGGTGGTGGCGAAGCAGTTGTAAGCACGCTTGGAGGAAGCGGATTATCTGGATCCATTTCAGTCTGGCTTCAGGCCTGGACATGGGACTGAAACAGCCTTGGTTGCCTTGGTGGATGATATAAGGAGAGCGTTGGATAGGGGTGGATGCACCTTCCTTGTCCTCCTGGATCTCTCAGCGGCTTTTGATACCGTTGACCACGGTATCCTTGTGGATTGCCTGGAGGGGTTAGGCATAGGGGGCACTGTACTGCAGTGATTCCGTTCCTTCCTCTCTGATAGGCACCAAAGAGTAGCATTGGGGGATGAGGTTTCAGACCCTTGGCCTTCACTTGTGGGGTGTTGCAGGGCTCCATCCTCTCCCCGATGCTATTCAACATCTATATAAAGCCGCTGGGGGCTATCATCAGGAGATTTGGGCTGCAGTGTCACCAATATGCGGATGACATGCAGCTCTATCTCTCATTTAAATCTTCATCAAGGTTGGCTATAGAAACCCTGTCCAAGTGCCTGGAGTTGGTGAGTGGCTGGATGGGAAGGAATAAGCTGAAACTGAACCCTGACAAAACCAAGGTACTGTTCGTGGGAGACAAGGGAAGGTTAGGGGATCTCAACCTGGTGCTCAATGGGGTACAATTGCCCCTGAAAGACCAGGTCCGCAGCCTCGGGGTCATTCTTGACCCAACTGTCCATAGAAGCTCAGGTCTCGGCTGTGAGCCGGGCAGCATTGTATCAACTTCATCTGATAAGGAGGCTGCACCCCTACCTCCCCAATCATCTGCTCCCATCAGTGGTACATGCCTTGGTCTCCTCTCACTTAGACTACTGTAATGCGCTCTACATGGGGCTACCCTTGAAAATGGTCTGGAAATTGCAACTGGTACAGGATGCGGCAGCGCGCCTGATCAAAGGCAGCCGCCGGCAGGATCACATAACTCCAGTGTTAAAAGAACTACACTGGCTACCAGTGGCTTGCCGGGCCCAATTCAAAGTGTTGGTTTTGACCTTTAAATCCCTATACGGTCTCAGCCCAGTCTATCTGAAGGAGCACCTCCAGCACCATCAGTTATGCCGTCTAACAAGATCAGCCTCAGAAAGCCTTCTCTCTATCCCATCAGTGAAAACAGCCAGAGTGGTGAGGACTAGAGGCTTTTTCAATTGTGGCCCCCACCCTGTGGAACTCCCTCCCTAATGATCTCCACCTTGCCCCCTCTCTAATGAGTTTCCGCAGGGCCGTGAAGACCTGGCTCTTCAGGCAGGCCTTTGGGGAGGATTAGATTTTATTATTATTATTGGTGTAGATTTTAATGTTTACTGGATTGCTATGTTAATAGATGTGTAGATAGATTTTATTATTATTATTGGCTCAGATTCTAATGTTTATTGCACTGATATGCAAATTTGTACATCGCCCAGAGTGGCTGGAGAACCAGCCAGATGGGCGCCTAAGAAATTTAATAAATAATAAATAAATAAAATATCCCTGTCTTTGCGGATGGTCACTGTGCTTATCTTGTATACATTTAAGCTGTATATAGAACTATCACAGACTGTCCTCCTATATTTCATTACCATCTCTCTCTCTCTCTCTCTCTCTCACACACACACACACACACACACACTCACTCACTTTCTCTCACTCACACACACACGCACACACCCCAATGAAAGATAACACTTCATGAATCTGTTGAGGTGGGCTCTGGTCCATGAAAGGTTCTGCTGCAACAAAATCTGTTCATCATGTGTGTGTGTGTGTGTGTGTGTGTGTGTGTTTAGTGCATCTACACCAACCCGATGACCAGAAAGTAGGGAGAGGGTGAAAGATGCCGAATTTTTATCAGTGCTCCCAGATTTGATGCCACTTGCAAAATGCTCTGGGAAATTATTCAGGGTGGAATTGTTGGATGAACCACTCTGCTTTTAAGGACAAAGGCACCCTATCAATCCCTTCAGTGTCTTAAAAGCTGCCCTCTAAGAGACGTTTGCCTTTTTCTTTCTTTCAAAAACTGCCCTCCTTTTTGTTCTCCATAACAACCCCTCATTTGCTATTGTGCATGCTTGCCCGGGGGGGGGGAGTGAAAGAATGCTGCAAGAGCTGTAAATAAAATAGCCCAAGGAGTCGACAGACCAAGGATGGGACGGGTGCTCTGCATGCAATTTCAAAGCGAGCCTCTCAGACACCGAGGCAGCCTGAGACAGAGATGACCCTGGCAAAGGGGCATAAATCCCTTCTCTGCACCTTTTGTTGTTTAAGGAACTATGGAAAAGAAAGAAACATTCAGTGGTTGGGGTGTGTGTGGAAGGGTGACCTTGAGCATATTCGGTCCCACACAGTGGGTGGGAGGGAACTGCCCTAGGAAAGAATAGAAGAAGGCAAACCTCAACAATGGACAGGCAACCTCACAGAAATGATGGGCTGGAGGTCCTCCTTGGTGCCTGGACTGTCTTATGCATGGCTTTAATGGGAGAGTTTTAAAATATGCATGTCACTACGGGTAGGGCTCCTTTTTCTTGGACAAAGGACAATTCCAGTTCTCCATTCTTGATCTATAGCAGTTTATTTGCCATCTGCCTGCCCATGCTCCACAGCTGTTCGCCCCAAACTCACCTTCCAGCTGGGAAGCAATAGGGGAAGGCAAGTTACAGGGTGTCAACGTGGCTGCATTCCATTCCTTATGTTCCCCCTCTAAGCAGGCTGCTCTGGGGCGCCCCTCCAGCCATCTCACAGTGATCAGTTCTCACTGTAGTGGGAGCTTTTGATCTTTTAAAGCAGTGTCTCTCAAACATTTCTGAACTCTTCCTCCCTTTCTGCACTTACTTTACTTTGTGGGAGCCCCTCACCCAGTCACAGTGGGTTCTGCATCCTAGATTTCCATGCACAACAGGGTAGAGCCACTCCTGTACGTGAGAATTTGAGGACTGGGGTCCTAATCTAATAATGGCATTAGCAGAGGAATCAGACAGGATGTGGGGCTTACCACAAAATGTTGCAGTGTAGACTGATCCTGATCACGGTTCTAGTCAGCCAGCCGTGCTCTCTTCCAGGATACTCCATTCCAGTTTTCTGTGCATTTTTTTTCCTTCCCCCCAATAAACAGCATTCCATGCCCACTGAGCGTGCACAGTCCTCATTGGGCTGTTTGTCAATTCCCCCCCTTAATTTTTTTCCCTATGATTTTTTTGTACTTCTCCAAACTTTGGTGTTCCCCCAGGATTGCTGTTCCCCTCCTCCTTGTGTGTGGACGGCACCATTTTGGCTATATAAGTGGCAGCTTCTGGCTCCATGTCAGTTGAGCAATGGAATCCACTCTGGGTTTTACTCCACACTTTCAAGGAGATGTCCAAGGTGCTGAATCCACCCTTAGAGAAGTGAGTTACAGAGAGGAAGTAGTGTTAGGATGCTTCCAGTCTGTTGCTATTTTGCAGGTGGGATTCAATGGCATAGCTGTTCCAGCAGTCTTCTACACTGACTGAGTAGGGGAGACTCTGGTTGTACTGAGGCTTCTGTGATCGACTCCTCTGAGTCAAAGGACTGTAGTGTGACAACCTTGGGCTGGAGGGGCACTGGTAACACAGACTCATCTTCAATGGTGGCTGGTGGCTCCATGTCAGTGGGGCAATGGAATCCACTCTGGGTTTTAGTCCAAAACTCCTTGAAAGTTCAGACTAAAACCCAGAACAGATTCCATTGCCCCACTGACATGGAGCCACCAGCCACCACTGGTCCTCTTGCAGACTTGCTTCTGGAGCTAGGGACTGCACACAATGCCTCTTAAGACTAGGGATATAAGAAGGCATCACTTTCCATTCCATCTTCTATTCATTACATGCAGCACTGTTTCCATTCTCCTGCAATTTGTGTTCTGCCAAAATCTGCATTATTCATCTCGCTGTCTGCTGTAATTATGTATGTATTTATTTATTTATATCCTGCCCTTTCTCCCAGTAGGAGCCCAGGGCAGCAAACAAAAGCACTAAAAACACTTTAAAACATCATAAAAACAGACTTTAAAATATATTAAAAAATCTTTAAAAACATTTTTTAAAAAGGTTTAAAAGCATATTAAAAAGCAATTCCAACACAGACACATACTGGGACAAGTTCTCTACTTAAAAGGCTTGTTGAAAGAAGAAGGTCTTCAGTAGGCACCAGAAAGATGAGAGATGGTGCCTGTCTAATATTTAAGGGGAGGGAATTCCAAAGGGTAGTTGCCACTACACTAAAGGTCCGTCTTTTAGGCATCCTGGTCCTAAACTGTATAGGGCTTTGTACACAAAAACTAGAACCTTGAACTTAGCCCAGTAGTTAATAGGTACCCAATGCAATTCTTTCAGCAGTGGGGTGACATGTTGGCGATACCCTGCCCCAGTGAGCAGTCTTGCCACCACATTTTGCACCAGCTGCAGCTTATGGACCAACCTCAAAGGTAGCCCCACATACAGTGCATTACAGTATACCAGCCTGGAGGTTACCAGTGAATGGATAACAGTAGTCAGGCTATCCCAGTCCAGAAACGGCTGCAGCTGTCTTACCAGCCAATGCTGGTGAAAGGCATTCCTAGCCACGTAGGGCACCTGGGCCTCTAGTGACAAAGATGGATCCAGGAGCACCTCCAGACTACAGACCTGATCTTTCAGAGAAAGTACAACCCCATCCAAAGCAGGCAACTGACCAATTATTTATTTATTTATTTATTTTTAAAACTTATATACCGCCCGACTAGCAATAGCTCTCTGGGCGGTGAACATCCAAACTCGGGAACCACCAACCCACAGTGCCTCCATCTTGCTAGGATTCAGACTCAGTATATTGGCTCTCAATTAAGTCGTCATTGTGTTATTCAACCATTTTCAATGCAAAGGAAAAACAATGCAAATGGAGAAAAAAACAATCAATTACACAACATTTGTAGACTGAATGCAGCAACAACAGCAAATACCAATGATATCTGCTGGATTGATTTCCCTTCCAGACATGGGACAAATAAATGAACACTGGCAATTTCAGCTCCCATTTCTGGCAGAATTCTCTAACATCCCTACTTATGACTCAGAGTCTCCTGAACAAGAGGAATCTGATCCTGGGCTCATGATAAAATCAGGCTGAGATGATGGGACAAAGGTTATATATGTTCAGTATGTCTCCGCCCATATGCATCCCTCCCAAAAAGTCCATGGAATGGCCTTGAAGGCCCTTTCCTGTGTCCCGTCTGCCATCCAAGGAACAACAGGCAGGTTGATGGCACAGAGCTTTCAGTCATGCTGCCATAGCTGTGGAACTTTCCCAAGAGAGGCCCACCTGGCTCCGTTGACACTAACCTTCTGCTATTTAATAAAAGGCATGGCTCTTGTTAGGGATGAATGGATCTATCTTTTTCAGTGTATCTCTGTTTCTCATTTTTCCAGTCTTAAATTCAGTTCCATATCAGTTTGCAATTTTTAATCCAGTTTTGAGTAATGCAGAGATTTTTACAAAGCAATTTTTCCTAACAGAATGCATTTCTGGATGCTATTTTCATTAACAGATGGATTTTGTGCACACTTTACCCTAGTATATATATTTTTGTTCACATTACTTGCCTGGGGAACTGCATTGCAAAATTCAGAGAGTGTGAACTTCAAAGGATGGCTATGCTTCAGTTTGCGTATTGTTTCAGAAAGTGCGACTTAGGCAGGTTCACCTTTAAACTCGAACTGGATTGAATTTCTCCCCTGTCCCCTAGCTCTTGGTGGATTATATGGGGGATGACAAGTTTGATGGTGATTCTTTATTCAGTTCTTTCCTCTGCTGGTTTTGAGGGCTGAATTCTTTTACACCTTTTGTTGTTGTTGCTGATCTTTGTCTTATTTTATTACTTTCTTGGTTGCCACCCTGGAGTGCTTTACAAGGAAGAGTAGGACAGAAATTAATAAATAACCATTTATGAATTGCTTCCCATGAAACTTCCCAAAGCAATTTAATAGTATGGAGAAGGGCCATAGTTCAGTGGTACAGCATTTTCTTTACATGCAGGAGGTCCCAAGTTCAATTCCCAGCACAGACCTCTGTCTGAAAATCCTGGCGAGCCACTGCTGGTCAGTATAGACTAAGGATGGAATGATATTCTCATTTTTATGCACATTTTCCCCCAACATATGCATTTTTGTAAACATTTTTTGGTTGGCATACTACATTGCAAAGTTCAAATAAGTGCAAATGTCAAAGAATGGCTGTGTTTCAGTTCTTAAATTGTTTCAGAAAGTGCAGATTTGATAGGTTCAGGCTGAAATCCGAACTGAATCAAAATTCTCAACCATCCCTAATTGGCAGCATAGGAGTGGATGGGAAGAGAATGGCCACTGCATGGAAGTGGGAAGGGGCTTCTTAAGCCCATGGCATTTGTCAACAATGGGCCCTTCCAAAGCCATGACAGCTGCACAAGGATGCCACCCACTGGTGCCAGGTCTGCTATTTAGACAATGCTGAACTAGGTGGACCAATAGTATAAGACAACTTCTTATGTTCCTATGAATAAAACCACATTTGATTACAATTTCAAGTCCAATACTGACTGGAATAAAAATCTCCACTTAAAAGGGTTTTGGAAAAGAAAGGTCTTCAATAGGCACCGAAAAGATAATAGAGATGGTGCCTGTTTGATATGTAATGGAAGGGACTTTCTGTCACATTAAAAGCCTGATTGCTACATCATATGGAATGGCCCTCCTGATGGGATGGTATCTACAGGAGGTCTGTTCCATATGCTGCAGTCATTGGTTGGGTATATAAGGAGTGAGATGATCTTTTGTTGTTGTTGTTGCCTTTATGTTTGAATGGTTATTGTCATTCTAAAGTGGCCCCTGTCCCCCTTTAGGGGGGGATCTTGTCAGGATGGAAATCCGAGTTTTAACTAGTGTAATAATTTAAAAAGTAATAGAAGAAATAAATATAGTCTCACGGACAAATCCAATCTGGATTTCAGAGGGTCCCCCTGGAAACAAGCATTCAACTCACCCAGGCTTTGTTGTTGAGGGGAGGAAGGTCCCATCTGCCTCAGAATTGCAGGGTTGGCTTGAAATGACTATCATCATTTTGAAGTCATTTCATGCACTTCAAAATAGGTTATTTTGAGTCATCATTGTTTTTTTCAGCAAATTTGACAAAATAAATAAGGTCTTTCAAAGGTCCTTTATCCAAAGGCAGATCCAAAGAATCAAAAGGCATCCAATGCTGTATTTTTCTTGGGGTGGGGGAAGAGTCTGTAGCAGGGGTGGCCACTCCATGGGTCTCCAGATGCTGTGGAACTACAGCTCCCATCAGTCTCAGCTAACACAGCTTATGGTCAGGGATGATGGGAGCTGTAGTCCAGCAGCATCTGGAGAGCCATGGAGTAGCCACCCCTGGTCTGTAGCAATGAGCTGTACTATCCTTTGCATGTCTTGTTTGAATTAAGCCCTGCTGAGTTCATTGGGACTTACTCCAAGTAAAAGCATTAAAGGATCCATGAAAGGAATCAGTGAAAAGTGTGTGTGTGTTAGGGTTGCCAGGTTCATGGCCTGAGACTGATCCTGTATCTTTAGGAGAAGAGAAAGTCAGCCAAGTGCAGGTGTTCTTGCAACCCTGTAATGAGAAAAACCACAAGGTGGAATTCTCCCTTCACCCTGCACAACTTTTAAAGATACAGAGAGGTCTTCTGTATCTTTAAAAGTTGTGCAGGGGGAAGGGAGAATTCCACCTTGTGGTTTTTCTCATTACATTTAAATTGTTTTAAACTTTTAAATTGTTTTTAAAAGATGTGTTTTAAATTTGTATATCTGTTTTTAATGTTTTTAGTTACTGCAAACCACCCAGAGAGCTTCAGCTATGGGGCAGTATATAAATACAATAAATAAATAAATAATACAGTGTTGCAAGAACACCTGCACTTGGCTGACTTTCTCTTCTCCTAAAGATACAGGATCAGTCTCAGGCCATAACCTGGCAACTCTAGCGTGTGTGTGTATGTGTTAGGAGACCCTTCTTCCTGTCACAGAACTACGCTTCTCAGAGTGGTTTAACAATCCATCACTGTTCCAAGGGAACTCTGGGAATTGTAGCTCTGTGAGGGGAATAGGAGTCTCTAAGAACACTGAGCACCCTTAACAAACTACAGTTCCCTGGATTCTTTGGAGGGGGGGCATGACTGTATAAAGTGGTATAATACTGCTTTAAATGTATGGGAACATAGGAAGCTTCCTTATCCTCAGCAGTGTAGTAGCAAATTCAGAAGTGCAGGGTCCCTTCGTATTAATCACAGCCATGCCCCTCCTCATTTTTTTTTGCTGTAGGGTTGAGAATGAGATCCTTGATAATGCCTAGGAATCAACAGACATGAAAGAGGAGAGTGTTAGCTTCTGACAATAGTCTTCATAGTGTTTGACTCACCTCCTTTCACTCTGATTGGCTCCAATCCACAGGAAAGGGCAAGGAAGCATGTTAGAAGACTCTTCTCAGTGGCTAACACCCTCCCCTTTCATGCTGATTGGCTCATAGGATGCTGGAGGCATTGGGACCCAGCTCCCAAAAAAGTAAAGGGTCTAAGACCCTCTGAGACCCTGCACGACTACACTCCTGCTTATACTGAGTCAGATTCACTGGACCATCTAGCTCAGTACTGTCTACCCTGACTGGCAGCAGCGAGATGCCAGGGACTGAACCTGGGACCATCTGCATGAAAGACAGATGCTGTACCACTGACCTATAGCCCTTCCCCATCTGCATAGTACAAAGGAGGCCTGAGTTTCGCCTCAGTCTGCCTGGCACCCTGCCTTGCCTCACCTCAGCACAGAACACAATGCTGTTTGAGCTTGAGGTCCAGGCCAAATGGACTTCCTAGCCCTCACTCCTTCAATAAGTTCTGCATTGAGCATACTTTTACCCAAGTGCTTGCCAAGCAGCTGCTATATAAGCACATAAGTGGAACAGCATCTAACATTCCGAGACAGAAAACAGTTCTTGGGTGGGTGGAAGTTGCTTTGTAATATACCAGAGCATTAAGGCAAATTCATAACTAGAACAACATCATTACGGACTTGGCAACATCACAAGTGCTAGTTCATGAAAAGCAACCTAACATCTAATGCTTTGGGAAAGCATGTCATTGTAATGCAGGGAATAGGTTGGATCCTGATGTGGATGTTCATGTGAATTCATTTTTTTTCCTTCTCAGGGATGCTTCCATCATTCTTCTTCTTTGCCAGGGTGGATGGGATTGATTTGATTGATCTTTTCACCTCCTTATGTTCCCTAATTCAATATCCGATGTTGTAATTTTCTCCACTACCAAGTTAGTGTTTAGCACTTGACATTTTCAGTCTTTTCCCCTCCAGTATAGCTTCAATTGTGCTCTTTCTCATATTTCTCTCCTCCCCCCGCTTAATCTTTGCCTTCAGTTTTTGATTGGTCCCATCTTTAAAACAATTTCCTAGTGAAAATTGCTCTGAGCATGCCCTCATAATATTTGCACCATATATTTATCCTTAGGAAATATTCAGAAAATACTCTGTCTCATTGAAGAAAATCATGTCAAAGTAGAGATGGGGAGAAATTCATTTCCCCCCCCCCCAGTTCTCATTCTCATTTGAATGAGAATCTACCTAAATTGTACTTCTCAAACCAACACGCGGACGGAAACAAAGCTATCCTTCGAAATGCATTCTTTTCTGAATTTCACAATGCAGTTCTCCAACCAACCAATATGTACAAAAGTTTATTATTTTATTTGTTTAAAGCATTTATAAACTACTTAATAGCTAAATCTCTAAATCTCTAAACAATAGACTCAGGAAAATGGGCATACAATACATATACATGTGAAAATAACATTGAAGAATGCTTCATATCGGGAAAATATTTTGCTTGCAAAATGTGTATGTTAGTCAAAAATGGATTAAAATGTGTTTATTACGAGACATTTGCACTAAAATGCTAATTAATTTTCATGAGGATTCTTTTTAAAAAAAAACCTCAAATGGCTGCAGAAATGTGGAGAACAGAATTTAAGAAAAAATCATTTAAGAAAAATGAGAAACAAAGAAATCAAAGTTGACATCCATCCATATATCAGAGTAGGGATGGGTGAGAAATTTGATTCAGTTCACTTATGGAGCCCCACTCCCTTCTTTCCTTACTTTCTGAGGAGTGGGAGGCGCCCCTGCGGCGGCTGTCATTTTGCCATGCGGCCTCTGTTTGTTTTGCCTGTTATCAGTCGCGTTTACACCCTGTTATCAGACATGTTTACACCCTGGCTCCTCTCCCTTGGCTTCCTTGAGAACTGCCCTGTTGGTTTTGATTTCGAGGGGCCTGTTGTCCCGCCCCTCTCTTTCTTGGAGTTGCTGGATGTTAAGATCAGGGAGGATGTTGCTTTACATCTTGCAAATGAACTATTGCCGCACTGGTTCGATGCTTACACCAGGAACCTCCATCGGTAGTTACACCTCCAGACTATACAGGAGAGAAGCCCTATTATTTTTGGAACTTGTTGCTTTTACGTTATTGTTAGTTTTTATTGTTAGTCTCTTAATGTTTTGATGTTTACATGTTCTGCTTTGTACATCGCTTAGAGTGGCTGACAATTCAGCCAGATAAGCGACTAATAAGTCGAATAAATAAATAAATAAATAAATAAATAAATAAATAAATTTAAAGCCGGATCTATCAAATCCACACTTTCCAAAACAATATGAGAACCACAACACAGCCATCCTTCGAAATCTGCACTTGTTCCAATTTTGCAATGCAGTATTCCCGCCAAACAGTGTTTCCAAAAATGCATAGATAAGGGGAAAGTGTGAATTGCAATGAATATATGAGTAAAAATAACTTACAAACATGCATTATATGATGAGAAATTGTTTGCACAAATGTGTACATTAGTCAAAACTGCATACAAAAAGGGTGTTAGGAGAAATTAGCACTAAAATGCTGAGCAATTTTCATGAGGATTTTTTTTTTAAAAAAAGTTTGCAAATTGCTGCAGAAATGTGGAGAAACTGAATTTAAGATTGGAAAAAAGAGAAATGGGGGGAGCCGAAACTGATAGATCCTTTGTTGGATTCACTGTTCCAGAATTCTGTCCTATAGGCTGGCTGCTTCCCTCAACAGCTTTGAATGGGACTTCAAGACGTCCCTTTTTACCACTGCTTTTAGTGGCTACTTCGTGGCTGTGTCTTGGTTTCTGGAACGGTTACATTGTGCTGGGTATAGGGACAGAAAATTTTTAGTGCAAATTTCTCCCAATAAACACATTTTTGTAGGCAGTTTTAACTAATGTACACATCTTTCAAGCAATTTCTCGTAATATAATGCATGGTCGCATGTTATATTCCCTCATATATTCATTTTTATGCACACTTTCCTCTAACGTATGCATTTTTGTAAACATTGGATTGTTGGTGAACTGCATCACAAAATTTGAAAAAGTGCACATTTAGAAGGAACTGCATTTAATTTCTCATATTGTTTCGGAAAGTGTGAAACTGATAGATTCAGCTTGAAATGCCGAATTGAATTTCTCACCCATCCCTAGCTAGGTATTAAGCATAATCTAATTATACAGTATAAGCTATTTTAGTAGCATTTTGTACCATTTAAAAGGTAATATCTCTGATTTTATCTGGTTTTTTAAATTGTGTTATGATTAACTTAGGTACATAGGAAGTTGCCTTATAGTGAGTTAGACCATTGGTCCATCTAACTCAGTATTGTCTACACTGACTGGCAGTGGGTCTCCAGGATTTCAGACAGGGGATGTTCCCAGCCCTACATGGAGATACCAGGGATTGACCCTGGGACCTTCTGCTTACAAGGCAGATGCTTCACAACTGAGCTATGGCCCCTTCTTTGTGTACATTTTTGTAAACCACTTCAGGAACATGATCTATCTTTGTAAAAAAAACCCACCCTGGTTTTTCCTTCCTCCTATGATTGTATACCCTTTCCCTCCTGCTGTCCCTTATACCTGAAGCTGGGTTCCAGAATACCTGTCTGAGGTCACCTCTTACTTACCTCAACTCCCCCCCAACCCACTGTTTTTGTGAAATCTGTGGTGCACATCCATATTCCCTGTGCCCTACATGCAAATAAATACATACTCTTCTTATTTATCCCTGCCTGTGTTCCACCACGACCATCATTTTCCTGGTGTCATTAAATAAATAGTAGGTCAGGCAACAGTTAGACTGTAAACTCCTCGAGCCAGGGATCTCTCCTCTTCCACTTTGTATGGCACCATGCACATTGAAGATGCAACAGTAGCAACTCACCTTATGTACTCATGGATTTTTGTGGGTTAAATGTTATGAATTGAAGTCGGTGGTTCTTGCTGCAAGATGGATTGTATGAAGTGGGGGCTGTTATCAAAAACACAGCAAGCCAAATTATATGGCTTTTGAGGCCCAGAGGCTGAATGTTGTAGGAATGAATGTATCCACCTGTATTACTTCTGTGACAGTGTCAAATGTGTCAAAAGTTTGTTATATCCTTTTTTTTCTCTGAATTTTTTTAAAGCACCAAAAATTGCATTTGAGGTGTTTGCATTTTCTCTAAAATACATCTTTCATACCCATTTCCTCCCTAAAATCCCTCTGGGAGGAAGGATGGGATATAAATCTAATAAATGGCTGCCCATTTGCTACCGGGCCAAGTTCAAGGTTCTAGTTTTGGTGTATAAAGCCCTATCTAGCTCGTGACCAGGATACCTGAAAGACAGTCTTACCCCTTATATACCCAGTCGATCACTGTGCTCTGCAGGTGAGGGCCTCCTGAAGATACCATCTTATCAAGAGGTTAATTCTGCACAACATAGGAAATGGACCTTTAGTTTGGCAGCTCCTACCCTGTGGAATTCTCTCCCTTTGAATATTAGG
This sequence comes from Rhineura floridana, assembly GCF_030035675.1. Lineage (NCBI taxonomy): Eukaryota > Metazoa > Chordata > Lepidosauria > Squamata > Rhineuridae > Rhineura > Rhineura floridana. Next base: position 22,140,943 of record NC_084493.1, on the reverse strand, counting down.
CAGGCGCCATCTCTGCTATCTTTTTGGTGCCTTTTGAAGACTTTCCTCTTTCAACAAGCCTTTTAAGTTGAGACCTATCCCAGTCTGCGTCTGTGTTAGAATTGCTTAATATGCTTTTTAATGTTTTTAACCATTTTTAAAAAGTTCTTTTTTTTAACTCTGTTTTGTTTTAATGTATTTTAAGATCTGTTTTTATGATGTTTTAAAGTGTTTTTAGTGCTTTGTTTGCTGCCCTGGGCTGCTGCTGGGAGGAAGGGCGGGATACAAATTAAATAAATAAATAAATAAATAAAAATACAGATTCCTATAGGCTTTTTATGTATATCCCCTATACAATATGCTCTTCTGAACCAAAATTGCATTCTGACCCACCAATACTGTCAGCCTGGGAGCTGTGAATTAACCAACCAGATCGTCATAGCAGGCAACATGATAAGAAGAGCCTGCTGGATCAAGCCAATGGCCCATCTAGTCCAGCACCCTGTATTCATAGTAGCCAACCAGATGTCCATGGGAAGACCACAAGCAGGACCCAAGTGCAACAGCACTCTCCCCATTTGTGATTCTTAGTAACCAATATACAGAAGCATACTGCCTCCAACAGTGGAGGTAGAACCTAACCATCATGGCTGGTAGCCATTGATAGCCTTATCCTCCAAGAATCGCTCTCATCTTTTAAGTTCTTTTATTCTCACTCTCTTATATGTGTGTGCACATATATACCTGTATGTATGTTTGTATGTGTGTGTATGTGTATGCATAATGCACTTTATGTATTTTAATTGTATTTTATGTATTTTAATTTACTGTGATATTTGTGTTTTTATTGTGTATTTTATTATACGTGTGTGCTATTTTATTGTAGCTGCCCTGGGTGCCCTATTGTAAGGTAGAAGGGTGGGATAGAAATATTTTAAATAAATACATAAATAATAAATCCTCTGGGTGACAGCTGTGCACATATGGGCTTCAGCCCCAACAGCTTCTGACATAAACCTCAGTGAAGAGGTGCCTAAAGGATGGAAACAGCTGACTGCTCATCCCACATGGCTCACCTAGTCCAGCATCCTGTTCTCACAGTGGCCAACCAGATGCCGATGGGAAGCCCAAAAGCAGAAGCCAAGTGCAACAGTGCTCCCCCACCTGTGATTCCCAGCAACTGGTATTCAGGGACATACTGCCTTCGACAATGGAGGTAGTATGTAGCCATCAGTATACAGCTGTGGGCTCCTACTGGGAGGAAGGGCGGGATATAAATCAAATAAATCAATAAATAATCAGGGTTAATAGCCATTGATGTCTCATTATGATGCATATAATGACCAATCCAGTTAATGCACTTGCTAAAACTAGGATGAAGATGCCGTGGGATGTCAAAATACAAGGTCCATGTTTCAGTTCAAAGATTGTCAGTGGCAGACCAGCCTCTTATTTCTTCCATGTTGCTTATCAGCAGGTTTGTGGCTTGAATGGTTTCTTCTTTGTCACATGTCAATCAAGGTATGGCTTTCACTTGGCCCTGGGTTTGATTTTTAATTTCAAAAGCAGCCAGATCCAAAGGACATCTTCCTGGCAACTTTTTTAAAAATGTAAGTCATCATCACACAGACACACTCCCTTCCACACACTCAGTGAAACAACCCCTGCCGGGTCTGATTGCATCTGGCATGCTTCATTTGTAAAGGCTAGAGTTCTAGTGAACCCAGTCTAAAAGCACCTTATACCATAGACCCCTAATTGCATTTCATGCCTGCTGGGACTCTCAGCATGATCAACCAGTTCCACAGCCTACTGCAGTCCAAGGGACTCTTCCCACTCTCACTGGTGACCTCAATCTTAGGCTGATGAGTGTGCTGGTTTTCCATAAGAAAGATTCCTTTCGCCCCTATGGCAGAGGTTTGGTCAGGAGTTAACTGGAGAAGCATGCATCTATCTCATGGTGATCTGCACATGCATTTCTGACATGTCTACAGCTGCTGTGTTGTACGTTGAATTAACTGTGCCTATCCTCTTAAGTACAGCACAGCCTCCAGACTCCTCCTTGCCTTGGACAAGGAGAAATCCTGCTACTACGGGCCTGTTTCAGGTGCCCTGTTATAGAGTTGTATATAACCTTGATAATAAACCTGTTACATTACTAGCATATGCGCGAAGACCAAATCAACGCTCAACCAGGTGCCAGGCCATATAAGATACATTTGGCCAGATGCATGAATACATGCACAGAGCTATGGTGACTAATGTTCCAAGTCTGAGCTGTCCCCACTGATGACCTCTTGATCAGTGGTTCCCAAGCATTAAATTGCTGATGGTTTCGGTAGACCACGTAATGATTTTTCTGGCTATTGTGGCAATTATAACGCATGGTACTAGGTACTGTATGTTTTTTAATTGTATTTGTATTGCTTCTTTTATTTCTTGTATTTTCTTGTACTACAGTTTGCATTCCATATGATTCAAACTGTAATACAACAAAAATAAGAAATTAAAAATTAAAAATCAGTAAGAATATTTAATGTGGACATGCCATGGACCACCTGAATGGTTTGTGGACCACTAGTGGTCCACGGACCACAGTTTGCAAAGCCCTGCACTAGATAATTGCTAGTGACAGACTCCCTAAAAAAAAGGATGACCAGATAGTTCATCCCCCCCTGGGACTTGCAACAAAATGTTGCAATGTGGAGCAACCCTTTTCGGGGTTCCAGTCAGCCAGTCTTCTTTCAGTCTGCTCCATTCATTCATCCCTCCCACCCCCTATCAGTGAGCCAGCATGCTCAATCCTCATTAGACTGTTTGTGGGTTTCCCCCTTATGGATTTTTTTTTTCTTCCTTACCCTGCTAATATTTTCCTTTTGTATGTGAGTGGTGCTGTTTTCACTACATAGGCATAAGTACTCAGAGAATGAGTTTGCTATTGGTATAGTATATCCTACCTGCCCTTGCCTGTAATAATAAACCTTTTCAGATGTTATGCAAGAAGGGAAGCGAGGGGCTCCCATCATCACCATTGCAGCACCACCACCTTCTGCCCACAGGAAGTGGACAATCTTATGCATGGAGCCTGTTCTATGCATATAGCAGAAATGGCTCTTCAGGACTCCCTATTTGGCCCTCAGGACCCTGCACAGGCCACACCCCTCCCCAGGCCACACCCATATCTCTCGGCCACATGCCTCACATGCCCTGGTCTGCACCCTCATCAAGTGGTTTAGTGTGGCGGGCATATGTCCTTGCAATGTGATAATGCCACTTCTTTCCTCGTTTGCTTGCTTGCTTGTGTCCTGCCTGAACTCAAAGAACTCAGACTCAGACATGGCTGTGGTTTTTTTCTTTTATTGTAGTAAGACACAGTTTCAATTCAGTGCGCTTCATGAATCTACCTACAGCTTACTCAGAACTCAGCATCTCTCTAGGACTAACTAGGCACAACTTCACAGCGCTAAGATGTTGACTCAGCAACTCCTCCCTCCCTTCTTCCACTTATGTAAGGCTGGGCGGGCACCCTGCTTGCGTGTGCCGACTGTCACTGTTGGGAGAGTGCGCACAGACGAAGTCTCCAGCTCAGCTGTGTCTGTTAAATCTCCCACCACATTCGTCTTCTGGTGCAAGGTGAAGGCGGAGCCCCTATCACTGTCCCATCTTCCCCCTTAGAGGGAAGAGGGCTACCTGCAGGCGATGCAGGTGCAGGGAGAGGGGAGGTGTCAGGCTGGGAAACAACCAGGGGTATCCGGAGCTGCCGGGGTTGAGCTGTCAAAGTCCAGAGCTGGGGCACCTTCTGAGTCCAACTCCCCACTTGGCCCCTCACAAGCTTGAGCATCCCACTCTAAGCCCTCATCATCATCAGTCCACCTCCCCCCAGCAGGGCTCATGACTGCTTGCTTGGTTGCTTGGTTGCTTGGTTGCTTGCATGGATGGATGGATGGATGGATGGATGGATGGATGGATGGATGGATGGATGGATGGATGGATGGATGGATGGATGGATGGATGGATGGATGGATGGATGGATGGATGGATGGATGGATGGATGGATGGATGGATGGATGGATGGATGGATGGATGGATGGATGTTGTTGAGATGTGTGTATATAGAAACCTCTGGCCTTGTGTGGCTGGAATGTATCCTGCTGTGCAAAGGTAAGAGTCACACCCATTGCTCTGCCCACATTTCTCTCTCTGGCCCCTGCCCAGTACTGGCATGTGGCCCTCGGAAGGTTGCTGAATAGGGAATGTGGCCATTGGGCTGAAAAAGATCCCTAGCACTGGCATGTAGGGTCCTGATGTGATTTAGAACTGACTGTGAACAGTGTGATCAACATGTGAAGCAGGTTCCCAGGGGACAGGAACATGGAGCTGAGTATGATCCACCCTTTACTTAATGCACTGGACCCTCCTGAAGAAGGTTAGTGAGATTTGACTCTGGCAGGTGTAGCTGCTGAGGATGGAGGCCTGTGTGTAATCTTGACCTCACTGGCATAGAATCTTTCTAGAACTGTACCACATGAGCTGTTCTGGCCTATTACTGTTAAGGGCAGTGGTGGCTGGTGGCTCCATGTCAGTGGGGCAGTGGAATCCACTTCGGGGTTTAGTCCAAACTTTCAAGGAGCTGCCCAAGGTGAAAACCCAGTTCTCCAATGAAAGATGTTCAGTACATCTTGTGCGGCATATCTTCGAGGGCAGTCCTATGAAATTGCTTTGTACAGCTAGCTATGGATTTCCAGTTGCCCTTCTTTTCCTGAATCCAGTTTGGGAACCTGGGACTGTTTTCTCATCATGAAGTTGCTGAAGCTAATCTATGCCTCCAGGATGTGACACCTGGAACTCAGCACCTTTATAGCTGGCCTAGTAATTACTGGTCTGAAACTCTGCTCCTCCAGAGATGTCTCTTGAATGTTGCCCTCTGGTTACATTCCTAAATACATACTTAAAACATGGCCTTTTTTTTTTTTTTTGGCCAGTCTGAAAGCTCAGCAGTATCTGCACATATTCTTGCTTCGTTATTTGTAAATGCCAATCAGTTAACTGCTTTGATGCTGGACTCTTGCAAATTTCATAGGGATGAGATGAAAGCGGAGCTCTTACTAAGAGCTCTATTAAACGCTTCTGGGCTTGGTTTGATTTTTGGCTTAGGAACATAGTAAGTACACATTCAGCGTGACCTATTTAGCTGAACCTTCCACAACCTAGTGCTCTCTAGATATTATGGAACATAACAAGCACCCTGCTGGATCAGGCCAACTGCCCATCTAGTCTTGCATCCTGTTTGCACAGTGGCCAACCAGATGCCCATGTGAAGCTCATAAGGAGGACCTGAGTGCAAGAGCACTCTCCCCATTTGTGATTCTTAGTAACCAGTATACGGAGGCACACTGCCTCCAACAATGGAAGAAGAACATAGCCATCATGGCTAGTAGCCACTGACACCCTCCTCCTCCATAAGTTTGTCGAATCCTCTTTTAACGGTATGCAAGTTGGTGGCCATCACTGCTTCTTGTAGGAGAGAATTCCACAGTTGCATGATGCACTTTCTTTTGTCTGTCCTGAATCTTCCAACATTCAGCTTCATGGATGCCCCTGAGCTCTAGTGTTATGAGCGAGGGAGAAAAACTTCTCTATTTTCTCCATGTCATCGTGCGTAACTTTATACACCTCTTTCATTCCCCTCCTTACTTGCCTTTCCTCTAAATCAAAAAGCCCCAAATGTTGTAACCTTTCCTCATTGAGGAGTTGCTCCAACCCCTTGATCATTTTGATTGGGCTACAGTTCTCATCGTCCCTGACACTGACCATGCTAGCTGGGGATGGTAAGAGTTGTATTCCAAAACATCTGGAGGGCACCAGGTTGGGGAAGGTAGGCCTATCTTATGCCACTGTCATATGAGACCTCAAAAGGGCAGGCCCCGGGTTTGAAGGCACAGCACTATCTGCTGGGCCCCCTCCTCCTTTGGTGGGTCCCAGAGGACTTACCTGGTACTGGTGGGCATAGGGTTGCCAGGTCTCCGGTTTTCTGCCGGAGTCTCCAGGAAAAGTGGGCCGTCTCCGGCCTCCAGCCATATTTGGTGTGAAGAGGCTGATCTCCGGCTTTTGGACGTCCCCCTCAGGCACGCATGCGTGATTGACACGCATGGCTACTGGGTGGGAGGAGCGGCCACGATGGGCGTTTCTGGCTGCGGTTTGCATCGCGGCCGATAGAGCAGTTTGGAATCTCGTTTGGAAGCAGAAGGCTGCTGGGTGGCAGGAGCTGGAGCAGGTTGGACTGCGGCTGATTGCAGAGAGAGAGAGAGAGGCCTGAGAGAGAGAGAGAGAGAGAGCCCTGAGAGGCCTGAGAGAGAGAGAGAGAGAGAGGCCTGAGAGAGAGAGAGAGAGAGAGAGAGAGGCCTGAGAGAGAGGGGGGGCTGAGAGAGAGAGAGAGGCCTGAGAGAGAGAAAGGCCTGAGAGAGAGAGAGAGAGAGGCCTGAGAGGCCAGAGAGAGAGAGAGAGGCCTGAGAGGCCAGAGAGAGAGAGAGAGGCCTGAGAGAGAGAGAGAGAGAGAGAGAGAGAGAGAGAGAGGCCTGAGAGATGGGGCTCAGAAGTCTCTGGCCATCACCACACCTTGGGGGAGGAAATTCCATCACACACACATACACACTCTCACACCCTGGGCCCCCCCTCTTCCTTTTCTGATTGTGGAAAGCTGGTGGTTCCATGTCTGCCACTGCTCCTTGGATTGTTGAAAACCAAATGTTTAAATAAGCAAAATGTATAGCAGGATGAGGTTGCCATGTGATTTTTCCAGCTGGGTTTGTGTGTGTATGGAACTTCAGCAGGTGAACAGGCCCGTCCCCTCATCTCTGTGACAATGAAAATTCTACGTCTTGAATTTCTGGCTGCCACCCAAAGAAAGCTGGCAGCCCCGGGAACAGGTGGGTGCAGAGTGGGTCTTAAAATAAAGAAAGAACCTTGCAGATGGAAGGCAGGGAAAACCAGGCCAGGTTCCCCAGGAACAATGTCTGTTTTCTAATCCCTGTCCCTGATAAATCACAGTTTCCATTTTAAGCATCACTTGTGTTGGAATTGTGGAAATGCAACTCGATTTGGGTGTTTCCATGTCTGGAGGGAGACAGAGAGGAGACCTCCAGGTTGCTAGGCTGTGCCTTTCCTTTGGTCATATGCTCATCTTCCTTCCTGAAAACTGATACCTCTTAGGAATGCTGACCACACCTTCCAACTCTCTCCTTCCTGCTTCTTCGCTGTCTCTTGAAGAGAAGAGATGTCTTTGCTTTGTCTCTCTCACCTGCAGCATGAGGGCAAAGGCCATGTCAGGTCCATGAACCTCCAATGCAGGTAGTTTACTAGAACTAGAATCCCTTTCCTATCTATTGTGTATTTCCTTCAATGAAGCAAGCTGTTCCTTATTTCACTAAGTCTGAATCCTCAGTTATTGCTGCAGCGTAAAAGTCTGCTACTTCACAGGGAAAGTCTCTCTCTCTCTCTCACTCACTCTCTCTCTCTCTCTCTCTCACACACACACACACACACACACTCACACACACACACACACACACACATCAGCGCTGGGTCTGCTCTTGATCCCAAACCTAACTCTGCTAACAAGTTTCTAGTCTTTTTTCAGCATTGAGTTGCCTCCACTCAAGACTCTGGAAGTTAAACCTCTCAGTGTGCGTGCAAAGCCCCCCGCAGCAGAGTAGGAAGCCTCTTTTTGTCTGTCAAGAGCCATTGACCACCAGCAGCCAAATCAACCTGAGGCCCCAGCTGGCTTTGTCTGTGGGTCAGTGGCCTGAGGAGATGGCTTGGGTCAGCTGCCAGCTTGCCCAATGTGCACTTTCAAAATTCTCCTCAAGCAGAGACTGCCCAGTGCTGAACACCCTCCCACCTGAGAAGAGCCTGTGGAGCAGGTGATATTGGGGGACCTGCAGGCCAGAGCCCGTCCCCCCCTTTTAAATCAAGGGAAGATGGCCGTAACTCAGTGGTAGAGAACATGGACAGTCGCTGCCAGTCGCTGTAGACAGTGCTGATGCTGAACCAGATGGACCAATGGCCTAACTCAGTATAAAGCAGCTCCCTGTTTAAATCACCCTTCATTCAGAACCATAAGGACTAGAATCTTACTTTATTTTTAGGGAAACTGTTGCACATGCAGAAGGGCCCAGGTTCATGTTGGCTATTAAACCGAGAAAGCAGAGGTTAAATTTCCACAAGTGAGCTACGTGACTTAGAAGCGAAAGTTGGCAGAGCTCGAGCCATCTTCAAGGACACGTTGCTATGCAACCTAGGCTCGGGCAGCTGGCCTTATCTATATAGAGGGCCAGCAGACACTTGTGAGTGTGGGGGTCGAGGAGTTTGTACCGAGAGAGCTTGTGATATATTGTCAGTAAAGTGACTCTTAAAACTTATTGCTTGTCCGGCTCATTGCTTCAACTGGCATCTAGCCTGTCACTATACTGTTCTGCATCCTGGGCACCTGCTTGCGCCAGATACAACATCCAACAAGTGGTAGCAGAGAATGGTTACCTGGTGCTGATGGTTACCTGGTGCTGATGGTTACCTGGTGCTGAGGATTGCAGAAAAGCGGCAGAGAAAAGCCAGAACTGCAGACCAGCGAGTAAACCAGCAGAGAGACGGAGAAACCGAAAGCTGAGCTGAAAGCTGTGAGAGAGCCGTGGGGAAAAAAAAAAAACCTGACTGAAGGACAGAGGTGAGAAGCTCTAATTACAAAGGCGGTGAACTGTAAAAAGTGAAAGTATGTCTGTTACGTTATCGGCCGGGATTCCCTTGGAAAGGCTGACAGGGAAAAATTATGGCACTTGGAAACAGAGAATGCAGGCTTTTCTAGTGAAAGAAGACCTGTGGAAAGCTATCGCAGAAGACCCACCCGCCGGGGTGCCTATTCCAGCAGATTGGAGAAGGCTGGATGAGAGGGCAAAGGCGTTAATTGTTCTTGCTATTGATGATTCTCAATTACTGCACGTGCGTGATGCAACAACGGCAAAGGAAACCTGGGAAACTTTAAGAAATATTCATGTGAAAAAGACTGCCAGTTCTAAAATATATCTTGCCAGAAGATTGTACCAGATGTGCTTATCTGGAGATACAACCATGTCAGAGCATTTGTTGGAAATAAACAGACTGTTTACTGAGTTTTCAGAACGTGAAATTCAACATTCTCAAACGCAAAAAGTGTATATCACATTAGCTTCACTAGATTCAAGTTATGATAGTCTGGTGAGCTCTTTGGAAGCAATGGACGATGCAAATCTCAATATGGATTATATAGAAGGCAAACTTTTACAAGAATTTCAAAGGAGGCAGGAAATGGCAAAGCAGGAAACGACTGAGTATAAACACAACGTGGAAAAGCAGAACAACAAAGCTGCACAAGAGAGACTGTATGGACAAAAGGCATGTTATTTTTGTGGTTCCAAGCAACATCTTCAAAGGAATTGTGAAGCAAGAAGAAGAGAAAGAGGAAGAAAACCATGTGTACAGGTGATCTATGCTAGTAAGAATAAGCAATGTATGAACAATGAGCAGGGAAATAACTGTAAAGATTTATGGGCAATTGACAGTGGGGCAACAAATAGTATAATCAAAGATAAATCCATGTTTCATACATTTTGTGACGTAGAGGATCATGTGATAATGGCTGATGGATCTAAGAAACTTATCAAAAGTAGAGGAACAGTGAAATTAGCAGGTTTCAATACCATTATGACAGATGTGCTGTTTGTTCCTGACATTGAAGTCAACATTATGGCTGTGTCGAAACTCAGTGAAATGGGGTTCATTGTAATGTTCAAAAGGGGTTCAGTGCATATTATGAGAGGAGAAAAAATATTCATGAAAGGGATTAACCTAACGCAGTCAGTGAAAGCACAGACACCAGTGATTGATGCTGATGTTGTGGCTAATAAAACAGAGCAGGACAAAGAGCCCTCAAGCTTCGGGGATATAAAACAATTACCCATAGCCGAACAGAATGAATGGCATGCAGCGATGAAAGAGGAGCTGGAAGCAATGCGAAAAAATGGCACATGGACGCTAGTACCTCTGCCCCCAGGGAAGAAAGCTATAGGGTGTAAATGGATATTTAAACGTAAGCGGTCGAGTACAGGACAGATACAAAGGTATAGGGCACGCCTAGTAGCTAAGGGCTTTACACAGCAATTCAGGATGGACTATGATGCAGTTTTCGCTCCCGTGGTGAAACATGAGTCAATCAGGGTTTTGCTAAAAATAGCTGCCATAGAAAACATGCATGTAAGCCACTATGACATCGGCACGGCATTTTTACATGGGGAGTTAAAAGAAGAAATCTATATGGAACAGCCTCCCGGATGTGAAACACAGCCAGGTCTAGTTTGCAAGTTACAGAAATCCCTTTATGGTCTGCGCCAGAGTGCGCGCTGTTGGAACGAAAAATTAGATGATGTTCTGCAGTCAATGAATTTCAAGCGTTGTGTGGCAGACCCCTGTGTGTATGTGAAAGAAACAAAGGGGGGGCTCACATACTGCCTAGTTTATGTAGATGACATCCTGTACTTTTCCCATGGGGAGGAAGACGAAAGAGAGTTCCATAATAGTCTGAAACAACATGTGGTAACGAAAAGTTTGGGACCTGTAAGTCATTATTTAGGTACAGAGGTCATACGGGGTTCAGACGGGAGTTTCGTGTTAAAACAGGAAGGAAAGATAAAACAAATACTAGCAGAATGTGGGATGTCTGAATGTAAAGCAGTAGGGACTCCCATGACAACATCATTTCAACAAGAAACCACAGAGACAGCTTGTGAAAACCCTGCTAGGTACAGACACATCATAGGACAGTTGCAATATCTTGTTAAGGTAACAAGACCTGACATTTGTAATGCTGTTAGCATCTTAAGTCGAAAAGTAGAACAGCCTACTGAGACAGATTGGCAAGGAATAAAACGAGTCCTGGGGTATTTGCAAGGTACTAGCAGTAAAGGTCTAGTGTTGTCCAGCAGTAAACACAGGAGTATGTGCTGCTATGTAGATGCGGATCATGCTGGCGATCCCAGTAGCCGCAAGTCTACTACTGGTGTTGTCATTCTATTATATGATTCAGTGATTGATTGGTGCAGTAAGAGGCAAACTATAGTGGCTACATCGAGTTCAGAAGCTGAATATATAGCGTTGTCTCTGGTTTGTAACGAACTTACCTGGTTCGACCATCTACTGTTTGAAATTGGAAAAGGCGACTTCCGGGAAGGGTGACTTCGCTTGTGCCTGCTTTTGAGACGGGCTCCCACCTCAAAAGAAGCTTATTCAGATATAAATCAGTCAGAACATTTTTTTTTGACTGATAAAATTTCTCCTGGGCAGGGAGAAACGTAGAGATCAACCTCAAAAGCCTGTTTTTGCTGGGAGGACTGGATTTCATTAATTTATGAGAAAAGGTCCAGCCAACAATGCTGGACGGACTTCCAAACATGCTCTATCTGTTTTAAGCGATACGTTTATCTTTTCTTCAAAGAGAAAACAGACTAACAGGCAAGCACCCTTCTTTCTATTATTTTTCTTACTTGGTTTAAATTGTTGCAGCAAAAGGAGATTTGTCAGATTGATCGGCTTTGAAGAACTTCTGGTGAGCTATAACTCTTCTCTGTTATTCAAGAAATTAACTGCTTATCTCTGTTTCTGTTGCAAAAAGCTGTCCTGGAAGTGCATTCTAAAGATAATAAACAGAAGAGGGATTTCTATTCCGAGGAATGTTATATTGTCTGGGACTATTCTCTTTTTGGTCTATTTTATTTTGACGAATCTGCTTCTTCACGACGCCACTAACTGTTTTGATGCTGGGAACTAAATTTGTTTTGTATTCTTGAACATAGAGAGATAAGGCAGGCTGCTCTGTTTATACTGTGATGACATCAAGCCTGGAATATTAACCCAATTGTTGCTGAAATAAGAAGTGGTTCTTCTTTAGTTTTGTTTTGCTTTGTTTTCGTGGTTTTAAAAATGGCAACTAAGAAAGTGGCTGAGAATCTGGAAGTAATTATGTTTCAGAAAATAATGGATGAGATTGAGATAACGAAACAAACCCTGCGACAGGGTAGTAAGGAGCTGAAAATTGAACTGAGCAAAATGACGCAGGAGCTTAAAGGAATAGGGGATCCTGTGAGAGAGGAGAATGAGATCAGAGATGAGAAAAGAATAAATAAAGGGAAGATACAAGCCCTGGAGATTGGAACAAATGTGGAATTGGAAAAAGATCTGGAGTTTATGGATATTAGAAATAAAATCTACTGTTTGGAATTTAACGTTATCTCTGAAGAAATTAATGAAGATATTAGAGATAAAGTTATCAATGGCTTGGATAATCTTCTGGACTGGAATGACGTGATGGAGTTTGATATAGTGAAAATCTATGGAATTAACTGCAGCCATGTGACAATGGAAAAACTTTCAAGAGATGAGCCAGTGCATTTTGTAAAAAAGAAGAACAGAGATATGACTTTACAACAGCATTTCAGCAACTTATTCAGAATGGCTGGCAAGAAAATATTTGGGATAGAGGAAATTCCCATCAGACTCTTATTATATGACTATGGCTATGACAGCAAGATTATTATGGAATACTGATAATGGAAGATTGGACACTGAAATTACTGGACTTAACAGGACTATTGAAGATGGAAGATGAAATTAATAGGGATAATGGAATAATGGCTATTGAAATTATTGGACCTAACAGATTTTGATGAGATGGATTAATCGAAATGTTTATTTGGACTATGGTTATGACAATAAGATTATTATTATTATTAACGAGATGGATTAATCGATATGTTTATTTGGAGAAAAATTGATAGATATATTTCTTAAAGAATTGAAACCTCTCTTTGACTTTTTGTGGAAAGAATAAAGTAATGTTTATGAGATTCGATGATTAATTAAGATAACTACTGGAGGAAAGTGATTTTATAATATAATTTAAGAGACAGGATTGTTATATATTGTAGACTTATAACTGATTTGATTGGTGACAAATGGGAAGTCAACATTTTATTTTTTTGTTTAATCATTTTTGTTTTGTTTTGTTTTGTTTGTCTTTGAATGTTTTATGACTTTGTTTTGTATGTTTTATGAAAATTTGAATAAAAATTATTGTAAAAAAAAAAAGAAATTGGAAAAGGTATAGACAAACCAATCAAAATATATGAGGACAATCAGACCTGCATTAAGCTAGCTCAGTCAGAAGCACACACCCAGAGAACCAAGCATATCAGCATCAAATATCACCATGTCAGAGAAATGATTAAACAAGGGTTGGTGGAATTAACTTATTGTAACACTGCTGATATGCTGGCTGACGTTATGACAAAACCACTAAGTGAAGACAAGTTCTTAAAACTGATAAATCAAGTAGGTATGACAGCGAAAGTGGGATGATGGGAATCATGAAGAATAATTGCTGTAATAATTGTATGTAATAAAAATGATGCTGAGATTCTAATGAAATGTAATGGCTGTAAAACCAGATGATGCAAATGTAAATATGAAATGTAACACATGTAAATGGAAAAGAAATGTAACTGGCTGAATGTGGAAATTTAAGGTGGGGGATTGTTGGCTATTAAACCGAGAAAGCAGAGGTTAAATTTCCACAAGTGAGCTACGTGACTTAGAAGCGAAAGTTGGCAGAGCTCGAGCCATCTTCAAGGACACGTTGCTATGCAACCTAGGCTCGGGCAGCTGGCCTTATCTATATAGAAGGCCAGCAGACACTTGTGAGTGTGGGGGTTGAGGAGTTTGTACAGAGAGAGCTTGTGATATATTGTCAGTAAAGTGACTCTTAAAACTTATTGCTTGTCCGGCTCATTGCTTCAACTGGCGTCTAGCCTGTCACTATACTGTTCTGCATCCTGGGCATCTGCTTGCGCCAGATACAACATCCAACAGTTCAGTCCTCAGCGGCATCTCCAGGTAGGGCTGAGAGACACCCCTGCCTGAAGCCCTGAGAGCCGCTGCCAGTGCAGACAGCACTGGGCTAGAGAGCACGCATGGGTCTGCATCCAACATTCCTGGGTAAATGAAGCGGATCCTTGCATCTGGTCCAATCCTGCCTCAGGCCAGGGCTCGGAGTCTTAGTTTGCCTTGGCCACCCTGCTTCATCCGCCCGTGCTGGGAGCTGCACAGCAGGAGTTGGGCCCATCTGTTCTCCTGGTACCTTTCAGTAATTTTCAGGTTCCCTTAAGGACATAAGAACATCTAGTTCCTCACCCCAACCATAATAGGAAGCCTGCAAGCAGGACCCTTCAGGGAGGAAGGGCGGGATATCAGTTTAATAGATAAATAAAATAAATAAGCGCAACTGGCCTTCAGAGGCATATTGCCTCCAAATGTTAATGCAGCTTCAAATAGCATTTGCCTTTTTTGCAGCCACATCACACTGTTGGGTCATATTCAGTTTGTGATCAACAACAATCCCAAGATCCTTCTTGCATGTAGTATTGCTGAGCCAAGTATCCCCCATCTTAATAACTGCATTTGGTTTCTTTTTCCTAGGTGTAGAACTTTACACTTATCCCTGTTAAATTTCATTCTGCTGTTTTTAGCCCAATGCTCCAGCCTATTAAGATCCCTTTGAATTTTGTTTCTGTCTTCCAGGGAATTAGGTATTCCTCCAAATTTTGCATCATCTACAAGTTTGATAAGCATTCCCTGCCCCTCCTCATCCAAGTCATTAATAAAAATGTTGAAGAGCACTGGGTCCAAGACAAAGCCCTATAGTAGCCCGCTAGTTACCCCCCCCAGGTTGAGAAGAAACCATTGATTAGCACTCTGAATATGATTGTGTAGCCAACTGTGGATCCACCCAATAGCTGTTCCATCCAGTCCACATTCAGCTAGCTTGCTAATCAGAATATCATGTGGCATTTTGTCAAAAGCTTTGCTAAAGTTGAAATATATTGTGTCCACAGCATTCCCACAGTCTGTCAAGGAGGTTTGTTGTTGTTGTTATGTGCCTTCAAGTCGATTATAACTTATAGCGACCCTATGAATCAGTGACCTCCAAGAGCATCTGTCATGAACCACCCTGTTCACATCTTGTAAGTTCAGGTGTGTGGCTTCCTGTATGGAATCAATCCATCTCTTGTTTGGCCTTCCTCTTTTTCCATTCCCTTCTGTTTTTCACAGCATTATTGTCTTTTCTAGTGAATCATGTCTTCTCATGATGTGTCCAAAGTATGATAAGCTCAGTTTCATCATTTTAGCTTCTAGTGATAGTTCTGGTTTAATTTGTTCTGACACCCAATTATTTGTCTGTTTTGCCTAGAATGCCCTCCCTTGTCCTTAACATGGCTGCAACCATATCTACTCAGAAGTAAGTCCTATTGAGTTCTATGGGGCTTAGTTCCTTAATAAGCATGCTTACAGTTGCTGCCTTCAGGGGCATCTATCTGTGCTCCCATCTAACGTCTCTGCAACACTAAGCTCCTTTCTTCCAATAATGGGCTGGCCTGAGGGCACGTAAACCCTTCTTCCCAGAAGCAAGTAAGCTAGATTAAATGTTTCCTAAAGGCGTTGAACTGTGACCTGGCAGACCAGGGTTTGAATCCCCACACAGCCATGCAGCTCACTGGGTGACCTTGTGCCAGTCACTGCCTCTCAGACTCAGAGGAAGGCAATAGTAAACCACCTCTGTCTGAGTACTGCTTACCATGAAGACCCTATCTGGGATCAACTTGAAGGCAGTCCATTTCCATTTTGCATCACCCTAAGCTTGTGAGAAAGAATGACCTTGTCACTTCAGATGGACCTAGGAACACCCTATTTTAGGTAAGATTTCTATTTTAATCTCCAGAGAATTTTTTTTTAATGGTATGCTCCAAGCAACTGTGGTTGATACAATGTATCATGTTTAATGATATCACTAGGGCCCGCCCTGTGATGTCACTAGGGCCCACCCCCTGATGTCACTAGGGCCCACCCCCTGACGTCACTAGGGCCCACCCCCTGACGTCACTAGGGCCCGCCCCCTGGCGTCACTAGGGCCCGCCCCCATTTTCTCAGGTTTTTGGATGGTTCCGACCTGGCAACCCTAGGTGGGCAGCAGCTGTGTGATCAGTGCCACATGCTTGGCGCTGCCACTTAAATTTCCCACAATGCCTGCCAGGGTCTGCCACATGTTCACATCAGACCCAGGCCTCAAGTCCCAACTCCTTCTGAAAGGCTTTCTTCTTCCTTGGGTGGTAAACTGTGCCTGGATTATACCATTTCAATTTGCAGGTAGGGGGGGGTCACATGACTGAGAATGTTCTTCCATACAAAACAAATTCCTTGCACATCAAAAGGTAGTAAGTCAGAGAGGAGGTTAAGCTAGGATCCTTTCATTCTAACACCTACATTTATATTCTATGTAGAAGCTTCATTTATTTTTGTGCATGGAGAAGTATTCAGTCAAGTGAGCCGCACTTGCAGTCTGAAGCTTTTATTTATCACCTGAAGTGTAGAAGAATCCTCCTTCCCAGTGCATTCCTAAGAGTCCAGACATATCTTTTTAAAATAAAAAGGGAAGAGGCCCTCAGAGAGAGGAAGACTTTAATACATTGTGTTTGTTTGTTTGTTTGTTTGCAAGGAAATAAGATGTTCATAATGGCATGGCCTTCCATTCTGAGTATGACCAAGCAGATGTACTTGTGTGGCCTACTGAGCACACAGGAAGCATTAGCATGACCAAGGCCAAGACCACCTTCCCATGAGCAGCTGCATCTACCCTATGCAACCACTTTGCATTTCTATATGCATTCCATTCGCTGGTGCTCTGCCCCAATCATTCCCAGTGGCAGAATGCTGTTCATCTCCTAACTGGAGCAGAGCTTGGAAAAGTTACTTTTTTGAACTACAACTCCCATCAGCCTAATCCAGTGGCCATGTTGCCTAGGGCTGATGGGAGTTGTAGTTCAAAAAAGTAACTTTTCCAAGCTCTGCTGGAGTGTATCTTACATCAGGTTCTGGTTAAGAGCTAGTGACGTTAGTGTACTTTGCAGAGAGTAGGGTGGCCGTGTCTCCTGTTTTACCGAGGACAGTCCTCTATTCCAAAGACTGTCAGATGATATCCCTCTATTTAAAGGTGTCATGTCTTTGAAGGGCAGTCTAGTCCAAGCCCAGTTTAAAGATAAAAAAACCCAAAGAAGGGAGAGCAGGATGGGCCTTGAAATTGCCCATCCACAGTGAGCACATGGACAGGATGCAGAGCAGGCACACAGGTCACCTGGTTGCAGACTCCTTCACTATGGTGAAATCTCCTTTATTTTTATTGAAATTATAGTAATTATTTTTACATTTCTGTCTATATGTATAGATCTGCATATGTAATCTGACTTTGGGGGGGCAGTGCATAAGTGATTACTGTGACAGAGAAGCAAGTTAATAAACTTTCTGTCGTGAAACAGTTCAAGCTACAAAGTGGCAAATGCCCATGTCAATATGAGATCCAGGAAGAAGTGAATGGGCAAGATAAATGAATCAAGATGCTCATCTCCATCAACAAGCAGCACTGGGGGGGGGGGACGACTCTCAAAGATTCCCCCCCGTCCCCCTCCATTGCTGAATCTGTGTGAAGGAAAACCTCTTGGCATACAAAGTATAACTGAATCATAAACTGGGAATTAAAATAGGCCTGTAACTCTAAGCATGCTCACTGGAAAGTTAACACACGTCAAAATCAATGGGACCTACATCAGAGAAAAATGCTTAGGGTGGAAATATATATTCTTCCTTCTTCAGAAATCTTTGAATGGTTGACATCCATTTGATCACATTTTTAAAAGTGTGTTGAAAGCAAAAACATTAGGATGCTACAAATTGTCATCACCACACTGATGATGGTGAAGAGTTAAGCTGAAGGCTGTATTATCTTTCGCACCAATAATGAACATGGTGGTTGAAGGCTTGTCACAGGGATGGAGAACCTCTGGTCCTCCAGATGTTGTTGGATGCCATCAGCCCTGACCTTTGGCAGATGGAAATCAGAGACCAACAATACATGGAGGGCCACAAATTCCCCATCCCTGGCTTATCAGTTTGGAGTTTACCTGGGACCAGTTTAACCTTGAAACTGCGTACTTGTTTACGTATTCTCCCCCTTCCACCTCACTCATAATCAGATCACACATATGACATCTGTCTCCTTTGACTGAAACTAGGGATGGAAAGATCTGTCTGTTTTGGTTCTCTCAGTTTCTTACTTTTTCCAATAATAAATTCAGTTCTCCACATTTCTGCAGCAATTTCTGAAAATCCCCATGAAAACTCTCTAGAATTGTATTCCAAATTCTCCTAAAAAGCACATTTTTATAGGCGCTTTTGACTAATGTACACATTTTTGCAAGCGGTTTCTCATCATATAATGCACTTTTGTATGTTACTTTCACTCATTTAGTCATTTTTATGCACACTTTCCCCTAATGTTCATTTTTGTAAAAACTGGTTGGTTGGAGAAGTGCACTGCAAATTCTGAGAAGGGCAAATTTCAAAAAACGGCTGTGTTTTGGTTCTCATATTTTTTGGAAAGTTTGGATTTGATAGATTCGGCTTGAAATATGAGCTGAATTAAATTTCTCATCCATCCCTAATTGAAACATAAAAATCATGGATCTGGTGCTTTCCAGTGCTGCCATGGTACAAAAACATGGGCCCACAGCACAGATAGAAGTGGGTCCTCATAATTTTTACAAGAGATCCCCTCAAAACCACAAAGTCACCCTTGTGTGCACAAATGCAGTCTATGATTTGTTGATGGTTTTGCTATCATCCTATATATATAAAAAAATCATTAAGATCCAAGATGATCTGAGTCTTATTGAATCAGTTCTTTTTCTGCTGTTGGCAAGTGCTAGATCTGTGATTTTTACTGTGCTGCAAACCCTATGCAAAGACATGCAACTTCAAAAAGATTTAATTAAGGGAAGGGTTCCAGCTCAGTGGTAGAACATCTGCTTTGCATGAAGAAGGTCCATTGCTCAGCATCTCCAGGTAGAGCTAGGAAAGACTCCCTGTCTGAAAACCTGGAGAGCGACTGCCAGTCAGTGTGTACAACACTGAGCTAAATGGATCAATGGTATCATACAATCATAGAAGTTAGAAGGGGCCTATAAGTCTAACCTCCCGCTCAATGAAGGAATCCAACTTAAAGCGCCTGTCCACTGCCTTTGAATGCCTCCAGTGTTGGACAGCCGACCTCCTCTCTAGGTCATTGTTTCCACTGTTGATCTGCTCTAACAGTTAGGAAGATTTTCCTGATGTTCAGCTGAAATCTGGCTTCCTGTAACTTGAGCCCATTATTCCATGTCCTGCACTGGGACAATCGAGAAGAGATCCCATCCTCTTCTGTGTGACAACCTTTCAAGTACTTGAAGAGTGCTATCCTATCTCCCCTCAGTTACTTTTATCTTCTCAAGGCTAAACATGCCCAGTTGTTTCAGTGTCTCCTCATTGGGGCTTCATTTCCAGTCCCTTGATCATATTTGTTGCCCTCCTCTGAACCTGTTCCAGTTTGTCTATATCCTTCTTAAAGTGTAGTGTGCAGAAGTGGATGCAGTACTCAGGATTAGGTTCCGGTTCCGGCCTCGATCACAGCAAGTAATCTATTCGCCTCTCTCCACCCTTTACCCAAATAATTCTAGAGAATAACTCTAAACAGCCCTGAAGATTTCTAAAAACCTGCCAACTCTAAGGACTCCTTATCAAGTTCATAAAACAAAACAAGCGACAGCTCTTAATGTTTCCTTTCCTCCCCTGCTATACTGTGCATTCCTGAGACACCTTGCAAGCCTAGGTGGTTTTAATTTACAGTTGGGGGAACCGCCGTGAATATTGGAATGCTGGCTGTTAATCTTTCAAACAGTATCTGTTTTATGTCCAGTAATACCACAGATAACAAGCTTCCCTACTCTAACTGACTACTTTGGCTTATTCAAGGGGCATGGTGCTCACAAGAAGGAAGTGCAAAGACTTAGGGCTTGATCTTGATTCTCAAGCTATTCACGAACCCTCTAACCCTGCTTCGCAAGCAAAAATCACCCAATTTTTTGCCCCTAAACAATGCAACACTCAACCTGAAATGCTGTCTCAGTTTCCTCTTCCACTGTCAGAGCCAGAGTCCGTGTGGGAATGGTCTCTGGCCCATAAATCTGTCCCCCTGGACTTAAAGGAGGATCCACCCCTGACAAGCCTAGCGGCAGAAATAGAGGCCACAGAACTACGTCTCACAGGCTCAGCCGCAGAGCACCCTCGAAATGATATTGTAGCGTCCCTAGCTGGCATAAAAAGCCAGGTCAACGTTGACTCAGACAAGGCAGTGGGAAATGATTTTCACCATCTTTCCTCAAACATGGACACCTCCCTCATGGGTTGGACATTACTGTTGTTGGAGGAGCTTGATCGCATCAAAACCTACCTGGAGGAAACAAATAGTTTATTAACTACCCTGGTAAAGGTAAATGGACCATCAAGCATAAGGGGAGCGATCAGAGGGGTTTCCCCTCAGACGCCCCCAATTCAAACTAATGCCGACCCTGTGAGTAAAATGTCCTGTGGCCACCATACTACAGGAGGAGTGTTCCAAAAGACTGGCCCCCTGGAGGCCCGAGGGGAAAAAAATCCAGAAGGAAAAAAATAAAACAAAACAAAAAGAAAACCAAGAACATTAAAAATCCCAAATTTCCTCATTACAAAAAAATGGACTTTAGACCCCTTTTCTCACTACTTACCACAATGGTTCACCAAATCCAGGGAACACAAACAACAGAATCAATGCCTGCCCCGACTCCAGAAGAGACAACAAATGGAATAAATCACATGCTTCCAATCCTGACCATAGAGTCAGCCCCACTGCCAGGTCCTCTTCCATCATGTCAACATCATCTCCCCGTGACGTCGACGACAGCGGATTTTCCAACAGATACCAGCCAGAAAGATCATGTTAGCACAAATTGGAATCTTATTTTTTAAAAAACGGGTTTTTGAACAATCTGCGAAACACATGAGTAGCCCACCGCAGCTTACCTCTAAACAACATCTTGCAGACTTGATGGAAGCTATCTTCTCAGGTTGGTTTCCACTGGAAGCTATAACTCAGGTTGTCCCTCTAGCTAGTAATAACATCTGGGCACACTCTATAATTACTTTCTTGGACTCTAATCATGCCAAAATAGTTCATGACTGCAGAAAGAGCCTCCTAAACCAAGATATCACAGTAAGGAGACACTTTACAAATATGGCCCTGCCCCAACGTCTAATACAACATCATTCTGGGGCAAAAATCCCCAAGGTCAGCATGTATGGGACCAATTTTCAAACGCCTTGTGACACTCTTACGAGTCCCCTAGGAACACAGAGAACCAGTACTCGACCATCGTCTGCCGCCGCATACTCTTTTGTCCCAGAAGAAATTCGGCTGATTGAAGTCTTTAAAGAATTGCCAAATAACGACCAGAAGGACATAATCTCAAGACTCGATCGCCTTAAATTCTATCTAAATGACACGCAGAAGGGCAGCAGCCCAGCAAGCGATGCTGGAAAATTCTCATATTTGGCTGTCGAACAGGACTTTAGACCTCCCCAGGAAGGATTAAGCATTGATGGTGTATCTTGGATAACGGTGGACTCTTTAAACCCCGATGATTCATCTACATCTGCCGTCCTACCAATGAGGCCCACTTCTTCGAGCCCTCCTCAAGGCCCCACATCAGCTGACATGGCAGCTCAGCCCATGACCCCGACGCGGGCTCTCCCTGTGGTCAGCCCACCATATTGACCAAGTGTGACCTCAGCTGAACTCAACCCCACCTATAGGGGATCCTCTCTACATTCAGTCCAGTGTGCCCGCAGCCAGTCATCTTCCTCCTTGAATTTACTCTCATGGAACATTGCCGGCTGGAGGAATAAGACGAATGACCAAGAGTTCATAGATTATCTTCACCGTTTTGAAATCCTCTGCCTACAAGAGACCTGGCTTCTGGATTCTGCCCCTCTTATTTTACATGGGTACAAAGTATGGGAAAAACCAACTAAAAAGTTCTGTGCCAAAGGCAGAGCGAGTGGAGGCTTAGCAACCTTGGTCACAACAACCATGGATAGCCGTGTAGCCTTGCCAACTGGCACACCTCCTGATGTTTGTTTGCCACTAATCTTTTCCCTCCCTGGGTTACCCCCCATTATATGCCTCAATGTATATCTCCCTCCTAATCCGTATTGTCGTACAGCCCCTATGTGGCTGGAAGTGGAAAATTACATCAAAGGCTTGTTAAGTCGATACCCTCAACACTAGATGCTTATTTGTGGCGATTTTAATGCCAGGATGGGTACATCTGCTCCGGATTCTAGTTCTCCCCACTGGCCCCTTCCTCTTTACTCAATACCACCAATGAGACAGTCATGGGATAAAACTGCCAACAGGAATGGGCAAGCCCTTGCATACTGGCTAGTTAACTTCCAGCTGATGTGCCTCAATGGCTCAGCGCTTGATGCCTCCACGGTTTTTTTACTTACATCTCCGACAAAGGGGCGAGCGTTGTGGACTACGTTTTGGGTTCCCTTCCCCTGGTGCCACTGATAAAGGAATTTACAGTTGACCCGAGACCAGATAGTGACCATCTCCCACTCAGGCTATCTCTCTTTAACAATCACTCCCTCACGCATGCGCCTCCAAATCCCCAGGTGGGCTGTCTCTTTGGTTCTACCCACCTTAAATGGTCTATTTCTATAGGATCTAATGTAATCCAACACCTGCGGTCCCACCCAATGTTAGATTTGCGCCAGTCAGCAGTGGCTAGTGCACTGAACATACATGAAATATATGGCCAGATTGCAGGAGATTTAAAAACTCATGTAACCACCTACGGCCAAAAAAAAAAAGCAAGCCAAACCAAGATCATGGTATGATGCCAAATGCAGAACAAAGAAAAAAGAAATCCACGCCCACATTAGAATAGTACGATGTGACCCTTCACCTGGGACGGTAGAGTCCCTGATACAAACAAAAAAACAATATAAAGCTATGCTCCGGGATAAGAAACAAGCTTTCATCGCCGATAATTGGCTTGCCCTTGGCCTCACTCTTTTCCAGAACAACGATGTAGATTTTTGGAAAATAATTCAAGAGGGGCTACATCAAAACTCCTATGTCAACATTCCTCCTATCCTCCCGGATGTCTGGGTGACACACTTTCATGCCATCTTTGATTCCCTTACTCCCTCTCATCACGGTCCCATTGATGATATACCACTCGATCCTCTCCCGATTTGGCCCCCGGTCACCTGCCTTGAGATCGAAGAGTTAATTGCAACTCTTTGCCCCAGGCAAGGCCCCAGGGGAGGACATGCTCCCCCTGGAGATTTTTACAGTAGATCCCTCTTGGTGGACTCCCATCTTAGCTACCCTTTTCTCTGCAATTAATTCCACTGCTAACATCCCGAAAGGGTGGCGTACTAGTATCGTAGTCCCAATATACAAAAAGGGCGATCCAACCGACCCTCGGAATTATAGGTCGATTAGCCTTGATGTATCTTCTAAATTATATGCCCGTTACCTATTGAATAAACTAAGGTCATGGGACACCTGCAATAATGTAATCCAGGAAGAACAAGCAGGTTTTAGGCCAGGAAGAAGCACCATAGACCAAGTCTATACTTTATACCACCTAATGAGCAAGTCAGCATTGGCCCCACCGAATTCCCTATATATGGCCTTTGTGGATTTTTCAATGGCATTTGACTCAATAGACAGAAACCTCCTTTGGACCAAGTTAGGTCAAACTAATTTGGACAAGAGGCTTCTATGGCTTATTAGGTCATTGCATCAGGACAATTTCCTCCAAGTACGTTTAGGACTGAATGGAGAGCTGTCACACCCGATTCCTGTGGCCAGGGGAGTAAAACAGGGCTGCATATTGGCCCCTTTCTTATTTAATTTTTACCTGAATGGGTTAGTTCCTGCTCTATCTTCCCCAGCCTATTTCCCTCCTGCCATTGGTACCAGGAAAATTTCTATTCTGTTATATGCTGATGACCTCATATTATTGTCCATAACAGAAATAGGCATGAAAAGATCATTAATGAGGTTGGCTGAGTATTGCAAGGAACATTCCCTTGTGATAAATCACTCTAAAACTAAAGTTATGATATGTGGGAAGAATAGGAGGTCTACCCCCAGATGGCTAATAAATGATCAGCGATTAGAGCAAGTCCACTCTTTTAAATACCTCGGCCTCCACCTCAGCCATAACACCTCCTGGAAGAAGCACCTTGATGAAACCAAACTCCTGAGTGCCAGAACCTGTGCCCAAATCCACAGATTCTTTTACTCTCGTGGGGGACAGTTGGTCAAACCCATGTTGAAAATTTACCAGGCCAAGTTTCTTCTGAAGATCCTATATGGAGCAGAGCTATGGGGTCAGGCGGTTAAGCCGAAGCTTGAGGTAATCCAAAATTCATCTAACTGGTCTCCCCCCTGGAGTGCCCTCGGCCCACCTGAGAGCCGAGTTAGGCCTCCCTTCCTTGGCAGCCAAAGTCAACCTGGCCACTTTGAGATTCTGGCGTAAAACTCTACAAATGGACGATACTTCCATAGCCAGGCTCTGTTGGCAGGATCAGTCCAGCGTAGAGAGACTAGCCCAACGCTGCCCAGCTTTATTGGCTACATACGAACTCACTTGGGACGACCTTTTAACCCTCCCCCCTACTGCACTTCGGAATCGAGTCTTTGATTTTGATGCGAATCAAGACAGAGCCACAATTGCCGTCTCCCCTTTTTCCCCATGGTTTCCACACCTTAAGCCTAACCATGCTGTTTCCCACTATTTCGAGACAATTACGCGAGCTCCACTCCAGAAAGCCTTCACGGAACTTCAGTTCCAAACAATGCCGTCAGCCTACCTGGAAGGGAGATATAGGAAAATACCCCACTCACAGCGGCTTTGTATTTTAGGCTGTGGGGTGGTCGAGGACATAATGCATTATTTATTATCCTGTCCATTATATGACGACCCAAGAAGAAATTTTTTAGCGCAAATCATAAACTCAAATGGGGGAAGGTCCCCCGTGAACCTGGTGCATATCCTCTTGGGAGACACGGATAGATACATCACTTCAGCCATAGCCAACTTTGCCTACGCGGCTAGGAAACTAAGAGCCGCATATGTTAAGTCCATCTCGAGTTAACTTTGGAAAGAGTTAGGGGCCTTATATCGTGTTATCCTGTGTATTTTTTAATAATCTGTGTTTTATGTATTTTATGGTTTTATCTTACTTGCATGCCATTGCAATGGCCTAAGGCTGTATGTAATGCCAATAAACTATTGATGATGATGATACTCAAGATTAGGCCTAACCGGTGCTGAATAGAGGGGAACTAGTACTTCACACGATTTGGAAACTATACTTCTGTTAATGCAGCCTAAAATAAAATAAAAGATCATTATTGCATGTAGTATTGTTAGGCTAAGTATCCCCCATTTTATAACTGTGCACTTGGTTCCTTTTTCCTAGGTGTAGAACTTTGCACTTATCCCTGTTCAATTTCATTCTATTGATTTCAGTCCAATGTTCTAGCCTATCAAGGTCACTTTGAATTTTGTTTCTGTCCTCCAGGGTATTAGCTATCCCTCCCAGTTTTGTATCATCTTCAAATTTGATAAGCATTCCCTGCACCTCCTCATCCAAGTCATTAATGATAATGTTGAAGAACGCTGGGCCCAGGTCCAAGCCCTGAGGTACCCCACTTGTTACTTCCCCCAATTTTGAGAAGGAACCATTGATAAGCACTCTTTGAGTACAATTCTGTAGTCACCTGTGGATCCACCTGATAATCCAGCCCACATTTAGCTAGCTTGCTAATCAAATTATCATGGGGCACTTTGTCAAAAGCTTTGCTGAAGTCAAGATATATTTATGTCTACAGCATTCCCACAGTCTACCAGGGAGGTTACCTGATCAAAAAATGAGATAAGGTTAGTTTGGCAGGATTTGTTCTTGACAAATCCATGTTGGCTTCTAATAATCACTGCCTTGTTCTCAAGGTGCTTACAGACTGACCACTTTATCATCTGCTCCAGAATTTTCCCAGCGATTGATGTCAGGCTGACTGGTCTGTAGTTCCCAGGTTCCTCCTTTTTGTCCTTTTTGAAGATAGGGACATTATCCCTCCAGTCATCCGGCACTTCACCCATCCTCCATGATTTTGCAAAGATAATAGACAGTGGTTCTGAGATTTCTTCAGCCAGTGACTTCATTATTCTAGGATGCAGTTTATCGGGCCCTGGATATTTGATGGTTATGTTCTACCTCCACTGTGGGAGGCAGTATGCCTTTAAATACCAGTTACTTGAAACCACAGGAGGGCAGAGTGCTATTGTGCGCAGGTCCTGCTTTCAGGCTTCCCACAGGCATCGGGCTGGCCGCTGTGAGTACAGAATGCTACTCTAGATGCACCCCTAGCCTGATCCAGCAGGCTCTTTTTCCGTTCAAATGTGCCCACAGGCCCCAAAAGGTTATCAATCCCTGCCTAACAGTTTATAATATATATCAGAGGGAGAGAGAGGGGGATGTGCTGTGAGGTTAATCACCTTTCCCTGCAGTATATGGGGTGCTTCAATAGTCAATGGTCAATTTATTTATATACCACATTTTCCACAAATAGTCTGTGCTCAAACCAGTTTACACAAACAGGAGGAAGGGGAAAATGAGATATTTTCCCTTTCCCACTTTCAGCTTCATATAGCTATAGCAAGCTCCCTAGGCATATACGGAGCTGCCTTATACCAGGTCAGACCATTGACCAATCTAACCCAGTGCTACCTACTCTGATTGGCAGCAGCTCTCCAAGAATTAACATGGATGTTCATCCAGCTCTGTCTAAGTGGTGACACAGGGAATTGAACATTGGGGCATAGGAAACTGCCTTTTACTGCTTTAGACCATTGGTCCATCTACTTCAGTATTGCCTACACTGACTGTCAGCAGCTTGTCAGGGTTTCAGGCAAAGTATCTTTCCCCAACCCTACCTGCAGAAGCTCAGGACTGAATCTGGGACCTTTTGCATGCATGTGCTCTGCCACTGAGCTACTCCTCTTATTCAAGAGTCTGTATAACCTGGCTGAGCTGCTGCACTGTCACAAGTTGCATAGGAAGGAATTCTGCCGGTTGTAGCTTTCTTGTCTCTCACTCCAGTCCAAGATGCTATGACTAGAGGCAGCAGTAGCAGGATTTTACATATTGATTTTTTTAAAAAAATTAACCAGCCAATTCTTTGACTGCAGGCTTCTAGTAAATAATTAAGTGGGCCTGTATATTGAAAGCAGATATCAACCAAAGTGCTGAAATTGACAAAGGTTTTCCAAGAACAGGCCTGATCTCTTGTTGTTTCCTAACTCCCTCTGGATATACCAGTCCCCTACAGTGCTCTTTGACTGATGTTGCACGCAGTTCTAACCTCATTCTTTCTCATAGATTCAGTCCAGTCACAAAAGGGTAAGCCATCTGCCTCATCTGCAAACAGCAATCTCCTCAGGAGTTCAGGTTAACTAGTTTTGAGATACAGCGCCATCAAAACTCTTATAGCTTTTTCATCTGTTCCTCTTTCTTCGTTTCTTTCTTGTTTATAACCTGCCCTTCATCACAACAATACTTATTTATTTATAAATATATTTCCATACCACTGTTTTGTTAAAAATATCAAAGCGGTTTACAACACATTAAAAAAGCCCACCATAAAATAAAAACATTAAAAATACAATACAAGCAAAGGTCAGCTGTTGTGAAAAAAGCATCTTCTTAATTGCATGCATAAGCCTGGGAGAACAGGAAGGTTTCCAGCAGGCATTTAAAAGTTTAAACAGAAAACGCCTGTTGAATCTCCATTGGCAGAGCATTCCAGAGAACTGGGCCAATGACACTGAAGGCTCCATTTCATAGTTAATGTTAAATGAGCCTCACCAACTTAGGGGACTTGGCAGGATGCAATAAAATCCCCCGTATAACAGCAAAATCACTTAGGACTTGGGGGGAATCATTGTTAGTGATTCCCCATAGCTAAGATGCATAGTTCATATCCACCAGAAACCATGCATTCACTTGTGGGCCCAATTTTATAGAACTCCCTTCCAGTTGATGTCAGACAGGCCCCCTCTGTGTTGAACATCCGGCGCTTACTAAAGATTTTGTTTTTTATTCCAGCAGGCATTTTAACTGAATTCTGAGTTTATAGTTTTAACCAATGTTTTATTTTCATTGTATTGTATTCCTTGCACACCGCTTAGTTAAGCAGTATATAAATTGTGTAAAATAGTACCAGTATTAGGCTGTTAAAACCAATAAATAACACCAATCGTAAAAAAAATGGAAAAACTTTTCTGCTCCATAATTACTACAGCAAGGTTATCACTGACAGCAAGACAGTCATGCCCAGGAGTGCTTTGTGTCACACCAAGATGGAAGTTTGTTTTTCAAACTTTCATTTGAAATGGGGGGGGAGCTCTTTGGGGGACTCAAAACTGGAGGGAATTCACACACATAGCACCCTGGAAGTTGAGTTGATTTACAGGGCATTGGTTATAGGGATGGAAAAATCTGTCAATTTCAGTTCTGTCAGTTTCTCATTTTTCCAGTCTTAAATTTGGTTCTCTGCATTTCTACAGCAAATCGCATTTAAAAAAAAAAATCCTCATGAAAATTTTCCAGCATTTTAGTGCAAATTTCTCCTAATAAACACATTTTGGTAGGCAGTTTTGACTTATGTACATATTTTTGCAAGCCATTTCTCATCATATACATTTTTGTATGCATCTGTGTAAACACTGTTTTGTTGGTGTACTAAATTGCAAAGTTCAAATAAGTGCAAATTTCAAATGATGGCTGTGTTTCGGTTCTCATATTGCTTCAGAAAGTGCAAATTTGATAGATTTGGCTTAAAATGCAAACTGAATCATATTTCTCACCCATCACTACTATAGACAATAGTGAACGAGGTGAACCAATAGACTGACTTAGTATAAGGCAACTTCCTATGTTCCTATGAATAAAATACCACGTTTAATAACAAGTTCAAGTCCAATATAGATACTGACTGGAATAAAAATTTCCACTTAATAAAGGTTGCTGGGAAAGAAAGGTCATATAATGCATTTTTGCATGTTATCTTCACTTATATATTCATTTTTATGCAGACATTACCCTAAAATATGCATTTTGTCAACCTTGTTTGGTAGGTGAGTGCAAATTTCAAAGGATGGCTATGTGTCAGTTCTCATGTTGCTTTGGAAAGTGCGGATTTGATAGATCCAGGTTGAAATGTGAACTGAATCAAAATTCTTGGCCATCCCTAATTGGCAGCATAGGAGTGGATGGGAAGAGAATGGCCACTGCCTGGAAGTGGGAAGGGGCTTTTTAAGCCCATGGCATTTGTCAACAATGGGCCCTTCCAGAGCCATGACAGCTGCGCAAGGATGCCATCCACTGGTGCCAGGTCTCCTATTTATTAATTAATCAGAATACCAACAATATAATCCAATCTTTACATCCCTTTAAAGACTCAAATTTCCATAATTTACATTCCAGTAAACAGGTCCATCTCTCTGCAAATTTATCAGTCTGAAAACTGCCACTTCTCTCATTTGTAGGGATGGAAAGATCGGTCAGTTTCAGTTCTCTCCATTTCTCATTTTTCCAGTCTTAAATTCAGTTCTCCACATTTCTGCAGCAATTTGCATTTTTTTAAAAAAATCCTCATGAAAATTTTCCAGCATTTTAGTGCTGATTTCTCC
This sequence comes from Rhineura floridana, assembly GCF_030035675.1. Lineage (NCBI taxonomy): Eukaryota > Metazoa > Chordata > Lepidosauria > Squamata > Rhineuridae > Rhineura > Rhineura floridana. The sequence continues at coordinate 22,111,154 of NC_084493.1, read as the reverse complement.
CAATAAGCACATTTTTGTATGAAGTTCTGACTAAGGTACACATTTCTGAAAGCATTTTCTCATCACATAATGCGTTTTGTATCTTATTTTCACTTTTTTGCACACTTGTTCATTTTTATGCACACTTTGCCTTCACATATGCATTTTTGTAAACATTGGTTGGTTGGCAAACTGCATTGCAAAGTTCAAATCAGTGTGAATTTCAAATGATGGCCGGGCTTCAGTTCCCATATTGCTTTGGAAAGTGTGGCTTGAAATGTGGACTGAATCAAAATTCTTGCTCATCCCTAGCTGTTTGGTCAATTCTGCCATCTCCCTGGACATTTCAATAGTCACTGCCATATAGATGAGACTTGCAGATTTTGCTACGTATGCACCCGTACAATTTTTGCCACTCTTAACACTGTTTAGGATTTCAGGTTTTCAGGAATATCAGCATCTGAGTAAGCCTCAGTGTGCAGCCCATCATTTCCATTATAATATGTAGCATTAACCTCTAAAAACCATAAGCCTCCTGATACTTCCACTACATGTGCTAAATGAGCTTTTACAGCTGAACCCTTTCAAAATTTGAAGTGTGTGCTTGAGCAGGTTTTATTAAGCCTAGCTGGTGCTGAATGCCAGCATAGTAACAATTTATTCTTAGCGTCCCTTATTGATAAATGCAAGGATCATTTTTTCACTGATTGCCAAATCACAGTCCATTTTTGCTCAGAGATACTAAAAGCCAACTGTCTTTTCCATCACAGAACCTCTCTTACATAGCGCCATCAATTTGCCAATAGGTCCTTTCCCATTTTATTCATTATCAACTTTTCCCAATATGACAGCTGTTTTAGGCTGTGTATACACTAACCCATTTGAAGCACAAAAATGTAATTTTTCTCAATCTGGAATTGTTCATGGTGATTTCAATCTAGATTGATTCCAGATCCTGCCATCCACAAGGGTGGGTGTGGTTACTTTATGCATTTGAAAACCCTCCCCTTCACTAGGTCACCCATGACTCTTTCTCCCTGCACCTGCTCCAGGTGAATGAAGAAGGAAGCAGTGGTTGCAGTCTTGGTATATGCCCACCCAAAACATCATTGGACAGGTATAGATACAGCCCCCATTGCTGGGACCACCTACAGATATTTTCATCTTCCTTCAAATAGACTCACAGTGGGGTAATGCAGAATCAATCTGCAATGAGCTTTTAGTTTTGGAATGAAACCAGTTTCTGAAGAAATGCTTTTCATGGGGCCAAAAAAAAAGCAATAGATCTAGATTAAGATCTCGCAAACTGTGGTCCATGAGCTTCATTCGGGTGGTTCACAGTATGTCTATGGATTTGTGATTAAAGGTGGGAATTGGACCATCCATTACAATGAATATTCATATTGATTTTTAATTGAATTTTTATTGCTGCTTGTATTTCTTATAGTGTATTTCAGTTTGAATTCTATGAAATTACAATTGCAAAATTAGGCATAACAGCCATTAAGGGGCCCACCAAGTGGTCTGTGAGAAAAAAAGTTTGGGAACCACTGATTTAGATTGTGTGTAGAATATGTAGGGGGAAAACCAAGTTATCTCAATTGATTCTATCTATTTATTTATTTCAGATATTTCTATCCCACCCTTCTACCCTACAGCAGGGCACTCAGGGAGGCTCACAATGAAATCGTACATAGTAAAACACACACAAACACAAGAAAAAACATTAAAATAGATAAAAATACATAAAGTACAGTTAAGAAATCTAGCAAAGTGATATTAAAAGGGGACTAAAGAGATTAAACTGAATAAAGGAGGGGATAAAATCAGTTTCAGGCTATTATTTCAATCCCTCCCAAAGGGTCTCTGGAACAAGATGGTTCTAGAATAGAATGTCACATGTACGCAGCCTTACTGTACATATAGGGCCCAAAATTTCAGACAGAAGATCCCTGCTTTGGCAATCTAACAGCACACAACTCCCACTTTCAAGCATCTTGAAGAGGCAAAAGGCTGCGACAGAAGAAAAGCCTCTGGTGACAGATTCTGCACTTGATTCCTCGTAGCTCAGTTATACCAGTGTGCTGTGTGACTTTCCCTCCTCTGATCTCTGCCTCTAGTCTCCTGTTGCAGGACAGCTGGATACCTTCAGAAGAACTCCCCCTCCCTGTCTCCTCCAACCCCCTCCCCAAACAACACCCTTGGTTTTCAAGGACTTGGCTCTCACCCCAAGTTTGCAAAGAAGTGGGTGCAAAACTAAAATGCTCCTTTGTGGCTTCTCCTGTAGGACACTTCAAAGTCTGCCTGTGTGTGATTGAGCATCTACGATGCAGCTGCTGCCCTGGACAAGTAAGACGATGCAGAAAAACAATGAAATGAAAGGAGTTTGTGTGTCTGTGTGTGTGTGTCTGTGTGAACGGAGCAACGACTCTTAGCAAAGGCAACACAATAAAGATCCCCAAATGGCTTGGCTCCTTATTTGAACCTTCAGTGGGGTTGTTAATTCGCTATTCGCTTCCTAGCCTAGAAGGGAAAGTATGTTATACCCCAGGGCCAGAACTGATGAATGGAGCCATAAATCAAGCAATTTATAAGACCAGCAATTAGGAAACAAGCAGACAGAATGGAGATCTCTCTCTCCCCCTCTCCGTCTCCCTCTCAGTGATGAAGGCAATGACACCACTGGCTCTAGCACATTTCCTGCTCTGGTTCTTTGTCCTTCCTCAACAGATACTTTTCAACAGTTTGGGGGCAGGGGACAGTGAATGCATGTGCCACCACAGGTGCAAGAAAAGGTTGTCAGAACTGTCAATTCAGATTTTAGGAAAGATTCCAACATTGCCATTCATTTTCCTCGACCTGCCCACTGGAATGTGCACTGATGCTTTGCCATTCCTAAAACTATCTATGGGTCATCCACTAGAGGCTTAGGGTAGGGATGCCAGAGAATTCCATTGGAAATGGGAATGGAAATGGCCATAGTTTGCATGTCCTTCCGAGGTCAGGAACAAGCAGATAAGAGCAGTATTAGCTACGGTTGTTTTCAGTCCATGAACATTACACTAATTATCTTGTTATCTGCATTGTTTTTGATGTTTTCCTTATGTTGAAATGCACTGAAGTTAATTATGGAATTAACTACATTAGTATCTACATAACTATCTAGCAGATAGCAAAACAAATACCGTAGGTTTTAGCAGAAACCGAACTGTAGCAGAACAGAAATAGCATTGGTTGTGACAAACAAATCACTGTCTACTTACATCCCTAGCTCAGGGCCAATGAAAAGGTAGTGGCCCTGGTCAGATGCTGGCCAGAGTGGAGTCATAAGCAGCCATCAAGTGGGAGCGATCAGAGACAGAAAGAACTTATCTCCCCCCAGGACAAGTTTCAGCCATTCCTGTGGAGGAGATCCAATGCACAGTTTGTGTGGGTGGGTCACTCCAATCTCCACAGCAGGAGTGCCCATCTAGTGGCATTAGGGTCGCTCTAATACACTAGTGCTGGTCTGAATCAGTATATGGCAGCTTCCTATGTCCTACGTCCTCATGTTCATATCCCAAGCAGAGGTATAGTGGGCCAGGGTCTCAGGGGATCTTTAGACCCTTTACTTTTTTGGAAGCATCATTACTACTGTCTCACTGCAGCATCAACAAGACACATTGTTCCTTGTTATCAATCTGAGGCCACATCCGCATGAAACATTTAAAGCACTGTGATACCACTTTAACAGTCGTGCCTTCCCCCAAAGGATCCTGGGAAGTGTAGTTTGTTAAGGGTGTTGAGAGTTGTTAGGAGACCCTTCCCCTCACAGAGCTACAGTTCTCAGAGTGGTTTAACAATCAATCCGTCTTCCTAGGGAACTCTGGGAATTGTAGCTCTGGGAGAGGAATAGGGGTCTCCTAACAATTATCAGCATCCTTAACAAACAATAGTCCCCAGAGTTCTTTGAGGGAAGCCCTGATTTTTTAAAGTGGTATAATACTGCTTTAAATGTATAGGGCAGATGGGGCCTGAAATGCTTTAGGTTGTTTTTTTTAAAGCCCTGCTCAGCACCTGGTATACCCTGAGCAACTTGATCAGAGATATGGCTGGATGTGTATGACTGTTTTCCTATCCTCCAACAGTGGCTAACATGTACAGCATATGCACTTCAAAAAGGTTTGCTAGGCTATGAAACCTAACATTCATATAGCACACAGGAAGGGCATAGTTCAGCCAATGTTAAGCACTTTTAAAATGCCATCGATTTTAGTGGGAGACTGAAAACAAATCCTTAATTTTTTCCATTGAAATCAGAGGGTCTTGCGGCTCAATATTTACTCAGAAGTAAATGCAATTGAATTCAAATGGGACTTACTGCCAGGTTAGGTGTGTACAAGATTTCAACCTTAAGTGCTTAACTTTGGCTGGATGATCCAATGATCTTCAATGATAATTATTTCCATCACTATATTATTTCCCTCTAAGATAGGTGCATGCTTTTTCTCTCTCTGTTTTTTTACTTTGCTAGAAATATAACAATAATATCAGTACTGTTTATTGTTAAACAAGATGAACTTACATAGAAAAATATAATTTGTGAGGAAGTTACCATTTTAATTTTGTACTGATGTAAATATGTTTGTAAATTTATTATAATTATGTAAATACGTTGTGCTGATGTAAATATGTTTGTAAATTTATTATAACTTTTGAAAAAACAACAGGCTAAAAGAAGAGATTGCCTTCGTGACTTGACAGCTGATCACGACAGGCATCAGAAATGTGTCCAGATGTTCATGAGACCAGTTCCCAAATCCAAAAGGTCAATTGATGGTGACTTCACTATTCACTGCTCAGGATGAGGAAGGAATACATTCCTAATCTGCACTTCCTTACCACACTTCCCAAACCAAAGCCCAAGCTAAACTGCAGGTATAAATTCACCCTTCTCTGAACTTTGCAATACAGGTCTAAAACCAAAAAAGCATCGTATTAGGCAAAATTGCTTGCAAAAATGTGTGCAGTAGGAGAAATATGCATAAAAAACATGTATGAATGCTGGTGCAGAGTTGCTGTTTTTAATTAAAAAATCACAGACGGGTGCAGAAATGGGATGAACTGAATGTAAGAGTGGGGAAATGAGAAAAGGGGAGAAATCAAAACTGACAGATTCATCTATCCTTAGTTATCACCGCAGAAAGCCGTCAGGCAAACCATACTTTCAGGAAAATATAGGAGAATCTGGAATCTTGCATTTCCGCTTCGCCCTATGAAGGGGACAACACAACAGCTGTTCCTGTCAAATGAAATAAATTACCTGGGAAATTAACAGCACCTGGAGAGAAAAATTCAGCAAACAGTGCAAGACTAACAAAACTCAAAATTTTCTGGAGTAAAAGCAAAAATATGGCATCCAAATTTCCAGCTTGGCACATTTGACCCTTAACCATTCTAAATTTTACTTATTTAAAACCTTTTAGGTTGTACCCTGGTTTCTCTTCGGATCACAAAACAACCTTTTTAGGTCGCTTTTTCCAAAGCTGCTTTTGAAAGTGATTAAAACATTTCAACCCTCTCCCCCAAATAATACAAGCAGTGAACTAAGAGAGTCAATCAGCTGATAAAATTCCTAGCCAGACAAACCAAAAGACAGCTTTTAAAAAATGCTCCACAGCCCTTTCTGAAAGCAAGTAAGAAGATATATATTCTGTTCCTTGGAGAGAAGGTTGTCCTGCAGCCATGGAGCCGCCACTGTAAAGGCCCTGCTTCTAGCAGCTAGAGATCTACTTTCCTGCATGGATAAAATGCAAAGCTGAATTAAATCTGAGGAACGTAGGAAGCTACCTTATACCAGGTCAGACTGTTTGTCCATATGTTGCCCAGTATTGTCTGCTGTGACTGGCAGCAGCTTTTTGGGATCTTGGCAGAGAAGAATCCTTCCCATTAATTACTACTTGATCCTCTTTACTGCAGGTGCCAGGGAGTGAAGCTGCGATCTTGTACATGCAAACCATGTGCTTTACCAGTGAGCTATAGTCCATGTGGGGGCTGAAACAGAAAGACATGGTTTCTAAGGCATGTAGGTCTCAGGCAATCATTTCATCTTCCCCTTTTATTGTATATAATTTTTATTAACTTTTTTGGATACAAAATTACACATCGATTATAGCCTCCAAACATGAGTACTGCTTGACATAAAAAGAAAATTATATAGCCAGAACGAAATTCTCCCCTCCCATTTGCTGCAGAATATTGAATTTAAAGCTCATATATAATAGAGATCAGAAATTTCTTAAGATAAAGTTAGAAAACAAATATAGGATGCATACATATATCAATATGAGTTTTTAAAGCACATATCATTGTCTTTCTATCAACTTACAAATATTAAAACAAAAAAGATAAAATTAACTCACATACAGTTTTAGGCGTTCCAGATTTGGGCATAATGTGGTGGAGACTCTCTACCATGTTCTTTTTGTTTTACATAGACTATAAATTGATACCAAGTTTCATAGAAATTTTCTTGGTGATACCTTGAGATACTCTCAATTTAATTGTTAATTTTTCCATGAAAGCAAGGTACCATGTTTTCCTATACCAAAAATCTACTGTAGTTCCTTGTAATGTTTTCCAGTGTGTAGCTATAGTAATTCTGGCGGCCATCAGTAAGTGACCTAATAGAGTTTTGTAGATTATACCTTTGTTTGCTCCTTCAAATAGATTCAGCACCACCGATTGTCTATTTGTTTGGAGATGATTATTTCAATTTCATTCAATATTAAAGTCCAAAATTTTTGAACTCCCACCACATGTGGTGGTAAGTTCCAGCCATTGCACATCCTCTTCAACATCTGGGGGAGTGTATCCGATTAATTGGAGATAGATGTATTGGTGTTAAACACCATCTGTGAGCTATTTTTAACATGGTTTCTCTTATTTGGTTGGAAGACGTTTTCACTAGAGGTTTATTCCAAAGCTTTTCCCATTCTTCCTTCTTGACTTCTACTCCCCAATCACCTTTCCATACTCTCTTTAATCCAGGTAAGTTCTCTCCTTTATCTAATAAAAATCAATAATTTTTTGACACAATACCCCTATCCCTGTCTCTTGCTGCCAATATAATATTTTCAAAGAGGGATAAACTTGCCCTTCCTGATTCTTTAATGTTGGGACGGTGGATAAAGTCTGCTAACTGTCTCCAGTGTAACCACTGAAGTATTTGTCCCTCCAATGCTGTTGTAAAGGCCTGTTGTGTAATTGGGAACCATTAACATAAAAATCACGAAGACGATAAAACCCCTTCTCTCTCCACTGCTGCCAATGTATCTATTGCTATTATAAAATTCTGGGTGAAAAAAGAGTGGTGTCATAGGTGATACCTTAGATAAAAGATGTTTTCCCCAACCTTGCCAGCTTTGTAGTAAAGTATTGGTGAATGGATTTTCTTTTAATTGTAACAAAGCTTTTGAGGGTTTTCTAAAGAGTATTACCCCTAATGGAATACCTTTCACTAAAATATTTTCTAGTTGAACCCATCTTTTTATTTTACTATCCAATAGTTTAAAAATAAGATGATGTAATTGATTGGCATCAAAATTGTGTTTTAAGTGTGGAATTCCCCATCCCCCCTTTTTGGATTGTAGGTATAATAGTTTTTTTTTCTATTCTGGGTAATTTTTTATTAAAAATAAATTGTTCAGTTTCTTTTTGCCAAATCTTTAATTGTTTTTCCAAGATGTGAACAGGGAGTGCATGAAATAAAAATGTTAACTTAGGTAACAATGTCATTTTCATTGTGGAGATCCTTGCTGATAGTGAAAGTTGCAACCTGGCCCACTTATTCATATCAGCTTTTAATGCATATCAAATTGGTCCGTAGTTAGCCATAAATAGTTTATTAAGGTTCTTCAGCTTCTAACACTGTGTCATGGAAGACTTACACAACACACCAGTCAAAGAGCTGTAGAAGAAGCTGATTGGCCACTGTGTGCACAGGTTGGTGGACTACATGGGCCACTGGCCTGATCCAGCAGACTGTTCTTATATTCTTAAGAACTTTATTATCACTCTCAAACAAGAACAGCAACAAGAAGCTCCTGACTCCACACAGAGAAGTCCAGTGCCACCTGGTGATTAAACTATGTAATGACTATATCCACACCGGAAGGAAATGAATGGTCATGTATATTGCACCTCTTTCAGAGGGAGCTGCCCCCCCCTCCGAGAAACAAGGTGGCATTTCTAGGACCTGCACGATTTGAGCCTTTGTCTCTCTCATTGTTTGTGCAGCGAGCAACTGTAGCTATTGAAGACAACAACGGAATGGATAAAGAATCAAGGACAAAACCCGGAGAGGGGACTGTAGGTCAGTGGCAAAGCACATGTTTTGCATGCACAAGGCCCTGGGTTCAATCCCTGCCATCTCTGGGCAAAGCTAGGAAAGACCCTTGCCTACCAATCCATGTAGGCAATACCTCCTCTGATGCCCTTGCTCTGAGGAAGGGCCTCTCTCAGAGTAAGGCATTGGGGGGAGCCCCTGTGCTGGGGCAGCTTAGCTTTAGACCAGGCTGAGGAATCTTTCTCAGCTTGAGGGCCACATTTTCTTCTGGGCAACCTCCCAGGGGGCCACATGCAGAAAGGGCCAAAGGCAAAAATGGGCAGAGCAGTCAACTGGCATGTAGGGTAGCGTCTACACATACTCACACACACCTCTCTGTCCTCCATCCAGGCAAGCAAGAGACATGGCTGGAGATCAAGGATGCATGCTAGCCAGGCAAAAACACTCGAGGAAGGTGCAAAGCAGGACTGGTGAGGGGTGTGGCCTAAGCATAGCTTGGAAAAGTTACTTTTTTAAAACTACAACTCCCATTAACCCCAGCCAGCATGACCACTGGATTGGCCTGATGGGAGTTGTAGTTCAAAAAAGTAACTTTTCCAAGCTCTGGGCCTGTTCTGAGGACTAGACAAAGAGGACTGGAGGGCTGCCTTGAGCCCCTGGCCCTGAGGTTCCTTATCTCTGCTTTGGATACTCCTTGCTGCCGTAGCAAAACATCCCACAGTGCTCCTATGGGGCTCTCCCAGGCCATTTCACCCCAGTGAGGCCAATGTCTATCACAGGAAGGAGGCTATGTACATAGGGCCCTTCCTCAGAGTGAGGCATTGTGCTGCAAGAGCCTGCAGGCTCACCTGTGTTGCTGCCACTGCCTCAGCAGAAAATCCCCCAAGGATGGATCCACCTTAGGCAGCTGGATGTTGGTTCTACTAGCTGAGAGCCCAGGGAGTCCCAGCTTCTGCAATCATATTTGCCTTACTGTGCCTTTGTTTTCTACTCTTGTGCTGTAGCTCTCGAGAATACCAAATGTCTTTGGGAAAGATGCCTAGGCGGGCATGCCAACTTTCTCTCATGCAATCTGGCATTTCCTCAGAATGTGAGAGCCTTGGAAAGATTAGTGCTTTGCAATCAACCATATGTTCAATATCAGTTTCTCTCCCAGTGCCAAGACATGCCTGCAAGGAAAGAAAGCCGGGAGGGGGGGCATTTAAAACAAAAGCCAACAACAACCAATGATGATGGTGAAGATGTGGTGGCAATGTAGCCCTTGAGCAGCTTTTTTTTGTTACCTGGTCACAATATGCAACTAGGGGGCGCCATAGAGGCCTCTGTTGCCAGGCAGATGAAAGGGAGAGACGCATAGTTAATCATGAACGGAACCGTGTGGGTGGACATGGAAGGACAGTGCAGCTGAAAACTACAAAAAGCTACCATCTTGGTGAGCATGGCGCAAGCGGGGCAGTTTTTCTTCCTGGACCTCCATGTTCAGAGGTGGAATATTAGCCGCCGGGTGGGGAGCACCAAGGGGAGAACTTCCTGACCACATCTGGTTGGCCATTGTGGGAAACCGGATGCTGGCCAGGTGTCAGGACTGGGCTACGGGCGGCAGTCTGAGGTGAGCCAGGAGCCATGGGACAAGCCAGGAGCCAGGACCAAAGAGTCAGAACCAAAGGACAAACCCAGAGGCAGGGTTGAAAAGCAAGTCAGGCACAAAAATGCAACTCAGAATACACAAACATGCCAGAACTTGGGATGGCCAAGCAAGGCTCCGCTGGAACAGGAAGCCCTTGTATACTCCTTCCTGTCTAGGTGGATCCAAAGGCCAGGCGGAGTAGGCAGGCACTCCAGGGCCTGAGAGTCCTTCACTAAGGCTGCTGCCTGCAGTTCAGAGGCTCACCACATGGGGCAGCAGCACAAAGATCCCCACAGCTCCTGACAATTAGATGGACTGCTGGTGGGATGCAGGTGGGCCCTTCTTAAGTGCTTGCGTTCTTAAGCTCCGCTTCCTCTAGATTCCAGTACCAGCCGTGTACAAGCCTAGTGGGTATAGTAAAGGAAGAAGACATTGCAGTGCTACGGAACTGCTTCGAGGAGACGTTGTCATTGGTTCAAACGACTAAGGAGAAGATGAAAGAGGAGTCAGAAGGGGAAATTAAATGACTACTTAATCGGAAGGAAAGGAGTTGCAACAGGAAAAAGCCTAGTAAGCCTATCCCATTGGAGCTTAAAACAATTACGGGAATGTTCACCACACCATGGGTGGGGGACACCCAGCCAGGGACAGAAGATGGCCAATGGGGGAGAGAAGCCAGCTCGTGATGCCTGACACAAGGACACAAGGATGAGTCAAGTGATGCTCCACAGCCTGGAGCAGTAAGAGGAAAAGGGCCCAATTTCAGCTAGTACCACCCCTGAATTGAATGGCAGGCGTTTACTACTGTGGATTGATTGATAATGATGATTTATTTTATGATAGAGTGGTGGGATTTTTTTTAAACCCTCTCTTCACCCATATCCCCATGCATTTATCAGACCAAAATTATGGTATGTAGAACCGATGGCACGTTTAACACCTCACATATTAAAGGTCAAGTTGCTGGAATCCTTTTCTTCAGTTTGGCATGAATTTATTTCTTAGGTGAATGACATAAATACAGGAATGCAAGTCCCAACACAATATAAACGAGCCGGGAACACATAGTTAAAACTTATAATGTGCTATTTGCTGAGGGCTGTCTTTCTTTGCCCTTGGATCTTCCCTGCACACACTCTATTATATGACTTTGATCCAAGCTCCTTTTCTGGAATTTATATCTGCAAGAGGAAAAAAAAGACATACTGGGCTCTTCTAGATGCCTTGTTTCTTGAGCATCTATCCTGATTTGCTTGTACAAAGCTTATGCAGGGGTTATACCATGTCTGCTCTTTATTCTGCATTCACTCTGATTTGTTTGCAGGGATTCCTGTGACAATGGGTATTCATCCCAATTTGCTTATGTTGTATTTATATGTCTTCCCATTAATTATTCATTCATCCCACACCTTTCAATGGATTTCCCCATCATTGTAAGTGTACTCATGTTTTATCAACTGTTGCTTTTGGGGGTTGTTCTTAATGTCAGTTATTTTTTTAAAAAAATCCTCCCCCCCCCCAAGACAAGAATGGTGCATTGGAAAATAATTTCATGCAACCCTTCCCAGCTCTACCTAAACACCAAATCCAAACGTAATTGACATAAGCAAATCATGTATAAGGCTGGAAGTTGTAGACTCAGTTCTCCACATTTCTGCAGCAATTATATATATATATGCACACACACTAGGGATGGGTGAGAATTTCAATTCAGTTCACATTTCAAGCAGAATTTATCAAATTTGCACTGTCTAAAATAATAGGAGAACCAAAACAGAGCCATCCATCGAAATTCACAATGTGTTTATTTGAAGAAATTCTCACTTAAATGGTGGAGAATTTTCATGAGGTTTTTTTAAAAAAAAAAATGCAGATTGTTGCAGAAATGTAGAGGACTGAATTTAACATTAGAAAAGTGAGAAACTGAGAGAATTGTAATTGACAGATGTTTCCATCCCTAATACACACCCACACGTGAAAATTCTTCAGCATTTTAGTGCAAATCTCTCCTAATGTACACATTTTTGCAAACAGTTTATCCTAATATAATGCATTTTGTATGTTATTTTCACTAACATATTCATTTTTATGCACACTGTCCCCTAAATATATACATTTATGTAAATATTGCTTGGAGAACTGCGTTGCAAAATGGGGTAAGTATGAATTTCAAAGGATGGCTATGTTTCGGTTCTCATAGTGTTTCGGAAACTACTGATTTGATACCTTGGGCTTCAAATGACAAATTTGATACCTTGGGCTTCAAATGTGAACTGAATCAAATTTCTCCTCCGTCCTTAGCATTGCCCCACTCCAGACAGAGAGACAGGCTGACTACCTCCCAATCCCCATCTCAAAAAGGGTGTCTCTTATGAGGATAATCTTGCCAGAAATTAGCTCCCTTTAACCCTTGGAGAGAGAAGATATCATTTGGCAGAGGAAACCCTAGAGCAGTGATTCTTAACCTTTTTTGGGTCATGGACCCCTTTGAAAAAATGATGAAAGCTATGGACAGCCTCCTGAGAAAAATGCACATAAATGCGTACACCCAAATGTTGCATACAATTTATTCTATTGTATTGGAAACTTATTCTTTTTGCATCCAGTTCATGGACTTCCTGACGCCCACCTGTGGATAACCTAGGGGTTCATGGACCACAAGTTAAGAATCCCTGGCCTAGAGTGTAGGGAGGAAGGGTATTAAACTACAAGGCCAGAAGTGAGGGAAGGGCCTGGGGAAATGATTTCAAAATGGAATCTTGAAGAAATGCATAAATCAATTAAGAACATGGGGTGATATTCAGTGTGCATCCTACTCAGAGTAGACCCACTGAAAATGGGCATGGCTAACTTAGATTCATTAATTTACAATGGGTCTATTCTGAGTAGACTTAGATGACTACAACCCACATATTCCATATTGATTTTCCATTTGGGAACACAATTTTGGTGGGATCCTTGGCAGATAGACAACATCTTTACAAAGTTTTTCCCCTAGCTTATATGCAAGCAACTGGGTAACGCTCTCTGTCTTTCACACTGATGCTGAGATACCAGGGTTCTTAGGCTTTGGGGCGGGGGAACAGTGTCATTAGATATGCACAGTGTAAGTGATATCATCAGTATCTTCTGCAGACATTGCACCTTTGCCAGGGGCTCCTTTTAAACAGGCTTCCATTATCAAATCCCTAAATCTCAAAGCTATTTTGTAACCGGATCACTATATATATATCTGGGTGGGGGCTTGCAGAAACCTTTTGTCAGCTTTGAAGATCCAGGTTCCTTGTGTGTGTGCGTGTTTCTTCCAGGAACTCCCTGCCCTTGTGGCCACATCTGTGGGAGCAATGTGGTGATGTTAAACATTTTCACACACTGATTGTGCAATTGGCTTAGAAAGGCCATCATACCTACCTGATGGTGTCTGGATCTGAAACACCCTTGGGGCTCTGTAGGGTGCACCTGTGTCCTCCAAGGAACCCCTGGGCATGTTACTAAGTGATGCTGTCTCCTGACAGTATTTTGCTTGCTCCCTGCATGCACAGATTTTGTTCTTGGTTCTAAATGATTGAGATCTGCCATTCTTTTCTAAATAATAATTTGTTTTTGCACACAATTTCTTTTTAATTACCTTTCTGCAATTTATCCAGGCTCTTGAAGACTATTGGGGAGGTGTATTAGCATCATCTTTCAAAGATACCATGAGGGTAAACTTCCAGAGGTGTTGAGCCTCCAGAGTATTAGCTGTGTTAGTCTGTTGCGGGACAAAACATAGTCTTGTTTTCACATAATGAGATCCCAAATGGCACTGAGAATATCCCTGATCCATGCTTTGATACACATGCCCTAAGACCTCCAACATTGTGCAAGGCTGATGATGTTATCAATGCTGCACTGGTGGCCTTTGTGGACGCACACAGTATGGCCTAGCAAAGCCTAGAAACATCCCTGAGTCATGCTAGGCCTCAGCATGCATGCTTCTGGCCAGGGGTGGCCAATGTGATGCCCTTCAGATCTTGTTGGACTACAGGTCCCATCAGCCCCAGCAATCATGGGCAATGACCAGGGATGATGGGGGTTGTAGTCCAACAACATCTGGAAGGCACCAATGTTGACTACCTCTGCTCTAGGCTCTCCATCATGTCAATGGGTTGATCATGTCATTGATCCATCAGTGAAGTGGATGTCTCTGCACTTGGACAAAATCTGTTTCAGAATCTGAAGTAGGTTGCTTGCATCCCTTCTGGATTTTGTCGTTTCCACTGGAGTTTTGTGGAGTCCTGAGTTTCAGCTGGCCTTTTTGGAGCAGGTTCCCAACCATCTACCTGGAAAGACTTTATAACCACCAAGGAACCATTTTGTCTGCCTTGACTGCGGAGCCTAAAAGGATGGTGATGGTGAGGGTCATCAGCTGGAGATAGTAGGAGATCTGGGATACACACTGCCCTAAAACCAAGAAAGGTGATGAGATTTCAGAGATGCTCTGCCATCATGTTGCTCAGTTTTGGAGAGAGATATGCCAATGCAACCTGCCCTGTTTTTAATAGACCAGAACATATTAACTTAATATGCAAAATAATCAGATGTAGTTATAGAAGTTCCTTCTCCCAAGTAACACAAATATGCCTGGGAGGCTGGGCAAAGCTGATGGATGACAAAATAGAAGTGACTCTGAGAGAAGCATCTCTCCTGCTCCCATTGAATCCTAGGGATGGGCCTTCTAGGCATCTGAGTATTTGCATATCCCCTCTGCCCCACTCTTCTGGGTTCATTTGCATGCCCATCAAAGCCATTTGGGGTCAATTTCGCAGCTCTCCAAATCAGAATTATAATTTCTGACTGATTAAATTCAGACTTAGGACAGACTTGAAAAATCCCCTTTTTCCTCTTTAGTGACCGCTTAATGCTCTGCTATGATCTAAAAGGTTTCTCTCTATGATCTGCCAGCTGTGAAAAGCCAAGGCCCTTTATCATTTTTAAGTGGCGGGATGGCTCTTATAGTGGGGGCCCTCTCCACTAGGGAGGCCATGTGACTGCCTTTACAGAGCACAGAGGCGTCTTCTCATTGAAGGGCCAAGTCCAGTCCAGGTTAAAGATAATGAACCCTAAGAAAGGACAGCAGGAGAGGCTTTCATGTTGCCCATCAACAATTTGCATCCTAACAGCAGACTGAGCACAGATCACCAGCTCACAGTCTTCCCCACTGTGGTGAGTGCATTGTATTTCTATTTAAACTGCAGCAATTATTTCTAATGTGTGGTGCAGTGGTTAGAGTATTGGACTGGAACCGGTGAGACTAGGGTTCAAATCCCTATTCAGCCATGAAGCTCACTGGGTGACCTCGGGCCAGTCACTGTCTCAGCCTAACCTACCTCACAGGGCTGTTGTTAAGATCAAAGAAGGGGAGAACCATGTTTGCATGCCACATTGAGCTCCTTGGAGGATAAAGGTGGGATATAAATGAAATAAATAATAACTTTGCACCTATATGTATATAAATTAGCATGTTTTCTGCAAAATCGCTGTCTTTTTGTTGTTGGCGGCAATGAACCCGCAGCCACCCTATTCTCCACACCCAAGGAGTCAGGTTTCTTGGCTTCTGGGGTTATTTGCCAGCAAGTGTGATGGCAAAGGGTGACTGTCCCACAATGGGAACACCAGCAGGGGCTGTGTCATTTGATAGACTGGGTCACAGCTGTGTGGTGCTCCCAGGAGACCCACAGCATCTCAGCAGGCGCTGGTTTCTAACACTGCCTCCTTCTCAAATTATGTAGTGCAGCAGTTTTTTCCCTGGAAAGTGACCTGGATGATAAATGATATTCTCTCCTTCTGGGCAAACTTGTAGGAGAGATAGATGTTGCACGGAATCCCTGTATTTCCCAATGGAATTGGTGTTGCAATGTTTCAAAAACACACTCAGAGATTGGTCTTCGTAGCAGGAGCAAAAACATTAAGGAACAGGTTTGATGGATTCCAGAATGGAGGTTTTGCACTAAAAGCAGATTATATGGCGAAAGCTACAATTCTTAACAGTGCAATTCTAGGCACATTGACTCAGAAATAAGCTCCATTGAGTTCAATGGAATTTACTCCCAGGGAAGCGAATGTACAAGTGGACCCACAATGCCGTTTTAGGGCAGGGCTGGGAACCTGTGGCCCTCCAGATGTTGCTGGACTGCAGCTCCCATCATCCCTGACTATGAGATTCAGTTTGCATTTAAGTCTGAATTTGTTAAATTCTCACTTTCTGAAACAATACAAACATCAAAACAAAGCCATCCTTCAAAATTCATACAGATCTGAATTTTGCGATGTAGTTCTACAACCCAACAATGTTTACAAAAATGCATATATTACAGAAAATGTGTATTAAAATGAATATAAGTGAAAATAACATAAAATGCATTATAAATTGCTTGCAAAAATGTGTACGGTAGTCAAAACTGCAGTCAAAAATGTGTTTATTAGGAGAAATTCACATTAAAATGCTGAAGAATACAGTATATGGAGCAAGATGATCCTTTAAGTATACTGGTCCCAAGTAATGCCTTGAACTTGGCCTGATAACCACTTGGCAGATACAGTAGGGCTCTGCTCATACGGGTTTTTTTTTTTAAAAAAAATAGCAAATTGTTGCAAAATTGTGGAGAATTGAATTTAAAATGAGAAAGGGAAAGAAACAAAACTGACAGATCCATCCCTATCCTTGACCATTGGACATACTGAATGAGGCTGATTTCTTTATTTCTATTTTCAAAAATCATGAACTGCTTGATCAAAAGGTTCTCCAAGCAAAGTACAAATAACAATTATATATAAAACATAGCTAAAATCCTGCAACCAATTAAAATCAAATATACAAAAAAACCCATAGTCATTAAAAATGATGCCTGGAACTGCCTCCAACAACACCTGGGAGAAGGAGTGTGGCTTGAATTCAGTCCTGGATTCAATTCCCAGCATCTCCAGGTACGCAATGGGACTCCTGTCAGAAACTCTGGAGAGCTGCTGCTAGTCATTATAGACCAGGAATGGAGAATCAGTGACCCTCCAGATGTTGCTGGACTACAACCCCTCATCGGCTGTGCTTACCAAGGCTGATCGGAGTTGTAGTCCAACAATATCTGGAAGGCCCCAGATCCCTGATCCCTAACGTAGATAATATTGATCTAGATGGACAAATGGTTTGACTCAGCATAAGGCAGCTTCCTATCTTCCTAAAACCAAGATAAAATGAATTGAACTTTAAAAACAAAGAGAAATCCCTAAATCGTGTGTCTGAATAGGCTTGCCACAACAGAAAATCTTTTTAGCAGGCATCTAAAACAATGTAGTGATGTGCCTCCCTAATGTCAATAGGTAGGGAGTTCCAAAGAACAGGTATTGCCAAACTACAGGAATGACTCCTTGCAAATGCAGAATGGATATGATGTGGCACTTGTAAAAAAAAAAAGAGCAAGTTCCATAGATTAAAGTGATCAGATAGGTATACAGTATATGGAGCAAGATGACTCTTTAAGTATACTGGTCCCAAGTAATGCCTTGAACTTGGCCTGATAACCACTTGGCAGATACAGTAGGGCCCTGCTCATACAGCGGGTTACATTCTGGACCCCCACTGTAAAGCGAAAACCGCTGTAAAGCGGATCCCATTGACTTACATTGACCCAAAATGGCGCCGGGCAGCAAAAAACCGCCATAAAAGCGGAACAAGCGCTGTAAAGCGGGGCCTTTCTACAATTCACAACTGCTGTATTAGCGGAATGCTGTAAAGCGAAGTGCTGTAAAGCGGGGCCCTACTGTAGTGTCGATCTCTGAAACAAGTGGAATTTGTTGACAGCATCTCACTCCTATCAGAGCTCATGCTGCAGCATTCTGCACTAACTGCAGTTTCTAGATCAGTTGCAAAGGAAGCCCCATATCAAGGGCATTGCAGTAATCCAGTCTGGGAGCTGGAGTCCCACAGCATCTGGTGGGCACCACATTGGCTATCCATCTTCCAAGGAATAGGTCCCATTGAACATACGTTGAGACTTGTTGTTATGTGCCTTCAAGTCGATTACTATTTATGGCGACCCTATGAATCAGTGACCTCCAAGAGTATCTGTCATGAACCGCCCTGTTCAGATCTTTCAGCACTATCTCATGTTGCATTTTGGATACTCTGTTCATAGGGTTTTCATGGTAAGAGGTATTCAGAGGTGGTTTACCATTGCCTTCCTCTGAGTTTGGATGCATCTTAGTCTGGTGTCTCAGCTTTGACCATTCCACCGTGGGTGCCCCTGCTAGGAGTCTAGCCTCTTGGTCTAGACTCCTGACGGCTTTGCTCTCAGCTTCTTCCACACTCTCAAACCCCCTCACCACGTTAAGGTGTGCATCCTAAAGGGGGACGTTGAGACTTAGTTTCTGAGTAAACAGGCAGAGGATTAGCTTTATAGGGGTTCTTAAGGCCAAAACAGACATGACACAGTAGACAATCTGTTTTTTTCTTTTAAACTTAATGGAGTTATTCCCGGCCACCCGGGTGATCTCTAACGTGAGTACTATAACACCTGAAATAAACACCATCTCCCCATGGCCATGCTCGACACTGTCGCCTGTCAATCTGAGTCCCCCCCTTACTCAGCGGCGAAGCACAGACAATGGCCCCGATGCAGGCTCTTCCTGAGGCCAACTGACCAAATGTGGCTCTAGCACACTCCAGCCCCAATTCCAGTCTTAGGGGGCCCTCCGCACCTCCTGACCACCGCCCAGGTAGCCAAACATCCTCTACAGTGAATTTAGTTTCATGGAACATAGCCGGCTGGAGGAATAAGATGAACGACCAAGAGTTTATAGATTACCTCCACCACTTTGAAATCATCTGTTTACAAGAGACTTGGCTCCTGGACTCTTTCCCTCTTACCCTACAGGGTTACAAGGTATGGGAAAAACCAGCTAAAAAGACCTGTGCCAGAGGCCGAGGGAGCGGCAGCCTAGCAACCATGGTTATTACAACCATGGACAGCCGCATAGCCACGCCGCCCGGCACACCCCCAGATATCTGTTTGCCACTAATTCTTTCTCTCCCTGGGTTACCCACCATTATTTGCCTCAATGTTTATTTTCCTCCTCAACCCTATTGTCGCGCAGCCCCCATGTGGCTGGAAATGGAAAATTACATTGAAGGCCTGCTAAGCCAATATCCCGAATACCAGCTACTCATCTGCAGAGATTTCAACGCTAGAATGGGCATTTCTGCCCTGGATCCTGGTACCCCCTATTGGCCCCCTAGTACTCACCCAGTGAGGAAATCCTGGGACAAAACTGCAAATAGGAAGGGGCAAGTGCTAGCGCACTGGTTAGTAAATTTCCAATTGCTGTGCCTGAATGGCTCAGCGCTTGATGTCTCAAGGGGCTTCTATACCTACGTCACCGACAAAGGGGCAAGTGTCGTGGACTATGTCCTGGGATCTCCATCCTTGGCCCCATTGGTCAAGGAATTCTCAGTTGACCCTAGAGCAGACAGCAATCACTTCCCGCTCAGGCTAGCCCTTAACAACAACATCTATCCGCCCCCACATATGTCCCTAAATTCCCAAGTGGGCTCTCTTATTGGCCAAACCCATCTTAAGTGGTCAATTACAATTGGGTCTAACATAGCCCAATACCTGTGGTCGCAGCATATGCTAGATATGCGCCTGGCAGCCACGGCCAGCACACAGACCATTTTTGGAATATATGACCAGATCACAGTAGATTTAAAGACCCTCGTAACCACACAAGGCAAAAAAAAAAAGTCAGCTAATCCTAGGACATGGTTTGACGCCGAGTGCAGAACAAAGAAAAAAGAAATCCAGGCCCAAATTAGACAGGTAAAACGCAACCCAATACTCGAGACGGTAGAGTCCCTGATATTAATTAAAAAACAATATAAAGAGCTGCTCAGGGACAAGAAACAAGCCTTCATCGCCAACAACTGGCGTGCCCTTGGCTTAGCCCTTCTTCAAAATATGCTTTTCAACATCTATATGAAGCCGTTGAGTGCGGTCATCAGGAGCTATGGAGTGCCTTGCCACCAGTACGCTGATGACACGCAGCTCTATTTCTCCTTTTCATCCTCTTCAAGTGAGGCTGTCGATGTGCTGAACCGTTGCCTGGCTGCGATAATGGACTGGATGAGAGCTAACAAACTGAGGCTCAATCCAGACAAGACTGAGATGCTGCTGGTGAATGGTTTCCCGGATCGGATGGTGGATATACACCCTGTCCTGGATGGGGTTACACTCCCCCTAAAGGACCGGGTTCGTAGTCTGGGGGTTCTTTTAGATCCTTCCCTGTCACTTGAGGCCCAAGTGGCATCGGTGGCACGGAATGCTTTCTACCAGCTTCGGCTGGTAGCCCAGCTACGTCCCTATCTGAGCAGGGAGGACCTAACATCAGTCGCACATGCTCTGGTAACCTCACGACTGGACTACTGCAATGCGCTCTACGTAGGGCTGCCTTTGAAGACAGTTCGGAAACTACAGCTTGTCCAAAATGCGGCGGCCAGATTAATAACGGGGACCAGGCGGTCGGAACACATAACACCTGTTCTGGCTCGCTTGCACTGGCTGCCAATATGCTTCCGGGCTAGATTCAAAGTGCTGTTTTTGACCTATAAAGCCCTATACGGCACGGGACCACAATACCTATCGGAACGCCTCTCCCGATATGAACCTGCTCATACACTACGCTCCACATCGAAGGCCCTCCTCCGAGTTTAAAAAAAAACTGATGTCGAAATGTGGAGAACAGAACTTAAGATTGGGAAAATGAGAATTTGAAATGGACAGATTTGTCCACCCTTAGCCTCTATGGTCAGGGCTGGCCTAAGACATTGAGGCCAAGTGTTGCAGAGTGTGGGGAGCCAAGGGGGTGCACGTAGTGGTCTTTACAAGTTAGCCATTTGACAGTTCCCTGAAATCGATGCAGCAATATGCACGCTTACTAGGTAATAGGCTTCACCATACTCAACGGGACTTCAGAGTAGACATGCACAGGAGTGTGCTGTGAAATTCAAGAGCACCAGTTCAGTTTAAAAAAAGAAACTAGACTGCAAGCTAGGAATTAGGCCTGTAAGTACCATCATGTGTAAATCACATTCAAGACTGACTTCAAGAGCTGCCCTACGTCAAATGAACAGATTGTGCAAGGCAGCATCTGAAGAAACAGAAAGGCTACAGTAAGTGCAGATACTGAATGACTGGAGGGATGTGTTTTGCTCTGAGAACAACCCTAGCTTCTAATGCAAACAGGCTGCTGAGCTGCACACGCACATGCGCGCGCACGCACACACACACACACCATCACCACCGTTCCTTCCCCCTTACAGCAGGGTAGGTATGGATACACAGAGATATTTATGTGTGCAGGCAGGGAGACGCCAATGGTTCCTGGCGGCTGAACAATAATCTTTTCTTCTCCTCCTGCCGGCACCGCCAAGCCTTCTGTAAACACCTAACCCCAAAAATGTGCCTGTGGATTTGCAACAGCAGGGTCTGTTCTCCGGCTGCCAAGCAACAATGTCACTTTTATGGACTCTTTCGTGAGGGGGAGGGAGGGGGTGGAGAAGAAAGGTGTTCTCTGGGGCCCAATGCAGCTGCACATGGATGCATGATGTGAATAGAAATTGAGAAGGCAACCAGATGCGTGTCTGATGCACATACGACCTCTCCTTGCCCTCCAGGGGTTCACAGATTGTAACATAGGAAGCTTCCTTATACAGAGTCACAGCATTGTCCATCTAGCTCAGTGTTGTCTACAATGACTGGCAGCATCTCCAGGGTTTCAGGCAGGAGTCTCTCCCAGATCTAGCTGGAGATGCCGGGGATTGAGCCTGGGACCTTCTGCATGCAAAGCAGATGCTCAACCCCTGGGCCATGGCCTGATCTTCCTTTCTCTTACCAAGGATGGTTTTGCAAATCCTCCCCTTTCCACTATTACACATTGCCAAAGGATCTTCTCTACCTGACTGTACAGTCTGTTCCTTTACACTGCAAATCTATGGATTTTTAAATCCAAGAGGGTGATGGTCCTTGGGGTTAAAGATATTCTGCCAAAAATATCCTTGTCTTGCAACAGGTGATCCGCATTTCAAAGCACATCTCAGCCAAGCAGTATGTGAAATGGCAGATTGCATGCTGTGTGGCACGTTAGTGCATTGAACATGTATGCTAAAGATATTCACAAACACAGAGACATTTAACTATTCTAATGAGGGTGCTCAACACTCAAAAACGGCAATGCCAGAATCTCACCCAAACTTTCCTAAACTGTGTGGGCATTGACCTGTCTCTGAGAGTCAGACCATTGGTCCATCTAGCTTAGCACTGTCTACACTGACTGGTAGCAGCTCTTCAGGATTTCAGGCAGGGGTCTCTCCCAGCCCTACCTGGAGATATTCTGCTCTACTTTGCTATCTCTGTGGTTGTGGAAGATAACCTCATCCACAGATTGGCACAGTGAATGTGCAAAGAATAAATGTGCATAGGGGAGCAGAAGGAGCACAGCGGCAAGCCTCATCCTCTGATACAAGTGTTTTCACTCATCCATTTGTATGGTCCCTCTGTGCATAGAATCGGTATGCATTATTGCAGTAACGGACTGTGCTATTTGCATGGGTTCTCACAGAGAGACCATACAGATAGGTGAGTGAGCAGGCATGGGCTGGGAGGCAGGGCTTGCTCCCACTCTGCCAGTCTCCTCCCCTACACACATTCACAGTACTGTAGTGTAGTGGCAGGATCCCTTCATGATGGTCATAGCCACACCCCCTCCCCGCTGTTTTTTCCTTCTGGGTTGAGAATGAGATCCTTGTTAATGCCTTCTCCCACAACAACAGATGTCCCTAGGAACCAATAAGGATGAAAGGGGAGAGTGTTAGCTACTGAGAAGAGTCTTCTCAGTGGCTGACTCACCTCCTTTCACTCTGATTGGCTCCAATTAGCAAGAAAGGACAAGGAAGCATGTTGGAAGACTCTTCTTAGTGGCTAACACGCTCCCCTTTCATGCTGATTGGCTCCTAGGATGCTGAAGACAAAGGGACCCTCCTGGGATCCTGCTCCCCAAAAAGGAAAGGTCTGAGACCCCCTGAGACTCTGGATGACTGCACTTCTGCGCATTCATACTACAGGCATTTGTTGTGTAAACAGTATTCACGTGTCCAGCAAAAAGAGAAAAGCTTTTTTCCTTTTTCCATAACAGTAGAACTCGAGGGACTGCAATGAAGCTGAATTGTGGAAGATTCAGGACAGACAAACCAAAGGTCTTCTTCACACAGCACACAGTTACACTGTGGAATTCGGTCTGCAAGATGTAGTCATGGCCACCAACCTGGATGGCTTTAAGAGAGGATTGGACAAATTCATGAAGAATAAGACTGTCAGCGGCTACTAGCCACCATGGCTAAGTTCTTCCTACTCTTTCAAAGGCAGTATGCTTCTGAATACCAGTTGCTGGGAATCACAGGTGGGGAGAGTGCTGTTGCCTTCAGATTCTGCTTTTGGGCTTTCCATGGGCATCTGGTTGGCCTCTGTGAGAACAGAATGCTGGACTAGATAGGCCACTGGCCTGATCCAGAAGGTTCTTCTTATGTTCTTAATTTACATATAACTATGCATGTAATTGACAATGGAATTTCATATAAGTGATTGCATGTTCAGCATCTCAGATTTATCTGGGTTCTGCCACACGTGTACACTTTGGGTCTGAACATACATTTCCTCATGCTTATTACCATTTCTGCATTCATGCACACAGCAACATGAATTGCACACAACATCATGTCTGCACAGGGTTTATGACATGTTCTTATTCCCTTCTCACTTTAGATGCTCCATACAGAATATTGTCTTCCAGAGTGTCCATATCAATTAGAGTTAATTCTTTCACCTGGCATTGTTTATCTGCTCTGAACTCCACAGGGAAACCTGTCAAGAATTCAGAGAGATTCTGAAAGGAAAAAAATTGAACATGAATATCATTTTGTTCCCACATTTTCCTGGGAGATCCATGTGTGCACATTTATTTTTGTGTTTAATTTCTGCTCTGCCTTTTGATCCCCAGTGTGGTTTATAGAAAATATTATTATACACTTATAACGAATGTTTGCCTGAGTGTGCATGTCTCTGAAATTACCAAGGGTCTCTTATTTTACTTGTTCCACAATAATAGACACTCAGCCAGAATATATATCACACATCAAGAAAGATACCACCAGGGCCAAGAGGATGCCAACATGGTTCAACAGCAGAGTCAAGGAAGCTATGAGAGGCCAGAAGGCTTTCTTTAGAAAACATCCAAGTGAGAACAGAAAGGAACGCAAACTTTAGCAAAAGAAATGCAAGCAGACAATAAGGGATTCCAAAAAAAGAATTTGAGGGACACGTTGCTAAAAACATAAGGACCAATAACAAATGATCCTTTCAACCAAGTCACACTCACCTGCCCTACACCTAGCATCATATCTCCAAACTACACCTGAAAGTAAGAGAAGGAACTTGAAGATGAGCTAGACGTCAACCCAGTGTGTGGCAGCTGTGAAGAAAAAGATGAATTCCATTTTAGGGATCATTAGGGAAGCGATTGACATAAAACTGCAAATAGCACATTGCTGTTATATACTTGCGATTCTGTGTACATTTCTGGTCACCTTGCCGCAAAAAGGATATGACAGAATTGAAACAGTTTCAGGAACAGTCAACCAAAATGATCAAGAAGTTTTAGCAACTCCCCTGTGAGGAAAGCTTGCAACATTTGGGGCTTTTACGTTTCGAGGAGGGCAAATGCAGGAGGGGAGGACATCACAGAGCCGTATAAGATTATGCATGGTGTGGAGAAAGTGGGTAGGGATAGGTTTTTCTCCCTTTCAGGCCCTACTAAAACTCAGGGCCATCCAATGAGGCTGAATGTTGGCAGATCCAAGACATAGTACTTCTTCACACAGTGCATGGTGAAACTGTGAAATTCTCTCCCACGAGACAGAGTGACAGCCACCAGTTTGGACGTCTTTAAAGGAGAACTCAACCAATTCTCCTGGGCTCCTGCTGGGAGGAAGGGCGGGATATAAATCAAATAATAAATAAATAAATAAATAATTCATAGAAGATAACTCTTATCAGTGGCTACTAGACAAGATGGCTAGATTCCGTCTCCACTGTCAGAGACAGTCTGCCTCAGAGCACAACTTGCTGGGAATGACAAATGGGGAGAGCACTGCTGCACTCAGTTCCTGCTTGCAGGCTTCCCAGAGGCATCTGGCTGGCCACAGTGAGAACAGGATGCTGGACTAGATGGCCATTGGCCTGATCCAGTCAAGCTCTTCCTTATGTTCTTAACCCTGATGGTTGTGTTCTTCCTCCACTGTCGTAGGCACGATGCTTCTGATTACCAGTTGTGGGAAATGGCAGGAGGAGAGGATGCTTTTATGTTCAGATCCTGCTTGTGAGCTTCTTATCCTACTGTGGCTGGCGGTGGTGAGAACAGGATGCAGGACTAGACGAAACTTTGGCCTGATCCAGTAGGGCTATTCTTATGTCCTTCCATTGTTACAAGTTTCTTTTATAAAGGAGAAAAGATTCACCTGTATTGTACAGATTTGCCGTCTCCTGCGCTGCATGCATTGCAGCCTCCCCCAACCTGGTGCCCCCCATATGTTTCAGTCTACAACCTCCCCATCATCCCTGACCATTGGTTATGATGCCTGGCTGATGGAAGTGGTAGCCCAATTGGAGGGCGCCAGGTTGGGCAAAGACTTGTGTATTGTGTTCACATTGCTCTGTAAACACAATTCTATACATCGGAGGAAAAGCCACTGTGGCTTGGGTCTTAATCCCCATGGGCTTTCCTCCATAATCACATGCACAGTCACTGACACCCAGATCTCTGATGGAAGACGGGGATTTTGCAGAAGAAGCCAGCCCAGTAAATGAGACAGGGAGCTTGAGTTTGGGCTCTTGCTACTGTGCCAGCTTCAGTGCTTTGCGTAATGTGGTTCAGCTAACTTTTTAATCTCGGTAATACCTGTTGTGTTTCACAAATTGAATACAGCTCTACTTTAAAGCCTTGGCAGGGGGATTTTTTTCTGCCTTCTGTCTCTTGCGCATTTAGCCCAAAAGCTAAATAGCTTTGCGTGAGGATTAATTCATTCCCCCTGTTTTACTCCGGCAATCCTGTAACCCGAGAAACAGCAAGACCTTCCTACTTCTGGCCAAGAAGAAATCCAATTAAGCAGCCATTCCTGATCTTTGTCTAAACGAAAATCAGCACGTAGAAATTCAGTCAGTCATTTGAGCTACAGACATCGCATTTTGTCTGAATAAAGAGCCTATGTAGGTTGAAAGCTTGCATGACATCTTTTACATTGCTTGCTTGCTCCAGTCACAATGGTCATAAGGCACTAGGAAGCTGGCTCATGCTGAGTCAGACCATTGATCCATTTAGTTCAGCATTGCCTACACTGAGAGTACTCTTGCGCTCATGTCCTGCTTGCCAGCTTCCCATAGGCATATGGTCGGCCATTGTGCGAACAGGATGCTGAACTAGATGGGCATTGGCCCCGTCCAGTAAGGCTGTTCTTACATTCTTTTGACTGGCAGTGGCTTTCTGAGGTTCCATTTAGGAAAAAGAGGAAGGCCAAACAAGAGATGAATTGATTCCATAAAGGAAACCACACCTGAACTTACAAGATCTGAACAGGGTTGTTCATGAAAGATTCTCTTGGAGTTCGCTGATTCATAGGGTCGCCATAAGTCGCAATCGACTTGAAGGCACATAACAACAACACAGCCCTACCTGGAGATGCCAGGGATTGAACTTTTGCATGCCAAGCGTGTGATCTACAACTGAGTTATATGCTTTCTCACCAGATTTAAACCTTTTCTAGGTGGGTCTTCAGCAGGGTCATCAACATCAGGCAGGAAAAGGGTATGTAAGAACAAATTTTGCTGGGGTGTTTGTGGGTGGAGTGGGGTGGAGAGGGTCAGAATAGCAGGGGACACACTGTAGATCATGGCTACAACCAGAGCTTGGAAAAGTTACTTTTTTGAACTACAACTCCCATCAGCCCAATCCAGTGGCCATGCTTTAAAAAGTAACTTTTCCAAGCTCTGGCTACAACCTGTTATGGATCCCTGGCACAATCAAATGCATCATTTCCATCAGAACACAAATGCTGGCAAAGCATTAAACACAAACCTTGTGCAAATCCCTCACTGGGTAGGCGAGGTCATTATTCTACTAAAAGTGTAAGGATGGCTCATGGGAAGAACAGGAGAACATATTTTATCTCCTCATGTGCAAACCTGTAGAGCGTGGGAAACCCGCGGTACATTTGTCATCTAACAGATCAATCCAGCAAGCCAAGAGGGAAAAGCACAGAAGCATTCATCTCTTGGAATAGATCATGCTCTCCTGGCAGATGCCTGCCTGTAATTATTTAATTTAAATATGTTTAATTAACTGCAAAATATATAATTAATAAATATATTCCTCTCTCTTTCTCTCTCTCTGCCTCCCTCTAAATTAAATTTTGCTGCAAAGGTCTGATTGCAGAAATAAATCTCTGCTTTGCTCAATGTCAGTACACAAGAGAGAAAGAGTGTGTGTGCGTGTGCACATGCGCGTGTGCACATGCAAAGTGTATACTGTTGGTTTCTGCAATGGGAAGCTGATTTTTCATACAGGAATTATATTTTCCTCTAGGTTGAGGCTAGATTCCATAAGAACTCTTGATGGTGATGCTTCTTGATTGGCCCCATAGTAGATGTAGGAATGGATGAATCTGTCAGTTTCAGTTTCTCATTTTTCCAATTTTAAGTTCAGTTCTCTGCATTTACACATCACTTTGCGATTTTTGTAAAAAGTTCTCATGCAAATGCATCAGCATTTTAGTGCAAATTTCTCCTATTACACACATCTTTGTATGCATTTTTGCCTGATGCACATTTTTTGCAAAGCTATTTTGATTTTTCATGGTGTAAGATATTTTTGTATGTTATTTGTATGCACACTTTACCCCAGTATATGTATTTTTGTATACTTTACTTGGCTGGAACTTCAAAATTCAGAGCAATGCAAATTTTGAAGGATGGCTGCATTTCAGTTCATGCATTGTTTCTGAAAGTTCAGATTTGTTAGGCTTGCCTTTAAATGTGAACTGAATCTAATTTCTCCTCCATCCCTATCTAGAAGACACACTGAAATCAACTTAAGTCCCATGGATTTCAATAAATCTAAGCATATCTAAGTCTGGTTCGAATCATAACCTGGATATAACCCTTGCAACTGGGGAAAGGTCTGCTTCCTATAATACAATTTCTAATTTTAGTGCATTTCTTCCACAGGTCACTTCTGCAATGACAATTGCACAGGGCTCCCAGATTGCAACTGGAATGGATGACTCCTACTATTTTCAGCCTGTGCCAATTTCACAGTTTATGTGTTCATAAGTCTGCTTTGTCCCATTTCCACATCAGCCAGCATTTTTAAAAAGATATAAAAAATCCTTCTTTAAGTGTACTTTTGTGCACACTCCAATCTCCAAGCAATGTGAGAATTCCAGGGGTTCCAGCACTTACCCAGGGCTTGGATTCCTTGGAAGGAAGGTCAGGGTAATACAAATTACATTGGTTTGCTTAAAAGCCAACTGGACTGAACAAAATCCTCAAGCATCGCTCACTGCAATCCAGAGGTACTCTGTCTATTATTAATTACATCTCCTGCTAGATTGGGAGCAGCCACAAGTTATACTATCCATTTCTTCTCTCTCCCTCTCCCTCTCCTCCCTAGTCCTTTTATCATACCCATTCCCTGTCCACTCTCTCAAGCAGGATTCCAGGTGTGCAACACAGCAGGTGTGGAGCGGAGCAAGCATGGGACAGGATTTCCAGGGAAATCAGCAGAAGACAGTTCCAGCAGCTGAGCCTCCCAATTCAGCAGCTGACTTAGAAGGCTTCCAGACGACCTATTTATTGAGCGCTCATCCTGATTGGTTTGCAGGGAGGTTAAATGATGTTGTGTCAAAGCAAGTATTTTTCCACACTGTCCAGTGCATTTTCCCATCACTTCCCTTATAACCGATTTTTGGGGGAGCAGATTTGTTGTGCAGTACCTCCCAATCAACTGCAATTGCTCAACATGAGCCTTGCCGGTATGTCCTTGAATCCCACCCCAAAATAGCGACATTCAGGAAGCACCCTTAAAGGAGGGGAGAGGAGAATCTCCAGGGGGCAACCTCACTACCTTACAGAGGTAACAGAAAAAGATTTACACACAGTGGTTTGCCAAGATGCTAACAGACTGTCACCTTTTCTGAATCAGATTCATGACGAGCACTTTCCATCTCCCCATTTGACTTGTGTGAGATTATTCCTGCACACACTCAAATTGAAATACGGAAAGGAATCCATTCTCTACACTGTGGAGTAAATCCCCCATCAGGTTTGGGCTGTTGTTGATGATGGTGGTGGTGATTTTAATACCCTGATTCTAACAGCAGCTTCTCATGCAAGGTTTCTGTACTCGAGAATGTGAACACAGTTGTTCGCCATCTCTGTTGTGAAAAACTCAGGCATGGAAAATGTTCTGACACAGGGATGGAGGGATCTGTTCAGTTTGGTTCTCTCCGTTTCTCATTTTCCAATCTTAAATTTGGTTCTCCACATCTCTGCAGCAATTTGAGGATTTTTTTTAAAAAAATCCTCATGAAAAGTGTCTAGCATTTTAGTGCCAATTTCTCACAAGAAACATATTTTGTAGGCAGTTTTGACTAATGTACACATTTTGCTAGTAATTTCTCCTGATACAATGTATTTTTATGTTGTTTTCAATAATATATTCATTTGTATGCACACTTTTACCTAATACATGTGCTTTTGTAAATGTTGCTTGGCTTGGTTGGAGAACTGCATCACAAAATTCAGAAAGTGCACATGTCGAAGGATGGCTTTGTTTCAGCTTTCATATTGTTTTGGAAAGTGAGTTGACAGATTCAACTTTAAATGCAAACTGGATAGAATTTCTCTCCCATCCCTAGTTCTGACATGTCTCTTTAAAATGCTTAGAGGTAGGGCTGTGTGTGTGTGGCAGTTTCAGTTACGGGAAGTCAGAGTTTTTGTGGAGGCCTTATTACCACAATCCTTTTGCAGTTTCTCCAAGCCAGAGGGCTGTGGATTCTTTCCAAGAACCTAACAGTTGGATCTGCCTTAGCTCCTTGTATAACTTGATATAATTTGCATGCAAACAATCATATGCAATCTACAATCTCTCTGACTTATGAGTACATATAAACATGGGCTCCTACTGTGAGGGGCAGGATATAAATTATTATTATTATTATTATTAATTATTTGATTTATATCCCACCCTTCCTCCCAGCAGGAGCCCAGGGCGGCGATGATTATGATGATGATGAAGATGATACCCATGTAGGAGATACATGCACTTAATCACACCAACAGTTCTTTTGATCCAGCAATTTCAACTCTGGCCAAGGAGCAGATTATAAACGGAGTTCTCCAGAGTATCAAGAAGAGGGCTCTTTCTCCGTCCAGTCCATCAACTGGACTTCATAATGCAAAAGCACTTATGCTTTGGTTCTATTTGCCAGAGACAGCCATTATGTTGCTTTATCGTCCCTGATGAACCACTTTATTTTGTCCCTATTTTGCCCTTTTAAGGAGGTCTTACATTTTTTAATGTCAGTTGCTAGGCTTGCCATTCTTCAGGGTTCAGTTCAGCTCCTTTCTGAGGGACTGTAGCAGAGGTGCAGTTAGCTAATCATATAAGATCTGCCATCTCTCAGATTTAATGGCCTTACACTCCACCCTTTCTTTGGGCTGCATTACTTCACATACTTTTCAATGCGGGAAGCCAGCCCAGCTTCGTTTGGGGACCCCTCCTGCTCATTCCATTTCGTGGGGCCCCAGACACCTGCCCCAAAGTCCTTCCCCAATGGCACCACTATACGGAAATTAAATATCTGCATGGCAAGCAGGTGTCTCAAGATGCCATCCCCTGAGCTGGCAAGGCTCATTGAACATTGGTGTGAAATGGAGCCTTCAGTGTCATCGGCCCAGTTCTCTGGAATGCTCTGCTAACACACATCCAGCAGACACCTTCTGTTTTAACTTTGAAATGTCTGCTGAAAACCTTCCTGTTCCACTAGGCTTATGCAGGCAATTAAGAATATGCCTTTTTGCAATAGCTGACCTTTGTTTTTACTGTATTTTTAATGTTTTTACTGTATGGGTTTTTTTAAAGAAAACTTATTGTAACCTGCTTTGATGTTTTTAAATGAATTAGTGCTATACAAATATATTTATAAATAAAATAAATAAAGATGCATGGACACCAAGGCATTGTGCAGCATGCATGCTATTCTACCCACTGTAGCAGCCGAAGTATATTTTGAACTTGATGACATATTGTAGGAAAATTGGAGGAGGTCTATCTTGACCAGCTATAGATGCTGAAATCCCCTTCTCTGCACACCGATTGAAAGGTGCGGGAAGCCTGTCCACCTTTGTATCTGATCACCCTGTATTACTTTTATTGATAATTATTTATTTAAAACATTTTTAACTTGCTCTTTGCCAGAGCAGCTTACGAGAATCATAAGTCGCATCCCCATCATACATTTAAAGCACATTTAATGCACATTTAAAGCACATGGCTTCCGCCAAAGAATCTTGGGAGCTGTAGTTTGTTAAGAGTGCTGGGAATTGCAATTCTCTCAAGGTGAAACTATAGTTCCCAGGATTCTGGGAAGTCATGGACTTTAATTCTGTGGTAAATGTATGGTGTTAATGTGACTGTAGTAGGGATGGGCAAGAATTTCAAGTCAGTTCACATTTCAAACTGAATCTATCAAGCTGCATTTTCCAAAACACAGCCATCCTTTCAAATTCACACTTACTTGAATTTTGTGATGCAGTTCACCAACCAACCAATGTTTACACTAATGTATATATTACGGGAAAGTGTGCATAACAATGAGCACATGAGTAAAAATAACATGCAAAAATGCATTGTATGATGAGAAATGGCTTGCAAAAATGGGTATATTAGTCAAAACTGCCTCCCAAAATGTGTTTATTAGAAGAAATCCACACTAAAATGCTGGAAAATTTTCATGAGGATTTTTTGGGGGGAGAAATGTAAATTGCTGCAATAATGTAGAGCACTGAATTTAAGACTGGAAAAATGAGAAACTGAGAGAACCAAAACTGACAGCTGTTGCCATCCCTAGACTGTAGTAATCCTGTCAGCCCACCCCTTGCTTTTCCAGTGCCCTCATTGGTCTCCAAAGGTAGTTGGCTGAGCTCACAGCCACTCTTGCTTTAGGGAAATTATTTAAATCAAAATGGCATGTAGCTACCATTTAATTCCAAGGGTGCCACAAGTCCCCAGGTTGGGAACCACTGATCTGCCTTTGGGAGCGGTCATCAGGAGTCTCAAAGCAAGGTGCCTTCAGTATACTGATTATACACAGCTCTATTTCTCTATTACATCTGACTCAGGAGAGGCTGTGCAAGCCTGGATGCAGTGGTGGACTGGATGTGGGTTAATAAACTGAGCTTGAATCCTGGAAAGATGGAGCCCTTATGGGTGGGTGGTTCCAATGTCTGGGAGACAGATCAATTGCCTGCCCTGGATGGGATTGCAGTCCCTCTGAAGGAGCAGGTACGCAGTTTGGGGGTACTCCTCAATCCAACCCTATCACTAGAGGCTCAAGTGAGCTTTGTGGCCAACAGTGCTTTCTGCCAGATTCAGCTGGTGTGCCATCTGTGACCATTCCTGGACCTTGATAGCCTGACCATGGTGGTCCATAGGTAACCTCAAGATTCAATTACTGTAGCACACTTAACACACTGCCCTTGTATCTGGTCTGGAAGCTGCAATTAGTGCAGAATGCAGGGGCCAGATTGCTTACAGGAGCAGATGACTGGCAACATATTACTCCACTTCTGAAAGAGCTGTACAGGCCAGGTTCAAGGTGTTAATTTACAAAGCCTGAAACAATTTAACCCTTTTTTAAAATATGTTTTTAAAGCTTTTTTTTTTAAAAAAATGTTTTTAACGTTGTTTTGTTTTAATGTATTTTAAGGTCTTTTTTATGATGTTTTAAAGTATTTTTAACGCTTCGGTTTGCTGCCCTGGGCTCCTGCTGGGAGGAAGGGCGGGATATAAATAAAATAAATAAAATAAAACTTGGGCCAAAAATACCTCAAGGACCTCCTGACTCCTCATGTTCCATCTCGATCGCTGAGATCTTCTGATGGAGCACTTTTGGCGCTTCCCACACCCCTGAGGTTCGGTTGGCCTCCACCAGGGACTTTCCTTTAGTGTGGCAGGCCCTGCCCTGTGTAACTTCCTACCAATAGTGGTTCACCAGGAACCATCCCTTCTTTCTTTCAGAAGTCTCTTGAAAACCAGACTTTTTAGACAGGCCTTTTAAGGTGATTGTTTTTTCTTCCAGCCAATGCAGTATTTGTTGATGCTTTATTATTGTTTTTAATGATGTTTTTGTTGGTTTTTAATTTTATAATGTCTTTGTACGTTGTAAGCCGCCTTGATGTACCTATATGAAAAGTGTGGCTTATAAATACTTTAATAAACAAATAAATATATGTCTTGCAAAAAACTGTGTATATTAGCCAAAACTGCAGACAAAAATGTATTTATTAGGAGAATTTGCATTAAATGCTGAAGAATTTTCATGAGGATTCTTCTTTTAAAAATTTACAAGTTGCTGCAGGAATGTGGAGAACCAAATTTAAGATTAGAAAAATGAGAAACTGAGAAAACTGAAATGGACAAATCCTTCCATCCCTAGTGTGTAGCTGGTAAATGGAGACAGTGAGGGCATATAAGCATGTGAGGAGTTTGCCTCCCTGTTGCCTTGCAGAGAAGCATGAGATGTAATTCACCAGGCCTGTCAGTGTGACACCACTAAAACCACATATTTGTATATATATAAAAAAACAGCCACTGCCAGGTTTACGGCCTCATGCAAATCAGCAACAAATATGCAAATAATCTCATTAGTGATTTGCATAAAACATTCTTGCAATGGGAACGGAGTATGTCTAATCTTCCTCCCCTCCCCGCTTTTCTTTCTAAAGGTGACGCTACAACACTAAACAAGGAACATTTTTCCTGCCCAGCAAATATATCATAGGGGAACAACTGGACCCGGTCACTCTCACACTTACTCTTTCCCACAACCACTAATAATAATAAATCTATGAGCTTCTGCTCATGCATTCCTTGAGTTGGTATATAGAAAATATACCAACTCATTGGGGTGGAATCTAGACTTAGCAGCAGCACATATCTGTCTTGGACATTGGAAGCCAAGGATGTGTACATACTGACCTGCTTGTAACACAAAAGTGTAGTTTTTCTCAATCCAGAATCGTTCATGCTCGTCCTCAACATGCTGCTTTCAGTCACAATTGATTCTAGATCCTGCCATCCAGCAAATTCCATACGTTAATCATGCATGGTGCGAAGAAGCAACTTCTTTTCTCTCTCCTGCATGAAAGGTGCACCCACCCTGTCCCTCTGGGCAGGGCTTGTCCAGAAAGTTGAGTAAGTGCAAACTTTCCAACAGGCCCTGGCTGAGTCAGTGCAGCAGTTTCGTCTATGTGATCTGCTACAGAAAATTGCATGGGTAGCTGGACCAGTTCACACACCATCCTGCAACATGTCATCTCCCCCCACCCATAAGCACATGAACATACACACACATTCCTCTTCCTTGTTTCATTAAACATAATTGGCATAATTTACATAATTTGCCTGGAGAGAAGTTTAATCTGCCTCTGCTCCCACCATTTGTCTCATCCTTACTCCTTCAATATAGTTTGCCTTATCCTTTCTCTGATCAATCTGGGGCTTCTGCCGCTGGGTTTGCACCATGCTGACCTCCCCACCGCTTCACTTTCTGGTAAGCAGCAGATGCTGGGAGATCAGGTGAGCATGGCTAGCCCACATCGCTCCTGCTTGCCGCCCTGGACTCCTGCTGGGAGGAAGGGTGGGATATAAATAAAATAAATAATAAATAAATAAATAAAATAAATAATAAATAAATAAATAAATAAAATACTACTGGATATAATCTATGCTCCTCCTCCACCTAAATCCCAGGGCTCAGTGTGGATGTTTGTTGGAGAGAGGAGACATCTTTGACCTACAGTAAACCTTGCGATGTCTCATTGTTGCCAATGGTGCTGGAAAACCAATTGATCACCTTGGGCCCAGTAAAACCTGTGTGGGGTGTACTTTCAAGACCTTTTTGCATGTTACATTTTAGGTGCACACTTACATGTTACATTTTAGGTGTACAAAATGTTTCCATAGATTTAAAATTGAGATTGATTCAGGAAAAGTTGTTATTTTGAGTAAACTGGACTGCACAACATCTTTATAGGAAGGCATTATCTAATTCAGATAGATGTTGGAGGTGCGATGCCAGAAATACCTCATTGAGGCATATGATGTGCACATGTCCTGGGCTGTGACATTTTCTTTTTGGTGTCCACATTAACTTTTACATCGGCAAAATCTTAGAATTTGGCAGATATTCATGTACTTTTACGTTACATTCCTATTATATAGGGATTAATGGCAGGGCAACCGCCCACCCCGCTGCTCCACATTCTCTCTACCTGAGCTAGCCGGGGTAGTCTCGGGGTTGGTGTTGGAGTCCCCTCGGCTTGTGGTATTGGGTGACTTCAACATCCACGCTGAGACTGCTCTGTTGGGAGTGGCTCAGGACTTCATGGCCTCCATGACAACCATGGGTCTGTCCCAAGTAGTATCTGGCCCCACTCATGTTGCTGGTCACACCCTCGGCCTTGTTTTCTGTGTTGGTCGGGATGACGGTGATCTTGGTGTGGAAGAACTTGCGGTGGTTCCGTTGTCATGGACAGATCACTACCTGGTCGGGTTTAGACTCACTGGGACTCAGAGCCTCTGCAGGGGTGGGGGACCAATTAGAATGGTCCGTCCCAAGAGGCTGATGGATCCGGATGGTTTCCTGATGGCTCTTGGAGATTTTCCTGTCTCCTTGGCAGGCGATCCTGTTGAAGCCCTGGCTGATCTCTGGAATAGAGAAATGACCAGGGCGGTGGACATGATCGCTCCCGAGCATCCCCTCTTTCGGAGTGGAGCCAAACCGGCTCCATGGTTTTCCAAGGAGCTGGTGGTGATGAAGCGTGTCAGACGGGGACTAGAGCGACGTTGGCGGAAGACTCGGAGCAAAGCTGATCGATCTCGGGCTAGAGCCTATTTGAAGGCCTACTCTGAGGCAGTACGGGCTAAGAAGAAATCTTTCTTCTCGGCCTCCATTGCGTCTTCTGGGAGCCGTCCAGCGGAACTGTTTCGAGTGGTTAGGGGGCTTTTAAGTTCCAGTCCCAGTGAGGGTAATTCTGACCACTCAGCAGACCGCTGTCAAGAATTTGCACGGCACTTTGCGGACAAAGTCGCTCAGATTCACTGTGACTTGGACGCTAAAATTGATACAGTCTCTGAGGATGTAACTTCGGCGCCTGTTTGTCCAATTAAAATGGATTCTTTTCAACTTGTTCTACCCGAGGATGTGGACAAGATCCTTGGAGCGGCACGTGCCACCACGTGTGTACTGGACCCTTGCCCTTCCTGGCTCATTAGAAGTACCAGAGGGGGACTGGTCGATTGGGTCAGGGGAGTAGTTAATGCCTCTCTACAACAAGGCAGAATTCCATCATGCTTAAAGGAGGCAGTTATAAGACCACTGCTGAAAAAGCCCTCCCTGGATCCCTCTTTACTAGGTAACTACCAGCCAGTCTCCAATATTCCATTTTTAAGCAAGATAATAGAGGGTGTGGTGGTCGCCCAACTCCAGAGATTCCTGGATGATACGGGTTATCTGGATCCAGTTCAATCTGGTTTCAGGCCTGGCTATGGGACAGAGACGGCTTTGGTCGCCTTGGTGGATGACCTACGCAGAGAACTGGATAGGGGGAGTGTGTCTCTGCTGGTTCTACTGGACCTCTCAGCAGCTTTCGATACCATCGATCATGGTATCCTTCTGGGCCGCCTTGCTGAGATGGGACTTGGGGGCACTGTGTTACAGTGGCTCCAATCCTTCCTGGAGGACCGAACCCAGAAGGTGGTACTGGGGGACTCCTGCTCGACCCCTTGGCCATTGACCTATGGGGTCCCTCAGGGTTCCGTTTTGTCCCCCATGTTATTCAACATCTACATGAAACCGCTGGGAGAGGTTGTCCAGGGTTTTGGGGTTCGGTGCCATCAGTATGCTGATGACACTCAACTCTATTTCTCTTTTCCACCTGAAGCCAAGGAAGCCGTACAGGCCCTAAACCAGTGTCTGGCATCAGTGATGGACTGGATGAGGGTAAACAAGTTGAGATTAAATCCTGACAAAACAGAGGTACTCCTGGTCAGTCAGAGGGCAGATCAGGGAATAGGGATTCAACCGGTGCTGGATGGGGTCGCACTCCCCCTGAAGTCTCAGGTTCGCAGTTTGGGTGTACTCCTGGACTCAGCTTTGAATTTGGAGGCCCAGATTGCTGCTGTATCCAGGAGCGCATTTGCCCAA
This sequence comes from Rhineura floridana, assembly GCF_030035675.1. NCBI lineage: Eukaryota > Metazoa > Chordata > Lepidosauria > Squamata > Rhineuridae > Rhineura > Rhineura floridana. Next base: position 22,073,600 of record NC_084493.1, on the reverse strand, counting down.
TTAAAACTGGTGCGCCAGCTGTGCTCGTTCCTGGAGCTACCTGATCTGACTAGGGTGATGCATGCCTTGGTTACATCCCACTTAGACTACTGTAACGCACTCTACGTGGGGCTGCCTTTGAAGACTGTTCGGAAAGTTAAATTGGTACAAAGAGCTGCAGCCAGAGTGCTAACCAGGGCTGGTTACAGGGACCATACAACTCCCCTGTTACAACAGCTCCACTGGCTGCCAATTTGTTTCCGGTCACAATTCAAAGTGCTGGTTTTGACCTACAAAGCCCTATACAGCTCAGGTCCAGACTATTTGACAGATCGTATCTCCCTACATGAACCTGTCCGGGATTTGAGATCTTTAGGTGAGGCCCTTCTTGTGTTCCCCACACCTTCGCAAGCACATATGACGCGGACACGAGATAGGGCCTTTTCGGTGGCCGCCCCTAGGCTGTGGAACTCCCTTCTGAGTGAGGTGCAATCAGCTCCCTCCTTGCTGTCTTTCCGGTGACAAGTAAAGACTGTTTTATTTCAACGGGCATTTGGGATAGAGAACGACCAGGATTAAGTGTCATAGGTTTGGTGATTACATTATATGATTTTATTATTTTAAACTGTCTGCTGTTTTTAACCTATATTTTATGGTTTTAATTTTTCTCATAGTTTAATTCTTTTTTAATAATATGCTCTGTATGTTTTAATGGTGTTGTTTTTAGTTGTAAGCCGCTCTGAGTCCTATTGGAAAAAGGGCGGGGTAGAAATAAAGTTTATTATTATTATTATTATAACAGGAATGGACTTTATGCAGCCTAATGGTTGCTTTTTTTATAATAATTTTTATTATTCAAATTTTTATAAAAACAAATACAAATACAACAAAAACAATACAACAGAAAAAAAAATAAAAAGAAAAACTTGACTTCCGATTTGTTACAGATCAGCTATAAGTATATAATATATATCAAACCTGTCTCCTAGAACATACGAAATTCACTTTTTTCCAAAGTCTATCTTAATTAATCGTCAAATCCCATTATCATCATTTCATTTTTTTCTTTCAACAAAAACAGCCTAATGGTTGCTAAGAGGCTCGTCCTTGGAGCCTGGAAGGACAAATACCTGCCAACTATTATGCAATCATTTGACAACCTAAATGCCCTTGCTACATTTGAGCATGCCTTCTATGAACATCAACATCGTCTGGATACATATTTGGTCATTTGGATGGCATATATTGATCATTAGGCATAAGCTAGATGAATGTATGGATATTTACAAGTAAGCTGACAGAGTTTTTTCTTTCCTTTTTTCCCTTCCCCCCTTTTCCCCTCTAACGAAACTGCAATTAAAAATCAATTTAAAATGTAACATGGATTTGTCAGCCATGTGGATCAGAAACTCAACAGGCAAGCAGGATAGGCTGCAGCTCCCTGTTGGTTTACGCTCAGACTGCTTTCACTCTGCACTTTATTCCATCATTCCGACAATTTCTTACATGGTAACTTGTGCAATATATTTGACCCTTCACATGACATAAAAGCTAGTTCCAGAAATCTAGTGTAATACAGTGGAAGTTTTGCCCTAATTTTCATGATAAATAACACCAGAAATAATCCATTTGCAAGCAGGGAAACCTGGAAGATCATGGAAGCTTTGCACTAGCTGCAGCCACTTCTGTGACAGGCATCTTGGCATGCAATACATCCCCAACCTATAAGTGTGCACTAATTTTTTTTGCCTGATGAAAATTGTACCGGTATTCCAGCATAGGTGCTGGTAGCAGCATTTCCTACCTCCTTTTTTCCACACACCCCCATGTCTAGAGACTAACTCAAGCAGTAAATTATGGGGGAACTACAGTGCGTATGTGTATAACAGGTGAGGGATGATAGCAAGGCGCTGTTCATTGCAACAGTGTGAAAAACAGTTGCACTAAATGCTGGTATTTTAGCCAAAAAAGCCACTGCTTAAGCCACTTAACGCAACAGGTACTGCAACATGAAAGAAATTTAGAAATCAGGACAGAAGTGCTACCATTTTAATCTGTTAAACGAATGCAATAAGCCCCATCTGAATGCAGCCTCAGTGGCAAACCTGGGTTTGTTCTGCGTGACATGTGAAATGGCCCTCAAACCACAGAGGAATTGATGCTGGAGGAGTGAGGGAGAGGTGTCATTCCCTAAATAGCTCAAACTGAAAGATAGGATATTCAGGACAGATGAAAGGAAGGACTTCTTCACACAGTGCAGAATGAAACTATGGAATTCCCTATCAGGGTGTAGCAATGGCTACGTAACGTAATAGTAGTAGTATTTATTTATTACGGTCACAGGACAGCAAAGTTATACAAAACAAAGATAGTTTAAAAAACGACACAAGAGCAAAATACGGTTCTATAAAATGTAATGAGTAGTGATGGCCACCAAATTAGGAAGCCTTGAAAGGGGATTAGACAAAATTATGGAGGAAAAGGCTATCAATGGTTATTAGTCAAGAGGACCTCAGAAGTGTTATGCATCTGAATGCCAGATGGTGGCATTCACAAGTGGTGGTGGTGGGGTGTTGTTGCATTCTTGCATGCTTGTCCTGCTTGCAGGCTTCCCAGGGGCATTTGGTTGGCCGCTGTGGGAGCAAATGCTGGATTAGATGGCCCTGTGGCAGACCAACGGGGCTCTTCTTCTGTTTTTACATTCTCCGGTTCCTTCTCTTTATTTCTGGGTACTTTATTTGTTTATTTGTTTATTTAATATCCCGCCCTTCCTACCAGAAGGAGCCCAGGGAGGCAAACAAATGATGCAACACTAAAAACATCTTCAAAACACCATAAAAACATCTTTAAAACATCCTTTTTTAAAAAAAAATATTTTAAAACATTTTTAAAAGCATCTTAAAAAAATTCCAACACAGATGCAGACTGAGATGAAGGCCTCTACTTAAAAGGCTTGTTGAAAGAGGAAGGTCTTCAGCAGGCGCTGAAAAGACGACATATTAGACGTCTAATCTTTAAGGAGAGGGAATTCCAAAGGATAGGTGCCACTACACTAAAAGTCCACTTATTGTGCGGAAGGGGCCTCCTCATGACGTGGTATTTGCAGGAGGCCCTCACCTGCAGAGCATAGTGATCGACTGGGTATATAAGGGATAAGATGATCTTTCAGGTATCCCAAAAACAGCACCTTGAGCATAGCCTGGTAGCTAATGGGCAGCCAGTGCCCATGCGGTGCATCTGAACAGTGGCTTAGCAAGCTCCTCTAGAGAAGCTTTCCTGATTTTTGCAGCCCTTGCTATCATTTAACATGAGGTCATGTTTCTGTCATAAAGACCCAGCTCTTTCTGGAATTTGTTTTTCAACCCCAAAATTCACATTAGGCTTTCATTGGTTTCCAGCCACACCACAATATTTCTCTTAGAAAATGTCTCCTAGAGGCAGGGTTTGGGGAGGGGTCAAAACACTGCAACACACTATACACATGCATACAGTCTCATACACATCCACTGCTAGGGACTTGGTTACCACTCTGAGCAATTTTAGTATCACATTTGTTATCATTTGTGTGTTCAGCTCTCATTCGTTCAAGACAAAAGCACAATGAGGGTACATTGTGAGCAAGCCATTAGCTACTTGGAATTTAACTTGCCATGATGTTCTTTTTTCTTTTGCTGAACCCAATGAAATTGTCAGCCATTACTATAGACTGCAGCCATGAGTTCCACTGATCATTTGTGTAAAAAACAAACCCACTTTGATTTATTTTATACTTGTTCCTTGAGAATGGGATATTAGTGTGTTTACATGTGGTTGAACTTTTGTTGACCTCGCAGGCGGTGTCCTTAAGAAATGAATGTTGTTATTTTCTAAATTCCTTGAAGCTGTTTAACTGTTTGTTGGCTGGGAAAATATTCTTGGCCATCCCCAAATCTTGTAGCAGTAATCTCCAAAATCACCATAATTTTTTGTTTGTATGCCACCTTTCCACAGTTAAAGCATGCTCAAGGCACCATACAACGTTTTTTTAAAAGGTACAAAATCTACTCCAATAGTTAAAATATATAACAGAATTTCAATAATCAGAAGCAACAAGTTAATAAAAACATCTCAATAAATATACAACGAATGTAAACAAACTCCATATAATTCATAATAAAGTCTTAACAATAAAAATCACTTGTATATTTTGTAAGGAATGAGTGAGAAATGTGGTTTTGTTGTTGCATGAAGGTCACATGCTAAATTAGCAGTGGGAACTCCCAACCCATAGGCCTCATTAACCCCATCAGGCCTCCCTCCACACTCGGAGGCAGTATGCTTCTGAAGTCCAGTTGCTGGAAACCGCAGGAGGGGAGAGTGCTCTTGCGCTCAGGTCCTGCTTGTGGCTTCCCATAGAAATCTGATTGGTCTCTGTGAGAATGGGATGCTGAACTACATGGGTCACTGCCCTGATCAAGCAGGCTCTTCTTACGTTTGTATGTTCTTATTTGGCTCTTAAAGCCGTTATGACCAAGCCATGCAAATGACATCAGATGCAGGACAGATAATGACATACCTGGGCCAAAAGGAAGTTTGCATTTTGCAGGCACTATGCACAACTCAATGCACAGAACTTTGCAAACCCCAACCATCAGATGGCCATTGGGACTTGCATAGAGCAGTCAAAATGATTTTTGACTGTTACTGAATGTCAGCCAAAATTGGCCTTGGGTCCTGGCCTGGCCTATATGCCATTCCTGCAGCCAGGCTTTAGAAGGAGCCCTGTACATTGTGGACTCCCATTACCAGATGATTACCACCACCACCACCACCCGACTAAGGATGAACGATTGTCTATTTCAGTTCAGGTCTTCCACATCAGTTTGCAAATTCTTTTTTTTTTAAGTCCTCATGAAAATGCATCGACATTTTAGTGCAAATTTCTCCTATTATAGACATTTTTGTATGCAATCTTCCCTACATTTTTGTATGTTATTTTCATGTAACGTCTACAATTTTTGTGCACTTTCCGTCAGTACATGCATTTTTGTACACATAACCTGGCTAGAGAACTGCATTGCAAAATTCAGAGAAATGCACATTTCCAAGGATGGCTGTTTTGGTTTGCATGCCATTTCAGAAAGTCCAAATGAAGTAGGTTCACCTTTAAAGGCAAATTGAATTGAATTTCTCCTCCATTCCTCCCCTCAACCCCCCTTTTCATCACCCCATAGCTCTCCCCTTTGCTCTCTTTTCGCTTCCCCTCTCCCACTGCCATGCAAGTCTGATGTTTTCTTGCTTAGCACCAGGACATCAGCTGGACTTTTTGAAACTCTATATTGATCTCACTTTGATGTCCTCCAATAAAACACATCGACAGAAGCTATTTGTGTTGGCCAAGACCTCTAAGTTACAGCAAACCTCTATGGCATATATGAAGAGAGGTTAAGCATCCTGCCTGTAAACTCCAAGATTGGCTCTTTCAGTTAAGCACACCGGCTTCATTCAATCCACCCCCACGATTGGGATCAGAAGCGATTTCCTGTCTCTCCTGCTTGTGGCACTTATAGTGATAGATCAGCTTGCAACAAAGATGGCAAAGGTAGCCATACGGAAAGAGAGTGGCAGTTTCTCTGTTTATTCCCCCCCGTTTCATGCTGGCCATTGTTTATTGCTCAATTGCAAGAGGTGCCCTCTGAAACCACCCTGTCATTTTGCTGCTCGCTATATTTCTCACGTTTTCAAATTAGATCTTGAAAGAGATGTAACCATTCTTGCAGTTCCTGCAAAAATGTCACCAAGGTCACATCCACACGAGACATTTATTCCACATTGAACAGTCATGGCTTCCCCAAAGAATCCTGGGAAGTGACGTTTGTGAAGGGTCCTTCACAGAGGACCCCAGAATTCTCTGGGAAGAGAGGCTGACTGTTAAACCACTCAGAGAATTGTAGCTCTGTGAGGGGTAAACGGCCAAAGGGTTGGAGGCAGATGATGTCATCGAAGATGGGATGGAGGGTGGAGTGAGACATAAGACAAGAATCTGTCACTGCAAACCTATACATGCCTACCCCAAAAATTTTCCCCTACAACTTACTTACTGAATTATAAATCATTTACAGAAACACATTTTAACTGGTTGAATATAATTTTCTAATCTTCAATTTCTTTCTGTTTTGCATATTTGAATTTCCAGTTAAACAGGAGCTTTTTTTTCTTTCTCTCTTTTTTCTCTCCAAAAGCAGGTAATTTTGTAATCCTATAAAATACAGATATGAGGTAAGAAAGAACAATGTGAAGAGGAGAGGAATAGAAGGAGAAGCGAAAAAGACACAGAAGAGACAGAATATATATACTCAAATTAATGATGAGGTTTGGATATAATAATAGTGAAGAGAGAAAGGACATGATCATCTTTAGAAGCTTTATAGTAACAATAAGGTAATTAATATAATGGTAATAGCAAGAACAAAACTGGATAAGTGTTGATGAAACACAGTTTCTGAGCTTTAAAAGAAGAAGAAGAAGAAGAAGAAGAAACAACCTATATATGCCTACCCAAAAATGACTTCTACTCATAAAACATTGTGGGAACACTCTTCATTGCAAAGTGCCAAAGGTGAATTAAGCATGGTAAATGCAGGTTGAGCTGGACTTGTGGCAAAGCCATCATGCAACCTTTTCACTACACAATGAAGGTGCCAAATGCACTTCTGTGGGGAGGAACTTCTGCAGCTTAGAGGCTGCCACAGAGAATACCTTCTCTGGGCTGCCGGCCCCTGAAATTCTGAGGGCAGTGGAACTACCAAGAGGGCCCCCTCTGCTCATCTTAACACCAGAGAGGGTCTGTAGGGAAGGAGGTGGTCTGTCGGATATCTGTGCATTCATATAAGTAGAGTGGGTGGATCCATACATTCCACCCGCCCACCCCAAACTACTGGCCCCGAGCAACATTATAAACTTGTCAGGCTCCCAGGTCTGGTCGTAACATTTATATATTTATTTAAACGATCCTGCCCTGCCTCTCCCATGCTCAGGAGAAACTTACAAGCCAATAAAGCACAATGACAACATCACCCATCAGAAAGGTCACATAGTTCAATATGCACAAGGGCGGCAACTTCCTGTGCTCTAGAGCTGGGAGCAGTGGGCCGTCGTCGGCAGTGCTCACCCTATGTGCGTCACTCACAAAGCACCCCACTGCTAATGGCCAAATGATCTCTAGTGGAAGGAAGTTTCTGGGGCTTATCAAGACAAACACAAAAGGCTTTTTTGGGAAATTCATTCCGAAACCGCTGAGCTGTTGGGTGGGAAGCAGCATACTTTGACAGCCAGTTATGCCATTGTGTAATATTGGGGAGGGAGGCTGCTTTTATGCTTGCCCCCATCTCCCATTTTCAAATTACAATGAAGCTATTTGTGAAAACAGAGAGGTTTCACTGCGGCTGGGCATTCACTGTTCCTTTGTCTTCTGTGCTTGCCTGCTGTATTCCTGAAAGGATCGTCTTGCTAGGGATAGCATATAACAGGTGCAGATAAAGAATAAGAAGATGAGGAAGAAGTTCTCTTTGCAGACGCATGGTCCCTCTCCATCTGTCTCACCTGAATCAGCAGCAGTGTGTGTTGCCAAAGGGTGATACACCTCCATGCACATGTGCCACTTGCTCCTTTTTTTGGAGCTACAAACATCACAGTAACAAACTGGGAAGGGGGGTAGTTTTGGATTCTGCCACATCTACAATGCATTTCATGATATATTGAAACTTGTGCCATTTCCAGATGACCTGTTTATTGAACATTCACCTTATTTGTTTGCCAAAGTTTGCAGGGAGGTTAGACGACATTGCATCAAGCAATTTTGTCCTCTACTTCTCAGGGCATTCCCGTGTCACTTTCCTTGTTGCAAGAAGTTTGGTTTGGGGAGTGATGTGTCTTGGTTGCATAAGAATGTCCAATCGGCTTTAATCAACTTTAATTAGGCAACCTGAATTTGCTAGTATGTGACGGAAATCCACCCCCAAATTGTGACAATTGTTTTTGAAGGGTTCAGATACAAGTAATTATAAGGTGAAATCCTAGGGACGAAGCTAGGCCAGCGCTCCCTCTGGCTAAATTACATGATGTCACTCGCTTGATGCACTTGCTCAAAACTAGGGATGGAAGGATCTGTCAATTTCAGTTCTCTCAGTTTCTCATTTTTCTAATCTTAAAATTCAAGTATCCAGGTTTCTGCAGCAATTTGTGAATTGTTTTTTTTTAAATCCTCATGAAAATTCTTCAGCGTTTTAGTCCAAATTTCTCCTAATAAACACATTTTTTGTATATGGTTTTGACTAAGGTACATATTTTTGCAAGCAATTTCTCCTCACATAATGCATTTTTGTAATTTTCACAAATATATTCATTTTTTACACTCCTTTTTCCTTAATAGAGATCCTCCGTGGCGCAGAGTGGTAAGCAGCGGTAACGCAGCCAAAGCTCTGCTCACAGCCGGAGTTCGATTCCAACGGAAGGAGGAAGTCGAATCTCCGGTAAAAGGGGTCGAGGTCCATTCAGCCTTCCATCCATCCATGGTCGGTAAAATGAGTACCCGGCATATGCTGGGGGGTAAAGAAGGGCCAGGGAAGGAACTGGCAATCCCACCCCATATCTACGGTCTGCCTAGTAAACGTCGCAAGACATCACCCTAAGAGTCGGAAACGACTTGCACTACAAGTATGGGACACCTTCACCTTTTTCTTTTTCCCTTTAATATATGCATTTTTGTAAATATTGTTTAGTTGGAGAAATGCATCGCAATTTTTGGATTAGGGCAAACTGTGAAGGGTAGCTGTGTTTTGGTTCTTATATTGTTTATTGTTGATAAATTCAGCTTTAAATGCAAATGGAATTGAATTTCTCCTCCATCCTTACTTGAGACTAAGCTCCAAAGTGGGACTTATTTCTGAATCAATACACTTAGGAATGGATCTAGCAGCAAGTGCCTTTGTTCCCCCGCCAAATTTTATTATCTTTTCCACTTCTACTGTACTATCCAAATGGGAACCTGGTACAGCAGTGATGTGCAAGTTTCAGATGCATGCAAAGGATGTAGGTCTGATTTACATGGGTTTCCCTGTGGGCGTTAAATGCAGATGCAAACAACACTGCAGAGATAAGCCACTACTCATGCATCTGCTTACCAAAAGTCATTTCATCATCACAATACTAACATCAAGCAATATCCATAGCTTCGTGCCTTCTTTTCCTAGTACTATACTCAGTGTCACCCGTATGTCAGTGATGGTTTTCTCTTTATACCTTGAGGCCTGGGTGAGCCTTCTCTCTTAGTTCAGGCCTTGGAGTTGGGACAGTGTTAGGGTGGCCATATGTTCTACTGTACAGACAGTAAATCCTGTATATGAACACATACTCTCCAGTCCAAAGAGCCATCAGAAAGGAGAGCATGTTGCCCAACAAGCACCAGGACCATCAACTCACTTGGATGGGTGAATATGTGAATTTCAGATTCTCTGTTTCTCATTTTTTCATTCTTACGTTCATCAGCATTTTAGTGCTGAGTTCTTCTAATAAACACATTTTTGTATGCAATTTTACCTAATATACACACATATTTCCCCTGAAATACTGTATTTTTGTATGTTCTTTCCCCTGATTTTTACATTGTTATGCACACATTACCATAGTATATGCATTTTTCTACGCATTACTTGGCTGGAGAAGTGCACTGCAAAATTCAGAGAAGCACAAATGTAAAAAGATTGCTGTGTTTTGGTTCACATATTGTTTTGGAAAGTGCAAATTAGTTAAGTCCACTTTTAAAGGCAAACTGAATTTCCTCCCCATCCCTATCTGGACCACAGACCAAGCAGGCACCTAGGTAATGTAATCACATAGTGCATATGCTAATATATAAGTATGTCCCTTGATACATATATAGTAGCATATGTATTATGCCAATAATTGTTGTCTTTTGTCCAGTTCTTTTGGCAACGCATAAGTTACGACCTGGGACAGTACGCTCCTGCTCTCACTGCGCAAAGCAGTTCTTATGGAGGTTAAGAACATAAGAACATAAGAAGAGCCTGCTGGATCAGGCCAGTGGCCCATCTAGTCCAGCATCCTGTTCTCACAGTGGCCAACCAGGTGCCTGGGGGAAGCCCGCAAGCAGGACCCGAGTGCAAGAACACTCTCCCCTCCTGAGGCTTCCGGCAACTGGTTTTCAGAAGCATGCTGCCTCTGACTAGGGTGGGCACAGCCATCATGGCTAGTAGCCATTGATAGCCCTGTCCTCCATGAATTTGTCTAATCTTCTTTTAAAGCCATCCAAGCTGGTGGCCATTACTGCATCTTGTGGGAGCAAATTCCATAGTTTAACTATGCACTGAGTAAAGAAGTACTTCCTTTTGTCTGTCCTGAATCTTCCAACATTCAGCTTCTTTGAATGTCCACGAGTTCTAGTATTATGAGAGAGGGAGAAGAACTTTTCTCTATCCACTTTCTCAATGCCATGCATAATTTTATACACTTCTATCATGTCTCCTCTGACCCGCCTTTTCTCTAAACTAAAAAGCCCCAAATGCTGCAACCTTTCCTCGTAAGGGAGTCGCTCCATCCCCTTGATCATTCTGGTTGCCCTCTTCTGAACCTTTTCCAACTCTAGAATATCCTTTTTGAGATGAGGCGACCAGAACTGTACACAGTATTCCAAATGCGGCCGCACCATAGATTTATAAAACGGCATTATGATATCGGCTGTTTTATTTTCAATACCTTTCCTAATTATTGCTAGCATGGAATTTGCCTTTTTCACAGCTGCCGCACACTGGGTCGACATTTTCATCGTGCTGTCCACTACAACCCCGAGGTCTCTCTCCTGGTCGGTCACCGCCAGTTCAGACCCCATGAGCGTATATGTGAAATTCAGATTTTTTGCTCCAATATGCATAATTTTACACTTGTTTATATTGAATTGCATTTGCCATTTTTCCGCCCATTCACTCAGTTTGGAGACGTCTTTTTGGAGCTCTTCGCAATCCCTTTTTGTTTTAACAACCCTGAACAATTTAGTGTCATCAGCAAACTTGGCCACTTCACTGCTCACTCCTAATTCTAGGTCATTAATGAACAAGTTGAAAAGTACAGGTCCCAATACTGATCCTTGAGGGACTCCACTTTCTACAGCCCTCCATTGGGAGAACTGTCCATTTATTCCTACTCTCTGCTTTCTGCTTCTTAACCAATTCCTTATCCACAAGAGGACCTCTCCTCTTATTCCATGACTGCTAAGCTTCCTCAGAAGCCTTTGGTGAGGTACCTTGTCAAACGCTTTTTGAAAGTCTAAGTACACTATGTCCACTGGATCACCTCTATCTATATGCTTGTTGACACTCTCAAAGAATTCTAATAGGTTACTGAGACAGGACTTTCCCTTGCAGAAGCCATGGTGGCTCTGCTTCAGCAAGGCTTGTTCTTCTATGTGCTTAGTTAATCTAGCTTTAATTATACTTTCTACCAGTTTTCCAGGGACAGAAGTTAAGCTAACTGGCCTGTAATTTCCGGGATCCCCTCTGGATCCCTTTTTGAAGATTGGCGTTACATTTGCCACTTTCCAGTCCTCAGGCACAGAGGAGGACCCGAGGGACAAGTTACATATTTTAGTTAGCAGATCAGCAATTTCACCTTTGAGTTCTTTGAGAACTCTCGGGTGGATGCCATCCGGGCCCGGTGATTTGTCAGTTTTTATATTGTCCATTAAGCTTAGAACTTCCTCTCTCGTTACCACTATTTGTCTTAGTTCCTCAGAATCCCTTCCTGCAAATGTTAGTTCAGGTTCAGGGATCTGCCCTATATCTTTCACTGTGAAGACAGATGCAAAGAATTCATTTAGCTTCTCTGCAATCTCCTTATCGTTCTTTAGTACACCTTTGACTCCCTTATCATCCAAGGGTCCAATTGTCTCCCTAGATGGTCTCCTGCTTTGAATGTATTTATAGAATTTTTTGTTGTTGGTTTTTATGTTCTTAGCAATGTGCTCCTCAAATTCTTTTTTAGCATCCCTTATTGTCTTCTTGCATTTCTTTTGCCAGAGTTTGTGTTCTTTTTTATTGTCTTCATTCGGACAAGACTTCCATTTTCTGAAGGAAGACTTTTTGCCTCTAAGAGCTTCCTTGACTTTGCTCGTTAACCATGCTGGCATCTTCTTGGCCCTGGCGGTACCTTTTCTGAACTGTGGTATGCACTCCAGTTGAGCTTCTAATATAGTGTTTTTAAACAACTTCCAAGCATTTTCGAGTGATGTGACCCTCTGGACTTTGTTTTTCAGCTTTCTTTTTACCAATCCCCTCATTTTTGTGAAGTTTCCTCTTTTGAAGTCAAATGTGACCGTGTTGGATTTTCTTGGCAATTGGCCAGTTACATGTATGTTTAATTTAATAGCACTGTGGTCACTGCTCCCAATCGGTTCAACAACACTTACATCTCGCACCAGGTCCCGGTCCCCACTGAGGATTAAGTCCAGGGTTGCCGTCCCTCTGGTCGGTTCCATGACCAACTGATCTAGGGAATAGTCATTTAGAATATCTAGAAACTTTGCTTCTTTGTCATGACCGGAACACATATGCAGCCAGTCTATGTCCGGGTAGTTGAAGTCACCCATTACTACCACATTTCCTAGTTTGGATGCTTCCTCAATTTCATATCTCATCTCAAGGTCTCCCTGAGCATTTTGATCAGGGGGACGATAGATCGTTCCCAGTATTAAGTCCCTCCTGGGGCACGGTATCACCACCCACAACGATTCTGTGGAGGAGTCTGCCTCTTTTGGGGTTTCGAGCTTGCTGGATTCAATGCCTTCTTTCACGTATAGAGCGACTCTGCCACCAATACGTCCTTCCCTGTCCTTCCGATATAGTTTATATCCAGGGATAACCGTATCCCACTGGTTTTCTCCATTCCACCAGGTCTCCGTTATGCTCACTATATCAATGCTCTTCTCTAAGACCAAGCACTCCAGTTCTCCCATCTTGGTTCGGAGGCTCCTAGCATTAGCGTACAGGCACTTGTAAGCAGTGTCTCTCTTCAAGTGTCTTTGGCACTTGTGGTTAGGCCTGTGGTAATTTTGCTCTTCTGAATTTATATCCTGTGCCCCTGCTCTCACAATGCCTACTTCTAGGCCTACCCCTTTTAAAATTTCATAATTTCTTTGGTTTTTATCCCAGGGGGGAGGTTTATTCCAAACCGGACCTTTCTCAGCTCCTGTCGGGTTTCCCCCCTCAGTCAGTTTAAAAGCTGCTCTGCTACCTTTTTAATTTTAAGTGCCAGCAGTCTGGTTCCATTCTGGTTCAAGTGGAGCCCGTCCCTTTTGTACAGGCCCGGCTTGTCCCAAAATGTTCCCCAGTGCCTAACAAATCCGAACCCTTCCACCCGACACCATCGTCTCATCCACGCATTGAGACTGCGAAGCTGGGCCTGTCTGGCTGGTCCTGCGCGTGGAACTGGTAGCATTTCAGAGAAAGCCACCTTGGAGGTTCTGGCTTTCAGCATCCTACCTAGCAACCTAAATTTTGCTTCCAGGACCTCACGGCTGCATTTCCCCATGTCATTGGTGCCAACGTGCACCACGACCACTGACTCCTTCCCAGGTTATGTTTCTTGTGTTTGGCAGCAGGGTGAGGAACCAATGGCCATTCAGATACTGCTGGACTATAGCTCCCATCATCATACCTGACCATTGGCTAGTGCCATTGCTTGGTGGTCTGGGAAAACTGAGACGGCTGGAGGCTAGGAATGAAGGAGAAATTCTATTCAGTGCACATTTAAAACCAAATCGATCGAATTTGCACTTTCTGAAACAATGTAAGAAGTAAAACATAGCCATCCTTCGGAATTTGCACTTACCTGAAAATTGCAGTGCAGTTCTCCAACCAAGCAATGTTTTTAAAAATGCACACATTATGGGCAAATGCGCATTGAAATGAATATGATAGTGAAAATAACATGCAAAAATGCATGTGTTTTGGTTATATTGTTTCAGAAAGTTTGAACTTGATCGATTCGGCTTTAAATGTGAGCTGAATCCAATTTTCCCCCCATCCCTACTTACGAATCAGGTCTACTGAACATACTGGGCCCTTCTTCCAAGTCAGCATTTGCAGGGCTGCATTGCCCTAATAGGGGCTTGGTATTAGATGGAATAGAATGACTTCGCTCAAGTGAGTGGAAGAACCAAAGGCCTTACCGGAACGGTACTTATTGGTACTTCTTTGCTGCCCGCTCCCCCTTCTAAGGGGCAATAATGTGGGAATTAACTAGAATTCCCTCCCTTCTTCTCCATTTATTGTACAGTCCAATCAGAGCATGTGAAGTGATTAACCACTCTTGTTGGTAGTCATGGGGAGTGGGGGAAGGACAACGCATTTCTCAAGCTTGAAAGATGGCAGTTTATAATGTGTCACAATCAGGGGTGGGGAACTGTCATGAGCCCCCTGGGAAAGACTTGGAGTCACTGGAGCAATGAGGAGGCGGCAGGCTGGGATTTGGAGGCAGGTGCAGGAAGCAAGCCTTTGGGCGTGCTGGAGCTTGCAGACTTCCACGCCGCAGGCAGTGACAGTTCAGCCCCTATAGACCATGCTGCCTCTGAGCCAGCACCACCTGTTCAGGAAGCTGCCTCACCACCCTCTCTTCTCCCATGCCACCATCATCATTGCACAGCTCTGCTCCTCCTAGGGAGGAGGGCCTTGCCAATGTAGTTCCACTCTGTTCCCCACTGGTGCTGCCGCCACCACTGCTGCCAACTCAAGGCAGACCTCTGCAAGGGGAGGAGCTTGGTTAAGCGTGACAGCCTCCCTCATTGCACACACACAGGAGGTGGCAGTAGCAAGCTCAAAGGGCTTTTACCATCCCTCTTAGGAGGAGCGAACCTTTGCGTGTGCCCTCTCCTCAGTGACACTGAGCTCACGCAAGTCGGGTGTCCTCCCATCCTTACTTAAGGCTGTGAAGGGGGCGTGACTAACTGCTGCGACATCGTCTTTTCCCTGGTCTAGTCATGCCTAGTTAAGTACCATAGAGATGCTGATTCCTGTGTAACCTGTAAGCTGATTCATGAAGCATTCTGAGATGAAACTTTTTATTAAACTGGTAAAATAAAAGCACACCTCTGCATTTGAGTCTAACTCAGGGAATTTGGGCAGGACAGGAACTTCTGGCTCTGCAGAAGTTGCTGTACTACAATTCCCATCATCACTTGACCATTAGACATGCTGACTGGAACTGAAGTCCAACAACACCTGGAGGGCCACAAGTGCCCTATCCCTCTTATAAATAAAAAGCATTGTGGGGACCTGATCTAGAATTAGTGGGAAATTCGTTGGGGCTGATCAATGCAGAATTCAAACTCCAAACTCCATTCCACAGCTCTGTTAGATTATTTGGCATGTAAACTTCCCATCCTTTCTTTTCCAAAGGTAACATGATCTACCTAGGGCTTGGAAAGAGGTCTGAGTGTTTCTTCTGATTGTCACAGCCTTTCATTCTGCAGGTCCCTCTGCCTCATTCCCCATGGATATCAGTTCCTAGCCTTAAATTCCTGCTGCCCAAGAACATTTCTGGATCCACCTCTCCACCAATTTGGTTCCCTAAGCCAGGAGGAGCAGTGTCTGTTCTAAACTGTCCTTTTTCGGTCACATAATTCCTCTTTCAACAGGTAACTTTGGGCCATAAAGGTGTTACAAGAGTGCTGGCACAACTCGTAGTGCCGACATAGCACTGTGTAGCAGCTGCACAAGAGCCAGCATAGTGCAGCGGTTATAGCATTGCACCAAGGCGGGGGTGGAGAACATCTGGCCCTCTAGATGTTGCTGGACTTCACCTCCCAACATCCCTAACCATTGGCCATACTGAATGGTGGCTGAAAGGAGTGGCCTGGTGGGCTGGATTAGGTCCACAGGGGAGAAGCTCCCCATGCATTTCTATAAAAAGGGTAGAAGCAGTAACTCACTCATGGCCCTGAACCTACTGAAGATCTGGGGGAGTTTTCAGTATACTACTCAGGGTAACAGACTTTACCCATGTTTGCTAGCTCCTTATTCCTCTTGATAGGATCCTGCTCCTTAAAGGGCAGCTCACAGGCCCCATCCAGCTTCCCAATGGCGCTCCAGTTGCCATTCATCTCACACCTTTCTCTGCTCTGAGCTGTAGCTAGTTTCCCAGTCTCAGCTGCCACCGTCACTTTGCACTCAGTTTATTTGCACATATGTGTTTATTTCAAAGATCACAAATGTTGCATATTGCCATACTGTTTCTTTAAGACCAGCCCTAGAAGACCACTGCAATTTTGTTTGTCTGGTAGGAAAGGAAGAGATCTTGTAGGAAATCAATCAATCAATATTTATTTCGGTCACCGACCAGCCATCTTGTAGGAGAGCTTATAAGAGATCCCCCCCAAATAAAGATTTTATTACTTTCATGCCTTGTCTTGGAGCATGTGGAACATGGTGTCAAAAGGGGCTTGAGGCTCACAAATGTGCAGTATAAAACCACAATGCAAAACGGGCTGTGTAGCACAATAAGTGCAATATATAGTCAGGGAGGGGGGAGAAATTCAAATCAGTTTGCATTTAAAGCCAAATCCATCAAATTTGGCCTTTCTGAAACAATATGAGAACAGAAACAAGGCCACCCTTCAAAATTCACACTAATCCAAATTTTGCGATGCAGTTCTCAATCAAACAATGTTTACAAAGGTGCATCTATTAGGTCAAAGGGTGCATAAAAACATTCAGGAGAAGTTCACACTAAAATGCTGAAGAACTTTCATGAGGTTTTTTTTTTAAAAAAAATGCAAATTGCTGCAGAAATGTGGTGAACTGAATTTAAGATCAGAAAAATGAGAAATGGGGAGAACTGAAACTAACAGAGCCTTCACTCCCTCTCTAGTACAAAAAGTAAACATGAAGCTCAAAAGCATGGGAAGCAGGAATTGCATAAGATAGGGAATTCCTCTACCCCCACAGGGCAGGGAGGAGGGAGAAAATTGATTCAGCTTGCATTTAAAGGCAAACCTACCTAAGTTGTACTTTCTGAATCAATACGCCAACCAAAACACAACCATCCTTTGAAATTCCCACTTCTCCAAATTTTGCACTAGTTATTTAGCCAAATAATGTGTACAAAAATGAATATACCAGGATAAAGTGTACATAGAAATACATCTACAAATGAAAATAACATTCAGGAATGCATGCTATAAGGGAAATTTGTTTCGCAAAAATGTGTATATTAAGAGGACTTTTAAAAAAAATGGATGTGGAAAATGTAGAGAACCGAATTTAAGATTGGAAAAATGAGAAACTGAAAAAACTGAAATCAACAGATTTGGCCATCCCCAGCAGAGAATGGGTTAGCCCATTGTACAGTGTAGTGAACATGGCTCTGAGCCCAGTTCAGCTGCTTTGCTCCTTCCTGTTGCCTTCCAAGAGCCCTTAAATCCTGCCCTTCCCTCCCTCTTTGCAGCTTCAGTATATCCTGTTTTGCAATTAGGGCACAAGCACCAGCCTTTCCTTAAGCCATGCTATAGCATGCAGTTTCTACTTCTGTTGAATAATGTTGATGTCTAAAACCAAACTGGAAAGATTTGTCAGATTAGACTTCTTTGTATCTCTGTATGCATCTGAATGCGCGGATTTAGATTAGAATTTCACATCTGGCTGAGCCTCTATCAGACTTTTTACCAGATTGGAACCAAACCTCAGGAATGAATCTAGATTGCAACTTCAGGCAAATGTGCTGACAACAGGGAGCCATTTGCTCTGGCAAGAGACGCCACCTGTCACCCACTGGAATTTCTCTGAAAGACAGAGGGGTTTGAAGGTAAGAGCAGAAAAGGGAGGTACATGGTGATTAGGAAACGCTTGTAGACTATGAATAGTGTAGTGCAAAGATGCTTCAGGAGACAGATGGCGTAACTTCATATGGTTACCTCTGTTAAAAAAACCCTCAGCAACAACCCTGGAAACATGAACAGCAACAACTAATGGATTGACTGGTTAATTTATTGGAATACTTTTAATAGATGAAATGATGGTCCAGTTAACTGAGCAGCAGGCACATACACATACAAGCTTAATAAAAATTGCAGATGAGTACCATTTTAAGAACACAGAAAGCTGCATTTGGCTATCTGCCCTCTAGCTCAGTATTGTCTATGCTGACTGGCAAAGGCTCTCCAAGGTATCAGAAAGGAATCTATCTTGGTCCTACCTGGAGATGTCAGTGATTGAGCCTGGGATCTTTGCATGTAAAGCGCGTCCTCCATTATTGAGTTATGGCCCTCTCCCAGCATCTTAACAGAGGCATTCCTCCTTTGCTCAGAAAAAGGAGGGCATGCCTCTCCAAAGATGCTCCAACAAGTATGTGTGTCACCTCAAAGCAAATAAAACATGATTCTTACTTCAGAAATATTGTTTTTGCTCTTATGCAAATGTAATAAATGTAGCTTCATAGATTAAAACTTTGTTAATCAGTCTGTGGCCCTACAAAAAAACTCACACTTGATTATATACCTTCTTTTAACTAACACAGAATTGTACACGTATTTGCAATTTTGGCCTTATGCATCTTCATCTGGAAGCAAATCTCATTGTCTTGAATGGCACTTACTCTCACAATAGTGTGTGTAGCATTGCAGCTTAATCCTGTCTTTCAAAGAGCTTCATGGGGAACCCTTTTCAGCAATATATATATACTGTGCATGTGTGTATGTGTGTATGGGCGTGTAGGGAAAAGAAACACATTTGGTAATAAATGTTGATCTTCTATCATTACTAGGCAATTGTATTTGGCAGGCATGTCAGGAATACAATTGCATTCATTGAGAGTCTTTTGATACACTTGGCTTTCTCAGGGAAGAGGCTGTATGCCCCGAGATTGCATCAATGCAGCAGTTGCTTGGAAAAGTTACTTTTTTGAACTACAGCTCCCATCAGCCCAATCCAGTGGCCATGCTAGCTGGGGCTGATGGGAGTTGTAGTTCAAAAAAGTAACTTTTCCAAGCTCTGGTTACAGAGGAATTGTTGAATGCAGTTGCTGGTTCTTGCACAGGTTGGTTCTACTTTCACAACTGTTTTACTGTACGGAGTGTTGCACATACCTACCGGCTTGCAAGGCACTACCAAGTCCTTGTGTTGTATTTGTGCAATTTTAAACACCCCTGCCATTTCAGAACTCTTGTTTCCACACACACACACACTAGGGGTAGAAGGATCTGTCAATTTCAATTCTTTCAATTTCTCATTATTCCAATCTTAAATTCAGTTCTCCACATTCCCGTAGCAATTTGTGAATTTTTAAAAAAACCTCATGAAAATTCTTCAGCTGTGTATCACGCACACAGAAAAATAAACTGCTAGCGTTCCACCCAATCCCACCTTTCTGTAAGGCTATCCCCAGCAAAAATATTGGTCCACCCCTTCCAATTTTGTGAAGATGGGGATCTCATTCATTCTGGCTCTCATTCTGGTTCCTGGGGAATAGATTTTCCATCCAGAAGGGGGCCTGAGATTGGTCAGCAAGTTCTACCAAGATCAGTGGGGGTTTTGCATGGATTTCCTAGGAAGGGGCCTGTTTCTTGCAGAGCAACTGCTGAGGTTATGAATGCTACTGCAGAGTTCTTGCCGGGGCGGCTGGCTCCTCTGAACCACGTTGTGTAATAGTCTGTATCACTGCCAGGTTTAATAAGTCTAATGAGTGCTGGCTGGATAAGCTTGCTCCCTGGAGTGCAGGCCAAGACTTGCTCTCTAGCCTAAAGACTTCTGAGCCAGTTTTTCTAGCAGGAACTGAAGGAAAGAACTTACTCTGCTCATCTTGGGCCTTTTTCAACTTCTCTCTCTCTCTCCCCCCATCCCATTGTTCCATGTTCTGCTGGTAAATTCAGTAAACCAATTTCAACAATAAATCAGAAGTCTGCGCATATGATATAAAATTTAGGGTCTATCCCCCCCTTTAGCCCTACACTTGTTCTAGACCAGGGATGAGGAAGCTGTGCCCCCCGCCAGACTCCAACTCCCATCAACTCCAGCCAGCATGGCCAATGCTCAAGGCTATTGGGAGTTGTAGTCCAACAGTATGTGGAGGTCCTCAGGTCCTCAATAGGGTTGCCAGGTTCTTGGCCTGAGACTGATCCTGTATCTTTAGGAGAAGAGAAAGTCAGCCCCAAGTGCAGGTGTTCTTGCAACTCTGTAATGGGAAAAACCACAAGGTGGAATTCTCCCTTCTCCCTGTACAACTTTTAAAGATACAGAAGACCTCTTGGTTGCCAGGCCCAGCCTCCAAGAGGTCTTCTGTATCTTTAAAAGTTGTTGAAGGGGGAGGGAGAATTCCACCTTGTGGCTTTTCCCATTACAGAGTTGCAAGAACAACTGCGCTTGGCTGACCTTCTCTTCTCCTAAAGATACAGGATCAGCCTCAGGCCATGGACCTGGCAACCCTAGTCCTCAAGTTCTAGACACAATCCAGCACTAGCAGCAGGAACTTCAGAAGCTGCTTTATACCAAGTCAGCCAGTATTATCTACTCCAATATTATTTTAAATTGTTTTAAATTTTTAAATTGTGTTTTAAATTGTTTTTAAAATATGTGTTTTTAAATTTGTATATTTGTTTTAATGTTTTTAGTTACTGTAAACCACCCAGAGAGCTTCGGCTATGGGGCAGTATATAATAAATAAATAAATAAATACTCTGACTGGCAGCAGTTCATTGCAGTGTCAGACAGAGAAAGTCTCTCCATTTACTTGTTGCTTGATCCTTTTAACTGGAGATGACAGGGACTGAAACTGGGATCCTCTGCATGCAAAGCATGTGCTCTACCCCTGAGCTACATCCCTTCACCAGATAATAGTGTGATCTCCTATCCCAGATCCCCAGGGTAGGATGGAGCAGAGCAGGGACAAGTAATGTGGTTCCCTCCAGCTGCTGTTGAATTCCAAACTTCAGCAGCCCTAGTCAGCAGAACCAATATTCAGGGATGATGGGAGTGTTGAATTTACTTAGCAGATTTAGCACACCGCTTGGGAGATAACTGTATGTTGGATGTTGTATGAGCAGCCTTCCCTTTGGTTTCAATCACACAGAGACTATTGTCATGGAAAATAAGAAAGCTTAATTTATTAAAGGAAATATATACTTGGATAGAAAAGAGTTCCTAGTTCTAGTTTCTGTGATAAGAGCCAAAGTTACCCCATATTTCTGAGACCATGTGATCGATGGACATAGGCTCGAGGTGAGCAAGCAGTGAAATCTGCCCAGTGACTTCAGGAGTAGCAGAACACCACATCCTGTTCTTTCACCTTATTTTATATAGCATCCTGTTATTAACCACAAACTTTGTTCCAGTAGCCTGCTTTGTCCTAGACAGTGTGCCTCTGTGGTTATGCAGAGTATATTTGCCATGCTTGTTTGTACCATATAGCCTGTGTGGTTAGCAAAGTGCTAAGTTCTTATCTATGCAAAGAACTGTCTCCATGGATACCATGTGACATGTCTATGAGGCAGAGACCACTATGCAAAGTCTATAATATAAAAGGTATTTTAAAAAGTGACTTGCCTCTTCTCTGGACTGCTGCAGTCTCATTTCAGAGACTAGGGTCTTAGTACTGAACTAATAAACTGCTGCTACTTTACTCCCTGTCGAATGGCTGTTGTTTGCAGTACCTAGAAAAAGATCCCAAAGGGAATATTTTCTCTTACAACACTAAGTTGGAGATTCAAGGAGCCATGCTTGTTCTTTCATCTCTGCAGAAGAGAGAGAATAAAAGGAAATATGTCTTCTCTCCCAAGGTGGGGCAAAGAAGAAAAGAGGAAATGAGGTCAGTATCCCTAAGAGTATTCACTATAGGCACAAAACCTTGCGGTTTTAGAATGTACCTATAGCCCACAGATATTTCTACCAAACTTTAAAAAGCAGGGAAATTGGGCAGCTATAGTGAATGCACCAGGGGAGGAGGACTGCCCTACAAATTTGTCAAAACGCAAATACAATTTGGGTTGGTCTTTCACAGTCCAATCCACTTGCTGTGTAGCTTGGAAGAATTTGATAACATGTGTCTCTGAGCATATGGAGAGTGGTGGTAACACCTGCCATCTCCAAAGATGGAGAATTACATTTTGTATGTTTGTTGGTGTTCTTCTTACTTTTCTTCTTTCCTGTGTTACTACTGTTTCTACGAGAATCTAAAATAAAAATTATATTTCTCTTATTATTCATCGTAGAAATCTGTGTCAAATTTATTTTTTTAAATTTCAAAGCCTTTTTATTGGTCAATGTCATATGATGGTGAAGATAGCCTTTTGTGTTTCAAACTGGAGGTTATGCTCTATTTCTATTTTGAGCTCATTAACAGTTGAATCTGAAACTGCAGTTTGATGTAAAATCAGTCGGATTACAATACGTTGCTACTTAAGCAATGACTCTAGCTGTTGGAAAAAACAAACCTGGTCTGCCCAAGATGCATGTTTTCAGCCTGCTATGCTTAAACTACTCCACTGAAGAAAAGATGAGCATGGTCAATTAAAAACAAAGAGCACACCTAAAATTTTGCTAGAATATATTTCACCTCTCACTGTTTTATCCTGTGCAAACTGAGACACTCCTCACATCCATGAGAAACTATTCTGCAGAACAGTCAGTGCCAATATTCCACAATTGTTTTTGGAGATTTTTTTTTGTATTGCAAAGTATTGCTATACTTCACATATTCACAGAAACAGAAGCAAATGATTTACTAAACTTCACTAAAATTGCAAAGTAAATCAAACATATTTAAAGTGACTATCTAAACTCTATCAACTGTTTTGATATTGTTGTTTCCTCCCTGCTAAAACAAGATCAGCACAGCACATGTCTTGTTTCTGTTATTTGGGCTGATTGCAGGTATTGTCACCATTTACCATATGCTCAGAGGCACATGTTACCAAATTCTTCCAAGCTACACAGCAAGTGGATTGGACTGTGAAAGACCACCCAAATTGTGTTTCCATTCTGACAAATTTGTAGGGTGGTACAATATCTCAGAGAGGAGTTCAGGTCTCCTGCTCCCCTAGTGCATTCACTATAGCTGCCCAATTTCCCTGCATTTTAAAGTTTGATAGAAATATCTGTGGGCTATAGGTACGTTCTTCAACCACAAGGTTTTTTGCCTATTAATGAATTTCTCTGCTTTTTAATCTGGGAGGTAAGAAATGGGATCCTGTGCAAGTTTGCTGAGGATGGATTGATCATTTGCATGCTTATTGAGTTCAGCGGGATTTACTCCCCTGCAATCATGCTTAGGATAGGTGAAACTGACCACAGGGGATGGAGAGGGGAGGAGGGGGGAGGGAAGCAGGCAGGAGGGGGAAGAGGAGGGCAGGTTTGATCATTTGCATATTTATTGAATTCAATGGGATTTACTCCCATGCAATCATAGGATAGGTAAAACTGACCATGGGGAGGGAAGCCTGGAGTGGGCAGGGGAGGAGGAAGAAGGAAGAGGGGAGGGGAGAAAGAAGGGAGGAGGAAGAGAGAGGAGAGGGAAAGGAGGGGAAAGGCAGGTCTGATTGTTTGCATGCTTATTGAGTTCAATGAGATGTACTCCTGTGCAATCATGGCTAGGATAGGTAAAACTGACCATGGGGGAGGAGGAGGGGAGAGTAGAGGGAGGGAAGAAGGGGAGAGGGGAGCAGAAGGAGTAGGAGGGGAAAGGAGGGGATTAGAAGGGGAGGGGGAAGTAGGGGTGAAGGAAGGGGAGGGAAGGGGCAAAAGGGAGGTGATGGGAGGGAGGAGGAGGGGAGAGCAGGAGGAGGAGGGGAGAGCAGGAGGAGGAGGGGAGAGCATCTGCATCCTTATTGGAATTTACTCCTGTGCAATCATGCTTTAAAATGAAATGGACTGCCTTCAAGTCAATTCCGACTTATGGTGACCCTATGAATAAGGTTTTCATGGTAAGCGGTATTCAGAGGTGGTTTACCAATGCCTTCCTCTGAGGCTGAGAGGCAGTGACTGGCCCAAAGTATGGCGCAAGGTCAGCAATCTGATTACAGGTACTGGCTGATTTTTAATTAATTTAATTAATTTCAGCAGATTATGAGAACTGTGACAGAAAAAGTCCAAAATGGGTCTGGTTTCTCTCTCTCTCTTTTTACACTTTGAACTCTTGATTCTCTCTGAGTATTTTGTGTATCTCCATGAAAATTTAAAGGGTTGTTAAGCAAATGTTTCTGAGTTTAGGACTATAAGTTTTGTAAGGTTTTGTTTTGAAATGAGCTTATGGGAAGCATCGGAATGGCATGGGGGTGTTTTTTATTTAACATTGTGGAATGCGAGAAATCCGTGCTGATTATAGAATACAGCCACTCTTGTGGCTGTATAATTCCATCTAGCACCTGAAGGAAGGTCAGCACAAGTTAGGTCAGAAAGACAGTCTAGGAAGCATGGAGGTCCCCCTCTCTATCTACCCTTTTCCATGCAAACTCACCAGCAAGCTGAGTTGCATCCAAATACTTCCAACAGGGAGTTGCAGTCCAGTAATATCTGGAGGACACCACATTGGCTACCCCTGGATTTGGGAGCACCTTGGCTGCCAAATAAGAACATGTTCACATTTTCAAAAAAATTCAGAATAGATTAATTCTCTAGCATGTTGATTCTGCTATTTATTTTGTTGCATGGGGTTTGTATTTCTAGGCTCTATGGGTAGAGGAGTGGGCTACAAATAAATTAGTAATAACTCTAGTAACATGGATATAGGGAGAGCCCAGCCTGCAATGAATTCATTTTGTAAAAAAGTGAGGGTATTGTTGTGCAGTAGGAGAAAATCCGGCTCATTTTTTTCTTTAAAAAAGAGCTAACTGAGTATTCCCATAAGTGCATGATGTGCACCCAGGCTCTACTGGACATTAAACATCAAGCTTTTTTAAAAAGCTGTGGACATGGCAATGTTGTATTACTCATAAGAGCATCAGAAGAGACCTGCTGGATCAGTCCAATAGCCCATCTATCCCCTCATCCTGTTCTCACAGTGGCCAACCAGATGCCCATGGGAACCCCAAAAGCAGGACCTAAGTGCAACAGCACCCTCCTTGCGTGTGATTCCCAGCAACTGGTATTCAGAAGCATGCTGCCTCTGACAGTGGAGGTAGAAAAGAGCCATCATGGTTAGAAGCTGTTGATAGTCTTTTCCTCCATGAATTTGCCTAATCCCCTTTTAAAGCCATCCAAGTTGGTGGCCATCATTACATCTTGTGAAAGTATATTCCTGAGTTTAATTAGAAGCACTTTATTTTGTCTGTCCCGAATCTTTCAATGTTCATTTTCATTGGATGTCCAGGAGTCATAGCATTATGAGAGGAAGAAAACACTTCTCTCTACCCACTTTCTCCACGGCATGCATAATTTTATACACCTCATCACAAGTGGCATCACAGACACTATCCAATATCACATGTGGATGACCCCATCCCAGACATCACTCACTATTTATATTTGATTCTCTAAGTGGGAGAAAAGCCATGTTTTCTTAGTGTCACATAACTGTGGGGGTCAGTGATGTGCAAATGTGATATCCCCATGACAGAAGAGCTACCTTGAGGAAAGATGGTTGGATCATACAGCAACTGAGGAGTGAAAAATTGCCTGGAATGACTCAGTACTGCAGCTTTTTCTTTTGTCTTTTTTGTCAACATGGTGGCACCTCTGCAACTGACTACTTTGCTACCAGATGGCATGCAATGGCTCATTTCTGCCTCCCAATCTTTGCACCAGAGTGAGACCTCTGTGCTGTAGCCCCCAAATGGGACAACCAAAAGGCCACAACTTGTACATGAAAGCAGATGTTGATGTGGCAGGACAGTAGGACAGAAGGACATAACAGTGTGAAATAAACATGGGTTTAAAATGTGAATTAGGGGAATTTGTTTACAATTTCCCTAGTAATTGGAACAGCAAGGAAATGTTTTATGAAATGAGTAGAATTTTTCCTCCCCATGCAGAATGTACAGTTGATCTTCAGAGCTCACTGTTTTGCAATCCTGCACCGCTGAACACTCCACCCACCACTGGATCTGGCTCCACCCACCATCAGATACAACCCCTGACTGACTTTTCTCATTGGTCAATGGCCCTTCAAAGGAAAAACATTACCAACCCCTTGTCCTAAGGTCTTTCCCAGTGCTGCTACTGGAGTTCAACTGATCATGGCAACAGTTGAACCTTACACCTCTATGTGCGAGCAAACCATGTGCTAGGGCTTGGTTCAAGGCAGGGTGGGAAGGAGAGTAGCTTTTTGGCCGTGTTTTGCCAGCCCTCGGTCTGCACTGTGCATCTGAGAACGCCCACTGCACAGGAGACTCTTAGAGAGTGCTGAGAGCAGCAGTAACATTGAGCTTCACAAGATCTGACATTTATGTGAACAGGAATGGCATCTGCACTGACATTCAATACGATGAGAATCATAACAGGCTATCGATCCTTTCTGCTTCAGGGCCTGAGCAGCTTGCCAGCTGGGTTAAGGCAGAAATTTCCCCCTGTAGGTTAGGATTCTGCAATTAGGTGCATTATTGGAACTTTATGCCTTCCTCTGCTATTTCCGGCACTGGCTGGCTGCTGGAGACAGAATTCTGGGCTAGATGGAATGTGGGTCTGCTCAGCCCAGCTGGTTTATGTTCTAATTCAAAATTTATAACTCTCCGAAGAAAGCTCCACATAGCGAATATCTTTTGCTGTCCTTCTGACAGAGCAAGACAAGAGTGGAGTCACCTGCCCACCAAAATCTTATGATGCAGTCCAGGGATGGAGAACCTGTGGCCCTTCAGGTGTTATTGGACTCCAGCTTCCATCAGGATCAAGGGAAGGGCCATAGCTCAGTGGTAGAGCATCTGCTTTGCATGGAGAAAATCCCAGCTTCAGTCAGGATCTCCATGTAGGGGTTGGGAAGATCCCTGTTTGAAACCCTGGAGAGTCAGTGTAGATCAGGCGTAGGGAAACTTTGGCCCTCCAGATGTTGCTGAACTACAACTCCCACTATCTCTAACCATTGGCCATGTTTTCTGGGACTAATGGGAGTTGTAGGTCAGCAACATCTGGATGGCCAAAGGTTCCCCACCTCTGGTCTAGATGATACAGAGCTAGATGGTCCAGTGGTATGATTCAGAATAAGATAGCTTCATATGAGTTGTATTCAATGCTAGCCCTTGTCAGAGTAGACCAGAGTAGAATAAAACAAAGGAGGCTCGATTACTGTAATGCTCTCTACATGGGGCTGCCCTTGAGATTGGTCTGAAGGCTGCACTTGGTGCAAAATGCGGTGGCGCAATTGCTAACTAGGGCAGGGTATTACCAACGTGTTACTCTACTGCTAAAAGAATTGCACTGGCTGCCCATTAGCCAACTTCTAGTTTTGGTATACAAAGCCCTACATAACTTGGGACCAGGATACCTGAAACGTCAACTTATATACCCAGTCGATCACTGCGCTCTGCGGGTGAGGGCCTCCTGCAGATATGATCTTATCAGGAGGTCTGTTCCACACAACTTAGGAAGTAGACCTTTAGTGGTGTCACACCTACCCTTTGGAATTCCCTCCCCTTAAATATTAGACAGGCACCATCTCTGTTATCTTTTTGGCACCTACTGAAGACCTTCCTCTTTCAACAAGCCTTTCAAGTCGAGACCTTATCCCAGTCTGAGTCTGTGCTAGAATTGCTTTTTAAGATGTTTTAAAGATGTTTTGTTTTAATATGTTTTTGAAGTATTTTGTTTTTAAGATGTTTTAAAGTGCTTTTAGTGTTTTCCTTTGCAACCCTGGGCTCCTTCTGGAACAAAGGGCGGGATATAAATTTAATAAATAAATAAATAATAGACATGCCTAAAGTAGGTTCATTGATTTCAATGGGCCTACTCTCAGTAGGACTTAGTTAAATACAATCCTGTGTTCCTATATTCCCTACGTTTATCAAGCCAGCATGCTGGCTGTAGTTTTGGAAAGACCTTGGGCAAGATAGCCTAAGTGGGCCCACACTACCCACTCACTTGCCCTCTCCTCTGGACCTAATTTGTTCAGCCAGCCAGAGAGAGAGCACAAGTCAAGTGAAGGGTGGTGCTCTACAGGGTTTATTCTAAGCTTTATTTCCTGCCGCACAAGCAGCCGGCACACTGTCCAAACACACCCCCAAACTAGTCAAGTAATTAGTCCCATAATATATTATTAGCAGGGATTTTTTGGTGAGGGTACTCACCAGTACAGAATACCAGCACTCTGGTGCTGGCACCCACAATACTTTTATCAAAATATGAGTACCGGCACCTCAGGGTTTTTTTTACCAAAAAGCGCCAACTATTAGTATAAGATTATGAAGATTTGAAAGGAACCAGTATTTAACTTAATTTTCTATTTCTTTATATCTTTTCTCATCTATTTCCTTTTTAGAAACTACCTAGCTCCTTATGAAATCTCATATGCTCAACTGCACAAAAATTTGTTTCACACTACAGGGTTTTTTTTGACACTGCACAAAATGTGTCTAGCTGCACATGAGAATGAACTCTGCTGCTCCACTTGCTTCTGTTGGGAGAGGATGGGTGAAGAGGTAGCACCTGAGAGAGGGAGGAGCAGCAGGGCCAGGAGGCCCCAAGGATTGGCAGTGGGTCCCTTGGAGGAATATGGGCCTCAGCAGCTGCCCAATGATACCTACCCCTAATGCTGACCCTACCAGCCAGAATGGACAATGGACAAGGATTATGGCAGTTGTAGTCCAACAAAATCTGGAGGGGGCACTGGTGTCATCCTTCTGGAACTGTACCACTTCAGAGTATAGTAGTGAGTTTACTGGACACTTATCTCAAGCTTAAGATGGACAGGATGAGGTTACCATCTCATGTGAGGTTTGTTTGTATGCTTTGTGCTGGCAGATATCTGTACACATTCTTAGCCATTTATGGAGCCCATCTCTAATACCATATTTTCACCACTGATTATATAGGAACGTAGGAAGCTGCCTTAGGCCAGGTCAAACTATTTGTCCATCTATAATAATAAATAATAATAAAAATTTAATTTATGTGTCGCCTATCTAGCCGATGGCCACTCTAGGCGACGTACATGTAAACAGTTAAAACACAATGTGATAAAATACATTAATACAATATATAAACAATACAGCAGCAACAACAATATTAGTGCAGGGTAAGAGGCATTTCAGTCATAAAAGTTAACCCTCCCCGGAAATCCCAAAGGCCTGTTGAAAGAGCCAAGTCTTTAAGGCTTTACGAAATACATTTAGGGAAGAGGCGTGCCGTAGATCTTGTGGGAGGGAGTTCCAAAGGGTGGGGGCCGCCACTGAGAATGCCCTCTCTCTAGTTCCCGCCAATCTAGCTGTTTTTGTCGGCGGGATTGAGAGAAGGCCCTGTGTGGCTGATCTTGTTGGGCGGCATAATTGGTGGCGTTGAAGGCGCTCCTTTAGATAAACTGGGCCGAGACAGTATAGGGATTTAAAGGTTAATACCAACACCTTGAACTGGGCCCGGAAGACAACTGGAAGCCAGTGTAGATCGAACAACACTGGTGTGATGTGATCCCGGCGGCGACTATTCGTAAGTAGTCGAGCCGCTGCGTTTTGTATAAGTTGTAGTTTCCGGACCGTTTTCAAGGGTAACCCCATGTAGAGCGCATTACAGTAATCCAATCGAGAGGTGACCAGGGCGTGTACTACCAGTGGGAGCTGATGAACAGGAAGGTATGAGGTGTAGTTGATACCAGGCTGCCTGGCTCACTGCTGAAATCTGAGCCTCCATGGACAGCCTGGAATCAAGCACAACCCCAAGGCTGTGGACCTGGTCCTTCAGGGGTAGACTCACCCCATTGAACTTCAGGTCAACATCTCCCAACCTTCTCTTGTCCCCCACGAGTAGCACCTCGGTCTTATCGGGGTTCAACTTCAGCTTGTTCCTTCCCATCCATCCACTCACGGATTCCAGGCACTTGGACAAGGTCTCCACAGCCAACTCTGGTGAAGATTTAAACAAGAGATAGAGCTGAGTGTCATCGGCATATTGGTGACACTGCAGCCCAAATCTCCTAATGATTGTCCCCAGCGGCTTCATATAAATGTTAAATAGCATGGGAGTATTATCTACACTGTGTAGATAATCTACACTGACCAGCAGTGACTCTCCAGGATTTCTGGTTGTGAAGTGCAATTCCCACTACCTCCTTCCTCATCCTTTGACCTGGAGATGCCAGGACTTGAATTCTTCATGCACAGGCACAGCATGTGCTTTACAACTGAACTATGGTCCCTAGCCTGCAGCAGGTGAAGAGAGGAGCGTTTAGGACAGATAGCTCGGTTCATGGCTAAATAAGAATAGTGTGGATAGTCCACATACCAACATGGCTTCTGTGACAGTGCTCTGACATATGCTATGGCGGCATCCATCTGGAGATGCAGATGGCAGTATAGTTCAGGCTCCCAGGATCAGGAAAGCATTAACATGCACCAGAGATTAAAGGGATCTAGGCTAGGGCTTAAATGTTCTCTTTTAGGACATGCAGGTAGGGTTGGGGGAGAAATTCAATCCAATGCTCATTTAAAGGTGGAATCTATCTAATTTGCACTTTCTGAAACAATATGTGAACTGAAACCCAGCTATCCTTTGAATTCACACTTCTCTGAATTTTGCAGTGCAGTTCCTCAGATAAGTAATGTGTACAAAACTGCATATACTATGGTAAAGTGGCCATATAAACATATATATTTGTGAAAACAACATGCAGAAATACATTCTGTTGGAGAGATTTGCTTTGCAAAAATCTGTATATTAGGCAAGATTGCATACAAGAATGTGTATCTTTTGAGAAATTTGCACTAAAATGCTGCTGAATTTTCATGAGGACTTTTGCAAACTGAGCTGGAAATGTAGAGAACTGAACAAAATTGGAAAAATGAGAAACCGAGCAAAACCGAAACTGACAGATTCGTCTGTCTCTACGTAGAGAAAGAAAATCCTTTGAGGTTTGTTATAAAGGTGCAGCTTCAGTAGCATATGTCATTCATACAGTGACGAGGTCCCTAATTTTTTGGTACCTGGTAAAAACATTTATCTTTTGTTGTATTTGCTTTTGGAGGAGAATTCTGGGGTGTTGCTTGTGGGCTCTCTCAGGTTATAAAGGTGTCGTTCTTTAGGTGCCAGCATCTTCCTGTATGGCTCCGTAGAAGTTAAATCTCTGAGTGGGACTGGAGGCATGAAGCAAGCACACATGCATGTAGAAGCATGTACTAGTGCCTGAACAATAAAGCATCATAGTGAGCCCAACAAGGCTGCCATTTCACATGCTGTGGCTGGTGAGGCTCACCTGGAATAGGGGTGATGATAATGTTATCGGAGCAGTTATTGTAAAATAAATTAATCTTAAGCCAAACAAGAGCCTTAAGAAGCGCATAACTGGATCCTTGGGCAGAATATATGGATATTATAAGCACACAAGTGTCCTTTTTTCAACTGTAAAATTTTGGAGGGTATGTGCTTGTGCGAAATTGCAGGCTAAAGTCTTGCAATTGTACTTCCTCAGGCATACGGTTGCAACTGCCCACAACTGCAGGCAACCACCTTGAGGCTGTTCTATCCTTCCCCCTTTGCTTTCTGCTCTCTTGCAAGACCTTGCTTTTATTCAGACCAAATCACAAAGAAGATATACAGTCATTGTTTCTGCTGACAGGCCAATCGATGCACCTCATGCAAAATCATGCTTTCTGCCACTAATAAATATTGATCTTGTTTTTGTTGGTATTGTTTTTCACCATGCAATTGTGCACTGAAGAGTTGGTTAAGCATCTCCCGTACTTAGCTGCCTCCATCATCCCCTCTGCTCCCTGCTTTTATTTATTTATTTCCATTTATGAATTGCTTCCCATGAAATATCTCAAAGCAATTCCATAATAAATGGGTGCTTTGTCCCAGGAAATACCTGACTGCACATATTAGGTGTGTAGCATCTTATTTATTTATTTACTTACTTAAAAACCATTTACATACTGCTTAATGTTTTAAAAATCTCTTAAGTGCTCAGAGTTCAGATTGTTGTTGTTGTTGTTGTTGCTTTTTTGTGATGGTGCTCACCAGTATGGAATTCCTCCATGTCTTTTCTTGCTGCCCATGGCAACCATTTTGTGCTAGTAGCCATGGCACTTTTATCAGGTATGAGTACCGATACCTCATTTTTTCTTTTAAAAAGCATAGATTAGTCACCTTCTACACATTCATCTCAAGGCAATGTACAATACAAAACAGATAAAAACACAAAGGGGAAAAAACCTCAGCAGATATATTTAAAATGAAACAAAACAAACCAGTACAAAATAGACACTCATGGCAGAGATCCATTCATCCAGCTGGGGAAGCCTGTCAGAACAAAGATGTCTTCAGTTGTTTCCAAAAGGTGCAGGTAGGGGGTGCCTGTTGTATCCCTGGATGCTATTCTGCAGCCACACTGAAAGCTCTGCTTTGAGTTACTATGGAGCGGGCTTCTGACCTCTTTGGAACGTGAAAGAGAAACTCCTGCAGACTGCAGTGATCTACTGGATATAGAAAGCTACCATATACCAAGTCAGGCCATTGGTCCATCTGGCTCAGTATTGTCTACCCTGATTGGCAGCAGCTATCCAGGATTTCAGACTGGAGACATTTACACCCCTACTTGGAGATGATGGGAATTGGCATCTTCTGCATGCGACCTGGAACCTTCTACATGCAAAGCAGATGCTCTACCATTAAGTTATGGCCCTTCTCCCACTTCATACAATACAGCCCAAAGGCAGGCATCTCTCAATCAGGGTGTGCACTGTCTGGAGTTGCAACCCATCAGGAAATTTCTGTAACACCTACCTATATCAAATGGATTTTGGCACAGGAACAGCCATGCTGTGTTTTGCCACTGATAAAACAGATATCATATGGTGAACAGTGGCATGAGCCCCATGGAGCATTCCTGGAGTGATCAAGAAGAAGAAGATACAGAATGGGACTCAGGAGAAGGTTCCAGTGACTTGCAACAAGGAGGTGCTGAAGCAGAAGGCTTCAGCACTTTTGACAGTGACAGCTCCTCCCCCTTAGCTCCAGGTACAACAGAGGGAACGCCGGCTGACCAAGAGCCAGCCCCTTCTCCTCCCCTCCACCCAAGTCACTGCCACCACGCACACCTCCACTAGAGGAGAAGGATCTCATTGAGGTGCCACCACCGCCCCAGATACACAGACAGCTGTGCCGGCAGGCTCAGCCGTCCCCCACTTTTCCAACTAGGAGGAGAGCTCACTTGCTCACACATTCCTGTTTTGTGACACCTTCCTCACACAATAGAAAAAGGCCGTCCCATACCTACTTAAGGGTGTTAGGGATGTGTGTCTAATTGCGGTGACAACATCTTAGCTTCGAGTAGTCCTGCCTAGTTATGCTGCATAGAGATGCAGAATCCTGTGTAACCTGTAAGCTGATCCATGAAGCGCTCCAGGCTATGGGCGGTTTATAAATGGAACAAATAAATAAAATAAATAAATTAAACATAACAGAAAAAAATATACCTGGAGGTCTGAGTCAGATTTCAATAGGCATGGCCAGAACAAATAGGGAGATGAAGTGGTGTATTGCGGTTCACATGTAAAACTTGGCTTGGGGAAATTTGGCTTCAAATCTGACTCAGCCATACAAGCTCCTACGCTTGAGGCCATGTGCCCAGCCGGTTTCTGTTACGCACAGCAGCCGAGGGTTGGTAGGTGGGGAGGGGGTGTGGCAGTCATCTATCGAGGGTCTTTGGTTTTCACCAGACCCCCTCTCCACAAGACCAAGTTTGTTGATTGCATGTATTGGAGGTTGGGCCCAAAGGGCAGTTTATGGATTCTGCTTATGTACCGCCCACCCCGCTGCACAGCAGATTCCCTGACCGAGGTGCTCGAGGTGGTCTCGGCTGTACGGGTGCTCTCCCCTAACCTAGTGGTTTTGGGGGACTTCAACGTGCATGCCGAGACCGTCCTCACTGGAGCCCCTTGGGATTTCATGGAAACCATGACTTCCTGGGAATTGCACCTTAGTAGTATAGGGCCCACCCATGTAGCCAGTCATGCTCTTGACCTTGTATTTGTCTTGGGAGGGGAGGGAAGTGCTCTGTAAATAGGGGCTATCACATCTAACCCTGTGTCATGGTCAGATCACTATCTGGTGAATATAGACCTCTCAATGCCACATACCCTTCGCAGGGGACAAGGACCTATTAAGATGGTCCGCCCCAGGCGCCTGATGGATCCGAATGGATTCCTGAATGCACTGGGAGATTTGGAGCCTGCCGAAGGACGCCCGGTCGAAGCCCTGGTGATGGAGTGGAATAGGGAGCTCACTAGGGCAGTAGACCGGGTGGCTCCGAAATGTCCTCTCCCCCTGAACAGAGCTCAGATAGCACCCTGGTATACACCACGGTTGCGGAGCCTGAGACAGGAGGTGAGACGACTAGAGCGCCGGTGGCGGAAATCCTGCTCTGAAGATGATCGGACACTGGTTAGAGCAGCAATAGCAGCCTACCAGGTGGCAACAAAGGCAACAAAGAAGGAATTCTTTGCTGCCTCTATTGCGTCTGCAGAGTGTTGTCCCAGGAGGTTGTTCCAAGTGGTCCGCAGCCTGGTCGGTCCAGTTGCTCAGGAACCCATGGAGCATTCTAAAGCCTCCTGTGACATAGTTGCCGATAAAATCGAACGCCTGAAGAGCATGATTCCGTACGCCGTGGACACAGGAAGTGAGCCGGAGGTGGCCAGTTGCATTCCGGTCTGGTGGGATCGGTTTCAGCCTCTCCCTTCTGAGGAAGTGGACAAGGTGCTCTCTACTGTGAAGCCAACCACCTGTCTGTTGGATCCTTGCCCTTCATGGCTCATTATGAGCTGCAAAGAGAGGCTGAGCAAAGAGATCCGGGCAGTGGTAAATGCATCCTTGGAAGAGGGTGCAATGCCAACAGCCCTCAAGGAGGCAGTAATAAAACCCATCTTGAAAAAGCCCTCCTTGGATCCCCAAGAGTTAAACAACTTTCGCCCAGTCTCTAATTTGCCATTTTTGGGCAAGGTGATTGAGCGCGTGGTGGCCAAACAGTTACAGACACACTTGGATGAAGCAGATTATCTAGATCCATTCCAATCGGGCTTCAGGACTAGACATGGAACTGAAACAACCTTGGCCGCCCTGGTGGATGATATGAGGAGGGCTTTGGATAGAGGAGAATATACCTTCCTCGTCCTCCTGGATCTCTCAGTGGCTTTTGATACCGTCGACCACGGTATCCTTTTAGATCATCTGGGGGGATTGGGAATTGGGGGCACTGTTTTACGATGGCTCCGTTCCTATCTCTCAGACAGACATCAACGGGTGGCATTGGGGGATGAGGTTTCAGACCCTTGGCCTCTCAATTGTGGAGTGCCACGGGGATCTGTCCTCTCCCCCATGCTATTCAACATCTATGTAAAGCCACTGGGAGCCATCATCAGGAGATTTGGGCTGCAGTGTCACCAATATGCGGATGACACTCAGCTCTATCTCTCGTTCAAGTCCTCATCAGAGTTGGCTGTGGATACCATGTCCAAGTGCCTGGATTCTGTAAGTGAATGGATGGAAAGGAATAGGCTGAAACTGAACCCCAACAAGACCAAGGTGTTGCTCGTGGGAGATAAGAGAAGGTTGGGAGACATAGACCTGGTGTTTAATGGGGTAAGATTACCCCTGAAAGACCAGGTCCGCAGCCTTGGGGTCATTCTTGACTCCCAGCTGTCCATGGAGGCTCAGGTCTCGGCAGTGAGCCGGGTGGCTTGGTATCAATTACATCTGATACGGAGGCTGCAACCCTACCTTCCTGTTCATCTGCTCCCACGAGTGATACATGCCCTGGTCTCCTCTTGCTTAGACTACTGTAATGCGCTCTACATGGGGTTACCCTTGAAGACAGTCCGGAAATTACAGCTGATACAGAATGCGGCGGCGCGCTTGATTAAGAACAGCCGTTGCCGTGATCATATCACCCCGGTGTTAGTAGATCTACACTGGTTACCAGTTGTCTACCGGGCCCAATTCAAGGTGTTGGTGTTGACCTTTAAAGCCCTATACGGTTCCGGCCCAGTTTATCTGAAGGAGCACCTCCAGCATCACCAATTATGCCGCCTGACAAGATCAGCCACACAAGACCTTCTCTCGGTCCCATCAGCTAAAACAGCTAGGCTGGTGCGGACCAGAGAGAGGGCATTTTCTATTGTGGCCCCCACCCTCTGGAATTCCCTTCCTTTCGACCTTCGCCATACCCCCTCCCTGACAGGTTTCCGCCGGGCCTTGAAGACCTGGCTATTCAGGCAAGCCTATGGGGTCTCCGGGGGTGGGTCAGTTTTTAATGTTGTTTAGTTTAATGTTGTTTAATTTTAATTATTGTATTTTGGGTTTTATATTGTATTTTATTGTGGCAATGTACGTCGCCTAGAGTGGCCATTCAGTCAGTCAGATAGGCGACTCACAAATAAAATTTTATTATTATTATTATATCTCATGGGGTGGCCTTGGGCTAGGGATGGGGATGGGATTTAATTCAGTTCACATGTAAGGGTGAACTTTGCTAATTCACCCTTTCCGAAACAATATGGAACTGAAACCCAGCCATCCTTTCAAATTGGCATTTCTCTGAATTTCGCAAGGCAGTTCTCCAGCTAAGTAATGTATACAAAAACGCATATACTAGGACAGGGGTTCCAGAACTCCCCCCCTCCATGTACCACTTGAAAATGGCTGAGGATCTTGGTGGACCACTTCATGATTTTTCTGCCTCTTGTAGCCATTAATATGTATTGTGCTCGATGCTGTATCATTGCGCCTTTTATTTCTTGTATTGTATTACAATTTGCAATTCTGTAGCATTCAAAGTGTAATACAAAAATGCAATATCAGAAATAAAAGAAGCAATACAAATACAATTAAACATCAATATAAATATTTAATATAGACATGCCGTGGACCCCCTGAATGAATCTCATGGACCACTGGTGGTCCATGGACCACAGATTGGGATCCCCTGTACTAGGGTGTACATATAAATGCCTACATTGGTGGAAATAACATACAAAAATGCATTATATTAGGAGAAATTGTTTCACCAAAATGTGTATATGGTGGGAAATTGCATATAAAAATGTGCATAGTAGGAGAAATTCACACAAAAATGTTGATGGATTTATTTTTTTAAAAATCACAAACTCGTGTGGAGAACTGAATATAAGATTGAAAAACAAGGACCTAAGAGAAACCAAAACTGACATACTCCCCCAGCCCAGCCTTGGACCAATCTCTATCTGCACCCATCCCATTTGAGACAGTCTACAAACCTCCAAACCAGGGATGTAGTCGTCTAGGGTCTCTGGGGGTCTTAAACCCCTTATTTTGGGGGAGCAGGGTCCCAGCAGAGTCCCTATGTCTCCAGCATCCTACCAGCTAATCAGCATGAAAGGGGAGCATGTCAGCCACTGGGAAGAGTTCCAGTGAGGGTCAATTACTAGAAAGCCTTTGTTATCACTTCAGAAAGCCAAGACAAGTTGTTGAGAGTGAGAATTCTGCAAATGCAGAAGAAGAGACAGTGAATCTTGACAATAGCATCCCATTTACATCATCAAGCAGTTGGGTAGCATCAGGAGACAAACATGTAGACCCTGAATTCAGTCATTCAAGTGCTATCTCTGACAGTGAGAAAGGACAGTCTAATGGTGACAGTCATAGAGAAAGAGTATTCAAGCCTGGCCAGTTAATTCTTTAATGTTAGAAGGTTGTATAATCTTAGGAGGAGGTGTGGCTGTGACTATTATTTGTTGGTTTGCTTGTTTGTTTGTTTGATTGGTTTATATCCCACCCTTCCCTCCCAGCAGGAGCACATTATTATTATTATTATTATGAAGGGATCCGGCACTTCTGAATTTGTCATGACACTACCTCTCCAAACAGAATCAAGTGCTGGATTTTGAGGATGAAGTTCAGCCCTGCCGCCCAGTGGAGCCCCCAAATGACCATCCAGAGAGTGACAGATGATGGAGGCAGCAGACAACAAACCCAGCATCAGCATCTAGGCTGGTATGGGTAAACCCGGGCCCACAGGGGCTGGTGCTGGTCACTTCAGCATCCATTCCTCTTACTTTTTAAAATCATTTTATAGTTAATGGGTGGTTGGCCAGGTATGTACATGGTTACAGCTGCTCGTTTTATTGCTTGTACTTTTAAAATATATTCAATCCTTTTCTACAATAAAAATGATGCTTATTCCCAAATCAAAGTGTTCAGCATCAAGGCAGAAGCTGCCACTGCAGCAAAACCTGTCATGTTCTTGTAGTCGTGAGAGTGCTATGATTTAAAATGCAAAATGGAAAATGGCACTTGCTCAGTCTTTTCTTTCTTTTTTAAAGTAAACTCTTTTTGTTTGTTTGTTTGCTTGCTTAGGGGCAAAC
Organism: Rhineura floridana; assembly: GCF_030035675.1. Taxonomy (NCBI): domain Eukaryota; kingdom Metazoa; phylum Chordata; class Lepidosauria; order Squamata; family Rhineuridae; genus Rhineura; species Rhineura floridana. The sequence continues at coordinate 22,035,124 of NC_084493.1, read as the reverse complement.
TTACTGGGAATGTAGATGCAGTTTAAAGCATGGAATGGAGGTGCCTGCGGAAGGAGAAGAGAATGGTTGACTGTGAGCTTCACAACTGAGATAACGTTGGAAGCCTCCGCACACACACACCCCATTAAAAGCATTAAACCCTGGGTCTAAAATTACCAACTGCACCACTGTGCACAAACAGCCGTGATTAATTAAAAGGTGGTTTCTGTGATGCTGAGAGCACCACTCAAGCCATCCAGCTCGTTTTCTGTTTTGGCTCCAGTGGGCTTTCATTCTGGATGGAAAGAGCTAAACTGAACCCAACAAGATTAGTTTACATTGATGGTGAATGCGTCATAGGGGGGGACTCAGATATCAGCTCTTCCAGGGTGGGAATGTTGCCTCTTAAAGGAATAGTTAGCAATGGAGAACATGAGAAGAGCCCTGTTGGATCAGCCCAGTGGCCTGTTGAGTCCAGCATCTTGTTCTCACAGTGCCCAGCCAGGTGCCTTTGGGAAGCCTGCAAGTGGGACCTGAGTGCAACAACATGCTCCTCACTTGTGATTCTCAGCAACTGGCATTCAAAGTCATGCTGCCTCTGACAGTGGTGGCTGAACATAGACATCAAGGTTAGTAGCCATTGATAGCCTTATACTCCACGAATCTGTGTAATCCTCTTTTAAACCCATCCAGGTTGGTGGCCCATCACTGCCTCTTGTGTGAGTGAATTCCTTAGTTTAACTGTGTGCAGAGTGAAGATGCTCAACTCCGTCTCCAAGGGTCATTTAAAGACAAGAAGGACTTGCAGAGCCCGGCAACCTTAGAGCAAAGGAGTTGTCTGTGGCATTGCTAGAGTTCTCACCATTGAGCAGAGGAATCTGGAATCCCTGCTGAAGACCACACAGAATGAATGTTTTTGGGCAGCACGATTCGAAAGCCAAGTTGCAGCTAGGTAGCTTCACATATTGAGGACTTTGGGTCAAAGCCATTTTCTCTGCTTCATCTGGCAGCCCAGTCTGGGACAATTTATGCAGGGAGATATTTTTATGGGGCTTTTTGGGGGAGGGGGTGTTGGCTTGCAAGCTGTTTCTTGGGAAAGTTGCTGGCTGTGAGGAAAGAAAAACGAATTTCACACGAGTCTCTGATTGGTATTTGGCAGCTTGTCCTCATCAGATGCGAAGGGACCTAGAGAGTCAAAGCCACAAATCTAAGGACTATGTGTGTTTTGGGGAAGACGGGTGTCTTGGCACTGGATCCAGGCTTTCCTGCTTCTATCTGTGTGGCTGGAGTCATTGTTCAGTAGTAATTTCAAGAGGAGACTTCTCCATTTCTCATTTTTCCAATCCTAAATTCTGTTCTCCACATTTCTGCAGCAATTTTCCATTTAAAAAAAAAAAAACTACTTCTAAAAGTTCTTCAGCATTTTAATTCCCATTTCTCCTAACAAACACAGTTAACAGGCAGTTTTCACTAATTCATATCTTTTTAAAAGCAGTTTTTCCCCATACAATGCATTCCTGTATGTTATTTTTACTAATATATGCACTTTTATACACATTTTCTGCATTTTGCACACAGTGTTTGGTTGAAGAACTGCATTGCAAAATGCATGACTGCATTAACAGAAGTATAGTTTTCAACAGAAGTATAGTTTTTTGCTTGCGGGCTTCCCCCAGGCACCTCGCTGGCCACTGTGAGAACAGGATGCTGGACTAGATGGGCCACTGGCCTGATCCAGCAGGCTCTTCTTATGTTCTTATGTTCTTAAATCACATGAAGTATTGGTTCCCCTCTATTCGGCACTGGTTAGGCCTCATCTTGAGTACTGCATCCAGCTCTGGACACCACATTTTAAGAAAGAAGGATGCAGTCAAACTGGAACAGGTTCAGAGGAGAGCAACAAAGATGATCAGGGGACTGGAAACAAAAGTCTATTATTATTATTATTATTATTATTATTATTATTATTATTATTATTATTATTATTATTATTATTATTAATTACATTTGTATACCGCCCCATAGCCAAAGTTCTCTGTCTATGAGGAGAGACTGAAAGAACTGGGCATGTTCAGCCTGGAGAAGAGAAGACTGAGGGGAGATATGATCTCACACTTCAAGTACATGAAAGGTTGTCACACAGAGGAGGGCCAGGATCTCTTCTCGATCATCCCAGAGTGCAGGACACGGAATAATGGGCTAATAATAATATGTATGTATGTATGTTTACATCAGTCCAATGAAAGTTTATATACACATACATATATGTTTGTTTTTGTTCTTAAGGTTTTCCATTTTCAGTTATTCACAAACTACCTGTATTTTCATCAGGTACAACTGTGTTGTCAAAAATAAAAATGAAAAAATAAAACATTCTGCAGACCTACATCCCAGTGTCTGGTGGCTGTGAGAAAATTAATATTTATTTCAATTAGGGCTACTGTGAAACAGCCACCCGGGTTCTCCACCTGGAATCTTTGGTGGTATATCCAGTGCACTCATTCCATCAGTGCAAGGATTTATGCTTATGCAATGGAACTTTCCCCCTCTCCTCCCTCGACACAAGGCCCACACCCTCTGCTCCAGAGGGTTGGGGGAAAGCCCAGAACAGATTTAGGGGGCGCACAGAAGGAAGGGGAAGTTCCATTGTGCAAGCATAAATCCTTATGCTGATGGAACAAGTGACTTAGCGCAACTTTGGATAGAAACCTGCTTGTGGCTGCTCCATGTGGTAAACCAATTAACTGCACATGGCAGCCTTTTCCATGAAGAACCTTTTGGACTGACTCCACCTCCAACTGACCATTGAATCTTTCTGTGCAGGAAGGAGCATAACAAGATTTTCTGTTCCAGCTGAGCTTTGCTTGCAAGCTCTAGTGTGTCCGCACATTCTTGGTTGCTCTTCCATTCCTGACTTATGGCTGATTAATTCAGCCCTGTTTCATCTTCAGGTCCTGATTTCCTCTTTGGTTCTTGCTCCTGTCCAGCAGCCATGCGTGTGACCTTGATGTGATCTCCTAATCCTACCAAGCTCCCTGTTTAGCCGTCTATGTATACAGCTTCTTCCTGTCCCAGGTCCCTTTACATGATATAGGCTAACCCCATGCATGAGCTTTTTTCTGAATGCAGCCTTAGGCCTAGTTAGACCATGATCTGAATACTAGTGACAGCCCACACTGGGTCCCAGATGTGTTTCAGTGTAACCTCTAACTCTCCCCAGCCGCTACAGCTGGAGCCATATGCAAGACAGGCCAGAGTTTCCACAGCCTTTGGGAGGCCACTGAGGCTGACAGGCAGGCAATGTCCTAAACAAGACATGCCATTTATAAATCCCTTGTAAATTGTTTACTTAGGTCAGAGAGAATAACAGAACGGAAGCAGCTGGGTTCTTTCCTCAGATGCCCCCTCATTTGAATTTTTTTTTTGCTTGACAGTCAAACAGGAAATTCAAGACAGAATAGGCATGGGGGGGCTTTAGAGAGGTGGCACCATCTTCTCTTTGCCCATTCTACAGGCCTCTTATTATTTTTCATAATATTCCACAAATGCTTTTGCACTCATGTCCTGCTCGTGGGCTTCCCAGTGGCATTTGGTTGGCCAACTGTGAGACCAGAATGCTTGACTAGACAGGCATTTGGTTTGATCTAACAGGGCTCATTTTATGTTCTTATGACAGACGCCAGAGGCAACTGCTGTGGTGCCTGCCAGATGTTGTTGGATTACAGCTCCCAAAACATTGCTGCTGGCTGGGGCTGGTGGGAGTTGGAGTCAAGAAACATGCGGAATGCACCATGTTGGCTACCAATGAACAAAACAAAAGTTTGAGGGCTAAGATAGCCTTCCTCAGAGTAAACTCACTAGGGTGGTGCGGCGGGTGCGGGCCGCACCGGGTGACACCACGAGATGGGGGTGACACCACGAGCCACCCCCCCGCCCTAGGCACCGCCGCTGGGAAGCGGCAGGCGCGGCCAAGGAGAAGAGAGAGAGAGATCAGGAGCGAGAGTGGCGACTGCCCTCTTCCCTCAGCGCCCGCCCTGCCGCCTCACAGGCTGGCTCCTTCGCACTCCCTCGAGCTAGATTTGCTCTCAAATTGAGTGACGAATGTGAGAGCGAGCGGCTCCTCCAGTGGAGGAAAAGGTCAACGGAACTCTAATGGTTAATGGGCCAAAGGGGTAGGGTGGTCCTTAGACTCCGAAACACTTCCGGTTCCCAAACGAGAGCAGCAATGCGGAAGGGTGCCGGTCCAAAGAAACACAAGGAGGGGGGATGAAAGAGGTATGACGGCAATGAAACCAGTTCCAGCCTCCGAATGAGGACCGGAAGGCTGCATGTCTTCCACCGCTTTTCTGAGTCTCTGGTTGTTGCACCTCCCTGTTACGGCCTGGTCAGTTTCCTTCACAAAGAAGGTGGGGGAAGCGGGGATGGAGGAGGGGGGAATAAACTCCCAGGCTCCACCCCTTTTAAGAACCTGAGGGCTTCTCTGTGCAATCAACTCCAATCAAATGTCATGCAAAACAGAGCCCAAACTCCATTGCTTCCATTGCCTGGTTTTCTTGCAACCTCCAGATTTGGGGGGGGGGCTGTCCTGGTGCAGAGTAAGCCGCCTTGCATGGGGCGAGTGGGAACAGCGGCTGCACTTTGGGATGCCAAAGAGGGTTGGACTTGATGGCCTTATAGGCCCCTTCCAACTCTACTATTCTATTATTCTATGCCCTCCAACTTGGATGGCTTTCAAAGCGGGTTGCACACATTGCTAGAGGCTCAATGGCTGCTGACCACGATGGCTCTGTTGCTTCCTCCGCTGTCAGGAAATGTCTCTGAATACCAGTTGCTGGGAATGTCATTTGGGGGTGAGTGTTGCTGTTGCCCTCGAGGCCTGCTTTCAGGCTTCCCAGTGGGGCCTCTGGTTGGCCACTGAGGGCACGATGCTGGGCTCTTGGCCTGACCCAGCAGCCAGGCTCCTCTGATGTTATGAGAGGGGTTGGTCTAGGGCTGGCACCAGACTTTTGGGGGGCTGTGAGCCCAGGGCCAGTAATGGCCCCCACGAACACCTGCCTCCAACAAGGCCAAGGCCCGCCCTTCCTCTGCCCCTGCTTTGACATCAAGGCTGCTCACCACCTTCTACCCCCTGGATACACTTCAGCAGTGGACAGGTGGTGGCTGTTTTGAATGGGGGCTCACCATTTGGGGAATGAAACAAAGCTCATTAGAAGAGCACCTCCTTGGATGCAGAAGGGCCCAGGTTCGATCGCCGACATTTCTGGGAAAGACCCCCTGCCTGAAATCTTGGGGAGCTGCTGCCAATCAGGGCAGACAATACTGAACTAGATGAACCAATGATCCTCAGTCTAAAGCAGCTCCCTGCGTTTCAAGGTTTTTGTTGTTATGTGCCTTCAAGTCAATTATGACTTATGGCAACCCTATGAATAAGCAACCTCCAGTAACATCTCTTGTAAACCGCCCTGTTCAGATCTTGTAAGTTCAGGTCTGTGGCTTCCTTTATGGAATCAATCCATCTCTTGTTTGTCTTCCTCTTTTTCTACTCCCTTCTGTTTTTCCCAGCATTATTGTCTTTGCTAGTGAATCATGTCTTCTCATTATGTGTCCAAAGTATGATAACCTTCGTTTCATCATTTTAGCTTCTAGTGATAGTTCTGCTTTAATTTGTTCTAACACCCAATTATTTGTCTTTTTTGCAGTCCATGGTGTGCACAAAGTTCTCCAACAGCACATTTCAAACGAGTTGATTTTTCTCTTATCCATTTTTTTCACTGTTCAACTTTCACATCCATACATAGAGATGGGGAATACCATGGTCTGAATGATCCTGACTTTAGTGTTCAGTGATACATATTTGCATGTGAGTTCTCCAATAGCTGTCCTCCCCTGTCCTAGCCTAATTTCTTGACTATTATCTCCATTTTGGTTAATGACTGTGCCAAGGTATTGATAATCCTTGACAAGTTCAGTGTCCTCATTGTCAACTTTAAAGTAGGGAAGGGCTAAGCTGGGGTTGAGGGAGGGGGGATTTGCTGCTCCCCCCCACCTTGCAATCCTGTGGATGTTTACTCAGAAGTAAATCCCACCCTGTTGAATGGGGCTTACCCACTAGGACTGGCGTCAGTTTTGCTGAGACGGCACCTCGGCATTGCACCTGCACTCTTTGCCCACTCACTTCTCCCTGCCTCCCATCACACCTATGGTTCCCACTGGCCCTCAGAATTATCCCCAGGCCGGCAGAACAGTGAGTGCTTTTCTACCCTATATCTCAGTGGTAGGCTGAGCATGTGCTTTGCATGCAGAAGGTCCTGGGTTCAATCTTTTGCATGTCCTCGTGAAAGGGAAAAAATGATCTAGGTTGTTTGTGTGATGATCCCACAGCTGGCTCTGTGTGTGTGCGTGCGTGCGTGCGTGCGTGCTATTATATTCAGTGATATACAGGAATTACAATTTACGAGTAACATTAGTGCAAAAAACATTACTAAGGATTCTGTATGGTCTGGTACGGGAGGAGGTCCATGGGGGTGACACCATGAGTTACCGCACCAGGTGACACCAACCCTAGTGACGCCACTGCTCAAAGCTCCTGTGAGGCTTTAGGCCCAGGTACATGTTGGACCTCCTTTGCCCATACTAGTCTGCTCAACCACTGGGGCTGTAGTCAGAAGCTCCCTTCTGGGTGCCCTTGCTTCTAAAGTAAGACTGGTAGCAACTGGGGTCTGAATTGCCTTGGTGGTGGCCCCCCACCTCTGGAATGTTTTCCCAGGGGAGGCTCACCTCATAATTTCAGCTCCAGGTAAAGACTTTTTTGTTCTCTTAGGCTTTTAAAATTTTTGCATTCGAAGATGGAGGTTACTGTCTATTTTCCCACTTCCGGAGCTTGGAGCTTCAGCAATGAAGCAGCTCAGGCTGGAAGCTTATATAGGAGCTGGAAGCTTCATGTCTTCTTAGCTCACAGTAAGGCCCTGATCTGAGCAGGTGCTTCCATGTGCTTCCTCCTCTTTCCAAGTAGGCTTACATGCAGCTAGCCAGGCACTTTGGTGGTGGTCCTGAAGCTCTTGTCTCGCTCTCCATCTCCTCTTCTCCTCTGGCCATGGGGGAAATGAGGACAGGGGAGGGGATTAGGTTTGAGAGATGACCAGGAACCCAAGCCATTGGTGCGGGAAACTTTAGTTCTGCAGCATTCAGGGTTTTCAGGGTAATTGGCAGTGTGGAGGTATGCTGGGGGAAGGGCCCTACTTAGGGATGTAAGAAGGCATCATTCCATTCCAAGACCTGTGTTCTTCACATTCACTGTTTCTGTTCTGCTGCAGTTTGGCTTCTCCACTGTGGCAGAATTTTATGTAATTAGTTGTCTTGTTGTTACATTATTCCACACCATCCATTTCAGGGCAAAGGAAACACAGTGTTAAGAGTGCTGGGAAATTTCACCACCCATAACAAGCAGTTGGTGTCATGAGACCCATGGAGGACTCTTAACAGAGTGATCAGGAGGAGGACAGTGACTGGGATCCTGGGGAGGAGCCCAGTGGACTGCAGTGGTGGCAGTGGTGGTGCTGAAACAGGAGAGGGTTCAGAAGAATAGAGAATGACAGCTCTGCCCCCTTGGTTCAAGCTACAACTGAAGAAGTGCTGTCTGACAATGAACAGGCTAATGTTCTGCATCTCAATCCTGTCTTGTTGCCTGAGCCGTCATTCGTGCCTCCTCTAGAGGAGGAGGCTCAATGTGAGCCAGTGTCAGAGGAGGGCATCTGAAATGCCTTCACCCTAGTCACCAAGGATGTGCTGGCAGATGTGCAGGCACAAGCAGATAGCTCCAGCTTTTTAACCTGCTCTTAGGAGTGCTCTCTATCTATCTATTTATGACGGGGAATTTAGGGGTCCAGTGGACCGGGGGTCCTGAAGAAATTGAGGACACAGGCTTGCAGCAAAAAAGGCCTTTATTTAGTAAGGAAATGTATAGATGGTCAGTTTCCCATCATGTTCGATGGAGCTTTCTCACATGGCACAGATGTTCACATTTTTATACCCTCCAAGACAAAGAAATTAGCATCTTCCAATCCAAAAGTTATACATCATCAGTACATAGCGATGCTGCTGCTTACATTAAAACTATCCAACCAGATAATAGTCAGAATCCCTAATACCAGCCCATCACTTATCTGACCTAATACATTCATGACCCTTTGGAGGCACTGAGGCTGCTTTAACAAGATCTTTTCCCCATTATCTAATTTCCAGGGTCCTCCTGTCCCAGCATACTGAACATTCCAAGAAGAGACCTTGCAAGTGTCCTCAAAGGCACAAAATCAGCAGAGAAGAAGATATTTTCAGCTTTGATTCACATATTAATATATTATAACTTCAATATTACTAAAGACTATATAGTTTATTATAAAAATTCCACATCGTCTGTCTGTCTATTTGTCTGTCTGTACAATGGAAACTACACAATGAAGGCACCAGCAGCATCCCCATGGGAAGGGAATTCTCCAGCTTGGAGGCTGCCACAGAGCATACCCTCTCCTGAACTTCTGAGAGCATTGGAACTAGCAAGAGGAACCCCTCAAGGGGCTTACTTCTGAGGAGGCACGCAATGCCTCCCCCAAACCTGGTGCTCTCCAAATGTTTTGGACTACAACTCCAAGGGCCAGGGATGATGGATGTTGTGATCCAACTGCATCTGGAGGGCACCAGGTTGGGGAAAGGTGGCTTAGATTATATTTGCTGCAAAAAGATCTCAGGTTCTACTGAAGCTTATTGGGACAAAGAAGCAATGGTTGGCCTCCCTTTGAAAATAGCAATGCTGGCAGTTATTCGGAGCTGTCTCTAGCACTAACCGGGAATACACTTCATACTTGGACCTTTGTCTATGGCTGGCATACACAGCTGAAATCAATCCAAGCAAAAGAATGGGTTCACTTAAAAGCAGAGCAATGTTCGGTGTCTGAAGTTTGAGATTCTTTTCTTTTTTTAATTGTAAAAGACGATCCAATCCAGAACCTTACCATGCAGCAATGTCCTCTGTAATAGCCTTTCCCAGTCTGATGCCTTCCAGCTGGGGATGATGGGAGCTGTAGTCAAAAACATCTGGAGGCCACCAGATTGGAGATGGATGCTCTACACCCAAACACCCCCAATAGATTTTGTTTTTTAAAAATTACTTTATGGGTTACTTTTCCACCTGAACGACCAAAGCAACTTGCAACCATAAAAAGAAATACATGCCATTAAAAAAAGCAAATAAAATATTAGAACCTCTGATTAATCAGTTACAAAAACAAGCCACAACAGAAGTTGGTAAGGCAGCAGGAAAAACAAAAACTGAGAACTACTAAAATAACAGTCATTGAATAATTAGGCTGCATACACACCATATATTTAAAGCACATGGTTTCCCCCAAAGAATCCTGGGAAATGTAGTTTGTTAAGGGTGCTGGGAATTGTAGCTCTTTGAAAGGTAAAATACAGTCCCCAGGATTCTTTGGGGGAAGCCATGTGCTTTAAACGTATGGTGTGTAATTGATTGACTGATTGATTGATTATATCCTGCCCTTCCTCGCAGTAGGAGCCCAGATGTAGAATAATCATTTACAAGCTTTCCTGGTAACAAAGCTTTAACCTAGTACATAATCATTAATGAAGACCCCATCCAAATCTGTTTGCAGTTGGTATTCTGGAGTATTGTACAGCAAAACTACTTCACAACTAAAAGCTCTCACCTGATAGCTGCTTGCCTCACATCGCAAGGCAGGGGGTCGCTGGGGATGAGCCTCAGATGAAGACAAGTGGGACCTGCAACAAAATGTTGCAGTGCAAAGCCTTCCTCCATGATACTCCATCCTATCCCCCCTCTGTTCTCCCCATTCCCCACCCCTGAGGAAAAAAACACAGATTTAGTATTCCATGGCCACTGAGCATGCTCGGGTCCATTCTTGTTGGGCTATGTTAGGGGTCCCTCCCCTTCAGGGCATTTCCCTAAAGATATTTTTTTTGTACTTCTGCCAATCTTGGGGTTTCCGAAAGCCTGCAGATACCTCCTCCATATGCATGGATGGTGTTGTTTGATTACATAAGCAACGGCACTCATGCCTAAGCATTGGAAATATAGGGAATGGTCTGACTTGCCAGGGCAGTCTTTAGACACCCAAGTTCCAAGCCATTCAGAATGTGATACACCCTCCCAAGGGACATCTGTGTGGTGGCTTCATTGCTTGCTGTTCTTTGGCAGATCTGCCCTGTTTAACTATGAGTTTGGTAGTTTATTTTGCTGGTTTGATTTAATTTACTGTGTTGTCTTTTGCTTCCTTCACTGTACCTGCTCCCCCACCTTGATAAAACAAGTACCCTCTTTACATTTCTTGAGAAGTCTAAAGGCTGTGCGTGTTGACAGGATCACCTTATTAAACATAAGATCTGATTGGCTACGACGTCCATGGTTGGAAAGAGATGATACTGATCTCTGTTTGGGTAGGAGGACCCTGGCTCTGATTTTTCCCAACATCCCAAAAGAAATGACATTTGAATGAAGTCTCTAGCCCATTTGTGATGGTGTGCAACCACGTTAGAGTGAAAATTCCATTATTTCACTTCTCTGGGTTCATCCTACAGCAGGGCAGGTTGTTCTATTTTAACTTTCTTACTTCTTTCTATCATTTGTGTTCCTCAGATCTCGCCTACCACTTGTTCTCGAGAGATTGGAAATCTGGCTGTCTGCATGTGACCTTTCCTGCCAGCCTCTCCATAGCTAAGCTGGGTCTTTAAGCCTTCACCTTATTTTCCTGTACAAGGTGATTTCTCCACCTCTTGCCTCTGTTTTTGCAATTGTAACTAATGAGGGGTGAGTAGCCTGTGTAATGTGTAGCAATTCATCCTTTTCCTCTTCTCTGCTTCTGTACTGGCACTTCAAGACACAAGAATTTTCTTTTACTCATTTTTTTAAGCCATTTTGTGAATAAATGTTTCAATGGTGTGATCGTTGCTAAATTCCCCTAACGCAAGCTAAATAATCAGACCCATTGCAATCAAGTTTGTGGTGCATAATCCTTTCCAGGAAAGAACCCAAAGTAGGATTGGTAATTCCCCTAAATCAGCATTTCCATGAACACATACAGAGCCAGTGTGGCGAAGCAGTTAGAGTGTCAGACTAGGACCAGGGTTCAAATCCCTACTCAGCCATGAAGCTCATGGGGCGATCTTGAGATAGTCACTGTCTCTCAGCCTAACCAACCTCACAACATTGTTGTGAAGATAAAACAAAAAGGAGGAAGGCCATGTACACAACCTTCTTGAAGGAAGGTGAGATAGGCATGTAATAAACAAACAAATAAGCAGAGCTTGGAAAAGTTAATTTTTTGAACTACAACTCCCATCAGCCCAATCCAGTGGCCATGTTGGCTGGGGCTGATGGGAATTGTAGTTCAAAAAAGTAACTTTTCCAAGCTCTGCAAATAAGATATGGAATCACAGGCATGTATGCACTTACACATCAGCAGATCTGATAACAGGTGGTCCTCCTGGCAGCTTTTTTTTAATCCAGAAGTCCCCTCAAAGCAATGCTTTGTGATGCACTGCAACCCCCAGCTGCAGGGCAAAATATTACTGCCACTTCCAGTGAACTGGGCCAGCTTTCCTTGACCCGCTCCCCATTTTACTACCTGCAAATGGGGGTGGTGGAATTTTTATGCACGGTTTACCTTAGTAAATGCATTTTTGTATGCATTACTTTGCTGGAGATCTACACTGCAAAATTAGGAAAATTTTGAAGGATAGTTGTGTTTCAAATTGCATATTTTTCAGGAAGTGCAAATTAAGTAAATTTGCCTTCAAATGTGAACTGAACCACATTTCTCCTCCATCCCTAGTGTGTTTAGCGGGCGGTCATTTGAAGAAGGGGTGTAAGGAGGCAGCAAGTTCCATCCCCTCCTGATTTTGTCACAAACAGGGCTGTTTCTGTTCCGCTGCAGTTCAGCTCCTGCTAAAACCTATGCTATCTCTCTATCTGCTATGGCTGAAACATATGTAATCAATTACCTTGTGAATCTCAATGCATTTCAATGGAAACAATTCAGTAAATAACATAATTATTGATGTAACATTTGCAGACTAAAAAATCAATACTGAATACCATTCAGTTGGGAAGGGGCATAGCTCAGTGGATAGAACATCTGGCATGCATTCTGAAGGTCTCAGGTTCAATCCCCGGCAACTCCATGTAGGGCAGGAGATAGACTCCTGCCTCAAACCCTGGAGAGACTCTGCCACTCAGTGTAAACAATACTGAGCTACATGGACCAGTAGTCTAACTCCAGGTAAGGCAGCTTCCTATGTTTCTATGCTCGCTCATATTCACTTGTGTGATTTCCATCCTGACCTCTAATGAACATACAAGTTGCAGGAATTTCCACTCCCATTTCTGATGGAATTCTCCAACACCCCTGATCTGAACTCACCTCATCCATGGCATTGGGTGCCACAAGCCCAAAGCAGGAAGAAGCAGACCCTCCCTATCACATCTCTCAGGCAAATGCTCAGGGTACCCGCAGAAGACCCAGTGGCTATCAGGACTAGGGAATGGACAAATCGGTCAAATTCTGTTCTCCAAGTTTCTCATTTTTCCTACCTTAAATGCAGTTCTCCATGTTTCTGCAACAGTTTGCAATTTTATGAAAATTTGCCAGCATCTTAGTGCTGATTTCACCCCATAGTCATATTTTTGTATGCAGTTTGGATTAATATGTGAATTTTTGCAAGCAGTTTTCCTACTTCATGTTTGCATATTATTTTCACTAGCCTTTGCACTTTTATTTTATTCATTTATTCCATTTATTTATGTGCCGTGTGACGATGCTATTGGAGATCACTGATTCATAGGGTCGCCATAAGTCATAATCAATTTGAAGGCATACAACAACAAACAGTCCAAATACTGTGGCACAAGAATACATAATAAAAAGTATAAACACTACAACACTAAAAAAAACTTAAACAACATCAAAGTGTATCAAAGGATTACACTGGAGGACATATACTTCACTAAATTGTGAAGCACTGCTTTTCATGTAAAGTTATGTCTTTCATTTACGTTGGACTACGAAGATCCTGCTCGCCAAAAAGCTCAACAATAAAGCTCCGCAATAAAGCTAAAGCTCAACAGTAAAGCTAAAGCAAAAATATTGAAAACTAACCCCCAAGCTGATATAAAAATATCTTCTATCCCCCCATTTATGCCTCAACCCAAAGGGCCAGAAAGCCCTCTGAAAGAAGCTTCGGTTGAAGGTTCCCAGGGTTGGAGGGCAGGGCAAGGCAGGTGGAAATAGACATCCTTGATGATAAACAGAGTGTCTGTCCCCTTATGCACACTTGACTTTTGAATATGCATGTTTGCACACATTCCTTGACTGGAGAACTGCACTGCAAAATCCGAAGTGTGACTTTTGAAGAATGGTTGTGTTTCAGTTCGCACATTGTTTCGAAAAGTGCAAATTAGGTATGTTCACCTTTAAATGAGAACTGAATCAAGTTTCTCCTCTGCCTCTAAACAGGTGGTCTCCTGTGTTGAATGAGTGCATCCAGTCCCCAGAAGAAGCCTTTGGTACATTTGCTTCCCAATATGGGGAAACTACATTAAGATACGCTTGTTGGAGGAAAAGCTGGCAAGAGGTGGAAATGAGGACTCCCTATAGTGGGATGAGGCAAACTCCAGGAAGGAGATGATCCTCGAGAGGAAAGATTAATCATTATTGGCAGATAAGAATGTGCACAGCTAACAAAAGCCAATAGCACTTTTTATTACAGCCCAATTGCAGCAGAGCCGGCTAAGAATCGTTAAACCTATTGCAAGAATAAATTCTCCTTGGGCTGAATCATAAAATGGGGAAGGCGGGGGTAAAATTCTCTTAAGCCAGGGACAATTTCTAATGAAAGAAGTCTCCCACACAGAGAGACACACGCAGACCGGCAACTTCCACTGCCCCAGTAAAATAAAATAAAACAGCTACGATTATTAAGAGAAGAGATTAGGTTTCAATACGGAAAATATTTGCTCAGGCAAAAGCTGGCTGATTCATTATCCACTGCAGGTCATTTTAAAGTTTTGTATTATAATTGGATGGAATAATGTCATTTGTTGCCTATACAAATATGGATTTGTGGATTTGGTTTGCCCACGATTCCAGTTCAGGTAAAGATGATGGGGGGGGGGAGAGAGAGAGAGAGAGAGAGAGAGAGAGAGAGAGTGAGAGAGAGAGAGTGAGTGAGAGAGTGAGAGAGAGAGAGAGTGAGAGAGAGAGAGAGTGAGTGAGAGAGTGAGAGAGAGAGAGAGTGAGTGAGAGAGTGAGAGAGAGAGAGAGTGAGAGAGTGAGAGAGAGAGTGAGTGAGTGAGTGAGTGAGTGAGAGTGTGTGAGAGTGAGAGTGTGTGAGAGTGTGTGAGAGTGTGAGAGTGAGAGTGAGTGAGAGTGAGAGTGAGAGTGAGAGTGAGAGTGAGTGAGAGTGAGAGTGAGTGAGTGAGTGAGTGAGAGAGAGAGTGTGTGTGAGTGTGTGTGAGTGTGAGAGAGTGTGAGAGAGTGTGAGAGAGTAAACCGGTAATGGCTTAAGGGAGGGGCGGGGTTACACTTTTCCTGGCCGTGTATAATCAGTAAAGGTAGAGCCAAGGATTTCTTTTTTAACCAGTCATTCAATAAACAGAAATGTCCAACTGACAACAGGCCATTTGTGCTACTTCTGAAGTTAGAAGATTTTTTTTTAAAATTGTTGGAGAGAACCGTTTCTAAAATTGGTGCAGGAGATTCATGACACACAAGATATGTGGACAGGCATAATGTTTTTAGAGTGACGGGGGTGGCTGGATAGAGTTTTGCTATCCATATTATATATACTACTACTTTTGCACAATGCAATCCGGGTCAGGCATCAGCCCATAGCATCTTTGGGTAGCTGTTAAGGCAGCCTTTCCCAACCGGTGTGCCTCCAGAAGTTGTTGGACCACAACTCCCATCAGCCTCAGCCATTGGCAATGCTGGCTGAGGCTGATGGGAGTTGTGGTCCAACAACATCTGGAGGCACTCTGGTTGGGAAAGGCTGTGTTAAGGACTCAGTGCCCTGGCAGAGCCCACCACTGTGACTTCTGGTACTGGAATGAATCTGTAACATTGTTCCAAGGCACTGGGTCCTTAGTAGCCTCCATCTGTCACTGAGTGCTGCTACCACTGCCATATAAACCCACTAGGGGAAGGGCTGTAGCTCACTGATAGAGCATCTTGCACACAGAAGGTCCCAGGTTCAATTCCTGGCATCTTCAGGTAGGGCTGGGAAAGATCTGTGCCTGAAGTCCTGAAGGATCACAGCATCCCCAGGAAGTGCTGGAGATGTCCCCTGAAGAGATGGAAAGATCTGTCAATTTAGGTTCTCTCTGTTTCTCATTTTTCCAATCTTAAATTCAGTTCCTCACATTTCTGCAGCAATTTGTGACTTTAAAAAAAAAAGAATCCTCATGAAAATATTTCAGTATTTTAGTGTGAATTTCTCCAAATAAACACATTTTTTACTTATGTACACTGTATTCTCATAATCTTTGTATTCTTCTCAGTTTGTATCTATATGCATCTAAGTGTAGATTTCAAAGGATGGCTGTGTTTCAGTTCTCATATTGTTTTGGAAAGTGCAAATTTGATAGATTTGGCTTTAAATGTTAACTGAATCAAATTTCTCCCCCCATCCCTAGTGCCCTGTCTGAAACCCTGGTGAGCCACTACTAGTCCATGTCGACAAGAGACACCAATTCAGTTGTCTGATTTGCTATAAGGCAGCTACCTGCGTTTCTCTGTGGGACCACTAGGGGACACTTTGCCTTCAATCCTAGAACCAGCCCTGGTGCAAGATGTTATCGCGTATCGTGTCACCCATTTTAATCATATTCCCACATGTCAGCTAATGAACGGCATTAACAGCCACTTGCAGAAGAAGCTCTCAAGAAAGCAATGCAGAATTTTTTGCATTGTCTTTCCCACAAAACTATATTTGGGCAACAGGGGAGAATTAAAAATCCATCTCTCCATCTCTCCAAAGCTGATATTCTCATTTCAATGGAAGCTTCTCTTGATGTGCAAACAAGCAGCAGCGTCAGCGAAGTAATTTTTACCTGGGCCATGGCAGGGAGTGGAAGAGTTAAAACTTCTCTTTCTCCCAGCTTCCATTCTCCCGCAATCGCTCAGGCTTCCTGACGGCTGCTATTTCCCAGTGGTGGCTGGTGCCCGCTGTGACTGGTGGGGTGGAAGGCAGGGAGCCCAACAGCAGGTGAAGCTAGAGCCAATGACAGGCATAGCCAACTCATTCTCATGTTTACCCCATCCTTCTCCCTGCTGAGATCTATGAGAGCAGCACCGAGACTGAGGAGGAGGAACCTGACAGCCAGAGCCACCCCCTGGACTGGTTGTAGGTAAGAAGGCAGGCAGGTGGAGGCTAGCTTAATGGCAGACTGAGGCTGGTGGGGCAGTGCCCAGTCGCCTTAATTCACCAGCCGCCACTGCTTTTTACATAGCAAAAAACATGCATGTTAACTGCATTCATGCAGTTACCATCATAACTCATTGTCTCTGAGGACAATCCCTTTGCAGGCCACCCAGAGGAAAAGGATTTGAGATCTTACTAGCCTTCTGGGGCCAGGGGGGCATTCTTTTCAAATGAGGGATCAGTGTAGTAGGGGTGGGAAACCTGTGGCCCTACAGTTGTTGCTGGACTAAAACTCCCATCTGACCACTGGCCATGCTGGCTGGGGCTGATGGGAGTTGGAGTTCAACTACTTGGGGACACACGTTCCCCATGTCTGTTGCACAGGAACATGGGATGCTCCCTCTAGCCCTGTCTTGCCTTTCATGTCTGGCTTCACCTCTTCAGGGTCTCAGATGGGGTCTCTCCCAATCCTACATGGAGATGCCAGAGATTTAACTAGGGACCTTTTGCATGCAAAGCACATGCTCAATCACCAAGTTGCAGTCATTCCCTTAATCTACATCTGCGTCACATCTCCAGCAGGCGCAGCTCAAGGTGGCTCGTGTCTCTTTCAGTATTTGGCAGAGAGGGGGGCCATCCAGCAGCATCAGAGTACTTCCCCTTTAAATTCTGGCTGAATGTGTAGCTAGGGGAAGGCCTTGGGTACTCATTAGGGCTGCTGTTTCACTATGTGGGCCAGGGATGCAGAACCTTTTAGGCCCCGTGGGCCAGATCACACACCTGTCAGTCACCTGAGGTCACATAGTTTTGCATCAGAATCCTTGCTAAAAGGAAAGATTTTTCCTCCATTTTTGCAAGGCTTTCCATGCAAACCCCTTCCTCCGTTTTTGTTTTTTTTTGTATAAAATCCTGTCAAACTGTAGAATTTAACATTTGATCATCAGCTGAGTGGAGTTAAATCCTGCTCAGTTTGGCTGCGCACCCCTATTCCCTGCTAGAAACAGGCACACACAGGTAAACTGATAAGGATTTCGCTGACGAGCAGGACTGAAATCCTGCTGCTTTGGCTGCACACCACCTCCTAAAAACAGGTATTTACAGCCAGCTCAGGATTTAAACCCACCCACCTGTCCAACATCTCTGATGTCATAAGTGACATCAGATAATGAGTTTGTGGGTGTGGTTTAGGGGAAATGGCCTCACAGGCCAACTTGGACAACCTTATGGGCCAAGATTGGCACATGGCCTGAGGTTCCCAACTCTGATGTAGGCATTCAGTTCACCCTTAACTTGTGGAAGCAATTTACATTGCTCTTGGGAGTTTGCAGTAGGAGCTGCTCCAGGTCCTGACTCTGCAAACAAATGAGCACATCACAGTGCTCATCTGAACCTGCAACTTCCCTATGCCAGTCAGTACTGTTCACGGCAGAAGGGCTTCCAGGATAGGCAGGGGAGAAGTCTAGGTAAGATAGCAAGGCCCTGTGAAGGTTAGAGACCTGGTAGGAAGGGAGCTGTCCAGCAGTACTATCACAGTTGTCACATGACAAGGAACCAAGATCTGAATAGAAGAGGAGCTGTCCAGAAGTTGCTAGTCTCAGGATTTGGTCCCAAGGACTGTTGCACCAGCGATAGGGATGGAAAGATCTGTCAATTTCAGTTCTCTCAGTTCCTCATTTTTCCAGTCTTAAATTCAATTCCCCTACTTTCTGCAGCAATTTTCTATTTTTTAAAAAAAATCCTCATGAAAATTCTCCACCATTTTAGTGTGAATTTCTCCTAATAAACATATTTTGGTAGGCAGTTTTGATTAATGTACACATTTTTTGCAAGCCATTTCTCATCACAGAATGCATTTTTGCATGTTATTTTCACTCATATATTCATGTTTATGCACCCTTTCCCCTAATATATGCATTTTTTGTAAACATTGGTTGGCGAACTGCATCTCAAATTTTGAAGAAGTGCAAATTTTGAATAGCTCTGTTTCAGTTCCCATATTGCTTTGGAAATTGCAAATTTGATCGATTCGGGTTGAAATGTGAACTGAATCTAAATTCTTGCCCACCCCTAGCCAGCAACCTCCATGCAGCAGCTGTGGGGATTTTGTAGTCAACCTGGCAACTCCATCTTTCCTGGTCCAGTAATGACACCTGGATCATGACCATACTTATAGTAAGGATTCCCCCTTCTAAGTAGGACTCTGAAATGCCTCATGTAGCCAGGCAAGTGCTGTGCAGTTGAGTCTGAGCTTCAGGTTAGGCTCACTGCCAGCTCAGTTCTTGAAGTCTTGGGGGTAACTTTAAAGAATCCAGAACAGGGAGATGAATCTAGTTCTGATGCATCAGGTCTAGGGATGGGGGAGAAATTCAATTCAGTTCTCATTTAAAGACAAACCTACCTAAGTTGCGCTTTCCAAAATGATGTGCGAATCATAACAGAGCAACCCTTTGAAATGTGAAATTCTCTGAAGGTTACCTTGCTCCACCTGAGCAGTGTGTACAAAAATGCATATACTAAGGTAAAGTATGCATAAAACACATATATCCTTGAAAATTATGTACAAAAATGTGCTTGGGCCAGTGGTGGGGTCCTTCTCTGATTCTGACTCTGGGCGCAGGTTGGTCTTGACAATTACAGTTTTTTCTTGAAAGGGCTAGAGGAAGCAGGGAGGGAATGTCCTATGCTGGTTAAATAAAAGGGAATGGGTATGCAAAAAGAAGAGAAAATGGGATAGGACCAGGAGATACCCTGCAGTGGCCAATGGAAGAAGAGCTGGCTCCATTTTCCAAAGGATTCTATTAATCAAAGCACAGCTTTGCCCTAATTCCTATTACTCCATCAAAGTGGGCTATGTTGGCAGGCCTTTTTCTTTGCATTAGACACTTGCACAGCCATTATCTGCTGGCTCACTTCCTCCCTATCTCTGTGCTTGTGAGTTACCCTCATATTTTCTTGTCAAATATGACAAGCAATTCGTGGCGGGGGAAAACGTGTGATCTAAAACTCCTCCAGGCTGAGGCCTCCATTTCCTCTGATTGCTGCACTCATCTGAGGTGAAGGAGCCAGATTCAGGGTAAATCAATAAACAACCTTTAACAGGGTCTTACAGCGAGCGAGCGAGAAAAGGAACAGCCAGACAAAGAAGACTCTGTTTGGCACTCCTCGGTTCTGAGCAGCGGGATGCTCCAAGGCAGAGTTTACAGAGTCAGTTTCCTTTGGAGAAGAGGGCAGTAGAGGCTTAGGTTGTGATCCTAGGGGCACACTTTCCTAGGAGAAAGCCCCACTGAGCACAGTGGGATTTTCTTTCTGAATAAACATGCCTAGGATTTGGTGTTAGGGCATAGCTGTAATCAATGGCCCTCTAATAGTGAACTTAGGTGGCGAGTGCCAACAGAAACGGAATCAACATGGGGCGATTTCTGAGAAACGAGACGGATATAGTCCCATGCTCAGGGGAACCTCAAGGTTTGCAGAAGTATAAATGATCAGTAAAAATAAACCACAAAGCAAATTATTCAGGGTGGTAAAAGGGAAACAGGGTCATGAAGAGTTCCAAAACAATCTCGCCAGTTGGGTGAATGAACAGTAAAATGGTGGTCCGTTGTAAGGCCACATTCACACCATACAAGTATTCCACTATTATTCCATTTTAAATAGTCGACTCATGGCTTCCCCCAAAGAATCCTGGGAAGTGTAGTTTGTTACGGGTGCTGAGGGTTGCTAGGAGACCCCTATCCCCCTCTTAGAGCTATAATTCTCAGAGTTCTCTGGGAAGAGGGATGGACTGTTCAGCCACTAAGAGAACTGTAGTTCTGTGAGGGGAATACCGGTCTCCTAACAACTCTAAACCCCCTTCACAAATGCCAGGATTCTTTGGGGAAAACCATGGCTGTTTAAACAGGAATGACAGTAGAATAAATGTATGGTGTGAATGTGGCCTAAGTGTAAAGCAGGGATGGGGAACTTTTTCTCAGCCTGAGGGCCACCTTCTCTTCTCAGCAACCTTCCAAGGGCCACATGCCACAGATGGGCGGGGCCAGAAGCAAAAATAGGCAAAACAAATATATATATATAAATTCTAACTTTGTAGAAGGCTAGTTCCTATAATACACACTCATGCATCCCTCTCAACCCTCCATTCAGACAATCAGGAGGCATGATCAGCATTCCAGGACACATTCCTGCCAGGCCAAAACACTTGGCGTGTAAAGCAGGGCCAATGAAGGGGGGATGGCCTGGGCAGAGGTGGTGTGGCCCAGGGAGAATTTTGAGGATCAGATAGAGAGGCTGGGGGGGCTGTTTCTCATTTGGCCCTCAGGCCTGAGGTTCCCACCCCTGGTGTAAACTGATACACACTGGGGCCAAGCAGCCTAACTTCACATATACATTACTCTGAAGGAATATGAGCTGTTGATGACTGACTAGGGGAGGGATCTTGGAGTTGTGGAGGACAGTTTGATGAAAACATCAATCCATTCTGCAGCTGCTATGGAAACATGAATTCTGTGTGAGGGATCATTAGGAAAAGGGGGGGGAACTACCAGGAAATATTTTAATGTCTATGGTGTCACCATACTTGGAATACTGTGTACAGTTCTGGTCACCACACCTCAAAACAGATATCGTAGAGCTGGGAAAGGGCTGCCAATGTGATCAAGGGGATGGAGCAACTCCCTTATGAGGAAGGTTAACATTTGTGGCTTTTAAGGTTAGAGAAAAGGCAAGTAAAGAGGGACATGACAGAGGTGTGTGAAATCATGCAATGTGTGGAGTCAAACCTTCTTATTCTGGAAGGCATTTGATCTACTAGCTTAATAGGTTTGATGTGGGAGACCCTTATTTTTAGATGATTTTTATCTGGGGCATCTGCCTTTGTTTTATTGGTTTACATTGCTGTTGTTATTGGATGTTACTGTTTTTCACTGGTTGCAAGCCACCCTGAGTGATGCACATGTGCTAGAAGGGCACCCTCTTTCAGAGGCAGGATGCTTCTGAATACCAGTTGCAGGGAACTTCAAGTAAGAAGAGTTGCTGTGGTGCTCAGGTCCTGCTTGTGGGCTTCCAACAGGCATCTGTTTGGCCACTATGAGAACAGGATGCTGGACTAGATGGGCCACTGGCCTGTTCCACTGGGCTCTTCTTATGTTCTTATGTTCTCAGCCATGACATGCTTGCACTTTTGAACATCCATGCTCTTAAGTTTGTTTTCTGTTCCCTTTGTTCCCTTGCCCCTGTGGACTAAAAGGCTGAAAAAGACTGCTAAAGTTGTAAACTCAGTGGAGTGGCCACTGAGACTGCAATCCTACACCCACTTACTAGGAAGTAACTCTGCTGAAAACAGTGGACTTCCATGCCAACATGCAGAGGATTACACTGCGCAGGAGACAGTTCTGGGAGAAATGGCTGTTGGACTCAGCTGATGTCTCTAAATACCAGTTGCTGGGTGGTGAGGGGACAATAGAGGACAGCTCTTGCCTTCATCTCCTGCATGTGGGGGCTTCCAAGAGGCATCTGGTTGGCCACTGTGAGAAACAGGATGCGGTCCAGATGGACCTTTGGTCTGGTCCAATATGGCTGATCTTATGGTAGCTAAAACTTGGCTTAGCCGCAGCTGGGTTTGCAGCTCATTTTAATTCGGCCCCACACTCATGCTGTTAATGCACACAAGCCTGATATTCAATCTGAGTAAGGGCCTCGCTGAATGCCTTCTCAAGAACCAGATGCTCTCCTGGCTTGCAAAGTCCCCACTCTGTGCCCCAAGGAGGCTGCTTTGGTATGCTCCTAGCAGACAAAGGTCTGATAGACTCTTTCACAGAGGTTTTGTGGACTGTTGGCTAAATACTTCATTAAGGAATTGTTGAAACACAGACTATTTATCCTGTGGGGCTGTTCTGCACTCAAGGATCAATGCAACCCTTTGAGTTGAAAGGCTAAAATGTCCTGTCGAAAGCTTGGCTAGTTTTTGCTCACAGAGACATTTTGGCAGCAAAACTCTTGCTGTGAATATTTGTTCTTCAAACCATCAAAGAAACAACAGTAACCCACAGCCTGGCATTTTAAGTCCTGTTGCACTAGCAAATGAAGCTCTTTGGATTTAATATGATCTTACTCTGGCATTGCAGGCAGATGAGCTAAAGCATGCATTTAAGACTGGAGTATTAAGGCCAATTGACACAGGATATTCTTCTCACACAGAGAGAATCTCTGTATAGAAGGGAAAAGTGTATAACATCATGTAGGAAGCAGGTAATAAGTGTTTATTTTGCCATGTGCACATATGACATAGCCCCTATATGAAACATGTAGCATGCCATATCTTGTGTATTATTGAAGAACATAGGGAAGAGCCCAGCTGGATCAGGCCAAAGGGTAATCTAGTCCAGCATTCTGTTCTCATAGTAACCAACCAGATGCCTATGGGAAGCCCACAAGCAGGACCTGAGTGCAACAGTGCTCTCTCCACTTGTGATTCCCAGCAAATAGTATTCAGAGGCACACTGCCTCCAGCAACAGATACAACATAACCATTGTGGTAGCAGCCATTGATAGCTTTCTTCTTCATGTGCCCTGCTGGATTAGATCAATGGTCCATCTAATCCAGCATCCCGCTCTCACAGCTGCCAAGCAGATGCCCATGGGAAGCCTGCAAGCAGGACCTGAGTGCAAGAGCACTCTCCCCACTTGTGACTCCAAGCAACTGGTATTCACAGACATGCTGCTTGTGACAGTGGAGGTAGAACATAGCCATCAGGGTAAGTAGCCACTCATCAGGGGTCATGTCAGGGATCTGGAGCCAAGGGAACAAGCCTGAAGACACGGGAGAAGCACGAACTTAAACATGCCAAAACGAGGAAGACCACTGATGCTCAAGCAAAGCCCTTGATGGGCTTTCCTTTCTGGGAGAACCCAGTGGCCAGCCTGGGTGGGCAGGGCCACTCTGGCAACTGAGAACTACTCATTGCCCAGGAGGATTCTCCAAACTGCAGCTCTGGAGGCTCCTTACTCGGGATGGGAGATAAATTCAGTTCAGTCTGCATTTCAGGGGTAACCTTCACGCTTTCTGAAACAATGTGAGAATCAAATCACAGCCATCCTTTGAAATTCTCTGAATTTTACTGTGCAGCTCTCCAGCCAAGCAAAGTGTATAAAAATGCATATGCTGGCAGTAAAATGCATATATTTGTGAAAATAACACACAAAAATGCATTGTATAAGTGGAAATTGGCAGAGCTTAGAAAAGTTACTTTTTTGAACTACAACTCCCATCAAGCCAATCCAGTGGCCATGCTGGCTGGGGCTGATGGGAGTTGTAGTTCAAAAAAGTAACTTTTCCAAGCTCTGGAAATTGGTCTGCAAAAATGTGTACACTAGGCAATATTGCATACAAACGTGTATATTAGGAGAAATTCACACTAAAATGCTGGTGAATCTTCATGAGGATGGTTTTTTAAAAAAAATAAGACTGGAAAGATGAGGAAATGAGAGGACCCAAACTTGACAGATTTGCCCATCCCTGCTCACTATACAAGGCAATTGTATAGCCGTTAGTCAAGGGTTCCCAATTCTTATCCTGGGTGGTCCTTGCACTTACAGTAAAGAAGCAGGAGAGACACATTGTGCACACAGCCTCGAACTCCTTGGAGGAAGAGTGTGGTTTTAAAAATAATAATAATAAATTAAAATGTTGCAAAGCATGCAGGGGAGGAGGGGTGGACCAGACACACCTGTGCTTAATTCAAGAATTGTGCCACAGACCCTGCACCTTATTCCACCAATGCCCCTAAAATGTTGCTCTCTTTCCAAGCAACCACTTGATCGCGCAGGTTTTTAAAAAGTATAGTCTCCCCACCTTCCAGATAGGCTTACAATCTAAAACACATGATGCAAAAGCAGAGCAGAGGGGAGGAAATTTAAGCACTAGTTCTTCATAAGTTACTTTTTTGTCACTGATGTGATAAGGAACTACACCTTCTGTGGGGTACAGAATATCTGGTCTAGCTCTTGGGGGGGGGAATCCAGTCTTATAAAGCAAATAAATTATTTGTGTGTGTACGCTATGTACACATTTTGCTGTGAGTTCTAAATTATTCTGATGAATTGGGTCTTATTAGAAGGCAGACACAAAGGGAGAGTGCTGATTGGCTCTCAGTGATGTCATACCAGGAACAATAGTAAGCTACAAATTCCTCACCCCTCTCTTTCTTTCAAGTGTGTGGTTGCATATTATCTTCTTTTGTTATCAGATAGCCTGCGCTAGGAACCTTCTCCAGCATTACCTTCCGGCATTCATGTATGGGAAAGGATTTGCCTCCCTAGAGCGGCTTTTTGTTGCATTTCTTTTGTGCAAACGCAAGATTAGCAATATTCACTTTGGTAGTACACACCAAAGTCCTATTTTCTTCCTCCACAGCCCTGTTTTCAATGGGAGAGCAAGGTAGAGAGACCTATAATTTAGGGGTTGTGTGTGTGTAACCTAGAATAAGCTGCCACCAGACGCTGATTGGCGAGAGAATGGGTTTTGATCTTTGCAAAGCTGTCTGAGTTACAGCTTGGCATGGATGTGAGCAGTGGTGCAGTTAGGTAATTTTAGACTCTGGACTTAATGGCCTTATTGAGCAGCAGGCAGGCAATGTGGTAGGCCAGCCTTGCTGTGTTTGGTGGCCCTCTGCTAAGTAGGGGCCTGGACATTTGTCCCAAAGTCCTGCCCTGATGGTACAACTGAATGTGAGTTCCAACTTGGGATGGAAAGATTTGGCATTTTCGGTTCTCACTGTTTTTCATTTTTTCCCCAGTCTTAAATTCAGTTCTCCACATTTTTGCAGCAGTTTGATTTTTTTTATCTTCATGAAAACTCATCACCATTTTAGTGTGTATTTCTCCTCATAAAACATTTTAGTATGCAGCTATAACCAATATTCACATTTTCCCAAGCAATTGTTCCTAATATAGAGCATTTTAATGTTATCTTAACAAATATACACGTTTTTATGCTCACTTTTCCCTAATGTACACATTCTGGTAAACATTAGCTGGAAAAGTGCATTGCAAAATTCAGATAAGTGTGAATTCCAGAGGAGAGCTGTGTTTTTGTTCACAATGTTTCAGAAAGTACCAGTTTGGTAGATTCACTTTTAAATAAGAACTGAAAAGAATTTCTTCCCCAACACGTGAGATGTCTCTGACCTGGAGGCTCTGGGGGCAACAACAGAAGAGTCCTAAAATAACTCAGCTGAGAATTGCTTTAGTGAGTTAATTTTACCAATATCCTTTTAACGTTCTCTGACAACTCACAGCAAAGTTTTCTCAGATATGCCCTTCAAGCAATTAATTCTGCCACTTGATAGGGAACTTTTCCTAGCTACAACTTTTAGCGTAGTTCAATTTCTTCACAACGGTAAATGATTAAGCATTTCGAGCCTGAATTTTGAACAAGGTTGAAAGATTAACAGTGCAAACCATTGTTAGGAGACCCCTGTTCCCCTTCCAGACCTACAATTCCTCAAGTTCCCTTTTAAGAGGGATTGATTGTTAAACCATTCTGAGAACTGTAGCTCTATGAAAGGAATCAGAAGCCTCCTAAAAACTCTGAGCACCCTTAACAAACTACAGCTCCCAGGATGCTTTGGGGGAAGCCATAACTGTTTAAAGTGGCATCATAGTACTTTATGTGTATAGTGCAGATGGGGCCTTTGTTGCCTACCTCTGACCCCTTTAACTGCTACCCTTGAACTTGAACTGTGCCCACCTTGACTGTGCCAGTCACCTCTGCTGTCCCCTGCAGACCCTTTCAGGTAACCACTTGAATGTCTGATCCCACTGGCCTCTGAGAGAGAAAGAGTGCTCAGTGCTAGTTCCACCTATTTATTCAATGTCCCATGGCATAATACATCAGATGAGTAGATTTCTGCCTACTTCCAAATGTATTTATATTTTTAAAGAATAGAGGGTTTCAGCCTTACACCTCCCTGAGGTTAGGTAAGTGTTAGGCAAAGTAACATATATGAGAAGGAAGACAGACTTCCTTTGCCAATTGCCAAAATGGAGTTTGAGCAGCTGTGTTAAGCAAGACTAGATTGTCACATGCCCTGAGATGCGGCTGTGTCAGGGCCTGTGGAATGTCCTCCTTGATGAGGTACATCTGTCTCCCTCATTATTAACATTCAGGAAAACACATTCCTGCATTCACAGGCATTTGATGTCCAAAAGACACCTTTCCAGGCAGACTTGAAATGATTAGCTGTGAGGATCTGCAACTGGTTTTAAATGCTTTTAGATGTTTATGTTTTTGTTCTTTTCTTTTTAACTGTATTGTCTTGCTCTTTTGTTTTTGTTGCTAGGGATGGGGGAGAAATTTGATTCAGTTTGCATTTAAAGACAGATCTATCAAATTCACACTTTCCAAAACAGTATGAGAACTGAAATATAGCCATCCTTCAAAATTTGCACTTATCCACATTTTCCAATGCAGTTCTCCAGCCAACCAATGTTTACAAAAATGCATATAACAGAGAAAAGTGAGCATAAAAATGAATAAGTAAAAATACCATACAAAAATGCATTACGTTAGGAAAACTTGCTTGCCAAAAGGTGTACATTAGTCAAAACTGCATACCAAAATGTGTATTAGGCAGTAGTGTAGTAGCAAATTCAGAAGTGCAGGGTCCCTTCATGATAGTCACAGCCACACAAACCCTTTTTTGCTCCTGGATTGAAAATGATATCCTTGCTAATGCCTTCTCCCACAACAACAGACATCTCTAGGAGCCAGTCAGCATGAAAGGGGAGAGTGTAAGCTACTAAAAAGAGTCTTCTTGGTGGCTGACTCACCTCCTTTCACTCTGATTGGCTCCAGTCAGCAGGGAAGGACAAGGAAGGCATGTTAGAAGACTAACACATTCAGACTCAAAGACTAACACATTCCCTTTTCATGCTGATTGGTTTGTAGGATGCTGGAGACATTGGGACCTTGCTGAGACCCTGTTCCCCAAAAAAATAGGGGGACTAAGACCCCCCAAGACGGACAGCTACACTCCTGGTATTATGAGAAATTTGCACTAAAATGCACTAAAAAAGAATTTTCGTAAGTATTAAACACACACTCACACACACACACACAAATAGCTCTGGAAATGTGGAGAACTGATTTTAAAATTGGAAAAATGAGAAATGGAGAACCAAAATTGACAGATTCTTCCATCCCTATTTGCCAGCTTGGACTCCTTTGGAAGAGAGGGCAGAACAGAAATGAAATAAATGAAGGCTGCATCCACACCATACATTTATTCCACCATTATCCCACTTTAAAAAGCCATGGCCTCCCCCAAAGAATTCTGGGAAATGTAGTTCATGAAGGGTGCTTAGAGTTGTTAGGAGACCCCTGTTGTCCTCACAAAGCTGCAACTGTCAGAGTGGTTTAACAGACAGTCCCTCTTCCCAGAAAACTCTGAAATTGTAGCCCTATGAGAGGAATAGGGTCTCCTAACACTCTCAGTTTTACAAACTACATTTCCCATGATTCTTTGGGGGAACCTAGGATTGTTTAAAGTGGAATAATAGTGAAATAAATGTATGGTATGAATGTGGCTGAATTTTTCTCTCATCTTTAGTTCTCCCTGTCTTAGCTGTGCCAGGAATGCCGACTTTACACCCCCCATACCTCCCTTGTAGCCCAGAGCCATTCTGTAGTCTCCAGAGCCAGAGAATCTGGGCCTTGAGTTCATCCAGACAGTTGGAGTGTGGCTCGTCAATGACACAACAGACTCGATTGTCCTACTAGGGCTCGGGGCAGACACACCGATCATTAGAAAGATGGAGCCATCTTTGCCGGTTCCTTCACTGGGCTGCATTAGAGAATTCAGGCACCTGGCCTGTCAGAAAAGGTGAAAGGTGATGAGAGATCTGCCATTCTCCAACTTTGGCTCATGATTTCTGACAAGGCTCTGGGTGTGTGTCTATTCCTGGCAGTTGTCTAGCACCACGTTGGGGTGTGTATGTGTGTCCAATTTTTCTCTCTCTCTGATCTCTCCATCCCCAAAGCAAAATTGATTCTTTTAGCCACTAGTATAAATGAAAGGAAGCAGAGGTTGGAAAATTTATTCCTAGTTCTAGTTCTAATTCAAGCTCAACATGTCCCAAAAGGAACTGATTCTAGTTCACATCCATCCCTTTACAAAATGAACTAGTTTGCTTCTTGTTCAGATCACAGTTCAGTTCAAATGATTCTAAGCCACTTTTTTCAGCATTCAGAATACTACAAGCTGCTGTGCTGAAGTATAAAATATAGAATGGCATTCAAAGCTAGCCCTATTCAGAGTAGGCCCACTGAACTTAATGGACATGACTAACTTATTTTCATTCATTTGATGGATCTATTATAAGTACGACTACAACCTATACTTACGAAGACTAAGAAAACATCACAACATTGACACACACACACACACACACACAGAGCAGAATCTGAATTGTTTTCTCCCCCCCCCCATAGTTATTATCTTTATGCATAAAGACCCAAAGAGTCTAAATAGTTTTTTTTTAAAGTAAGCAAATGAACACTTGTGGAGTGGACTTAGTTCAGTGGTATTTATTTATTTATTAAATTTATATCTCACCCTTCCTCCCAGAAGGAGCCCAGGGCAGCAAAAAGAACCCACTAAAGCACTTTAAAACATCATGAAAAACAAAGACTTCAAAACATATTAAAGCAAAAAATATTTAAAAACATATTTAAAAAAATCTTTAAAATACCTTTAAAACAAGAACTTTAGAAACATCTTAGGCAATTACAGGACAGATACAGACTGGAATAAGTCTCTACTTAAAAGGCTTGTTGAAACAGGAAGGTCTTCAAATGGTGCCTGTCTAATATTTAAGGGGAGGGAATTCCAAAGGGTAGGTGCCACAACATTACATGTCCACTTCCTATTTGTGTGGAATGGACCTCCTGATAGGATGGTATTGACTGGGTATGTAAGGGGTAAGACGATCTTTCAGGTATCCTGGTCCCAAACTGCGTAGGGTTTTGTACACCAAAACCAGAGCCTTGAAGTTGGCTTGGCAGTTAATGGGCAACCAGTGCAATTCTTTCAGCAGTAGGGTAATATGTTGGCAATACTCTGCCACAGTGAGCAGTCACGCCACCACATTTTATACTAGCTACAGCTTCTCGACCAACCTCAAGGGCAGCCCTACACAGAGCACATTACAGTAATCTAGTCTGGAGGTTACCAGTGCATGGACAATTGTGGTCAGGCTATCCCAGTCCAGAAACGGCCGCTGCTATCTTACCAGCCAAAGCTGGTAAAAGGTACTCCTAGCCACTGAGATCACCTGGGCCTCTAACAACAAAGATGGATCCAGGAGCACCCCCAGACTACAAACCTGCTCTTTCAGAGGGAGTACAATCCTATCCAAAGCAGACAATTGACCAATTATCCCAATTCGGGAAGCACCAGCCCACAGTGCCTCCATCTTACTAGGATTCAGAGTCAGTTTATTGGCTCTTATCCAGCTCACCATTGAGTCCAGGCACTGGTCCAAGGCTCGCATGGCCTCTCCTGATTCAGATGTTACTGAGAAATATAAATGGGTATCATCAGCGTACTGCTGACACCTCGCCCCAAATCTCCTGATGACCATTCCCAATGGCTTCACATATATGTGAACAGCATTGGGGACACAGCACAACTGCCAGGGGGAAGACAATCACCCTATGCTATTCTGTGAAAACGATCCTGGAGATAGGACCAGAACCACTGTAAAATAGTGCTGCCAATACCCATCACACCAAGTCAGCTTAGAAGGATACCATGGTTAATGCTATCAAAAGCCGCTGAGAGATCAAGTAAGAATAACAGGGTCACACTCTCTCTGTCTATCTCCTGATAAAGGTTATCCATCAGGGCAACCAAGGCTGATTCAGTCCCATAACCAGGTCTGAACCCAGATTGGTATGGATCAAGATAATCTGTTTCATTCAAGAGTACTTGCAATTG
Source organism: Rhineura floridana (assembly GCF_030035675.1). Lineage (NCBI taxonomy): Eukaryota > Metazoa > Chordata > Lepidosauria > Squamata > Rhineuridae > Rhineura > Rhineura floridana. Next base: position 22,004,702 of record NC_084493.1, on the reverse strand, counting down.
CTGCACCACAACCCTCTCCATCATCTTCCCGGGGGTATTTGTGGCCAGGCAGTACTTGTCACAAATTAGACACTGAGGTCATCTGGGCTTCTAGCAACAAAGATGGATGGGTCCAGGGTGGGCTTTTTCAGGAATTGTTGGATCACCTCCTCTTTTAAGGTGGCTGGGACCACTCCCTCCCACAAAGACGCATAGACCACACCCTTGATCCACTGAGTCATACCCCCTCAGCAAACTTTAATAAGCCAAGAAGAGCAAGGGTGGAGAGGACACATTGCTGCCTGCATCGTTGCAAACACTTTGTCCATGTCATCAGGCCACATCAACTGGAACTGATCCCAAGAAGTTGCAGCAGACATTGCACCGGACACCTCACTGGGGACTACAGTAGATGTGAATGGGTCATCAAGATTGCTATGGAGGTGAGCAACTTTACCCTCGAAGTGCCTTGCAAACAATTCACAGTGAGCTTCCGAAGGGTCTAACACTCTACTTCCTGAGGCTGATGTTAACAGACCCTTGACAATATGAAAAAGCTCCACTGGTTGGCTACTTGAGGATGCAATGGAGGCAGAGAAGTGGGCCTTCTTCACCTCCCTCACCGCCACACAGTAGGCACAGTTATGATATTTTACTCGTGCCCGATCAGCCTCACAGCACATCTTTCTCCACTTGTGCTCTAGCTGTCATCCAGCCTGTTTCATTGCCCTTAGTTCACTGGTGTACCAAGGTGCAAAGAGTGGTAGAGCATCTGCCTTGCACGCAGAAGGTCCCAAGTTCAATTCTTGGCATCTCCAGGAGGGGCTTGGAGAGAAACTCATCTGAAATCTGGCAAGGTGCTGCCAGTCAGTGTAGACAATACTGAACTACATGGGGTTTAATTGTTGTGTTCTTATAGCATGAAACAAATTCACATTCAGTTCACTTGGCAATTACGGGGACTCCTTTGACGTGCAGTTCAGAGATTTTTGAACTAATTCAGTTGATGTTGTTAAACTGACATAGTTCATTCCGAGGACTGAAAGGAAGTGGAAAGACAGGTTTTCCCCAAGTGCCCAGTTCATTTATTTAGAACCGGGCTGGGCAAACTTTTTTCTGTCCAGGGTTGCAAACCCTCAGAGAAATCTGTTGGGGGCTGAATGTTGCCTGTGGGCAAGGTTGAAACTGGTGGTGAGTGGAGTAGGGATGGGTAAGAATTTCAATTCAGTTCACATTTCAAGCAGAATTTATCAAATTTGCAATTTCCAAAACAATATGAGAACCGAAACACAGCCATCGTTCCAAATTCACATTTATTAGAATTTTGGGATGCAGTTTGCCAACTGAACAACATTTACAAAAATGCATATAGTGGGGGAAAGTGGGCATAAAAATGAATACATGAGTAAAAATAACATGCAAAAAGGCATGGAATGATGAGAAACGGCTTGCACAAATGTGTACAGTAGGGCCCCACTTATACGGCGGGTTAGGGACCAGGACCTTGCCATAAAGTGGAAATCGCTGTAAAGTGGAACCCATTGACTATAATGGGTTGCGTCGCACGAAAATGACGCGAAAATGCCGTAAAAGCGCAACATCGGCTTTAAAACTGGGAATTTCCCCTAATTGAAAGCTGCCGCATCAGCGGACTGCCGGAAAATGGAACACCGTAAAGCGGGGCCCTACTGTAACTTTGTCTAAACTGCATACAAAAATGTGTTTATTTGAAGAAATTCGCACTAAAATGGTGGAGAATATTCATGAGGATTTTTTTTTAAAAAAAATTCGCAGATCACCGTAGAAACGTGGAGGATTGAATTTAACATTGCAAAAATGAGAAACGAACTGAAATGGGCAGATCTTTCCATCCCTAGGGTGCAGGAGCCAAAGCCAAAACTGAGCAAGTCACTTCTGGTTTTCTCTCTTTCTCTCCCTGTCTTCATCCCTGCCCAGCTGCTGGGGCTGGGAGGGGGAGAGAACTTTGTACATCACCCAGAGTGGCTGGATAACCAGCCAGATGGGCGACGAATAAATTCAATAAATAAAATAAATAAATAAACACTCATCAGAGGTCTGCTCTGAACTGATAGTTTGCAGGGGGGCTTTTGAAATGAAAAGAAAAAGAAAGTTACAGAGCCTGCTACCAGCAAGCATGGCCAATGGCCAGGAATGATGGGAGTTGTGAGTTCAGCAACACTGGTAAACACTGGCAGCGCTTCGATTTGCCTTGCTCCTGTACAAAGCCCATCTTGGATGCTAAATGACACATCTGAATCTCTTGAAACTCTTCCCCGCTCTGTGACTTCTCTATGCTTCTGCCACTCCCAGGCAGGATACTATATTGCTTTTAATCTTATTTTAATGTAGACTTTGTATGTTTTTCATTATATGTATTTTTTATCTGGAAGCCGCCATGAGTTCCAGTTTTGGGAAAAGGGCGGGGTATAAATAAAGATAATAATAATAATAATAATTTAAATGTTTTTAAAGCTTTTTTTTTTAAAAAAAGGGGGATGTTTTTAAAGATGTTTTGTTTTAATATGTTTTTAAGGGTGTTTGGTTGTAATACTTTTTAAAGTCTGTTTTCATGATGTTTTAGAGTGTTTTCAGTGCTTTTGTTTGCCGCCCTGGGCTCTTGCTGGGAGGAAGGGCAGGCTATAAACAAACAAACAAATAACCTTTCTTCCTGTTTCAACCTGCAACTGTGGGCTTATTGCACACCAAACAACAGTAGACTAGACTAGTGCTGTACTGCAAATGTTTTCTGTGTGGGTGACTGTGCATTGTTTGTTGTTTGTACCATTCTCCATCCATTTGGGGAGGGGTCAACGTCCATGGTAGAGCATCTGCTTTTCATGCAGAAGGTCTGAGTTCCAATCCTGGGCATCTCCAGATAAGGCTGAGAGAGGCCCCCAGCTGAAACCTTGGAAAGTCACTGCTGGTCAGTATAGGTGATACTGAGCTAGATAGACCAGTGGTCTGACCCGGTATAAGGCAGCCCCCTATGTTCTTATGTTCCTTCCTATGAGAAAAGAATTTGCATTTGAAAATTTATCGAAAGGGAGATAACATTTCGGTGAAGTTCCCATGGGTGGGGTCCAAGGGTATTTTTTTTATGCTTACCTTGCCTTTGAGGTGGCCAAGGAGTGTTATGTGTCTCTGTCATTCTGCAAATGGTCTCTCCAGTGGTCTACACTCATCAGGCTTCCTGGGTGCCCACGTTTCCTGAAAACCCAATGGCACCCTCAACTGGGCTTTCCATGGAAGGTGAAGAGACTGCTAACTATATGTCTGACAATATTTTTATTCTTCTTCTTAAGTGAAGGGTAGTATCCAGTGCTAGTCCTATGCAGAGCAGACTCCTTGAAGTTCATAGACATGCCTACATTTGCTTCATTGATTTCAGTGGGTCTACTCTGAGTAGGGCTTAGCAACCCAGAATACAACCCGAAGTGTCTTAACCTTTAAAGGAGTCCGGGTGGGGTTTTTTTTAAGGTAAAGAGAAGGACTTTCCAAAAAAACAAAACCAAAAACAGAGTCCATATTGATTTTAGGCAGTCACTAGCCAACCTCCCTGACTTCCTGTGCCTCAGTTAAAGCTCAGGGGAAGATGTCATGAGATAACATCTCCCGTACGACATTTCCAGATCAAGTCGTGCAGGCAGCTGAGGAGGCTGGAGCACCCACACCACCCACTCCTACCTCACTACAATAAGGTACACTCAACCCCACACCCGTAGCAATTACAATTTGAAAGAAATTACAAAATAAATTCTAAAACTCTCTGCAAAAAAGACCAAAAGGAGGAGAAAACTGGGGGGGGGGAGGGTATTTTCATTGATTTTTTTCCTGCTATCTATAGAGAACAATATAAACAGACGTTGTAGAGTACAGCCAAGCCATTTCTCCATGTTGAATAACATAGTTCAAAATAAACTTGTTTCTATGACCTCTTGCTTCCTGAGTTCATATCCTGCCCTGTATCATTCCTCTCCACAATGAGACACTGGAGGCATCAGTGCCCATCCATTCCTATCTACATAGCCCAAGGATGGAAGCCAAACTTCTTCAAAACAGTCCACCCATCCCAGAGCTGAAGTGGCTATGAGGACAGGAGAATGTTCACAGTTTCAGTGGTACATTCCATTAAAGTCCTGGTACTCCCACCCCCAATCACTGGCAATGGTGTGGATTCAGTACATCACCAGCACATGAAAAGCCTTTGTAATGGCTGCAACCTGTAGCAACAACTTCCCTGTTATTCCCATGGCCCCTCCCCAAAGAAATCTGCAGATGATTCAACCAAATTTGCCACCAGACTCTATTCGGATTGAAGCAACTCTCATTTAAGCAGAGCTCTGCTTTTGATCCACTTCTGAGGACTGACTTGTCCATATGATCAACACCAAACTAGTATGAAGAGTGGATCACTGAAGAGTTCCACACGCTAAAGTCACTCCAGTCCAGAATGTATCATCTGTATCCAGGTTGCCCTTCTGGATCAGGAAGGGTATGCATTAAGGGTGCTATGCAGAGATAGCGAAAACCATTGTTTACCTCACCAGGGGATTGCAGAAGAGCCCAATTCATTGATCTTCACCTATAAAAGCAGGCTATGGTCATGCTATGGTGGCCAGATGCTTTCCCTTATTCCCCTGCTGAACATAGATCACCACTTTCTCCTGTGACAGTAAGGAGCATCTGTTATCCTTCCTACAGCACAATGCACAGCATGCTTCTGGATGCAAGGAGCTCTGGTTCAGGGCCTTATGTGATTGCCTCACCTTATGTCCAGTATGTACTGGTCCATCAGAAAGCTTCTGAAAGAAGTTTGTGGTTTAGCACAGTTGAGTTGAAAGTACTGTAGTTTGGAAACTACTGAAGCCTTCATAGAGCCACAGCAGCACATACCAAATGGTACATGGATTCAATTAACGCACATTATTATTATTATTATTATTATTATTATTATTATTATTATTATTATAATCACTTTTCTTCATAAAAATGAACCCAAAGCAACATACAAAAAAGAGAGATTAAAACCAATATAAAACTAACATAACTAAAAAGTTTTTAAAAAATGCATACATGGATAAAATAGTGGAACAACCCATCTCCTAAAAGAGGCTACAACATCAAAAGTGCTCTAACCCCCCCCCAAAAAATGTAAAAGCTGACTGCCTGGGAGAAGAGGAATGTTTTTGCCTGGCCCCTAAAGATAGATAATAATGGCACCAGGAGTGCGTCTCTGGGGAGAGCGGTCCATAAATGGGGGGCCACCACTGAGAAGGCCCATTCTCCTGTCACCATCCTCCACACCTCCCTCAGAGGAGGGACACAAAGAAGGGCCTCAGGTGCTGAATGTAGGGTACAGTTTGGTTCATATGGGGAGAGTCAGCCCTTGAGGTTCTGGGGCCCTGAGCCGTATAAAGCTTCATAGGTCAAAACCAGCAGTTTGAATTGAGCCTAGAAACTATTTTCAATATGCCACTTGGGTTGTGTGAAATGGTCATGAGTGAGGAAGCTTAGACTGATCCATGCCTGAATTTCCTTCAGTCGTTTTGCGGTACAAGCAGGTACGAAGCAAATATTATTTTAAGTCAGTTTAGCAGAAATGTAAAATGAAGTTGGGGGTGCTGCCTCAGAGCATGGGTGACTCCTTTGGGAACCATTTGTCTCTTTACATCTCTTTCCTCATGGCCTAACCTACATGTTCCTCTGGCTTAAGGATTGCTGCGTCCCAAGCAGGACGCATTCGCAACAGAATCTGGCCCTGTATATTTATTGCTTTCCCAAGATGCAAGTTCTTCTATCAAGTTAGATGCTTAATTAATTTGTTTTTAATGTGTCAATCATTTCCCCCCTCTTCACTTGAAGGCATTATTGGATTATAATACAGAGTCGAGGCTGTTCGGAGGGTGATATGAATCAATTCCCCAAGAGTGGGAGTGGGTTTAATTAATCATGGCTGTCAAATGAACACATTGATCCCATGTTTCGAGACCCTGTGTTGGGTGGAGGAAAGACATGGAGAAAGGTATTAATTTAAGGCACTTGGGCGTTGGAGGGGGGAGAGTTTGACTCCGGGCTGGAGTGATCTTTTGAAATTCCATCTGACACTGCAAGCATGGAAGGAGAGAAAGGAGAGAATGAAATGAAATGAAGGGAGCTAATTGGGCTCGGTGTGTCTGTCTGCGTATGTGTATCTGCGCGATTGCTTTGTATGAGGAATTAATGGCCAAGCGACTGTACAGCTCAGCAGCGGATGAAAAGCAGACTGCCAAAAGGATCTTACCTGGAAGGCTCTTTGTGTGTCCAATAGACTTCCCAATCGTGGCCCCAACAACCTCAGGTTATTGGAGGGAATGCGAAGGGAGAGTGTGGCTCAGATCACCAAGCAAAAAGGCAGTCAAGTTGACTCTGCCTTGAGCCACCCGACGAAAGAAAAAAGAAACACAGTATGTGCCGGCAGAAAGCCAATGAACGCTGAAGCATTCGGGACAATGGAAGGTGTCCTTGCATTAAACTCAGCTCTCTCGGCTGCTTGCTACTACATCTCCCCTTCCCCCACCTCCCTCGCAAGTGTAGTCTGGCAGGAATCCAGCTGCAAAAAAAGGGGGGAAGTCTGTCATCTGAAATGGTGGGGGATGATGAGAGGGACTTGGCAAGCTCATTCTGAGATAGCCGTGTGTGCCAGTTTCTCACTGCAGGGAGGCGAGAAGGTGCCCACCCCAGCAGAGAGGGCATGGAAGAGGCAGTCCTTTCACTTGCAATTGTGTGTGCGCAAGGCGGCTCGCCCACTGGTTCCTGTCCACGGGGTTCCCCGTAATCTCTTGAGGCAGACCTGCTGTTGCACACAAGCTCATCATTGGCACAGCAGGTGCAAGGAGGTGGGCGCAGGAGGTTAATAAAAGGCCTGATGCCAAACTAAAAGGCACACAGGCACACTTGCACACACACACACATGTGAACAACCCTGTGATAGTTGCCATAAGCTGTGTTTCCCCTCTGGCCCACAGAATTAAAATGCCATGCCATACGGCCTATACAGTCTATATCCGGGAAGGGGACTAGGCCATGAAGGTGAAGGGGAAGGAAATGGAACAATGTTGACGGTAAAGTTCACAGCAACTCAAACATTTCCATCTAATTGGGCTTTTAAGGCAGTGACTGGGCCGTTGTCAAGGTAGCTATCAGACATGGAAGGCCCTCATACCACATACTTTTAAGGGCCAACTTAGAAGAAGCCACCTTATGCTGAGGTCAAGTGATTAGTACATCTAGCCCCAGGGTAGGGATGGGATCCGTTGGCTCCAGGGCCAGATTAAGCTGAGGAGGGCCCCTAGGCTGATTGGTGTTTGGGGGGCCCTTCTCCTCTTAGGCAGATCCGCAGAAACAGCCACAGGAGGGATCGCAGGACAGGAGCTTCTGAGCTGCCTGCCATCCCATCCCATCCCCCCTGCTTCACCTACCTTTCCACTTTTTTTGCGGCTGTGCGCACTGTGTGCACGGGTTTGCTATCAATCAAGATGGCGGCCGAGGTTTCCCTAAAGGGCTGAATCTTGGTTGATGGCAGCAATGCGCACGTGTAGCACACATGTGTGCCATCAACCAAGATGGCGGCAGAGGCTTCAGCCCCTTAGGGAAACCTTGGCCGCCACCTTGATTGATGGCAAACCGCAAAAAACAGTGGAGAAAAAGGTTAGTGAAGCGGGGGGGATGGTGGGCGGTTCAGAAGCTCTTGCACGGGCCCCCAAGAGCTCCGGGCCCCTAGGCTTCAGCCTACTAAGCCTAATGGATAATCCGGCCCTGGTTGGCTGGTGCTGGTTCAAAAGCATTCCACTGACCTAATGGGCTGTCATTGATTCTTTATCCACCAGTCAATGCTTTTACTGATCCGTGGGTCTTTCACTCAGAAAAAATATTGATATTAATATTAATATATTTAAAGGAAATATTGATATTTTCAAGGAAATAATGATATTTCCTTTAAAATTTTAATATTTTGAAGAAAATATCGATATTTTTAAAGGAAATTTTAACAAATTTTTATTTTTACAATCGGTGTTTAGAGAGGCTATTTTCACAAATAGCTGTGGAAATTTACTGCATTAAAATCCAATCCTCAATGACTGAGAATAAGAAAATTACTGGAAAATCCAGTACCAAATCTGAATTGAGCAGAATTCTAGCGCATCCCTACCCAGGGGTCGCCAATGGTACCCTCTAGATGTTTTTGGACCACAACTCCCATGAACCTCTAGCATGGCCACATGTCAGGGACAATGATTGTTGTAATCCAGCAACATCTGGAAGGCACATTGGCTATCTCTGGTGTAGGATAAAGTACAGTAAGCAGTGAGGGTCCCTGTAAATCAGACTCCATAAACAATAAGACCCACAATTATTAAAATATATGTGTAACACAAACATAAAGAAACACGATAATAAACAGTAATACTATGGAACAACCACTTATGGATCCTTTTTTACCACTAAGTATTTTCCAATGTGTCCCAACTAGTTATAACTCCTTGGGAAAGATATTCTAAACAATCCTATTCAGGGAATGAGCCCAAACCATTCCTCTTGTGAATCAGCAGCCAATAACAAGTCTTTTAGCTGAGCAGGTTTCTTTTTGTTGAGAAGCTGTTTTCCAAGGTGCAGATTGGCATTTTGGAGCAAAATTGGATGTTCACCCTTTCTTCCTAGGACAAGGCAGGAATGTATAACTGATTGTTCCTTAGAGTTACTTATCGTCCTTTTTTAATAATTGTGTGTCCTTTTCTATATGTTTGTGTTTCAAGTACGTGACACGTATATTTTCACAATTGTGGGTCTTATTGTTTATGGAGTCTGATATTCCTGACCTAGCCCATGCTGTCTGCTGTAGCATTTTCCAGCCTATTGCCTTCCAGATGTTTGGGGCCCATTAACTGAAAGGACCCACCCTATCTCTATGATGTTTGTGATTTTAAGTTGTTCTTAATTGTTTTTAATGATGTATTTTAAACTGGTGTAAATTGCCCTGGGACCTTAGGGTGAAGGGCGGGTAATAAATTGAAATTACAATAACAATAATGGCTATGCTGCAAATTTTGAAATGCAAATACAATAATCTAATCGCAAAAATTTGATCTGAAATCACTGCACCTTTAATAGAACACTCTTTGAAGCAAATAATTTCGCAAAGGTCCATTCAAAAACTAATAAAGATGGGGCCATGTGTACTTCTTTGGGGATACAGTTCCAAAGTTATGTAGCCACAACTGAAAAGGTGCCATTTCATTTGGACTCCAGTGTCACCAGTATGCTGATGACACACAGCTCTAGCTCTCATTCAAATCTTCACCGAGGTTGACTGTAGAAACCCTATCCAAGTGCCTGGAGTCGGTGAGTGGCTGGATGGGAAGGAATAAGCTGAAGCTGAACCCTGACAAAACCGAGGTATTGTTTGTGGGAGACAAGGGAAGGTTGGGGGATGTTGACCTGGTGCTCAATGGGGTACAATTGCCCCTGAAAGACCAGGTCCACAGCCTGGGGGTCATTCTTGACTCCCAGCTGTCCATGGAGGCTCAGGTCTTGGCTGTGAGCAGGGCGGTGCTGTATCAACATCTGATACGGAGGCTGCGCCCCTACCTTCCCAACCATCTGCTCCCATCGGTGGTACATTTATTTTATTTTTATTATTTATTAATTACATTTCTAAACCGCCCTATAGCAACAGCTCTCAGGGCGGTGTACAACAAGATAAAACCACATATTTAAAATACGAGCAGGTGTGGATTGCGCCATACAATTAAAAAAACATATTTAAAACAAAATAAAATAAAAATAAAATAAAAATTACAATTACAATTAAATTAAAATTAAAATTAAAATAGCTTAAAATGCCTGGGCGAAGAGGTGGGTTTTTACCTGGCGCCGAAAGGATGACAAAGAAGGCGCCAGGCGTATCTCATCTGGGAGGGCATTCCATAATTCGGGGGCCACCACTGAAAAGGCCCTAGATCTAATTACTGTTCTCCAGGCCTCCCTATGAGTTGGGACCCGGAGAAGGGCCCTAGACATCGAGCGGAGTGAACGGGTAGGTACATAGCGAGAGAGGCGTTGCATCAGATATTGTGGTCCAATACATGCCCTGGTCTCTTCTCGCCTAGACTACTGTAATGTGCTCTACGTGGGGTTACCCTTGAAAACAGTCCGGAAGCTGCAACTGGTACAGAATGCGTCAGCTCGCCTGATTAAAGGCAGCCGCTGGCAAGATCACATCACTCCAGTGCTAAAGGAGTTGCACTGGTTACCGGTTGTTTTCCGGGCCCAATTCAAGGTGTTGGTTCTGACCTTTAAAACCCTATACGGTTTTGGCCCAGTCTATCTGAAGGAGCGTCTCCAACATCATCAGGAATGCCGCTCAACAAGATCAGCCTCAAAAGGCCTTCTCTCTATCCCGCCAGTTAAAACAGCTAGACTGGTGAGAACTAGGGAGAGGGCTTTTTCAATTGTGGCCCCCACTTTGAGGAATTCCCTCCCAAATGATCTCTGCCATGCCCCCTCTATGATGAGCTTCCGCCAGGCCTTGAAAACCTGGCTCTTCGGGTAGGCTTTTGGGGTGGGCTAGGTTTTATTATTGTTGTTGAGATTTTTTAATGTATTTGTATGTTTTTATTTTGTACGTCGCCCAGAGTGGCTGGACAGCCAGCCAGATGGGCGACTAATAAATTTAATAAATAAATAAATAAATAAATAAAAATTTCTACTGTTCACAAACCTGATGGGTTTTGTACCTTTGGACCATGGATGATTTTGAATGAAGTTCTTAAGCATAACCTTTTACGTCAGGAGTGGGGAACCTGTGGCCCTCCAGGTATTGTTGGAATGTGGCTTGCAACAGCCCCAGCCTGAGTAGTCAGGGGTGATGGGAGTTGTAATCCAGCAACATCTGGAGGACTACAGGTTCCCCATCCCTGAGGAATGAGGGGAAAGCCTCCCAGTCTCCACCACATTAATTGCGTAATAATTAATAATCAATAACTAATAGCAAATGGAGGGCCCTCATTTTTATAGTAGATTATGTTACTACGATAGCCCCTGTCACCAGTGTAACACTGCCTTTGCATTCACCATGTAAAGCCTTCAGTTGAACAAGAGCTTCCACTTATTTCCACTAGTATTCCTTGCCACGTCCTATTACCTGGAGAGATATCCTGGTTTTCACCCTGCATTGTTATTATTTTCCCTACCAAGCTCTGTAATCAATGAGCTTCACGGCAAATCCTTCACCCCTGTTTTCCGCCTATTACTGCCTGGTTTATGCTGCATATCGGCCCTAATCCATGAAATATGTGATATGGCAATAAATCTGGTAGCAAAACAGAGGATTTGCCATGCCATCAAAATGAGGCAGGAGTAAAAAACTGGAAAGGGCAGAGTGCCCTCTAGTGCCTGCCCAGCATACTGCATTAAGACACATGCTGATGGAGCAGAACAGAGCCTGGGATAAGGCCTGTCCCCCTCCTTTCATTCTTCAAGCCTTAAGCAATTGTGTTGCTTTGTTTTGTTTTTAAACTGTATCCCTAGGAATCCTGGGGTTTCTCCAAAGCATATCTGGTGAAGTGGACAACGTATCATACAGTCAGTTTGCACACCATTGCTGATCTTCCCCTTCATTGCTTTCCAAATAAATCTGGGCCCCGTGGGTCAGGCCAACAACTCAGACCAATTGGGAGACTCCACCGGATCTCCTGCAACACTCTAGCCCAGAGGTGGGGAACTGGATCTGGATGGTGGGCTGGATCCTGACCTCCCCCAGTCTCTGCATGATGGTGAGATGACCTGTTTTTTCCTACATGGGTGACGACTGGGGCTTGCAAAGCACTGCAGATGGAGCTATTCAAGCCTCAACAATCACCTGGTTGTAGGGCAGGTGGGCATGGCTTGGCCAAAATGGCCTCATGGGCCAAATGGGGAAACCTGGTGGGCCTAATCAGGACTGCGTGCTGGAAGTCCTGCACCCCCACTCTAACCCTATCAAGGTGTTTTTAATCCCCTATGCGACTGGAATCTCCTGAGGAAGAGTGGGGATGACCACACCAGCTCCGCCCCCTGTCACTGTCCTCATCATACTCCAAGAGTTGGAAGCAGTGGTGGCTGATGGCCATTTGGCACTGGTAGGGCAGATTGCAGGGAGACCAACAGTAGCTGGAGCCAGAGTCAATAACTGGCAGAACCAACTAATTCGAGGGCAATACAAGGGCAACACTGAGACTAAGGAAGAGGAAGCTGATTGGCAGTGCTATCCCCTGGATTGGTTGTAGGTAAGGAGGCAGGCAGGTGGCGGTTGGCTGAAGGCAGACTGAGGTCGGGAGGGTGTTGCCCAATAGCCCCAGTGGACCAGCCTCCATTGGTTGGAAGTAGGGAAGGGGGAGAAATTCAATTCAGTTCACATTTAGAGCCAAATCTATCAAATCCCAAAACAAAACGAGAGTCCAAACACAGCCAACATAATTTGCACTTATTCAAATTTTGCAATGCAGTTCTCCAACCAAACAATGTTTACAAAAAGGGAAAGTGTGCATAAAAATGATCATATTAGTGAAAATAGCATACAAAAGAAAAGGAATTATATTAGGAGAAATTGCTTGCAAAAATGTGTACATTAGTTCAAACTGCATACAAAAATGTGCTTATGAGGGGAAATTCGCACTATAACGCTGAAGATTTTTCATGAGGTGTTTTTTTTTTAAAAAAGATACTTGCAAATTGCTGCAGAAACGTGGAGAACTGTCGTGAGTCATGCTAGCAGGCGGTGGACCAGCGAGCAGGGGGGGGGTGAGGACTTGGACTAGGACATTCCAGTCAGGGAAGAGCCAAGAGAGAGGAGTAACGCCGAAGTGGCCCCTGCTCTGGATGTTGATGGGTCACCTCCAGCAGTTCCAGATACTCCCCTGGAGAGACCACCAGACCCGCCGGTCACTCCTCCTCCGGATGAGGCACCTCTCCCAGTATACGTGCTGCTGGCGGACAGCTCTCCCTTGTGGAGGGAGGGGACAGGACAGTGACCAAGGCCTCACCTGTTCCCTGGTCCAGGAAGCAAATGCAGTGGGAGATTCAACAATCCCAGCTGAGGAGGAGTCTGCACTTACGCACATGCACCCAACAGTGACTCGGGGTACACGCAATCAGGGAGCCCGCCTGGCCCTACATAAGCTGGGCAAGGGGGGAGGGTTAGTTGCTGAGTCAATGTCTTATTGCTGCCAAGTTGTGCCTATTTAGCCAGAGAAAGATGCTGAGTTAGTCGTAGGGAGATTCATGAAGAGCTCTGAACTGAAACTTTCTCTTACTTCAATAAAAGAAAAAACGACAGCTGTGTCTGAGTCTGAGTTCTTTGAGTTTGGGCAGGACAAGAACTGAATTTAAGATTGGAAAAAGGAGAAACTGAGGAAACTGAAACGAACAGATGCTTCCAACCCTAGCTGGCAGCAAGGCCACATCCACACCAGATCTTTATTCGTCATGGCTTCCCTCAAAGAATCCTGGGAAGTGTAGTTTGTGAAGGGTGCTGAGTGTTATTAGGAGAACCCAAATCCCCTCACAGAGCTCCGGTGGCCAGAGTGATTTAACATTCAGCCACTCTTCCCAGAAGGGAATAACAGTCTCCTAACAACTCTCAGCACAGCGGCGTCACTAGCGGGAGTGCGGGGGGGTATGGACCTCCGGCACGCGCCCTCCCAGGTGCATCGACAGGGGGTGGCTGCGTGCATGCACGCACTCACCATGCGCTCCAGGCTGGTGGTGGAAGGCCTGTCCCGGCTTCACCACCAGCGAACGGGCACCTGCTGTCAGTCTCATCCGCCCGCCTCCGAGGAGGAGTTGGCTGCGCCGACCCGGAGCGCTTCTCAGCTCCTTTGCCGGCCAACGGCACGGGGCTGGGCGGCTCTGGGTGTCACCCCCTTCAGGGTGTCACCTGGGTGCGGTCCGCACCCTCCGCACCCCGGTAATGACGCCCCTGTCTCATCACACTTCACAAACTACCCTTCCCAGGATTCTTTGGGGGAAGCCATGACTGTTTAATGTAGAATAAATGTCTGGTGTGGATGTGAACCAAATGTCTGCAATGGGGAGCTAACATGAATAGACCAGACTCCTTGCTTCAGACATTATTCTTCCAGCTCCCTCCAACTCACAGGTGATGATGGAAATGGTGGAACCACTGGGCTTATCTCCTCTCTCCCTCATTGTAAGAAAGGTCAGAATGCCTCAGTTGGGCTTCTGTGTAGTAAACATGCATGTTTCCTCAAAATCTACATGGAAAGAATTTTCTAAAGGCAACAAGTATGAGCACCCGTCCATAACTATTGACTAAAGATTTGTAAGATCAAAGAAAGTAAGTGTTGGGTTTTTCTTTTTTAAAAATATCCCTAACCTAGTCTAAATTTGACCTTTCCCAAAAATGTCATTTAAAGGGAGACCATTGTTTGGGAGTGGGGTCTGACTGAGTTCTGCAGGTCAGTTTCATGACACTATAACTAGCTAGACGTCAGCTGAAGAAGATTCCTTATGATTGTGGGGTTGGCTTGCAAGACGCTTGAAAGACACTAACCTGTGAACCACCTAACAGGTCATTTCTTACTAAGATAGGCTACCTCGGTATCAACTGTTTTTCTAGTATGGAAATATATGCAAAAATAACTAATGAATTGGATCGATTAACTAGCTCAGTGGTAGGGAAGGATGCTTCACATGCAAATAAACAAATAAATAATCAATCAATCAATCCCAGCTTCAATCCCTAACATTTTCAGATAGGACTGAGCAAGATTCCTGTCTGAAACCTTGTAGGGATGCTTCCAAATAGCGTAGGCCAGGGATGGCAAACCTGTGGCTCTCTAGAAGTTGTTGGTCCACAATGCCCATCATCCTTGACCATTGGCCATGTTGGCTGGGCTGATGGGAGTTAAGAGTCCAACAATAGCTTGAGAGCCACAGGTTCCCTGTCCCTGGTGTAGATAATGCTATTGATAATTTACTTATTTTGATTCATTTAATTGGGTGAAGATGGAAATGGAATATGTTAAAAAATAGTTACAATAAAGAAACTCCCCCCCCCATCACGGTAGACAAATAAATAAGCTTGCACTTATAACAACAGGGCTTTGCATATGCTATCTGTAGGGAGTTGTTCATTTCTACACAAATTATGACCCAGTTAGGGTGATCACAGACTGAAGTTCCTAAGGCATTGCGAAGTCATTGGCATTAGAACGCCTTGAAACGGAGGTTTGCCCCAGACCTCAATCCAGGATTCTGACTGTGAGCGTTAAGTTACTTAATGAACTACTCTAAAACAAGACTATACATCTTGTCCTGTGTGATCCTGATTTGAGTGACTGCGAGGATGACATGCATTTTGCAGTTGTCGAGACTTGAAAGCATTCTGTCATTAACAAGTCGCTGTATAATTAGGGAGCCCAGCAGGAAGTAAGGGAGGAGGTTGTTCTCGGGAGCTGACAGTCCATTTGTAGTGGAGTGTTATGTATCGTGTCAGGTGACAAGTGAAAATGAATTTTGCAGTTCAAATGAAACAACTTGGCACAGTTTTTCCATAGCTGTATTATGTGCTCAACAGAGAGCCAGGAATGGCATGTGTGTGTGTGTGTGTGTGTGTGTGTGTGTGTGTGTGTGTATGTGTGTGTGATCTTTGTGTCTCATATGGAGCAGGCTTGTGTGAATTTTCATATTGCATACAAATAATTTTGCTTCTCCCTTTCAGATTCACATATAATTGTATTTTGAAAAAGTACACATATGAGACAAAATCCTTTATGAAACAATGGTTTATACAACTTGAAAGGGAGCATACCCTGATTTATTTTGTTTTTTAAGGAAAATCCAAAATCTTCTCCCATACAGTAGGGCCCCACTTTACGGAGCTTCGCTTTACAGCGCTTCACTAATGCAGGGGTCTCAATTAGATGCAATTAGACTAAAACCCCACTCCTACAGTGCTTGTTCTGCTTTTACGGCGATTTTTGGGCATCACACGCCATTCTATTAAATGAGTTCTGCTTTACGGCAGTTTTCGCTTTACAGAGGGGGTCCGGAACATAACCTGCCATATGAGGGGGGCCCTACTGTATTCATCTTGAGTAAAAACTACAAAAGTGGTAGAAATCTGTTGAAGAACAACAATGCTCTGTACCATTCATTGTTCTTTTTTATTATGTAGATATTGATCTGTTGATTCTTATACAAAAGGTAAGGTATATACTACATGTAGACAGGGCATAACTATAACAATCACAAATAATGATATAACTATGCTCTCCTTTTTAAACAGCATAGTCCAGGGTGATGAAATAAGAATGGGGAGATATTGAGTGAGTGGGGTCTCATCGGGGGAAACAAAAGCTAGAAATAATGACAGAGGCAGGATACCACCCATCAGGAAACAGTTCACAGAAAATGAGAGCCTTATAGGTTCCATCATAGTGCCATTTGTCCAGCCTCCTACGTGGCATTGCTCAGGAATCCTAAGACCTAGATGAAAACCTGCTTCTTCATCTCAAGAAGCATCAGGCAAAACTTGGTTAAAATCAGTGCAGTTTTCAAAGGTTCAGTCTGCCATCTTGATTCAGAATGGCATCCGAGTATATCCTAACATAGATGAAAGCCTGCTCCTTGATCACAGGAATGATCATGCAAAATTTGGTTGTGATATCTTAAGAGGTGCCCGAATGCACGGCTAGCGGACAAACCAGTTCCCATAGATCTGGTAGGC
The DNA here is from genome assembly GCF_030035675.1 of Rhineura floridana. Classification (NCBI taxonomy): domain Eukaryota; kingdom Metazoa; phylum Chordata; class Lepidosauria; order Squamata; family Rhineuridae; genus Rhineura; species Rhineura floridana. The sequence continues at coordinate 21,987,937 of NC_084493.1, read as the reverse complement.
CACTGTGAGAACCAGAGTTGGATGAGAAATTTGATTCAGTTTGCATTTCAAGCTGAATCTATCAGATTTGTACTTTTCAAAACAATATGAGAACTGAAGCACAGCCATCCTTTGAAATTCGCACTTACTCAAATTTCGCAATGCAGTGGAAATAAAGCTCTATAAGGAGAGACTGAAAGAACTGGGCATGTTTAGCCTTGAGAAGAGAAGACTGAGGGGAGATATGATAGCACTCCTGAAGTACTTGAAAGGCTGTCACACAGAGGAGGGCCACAATCTCTTCTTGATCGTCCCAGAGTGCAGGAACACAGAAGAATGGGCTCAAATTTCAGATTTCTGCTGAACATCAGGAAAAACTCTAACTGTTAGAGTGGTACGACAATGCAACCAATTACCTAGGGAGGTGGTGGGCTCTCCAATGCTGGTGGCATTCAGAAGGCTGCTGGACAGCCACCTGTTGTCTGTGTTTTAACCTGGATTCCTGCATTGAGCAGGGGATTGGACTAGATGGCCTTCTAGGCCCCTTCCAACTCTACTATTCTGTGATACTCCAACCAAACAATGTTTACAAAGTTGCATATGTTAGTGGGCATACAATTGAATACATGAGTGAAAACAACATAGAAAAATGCATTATATGATGAGAAATTGCTTGCAAAAAAGGGTACATTAGTCAAAACTGCCTACAAAAATGTGTTTATTAGGAGAAATTTGCACTAAAATGCTGGAGAATTTTCATGAGGATTTTTTTTAAAGTTGCAAATAGCTGCAGAAATATGGAGAACTGAATTTAAGACTGGAAAAATTAGAAACTGAGAAAAGTAAAACCAACAGGTCTTTCCATTCCTAGTGAGAACAGGATGCTGGACTAGATGGGCCAGTGGCCTGATCCAGCAGGCTCTTCTTATGTTCTCACCTTTCCAAAATATATAGTAGAAGAGGAAGTGGCTGGCATCCGCAAGATTTCTCTTCGCTTGTGCACTCCAGTCTGAAGTTTTCTCTTGGTTCAAAGAGTGGCTTAACAGTTTAATGCGTGGAAAGGGAATGGCCTGGGAGTGCCTGGCTGAGAAGGAGATCTCCAGGAGCATGATGGAATATGAAGCAAAAGTAGATAGGGGGACAGTCTGTATGACACAGTGGGAGGAGGACTCTTCACACACACACACACACACACACACACACATCTGTTTATGTTTCACAGGTGTCAGAGAACCTGGCTTTCATATGTAAGTTTTATTAGAAGGAAACTCAGAACTAGCTTCTGTATACCCACAAAAATGATTATGTGAGAGCCCCTAGGCCAGGGACTGGGAACCTGTAGCTCTCCAGATGTTGGTAGACTGCAACACCCATCATCCCTGACTGTTGGTTGGGGTTGATGAGAACTGGACTCTAACAATAGGTGGAGGACCATAGGCTTCCCATCCCTGGGCTAAGGGGAGGGGAAGTGAAACAGCAGCTGTGAACAGCATCTGATAGAGAGGCACAGCAAGGGATTGCTGAGAGTTTGCTGTAGGCTGGAAACATGTTTGGGCTACAAAGCCTGTCTCTCTATCTGGGGATCTGATGTGGGGTAGCTAGAGATGTGAAGGCCTGAGGAAAAAACTGAAAGAAAATGGGGGAAACTGTGGGTTTTTTTATTTTCTACTTTTTTTGGAGGGGGGGAACAACAGAAAAATTCAGAAAAAAATGTGCTCCCCAATTTTTTTCCCCTGGGCCTTCACATCTCTAGGGGGTAGCAAATTGTCGAAAGCTGATGGATCTGTGTACAGCTCCCTCATGTGGTGAACCATTGAACTTCAGGTGACAGGTGAGAGGGTCTGGACAATTCTGTAGTGACAAATTCAGAAGTATAAGGTCCCTTCATGATAGTCATGCCATGCCCCCTCAAGCCAAATGCCTTCACTCACTTGCTCTCTGTCATCATCTCCACACTCCTCAGTCTGTCCCACGTGCACCTTCTCCCACAACAACAGACATCCATAGGAGCCAATCAGCATGAAAGAGGAGTGTGTTAGCTACTGAGAAGAGTCTTCTCAGTGGCTGACTCACCTCCTTTCACTCTGATTGGCTCCAATCAGCAGGGAAGGACAAGGAGCCACGTCAGAAGATACTTCTCAGTGACTAACACATTCTCCTTTCATGCTGCTTGCTCTTAGAATGCTGGAGTCAGATAGGGACCCAGCTAGGATCCTGCTCCCCAAAATGGAAAGGGGTCTGAGACCCCCCCCAAAACCCTAGACAACTACACCAGTGGAAGTGGATAGCAAGGAGAATTCATTTCAACTATCTTTATTCACAGAAATAAGAGAGAGGGCTGTGGCTCATGTAAAAAGAATGAAGAAAGAGAAACTTTGGCTTGTGCTTGATGTAGTACTCTCCTTCTTTCATTAGCAGCACATTAGAAAGCAATTAAAAACCACCCCGAACTGGGATCGTAGCTAATAACCTGTGTGCAGAGTTTGTAAGCAATCAGCTGGTAACGTGGCCCTCTGATTAAGTCTTCGTAATAACGGTCCCTGAACTGTGACAACACTATTGCTTGTTGCTGTCTTAGAGGCATGTCTGATTATGATGTTTAGAGACAAGAAATGGGCTCCCCTAGGTTGAGGTCTCCTTTTACTGAGCATTGTCTACTTTTAGCAAGCTTCCCTACTGCAGGCACAGCCATAACTTAAGCTGAAGTTATCTATCAGGAAATCACATAGCAGTAGTTTACTGCATTGGTCTTCAGTAAAGTATGTTGCACCAGCAGTACCACACAAGAGCAGAAAGATGGCGGACAGGAAGCAAGGTGAAAGGATGACAGTACGCCTGCACGAAGAAGAGACTGGTGGCTCCGATGTCAGTGGGGCAGTGAATCCACTCCGGGTTTTAGTCTGAACTTTCAAGGAGCTATCCAAAGTGTTGAAAGTTCAGACTAAAATCCATAGTGGGTTTACTGCTCCACTGACATCACAGCCACCAGTCTCCACTGTTTCCACTACAAATTTATACCATTTCTACACTAGTTTAATCATCATGCCTTCTACCAAACAAAAAGGAATTCAGTGCTATTTTTAGGCTTTGCCTCTTTTTCTTTTTCAGCCCTGCACAAAGACAGGCCACAATCTGACACATTTATAAAGGCACATAAACCCATTGTATGGCCCCATCTGCACTATCCATTTAAAGCAGTGTCACACCACTTTAAACAGTCATAGCTTCCCCAAATAATCCTGGGAATGGTAGCTTGTTAAGGGTGCTGAGAGTTCCCCTCAAAAAGCTACAATTCCCCGAGTGATTTAACAATTCATCGCTCTTTCCAGGAAACTCTGGGAATTGTAACTCTGTGAGGGGCCTGCTAACAATTCTCAGTGCCCACCCTTCCCATGATGCTTTGGGGGAAGCCATGATTGTTTCAATTGGTATGATGCTGCTTTAAATGTACAGTGCAGATGAGGTCTGTGTGTGCCCAAAATGTGGTTCAGCTTGCTTCCACAAGTAGCTCACTGTACAGTTCTGGTCGCCTCATCTCAAAAAGGATATTATAGAGTTGGAAAAGGTTCAGAAGAGGGCAACCAGAATGATCAAGGGGATGGAGCGACTCCCTTACGAGGAAAGGTTGCAGCATTGGGGGCTTTTTAGTTTAGAGAAAAGGCGGGTCAGAGGAGACATGACAGAAGTGTATAAAATTATGCATGGCATTGAGAAAGTGGATAGAGAAAAGTTCTTCTCCCTCTCTCATAATACTAGAACTCGGGGACATTCAAAGAAGCTGAATGTTGGAAGATTCAGGACAGACAAAAGGAAGTACTTCTTTACTCAGCGCATAGTTAAACTATGGAATTTGCTCCCACAAGATGCAGTAATGGCCACCAGCTTGGACAGCTTTAAAAGAAGATTAGACAAATTCATGGAGGACAGGGCTATCAATGGCTACTAGCCGTGATGGCTGTGCTCTGCCACCCTAGTCAGAGGCAGCATGCTTCTGAAAACCAGTTGCCGGAAGCCTCAGGAGGGGAGAGTGTTCTTGCACTCGGGTCCCGCTTGCGGGCTTCCTCCAGGCACCTGGTTGGCCACTGTGAGAACAGGATGCTGGACTAGATGGGCCACTGGCCTGATCCAGCAGGCTCTTCTTATGTTCTTATGTTCTTATTATTATGCATATCTGTACGGACAGGAAATCTGGTATCCTTCCAAGAGAAGTACAATGCCAATGGAAGTCATGCCGGAATGTAGTTGCCCGGGATCTCATGGGGTCTTGGAACCCTTATATTTTGGGGAGCAAAGTCCCAGCTGAGTCCCTATGTCTCCAGCATCCTATGAGCCAATCAGCATGAAAGGGGAGTGTGTTAGCCACTGAGAAGAATCTTCTAACTTGCTGTCTTGTCCTTTCCAAGCGAAAGAAAGAAGACGAATCAGCCACTGACAAGACTCTTCTCAGTAGCTGACACACTCTCCCTTCATGCTGATTGGCTCCTAGGGATGTCTGTTGTTGTGGAAGAAGGCTTGCGCGGGAAGGACTGAGGAGCATGCAGATGGTGATGGAAAGCAAGTGAGCGAGCAAGTGAGAGGGTGTGGTTATGAGGGCGTGTGGCCTAGCTATCATGAAGGGACCCTGCATTGAATTTGCCACTACACTACTGAAGGCATGTGGGCTTTGTGCAACAAACAGATGCATATTTACTATGGTGGTGGTGGGAACGCCTGATTGGATGGAGAGGCTCTGGCTGCTTATGCGTAGCCTGTCGCTAGTGTGTCTGAGGATCAAAGCGGTTGAGCAGGAAATGTAACCTGGGACATCCATTTGTGCTGCACAGATTTCTTCTTTAGGGACTCCTCTCTGCCTCTCAGGCACTTCAGTGAAATTTACTGCAGCTTATACAAAAAAAGAATGTGAGCTTTATTAAGAGTTTCTCGAGGGCAATTTTCCTTCCCTGGAGTTATATCTCTTTGATTTTAAGTTGCTGCAATGTGAGGAGGTGAATTCTAGAGGAAAAATCAAGAGCTATATATAGATATAGATAGATATAGATATATAAACACCACCCAAGAATTCTTAACCCAGCTTTTCTTCATTTTTCTTTACAGCCTTGAAGAACAAATACTAGAATTCAAGCACTAAGGAAAAAAGGATAAGCTGGGCTGAAAAGGAAGGTTTTTAAAACAAAATGGAGGCCAGCCCTTTTCTATTGAGCCAGTTATGTCTTTTTAAGTATTTTTCTACAAGCACAAGGGCTAGGAATAGGCTTTTAAAAATATGTTTCCTCCTCTCAAGAATACTGCAGTTTTAGGCTTTGAAGAACCCTCTGTAACTGCAGGTGAAGCTGCCTTATACCAAGTCAGACCATTATTATTATTATTATTATTATTATAAAATTTATATCCCACCCTTCCTCCCACAAGGAGCAGCGGCAAACAAAAACACTAAAAGCACTTTAAAACATCTTGACAACAAAAGACTTTAAAACATATTAAAACAAAAGGTATTTAAAAACAAGTGTGTTATGTGCCTTCCGGTCGATTACGACTTCTGGCGACCCTATGAATCAGCAAACTGCAATAGTATTTGTTATAAACCACCCCATTCAGATCTTGTAAGCAGGTCTAAGGCTCCCTTTATGAAATCATTCCATCTCTTGTTTGATCTTCCTCTTTAACATATTAAAACAAAACATCTTAAAACATATATTTTTTAAAAAAAACTTTTAAAACATCTTAAAAAGCAATTCCAGCACAGACACAAACTGGGATAAGGTCTCAAAAAGGCTTGTTAATCATTGGCAACAGCATTCCAGGTTTCAGATTTGTCCCTGCTTTTTGATCCTTTTGATTGGAGGCAGGAATTCGATTCAGTTTAAAGGTGAACCTGCCTAATTTGCGCTTTCTGAAACAAGAATTCCCCCATCTTCGAATTTTGCAATACAGTTCTCCAGCCAAATTGTGTGTATGAAAGTGTATCTGCTGAAGTCAAGTGTGCATAAAGATGCATATATTAGTGAAAATGGCATGCAAAAATGCTTTATATTAGGGTGGAGCACTTTGCAAAAATATGTATATTAAGCAAAATGTGAATATTAGGAGAAGGGAGTTGTAGGGAGAGAAAAGGGTGGCCACTCTGCTCAGGCCCCAAAAGATTACTTCTGAAGGAACATAGCCCTAGTCTATGTTGACTGGCAGTAGCTTTTCAGAGTTTCAGACAGGTTCTTTCTCAGACTTACCTGAAGATGCCAGGGATCGAATCTGCAATCTTTCGTATGCAAAACATGTGCACAGCCACTGAGCTGCAGCTTACGGAAGTCAGAGAATTCTGTCCAAATGGGAAATGGTACTGCATCAGTTTGCATGCCTGTTTGCAAGCAGGAAGGGAAATTAGGCAGGCGAATTCGACTGGTGTTTGCTGCCATTATTTTTTTCAGTATGTTATTGATGACATTCCCCACCACCAGCACCACTGAAAAGAATCGTGTGGACTCACGTGGCCATAATGTAATGAGTTACAGGATTAAATTTGGCCACAGCAAACAGCGAGCCAAACAACGTTGGTTTTTGTGGAATCTGAACTGCAGCAGAACAGAAATGGAACTGCTTGCAACAGATACATGGCAGAACAGCGACAACTCTTCCCAAAACCTATGAGCTGTCAGCTCTCTGCAAAGGCACCAGATCCTGTTCCCTTGTCATCCATACCCTCTTGAGTGATGGAAATTTCCAGGGCCAGCACTTTTGGCTTTAGTTCTCTTCCTGCCAGACCAACATGGCTTTAATCAATTTTTATATTTCTTTGTAATATATGCAAGAGAAAAATCAACTCATTTGAAATGTGGTGTTAGAGGAGAGCTTTGCAGATATCATGGACTGCGAGAAAGACAAATAATTGGGTGTTAAAACAAATTAAACCAGAACTATCATTAGAAGCTAAAATGATGAAACTGAGGTTATCATACTTTGGACACATAATGAGAAGACATGATTCACTAGAAAAGACAATACAGTAGGGCCCTGCTTACCGGTGCTTCGCATTCCGGTGTTCCACTAATGCGGCGGCGGGAAATTCCCTTTTTTAAAGCCAATTTTGTGACATCTTACAACATTTTCACGCGACGGCCCCATTATAGTCTATGGGTCCTGCTTTATGGCAATTTCTGCTTTACAGCGGGGGCCTGGTCCCTAACCCGCCGTGTAAGTGGGGCCTTACTGTAATGCTGGGAAAAACAGAAGGGAGTAGAGAAAGAGAAAGAGGATGACCAACTAGAGATGGATTGATTCCATAAAGGAAGCCACAGACCTGAACTTACAAGATCTGAACAGGGCGGTTCAGGACAGATGCTATTAGAGGTTGCTGATTCATAGGGTCACCAGAAGTCATAATAGACTTGAAGGCACATAATAACAAGAAATACAAAAGTAGAGCATAAGTGGAGGCAAACAGCTTCAGCTGGTCAGAAGCACATGGGCAGGTTACTGGCTGGGATTTCATTAAGAGCTCACATTACCCATTTTGAGACAGATGCATTGGTTGCCAGTTAGTTTTCCATGTCCAATTTAAGGTGTTCATGTGTAGTAGTAGTAGTGTAAAGTTTAATACGGTCACAGACCAAACAGCATTAATATAGTTACACAGACATCATCTGTCATTAAAATACATCTTTAAAAAACCAGGTATATCTAATAAAATTACAATTAGCATTTCAACAAGATAAAAATTTATAGACTGAACTGAACCCAGTAGGAGCAGATGTTTTACTGGGATAGTTTTAAAAGCGCCAGAAACGTGGAAGAATTACAATCTATCTTAGGAAAGGGCAATATACATCTTGGATAAGTTAGGGGGATAGCAACAACTTTCTAGAGCGGATGGCGGCTGCGCAAAAGCTGGCTACCTTAGCTGTTATAAGGGAAATACGGTCAGACAAGAGGAGCTCGACATGAGAGGCTTCATCTCTAGTAGGAAATCTATGTAAGATTGGAGTAATTTAGGCCACCTGGAGGTCATGATAAAAAGGGCAGTGAAATGACTGACTGATTCCACTGCGTTAGTGTCACAAGGACATAATCGTTCAGCATATTTAATTTTTTTAAACCTACCCTCTAGAAGCACTGATGGTAAGCTATTAAATTTTGCAAGAGTAAACGCCAACCTGAGTTTGGGGATGGTCAGGGTAAACAGATAGCGGGCCGGAGCAAATAGCCTTGTGTTATACCTGAGGTCGGTGTAGGCGGCCGCTCTTGTTAAATGGGTTTGTAATTCCATATCTTAGACTCGTTGGGAAATGAGAGATTTTGCTTTGGAAAAGCCCAGAGTAAGAATCATAGGAGAAGAAAATCCTATTGATAGTAATTTGGTAGTTAGGGACTTTTTCCATTTTGAGCAGAAAACATCGGTTAGCGTTAGTGGGGCCAATCCCTCAGGAGCGAACAGCAATTTTAACCATAAATTGAATTTGAGCAGCCATTTGTGTGCCTCCATCGTAATGAGCCCCGCTTCTAAATGTACAATAGAGTTTGGAATGCAAGATGAAATGCCGAAAATCGATCTCAAAATTTTTGTCTGAACAGTTTCAAAGGGCACATAATTGTTATAATTACCAATTTGGGGGTGTTCATGTGAGTGTTTAAAGAGATGACTTAGGTCCCAAATATCATAGAATCATAGAATCAGAGAGTTGGAAGGGTCCTATAAGGCCATCGAATCCAACCTCTTGCTCAATGCAGGAATCCAACTGAAAGTATACCCGACAGGAGGCTGTCCAGTTACTGCTGGAATGCCTCCAGTACTGGAGAGCCCACCACCTCCCTAGGTCATTGGTTCCATTTTCATATTTCTCTAAAGGTCAGGAAGTTTTTCCTGATGTTCAGCCAAAATCTGGCTTCCTGTAACTTGAGCACATTATTCCATATCCTGCACTGTGGGATGATCAAGAAGAGATCCTGGCCCTCCTCTGTGTGACAGCCTTTCAAGTACTTGAAGAGGAAATGTGGTAGTAATGGGTGACTTCAACTACCCAGACATAGACTGGCCGCATATGTGTTCCAGTCATGACAAAGAAGCAAAATTTCTAGATATTGTAAATGACTATTCCCTAGACCAGTTGGTCATGGAACCGACCAGAGGGATGGCAACCCTGGATTTAATCCTCAGTGGGGACCGGGACCTGGTGCGAGATGTAAGTGTTGTTGAACCGATTGGGAGCAGTGACTATAGTGCTATTATTAAACATACATGTAACTGGCCAATTGCCAAGAAAATCCAACACGGTCACTTTTGACTTCAAGAGAGGAAACTTCACAAAAATGAGGGGAGTGGTAAAAAGAAAGCTGAAAAACAAAGTCCAGAGGGTCACATCACTCGAAAATGCTTGGAAGTTGTTTAAAAACACTATATTAGAAGCTCAACTGGAGTGCATACCACAGATCAGAAAAGGTACCGCCAGGGCCAAGAAGATGCCAGCATGGTTAACGAGCAAAGTCAAGGAAGCTCTTAGAGGCAAAAAGTCTTCCTTCAGAAAATGGAAGTCTTGTCCGAATGAAGACAATAAAAAAGAACACAAACTCTGGCAAAAGAAATGCAAGAAGACAATAAGGGATGCTAAAAAAGAATTTGAGGAGCACATTGCTAAGAACATAAAAACCAACAACCAAAAATTCTATAAATACATTCAAAGCAGGAGACCATCTAGGGAGACAATTGGACCCTTGGATGATAAGGGAGTCAAAGGCGTACTAAAGGACGATAAGGTGATTGCAGAGAAGCTAAATGAATTCTTTGCATCTGCCTTCACAGTGGAAGATATAGGGCAGATCCCTGAACCTGAACTAACATTTGCAGGAAGGGATTCTGAGGAACTGAGACAAATAGTGGTAACGAGAGAGGAAGTTCTAGGCTTAATGGACAATATAAAAACTGACAAATCACCGGGCCCGGATGGCATCCACCCAAGAGTTCTCAAAGAACTCAAAGGTGAAATTGCTGATCTGCTAACTAAAATATGTAACTTGTCCCTCGGGTCCTCCTCTGTGCCTGAGGACTGGAAAGTGGCAAATGTAACGCCAATCTTCAAAAAGGGATCCAGAGGGGATCCCGGAAATTACTGGCCAGTTAACTTAACCTCTGTCCCTGGGAAACTGGTAGAAAGTATTATTAAAGCCGGATTAACTAAGCACATAGAAGAACAAGCCTTGCTGAAGCAGAGCCAGCATGGCTTCTGCAAGGGAAAGTCCTGTCTCAGTAACCTACTAGAATTCTTTGAGAGTGTCAACAAGCATATAGATAGAGGTGATCCAGTGGACATAGTGTACTTAGACATTCAAAAAGCGTTTGACAAGGTACCTCACCAAAGACTTCTGAGGAAGCTTAGCAGTCATGGAATAAGAGGAGAGGTCCTCTTGTGGATAAGGAATTGGTTAAGAAGCAGAAAGCAGAGAGTAGGAATAAATGGACAGTTCTCCCAATGGAGGGCTGTAGAAAGTGGAGTCCCTCAAGGATCAGTATTGGGACCTGTACTTTTCAACTTGTTCATTAATGACCTAGAATTAGGAGTGAGCAGTGAAGTGGCCAAGTTTGCTGATGACACTAAATTGTTCAGGGTTGTTAAAACAAAAAGGGATTGCGAAGAGATTCAAAAAAACCTCTCCAAACTGAGTGAATGGGTGGAAAAATGGCAAATGCAATTCAATATAAACAAGTGTAAAATTATGCATATTGGAGCAAAAAATCTTAATTTCACATATACGCTCATGGGGTCTGAACTGGCGGTGACCGACCAGGAGAGAGACCTCGGGGTTGTAGTGGACAGCACGATGAAAATGTCGACCCAGCGTGCAGCAGCTGTGAAAAAGGCAAATTCCATGCTAGTGATAATTAGGAAAGGTATTGAAAATAAAACAGCCGATATCATAATGCCATTGTATAAATCTATGGTGCGGCCGCATTTGGAATACTGTGTACAGTTCTGGTCGCCTCATCTCAAAAAGAATATTATAGAGTTGGAAAAGGTTCAGAGGAGGGCAACCAGAATGATCAAGGGGATGGAGCGACTCCCTTACGAGGAAAGGTTGCAGCATTTGGGGCTTTTTAGTTTAGAGAAAAGGTGGGTCAGAGGAGACATGACAGAAGTGTATAAAATTATGCATGGTATTGAGAAAGTGGATAGAGAAAAGTTCTTCTCCCTCTCTCATAATACAAGAACTCGGGGACATTCAAAGAAGCTGAATGTTGGAAGATTCAGGACAGACAAAAGGAAGTACTTCTTTACTCAGCGCATAGTTAAACTATGGAATTTGCTCCCACAAGATGCAGTAATGGCCACCAGCTTGGACGGCTTTAAAAGAAGATTAGACAAATTCATGGAGGACAGGGCTATCAATGGCTACTAGCCGTGATGGCTGTGCTCTGCCACCCTAGTCAGAGGCAGCATGCTTCTGAAAACCAGTTGCCGGAAGCCTCAGGAGGGGAGAGTGTTCTTGCACTCGGGTCCTGCTTGCGGGCTTCCCCCAGGCACCTGGTTGGCCACTGTGAGAACAGGATGCTGGACTAGATGGGCCACTGGCCTGATCCAGCAGGCTCTTCTTATGTTCTTATGTTCTTAAGAGTGCTATCCTATCTCCCCTCAGTCTTCTCTTCTTAAGACTAAACATGCCCAGTTCTTTCAGTCTCTCCTTACAAGGCTTTGTTTCCAGTCCCCTGATCATCCTTGTTGCCATCATCTGAACCTGTTCCAGTTTGTCCTTCTTAAAGTGCGGTGTCCAGAACTGAATGCAGCGCTCAACATGAAGCCAAACAAGTGCAGAATAGAAGGGAACTACTACTTTATGCAGTTGGAAAACTATACTTTTGATAACGTAGCCTGAAATGGCATTCACCTTTTTTTGCAGCCACATCACACTGTTGGCTGATATTCATCTTGTGATGAACAACAATTCCAAGGTCCATCTCACATGTAATATTGCTGAGTATATCTGAAGAACCGCCCCTACAGACCCTCTCTGGTGATAAGAACAGCAGTGGGGGTTCTTTGTAGTCCTGTTCATGGGGTGGGGATGGGGTTCCAACATGTGAAACTCCCTCCCTGTGGAGGTGTGTCAAGCATCCTCAGTATATAGTTTCTGTTGACAGTTAGGACTTGTGTGATTTTTTTGTCAGACCGCTTCTATTGTCTGATGTACATTTTTTGTTTGTTTTAAATTGCTTTATTGGATTTTTAATATTGTATGATAATATGCTTATAACTGGCCTTGGGACCTTATTATGAAAGGTGGGTAAGAAACAGGGCCGGTGCCAGAGGGAGGCCAGGTTGGGTCCTGGCCAAGGGTCCCTGTGGCTCAGAGGGGCCCCTGAAAGGATGGAAGGCTGGTGCTTCAGTTACGTGATCTGTGGCAGGGTGGGTCACGCAACCCGACCCTACCACAGATTGTGGAGAGGGAGCTCCTAGCCCCTCCAATACAGGCAGTGCTGGTTCAATAAGCCCACCCCACCTTCCTCTCCCATCAGTGTGAATGTCATGCTCTCTCTGTGAGCATGCCTGCCATCACCCAAGATGGTGGTGGGAGCTTCCCTAAGGGGCTGATGTTGCCATCTTAGTTGCCTGTATGAGGTGGTGTTGGGCTACAGCACTGTGGGCCCAGGGCAGGCTGGTGCCCAAGGGACTAGTCATGCCTGGCACTGGTAAGGAATCTCTTAAATAAATTAATTAAATTGTGTGGTGTAGCGATTAGAGTGTTGGACTACGACCTAAAAGTCCAGGGGTTCAGATCCCCACTTGGGCATGAAGTCTACTGGGTGATCCTGGGCCAGTCACTATCTCTCAGCCTAACCTACCTCGCAGGATTGTTATGAGGATAAAATGGACAGAGGGAGAAGCATATACACCACCTCGAGCTCCTTGGAGGAATGATGGGATATAAACGTAGTAATAATAAATAAATAAAACCTGCAAGGCAGCAGATCCAGTTTTATTTATTTATTTATTATATTTATATCCCAACTTTCCTCCAAGGCGCTCAAGGTGGTGTACATAGTTCTCCTCCCTCTCCTCAGTCTATCATCACAACAACCCTGTTAGGCTCAGATACAGTGACTGGCCCAAGGTCATTCAGTAGCTTCATGGCTGAGTAGGGATTTGAGCCCTGGTCTCCCAGGTTGTAGTCCATACTCTAGCTACTACAACACTCTGGCTCTACCCTGTCTCAGGTCCCCAGAGAGAGACCCTAGACCTCAAGATGCTTCCATTTCAGCCAATGCATAGTCTCATCCTTCCACTTGTTCTCTCTGCTTTGCGTATTCTGTTGAGTGGACCATCTGCAGCCATTAAGGAATACTGACACTGATAAAAGAAGGAGACCTTGATCCTCCTGATGCGCCCATATATTTTCATGCTAATGGAATGCATTGGTTAAAGGAATTATGTGAGGTGCCTAGCCTTGGCCTAGGTAAGTTAGAGCAGCAATTTAGCAAGGTATCAGTGGAGATGTCATAACTGCCATTTAAAATTAGACAGAAATTGATGACAAGTATCACAAGCTTACCTGATTAGTGAAGGGCCTGGGATAGATATGAGACAATGCTTTACAAAGTCTGTGTTTCCTTGATCTTATTTTTAATAAAGATGGACATAAAGGGTAATTCCAGGAATTGATAGCTTGGGTTAATACAGGAAACAGGTACTGCAATCCTATCCAGGAGTGTAGTGACAAATTCACAAGTGTAGGGTCCCTTCATTAATCAATATGCTATGCCCTTTCCCAGCCACATCCTCTTGTTTAATTGCTCTCTGTCATCATCTCCACACTCCTGAATCCTTCCCCCATGCGCCTTTTCTGATAATAAGAGAAGTCCCTAGGAGCCAATCAGTGTGAAAGGTGAGTGTGTTGGCTACTGAGAAAAGTCTTCTCAGTGGCTGACTCACCTCCTTTCACTCTGATGGGCTCCAATCAACAGGAAAGGGGATGGAAGCATGTTAGAAGAGTCTTCTCAGTGGCTAACATACTCCCCTTTCATGCTGATTGGCTGGAAACATAAGGACCCATCGGGGACCCTGCTTCCAAAAAAATAAGGGGACTAAGACCCCCTGAAACCCCGGATGACTATACCCCGATCCTATCCATGTGTACTCAGAAGTAATTTGCATTGAGTTCAATGAAGCTTACTCCCAAGAAAATGTGAATAGCATTGCAGGTTCAAGAGGTTCTGGGAGGATTCTGACCACACTTCAAAAATTAAACATTTTCTAGTTGAATGGATAACAAGTGGAAAGGGTAACCTTAGATCACTATCTTGGTTTGAAAAAATATTAATTCCCAAACCACAAAAGATGTTATCCCAAATATATCAAATTTCATTTCATATTAACAAATGACAACCCAGGCTACATCTTAAAATGGAACTGAATTTACAAGCTGCTGTTTCAATTGGATATGTGGTTAACATTAATGGAGAACTGTGTTCAAATGATTGTTCAAAGGTATGCAAGTCTAGCTAAACTATCTCTGTTAAAACAGAATTATTTGGATCAGTGCTGGAAAGGAAACAGAGCAAAAAGTTGTTTCCCTTCATTATTGTTATCCATGACAACTGTTGTGCATGCACTGGTAAACTCCAGGCTGGATTATTGTAATAGATGTGGTTGTACTCCCTCTGAAAGAGCAGGTTTGTAGTCTGAGGGTGCTCCTGGATCCATTTTTGTTGCTAGAGGCCCAGGTAACCTCAGTGGCTAGGAGTGCCTTTTACCAGCTTCGGTTGGTAACACAGCTGTGGCTATTTCTGGACTGGAATAGCCTGCCCACCATTGTCCATGAACTGGTAATTTCCAGTCTGGATTACTGTAATGCACTCTAAGCAGGGCTGCCCTTGAGGTTGGTCTGGAAGCTACACTTGATGCAAAACATGGCAGTGCAACCGCTCACTGGGGCAGGGTATCGCCAACATGTTACCCCGCTGCTGAAAGAATTGCACTTGCTTCCCATTAGCTACCAGGCCAGTTTTGGTGTACAAAGCCCAACGCAGCTTGGGACCAGGATACCTGAAAGATCGTCTTGCCCTTTACATACCCAGTCGATCACTGCACTCTGCAGGTGAGGGCCTCCTGCAGATACCATTTTATCAGGAGGTCTGTTCCGCACAACATAGTGTCTGTTCCGCACAACCTTTAGTGTTGTGACACCAACACTTTTGAATTCCTTTGTCTTAAATATTAGACAAGTGCCATCTGTGTTATATTTTCAGCGTCTATTGAAGACCTTCCTTTTTCAACAAGCCTTTTAAGTAGAGACCTTATCCCAGCTGGAATGGCTTTTTATGATGTTTTTAAAGGTTTTTTTTAAAGATGTTTGTAAGATGCTTTGTTTTGATATGTTTTTAAATATGTTTTAATATGTTTTGAAGTCTTTTGTTTTTAAGATGTTTTAAAGTGCTTTTAGTGTTTTTGTTTGCCGCCTGGGCTCCTTCTGGGAGGAAGGGAGGGATGTAAATTGCAATAATAATAATAATAATAATAATAGGTGGATGTAAGGAGAGGCCAACATGTTTTGGAATCTCATTTTATGTGCAGTCTGTAAGCCTGGATCCAAAAAAAGTTTTTGCTTATTTTGGTTAAAGGGCAAGTATCCAAGAGACATGAGTGTTTTACATGACTCTGGCAGGCAGAATTGTATATGCTGAATATTTGGAAATGGAGCAGGTTCCAAAACTGAAGGAATGGTATGTAAATTTGTGGGACCTGGCTGTTCTGAGGAAATTAACTTGGTCTACCGGGGTCAAGTCAGGAATTGTGCTTTATAAATAAGTTTGAAGAGGAATGTACATAGTTTCAATATTATGGGAATCATAAAACAAAATGTGGCTTATTGATAATCTTTTCCATTTAATGTCAATTTTGTTGGAAGCATGTGTTTGTGTTATTTTATTTTATTTAATACAATAAAAGTAAGGGCACTTTTTATTTTTGTAATTGCAGCAACCCTATAATCTGCTGTAGCGCCCTTGTATTGGGAAGCAAAGTGACCACCCAGTGGGATGCCTGCATATGACTCAGGTTTAGGAAATGATAGCTTTGGTTGGAGAGACTGCAAACTTTGGGGTTTAAATTACAAGCCCTTAAACAACCAGAAATAGAGGAAAGGAAGGCTGGAACCAGAGCTGTATTAGAATAACACTCCTGTTCTTAGGTGTTTTGTCTTTCATAAAACCCCACCCTCCTCCTCCAGATTCCCCTGGCAGGAAAGGGCCAAGGGTCAGTGGTAGGGCATCTGCTTTGCATGAAAAAAAAGCTGAGGGTCAGTCTTTGGTATCTCCAGGTAGGGCTGGGAGAGACTCCCATCTGAAACCCTGGAGAGCCTCTGCTAGTCAGTGTAGACCAGGTGTGGGGAACCTGTGGCCCTCCAGGTGCTATTGGGCTCCAGCTCCCATCAGCCTCAGCTAGCAAGGCTAATGACCAGGGATTATGGGAGTTGTGGTCCAACAACATTTGGAGGGCAACTCCACCCTGCTGTAAGCAGTACTGTACTGAGCTAGATGGTGTCATGGTCTGACTCAGTATAAGACAGCTTCCTACACTGCAATGAGATCTGTCTCTCAAGAGTCCATCCATTCATTACCATCATTGACCAGAATTAAGCACAGGAAGGGATGTTCTGCCAATGACTTCAAATTTAAAATCACAGAAGAATAAAATTAAAAACTGGTTGCCAAGTAACCTCATGGTATTTACAATGCTATACCTATTGTTTTATGGAAACTTACTGGCTCCCACTCTGTTTTCAGATATAATTCAAAGTGGCTGCCAGTGGCATCTGGTGGCTCCATGTGAATCCACGTTCAAGGAGTTGTCCAGGGTGCTGAAAGCTCTTTGACCAGCACCTTGGCTAGCTCTGTCAAAGTTTGGACTAAAACCCGGTGCAGATTCCACTGCCCCACTGACATGGAGCTACCAGCCACCACTGGCTTTAAAGTACTAAATGGGCTGGGACTGGAGTTTCCCTGAGGAGGGAATGCCAAGAAGTGTGAAATGGACTGGGATGAAATGGAATGCTGAGACTCAAGACACGGTCCCAATTTTCAATACCAAGTAAAAAAGTTTGCAAACGTGTACAAAGTGTGTTTCTATTCCCACTGTAACGACAGGGGATTGAGCCTCTAAGTCAAAAAGTGACAAAGAGGCCTGAGGCATCTTGAAAACTAAGGCTGTAATCCCCTTACCTAGGAGTAAGCCACACTGAATTCAGTAGGATTGTATATCACTCTTGATCAAAATGCCACAGGGCAGTTTACAGCATAGTAACATTAATAAACATAATGTACATACATAGCATAATATCCACACACACACAAAAAATAAAGCTATATAAATACTATTTCTATAATTATTATAGTTTTATAATACATGATAAAATAGTTAATACAAATACATCATAAGCAACACATAATAAGAGCAGTATCAAATTATTTACAATGTCAACCCAATTCACATGGTTAGGACTGCACTGTGACTAATTTACTGGGGTATAAGCGTTCATCAATGGGTGTGATTCCTAGTCTGGCATTCTGACAACTACATTGCACTTCAACAATATTTAATATTGATGTGCTTGTTAAATCATTATTGCTATTATTTATTGTATTTATATCCCAACGTTTCTCCACGGAGGCCAAGGTAGCATGCATGTTCTCCCCATCCTCGTTTAATTCCCACAAGTCTGTGAAGTAGGTTAGGCTGAGAGTGGCCTAAGGTCACCCAATGAGCTTCACAGCTGAGTGGAGATTTGAACTTGGATCTCCCAGATCCCTAGTCCAACACTCTTTTTCTGCTCTTAGATTTGTTCAGGGTTGGTCATTTGTAAATGGTGGTAAACTGAATTTGTAAGACTCTTTGAAGGCCTTTGGGGCGGAGTGGCAAGATTTAATTTTTTTGTACACCGCCCAGAGAGCTATTCGCTATGGGCGGTCTATAAATGAAACAAATAAAATAAATAAATAAATAAATAAATTTAACATAAATTTAATATTATTGTTAAACACTTATAACATTCCTAGAGAGCCATTGTGGCGTAGTGGTTAGTGCTGGACTACGACCTGGGAGACCAGGGTTCGAATCCCCACATAGCCATGAACCTCACTGGGTAATCTTGGGCCAGTCACTGCCTCTCAGCCTCAGAGGAAAGCAATGGTAAACCACCTCTGAATACCGTGAAAACCCTATTCATAGGGTCAACATAAGTCGGGATCGACTTGAGCAGTCCATTTCCATTTTATAAAATTCCTACAATTTTCTAAGCACTGTACATATAAGACACAAAAGGGGGGGAAAGAATGAGGAGGGAAGAGGAAAGCTTTAATAATCAAACTTATCAATGCTGTGATAAGTAATGGATTTATTTATTCATTGTAGTTAGAGCTCTGCACTAGGGCTTGGAAGAAGCTTATTGGGTGACCTTGGGCAATCACTTTCAGCCTAATCAGCCCCACAGGGTTCTTGTGAAGAAGCTCGGTGGGTGACCTCGGGCCAGTGACTGTTTCTCAGCCTAACCAACCTCACAGGGTTGTTGTGTGGATCAAATGGGGAGGGGAGAACCACATACACCACCTTCAGCTCCTTGGAGTTAGGGTGGAATATAAATGAATAAATGAATGGGAGTGGGTAGAGAATTATCTATGCTGCCTAGAAGTCATTGGTGGAAAGGCAAATAAGGCTGCAATCCTAGACCCATTGAGCTGGGATTAAGCCCCCAATGAATCCAATAGGCCTTCCGAGTTAACATGTCTAGGAGTGTGCTTATTTTTTCCTTGTAGGAAGCTGCTTTATACTGTCAGACCATTGGTCCATCTAGTTCAGTATTGCCTACACTGACTGGCAGTCGCTCTCCAAGATTTCAGGGAAGGGGGGAAGCGTCCAAGATTTCAGGGAAGGGGGGAAGGGTCCCTCCCCCCTTCTAGCCCTACTTAGATACACCGGGGATTGAACCTCGGACCTTCAGCATGCAAAGCACAATGTTCTGCCTCCGAACTACGGCCCTTCCCCTTTTCTAGCTCTTCTCTCCCTTTCCCCTCCTCCCTGAGTCAGCAGCAAGCAAATCCAGGCAGCGAAAAAGGACATGTATTTCTCTCTCCCCCCCCCCTTCAACATGGTTCATTCTGGAACCTTTTACGTGTTCCTTTCCTTTCTTCTTCTGGTTGGTACATTCCCTTTGATTGGCAGTCACGCTGTTCAACCTCATTAGGCAATTTCGAATCCGTTCCCGAATTCTGGAAAGGTAGCTGCGCCAACGAAGGGAAGGCTGTGTGCGAAGACAAAACGCAGCGGCGCAATCTCCGTAGAGGTTGCCGCTTCTTCCCCAAACGGGTTTAAGGGCGGCGTGGGCAGGCTGGTACGGAGATGGCGTAAGGCAGGTTCCTTCAGCCAGTCTTCCCTTCCTAGGACGTGGCCTGGGAGACGCGGGCGGCGGAGAGGCGCTTCACGGCAAACACGAGGTCCGTGGGCCGGCGGTGGGTCTCTCCGAGAAGAGAAAGAGGTTGATGGACCTTGGGAAGGGCGGGAAGAGACTGGGCCTCTCAGTGCTTCAGCTGAGGTAAAATGCGAGCCCGCGCTTTTCTCTCCATTGGAGTCGATGAGGGATCGCTGTCAGGCGAGCGGCAGGGCGACAGACAGGCAGGACGAAGGGCGGGGGGAAGCTTCTGTTTGTCTCCGAAACCCGCTAAAGAAGCTCCTATCCCAAAGTGGGGGGCTCTTCTCCCCCCATTTCATCCTTTGAGCTTTTACCTCAAAAACGGCGCACCCATGGCCCTTCAGGGAGAAAATGTTGGACTCCAACTCCCAGCAGCCCCAGCAGCGTAGTCGATGGTCAGGCATTATGGGAGTTGTAGTCAAGCAGCCTCTGGAGGGCCACAGGTTCGCCACTTCTGCTTTTCTGACGCTTTCGCCCCTTTTGTTGCTTTCCATTAAGGGCCAAAAAGAGGAAAAAGAAATCCTTTCTCTCCCCTTCCTCTTCCCCCCCCCCTTTGCACAGATCCCAACACCTTTTCCTCTCTCTGTTCCTGTGGCGGACCTTTGCTTATCTGAATGAGGGGCAGGAGGAATTTCCCTACAACTCAGTAGACCTTTGATCTTTTCTTCCTCTTTAGTAGGAAGGTTAGTTGAAGTGTGTGTATCGGAGAAGAGTAGGATATAAAACTTTAAAATTATTATTATTAGTAATATAGATTGTTGTACGGTTGAAGTATGCACTGCATTGAATAGAAAACTATGATGCAGAGTTCTGAATTACTGTTGTTTAGTAGTAATAACATTTCACAGTTGCGTAATGACAGTAATAATTAATAGTTTTATAACCTGCTTTGCTATGCAACACATACTTCGTCAGCTTGTTATTGTTATTGTTATCATTGCTACTACTACTACTATTATTACTAGTGACAGTAGTAATAAGCCACCTTAAGACATTAACTGCATAGAAAAGTAGAGTATAAAATTTTGAACTGTTACGGTACAATTGTGAATGGCTGCTAATGGAAAATGGAAATGGAATGTCTTCGATCCTGACTTATGGCTACCCTGTGAATAGGGTTTTCATGGTAAGTGGTATTCAGAGGGGGGTTACCACTGCCTCCCCCTGAGGCTAGTCCTCCCCAGCTGGCCAGGGCCTGCTCAGCTTGCCACAGCTGTACAAGCCAGTCCCTTGTCCGCAACTGCCAGCTGGGGGGCAACTGGGCTCCTTGGGACTATGCAGCTTGCCCACGGCTGCACAGGTGGCAGGGCATGTAACCCCTGAGCCACTCCCTGTGGGGGTGATCTTTAGCTGGCCCTTTACACCCAGAAAACATGAGCGGGGATTTGAACTCACAGACTCTGGACTCCTAGCCAGGCTCTCCTCCCCACTGTGCCATAAATACTAATAATTTAGAATTTATACCACGCTTTGCTGTTCAGTGCAATGCATGCTATAAGGTGGCTTGCTGCTGCTCCTATATAAAAATATAGCACCATCAATGTACATGACACTTTATAAAAGATGATAGATCTCTGTCCCAAGGAGGTTGCATTCTAATTGGATCCCCAGGGACTGGGGGACTGGAGCTTCTGAAAAGTAATTGGAACATTCCCAAGGGTTTATGGGAAAAGGGGGAGCTGCAGCTCAGTGACAGAGTGCATGCTTTGCATACAGACTATCCCAGATTTAGTTTAAAGGCTGTCAGGCAGAATCGACCATACTAAGCTAAATGGACCAGTAGGATAAGGCAGCTTCCTACTTTATATTTTCTCTGGAATCTTTCTGAAAAATATTTGGGGGCTGAGGGGTGGTTCTCCAGGGCTCTGTTGGGATCTCTATTCTTTTCCACTCAAGCCTAGTTTTCTGATCAACATCCCCCCTTTTTTGTATTTTATTGAGTAAGCAAATGAACAAGCAATGCTATAACTGGGAAAAGGAAAATAAACTGGGGGAGGGGGGACAGGAAGGAGAAAGAAAAAGCAAAAAATAAGGGACTAGGAAACCAGAAGGATATGATCGTTAGATGAGGATTGCTGTACAAACTCTAATGTTCATGTTTAAATATTTCTTTATAGGTTGTGAGCAATAATAAAAATCCTTGAAGATGGCAATTATGAGGAAAATCAGTTTTCTGGCCAGACTTGAGAAAGCTATCATATAAACTTCATTCACTCTCTGCATCTTGGGCCTTGCCTTCAGGATACCAACATGTGGCACAAGTCAGTGTGTGTGGCCCTGCTAGCCCTGGCTACAGGCTATATCTTCCTGCTGGATACTGATCTGCCAGATTCAGTACTGGAGTATCTCTCAGGCTCCTTTCTATACCAGCTGCAGGGGGAACTTGCATCCCCAGAGAGGAGCATGGCAGCTGCCTGGGATGCACTTATCACCCGGCCGTCCAAGCAGTGGAATAGAGTTGCTGTTGGGTGAGTGATTGCAGAACATTATTGTGTGCAGATTTCTCTGAGTGTCCTCTGGACCACTAGCCAGCAAATAATAGTTGTTGCTGTAGAACAGGAGTGGGGAACCTTTGGTTCTCCAGATATTGCTGAATGGCAACTTCCCTCAGCCCCAGGAAGCGTGCTTCTGGTGTGGATTAATAATATGCCTTCCTGTTCAAGTGAATGTGGAAGGTCCAGCAAAGACCTACAGTTTACTTTTTCATCAGGATAATTCCTGCCCCATTCAGATTATCAGTAGTTTCCATTCACTTTAAAAGAATCATACTGTGAGGATGTTTTCACAATTAAGGTTACAGTCCTAATCCCATTTACCTAGGAGTAAATCCCACCAAATTTCATGTAACTTGCTTCTGAGTACAGTAGGGCCCCGCTTCCCGGTGCTCCCCTTCCCAGCGTTCTGCTAATGCGGTGGCTTTCGTTTTCCATTTTAAAGCCGCTTTTTTTAAAGTCAATGGGGTTCTGCTTTATGGCGTTTTCTGCTTTACGGCGGGGGTCCGGAACGGAACCCGCCGTATAAGCGGGGCCCTACTGTAGATACAGTTAAGCTTGTGCTCAAAGTTTCACTGTGCAGTCTTGTGCATTTTCAACATTCATTTCATTTACTTGGGCTCTCCCCCTTGTAAGTGGGGTCAGGATTTTGGCCTTAGATTTTTTTTTTTTAGTTTCCATTGTGATACTTGCAGGATTCAAGTGTAAATGTGCTAACCAGCAAGTGGAAAACAATATGTAGACCAAGTGATCAGTATGACTTCTAAATTCTGTGTAAAGATCCAAGAAATAGAAAAACTTTTTTAGAATTGCTTGTGAAAATGCTTTTAGGTGTAGGTCAGAGGGATCTGTATGTTCTTGTAATTATTTAGTGTTAGGTGTATTGTAAGTCTAGCACAGCCTTTCCCAACCAGTGTGCCTCCAGATGTTGTTGGACTACAACTCCCATCTTCCTGACCATTGGCAATGCTAGCTGATGGGAGTTGTGGTCCAACAACATCTGGAGGCACACTGGTTGGGAAAGGCCGGTCTAGCAGTTACCTCCTTAAACTTGCTGCCTGCTGAGCCAATAAAATTATGGGAGTGTTATGGGTTTATTCTTAAGAATACTCATAAAATTGAGTATTCTTAATATTGCTTATTTAGGTATATTGAATATATGTAGGTGCATATACATCAAATACATGTGAGGTGCTCAAAAGCACTCACCTTCTCAAATATGGAATGTATGAAAAATCTGACTTCTGGAAATTGCAGTTCCATACTCACTTGGACTCAATAAGACTTACTTCTGAATAGACATGGATATAATTTCATTATAAATCCATTAGTAGCAATATTATTCCTCAGCACTGTCTTTTAAACACTACAGAAAGTTTATGTCAAGAAATTGTAAGAAAAGCTTGCCTGCATACTGCCTATTATATATTGTGGAAGTGTATCTTACAGTTTGCCTGGACTGTACCTTTTCATCTACTGTTCTGTAGGGTCAATGCCTGTGTAGATGTGGTCCTTTCTGGTGTGAAGTTGCTGCAAGCCCTTGGCCTAAATTCAGGAGTTGGGCAAGACCGCTCAGTCTTACATTCCATAACAGATTTGAAAGAAGCCTTCATCCACTTTATGGGGAAGGGAGCCGCTGCGGAACGTTTCTTCAGTGATGCAGAATCCTTTCACCACATTGCACAGACTGCTTCAGAGTATCCTGGGGCACAGGTACATTATCTGGTTTGGAACAAACTATTTATGCCTCTATAACACAAAGCCCCTTTATATCTTCTCTGTAGATTATTTTAGTTTCCTATTCGTTTGCTCTTCTTTCTGCTCTCTGTAGAGCAGGAATGACTAAACTTTTTTGGCCTGAGGGCTGTATCCACCCTTGGTCAACCTTCTAGTGACTGCAAGCCAGTGGTGGGTGTAGCCACCCTACACTCTTTTATGCATGCACACAGCTCCCCTCCTCAGCTGTTGTGGGCAGATCAGTTGAGGAGAAAGATTATCACCCTCCTGCAGTCATCAAATGATAATTCTGATGATCAATGAAGGGACAATTTGCATCCCAATCACATCACTGCGCTCTACCCGCCCCAGGACTGTATATTAATTTTGCCCTCTTGTTGCAGTGGGGAGAGAGAAATTTGCTTGGGGGGCTCTATTAGGCCCCCGAGCTGGTGGCTAGCCACCTGCCATAGACCTACTAAGTAGCCACTGTGTGGATGTTTTTCTTGGGAAGTATATCCTTCCTCTGATGGTATACAGTAGGGCCCCGCTTTTCAGCGTTCCGTTAATATGGTGCCAGTGGGGCAATCAGCTGGAGGGGGGCTGGAGCTCCCCACACTCCACCTGATCTCACCGGAGGAGGGGAAGATCAGCTGTAGAGCGCTACAGCTGGTCTCCTGGCACGATCAGACTCCTGCTCTCGAGCTGATCACGCCTGAGCAGGGGAAGATCAACTGTAGAGTGCTACAGCTGATCTCCTCCTCCTCTGGCGCAATCAGCGGGTTAGGTTCCAGACCCCTGCGCTACAGTTCATCCGCTTTTTGGCGGGGGTCTGGAACCTAACATGCCGTATGAGTGGGGCCCTACTGTACATTTTCCAGTAGAGTATCTGTAGCAGCAATAAAACACAGACTGTTGTGACACATGAGACTAACACATTGTCCTCAGAGAGCTTGGCATTCAATCTCATACTTTCATGTTCCCTTGCTTGCTGCTCTTGCTTCATTGAAGGGAAAAGTCAGTGACTGAGTGATAGATTCAGTGGTTATTTGTAGATGGAATCTCTTCTTACTTTAGGAGATTTAAACTCTCAGAATTTAGTCTCTCCAGGTGAGAAAGGATCTATTGCTGAAATAAACATTTTGTCTACCGTTTTGTCATTTATTTTCCCCTGCAATGAGGGAGGAGAAATGGGAAAATAAAGTGCAAACAGGCTCAAAGTATTTTATTTGGTTTGAATTTATCAGATACAAGAACTGCAATTGAAAAAAGGTGGATGTTGCCTTACAAAGCTTTTGCTACTTTGTGTCAAGTGTCCCAGCGGTTTTTTCATCTCTAGTATGCAATTAGTGATAAGCTCTTCTCAAGATCTGATTTATATACACTATTGTATCGTAATAAAAACATTAAGAATACTGCTAAATATCAAAGTGTAGAGGAAACAGGTTCCAGATCAGGCTGGCCTTGCAAAGAATATGTTAATTATTTAAAGTTGCAGGCAGCAGCATGCAGCTAGCTTACAAAAGAAAATATGAAACCTCCAAACGCTGGAAGGAGTACACAAGCCAGTCTTCCAAGGTCACTTAAACTAAGCCAGTGTTTCTGGAATAACCTGCTTTTACTGCTGAGACTGACAGTGGGCTTCTGAATCTTTTAGCTATGCAAGTTTGTGCAAAGGTCGATAATGAGCAGAATTGGTCAGCCATCTGTATAACACTGAAAGCTGAAATCATGCCTTTTGCTTTCACTCTCATCAGTTTAGGATTTGATCAATAATGTTAAGTTCCTTGGTTTATAATGTTCCTATTTATCTGAGCCTTAGCTGATGAATTTCACAATGTCTTTTTGAATTTGTGGAAAGATAGCCGTTAGCTATATTTGGGATGTTGAATGTTTATCAAGGTTAACCACACAAATTGTCCTAACTGTTTGTGGGGAAGAGAACGAGGAGGAAAATCCTTTCACTTTAACAAGAAATGGTTATAGTGAGTAGAGCAGCTATGCCACAGCTTTGGCGCAGTAGTTGTTAGATTAGGAAACATGGTTATCCCCTGAGTCTGTATGGTTATGTTCTTGATAGTGCAAATATAAAGCCATGCAAAGGACTGCAATTCCGTAAAGATACGTTAAAATTTCAGGTTAACTATGGACACAAACTTGTCTCTCAACAGTTGTATGTGGGAGGGAATGCTGCTCTCATTGGCCAGAAAATTGCAACAAATCCAGACCTGAAGGTAAGAATCTTGAACGCCACACCTCAATGATTGCCTATAACTGTATATCTCCTCCTTTTATTGATATTAAAAATCCTGAGCATAATATCTAATCAGTCTCCCCCTTTTATCCAGGCATAACACAGAAGTGTTTTTCAGTGGAAAAGTTCATTTTCCTGTTGATGACACAAACCATGTCTAGTGTTGTTCATGTTTGTAGCCATCCTTTGAGGCATTCCTGTGCTGTGCCTGCCTTTTTGATTATGTTTTTGCGAGGTAGTGAGGAGCATACAGAGTATGTAATGGGCAAAAATATGTGAAATAACTGAAAATAGCACAAACGAGGGCAGTTGTGCATGTTCCTTTTTTGCACTGTCACTTCTATTGCCTCCTGGCATCTCTAGATGAAAGAGGCATGTATGTGTGAAGTGTATTACTCTAATAAAAAATAAAAACAGGCCCCTGGCTATGAGAAACATTACATGGTGGAGAAAAAGCAGTTGCAGCTTAGTCAGAGAATGTGTGAAGCTGCTGAGTGAACAAATGTGATTAGATATACCAGGAAATGAAAAGAAATTAGAGGCAAGTTCTAAACTATCTTTCACTAACTCTTTGGAAGAAGAGGTTATTTCTTCCTTGTTATCTCTAGTATTTTATGTAGAGATGCACTTGGCATGCTAAAAGGAATAATTCTTTAGTGGATTGTCATTTTTGCCAAGTCACAACACAACATTTATATATGTAAATTTTAACTTAGTGGAACAAGTTATTGGGAGGTGTCTGCTTATTTTAGCCATTGCATGTAATAGAAGCTATTTATACAATGACATCAGTGTATATGGTCTTTTAAAGCAGGGCTGGCTAATTTTAGCACTCTAGATGTTGTTGGACTATAACTCCCAAATCCAACAACATCTGGAGGGCTAAAGGTTAGTCACTCTTGCTTTAGATTAACATAAGCAAAATACAGGTCTCTGGCCAAGCAGGTAGTGATTTGTACTATGTAAAATTGTGTCATCTTCCTCCTACTGGTGTCCCACATATCCCTAGTTCAAGAAGCTCTACACTGCTTCATTTTTAAAAATAGGAAAAGCTCATTGTTTGAGAAGAAGCCAGGCCACCTGTTCAAACTCACGCATGCATGTTAGTCCCTTGGACAGGAGAATAATGGAATTCTTAATTCTGTTTACATTTCCAGACAACACAAAATAAAAACACTCTCATTATTAATAATAAAGAGGTAGTATTAAATATCTTTTAATCTAACTCAGACATACTGATCAAAGATTTCCTTTTGTAGGAAATCTACTTGGCTATAGCCAATATCCATAAAGTGTTTGTAATTGTCACATTAAGGCACTTACTGGCACCCTGGTTGCATTCTTCATGCTCAAACGTTTCCTCAGAATGTCCTTCAGAGTTGCCAAGAGCCTGTTGCTCATGGTTACTTTATTTTGAAATATTCTGACACTAGAATTGAAGCATGACCTGCCTGCACACACAGTGCATCTATTTGAAACAGGACACAAAGAGAATACATTGGAA
Source organism: Rhineura floridana (assembly GCF_030035675.1). Classification (NCBI taxonomy): domain Eukaryota; kingdom Metazoa; phylum Chordata; class Lepidosauria; order Squamata; family Rhineuridae; genus Rhineura; species Rhineura floridana. Next base: position 21,960,555 of record NC_084493.1, on the reverse strand, counting down.
TCCAGTTTATAGTGTCTCATTAGAATGGGAGATAACCATCTCATTGCAGACTGTGCTAGAAAGAGTTGCTAGCAATAAACTGCTATCAATTTGTTGGTTTGTAGGTTCTGCTGTGTGGTCCAATTGGTCCTAAACTCCATGAGCTGCTTGATGAAAATGTAATTGTCCCTCCAGAATCAATGCAAGAATTGGATGAATTTCACCTTATTTTGGAATATCGAGAAGGTATGCTCCATTGGAAGATACAAAAGGCCTATTGCTATATTAGTGTAAACTCGGTGTGGGGAACCTTTGACACCCTCCACATCCCCAATATTGGTAAAGTCCAATTCCCATCCTCCTGGCCATTAGTCATGGTTGCTGGGGCTGATGGGAGTTGTTGTTCAGCAACATTTGGAAGGCCAAATGTTCCCCACTTCCAGTGTAGACAGGTCTCAATATTAATGTGTTGTGTTGCTGGTGTTGCACAATGGTTGAGAAGGGAGTTGGATATCAGCTGGTAAGTCTCTGCTTCAATTTTCAGTTGCGAATCCACTGGATAACAAGTATCTCTTGACCTCAACTTCCCACTTGTAATTTGGGTCTAATAACAGTGACCTTCTTTTTGCTTTGGGCCATATAGATTACAGAAGGTAATGCTTGTTAAGTACTTTGGCCACTTAAAAAATGCTGTATTGATTCTAAGCATTATAAGAACAGTGTTGATTTGAAAATTGGTGCTAAATTAAAGAGGGCAGTTGCTTCATGGTTTGCTTTTGCTGCTCATTGCTTTGCAATGTATGCTTGTAGCTTTATATTTTTCTATGTTGAAGAACTGGTAGAGAGTGTTGCATGGTTACCATAAGCTGCTTTCCATATCAAAATGGTAATTAGCTTCATAACGTCATCTAGGAAATGTAATTCCTACTTCTCTTTTTAGATGTGTTTAGAAAACATGGCAATAAGACCTGCTATGGAAGCTAGAAATATAATTGGTATACTCTCAGCTGTGGCATTCTTAGGGAATGAGAGTATCTAATATAGTAGCTCTAATTCCCTTTTGGAAGACAGTAAACTGGATGGCCTCAGTCTATAGTTGCACTGCTAGTGGAGCATTGAGTGGCTGTAGTTGCAGTAATGAAGAATCTCTTGTCTTTCACAGTGTACTTCTGCTTGCTAGTTATAGCCCAATGGAGAATACATTTCAGTCATTCAGAGGCTTGGTTTGAATCATCTGGAAACAAGCACCTCCAGTTTTATGTTCTTAGCAGTTTTATGTTCTTAGCACCTTAAATGAACATTAGACGTGGATATTGTACTGTGAAGTATGAGTATGAGGAAAGTTAACTCTTGACAAAGTAAGAGCTGATTCACATATTGAACTCTGGTAGAGAAAGTATGTTGCTACTGAGTAACTGGGTTTAACTGGTATTCTGCACATGCCCTAGAATTAATAGTGTGTGTGATTTAGCTTTGCTGTGAACACTGAACATATCATTGTGGACAGGGAATCCCCTGTTGTGTGAGTCAATGACTGTCCCACTACACACCAGCGACAAGCAGGAGGTTGTAACTGAAAATGAGTGTCACCTTCCAAGCATACCCCACCTTAATTCAATTATGCACTGTGTTAATATTTCCTGAGAGGTCCAAGCCCATTCCCTTTTCATCAAAGATGAGAGCTCGTTGCTAATACGTTGTGTTAATTGGATCAAGTGTATTCCTTTTTCGATTTCCTGAGAATTTCCAGGTCTCACCTCTTTTCAGCAAAGGCAAGAACCTTGCTAAAAATTGTCCTAATAAATGGGAAAGCCCCTATGTTTGAGCTTTCACTCTGGCATTTAATTAACTCAGGATGTGCCAGGAGCCCTCCAACTATGTCTTATTTGTTATAAAACGTCACTCGTGTCCAAACTCAGACTCTGTGTGAAAGAAGCCCTGTCAGGTTCAGGGTGAAGTAGTATGATGAGTTTTTCCTAAAAGTGGTTGAACAAAGCATCCCCATTTTGGTTCAGCCTTCTTTCCATTAGTTTTAGCCTTCTTCCCAGGAGGTTGCTTCTGTAGTTCTCTACACACTTCTCTGTAGTTCTGTTCTGCCCAGGAGACTACTCCACCTGTTCAGCTTCCTGCACGGGAGGTTGATCCTTGCCACTTTTTTTCAAGAAGCGCTGCCACAGTAATGGGTCTTGGGAGTGAGCTTCTTTCTTTGCACCATTTAGATTTTAGCTAGTTCCGTTCCCTACCTCTGCCCTCTAAGTGTTCCCTTGCCTCTGATCCATGTTTGTTGTTTTGGTTTTGGGACTTGTCAGGACTGGTGGGTCTTTTTAACTGAAAAATATTTCTATCTTTGAAGCAGATTTTGGTGGGATCACAAGGAACCTGGAAATCGTTGGATGTGGAGAAGGGGTTGGATGATAAGCCACCCCAGTTACTGATCAGACCATGTTTTCCAGGTCATATATAATTGGTTGGCACAAAGAACTGTGTTTGCCATTGGTGACAGAATATTTCTAAGTTACAGTGAAAAAATCCCTCGTTTCCCTCCTTCTGCAGGACAGGTAGCCGTTAGAATTTCAGCTTTCTTATCTTTCTCTGCCTCCTGTATTTTCCCAATCTTGTTTTAAGCTGGCTCTGGAGAGACAGGAGAGCTACTACTTTGCATATAACCTTTTCCCCTTCCTGGTTCTTTTGCCTTCCCTATAGAAAGGCTGGATTTTAAAGGCTCCACTTCATAATTACTTATTAGATGACTCTCCACCTCTTGTTTCTCCCCTCTGTCTCTGCAACAATAATGAAGTGAATGTTCCAGGCAATAGACTTGCCCATTTATACCCTTTTCACCCTTTGTGTCCTATATGTTTCGATAGTGGCATTTAAAACTGCAAAACCACTTGTGTTGCTTCTAAATTAAAATTACCATTTCAGCAATGGAGGGGTTATGACTAGCTCTCCTGAGCGAGCACTCTTAATACTGGTTCCTGCCAAACTCCTCAGATTAATCAAGTAATAATCCCTCTGTATATGTTCAATCATCTCCAGTAAGGATCCCAAAAGTTGCATTGCTAATTCCCCAAAGTTAGCCTATCCACCAATACATGTGTGAGATACCATCAGGATATCAGAGAGGGAGAAATGAGCCTTTCTGCTGACTGCTAAAAGACCAATTGCACCAGGCTCCTCCCCCAACTGTCATCTACAGCAGCCAAACCATTGGTGTGTGAGAGAAGGAACCATTGGCTCTGCTGAAAGACCAGTGACTTTGGCTCCTCTCCAAATTGTTCTACTCTGCTGTGCACTTCAAGATTTCTGTAACTAAGAATTAGTGGCTGAGCTTGTTTACTTTAGGGGGAGGGCAGTAGCTCAGTGGTAGAGCATCTGCTTTGCATGCAGGAGGTCCCAGATCAGTCTCTGGCATCTCCAGGTAGGGCTGGGAACGTCCCCTGTCTGAAATCCTGGAGAGCCACTGCCAGTCAGTGTAGACAATACTGAGTTAGATGGACCAATGGTCTAACTCTCTATAAGGCAGCTTCCTATGTTTCTCCCAGTTCCTTTTCCTTTTGAGTTGTGTCTCTTAAGATGGTGATCCCAGGGGCAGGGATTTGTCTTCTCATTGACATTTGTAAGATGCTCTCAGAGCTGTCCTTTTTTGGCTAGAGAGATGGATAAAAATGCCATCATATATATTCATGTGAATGTGTGCACTGGCACAGTAGCAGATCTGGGAACAGCACAGGTCTAAAACTGACAAAGCGTACAAAATACAACTATGAATATGACACATGCTTCTAAAAAGCTGTTCCCTTAATAGAACAGCATTTGGGAACGGATCCATGCTTATTGAAGGGGTGCTCAAGGGTTTAAACTTGCATTTACTATTTGCAATTGAGAGCATTGCATGTGTGACCATTTAAACTTGAATTGTATCTGAGCTGAAAAGTTGAAGTGTGAATTATTAGAAAAATTGGGGCAAGCAAGGAATACATTCTATAAAAATCTACTGAAAGCAGCAAAAGTTGGCAGTAGAACCAGTGCACCATACCTATTGCATTAGAGTGCTTTGGCTTGCCACTTGTTCGGCACCAAGTGATCTTTTGATGCAACTTGAATCTTTATTTCCTGTAGTGAGTCTTGTAGATAAGTCTGCTTTTAAAAATGGGTGGCTTCTAGTACAGGTTCCTCAGCAAGAAAGTAGAAAAATTCATTTTCTATTGCTGTTGATGCCAGTTATGTTTGGAAATTGGGGAGCTAATCTCAGATTAATTTAATTGAGATGAAAGAGTTTGAGCACAGCCCAGCATTTACGTTTTTATAGCCTTGGACAGTGAATTCTGTGCTCCAGACAAACAATTGAGAGCATTATCTCTCCTACTTGAAATACATAGTAAAAATGTGCCTCTTCTGCAACTATTTGTTCAATACATCATTGCAAGTCCAGAATACATTGAGATCTTGGTGCTAATTTGGAGGATAGCTATTATCTTCCTTTTCAAATAACAAAAGTGATGGATGTTATCTTATTAGATGTGGTAGCATATAGTCAGTTCACTGTTTGTAAACTTTAAGTGAACAGTTGAGTAATCTAATACTACTGCAAGTGTTCTGGATGAAACCATAAATTCTTAGAAGAGACTCTTCTTTTAAAGAGGGTGCTTTCATGTAGTGCTCCGCTTCTGAGTACTTCATTGTCTTTGGAAGAGTTCATTGAGAGGGCTGATGGTTTCTAGATGCCCTCAGGTTAGAGAGTGAGGAAATCTTGCTCTTTGTAGCATGCAGGTTACTTACTGGGGAAGATGCATTTGTTTAGCAGAGTTCAGTGATGTCCACTTTCTGCAAACTTGAGAGATGTAAAAAATTCACTTAGATATCGCAATGGCAGTGTATATAAGTAGTTTATTTCTGATGTTATATTTACATCTCAAGTGTCAACAGTCCAGGATGTTAAGAGTCATCTAAGTTATTAGTATTGGTAGCTGCCAGTGTTGGACTTTAGTCTGGTAATTCTAATGCATTTCTTGCAGCTTTGTAGGCTGCTGGGTGAAGTGTCAAGCTGTTCCTTTCCATTTAAGCTCTGTAAATGCTCTTCTGTCCCCATTTTCTGCAGCATTGCTGAACCCTTAGTCCTTAGTGTGTCTGCATGTTGTAAAGTGGAAAATCTAATTCATTTTTCCTAGAGTTGGAATGAAGCCCATATCACAGGATTCTGTTGATCTTATTATAAATTCCTGGCTTAGTTGCTAGTAACTGACAACACTTCTTGGTTTTCTTTTCTTGCTGTGGCAATGTGGGTGAGTGATAGTTGGCTCTTTCTCAAAACAAAGTGAGTGTATGCTTTGTGAGAATAAAATGCTGTGCATGATTGTGCCTCCAGTGCACATTATTTATTTCAGATCATTTCTGTCCTTTTCAGTCTAAAAGATAATTAAAGAACATTTGTTGTGCTCCCATTCTGACTGTGTTAAATTCCTAATTGCTCTCTCTATACTGCCACTGTTACCAGTGTATATTTGTTATAGCTGAGCTCTTGAATTTACATGGGGAGCTGAGAGACTGTGGGTCTCTTAGCACTGGTTTTATAAAGCTATGGGTGGGGCATAATTTGGTTAAAATTTGTGAATTCCATTAAGGTTACCATTTCTTTCCCTCATAATTCCAGCATTGCACAGGTCTGACATGCATATGGATTTGCACTAGTGTGGACAACTGTGTTAGTAGTCAGTCCCTGAAATTATGTCGCCAAACAGACAATAATTCCCCCCCTTAGCTGAAAGCATTCATTGCAAGTGGATCATATGGGATATCTTATTAGTATTTCCTTTCTTTCTTTCTTTCTTTCTTTCTTTCTTTCTTTGCCACATAATCATTAGAATGAAACCAACTCCCAAACCAGGATATTGTTTATTGGTACTCAGTAATTTATCTCACATTTTGTTTTTTAGTCTTAGAGTTTTCCCTCATGATCCACTAAAGGCAGCAGCTAACTCTATAGGACTGAGTTGCGGTCAGGGTTACGAGTTCACAAGCTGTGGCTAAAGGGATGGCACTCTGCTTTCATGTTAAATTTTAAACACATGGCAGTTCAGCAGGGCATGGCTTGCTAATGCATTCTTAAATAGCATCTCTTGGAAATGGTTTAGGTTGCTGACAAATGCTTCATTCCGCAAGTGCAGAGATCTTTTAAGAATCAAATTGCAGTACTATTGAGACTTACTTATTTCAGATTAATTTTCAGGTTTTGCTATTTACTTTACAATGAAGTCTGTTGATAGACTTATTGATAGCAAGTACTTTGACTGACAGAGATGTCAAAGATAAGGCCATGGAATGAAGGGTCTTTTAGGATAGAGCAGAGGCCTTGTATAGAAGTAAACATCTTTGGCACTGTGGGTAGTTCTAGGGACTTTGCTCAGTACTTTCAATAGTGCAGGATGCTTCAATTTTCAATATGAGGTGGATGTGTCTTGAAGGAGAGTGGAGAGAACACTGTGCAGTAAAGCTGGGGGGGGGGAAATGAAACCAGGAAGTGCAGCACCCTACTTGCTGCTCTGAAGTAAGGTGAAAGTTCATTGCTAACCAAAGAAGCCATTAAAGTTGTAATTAATATCTATATGAATCCCATATAATTGTGTGGGTTTTTTGGGGGGGTATCTTTAGGTGAAGAATGGGGGCAGCTGAAAGCCCCAAATGCCAACCGCTTCATTTTCTCTCATGACATGTCTAATGGGGTCATGAACATGCTAGAGGTATTTGTGTCCAGTCTGGAAGAGTTCCAGCCAGACCTGGTGGTGCTCTCGGGGCTACACATGATGGAGGGACAGACCAAGGAGATGCGTCAGAAGAGACTCCTAGAGGTAAGAGCCTGAGCACTTTGTTTCCTCCAACTCTAAGGTGTTCCAGTATGCTGTCCTTGGTTGTTTAACAAAAATAAATCACTCCTGCAGTCATTAAGCTGGGCATTGTGTACATTCATTGTTTGCTCTAAAAGAGGGTTGTTTTTAATTTTGTAGCACTCTGAGATATGTTTGAGCCTCTGCAAACTAGCTTGTTTACGGGGCAAATCTATACATGCCTTCTCAGTAGTTAGCTCTGTTGTGCTCAACGGGACTTCCTTCTGGCTGTGTATAGGATTCCAGCCTTAGAAATCTGACTGCATCTGCAGTATATATAATAATGTATCTTTTTATCCAGGTCTCACTCTCTCTCTTTTCTCGTGGTTTCTGCAGGCTGTAGCTTCCATCTCTGACATTCCTACTGATGTCCCTGTACACCTGGAACTGGCCAGTATGACTGACCCAGATCTTATGAGTGCAATTGTTCATCAGGTAATGAAAACGGCAGAGTGTAACCTGTACCTTCTAGTGAGCAATCTTCTTGTTCTCTCCCCCAAATGAGAGACTGACAATTCTTTCTCTTGAAAGGCCCTTATATAGTGCTGGGATGCTGGTGGCGAGACACAGATAACCTAGCCAGTGTTGCATTATCTAGTGTTGTGAAACAAGTGTGAGGCAGTACCTTGGCCAGAAAGATGCTTAGTTAGCAAGCTGTGACAGACTGCATATTCTCCTTCAAGGCTTCTGAGGTTTCTGCCAAATACAAGCTCTAAATATACTCAAATGGCATGTTAAGACCCTAGCAAGATATTGCAGAGACAGACGTAATCACCATCTAGTAGTATTTTCTTTGTGTTTTTCATTCACAAAAGCATAGTGCCTGGCTCTCCTTAAGATAGCTGTATATGTTCTCCAGATGGTGTTGTCTGTCACCATGCACTTGCATACTCTTTCCCTTCCACCTTGAGGTGCACTAATCAGGAGCTTGCTCTGTGTGTGTCAGTGTCAGTCACCGTTCGAACATGTTCACAACTCCCTGTGCCTGAACTAACTTTTACAGGCAGGGAGTTTGACAAACTGAGGCAAACAGTGGTGCCACAAGACAAAGTTCTAGGCCTTATTGACAAAAAACAGACAAATTTCCAGCTCTTGATGGCATCCATCTGAGAGTTCTCAAAATACTCAAATGTGAAACTGCTGATTTTGTACAAAAATATGTAATTTGTCCCTAAGATCAGCCTCCAAACCTGAAGAATGGAAAGTGGCCAAAGTAACACCAGTTTTTAAAAAGGGATCCAGGGAGATCCTGAAAATTACAGGCTGGTTAGCGTAGCATCTGTTCTGGGAAAGCTGGTGGAAAGTACTGATAAAGATAGAATTTCCAAACATATAGAAGAACAAGTGTTGCTGAAGCAGAACCAGCATGGCTTCTGTAATGGTACAGTAGGGTCCCGCTTTTCGGTGGCGCCAGGAGGTGCCAGCCGCTGTGCTCTAGCTGACAGTAATCAGCTGTAGCGTACGACCTCCCCATGCTACAGCTGATTGCCGTCAGCTGGAGAGTGGCAGCTGGAGCTCCCTGCACTACAGCTATATTGCCTGGATTGCCTGGTGTGTGTTTCTGAGTGTGTATTATATAATACAGTAGGGCCCCACTTTCTGGCGGTTTTTGCTTTTTGGTGTGGGCCTGGAATGTAAGCTGCCATATGAGTGGGTCCCTACTGTATGTCCTGTCTCACTAATATATTAGAGTGTGCCAACGAACATAACGGAAGCTTGAAAATGCAGGAAGGGAGAGTTCTTTTGCATTCATGTCCTACTTGTGGGTTTCCCACATGCATCTGGTTGGTCAGTGTGAGAACAGGATGCTGGCCTAGATAAGCCACTGGCCTGACCCAGCAGGCTCTTCCTACGTTACATATAGATAGAAGTGATCCAGTTGACATTGTGTGCTTAGTCTTTCAAAAAGCATTTGACTAATTATCTTGCCAAATACTTCTGAGTAAGCTTAGCAGTCATAGAACAAGGCCCTCTGTGGATCAGCAGCTGGTTAAGAAACAGGAAGCAGAGAGTGGGAATACATGCAGAGTTCTCCCAGTGGAGGAATGTAGACAGTGGAGTTCCCCAAGGATCAGTATTGCGACCTGTGCTTTTTAACTTGTTCATACATTATCTATAATTAAGGGTGAGCAGTGAGGTAGCCAGGTTTGCTGGTGATACCAAGTTGTTAGACTTTGAAGAACTCCAAAAGAATCTCTCCAGACTGTGTGAACATCCAGTAAAATGGCAAGTGCAGTTCAATGTAAGTGTAAAATGATGTAAAGTTCTGTTTGTCTCACCTCAAAAACAATATTGTAGAGCTGGAAAGGTTCAGAAAAGGGCAACCAATAAGATGGAGACAAATGAACTCCTCAATGAGAGAGTGTTACAACATTTGCGGCTTTTTATTTAGAGAAAAGGAGAGACATGATAGAGGAGAAAAAAAGTTTGCATGGTGTGGAGAAAGTGGGTAGAGAAAAATTTTTCTCCCTATCATACCCTACTAAAACTTAGGGCCATCCAATGAAGCTGAATGTTGGAAGATCCAGGACAAAGTACTTCACACAGTACATGGTGAAACTGGCATTTGCTCCCACAAGAAGCAGTAATGGCCACCAACCTGGATGGATGTAAGAGGATTAGACAAAATCACAGAGGATAAGGCTATCAATGACTATGTTCTACTCTTACTGTCAGAGACAATATGCCTCTGAATGCTGGTTGCTGGGAATCAGCGGGTGGGAAGAATGCTCTTGTGCTCAGGTTCCGCTTCCCATGGATACCTGGTTTGCCACTGTGAGAACAGGGTGCTGAATTAGATGGGCCTTTGATCTCACCCACCAGGCTCTTCTTATGTTAGCTTTGCATGCACTGTTCTTATATCTGGTTGTCAAACCCTCATTTGAAATTAGACTCCTCTGAAACCAACCTATCACTTTTTCTGTTTGTTAGCAGGTCTTCCCTCTTGTGAACTCAGTCGGCTTGAATGAACAGGAGCTGCTCTTCCTCACTCAGGCTGCCTCTGGACCTCACGCCTCACTAGCTTCCTGGAATGGTGTCCCAGATGTGGGTGTTGTCAGTGACATTGTCTTCTGGATCTTGAAGGAACATGGAAGGACTCCAGAGAAGGCATCTGATCTTACTCGGATCCACTTTCACACTTTGGCCTATCACCTCCTGGCTACTGTGGATGGGTATTGGGCCAACCAAGTGGCAGCTGTTGCTGCTGGTGCAAGAGTGGCAGGAACACAAGCTTGTGCCACCAAAACCATTGATGCTAGCAGAGTTTTCCTTAAAGCGCCACTGGAATTTGCCACTTCTAAAATGGAGAAGGCCTCTAGAGTCTCCTTAAATCCTGGTGAGCCTGTGTCAGAATGGCACAGGGATGGGATCACATTCCACTACACTCCTGTTCTGGTGTGCAAAGATCCTCTGCGGACTGTTGGTCTTGGTGATGCCATTTCTGCTGAAGGACTCCTTTATTCAGAAATCTACCCTCATTAACATATGGAAATAAGATACACTCCACAAAAAATTTAAACCATGCAGGCATGGGCTGGAAGTTAGCATTTCATAGAAAGCCAAAGAATAAAAGTTAAGTACAGCCCAGCTGCTGGGTGTTACCACAGGGATGCGCACATTAAAATGGTGAAGTATGATTTGTTAAATATGGGGGCCACCTTTTGTTCAGAATGGCAACTTAAACCAGAGCAGCTTCTGCTGTAAGTAATCCAGTCTTATTTGCAGTGACTTAAAAAGCTGGGAATTGGAAGGAGTTACTTATGCCTCGCTATCCGAGGAAGGATATTTTGTGGGTTTTTTGCACTGTCATATTTCTGGGAAGGCAAAACATTCCCAACATGGCAAGAGCCAGTCTTCTTGCTTAGTAGCGTGTAATGAAAATGTTTACGCTTCACCTGCAGGACTCCAAGGAGCACTGTTCTAAGTGTATAGTACAAGGAGGGGGGAGATAAAAGCATTGTAAGTTCTGTGGCAAGGAGGGGATGTCGCACTGTAGTGCTCGTTGCTGTTAGACCTCATGAAGTGGCCATCAGAATATTGAGGAGAGGGTGGCATTTTATCACGTGTTTCCTTGGCTGGTGTCTGCTAAATTTGATCCTCTCAGTTTTGTTTTATTGCTGTTGCTGCTGGCAGATGAATCTACTTTAAGACAGTTGCAGACCAAATGCTCATGCACACAATTATTTTACCTTTTAGTAGCCTCTTAAGCTGGAGATCTTTACTGGAAGCAAGAGCTTACAGACAGTACCAATGCTGGTCCCTGCCTACCAAGTGGCAGTTAATCTGGGTCCAATGCCAAAGCAATGTAACATGTGGTACAAACCCTGGGATGCCTCCTAATAAATGGCATAAAGATAAATTTCAGGTGAGAAGAGACTAGGAGACCTGGCACACTCTACTATTCCTGGGTTGCTATATTAAGATAAGATTCTGTTGAGCTCTGATCAGATGACCGCAGTAAGCTTTCCTCGTTGCACAGGGAATTGCCTTGAGCTGAGGGGTGTGTGTGTGTAGAAGATATATATTTCTTTCTTTGTACTGTTGTATAGCAATAGAATTATATAGAATCTGTGGAACCTGAAACTGGACATCAGGACAAGGGTAAAATCTGGTGATGATGTATTAGCCTAGCACAGTGTTGAGTTTGGATGGGGGAATCCAGGCCCAAATCTGCTAGGTGGCCTTGTGCAAGAGTGTCTCTCACAGCCTGACCTACCTCATCAAGTTGTTGTGGAATTAAGAAAATGCACTAAATCTCATTAAGGGGGGTAACAAATGATGTCACTGAAAGTCCCTAGAGTGCCAGTAGATTGTGATGGAAATCAGGTCAGCAGATTAATGTTAGATCTGAATAATGCATCTGGAATAAGGCTTAAGCTAGCTGCTGATGCCCTCACTATTAAAGAACATTAGAAATGTAATTAGCACAGTTTTTTAGTGTGTTTTTAAAATGTGGCGCATTCCCTCTCACCAGGTGAGATAAGCAGAAGTTTTGCAGTGTTGAAGAACAAAACAAATTCCAGATTTCTTGTCTCTTAAGATCAAACTAGATGTTACTTTAAATGTATACTTAAATCCTGTGCTGGGCACTTCCTGTGTTTCTTCACTAAAAGTAGTGATGGGGCCTCTGGATGGGAATTAGGGAAGAAGACTTTAATCCCCCCAGTATCATTTTCCTGCTGAAAGTCTCCCCTTGCTACAAATAGTAGTTTGGAGGTGGTTGGGGTTCTATGGAAAAACTATCAAGGGGAGCTTAACACACACAACATACCGTGGCTGTTGTTAGTTTAGATAAAAGAGAATCTCAAACATGGGATTCAGTGATGCATTTAAAGGAACACTAGTCTGACCCTTCACTTTGATACTTTTGTGGAGCGATTGTTCAGACTGTATCTCAAGACCTGTTTGCCAGTTGTGGTTGTTTAAAATTTTTTTTTTTTTAATAATTTTTATTCAAATTTTTCAAAAGACAAACAAAACAAAGTCAAAAAACATAACAATACAACAAAAAAGATAAAAATAAAATAGTTGACTTCCGATTTGTCGCAGATCAGCTATAAGTATATAATATACATCAAACCTGTCCCTTAATGTATACATACAGGATCACTTTTCTCCATAGGCTGTCTTAGTTAATCGTCAAATCCCAATATCATCATTTTATTTTGATCTTTCAACAAAAAGTCTAAGAGAGGCTTCCATTCCTTAAGAAATGTATCTGTCGATTTTTCTCTAAGTAGACATGTCAATTTATCCATTTCTACTAAGTCCATTAATTTCAATAGCCATTCTTCCGTTGTTGGTGTTGATTCCATTTTCCTTTTGTGCATATAATAATCTTGCTGCCGTAATCATATATAATATTATTCTTCCATATTTCTTTTCTATTTGTTTATCCATAAAACCCAATAAAAAAAATTCTGGTTTTGACTGAATATTTATCTTTAGAATTTTTTGCATCTTCCTACCTATCTGTGCCCAAAATGATTTTGCCTTTTTACACAGCCACCACATATGATAAAATGATCCTTCTTGTTGTTTACATTTCCAACAAACATTAGAAACATTACTATACATTTTTGACAACTTTTCTGGAGTCATGTACCAACGGTACATCATTTTATAGAAATTTTCTTTAAGATTATAGCATAGTGTAAATCTCAAGCCTTTTTTCCACATATTTTCCCATTGATCCATTTGTATGTTATAACCAAAAATTTTTGCCCACTTTACCATACACTCTTTTACTTGTTCTTCCTCCATATCCATTTTCAGTAAGAGTTTATACATTTTCGCAATTATATTTTCATCATTTGTACACAATCCTATTTCAAAATCAGATTTACTTATTTCAAACCCATACATTTTCTTGTCCATTTTATATCTTTCTAACAATTGTAAATAGGCAAACCATTGAGAACTATATCCTTCCTTTATCAGTTGTTCTCTCTCTTTCATTATATATTCTCCATGTACATTTTCTAATAGTTCTTGATAAGTTAACCATTTCTCTTTTCCAGCCATTTCTCTTCTGTAAAACGCTTCTTGACTTGAGACACATAATGGTATTTTCGAATAAAACCTTGGTTTATATCTATTCCATATTTTCAACAGAGGACGTCTTATAAAATGATTGTTAAAGTCTACATTTACTTTTACTTTGTCATACCATAAATATCCATGCCATCCCCACTTCAAATTATGGCCCTCCAAATCCAATAGTCTTTTATTCCTCAATAAGATCCATTCCTTTATCCAGACTAGACAGCAGGCAGCAAAATAAAGTCTCAGATTTGGTAATCCCAGTCCTCCTCTTTCTTTGGCATCTTGTAGTAGTTTAAATTTAACTCTTGGTTTTTTTCCTTGCCATACAAATTTAGAGATATCTTTTTGCCATTGTTTAAAAGGTAAATCAGAGGATATTACAGGTATTGTTTGAAACAAAAACATCATTCTCGGTAATACATTCATTTTTATCACAGATATTCTACCCATTAATGACAATTGTAGTTTATCCCATCTTAGCAAATCTTTCTTAATCTCTGTCCATAATTTTTCGTAATTATTATGAAACAACTTTGAATTTTTATTTGTCATAATGATACCTAAATATTTCAACTTTTTCTCTATTGTAAAATCTGTCTTGTCCATTAACTCTTTCTGTTCCCTTAAAGTTAAATTTTTCACCAACATCTTTGTTTTTTGATTGTTGATCTTAAATCCTGCTAACGGTCCAAATTCTTTTAATTTGTCCATCAATACATTAATTCCTTCCAAAGGGTTTTCTAGTACAATTATCAAATCATCAGCAAATGCTCTCAATTTATATTCTTCTTTTTTTATCTTTAATCCCGAAATCCTTTTATCTTGCCTTATATCTCTAAGCAGCACTTCTAAGACCAGAATAAATAAAAGGGGAGATAATGGACATCCCTGTCTTGTACCCTTTTGTATTTCACATGAATCCGTTAAATCTCCGTTAACAATTATCTGAGCCTTCTGAGATGTATAAATCGATCTAATCCATTTTATAAAATTGTCTCCAAAATCCATTTGCTCCAAAACCTGAAACATAAATTTCCAATTCAAATTATCAAATGCTTTTTCAGCATCTAAAAAAATCAAAGCTGCTTGTTTATCATTTCGTTGTTCTAAATATTCCAACACATTCAAGACATTCCTGACGTTGTCACGTAATTGTCTTTTAGGTAAAAACCCTGATTGATCTTCCTGGATAAATTGTTGCAATATTATTTTCAATCTTTCTGCCAAGATCATTGTAAAAAATTTATAGTCATTATTCAATAGAGATATTGGCCAATAATTTTTTGTTTTAGTTAAATCTTGCTCCTCTTTAGGTATTAATGTTATATTAGCATTTTTCCAACTATCCGGTATCTTTCCCTCTTGCAGAATAAAATTCATTGTAGACTGTAAAGGTAGCAAGAGTTCTTCCTCCAAACATTTATAATACATTGCAGATAACCCATCTGGTCCTGGCGCCTTTCCTAATTTAATTTTGTTTATAGCTTCAGATATCTCTCTTGATGTAATAGGGCCATTAATAGCTTGTCTCTGAAAGTCTGTAATTTTAGGCAAATTCTGTTTAGATATATACTCTTCTATTTTTTCAGATGGAATTTCCTGACACTTGTACAATGTTGAATAATATTGATGAAAACTTTTTGATTTTTACATTATCTGTCAGCGTCTCATCTCCTTCTTGTATCTTTAAAATAATATTTTTTTTGACGTTCTTTTCTTAATTTATATGCTAACCATTTCCCTGGTTTATTTGCAAATTCAAAAGTCCTTTGTTTAGCAAAATTTAGTTTCCTTTCAATTTCTCTAACTGTCAGCATTGATACTTGCTTCTGTAACATTTTAATTTGATTTACAATAGAAACTTTAGTTGGATTCTTTTTCAATTCTTCCTCTTTTTGTTTTATTTCTTCCAAAATTAATTGCATTTTCTGTTGTTTCTTTTTTTTTAATTCAGAGTTACATTTAATAAAATATCCCCTCATAAATGCCTTACTTGTATCCTAAACGATATTTTCATTTGTTCCTTTATGTAAATTATGTTCAAAAAACTCTTTTAATTTCTTCTTACATTCTTGTACTACTTTGTCATTCTGTAATAAAGATTCATTTAGTCTCCATCTAAATCCAAGATTTTTTTTTTTAAAGTTAATATCACAGGATTGTGGTCCGAAAAAGTTTTTGGTAATATATCCATTTTAAAAATATCCTTCGCTAGAATTTTAGACATCCAAATCATATCAATCCTCGAGAATGTTTTGTGTCTTTCTGAAAAATAAGTAAATTCCTTTGCGTTATCATTTATATATCTCCAGGTATCCACCAATTCTAAATGTTCCATCAGTTCAAAGCAAATCTTCGGTAATTTACCCTGTGTCTCTTTAATATTTTTTTCAGAAAGTCTATCAATTTTGGTGAGATTACCCCATTCCAATCACCCATGACGCACCAATGATCATATGAAAACTCTGACAATTTTTCCACAAGTCCTGTGTAAAACCTTGTTTTATCTTCATTGGGGGCATAAATACCCACTATCAAAATGTTTGTACCCTGTAAAGTAATTTCAACCCCCACAAATCTACCACTATCATCCAGTAATACCAATTTAGGAAGCAATTGTGGGTTAATGTAAAGAACAACTCCATTTTTTTTTTTGGTCCAGCCGAAATAAATTCTTCACACAAATTTTTACAAATCAAATATTTGGAATCTTTCTTCTTAATATGAGTTTCTTGTAAACAAATTATATCCAATTTTAATTTTTTCAAATAATGAAACACTTTCTCTTCTGCGCCGTGTTGGCTCCATTTATATTCCAAGTTAGATATTTGTAATCCATCTTTAAGCGTGTATTTTAAAATGTGCCTGATGCTCCTTTTAATCCATCATCTTCCTTCCCCTCCTCTGCATGTTCTTGTTGACTTTGTTTCCCAGGAATTATATCCATATCTTTGAGTTTATCTTCTTCCATGTCTTTTGAAGCTTTTCTCAAGAAGTCCCTTGCTTTTTGAACAGTATTCAATCTATATTTCTGTTGTCTGAATGTAAAGATCACTCCTTCTGGAACATCCCATCTAAATTGAATTTTGCATTGATTAAGTTTTTCTGTAAAGAAAGCATATTCTTTTCTCTTACGTAAAAGTCTAATAGGAATTTCTTTCATCACCAGTATTTCCTTACCATCAATTTTAAAGGTATTTTTAAAGTGTTGCTGTAATACCATATCTCTGGTCGTCTTCTTTATAAAGTGAACAAGCACATCTCTTGGAATTTTTTTCATTGTTGCATATCTGGAATTAATTCTATAAACTTTGTCTATTTCAAATTTCATCTGATCTTCATTCAAATCCAGAAATTTTACTAAAGCATTAACAATTTTATCTCTGATGTCTTCACCTGTTTCCTCAGGGATTGCACGGAATCTCAAACAATGTTCTTTATTTCTCATTTCAGTCACAGCCATATAGTCCAAGTTTTTTTCTAATTCCAGATTTAATATATCTGTTCTATTCTCCAAGATTTGTACCTTTTCTTTAGTATTTTTTGCATCCTCCTTTATTTGCCCAATTGTCCCTTTAATCTCATCCACTTGTGTTTTAATATAGTCTTTTATATCTATCAATTCAGTTTTCATTTCCTGTTTTATATCATTAATCCCTTCCATTATTTTTTGAAACATATCTGGGGGTATAGCCCCTTCCTGTGGGTCAATTGAACCTCTTCGCTCCTGGGCCTTAGTTGCTTTTTTAGTTGTCATTCTCGAAAGAAGCCTTTAATTTCTGATATTAACCACTGTTCCAAAACCTAGAGGCAGTCTATTTCCTTTTTTTTTTCCTCCACCAACAAAAGAGTTAATATTCCAGGCCTGTTATTATAGTCCGGCCAGCACAGCACAGTTCTTATCTACGTCCAGGAATGCAAAACAATTCTGGTTCACAACACCAAGCGATTAGTAACATATACGAACAGCAGATTCGTCCAAAAAGAAATAGTCCAAGGAGAAAAATAGTCCAAAATATATTTCCATCAAATAATAATTACCTCTCATCCGTTTTTAAACTTTAAAACTCCAAATTCAGGCCAGCTTTTTGTCGTAAAATATATATATATAAGTTGTTTACATTTTCTTTCTTCCTTAATTATATTTAAAAGAGAAAAAGTATGACTCACCCAGATTTCTCAGTTGCTGATTCATAAACAAATCCCTTTTATTGTAGTAATTTAAGCCAAATGATAAGATTTAGACAGAAGTAGGCTCGCTGGTTAAGGACGTTTTTTTAAGAAGAAAAAAAAACGCTTCGCTTTTTTCCAGTACAGCTTGCTGGAAGTCCTGACTCCATCTTCAGCCGATCGGCATGCCTTCTTATCTCAGGGATTTCCTAATCAATTCCAGCAGCCGACAGCTCAACGAAGTCCTGTGGAAAATCTGATCGGTTCTCCTATACCTTGGAGAACATTTAAGCCAGTCAAAGTTTCCTCTTGGCTGGCTTTTAAACTGAAAAAAGCTTCCTCTGAGGCAGAGATCTCTCAGAGACAGTCACCAGCTGAGCACTCACTTCCGGGAAGTCGTGGTTGTTTAAAATTGTGTGAAACCGAGGGCTGATAAGGTTTGATTTCAGGATTAGAATGGACATGTAGGTCTTGAACAAAATAGTGTTCAAGTGTATTGGTGTGTTCTTATGATAAAAGTTTCAGAACAGTGGCTGACATGCTTTATATCTAGATTTTAAAAATGAGCAAGGTATAGTGCTGCTGCAGTAATTATTCGGCCACTGGTCCTGAATTTCAAATGTATGGTGTTAACAGGGCCAAGAACTTATGGTTGAGATGTGGGAGAAGACGTGGAGACTTCAGACTACCTCTGTAGACCTTCATTTAGCAGTGATGTAGAAATGTGTTATTCTAGGTGGCTTACATACCATCAAAAGCTGTTTGGATTTAGAAGAAACATAATTTGTGTAGTGCTTAAGAGCTATTAATGTAGATGTTGTTTTAACCCTCTGATAGTCCTGAATTTCTAGAACTAAAGTTAGAGCTCTTCTTTCACTTTGAACGGATCTGCGCTGGGGTGGAGAACTGCTAAGGTTGGCCTTCTTTATTTTTATTTATTTATTTTTGCTACTTCAGTGCTGCATTGGAAGGTAGTAATAGTGGCTGATCCATGTATTCAACCATGGGTCACTGCTGAACAGTTGTAAAGCAGAGGTAGGGTCACAACTAAACTTGGAAAAGCAGCAGTGGGGATGGATGCTGAACTATTCCTCTGCTTTCTGTTCACTCCACCTCCTACCCCTGGCTATTTTTCCTCTTAGCTAGGTTTATTTCCCAACTTTGAGTCTCTGCAAGGAGAAAAGTATCAGTAATAGGAAGTTGTGGGCAAAGGAAGAGTTCAGAACCTTTTCTCAGTGGTAGAACGTTTGCTTTGCATGCAGAAGGTCGCAGGTTCAGTCGCTGGCACCTTGTAAGAAGAGCCTGCTGGACCAGGCCAATGGCCCATCTAGTCCAGCATCCTTTTCTCACGGTGGCCAACCAGCCTGGAAGTAAGACCCGAGTGCAAAGAGCACTCTCCCTGCATTTTCAAGCAACCAGTATTTGGAAGCATACTGCTTCCCACTAAAAACTTTTATTTTCAAATAAAAGGATCAAATAGCAGGTAATGAGAAAGACTCCTCTCTGCCTGAGATCCTGGAGAGTTGCTGCTAGAGTGGCCAATACTGGACTAGATGGACAAACAGTCTGACCTGGTTCAAGACAGCTTCCTATGTTCCACCTTCCTCTTCTCCATCTGAAACGGAAAGTTGGACTTACCGTGAAGTGTCCTTCTGGTCTGTGGGTCGTGGAGCATACAGAAATGGGTTAACTCCTCCTGCAGGCAGGGTCAAACTGAAACAAAGTATCAGTTGGTGGTCATCAATAAGGGAGAGGGAACCACCCTCTAACTGCCAGTCATGATAAAGCTGACCCGGTGAGGTTGACCACCTGTAAATCTTTAAAAAACTACGCAACATGCAAAGCATAGTAAAAGAACGTGGAACATTAGGAGACAGTGCAGGAGGTTGTCATGGGAGGCCCACGTGACATCCTTCCCCGCCTGTGACCACTGGTGATGTCTTACCACTGTCAGGCCCACCTTATGATGTGCAGCCCACCTCTGGTCACCCCCAGTCAGGAACGTCAGGTTTATTTTTACCTTTCACCGCACTAGCACCCATCTCAAAAGATCCTCCTGCTAGGCCACACTA
The DNA here is from genome assembly GCF_030035675.1 of Rhineura floridana. Taxonomy (NCBI): domain Eukaryota; kingdom Metazoa; phylum Chordata; class Lepidosauria; order Squamata; family Rhineuridae; genus Rhineura; species Rhineura floridana. The sequence continues at coordinate 21,940,904 of NC_084493.1, read as the reverse complement.
CCCAACACTCTGTATCCCTTATAGCCTATAGACTGTGCCTTAGTCTCTGCCTGACTATCTCGATACCTTGTGTCTATGGGTATAGGTAATTCCCAACCCCCCCTGCAGCCTCTTGCCTCTGAAGCTTACAGCTCTGGGTTTCTCTGTGGTACTGGATACAATATCTTTTCCTCCGCCGCTGCCACCATTCGATACAATTACTGTTCAGCCGTGGTTACTCTGCCATCCCCACTGGATTGTGTATCCCAGCTGAAGAATCAGGCTTTTAGTAAACCAAGAAATATTTATTAAGCATTAGAAATAACAAGATTACTTAAGACTTTGTTGACAAACATATAGTTTCATATATTATTATTATTTATTATTTAATTCAATTTCTATACCGCCCATAGCAAGGCTCTCTGGGCAGTGTACAACAAATAAAAATAGATATTTACATTTCAATTTTTTTAAAAAAACCACCTAATCCTCAAATCAACAGTTAAACAAACAGATGAAACATATAACTAACATTTACAACATTAAATACAAATACTAAAATACTAAAAATATTAAAATGCCTGGGCAAAGAGGAAGGTTTTCACCTGGCGCCGAAAAGATAGTAAAATAGGTGCCAGGCATACCTTGTCAGGAAGGGTGTTCCATAGTTCGGGGGCCGCTACCGAGAAGGCCCTCTTTCTTGTAGTCGCCTTCCGGGCGTCTTTCTGAGTAGGCACCCGGAGGAGGGCCTTCGATGTTGAGCATAGTGCACGGGTAGGTTCATATCGGGAGAGACATTCCACCAGGTACTGTGGGCCTGTGCCGTGTAAGGCTTTATAGGTCAAAACCAGCACCTTGAATTGGGCCCAGAAACGTATAGGCAGCCAGTGCAAGCCAGCCAGAATTGGTGTCACATATTCCGACCGCTTGGTCCCGGTTATTAATCTGGCCGCTGCATTCTGCACAAGCTGCAGTTTCCGAACCGTCTTCAAGGGCAGCCCCACGTATAGTGCGTTGCAGTAGTCCAATCTTGAGGTTACCAGAGCATAGACAACTGAAGCAAGATGTTCCCTGTCCAGATACGGGCGTAGCTGGGCCACCAGCCTAAGTTGGTAAAAAGCACTCCGTGCCACCGAGGCCACCTGCGCCTCAAGTTTAGTTTAGTAAACCAATAAATATTTATTAAGCATTAGAAATAACAAGATTACTTAAGACTTTGTTGACAAGCGTATGGTTTCATATATGTTCTCTTATGTACTTTACTTCTTAATAGCTGCCTCAGAACTCCTGTTTCACTCTCTCAGCAGCCACCTTATACTCTCCACACCAACCTCTCCAACACACCACCAAAACACCACCACAAAGCACCACCTCGATTCAACTGTCATCCTCTCCGTTTATACTCCCAGCCATTCAAACGCTCAGCCAATCATCCAGTATTCTACAGCCCATGTACTCCCCCTCCTCACTCACTCTACTTACCATATGTCTTATATTATACCAGCACTTACCATATTTACATTACAAATCAGGAACATCACATTCCCCCCCCTTAAAATAACAGCAAAGTATTACTCCTGATCCAGGACTAGTACGCCGCATTAATTATTAATGAGACCCTCAGGGGTAAAGTGTCCTTTCATACCCATGTCTGGGTCATGTGACTGCTGTCCCGGCCACCTGCCTTGAAAGTCCATCAGCCAATACATTGTCCTTGCCTTTTATAAAAACAAAGTCCACCTGGTGTTCCTGTAACGCCCAGGACCACCTCTGCAACATGGTGTTGTTATTCCTCATTGTCTCTAACCATAGCAATGCGCTATGATCCATTACAGCTGTGAATCTTTGTCGCCACACGTATGGGCGCAACTTGCTCAGTCCCCACACGACTGCTAGGCATTCCTTCTGTACCGATGAATAGTTCTTCTTCCGTGATGTCAGCTTACGACTTAGATATGCCACCAAATGTCTGGTGCCTTCCCTCTCCTGCATCAAGACGACTCCAAGCGCTAAGTCCGATGCATCCGTGGCCATGGTAACCAGCACCGAATATGTATCTGGTGAGCAACATCTCTTGTGCACCGAGGGAGGGGGAGGAGCTTCATCTCCGGATAACTCCTTCTCCCTTTCCAACTCCTCTGAACCGGAAGCTAGAGGTCCCTCGGCTTCTAGGGAATCATGGCTAAGGCCCCTCCCTCTGTGGGAACTCCTACATCGAACATAGTGCTGTTTACCAGAACTCCTAGATCTGTGGTTGCCCCTGTGTTTGGTCCTGCTGTTCATAGTCGCTGGGCTAGACCCAGAACTAGAAGAGTACGACCGTGAGTCTGAGCTCGAGGAAGGAGGAGGCTGCCGAAGTCGGGGGAAAAGAGTGGGAAAATTAAGCAGGGAGACTCTCGTACAATGCGCGTCTAGCGTTAAGGTGAGTCTTTGGCGGTGGAGATACTGCCCCTAGGTGGATTGTGGTCCTGTGCCGTGGGGGAGGGGTTGGGGAATCTGGAGTGATACCCGACTACTTCCCTCTATTATCACCCCTAGATCTCGGGGGGGGGGACAGGCTGTTGGGGGTGCATGTTTGTGGCCTGGAAGCAGCAGGGGGCTTTCCAAGTCAGGCAAGGCCTGTACTATCCCCTTCCCCTTGGAAAGGGATTGAAAATACTCACCAGCACCGTGAGGCGACGGAAGGACCTGGGAGCTCTCCCGGCTACTTCCCACCTCTGCGCGCGAATGTCTGCTGCCCTGAGACCAAGGAGGGGCCTGGGACGGTTCCCGGCTACCTCCGGCCTCTGAGGGAAGGCGAAGGGCTGGCGTGTGCGATCCGTTGCCACCCGAGGCAAAGGAGGGACCTGGGACGGTTCCTGGCTACCTCCGGCCTCTGAGGGAAGGCGAAAGGCTGGCATATGTGATCCGCCTCCGCCCTGAGGCAAAGCAGGGGCCTGGGACGGCTCCTGGCTGCCTCCAGCCTCCGAGTGTGTCATCCACTTTGGCCGTAGCCAACTTTGCCTACGCAGCTAGGAAACTAAGAGCCGCATATGTTAAGTCCATTTCGAGTTAACTTTGGAAAGAGCTAGGGGGCTTATATTGTGTTATCCTGTGTATTTTTTAATAATCTGTCTTTTATGTATTTTTATGGTTTCATTTTATTTGCATGCCATTGCAATGGCCTAAGGCTGTAATGCAATGAACTATTTGATGATTTGAAGCCTCTGTGTTGGCAATAGGTGGCTCTTGGACGAGTTGATAATGAAACCGTGGTTTTCCAAGCAGTGAATGGTGCTTTCCACCCCCCGCCTCGCCCTCCAATGGGAGGGCCCCCGGATGAGAAGATCGTCTAGATAGGGCTACAAGTGTACCCCCTGAGTGCGAAGGTGCCCCACCACTGCTGCCAGTAGTTTTGTGAAAACTCTTGGAGCGGAGGAAAGGCCAAATGCCAGAGCCTTGTATTGAAACTGCTGTTCGACGTGGTCAAATCTCAGGAAGCGGCAATGTTGGGGCAGAATCAGAACATGCAGATATGCTTCTGTGAGGTCTATTGAGGCGAGGAAGTCCCCGGGTTGAATTGCCTCTGCTATGGACCAGAGTGTCGCCATTTTGAATTTCTTGGGCCAGATAAACCGGCTCAGGAATTTTAGGTCTAAAATGGCCCTGAAATCGCCATTGCGTTTGGGCACCGTAAAGAAGACAGAGAAGACCCTTGACCCACGCTGATTCATTGGCACCTGTTCTATAGCACCTATGTCGATGAGGTGAGCTATGGCATCTAGGGTTCTCTGTCTTTTTGGGGTCTCGCGTCATGGGGGCTGTCGACCACCTGTCCGTGGGAATACAGAAGTCCAGGGAGTATCCCTTTTTTACTGTGTCCAACACCCACAGGTCAGTAGTGGATGCTGCCCATGTCTTCCAGAAGAACTGTAGCCTGCCTCTGATTGGTAACCCCTTGGCGTCAGGATTGAGCCGGGTTGGGGTTAGGTTGGCGGTGCCTACCGAATCTACTTCCTGTGGAAGAGTTCCTGTGTTGCTGTTGGGCAGTGCCCCAGGAAGCACGCCATGAGCCCCTGTTCTGTCTGGTGTTCCCACCGCTTCCACCACATGTGACATCCTTCCCTGGTTCTCCCTGTCAGGTTCCCACCTCCTTGTGGCTACTGCCTTTTACTAGGCACCACCAGGGACACCACGAGTCAGGACCATCCTTTATATGGTTTCTCACTCCGCTCTAGCACAGATCTCACTAGATCCCACTGCTAGGCGATAGATAGAATACTTTATTGCTTCAAGCCGTAGGCCATTGCAAAATATACTATACAAATATAAAACCTCATTTTAAAACAACATTTTGAGGAAACAAAACATATCACAGTTATTCAGGGTTTATCATTAAAAGATTTGACAAAATGAGCTCTTATGTGCTTTGCTGCCAGCGCAAAATTTGTGACCGCTAGGGTAACCTCTTTATGATTGTCAGCCAATAAATCTACTATTAAGATATCAGGGCTAAGAGCCTCCCTGGGCTTTATAAACGGGTCTAAGAATTTGCGTCTCGGCACTTTATAGAGTGAGCAATTCAGTAAATAATGAGTAAGATCCTCTATCGCCCCATTTCCACATATACAGAAACATTGGGATTTTGGGACGCCCTTATATCTGCCTTCTAAAACTGCTGTAGTCATTGTCTGAAACCTCAATTCAGTAAAAGCTCTACGTTTCGTAGAAAAAAGTAAAATAGCAAAATAGGGGGCAATAACATGATTAGTTTTGAAAAGAGGGAACCATTGCGAATACAGGGACATCGCTATGTGGAACCTATCATGGGCCTCATCCTGGTTAAGGACCCAGTTTCGTAGCTCCCTAGGGGAGAAGATTTTTAAGTTGTAAGGTTATAGTGCTCAATTAAGGTCATAGTTAATTGAGCCCAACCTCCTTTTGTAGTTGTTCCTTCCAGCAACCTTTGAGGACAGATAAGTTATCAAACAGTAAAATTTTCCTCGCAAACCTTAAAACTGCCAAATCAATTTTGGCAGACAAGTGGATACCCAATTCGAACCTTACGTGGGCAGAAGGGGTACCCCACGGTAGGCCCAAGAGGAATTTCAGGAAGGAGTTTTGAAGGGGCTCCAAAGAAGATTTAAGAGAGGGACCCCATAATTCAGACCCATAAAGTACTTTAGATAAGACTTTGGCTACATAGATTTTCAACATTGGTGCAATCATTTGTCCTCCACGAGTATAAAAGAATTTTTTTAATTGGCCAAGTATTCTAGAGTTAGCAAGTTTAGTGACCTCTAATTGGGATTTCCATGAAAGTGTAGAGGAAAAGTTTATACCAAGATATTTATATTACTGGACTTGTTCTAAGGGTATTCCGTTCATCGTCCAAAGACTTTTGGCCTTCCTATGATTTCCACAGACCAAAATGTTTGATTTTGAATGGTTAATCTGCAGGTGATTTGCTTTGCAATATCCTTCTAAACTTGTAAGCATTCTTTTTAAGCCAATTTTGTTTAAAGAAAAAAGTACCAAATCGTCAGCGTATAATAAAACTGAAATTTTGTCTACTCCAACAGAGGGGGGGGGACTTAAGAGAGGACAGGGTTGGAATTATATCATTAATAAAAAAATTAAAAAGGAAGGGAGCCAATATGCAGCCCTGTTTCACACCTTTTAAGGATGGAATAGTACTGGAAAGGGCCCCATTTCTGCCTAAACGAACTCTTAATAGGTTTGACTGATGGAGAGATTTAATGAGCCACCCCAATCTTTTATCCACATTAGATTGGGCTAGTTTGTGCCATAAGAGCTCTCTATCCACCGAGTCAAACGCCACCGCAAAATCTATAAATGCTACATAGAGCGACGAACTTGGACTTTTAATAGCCTTATTTATAAAATGGTTTAGGATAAATGCTTGGTCTAGTGTGCTCCTTCCCTTTCTAAATCCCGCCTGTTCTTGATATATAATCGAATTCTTTATATCCTACTCTTCCAGTTTATTTAGTAAAAAACGGCCATAAAGTTTAGCAGAAATATCGAGGAGACTAATAGGCCTATAATTACTAGGCTCAGCTGGGTCACCTTTCTTATGGATAGGGATAATTATACTGGTACGCCAGCCTTGTGGATAGTCTCCCGTGCTATTGATGTGGGTGAAGAGAGGAGCTAATAGCAGAGTCCACCATGAAATTTCCTCAAGGAAAATCTCTGGGGGTAACATGTCTTCTCCTGGAGCTTTATTTGTGCGGAGCGTCAATATCAAGTCGCCAATCTCAGAGCAGCTAACTGGTGGCCAATAGGGCACGTCAGGGCACCTTGTTGAGGGGGAAGGAGGGGCTGCTGACACTGCACCGAAAATGTTAGTGAAATGTGCGACCCAGGTTTCAGGTAGAATCGGAGGGATAGCAACTGGATCGGACTGAGCAAGACCCCCCTGGACAAGTTTCCAAAAGACATTGTCCTTTCTCAGTTGGACTGCCTGGTCCAGCTCTCTCCAGTTATTTGCATAAAAATTGTTTTTTTTCCTTTAGGAGTTTTTTATATGCTCTGTTCAGTTGCAATAAATGGTGAGTAGCTTCATTTGAATAATTGCGACACATAAATTTAATATGTGATAACTCTCTCCTCAAGGCTCTGCATTCCCGGTCAAACCAGGAATTGGGACCTCTATTTGATCTTACAGGAGTAACAGAGGATACCTGACTTTTGAGAGCTGAGGACACTTTCTCAAATATTCCCAGGATGTCTTCAGGGTCAGTAATAGCCTGATTACGTAACTCTGCTAAAAGAGGTGATTCTAAGTACTGTTTTACTGAGGCTGCAGTGTCAATTGACCACTTAATGCGCCTTAAGCCTGTATAGTTGTCTAAAATAGGTTTAAAAACACAGGGAAAGATGTTTAGGCTAGGCGCTCTTATATGTAGACATAGGGGAAGATGGTCACTATCTGCTCTATTTATTATCACCATGTCTTTGACCAATGGGAGTAAGGAAGGGGAACCTACGAAGTAGTCAACCACACTGGCTCTCCCAGTTGATATAAAGGTATAAAAACCTTGGGAGGAGTCAAGAAAAGTTCCATTAAAACAAATTAGCTGATGACTGATCATTAGTCTAAACAAGGATTTCCCATTTGAATTTATGGATTTATCTCTTGAATCTCTGGGTATTAGAGGAAGATCATCTAAAGAAACTCCCACTAGATCTCCCACTAAAGGGTAGTTCTGACCCAATCTTGCATTTAGATCCCCAGCAATTAAAAGCAAGTGAGATGGGTAGGCAAGCCCGAGGATTTCTAGGTAATTGCCCAATGATATCCAATTAGAGAGACAAATTTGTGAATGGAATGGAGGGAAATAGACATTTAAATATATAATAGATACACCGTTAGGAAACGTGATTATTAACGCCAGGCAAAAGTCAGGAGAGGGATCAGCAGGAGTTGTTACCAAAACATCAAGCGTAGTGTCTATTAATGTGGCAACTCCCCTGCTAGCTCGTCCCATTACAGCACTCTTAGTGGCCGGCTTAACCCAGGTTCTAAAGCCTTGGAGGATAAATGGATTTTGGTCGCAAATCCAGGTCTCTTGTAAACAAATAATATCATAGGATTGAATAAAATTTGTAAAATCAGGTCCCTGGCTTTGTTGTTCCAGCCGGCAATGTTCCATGAGAGGCATGTTAAGTCCGGATGTCTGACAGAAGAATGATTCGGGGAATGAAGAGAAAGGGACTTTCCCCCTTTACTGATAGGGGGTGGGACAGGCAGAAGGGGGACCTGACGAGGAAGAATAAGGTTTGGATGATTATCTCATTTATCTAGCACGGGCGCAGCTGTAATTAAGGCTTTTCCAGTGAATTGAGCAGGGGATGCATCTACAAAGGAGTCTTTGTTGATGACAGCTTCATGCAATTGTAGTCCTCTTTTTGTTGCAGAACTTCCGATATTAATATTCCACTGGAATTTCTCACTAGGATTAGATGGAGAACCAAGTTCTTTTGGATAAAGAAATCGCGCTTTGTCCCATGAATCTGCCACCATAATTGGATTTAGAGATATAGATGAATTAAGGACTGAAGGAGGATTCCTTAGGCCTGGGAACGAGGTGTTTGGCAAAAAATTTCCAAATAATCCGTGTTCTGAAGACTCCTTGAGATAATCAGCCTCTGTTGCAGTATCCTTAAGGTGTTTAATCAGTCTATTGAACTATTGATGATGAGATAAGAGCAGACTTCACAGCAAGTGGATCAGGGGAATCCATGTTAATAAAATACCTTTGTAAAGTAAAATTGTATTTCCTTAAGAGATAGTCTTTTGCTTGATAAATTTGTGTAGTATAATGCTGTGAATTAAAGGTCAATATAAGTCAAAATTTGTAGGGATTGATGGAAATATTCTTCATTGACAATAAAGTTAGTTCTGGTACCATATTGCAATGCTCTGCCAAAATGTTTGTCTAAATAAGGAATACTTGGAAAATGAAATTTAGATCCTTGGGGTGGACGATTGTAAGTAATAACTAATTTAGTAGATTGAAAAACCAGGTTCCAGGGGGAAGAATGAAGTTTGGAGCTGACCAAAAGCATGTCGGTTCTGGTATCTGTTTGTGTTGACGATGACGTCAGAGATATTGAAACAGTGTCATCATCTTTGTAAGAAGCAATATTAGAGCTTTCGGTTTTTGTGTCAAGATTTATAATTGCTTGCTTAGGAGTATGCTTAGATCTCTTGCCTTTCCCCTTATGCTTTGCACGTTTAGATCTTGTTTGGGAGTCCAACACCTTAAATAACGGTGTAAAATTAAAATTCTTAGATTTTTTTGGTTGAAAGTTCTTAATATTTTTGGATTTTTTGGTCTTTTTAATTTGTTTGATATCAGGGAGGAGTAAAGAAGTTCTCTTTGTGGCGTTGTCTTTTCTTTCGGGAACAACATTAGACAGCATATCAGGTGTTTGTGCCTCATCGTTCTTCATTAACTTGGGACCCATGGCACTCACCAACGTAGTGAGTAGTTTATTCGTTTCTGCTATATAAATTTTTACCAGGTTTACTTCTTCAAGCAAAGCTTGATATCTTTGTAATTGGAGAACTTCCAGGGCAGTATTAGATTCTATTAGGTTTTCAACACCAGGTGGTGCTAGTTGATCCTCTAATGTTTGATATGAGTCAATTGTTAGCATGTCTTGGTATGATTCTTCATTTGTTTCATTTATATTCGGGTTAAATCCTGCATCAATTAATTCCTCAGCAAGAGGTTTAGCTATTTGGTTAGATAAATTCCCAGTTGCATAAAGCCCCCTATCGAGAGACCATTCATGTGTAGCTCTCCGTGACTGTTGTAGCTGTTGTGAATAAATAGGCTGATCTAGAGGTTTGCAATTCGACGAGAAGAAATCAGTAACTTTTGTCTGTATTCCTTCCATGAGAAAGTCGGTTTATTGCAGACCTTCAGCCCGGTTAAAAGTCTGTGTAGCACCAGCTGTTATCTCGACCGTCGTTTAGCATGTAATTTAAGCTTCCCATAAACAATTTGTAAGCGGGCTTTTTCCACAGCAAAACCGAGTAACAACAAGTCAGCTAGTTTCAACAGACTCCCAGCTCTTTCGGTTGAGTGTTAGTGCATGATTTATGGCCTTGCTCACTATCTTTAGAGGTTGATAAAAATAATTAAAAGAGTTTAAAAAGTCTGTCGCGGAGCTAAAAGAAAACACAGCTTACCAGATGTTGAGTTACCGGAAGTCCACTGCTAGGCAGCACCACCAGTCACTTCCTGTAACCAATACTCCCAGAGACTTTGCCTAAGTCTCTCTATAGCTTGTTACTTTGTGACTGCGTGCTTATGCTGTTCCCAACCCCCTTGTATATTTATATATAAAGCATACAACTCTGGGTTGCTCTGGATACTTGACTTGTTACAATATCTCCCTTCACCGCTGCCGCCATTAGATACCGCTTCTGTTCAGCCTTGGTAATTACCTTGCCCTCCCTTCTGGTCTGTATATTCCCCCAGCCAAGGATCAGGCCTTTGGTAAACCAAATAAGTATTTATTTACTAACAACAGGAAATAACAAGATTACTTTAGGAATGTTTCACAAGCGTATGGTTTCATATATGGTCACTCTTTATGTTTCTGTTCATATATATACTCTTTAAATATCAGCCAAATACAATCCAAACTTCCCTTAGAACTCTGCCAACCAACCCTCACCAAACGGCCTAACTCCAGCCAACTCAACAACTTCTCCCCCCTATCACTCACAAACCTCCATTTATACCTTCAGCCAGCCAGCCACTCATCATCCAGCATACTTCAGCTTCTCACCCATGTACTCCCCTTCTCTCTCAGTCAATTACCATACATCACCTAATAGATCCGCACATACCATATTTACAGATGCTTAACCTACAGGAACATCACACACACCCCTTAAATAACAGCAGAGTATTTCTCCTGCACCCAGGACTAATACGTCAAGTGTCCATCACTTTGGGGTAAAGTGTCCTTTATATGTTACATCTTGCTCACTTGATTGTAGTATCCGCTATCTGCCTCAAAAGTCCGTCTGCCAACACATTGTCCTTTCCCTTGATGTAAACAAAGTCTATCTGGTACTCCTGCAGTGCCCAGGACCACCTTTGCAGCATGGTGTTGCTATTTTTCATAGGTTCCAGCCACAGCAACGCGCAATGATCCGTGATGACCGTGCACGTCCTTCCCCAGACATAGGGTCTCAGCTTTCCCAGGCCCCACATGAGTGCCAGGCACTCCTTCTGGACCAAAGAGCAGTTTCTTTCCCTTGACGACAGTTTGCGACTTAAGTAGGCAATGGGGTGATTGATGCCCTCTCGCTCTTGCATCAGCACAACTCCAAGAGCCAAATCAGATGCATCTGTTGCCACTATAAATGGTTGTTCAAAGTCTGGAGCTATCAATATCGGACCCTGACACAGCGCTTGCTTCAGTTGGTCAAAAGCCTTTTGGCACCATTCATCCCATCTCACACACTTGGCACACTTTTTCTGCTTTAACTCATGCAGTGGGGTTGCTATCTCACCAAACCCCTTTATAAACTTTCTGTAAAAACCAGCCATACCTAAGAATGCTCTCACTTGTTTCTTTCTTACCGGAACAGGCCAGGATTGATAGCCTCCACTTTGTTCCACAAGGGGGTTATCCTTCCACTCCCCACCTTATGTCCTAGATAAGACACTTGACATAATCCAAACTGGCATTTTTTTACCTTGATTGTTAACCCAGCCTTTTTAAGTACTTCCAATACCGCTGCTAAATGTCGAACATGGTCAGACACCAACTTGCTGAATATGGCTATATCATCCACATAAGCCACTGTGAATTCTGACATGCCCCTCAAAATTGTGTTTATCAGTCTTTGGAAGGAACTTGGCGAATACCTAAGCCCCATAGGTAAAGTAGTGAATTCATATAACCCATCAGGGGTATTAAAAGCAGTTTTGGCTCTGGATTGTTCCTCTAGCTCCATCTGCCAAATCTGTGGTGGAAATGATTGCTGCTGGCCCCAACAGCTCTAGCATGGTCTCCACCCTAGGCATGGGGTATGCATCTGAGACTGTGACCCTATTTATGGCACAAAAATCAATGCAGAACCTAATCGTCCCATCTTTTTTCGGAACCAACACTATACTGGATGCCCAGGGACTGATTCTCGTATCACCCCCAGCTCTAGCGTCTCTCTTACTTCCTTTCATATCTCATCCAACACTTTCCCATTCACTCTGTAAGGGGCAGATCTAATAGGGGGATGATTTCCAGTGTCAATACTATGCCTTGCCACACTGGTTCTTCCAGGTCTGTTACTGAAAAGTTCCCTGTATTTATACAACACACTCATTATTTCTTCTTGGACTTTTCCATCGACTTCCCCCGACCATTCCAACTGATCCAACCCATCTTCTGTCTTACTTTCCTGAACCAAATTCGCGTGCCCTAGAGTGCAGGCTGAATACTGTAAACTGTCCATGGAGGAATCAGCCAAGAATTCTGCAGTCCTGGCCAGCTTATTAAGTCCCTCCCGGACATGCCTGGCGTTAGAAGGGACCTCTTCCATGAGCGCTCTGACCCATTTAACTGCAGCACGAGCCAGAAAGGAGTTAGCTGCTGACGCCCTCATGGCCAGAGCTGCTGTCTCATGAGCATGGCGGAGCGCTGCATCATTGCGTCTATGGCTGGGGTCAGACAGTGAATCCCCTTCCCTGGGGATAGCCATTTTGGAACCTAGAGCAGCTATAGGCTCGTCTATGGCCGGCACTTTCAGGCTGTCCATAATTGCAGGAGGAAGACTAGAGTTTTTTTAGACAAAATGTGAGCCGCCTTCGCTTTGGCCTACTGTTCCCATTCCTCCTTGACAATGTCCTGGAATAGCTTAGGGAAGGGAATGCCAGTAAATGTCTGTCCTGACCTAGGGAAAACATCAGAAGAGACTTGCTGCCCTTCATCCCCCACCTCTTCATTGGGAGGGACTTCTTTAGGCAACTCCAATTGCAGGCACACCATGGCCTTGGTAACCAGCACTGAGTATGTATCTGGTGAGCAACGTCTCTTGTGCACTGAGGAAGGAGGAGGAGCTTCATCACCGGATAACTTCCCCTCCTCCCTTTCCAACTCCTCTGAACCGGAAGCTAGAGGTCCCTCGGCTTCTAGAGAATCAGGGCTAAGGCCCCTCCCTCTGTGGGAACTCCTAGATTGAACATAGTGCCGTTTACCGGAACCCCTAGATCTGTGGTTGCCCTTGCGTTTGGTCCTGCTGTTCATAGCCGCTGGGCTAGACCTAGAACTAGAAGAGGACGACCATGAGTCTGAGCTCGAGGAAGGAGGAGACTGCCAAAGTCGGGGGAAAAGAGTGGGAAAATTAAGCAGGGAGACTTTCGTACAATGCGCGTCTAGCATTAAGGTGAGTCTTTGGTGGTGGAGATACTCCCCCTGGGTGGATTGTGGTCCCGTGCCGTGGGGGAGGGGTTGGGGAATCTGGATACCCAATTACCTCCCTCTATTACCACCCCTAGATCTGGGGGCGGAACAGGCTGTCGGGGTGCATGTTTGCAGCCCGGAAGCAGCAGGGGGCTCTCCAAGTTGGGCAAGGCCTGTACTATCCCCCACTCCCCTTGGAAAGGGATCAAAGTACTCACCAGCACCGTGAGGCGACAGAAGGACCTGGAAGCTCTCCCGGCTACTTCCCACCTCTGCGCGCGAATGTCTGCTGCCCTGAGACCAAGGAGGGGCCTGGGAAGGCAAAGGGCTGCCATGTGTGATCTGCCACCGCCCGAGGCAAAGGAGGGGCCTGGGACGGTTTCCAGCTACCTCCGGCCTCTGAGGGAAGGTGAAAGGCTCGCATGTGTGATCCGCTGCTGCCCTGAAGCAAAGGAGGGGCCTGGTACGGCTCCCGGCTACCTCCAGCCTCCGGGTGTGTCGTCCAACGCTTTGTCACCCCCGCGGCCCTGAAGGACAGGGGAGCATACAGTATGACTCTGTTAACTTGCTAGAGGCAGAGTCAAGACTGGCAGTTAGAGGGTGGTTCCCTCCCCCTTATGGATAACCTCCAACTGACACTTTGTTTCAGTTTGGCCCTGCCTGCAGGAGGAGTTAACCCATTCCTGTATGCTCCACAACCCACTGACCAAGAACTGCCATTTCTATTCCTGCTTTAAACCTATTCTGCAGAGAACGTTGATAATACAGATGTGTTGCTATCACAACTAGTTCTGCCAATAGTCATTTGGCTTCTCTTGGCTCTTTGCTGTAGACCAGTGTTTCCCAAACTTTCAACATGCGTGTACCCCTTTTGAGACATTGGTTTTACCGGCGTACTCAACTTTCACAAAAATAATTGGGAGAGGGGTAAGGTATTATATATATTACTATATTCTTACTTACTCAAACTGAAGACCTCAAAACCACCATTTTGACGTTGTAATGAAGCCTAAGCACTGCCTGGGTCAACAAATCACAAGCCTGGCTCCCCTTATTGGCTACAATCCTGAAAGGGTGGGATTAGAGGCCAGAGCTTGGGAAAGTTATTTTTTTGAACTATAACTCTCATCAGCCCAATCCAGTGGCCATGCTGGCTGGGGCTGATGGGAGCTGTAGTTTAAAATAACTTTCCCAAGCTGTGGCTAAAAGCTGCTATACAGATCGGTTAAAAAACAGATTAAACAGTCGTGGGGGGCCTGACGTTTTGGTTTTGGGAACCAGACGACCTAGAAACTTAGTGTTTTTTTTAAATTGAAGCTGAGAGTCCGGAGATTAAGGTATGTTAGCTGGAGACCCAGAGGGGACCCTCCAAAACCAGAAACTCTAGCCAAAAATCATGCAGCATGCAGCAGGTTTACAGAGGCAGCGCTTGCCTGGGCTGGAGATTTGAATCTCCCGCTCTTTGGCTGCAGAGCGGTTTTCCCCCCATCCTGCCTGGGAAGCCACTCAGGCACGCAGCCCAAGAGCAGGCAAGGGATTCACCTGCTGCCTAAAATTCACAGCTGATGAGCGGGCAGGCCAGGTAGGATGGGGGGGAAAACCGCTCTGTAGCCAAAGAACGGGAGATTCCCCAAGAGGGAAGTGGCTGGCGAGATGGCCACTGCAGGGCTGAAGATAGAGAAAAAACCCCACTTCCCGGTGTGAACATTTTTGTAGTTGAGCAGACGCATAAATATCTTTGTGGCGCCATCTGTCTGTAGAAGCATTTTTTGGTGGCCAAAGTCATTGCAAGGGAGTCCGAGTCTTATGAGAAACTGGAGGGGTGCACAAAAAGACAAGGAATGCATTGAGAGTGAAAGACTACACGTTGAATATCATCGGGATAAACCGCTCTTATTATATTGATCTTCCCTCACATGATTGGAGAAATCACAAGAACTGTATTTTCTCTTAAAAGAACACACGCACACGTTTTTTGCTGCTAAAACCCAATGATAAAGTACAAAAAACACATTTGGCCACGTACCCCTTGAAATCCTTTGGCGTACCACCAGGGGTACGCGTACTACACTTTGGAAAACACTGCTGTAGGCAATGAGCCTAACGTGAGTAAACCCCACCTGTGGGTGTTTTGTTACACAGCTGCAGATGCTAGCCTTGTCTATTTACAGCCATATGCTTGCTGACATAAATCCAGGTACTGAGTGTCAGCGTAACACTTTTACCAAAGCAACTTTTAAGGCTGGAGTTGCTTCTTGTGCATGAGTAGTGCCACCAAAAAGAGGTCTGAAGGGCAAAGAGAGCTCTGCTTCAGTAGACCCTAAAAGCCAGGCTCCTGGCTGGGCTTTGCTAGGTTGAAAGAGTAGCTATTAGGACCATGTGTGGAGTATGTACTCAGTTCTGTAGGAAGGGCTTCTGATAGCAGACATCTTGGAACAGAGGCCACAAGGGGAGCATAATCAATGTACTAGCAATCCTAAACTGTAAGACTTCCAAGTATTTCCTTTCATTTGCTGCTTTTGTAAAATAAATTATAGTGATTCAACGTACAGCTTATTCCCCAGGTTTTGTTGTTTTGTGTTAAGGCTTCACTATAAAAGCACTGATGTACAACTTGTTTTCATTCCATAATTGAAGTAACTGAATGGCAGCTATACACCAGTGGTGCTCCATGGATTTTTTGTAGCACCCTATTTTACTTCATTCTCTTTGCAAAAACTCTATCCTAATCAGATCAACTCATGCCATTATTTATCACACATATTGGAGCGGTGACAATCTCCATTCATAAAAGTCTCTACTTAATATGTGTGGCCTTTCTAACCTCACCCCCCCCAAAGAATATAGGTTTACTTGAAATCTGCTGGAATCTACAATTCCAACCTGAATCAAGAGTGGTACAGATCACAAAACTGGGGCGATCCTGTCTTAGAGATGGGCTTACTTTTGTGTAATCTTTTCTTTTCCCCACCCCTTTCATGACAAAGATAGAAGGAACATGAGCCCCAAACATTTCTGTCCTAGCAGTTAGAGGCCAAAGACTCAAGTTAATTGTGTCTTAAGAGTACCTCTAAAAAAGATATTTGCAACGCATTGGTTCCAGTACATTTGCTGAGCACCTGAAGGTTTCCTTCTCTCTCTCTCTCCCCCCCCCCCGGTCATAAATTCAATTTTGTTCATCCTGCTTTAAGTGTGCAGCCACAGAATGAGCCTATCCATTTGGCCATATGCCAATCCAGTTTTAACTGCAATAATGTGACTGCACAAGCGCCAGGGCCTCTTACTAATGGATGTCTGTGAGTCTTCTTCACAACTCTCCTCGCACTAGGAAATCATTCCAAGAAACAGAATACTGAAACAAGTGCATCCTCCCTGTATCTGAAATCCTATGGAAATTAGGTAAAGCTTTTCTAAAAGGTTAACTTATGCTTTGTACGCAGTTGTTCCTTAATATAGTGACAGCTAAAGTGAACTTTTAGCTCTTCTAAATGGTATTTGTTTTGCAAAAATTGTCAAATTGCTACAGCTGTCTGTCCCACCAGAATTCTCAGAGTTGCTTGTCCCAGAAACTAACATAGGATCAGAGGCCTCAGACAGCACGGTGTACTTGAGTAAAGCATATACACAGCATCTGTCGTCTTGGTGCTTGGCAGTTGCCAAGGCCTGTGGCTGTGAGAGTCACCTGTGCTGTTAAACTACACTTTGTTTTCTTGCTTCATAAATCACAGCAGGTATAGAGTAAATGTCTTTTGCAAGACCTAAAGAGTAAAAGCAATTTCTCAAAGAGCGTCTATTGCCAAATTGTTCTGTTTGTACAATTCCTATGAAATAATTATTTCTGGACAGTGTATGATGTTTCAGTGTATATGGTTATTAAAATCTTTAAAAGATTCTGTATTATGGCTGGTGTTTGCACTAAATGTTCCTTTGGATTTACCATGGCCCTTTTTTGTAATTATTTAGTTTTACATTTCATGGTTTTTAGTATGTGACTAATCTAGGAACATCAGAAGATACCTTATAACCAAGTCAGATTGTTGACCCATTGAGCTCAGTGTTTACAATACTAGAATAACTCTCCAGGGCTTCAGACAGGTGACTTTCCCTGCCCTACTCAGGTACCAGAGACTGGGCCTGCAGCTTCTTCAAATAATTCCTATTCTGTACCACAGACCTATGGCCCTTTCAGATTTAACTCTATTGCTATTTATAGTGGGAGAAACAACTCCATAGTAAATTGGAAACCATTATCCTTTTTAGTGACATCATATAGAAGCATCATACATCCTTGGCTTCAAGGGCTAGGCTTATGGACAGTATAGTGCCCATAATGCCTGAAAGCTACTGCCTGAAGCCCAATTTGGATGTAGCCCTAGTGATATAGTACCCAAAGCAAGTAGTAGCTCTCTCATACAAAAACATGTTCAAAATGTTTATCAGAAAATCACAGTTGGAATACATTCTGAGTAAAAGCTCTTTGAGTGGTATTGTATCCAAGAACAGTTTTACAGCCTTGATGCTTCTTGCTGAGCTTTGCTTCTGAATAGTCGGCAGTAGCAGCCAGGGCTGCCTCTGCCAAACTGATAAACGGGCTAAGCCCCTCCTTGGTGACATGGGCACTCATGCCCTGGTAACTCCTTTTCTCAGGTGCACTGATATGGACCTTTCTTTTTTCCCCCAGCAAGGATAACATTGTTGATTTGTTTCAATTGCTACTGAGACTTGTCTTAAATTTGTTTTCTGCTATTAATATTTATGTGTTGATACATAGGGTGGAAAGGTGATAAACATGATCTTACCTCAAAGTTCATTGAGTCAGTTGTGGGTCAGTATTAGCGATCAGAAATTCACAATATAAAGGAATCAAGTAACACGTAACACATGTTAAATATAGAGAAGCGGTTTTGATCCCTTTATTAAATATTTCTATTTACATTAAAAACACTTCCTTTATATATAAAGTACTTCTCTTCTGCCAAATGGGCTGTAGTAATACATTTGACCATTCAGTGATAGGAAGAGGCAGATACCTTCTGGTCATTAATTTGGTTGATCCCTCTGAGATCCCAAAGCAGCAGCAGAAAGCACAGGACTGGTGCTAAAGCATTTGCACTCCACATTTGACAACCCTGAACCAGTTAGCTGCTTTGAGGGGTACAGCAGTAGGTGCTTCAGGCTGGCCTTTCGCAGTTACCAGCTAGCTGCTGCTAGTACAGATATGTTATGAGGGTAAGTAAAAGCCACTAGAAAAGCACAAGGAGAGGAATGCTGCAGTCTCAATATTTAAGGCACCTCACTGCAATTTTTTTCTGTTGGGGACTTGAAAGATAACCAGCTGCTCTTCCTGCTGCAAAGAGATAGCTGCTTCTAGGGAATAGTGTGAGAGTATCTTTAATCTTTCTTTTAATTTAGAATACTGGGAAAAAATCAACCAGTTCCCAAGCATTTTGTTGGCTCAAGGAGGGAGCAAGGACCACCTCATGCTGGAGCAAGATTTATGCGATCTTGACTTTACACACCTTGCCCCTCTCTGGCTAGCAGTGCGAGTTCTGCAGCTCTATGAGCTGTCCTAGTCATCTCTTCAGGTTTCCTTGTCTTGTTCTATGGACTGACTCTGCTCCTGCCCTTCTGCAGGAGATGTGGTTTTCTCAAGATCAGAGTTGGGCTTGGGCTCCAGTGGCAGGGAGGGAAGCTTTGCCAGCTGAGTTGAACCTCCAGCACCTGGAGAAAAAAAGTGAGCACACATCCAACAATGTCCTGCTGTTTTTCCAAACAGGAGAGAGCAACTAGTGGGTAGTGAAATACATATATTTACCCTTTGGAGTTTCTATATTGTTTTCTTTTAACTATGCTGAAAGATACTATGCCGTAATAATTGAATGTTGCTTAACAAGTTAGTCCCATTCTATGAGAAGTCTTTACATCTGGGCCTCGTTATGACTCAGCTGGGCCAAATCACATGGTAAGTAACACGTAAATAGTGTGGCTGCTTGCCTGAACTAACATGACACAAGCATTTCCCTTTGGCCTTCAACAAAGAGAGTTTTTTCCTCCCATTATTTTTACTTCTAGAACCAATGAGTGCATAAATTATTCCACAAGTTCCCCTGCGGGGAGAAATGGGTCAGCCTGGATGGTGAGTGCACATGCACCCAGAGAGGCCTTCCCTTTTGCCCACATGGTGCCACCCCCTGCTGAAATTAAGCTTGACAGAAGCAGCATCACACTGTAGTCAGCAGAACATGTTGCAGTATCTTTGTGTGGTGCTCATGGCAGTTTCTCTGGTTTGCAAATGTGCCCACTGGGCACCCCAAAAGTTGGCAGTCTCTGTGCTACTGGGTAGAAATCTCCAATAATGGTGCTCAGATTCATATGCAACAGATAATGGCTTTTGCAAAATTATTCTGAGGCCACTACCTTTTAAGAGCCACAGCAATTGAGATATAGTGCAAGTTGGTGAGGATTTCCTTGTAGCCTCCTTGCATCATCTGCTATCCTCCTATACTTGCTCTGTTCCTGCATCATCATGGGGGCAAAAGGCAAAATATACATAAAATGAACTTTCCTCACTGCTGAGCCCAGACTTCTGGGAACATTTTCCTTGCATAGACAGAATAGGGATGAGATACATACATCAATGCCAAGCTACCTGGATATCAAATGTACCTGGGATATTCTATCATTCCCATGAACAAAATGCTCAGGGAGATCTTGAAATGAAAAATGAAATCAAGGAAGCATCCAAACTAGGAAATGTGGTAATGGGCAACTTCAAGCACGCTGACATAGGCTGGCTACGTATGTGTTCTAGTCGTGACGAAAAAGTAAAATGTCTAGATATCCTACTGACTGTGCCACAACAGCTGGTCATGGAACTGACCAGGGGGGTGGCAACCCTGGACTTAATCTTAAGTGGTGCCCAGGACCTGGTGCAAGACCTAAGTGCTGTCGAACTGACTGGGAGCAGTGACCATGGTGCTATTAAATTAAACATATATGTAAATGGCCAACTGCCAAGAAAATCCAAAACAGTCACATTTGACTTCAAACAAGGAAACTTCCAAAAAATGAGGGGATTGGTAAAAAGAAAGTGGAAAGACAGAGTCAAGAGTCAAATCACTCCAAAATGCTTGGGAGTTGTTTAAAAACACAATATTAGAAACTCAATTGGAGCGCATACTGCAGATCAGGAAAAGTACCACCAGGGCCAAGAGGATGCCAGTGTAGCTAACGAGCAGAGGCAAGAAGGCTTCCTCAAAAAATGGAAGTCTTGTCTAAATGAGGAAAATAAAATGGAGCACAAAATTCTAGCAAAAGAAATGCAATAAGACAATAAGGCATGCTAAAAAGGAATTTGAGGAGCACATTGCTAAAAATATAAAAACCAACCAAAAAAATCTTTAAATTCATTCACAGCAGGAGACCATCTAAGGAGGCAGCTGGACCCTTGGACAAGGGAGTCAAAGGTGTGCTAAAGCAGGATAAGAAGCTAAATCAATTATTTGCATCTGTCTTCACTCTGGAGGATATAGGGCAGATCCCTGTGCCTGAACTAACTTTTGCAGGAAAGGAGTCTGAGGAAATGAAGCAGATGATATCACCTGAGATGAAGTCCTAAGCTTAATAGACAAAATAAGAACTAACAAATTGCTGGGTCCAGATGGCATCCACCGTAGAGTTCTCAAAGAACTCAAAACTGAGATACCTATCCTTCTAATAAAAATATGTAACTTGCCCCTCAAATCCACCTCCATACCTTAGGACTGGAAAGTGGCCAATGTAAAATCTTTACATGATCCTGGAAATTACAGGCCAGTTAGCTTAACATCTGTCCCAGGAAAACTGGTAGAAACTATTGCTAAATAAAATAACCAAGCATGTAGAAGAACAAGCCTTGCTGAAGCAGAGCCAGCAAGGGTTAGTCTTGTCTCACCAACCTATTGGAGAGTTCTTTGAGAGTGTCAACAAGCATATAGCTAGAGGTCATCCAGTGGACAAAGCATACTTGGACTTTCAAAAAGCTTTCGACTTTACCTTACCAAAGACTCCTGAGGAAGCTTAACAGTCATGGAACAATAGGAGAGGTCCTCTTGTGGATCAGGAACTGGTTAAGCAGCAGGAAGCAGTGTAGACAGTTGACAATGGACAGTTCTCCAAATGGAGGGATGTAGAAAGTGGAGCCCCGCAAAAATTGGTATTGGGATCTGTGCTTTTTAACTTGTTCATGAACCAACTAGAGTTAGGGATGAGCAGTGAGATGGTCAAGCTGATGATACTAAATTGTTCAGGGTTGTTGAAACAGAAAGAGATTGTGAAGATCTCCAACAGGACCTCTCCAAACTGAGTGAATAGGCAGTAAAATGATAAATGCAATTTAATGTGAGCAAGTGTAAAGTGATGCATGTCAGGGCAAAAAGAATCTTGATTTCACATATATGCTCATGGAGTCTGAATTGGCAGTCAGGAACAAGGCCTTGGGGTCGTAGTGGATAGCTCAGTGAAGATGTTGACCCAGTTTGTAGCAGATGTGAAAAAGGCAGATTCCATGCTAGGGACCATTAGGAAAGGTACTGAAAGCAAAACCGCTGATATAATGTTGTTATACAGATCTATGGTATTACTTTCTGCAAAAACAAGACCAGGAGCAGATTGCAGTACAGATCATGAACTGGTAATATCAAAAATCAGAGTAAAGCTAAAGAAGAAGAACAAAGCAATCATAATGCTAAAATGCAATTTAAATAACATCCCAGAAGAATATAAAGATCAAATAAGGAACAGTTTTGAGGCATTAAACTTAGTTGATAGAGAACCAGAAGAACTATGGATTGAAGTCAGAGACATTATCAGGAAAAAATGCAAAACAAAATACCTCCAGTTAAAAAAACAGAAAGACCTCAATGGATGACTGACAAAACTCTTAAAATGGAGAAAGAGAGAAGGAAAGCAAAAGCAAAAGGAGACAGAAACACGATTAGAACCCTAATAATACAGCGACTAGTACAAAGAGAACTCTTACAATAGTTGCTGCATAGAAATAGAAGAGGACAACAAAAAGGTAGAAGAAAAGATTAGAGAATTTAAAGGGAAATTTAAACCAAGAGTAGGGATGTTGAATAATCCACAGGGGGACACACTGACTGACTGAGATGAAACAAAAGGAACATGGAAGCAATACACTAAAGAACTATATAAAAGATGCAATGATGACAGATTCATTCACAGAGGAACCGTGAGGTGAAAGCTGCTCTTAAAATACTTGGAAGAAACAAATCACCACCAACAGAGTTGCTACAAGAGACTGAATCTGTCCAAATTTTGACAAAAAATTGTCAACAAATATGGAAAAGAAAAAAATGGCCCACAGACTGGAAGTGCTCAATATACATCCCAATTCCAAAGAAAGGGGATCCCAGGGCAGTAACTATCAAACTATTGCCTTAATATCCCATGCAAGCAAAGTAATGCTCAAGATTCTACAACAAAGGCTTTTACCATATATGGAACGAGAAATGCCAGATGTCCAAGCTGGATTTAGAAAGGGAAGAGGTACCAGAGATCATACTGCAAACATACGGTGGATAATGGAACGGACCAAGGAATTTCAGAAGAAAATCACCCTGTGCTTTATAGATTACAGCAAAGCCTTTGACTGTGTAGATCATGAAAAACTATGGAATGTTTTAAAAGAAATGGGGGTACCACAGCTTCTGATTGTTCTGATGCGCAGCCCTATACTCTGGACAAGAAGCTACTGTAAGAACAGAATATGGAGAAACTGACTGGTTCCCCACTGGTAAGGGTGTGAGACAGGGGTGTATTTTATCACCCTATTTGTTTAATCTATATGCAGAACATATACGGAAAGCAAGATTGGACCAAGATGAAGGAGGTATTACCCATCTCTATGTATGGATGTGAAAGTTGGACAGTGAAAAAAGCGGATAAGAGAAAAATTAACTCATTTGTATATATTACACAAAAGTCTTGTAAATCAAAAAGATTTCTTATCTCTCCCAGTCAGAAAGCTCTCATCCGTTGTAATCTTTAAAACGCAATTTTCCATGTCAGCTTTTTGCAATAAAAAAAAAAAGATAAGCTATTTATATTTTCTTCCCCCTTAGTTCCGTAAATAAAGAAGGAAAGTCTTACCTCATCTAGGTTATCTTAATTGCTGTTACTTTGACAAATCTCTTTAGCTATATAGATAAGAAAATGATAAATGTAGACAGGAGGTTTGCCTGCTAGTCCGTTAAAAAAAAACGGGTCACTTATCCAGCTGAGCTAGCATAAAATCCTCGCTCTGTCTGAACTGCTGGAAGACAGACAATTCTGACGAATTCCAGGCTCCAACAATCAAAACAAAACTATGTGGCAGATCTCACGCTTCTTCCTTATCCGGAAGAAATCATCCCCAGTCAGAAAAAACCCTTCTGACTGAATTTAAAAGTGGATAAGTTTCATCCAAGACGGGAGCCCGTCTCAGAGGCAGCACAGGCGGAGGGATCCTCCTGGGAAGTCTGATCTACTTTTTTTGTTGTTGTTGTTGACAATCTGCTCATTCTCTCTGCTACTAGTTATTTGAACGCTGTGAACTAAAAGCTGTTTTTGCACTTCTGGACATTTAAGAGATAAGGACTGTCTAGCGTGTGACGTTAGTTCGTTGGAAAGATTAACTCCTTTGTAACTGGATAAAGAAATAAACTGCTCTTTGCTTGGGACATTGAAAATTGAAGGAGTTTTGTTCTTTTGGTTTTAAGAATGGCAATTAAGAAGATCATGGATGTACAAGAAGGGACTTTATTTCTAGACATGCTTCAGAAAATAATGGATGGGATTAACTCAATAAAACAAGAACTGAGAAATAATAGACAAGCGTGGAGAACTGAATTTCATGAAATGAGACAGGAGCTGAAAGAAACTCAGGATTCTATGAGAAAGGAGAATAAAGATAGATCTGGAAAACAAAAAAAGGATGAAAGAGAAATTAAAGGCAAGGTTCAATCTATGGAGATTGGCTTAAATATGGACATGAAAAAAGATTTGGATTTCCTGGTTGTGACGGATCCTGGAGATAAATATTACAGTTTGGAATACAGCGCTGTCTCTGAAGGAATTGAAGAGACTGGAGATAAAGATATTATCGGTTCAAAAAAATTCCTGGACTGGAAGGATTTCATGGAACTTGAAATGGAGAAAGTTAATAGAATTAATCCCTGCTTTGTGTCAATGGAAAAACCTTCAAGAAATGTACTAGTGTATCATGTGGAAAAGAGGAGCAGAGATGCGGCTTTGAAACAATACTTCAGTGTTACGTTTGGATTTGATGGTAAGAAAATATCTGTGATGGAGGAAATTCTTATCAGACTTTTATTATATGACTATGACAGCAAGATTTTTGGGTGCGTAAAGATGGAAGATGGACCCAATATGGATAATGACAGAAGAGCGATTTGAAACTACTGGACTCAGTAGATTTGATGAGTTGGATTAATTGACATGTTTATTTAGAAAAAAAATTGATTGACATATCTCAAGGATTGGAAACTTCTCTTTGACTTTTTGTGGAAGATTAAAATGATATGATGTTAATGAGATTTGAAACCAACTAAGATAACTGCTGGAGGAAGGTGATTTTATAATCTATTAAGAGATAGGTCTGTTATATATTATAGATTTATAGTTGAATTATAGTGTTTTGAAATTACTGGATTTAGTAGATTTGATGAGCTGGATTAATTGGCATGTTTATTTAGAAAAAAAATTGATTGATATATATCTTATGGATTGGAAACTTCTCTTTGACTTTTTGTGGAATATTAAAATGATATGATGTTAATGAGATTTGAAACCAACTAAGATAACCACTTATGTATTTTTTTTGTATTGTATTAGTTATTGATTTGTGTTGTTTTCTTTTTGTATTATTTTGGTTTTGAAAATTAGAATAAAAATTAATTGGAAAAAAAAATTAACTCATTTGAAATGTGATGTTAAAGGAGAACTTTGTGGATACCATGGACCGCGAAAAAGACAATAATTGGGTGTTAGAACAAATTAAACAAGAACTATCACTAGAAGCTAAAATGATGAAACTGAGTTTATCATACTATGGACATGATTGACTAGAAAAGACAATAATGCTGGGAAAAACAGAAGGGAGTAGAAAAAGAGGAAGGGCAAACAGGAGATGGACTGATTCCATAAAGGAAGCCACAGACCTGAACGTACAAGATCTGAACAGGGTGGTTTATAACAGATGCTATTGGAGGTCGTTGATTCATAGGGTTGCCATAAGTCATAATTGACTTGAAGGCACATAATAACAATTGTATGACTGCATTTGGAATACTGTGTACAGTTCTGGTTGCTTCACCTCAAACAGGAAATTGTAGACTTGGAAAATGTTCAAAAAAGGGCAACCAAGATGATCAAGGGGATGGAGCAACTCCCCTACAAGGAAAGGTTACAGCATTTGAGACTTTTCAGTTTAGAGAAAAGGAGAGTAAGAGTTACATGATAGAAGCTTATGAAATCATGCGTGGCATGGCAAGAGTGGATAGAGAAAAGTTTTTCTCCCTCATAACACTAGAACTCCTGGGCATCCAAGGAAGCTGAATGCTGGAACATTTAAATACACCTCTCCATTTAACCTGGGCGGTTGCAACACTGGGTGTGGTTTATGCCTACTACCAACTTACTCCCTGTGAGATTACATGTGATGATTGGTGCTCGTAGATGCCAGCTATTTAACTACAAGTTGTCTGAATCCATCTGTAACATTCAAACAATGAAAGAAAGAAAAAGAGACTGATTCTGCCTATGCAAATAAGACACTGTGCTGACAGACATACCTGCAATCATGGTCTTGGCATACCCAGCTGCAGAAGACATGGCCTGTCCCAGAGCTTGGTTAGTGCCCAAAGGCTGTGCACTGGAGGATTTGCTAGATGCACTTGCTTGCTGCTTTGATTTGGAGTCTTTACCAGGTTTAGCCCAGACTGCGACCTCTCCCAGTTGTAAGGCAGCACCTAGTTTCTGGGCTACATCTACCATCTGCCCAAGTATGAGAAAAAGAGAGAGAGGGAGGAAGTCTGAATATCTGATCAAGCCCTACAATAGGTATCAGTGACATCAAAACTTATTTCAGTTCTGCTTGCATATAAGGAGAGGAGACAAAACCTGGGAAAATGCATGCATAAGGTAGATGCCTGCTCTTGTCATGTGTAGTGGGAAATGCTCCCCAAAGAACATCATCCTGCCTATCCAAAGAGCTATGCTTGCTGGATGAGACAAAGATCCTGAAGCAAAGGGTAACTTGAACTCACATACTAGCATTTAGGACAGGAATGGGGAACCTTTGGCCCTCCACATGTTGCTGAACTACAACTCCCAGCAGCAAGCATGGCCAATGGCCAGGGATGATTAGAGTTTTAATTCAGCAACAGTTGGAGAGCCAGAGGGTTCCCACACCTGAGTTAGGAACGTAGGAAGTTACCTTACACAAAATCCAATCATTGGTCCATCTAGCTCAGTACTGTCTAAGGCTAAGCTGAGTCTTGTGGAAATGCTGGGGATTAAACGTAGGCGGTTTTTTGCATGCAAAGCATGTGCTGTATGTACCAGTGAGCTTTGGCCCTTTCCCAGGTTTTTTATAGAGCAAATTGTGCTCAGCTGCTCTCTTCCCCTCAAATCCTGGCCCCTCTTGCCCCTCTTCTGTCTCTCCCTTCCCAGTTTCAGAGCAACACTGTCTAGGTCCACTGACTTGGCCAAGGAGGAATCCCAGCTATGTTACTATTAGTTCAATTGTTTCTGATTGTATATGGACTGCATTATCTCATTTTAAAAGGCACAATTTGTGTGTATGCATATTTTTCCCTACTACTGTTGTCTTGGTAACTCTATACTCTATTTAATGTTCCATTAATAGAACAACTTTTTTATTTAGCTCAACCTCACTTCTGGGTGCAGGGATGATCCCTCTTCTGTACTACCTAGCTGTTTGAGAGCTGCCACCAGTGGTTTAAACTAGCATACGTACCTCAGGGTCAAACTCCAGTGTGCTCTCTTTTAATGCATGGACTTTTCTTTTCATCTCGTGGTACTGGAGAACAGCCCCTTTCTTATCCCCCTGATTGTAGAGCAGGATTGCATAGTTCAGATTAATCAGAGGGTTGCACCTATAACCCAAGAGAGACAAAAATAGGTGGATAAGATTAAGTCAGAGACGGTACAATTAGTATTGGCATCAAAGGGAAGTAAACTGCACAGGTTAGTTGTCACCAAGTACTACAAACTAGGATAACGTGCAGTGGGATAACTTGGACAGGGAGCTTTTGTTTACTGAAATTATTTAATTTCTGACCCACCGTTTACCATAAGGTCCCAGGTAGGGAAAGAAGGATCAGTTCTCTCTGTTTCTCATCTTTCCAATCTTAAATTCAGTTCTCCACATTTCTGCAGCAATTTGTGATTTTTTTAACAAAAAAAATCCTCATGAAAATTCTTCAGCATTTTAGTGTGAATTTCTGCTAATTTTTGTACGTGGGTTTGACTAACACACATTTTTGCAAACAATTTCTCTTAATTTAGTGCATCTTGGGTGTTATTCTTAGTAATATATTCATTTTTATGCACATTTACCTAATAGATGCATTTTTGTAAACATTGGTCAGAGAACTGCATTACAAAATTCAGATAAATGCAAATTTTGAAAGATGGCTGTGTTTTCTCATATTGTTTCAGAAAGTGCGGATTTGACAGATTGGGCTTTAAATGCTAACTGAATGAAATTTCCCCTCCCCCCTCCCTAATCCCAGGGCAGGTTACAACAACAACATATATAATAATAATAATAATAATAATAATAATAATAATAATAATAATAATAATAATAATAATAATAAAAGCAGTGATAACAACATAACAAGAAAAGTGTAAAAGCAATTAAAAGTTGTTTCATATAGAAAACAGTTAAAAACATTTTCATCTAAGAGAACAGCTGGTGCATAAACAATCTAGAAGTCTGTATTGCAGTTCCCCACCCCCCCATCCAAAAGAGATTCCCAGCTGGGTTTAGAACTCATGTCACACACTTTGAGGCACATGTTGAAACATAGCCTGGAAATAGCTTGCTGATGCATGGCAAAGCATCTTGGCAGAGTTCTGGACCTTGCAAGCTGGCAGTCTTTTACCTACCCTATTCCAAAAGCTTCAGGCAGGTACAGGTTAAACACTACAGTCCCAAGTAAAACAATATTTAAAAAGCAGAAATGTCCTCTCCCAGCTGGTCTCCAGAAGTTAGCCCAAAGTGGGAAGGGGGTAATGCTTTTATAATGCTGCTACCAAGAACACCTTGCCAGGTGACCTTGATACCATGATGGGTAAAAGGACAGCATGTTCAAATTATCTTGGAGATTATAACAAGATGCAGTGAAGATGGCTTCTTACAAATGCGGACCACAACTGTGGTCTTTGGCTTTGTTAAGGACTTAGGAAGTGATGCTATTCTCTAAGGATTTGCTGCCAGTATAGATTTTATTTTATATATTTATTTATTACATTTATACCCCGCCTTTCTTTGTTCATGAAACCCAAGGCGGCTTACATATGGTTCTCAGGCGGTCTCCCATCCAGGCACTGACCAGACCTGACCCTGCTTAGCTTCAGCAGGGAGCTGGCCTTATGTGCCTTCAGTCCAGAGCCTGGGACCATTTTCTGACATTTTTGAGCCAATAAGGAATGTAGTTGCACTTTAAAGAAGCAAATGAAGCTCAGCAGACACTGGGGGTCTAAGATGATTTCCTTTACTGAGTACATGTCCAGACCAACCTCTGCAGGGCAACACACTTGCATACACCTGAGTAGTGCAATTAGGACCATATGAGAAGTTCCAGAGGGGTACTGTGCCACCTTCAAGACTCAAGAGTTGGTGTTGAAGACTCTTCTCATGGGCTAGAGAGCCCCTTTTATCAGGTGCATGCATGCACAACCTCTTGATTTTTCTTCCCGTTAAAACAAAAGTTGAGAAAGTCTGGTCAAAAGGAACAAGAAAACTCAACAATACTGCCAACCTGAAGGTCCAGCTAGTGAGAAGATGAAGAGATGTAGGGTCTGTGGGGCTGCTTTGTGGCTGGTACAGACAGAGCACTTGTTAACAAGGCAACGGCCACAAGTAAACAAGGAAACTTACATGTCCATTGCTGATGCTTTTTGATAGGCTACCCTGGCATTCTCTGTATCTTCAAGATTTGTCAAAGCAACTGCATCCAGAAGAGAAATATGGGGTAAATTTTGCTGGCAATGTGAAGAAATATTAGATTAGTTTTGCACCTTTGTCTTTACTCCAGTGTTGTAGCTGGAAAGGGGCCTGGGAGGGTGACTTGCCTTCCAGGAAGCTAATGGCTGAGTAGAGTGTGAATCAGAAACCACCTTGCATATAATGCTCTCAAGGAAGCCCCTCAACATACAGGTCTTGCTGAAACAAGGGTTTAGGTGCCCAGAAGAGAACAGCAAGCTTCTCGAGGAGAGCAGTAGGTGGAGAGGCATAACTCAGTGGGAGAGCTTTGCAGAAGGTCCCAGCTTCATTCCTTGCCAACTTCAGTTCAGTTGTCGGACTCCAACTTCCATATGTCCCACCCAGCATGCCCAATGGTCAGAAACAATGGGAGTTGTAGTCCAACATCTGGAGGGCCACAGCTTCCCCATTCCTGAGCTAAAGGATCTCAGGTAGTGTGGTGATGGGAAAGACCCAGTAACTGAAGCAACAGAGAGCCACTACCAGTCAGAGAAAACAATACTGAGCTAGACAGACAAAGAGTCTAACTAAATAAAAGGCCGCTTCATGTGTTCAAGAGCAATGCTAACCAAAGATAGGATCCCGTCATCTTCCTTGCATACGGCTCTGGTCTGAAAGGGCTCTACATCTAGGTCACTGCTAATTTTGTTTAAAACCAGAGTCTAGTTCACTGAATAGAATGTAGGACGTGAAGCTAGGAGATCTGCATTTTAACTACCACTCAGTTATGACTATATGAGGTAGCTATGGGCAAGTCACAGTTTGCTGACCAATCTACCAGTCTTTAAAATGAGAATAACGACTAGCATGATTATTATGGTGATCCTTAATGTCAGTCTACATGCTTACAATGATACATAAATTTATACCAGTGATTTCAGCAAAGGAGGCATCCCTTATTGCCAGTAATAACCAGAATGTTTGTTGCAGTAACCAGGCAAGGGTGGTGTCTGTGTGTGTGGCGTTACCTGCTAACAACATGTAGAGTTCTGCCAACTTTGGGTGGAGGTGGACAGCAGCGCTGATGAAGTGGAAAGCAGAGGCATACTGCTGCATTGTCAGATGGACGAGACCAAGGTTGTACAGAATCTTCCAATCAAAGGGAGCAAGATAGTTTGCTCGTTTCAAGCAGCTGATGGCCTGGAGGGGAAAATAGTTCTGTTCAGTAAAAGAGAAGGCAAAGGCATTCTGAGACTGCTGCCTTAGGGGTAGAGGCCAAGGGTACCATTTTGTTGTCCCTTCCAAATGAAAACACTTCTCTCAAGAAGAAAACTTTGCTGTCCTGTTGCCAACCTTGGCTAAAGTGGAATCAGCAAAGCCATAATGAAATTGACTGGCTCTCTGATAAGAAAGATGGCAATCCAGTGAGCTCATTGCAGAGTCAGCTTTAAGGTATTAGTTTTGTCTTACAAGGACCTAAACAACTGAGGAATGGGTTATCTGACACACCACCTTCTCACGTACAGACCACCCAGATCATTGCAGTGTGCCAGGGAGACTCTGCTGACTTTACCACATTGCACAGATTTTTGTCTGGCTGTGGTGGAGGAGGGCCTTCTTAGTAGTGACATCTATTGTCAGAGATTCCAGCAGAAATTAGGTGAGGGCTGATGCTGGATGGCCTCTACTGGAAGTTAAAAACACATGTTTACCCAGGTGTTCTCCTGACAATTTTTGCTGTTCTGGTATTGATTTTCCATTTTTCCTGATGTTCGGATTTGGTTTTATTCACTAGATTGCTTATATTGCATTATACCAGCCTTTCCCAACCAGTGTGCCTCCAGATGTTGTTGGACCACAACTCCCATCTTTCCTGACCACTGGCAATGCTGGCTGAGGCTGATGGGAGTTGTGGTCCAACAACATCTGGAGGCACACTGGTTGGGAACGGCTGCATTATACTATGTTTTATATGTAAACTGTGTTGATAAATCATCAGAGAAGTGAAAGTGGTATATAAATTCTCTAAATAATAAACAAACAAATAAATCAGAGCCCATCTTTATGTTCCAAGCAGAGGAGAGAGAGGTATCAATTTTGAAATAAGTTAATAATTTACTATTAATTAATTATGTAATTAATAATTTTAAATAAATTAATAATAATTTATTATTAATACCAGGGTCAGAGAAGTGTAGAATGTCTACATGTAGCTAAATAGTCTAGTTGTTATGTGCCTTCAAGTCGATTTCGTCTTATGGCAACCCTATGAATCAGTGACCTCCAATAGCATCTGTTATAAACCGCCCTGATCAGATCTTGTAAGTTCAGATCTATGGCTTTCTTTATGGAATCAATCCATCTCTTGTTTGGCCTTCCTCTTTTTCTACTCCCTTCTGTTTTCCCCAGCATTATTGTCTTTTTTAGTGAATCAAGTCCTCATTATGTGGCTTTCACATCCATACATAGAGATCGGAAATACCATGGTCTGAATGATCCTGACTTTAGTGTTCAGTGATACATCTTTCCATTTGAGGACCTTCTCTAGTTCTCATAGCTGCCCTCCCCAGTCCTAGCCTTCTTATGGTTCTTGACTAGCCTCCATTTTGGTTAATGACTGTGCCAAGGTATTGATAATCCTTGACAAGTTCAATCTCTTCATTGTCAACTTTAAAGTTACATACATCTTCTGTTGTCATTACTTTAGTCTTCTTGACGTTCAGCTGTAGTCCTGCTTTTGCGCTTTCCTCTTTAACTTTCATCAGCATTCCTTTTAAATCATTACTGGTTTCTGCTAGTAGTATGGTATCATCTGCATATTTTAAATTATTGATATTTCCCCTCCAATTGTCACACCTCCATCTTGGTCCAATCCCACTTTCAGTATGATATGTTCTGCATATAGATTAAACAAATAGGGTGATAAAATACACCCCAGTCTCACACCCTTTCCAATTAGGAACCAATTGGTTTCTCCATATTCTGTCCCTACAGTAGCCTCTTATCTAGAGTATAGGTTGCGCATCAGGACAATCAGATGCTGTGGCACCCCCATTTCTTTTAAAGCATTCCATAGTTTTTCATGATCTGCACAATCAAAGGCTTTGCTGTAATCTATAAAGCACAGGGTGATTTTCTCCTGAAATTTCTTGGTCCGTTCCATTATCCAACATATGTTTGCAATATGATCTCTGGTTCCCCTTCTCTTTCTAAATCCAGCTTGGATGTCTGGCATTTCTTGTTCCATACATGGTAAGAGCCTTTGTTGTAGAATCTTGAGCATTACTTTGCTTGCATGGGATATTAAGGCAATAGTTCGATAATTACTGCATTCCCTGGGATCCCCTTTCTTTGGAATTGGGATGTATATTGAACGCTTCCAGTCTGTGGGCCATTGTTTTCTTTTCCATATTTGTTGACAAATTTTTGTCAAACTTTCAACAGATTCAATCTCAGTAATTTGTAGCAACTCTATTGGTATGCCATCTATTCCTGGTGATTTGTTTCTTCCAAGTATTTTAAGAGCAGCTTTCACCTCACATTCTAAAATTTCTGGTTCTTCATCATATGGTTCCTCCATGAATGAATCTGTCATCCTTGCCATCTCTTTAATTAATTCTTCAGTGTATTGCTTCCCTCTTCCTTGTATTTTATCTTGGTCAGTCAGTGTGTTTCCCTGTGGATTATTCAACATCCCTACTCTTGGTTCAAATTTCCCTTTAATATCTCTAATCTTTTGGAATAGGGCTCTTGTTCTACCTCTTTTGTTGTCCTCTTCTATTTCTATACAATAACTATTGTAATAGTTCTCATTCTGTGCTGCATGGCTACAAAATCTAAGCACTAGGCTAGTGGTTCAAAGGAGATATTGGTGCTGGATCATGTATTTACATATCCATTAATCAGCTGCCTCTGGTGGGAACCCTGCTGACCTTAACATTCTCCATACACCAGCACAAATGAAAGACTTTCATTTATTTTATTTTATTTATATTCCACCCTTCATCCCAGAAGAAGCCCAGGCTGGCAAACAAAAACACTAAAAGCACTCTAAAACATCTTAAAAACAAGACTGTAAAACATATTAAAACAAAACATCTTAGAAACAGGTGTTAAAAAAAACCTTAAAAAGCAATTTCAACACAGAAGCAGACTAGGATAAGGTCCCAAAAGGCTTGTTGAAAGAGGAAGATCTTCAGTAGGTGCTGAAAAGATAACAGAGACAGTGTCTGTCTAAGATTCAACCCCGCAAGTTGATTGGTTGCCAGAGGAGTTGGGGGGCAAGAGGGGTAGATGGCAAACACAAACAGAGGCAGACCCCTGTTCAAAAAGGTAATTATGGAGGGCAGGAGACATGAAACACACACCTACCGCCACGTATTTCTTTTTGCCAAAGAAGCACATTCCAATGTTGTTCCAGAGCGGGGGACTTTCAGGAACAGCACAAGCTACTACCCGGTACTTGGTGAGGGCTACATCAAAGTCTCCATGCGTCTGCATCATACTGCCAGCTGCCAAAATGGCCTTTAAAATAGAATAAAATAAAAACCCAATTATAGTGGCTAACAAACTGGGCTTTTTACCACTGTCGGTAAGTAAAGATGATGCCAAGGCATTCTATTTTCAGAGCACTGAGTGGAGAAAAGTTGTGCTACAGAACAGGAACAGCTTGAGAAACTGGAAACCTTGGGGTGGGATGGGCAGGACCAAGGACTAAGAAAGAGTTTAGATCAGCCTTTCCCAACAAGGTGCCTTCCAGATGTTTTGGACTATAACTGACTGGATGGAACTGATGGGAGCTGTAGTCCAAGCCATCTGAGGGCACCAGGAAGGGAAGGCTTCTCTACATGATATAGAAGGTTCATACCACTCCTCAACTCCCTGACAGCTAGTGCAGCTGTTTACATAGGTTACCATTTGGTGACATTCATAATGCTTTTCTAAAGGTTACTAGTATTTAAATTTTTCTGTTTCAGCCAACAATACAATATATTCACATTCCCAAAGGTACCTTGTAGTTGCTGGGGTCGTATGTGAGTGCATTCCCAAGATACTCAAAGGCTTTCTGATAAACTTTGAGCTAAGAAAAAGGGGGGGAAAGTCAGTAGAAGATTTAAACATGTGAAGCCCAATACATTTATCACTTTATTCCACAGTCATAGTCGCTTCTGATAGCACACTCAGCTTCTCTAAGAATTGCAACAAACAAGTAAAATTTATAACCTTATCATCTGGAGTTCATAAAAGCAGAACCGGGAAGCCAGCAGCAGACATCATCTGGTGGACTGTGCAGCATCTCTTTGGCTGATATGCCCTACACCTGGCTCCCCCTAGAGCAGGTGTGGGGAACCTTTGGCCCTCCAGATGTTGCTGAACTATAGCTCCCATCAACCCCAGCAAGCACGGCCAATGGTCAGGGATGATGGGAATTGTATTTCAGTAACATCCAGAGGGCTAAAGGTTCCTTACAGCTGCCTAGAGAAAGGACTCTCAAGAGTCAACCAATCCCAAATATCTGTCACACCCTTGAATTCAAAGCCCTAACTACGATTCCCTCTTGGGAAAGCTGCTCTATAAGCCTAATAATACACCTGGGCCATTGCTGAGGCTGCTAGGAAATGAAGTAAATATTCAGATGGGGAAATCCTACCCAGAGACCAACTTCCATTAGTCAGACCTTTTCAGAAGAAAGCCAACAAGTTAGTGGACTAATGGCAGTGAGGAAACTGTCAGCTCATGAAATAGGTCCGTCTGTTTATCCCCAGGAAAATTTAAAGCCACTTTTGTGGCCCACAGAGTATAGAAAGACTGCCAAGGATTTTCAAGCACCCATTTTTCAAGAATTATTAAGTTTTTCCTTGGAAGCATCAGCACTGTGTGTCAGTGTGGTTCATAAGCTTCTGCTGGCCCAGTTCTGCTCTGCTGAACTCCTTGCTCTAGATCAGCCTTCTCCAACCTGGTGCTCTCCAGATGTTTTGGACTACAGCTAACATCAGCCCTTGCCAACATGTATGGGAGTTGTAGGTCAAAACATCTGGTGGGCAGGAGGTTGAGGAAGGCTGTTCTAAATGTACTCTGCTAGGTACCTCTATGATTTGAAGCCATGGCCTCTGTAACATACAGCTCTGCCTAGAGCTGGGCAGGGCTGTGGAGTCGGTACGCCAAACCTTCGACTCCGACTCCTCTATTTTTCTACTATCCGACTCCGACTCCACCCAAAATTGCTTCCAACTCCACAGCCCTGGAAAGGGCTGTAAATGTCTTTTTAAATTGGAAGCTCTCGTAGGAGCATTTTTATCACTGCCTGAATATGTGCTGATCTTGGCATCACAGCATTTGTCTTCCATCTGGGTCCTGTGTCATACACTGACACACAAAATGTTTTCCATCTTGAGTTATGGTGAAATGCTCAACTACAGCTGACTTCATGGGAAGCTTCTTTGACATTTTGAATTTATATTTTAAAAAATTTGTCAATCAAAATTTATTTTGAAGCCGGAGTTGGAGTCGGTACATTTCTACCGACTCCGACTCCACCCAGAATTGCTTCCGACTCCAACTCCACGACTCTGACTCCACAGCCCTGGAGCTGGGGGCACGTTTTGGAACGAGATTTTGGAAATCAACACTCTATTACTAACTGAACCCAGACACCTCATAATGGAGTTCAGCCCACCAGCCAGCACAGCCTGACCACCCAAGCAAACACCCTTGCAAGAGAGGAGGCAGCCTGGGAAGAAGGGCTGGGAATATGCTTGTCTGTATTTGGTTTTTCTGGGCCCTTTCAGGAAAAGCAGGAAAAGATCCATGCCCACCTCCTTGGAAAAAAACTCAGCAAAAATAAATATGTAATAAAGTGAGCCAGGGGAATTCACCCATCATTAGCTCAACCAGCCTCTCTCAGTTTTGATCTGTAAGCCCCAGTATGGCTGTAAAACCCCTTGAGCTCTTCTATCCTGTGCTAAGAGAGCCATTTATTTCAAGAGCAATGGTGAGTACTAATTTGGGAGAAAGGTATGCTATAGGGGTGGCTGAAGTATTTGTTTGCTTTGAAAAATGCAGCATTCTGGTCCGGCTCAATTGCAAAAGATCAAGTTCCTTCCCTAGAGGATCTAAAGGGATATTTAGGAGAGACAGCTTTTTGAAAAAAGCCTCTAAGTGACATGGGGATGCCTGGACATGAATGCCATTGACAGCTGCTAGACTACTTTGAACAGCTAGCCAATTAACAAGCTCCCATACCTCCAGATACAGCAAGCCCAGAGTTGTAAGGAGCTCTGTGTTTTCTGGAGAGAACCTGAAACATAAAAAAGAGACCCTAGAGCTTTATGGCATCTGGTCCTCATTAATGCGTAGTGGCATCCATTGTTATGCAAGGGAATAAATAAGTTTCATGCAGAGATGGCCCAAGACATTTCTGCACCTGAAGCAGAAAATACAAATGTTCCCAACATGGTGATAACATATATACTATACTAAATAATTTACAGGTTGCTGCCCTTTCCAAAATTTGCTATCAGAAGTGGCCTACCTCCTTCTTAATGGATGAAGGACAGATGTTTTACCAACCTTAAAGAAGGATTTCCCAGACTACATGTGCCACAGTGAGCAGAAAGTTATGGCAAATGACTCACCTGGCAGAAATCTTTACTTATTTATTACTTTATTTATTTATTAAATTTATATCCCGCCTTTCCTCCCAGAAGGAGCCCAGGCTGGCAAACAAAAACACTGAAAACACTCTAAAATATCTTAAAAACAAAAGACCTTAAAACATATTAAAACAAAACATCTTTAAAAAGAAAAAAACAGCTTTAAAAACATCTTAAAAAGCAATTCCAGCACAAATGCAGACTGGGATAAGGTCTCTACTTAAAAGGCTTGTTGAAAGAGGAAGATCTTCAGTAGGCGCCAAAAAGATAACAGAGATGGTGCCTGTCTAATATTTAAGGGGAGGGAATTTAAGGGGAAAGTTCTGCTTCTATGTTGTGCTGAATGAACCTCCTGATAAGATGGTATCTGTAGGAGGCCCTCACCTGCCGAGCACAGTGATCAACTGGGTATATAAGGTGGAAGACTATCTTTTACTTGCTCCAGGCAAGGAGGACACTGAAAGGCTTAAATACATTCACATCTGAAATATTCCACTGTAAACAGACCCATCCATCAGCAGAACAGCAGCAGCTGTATCGCCTAGTATTTTAATTGGCTGACACAGCAAATCCAAAGGCATTCCCCTCTCTATAAGAGGCACTGGGTTTTTCCCCAGTTTATATACTGTTCCACAGCAAAACTCTCTGATCAATTTACATTAAAATGTCCTATAGCTGCCCTTATTGTTCATGTTGGTTTTATCGTTCATGATCGTATTATGTGATTTTTATGTAATTTGTACTATGTTTTCTGCCCTGGGATCTATTGTGATGCAAGGCTGGTTATAAATACTCTTACTAGATAAATAAATATAAACAGGACAAGGAATAAAAGACAAAGGATTTTTAAAAAAAACAATTCTATTAGAAACTATATTATTATTAATAATTATTATTATAATAATTTCATTTATTAGTTGCTTTATACAAATCAACAGTCTCTAAGCAATTTGACAAAATAAAATATAATGCATAAAAACAGAACACATTTTGTTGGAAATGTGCTAGATATATGTCCCTTGGCTCATATTGTGAGAACATAAGCAAAGGATTCTCACCTTCCCCGATCAGCTCTATGAAAATGCAAGCAATAGCATCACCACTCAGGCTTCAGAAATCATTTGAAGGAGCTGAGCTATAGGCTATTGCAACACCTTTACTATTTCTGTCGCTTTGGCCTGTAGCCTTAGCACTGAAGAATTCATGCGCTTCAAAGGGACACAGAAGGGTCCTTGTGCTGGTGGGAGGGTCTTTGTGCCAAAGATGACTGGCTAGGCCACAAGAGAAGACTTTTCTCAACACTTTCCAATTTGATACAATGGGGTTAACTGCTGGGCCCAAGACATATTTCCTAACACCCCACCCCCAACAGAGCAAGGGAAGAAGGGGTCTTACTCCACTGCTTTCTTATAGACTTCAATGGCTTTGTCCGTCTGCCCTTCCAACAGGTGGATTTTCCCCAGCGTCATGTATGTCAGGTCATGTTGGTTGAGCTCCAGGGCATTATTTAGCTGATCTTTTGCCTGAGCATAGCACAGAGAACATTATTTATTGAAGACATTTATGTACTGCTGTTCAGGCAAACCTCACAAAGTGTTTACAAAGAAATATTAAAACTATATTATAAAACACCAAAAGACAACCCACAAAGAACTTTTTGAAAACAAGACCCTCCTTA
The DNA here is from genome assembly GCF_030035675.1 of Rhineura floridana. Classification (NCBI taxonomy): domain Eukaryota; kingdom Metazoa; phylum Chordata; class Lepidosauria; order Squamata; family Rhineuridae; genus Rhineura; species Rhineura floridana. The sequence continues at coordinate 21,902,422 of NC_084493.1, read as the reverse complement.
ATGAAATTGGCAGCGAGCCAACCTGAGCACTGGTTCATACACACTATGGCTGCAAAGGTCTGAAAGCAGAAATGCAGTGTTAGAAAAAACTCAGTGACCCATCAAAACTGTCAAGAAATCCCTAAAAACATGGCTCTGCCATCAGGGATTGTGGGTAACGTCTTGCTGCTGAAAAGTAGACTTGGGTAAACCTTTCTGCTGAGAAGCAGTCTGTTCCCACTAGCTGAGATGATCCCATAACTGAAGACACTCGCTTTATCTGGTATAGGCTGGTACTCAAGGTCATCAGCTTCTGCTAGCTGTGGGAGCACACGTCCTAAAAGACACAAAAAACGCCTGCAGTATTCCACCTTCTAGGAGTCTTCTGATCAGCTATTGGACTTCCTTAGCTCTTGCTATGCCTGTCCCTATAAGAGTTAGATCTTCCTTTGTCTAATTGCCCCACATCTTCCCTTGACATTATGTCTTGGATGATGTGCTCTGTTCCTGGTGGGGTCAGTTATCTTTGCTATCCTAAGCTTTGCATGTTTTAAGAGTTAGGATTAGTTAGCTTATTTGTTTTTGTTCTGTGGTTTAATTCTCAACTATTTTTCAATGTTTACTGGTGATTTATACCTATGCCTTATGGGTGTTCTGGATTAAATGATTTTTATGCTATTTTTATGCACTTAAAATTTTTAATAAAGCTCCCTTATATCTGCCCTGGTGTGTGTTCTTGCAGGTAAGCTTTGGGGACTAAGTCCAGCACCTTGGCCTAATTTGGCTACTTGCTATTGTTTTAACTCTTGACTCCACGAAGCGGAGACTTGGTTTTTAGTTCTTGCCTCGTCCCATGGACATCCATTTAAATTAGATTTTGGATCTCCCGTGACCCAAACTGGTGGACAGAAGGGGTGGTGGCAGTATAATCTATCTTGCAGAGTTGGTTTTGGTTTTGGTTGTTTTCCAGCCCTGGTAAGTTTGGCAAATGAGGGTGCATTACAAGAGCTGTGGTTTCAAGGGGTCTGGAACTTGGTGATCCTGACAAAATTAAAGAGCAAGTTTGAGCATATGAAGATGCTTTATACAGAGACAAACCACTTGTTCCACTAGCTTAGTGTTGTTTACACTGACTGGCAGCATCTCTCCAGGGGTTTAGACTTGGAGATGACAGGGATTGAACCTGGGACCTTCTGCAAGCAAAGCAGATATTCCACCATTGAGCTGCTGCTCTTCTCAGGCAGAAAAGGTCTTGCTATCTATGCCCCTTTTAACTATGCTATGGACCCCCCTCCTCCTAAGCTTGCTTCCCCCAAGGACTAATAGCTCCCTTGCTCCATACAGTATGTGATGCATCTACAACCCTATGAAAAGGAAAGGAAAGCAGCCAGGCGATCTTGGTAGCCGAATACCTCACCTTCCCTTTGGACAATTGTGGATGCCTCACATTTAAAAATAGTCCCTTGCCTGTTAATTTTTTTTTTGTCTTATAGACAAAACATTTCTTGAATGGAGCTCTTAGGATAGGCTCTTTTTCTACCCCCCCCCATGAGTTAGGAGTGGAGTTCCTTTTTTCCCTTCCTTCCTCCTTCAATGCTCCCAGCTGGGCTCAAGCATTGAAGCTGGAGCTGCAATTGCTTTGCCCCTTTCATTCTTGTTCTCCTGGGTGATTTAGGCCTGGAAGCAGTAGGATGCCAGAATCTGCAGATTGGCAGGACTGGAGGTTACTGAGACTTTTACAGCTCATCGTTCCACAAAATGCTTATCCCAGCACTGAGCCATGAGGGCTGCTGAACTGCACAAAGGAGCAGAACTGCTCCTCCTGGGCACATTGTTAATCCCCTCCAATGAGAGGCATCAATTGCAATGGCCTTTTTTTCTCCCCAGAGCCCAGCCCGTGGGACAGGAATGAAAGGTTGCAGGTTTCTTTTTTCTAGGCACATTAAAGAAGAGAGATGCTGACAAAGTAAAAAGAATTATGCAGCCATGGGATATTCATTGCTAAAAAGCAAAAATGCCAGCACACTCTATAGGCTTCATTATATTTTATAGGCCCATGTGACTCAATGCAAGGAAAGCACATGAAGTATGGTGGTGCGGTGAGGTGGAGATGGAAGGAGGAGGAAATTTCTCACACTAATGGCACATTAAAGCCTCCATTTAAAATCAAAGATCACCTCATGCAAATTTTTGTATTCCCCAAACTAGGGAAAACGGGGAATGGGGTGTTTTCATGGCTTGCAAGAATCAAACTGGAGCATCCTCCTAATAATGCTTCCACTAGGGGAAGGCATTACCAACTCTGACTTGAGGGCTGCAATGTAATCAGAAGAGGTAGCATCACTCGCCATCATGAATGCTATCTGCAACAACTGGCTTCATCATTCAAAAATCCTAAAGCAGGGATGGGGAGCCTGTGGCTCTCAAGATCTTGTTGGACTACAATTCCCATCATCCCTGACCATTGTCTGTGTTGGCAGGGGCTGATGGGAACTGGAGCCCAGCAATATCTGGAAGGCCACAGGTGCTCTATCCCTGCCCTAAAGATATGGGCATCTCAAAAAGGATATTGTAGAGTTGGAAAGGGCAACCGGAATGATCAAGGGGATGGAGCAACTCCCCTATGAGGAAAGGTTTCAACATTTGGGCTTTTTTAGTTTAGAGAAAAGGCGAGTCAGAGGCAACATGATAGAAATGTATAAAATTATGCATGACATGGAAAAAAGTGGACAGAGAAAAGTATATCTCCCTCTGTCATAACACTAGAACTCATGGACGTTCAATGAAGCTGAATGTTGGAAGATTCAGGACAACAGAAAGTACATCTCCAAGAAGCACATAGGTAAACTGTGGAATTTGCTCCCTCAGGAGGCTGTGAAGGCCACCAACGTGGATGGATTCAAAAGAAGATTAGACAAATTCATGGAAGATAAAGCTATCAATGGCTACTAGCCGTGATGGCTGTGCTCTGCAACCATAGTTAGAGGCAGGATGCTTCTGAAAACCAGGGGAGAGTGCTCTTGCAGTTAGGTCCTGCTTGCGGGCTTCTCATGGGCATTTGGTTGGCCATTGTGAGAACAGGATGCTGGACTAGATGGGCCACTGGCCTGATCCAGCAGGCTCTGCTTATGTTCTTATGTTCACAAAAAAAATGGAGACTGGGTGATTGTCAGTCTCCAGGTTACAGCTCAAGAAAACAGTGGCCTGAAGCTCCCTTTCATGGAAAAAAAACGTTGACTCTGGCCTTGCAGTTCAGAATTAATTATCTTAGGATCTGGGGGAATTTCCAACTAGGTTTGTGAGAGGCAGGCAGAAACTTTAACAACACTTAAAGTCTCATTGAACCCAGTGGAGTTTATTTCTGAGTAGACATACATTGGATTGCAGCCTTAGTGTATAACCTGTTCTGCTGGTAGAATTTGGGTTTTAGCTGCAGAAACCAGCATGTGGGTTTGGTTTAATATGCAGAGGGTTCCACACTGAGATTCACTTTCACACAGTGAGTTAATAGGCCTCACATTCTGCAGAGACTGAGCGGGTCTGGATTGTTTCTGTCAAATGCTTACTAACCACAAGAACCTGGGGTGAGGATTACAGTGGCCAGGTACATGCTACTGAACTCTACATAATTCGGGAGGGACACACATGGAGCGGTGAGGGAGGAAGGGGACACCCGCCTAGCCAGCCAGATCAGCCGAATCAACCCTGGCAATCAATGGGGTGACAGATGTCGCAGCCAGATCGCCCTCACATCTACATAATTCACTATCCAATAATCTCATTTCCACTCACTTCATTCCTATTCCCTACCTTTTCCCAAACTGATGGTCTTGAGATATTTTGGACTATAGCTCCCATCAGTCTCAGCCAGTATGGTCAGTGGACAGGGCTGTTGAGAGTTGTACAGTAGGGCCCCACTCACACGGCGGGTTACGTTCTGGACCCCTGCTGTAAAGTGAAAACCGCTGTAAAGTGGAACTCACTGAATAGAATGGCGTGCAATGCCTGAAAACTACATAAAAGCGGAACAAACGCCTGCTTTGTTCCTGCTTTGGCCTGCGTCCAGCCGCTTGTTGCTGTGGCGGCCGGTCCTCTGCCGCGCCGTGTGTGGGTCTGGACTTCTCCGGGGGTCCTGTCTGCTGTCGCGTGCTGGCGCCATCTCTGGTTGTCCCTGTCGCTGTCGGGCTGGGTCCTTCGCTGTCGTCGTCGCCGCTTCTGCTGTCGTCTGCGCGTTCCGCGTTGCCGTCTCTGCGGGCTTTCCTTCTCCTGCTGCGGCTGGTCTGGCCGGGACACGTTAGCGGCTTTTGTTGTTGCTGCGGCTGGATTGCGGGGGGTGCGGCTGGCCGTTGGATGGCCTGCTTCTCTCTCCACTGCCGCGGCTGTGCCCATTGTGGCTGTCCCTGCTCTGTGCCTGACTTGTGGTGGTGGGGTGTGGCCGGGGCCGCCACCGCGGTCTATGTTTCGAACTGGGGCTTTTGCCCTTGCCATCGTTGTCGTCTGGCTGACGGCGTTTGGTGAGAAGAAGGAAGATTTCATCTACTTATATAGTGCTGGACGATGTTGGTTTAGCGGGTTGAATTGTATGGAGTGATTACACTCAAATGCATGTTGTATGTAAGGTGTAAGTTGTGTATTGTCTGTCTTATGTCGTATGTTATGTGTTGTATCGTTGTTCTAATTACATGTTTGTTGTATGTATGTTGTTTGTATATTGTCGTGGTGTACAAGAAGTGACCGGCAGCCCCCGGGGGGGTAAGGGGTGGGTTTTTATGTTTATTTGTTATATTATTTAAGATAGGCCTGTCCAGCAGGCAATTAGGGATAGGGGCATGTGCAAACCAAGGAGGGATGAAACAGAGAAGGAGGGGGGCCAAGCTATACCAAGTTTGGGCGGCAGGTGCCGGATTGATGCTAGGGGCAGACCATGTCAATTTAGAGGAACACGGGATAGATGCATAATACCTATCCCGTGTTCCAGGTCTGCCCCAAACCAGAAGTTAACTGAGGGAAGCAGGATTCCTACCGACCTTCGATTGCTAATGTGTAATGCCAGGTCTGTGACACAAAAAACATCTGTCATCCATGATATGATACTGGATGAGTGCGCAGACCTGGTGTGTATCACGGAGACCTGGCTGGACGAGGCCTCAGCTCCCATCCTTAAGGCCATGTGTCCGCCAGGTTTCTATTATGCACAGCAACCGAGGGTAGGTAAGCGGGGAGGGGGAGTGGCAGTCATCTACCGGGAGTCTTTGATTTTCACCAGGCCTCCGCTCCCAAGGACCAAGGTTGTTGATTGCATGTACTGGAGGTTGGGCCCGAAGGGCAGTTTGGGGATCTTGCTCGTGTACCGCCCGCCCCGCTGCACGGCCGATTCCCTGTCCGAGGTGCTCGAGGTGGTCTCGGATGTAGGAGCGTTGACCCCAGAGCTTTTAGTACTGGGGGATTTCAACGTGCATGCTGAGACCACCCTCAGTGGAGCCCCTCGGGATTTCCTGGAAACCATGGCTTCCTGGGAACTGCACCTTAATAATACTGAGCCCACCCATGTAGCCGGTCATGCTCTCGACCTTGTATTTGTCCTGGGAGCGGTAGGAAGTGTTCTGAAGTTGGGGGCTATTTCTTTTACCCCTGTGTCATGGTCAGATCACTATCTGGTGAATTTTGACATCTCGATGCCACACTCCCTCCGCAGGGGTAAAGGACCTATTAGAATGGTCCGCCCTAGGCGCCTGATGGATCCAGAGGGATTCCTGACTGCACTGGGGGAATTGGAACCTGCTGAAGGTCGCCCGGTCGAAACCCTGGTGATGGAGTGGAATGAGGGAATCACCAGGGCATTAGACTGGGTGGCTCCGAAACGTCCTCTCCCCCTGAATAGGACTCAGACGGCTCTGTGGTATACACCCCGGTTGCGTAGTCTGAGGCAGGAGGTGAGACGACTAGAGCGCCGGTGGCAAAAATCCTGTTCTGAAGATGCTCGGACACAGGTTAGAGCAGCAATAGCTGCCTACCAGGTGGCAGTGAGGGCAACAAAGAAGGATTTCTTTGCTGCCTCTATTGCATCCGCAGAGTGCTGTCCCAGGAAGCTGTTCCAAGTAGTCCGAAGCCTGGTCGGTCCAGTTGCTCAGGAACCCTTGGAACATTCTAAGGCTTCCTGTGACAAATTGGCAAAGCACTTTGCTGATAAAGTCGAGCACCTGAAGAACTCGATTCCGTACGCTGTGTATGCAGTGGGGGATCCAGAGTTGACCAATTGCAGTCCGGTTCTGTGGGATCGGTTTCAGCCTCTCCCTTCTGAGGATGTGGACAAGGTGCTTTCAACGGTAAAGCCTACCACCTGTCTGATTGATCCTTGCCCATCATGGTTTCTTATGAAATGTAGGGAGAAATTAGGCGAAGGGATCAGGGCGGTGGTAAATGCATCCTTGAAGGAGGGTGTTTTGCCACCAGCCCTCAAGGAGACAATTATAAAACCTATTCTGAAAAAGGCCTCCTTGGATCCCAAAGTCTTAAACAACTTTCGCCCCGTTTCAAATCTGCCATTTTTGGGGAAGATCATTGAGCGAGTGGTGGCTGGCCAGTTGGCAGCACACTTGGATGAAACGGATTATTTGGATCCATACCAATCGGGTTTCAGGACTAGACATAGTACTGAAACAGCCTTGGTCGCTCTGGTGGATGATATGAGGAGGGCATTAGACGGGGGATAATCCACCTTTCTTGTCCTCCTGGATCTCTCGGCGGCTTTTGATACCGTCGACCACGGTATCTTGTTGGATCGCCTGGAAGGATTGGGAATAGGAGGCACTGTCTTGCAGTGGTTCCGTTCCTTTCTCTCTGACAGGCATCAACAGGTAGCATTGGGAGATGAGGTTTCAGACCCTTGGCCCCTCACATGCGGAGTGCCACAGGGTTCTATCCTCTCTCCCATGCTATTTAACATCTATGTAAAGCCGCTGGGAGCTATCATCAGGAGTTTTGGGCTGTGATGTCATCAATATGCAGATGACACGCAGCTCTATCTCTCCTTTAAATCTTCACCAGAGATGGCTGTGGAGACCGTGTCCAAGTGCCTGGAATCCGTGAGTGGATGGATGGGAAGGAACAGGCTGAAGCTCAATCCTTATAAGACCGAAGTGCTACTTGTGGGTGACAGGGGGAGGTTGGGTGCTGTTGACCTACAGTTTAATGGGGTGAGTTTACCCCTGAAAGATCAGGTCCGCAGCCTCGGGGTGGTTCTTGATTCCAAGCTGTCCATGGAGGCTCAGATTTCGGCAGTGAGCCGGGCAGCTTGGTACCAATTACATCTCATACGGAGGCTGCAACCCTACCTCCCTATTCATCAGCTCCCACTGGTGGTACACGCCCTGGTCACCTCTCGATTAGACTACTGCAATGCGCTCTACGTGGGGTTACCCTTGAAAATGGTCCGGAAACTACAACTGGTGCAGAATGCGGTGGCTTGGTTGCTTACAAACAGCCGCCGCCGTAATCACATCACGCCAGTATTATTTCACCTACATTGGCTGCCAGCTGTTTTCCGGGCCCAATTCAAGGTGTTGGTATTAACCTTTAAATCCCTATACGGTCTCGGCCCAGTTTATCTGAAGGAGCGCCTCCAGTACCACAAATTAAGCCGCCCAACCAGATCAGCCACACAGGGCCTTCTCTCAGTCCCACCAACGAAAACAGCTAGGTTGGTAGGGACTAGAGAGAGGGCATTTTCAGTGGCGGCCCCCACTCTCTGGAACTCCCTCCCATTCGATCTTCGCCATGCCCCTTCCCTGAATATATTTCGCCGGGCATTAAAAACTTGGCTTTTTGGACAGGCCTTCAGGAATTCCGGGGAGGGCTAATTTTTTTTGGGGGGGGGATATTTTATTATCTATTGATCGCCCTAACTGATTTCATGCTGCTATGATTAATGATCGTACTTATTTTATTGTATTTTATCTGTATTGTATTGTAATTTACTGAATTTTAGTTTGTACGTCACCTAGAGTGGCTTCGGCCAGATAAGCGACACAAAAATTAAATTTATTATTTATTATTATTGTAAGAATGGGGCTTGCGTCTAATTGAGACTACTGTATTAGTGAATCACTGTAAAGTGAAGCGCTGTAAAGCGGGGCCCTACTGTAGTCCAAAATATCCTTTGGGCACAAGTTTAGAGAAGGCTGTTATATCTCTATATCCTACCCCTCCACACACACAGTACTCCTCCCCCATTAATACCTCAGTCCGATTTCCACCCCTCCAGGTTTCTGCAACAAATTCTACCAGCAGAATAGGTTATACACTAAGGCTGCAATCCAATACATGTCCACAAAAAGTAAGCTCCATTGGGTTCAATGCGACTTATTCCCAGGTGAGTATGTATTGGATTGCAACCTAAGCCAATGTTTTTCAATCTTGGATCCCAAGATATTGTTGGACTACAACTCCCATCATCCCCAGACAGAATGGTCAATGGTAAGGGATGATGGGAGTTGTAGTCCATCAACATCTGGGGACCCAAAGTTGAAAAACGACTAAGTAATATTAAAGTTTCAGTTGTGCATAACTTATGATTGCAGCAAATGTTTTAAGAAAAATAAATCTAGTAATTCTAACATGAAAATAAGAGGCATACTTGGAACCTGTCCATCATGAAAATAATCCTTTGAAATGCCCATGAGGGCAGCCCCCAAAGTCCTTTTATCAAGGTGCCCTCTGCAAGGTGCTACATGCAAGATACCAACAAGGAGTGGAGTACCTTCTCTGCAACTGGTATCCATCAGGGCATTACACACTGGATAAGAGGAGATGCTAATGAACCCAACCAGCGGCTCTTTACTTGGAGCTCCACTGTACGGAATTCCTTCATCCCAGTCCCACACAGCCATTGAGGGATCCCCAGCATGCAACACAAGCACTTCGACTGCTTGCCAGAGAACTGCTCACATTACCTTATTGAAATATTTCAGATGCATGTAGCAGACACCCAAGTTGTGGCAGATCTCCTAGGTGTGAAGGAGACATTTGTAAATTGCATGTGATACATGAGGGGATGGAATGTCTTGCCACTCCGTGTGAAAAACTACTGGTCTCAAGCTCACAAAATGCAAAACCACAGGATCAATGTCCTCAAAAACAGATATAACACAATTTGTTGAAACATCACACCACCAAATGGTCATCCCATTTTCTCAGACTAACAGATTATTTCCATCCAGCAGAAGATTAACAATACTGAATACCTCAGAGCTGAGTGTGGCAAGGCTCTCTATTGCATCTTTTTACAAATCACCAAATACTGGCCTTATTCACAGTATTCCACAGTTAGTGGTTTACACTGAAGATGCTGACCTGAGTTTCCCTGCTCATCTTTGCCAATGCACAGGAACAACACACTGCAATTCCTGATTCAGCATTATGTCTGAACTGGAGGTTGTAATTTGTTTCGCTCCAATCACGATCTGTAGCCAAAAATTATTTTCATCATACTGATTGGGGGGGGGGGTTTGGAGCAAAACAACTATGATCTCCAGTTTGGACATAATGCTAAGGCAGGGATCATGGTTTGTTGCTCCAGCGTGCTAATGGGAAAGAGCAAAGTGGCCTTGGTCTGCATGTTCTGTGGTTTATCATGATGTGTGAATTTATTCGGTGTTCCAGAATCAAAAACAAAAGTTCATTAGACCATAATTTGTAACTTCAGCCCATTATGGTCAAAGATGCTATACAAATACAATGAAACTGGAAACCTGGCAAAGATCAGTTAAACCTTCTCTTATCACTAGAATTTTGCACATAAGCCTCATATATAATACAGCCACGAGAATGGCTGTATACTATAGCCAGCGTGGATTTTTTGCATTCTGCAATGTTAAATTGAAAATACCCTCCATGCCATTCTGATCCTTCCCATAAGCTCATTTCAAAACAAAACCTTACAAAACTTATAGTCCTGAACTCAGAAACGCTTACTTAACAACCCTGTCAATTTTCATGGTGATACACAAAACAGTCACAGAGAATCAAGAGTTCAAAGTCTAAAAAGAGAGGGAAAAAACGCAGACCCCTTGTGGACTTTTTTCTGTCAGAGTTCTCATAATCTGGTGAAATTCATTAAAAATCAGCCATGTTCACAGAGTACCTATAATCCTGTTACTGGCCTTGCCCCATACTCTGATCTTAATCTGCTGCAGTTTAAAAGTTAAAAAAAATGGCTGGCTTATTTTTAATTAATTTAAGAAATTTTGGCTTGAACTCAATGATAATGTCGGGAATGCTCAGTAAGAACCAACTGTCAATGTTCTAAAAGCGAGACTCCCAGATGCTGGGATGCCTAATCAGGGGGCCACACCCACACCAGACTTTGATTTCACGTGAGACAGTCATGGCTTCCCCAAAGAATCCTGGGAAGTGTAGTTTGTAAAGGGTGCTGAGAGGAGACTCCTATTCCAGTGACAGAGCTCCAGTGGCCAGAGTGGTTTAACAGTCAGACTGAAGCTCTGTGAGGGGAACAGGGCCTCTCCTAGCAACTCTCAGCACTCTTCACTAACTACACTTCCCAGGATTCTTTGGGAGAAACGATGACTGCCTAAAGTGAAATAACAGTCTGGTGTGAACATGGCTGATTTTTAATGAATTTCAACAGATTATGAGAACTCTGACAGAAAAAAGTTCAAAAGGGATCTGTTTTTTCTCTCTCTCTTTTTACATTTTGAACTCTCAATTCTCTCTGTTTTGTGTATTTATTTATTTATTTATTACATTTGTTAGTCGCCCATCTGGCTGGCTGTCCAGCAACTCTGGGCGACGTACAAGATAAAAACATACAAATACATATTTGTATCACCATGAAAATTTACAGGGTTGTTAAGTAAGCGTTTCTGAGTTCAGGACTATAAGTTTTGTAAGGTTTTGTTTTGAAATGAGCTTATGGGAAGGATCAGAATGGCATGGAGGGTATTTTCAATTTAACATTGCGGAATGCAAAAAATCCACTCTGGCTATAGTATACAGCCACTCTTGTGGCTGTATAATAAGGCATGTCAGAGTGATGATAAACCAGAAATTGAGTTTTGTAAAATGGTCATATTACAAAGCAAAAGATTATTTTTGTGCTCCTTGATAGTCAAAGGAGCTGCCTGCCCACCAAAGGTCTCTCTCTTGGCCTTGGTGGGTGAGTTCACCACAGGTAGCACCTTTTAAGCTACACACCAATAGTAGAACTCTCTCCCTAAGAAGGCTCACCTGGGCTGAGTTGAATGTCTTTTTGCTGCCAGGTGAGGGCCTTTTTGTTTGCTCAAGTCTTTAAAGTTGTTAGATCCTTATCTTTTAAAAACTGCTAATTTAACATGGTCTCGCACTGATACATTCTGGCTGCTCTGTCCATGTTTATTGTACCTTGATCTTTTTTACTGCTTTAAAAAAATTCTTAGCCACTCTGAGAGCTCTTGGCTGAAGAGCGGGACAAGATATGTGCCAAATAAATAAATGGCTGTAATAATTTTGGGGTCTGTAGTACTGACTAATCCAGCTTGGTACACACTGTTTTGCTTGGACTGATGCTCTGCTACGTTGGGATCATCACCACCCAGGATGTGGCATTTGGTTCATGAGAGAGTACTTAGTCATGTTTTGTTTTCTTGCTGAATATTAAAGCAGGCAGCCATCTGTGTGCAACATCTGGCAGATATAAAAACCAGGCCTTCCTCCATCTTGGTCTACCATGGGTAAAGGTTGCATATTCCTTCCCATATCATGGAATTTATGAGACATGCTTGTGTCTGGAAAGCAACTAGCCTACCACAAGGACTAAGGGCTGATCCACACAGTCACTCTCCCCCGCACATGGGCAGCCACAGCCTTTCTTGGTCACATGCATGCCCAAGATCACAGCAGGAAACATTTATTTCAAACCAAGCTATACACTGATACAGGCAGCAACAATTTCTGCTGTTGCAGTAGCTCTCTCCCCACTTGCCACTGGTATCACTGAGGCTGCATCTGAGTACACCCAGATTCAAATTAACATCTCTCCACGTGAGCTATGCTGGTCACCGACCATAACAATAAAGGTAATAATAATAACTCCACGTGAGCTGCATTCTGAGGACAGGATGCTGCTCCCACACAGAGTAAAGTGACTGTGTAAAACTGGCCCTAGGTCAGCCATCAATTTGTATGTGTCAAATTCTACCCAATTCTATTTACAAGTAGGAAGGCAATCCTCGTGCATACCCAGTCCTTCTCGTTGTGCTGGGCTGCATCATTGTACACTTCAATGGCTGCTTTGTGTTTCCCCAAAAGAAACCTGCAACAAAATATCAGATCTTATTTTTTCTCACTCTTTTCTTCCAATGTATTCCTGGACAGTCAATTGTTTGTCAGTCAGAGGACCAAAATGGAGCTGTACGGATACCTACTGTGCTGTAGAGTTAAATAGCATACCTGCCCAAACAGTTTTACTATCCAATATGCTGAGATTCATAGCATGCCCCAATACTTATTCTTAGCTGGCCAAAAGTACTTTATTAGAGGCTTGTATATTCCCTATTTCTTGTTTTCTTAATTCATAGATGGATACAGTAATGTCACATGACCTGAAAAGTATCAACCCGCATACTATCCTCTGAGTTTCACCACCATCATTTTTCACAACTCTTCTAAAAAACTTTAAAATGCTAAAACTTAAAAAAGTTAAAATCTTAACCACCCTGAGCCTCTGCGGACTGAAGAGGTTAAAATAATTCATTTTAAACTATACAGCAAAGTGCTGTGCTAATAGTGGCAGATCTGGTATCAGTGGTTTCCAACCTTTTTGGTACGGTGCCCCCATAAGTACAAATTTACATGGTATGGTATTTGTCACATGAATTTTGGACCTTAGGTCTTCAGTGACCACTGTTTTTTTCCATTTTAACTGCAAGCTTGCCTATTTTATAACCATCACTTTAGGCATCCAAGCAAAAATATACCTAATGCTCCTATTAACGTGGAATTTGTTTATTGAAATATTTATAGTACAGTACATACAAAGTTATTCAGAATTTTGTTTATGGGAATGTAAGAACACCAGCCATCTGACTGCAGGATACTGCTTTATAAGCAATAAAAATATTCTAAAAACATGTCTTTACAGCATAGCGGCAAGCTGTAATAGGTGCTCAAAACAACTCCCTGTACAAGCACCTTGTGGCGAACTATCACCAGTTCCTAAAGAGTGCTTCCCAGGTGTTATAATGGAAGGCTCAAGCCTTTTCAATGTTCAGTAAGAAGTGTCAACACAGCATTATAATATGCCAACCAACCAAAAAGGTGCAAGGAGTATTCATATCAGTTAAGGATTACAAGCAATAATTATTTGGGGCTTACTGTGACTCGCCTGCACAGGTGTGGTGATCCACTTGCAGGTCCCAACCCACAGGTTGGGAAACACAGTGACAGACATTGTTTGTCCTCTGGTGGCAATGGCCACTAGGTTAGATGGCTTTAATAGACAAATTAATCAATCCAGACAAGACTAAGGCAATGTTAGTGGGTGGTTCCCTAGACCAGTGTTTCCCAAAGTGTGGTACGCGTACCCCTGGTGGTACGCGAAAGGGTTTCAAGGGGTACGCGGCCGAATTTTTTTTTTGTACTTTATCATTGGGTTTTAGCGGCAAAAAACGTGTGCGTGTGTTCTTTTAAGAGAAAATACAGTTCTTGTGATTTCTCCAGTTTCTCACACAATCATGTGAGGGAAGATCAATAACAGAGGTTTATCCCAATGTTATTCAACGCGTAGTCTCTTTTGCTCTCAATGCATTCCTTGTCTTTTTGTGCACCCCTCCAGTTTCTCATAAGACTCGGACTCCCTCACAATGACTTTGGCCACCAAAAAACGCTTCTACAGACAGATGGCGCCACAAAGATATTTATGCATATGCTCGACTACAAAAATGTTCACACCGGGAAGTAGGGAAGTAGAGTTTTTTCTCTATCTTCAGCCCTGCAGCGGCCATCTCGCCAGCCACTTCCCTCTTGGGGAATCTCCCGCTCTTCGGCTGCAGAGCGGTTTTTTCCCCCATCCTGCCTGGCCTGCCCGCTCATCAGCTGTGAATTTTAGGCGGGAGGTTTGAATCCCCTGCCTGCTCTTGGGCTGCATGCCTGAGTGGCTTCCCAAGCAGGATGGGGGGAAAACCGCTCTGCAGCCAAAGAGCGGGAGATTCAAACCTCCAGCCCAGGCAAGCGCTGCCTCTGTAAACCTGCTGCATGCTGCATGATTTTTAGCTGGAGTTTCCAGTTTTGGGGGGTCCCCTCTGGGTCTTTATTTCCAGAATGGTGTTTTTTTTGTTTGAATAATAGTTATTTTAATTATTAGTATATGAATTATTTCTATATTTTTGAATATAGTGGCCCACTTATGACCCTAGCAGGACAGGGATAGCCTAACTACTATTATGTATGCCTTGGTAACCTCTGGGCTAGATTACCAGATTACCACAATGTGTTATATGTGGGGCTGCCTTTGAAGATAGTTTGGAAACTGCAGCTGGTGCAGAATTCAGCAGCCAGATTGCTCACCAGGACAAGATGGTTTGAGCATATAACACCAATTCTGGCACAACTGCACTGGCTACCAGTTAGTTTCCGGGCTCCATTCAAAGTGCTGGTTTCGACCTACAAAGCCTGGTAAGGCTCTATAGAACCCCAATACCTCAAGGACTGCCTCTCCCCATATGAACAAACCAAGCTCCTGCATTTGGCATCTGAGGCCCTTCTTCATGTGCCCCCTTCAAGGGATGGGGGTCCGGAGGGTGGTGATACAAGAACAGGCCTTCTCTGTGGTGGCCCCATTTATGGAATGCTCTCCCCAGGGAGACACACATGGCACCATTGTTATCTATCTTTAGGCACCAGGCAAAAACATTTATCTTCTCCCAGGCATTCAGCTCTTAGTTTTGGAGGGCTTTTGATGTTGTAGCCTCTTTTAGAGATGGACTGTCCCACCGTCTTTTATATTTATGTACTGTGTTTTTTAACTTTTAGTTTTAGTTTTTTATATTCTTTTTACTGCTTGTAAGTTGCTTTGGGGTCACCTTTGTGAAGAAAAGTGAAATAATAATAACAACAACAACAACAACAAATCTTCTCCCAGGCATTTTAGCATGTGTTTTTAAACTGTTTTTAATTTTTTTGTGTTTTTAAATTGTTTTTTGTGTTTTAAAATTTGTATATTTGTTTTTAATGTTTTTAATTGCTGTAAGCTGCCCAGAGAGCTTCGGCTATGGGGCAGTATATAAATGTAATAAATAATAAATAAATAAATAATGGTGATGAAAGCGGATAAGCAATCAACAGCTACTAGTAGCCATGATGGCTATATGGAACATCAAGACTAAGAGGCAGGATGCCACTGAATACCAG
This sequence comes from Rhineura floridana, assembly GCF_030035675.1. Lineage (NCBI taxonomy): Eukaryota > Metazoa > Chordata > Lepidosauria > Squamata > Rhineuridae > Rhineura > Rhineura floridana. The sequence goes on along the minus strand of NC_084493.1, from coordinate 21,887,041 downwards.
CTGTTGGGAGGCAAATAATGGAGGTAGGCTGTTGCCTTCATGCCCTGCTTGTGGGTTTCCCGGAGGCATCTGGTTGGCCACTGTGAGAAACAGGATGCTGGATTAGAGGGGCCCTTAGTCTGATCCACCAGGGCTCTTCTTTTGTTTTTAAGAATGCAGACAGGGAGAATGCACAGTGAAGGACTATGCAAATATGAATAAAAATGGAAGTAAAACAGCCTTCGGGAAATCCCACCCTCTTTACGTAACACCTCAAATCTGAAGAATAAAATGGCACCTACAGTGATCGGGCCACTTGCTTGAGGTTGTCTGCACTCCGAGGTGAGAGAATAGCACAAGTCTGGAAAAGCTCAAGTGATTCATGAATCTTCCCTTCCAGTCGAAATATCAAAGCTGAAAGCAACATTGCCACAGCATGTTAATCAAGGGACCCTTTTGAGAAAAGCAAGTTGCACCCTGAGCAATGCTTAAATGTATAGAGAAGGAGGACCACACCCCCACCAGTTCCCCAGCTGAAGCACACAAAGGGTTTTTGGAGAAGGCAAAATGAAGTAGAGCAGGGCTGGCAGCTGATTGGCTCTGCATCTAGAAACAATGGTATCATGTTCCCTTGTAGCAAGTGGGACAGTTTATAGTGTTTCTATGGCCCGCTTGCCATGCAAGAGCCAGAGAATCAGCTTTGTCTGTTGTCATAGCACAAAGTATGCACACCACAGTGGCTTAATTTGTACAGCGGCAGGAGACAAAGCCACTCTTACAATTGTGGAAAAGACCACTGTTGATGAAGAGTTCTAAGCTCCAACCCCAGATCCATCCTTCTATCATGGATTTTAATATCCAACACAGCAAATAGGAAAGTTACAGAAGCTGTCACATTCTTAATCTACAGCAATGAGAGTTCTGCCTTATTTTGGGTACACCTCATGTCCCAAGTACCAACTGTTAAAACATAAAAATGGCATATGATGCATTTCTACTAGTCCAGTAGGCATGGCCCTATAAAGTGCCTGGACAGAAGAACTGAATGTAAGTTACTCTAAGCTTCTCAGGAGGAAGAGAGTGGCCTAAATGTAATATAATGCTTTGTCTTGGCGTTACAGGAGTTGTAACCAAGGTTTGTTCTTGTTTCACTGTTTGTGGTTTGTTTGGAGGGTACAAACCACAACCCTGGGTTCACACGTAATGCTAAGCCATACCATGGCTTAACACTGGATAGGGCAGCAGAAGCAGGACCAAGAGAGTAGCAAAGCAGCTGCAGTTTTCACTCTAGGTACCTGTGCACTTGCAGATTTGGCTTAGCATTAAGTTGTGAATAAGGTCAATATATAATTACAAATTTATAATAAAAGTGCAAGAAATGCTGAATGTTTGTATTGCTATTTTATTTTATTTGTATTGTATGCCATGTGTCATTGGTAGAAAATGCAGCTAATGAATAGGTGAATAAAATAAATAAATAAATACCATCAATTTTCAGAATTTTGTAGTAATCTTCAGCTTTATGTGTATCAAGTTTGTTGATAGCTTGTAAGTTTCTTAAATATTTCAGAGCATGCTTTGAGAGGGACATGTACAAGTTTTTTTTCAGGCTTCTAGTAACCAGCTTGCATGTCACAGTAAACTATAGTTAGCAGTTGACCATGAAGGTGCCTATCTGGGCTGTATATCTCCAATCATGCTTCCTGGCTTAGCATTACATCCAAATTAGAGATCCTGGTTTGTTTTACTCCAACAATCCACAATCAGTAAGTGAAGAAGACACCTTGGCTACATCTTGTGGTTTGTTGGGAGTGAAATGCTACGCTAAGGACTGTGGTTTGTCTCCTCCCAGCATGAGTGGAGAAGAGTGGGAAAGAGCAAAATAGGAGTGATTTGCTTATGCATGGTAAGCCATGGTTTATGCTAACATGACCCATGTGTTTTGGGCTATGCACGTACCAGATTTCATCTGTCTTGATGTGGAAATATCATAATCATTCTGGGCCTCACTCCATGTCCTGTCCCATCCGCTTAAGTGTGAGCAATTGTGCAAATGTTTCATTTTCAGAGCTTTCTAGTAATGAGGGTCTGCTGGACTATGCAAGCACCCTAATATTTTTGGCACTCACTGAACAAGTCAATGAACAAGTTTTATTTTCATCCCCAAATAGAGGTTGCTTTTGTGGAAAACATGTCAGCCAAATTGGAAACATGTCAGCTATGGGAAGATGCTTTTAGCTTACCTTGAACATAGACTGCATATTCACACATCCCATGGGTCTCTTGAAGTTGCTCTTTTATAGCAATCTGAACCACAAAGAAAAGAGGCAATGTTTCAATAATGAGATTTTCTTTTTTGGACAAGGGGCAGAATGTCATTAACAGCCTAAGAACTCTGCCCTTTAATATGTTGGCCTCAACATTGATCTAGTATTTATTAAGGAAATTTACCTACTAGATCGGGAGTGGGGAACCTGTGGCCCCTCCAGATGTTGTTGACTCGCAACTCCCACCATTCTCAGTCAACATTGCTAAGGGTCAGGGAAGATGAGAGTTGTAGTCTAGCAACATTTGGAGGGCCACAAATTCCCAATCCCTATATTAGAGCAAAAACATGCCTATTTTTTCCTTTTCCTTTTTTAGACCAATGAAATGCTTGTTGAAACCACTCATTGTGGTAATTTGTCCCTTCTGGAAAAAGAAGCCAAATTATCCAAGAACAGAGGCTTTCTGATGCTTTTGACATTGCCAAGGCTTTCAATTTCACTTAATGGCACTATAAAAACACTTTTGCATTAAAAATGTTAACATTAAAGTAACAGCCTCTGAATAGGTAACATTCCAGCAAGTGAAATTCCCGCCACCCAAGTACTTGTGGATAGATTAGTGTTATCCCTCTATTGGAAAATTAAGTGCATGCCCTGATGGTCCTTAGAAGTATACACTCACTTTGTAAAGCATCAATAGTAAATTATATCTTTAAAAAACTATACAAAGGTTCTAAAAGACTCTGGTCTTCAATACAAAGAGGAAAGTGCACCTCTAGGACCACTCAGGAAGACTCTTAATTTTTCAATTTTTACTTGTAATTCAATGCAATTAAATTTTAGACAAGATAGTTGCTTTTCTGAACCAGATCAGTCTCTTTTACATGTGTTGTAACATCTGTGATGCAGTACTATTAACACAGGAAGTTTCCAGAGTATTGTTTTTATTCATTTAGATTTCTCTTTCCTGTCCTAAGAGGCATTAAACACAATAACCGCATCTCATTAAATTCTTACAACAACCCTGTGAAGCAGCCTAGACTGGTCTCCCTGTAGACTGGTGTTTTCTTGCAGCAGTATTTTGCGACATGTTCTTGCAGAACAGCCCTATGCACTAGTGGTGGATTTATTCTGCTTTTTTAGTTGGTCTGCAGTGCTTCCCCAATGCTGCTACATTCTTGCTGTTTGAAGGGGCTATAGCACAACAAAAGCAGGACAAAAATAAACCAGAATATTTATGGTATAAAAAGTTACAGGATTTTAGCAGGAAGTTATGGGATATGCACTGATTGGAAATGAAGCAGTTTAACCGCCCCCCAAAAAAACTTTTCCAGATGCAAACAGTATTGAAAGTGGGGTTGCGTGTGACTGCCCCAATGGCATCCTGAGCACAAATCATCATGAATGCACAATAAAAAGGATGTCTGGAGGTGTCCTGGGAAGGTGGGTAGGCATATTGGGGATTTCCTGGCACAGGAACAGTCAGGCTGAATTACACCAAACTGTAAGCTTCTTTGAAGTTTGGTAGTTAGGCAGGGTAAGCCAATCAGCAAGTTTACAGCTGAGAAGAGATTTGAATGTAGGCCACTATACAGACTAGCCAATGCCTAAGGCAGGGCTGGAGAAAGTTTTTCAGCCCGAGGGCTACATCCCTTGGTAGACAGCCCTAGAGGAGCTGTATGTCAGAGGCAAAAGAGGGTGGAGCAATGGCAGACACTCATACCTTTGTACAGTCAGCTACATTTCAGCCATGCAAAAATTAGAGGTTTCTACATCTACCCACATCTCTCCATCCTCTAATCAGACAAACAAGAAGCGTTATCACAGTCAAAGGACACATTCCAGGCAGGCAAAAGCACTTGAGGAGGGTATGTAGCAGGGCTGGTGAGGGATATGGCCTGTGAAGAGGAAGGGTGACCTGGTGAGGCTCCCAAGGGTCAGTTAGAGAGACATCTGAAGGGCCATATTCGGCTCATGTGTCTGTCTCCATTTGTGTCAGAATTCATTTTACCAATCTCTTTTATTTACATTAGGAACCATGCTAGCAAGTAAAAGGGCCATCTTATGAAATGTAGAGCTGGCTATCCACCTCGAATTGGTGAGGAAGGCTATTGCCCACCTCTCTCCGTCTCTCCGTCTCTCCCTTTCTCTCTCTCTCTCTCTCTCTCACACACACACATTATTTCTCAGTACAGAAATTACAAAGCCAGGCCAATACATTCTGCATGGGAATTCAATAGCACTGCTAAATATTTTGCTCTTTGTGAGTGATGCAGAAGGGTGTATTTTAAGAAAATAATAGCATTTCATACACACACACACATTGATTCAGACCTCTTAACTTCCTGATCTCCAAGTGCAGGTTCTCCTCTCACTCTCTCTTTTCCTCTTGTATGGTGATTGTCAATACAATCGGAAGCCAGATTTCTGGCTTTATAGCAAACCAGAGAAAAGAGGAGGAATTTGCATAAAAGGGAAGGAAGCAACTCCTATTATATTTCTGGTCTTTAAATCTTAAGTTTGGAGTATGACATCTCATCAGATCCAAGAAGAACTGAACTCCATCTCCACAGCAAAGACCTGGGTTCTTCTCTGCAGTTACCCTTTTAAGGCATAAATGGGGAACCTGTAACTCTCATGGTCACTGGCCATGCTGACTGGGGCTGATGGAAATCAGAGCCCAACAACATCTGGAAGTCCACAGGTTCCCCACCTTTTATTTAAGGTTTTTTAAAAAAAGAGCAGAGTCAAGGTGTACCATATTCCTACCTTACAGGAATCATAGTCTTTGCGGATGTAGTACAAGTGGATCAGCCAGTTCCTATTCTCCAGACTGCGCAGTTCTGGCACTGTACAAAAAGGTAGCAGAACAAACAATCAGATATCCAACAGATTATACCTCGTTAGGCCCAGCCCTATGCTTCACCCAGAGAGAAGCTCCACCTTGGACCAGACCTGCTAAAAAATGAAATGGACTGCCTTCAAGTCGATTCCGATTTATGGGCAACCCTATGAATAGGGTTTTCATGGTAAGCGGTATTCAGAGGGGGTTTACCATTGCCTCTCTCTGACGCTAAGAGGCAGTGACTGGCCCAAGGTCACCCAGTGAGCTTCATGGTTGTGTGGGGATTCAAACCCTGGTCTCCCAGGTCGTAGTCCAACACCTTAACCACTACACCACACTGGCTCTCTAACCAGACCTGCTACATGGCTCCAATGCAGCAGAAAGCAACAGGAGTTAGCAGCAGCGGCACCGGGGGAAATGTGCTAAGGTCTGTTACTCTTGTAGACCCATGAAAGCTGGAGACAAAAATAAAGAAAGGCTGGTCATTATTTATTTACTAAATATTTATATCCTACCTGTCCATCTCTTTCCCAAGGTGTCCAAGGCATCTGACAATCACATAGTATTAAAATTAAAGTAAGGTCAGCAGATGAGATCACCTTTCCATAAGCCACAAAACAACAAAGAAAAAAACCTTGACAGGTCAAAGGCCTGCTGGAACAACACAAAATTCACTTGGGGCTGGGAAAGAACATCATGGAGCTTCCAGGACAGGGAATTTCGTAACCTGGATGCTGCCACAAGGTAGCAACTGCACTTCTTCATGGTATGTCATAGAGCAAGAACTCTCCAGTTGATCTGAGTGGATGAGCAACATCATGTGGGAGGAAACAGTCCTTTCGATATCCAGGTCCTAAGCTATTCAGAGCTTTAAGAGGTAATAACAACCAGTACTTTGAATTGGGCCCAGATCTTGCTCTTCTTGTGATCATCCCTGGGGCACCTGGTTGGCTATTGCAAGTTGGCCATTTGGACTGAGCCAGCATGGCAAATCTTCTCCTCTTATTGCATAGTTATTGCAGAGAGATCAATGTTAAGAAGTACTGAGTCACAATGCAATCAATAGTAAGCAGCTCCCAGCAGTAAATTCTGGCATGGGCATTGCTTTTCCTGGTACTATTTATGCTGGATTTAAAGTTTTAAGAACAAGCCGCTATTCACATCAGATGGACACAATTTGCAGTTCATCAAATTCATTTCTGCAACTGAAATTATGGTAACACAAAGGTAACCATAGCAACTGAGAGGAAAATCTAATGTCTGTAAGCCAATATCATAAGAGAGAAGCCTCGTAGAAAACAAAGACAAAGGACTGCTGAAGCAACAGTAGAGGCCATGGTGAAGTTGGGATGGAGTGGGTCTTTGAAAGGGGGCAGCTCAAAATGCAAGTCAGGTAAGGCCCCTTTTGAGCTTGCCCCAGCTCAAATTTGGGCTTGTATCCTGCCTCCACCATCTCCACAGTCACCTGTTAGCCCCTCTCTCCAAGGTAAGGAGGTTTTGGGTTGGGGGAAGGGGGGCGTTATATGGAACGCTGAATCACTTTTTTTGGTATTCCACCAGAACCCTAAAAAAGCGACCTTTTTGACACCTTTCATCAAAAATAGCTCAATTAATTTTTTTTAGTCAGACAGGAGAGGCAAGCCCTCTGTGAAGCACTGCAGCCACGCTACAGAACACAGGATCTTCACTGTCAACGATGTATGTGGGCAGATATTTTCAATAATTTCAGCACTGGGAGGTGGTGACCAGTAGGAGCCATGTGCAGTTACCATGATATAACTTATCCAAAAGGGAGAGTCAGTGCCCACACATCATCTTTCTGGGCCCAAGTTTGTTAATAACTCCTTCCTTCACCCATGATCCCTCACCAGTTTTAAAATACTAGACGATAGACTGGCATCCTTTAGCTTCTTCTGGTCCTTTCTTTAAGCTCTACACATTCCTGGCCACCTGACTTGAATTTATAGCCAGGCATGGTGGCATGCGCACATATTAATTGTATATGAGTGCACTGCACTGTCTAAGGCAGCCTTTCCCAACCAGTGTGCCTCCAGATGTTGTTGGACCACAACTCCGATCAGCCTCAGCCAGCATTGCCAATGGCTGAGGCTGATGGGAGTTGTGGTCCAACAACATCTGGAGGCACACTGGTTGGAAAGGCTGGTCTAAGGCCTTTTAGACATTGCTCCCTATCCTTGAGATTCAGCACGTGATCTTCTCTGCAAGCTGGAAACTATGGGTGGTGTTCAATGCTGGTCCTACTAAGGCTAACTAAGGCTCATTAATTTAGGTGGTTATGCTCTGGATAGATTTAGTTGAATACAATCCTACAGGCCTCACTCATTTGCTCATCTGTTCAAGGGCCTATAAATCACATCAGCAGAGTTGGCTCCTGCTGTCCCAGAGATCTCACTGTTAATATTATGGTGCTTGTTCTGTCCTCCTCCTGCTACATCCTGTTAGCTTCTTCTGTCTGTGCACAAGAAATGCCTGCAGGAACTCTAGGACTTGTCATGACTGAGACAGCATGTTGCACAGGCAGGTATACTTCTCTCTGTCTGACAAATTACAGGTCCTAGACTTTCCTGTACACTCTTGTATGTGCTCTCTTCCAGGATCCATACCATCAGCTCATTGTTAAAACATTGCTTTTTCTGTTATAACACTGTTTCTGGCTGGCTCCAGTAACTCTCACAAGATCTGGACACCTACGTATAGCTACAGCGAAATAAGTCTACATAATCAGCCGTAAGCTTGCGATAGAGCCTCTTGCTATGCAATAAGGGGGGAGACTCCAGAATTAAAGCGGTAAAAGCAGGACAAACCCAAATTAAAACCACATTATATGCCTACAATGTTATGATTTTAATAGCTCACCCTAGGCTGTCTTTACCATCAATATTAAGTACAATTGAGTCTGCTGGTAAAATCTCAGGCTATCAAGTAAAAAAGCAAAAGACAGATGGACAATAAATCAGGGTGAAATTGAGAAGCAATATGTTATGCATCAATTTGGCATTCACATTCTTAACAGAACAGTCAAATATTTAGGAGTTAAACTCCTGGATGATGTAAGAAAATTGGTAAGACTAATTATGACACTATAAATCAAGTAGTCAAAAACTTTGACATCTTAATAGATGGAGAATGCTACACTATCTTGGCTAGTAAGAATAAATACTATTCGAATGACTGTAATACCAAATTTCTTTTTCTACTTGCTGTTCTACCACTGTTTTCAGATTTCAGGGAAGTGAAAAGCTGGAAGAAAGAGCATGACAGATTTATTTGGCAGGATAAATGCTCTAGAATAGACATACACACAATGCAAGCCTCAAAAAAACGAGGTAGATTAGTGGTCCCCAACCTGTGGCTGTATTATGAGGCAGCTCAACTCTCCTGGTTGCATCTCTGGCTATTTCCATGTGAGAATAAAGCCCTATTTGATATTGAACAGCAAGATGTGGCTATACCTTTGGATTCTTTGTTATGGTGCAATTAAGAGAAAAAGAGTTCCTTGTCCATTCAGTCTTTAGTATTACAACTATTAATGAAGTCCTGGGATAGATAGAGAATGATACTAAGTCCCAGTATATCACACTGGACTTCAGTAATAAGACATAAAAATTTCTTACAAAGTAATCACTTTATGAAATTCTGTATTTGGGAGGAAAATGGAGTATCAAGGTATGGAGATCTTATAAAACAAGATAGGATTTTAACAAGGCAGGAAATTGCATTAAAAGCAGCAGGATAGTCACCTCCTTGGTTGCACTATCTTCAAATTCAGAATTTTGTATTGAAAGATTTGAATGTATTGTGTTCTGTCATAGCCTTAAGACAGTGGACAACATGGGAGAAAGTTATGGGGAAAAGATCATGATTATTATCAGAAAATTATAAATTACTAATGGATATAAAAACAACAGAAGTTATCTCTAGGAGATGGGAAAGAGATATCAGGTGGGATAGCCTTGGAGAGTTTATAGGGGGCTGATAAATAAGAGATCTTTGTACTTATCAATTCATGAAATCTAGTATAAACTCATATTAAGACGCTATTTAACTCCAGAGAGGCTAAATAAAATGTATTGTTAACCACTTTCAGTGCTGGAAGTGCCAAACATTACATGCCAACCTTATACATATATAATGGTAGTGCCCGGTGGTCACACATTTTTGGAACCAGATAGCTCAAAATATATCTAGCAGGGCTGTGGAGTTGGAGTTGTGGAGTCGGAAGCAATTTTGGGTGGAGTCGGTAGAAATGTACCGACTCCGGCTTCAAAATAAATTTGGATTGATAAATTTTTTTAAATATAAATTCAAAATGTCAAAGAAGCTTCCCATGAAGTCAGCAGTATTTGACCATTTCACCATAACTCAAAATGGAAAACATTTTGTGTGTCAGTGTATGACACAGGACCCAGATGAAGACAAATGCTGTGATGCCAAGATCAGCGCATATTCAGGCAGCGATAAAAATGCTCCTATGAGAGCTTCCAATTTAAAAAGATATTTACAGCGCTTTCCAGGGCTGTGGAGTTGGAAGCAATTTTGGGTGGAGTCGGAGTCAGAGTAGGAGTTGGACAGTAGAAAAACAGAGGAGTCGGAGGTTTGGCGTACTGACTCCACAGCCCTGATATCTAGTATAATTGATTGCCCATTGAGATCTACCTTGATGCTGATTATTTTCCAGATTATTACAGATTATTCAAGAGGAAATTCCACCAAGATTAAGATCATTGATATCAATCATGAATGTAGCTGCTAAAATTTTATGTTAATGAATAGTTAAGGAAATGTCTTCAGCTTGCAGTAATGGATAAATTGACAGATTGCATTCAGAGAGAAGGAAGATCAAGCAACACTGGCTTATGGAGAGATGGGAATCCTTTATTCAATATTGGAACAATAGTCATGGGAGTGTTAGATTGGAAAGGTTCTGTTTCAAATACTGTTATTTTAAGACACAGCTTGGGATAATATAAAACAATCCTGTTGTAAATGTATGTTGTTGTGTATTTATTTATTTATTTATTTGATTGTACTTATATACCGCCCCATAGCTGAACCTCTCTGGGCAGTTTTATTTGGTTTAAATATAATAAAATAAAAATAAAAAGCATGATAAAAAAATGTAGCCTTATTCCCCTTCCCCCTTATCACAACAGGCTTGCAGCTCAGCTGCCTCCAGGGGTGTAGTTGTCCAGGATCTTTGGGGGTCTTAGACTCCTTGCTTTTTTGGGAGCAGGGTCCCTATGTCTCCAGCATTCTACAAGTCAATCAGCATGAAAAGGGAGTGTGTTAGCCACTGAGAAGAGTCTTCTTTCACGCTTCCTTGTCCTTTCCTGCTGATTGGAGCCAATCAGAGTGAAAGGAGGTGAGTCAGCCACTAAGATTATTCTTTTCAGTAGCTAACACTCTCTTCTTTCATGCTTATATGCTCCTAGGGACATCTGTAGTTGTGGGAGAAAGGATTAACAAGGACCTCATTCTTAACCAGCAGCAAAAAAAATGGGGAGGGGTATGGCTGTGACTATCATGAAGGGACCCTGCACTTCTGAATGTGCCACTGCACTACTGGCTGCCTCCCACTGGGCTTCAGTAAAGCATATATATCTGTTTCTCTGTCTTCCCCCTTCCTTCCAATTCTTGGGCCTTGGGGGGGGGGAAATCCAACAAATGCATGGGTTGGATCATGTCAGGAATTGTTCCAAGCATGAAGTATTAACACCACCAATCAAAAATGCCAATCTTTAATAATGGCAAGTCTGAGTAGTTCGCTTTCCCATTTCTGCTACTGAGGAACGCAATTCCAGATGAAGGGTTTGGGTTTTGTGGGAGGTTATTTTTTATTTTTGCTTTGCTTCATTTACCGCCAAGCTGTGGGGAATAAATCTGTGAGTGTTTCCAATTTTTGCAGCTTTCGAATTATCCAGGCCAGTGGGATTTATAATTCCTCTTTAACAGAAGCAGGTGAAACAGTGGTGACAAGGGCCTAAAGAAACAACAGAAGAGCAAAGAGTCAGGATTCTGGAACAAAATGAAAGGTTGCACTAGCATGAATCTGTCTTGCATCCGGTTGGCTGCCACCATTTTCCTTGGCAAGGATCACAGAGTAAGCATGAACCCTGAGAGACCTTTGACATTGCTCTATGCAGGCCAGTGGTTCAGAATCCCTTCGTCGCAAGGTAAGATGGCTTTTACAAGAAATTCTGTTTTTGGCTAGAATCCAGAGATTTGATCATAGCCCCAACAGGGTAAGTGAAGGGTTTGTTTATAGATGTTATATTAAAGATGGGGAAAGTATCTATATTGCCCAATATCTACATATATCCATTATCCCAAGAGCCAAGGATAACTACAAATAAAACAAACTAACACATAAAAGTTGCAGGCCTATCTCCTTGCATGCATGCACACACACACCAGAAAGCTTTGAAATCTCTCTACTCCCAAAGCTACAGCTATTGTCTCATTGCTTAATGCTTCTTTTCCCTTTGCTCACTTTTGCAAACAGCCACTGGAACCAACTTTAAATCAAACAATAAACCTGTATGGCTCACAGTTATTTACAGTCAACTGGGTTTAATAAAACCCATCATATACAATTCTGATGCTTGCAACAAAGCTATAATTCATCTCACTATCCTATATTAATAGTCCCCATACACACAGAAAGAAAAAATTGGATTGAAACTGAAAAACTAAGAACAGCAAGACAGCCATTCCTGACTCTACATCTCCCCCTAGTGGAAAATGTGCTAAATGACAATACTTTTCCTCCCTTCTAGATTCGTAAAAACACAAATACAAGAAAATGGGAAACAATAATTTAAAATTATATTTAGTTTGCTTGGTGGTGATACTAACAATGCCATTTGCAAGTTAATTGAGACTAAGGATGGCCAAATCTGTCAGTCTTGTTTGTCAGTTTCTCATTTTTCCAATCTTAAATTTAGTTCTCCACATTTCTGCAGCTATTTGAGATTTTTTTTAAGCCATTGTGAAAATTCATCAGCATTTTAGTGTTAATTTTTCCTAATGCACATTTTTGTATGTAATTTAGCCTCGTATACACATTTTTGCAACCATTTTGGTATATTGTTTCCACAAATATGTTCATTTTTATGCACACTTTTTCCTGATATGTGCATTTTTGTACACATTACTTGGAGAGTGGCATCACAAAATTCACAGAAGTTTAAATTGTGTGGAGAACTGCAAATTTGCAGAAGTAGAATTCCAAATGAGCTCTGTTCCAATATGTGCATTGGTTTGAGAAGAGCAAATTAGGCAACTTCTCATTAAAATGGGAACAAAATCAAATTCCTCGCCCATACCTGAATGAGACTGAAGAAGTTCCACGTCCTCACTGGTTCCCAGCCTTCACTCACTCATCCCTAGGAATGAGCCAGGGTACTGCAGACAATATTAGGTTATTGTCTTTATAGCTATGTGTTGTGGAAACTGGGCTGCAGAGTACAGTTTACAGACATGTAACAGATTTAGAGGTATCCCGTTTCTTTCAGGGACCCACGCAACGAGCTCTGTAAAAAACAAACTAGGCAAAACACTTAGGCACTTCCTCTCAAAGGGGATTATGAAAACCAGAGGTTGTATTCAACTAAGTCCCACTCAGAGCAGACCTACAGCAATTAATGAACCTAAGTTCCTCTTAGTGGGAGGAAGAGTGGGATAGGAATCTAATAAAGTTAGTCATGTCTATTAACTTTAGTGGGTCTACTCTGAGTAGCACTAACACTGAATGTCACCCCATGGATCCTGTTAAAAAAAACCACCTGGATCTGGGAGGGCCTAGTTCTCATCTCACTGGATTTTCTGCTCCCTCCCCTCTATTTCTCTGGAAAGATTTTGGGGGGGGATGCTTAGCTCCTCTCTCCCAGCTGACATTTCATGGGGTCCAACTAACAGTATTTAAAACGCTGGGACCCTGGAAGAGTGAGAGAGGAGGGACTAGGCCCTCTACTAAGATTGGCCCAGGAGTGTGAACAGCCCAGGAAAAAGACCAAAAAAAAAAAGACTGCTGCATAGTCAAGGCTAACTGAGAAAGAAGAGAGAGAAGTACAGGCCATTTTCAAGGACCAGTAACCAACTTGCTTGTTGTGCTTTGGCAGCCGAGCTTAGTTGTGGAGGAACGAGGATGTTAATGTATAAGGCAGTAATGCACACTGGTGCGCCTAAAGAGGTGGCTAGGTGTGCCTCAAATATTATGAGAGTATATTTTAAAAATGAGAAGAAACCCATTTGTATAGGGTAAGTAATAGTTTTCTATAGTTTAAGTCATTTTTATTCATAGTTTAAAATATATTAATATATTTTTAATTTTGTACACGAAGTGTGCCAGAAAATTTTTATATGTTTTACAGTGCGCCGCGAACCAAAAAAGTTTGAGAGCCACTGGTATAAGGAGAAAGGGAAGGGGGCAAAGAGAATGAGAGAGTGAGAGAGAGAGTTGAGGCTGAGAATGAAGAGGCCAAGCCCGAAACTGAATTTTTTGGTACATCTTCTGTTCTACAATATTCATGAACTCTGGCTTTTCAATACAGCTGGAATACTTTTAAAATTTATTTTTGAAATGTAATATTGAACCATTGAGCTTCCTCACTCTGAAAGATTTCCAGGAGCCCTCTTAGCAGGGACAGACTGCCCCTATTTCCTGGTATCTGTTCCTGGTAAATCAGTACCCTTATTTTGTCTTTGGGAAATGCCTTGTTAAAAATTGGTCAGTGCAAGTTGCTCATTGTCATTTGTCAGGGTTTAGCTCACTCGACAGGGTCTCAAAAACTTGTCTGTGTGGATAATGTATGCATCCAGCACACTTAAATGCACATGTATGGACACTAAGGCACCATGCAGTGGCCAGCCTGCCATTTCACACATACTACAGCTGTTAAGGTATATTTCAAACTGTTGATAACCGATTATAGGACGAGTAGGTTTTTCTAGTCCCTCTGTAGCCAAAGAACAGCCACGCTTTTGTACTTTGAATCCATGGGAGGCTATTACAGACTAAATCAATATAACATTCAGCAGGTGGAACAGAGCCATTGGCAATGCGTAACCATTGATGGGGGTGATGGGCACTGATCCTTAGAATGAGAACAGTGGTATAAGCATGTCCCCATTTTAAGCTGAGAAAGTGGGGTGTATGGCATTGTGAGATCTAGCGCTTCAGCATAACTTTATCAATCACTGCTGATTAGGAACTCACCCTTTCTTGGTTTCAAAGCATTTAGTCTTTTTGAAGAGTGTCTGCTTTAATTTCTCTGCAAACCAATAAACTCTGGGCTTTCAACCGAGCCCACAGCTTCGCGCCCAGGGCATCAGGAACTGCTTTAAAATGGTGTCCACCGATTCAGAACAGGGCAGATAAGCACCTCGTCAGCCTACAAACCTTGTTCTGTTTAGGTTCTACAAACACAAGAGGAGCCCTAGCAGATGAAGCATCTCAGTACAGTACTAGTAACAAAGCATCCAAGCAAACAGTTCAGCAATCAAGCTAAGCACCTGTGTGAGAAAGTACGCACTGCCTATTATTTATTTAATATAGTAATCATCTGCTGAAGCTGAAATTGGAGAGAGGTGGAAGAAACCTAAAGCTTAGAACCAGAACCCCTGGGGGCCATTTTAGTCCTGTAGAAGTCCAGCTTTTTGGGCTCTGCTCTAGCCCTGAAGTCTTGAGTGGATGCATTAAACAGAAACCTAGACTGGCAGAGCAATCTAAACTCCTTTTGCTAAATTGTACGGTGTGTGCAGATTGGGTAGCATCTCTCAACCCAGCCCGGCGGGTCTCAGTCGCCTCCCACTGGCTGCCACCTGAGGAGGGAGCAGAGCGCCCCCTTCCGCCCACAAAACATGTGAATTGGCTGAAGTGGCCCTGGTGGGATCTGTACCACCAGCAGAAAGCCCTGAAACAGGGCTTTCCAAACCAGGAATGAAGTGGGGCCGAGCCAGCCCAGGATGTAAGCTGGCACAGCAATCTGCCTCCCTCCCCCCATTTCCACCATGCACAGCAGCGCTGCAATGTGGCAGTGGCCCCATTGTTCCATAAAGGCCCCGCTGGGCTGCAGGGGAAGTTAGGATTGCTCTTAAATCCAGTTTTGGAAAGGGCTCCAAACAAAACTAACATGCTAAATTGACAGAGGCTACAGTGGAAACCTAGTGAATGGAAAAGTCCTACTTTGGCTCCTGCTGCCCCTGAGATCTCAATCTTCTGGATTAGTATGGTGCTTGCTCCACCCTTCTGTGCCACACCCTGTTGGCTCCTACTACCTGTGCACAGGTGCACTCTAGGCCTTGTTACCACGCAGGCAGGCACACTTCTCTCTGTGTCACAGACTTTCCCACACAAGCACTCTTGTAAGCTCTCTCTCTCTTTCTCTGAGGGTCCAAGCTTAGCAGTTCACCACTCAAAATGTTGCATGTTTTGGTCTAACTCTGAAACTGGTTGGCTTCAGCAAATCTCAACAGATATGGGCACCCTATATAAGTTGCAAGGGAAATGAGCGTGCACACACACTGCCAGGCATGGTCTACAGTTTAGCCTCATTTCACCCACAATGGTAAAGGGCTTACCCCACCACCCTCATGCTTGGGTCCCATCTCCATTTAAAAAGGATCTCAGACAGCAGATGGCAGTGAATACTTCCCCCTAAGTTCTTGGGGGAGCTGTTGGCAGTTGGAGTAGACAAGGAGTGGGGAACATGTGGCCCTCCAAATGATGTTGGACTCCAACTCCCATCAGTCCTATAGCCAGCATGGCCAACAGTCAGGGATGATGGGACGTGTAGTTAAATTCAAATCTGGAGAGCTATCCCTGGAATCAGCAGTACTGGGTGAGATGGACCAATTTATTCTTCCATATAGTTTTCACTGAGGTAAGCAAATCACATATTTCAATGCTTTTCTTTATTCAGATTTGCCAAATAAATTGTATAAATTTGTTAGGTTTTAAGGTGTCATAGGTCTCTTTGTTGTTCATGGATTAAGTAGCATTTCCCTATCAAATGCTGTCATGCAGGAAATCATTCTAAATAGTACCACTACCAAGCAGTCATCTTTGGTCTGAACTAGATGGCGCAGAGTATGTCAGCTCTGCCTTTTCTCTTCTTTCCTTGAGAATGTCTAGTAAAATTAAATGTATGATGATCATGTGACATCATCACATCCCATTTCATTGGCTGCTGCTTGCAAGGGTGGGGAAAACTCTCAGCACAGAATCACCTTTCATGTTTTTCCTTTACGGCAGTGGGAGCTGCTTCCGGAGACAAATGTTTGTTCTTCTTAGGGGATAATCCTGTCCTGGGATGCTTACATTGAAAACCACTATGATTAGATAGATAGATAAGATCGATAGATTAGATAGATAGAGATGTGTGTGTGTGCATGTATGTATATACCCACACACACTCTTAAAGAGAATTATCTAGTATGCACAGCTAAAATGTACCACATCCTATTAGAATCTGACCTCTCCAAATGACTCCTCTTCATTCCTATTCAGCAACTTCATTTATTTTTCCTTTCACAGCAGTAACACAGGAATTAGAGACCATTTTATTCTAATGCATTTTGGGAGCACCCTGAATCTCAGGTTATTTTGCTAACAGTAGGGGAGATGGAGACCCATTTGGAAGTACAAATGTCTTTCACCACAAGAGGGTCACCAGGTTGCAAATAACAGCCAATAGGGCAAGACAGGGAGCTAAGCCAAGGCAAGCAA
Source organism: Rhineura floridana (assembly GCF_030035675.1). NCBI lineage: Eukaryota > Metazoa > Chordata > Lepidosauria > Squamata > Rhineuridae > Rhineura > Rhineura floridana. Next base: position 21,870,201 of record NC_084493.1, on the reverse strand, counting down.
AATCAAGATGTCAAAAGCATTCTCAAGCTAAGGAAGTGCAGTGGGTTTTTATTTTGGGGTGGGGGGAGCAGGGGGAACACACAACTCTGTTTCTGTAAAGCTACATTATTGAACATTCTGTTTAAACAAAGTGAGCCCTGCCGCGTAGAGTGCTCTTGTTCTGTATATTCCACCCAGTCGTGCTTCTTTCTAGACATTTCATTCTATTCCCTCTCTCACCACCTTCCCCCCCTCCTTCCAACAGTCAGCATCCTGTGGCCAATGAGCATACTCTGCCCTCATTGGTTGTCCTGGAGGAGGTTGTCCTCTTAGTTCCCTCCCCCCCCTTTTGTTTAAAAATCATTGGCAACCTCCACGAGCACACTCTGGTTTTTCAGTAGCCCCATTTTGCCTGCAGAGCCAATATACGTCAGGACCAGAGCTTACCATTAGTGTACTGTGTCATGCCAGTTGATCCCCTTAATTATTTTCCTGGGTCCCTGGTCATAGATAGTTAACTCCTTTGATATTTTTTCATCCCAGAGACCCGGTGATTTTTACAGCCCCAGCTGTATCAGCTTACTGCAAATTGGCACCTCCTTATCAGCAACGAGGGGCCTGGTTCCGTCAAGGCCGTAAAAACTCCTACGGTTTGTTATGGGAAACCAGGAGAGATGGGGCCTGGTACTGTGGGAACATCGTTTCATCATTCCTGTGTTGGAACTGCTAAATTAGTTGATTGCGCCCAGCTGAGGTAAGGATTTTTCTCTATAAGAGAAGGCCTCAGCTCTTGGGCTGTGTTCCACTTGTGGGCACCACCTTGCTTATGGTGATGCTCTGCGGTGGCTCCACTATACTTCCTGACTGACCGTCCCTGAGGGGAAAGATACTAACTCCTGAGAAAGAGCTGAGGCTTGTAAGTACAATTGAGGCAGTTAGTTTTATTATTTTCATTTTTGTGCCAAGAACCTTTATATCTTGTTTGTTATATACCTTGCCCCTTTTGGGTGTTGGTTTTAGGATTTAATTTGCTGCTCCAACTAATTGTATGTACCTTTTTATCTTTTGTACCCTTTACCCTTTTCTTATTTTCCTTTTTTAATAAACTTTACTTATTTTAAAGCAACGTGTGTTTATTCCAGAGAAGGGGTTCAGTTACTAAGTTCAGTCCTGGCTGCTTGACCAAACTACCGTGTACTAGAGGAATATTTTCACTTAAGACTTCTGAAGGGGCCAGGAGGGTATTGAGCCTCTGGTCCTGAGAGGCTTGAGTGTTCAGTGGGCTCTGGGGGTCCCTTCACCCCAGAGTGTTTAACCAATAGAAGGGTGGTGGCAGTACTACCGTGCAGGGTTAGTGTAAAGCATACACAGCCCTAGCAGACCAGGTTGGCTAGGATCAATTGCCCAAGGTTGGGGATTGATTCCTGGGACAGTAAAAGTAGGAGGAAGGGAACTCCCTGCTTTCACTACATGGTGGCAGCGGTGGGATCGAAAAAGACTGAACCTATCTCTGGTTAAACATAGTTGTGAAAAGGTACAATTGGATAAATTACAATTATTAAAGATTCTGGCACAAAGGTTTGTTGTTTTGGAAAGTCAGGATGGATATAAGATCTAAACAAAAGAAGGCATTAGATCAGGTTTCCACTGAGAGTAGTGATGAGGAACAAACAGAGATGTTACCTCAAAGCAATTTTGAAGCAGCAGGAGGCAGCGCAGAGGGGCTGCCAGTCCAAAGCTTTACTCCGGAGGGAGAACGAGCACCGTCACCGGTACGGGGTCGACGGAGTATGGATAGCCAAGTTAGCCAGAGTGGGGGTGTGCCACCCATGGATATGTGGGCAGAAATGCACAACTTCTTCTCGAAACAGATGGCTCTTATGACTACCCTTGTACAACAACAACAAGCTTTTGCCCCACCAAGCCAAGGACTGAGGTCTGGCAGAGTGTGTTTGGGAGGAGCGGATCCAGCAGATTTTCCGTTTTATCAAGCGGGAGAGGATATCTCCGAGTTTTTTTTAATCTTTGAGCAAGCGTGTGTGGACCAGTCTTTAGACAAAAAATACTGGATGAAAATTCTACGCACTCAAGGAAAGGGAGAGTTAAGAAGTCTAATGTGTAAACTCCCGAGAGAGCTAGCTGATGATTATGAAAACTTTGTGAAATTGGCAACAGCCCAGTTTGCGCTATCCACCAGGGCATGTTACCAAAAGTTTGAGACTTTGACAAAAAAATCAAAAGAGACGTTTTCAGCATTAAGCGCTCGTACTGCTCAAGCTATGGATTTGTGGATTGCAGCTGCAAAAGCTAATACTTTTGAGCAGTTAAGGACTGTGTATACTCTGGAGAAATTTTACAAAATGTTGCCAAGAGAGCTTGCCGCAGCGGTGCGAGGCAAAAAGCCAAAAAGCTTGCAAGAAGCTGGTCATTATGCTGATGAACTAGATTCCTTTCAGGACAAAGAGGAATTGCCTAAAGCATATGTTAAAAAACCGGGCAATTACAAAGGGAATCAACCAGCGGGTGGAGGAAGTGAGTGGAAGAAAAAAACGTGGCCATCTGTAGTTAAGTCGGAGGACAAAGGGGAGAGCTCTGTTCCTGCTGCTGTTCCCGTGCGTCCGTCAGTTTACCAACCGAGTAAAGCAGTTTTGGAGAATTTATGCTTTCTATGTAAACAACCGGGGCACAGAAAGGACCAGTGTTCCCAACTGATTAAGAAGCAGAATGTGAGTGTCAGCAAAGGGACTAAAATAGCGGTAGTACAGAGAGCCCGTGATTATGAAGAACCAGGAGGGCAGTCATCTCCGGAAATTTCCCGTTGGTCGTCTTCGGATTCTAATTCCGACCAGGACTGGGAGTTTTCAGCTCCTAGTACTGAGAATAGTCCCATCACCCAAAGGAAAAGAAGTAAACAGACTCCTGCGGTGAGTGTTATTCAACCGGGAGAAAAGAAGGGGGGTGGAAGGAAAAAACCAACCCAGGAACTACTCCAAAGCGGGAAGGGAGAGAAGGAACGACTCCCTGCAGACAACGCTAGCTATTCCTGTTTGCCTGGCCAGATTGCTTGGTCCAACAAAATGTTTAAAGAGACTATTTTTGTGAATTATGTTAAGTTAACGGCCTTTCGCGATTCGGGCAGTGAGGCATCGAGTTTATCTCGCCATTTAATTCCGCCTGAATTAATTTTACCAGGGATTAAAGCGTCAGTACATGTTTATGGGATGTCTAATAAACTTTGTGATGTGGCTGATGTTTGGATTTCATATAAAAACTGGTCGGGAAAACATAGAGTATTAATTCATGATTACTCTGACCAGTTTTTCGATTTCCTGTTGGGGAATGATATTGCCTATGCACATTATTTACATAATCAGAAGGCTGGAAACGTGAATGTAAATGTTTTAACTAGAAGTGCAGTTAAGAAATTAGAGCGTGAACCTGATATGGAAATTCTACCACTAGATGGTGCTGTGACACGAGAAGTTGATGATTTAAACCAGCCGCTGCCAAATGGAGCTGGGAATAGGGATGATGTTGAATCTCCTGAGAAAGAGTTGCAATTAAATTCTGTTCGTTCTAAGGCGTTTAGGGAAGCTCTCCTACAAGATGAAAGTTTGCAAAAATGTAGGGAAGCTGCAGACAATGCTCCCTTGGAATTGTCTAAATCTGTGACCGTAAGATTCTATTGGAAAAATGGGTTGTTATACAGAGAGCATGTGCCGCAGGGTGCATCTGTGGATTGGAAACCTGTTAAACAACTGGTAGTTCCAGCAGCACATAGGCTGGAAGTGTTACAATTGGCTCATGATGCTATCAGTGGAGGCCATTTGGGAATAAAAAGAACTTTAGCACGAGTAACTCGTTGCTTTTATTGGCCCCAGATTGCAAAAGGGGTGCAGGATTTTTGTAAAAGCTGTTTAACCTGTCAGCTAGTAGGACATGCTAGGGATCACCCTAAAATGCCTATGCAAGTTTCTGAGATCATAGCAGAACCATTTGCCCGGGTTGCAGTGGATATTCTTGGTCCACTGACTGTGACGCCTAGTGGGAAGAAATTTATTTTGACTTATATAGATTATGCAACACGATTTGCTGAAGCAGTAGCTCTAAGCAGCATTACTGCCACGGCTATTTCAAAGGCTCTGTTAGAGATTTTTTCTCGGTGGGGATGCCCAAAAGTTATCTTATCAGATCAAGGCCCAGGTTTTGTAGCTAAACTCACTAAAAAGCTATGGGAGATTGCTGGGATAGAACATGTGATGTCTGTGCCTGGACAGCATGAATCCAACGGACTTTGTGAACGTCTGAACCTGACTCTAGGAAGAATGTTAAGGGCACATGCTGTAAAACATTCAGGTAACTGGGATGTGGCTTTGCCGTTTCTCATGTTTGCCTATAGAGATACCCCCCAGGCCAGTTTAAAATCTTCTCCAAATCAGTTGGTATTTGGCCGGGATATTACAGGTCCCCTGTCTTTGTTAAGGGCAGATTGGGAAGGAAAGATGGAATTCTCTTCTGTACCAGTAACCACATATTTACAAAACTTGCGTGAGACCCTAAAGGATGCATTGGAGACTGCCCATGAGAATTTAGCAGAAGCCCAGCAACAGCAAAAGGCTTATTATGATTCTCATACTAAGGCACGTCGTTTTGCAGTGGGTTCAGAGGTGCTGGTGTTAAAACCACAATCAGGATCTAAGTTGTCAGTAGCCTGGACTGGGCCTATGCTGGTTAAGGCACAACTGAGTGATACCAATTACTTATTGGCCTATCCTGATTCAAAAAAGAAACCAAGGGTTTACCATATTAATACCCTTAAGCAATACTGGTCTAGGGCAAAGCTGGTTTTGGCCTGCACTAGGGCGAAAGAGCAGGAGGAAGGGTTTGTGGACCTAGTGGCAGAAAGTCAACAAGAAGGGGGTATTGATGAGGTTTTTTTTTCTGATAACTTGGAATATGAACAATGTTCACAACTACGCCAAGTTTTGGTGGATTTTCAATCTTTGTTTTCTAGTAAGCCAGGGAAAACACATTTGGCTAAACATTCTATTTTGACAGGTGATCATCCACCAATGCAGTCCTCCCCTTATAGGGTAACTGGGCCACATGCTAAAGCGGTGGAAAAAGAAATACAGGCCATGTTAGACTTAGGGGTTATTGAACCTTCTGTTAGCCCCTGGTCTTCCCCCATTGTGCTGGTAGCCAAGAAGGATGTTAATGAAATTCGTTTTTGTGTGGATTACAGGAAATTAAATTCAATCACCCAAGTGGATCCATACCCCTTACCCAGGATGGACCATCTGATTGAAAGGTTGGGGGCTGCTAAGTTCATCACCACCTTGGACCTAACTAAGGGTTACTGGCAAGTACCCCTAGATGAAGATGCTGTCTTGAAATCTGCCTTTGTTACCCATATGGGCTTGTATCAATTTAAAATGATGAGTTTTGGGCTTAGGAATGCTCCTAGTACGTTCATGAGATTAATAAATTCTGTCCTGAATGGTTTAGGAGATTACGCCTGCACCTATCTTGATGATATCGCGGTGTATAGTGGGGATTGGGAATCCCATGTGAAACACTTAAGAACTGTATTTCAAAGGCTGCAGGATGCAGGACTTACCATTAAAGCCCAGAAGTGCCAATTTGGGTTGGGAGAGGTTTCCTATTTAGGCCATAGGGTGGGTAGTGGCTGTTTGAAACCTTTGGATGCCAAAATTGAAGCAATTACTAATTGGCCAATACCTCAAACCAAGAAACAAGTTCAGTCATTCTTGGGGCTTGCTGGTTACTATCGGCGTTTCACTCCCCACTTCAGTAGTCTTGCCACCCCTTTGACTAATTTGTGTAAGAAATGCAAACCAGCACGGGTGGTGTGGTCGTCCGATTGTCAACAGGCCTTTGAGGCTTTAAAGGCTGCATTAATAAATTACCCTGTTTTAAAAGCCCCAGATTTTGCTGAACCCTTTGTGGTACAGACTGATGCTAGTAATTGTGGTTTGGGTGCTGTACTCTTGCAGAAGGATTCGGAGGGAGAACTCCACCCTGTAGCCTATCTGAGTAAAAAGCTAATAGAGCGAGAGCGCCATCTAGCGACCATTGAGAAGGAGTGTCTTGCTATAGTTTGGGCCCTGGAGAAATTAAGACCGTATCTTTGGGGACGTCACTTCCAATTGCAAACGGATCACTCTCCCCTGTGCTGGTTGTCCAGAATGAAGAATTCAAACCAAAAACTATTGAGGTGGGCTCTGTTATTACAAGATTTTGATTTCACCATAAATCATGTGGCTGGGAAGAATAATAAAGCCGCCGATGCTCTATCTCGTATGTATCATTTAGATGATTAATGCTGATCTTGTGCTTTGTAACTGATCTTGCTATGTTATGCCTGAAATTATTTTTAATAAATGTATAATTTAGTTTTGTATTTTAAGGTGATAATCTTTTTGATGTCTTCTAGAGCGATGATATCAAAGGTGTTCAACCTTTGATGTCATCTTCCTCGAAAGGGGGCGTGTCATGCCAGTTGATCCCCTTAATTATTTTCCTGGGTCCCTGGTCATAGATAGTTAACTCCTTTGATATTTTTTCATCCCAGAGACCCGGTGATTTTTACAGCCCCAGCTGTATCAGCTTACTGCAAATTGGCACCTCCTTATCAGCAACGAGGGGCCTGGTTCCGTCAAGGCCGTAAAAACTCCTACGGTTTGTTATGGGAAACCAGGAGAGATGGGGCCTGGTACTGTGGGAACATCGTTTCATCATTCCTGTGTTGGAACTGCTAAATTAGTTGATTGCGCCCAGCTGAGGTAAGGATTTTTCTCTATAAGAGAAGGCCTCAGCTCTTGGGCTGTGTTCCACTTGTGGGCACCACCTTGCTTATGGTGATGCTCTGCGGTGGCTCCACTATACTTCCTGACTGACCGTCCCTGAGGGGAAAGATACTAACTCCTGAGAAAGAGCTGAGGCTTGTAAGTACAATTGAGGCAGTTAGTTTTATTATTTTCATTTTTGTGCCAAGAACCTTTATATCTTGTTTGTTATATACCTTGCCCCTTTTGGGTGTTGGTTTTAGGATTTAATTTGCTGCTCCAACTAATTGTATGTACCTTTTTATCTTTTGTACCCTTTACCCTTTTCTTATTTTCCTTTTTTAATAAACTTTACTTATTTTAAAGCAACGTGTGTTTATTCCAGAGAAGGGGTTCAGTTACTAAGTTCAGTCCTGGCTGCTTGACCAAACTACCGTGTACTAGAGGAATATTTTCACTTAAGACTTCTGAAGGGGCCAGGAGGGTATTGAGCCTCTGGTCCTGAGAGGCTTGAGTGTTCAGTGGGCTCTGGGGGTCCCTTCACCCCAGAGTGTTTAACCAATAGAAGGGTGGTGGCAGTACTACCGTGCAGGGTTAGTGTAAAGCATACACAGCCCTAGCAGACCAGGTTGGCTAGGATCAATTGCCCAAGGTTGGGGATTGATTCCTGGGACAGTAAAAGTAGGAGGAGGGGAACTCCCTGCTTTCACTACATACTGTAGATGACAGCCACCAACCTTCAGCCACAGGAGATACTCCCAGGTCACAAGCTGAGCCGGGAGATGGTCCCAAACACAGGGGTGGAGGATGAGAAACCCTTCAGGGTGTATCTCCTTCATGAAATATTTTGGAATCGCTTCTCTAGTGCACTGCTGTCATACATCAGCTATGCTGCTCAGGGAGTGACTATTTCACTCCCTGGGGGCTGCATTTCCATCTGGGCAACCTGCCAGGGGCCAAATGTCAATGGTGGGCAGAGTCAGAGGCAAAGGTGGGCACAGCAACAAATGTAAGTTTTACCTATGTATAGTATCAACACATACTCAAGCTCCCCTCGCTATTCTCCACCTAGACAAGCAAGAGGCATTAGCAGAGTTCAAAGACATCTTCCAGCTAAGCAAAAACACTTGGGACATGAAATAGGGCTGGTAGGAGTGGGGGGGAGAGGGCTCTAACAGCACTAAAATAATTTCTCTTCATATTCTGAAAAGGTGTTAGAAAAGAGCAGGGTTTTACCAGACACACTAAAAGTAGCACTTACGTGCAGCAAAGTGTCATGTTAGTACTTCAGTGTGCTACAAAAATACATTTGTATGCACAAGGATTTTTTGGCTTACACCAGGAATGGTGAACCTGTGGGCTTCCAGATGTTGTTGGAATTCAACACCCATCACCCCTGACCATCGAGCATGCTGGCTGGGACTTAATGGGATTTGGAGTCCAAGTATATCTGAATGCTCACATGTTTACCATCCCTGCCTTACATTATTGAATATAAACAACTAAGGGTCCAATCCAGCCACACTTAAGGAACTGCAAGTTCTACTGATTTCCGTGGGAGTTACACACCTGCTTAGATTTCCCACTGAAATAAATGGGATCATGCCCCAAGGGCCCTAAAGTGTGGCATAAGCTTTCATGGATCAGAGCTGCCAGTAATGATGTGTTAATGATGTGTTAAAAAAATTAGAGAGTTCCTGTAATCTACATTTCAATGTTGGACCTTCTGATGCTTTAACTGGCATGTGTAAATCTTATGTGTTGTAAAATGTCAACTGTGGGAGGCACTGCTAAAAGCTGAACTAGAATGTGTATCTGTCCTCCTAGCAAAAGAAGTACTCCTCATGAATAATATCTTATCTGTCTTGTGCTCACCCAGCAAGAAATTCAATCTATCCTCACCCTTTGTCCATTTTTCACACTTCTGTGTTTATTTCAACAGGAGAGAATCCAAATGAGGAATTACATTTAGCATTCTGTAATAAAAGGAATCTGGCCACAAGCCTGTGCTGAACACCAGAACAAGTAAGTCAGGAGATATTTCTTCTATAAACTTATCAGCCAGGACTTGATCAACCACAGGCACCAAACTTGCAACTTACAAATAACATTTCCGTAAAAAAAAAAACTAAAATAAAACAAGAGTCATGTTCCACACAACTAGTAGAATGCAAAGAGAAAAACACCTTTCCCAGTACAGTACTGTAAGATGATTTGATTTGATTGGAATGCTCAGGGAGAGGAAATTGGAAAGACTGGAGCAAGTCATTTTTAATTCAAAACCAGAAAAGCATTTTAGAAAATATCTAATTCATTTACAATGAATTAGCAAGATTAAAATCTTGTCACAGCAGGCTGACTATTAACCCCATGCTGCTTTGAGAAACAGCACTCCTTTTATTCAAGCACTGCTTGATTCTAGGGTGGGGAGAAACAATTTGGGGTGCATCAACAAAGGAAACTGGTTTTTCAGAGAAAGACTAGCCAGAAGAGTAAAGGGGCATGGGGGAAGAGATGACGATTTCCTCCGTGAATGCACTAGTCCCTAAATAATGGCTAGCATGCAACAAAGCTCTGAAGGGTTTACTTCTTGTCAGGGCCTTCAATTCAAAAAGGATTTCAAGGTTCAAGATTCATTTGCACAGCACAGAATGAGCTCATCATTTCTCAAGTGACTTCTAGATACATTTTTTAGATATTTCAGGAGGAACATCTCATGATAACTCTTATCCTCTCCATTGTTTAACCTTCCCCTTCTGTTATTGGAACATCTGACTATTATGTTTTTAATGTAAAATATTATTGCACTGTTTTGTTCATTTAGCACAGACAGATTGTTAATTTCTTGGAAGGATGTCCAGGATTGCTTCCATGCGATAGCCCCTTAACCCTGCTGAGGCATTGCTTTTCCATAGTTAGCTGGAAATGGAACTTAAACAGAGGTGCCATACTTTTTGCATGCAAAGATAGTGCTTTGCAACTGAGCTACAGCCTTTTCCAGAGGTGCTATATTATGCAGAGTGCCCTGCCTCACGGCCAAGGTCCTTCTGGAATGTTTAGTCAGAAATCAATCTCATTCATCAAAGGTCCTTTCCAATTAAAAGTTTCCTGTTTGCAGGTCTGCCTGTTTTATGCTTCCTGTTGATCACAGCTTCTCTTTGAAAAGTACCAATTCCTGTAAGCCTGAGAGTGAGGCTTTAATTACCGGTTTCCTTGCATCATTTTTTCTTGGGTGTCAGTTTTTCTCTGTGAAATTAATGTTGTACCATGGGAAACAGCCCTCAATCCTGAAACAGTTGTTTGTAGGGTATAACCTATGGCCAACTGAAGTACAGTATGGCTTAAAGGATGGGGTGGAGAATCTGTGGCCCTCCAGACATTGTTGGGATTACAACTCCCTTAATCCTGGCCATTTGCCATGCTGGCTGAGGCTGACGGGAGTTGGAGCCCCACCCCTAGCTTAAAGCAAGTTAAAATTGCTTCTCCGTAATCAGGCACCGGAAGCTTTACATTAGTTGCTTCCTTTTAAATTTTAGGCCAAAAATGTCTAATAAAAGGGATGCCTACACAAGCTGGCTAGCATGTTTTTGTGAATTTGTTTTGAAGGCTGCTGAACTGTATCCGTCACATCATTCTCCACTTTTACAGCTATGCGGTAAACATTCACAAAGCAGGATTAGCCTGTCCACTCCATCTGGTTTAAATTATTTACAAGTGAGTTTATCCCTAACTCAAACTTGCCTTTGCATTACTCCCAGAGGAAATTCCAGAAAGAGGGTTTCACTTAGCTCCTCTTTGCCTGCTTAGAAAAGTGAGTGGAACAGTACACAAGCGAACTGCCATGCTTCACAATAATCCTAAGAAAAGAACTGCCCACCTTTGTTCATATGATACACAATAACAAGCAGACACCACTCACAGGCAAACTTGCCTCTGCAAACCCACTGAAACAGGAGCATCAGCAGAGTATTCCAGATTTTTTTTGGCATCCTCTTTAATATACTGGATGAAGAAATGGACACTGCTCTTGTAAGGAAGTTGTGAATGATGCAAAATAAATAAATAAATAAAAGGGGACGCAAGGACTCTAGAGCATAAGGGGGGGAAATCCAAATGCCCTCAAAACTGGTCTACTAATAATTATAAAGTTAACCCAAACAAAGACAAATATAAAGTACAAAATGCAGGACTCGTCAAAGCATATATATAAGATTGGGGATAACTAGTTGGACAGGCCACTGCTGAGGTTACAGTGGATAACAAATAACTTTATCCAAGTTCTATGCTGAATAATATACAGAACTCTACCGGCACATCTGTCTAGAGGGCCAATGCACATGAAACCTATACACACAGGGTTGAATCCAGTGCTAGTCCTATTCAGAGTTATTTAAGTAACTCCTTTGAGCTACTCAGCCGGGATTTACTAAATCAATGTCTTTTACCCATGCTGACAAACAAATATACTAGAGATGGTAAAGCAGCGTTGTTTTCAGCAGACTTTGTTACTCACAAATAGTAATAGGGGGATGTGTGAGTGGGAGAAGGTTCAGCTCCCTCAAACACCTCTGCATGCTTATGCTGTGCTTTAAGTCTCCCCTTCTGCTGCTTTATACGGAATGGGAAGCAGACTGATTCTGACATGTAGGTCTGCTGTCAGCATGGTAATTTTCCACAGTGGTATCTACAGGGTATAAACTATTTGTCACTGCTAAAAGATAACAATACCTCATGAACGACTAATGGGTAATTTCCAAGATTATACTAATATACGGAGATCTCATCATCACCACAAAAAAAACGCATAGGGGTGTGTAATTTTATATATATAATTATCTTAGGTTGGTTCAAAGTTACATATGTAAGCTAGAACAAACCTCTTGCTGAGCGGGCTTTTGGAGGTTCTTTGGCTGCCAGGAAGGATGCAGGCTGAAAATACAAAAAAGTATTAAAAGTTTGTCAGCATTAATCATTTAAAGGAGTCCCCACACTCTCCTCTCAAACAGATGAAACGGAGTCTAGACTTGTCCAGATACTAATAACGTTGGTCTGTGACAGATATAGGGAACCTATGGCCTCTCCGATGTTGTGGGACTCCAACTTCCATCAGTCACAGTCAGCATGGCCAATGGTCAGGGAGGCCAATAACATCTGGTGGGCCACAGATTCCCCATTCCTTGTCTAAGGTTGGTCAGATAAGATACACATCTGTTAAGAAGGCAAAACAGCACATTTTATTTATTGTTTATAAGATGTAATTTGTTTGACATATCACAATTTTTTTAAAAAAATGACAAAGCCCCCCTCCCCAAAATGACAAAGCCCCAAATGTTTCACTCTTTTCTTGTTGCCCTAACAAATGCAACTTATACCTTGTTGACAACCTAGGAGACAGAAAGCCACTGCAAATCTGATGACTGCATTATATCTATTATTAGTAACAAAATTCCTGCCATCCTGCCACTGTTATTGATACTGGCAGTGTGCAGAGCTTTTAAGTATGTAATAGAATTGTCACCTATCCTGGATGTTTAAATTCTGTCTTGAAGGGGGACTTTTGCACAAGGGAAAAGCTGGGTTTTAAAATATATATATGGTGTACCTTAACACCACAATATGGCAATCCACTCCCCACTTTGACAAATGCATGCTGCTGCCTTCACTTGCATTGCTTTCCTCTAAAACAAGAAGAGGGGTGGAGACAGCTGACTATGGACTTCTTTATACTTTGCTTTGAAACTAATCAAATTTAGCTTGTGTACAGGTCTCGTTACAGGCAGAATGCTTGGTTAAAATATGGCAATTTGGAGTATGGGAACAGTGGCATTGAACATAATCAGTGATGTCACTGGCACTATCCAGTAGGTGTATGTGATTTTAGTACAGAGTTGCATTACAATTTGCTACGTGTCTGCCAACTGTGGTTGAGGGGGTTGAGTTATAGGGAAAGGCAACATCCTAGAAATGGAAGTGTTGCTCATTTGTTACAAAAGATCCAGACATCGTCCTTCAAGGGAACAACTGCACATTTACTATGCCGTAAAAGGTCTTCAAAGGCCCTCTGAAATGCAAGAACAAGCCATGGCAGTATATGAATATCCTTCCCTCATATAAATACACTGAAGTTTCTACTACTTGGTGGTTCTACAAGCTTTCATCAAATAATCCAGAGAATGGCTGCAAGATTGGTAAAGGGAGCCAATAGTGGCAATTTTAATTTTAGTTCTAATCTGATAAAGTGTCCCACTTTTTTGTTTTCTTGTTACTTTTAAAGGCTTCTTAGCTTTGTGACTAATATGCAATTACATTGATGAAGCTGGTTTACTGTATGTCACAGTACCACAGGAATGGCTTGTGATTAGTGAAGGAAGCTATTTTGTTCTTGATGCAAGCTAAGAGCATCACCTCATGTCTTTGGGGAAGGAGCAGTAAAAAAACCCACTTTGTCAGACAAATTAGGTACACAGGCTGGGATTCCTACTAGATCTGATCTTTTCTTTGAGGCCCAAGTGGCCTCGGCAGCACAAACCACCTTTCACTAGCTAAAGTTGATGTGCCAGCTATGGCCTCTCCTAGACAAAGAGAGCTGCTCATAATTTTTCATGCTGTGGCAACATCCAAACTGCATTAGTGTATATATGTGGGGCTGCCCTTAAATACAGTTTGGAAAATACAGTTTGTAATTGAGCAACTATATTTTGTACTAACTGAGATAGGCATATGGAATACATCTTGCTAGTCTTAAAACAATTTCACTTACTCCAAGTAAAAGTGTATTTTTATAGTATTTTATTACTATGTTGTATTCAGGATGTTGTTTGGTTCTTGTATTGTTTGTGTGTTTTTGTTTTTTGAGTTATGGTATTTATTGTATTTATATATTGCCCTTGCTTTTACCTTTTATGTACACCGCCCAGAGAGCCTTCGGGCTTCGGGCGGTATATAAATTAAATAAATAAATAAATACAGTGCCTTGCAAAAGTAATCAGACCCCTCACCAATGCTCTCACATTACTGAATTACAAATGGTACATTGTAATTTCATTCTGTATGATATTTAACACTGAAACTCAAAATCAATTATTGTAAGGTGACATTGGTTTTATGTTGGGAAATGTTATCAAGGACACAATTACCTTACCATTGGCCTCCACCTGTGAACCATTAAAATTGCTGTCACACTGTCAGTTTAAAAACCCCACTGTTGAAGAATCATTGGCCAGGCTGTGGATCTGAAGGAAAATGAAGACCAAAGAGCATTCCACAGAAGTGAGAGACAATGTAATACAAATGCATAGATGAGGAAAAGGGTACAAAATAATATCCAAGTGTTTGGATGTCCCAGTGAATACAGTTGGATCAATAATCAGGAAGTGGAAGCTGCATCACACCACCCAGGCACTGCCAAGAGGCCATCCCTCAAAACTCAGCACTCGAACAAGAAGGAGACTTGTGACAAAAGCCACAGAGAGGCCAACAATCACTTTGAAGGAGCTATAGAGTTCAGTGGCTGGGAGTGGAGGAATGGTGCACCAGTCAGCTATATCAAGAGCTCTGCATAACAATGGCCTGTATGGGAGGGTGGCAAGAAAGAAGCCGTTACTCAAAGAGTACCATTTGAAAGCACGTCTGGAGTTTGCCAGAAAGAATGAGAGTGCCTCAGCTACGAGATAGGAAAAGGTTTTGTGGTCAGATAAGACTAAGATAGAGCTTTTTGGACAAAATGCAAGGCGCTATGTGTGGCGCAAACCTAGCACTGCCCATGTCTCAAGACACACCATCACTACAGTGAAGCATGGTGGTGGCAGCATGATGCTGTGGGGATGCTTCTCATCAGCAGGGACTGGGTATCTTGTTAAAACTGAAGGAAGAACGGATGGAACAAAATATGGGGAAATACTGCAAGAGAACCTGCTTCAATCCACTAAAAAACTGAGGCTTAGGAAGAAATTCACTTTTCAGCAGGACAATGATCCCAAGCACAAGGCCAAACAACATTGGAGTGGATCAAGAACAAAAAGGTGAATGTCCTACAGTGACCCAGTCCTGATCTCAATCCCACTGAGAATCTGTGGTGCTGTTTGAAAACTGCGGTCCACAAGCAATGTCCAACCAACCTGAATGGCCTGGAGCGAATCTGCCAAGAAGAATGGGCCAAAATCCCTCCGACACTGTGTGCAAAGCTGGTACATACCTACCCCAAAAGACTTAAAGTTGTTATTGCAGTGAAAGGTGACTCTACCAAATATTAATGTGTGGGGGTTGAATACTTATGCAAGCAACATGTTTCAGTTTTTTGTTTCTTACAAGCATTTCCCAACATAAAACCAATGTCACCTTACAATGTTCGAGTTTGAGTTTCAGTGTTTCAACATAACATATCATACAGAACAAAATTACAACGTACCATTTGTAATTCAGTAATATGAGAACATTGGTCAGAGGTCTCATTACATTTGCAAGGCACTGTATATTGCCTCATTTCAAGATGCTAATTTAACACTTAATACTAGACATTGCCTAGAGCCAGGTTACCTTAAGAACAGCCTTCTGCCAAATAAACCTGCCCAATTATTGAGATCTTCTTTAAACATCCTCCTGCTAGAGTGCTGATGCAAGTGGTGGTCCACAATAGGGCTAAAAGTGTTGGCAGAAGCATAGCCAGCAGTTCGCTTCACAAAGAGAGAAAGGAAAACACAAACAGATAGGAAGGGGTTAAACCGAGCCGAAGACAAGCCCAGGAGCTAACAAGGCTCATATTGCAGCAATCACACAGCTGCTGCCTATAGTCCTCAGATAGAGCTCAAGGGTTATAAAAAACAGAGGGAGCAGAAAGCAAAAGTGTGGGGGATAAGGCTTGGTGTTGTGTTATATGTCCATTGCTGTACTACTGTCTCGTATTGACTGTCTGATAAGGAGCCAGTAAATGTATCTTCAAACCTCGGAACGTTGTCTCTCGTGTTTGCTCTGTATCCTACCAGCCACTTCCAACAGAGGGTTATGGGCCCAGGAACATAGCTGAACTATGGAGCACAGGACCAGTCTGCCGAACACCAATCCAGCGTGCAGTTACAGAAAGGTGACAACACGGTAATAGGTGGTAATGTCGTATCCAACACTGTTGCCCCTAGAGAGGCTCCACGACTCCAATTATGCCAGCTGGAAAGTCCGGATGGAAATGTATTTACGCCGAGAGGGTCTTTGGTGTGTTATAGAAAGGGATTCTCCCACGGATCCACCCTCAGAGGAATGGCTACGTCTGGACGAAAAGGCAAAAGCCTGTGTGGTTCTGGGACTACAAGATAATCAGCTGCTGTGGCTGTATTGTCTACACTGATACAAGCAAGCCTGAAATATTAACCCAATTGTGGCTGAAATAATTTTTGTCTCTGTGGTTTTAAGAATGACAACCAGGAAAGTGAATGAGACCATGGAAGAAATTATGTTTCAGAAAATAATGGGTGAGATTGAGATAACGAAACAAACCCTGAGACAGGGTAGACAGGAGATGAAAATTGAATTTAACAAAATGACGCAGGAGCTTAAAGAAATAGTGGATTCTGTGAGAGAGGAGTTTGATGGGATAGGGAAGCTACAAGCCCTGGAGATTGGAACAAATGTGAAATTTGAAAAAGATTTGGATTTTATGGATGTTAGAAATAAAGTTGACTGTTTGGAATTCAACGTTGTCTCTGAAGAAATTAATGAAGATTTTGGTGGTAAAGTTATCAATGTCTTGGATAATTTTCTGGACTGGAATGATGTGATGGAGTTTGACATAGAAAAAATCTATGGAGTTGGCTACAGATATGTGACAGTGGAGAAACTCTTAAGATATGAGCCAGTGCATTTTGTAAAAAAGAAGAACAGAGATATGACTTTGCAGCAATACTTCAGTAACATATTCAGAATTCTTGACTGGAATGATGTGATGGGGCCTGACATGGAAAAAATTTATGGAATTAACTACAAATATGTGACAGAGCAGAGATGCACCCAGAACAGAGATGTGACTTTACAACAATATTTCAACAACATATTCAGAACTGATGGCAAAGACGTATTTGTGATGGGGGAAATTCCCATCAGACTCTTGTTATATGACTATGGCTATGACAGCAAGATCATCATGGGATACTGATAATGGATGAATGGATACTGAAACCACTGGATTTAACAGCTATGACAACAAGATTATTATGGGATATTGATAACGGAAGAATGGCTACTGAAATTACTGGACTTAACAGGATTATTGAAGATGGAAGATGGAGTTAATATAGATAATGGAAGAATGGCTATTGAAATTATTGGGCCTAACAGATTTGAATTAGATGGATTAAGCGACATGTTTATTTGGAGAAAAATTGAAAGATATATCTTTCAAGAAATTGAAACCTCTCTTTGACTTTTTGTGGAAAGAATAAAATAATGTTTATGAGATTTGATGATTAATTAAGATAATTACTGGAGGAAAGTGATTTTATAATATAATTTTAGAGATAGGATTGTTATATATTCTAGACCTATAACTGATCTGCAACAAACCGGAAGTCGATATTTTATTTTATTGTTTAATTGTTTTTGTTTTGTTTTGTTTTTTCGTCTTTGAAAATTTGAATAAAAATTAATGATAAAAAAAAGATAATCAGCTGCTGTATGTACGAAACCAGTACACCACAAAAACCGTCTGGCAAGCCCTTCGAGACGTGCATGTAAAGAAAACAGCAGGGAGCAAGGTTCGGATTGCAAGGAAGCTGTTCCAGACGCGTCTAAAGGAAGGAGGTTCCATGCATGAACACTTACAAACATTAAATAGCCTGTTTGCAGAACTGCAGGAGAGGGATGTAACGTATTCTCCTCAGCAACAGGTTTATTTGATCCTCTCCACGTTAGATGACTCCTGGGATGCTCTAGTATGTGCGTTAGAGACTATGGATGATGACAGTCTTACGGTGGAATACGTGTCGGGTAAACTCATCCAGGAATGGGAAAGGAGACGAGAGAGGGGGCAGAAGCAAGTTACAAGTGGTTCAGCGCAAGTGAATGACGGCACTAAAGCATATGCTGTGAGGAAATGCTTCAAATGTGGATCGGAGAAACATCTACGTAAGCAATGTCCAGCGAAAAAAGAAAAACATAAAAAAGAACAGTACTCTGTGCGTGTTGTGAGGACAAGCAGAGTTACGAAGGAAACAGACGGAGCGATAGGAGAAACGCTGTGGGTTATCGATTCAGGCGCAACCCATTTTCTTGCGAAAGAGAAAACGCAGTTTCAGACTCTCTCCCCTGTACGTGAACACGTAACCTTAGCAGATGGCACGACAAGAGAGGTAAAGGGACAGGGCACATTGTATATGACCTGTATAAACACTCTGTTAACGAATGTATTGTATGTGCCTCAATTTGAGAATAACATAATGTCTGTTATAAAGATGAACAAGATGGGATACAATGTACTGTTCTCAAAAGGGGTATGTGAAATAAGTAGAAAAGGAACAGTGCACGCTAAGGGAACCCTAGAAAACTCCTTATATGTGATAAGGTTGGTAAACTCTGAAAGCATAGCAAGTGTTATCATAAACAAGCCACCTCACGATGGATGTATCCATATGTATCACAGACGATTAGGGCATGCTAGCTTCGCAACCCTGCAACAAATGCCCAAACACAGCGCTGATGTAAGTTTCAAAAGCTGTGCAAATTATGTGGACTGCGATATTTGCAAAGAACACAAATCAGTAATAGCACCCATACAGAAAAGATGTGATATAAAGGTTTCAAGAAAGTTCGAATTACTTCACATGGATTTAGCGGGTCCATTCCGGAAATCCAAGGGTGGCGCCAGGTTTTATTTGCTACTCGTAGACACATACACTAAGTTTGGTTTCGTGTATCTGCGTAAGAACAAAGCGGAAGCAGGAGTAAACATAAAACACTTCATAAAGTGGGTTGGAAATAAATTCGATGCAAAAGTGACACAACTGTACTCAGACCGTGGAGGTGAGTTTCTATCAGAAGGGCTGCAAAGTTTCTTAAAGGCAGAAGGGGTAAAACATACCCTAACAGCTCCTTTTTCGCCCTTCCAGAACGGTTTGGCAGAACGCCGTAATAGATATTTGCAGGATATGTCACGTGCCATGTTATATGATTCCTCTTTGCCCTCAATATTTTGGGGAGAAAGCCTCATGTACGCTAATTACATGCAAAACAGGTTATTTGCGAGCGCAGTGCAATGCACACCCTATGAAAAGCGATATGGCTGCAAGCCGAAATTAAATCACATACGCACATTTGGAACACCCTGTTGGGCAAACATCCCTAAAGCCCAAAGGAAAACTAGCCCCTAGGGCACTAAAAGGGCACATCATAGGATATCAAAGTGCAGCCTATAGAGTGTGGGTACCAAGTAAACAACGGGTTGTATTAAGCAGGAATGTATATGCTAATGACAAAGCATGGGAAACTACCAAAAACACGTTATGGTTGACTTGGGAGGTGAAGCGTCCCAGGAAGATACAGTAAAACCACTCCTTGAAGTAGGGGGATTAAACCAATCTGCAGTAATTAAGCAAGAAAATACTGAGGCTGACCCCACAGTTAGCAGCGGAGAAAAGAGCGCCTCAGAGGCTCACATAAACACACAGCAGGAAACCCTAAATATAGAACCCCACAGATCTCAGAGAACTAACTTGGGTAAACCACCTGATAGGTTCACGGTGTCTGTGGTGACTTCAACAGACCAAGGGGCAGACCCTGCCACTTATGATGAAATGAAAGAACTACCAAACACAGAGAAAGAGAAATGGCATTTGGCCATGCAAGAAGAAATAAACGCCATGATGAGAAATAGAACATGGATAATAGAAGCACTCCCACCTGGTAAAAGGGCCATAGGGTGCAAATGGGTATATAAAGTAAAAAGAACCAGTACAGGTGAAGTACTCAAATATAGAGCACGTTTGGTAGCGAAAGGGTTCTTACAAAAATACGGTGAAGACTATGACACTGTCTTTGCACCGGTGGTATGACATGAGACGGTTAGGTTAATGTTGAAAGAGGCTGCCATAAAGCAGCAATTAGTGTTCCATTATGACATTAACACAGCGTTCTTGTATGGAGAACTGGCTGAAGTCATTTATATGGAACAACCCAAAGGATTTGATGACAACGCAGGGCGCGTATGTAGACTAAACAGATCGCTATATGGTTTGAAACAAAGTGCGAAATGTTGGAACACGAAACTGAACGATGTACTACAAGAAATGGGGTACAAACAAGGAACAGCTGACCCATGTTTGTATGTGAAAGGGGAAGGTAGTACACTCACCTATTGTTTGGTATTCGTAGATGACATTCTATATGTATGTGCAAATGAAAAACAAGAGGCTACGTTTGGCGACCGATTGGAACGCCACGTTGAAATTAAACGCCTAGGACCAGTGGCACAATACCTAGGCACGGAGATCTGTAGACAAGCTGATGGCAGTTTCTCTCTCCATCAAGAGCGAAAAATTAGACAACTGCTCAGCGAGCAAGACATGAAAGATTGTAAGCCTGCTAAGACACCTATGGTTGTGGGGTTCCTGAAGGAAACACACAACGCCAATCCTATTGATTCACTAAAATATAGGCACATCATTGGCCAGCTCTTGTACCTTACCAATACAACTCGACCTGATATATGTAACGCCGTAAACATCCTCAGTAGGAAGGTAGAATGTCCAACCCAACAGGAATGGACAGGAGTGAAAAGAGTCTTAAGATACCTATAAGGCACAATGGGAAAACGGCTAACCCTGTCAGCAAAACAAGATGAGGGTTTCATCTGTTACACAGATGCAGACCACGCATCAGATCCCACTACCCGAAAGTCCACATCAGGTGTAGTCATTATGTATCACGGTTCCCCTGTGCAATGGCACAGTAAAAAACAAAGCATAGTAGCATTGTCGAGCACAGAAGCAGAATACACAAGCCTGTCACTAGTGTGCTCTGAACTGGATTGGTTTGAACAACTATGCAAAGACGCACAGTTGCCTGTACACAAACCATATACTGTATTTGAGGACAACCAGGCATGTATACAGCTCGCGCTGTCAGAAGCACATACAAAACGGACGAAACGTATTAGTGTCCGTTTTCATCATGTGCGGGACTGTGTTAAACGAGGACTGATCCGCCTACACTATTGTGAGACCAACAAAATGGTGGTGGATGTCTTTACAAAACCACTACCTGAGGAAAGGTTTGAACTGCTCATTAGCAAACTGGGAATGAGATGAACCTGTATAGTGTACCGTATATAATGCTATATGTAACTGTAGTAATGTAACCCTACGTAATATGTCAAAATATGTTTATTTGTGAATCAAAGTGGGGGACTGTTGGCAGAAGCATAGCCAGCAGTTCGCTTCACAAAGAGAGAAAGGAAAACACAAACAGATAGGAAGGGGTTAAACCGAGCCGAAGACAAGCCCAGGAGCTAACAAGGCCCGTATTGCAGCAAACACACAGCTGCTGCCTATAGTCCTCAGATAGAGCTCAAGGGTTATAAAAAACGGAGGGAACGGAAAGCAGAAGTGTGGGGGATAAGGCTTGATGTTGTGTTATATGTCCATTGCTGTACTACTGTCTCGTATTGACTGTCTGATAAGGAGCCAATAAATATATCTTCAAACCTCGGAACGTTGTCTCTCGTGTTTGCTCCGTATCCTACCAGCCACTTCCAACATTTGCAAGGCACTGTATATTGTCTCATTTCAAGATGCTAATTTAACACTTAATACTGGACATTGCCTAGAGCCAGGTTACCTTAAGAACAGCCTTCTGCCAAATAAACCTGCCCAATTATTGAGATCTTCTTTAAACATCCTCCTGGCTAGAGTGCTGATGCAAGTGGTGGTCCACAATAGGGCTAAAAGCTGTGGCACTCTGCCTGTGGGATGCTCTTCCCAAGGAAGCTCCGCTGGAGCCAACCCTAATGTCTTTTTGGTGCCAGGTGAAGAAAGACTTTCTTCTTTCTCTGTGCTTTTTAGGATGTGGCTTTGTAAAGCTTTGGTCTAGTTGTCTGCTTTTACCTCTACTGCCAATGTTTTATGACATTTTATATTATTTTTAGGTATTTTAAGTGTGTTTTCTTAGCCACCCGGAGAGGTTTTTGCCTGAAGATCAACGCAGAAATTCATTCAATAAATTAATGTGAGATTTCAGGCAAAGTGCTGAGATACAGGGCAAAGCTATTAAAACAAGGGAGGTTTTTCATCAGGATCCATGTGCCTCTGCCTGGAGGGAAAGCTTTATGCTATTATTTATTTTTTTAGAATTGCTGCTTTTAAACACTAATGCCTGCAACATTTTTTTTAAATGTGTATATTATTAATTTTTTATATATTTTTAGTTTTTGCCAGTCTTCACCTTTACATAAATAGCATCCTGGGCCACAAACCTAGCAGTGCTGGATTATGATAGCACTCTGGTGAAAAATCCAATGTAAAAATCATACTACGATCAAGATATCAAAACTTCCCCAAGGTACTACCAAATATAGTCAAATAGAACTGGACAACCAATTGCCTTGCATATCATAATCCTTCTGCCAAATGTGTCATGCTGAGCTGAAACCATCATTGAAAGCTGCTAAAAAATCTGAAATGTGCCATAAAGAATCCAGATTCTAAATAAACTTCCAGCTGTGATCACCAAAAACTTAACATCAACGAGTCACATCCCTTGAAGAGAAGTACTGAATGATATTTTAACAAATTCAATGTTATAACACACTGCCATAAAAAAGGAGATTTTCAATTAACATTCTGTGCTGTTTTTAATGATATTTTATCTCTTTTTGTAAATCTTATTGTATACCACCCTGGGGTTTTATATGGGGGCGGTCTGTAAATGTTTTTATAAAAAATAAAAATAAGCAAATGAATGGCAGCCAATCTACTGCTGATATTTCCCCCTGATTATTCTCTATACAAAGGGAAGGCAACCTGGTACCCTCCAGATGTTCTGGATGACAACTTCCATGATCCCTGGCAATTAGCCCTGCCAACTCAAGCTGATGGCAGTTGTATGCAATGAAAACTATTGTGACATAGCGAATGTTGAACATAGACAGGAGAGACCCGACTGTTCAAATCCCTGCTCAGTTGCAAATCTAAGAGGATGACTTTGGGCCAGTCACTCTCTCTCAGCCCTGTCCCCAGTTGGCAGGGCTATTGTAAAGGTTACTGCAAGATCATGTATTAGGTACACTTGAAAGGACTTTATAAATACTAATAACCAGTGTTGTGTAGTAGCTAGCATTGTGCTTAGAGTTCAAACCCCCACCCAGCCACAAAGCTTAGTCGGTAATCTTAGGTCAGTCGCTGTCTCTCAAGCTAACTTACTACAAAGGGTTGTTACAATGATAGAGGGCAGGGAGACCACATACACTGCTCCTGGGTTCTTGGGAAATGGTGGGATAAAAATCACATAGAGAGCTCATAAAGTGGGCCGCCCATTACACACATAAATGTGTTAGACTTAAAGATGTCACTGGACTTGGGTGGTGGTGGTGGTGTTTTGCTGTAACAGACTAGCATGGCTATCCTTAAAGAATTAGCTTCAAAGGAGCAAGCTTGTTCTATCAGATTAAAGAGACATCTTTAAACATTTGCGTCACTTTAAGAATTAGTGCCTAGATTTGTTTGTTTTCCTGTCTCAGCCCGCCCCTCATTTCTTTTTTGCATAGCATCTAATATGGGATTGTCAGCCTGCAGGCAGAGTTTATCTTGCTTTTTAATCTCTGAACAGTGCCTACATAACTGGAGGAATAACTGTCATCTTCTAAGTCAGGCTCTGGTGCTGAGATGATTTATTGTATGCTCAACACGTTTCGGAATTTTTCCTTCTTCAGGAACTAAAAACATAAAAACAAACTAAAGTCATTGTCATGAAGACAACACATGGTCTTGTACATTAACAAAACACTTCTAAAGACCACATTCCATATGACTCACTTTGCATACATTTTAAAATATTGTCATTATGTTGTATCCTTAAACATTAACATTAAACTGACACCTTGTGAAACTGTACTGTGTAGCGCCAACAAAACGAAACAAATTCTTGTGCTAGCCAGCTACAACATAAAACTCTCTCACCCTCCCCATGAAAACACAAAGACAATGCCCTATACTGACCAGTAGAGATCTGTTTTCTTTATCCAGGCAATTCAAATTCTTTGTCCAGCTCCACACTAAACACAACCAAACTCAAATGCTGCTGGTGTCCATGAGTGTATAAATCAGCCCAGCTGCACAATCACTGCATCGACAAACTTGACGGATCCAGCTGGTACTTACAGTGACTGACTAACATGTTCAGTGGTTACAGAAAGTCAGCCAAGTTTCATACAGGACCCTTGTTTTTGATTTTATTTGAACTCAGAGAAATCCAAATCCTCATTCAACCCCAGAGGTCCAAGACTTTTCAAGGAGATAATCCAGAATAGTTCTCTCCTGCTGAGTAGTCTATCATTGCCCACAACTCTTTCAATGGCCCAAAATGTTATATCATTTGCCTTGTGTTGTTTCTCAACAAAATGTCTAACCAATGGAGCACCCATTCTTCGATGTCGTAAACTGCAAAGATGTTCCCCAATCCTAAATTTTAATGGTCTCGATGTGTTCCCAACATACATCTGATTGCAGGGGCAGGAAATGAGGTAAATAACTCCTGCAGAGTTGCAGGTAAAGAATTCCTGGATTTGAATGTGCTTTCCAGTGTTGGGATTGACAAAAAAAAAAATTATTTTGAGTGAATTTGCAGTATGAACAGTGGCCACATGGATGGTGTCCTGTTGGATTGGATGTGTGGAAAATCATTGATCAACGCTTGTTATCACCGTCCCTTACATAGTCTGTATGAATCAACCAGTCCTTGAGATTTCTTGTTCTTTTGAATGCTACCATAGGCCGTGTTGTCAGGCCTGGCAACGACTCAAAAGGATCTCAAAAAGTTTCATGAAGAACTCAAGGATTTCAAACATAAGAAATTCAACAGGGACAAAGAGGACTATGACAATGATTGTGTGTATTTGTGGCTACAGAGGTCCAAAAAGAGAGTCACTTTCGCACGGCAACATGACTCATTCTCAGATTAGGAGTAGTCAATGGGAGAAAATAGTGATATCTCTACCAGCTCGGTACGGCATCATTCTTTTCAGGATCCCCCCAGGAGACCAGAAAGTACAGATACACAACGAAGGGGCCAAAAAAGATACTTGGAAGAACATTCTCCCAGACAGCTAAGGAGAAGGAAACCATACTTGTCAAATTATCGGACAAAGAATTATTAGAAATAGAAATCAGAGTTCTGGAAAAAGGTTTGTCATTTGTTCCCACACCAAAACAGGATCTAGTACAGACACGCTTTGATCTATTGATTTTTTCAAAACATAAAATTGACACACTATTTCCAAAAACAAGGTACCATATACCAGGATGCACAATCGAGATTTAGAACTCCCTCCACATTCATGCCACCTGGACCAACAGACCCAGCCATCCAGATATATGAACGACAAATTCTGCAACAACTTGAGACTCTGGAAGCAACTGAACATACACCATGGTGCAATATGACCAAAATAGAAATGGATGTGTTGCAAAATTTGTCAAAAAACACCGACATAGTTATCAAGGAAGCAGACAAGGGGGGTGCAATTGTAATTCAAAATTGTAAGGACTATGAAGCTGAGGTCCTTCGTCAATTACAGGATCAGATCTCGTATGCACCAATTGCATTTGACCCTACTAAAGAAATAAGTGCACACATCAAAGACATTCTGGAGGAGGGCCGTATCATGGGGTGGATCAGCACTTCTGAGTTCGAATTTTTGGCCAAGAAAAACCCCAGGGTCCCCTTATTTTATGTGCTGCCAAAGATTCACAAGGGTGTCAGTCCTCCCCCTGGTCGTCCCATAGTTTCAGGCAATGACTCCATCCTGGAACCATTGTCCCAGTTCGTTGACTATTTTTTAAAACATTTTATTCCCTCCATGGGATCATATGTGTGGGATTCCACTCATTTTCTACAGAAAATAGGCCCAATCAAGATTAAGCCTGAAGACATCCTGGTCACCATGGATGTCATATCTTTATATGCAAGTATTCCACAAGATCAGGCACTGGATATAATTTTTGATGTCTTGCAGAAACGTAAGACACTGTCCCATCACCATTGTTGAAGCAAATTCAACTATTAGTCCAAAGTGTTTTTGAACATTGAATTAGGGGAGAGGGCACTACTTATCCTTCACCTGAGGCAGCAAAAAAGCATGGCGTTGTTCACATTCCACCCTAAATTAGGCTAATAAAAAGAAATCCAGGAGAGGGGTTTTGTGTGAGAGGCCCGTGTACTGAAACAAAAAAGACACTCTGCTCTTGAATATTTTTTATAAATATAAAAGTACATCGCTTTATGAGGTCCAGCTGAGAGAAGCCATATAAATGTCTTAAATAAATAATAAATTAATTCAAAGTACAATGGTCTCCCCACCATCACACCCACAGACTATTTTGTACATGACCCCAGCTGGTGATCTTGAAGTTCCAAGTGAAAATACGAAGTAGATTGAGGATGCTCAAAGCTTGCCTATCCCTGCACTAAAGTGCCACTGACAGTGTTATATAAACCAGGGGTTCACAAACAACGGACCCTGGACCACCAGTGGTCCGCACCATGTCCACACTAAATGTTCATGTTCATTTTTAATTCTATTTCTAGAGCTTTTTTATGTTATATTTTACTGTATTGCAATTTTCATTCCATGCAATTCAAATTGTAATACAATACACATTGCAATATAAGACAAAGCAATAAAAATATTATAAAAAACATACAGCATCTAAAATAGCCTATTATAATTGGTACAACAGGCAAAAAATGATTTAAGTGGTCCACCAAGACCCTCAACGATTTTCAAGTGGTCCGTGGGAAAAATAGTTTGGGAACTACAGTACTGATATAAGCATTATAGAATTTTGGGGTGTGGGAGAGAAACGAGAGAAGGAATCAAGGAGACCCTCAAAGAAGGATGCTAAGGAACCTCCCAACCCAATCTACACCCAGCAGATACAGTGGATTCTATCCAACTAACTTCTACTTAGAGTAGACCCACTAAAATTAATGCACCCAAGTCAGCCATATCTATTAATTTCAATCGGCCGACTCTGAGTAGGACTAGCAGTGCCTACAACCCAGTCGGTGCATGTGGGAGGGGGGCTGAATGAGAAACAACACCGGGTCTTGTTCGGCCTCTTGATTTCCAGGGATCAAGCCAGGCTATTTAGCACCTTGAATGGGGGCGAGGAGTAATTAGGCCTCGCGGACTCTGGGGGGTGGATGCTGGCTGCCTTCCAGGGGATGGGGGAAATAGGGGCTCCCGCTCACCGGTCTGGCTGCCACCTCCGCCATGGCTCCGCCGCTTCCAGCTAGTTATCTGTTGCCAAGGTTACCAACGAACACGGAAGGTTTCACTGAGCTGTGCCAGGAACCCGGATATCGTTGCTACAGTGACCATGGCTCTCCTGCTCCTCTAGCCCTTCCCCTCCTCCCCTTGCGCTTATGAGACTTTACTCGGGCGACGGAAGGGAAGAGAGGACACAGCCGCCCCAAGGGCCGCCGGGATAGGGGAATATTCGGCCGTGACGCAAAGCGAAGTATAAGCTCCTCCTTTATACCCTCAACTTCCGTTAAGGACCTTCTCCAGTTCTCCCCCCCCTTTCGACAAATTGAGCTCGCCTAGTGCGGCATCGTCGACACAAGCAGTGACAGAATGGACTGAACCATGTCAGAGCGCGGGGAACGGGAGAATCATTCTCCTATTTATTTTAAACACTCTCCTAAGCTTTTAGTTTGTGTATGTGTTGTTTGGTTTTAATGTTGGGTTATGGTGTATTATTATAATATTTGTAAGTAGCAGCAATAATAAAAAACATGCCACCTCCTTGCAAATAGAAAACTGGAGAAAGGGCTAGGAAAATTTTCCTTACCCTGCTAGCTTTCTATTAATGCAGACTTTTAAAATATCTCAGTATTGCAAAGGTACCTTTTTAGCCCATAAGAAAAAAAAATACTACGGCAATGGCTTTATTGGGCCAACCAAAATGTCAACAGTATAGTAGCTAGCTTTTGAGTTTTCCATCAGGCTGGCTGTTAAAGGGAGGGAGGAAATGTAAAAGGCTTGATTAGGGCTTAAAGCCATTTAAAAGTATGTATTGATAACAACAGTCTTGAGAAGGAGCTGTGACAAAAATATTCCTTGCCTAAGCCATCCTACCATTTTAGGCTGCAATCCAATATACACATACCTGAGAATAAGCCCCATTGAACCCAATGGAGCTTACTTCTGAATAGATGTATCGGATTGCTGCCTTACTCTGCTTTACCTTAGACCAGCTGTTCCCAGTGGTCCATGAGATTCATTCTCATTAGCTTGTCACCCTGGGCTCCTTCTAGGAGAAGGGGTGGGATATATTTAATTAAGGTTGTCTCTGTCATGGGTGTAATTTGTGGTGGAGACAGGAGATGGCACATCCATCACATGAAATATTCATATTGATTTTTAATTGTATTTTAACTGCTGTTTTAGTTAGTTCTTAGATTTTATTGTATTACAGTTTGAATTCTATGGAATGCAATAAATATATAGAAAATAAAAGCAGCAATAAACATGTAAGTAAAACTCACACAGCATTAGCACAGCACATTACAATGGCTACAACAGGCAGAAAAACCATTAAGTGGTCTGCCAAGACTCTCAGCAATTTTCAAGCCCACCCTCCCCCCAGTGAAAAGTTTGGGAACCACTGCCTTAGGCCTAGTCAGAAACACACACCTCTCTCTTACAGTACAAGGCTTTTGGGGCTTCACTTTGTAATGAGCTGTTCACCCCACCACTCCCCAACAGCATGCATCTGTTCATGTGAACTCTGGCTTCATAACTGTTTATGCCATGAAATATTGTCTTGGTATCTCCAGACTTTTTCAACTGGAGACAGCATGGATAGAACTGGGCTGCGATTATCTTGTGCACTGCACTGAAATATTTTAGCCAAGTGGAGCTGCTTGCAGGTATAAGTAATTTCAAATGTGCATGCATCAAAAAAGTTATTTTTGCCCCAAACAGGGAAAAAATGTGCACGCAGATAGGCATGGGATGGAAATGCATTATACATAAAGAATATTTTGGGCAGATTTATGTAGCTGGGGTAAGACTTTTCACACTGTCCCACATACTTCATGTATCTAGGTGGTATTTTAGAACAGGGCTGAAAAACTTGTGGGCCTTTAGATATTGTTACACTCCCAACTCCCATCACTCTTAGGTAACATTACCTTATCACCTGGCAGCAGCCATACCTCGGTAGATCAGTAGCAGGATTCTTTCCATCACCTCCAGCTCCATCAGGTACCTCCTACCCTTGGACTATTTTCTATGGCAGCAGGTCATTATAAGAACTATTTAAGAATAGTTTGCTTTCCCCCCCCCTTCCTCTTGTGTGTTGTTTTTTAGATTGTAAGCCTTTGGTCAGGGAACTGTCTTGTATTGATTGTATGTAAGCCACTCTGGAAGCCTTTTTGGCTGAAGAGCAGGGTGAAAATACACTAGATATTAAACATGATAAATGGTGTGTAGTGGTTAGAGTGTTGGACTATGACCTCGGAGACCAGGGTTCGAATCCCCACATAGCCATGAAGCACACTGGGTGACCTTGGGCCAGTCACTGCCTCTCAGCCTCAAAGGGAGGCAATGGTAAACTACCTCTGAATACCATTTAACATGAAAACCCTCTTCATAGGGTCGCCAAGGCAGTCCATGAGTTGTAGCCCATCATCTGGAAGGCCACAGTTTTCCCCACTCAATTGACATGTACTGTTTGATCGTTTGCTGTATTATCAGCCACTGAGGGCACAACCTGATTAAAAGGTGTGTGCTGCTGTTCTATGAATGATGGGGGGCAGTGAAGTCATCAGAGAATTGGGCTTTGCTCACCTGAATATACTGCAACAACTGGGTGAGTTGGATCGTGCCCGTAATGTACAACATGAGAAGCACACATAATTGGAGCAACAATTTGTTGGAAAAATGTGTTCAGATTTGAAAGGAAGCAAGAAACTTTAAAAATGAGACTGAGGCAGAATAATTTTACAGACCTGCAATTGTTCACTTGTATTCTTTGTACATGAAAAGGTTAACGAATGATTTTCCTAAGTTTACATAAAATACATTTTTAAAAAACTAAATTACAGATGTTTATTGAGCTCCACGTCTGGAGTTCTACTTAAGCTTGTAGTCCTTTTGCAAAAACTGTTCTTAATATTTTTCAGTTGCTGCCCTGAAAGTACCCTTCAACCACACTAATTACAACTAGGTTTTGTTTAGCAAAATTTGCAAGAGGCTGGGTGCAACACAATTGCACCTAAATTCTGTTCCAGAACTGCATGTGCAGCAAAACTGATCAAAGGCTCTTGAATAGAGCTGGAAGGGAAACAGCTATACCTTACCTACCTTTATGATCAACAAGATGGATTGCAGAAGGGTGCCTTTACTATGGAAACAGTCCCCAACTGTGTTGAACTCGCTGCCACTTAAATTGCTAGTTCCCTGGAAAAAGCAGATACGGATTTCCTTCTTCTAAGGCCTCAGTTTGAGAAGCAGATAGTTTCTCCCTCCCCTCCCCCAATAATATTACAAAACATCATGCCAAGCATCTTTTCATTAGGTCTCTTTCTTCAATTGGTGGAAACTGTTTCATTGCACTTTAAGTGTTCAATTTGTGGTGGAGCTCCAGAAAGTTTCCAGTATAAACTACTATGATCTCCACATATGCTTGTTGCATGGACTTCATGTTTCTGCTATAATTCAGAGCATTGTACAAAACATTACTGCATACATACATACAATCCTGTTCACTGTCTCCCCTTCTCCTGTTCCCTCTGGCACTGCCACTTTCTCATTACTCGAGCCCCTATGACTTTATTGTAACTAAGCCATAGTACATGGAGTTTAAATAATCGCATATCCTTCCTCTGCCTATCCATCTTCATTTCCCCCTTCGTTTCCCTGTGTCTACTGCAAGTCTCTTCAAATAAGCTACCATAGCAATTCTATGTAAAGTGCCATGCACCTAGATGATGCTATATAAAAATAATGAATAAAAGTATACGGAGATAGAAGTACTGCATTAAAGTATCTAATACTCCTGCATGCCTCATTGCACAATGTTGGTTCTAGATCTGTTAGGCCATTTTAAAACTTCTGCTTGCTACAGGCAATTGATGGGAGGGGAACATAAGACAACATTCAAACATACCTTTTTCCCTTTTACTGTTGTTACTTGGTGGGTGTGCTCACAGTACACTAGGGAAGTCACTGCATCACGTAGACGGCTAGGCCTGACTTGATAGTTAATGTGGTATAACGGTTAGGGTGGTGGACTTAATTAGGGAGATCAAGACAGTTTCCTGCTCAAGCCATGAACCTCACTGGACAATCTTGAGCCAGTCACTGTCATTCAGCTTATCCAACCAATGATAACAACAGAGGTGGGGAACTTATGACCCTTCAGATGGCATTGGGCCTACTCCCAACACTCCCAGCCAGCATGGCCAATTGTCAGGGACAAGGGGAGTTGTAGTCCAGCAACATCTGGAGGCGGCCCACAGGTTCCCCACTGCCACACTACGGGGAGGGGATCATGTATGCCTTTCTAAGCATTTTGGTGCAGGGGCAGGATAAAAATCATATAGGTGTAGCAAAATAACCATGCACGGAGATGAGAAAAGGGCTGTGAAGTGTTGATATGTCCATTTGTGGGAGGAGAGACGTGTTGAGATTTGCATTGTGGAAATAGGCTCACATAAACAGTGGCTTCATCCCACCACTTTCAACAGATACAAGCACCAACTTGTTCTAGAAGAACTCCTCCTCCCTGGCTAATTCTTGCTGTTCACCTAACCATATTCCAAGGTGGGATTGTTTTCCTAACGTGTGTTATCAAGATGCAGTCCAAACTACTACTCACTCTCCTTCATTCACTATGAAGTCTCTATCACTCTCTACTGAGTCAGACAAAAGTTTTGAGCATTTTACACTGAAGTTTTCAGCGTTCATTTCTTCCAAAAGAGCATCCAACGCAGCAAGCTCTTTTAAAAAAACCAAGCAGTAACAAGGAATGCCTGCTCCAGTTTAAAAGCAGAGGACAAAATTACTGCAAGCAAACACAAAAAAACTAATGAAATAACAAAATAAAAGTTTATTAGAATTAGGAACGCTTTCTCTCCCTCTGTTTAGCCTTAACACGGAACAGTCCAGCAGTTACAATGAAGTCTAAGAAGTTATTTCCACAGCATGAGGTGCTCTCTAGATGGGGGGGAGGGAAATCAGAAGATTACGAGTCTTCACTCCGTCACAGCCCAGTCCGATTGTCTTACCCCCAAGTGCTGGATAATAGAATCCACCTGTATATGGAAAGGTTCTCAGAAGAGCACCGCTCTTGTCTCACGCAATAACTGATTTTTAATACAGCAGTTGTACTAAAACATTTCAGGGTTAAATGGTTTTGAAAATTAAGACTGTCTGATACATACACTACAAAAAACAAACAAAAGATAAAAACAGCTGCAGTGAATTACGTGGAACAGAAAGAGGGTGGGCACTAAATACAGACCATGCTCTGCTCTCCTGTTGAGTGTGGCTAGAGGCCCTCATTCAATTAGCCCATGATAAAGTCAACACAAACCATTATTTTAGCATATTGCACCAACCAAAGCTTGAGAGTAGCATCTTCATTGCCAAGTATTTGCTTTTTTAAGAAAAGGGACTGTTTAAAGGATAGATGGAGGAGGAGGAACTGTCTAGGACTGATGAGTAAAGCCTTTATAAGACCTTCTGCTTAACTGATCTCACTCCAAAGCCCACAGAGTTTTAGAATGTTTTCCAAACTTAAGTGATCTTCAAGAGAAGAAGATACAGCTTTGGATTTTTTTTAAACAAAAAATGGACGGGCGAAAATGGCAAGAGCAAGGTGTTTAGAAATGAGAAAAATCTGGGGAAAATGCTGAAGGCATGAACACATAAACACATTCATCCAATTTGCACACCCACACAGCATGGCCACATGTTCTGATTAACCCAGTTCTAGGCAAAGACGCTAAACGAACATTGAAAAGAAATAATCTGGTCTAGAAGTTTAGTCTGAGCAGCAGTGTGCAAAGGCATAGCAACGGACATGGCAGAAAGCTTCAGAAGAGGTATCCAAGCAACAGGCGCACCACACTCAGTCTAATGGAGTGAGATTCTTTGAATAAACATTCACGCCTCTCCAAAGGTAACAACATTTCTTCTACTGCAACCTTACCAAAAGAAAAACTCCTCTCTCCCCACAAAAGGTATCTGTTTGATTCAACTTTTTTGGACATTGCAGATGAGCTACAAGCAAGTAAGTAAGTCCTACCACACAAAAGTTAAGTGTGAACAGATGCAAACCTCAATTTCCTATTGTGTCATTGAATACACAAGCTAGGCAGCATTAGCTTAACTCAAGACCTCTGGCTGACCTAGTGAAATCTTATGCTCTTTCAAACAGCCGACACTCAAGAAGTTGCTGCAATTCCCTTCATTTTCAGAAGTCTTTGCCAGGTTGCATAGGAGGCTACTGTTCTGGAAACACAAACCAAACTATCACTGGGTGCATGTGGAACTGCTTGAACAGATCTTTGGATCTGGGTGACAATCTCTGCTTGAAAAAGTAGCAGAAACTGGCTTCACAAACTGCTTTTGCAGATGTACATTTTCTCTCCTTTCTCAGCTTGAAAGTGTAAACTCTGCCACGGTGGAAAAATACCACAAAAGGAGCTCCTATGTAGGAGCAGACTTTAATAAACTACTTTCAACTAGTGCTTTAGCATTGCTTTTATTACAAAAAAGGGGACTATAAATGACTGTGTAGCTGAAACTCACTCGCTCTTCTCTCCCATGGGGGGAAAATACCCAGTGACTTCAGGGACTACAGATCTTTGCAACCAGATGGAGTGTTATCAGGCACTTTTTCCAACAACCAAGCCCCAAAATGTAAGCCACAGGAACTCCATCTTTGTTTTTGGTGTTGTACAACTGACAAGACAAAGCAACAAGGAATGTTCCATTTGAGCACTTCAATCCACAGAGAAAAATTCCTAATGCTTCCTATGAATGAGTATGAGCCAGATGCAGAATGGATGTCAGACAGGCACGGAAAGGGTTAGACGGGCAAGAGGGATGGATATTCTGAGCAAAAAGACAAAGCAGCTGGAATTACTACACTTTCATTTCCAAACATTGAAAACACACACCAAGGTAAACCAGTTTGCATCAGAAGCCAGAAGTGCAAATGGGATGGTGTCCGTTGCCAGCAATGAACACACCCAAACCATGGAATAGTTGCAAAGGAACTGCAGGAGGAGGAAGAAATCAAAATCTCTCAACAAGAGAGAGAGAGAGAGAGAGAGAGAGAGAGAGAGAGAGAGAGAGAGAGTTGTTACAGCACCACACACTGCCCCCATCCCAAACCCGGGTAAAAAGCAAAATGAAAGAAAAATGCACAGCAAATAGACATCATCTTGAAGATTTTTAAAGAATAAATATTTTTGTAATTAAACATTATGCAAACACGTGCCACGCTTGCCCTTTGTCCATGCATATGCGCTATTTACAATTTTGAAAAATACTGTGTTGTCCTCTTTGTTTGTTTTTAAAAGTCATATACAAAGTTTTTTCCTTGCTGTGTGCCCCCCCACCCCTCCCCACCCCCCAAAATCCTCTTTACAATAAGCCAAACAACATTCACCCATGAACTGGTGCATGTGTGGGTAACAGGGAAGGGGGGAGGGGGGGAATCCCATACCAAAGTACATCAAAATGGCTGGTTGGACATGAAAAGCAGTGTCAAGAAACTGTTTTAAATCTCATCTGTAATACGCATAGGAGAAAGGAGGAAAAAAAGTCAGCTTGGAAAATGAAGCTACGTTACAAGTTAAAGTTGGAGGGTTGTTTTGTTTTTCTTAGTGCGTCTGTCACACTTACTGGCCACCTAGAATACTGTTGTACAATGGTTTATCTACCTTTTTTATTACAATATAATTTACTTAAATTTTTTCCATTAACAAAAACAGAATTCCGGTACTACAGACCAGCGGTGTAATAGGCGTAGTGCCCCTTTTTGTGTGTGTTTTGCTTTAATTGCATGAGCACTCTAGATGGTAAAAGGGTTTCAGAGTTCGTTTTATGCAGGCCAGTCTCAGTCCTCAATATATTCCCACAGGTCCTTCTCGTAGCCTTCATGCACGTGCTGCAACAAAACCCTTCGTCGACTCTCACAGTATCTGCAAGGGGAAGGCGCATAGAGTAATTGTTAAGATACCACCAAAGGCTGGCCATTTCACATGCAATGCATTTCAAGGCAACAAGGAAAGGTTTTTGTACAGAGAATCACAGTGAGAATCAATAGTAGCTCAGAGGAGGTGTACCTTTGCCTTGTTCAGAATAGGAACAGACAACCCCCCCCCCCAAAAAAAAAATCTGGTCAATTTCAGCTGGGTCTCAAGGAGAGATTAGGTATTATAGCAGAGTGGTAGGACCTAAAGATGTGAAGGCCCGAAAGCAATTAATTTGGGGGGGTTCTCTTTTTTCCTGTTTTTCCCCCCCTGAAAAATAATTGGATTACAAGGTGTTCACATATTTTAATAAAGTGTTTAGGACAAGGCGTCCATATATTTACTCCCCCCAAAGGTTTTCTAAAAACTATGTAACTGTAAAACCTTTATATAAGACTATGTACAGTATCAGATTATCACAATCCCTATACAGTGAGGACAAGCAACTCCTGAGTTGTACACTGGAAGTACAAATCTCAAATGCAAGAGAAAGATGCATTTTTGCCTCTAGGAGGCACTGCCATTGTCACAAGAGAGAAGGATTTAGTGCCTTCTTTGGTTGTGGACTTCCTAGATCTGTTTTTTCCTCTTGCCTAGGACACAAAGGACTGGGAGAGGGAGAAAGTACAGATCAACACAAACAAATTTATAATTGATAATTAGAGAGATAACGAGACTGATTAAATTTCCTGCAGTATTCATTCCTCCACCACCCCTGGTTTTTCTCAGCTCTTTCTATGGAAATTAGTGCTTTATGTCTGCTTTACCCTGTGGAGCAGATTTAATAATTTTCAAAATACATAATGTTCTTTGGTTTACTACAATGTTGATGGTTTCTTCTGTTTTTATTGCTTTTGCCTGCTCTTCATAAACTACCAAACCAAAAGGAATGCTAGGTTCTTTACAGTTCAGCACTTGTAGCTCCATTTGTAACAGAAACAAAAAATTAAAAGTGAAATCAATTTGTAATTATTATATATGAGTAAACTGTATTTTAATATACCAAACATGATAATTTAATGCCAAACCAAGAAATACATTACATTTTATATTCCTAAAATAACAAGGTGATTTTGGATCTGTAAAGGGTGCGGGGGGAAATAACTACTGAATATTTTCCCCAAAATAAACATTTTTCCATGGCTTCAAAATTTCTGAAAATTTTACTCTTACCACATAATCATTATGCTTACTAACTCTAATTTAGCTGTACTTGCTAAATATTAACATTTTAGCAGGTTCTGGCCCACTTCCTAAGAAATGAAACCTGTTAACAGTGGGAGGGGCACAATGTTAATAATCCTGGAATTTCATAGGCTGCAACAGCACTCTTTCTGAATGACGCAAGCTAACCAAGTCCCTCATCTGCAAGGATGTTATCCCAACAAATATGCAAGTGTATAACTATCTTTTGGGTATTAAGAAAAGGACACTAAACATACCTATTGTCCTACATACAGATTTCTCCTTTAACTCAAAGGCAAACCCGTGCCCTTTAAAGCAACAGAAAACCATCTTGCATGCAACCTGAGTTCAGTTTCCTCCTTTTGATCAACAGCTGGCAGAAAAATAAAGACCCACTTGCCAGGTAAAGATGCAAAAGGTATCAGAATAAAATGTTAACAGGCAAGAAGCCACTTCTTGCACTGCCAGTGCTAATCTGATTTTCCCATGTGTTGCAACTTGCTAGTGTCTCCAGCTGCTTGATTCAGCAGCAGCAGCTGATCAGGAAACCTGACTACGGGCCAACAGTAAATAAGCCTCCCTCCCCCAGAAATTATATTGGGAGCAGAGCAAGCAGTAGCATCTCTCTCAACCGTTTCCTATCAGCCAGCTGTTTTATGTCTTAATTCATTTCAAAGTCCAATCTCAGATATTTAGGCATTAACAATAATTCTAAACAAGGAATATACCTGTA
Source organism: Rhineura floridana (assembly GCF_030035675.1). Lineage (NCBI taxonomy): Eukaryota > Metazoa > Chordata > Lepidosauria > Squamata > Rhineuridae > Rhineura > Rhineura floridana. Next base: position 21,833,028 of record NC_084493.1, on the reverse strand, counting down.
CTTATCTTGCACTTTCTGCTTTATGTCTTGCAGTGAATCTTGAGATATATCTCGTTCCAGATACCCAGAAAGGACCTCGGTAGCATTTTCCAAATCTGCTTGATTATTCTAGGAGGCAAAACACAAGACACCCTTTTAACAAACAGACAGCTCCTCAGATTGAGAACCACCCCATGAACAATGTTGTCAGCAGGAGCAAGAAGGAATGCGAAGAGCTTCTTTATGGAATTTAGCCCTTCCACTAGCAAATTCTCCTTGGAATATCTTTCTAATCTTGTGGGGGTTCTCTCATTTGGTCTTATGAATAGCTGGCAGGAAAAAAATGCACTACATTTACTGGAAAACATAACAGCATCTTTTGTACTACTACTGGTGGACAATAAGATTTCATGGTTATTTTTGGACTGCAAACCAAGCAGATGCTATCCTGGGCAATCATGAACAGATGGCTAATGACCGATTTCTACAGATAGTCAGCCAATGCTCCCTGCCATTAAAAAATCACAATTCTTAAGGACATTTATCCATGTGAGCTTGTCACTGTTCCTGTCCTGAAGTCAGGTGAACAACATTTTGTGAGTGAACCTTAGCCCCAGGTGGGTAATTCTTCTGCATTTTGAGAACTAGGTGAAAACTAATTTACCAATCCGCTGAAGGTATAGTTCAGGGGTGGGGGAACCTCAGGCCCGCAGGCCAAATGTGGCCTGGCAGGCCTTTCTATTTGGCTACCACAACTCTCACCAGGCCACATGCCTCACTGGCCTTGCTTTACACCCTACTTGAGAGTGTTTGTACCTGACTCAAATGTGTCCTTGTACTCTGATAATACCTCTTGCGTGTCTGGATGGAGGATGGAGAAGAATGTGTGACTGTGTAGAAAGTACCCTACTTTAACATTTCTATGAGATACTCCAACTACTTTTGCCTCTGGCTGCACCCACCACAGATATGTGACCCTCAGAAGACTGCCCAGAAGTGACTGTGGCCCTTGGGCTGAGAAAAGTTCCCCAACCCTGCAGTAGTTGGTTAATTGGTTAATTAATTGGTGAGGCAGGAAGGACACAAGCAACTGAGTATTTTTTAGACTATTCTGGTTCTGATGTGTTGCTGTCATAGGAAAAGAAATCAAATATTAAAGACAGCTTTCGTGAGAAAGCTGAAGGTATGAGTGGCAACTTTTATTTGTTTAATTGTGAATTACACTTCCTTCAATATCGCCAAAAGATACCTATATTGCACTTTTGGTAATATGGCAAGTCGAATTTATTTGCATCTACTATATATTTTGGAAAGTTGTTTGCTATGCATTTAAACATCTTAAAGTACTGTAACCAAATTTTGCATGATTGTTCCAGAGATCAAGCAGTGGGCTTCTGTCTGCATTTGGATATATTCTGATGCCATTTTGAATCAAGATGGTGGACTGAATCATTCAAAATTGCACTATTTTTAAATTTCTTAGAATTCCTAAGCAGTACCAGGTACAAGGCTGGTAATAAAGCCCACTCCTTCAACTTAAGTTTATACTGCCAGCATGTCTAACAAAGTAATAAGATAAGAAACTACAGTAGGGCCCCACTTATATGGCAGGTTAGGGACCAGGCCCCCACCGTAAAGCGGAAATTGCCGTAAAGCGGAACCCATTGACTATAATGGGTCACATCATGCAAAAATGCTGCAAAAGCGCAAAATCAGCTTTAAAACGGGGAATTTCCCCTAATTGAAAGCCGCCGCATCAGCAGAACGCCGGAAAACGGAACGCCGTAAAGAGGGGCCCTACTGTACCATAAAAATAGAAAATAACAAAGCACACTGAGTAACAAACTAGAACAGCAACAGTCTATTTAAATAGACAGTAAAAATCAAAACTGTTACAAGTTTTAAAAAGCTAAAATTAGCAGCTGAGTCAATCCCACAAGCCTCAAGTCTACCCACCCCCATCTCCAGTTTGTAAAGATACAAACCATTGTTTTACATTGTAAATCACTTGTGGGTGTCTTGGCAGACAGGTTGTATGTGGTGAATCATAAATATTAAAAAGCAAATATTGCCACTAACCCAGAGCACTTGATTAAATCATTTTTATTTAACCACAAAAAGCATACACAGCCCTTTCAGGAAAGAGTATTACACAACTCTGGAACCATCACAGAGGAGGCTGTCAGAACAAAGCTACTAGGGGGAGAAATCAAGTGGTTGCTACCAAATGTTCAGTTTTGTGGCTGCATTGTCATTCATTCAGTGGACCCCATACACAGAAGGGCTCCTCATCAATGGCTGATAGTCAGGATGGCTATATACTAGGCTTCAAGATCAGAGACACTAAGGCTCTGAATTACCAGTTACTGAGAAACACAAATGGAAACAGGCTATTGAGCTCATGTTCTGCTTGTAGTCATCTGATTGGCCACTGTGGGAACAGAATGCTGGACTAGATAGGCCTTTTATCTGATCCAGCAAGGCTCTTATGCTATGTTAGGGCCTAATGGTTAGGTGCAAGGTGTCTGGTAAACTCTCCTTACCTCAAAGATAATGGACTGATTATTCTTTTTGAGGTAGAAGGCAAAGACGTATGTGTACATGAGTGTGGCACGACACTGGCAGAGGACATCAACTGCTTTCTTCAGGAACTGGACCTCAATCCACGACATGTTGTGCTGCTGCATCTCCTCCATCTTCTGCTTGACTTGGGCATAGAGTTTGTGCTCAAAGCGCAGGCTCTGCATATGGTTCATGTAACGGTTGCAGTAGAAGAGGTACCTCTGCAGGGCTGCTCTGGATCGCTGTGTTAATTCCCATTAGGCAAAAAGAAAATCAATAGTTAAAACAGAGTAATAACAGACTGAGTCATACTATAAAGGAGAGATCACAAGGCAGGCGGAGCCAAAGCATAACAAATTTCTTAGATTATTTCAGTAAGTCCCACAACACTCTTAGATATAGGAACAGGTTACTGCCTTTTGCATCAAATCTGACCCTGTTAGCATTATGTAACACAGAAGGGAAGGTTTCAAGCAGGTGAGGAAAAAAATCAAATGTCCTTCACAAGCCTCAAACAGCAGTACAAGGCTCCTGAACAGACTTGATACACCTCCATTTTATTGCAATTCTCCACTTGCCATGTTTACGTAACAAAGGTAAACTGCATATACCTTGTCATGTGATGACTGAACATGTTTATTTTTACACGTACACATGTAGCAGAAAGGTCTGCTTAGCAGTGGGTTCTGTGGCAACACAATGTGCAGCCATCACACAACATGGTAAAAATCAATTGCCTAGACAGAAAAGATATCCATATGGGAAATTCATCTTGTGGAAACGCATCTCTCAGGGACAGGTGACTGTCAAGAAGGGCTTGGCTGATATGATGCTGCTAAAGGAATGGGGATGGGAGTCGAATGGGGATGGGTATTCCAATTCATGCTTCCAATGCTCAGGTTGGATAGTTTTACAACTTGGCCACGATTCCAACACCAGGAAGCAATGACAAAATAGGCTTTGACACAAGAGGCTGACCTTACAGCTTTATGGAATACAACCTGAAAGCTAGCAGTGCTCAACATGAAATGCAAACAAAGCATCTTACTGAAACTGATCTTCTTGGTCACCAAGAGTTATGGACTCACCTCTTGGGCATCTCTTGCTGCCTTTGCATCATCCTCATTATAGCGATTACAGTTGTACCTGAAAAGAGATTTTGATGAACATGTGGATTTCCAGAGCTTCTGTTTATTACTCTGAGTATTCTTTCAGCAGTACATCATTGTAAACATAAGCCCCTCCAAAACATTTGGCAGCTTCCAGGGCATATATAGGAATACCCTGCTATACGAACCTTCACTTTAAGGACACTCGCAAGTATGGACTTGCTTACAGTAGCACCATTCCCATTTACGTACGCTCGCTTTGGTTGTGGCCTGTTCTTTCGGTGCGGGGGTGGTGGAAAGAGACACGATCGCGTGACCGCGAATCAGCTGGGAGGTGCAATCGCGATCAGCTGGGAGGCGCCGCAGCGCAGCAGCAGAGGCTTCAGCACGTGGCTTTGAGGCTCCGCATGAAGGAGAGGTGGCACAGTGGCGGCGCAAGTGAAAAAAGGTAGTGCTTCACTTTAAATACATTTTCGGTTTATGTACTCACTCTGGATCCATTGCGTACATTAATGCGGGGCTTTCCTGTACTTGCCCAGAAGCTCACCAAAGAACAGCACAGATGTTTCTCACTCTAAGTAGTATAGGCAAAGGCATCAGCTACTACTTCTGAGCCTTTCTCCCACAGAAGATATTTTTGCAGAGTACAGAAACAAAACATGGCACTACAATTAAGGCTTGTAAAGAAAGCTTCGGAGGCATCCATTTAAACCTACCAGGCAGACCCATGCGGTTCCCAAGGGCCAAGACACACCCAGCAAAACTCTGCTTTACAATTCTGGTTCCGACAGACCATGTGATTGCAGCCTCCATCTTTTTCTATAGTCACATGGCATTTGGGGCATTCCTGCGAAGGGTATGAAGAGTGATGAAAGGAAATAAAAGCAGGTAGGTGTCTTCCAACTTAAAAAAGGGGGATGGGGAAGAATGCAGATAGTGTCTTGTGATGGTATAAAGAATTTAGAGTAGCTCTTCTGGTTACATACCAAGCTGGCTTCCCACTGCTGCCATAGCAGTCTAGTGACAAGGCTGTCATATAGCAACATAGCAATATAACTATAGCGATACAATCAATGCCAGGAGAAGTTTCCCTTCTTCCAGCTCATGGAACAGCTTTCGTAGGAAGCAATCTGCAAGTAGTACAGTTTGGAAGTAGGACATTCACATATATGTGTATGCTCAGCTTTGGTCCTTAATATGAAAGGAATTCTAGATACACTGATTTAAGTCTACTAAGACCAGGTGTTCAAATCTTTAGTTTCCACATACATTGAATGAACATACTAAGGGGGATGGCCATTATGCCGTGGTAGACCACATGCTTTGTATGTAAAAGGCCAGAGGTTTAACATCTTATATCTCCATGTAAGGCTGAGAAAGACCAATGTCTGAAACCCTGGGGAGCCACTGCCAGTCAGTGTAGTAATACTGAGCAAGGCAGATTTGGTATAAAACAGCTTCCTGTGTTCCTATACTCAGCAAGCAGCATCTATGTAAGTACTCTTCAACCTATACTGTACTGAAGTATTTGCCAATTTAGCTCCCTTCAATTTAGGTGTAAAAGCCTCATTTCACAGTAGTGCCCAAGGCCAATGACTGGCCTCCAGGAACCTCCGGGGAAAAGAAAATGCAGCCCCATTGCTTACATGGAGGATTTGCCCCTTGCTACCTACAGTGTAAGTTTAGGATTCGACAATTATGTCTCTGCAAGAGAAAAATGGCTCTACAAGGGTTAACAGCTGTGATTTTTAAGAGAAACTTGATGCTACCAAACCTTTGTGTTTGCTGCAATCCAGTTAGAAGTTTCACTGTCATCATCACACTTCTTAATCCACTTCTTTAACCACTGTTAGGAGAGGAAGAAAAGAATTGTTCTGATGGTGTAAAAGGTCACCTAGAAACATACATCTGATGATTCACACGCTCCTTAAAACAATACACATCCTATCCTATGAGACAAGCCCTGACCATTCAGATCTAACATGTCAAGATATAATAGAACGGTGCCAAAACTATCATAAAATAGTTTCCTCTAGGTTTATTAGTGATCTGAATACCGACCCAGCCAGTATGGTGTAGTAGTTAGTGTCGGACTAGGACCTGGGAGACCAGGGTTCGAATTCCCATGCAGCCATGAAGCTCATTGGGTGATCTTGGGCCAGTTACTGCCTCTCAGCCTAACCAACCTCACAAGGTTGTTGTGGGGATTAAATGAACCATGTCTGTACGCCACTTTGAGCTCCTTGGAGAAAAGGTGGGATATAAATACAATAAATAATAATAAAAAATCCAGGAGAAAATGGTTCAGAAGATAATTTCTAATCATTCTGTGCTATGCAGTCAACGCTGCATGTGTTTTAAATGTGTTGTACCAAACACCTTCCAGGTGGAAATAAATATGTGAACGAAGTGAAGGTTTGTTTATTTTGTGGTTATGGTCAACATTTACTTTAGTTATTCATTCATACTTCTGCTACCCATATTCAAAAGACAACCATGGGAAAGATGTCCTTGGTTTGAGACTCTCCCAATGGCAAGCTTGCCAACTATCATCAAGGTCTTCTACCACACCACCACTGTGATATTTAACCAGTAAGGCTACTGGGAGGAAGGGTGGGATATAAATCAAATAAATAAATAAGGCTATATTACTTTGCCATCCCTCTGCCCTACACATTTTAGATAGTGCTCACCTTGCACTTAACAGGATCATGCCAGTTTTCACCACAGTTAAAGCTGTAAAAATAAAAAGTTTATGTATATCACAGGGTCAACAGTTAAGCAACACTTTGGATGTTTACTCTAATTTAAACAATTATAATTGTTACCCACCAAGCCGAACAATCTTCTAGCAATGTACTGGGGATTAACAGGTGCTTGACAGGGCCCACTTTTGCAATCCCAGGCAGGCAGCACAAGGTTTATCAAACCTTGAATGGACAGTGTTCAACTTACTGGTCATAGGCATGGGTATGCATACCAAGGCAATTTGTCATTTCAAGACAAGCTGGTGCTGTTTAGCTTAAGTAGCCCAGAATCATTAAAATCCAACACAAGAAATGCTTGCTTACCAAAACTGACGGCCACATTTACAGCGAACAGGCTTAGCATCAGGATACTGTACTTTAACAACATGGTGGCAATCTGGAGCAGGACACCATTTTAACAGCCGATTGCACTGCAAAGATAAAAAGGTACCAGATCCTGACATGAAGAAATATCCTAACAAAGACATCAAGTTACAGTACGACCTTTTCTTTCCATTTTCCCAGAAGTCTCCTTTTATCCAGAGCTTCACTTCACCTTCACAGAGAAATTCCACCATTCCCATTTTGGTACAGACCTTGGCAAATTCGCACTATATGTTTATTCCACTTTAAACTGCTATGGCTTCTCCCAAAGAATCCTGGAAAGGGTAATTTGTGAAGGGTGCCAAGAGTTGTTAGGAGACCCCTTATTCTCCTCACAGAGATACAATGTCCCGGGTGATCTAATAGTCAGTCCCTCTTCCCAGGGAACTCTGGGAACTGTAGATCTCTGAGGCAAATAGGGTGTCTAACAATTCTCAGCATCTTTCACATATTTCACTTCCCAGGATTCTTTGAGGGAAGGCATGACAGTTTTAAAGTAGAATAATAGTGGAATGAATATATGGTGTGAATGTGGTCCAAGCCGATTTCACAGAATCATTTATAAAGTTAGAAGGGAGCCCCAGGATTATTCAGGCAGACCTTCCAAATAGAACCAACTCCAGCCAATCCATTTAGTCCCCCCACTAACATTCCCAAATGCCACCAAGACTACAAATGCAACCTCTAACCAAATCCATGCCAATAAATAAGGCAAATAAGATACTCCTAGCTGCAATATTCTAAGGGACATCCATCTTAAGATTTTTTTCCCTCCCTTTGGCTAGCTTTAAACCAAGACATATCCTTAATATAAGCTCAAAAATAAATGAACAGGCAGCTTGGCATAGTAGTTTTAGAAATGGCTCATTTTGGGGGTTGGGTGGTTAATGTTCAGGGGACCAGAGAACTGTGATATTCATATAGTCATTATGTACCCCTCTTAGAAATACAAATGATTAAGTAGAATATAAATGTTTTAAATGAATAATTGTTTAATTGTTTTAAGGGTGTTTTTGATTTGTTTTTAACCATTTTTATTGACAATTATTTAATGTTTTTTTGTAAACCACTTAAGAGGTTTTCTACAATCAAGCAGTATATAAGTTTTGTTAAATATAGTAAGATAAAATATATCACCTGCTCCCATATGTTGTCTGATCAGGATCCACCACTGGGCCCTGGCAATTTTGTGGCTTAGCATCACATCCATTAAATCTGACACCAGGCCACACGCATTTGCAGAGATTGCATTCAAGGCTACATGTAGCCTACTGCGATTCTTCAGACCACTTCAGATTAAGCTTCACTGGCTTTTCCCAAACGGAATTCATAAATATTTTATTATAGAAAAGACGGCCACCATGGCTGCTTATGCATTTCTTGGAAGGTTTACAGGTTCTACCTTTGTAACAGATGTGGTTAAGTATCACCCTAGAGTTACACTGGATTTAGTTTGCAAGTAACCACTCTAGGTTCTTATGAAGACACAAAAAGCTTATACCTCATTCTTCTCTATGGTTAAAATAACTGCTGCAAAATAATGTACTTTTAAAAATGATTACCTTCTCTAATCTCCTGAACAGCTGTCTATAGCCATTATACTGGGCACTGGGATTCAAATTTCTGCTGCAGAATATTGTGCCATAAAGAAATGTACCAGCTTAAAATATTTTCCTATTTGAAGAAACACTCTAGGTAAAACAATTATTCACCTATTACTACTACAACTGCAGCAACAAAAGCTGAGCACTATCAGCCTGAGCCTCTTCAAAATCAACACTGTCCATTGGGGCAGGGAAGGGGGGGAAGCAACACTCTACCAACAATTGCACAAAATTTGACCACTGCCCGCAACTATAATGAAACCTCCATGCAAATGTCTGCTGTGCAAGATAAGAAAATCAAGACAAAGCCCTCACATCACAGCCAGTCTCTTCAGCATAGTTTGAACACTCACCTCTACAAAACTATTAGTTATTAAATGCTGGTACTTTAATTTAACCTTTGAATCTGTGATCAGGCGCCTATGAAGAGAAGGGAGAAAGAACAATTGATTGAGAATATTTTTTTTGGCAGTCAAGAACTGGTTCACTACATAAGCAGAAGTCATAAGCCAGGAGAATCATTTTTTGGTTGCAGATTGCATAATTATTTCCCCCCACAACTTGAAGGCATAATGTCTTTTTACTTGCCGTACACATAAACTTTAGAAGCAGAAATTAATGCCGATTTTTAAAATACGACAACAAAAAACACTTTTGGAATCACATTTTATTCACTCCTCGGTTCCCCAGATGCTTTGTTTACTTCTACTCAGCATTACTGGCATGTTTGCCATCATTTCCTTCAGAAAGCCCAGAATACCAGCAGCATTTAATCTTTATTTCCGTCCCAATGTAAATCAGTGAATAGGCACACAGCATTGTACTTGCTAAGTCATAAGCATAATGAAAAACAGAAAAGCTACCTAGTGTTACATAAATATACAAAAACTGATCATCACTGAAAGTTAATCCAGAAACCTGCAGATTTCTGGGGAAATTTTGTAAATATCCATGTACTGCACAATGAGAACAATTTTGAATAGATTCCATGCATTACTGAAGACAATGGTGCAAGTATAAGAAGAAGTGCACAGTGTGATCACTGAAGGGCCACAACAAAAATTAAACTTTGAATTTCGTATTCAGTGCCAGTCTCAGCCTGTGAAGCTTTAACATATGCTCTGCAGCTACGACAGTTTAGACAATTCTTCTCTGAAACAAGTACTCCAGGCAAAACAAAAACCCTTCTATTCCAATGTGGAAGTCTGTGGCAAGGATGCTTCCTTCATGAGAATTGTGATGGTTGTCCAAAATGAATGTTTAATCTTCTGATTAATGGCTATATGCAAACTCCAAGTTCAGAGGCAGTTTGCCACTAAATACCAGCAGCTAGAAGCAACTTCAGGAGAGGGCTACCGACTTACATCCCCCTTGTGGGGTTTCTGAACTGTTGGTCACTGTAAGAAACAAGATGCTGGACCAGCTGAATGTTTGGTCTGATCCAGCAGAGCTCTTATTTTGCTCTCTGCACAGTTTGCTCTGGCAAAAAAAGCAAAGTGTTTACTGTGGAGAGCTACTTAAGCAGCTTTGCAGATGGGCATTTTGTGGCATGTGGTCGACATCGCTGCTGTCATTTTTTAAGGGTAAGTAAATAGACACGCAACATGGCAGTTCTGGCTGCAGAATCTCTTCCCTCCACAAACCAAACTGAAGTCCTGAAAGATGTACGTATTTTTTTTGGTGTGTCTTGGGCTAATTCCTAGATGTCAGCCTAATGCACACTCTTTCAGATACAAGGGTAAGCCAAGCATAGAGAGGGACTTAAAATGAGCCTCATATGGAAGACGTTATGAAGCAGGGATCCTGCCATAAAAAGCTACACTTGGGTTCCAACAAATCTGACTGACAGATGGATATTGAAAGTGGTCTCGGGTCTCCTGGAAAGATCTTTAAAAAGTAGGCTGGGGTTCATATGAGAACAGGCACTTAAGAATAAGTTCCCGAGACCAGGCTGTGCAGTTGCTTTATAGACAACTAGCACCTTGAACGCAGCCCAGAAGACAACAGGATGCCTCTGCAAACTTTGGAACACTTTGTGTTGCTCGCTGCCTCCTGCCAAGTCACCAAAACAGCAAGCAGCTGAAATTTGTGCTAACTGAAGCTTCTGCATAGTTTACAAGTGCCTCACACAGAACACCTTATAGTAACTGATCTATGAGGTTGCTAGAGAATCTAGAATAAATGTTTCTTCCCTGGCTGACTGCAGCTTGTGTATCAGCTATAATGGTATGCAGTGCTCCTGGCCACACCTGCCACCTGAAACTGCAGCACTAAAGCCAGGGCAAGGACCACTCCCAGTCTGCCCTGTCAAGGAGATGGACATCCTATTCAGAGCATGGAAAAACCCTCCCTTAGGTCCAGTAATCACAAGCTCATTCTTATCTAGATTCAGCTTCGGTGCATTGGCCATCTAGTCCATTAGCACTACTGATTCAGGGATGAAACTGCTGCTCCTGGGTCAGATGGAAGAGAAACAGAGCTATGCATTATCAACAGCTTATGGCACCTCACTCTACAGGTGTAGTCCCCAAACTTTTCCCCCCTAAAGACCACTTGAAAATTGCCAAAGGTCTCGGCAAACCGCTTAAATTATTTTTCTGCCTGTTGAAGCAGATATATACTGTGCTAGGTGCTTTATGATTTTTATTTGTATTTTTACAGACATGCCTCAGACCATCTTATTAAAGCTTACAGACCACAGTTTGGGGGGCCCTGCTCTAAAGTACTGGGAACACAATGGAACTTTGGCAACCAATAGAATATTAAGCAAATGTTTCCAAGCCCAATTTTTTTTAAGTGATGGTTTTAACTTTTAAAGCACTGAAGTGTCTGGTACGTTAGGGCCTGTCTCCTCTCCATGTCCCTATCTAAATGCTGAGGTCAGCTTGAAAGGCCCTACTACATGTTCCTCCACCATTCAAAGTATAATGGATAGATACACAGGATAGGGCCTGTAGGTGTGGCATCTCAGATATCAATATCCTCCCCAAAGGCAGCTTGACTGGCTCCATCACTTCTGGCAAGTTGTAAAAACTTGACTTATTTCAGAAGCCTTTTGGAAAGGGAGTACAAGTGAATGTTATGTACAATAACAATGCTGTTGCAGTTTTGGACTTTTTCTGTTGATGTTCTTCACTGCTTGGGATGGAGAAGGATGGCTGCGTTTGGGATTATGTTTACTGTTTTATGATGTTTTTACTGGATCTGATTAGCTGCCCAGATGTCACTAGTGACAAAACAAGAGACAAAAATAATTTTAGGATCACAGAATAGGTACCAACAGGGAAAACATGCAACTTCTGATGTCACTTTCTGAGATTAACCAGTCAGAGAGAATGGATATTTTTGCCAGTCTCACTTAAAGCTTTATCCCATTATTCAGCCACAAAGGTACCCACAGCAGATTATTATAAGATCAACAAAAGACCAAGACAACCCCTTCCCAAAGGTTTACAATTTAAAACACACAACACAAAAGGAAAGAAAGTACAGAGAGGGAACAGGAAAACCAGTAAACTCAGACCCTAATTGCTAAAATTAAAAAAGTTCTTATAATGACCAGCTTGAATGGAAACAATTGAGTGACAGGCAAAGCCAAAAGGAGCTGCCAGAGTAGCTCAACAATACTAGAAAATACAAGATGGTTTTCATGGTGCAGAGAAAGAAATCAGCTTTTAAAAAATGTATGTTAGAACACACTAATGAGAATGCAACACCATACTATGATGCATTTAAATACTTATATCACCTTCAACAACAGAATTTTTCCTCCATTGACAAAAAAGCTGTTCAGAAGTTAAAATCACATTGAGTAGGTGATAATATGGGTGCATCTCTCTGCATTTCTGATGTTGCTAAGACTCCTCCCACTGACAAGTGTCCCGAACACAAAAATCATCTGGTGGGTACAGAGAATGGTGGTGGGGAAACTACTTACTGACACAGTGATTATTTTTTGCCCATCTGACACCTAATCCTTCCTGTAAAACCTAAGACCAGAAATGGCCAATATGGCATTTTGTGACTTGGTTGTATTAATTAAATAATTTTTATCCCTCTGTTCTGCCAAAATGAATAACCTCCGAGAGCAGATTACAGATTACTACAAACAAGACTGTCCATGCCCTAAGGTTTACAGTCTAAAAAGGCACAAAAGGAAAATGGATTGGGAAGGAGGAGAAAAATAAGCAAACTCAGGTACAAGTTCTTCCTTAGTTATAAGTTCTTTGAATGACTAAGCTTGGGTAGAAACAGTTCAAGGAAGAGGAGCCACCAAAAGTTGCTGGTCCATCAGCTGCACCAATGGAGTGGCACTCCATCCTCTCTCATCCCTCCTCTGCTGCAGCCTGATATAATGGCTCGTGTCAGGTGACAAGAGGGAGAAGCCTTGTAGTTACATCTGTAAAGATGCCTCTGAAGCACTACTTCTGCAACATTAAATGGGCTGCAGATATCATCTCCAATGAAAATGGATAGTACGTGGACGCTTTATTGTTATACGACATGGATGTGTTGACTCTGGTCTCATGTGGACTATTTACCACAACCAGAACTTCCCTACATGTAAGCCAAGAGTGCACACCCAATCTTGTAAGAATTAAGGCAGAACTAATCTGTGAGGGATCCTGAATATGCACTCTTTTCTTTGAAAAAAGTATGTACCACCTTGCTGGGTCAAGGCCAAGGTCTACCTACTCTCACTTGTTTTGCAGGAACCGCAACCCCAGCAGATGCTATGTGGTCTTCAAAGAGATTGGCCAGTGGCCTGCAATTTACCACCTGCCCTGCTCTTGTCATGCACTACAGAATCTGCAGCCTCTCCCTTGGTAACAGAATCAACATGACAAGTTTTGAAAAGTTGTTAAAAAGGTAGGGCAGGAAAGGAATATTCTACTGCTTGGTACTGAATAAAGATTTGTCCCTTTTGAGGTTTTCTACCTTCAGGAAATTATTTTCTTGTTGAAACTGCTGAGAAATTCTGGTTAACTGAACAGAATTGGGGGGCATGTTCTAGGGTGCACTATTATTTTTTTTGCAGAGGTTTCATGGGCTGCTGGGCCCAGTTCAAAGTGCTAGTTTTGGTATGCAAAGGATTATTACAGCTTGGGACCAGGATACCTGAAAGATCGTCTTCCCCCTTATATACCCAGTCAGTTACAGCGCACTACAGGTGAGGGCCTCCAGCAGACACCATCTTATCAGGAGGTTTGTTCCACACAATACAGGAAGCGGACTTTTAGTGTTGTGGCACCAACACTTTGCAATTCCCTCCCCTTTAATGTTAGACAGGCACCAACTCTTAGCTTTTTTAACACCTACTGAAGACCACCTTCTTATCCTAGTCTGCGTCTGCTTTGGAATTGCTTTTTAATATGTTTTGTTTAAGATGTTTTGAGTGTTTTGTCCTATGTCTGCTGCTCTGGGCTCCTTCTAGGAGAAACAGTGGAATAGAAATGTAAACAGGAGTAGTCGTAGTAGCAGCAGCAGCAGCCGCCACCGCCGCAGCCTCACATGAACTGGGCATAACCTAGAGGGAAAAGTGCATAGACACACACAAATATAAATACCCTTCCAGCAACCACACTGCAGGGGAATTTTGGTAACGAGACACTTTTTCTAAGGGTGCGAGGCCCAACCAAAGATTTTGGAAAACTGTCATTTATCTTAGCTAAGTTAGGCTAAAACACACATTAACATAAAATAAATAAAAATGAACGGTATTTTTTCAGGGGATGTGAGAGCATATTTTGGAAATCCAAGGGGTGCTGGCAGTGGAAAAAGTTAAGAACCACTGCGGCCTAACCCATAAGTTTGGACCCTGTGATTCACTGAATTTTTGTTTTTATGGCACTGTTTAATTGTTTTTATGTTGTATTTTTGTATACCGCTTAGAATTTTTAAAAAATGGAAGTGGTTTAGAAATGCTTTTAAATAAATAAAAAACTAAGGAACTACTAACGAATGGTCCACAGAATGCTTTGGAGGAGTAATTCTCTGTGCACTAAAAACATATCTAGATCTGACAAGTAGCTACATGGAGACCACCTGGGAACCTCTGAGCTTCTTGGACGATTATCAGAATACAAAATTTAAAACTACCAGGAGGCCAAACAGAGCACAAAAAAGCATCAACAAGCTGCACAATGGCCTAATTGGTATATTCATATTCACTGTATTCTTCTCTGAATAGTTTTCATAAAATATGAGCTGCAATTAGTATACTTGGTGAAAGAGGCAGGGCAATCAACTTGTGCATTTTTGTTTTTATGATTTTTGAGGGAAGAAGCACTAAAAAAGGACGTGTTTTACTCAAGATTATTTTGTACTCTATAAAATCAACTGAACATCAGTGATCAGCTGAATCTTTTACATGGGCTGCGCATGGTGACATCACCACAGTTACACCCGCTTTCAGCATCTATATAAAATGTAAGCAGTAGAAAAAGCTGTTGGCCACAACACTCATTTCAAAAACGAACAGGAATGTACAAGGCACGAATAGTAGATAAAAGCCAAACTCAGGATTTTATTCCTGGAAAGGATTACACAAGGTAGTTGATGAACACACACAATGCAAGGCTGTGAGATCATGAACTCAAATTTATTAGATGACCTAATTACACTTCAGAGGTCTCTTGCTTTGAGTGTGTGAAAACAGCTGATGGAAAAGTTTGACTTTGTACCTTCCAAGACTGCAGCCTTTCTTCTTGTCATAGCATCCTCTACCCTTCTCCTATCATCACTTCTCATCAGAGGAACACAGTTTATGGTGGCAAAGAGAATGCTCTGCAGCATTTCCCACCCAGACTTTAAAGGGCCATTAAAGTATGGAGGAGAAGGAAGATGTCTGATGCATTGTGCCCTTTTTGACTAAAAAGTGGGGCAAATCAGTTTGCAAGCCACCCAATAACGCAGAGCAAATGAAAGCAACAACAACAATAGAACGACTCAGTGGAACACACGGGTAAGGCTCATTAAAAGGTGTCACTCCTTTAAGCCCTTGCAATACCAATTAGATGTACTTCCTCTGAATATCAGGTATTGTTCATATAAATATGCTGCCTTAAAGATTTAGTGTGTCACCACATGACCTAAATTCCTGCTAGTTTTCCTTTAAAAGCATATATTGCAAGCAAAGAGGTAAAGGTGATGGCAAAGCAGGAGCATTGTTTAGCTGCTATTATGGAGAGGTCTCTTTGTTCCTCAGACACCCCTGGACAGGAGCACCCTCAGACCTTCAAGCAAGACTGACTCATTACCTTTAGATACAACACAATGTTAAGCCAGCCAACACTCAACAGATCTGTTTTGGGGCTTAATGCAGGAAGGGAGATATTACTGAAGCCACGTATCAACTACAATACTTACATAACTGTATTGTCATCAACCAAGATATCACAGCCGTGAGCAGGGCATGAAATTGTCTGGTGGGGTGGGGGGGAAAGAAACAGAAGTCAGAAGAAACCTTTAATGTAGTTTGGATGACAAAGAATCCCTAAGAGCTGTGTACAATCAGCAACACTTCTAAAACTCAAGACAGTTACAACAAAGCCAATGTGGTGTAATAGTTAGGGTGCTGGTCTATGACCTGGGAGACCAGGGTTCAAATCCCCACTCAGCCAGGAAGCTCACTGGGTGACCGTGGGCCAGTCACTGTCTCTCAGCCTAACCTACCTCACAAGATTGTTCTGAGCATAAAACAGGAACAGGGAGAACCATGTATGCTACCTTGAGCTCCTTGGAGGAAAAGTGGGATATGAATGTAATAATAAATGAAACAGTTTGGCCAGCCAAGAACTTGAGCTGAAAGTTTAACTGCTCCCCACTAAACACTCAGTAGCTGTAACACAAAATTAACCTCCCAGACGGTGTTTCTTAAAAAAAAAAAAGTTCCCAACACAAAACCTTAACCTAAAGTCCACACATTTTACAAGCATTGATGGCCAAGCAGAAGTTTATAGTTGCAAAGACTGATTTTTCCTGAGGACATTTTGGGGAGTGCAGAGTGTCTTGTCCCTGACTTTGCACTGAACTTTCAAACTGCAGCATGAAGTTAAGGACAATCCCCTACTCCAAGCTTGGAGCTGGGGAGGCAAAGGATCACTCTTGAATTTGCATTGCACGGAAGCACAGGTTGAAACCAAGATCCAGTTCAGCTCACAGCCAGAGCCAGGGATTACTTTGGCTCCAGGATGCTTCTGATGCACTTTATGCCTTAAAAAGAATTAAGGCGAGCCAACAAGCTCTCACCCCTCCACCACTGTGCTTCTGAAGGACCACAGTTGTCAGGCTTCCCTCTCACTCTCGGGGCTAGGGAGGGGAACAGGAAGGGAATTGTCCCTGCAGTTGTGCTGCACACTTGCAGGGCAATCCCACTTCCAGCTTGGGCCAAACCCTAGGGTTCATTACACTTCCTAGACACAGATGGGACACTTGAAATGGCGTGCCAAGTTGGGGACCCATGATCAATCAATCATTTCACTGATATAAACACAGAATGGAAAAAAGTTTTACCTGTCCCATGCCTTCCTCCATTATTTTGGTAGTTAAATATTCACTCCAGCACTGCATACAAAATTTATGTCCACACTCCAAGCCAGTGAAGTACTGCAAAGAGAAATAACGTTATGTGCCCTCTTATCCCACTGCTGCAACATTTAGCTATGCAACCTTTCACGAGTACAGAAGGAATCTTCCAAAATGTCACCTTCTTCCTTTTAAAGCAGCCTTCTCCAATCTGATGTCCTGCAGATTATTTCAGACTACAACTCCCAACATGACCCAGGCTGATGGGAGTTGGTAGTCCAAAATAATTTGGAGGACGCCAGGTTGGGGAAGGCTGATCTCTCTCACAAGTGCTATATCATTTCCTTTACAGCTTCTTTCATTTTATTATTATTATTATTACAATTTATATCCCAGCCTCCCAGAAGTGGCAAACGAATGACAACATCAAAAAATCTATAAAACATTGAAAACAAAACATTTTTAAAAACATAATAAAAACAAAACATCTTTTTTAAAGTCTTTAAAAACAAATTAAAACCAATTCCAACACAGAGATGTGGACTGGGATAGGTTCCTGACTTAAAAGGCTTCTTGACCTCACAGCACTCATTCCATTTAACCTAAAACGTAGACACACACCCTCCTCATTTTCATAAAGTAAAAAAAAAAATCACCGCTTGGAGGAGCCAGCATATATGATCAGATTCTCAAACACCAAAATGGTGTTTGATGCACTATGGAGTTCTTTGGACAAAGCACCATCTGCATCAGGGTAGAAAAACACTTTTTAGTCCAAAGGCCTAACATTCCCTTCTAGGAAACTTTCCAGGGTCCCTGGTGGGGCCAAGGAGTGACTGCAGCGCATGCAAACTTCACATTTGTACACTAGGCTGTTTTCTATGCACAAGCACACACCCCTTTCTGTCCTCTATCCAGGGAAGCAGGAGGCACCATCAGAGTTCAAGGACACATTGCAGTCAAGCAAAAACCCTCAAAGAGGATGTGAAGAAGGGCTGGTGAGAGGGCATGGCCTCGAGAGAGTTCCAAGAGATATGGAGGGCGGTTTCTATATCATGCATCAATGATGAAGGTAGAAGAAGAAAGTTGTGACAATGAGATCTGTAACATGGAGAAACAGTAGCAGCATGGCACTGGCATCATGTGTTTGCTTCTTTAGTTAATCATTCAGTGCACTGTTACTCAGAACAGTTCCTTATTTTCTGTCACCCTGCTTCACAAAACCTCCCATTTGACTGAAACCTTCACAGATTAACCTCCATGCATAGTCTTTGTGGAGGGCGACTAACTATTGTCCTCCCCCCATTGCATGCCCTACCGGCCTAACCCTCCCCCCCAAAATGTTTGCAAAGGTGTGCCTATGCATGTACAACCGTACACATATAGGCAGCCCACACAGTCAGAGGGCCTGATCATGCAGAGCATGTACCCTTTGTGTACTTTCCTCTCAGTGTAGGAGAGGATACACAATAAGGGAGACATGGCCAATACACACAGGCCTGGTCTACAGGTGATAGTTAATCCCTGTCGGATATAATCACTGTTTGTCCTGTTCCACTGCGCCCTCTGCTGTTCCCATGTTCCAAATGTTTTCCACACTTCAGCCCCCCTCTCACACATGCATACACTTTATGTTCTCTGAACAACATGGGGACAATACAGCCCAATTTTCTAGATGCAGGAACCCCAAAGGGTTGAAGGCTGAAAGATTTGCAGGCTTGTGTACAGAAATAGTAGCATATCTCATTAATAATCTTCAGTAAACTTTCTGCGTTTGTGAGAAGGCAGTCCCTAGGTGCAATAAATGTAATCTACCAGGAGAGGGGAACCTATTTTACTTGAGGGCTGTATTACAACTTGCTTAACCCATTGGGTAGGGCACACTGCAAAGGGGCAAGGGGAAAAACACATACACATCCCACCAAAAAAATGAATGTACCTTTATGTCCCTCTTTCCATTTTCATACACATACAACAAACGCTAGATGTACAGCACTCTCCCTCTCCTACACACACACCAGGTAGGCACACAAACACAATCAGTATTTTCAGCCTACTTCACACCAATTATCCATGGGAGGCATCGATTCTGCCTCTTTACGAGTCTCTAACGAGACTCCAGCATCCTTCCATCTATCTTTGCTCTTCTGCAAGGAGTGAGTTGAGCGCAGAACAATATTTATAAAGCTGCATCACCCTATGCGGAGCTCTACTGAAGTCTCCCGTATACATAGTATTACTCAGAGGTCTCTGTGCAGCAGAGGCCTGGTTGCAAGACCCTATGAAGTACATGGAGACAGACGAGTGGGAAATGCAATCAGGACTTCTTTAACAAGAGGGAAAACAGAACCACTAATTATAAATCTTCCTCTACTTCAAAAGATATGCATTTTGGTATTTACATTGGTAAAGTCCCCACATTGCCCCTCTCACATTTTCTTATTCTTCAAGATTAAGAAAAATGTGGTATTTTACACTTTCTCATTGAGATTAGCAGGACCCAAGTACATTTTTCACCCACCAAAATTAATGGTGCTCAATTCTTCTTGGACCATAGAAACAGCAGGTTAAATAGTTTTTAAAAAATTAAATGACAGTCCAGATAAATTAAACAAACTGTTACAAGAAACTCATGCTAGGGAAAGAGTATGTGGAAGAACAATACAATAGCATAATGTACCATACACCAACACAGATTAAAACAAAACAAAATATGATACAGGTCCCTCCAAACAATAGCTCAGCAAATATAGAGGAAGAAATTTAAAAAGGAAATAAATATTGAAATTACTTTGGTAAATATGCTCAGAGACGCTGAATTAAAATGCACAGCCTTGTGAAAGCAGAATCGACATTAGCAGGGGATGATGTCAATCTTATCTCCTTTAGGAGAATCCAAGTCAAATCTTGCATACCATGCTTTTTTAAAAAATGCACAATTCTGGTTGGTAAACGTGGAGTTGATCAATGGTTGGAGGTACTTACACTTTGATTATAGGGATTACTTATTACCTAAAAATGAGACAGCAAGTATCTTAACATTTGAAAGGAAAGAAAATGAAACGGAACATTCTGAAGTTAAAGGTATTAGCGGGTTCCCTGCAGAATACGTTTTCACGCACTGCAGTGGCTAGTACACACTATTCAATCACTCCCATTTCACTCTGCCATGCCTGGAGACAGGAGCAACAAACCATGATCCTTGGCTTAGTGTGATGTGCAGATCAGTGATCAAGTGTTTCTCTCCAAACAAACCATTAAGGGAAGCCACGATTTTAATCAGTTGGTTGTATATCCGAATTTTGTAAGATTTTTAAACTGGTGGACATATTCACATATTGTATTGAGAAAAATATTTTAAAACATGGGCAGAAGCCATACACTTGTTCCAAAACCGGAAATATTTGGAAAGAATGGACTCAGTCCGAAACAGGCAGGAAGTGCTGGTCGCATCCAAAGTCACAGGGAGTACAAGTGGAGTAATAGTGAGCCTCAAAAAGGTTTGCGGGTGTCCAATGTGAATTGAGTATGTGCCCTACAAATTCACTGCTATACTGGGGGGAGACTGAGCCATGACAGACAAGCCAATGTAAATCAGGTTTGAAGACGACAGAAAGTTTGAAGAACACTGTCAAAGGATTATATTCATCCCAAAGATTTAAACCTTAATATAGAGTATTGGTCAAAAGTTAGACCTTTTGATTCTGTTTTTAGGATTCTTGAATGGAATCATCAAAGCCAAACATTATTCACTAGTGTCATATTTATTATTTGCCATAAAAGAAATAGCAAAAAAGTCTGGCACACTTCAAAAATGCCAATAATAAAAGAATAGTTAAAGTGCACTACTTAGCTCACACAATGAAGCAATGCTTAAAGACTGCAGACTGAGAAGAAGATTCAGGGAAAATTTGGCAACCATTTATTGAGTTTTTTAAATTACAATGCTGAAATAAATGCATATAGCTTCTAAGTTCTGTAATACATATATTCCCCACCAGGGAAGGCCCATAATACACCTTGGTTTACTCAAACCTTGGGCCTGATGAAATGGCAGGGACAACGGCTAGAACAATAGAGAAAAACTCAATCTGTCTTTGACCGAACACTGGTTAGAGCTCATTTTCAAGCCTACCATGTGGTGGTGATGGCAGCGAAAAAAGCTTACTTCTCTGCCACCATTGTGTCTGCCCAGTGCCGTCCAGCGATGCTTTTTCAGGTGGTCTGGGGTCTTTTGGGATCTGGCCCGACAGCAGACTCTGAACCATCAGTTGCTCACTGTGAAATCTTTGCAAGGCACTTTGCACATAAAATTGCTCACATTCGGATTGACCTGGACTCCTCGTTAACTACAGTTGTGCCAGATGTCCCCGTTGCTCCCTCTGGTCATTTTTCCATGGATACTTTTCAGCTTGTAAACCCTGAGGATGTGGACAGGAGTCTGGGAGAACTACATGCTCGCTTGATCCTTGCCCATCCTGGCTAATTAAATCCGCCAGATTGGGAGTAGCTGGTTGGTTGACATATCTGATTAACACCTCCCTAAGGGAAGGCTCTATGCCAACATTAAGGAGGCTGTGATTAGACCTTTGTTAAAAAAGCCTTCAATAGAACCTGCGGATCTTAATAACTTCCACCCAGTCTCTAATCTCCCCTTTCTTGGCAAGGTGATTGAGAGGGTGGTGGCAGCTCAGCTCCAAGTTTTCCTGGATGAATCGGATTGTCTAGACCCTTTTCAATCAGGCTTCAGGCCTGGTCATGGGACAGAGACTGCCCTGGTCACCCTGCTTGATGACCTACGCCGGGCACTGGACAGGGGGAGTGCATCCCTGTTGGTGCTGCTGGACCTCTCAGCGGCCTTTGATACCATCAATCATGGTATCCTTCTGAGCCGTCTTGCTGGGATGGGTCTAGGAGGCACTGTTCTACAGTGGCTCTGTTCCTACCTAATGAACAGGACCCAGAAAGTGGTGCTGGGAGACTACTGCTCAACCCCCTGGCCGTTGGCCTACGGGGTACTTTAGGGTTCCATTCTGTCTCCCATGCTCTTTAACATTTATATGAAACCGCTGGGAGAAGTCATCCGGAGATTTGGAGTGTAATGTCATAAATATGCTGATGACACTCAACTCGTATCTCTCCCTTCCATCTGATGGCAAGGTGGGACTGCTCATCCTAAACCGGTGCCTGGAGGCTGTGAAGAGCTGGATGTGGGCGAACAAACAAACTTAATCCAGACAAGACGAAGTGTTGCTGGCCAAGGGAAAAACTGCCCCAGGGATAGGGTTGCAACCTGTTCTGGATGGGGTTGCACTCCCCTTGAAAGAGCAGGTCCGCAGTCTGGGAGTTCTTCTGGATCCTGCCCTGCTGCTGGAATATCAGGTGGCTGCAGTAGCCAGGGGTGGTTTTGGTCATCTCAAAATGGTCTACCAGCTGCGTCCATTCCTGGAAGCAGCTGACTTGGCCACGGTGACACATGCATTGGTGACATCGAGGCTTGATTACTGTAATGCACTCTACATGGGGCTGCCTTTGAAAACGATTCGGAAACTAGTTGGTCCAAAATGCAGCAGCCAAAATATTAACTGGAGCACAGCGCAGGAAGCACATCACCCCTGTGCTTTATCGACTCCACTGGCTCTCAATTTATTTCCGAGCCCAATTCCAAGTGCTGATTTTGACCTTTAAAGCCCTAAATGGCCTTGGACCAGTGTATTTAAGGGACTGCTTACATCCATATGTTCCTAGCCTGGATTTAAGATCATCTACCTCTGGTCTCCTCTGCGTGCCTAGAATGAAAGAAGTTAGACTGAGAGGCACGCGGGAGAGAGCGTTTTCAATTGTGGCTCCCCGACTTCGGAATTTCCTGCCCCAAGAAGCCCGCTTTGCTCCCTCCCCGATGGTCTTCCAGAAACTTGTAAAAACTATTTTGTTCCAGAGAGCCTTTGGGTGGGACTGACGGTCAGCCTGACACTGTTTTAAGTTTTTTATCTTTTATTTTTATCTTTTAAGTTCTTTTATTCTCACTTTCATATATGTGTATGCATATAGATATAGATATATATGCACATGTATGTTTGTATGTGTATGCATAATGCATTTTATGTATTAGTATTTTATGCATTTTAATTTACTGTAATGTTTTGTGTTTTTATTGTGTATTTTATTATATACGTGTGCGATTTTATTGTAGCTGCCCTGAGCGCCCTATTGTAGGGTAGAAGGGATAGAAATATTTTAAATAAATAATATTTTCCCATTTCCTATTTGTAAAAAGATATAAAAGTTTTATTATTAGTCTGATATAAATATTTTAATAAATGTGTACAGTAGGATCCCACTCATATGGCAGGTTAGATTCCAGACCCCTGCCAAAAAGCTAAAACTGCCAAAAAGCGGATCAGCTGTAGCGTGAGGGTCTGGAACATAACCCACTGATTGCACCGGAAGAGGAGAAGATCAGCTGTATCATGCTACAGCTGATCTTCCCCTCCTCGGGCGCGATCACCTCGAGCGCGGGAGTCTGATCGAGCCAGGAGAGGAGAAGATCAGCTGTGGCACGCTACAGCTGATCTTCCCCTCCTCCGGCGAGATCAGCTGGAGCGTGGGGAGCTCCAGCTGATCGCCCCGCTGGCGCAGAGAAGCGGGGCCCTACTGTACATTAAGGGGGGATAAAAGAATAGTTCTCAAACTGCAAGTGAGGAAAATCTGTTTCCCACCCGTACCATTTCAGCCTGTGTAGGCGGAGGCTCACATGACTGAATGTATGCAGATATTACTCGACTCAAGTACAAAGAGCAGAAACCATTATTTTGATTCAGGCAGATAAAGAAACAGCTTCTAGCCATATAAACCCAAATTAACTTCCATACTAACTCATACACAGACTGGCTACATTGTTGACATCCAAAACAAACAACAGTTTAGAATTCAAATGAGTCCTTTTTTTAATGCCTCATTAAGGTACTCACAGAGTTAGGATAGTTCAGATAGCAGATCTGGCAAGGCATGTCCTGTGCAGATGACCTCGTGTTCATCTGACGTGTTCGAGACTTTTTACTAGGATTAATTACATGACATTCTGCAAACAACTTCTCCAGGTTGCCATCAAAGTACCTGCATGAACAGAAAAGGGCGAGTGAAGCCAAATGTTTTAAAACAAGAAAATCCACCTGTTCTTCACTTGAGAAGGGACTGAAAAAGTACATGCGTAAGCAAGGAGGAACTTTTCAGTTCTTATTTAAAATACGGTGCCTATTCTTTCTGCACCACCTAACCTCACCTTGCCATTTGGACTAAAGTTGTGAAGATGAGGGAATCCACACAGCCCTGCAAAGATGTTTGCAGTCAGAGAAACAGTAGCAGTCAGACTGCAAAGATCAAGGCAGGTCTATCTAGGCTGCCTTGCTTCAACAATGTCCTACATCAAAGGACCTGTTCAGGTTCATACCTTTCTAGTGGAGGGACAAAGTTTCAGATCACTTGCCCTAGATCTGTAGTTAGCAAGTACATGTTTGGGTAGTCAAGCTGGCATCTTATCAAGGAAAATATATGGTTACGATAAAATATTCCAAAGAACTAAAAGTATCTTCAAATCCAGCATTTGAAGGATAAATTAGGACCTGTACAGACAGCGAGTCTGCTATGCAACCATTACTAGGGGGGGAAAGGGGGGGTTCTTTCCAGGTTTTTCAGAACATACCTGTCACATTTAAGACAAACTTCTCAGTTCAGCAACTCTAGTTGTACTTCTAAATTACACACCACTGCTGTACTCTTATACTGCCTGGAACATTCTCCATGATGAACACCACATCCGCCAGACACCGTCCTGTCCTAGAGCATTTTTTAACATCTTGATTTTTTTAAAAAAAAATCAGTAATAAGCGAGTACATGTACCTGTGCCTCAAATACCTCCTCCTCTAACTTGCCATGCTTTCAATCACTACAGCAATGCCCTGCCACTTCACAAGGGTTGCAACAAGCCTTCCTGTGTGCAATAAAGTATTGCCCTTCCTCCATTACATTTGCACAGCAATTACATTAAGACAGGAGGAACAATGCTCTGCTTCAAGGGAGAAATTTAGTTCAGAAATAGACTACATGCTTTCCACACAGAAGGTTCCAAGTTCAATCCTCGGCATCCCCAAGCTGTGCTGGAAAAGACCCCCGGCTGAAACCCTGGAAAGCTGCTGCCCATCAGTGTAGCTAGAGCTGAGCTAAATGGACCAATGGTAGCTTCCTATGCTTCCAATGATTATACTCTGCAGTAGCTGCTCCCACAGCCTAGAAGAAGAGTTCCCAAACTGTAGCCCATGGGCCACCAGTGGTCCGCAAGCGTTATTCAGGTGGTCTGCAGTGTGTTTATGGATTTGTGTTTGAAGACGGAAGACGGCACATGCATCACACTGAATGCTCATATTGATTTTTAGTAATTTTATTGCTTCTTTTATTTCTTAAATTGTATGTTACTATATTACAACTTGAACTGTATGAAACAATTGCTGCAACAGATAAAAAAATTAAATGGACTGCCAAGACCCTCAGCAATTTTCAAGTGGCCCATGGGGGGGGAGTTTAGGAACCACTAGCCTAGAATTGCCTGATGTCAAGGCAACCTCACTCAAAAGCACACAGCAAACTCAAGAGCTACAGCACTCTTACTATAAATTGCTAATGTGTTGTGTTAGATATGTCATCTTGCTAGAATTTATGAAGTCTTCTTCCTGTGAGGAATTTTGCAAGAACTGTGAGAAAGCAGATTTCCAATGGCTGCCACAACTGGGTAAGCTCTTTCCTAACCCACCTCATCCCCCCCCCCGAGAGTTTTCAATGGCTTCCATTCATTCATTGAACAGCCTTAAAAGCCAGATTATCAAGGGGCTGACTTGGGCACTGCCCACTTTCCTACCCACATTGGATTAAATTCCTGTTTACAAATGAGAGCCTTGATAGATAGAATTGCAGGAGTCCATTTTTTATTTATTGTAAGAATTTATATACCACTTAACACCATGATTTCTAAGCGGTGTACAATGAGGTTTCAAAAGATACAAAATCAGAAAAGCTTACTCAAAAGGCCTGCTCAAATAAAAAAGTCTTCCCCAAGAGCCTGAAGTTCAACAGGGAGGGGGCGGCCTGTCTGATCTCAGCTGAGAGAGAGTTCTACAGAACTGGACCCACAACTGAGCTCCTGCTGGGAGGAAGGGCGGGATACAAATTAAATAAATAAATAATAAATAGCAAACACACTCAGCTCTTGGTGGATGAATCCAAGCAGTGAACACAGTGAGCCACAGGGGCCCACTAACTCATCTGAAGACATTCGTGATTAAGCAGGGAGTGGGAAAGAGGAACGACATGGCGAAGGAAAGCTTTCACTCTAAACCAGAGATGGAGAGCAAAGAGGGAGCCCTTGTCTCCACCCCTCCATTACTTTCACCTTGAAATGACAACCCACAGACCCTTGTGCAGAGCTCTTGTGCAGATATAGTCAGGATGTTAATGGGGATTCTAGCAGATGGGCCTGCCTGCTGGTAGTCATGTCAGATTCTGTAACTACTTTTGGTAACATATCAAACGAGAGCACTGCCTGTCCGAAGAATCAGAGGAAAATAATAAAGTGACTTGGTAAAGCTGGGTTGTTGCTACAGTGAGTTGAACCAATACAGCGTAGTTATTAGGATTGTAAGATCAAACTCAGGGCTCAAATTCCCACTTGGCCACAAAGCTCACGGGATGACCTAGCCATTCTCTCACAGCCTAAATCTACCTCTGAGGGTTTACTGCAAGGGTGAAATGGCTGTGTGCTGCTCCAAGCATGTTGGAGACAGGACGACATACAAATGTAATGCAGTACTCCAGTGGCAGTTGTGCTCCTTCCCACTGGGTAATAGAAAACTTTTGAGACCTTGTGGAGAGAAGCTTGTATCATAGCTCCTGCCCACATTAGCGTTAGCCTGATTTCTGCAGCTGTCACAAAGGCTCCTCACATTAACCAATAAACACAGGAAGAACATAAGAGCAGCCCTGCTAAATCAGCCAAAGGACCATCTAGTCCAGCATCCCGTTCCAACAGTGGGCAACCAGATGACTATAGGAAGCTGGCAAGCAGGACCTGAGTTCAAACAACACTCTCTCCATCTGTGATTCCCTGCAGCTGGTACTCAGAAGGCACACTGTTTCCGATTGTAGAGGGCAAACATAGCCTTATCCTCCATGAATTTATCTAATCCTCTTCTAAAGCCAACTAAGTTGGTGGCGGCCCTCACCACATCTTGTAGGAACTAATTCCATAGCTCAAGTATGTGCTATCTGAACTACTTTCTTCTGTCATCTGCAGCTTCCACACTACTGGAATAATGCATGCAATCAAAGCCACATTTCATTTTACTGTCTAGCCTTTGGTATATGCCTCTTAATTAAAAGACAGAGCACCAGCTATTCGGGCAAAAAAGGTTTCTATAATTTCCCACTGTGTTTCTAATCCAAGTCTTTAAGTCTGTGAATGTCTCTGTGCCCTGAGCAGTTGTCCTGCCTTAAGTTGCGAAGCAATTTTCCTCGAAAAAGACTTGTTGAGAATTAAGGATGTGTGCACATAACTGGTATTCTTACCATTCTTCCCTGTAATGCAGAGGTAGGGAATCTCAGGGCCGGGGAACAAATGTGGCCCTTCAGGCCTCTCTATCTAGCCCTCGGGACTCTTAGGCTACACCCCTCAAGTTCTTCACTAAGGCAATGGTTCCTGCTTGGCTGGATGGACAGATGCATATATAAACCTCTCACTTGTGTGGACTGCAGTCTACTTGTCACATTCATTACTCTGTCCACTTTTACATCCAGCCTCACCCACTCCTAGCAGGTGGCACCCAAAAGGCTGCCCATGAGGGAATGTGGCCAACCAGGATGAAAAAGGTTCCCCAACTCTGCTGTAAAAGTTTACAGCTGTTGAACACCTTTTGGTGCTTGCTCTTAATTAAACTGGCTTTTTACTAAAGCAGTGGTGGGGAAACTTTCCACTTGAGGGCTGCCTTCCGTCATGGGCAACTTTCTAGGGGCACATATCAGTGGTTGTTGTCACCAGAAGCAAAAACAAGGCAGAGCAACCAATGTGACTCTTACCTTTGTACAACAGACTACATTTCATAAGAACATAAGAAGAGCCTGCTGGATCAGGCCAGTGGCCCATCTAGTCCAGCATCCTGTTCTCACAGTGGCCAACCAGCTACACAAGTCAGATTTACACACACACAACCCTCTACCTCCCCATCCAGGCAAGGCAAGAGGCATTAGTGCAGTTCAAGGACACATTTCAGACAGACAAGACAGCACTCAAGAAGGGTGCAGAGCATGAGTGGCGAGGTATGTGCCCTGGGAACAGTACAAACAGTACTGGAGGGCCCATACGGCACCCAGGCCTCAGATTCCCCCATCCCAACGTGAACGTTCTGACTGATTATTCTGGGAACAACTCGTCTAGCCATAGTGCCTCAACCACCTAGACCTACGAGATCAGAAGAGCCTCACATTTTGAGGGAGGGCTATAGCTCAGTGATAGAGCATCTGCTTTGCATGCAGAAGGTCCCAGGTTAATTCCCCCTGACATCTCCAGGTAGGGCTAGGAGAGACCCCTGGCTGAAGCCCTGGAGAGCTGTTGCCAGTCAGTATAGGCAATACTGCCCTGGATGGACAGATGGTCTGAGTTAATTTAATGCAATATAATGCATTTCTGCTTCACCTGGATGGGGAACACAGTGAAGGCAGCTGAATAAGAGTTTGAGAGACTAAGAGACTTAGTTACTGTAAACCGCCCAGAGAGCTTCGGCTATGGGGCGGTATGTAAGTACAATAAATAAATAAATAAATGTCATCTAATTCTTGGCCTATTTACAGGAATGAATCACACCACAGCCTGAATGCATGTGAGCAGGGTTGGGGAGGGACACAGACACACAGAACTCTGCTTTTCTAGCTTGACTTCATGTCATCTGCACAAGCCCAATGGTAGCTAGAGATTTTAAGGTCACTGAAGCTTGCTTTATCTGAAAGAAAAAGGTCAAAACATTCCCTTTTTTAAAGAAAAAGGACAGGCATCATATACTGAAACAGAACGAAAGCTTTTTTAAAAAAAAACAAAACAGTTTTATGTATATAAATAGCTAGCCACCAGGTACTGAAGGAATATTACCAGCTCCTCATTTGCTCTTCCAAAAGGATTCTGTAGAAACAATTTCACCACGGCAATGCCAAGATTGCCCCACCTTACAAAGCAATGCTGGAACTAGGTGTCCCAGAAGCACATATGGAGGCCAGTCCTTACCATCCTATTGGCAGCAATGGGAACAAGGAAGATCAATGCAACTTTTACTGCCTGCAAGCCAAGCCCTTCCACTGCTCCAACATCCTCCATGCTGACTCAAAGGGCTCAGGAGTTTGGAGAGTGAGGGGAAAACAGGGCTATATAAATGAGAGGACATAATTCACTTCCTGGTACACAACTTTTATTGGCAGGCTGTGGCCTGAAAATCAAGATTCAAGCCATTTCCTGAAAAAAGGGAGACTGTTCAGCATAGCAGATGATGCACTTAGCTGCCTTGGACCAATAAGACAACGGGCAAGCTCTCAAATGGGAGGAAATGACTCAGTAACATAGAACCCAAGGCCCCAAACCAAAAATATGTAGGTGTGGTACCAAGGGAGATGCCCTCCTAACATCCTAACCAGACGAATTAGACCAACCTTGACCTGTGATTGGCTACACTGTTGTGGAGCATGAGAACACTAAGTATAGAGTTGCTTTTAAATAATATGGTTAATGTTGAAAAAACATCCGTCAGAAAATATGACATTTAATCTGTCTTTGATTATTTTATATTTATTTTGGAAATGAATAAAAATTGTTTACAAAAAAGAATAAGAAGTATAATTGTAGGCTCAGTACACGTTCATATGCACCATTTGCTTGATACTTGTTTGCAGTCCTTGCAGCCCACAAGGCAAGCAACAAAGACTGACCAAACTGCATTGGACTTACATGAATGTGCAAGGTCTCAATTAAGTTGGCTTATTTATGAGCAGTGCCAGGCTGGATAAGGTATGCCAAAGTATGGTCTGACACTATGAGAATAGGAATACGTCACACACTCCCCCTCCCCCTGCACACAACGATTTGAGGTAGGCAGAGCTTGGAAAAGTTACTTTTTTGAACTACAACTCCCATCAGCCCAAGCCAGCATGGCCACTGGATTGAACTGATGGGAGTTGTAGTTCACAAAAGTAACTTTTCCAAGCTCTAGTTGAAATTCTATCCAAACTGGCAATCTACAGGTTGTGCTTGTCCTGAAAATTTGGAAAGTATGGTTTGCTCCTGATTTCCAAACCTGAGCTTCAAGTCAAGTGCAAACCATAGCTTGGCATTTTGGATGAAATGTCAAATTG
Organism: Rhineura floridana; assembly: GCF_030035675.1. Lineage (NCBI taxonomy): Eukaryota > Metazoa > Chordata > Lepidosauria > Squamata > Rhineuridae > Rhineura > Rhineura floridana. The sequence continues at coordinate 21,802,679 of NC_084493.1, read as the reverse complement.
TGGCTTGCCTCAAAATCAGGAAAAGGGAGGAGGAGGAATGACTGTGTACAGGGGAAGGAGGGATTGCAAGGAGGAATGTATGACCATAAGACTTCAAGGCTTCTCTAAACCTCCCCATGGAGCTAGTTGTGTAATTACAGCTGTTTCAGCCTCGCTACCAACCCCAACCCCCAAATCATTACCATGCTTTATCCTCCAAGTCTCCAGTATCAGAGGAAGCATGTCTTTGAATACCAGCTGCTGGGAATCATGTCATGTCCTGCTTGTGAGCTTTCCATATGCATCTGGTGGGTAAGAACAGGATGTTGAACCAGATGGGTCATTGGCCTGATTCAGGAGGGCTCTTGTGTTCTTAAGCTATTCACAGAAGCGTGGAAGGAGCTTGATTTGGTCTAATGACACCATACTTAGACGTTTAAGACAGAGAGTTTTCATTACAGCCAAACAACAATAAGTATCCCCGACATTGTATAACAATGCATATTTTGAGGTGAAACACATTTCCCCATAATCCCTAGTCAAGCAATGTTGACGTACTAAGGGGAAATTGCTTCCTAGAGAGAATTATTGTACAAGATCATCCTGTGAAATTAGAAATGAGTCATGAGCCGTAAGAAAGAGACAGTGCGAAATCAAATAGATTCTAGAAGTACACCTCTATCATTTAAGAGCAAGGGATTTTCCAACATTTGTCCAAGAGGATTTCAAAGCAAACTAGCAGATTACATCAGTACTTCTGTCTTAACACAGAAGAAATTCCTTAAGAGATTTTCAAGCATTACCAGAACGAAATGTTATACCACAAATGATGACATCTGCCCCAAAACAAATGTATTCCAGTTGACCCAATTACATTCCTTTAGATACCTTGAATAAGTGCCACCTAACTAATGTACTTTTCCTGAACTGGGTAGTGTTTGCAATGCTCCCTGAAAGCTTTGGTTTTTAAAAACAAATAAGCAGCCCCTATGCTGCTGTTCATCAGCAGGACCCAGGGTGGGTTTACAACAGTTTAAAATTCAGCATAAAAACAATTAAAACCAATTATAATCACAGGAATAGGGTGGGCGCTGAAAACATACATCTCAGGATTAAAAGAAGTGTTTCTGAGAGCAGCAGAACTACCAAGAGGGGGGCCCCTCAGCTGGTCTTAGCACCCAATAAGGTCTCTAGGGAAAGCGTTCTTTCAAATATTTGGAACCTAAATCATTTAGGGCTTTAAACACTAGCATGAGCACCTTATACTTTATTCTTGGTGAACGTGAACACCAATAGTTGCGTGTGTTTGAAGCTGACAAACCCTTCCATGTTAAAAAAAACATAATGAATCCAGCTACACAATTAGTGGCCATATTCTCAAACTCTTTTTTTTACTAGCAATTCTGAACGAATAGACAATAACTCAACCCCATTTTCCTACTCAGTTCTTGCCTGCTGTTCAGAACAGAGAATAGGCAGTTTCGACATAACATTCCCATTCTCAATATTCAAGAAGAAATATAGCCTTCTAGGTAGCATAAGGCCTCTCTCTGGTTGTACACCAACATTTTAAAATAGTTGGATCAAGCAACTGTGTACTCCCTAAATAGATTTAAACAACATTTTCCTTTTACAATAGTTTCTTGGTGATTTACATCACTCCATCTTGAAAGACACTGACACAAAATGACTAAGGGCAAATTTTAACAAGCTTGAGGAATCCAACAAAGCACCAGATTCTCCAAATTCATCTCAGCACTATGAAGGAAGATTGTTTTACATCAGGAGTGGAAACTCCAACTCCTTTCAGTGCCAGGCCCAGCACTGCCAATAGTCAGGGATTAAGGTAGATGAGAGACTGCCCACCTCCCTCATTTTTTCCTCATGCATCATATTTATGTTAATCTTTGAAATGGGACTTTAGAAAAAAACATTTAAGACAGCATGCCGGATATTCCGCATGCAACAACAATGGAAGCTGAAAGTGCCTTATGCCACAATACACATTGTCTAGGAAGGATTGGCCTTGGAGTCCAGTTCTTAACTCCCCATAGTAGTTAAAGAAACTGTTTTAATTTGACAGCATTTGGCTGGCTTGCATATGCTTCACTTCCACGCTTCCATAGTGGCAAAACAAACGAACAAGAACAGAATTCAAACACAATTTACAAAAAAACACCCAAGATATAAATTTCCTGAAAATACACAATCTCCTGGGAACAGCAGGCTTCCCCCTGATGTCACTCTTATCTTCTCCACTCATCCACCCCAACCTCAAAACACAGCATGTCTTCCACTCAGGCATGGTGAACATCAAGACAGAAGCACTTGCATACTCAAGGTGGCTTGGGCACCATTTTCTTCATTTAGACATGTTTGCTGTCACAAAAATCTGAAAGATTGTGAATGCTGATCTGCAACTAAGTATAGGTAACTGGAATACTGAACCTAACAGGTTACCAGGAACACTTCTAGCCCACATAAAGGAAGGAAGGGAAGAAGCAGTTTGCTTACCTCTCCATCAGCTTTTCTTTATCCCAGTTGAAATGACTAAGGAGTATCCTGGTGATAGTTGCTGGATTCTAGAAAAAAGGGAGGAAAACATCATTGTAGAAGATAATGAGAAGCAAAACACAGGTATGTCCATAAAGACTGAAAGTTTAACAGCTCAGATATAAGAAGTTTCAGTGCACATTTATATCCCCCTTCCTCCAAAGACCTCAGGGAAGTTTATACACTGCTGTACCTTGTTTGTATTCTCACAACATCCCTAAGAGGTAGGTTAGGCAAATAGTCATTCTTCAGAGGCAGTGCAAGTTAGGACATTTGAACTCCCAAACTATGTGCACACGTACAAGTATTACTGGCAAGTTGTGGAATGGATCAGCACTCACTTGTAATTGGTAAATTCCTAAGCACAATTCCTAAATTTCATTCACAGGTAGAGTTAACAAGACAAGATAGACAAGAGCTGGGCGCTGAAGGTGAACAGCCTTTAAAAGAAAAGACACTTTAGGTCTAGAAACTAGCTGGCATTAACTTTCATTTGCATTCCCAAATATGTGTGTGTATGTATGTATGTATATACGCATGTGTGTGTGTTTACATGTAACATATTAATCTGCATATGAACAGGGGGACTTCAGTATGGAGCATGGCATGTCCAACAACCACAATTACAATCTGGCTTTTATAGTTAGTGTGCATTCCATCATCATCATCATTATTTATTGCGGTCATAGACCAGATAGTACAAGAATACAAAATACAAAATCACCATAGAATAAAAATAGAAATAAAATGTTAATTAGTATTTTCTAAAATTTATTTAAAATTATTTAAAACTAAACTGATTGGCCCGTATGAAGCTCATTATCAAAAATCACTTAACCATTATTTTCCTGCAGGGAATAGCGGCTGCACAGAATTTAGCGACTTTCTCCATAACTAGTTGCTGTTGATCTCCAAGTAAGTACTCCAAGCAGTTTTCCTCACTTCTACCCGGTATGTGATCAAGAATGGGTTTAATTATCTGTTTTCTAAGATCATAGTAGTAGGGACAACGTAACAACACATGAGCAATTGTTTCGGCCTCGTCATCACCGCAAGGACATTTCCTATCACAGTATGGAATTTTATTAAATCTACCATCTAAAAGCGCTGATGGTAGGATGTTCATTCTTGCGAGGGTAAATGCCTTGCGGTATCTGGGAATAGTAAGTTGAGACAAATATGGCATTGGAATTAGTGGTCTTTGGTTATGCCTATGTTTTCTAACTTGCATTAAATGTTGTTGGTAGTCTATATCTTTAATTCTTTGTAAAATGTTCATCTTAGCTTTTAAGTAGCCCATTTCTTGGATCACAGAGAGAGAAAAACCCATTTTTAGAATTTTATCCATTATCAGCTTCTCCCAGGGGGATTGAAAATTATCTCCCAAGACATGTGGAGAAAGCCCAATGGGATCAAATTTCATTTTTAACCAGGTGGTGATTCGCATCGCCCAAATCTTAGATTCTATAGTTGGTAGACCTGCCTCAAGTCTAAGAATAAAACTAGGGATACAATTAGGGACCGCGAAAATAATTCTCAAAAAGGAATTTTGTATCGATTCCAAGGCAGAAAAATTCTCATACGTACTGGCTTGTGCTCCATAGAGTAATTGTGGGATTACCTTTGCAGTAAATACTTAGATTGCTACAATAAAAAGTTGGCCGCCTTTGTTATAAAAGTACGATAGCAGCGCTTTCAATGTTTTTTTTGCATTCCAGACCGTTGCCTTTATCTGCATTTGCCATGATCCAGTCGATTGGAATGTTAGACCTAAGTACTTGACGGTATTTACTTGTTCGATTAAGTGTCCATTAATTTGCCAGCAATGTTTCAGTCTTTTTTTTGAAAATACTAAAACCTTAGTTTTCTCATAGTTGATTGATAAACACTCCCTCGAACAGAATGCAGCTAAAGTTGCTAAAAGGCATCTGAGACCAATTGGGGTTCTTGCCAATAGAACTATGTCGTCGGCATACAAAAGTATGGATCTAGGATTACCAGCTAATATCGGGGCATGGGAGGAGATGGGGGCCAAGCAATCTACTATCCCATTAATATATATATTAAATAGTAGTGGAGCTAAAATACATCCCTGTTTGACCCCTTTAAACGTGGGGATGGGATTTGATAAATGGCCCTTGTTGTTACACCTAACTCGCAGGGATGTGTCCGTATATAATCCCCGTATCAGTAGTAGCAACCTTTTGTCAATATCCATAGCGCTTAGTTTCTCCCAAAGTCTCTCTCGGGAGATAGAGTCAAACGCTGTTTTTAAATCAATGAAAGCTGTATACATCGCTGTATCTGGCTTGGCTGAATATTTAGTTACTAGATGGTGAAGAACCAGGACCTGGTCAATAGTTGAGCGTCCGGTCCTAAAACCTGCTTGTTCGTGGGCCAAAAAATCCCTTTGCTCCACCCAGGCGTTCAATTTATCATACAGATGGGTCGCATAGAGTTTACTAATTATATTCAATAGACTTATTGGTCTATAATTGGCTGGATCAGTATGAGAACCTTTTTTGTATATCGGTATGATTATTGCAAGGCCCCACTCTTTAGGTATTTGCAATGAGTTGTTAATATAAGTAAAAAGGGCAGCTAGCAGGGGGGCCCACCATTCTGGGTTTGATTTGAACACTTCCGCTGGAATGTTGTCACTACCAGGGGCTTTCCTCAACTTAAGTTTGGCTAATAGGTCAAGGACCTCTGCTATAGAAACCGGAGCCCATTCGGGGATTTCATTTTCCATATATTGTATTATAGTACTTTTATCAATGTCCTTTTGATATAACCTGGCAAAGTAATTTTCCCAAGTAGCTGGAGGAATATGGCAGTCTAGGTTGAGTGAAGACTTTGGCCAGTTATACAAGTCTCCAGAATAAAGTAGAATTTTTTTAACTTGGAAGCATGTAATAAACGTAGCCAAGTTTTATTCAATTCTATTTTCTTTTTCCTTTTAAGCACATCCTTATATTGCTTCCTTGCCGCACAATAAATTGATAGATGTTCAGTTGATCTATTTGCTTTATAAGCTTTGTATGGATATTAAATGTTTTTTATTGTTACGGCATTCTTGGTCAAACCATGATTTTGAATTTTTTGGGCACTTTTCCTGTTAGGATTGGAAGTTACTAGGAGTGAATTTTGAAGAGAAATTACTAGTTGTTGGAAGTAGGGAAGTGGATCCTCAGTATAAGCTGCTGCAATAATTGATTCTTTTAACACTAAAGTATCTGGAGAGTTTAACCATACGTTTATTTCTTTTTCTACTTTAGGTATCCATCTCACCCTTCCCAGTCGAATGTCTACATCTATTTTGGTAAAGGTCTGATATCCTAGTAGTAAGGGGATTACGCTACAGTTTAAAACTATGTTTAGAGGACGGTGGTCACTCTCCAGGCGATCTTCCACCTTAAAACTATCCACTAATTGGAACAGCTCCTGTAATACAAAGGCTAGGTCAATTTGAGATGCTCCTCTTGATGAAAGGTAAGTAAATTCCCCTTCTAAGTCCCCCCAAGTACGACCATTTAAAAGTATTAAATTTAATTTAGTTAGCCCTTGCATCAAGGAAATGCCAGTGTAGTTTAGGCCACTATCTCTCGATTGTCTTGCGGGGATATTGAGAAGACCTTCTATTGGGGGAGCAATCATTTGATATTTAGTATATAAGGCTACGTCAGACGAGCCTAGTCTAGCATTAAAATCTCCGGCAACTATCAATGAGGCTTCCAGATACCTTGCAGTTAGATTCTCTAAATATCCTTCCAAACTTAGTACTTTATCAATGGCAGCTTTTTTATCTTGACTCGGGGGTAAGTATACATTGACAAGGAGTAAGGAGTAAGAAGGAGGTTTTATAATTATAGCTACTGCTAGATTTGGCAAGGAGTCGAGCTTTACAATTTCAGCGTTGATTTTAGTTAATACAAATATACAATTACCACCTTTTAAACGACCACCTCTGGTACTTTGGCTAGCATCTAAATGGAAAGGAGTGTAACCATCTAGGTATAACTCACCCGTTACCAAGGTTGCTTGTAAAAATATGATATCAAATTGTGCTAGAAAAGCATTGGTATAAGGATCTAGGTCTTTGTTCCTCCACCCTGCAATATTCCAAGAGGCGATCTTTAGTTGTTGTAAGTTTGGGGAGAGTCTTTGTCAAATTTTGACAGAATGAAGATCAGGTAGATCCCCAGGTGATATTTCTCCCCCGGTCTTCGATTGCAGGGAATGCATATTGCAAGGTTGTTCCAAAGAGCTAGTCATTAATAAGACTTGCGTGCTTGTTTTTTGTCTGGAGTTCCCCTCTGTTAATATTTCACAAGTATCCTTGATCTCCTTTTCAGTGTAGTACGGGACAAGTGGCTTTATTATATCTGTAGGCTCTACTTTTGCTCGTCTGCTCGAGCTGCTGTTGCAGGAATCGTCGGTTTGCCCCTTTTTTTTCTCTTTTAGAGTAGTCAATAACTTTTCAAGACTAGTCAAAATTTCCATTTGTGCTTCTATTGAAAGCGCAGTATACAATTCCAGTAGGTGTTGTTCTTCTGGGACGTAAAACATTTCTTCCTCATTTGGAGCGGACATGGAGTTATTTCTTTCATGGGTTTCTTGTGTCTTCTCAGTATATATAGTTACATCCCTGGAAGTTACCATCTGAGAGTCCTGTTTCCTTGTCTCCACCATCATTTCTAGAGGTCGCGATTTAATTCCATTTGATACAGATGCTAATAAACTTTGTATCGGAGCAACATTTTCAAAAACCCTATGGAGCGTTAGGTTCTGCGGTAGGAGTAGATTTCTATTTCCATACAGAAGACTAGCTATTTTTTTATCGTGGAATGTGACTATTGCTCTTGCTTCCACATAATTATAAAAAAGATATTCTATCGAAGCAACTTCCATACACCAATCTATTCCAGGTATAATATGTTCAATTATGGATTGGAGGTGGCTCCTCCTTTGAAGTTAAGCTCCTTTAGGCTTAGGATAGTTTATTATAGCCACTTTCACATTGCTTAAGACCAATTCCCATGCTCTAATTTTGTGAGCCTCAGCCAATTTGAAATTATCCGTGTTCTTTTTTAATTGTCGTGGTTGAAATTTAATACAGTTGGATGAAGAAAGATGTGAAGTTAGGGTATTGTTCTCCTGCTTTGAGAGATCTTGCTCAGTGGATTTATTATCTTGCCTCATTTGCTCCGAAGTGGTTGGGTTTTTCTTTTTTTTCATCTTTGTTCTCCTAGATTTCCTCTTTCTCCTCTCTTTTCCTTTGCTGAATGTCTTCGGAGTATCCATTAACTTGAAAAGTTTATCAAATCTCATACAAGGTTTATGTTGGACTTTACAAGATTTAATATTTTTACTCTTCTTAGGTTGCTTGGCTGCCTGTAGACTCTTCTTTTTGACTGCCGGAGTAGGGGAGAGTTTCAAGTGGGAAGTTTGGCAAGCTTGCGAATTTGTGTTTAAGCATGCTATCACTTCTTTATGGTAGCATTATTTCTTAATTATATCTGTTAGTGTAGAAAGTAGTGAGTTCGACTCAGCAACGAATTTGGAAATTTGGGTTAGGGATTGTGTCACCACTTGACACCAATTTTCATTGATCACATTAGGTTGATGTTTATTCGAATCAAAGTCTTTTGTCTCTTCCTGGAATTGCCTAAATAAATGAGGATTCAAGGGGGGGCATTGAACTGAAGTCACTTAAAACCGAGACATTAATTTCCTTCCCCTGTACCACTGACTCGAAGATCGCACCTTCCTCTACAGCTGCTGCTAGTTCCTGAGCCAAATTTGGCCCTATCGGGTCCTCAGCATTTAACATCCACGTCAGGGAGTTATTTAACGTCCAATCATTGTTACAGTTCTCATATATTATTGTAGCTTCTGCCCCCTTCCTAGGCCTTGCTTCCTTTGTTGTCTCTTTTGGACTATAATAATGTGTTATCTTAGTCTGCATTCCTTTATTTTGGGAGACATCTATATCAGTACACAGTTCTATCCCAAGTTCTTTGTAGTTTTTTCTACTGAAAACCATCCTGTTAGATTGATGTTTGGGTTTCAATTGTAGCTGTCTTGGCGCTTTAACACCTCCTAAAGATAACGCAGCCTAGGCGGAGGCAAGCTTCAAAGGGTAAGAGCAGCAATTTGTTTAAGTTTGTAGTCGACAGATTTAACAGAATAAAAAACTGATATAGCTCCCCGCTCGCTTTCTTAGTTATTTGTCGCTTATCTATTCATTAGGTCCACTTATTTACAAGCAAATCTTTACCTCCATGGGCGTTCTAAATCACCAAACGTATCTTCCTCTTTATGTAGAGTACTTGGTTTAAAACTTGACTTTCCTGACGTTCTTTAAAGTTCTTTGAAGTTTGAAAGTTAGGAAGGTTTTTCTCTTGGCAAGCCTTGAGTTCGGTGCGAAGGGAAGTTGTTTATTATTAAATTTCTTCCAAATACAACTCCGGCTCCAGCAGACACGTCTTTGCTAATCGTCGGCCATTTTTTCACACCTTAGTGTGCATTTAATTTTATTTTAGACAAAAGCTGCTACTGAATTATTCCCCAGCTTCCTAATAAAAGACAAGAACTGCCAACACTGTCTTGAACAATTTACTTTTGTTTAACACTGTTAGTTATAAAATTTATATCAAAGTAAGTTGGATCAAACAAATTCATACTCAGAATATGCCCACTGAAATAAATGGACTTAAGTTACTAATGTGGGGACTTCCGAGAAAATGGCGACGGAGGAAGTTTGTTTGTTCTGAGCTCCGTGATTGTGTGACTCTTTTAATTTATTTTCTTGTTTCATGGTTTTAGCTTTTTTAAAACTCAGAACATTTCAATGCCCTGCTAGTGCTCCGCACTTTTTGAGCCAAAGCCTGCGGTTTACAACCTGAACTGTCAACGTGGGAGGGCTGTTAGCACAGAACCGAGGAGATAGCGTTTTGCTTTGAAGTTACTAATGTCCATTGTTTTCAATGGGTTCATTCCAAATATAACTTAGTTGCATATACAAGTCGTTACAATGGTTTAGCATTTAATTGTTCCATAACTTAGTAACGTGGATTTTTATAATTGGATTCTCTGCTACAGTTCTACTAAATACAAAAAAGTACTGCAAAAGTTTAAAAACAGACTTATTGTGGCATAAACTTTCATGGCTAAGAGCCCACTTCAGATGTATGAAGGGTTATCCTTGGTTGACAGATATGATATACCTGGGAACAGGCAGGGGCCCCAAAAGCCATGAAATGCTAGAGGCATACCTCTTGTATTTATGGCTCTTGGCCTCACTTGTTTAGAATCTCTCTCCATATATGTACCCATGTTAAGTGAGGGTAGCATTTTGTGTTTATGATAAAGTGGATTTCTTTCAAAATTAATCTGGTAGTCTTAAAGGTGCCACAGCACTTTTAGAGGTTTGGAATAACAAATTAACAGAGCTATTTCGCTGGAGTCCAACTGCATCAGTGCTGTAAGCATTCAACCACTATATCTTGCTGGTCAATTGACCAAGAAAGTTTCAACCTGGCCAACATACAGCTTAGAACAGTACTTAAGTGTTTTTCCATTCTACAATCTGTTTCCAACACAGAACTTTTTTTTTTTTTTTGGTGAGTGGTGGGGTTGAAAAACCTGTGCCCCCCCCCCAAGGATTTGTTGCATAAACTATGCTCCCTCTTTTTTCTCATTGGCCCAATTTTGGCTCCTGCTGCTATTCACCACTTTAGCTCACTACTGAAGGAGTAAATATATTATTCTAGACTTATGTCCAATTCCATCTTCATTTCAACCTTCCCTATATGTATTAGATTGTTACCTTCCATATTCAAGACTTTTTATCTACTGGAAATTTAAACCATTAAATTAAATAGGATGAATTGTGTTTTTATAAATCAACCTAAGGTAATATGAAAATGACCTCTTGCCTACTTCTGCAGGATCTGCCTATATGTTACCAGCCTGATTCAAGTGCTGATATTAATGTATAAAGCCCTAAATGACTTGGGACCCAAGTACTTGAAGGAGTGCCTCTTCTTCTACCAGCCAACCTGGCCTCAAGATCAGCAGGGGCAGCCCTTCTTGCTGTTCCACTAACAAGTGTAGTCTATTGTGACTTGATGCAAGACAGAGCCTTCTCTGTAGTGGCACCTCGACTATGGAATTTCTTCCTTTTGGACACATTGGGTTTCCAGCTTCATGTAAAAACCTATCTATTCACCCAGGCTTAAGGAGGAAACAGATTGTTCCTAGTTGTAATTAATAACTACTGATGAATTCATAGCAGTCAATGATTTTAAAATCCTGCTTATTTTATTTATTTAGCTTAAATAGCATTTCATAGGTGGTATATTGCAATTGTTTAACAGCATTTTGTAAACCACCCTAGATCCTAATTGAATGAAGGGGGGTCTTAAAGATGAATGAATAAGAATGTCATTGTTTCTACTGTGCTGTATTCAGATTTAGCATATGCACATACTAGATCTGAATACAACATTGTAGAAACAGTTATTTATAGCTACAGAAAACCAATTTTATGAAAGATTTCATCTACTCTAAACCTGTTTAAAAAAGTGGGAAGCAAACCAAGTTATTGTAGTTTTGTTATCACCAGAAAATTTTCAGGTTAATCATTAATAGAAATGTCATTCCTTCACTAAGCTCTCACATCAGTAAACATAAGCAACGATCTGGAGAAAATATTTCAGCCTTCATGTATAGAATGGGAATTAGTAGATATTTACATCCATTAGAAGGTATTTCACATACCATTTGTGTGGCTTATAGAATGCCCATCAAAAACATGGGGCCTGCAGCATAACATGCAAAAATAGAAGCAAGCCACAAGGCTGAACCCCAATATATTTAAACTCCATCCCCACCATTTGACAAGTAGGTCCCAGGCTGTGGTCTGAAAGCACATGAGGCCAGCACCCTGCTGAAGGTAAGCAGGGTCAGGTCTGGTCAGTGCCTGGATGGGAGACTGCCTGTAAGCCTCCTTGGGTTTCTATCATGAAAAGAAAGGTGGGGTATAAATGCAATAAATAAATAAGGAGAACAAAAGAGGGGATTTAGTAAGTAGACTATCAGTCAAGTAATGAATGCATTAATCAAATTTACAATCACACTAATTTGAGACTACAATCATCTAAGAAAATCGCCCAAACCCATCCTTCCCAGAAACTTTTCAGAGCACCACTCCAAATTAATATAGAGGCCCTTCTTTTTACAGCCACAGACTCACTGGTAGTCCCAACCCCTGGGTATCTGCAACCTGAACAGCACTGCCTCATTTCACTTACAAAAGTTTGTTTCACATGTGAAATTGAGCGCATTTGAACATGCACAGAAGTTCTTTCCAAAAGAAAGAAGTTTTTCTAAAATACACTTATGAGATAAAGTACCCCGGCCACATGCAGCCTATCTCGCCTTAGTTTTGTTATCATTCTAGAGACTGTGAAATGGATGTCCTACACCTTGCTTTCAGTCAGACAGCAGTGGTTCCATGGACACTGCACTGCTTAAGTGGTCAAAAGTGAGAAGGCAGACAATCATTTGTCAGGAATGACTGGCTTTTGCAGGAAGTCATAGAGCATCCTTATTAAACAGCCACAAGAGTGACTGTGTATACTATAGCCAGCATGGATTTTTTGTATTCCACAATGTTAAATTTAAAATACCCCCATGCCATTCTGATGCTTCCCATAAGCACATTCAAAACAAAATCTTACAAAACTTATAATCCTGAACTCAGAAACGTTTGCTTAACAACCAACTTAAGTTTTCATGGCAATACACAAAACAGTCAGAGAGAATCAAAAGTGTAAAACAAGAGAAGAAAAATCCAGACCCCTGTTGGAGGTCTAATTTGTTGAAATTAATTAAAAATCAACCATGTTCACAGAGTGCCGCCTGTAATCCAATTACTGACCTTGCCCCTCACCTTCATCTTCTGCAGTTTAAAGGTTTAAAAAATGCCTGGATGATTTTTAAATTAACTTAAGAAATTTAACACTGAAATCTATTATAACATCAGGCATGCTCAGTAAGAACCATCAGTGTTCTAAAAGCGAGACTCACAGCTGTTTGGCTTGCCTAATCAGGTGGCTACACCCAAGCCAGATCTTTATTTCACTTTAGTCAGTAATGGCTTCCCCTAAAGCCTGGGAAGTGTAGTTTGTGAAGGGTGCTGAGAGTTGTTAGGAGACTCCTATTCCCAACAGAATTCCAGTGGCCAGAGCAGTTTAACAGTCAGCCCTCTTCTGGGGATTGTGTCTCTGAGCATATGGTGAGTGGTGGCAACACCTGCAATCAGCCCAAATAACAGAAACAAGACATGTGCTGTGCTGATCTTATTTTAGCACGGAGGAAGCAACTATATTAAGACAGTTGATATAGTTCAGATAGTCAGTTTAAATATGTTTGATTTACTTTGCAATTTTAGTGAAGTTTCCTAGAGTAAATCATTTTCTTTTGCTTCTGTTTATGTGAATATGTGAACTACAGCAACACTTTGTTGTTTGTTGTATATGTTTTACAGTGCACCGCAAACCAAAAAAGTTTGAGAACCACTGTTCTAGATACTATGGAAGCTATAAAAAAACCCAAGCAGAGATTGGGGGAAATTACAACGGAAGTAGAGATACTTCTAGCTGGATCAGCCTCCCATAGTTAAGGGTTTACATATTTGGCTGGAACCAACTGCCACCTCCCCCAGGACAGAAGCATTGGGGGGCGGTGCCTTCTCTCTGACATCATGCTGAGGTTTAGAGGTGGCCAGAGCATTTCCAAGGCCCAACACAACCACAGTGACACATTTTGGTACTTTGCTTATGGCAGGGGTGGGGAATCTGTGACCCTGCCAGATGTTGCTGGATTACCATTCCCATCATGCCTGACCACTAGTCATGCTGGCTGGGGATGATGGGAGTTGGAACGTTCAACAGGTTAGCCATCCTTGGCATATGGCAATGGTAAATGGGTTCAGACACCAAGAGCTACCTTGACTGGTTACAGTGTGCATGTGCTTCCTGTTTTCCTAAAAGGAATCTTATAGCAGTCAAGGATTTTTAGGGAAAAAAATTTTTTTGAGTACTTGCTCTTAAGGACCAAGATAATCACAAGTCCTTCACTGTCACACAGAGGAGGGTCAGGTTCTCTTCCAGATCATCCCAGAATGCAGAACACGGAATAATGCGCTCAAGTTACAGGAAGCCAGATTTCGGCTGAACATCAGGACAACTGAACCAATGACCTATGGAGGTGGTGGGCTCTTCAACACTGGAGACATTCAAGAGGCAGCTGGACAGCCACCTGTCAGGAATGCTTTCACTTGGAGTCCCCCTTGGGCAGGGGATTGGACTCGATGGCTGTATAGGCCCCTTCCAACTCTACTATTCTGTGATTCTATCCCCAGAGTTCTGGGCAGCTGGTTTTCCTCCACCCTACTTTCCCAGCTCCACCTCACCCCTTTCCTAAAAATACACACAACTTACCTTCCAGCAATAGTGGTCGGTTAAGTGACAGGAGATACTACATTTCCACAGGCCTTCATTAGGCCACAAAGCCTTACAAACAGCAAGTTCCTGCTGTGAAGTTCTCTTCAAATTGCAGTATGCCATAGCTTCCAGGCCCCAACACTACTGCTGCTGGAAGGTAAGTTTCGGGGAAAGAGAATGACACAGGGCAGGGCAGCTTGGAATGCCCCATGTTTGTTTATGAGCCTAGCTGAAATTCGAAAGGTATTTTGGATCAGACCATAAAAGCTGATTTCATTTCAAAACCAAACTCTACCACAGTTGCAAAGTTAGGCAAAATCACTAGTTCTGGCACTCATGGGAAGAGATTCAAATGTCACTCCAACAAGTCAGCAGTTTACACAATGATCAATATTCTACGAATTCTCCAGCATTATTTCAGGCTTGTAGCACACACTCCCTCAATAAAATCTTAAGTGCCCAAAAGCGGGATTGTTTAGCATGATGTCATCTGAGACAACAGTTAGACCACCAGATTCTGAGAACTGGGATTTTGACAACAGTTTTTAAGTCGAAGATGCCAAGGCATTCATCAACTATGTTGCCTGCCCAATTACTAAAAATTTTCAAAAGTTTCTGACAGTTGTCAGAAGCCTACAGTAACAACTTGTTGCCTCATGAAGCAGCACTAGTAAAATGAATTTGTTGCCTTACAAAGATGAACCAAATCACAAACTCTGCCACAATTATGTTCCTGGACTCAAACGTAAATCACCTAAAACAGGGGTAGGAGTACACCTGTGCCCCCACAACCCCAAGATATTTTTGGATTCCCAAGTCCCATCAGAGCTATTTAGCATGATCAATGATCAGAGATAATGGCAGTTATAGTCCAGCAACACCTACAGTGCCGCAGGTTTGCCACCCCTGACCTTTGAATATCAGGTGGTTTTGATCACTAAATTCTCATAACTGTGCTGCAGATGTAAGAGATTATGGGTTTGCTACCTCAAAGAAAATGAATACGCTAACAAAACTTTGGCCAGAGGAAACTGTAAATCTTAGGACCATGTACAGTTTGTATCCACACAAATATCCTCTGGAACAAAACAGCTTCACTGAAAAGCAACTTTGTTATGTTTGCTATAATAAAAGCATCTTCAACCTTCTCTCACATCCAGCAACCACATTTAATCCCAACCTTCCGCATAGGACCCATGCTGGGAGGTGGACAGACAAGTAATTTCCTCCTACAAAAATCTCTAGCACCTAACAAAAATTGCAGCAGTAAAACTTGTGCAACCTTAACCTTAGATTGGGACACAAGCCACTTGTGGTTCCCAACGTACCAGTTGAAGACTAATGTAAAACAAATCTCTAATTTGTATTCTCTAAATCTCTTGTATCTCTAAATCTGTAAAAAAAGTCCATTTAAAGTTGCAATTCAAGATGCATGGCTTTATATTTTTAAGCATCTGATGGAGTTCCCATGCACCTTAATTCATACTGCACTCTTCAGCTACTAACATAATACTGGAAATCTATACAGTAAAGTAGAGGTGGGGAGCGTGTGGCTGACCAGATGACATTGGGCTTCAATTCCCATCAACCCCAGGCCAGCATGGACAATGGCCAGGGATGATGGGAGTTGTAGTCCAACAACATCTGAAGGGCCACAGGTTCCCCATCCCTGAAGCACTACAAAGTGTTGATCATCCTGGGTGTATCACCCAACGTATGTGGCATTGGACTGGATCTTGCTTCAGTCTGGCAGCTGTGCAATTAAATCCTGCTACTAGACCACCAGTAAACTGGGTAACATTTTAAAGCAACCAGTGGTTCTATCAGGTCAGGACAATGGGGTGAGAAGTCCAGGGCCCCATTCTGGATGGGCAGAAGGGCCATCCAAATGCATCAGAGCTGGCTTACCACATTCTGAAGCAATACATATTAGCATGTAAAGGAGGAGGAAGAGAGAATAAGACCATTAGGTCAAAAATCTATAATTACCTACCTGCACCACACTGCAAGCAACATTTTGCCTACGTTTAGTGTGAAATGTAAACACTAAACAGTCATGGATATTTTGAAGGGAGTACTGGAAATCTGTTTCTGGATTTGGGGGGGTTAGAGAAGAGAGGATATTAGTTTTGGACTGGATGCTGTTGTTTACTGGTTTTCGGGGGGGGTAGGGAAAGCACAAAACAGTAAGCAATAAAAGCAATGCTGCTTTTAAGGAAACTTTTGTTTTTCATTACATGTTACTCTGGCATTGTGTCCAACAAGTGTCCACATATATAACCTGATTTTTCCTTCTGAATGCATGTGAGCAGTGAGTGGGAAAGGATCAGGCCTCCCCTTGCATATATTTTAGCAACAGGTTTTATGAGTGTGTCCTTTCATACCCAATGGAGCATGCTGCCATTTTTAAATGTTGGTAGTGGTGCCCATGTAGGAAGCCACCCGTAAGAGATACAGCAAAAGAAAAAGTGAATGGAAAAGCAGGACATCTGAAAAAGATGTTTACAGTGGAAAGAAGAGAGAAGTCAGGCCAACTAACGTCTTCTGCTAGGCATCTGCCAATACCGTTCCGAAGGTGACAGCAGGAATGCTGCACTGACCAGTTGTTTGAGTTTCATCTTTAGATTTCAGACTCCTTTCAAAAACACAAGCATGTACACAAATAGACAATCTCAGTTTTTCACGTTGAGGGTCCAAGGTTAAATCTCTGGCATCTCTGGGAGAGCTGAGAAAGGCTCATCTCTAAAACGTTGGAGAGCCACTGCCAGTCAGTACAGACAACAGTGAGCTACTTGGACCAATGGCCTGACTTGGCATAAGGCAACTTCCTATGTTAAATGTTCAGTATATGACAATCCACAGCACTGTGATATGCATTTGATTAACTAGTATTATCAGTAAGAGTATTAATGAATTAAACTGGGGGAAACTAGCTTTTACCGGGGCAGTTTTTAAAAGGGGGTTTATTCTAGTAAAAGCCATATCAAGCCTCTTGGTTATGATGTTATTTTTTCTGCAAATTCTAAGTTTACATAGTTATCTTATGTAAGTGCCTTAAAACAGCATCTACACACAGCGATATAGCGGTATCGCTACAGTAATCACTATACGAGGGGTTCCAAAACTGAGTGCCATTCAGGAGGTCCGTGGTGTGTTTGTGAAAAACACTTTGAATTCTATTATTCAAATTGTAATTAATAAAATACAATCCAACAAATAAAAGCAGCAATAAAAACAAATTAAAAACCATACGACATGTAGCACAGTGGATGACAATTGCTACAACAAGCAGAAAAAAAATAATTAAGTGGTCCATCAAGACCATCGGCAATTTTCAAGTGGTCCATGGGGAGAAACGTTGAGGAACCACTGCAGTACAGTAATACCACCAGCACTTCCTCATGAAAATTATGATTTGAGGCAGTGTTAAGAATTTGCCCAAACAATATAACTGAATTTAGGTAACACTGCAATCAAGATTTTATAGAGACATATTAGTATCAAGTGAACTCTTAACTGTAACTTAATGCCCTTTTAAAAGAGACTCCTCTCAAATGGGTCTGTGTTATACAACCTTCATTGCAGGCAATCTACTAGATTGTTCTGCAAATAATCTTGAGTAAAGTCAAAATAAATATCACAGGTATTCCCAAAACACAGCAAAATGATCTATTGGCCTCCAAGAGTTCTTCAGGCAATTAATTCCATGCTTGTTTTTTAAAAAATATTTGCAGCCTACAACAAAAGCCACATTAAGTCAAGGTAGCTTATTCTAAACCCTCAGACAGCAACATGTTACATAACACCCGCTTTCTACTTAGGTCTGGGCTAGTGTGATAACATGTGTTCTGTTGCCCAAACACTGCTAGTGGCAAAACAAACAGCTGTTCTAACTCCTGCAGGCAACCCTCCCATAGTTAAAAATATATCAAGGATCTGCATGTCACTTAAACATTGGAAACGACAGCTTCAGTAACAGCCTTCATTGCTGGAATGGCTGCCACGATTAGTACAGAGCTGAAATATCAATAGTATTTCAAACAAATATTACAGCCACAGAGGCTCAGAAACATTTCAGAATACTCCAAATATAAAATATAACATTTTGGCAGGTTTCAAATAGATTACCAAAGCCTCACATTTTTCAGTACCAATAGCTTCACCGTGCATTATTTTAAATGGCTGATATGTCCACACTTTTTTGTAGGCTGGAGATAATATATGAAGTTGAGCAATGAGTTGATACTATATGAAGGCGAGCAAACGTATGTATTTTTATCCTTCCCTGTTTCCTAAGAGTTTGGAGCAGCATACATGCCCCACCCACCGTCCACTTTATCCTCAAAGCCACCCTCTCAGGTAGATTCAGTTCAAGGCTGCCTAGGTGGCTTTGTGACCAAGTGGAAAGTTGAACCAGGGTTTCTCCAACAAATCTAGATATTACATCACACTGGCATGTCCCTTCAAACCCAGCACCAAAAGGCTAGTTTTCCTATTCACCATGAAATGGTAATTTTTGGCATAAGACTAATCTTTTTCGCATCTAGCACTGTCAAAATTGGAAGGCATTTGCTGTCAAAAATGTGAAGAGGTACAATAGTCAACTCTGGACAAAGGCTTAAAGACACATGACAAGAAGTCACAACATATCCCTAGACAGCTTTTTTTTTTCTTTTTTCTTTTACCATGAGGAGGTCCTTTCTAACATTCAGCCTAAATTTCTGTATAACAAGTTGGCCCTACTGTTTCTTATCTTAGCAACAGTAAGCACAAACATCTGATTGGGACCATCCGTAAGACACGAGCTCATGCCTATGAATACTTATCAATCCACTCTCATTCTTCAAATCCACATCTTTTCAGCTTTGTCAATGCAATACACAACTTTTAAACCAATTCTCTTTTCCATCTATTCTTCTTCTGCCAACAACCACTAACACAGTGTCCAACAAGTTTTAACTTCCAGTAAGACATGCCTAAAATATTCTCAGACCAGTCTCTGGAAGTCCAAGGACATGACTAAAGGCGGACTCCAAAGAAAAATGATTTTTAATTCAATTTCTGTCCCATCCCTTTTCAAGAACTTATGGCATGAAATTTATTAGAACAAAAATCAAAGTTAATACATACTAAATAAAAAAATAAATCAGATTTGTGTTACAGTAGGGCCCCACTCATATGGTGGGTCGCATTCCGGACCCCCGCTGAAAAGCGAAAACCACTGAAAAGCGGAACTCACTGAATAGAATGGTGCCCGACGCCCGAAAACCACCGTAAAAGTGGAACAAACGCCATATGAGTGGGGCTTTAGTCTCACTGAGTCCGCCACATTAGCAAAGCGCCGTAAAGCGGGGCCCTACTGTACCTCTACCTTATACAGAAAAGGACAAGGACTCAGACTCTAATAGACCTCTAGGGTAAGGAAGTTCCCACAACTGTTTGGCAGACAAAGGACATCTTTATCTGTAGCTCTGCTGCTTGTACTTGAAGCATTAATGGCATAGTTATTTGCCATCTAATATAAGAAGATGAACTTCACAACTATAGCGCTCATGCAGCACAGGCACATAGAAAGGGGAAAATGGGTTGAAGCAGAGAGATTGAGGGATGCAACAGTTGGTATAATGCTCAAAATAAAAACAATAGCGGCACCAATCATTTGTACATCAGAACTTTCCCTTTTAAGGTGAGAAGTGAGGTAATATAATCCAAGACATTGCTTTCATATCATTCTTTTATAAAGAGAACAGTGGTGGGTAATTGTCCATAACTGTCGCTGTTATGAGGGTGCATGTGCTGCTTTTTTGTTTAGTACTAATTCATTCTTTGCACTTTTCAGCCTTTGCTGATCTCGAGGAAGTCAGTCTTCCTGAAGCTATGCATTTGAACCACATGACCATATCTAGCAAGCTACCTGTCAAGTAAACTGAGTGACTTTGCTGCAGCTGAACTCTCTCTTACACAATGTAAAAAAAAATTAAAGACTGTTTGGTAAGCTGCATTGAGAACCAAGTGCAAATTCTGGTACACAAGATGTTCCCGCACATGCCTTTTGTACCATTGCTTGATGTATTTGGCATACTCAGGATGTACCTACATATAAGGCCTTCTTCTCACAAATAAGCAGTGAAACCTGAGTCTGGGCTGATTGCATGCTGGGGCTCACATCACTGCAAGTTCCTCCACACCAAATAAAAATTCCGTCACACAAAAAGCTAGATGTGAGGTACAAGACATCCAGCTATCTTTCTCGGGTTTGATTGGTTTCTGTGTGAAGTGGTAGACCCAGAGAGTTTTCACTAAGTGTAACACAGATAGTAAGCTTAGATCAAAACTTCATACATACCCCACGCAAAAAAAGGTAATTCTGTTTTTACATCCATATTAATTTTCCTTGGATCTTAAGATGTGTATTTCTCACCTGATGCAATGACTAACCTAAAATGTCTTGGCACATCCCATGAGATTAGTTCCAGAAACAAGATGGAAAATGGACCATTGGTCTCACCTGAAGGGTGATTTTCATAGGAGGTATGCCATCAAACGGGTAATAGCTCCACCTATCGTCCGACGGCAAGAATGATTTCGAAGTCAAGACTAGGGGCGTCAGGCCCCTCACACTCTCCAGTTCATTCGCAGCGAGTCCGAAGAGAGGTGGCGCAAGCCCACTACACCCGAATAGGGTCCAAGGAGAGGGGTACAGACACAACAAAATAAACAAGCAGCAATGCAGCTCAAGAGGCTGTGGGTCACTATTTCTTCCCAGCAGCTGACCTCAGAGCAAGGGTCCACAGCATTCTCCAACCCACGGTCCACAACTATAGCTTCCTGACAGTAACCAAGTAACCTGACATACAATAAAAAATGGGCTCAGTTTGCAGGGCTGCCTATAATAAGAGAGAAAACAAAGATGTTGAGGAGGAAGGAACTTGGGAACTGCTCTAGGAACAAGACCAGATGTTTGCCAACCTTCTTTTCCTTCCTTCTGGAGTAGGCCAGAGAGTGTCCAATGGGATACAGATGTACATACCCACTAGCGTGTGCACACACAACCATCTACAAACACACTGGAGATAGGTATGTAAATACATATTTCTCAATCTGTATATATACACATTTGAAGACCAAGAAGAAAAAAACAGAAACATTATGGGGTAAAAAATTATTATTTTCTCTCATGTAAAGTCCAATATGTAAAAACTCCAATAAGAATGAATAGAGAAAATGTATTAGCTCCTTTATAGGGAGATATTACAATCACATTACAAGCCTGACTACCAGCATAACAATTTTTGTCACATTACTAGCCTTAAAATAAAAAATGGATCAAGTATTTTTATTACAAGAGCTTGTGTGCACTTCCAACCACTAGCAAGAAGCTATTCATAAGATGCTTATGTGTTTATTCCAATTGTTTCTAGAAAAACAAATTAATTTCTGTCTTCATGGTGATATGCTTTGATACCTTAGGCTGCAGCAGCTTGTAGTTTAATCTCATATCAAGAATATACATAATTATGGTTTGAATCGAAATGAGTTACTTTTGCAATTTCATAAATATATCAAGCTGTATGTTAGGTAGTAACTGATAAGTCACAAAGAACACATTTAATGTTCAGTTTACCCTCTTCTCTAACCCCCCCCCAAAAAAAAACTAATGGAAATAATGCTCAATGGCTTCAAATTTCAAGAAATGTTAGGTCTGTGCACTTAACCTTTAAAATACAAGCAAGCAATTAGGGAAATATTAGTTCCCATTTGCACGAGTTTAATAAGGACAAATACCAACACACACTTCTGTCTGACGCTAGCCTTCCATTCTGTACTCTGGTATTATACCCCCAAACAAAAATCTCATGGGTGAAATGGTCAAAGTGCTCTCATCAGAGAAAAGTAGCACAAAACTGCTGTCATGATTTTCAAGGCCATATCAGGACTTTTCAACAGATTACTCATGACTGAATTTGAGGACAATGATGTCTGAATAAGAATTCAGCAAGAAAATTAACTAATGAGCATCATAGCATCCTGCATGATTGCTAAAGTAATATGTAAACATGAACATGTGACATCATATAAGTTAGCTGAAGGATTCCCCTCCTGCTGTTTCTATACTTCTGATGTACTTTTTGCTATTGACCAAGTAACCCCATCACTTTCTGTCAATACAGAGTGATATAAGTCAGTCACACACACACACAAGAACTGCAACCCAGAAAGCATTTATTCTAAACAAATTCCTTTTCCTGGGGAAAGGGAATCTTCATTATATTAATGGGCAGAAGTGGTTATGAAAATAAAAAGCATGCGCTAGACAAAAACATCCAGACTGTGAGGAACAAGAGTTGGAAAGCCTGATCATATAACCCAGGGCTGGGGATCCAGCTGACCAACCACATTTATTTTATTTATTTATTTATTTATTAGATTTATATCCTGCCCTTTCTCCCAGTAGGAGCCCAGGGCAGCACATTTGCTGTCTTGGTAATCTCATGTTCGACCTTGCAAGTCAGGTACAAGGATACCCCATTAAACCCTTCTTAAATACCTCATGCTACAGATCAAGAAAATACAAAATTGAGTCTGGAGATACTTGAGTAGAACTGGAAAAGGAGGACACAATCCATCCACACACCCTGTTAGTCATCCTGCAAAAAACTATCAACCAACTCTGGTAATTTGAAATCAGACTGTAGCTTTTCCTCTTGCCTAAACAAATCTTAAGAGGACTAACAGGCCTTAAAAGTTCCCAAAAACTTCTAATGACAAAAGTACACAGATAGTGTGACGACTTACTTGACATGTACTTTCATATTTTCTAAAATCAGAATCTATAGCAGTCCTCTTGTAAGCACAACTTTGTTATATCATGAAGTCCAAAGGGTATGGGGTGGGGGGAAGGGAAGAACAGATGATGACATAGCAGCTTCAGCCTAAGGGCCAAAGTACACTCTGTCACACATTCTTCCTTCTCACCATCTTAGCAAAAGCCCTTAAAGAAGTTGGGCCTCAGTTTGCTTAATAACTTATAACAACAGCAAACAATTGCAAAACATTTTCAAACAAAATATAACCATAATAAAAAAATAGCAAATATGACAATGCAAGAATTAATACCACACTATAAATATAACACGTAATAATAGTCGAGCCAAAGCACTGCATTTACAGTTTTAGGGCTGGGAGCAGAATGTTCTAGGCCCAACAGGCAAATTGCATTCAGGACTTTTGATGGGGATATAGGAGCAATCTCAGGACACAACAACCCCCTCTGAATTCTAGGATCCCCACCACAGCTGCATGCATACCCCTTCTTAGTAGTTCTGTATAAGGCCAAAACACTGAAATATCTAAATGGAGAAGAATGGTATTAAGAGCCTCTGTAGGTCAGCTGAGCACATTCCTCTCCAAATAAAAGTGCCACTGAGAAAAGAAGTTTTCAAAGTGCTTTATACAGGCCACTGGTTGCCTATCCCCTGCTATGGCAACTAACGTGTGAGACAAAGGAGGGCAACTATTCCTACCAACCAGAAAGAATGTGGTTGGTACTGAAAGGAAGGGCAGGATATAAATCTAATAAATAAATAATAAATGTGGTTGCCAAACCTGAACCTATCCATTAGCCCAAACTAAATTAGAAGCAAAACATAATAATTTCCTTAGTAATTAGGACACACAGTGCTACTGAATTATGTTAATCTGCTTTTAATTTCACTGAATATTGGAAGCTCTTTTTCACACACCCAATCAGTCCAATGCTATTTTGCAGGAATCAAGTATAACTTTTCAGTACAGCCTCAATATGTATATGGAGAACTTATGCCCGTTCCCAGATGTTGCTGGACTATAATTCCCATCATTCCTGATCATTGGCCATGCTGGCTGGGGTTGATGGGAGTTGCAATCCAACAACATCTGAGGACCCGAAGGTTGGAAAAGGCTGTTCATACTACTGTATTGATAAACAGCTATTTACTAAATATGACTGTTACAGCTGTAAAATCATGGTACAGATTATGCAGAGAATACTACTGCACATCTACCTTAATAGTTATTTTCTGTGCTGAAGAGGGGCTCATTTCCCTAGGCAACTTTGTAAGTCATCTTAGGGACCAAAAGGCATGGTTAAAACACGCAGATACAAACCAGGCACGTGGGATTTCTCTAGTCCTGTTGGAAGAACCAGTGATCTTCAAGAATGCAACATGTAAGCACACTATAGCCCATATATCCAACATGAATGAATGGTTAGAGCTAAAGATTTAAACAATCTACCTTTATCACCAATATAGGGAAAAGTAATTCTGCAAAGTTCATAAATATCAACATACAATTTATTGTGTAGAAAGTAGAAGCTTAATATACACAACCCTAAATACTGTAATGACATCTCCACGCACCCCTACTCATTCCACGGTGGCCAAAAGCACCATATCAGACAGATAAGACCCCCCTGATAGTTGGAAGGTTCATCACGCTTCAAACAGACTTGGAAAACTTTAGGATATGCATCCTACTCAGAATATACCATTGAAATGGATGTACCCAAGTTAGCCATGTGCATTAATTCCAGTGGATCAATTCTATATATGACTAACACTAAATACAACCCACAGTCTCTGAGAAAGTTCCATTATTTGTAGCACCTTCCCACAGTGCACCATGAACAAGCAGGTATGGACTAAAAGTTCTCTGAAACTGTTTGGTTCTCAAGGACACAATAGCAACTGCAAACGCCAGACCCACACCACTTCATACACACACATTCTTGAACCGTGCCCTTTTATTTTATCATACTAAGCAGCTGCACACCACAATCCAGAAGGCACACTCCATTACTGCAGAGGATTATGGAGGCTCCATTCTCAGGCCTGGGTACAATCCCCAAGTTCACACCCCAGAAGGCTTTACCAACATTGCAGGGGATTATGGGGACACACTTTATTGTCTCATGACAGATAATAGCCATCTTACACGTCTATGGTGACTTATCACCAAATACTGCTGTTGTTAACCATCACTACTTAATTCGTACACATTTAAGTTGCACAGAGGATTGTCACAAGGTATACAGTCCTTGCATTTCATGGCCATTAGTCTCCACTATAATACAAGGGTGTGTGTTTACCCATCTCTCTCAGCCAATTGAGAATAACGCTTCGTGCATCTGATGAAGGAAACTCTAATCCACAAAAGCGTATGCCTTTTGGTTTTTTTCACAAAACTCTGCTGCTTTATTGCAAAAGACGCCTGGCTCCTCTCGACCAACTAACACAAATAATAGCTGAAAAAGGGGGCACAGAAGAGGAAAAAGACGACAAACAGCCTCCCAAGCAGCCCAGTGCTTGTGCCAAGCACTTGGATAGGCGTGGCTGGACTAGGCCGCGGCTGATTCTCCCGTTCCTCCCCAGCCCGCATTCCTCCACAGCAGCGCCCACCCCCTTCCTCCCCACTCTCTCCCTAGTCCGAGCTTGCTCTAGCCGCGGCCACCCACCTCCTCCACCACCTCCACCACCCGCCGCGTGCAAGCCAAGCCAGCCCTCGAGCCGAGCAGACCAGGGAAGGCAAGACACGGCTGGCGCGCGCGCACCTGGATGACCTCGTTGACCTCTCGGATGCACTCCACCATGTGCTGCAGGATCTGCTCGGCCGTCAAGACCTCGTAGCGGTAATCCTCTTCCTGCTCGTGGCCCAGCCCGCCGCCGGGGCCCGGCCCGCCTAGGCCGCTGCCGCCCAGGCCTCCTCCGCCTCCTCCGCCGGGCCCCAGGCCTCCCGTCTCGCCGCACAGCAGCCCGTCGCGCTCGCCGCCCACGCCCAGCCCGGGCTCCACCAGCTCCACCTCGCCCAGGTCCAGGTTGTCGTCGTCGGGCTCGTCGTCGTCTTCATCGTCGGGCTCGTCCTCGTCCTCCTCGGCGCCGCTGTCCTCGCTGCACTCCTCGTCCTCGTCGAACTCGTAGTTGTAGCCTTCGTCAGAGTCCATGGCGGCAGGAACGGGAGAGAGGCGGCGGGAGCGGAGCGGGGCCGGCCCCACCGGGGGGGGGCTCGAAGGCTCTGGCCTGGCCGCCTCCCTTTGGCGGACCGATCACAAACACCCGCCGCTGCTGCTGCTTCTCCTCACAGGCGCCGCTGAGCCAACAAAGGGACGCGTCCGGCCCGCTCCGTCACCTCGACGCACGCACGCACCTAGCGATGGGACGCAACCCCACGTCGCGTGACGTCACTGACGTCATGGGGTAGAGGGGCGTGGAGAAAGAGGCATCCAAGTCCCTCCCCTTTTTAGGACGGAGCCCTCTCTTTTCTTAAAAAGAAGATAGACTTGTTGTCTTGTGAAGTCGTCCATCTTGAGTGTGGCCTTATATACACAGAAACTGTCTATGTACGGCGGCTATCTCTCCTGAGTGCATCCGTTCGTTCTCTTCCTCTCCCCTCAGAAAGGGAGTGGTTGGGTGTCTCCATCTTGGGTGTGGCAAACCTCTGTGGGGTTTTATTTATTTATTAAATTTATTTTCCGCCTTTCCTCTCAGCATGTTGTTATTATTATTAGCATGCTGAATGCTGGCAGCTCTTCCCCAGTTTATGATAAAGAGTTTGGTAGATGCAAACGTTGCGTATGTGTTTCTCCCAGTCACAGGCAACTGGACTTACTTGACATACAACTTGTCCCGCGTTGTACTATTTACATCTAGCCAGTTGGGCCCACGGTCTTTATTTTTCTTGACACTCGTGAGTGACGAAGTGGACTCTAGTCGGCAAGTGCTTGTGTCCTTATGAATTTGTTAAGTTTTTCAAGTACCGCAAGACTCTTAACAACAACTCAAGTGCTTGTCTGTTTCAGCAATAAAATAAAAAGAGCCTTGTGGGACCATCAAACACTATGAAGCAGAAGTTCCCATACTTTTTCCTCCCATGGACCAAAATTGCTGAGCGTCTTGGCAGATAATTTAATGATTTTTCTGCCAGTTGTAACCATTATAACGCGCGGTGCTAAATATCTTCAATTGTGTTTTTATTGCTTATATTGTGTTTCATTGTATTACAATTTGAATTCCACAGAATTCAGATTGTAAGTGTTCTTCACAGACATACTACGGACTGCCTGAATGAAGCTGTAAAAATAGACTGGGGAGGGCATTCCATCAGCAGGGCTGTTAAGAGATTTTAAAATTTCTTGCAAGACTGCATGAAGCAGAACATTCAGAATCATTGGGCTTTCTGATTGAGTTCATGTGATTCCATTGCCCCAGCCAATTGCTAACTACTATTAAATGATCCTTGCTTTTGAATAAACAAAACAAGCCCCAATACAGGTCAAGAAGCATGAATGAAGAACAAGGGAAAGGAACAAGGGCATGTTTTATGAAGTGTGTGTCGTATGGCTTGACAGCAGTTAATGTAAATCTCATCCATACTTATGTTTAATCTGTAATGTAGCCCCTTGTGTCTCTATTAATTCACCCTTGTCCACATGACGTTTGCCTCCAATCACTGCTTTCCCACAATCCCTTAATCTGGATTTTCTCAGACCTGGTATACTCCAAAAAGGAGAGAAAGAGTGATTACAAGAGCTATGGAGGGAGCCCGATTGCTTTGACCCACTGTCTCCCATGTGGGTGGTTCTAACTCCACCTTCTTCCATGACTCCTGCTTCTGTTGGGTTTCCATTGGCTCCCCTTCCCTTTTTCCCTTTGTTACCTGAATCAAAACATAATGAGATGGGGACAAAGCAGTGTGTGATGGTGACCTCTGTGCTGGAAGGGGAGAAAGGAGGAAGGGGGAGCTTGAAAACAAACCCCTCACTTTGTGGACTCAGGGAAGGAGGGGGGAGCACAGGCAGGCAAACAGCAAAAGAGCAAAATAAACAAGGCACACCTACAATAAGGATGGGGGGAAAGTTTAATCAGTGTATGAAGGATCATATTTGGACTACTGGGGACAATATGGAATAAGGAAAAGGTGGATTTTTAGCCATTTCACATGATAGTATCGATGAGCCCTTTAAAAAGCAACGCTGAAGCAGAAGTCCACTGAGAAACTGATGGCCTGGAAATCTCTGGCCTGGAAGTACTGCTGTCATATCCTTGCTGTGTGGGGGGTGGCTTTTGCTATTCATTAGTGTGGTGTAGTGGTTAAGGTGTTGGACTACGACCTGGGAGACCAGGTCTGCCTTCAAGTCGATTCCAACCTATGGCAACCCTATGAATAGGGTTTTCATGAGGCTGAGAGGCAGTGACTGGCCCAAGCTCACCCAATGAGCTTCATGGCTGTGAGGATTCGAACCCTGGTCAAAGGTGTGTTATTCCAGAACTGTTGTCAATGATGGATTTCATGTTTTTGGTAGCAGCCATTGCAAGTCTATACTGTTTACATATGAAATAAAGTTCTACCATATTGCATACAAACTCTGTGGTGTCTCAGTACCTTTCAAAACTGTTAGATCATGCATTATTATTATTATTATTACTATTATTATTATCATCATTATTATTATGGAAATAGCAATGTTCCATATGTTATTATACCACAGAGATGTCAAAGTCCTGCAGCGCTTTCCATTTTTGTGCAATTAACAGTATAGCTACAGCTGACAAAAATAGTTATATTTTTGCCTTGCCTTGATATCCCAAGTTTACATCCTTAAAGATGCATAGTAAAGATACTTGAACTGAATAGGGTCTTTAATTATATTAAAATTTCCTAATATGCCTTCGACCAAAAATCCTACACAAAAAAGCATTCCCACCAAAGGTGGAAGTAGATACCTTTATGGCCACAGCATCTCCAACAATCTGGGCTGGGTCATGGGTGAGACAGGACAACTAAACCAAGGTCATGTACACTTCTGGATGAACTTGATAGTGTTTTCTCAGGTGAGACAGATCTCACTGATTTATTACTCCATATCAAATCTTCCTGTGTTTTATTATCAATTTCCCATCTCATGTCTGATTCTCAGGAAGACTTAAGGCCTTCCAATGGCTTGAAGCTTCCAAGAACACACCATAGATCTCTGATTCTCTGTTCAGTAATAAAGTTTCAAATCTAATGAGAGATTTAGATTATGTGCCTTAGTGCCATAATTGGGTAGGAAGTGGTACAATTGATATAGATGTAGCCAACCAAACACTAAATTGCCTATGTTTGTTCTTAGGAAACTGGGTTGCTGTTTTGATAAAAGTCACATAACTTATAACATCCTTTTTCCTCCTAGGCAGGCAGACTCTTTTTAGGGATCCATCTGTCCCTGGGTGGTAACCTAATATCAGTGGAGATATTTTTTTCCTGCCATGTTTTCCATACCTGGAAAGTACTGAATGTAAATGGGTTTTTTTTTCAGCCAGGAAAGTTGTGATTGGATAAAATGTCAGTATATGCAGTGGGAGGTGACTTAACATAGGCTGCAGACACCAACACACTAGTTGCTTCAAAAGCAGCTGGACTGTTTTCTCTGGCTGTGTTTTCAAACAACTCTGCCCATGGCTGGACACATCTCCCTTCTCCACTGCTGATTAGGGTCACCTACAGTAAAGCATGGGATCAATCACTATGTCTGCCTGAGTCTACAGTTTTCATTGGACACATCGGGAGTGGCAATGGGGTTGATGAGCAATCATGTCTGAAGTCTGAGTGAAGCTGGCTTCAAGGAAAAATGTGCTCGAGGTGCAACTTCCAAGGTTTTGGATTTAAAGTATTGGAGTTGGAGCCAGCACAGCCGCAAGTCTGTCTCTACCCTCTTTATTTATTTATTATTTATTTATTAGATTTGTTAGTCGCCCATCTGGCTGCTTGTCCAGCCACTCTGGGCGACGTACAGAATAAAAACATACAAATACATTAAAACATTAAAATCTCAACAGTAATAATAAACCTACCCTACAGTTTCTTCCGATTGTATCAGCTGCTTATCTGTTTACAAAAGCATAAAATATAGTTGTCGAAGCTGAAATACCTTGGAGTATAAACTAATGTCTAGATTTATTTATTTGTTTGTTTCATTTATAGACCGCCCATAGCGAGTGGCTCTCTGGGCGGTGTACAAAAAGGTTAAAATACAAAATATCAACGATAAAATCAGACAACAAACAATAAACACAAGCAGCAACAAAAGAAAAAAAAGAAAAAAAATTTAAATTATAACATAAACGCTTAAAATGCCTGGGAGCATAGCCATCACTTAACCTGGCGCCGAAAAGACAGAAGCGTAGGCGCCAGGCGTACTTCTTCGGGGAGGCTGTTCCACAGTTCGGGGGCCACTACAGAAAAGGCCCTAGATGTCCCTCTGTTGCCTGCGTTGTCAGGTACCTCTTATAGACCTATCCTCTGCAAAGTCACACACAACCCATTGGGAGAGTGGCCTCGTAGTTAGACTCAGAAAATCCAAATTCACAACCCCATCAGCTCACTGGAAGACCCTGGGCCAGTCACTATCTATTAGCATAGCCTACCTTATTGTGAGGATAAAATGGGAGTGTTACTGGACTACAAGTCCCATCGCTGGCCCATTGCTGGCTGGGCTGATGGGAGTTCGAATCCAACAACACAGTATACTAATCATGCCGTGGTACTATGCACACAGACCCTTATGCAGATGTTGTTCTCTATGCAAGGACATCAAGTATACTGAAGAGGTATTTGCCTTATACCAAATCATACTACTTCCTCATTTAGCTTAGCATTGGCTTCTCTCTCTCTCTCTCTCTCTCTCTCTCTCTCTGAGAGAGAGAGAGCACACAAGAAAAAGTATCTTAAAAGTAGAAAACTAGCATATTAGGGAGATGAAATATAGACCTCCCTGATATGCTAGTGGTCTTGTTACTGAGATCCATGTGTGTTTTCATTTGATTTTAGACTAATTTAAATCTTTCCCCCTTTTTTTTCCCTCAAGAGGAATTTAGGTCTCCTAGGGAGGCGTCTCCTCGCAGGGATAGAAACAGGTTTTCTTCCCAGATGCATTCTAGGTATAGACATAGGTGTTGGAGACACTCTCATTCTTGCTCTCTCCATAGCCCAGGGGTGCCTCAGGTCCTGGAGCTGTCATCACTCACTTCTTTCACTTTCTTGACAATTGCCGGTATTCTCCTAGACCTTATCACAGGTCAGTGAAAAAGAGATGGGAAAGGAGCATCCCTCTTCCCCAAGAAAAGCCTCTTTATCTTGGCCCCACAAGTAAAAATTAGTTCCCCATTTCCTTCTACTTCAGGTTGTCCAGGGGAGAGGAGGAATTCTAAATATGTGGGGGAAAGTCCTCTATCTCTTCGATATTTCTCTTAAACTCTCCAGCTCAAGAACCTCCCCTCAGAGTTAGAGCAGGGGTGAGGAGCCTGTCGCTCTCCAGATGTTTGACTCCCAACTTCCATCAGTCCCAAGCCGCTTGACCTGTGGTCTGGGATGATGGGAGCTATAGTCCAAAATCATCTGGAAAGCCACAGGATTAGAGAATTCAGATAGGGAGAACAGTGAACTCTCAGAAGGTGAAAAAGCTTTCTTAGGCTTCTGATGAGAGCAGTGAAGATGCTCAGTTTCTCTCGGATGAGGACCAATCATCTACCATAACCAAGCTGGCTGAACCTTCTGGTACTGCCTCAGCCTTTCCTTCCCCCTTTCCTTCAACAACAATTTCCTGAAAGAAATTGAGTTAAACATTCAGAGACTAAATCAAACCATCATGTTTGTGACAAATTTTACCATCTCCCAGATGATGTGGTACAAAACTTGTCCATACCCAAAGTAGATGCCCCAGTTGCACCCCCCCCACAGTACTCTTACCTTTGGATTCAGATGAGTTGATAAGACACTAATAGATCAGCATGACAGAAGAGTAGAAGCCACCCTATGTAGAAGTTTTGAGATCTTGTCCATGGCTGTTAGAATCTCCGTAATGCCTTGGTGACAGTATGGCCTACTGTCATGTAGTTGAATGAGATCCTGGAAAATGCCATTCTGGACTAAGAGACCCGAAACACTTTCCAGAACTTTTCCCTGTCTACAGCTTTCCTGGCAGACATCTTGCTAAACTCCAGATTTGGACCAGATTCCCAGCTTGCAATATTGTAGCCAAGAGAAACCCATGGCTACAGAACTGGAAAGCTGATGTAATGTTGAAGTCAAACCTTGGCAGTGTCCCCTTCAATGAGAAGATGCCTTTCAGGAAGTCCCTGGAGGCAATCTTGATGGAAGGTTTCAGGCCCGGTTTTGGCACCGAAACAGCCTTGGTCGCCCTGTATGATGACCTTTGTCGGGAGAGGGACAGGGGGAGTGTGACTCTGTTGATTCTCCTTGATCTCTCAGCTGCTTTTGATACCATCGACCATGGTATCCTTCTGGGAAGACTCACGGAGTTGGGAGTTGGGGGTACTGCTTGGCAGTGGCTCCGCTCCTACTTGGTGGGTCGCGACCAGAAGGTAGTGCTTGGGGAACATTGCTCGATGCCCTGGACTCTCCATTGTGGAGTCCCGCAGGGATCGGTACTGTCCCCCATGCTTTTCAACATCTACATGAAGCCGCTGGGTGCGGTCATCAGGAGTTTTGGGGTGCGTTGCCATCAGTACGCTGATGACACGCAGCTCTATTTCTCCTTTTCATCCTCTTCAGGTGAGGCTGTTAACGTGCTAAACCGCTGCCTGGCCGTGATAATGGACTGGATGGGAGCTAACAGACTGAAGCTCAATCCAGACAAGACCGAGACGCTGTTGGTGAGTGCCTTCTCTGCCCAGATGGAGGATGTTCGTCCTGTTCTTGATGGGGTTACACTCCCCTTGAAGGAACAGGTGCGTAGCGTGGGGGTTCTTTTTGATCCTTCCTTGTCACTTGAGGCCCAGGTGGCCTCGGTGGCACGGAATGCTTTCTACCATCTTCGCCTGGTAGCCCAGCTACGTCCCTATCTGGACAGTGACGACCTCGCCTCAGTTGTTCATGCTCTGGTAACTTCTAGACTGGACTACTGCAATGCGCTCTAAGTTGGGCTGCCCTTGAAGACTGTTCGGAAACTACAACTAGTCCAGAATGCAGCGGCCAGATTGCTGACGCGGACCAGAAGGTCCGCTCATATAACACCTGTTCTGGCTCGTCTGCACTGGCTTCCTGTTTGTTTCCGGGCTAGATTCAAAGTGCTGGTTTTGACCTATAAAGCCCTACACGGCATGGGACCGCAATACCTGGTGGAACGCCTCTCCCAATATGAACCTACCCGGACACTGCGCTCAACATCTAAGGCCCTCCTCCGAGTGCCATCCCATCGAGAGGCTCGGAGGGTGATGACTAGAACCAGGGCCTTTTCAGTAGTGGCCCTAACTGTGGAACAGTCTCTCCGATGAGGTGCACCTGGCGCCGACGCTACTATCTTTTCGGCGCCAGGTGAAAACCTTTTTATACTCCCAGGCATTTTAAAGTGTGTTTTAATGGCATTTTCATCATTATTTGTATTTTTGGATGTTGTTTGGTTCTTTTATTGTTTGTTTGTTTTGTTTTCTTGATTTATTGTATTTATTGTATTTATATATTGCTTGTTTTTTATCTTTTTGTACACCGCCCAGAGAGCCTTCGGGCTTAGGGCGGTATATAAATTAAATTAAATAAATAAATGATAAACAGGGGGACACTGTTGGAAACTGTTTGAAAAGCTGTTAGGTCCAAGTTCAGTTTAAAGATAACCCTAAGAAGGGAGACCTTCAGGCTCCTTGAGTTGCTCATCAACAGCCTCTGGGCAGCAGTCTGGGCAGCAGACTGAGCAGACATACAGGTCATCACTCTTCCCTCCTATGTTAAGATATGCACTGCATTTCTATTTATATGGTAGTAAAGAGCTGCTGAATAAGGCCAGTGGCCCATCTAATTTAGCATCCTGTTCCCACAATAACCAACAAGATGCCTTTGGAAAGCCCTCAAACAGGACATGAGTGCAACAGCCCTCCCCCTCCAGTTTCCAGCAACTAGTGTTCAGCGAGGGTGTAGTCATCCAGGGCCGTAGCCTGGTCTCCATGTTAGCCATGTCTTTTTGTGCTGATTGGAGCCAATCAGAGTTAAAGGAAGTGAGTCAGTACTGAGAAGACTCTTCTCAGTAGCTAACACACAATCTCCCCTTTCATGCCGATTGGCTCCTCGGGACATCTGTTGTAGTGGAGCATCGACTCGGAGACAACACAGATAGAAAGGGAGATGAGGAAAAGTGGATGTGGCTGAGAGTGGACATGGTGTGACTATCATGAAGGGGCCATGCACTTCTGAATTTGGCACTACACTACTGGTGTTCAGGAGCATACTGCCTCCAACGATGATAGCTCTCCTGCTATCATGGACAACGATGGTCTCGGGGAAGGAGAGCATCCAGCTGAGGAAGAGGGAAACGATCCCTTAGAAGGGACCCATTCCTTGCGGGATGAGCAGCTATCCTCTCGTGCCGAGGATATATCTCCACGGGGTGGAGGGATCCTTGTAGTGGGTGATTCGATCATTAGGAACATAGACAGTGGGGTGTGTGATGGGCGTGTAGACTGCAAGGTGTTTTGCCTGCCTGGTGCGAAGGTTGCGGATATCGCCCGTCGTTTAGATAGTTTGGTAGACAGTGCTGGGAAGGAGTCAGTGGTCGTGGTGCACGTTGGCACCAACGACATGGGGAAATGCAGCCGTGAGGTCCTGGAAGCAAAATTTAGGTTGCTAGGTAGGATGCTGAAAGCCAGGACCTCCAAGGTGGCTTTCTCTGAAATGCTACCAGTTCCACGCGCAGGACCAGCCAGACAGGCCCAGCTTCGCAGTCTCAATGCGTGGATGAGACGATGGTGTCGGGTGGAAGGGTTTGGATTTGTTAGGCACTGGGGAACATTTTGGGACAAGCCGGGCCTGTACAAAAGGGACGGGCTCCACTTGAACCAGAATGGAACCAGACTGCTGGCACTTAAAATTAAAAAGGTGGCAGAGCAGCTTTTAAACTGACTGAGGGGGGAAACCCGACAGGAGCTGAGAAAGGTCCGGTTCGGAATAAACATCCCCCCTGGGATAAAAACCAAAGAAATTATAAAATTTTAAAAGGGGTAGGCCTAGAAGTAGGCATTGTGAGAGCAGGGGCACAGGATATAAATTCAGAAGAGCAAAATTACCACAGGCCTAACCACAAGTGCCAAAGACACTTGAAGAGAGACACTGCTTACAAGTGCCTGTACGCTAATCCTAGGAGCCTCCGAACCAAGATGGGAGAACTGGAGTGCTTGGTCTTAGAGGAGAGCATTGATATAGTGAGCATAACGGAGACCTGGTGGAATGGAGAAAACCAGTGGGATACGGTTATCCCTGGATATAAACTATATCGGAAGGACAGGGAAGGACGTATTGGTGGCGGAGTCGCTCTATACGTGAAAGAAGGCATTGAATCCAGCAAGCTCGAAACCCCAAAAGAGGCAGACTCCTCCACAGAATCGTTGTGGGTGGTGATACCATGCCCCAGGAGGGACTTAATACTGGGAACGATCTATCGTCCCCCTGATCAAAATGCTCAGGGAGACCTTGAGATGAGATATGAAATTGAGGAAGCATCCAAACTAGGAAATGTGGTAGTAATGGGTGACTTCAACTACCCGGACATAGACTGGCTGCATATGTGTTCCAGTCATGACAAAGAAGCAAAGTTTCTAGATATTCTAAATGACTATTCCCTAGACCAGTTGGTCATGGAACCGACCAGAGGGACGGCAACCCTGGACTTAATCCTCAGTGGGGACCGGGACCTGGTACAAGATGTAAGTGTTGTTGAACCGATTGGGAGCAGTGACCACAGTGCTATTAAATTAAACATACATGTAACTGGCCAATTGCCAAGAAAATCCAACACGGTCACATTTGACTTCAAAAGAGGAAACTTCACAAAAATGAGGGGATTGGTAAAAAGAAAGCTGAAAAACAAAGTCCAGAGGGTCACATCACTCGAAAATGCTTGGAAGTTGTTTAAAAACACTATATTAGAAGCTCAACTGGAGTGCATACCGCAGATCAGAAAAGGTACCGCCAGGGCCAAGAAGATGCCAGCATGGTTAACGAGCAAAGTCAAGGAAGCTCTTAGAGGCAAAAAGTCTTCCTTCAAAAAATGGAAGTCTTGTCCAAATGAAGAAAATAAAAAAGAACACAAACTCTGGCAAAAGAAATGCAAGAAGACAATAAGGGATGCTAAAAAAGAATTTGAGGAGCACATTGCTAAGAACATAAAAACCAACAACAAAAAATTCTATAAATACATTCAAAGCAGGAGACCATCTAGGGAGACAATTGGACCCTTGGATGATAAGGGAGTCAAAGGTGTACTAAAGAACGATAAGGAGATTGCAGAGAAGCTAAATGAATTCTTTGCATCTGTCTTCACAGTGGAAGATATAGGGCAGATCCCTGAACCTGAACTAACATTTGCAGGAAGGGATTCTGAGGAACTGAGACAAATAGTGGTAACGAGAGAGGAAGTTCTAAGCTTAATGGACAATATAAAAACTGACAAATCACCGGGCCCGGATGGCATCCACCCGAGAGTTCTCAAAGAACTCAAAGGTGAAATTGCTGATCTGCTAACTAAAATATGTAACTTGTCCCTTGGGTCCTCCTCCGTGCCTGAGGACTGGAAAGTGGCAAATGTAACGCCAATCTTCAAAAAGGGATCCAGAGGGGATCCCGGAAATTACAGGCCAGTTAGCTTAACCTCTGTCCCTGGAAAACTGGTAGAAAGTATTATTAAAGCTAGATTAACCAGGCACATAGAAGAACAAGCCTTGGTGAAGCAGAGCCAGCATGGCTTCTGCAAGGGAAAGTCCTGTCTCAGTAACCTATTAGAATTCTTTGAGAGTGTCAACAAGCATATAGATAGAGGTGATCCAGTGGACATAGTGTACTTAGACTTTCAAAAAGTGTTTGACAAGGTACCTCACCAAAGGCTTCTGAGGAAGCTTAGCAGTCATGGAATAAGAGGAGAGGTCCTCTTGTGGATAAGAAATTGGTTAAGAAGCAGAAAGCAGAGAGTAGGAATAAACGGACAGTTCTCCCAATGGAGGGCTGTAGAAAGTGGAGTCCCTCAAGGATCGGTATTGGGACCTGTACTTTTCAACTTGTTCATTAATGACCTAGAATTAGGAGTGAGCAGTGAAGTGGCCAAGTTTGCTGATGACACTAAATTGTTCAGGGTTGTTAAAACAAAAAGGGATTGCGAAGAGCTCCAAAAAGACCTCTCCAAACTGAGTGAATGGGCAGAAAAATGGCAAATGCAATTCAATATAAACAAGTGTAAAATTATGCATATTGGAGCAAAAAATCTTAATTTCACATATACGCTCATGGGGTCTGAACTGGCGGTGACCGACCAGGAGAGAGACCTTGGGGATGTAGTGGACAGCACGATGAAAATGTCGACCCAGTGTGCGGCAGCTGTGAAAAAGGCAAATTCCATGCTAGCGATAATTAGGAAAGGTATTGAAAATAAAACAGCCGATATCATAATGCCGTTGTATAAATCTATGGTGCAGCCGCATTTGGAATACTGTGTACAGTTCTGGTCACCTCATCTCAAAAAGGATATTATAGAGTTGGAAAAGGTTCAGAAGAGGGCAACCAGAATGATCAAGGGGATGGAGCGACTCCCTTACGAGGAAAGGTTGCAGCATTTGGGGCTTTTTAGTTTAGAGAAAAGGCGGGTCAGAGGAGACCTGATAGAAGTGTATAAAATTATGCATGGCATTGAGAAAGTGGATAGAGAAAAGTTCTTCTCCCTCTCTCATAATACTAGAACTCGTGGACATTCAAAGAAGCTGAATGTTGGAAGATTCAGGACAGACAAAAGGAAGTACTTCTTTACTCAGCGCATAGTTAAACTATGGAATTTGCTCCCACAAGATGCAGTAATGGCCACCAGCTTGGATGGCTTTAAAAGAAGATTAGACAAATTCATGGAGGACAGGGCTATCAATGGCTACTAGCCATGATGGCTGTGCTCTGCCACCCTAGTCAGAGGCAGCATGCTTCTGAAAACCAGTTGCCGGAAGCCTCAGGAGGGGAGAGTGTTCTTGCACTCGGGTCCTGCTTGCGGGCTTCCCCCAGGCACCTGGTTGGCCACTGTGAGAACAGGATGCTGGACTAGATGGGCCACTGGCCTGATCCAGCAGGCTCTTCTTATGTTCTTATGTTCTTAACTGTGGAAACGGAACAGAGCCATTATAGGTAGTAGCCACTGATAGTCTTATCCTCCATGAATGTGTCTAACCTTCCTTTAAGCCATCCAAGTTGGTCATCACTGCCTCTTGCGGGTGGGAATTTCGTAGTTTAACTCTGCACGGTCTGAGTGAAGGACTTTCTTTAGTCTGTCCTGAATCTTCTAACCTTCAGCTTGGCAGGACGCCTCAAATTTTGTGTTAGGAGACAAGGAGAAAAACTTTTCTCTATCCCCTTCCTCCATGCCATGCATAACTTGCTACGCTTCTAACACGTGACCTCTTTCTCTAAATTATTTCTGGATCAGTAATTATTTCTAAAGGTGGGATATGTCAGCAGCATGTGCAGATTTGATGCAAATCTCTTCTTTCCGAGATGCATTGCGGTTGGGCCTAGCTATCCTAATTTGCAACCCCCACAGAAAGTTCTTCCTTATCCCGGCTTATGCATTGTCACCTTGCTCATCACATGATCTCCGCATCACGTGAACGCCGCCAGGAAGCGTTCCGCGGCTAACTTGTGCACGCTGAGACGACTTGGCTGGTCTCCATGGCGGAGCTGCGGGGTGTGCTGGTTTTCTTACTCTCGGTGGGCGCCGCCGCTGCAGTATGGCCTCAGCCCCAGTTCCTGAGCGTGGCTACCGAGGGCGGTTGCCGTCTCAGCGCCAGGCGGTTCCGATTCGCCTATGCCGACTCCTCGGCGGTGGGTCCGGGCTGCGACGTGTTGGATCAGGCGTTTCGACGCTATTGGGCGCTGCTTTTCTCTGTCGCCCGCAATGACTCAGGTTAGAAGGGTTTATCTCCCCATCCCACCCCAGTAATATAGAGGTGCAGAGACTCATGTCTTCTTCCTGGTCGCGGTGTGCCTTGTAGTCCCAAATGGGACGGTAGTTGCATTTAATCATGGGAGTGGGGAGGGGAAATGCATTCATGTACCTGCTCAGAGGTACGCCTCTTTCCTTACTTTCTCACGCTTAAAGGGTTGAAACCTGGAACATTACTGAGTCTGAGTAAGACTATTGTCTGACAGGCTAGAGTGCGCTGGCCTTGTTTGTTAGAATCAGACTAGTTGAGTTGGAAGGGGTCTCTAAGGCTATCGAGTCCAACTCCCTGCTCAATGCATGAATCGAAGTTAAGGCGTGCCGGACAGGTGGCTGTCCAGCTGCCACTTGAAAGTCTCCGTTGCTGAAAGCATTGAACAGAACAATTGTAGAAAGTAATGTTCAGGCCAATCCTATCCACTGGCTTCTTGGAAGTAAGTGTCACTGAGTTCCATGGGCTTACTCCCAGGTATGTGGGTGTGAATCTGCAGACTTAATCCATTTAACAGTGAACATGATGGCTGATTGTAGTCCTGTATTATATGTCTTTATCTGGGGAAATGCCCTGTTGAATTCCATGAGATCTACTTCTTGAGTAGACATGTTGTGCAGGATGGTGCTGCATGATTGTGATCCTCTGCATATTTCCTTTGACATATCCCACCCCCTGAGTTTAGTGGGGCTTGCTTCTGTGTAAATATGCCTAGGTGATTAAAACAAGAGCCTTCTATTAGTTTACAAACCACCTTCTGTAGAAGAGCTTGTAGAGCTGAGATATAATGGGGAAACTGGCCCTCCAGGTGCTGTTGGACTCCAACTCCCATCAGCCCCAGCCAGCATGAGCAATAGTTGGGGATTATGGGAACTCTAGACCAACAACATCTGGAGGGCTGCGAGTTCCCTATCCCCATTTAAAAGGGCACCTCTTTTTAGTCCTTGCATTGTCTTCCTTTTGATCTTCACTTCTTCTTTGAATACACTGCTGTTTTGCTCTGTAAGAAGGCAAGCAAATGTATTATGATTTATTCCATGCCATCGCTTTACACAGTTACAGAGGCAAAAATAGGCAGTCCCCCTGCCTGGACGGAGCTTCCAAACCATGGAGCAAACAATGAAAGAACAAGAAGGCCAGGACAGGAAGATGGGCAGTAGACACAGTTCCTCATTCCACCTTATTCTGGCCATGAACTGTCAGCCTCATGGATGCCCCATCTGAGTTTGCATTGCATTCTTACTTACGCTTATGGCAACTAGTTGGTATCCGAGCTCCCCCCCAAAAAAACTTTATCCTCATCCATGCCTCGCCGTGCATCGGGTCTCTTTGCACAGGGGCTGGACTGGGACGTCACTTCCTTTTTGTCTTTGCTTCCTAGTAAGTAAGGTTGCTGTCCTGTGCTGTGTTTGGAATATTTTGTACCATATCTTGGCACAAAGGGAGTTTATGGATTACAGGCTGGGAATGAACAAGGTGGCTATGTGTCTATGGCAACCTTTCCCAACCAGTGTGCCTCCAGATGTTGTTGGACCAGAACTCCCATCTTTCCTGACCATTAGCAATGCTGACTAAGGCTGATGGGAGTTGTGGTCCAACAACATCTGGAGGCACACTGGCTGGGAAAGGCTGGGGGAGGGGGAGAGCTGACATTTATTCGATTTATTTATTTATTCAATTTCTTAGTCGCTCATCTGGCTGGCTACCCAGCCACTCTGAGCGACGTACAAAGCAAAAAGCATATAAAACATCAAAAACACCAAACACTAAGCAAGAAAGCTATACAATAACATAGAGACTAACTCAGTTACAATAAGGCTTCTCATCTGTATAGTCCAAAAAGTGCGCCTTCAGATGGAAACTCGTGATATGAGTCTTCCCACCCTTGCACAAAGACCGGTGTGAGTGAGAGTCCATATAGCATGTTGGAGATTGTTGTGTGTTCAGTGTTTTCCCCATGTGTGTATTTTGTAGAGATGCAAAGGCCCAGGAAAAAAAACAGATTTTTTTTGGGGGGGGAGGTTTTTCCTGCGTTTTGGGGGGTTCCATTTTTTTTCTTTTTTCCAGTATTTTGTAGAGAAAATGATGCTTATGCAATAAGGACAAAAAGTCCCTTGATGTTGTGTTAAAAGACCTTTACCTGGAAAGTCCTGTTGTTGCAGCAGAATTGGCCATGCAAAAGAATGGAGTAACCTATTTCAGGCTGTACCATCAGACGGGAACAGATGGAGGCAGGAATTCTTCTTCATCTTCGACTTCTTCATCTGCTTCTGCTTCTTTGTATCCATCCACCACCACCCTTACAACAAAATATTAAAAACACAATATATAATCACTAAAAACCAATAACAAACAATACCCACCCCAAACCCTTTCCTTGAATGGTGGTGGTTGTTGCTATATGCCTTCAAGTCGATTTCGACTTACGACGTCCCTATGAATCAGTGACCTCCAATAGCATCTGTTATAAAACACCCTGTTCAGATCTTGTACATTCAGGTCTGTGGCTTCCTTTAATGGAATCAATCCATTGCTTGTTTGGTCTTCCCCTTTTCCTACTGCCTTCTGGTTTCCCCAGCATTATTGTCTTTTCTAGTGAATCATGTCTTCTCATGATGTGTCCAAAGTATGATAAACTCATCATTTCATCCTTGAACGGAGGCAGCATAAAATCCCTGCTCAGCCCTGAAGCTCACTGGGTGACCTTGGGCCAGAGAGTCACTGTTTCTTAGCCTAACCCTGCCACACAGGTTTGTTGTGAGGATAAATTGGGAGGGGGCGAACACTGTACACCACCTTCAGCTCCTTGGAGGAAAGGTGGGATATAAATGTAATAAATAAATAAATTAGTTTACAGCCTAGATTTAAAACATAGTTTAAAAGCCTGGGTGAATAAAAAGGTCTTCGCCTGGCACCAAAAAGACCATGAAAAGATGCTTTTAAACCTTTCGCCCCCGAACAATATGTTTTTTAACCTTTTTTAAAAATGTCTTCAAAGCTTTTTTAAAAAATGTTTTTAAAGTTGTTTTGTTTTAATGTATTTTAATGTCTGTTTATATGATGTTTTAAAGTGTTTTTAGTGCTTTTGTTTGCTGTCCTTGGCTTCTGCTGGGAGGAAGGGCAGGATATAAATCAAGAAAGAAAGAAAGATGCCTGGCACATCTTTTTGCAGAGGCTGTTCCAGAGCTAGGTTGCTACTACTGAACAGGTCCTCCTCTCCATGGTAGCCATTCCCCTCACTTTGCTTGGCAGAGGCGCCTGGAACAGGGCTTCTGAAGAGGATCTTAACTGGTATATAAAGAGTGCAGTAAGTATTGGCCCAGGGGGCATTGGGAAGCAAGGCACTTCAGGCAGCAAAATGCCTTGGGCTAGGCTCTGACTGCAGGTGTGTGACAGAATTAATGTGTGATCCTTTGGGAAACCACAGTTGTGTAAATAGCTGAAAAAAGCTTTATATGCCAGTTCAAACCTTACTTTCTCTCTTCAGTTGCAGTTTACAGGAATGATCTGCACAGGGGACTTTAGTGTATAAGACCAGGGCAAAGACTTCTGACTCAAAAACAAAACCCCAAATTATCTGTGATTGTAACAAAAAGTGTCCAAGCTAGATGCATTCAGGTTTTTTTGTTTATTGCATTTCCTTCTCCACTGCCTGTATCTTTGCGTGGCTTTTATGATTGATAATTGGGGAGATACTAGAAACAGAATTTAAGACAACCTGCCTATCCCAAGGGGCTACTTAAACAGAAATCTCTAGATCAGTCCTTCCCGGCCTGGTGTTTTCCCGATGCTTTGGACTTATTTATTAAGAGATTTCTGTACTGCCCTTCACCAAAAATGGTCACAGGGCATTTTACAAAAATAAGGTAATATGAATACATAATACATAGGAAAAACATGATACATACCAAACAGAAAAGTTAGCACAATTCTCTTACGCTATATAAATAATATCATAAACAATTAAACTCATGAGCCTTTTTACCTGGTGTCCAAAGGAATATAAGGTTGGACAAGACAGACTTAACTGGGAAGGTTATTTCACAGATGCAGAGCCACCACTGAAAAGGCTCTTACGTGGGCCCCCTACAACTTCCATCAGCCCAGCCAGTGTAACCAACAGTTAGGGTCTGTGGGGATTGTAGTCCAAAACATCTAAAGGAGACCAGGTGTAATATATATGAAAGTTGCCATCTCCAAATTCTTAGAGCTCCAGTGAGGCATGATGCAAAAGGATGTCCTCTCTGTAAAAAGAGTGAGAGGGAAACGTGAAGAAGCATGAACAATGGCTGAATATATATGCTGGAAACTTAATTCAGTGATGTTGAAGAACAGATAAGCAAGGGTATCTGTTTGGTTGCAGCACATGGTTGCTTATAAAATGTTGTAATCTGCTTCCTGTTACTTAGAACTTTGGCCAGTGTGATTTTGAATAACTCTTATCGTCTGGTGTTAGGGGTGTAACTGTTTTGTTGGATTTCTGAACTAAAGTTCAATAAAGAGTGTGTAGCTGTGACCTATCAACAAATCTGTAGAGGCAAATGAGTCTAGTGGTGAAGCAAAGTGGTGTGAACCCTTTAGAATTTCCAGCCAAATCTGAGCAAACTTTTCCAGTGGATAAATGCTGCAGCCAGGCATCTGGAACACATTTCATCTTA
The DNA here is from genome assembly GCF_030035675.1 of Rhineura floridana. Taxonomy (NCBI): domain Eukaryota; kingdom Metazoa; phylum Chordata; class Lepidosauria; order Squamata; family Rhineuridae; genus Rhineura; species Rhineura floridana. The sequence continues at coordinate 21,758,996 of NC_084493.1, read as the reverse complement.
AGAATTACCACCTTTGGCTCCCTGTTGATTTCCAAGCTTAGTTCCGGATGCAGATCTTGGAAGATCAGGGTTCTTAATTGCATGGAGAGCCCCCATTAATAGAAAATATTCCCTGAAGTTACACTAGAACACAGGGCCAGGGTGGGGGGGCAACAAAGCTGTGCAATAGTGGGGGCAAGGCATTCTACAAAGTGGGCGTCACTACCAAAAAGGCCCTGTTCCTAGTAACCACCCACCATATCTCATTTAGCAGTGGCCAAGGCCTCAGGATGTTGAACGGATCGTGCAGAAAGGAACATGAAAAGAAAGCGGTACTTAAAATATCCAGGTTCCACGCTGTTTAGGGCTTTAAATTCCAGGTTAAAGCCAGCACCTTGCATAGTGAGATGCTTGAACGAGCAGAATCAAACTCCACCGGCAGGAGGTATTTGTGTCAGTGGAGATACAATTATTTATCTGTGGTCTGTCACTTACCTAATTTGCTAGATTTATTAGTTGCTTGATAGCCAAAGGTCTCGAAGTGACTTACAACAATGTTAAAAAGAAAAACAGATATCATACTATAAAAATAAAACAATAAAAGAACAACCCTCCTATGCAGCCACAGGAAGCTTTGGCAGCATAATAATAACAGACAGCATCTCAGTCTATGAAATGCCTGTGGTGAAAAGTAACTCTGTCTGGCACCAAAAAGATGTCAATGAAGGAACCAGGTGGACCTCACTGGGTAGTGTATTCCACAGATGGGGAGCCACGCTTTCTGTCACTTACCTTTGCTTCCAATTGTCTCTTGCAGAGACTGCCCGATCTGAGGATGCATGCAGTGAGCTGCTTGTGTCTGTCACCAAACCGGAGTGTGATGGCTATCCATCGCTGGACACCCCAGAGAACTGTAAGAAAATGTATTGTCTTCCCGCTCCCCCAACCACCACCTCCAATGCTTTTGGGGGGATCAGGGTGCCAGCCAGGCCCTATGTACAAGCCAATTAACATGAAAGGGAGTGTGTTAGCCAATGAGAAGAGTCCTTGTCCTTTTGTGCTGATTGGAGCCAATCAAAGTGGAAGGAGGCGGGTCAACCACTGAAGACTCTTCTCAGTAGCTAACACACAGCTTCCCCTTTCATGCTGATTGGCTCCTAGGACATCTATTGTAGTGGAGTGTAGAGTCAGCGATGATATGAAGAGCAAGGGAGATTAAGGAAAATTGAAAAAGGAGGCATGACATGACTATCATGAAGGGACCCTGCACTTCTGAATTTGCAAATACGCTACTGTGGGGGGGGGGGTTGCTGCTGCTGCTGCTGCTGCTGCTGCTAAACTTTTGAGAGTCAGAAACCCCTGCTGGGCTGCTACAAACCATTGAGCGATCTACCAATAGACCCTAGTCTACCTTCTGCCTACCCTTCCTATAATCATAGAGTAGGGGTCACCAACCTTTTTGGATCAGAGGACGCATTTCAAATTTTGAGAGACTTGTGGGGACATCAGTTGCAAAATGACTGCCATGGGGGGCGTGGCATAACACAAAATTAGAGAGTAGTCTTGGTGAAGCTTTTCCCATAGGTGTATTTCCGTACTAGAAAAGGCTTGACCTGTTGAATTTCTGCCTGCCATAAAGCTGTTGAAGGCACAAGAACCCTGTTTTTCCCCAATTCCAACCCTAAAGCAAAGCCTAGGCTGCCACCCTGTACCCACTTACCTGAAAATAAGCACCATTAAACACACAGACTTACTTCTGAGTATTTATTTATTTATTTATTATTTCAATTTATATACCGCCCTTAGCAAAATAGCTCTCAGGGCGGTGAACAAACAAGATAAAATACAATATATCATAATAAAATACAAAAACATATACAAACAAACAACAAAAAGCACAGCAAAAACAAAATAAATACTACAAAAATTAAAAATACAGATTAAAAGATTAAAAAAGATTAAGAAGATTAAAATGCCTGGGAGCATAAAAAGGTCTTTACCTGGCGCCGAAAAGATGGAAGTGTAGGCGCCAGGCGTACCTCTTCGGGGAGGCTGTTCCACAACTCAGGGGCCACCACAGAAAAGGCCCTAGATCTCGTAACCACCCTCCGGGCTTCCCGATGGGTTGGTACCCGGAGGAGGGCCTTAGATTCTGAACGAAGTGAGCGGGTAGGTTCATAGCGAGAGAGGCGTTCCACAAGGTATTGAGGTCCCACGCCGTGTAAGGCTTTATAGGTCAAAACCAGCACCTTGAATCTCGCCCGGAAGCAAATAGGAAGCCAGTGCAGACGCGCCAGGGCAGGTGTTATATGCGAAGACCGACTGGTCCTCGTCAATAATCTGGCAGCTGCGTTCTGCACCAGCTGAAGCTTCCGAACTGTCTTCAAGGGCAGCCCTACGTAGAGCGCATTACAGTAATCCAATCTTGAAGTTACCAGAGCGTGGACAACGGAGGCGAGGTCGTCCCTGTCCAGATAGGGGCGTAGTTGGGCTACCAGACGAAGATGGTAAATGAGTAGACATGTATATACTGTAAGTAACTATAACTAACTATACAGTGACTTCTTAATGAGTCTTTGGTCTTTAGCTCCTGCAAAGCAAGATATATTCCTAAACCTGTTTGCAAATTTTTCACATTTGCTTTTTTGGGAGAGGGCGATTCTTTAACATTCACCCACACATTGTGTGGTAGTAGTTGCACAAAATAATGTCTAGAGGTGCTACCTGATCTTAGGTGAACCCAGCACAGGAAAGATGCATCCTGGTTGCAAGGGGGGAAAGATGGGCAAACCATGGAGATTCCAAGGACTGGGCGGGGGGGGGGCAGAGGCAGGAAAAGTGCCCTAGAAGGCAGGGCAAAACAACAGATCTTCAGGACCCAGAGATTCCTATTGCCTGGTGTCCAAACCACTCACTTGTCAGTCACAGTTCTGAATTTACTCATTGGCTAGTAACACTGGCAGGCAGGAGCAGCCAAGATGGCTCATTTCACAGAAATTACTTAGAAGGGTACATGGGCATTTTCTCTGTAATCTTTCTAGGAGGACTATAGGCTTACTTTTTTAAAAAAAAGAAAGCTCACATTCTGGGCTGCCTGCTGGAGGCACCGCTAAAGGCCTTTGGGTGATGAGTTGGCGACCCTTGATCTAGAAGAACACACTCATTATCTCTCAGCAGTTCCCCAGATACTGACATAAGTCTAAGAGATGCTGCGTTAAGGGCGTCCTAACTCCATGACTCTTTGGTATGATGCTCTTTCAGATAAACTGACCGTTTCAGATGAGCAGATGCTTCTGACCGCATATACTGTCTGGGGAGCTCTCAGAGGTAAGGCGGCTTCACTTCCCCACTGTCCCTCTTCCTGAATCTGTAATCCAAAGGACCTAAGCTCAGTAGGAGGGCATCTGGTTTGCATGCAGAAGGTCCCAAGGTTCAATCCCCGGCATCTCCAGATAGGGCTGGGAAAACGTCCTATCTGAAACCCTGGAGAGCCACTGCCAGTCAGTGCAGACAATACTGAGCTAGATGGACCAACGGTCTGACTCAGTATAAGGCAGCTTCCGATGGTCCCATGTTTTGTTTTTTTAAACTATGCACATTTAATTTGATTTTTGCCTTGTTCCACAGGTTTGGAAACCTTCAGCCAGCTTGCCTGGAGGAACGATGATGGGACGGTGAGTAAATAGGTAGTATCTGTAGTTGGTGAGGACATGTAGTACTGCTGCAACACTAGGGCAGGAACAGTGAGAACCCTCTTACATTACTTATTTTATGTTTTTAATTATTATAATGATATTCCACCCTTCCACCAAGGAGCACAAGGTGGTGGCGTGCAAACATTTTATCCATTCAACAACTCTGCGAGGTAGATTAGGCTGAGAGACAGTGACTGGCCCAAGGTTACCCAGTAAGCTTCATGGCCGAGTGGGGATTTGAACTCTGGTCTCCCAGGTCCCAGTCCGACACTCTAACCACTACATCACACTCTCTTTCATTATCTAGTGGAGTGAGCGTTTCTCAGCTTGGGCTAGGAGGTAGTGGCATAATGGAGCAGAAGGCAGTGGCACCTTTTTTTCAAAGCATGAGCGATGATGTCCTCTCCCAGAGGGCCATGGTAGTTGATGGAACCTCCTTCCTCTGAGAAGCAAATGAGGTGATGACAGGACTTTCAGGTCTTACTATTCTTTGTGACAGATTAACATTGAGAATGTCAGACAATGAGGGATACAGTAGGGCCCCACTCATATGGCGGGTTAGGTTCCAGACCCCTGCCGAAAAGCGAAAATTGCCGGAAAGTGGAACATGGACATAAAATGGCGCCCAACCCCCTTCTTGCAGCGCATCATGCCGAAAAAGCGGTACAAGCGCCATACGAGTGGGGCCCTACTGCAATTGAAACCGCTGTATTAGCAGAACGCCAAGAAGCAGAACACCAAAAAGCGGGGCCCTACTGTATAACCAAGCAGAGGCTGGATGCATCTTTCCTTTGATAGGGTTCCTACTGGTTTATTTTTCTAATGAGAAAGCTACAAGATGCATTTCAGCTGTCTGAAGATCTGTTTCTTAAAGTGCAGTGGATTTTCCCACCAATGCGGTCAGAATCGAGCACCACTGATTCCCAGGTAACTGGGCATAGGATTGTAGTCATGCCACATGGCTGATCAAGAATATGAACCTAGGTCTCACCAAGTTCCAGCATGCTAGCCACCAGAGCCACCTTTTGCCTGCTTACTGTTCTATTATTGTCAGCTGATCCTAAGATCACCCCTTATATACCCAGTTGATCACTGCGTTCTGCAGATGGGGCCTCCTGTAGATTGCATGTCATCAGGAGGTCTGTTCCACGCAATACAGGAATCAGGCCTTTAGTGTTGTGGCACCTACCCTTTGGAATTCACTCCCTTAAACATTAGTCAGGCGTCGTCTTTCATCTTTTCTGTGCCTACTGAAGACCTTCCTCTTTGTACAAGCTTTTTAAGCAGATACCTTTATCCCAGTTCACATCTGTATTGGAACTGTTTGTAAGATGATTTTAGGATGTTTTTAGTGTCTGATCCAGCCTTTCCCAACCAGTGTGCCTCCAGATGTTGTTGGACCACAACTCCGATCAGCCTCAGCCAGCATTGCCAATGGCTGAGGCTGATGGGAGTTGTGGTCCAGCAACATCTGGAGGCACACTGGTTGGGAAAGGGTGGGATCGCTTGTTGTTTGCTGCTTAGGGCTCCTCCTAGGGGTGGAAGGGTGGGATATAAATTTAATGATAAATAAATAAAATGGGACGTTATGGACTGCTATTTATATAATGGGTCAGTGAAGCAAGGAGCCCCTTAGCATTGTGTTAAATGGGATTTATGCCTCAAATAAGTGCACATCAGGCTGCATCCTTAATGAAGGAGGCCACACACAGGCTTAGAAGAACAGACTATTTATTCTGTGTCTCAATGTGATGTGTGTTTGATATGTATTTATTTTCAAGGCCATGCCTTCAAAAAACAGCATACATAACAGCAAATGGCAATATCGGACCAAATACCCCACCCCTCCCTAAGAAAGGAGTTTGGGGTTTCAGATAAAAGGGAAGAAGTGGCTGCTAAATTGTGCTTTTGCGGTGTTGGATTGGAACATTTAGCAAGTACAGTTTGTTTCCACGGGAGCCAACCAAGAACCTCCAGAGCAACCTAACCTGCCAGTATAGTTAATGGCCAATGCTTTCAGTCTTCCCCATAGTGGACATCTGCTTGACCACTGTGAGAACAGGATGTTAGACTAGGTGGGCTGATCCAGCAGGGCTCTTCTTATGAGAGTGGTAATCCAACAACATTTGGAGGGCACCAGGTTGGGGAAGGCTGCTCTAGTGAAAACAGGGCTGTGCCCTGGGGAAGCACTTTGCTAGCAAAAAGTTTGGATCCTCTCCTGACTGTAGTTCATCTTCTCCCCTGTGCAGTTCTGCATAAACAAGACAGATGTTGTCGACTTCCCCCGCTTTCCTCACCGAGGTCTCCTGCTTGACACGTCTCGGCATTACCTGCCTTTGAAAGCAATTCTAGAGACACTGGTATGTGAACCTGTCTTGCAGCAACAGTCTTTCTTTGGGGATCTGGTTGTCCCTTAGGATTGCTGGTCACTCTAGAAAACACCTGGGTCTGGTTCAGATGGTCATCTAAATCAGGGATGGGATACCTGTGGCCCTCTAGATATTGCTGGACCGCAACTCCCATAATCCCTGATCATTGGCCATGCTGTCTGGGCTGATGGGAGTTGGAGTCCAACATCTGGAGGGCCTAAGGTTCCTCATCCCTGATTGAAACCATGGTTTAAGTCAGCAGGGCAACCTGTGGCCCTTGACCTAGCTTCATAAACCCCCTGGAAGCTATCAATTCAGACCTGGCAAGAGCAATCTGCCCCTCCTCCTTCAGGCCACTGGGTGGTGAGGGAGAGAAAAGGCATTGGCAGAAAGAGAGAGGGTAAAGGGGTGGCCCATTCACTTTTGGTGCTGGCTCTGCCTCTGACTGCCTTTGGCCTTACCCACTCACATCATGCAGCCCCTCACAGATTATCTGCCAAGGAATGCAGCTCTCAACAGACAAAAGGTTGCCCACCTCTGATTTAAGTGATTGTGGATGAGCTGCAGCAAGCCTCGGTTCCTGGAGAAAAAAAAGTGCAATTTGAGATCCTGGTTTGTTTTGATTAACTTTGGACAGAACAAACCTTCGTTTCCTAAGTTCATACATAACATGAAACTGGTTTGTTCTAAAGCAGCGTTGGAAATCTATAAATCTATGACCTGCCAGTAGCTGTTGGACTCCAATTCCCATCAGCCCCAGCCTGCATAGCCAGTGGCCAGGAATTATGGGAGTTGTAGTCCGACAACATCTGTAGGATATTACATTGGCTCCCCCTGGTGTCCAGGGTATCGGGCCTTTCTCAGCCCTGCCTGTAGTTGCTAGAGATTGAACCCCAAAGCCTTTGCATGCAAAGCACGTGCTGTTACCATTCAGCTATGGCCCTTCCCCAAATCAGTCAGTTCTGCCTTCCCTTCCTAAAGAACCTAACTAAAACAACTCCAGAAACTGGCCAAGGTGCCTTTTAGGCCCCAAACAATGCCCTCTTTTGTGTTCTGCAGTCTCTTCACGTTAATCCCAGTTTCGACCTAAAAAATGAGAAGGGAGGAGGGATTAAAACAAGGAAGAAATGCATGTGGTTGGAATGACCCCAGGGTGGCAGGAAGTGGATCTGCTTATAAAACGGGCACTGTTTGCACAGCCCCGGTAAAGAACCTCCCTTTTCCTTCCGAATATATTTCCGACTGCTATGCCTATTGGCTCCAACCTGGCCAATGAAAGACTTCTTAAGAAAAAAAAAATCAGGCATTTTGACTGTATTCCAGTTTTAAAGTCTTAACTGAATTTTGTTATCTTTATTGTATTGAATTACTTAGAGACAATTGTAATTACATAAATGGCTGAAATAAATAATAATAAATAACCAACTGGAAGTCAGAAACTCTTGCGGATCACCTGGTGATCTACCACTAAATCCCAGTTCATCATCTACCATCTTCCCCTGCCTGTTGTAGAGCAGCAGTCATGGAAGTCAGGAATGGACTATAGAAAGCATCTAGTATTCATGGTAAGAAGCTACCTTCTGGCTTCAAGTGCGTGTGCATTTTTTCCTTAAAACCGTGTAAGTGTGCAACATCAATTTATATTATAGAGATACCAGAGAGGGATCATATGAGCATTATGGTCAATATTGCAAAATTCATTTATTATTTTGCTTATTAGCTGTTCTTCAGCTGTAGCGCTTGGAGTGGTTTGCCGGATAAGACCAGGAAACACAATAAAATGTATTGGAAGCAGGAAGCAATTTAAAATTGCTACATAAAAATAAAAGTGACATTAAAAACCAAGAAACTGCCTACGCAAATAAAAAAGTTTTCACTTGATGCTGAAAAGATAATGCAGACTGCATGAGGCAAACTTGTCTGGGAAGGGAAATCCAGTGACAAGGTGCCACAACTGAAGAGGCTCCATCTTTAGTCCTCTGCTTTGCTTCAGATGAATGGGGTGTGTGTTTGTGAGACATACAATGGAGCCTCTGAAGCCTATCTGAATAGCCATGGCAATCTGAAGAGTTCATATATGAATGGAGCCCATCACAGGGTTGGTAATTAATCAGTGTTTGGGGAAAGGCTGTGGCTCAGTAGTAGAGCATCTGCTTGGCATGCAGAAGGGCATGCAGAATCTCCAGATAGGACTGAGAGAGACTCCTGTCTGAAACCCTAGAGAGCCACTGCCGGTCCATGTAGAGAATATCAAGCACGATGGACCAATGGTCTGATTCAGTATAAGGCAGCTTCTTATGTTCCTAATTTAGAGCATGGTTTAGCGAAGGGATGGGGAGCTGGTGGTCCTCCAAATGTTATTGAACTCCACCTCCTGTCAGCCCTCAGCCAGCATGACCAGTGATCAGGAACATTAGGAGTTGCAGTCCACAACATCTGAAGGGCCACAGGTTTTTCCCCATCCCTGCTTTGGTGGGTGGGGAAGGCATCCAGTGTGGAACAGCACCCAAGGTGAGCTGAATGCATCATGGTTTTTGAACTCTAGGAGAGTTCTGCAGGGCTCCTTCTTAAGAACACTGTCCAGCAACCATTGCTAATAAATCTTTTGAGAGTGTGGTGAGAGTGACTTTCTGCTCCTGTCCAATTCCCTAGGATGCCATGGCCTATAACAAGCTCAACGTCTTTCACTGGCACATTGTGGATGATCCATCCTTTCCGTACGAGAGCATAATGTTCCCAGATCTGAGCTGGAAGGTAAGTTAGCGCTGGGTGTTGTCCGAGGAAACCCTTGAGGACTTAGCAAGGGAAGGCTTTGTACACGAGTTCCTTCCATTTGTTTAGAAAACTGTAGGGAAGGTAGTGTTCATGTTGAAATGTCATGGCTGGAAGGAATGTGTATGTTTTTGAGAGCCAGTGTAGTGTAGTGGTTAGAGTGCTGGACTGTGACCTCGGAGACCAGGGTTTGAATCCCCACTTAGCCAAGAAACTCACTGAGTGACCTTGGGCCAGTCATTGTCTCTCAGCCTAGCCTACTTCACAGGTTTGTTGTTATCATTATTATTGTCACCATTATTTCTTTTACCCTTCAAGAAACTGCAGTGTCACATACATATTTCCTAAAGTATATTGGAGGTATATTTCTTATATTGTCTTGCTTGCTAATATAAAGCCATTAAGGTACTTCATCAGTTCAGAAACTGTCCAGGGCTGGTGCCAAGGTTTGACTTGGTTGGGCATCTGCTGAGGGCCCACACCCTAGCGGGGAACCTGCTAACGAGAGCCCCCTAGACCTGCTCCTACTCCTTCACACCATTGCAACCTGCTTGCTTGTTCATCCGCCTCTTGCTCTGGCCCAGACAACACTGATGGTGGTGAAGAGGAGCAGGAGATGTCACTGCCTCCTTGCCTGTTGGCTCTCTGCCTTGCAAGCAAGTGGGCGACAGCAATGCAGAAGAAGAGCAGCCAGAACAGCAGGTGAAAATGCCAGTGAGAAGACAGACTCATGGAAGGAGGGGGAGCTCGTGGAGGGGGGTCTTGCCCAAGGCACAGGCACTATGTCTGTTTTTAGCCAAACTTCTGAGAGTGAGCAATATCTCTGCCGAACTGAGGGTACCTCAACTGAGGCCCTCTGCGCTATATATTTAAAACTCTTCTACCACTTTAAACAGTCATGGCTTTAACCACACACACACACACACAAAATCCTGGGAACTATAGTTTGTTAAGGGTGTTGAGAGTTGTTAAGAGACCCCTCTTTCCCTCACAGAAATACAATTCCCAGAGTGTCTTGGGAAGAGGGGTTGATTGTTAAACCACTCTGAGAATGGTACCTCTGCTAGGGGAAGATGGTGTCTCATAGCCACTCGCTGCACCCTTAATGTACTACGGTTCCCAAAATGCTTTGAGGGAAGCCATGACTGTTTCCATTGGCCTAAGAGTTATTTTTAATGTATAGCGCAGATGAGGCCTAAGTGAGAACTTTGAGAAATACCTTTTTCTTAAGGGACACAACCCAGACACAGCGTTACCATTTAATAGGCCTGTATGGGAGTAAGATCCTGTGACGTTTTTGCCTTTCCAGGGGGCCTACCATCCTGCCACCCATGTGTACACTGTTAGTGATGTGAAGACGGTGATTGAGCACGCCCGGCTACGTGGGATCAGGGTGATTCCAGAATTTGACACCCCTGGCCATACCCAGTCTTGGGGTCCAGGTAAGATCCAGCTTGCGATGACCAGATGCGTGTGTGCTTAGTGGTTCTTTGAGCCAACGTCAGTTCTGAGTCGAGAGTTAGGATGTGAACACTGAAACAAAAAATGCCTGGCTGAAGAGATGTGTCAGGCATGGACCTCTTTGAGCCTAGGCGTTGCTGTGACTTTCAGTCTGTCAGTGTTCAGCAGACAAAAGGTAAACTGTCAGGTGACATGGACTTGCACGTCATGTGGTTTTTCATGCAGGGTGCCTTGGCAGTTTGGCTCTGTTTCATGCTTGGGACCTGCTTGCATATCTTAGGGAACAGGAAGGAATTTGCTTCCTTACTGTGGAATAATGTAGAGATGGGAAACCTGTGGTCCTTCAGATGTTGTTGGGACTCCTAGCTCCCATCAGCCTCATCCACCATGATCGGTGATCAAGTCTGATGGGCGCTGTGTAGCAAGGTGGCTTCTTTCCCCACCCCTGCAGTAGAGCATTGAATGTGTTAGGCTACAGTCCTAATCCCATTTACCTGGGAGTAAGTCCCATCATATTCAGTAGGATTGCACTGCTAGTGATTGCTAACCTTCTGCACACTGTTCTTGGCTTTGCAAGTCAGTCTCTGTCCACAAGTCCCTTTTGTCGAAAGTGTTCTAATATTCAACAAAAGTGTTCTCATTTGCAGGAATCAAGTACATGTTCCATGTGCTTGAACGGAATCTGTAACAGCACATAGTTAAACTACGGAATTCGCTCCCACAAGAGGCAGCGTCGGCCACCAACTTGCTTGGCTTTAAAAGTGGTTTAGACATATTCATGGAGGATAAGGCTATCAGTGGCTGCTAAACCTGATGGCTGTGGTCTCCCTCCACTGTCGGAGGCAGTATGCTTCTGAATACCAGTTTCAGGAAGCTGCTGGAGGGGAGAGGATTGTTGCGCTCAGGTCCTGCTTCTGGGCTTCCCATAATGGGCATCTGGTTGGCCGCTGTGAAAACAGGATCACTGTCATTATCATTAATAATATTTATATACCTGTTTTTGTCAATGTTATGACTTGTTATAAATAATACAAATTAATTGAAGAAAGTATTTATATACCGCTTAATATGCAAGTGTGGCGTAGTGGTTAAGGTGTTGGACTACGACCTGGGAGACCAGGGTTCGAATCCCCACACAGCCATGAAACTCATTGGGTGACCTTGGGCCAGTCCCTGCCTGTCAGCCTCATGACAACCCTATTCACAGGGTCGCCATAAGTCAGAATCGACTTGAAGGCAGCACGCGCACACGCGCGCGCACATGCACACACACACACACCCAGCGGTTTACGTAAAACACAGTAGTATCATAATATTTATATTATGTATATTGCATTATAGCCCAAAATACAAATAAATACATCAGTAAAAACAGAAAATCCATCAATAGAACGTGGCTGAATATCAATAAATAATAAAACAGCCATATGGTATATACACACAGATGGGCCACTGGCCTGTCCCAACAGGTACTTCTTATGTTCTTATGTAACCCTAATCCCATTGCTGCCCTTGTTTGTTTGTTTTTTATTTCTAATGTCAGGCACCCCAGGCTTGTTGACTCCCTGCTATGCAGGCCTAAGCCCCACTGGATCCTATGGGCCAGTCAATCCCATCCTCAATGCAACTTACCAATTCATGGCCAAGTTTTTTGCTGAAGTTAGTGCTGTATTTCCGGACTTCTACATTCACCTGGGAGGAGATGAAGTTGATTTCTCATGCTGGTTAGTCTTGCTTTCTTGGAGGGGAGTGGTGGAGGGGTGGATAGAGAAGGAGGAAGCGAAGCTGGTTGGCTTCAGCGACTGGCAGCTGCTGACATCCCAAGATGGGACAAGAGTTTTATGTGGCATGCACACAGCTTTGTCACTGTGAGCTTGGCTGGTAAGAGTTTCTGGCAGTCTTCTTCAGTTGTCCTGTCTGAAATCCCAGACCTCCTAGCCAGATGGGTCTCAGATCTTAGCCTAAATATCTCTCTTAGGAAGATAGGAAGCTGCCTTCTATGTCCCATTTTAAGCATCTCCAGGTAGGGCTTGGTATGTCCCCTGTCTGGAACCCCAGAGAGCTGCTGCCAGTCAGTGTAGACAATATTGAGCTAGATGGACCAGTGGTCTGACTCAGGAGAAGGGAACTTCCTGAGATCCTGTTATCTGCTGTGACTGGCAGTGGCTCTTGAGAGTTTCAGATGGCCAGACCTGGAGACACCAGGGATTGGACCTGGGAACTTCTCAGTGCAACTAATGTGCTGTGTATGGTCCTTCCTTCTCTCCAGTCTTGCTGGTGCATTTGAGACACTGGCTCCTTCTCGCCCTTCCTGGGAAAAAGATAATGTAATAAGCAGGGGAACTACTAGTAGAAGTAATTTTCTTGGTGAATCTTTCAAAAGGGCCAGCACCAGGCATGTCTGGGCCCTTGGGTACCAGCCTGCCTGTGGTGCCGTAGCCCAACACACCCTCCCAATACAGGTGGCACAGGGCTAATAAGCCCACCTTCATGCTCCACCTACCTGTCATGTCAGTGTGTGTGACATGCGCTCATAGTGCTCATGCTTGCGCCAACCAAGATGGCAGTGGAGGCATTAACTCCTTAGGGAAGTCCCCACTGCCATCTTGGGTGATGGCAGGCATGTGTATATAGTATGCACACTGCTGGGAGAGGTAGGTGGGATTTGCGGGTGGGCCTATTGAGGCCCACGTTGCGTGTATAAGGCGGATCTGCAATCTGCGGCAGTGGCAGATTACAGGACCCAGTGCTGCTGTGGATCATGGAATGGGAGCACCATGCTCCCAGCCTAAGAAGGGGGCCTTAAGGGACCCTCGGCCATGGCCCAACCTGGCCACCCTCTGACTCTGGGCCTGACTCCAGCCATCATCAAAATTGCTGAAGCCCTGTTCGGTTCTTCCATTTGACAGTGACTGGTAGGGCATGCTCTGCTCACTGTTTCAGGTTTCTCCCTGTAATATTGAGAGCTAGAATCATGCTCATTTTAAAAATCAACCAGGGATTCTTCTAAGAGAAAAAAAAGGGAGGAGTCTGCTTTGACTACTGTAATTCATAGCAATTACATAATAGGCCACCTATGTGAAGGGTGGGAGGTCTGTTCTTGTTTTAATTTTTGTTGGCCTTTGAAGAAGGCATTTATTCAGGATCATTATCATCATCATGGTTTATTTGTATGCTGCCTTTCCACAGTAATTATGCTCAAGGAAGTTCACAACATGAAAAAGGTTGCAACAAAGTTCACAACATGAAAAAGGTTTACTGTTTTAAGACAGATCTTTGGTGGGCGCTCCTGTTGTGTGGTTGCTGTAACCTGGCTCCTCTCCTTCACGTGCAGGAAGTCTAATCCAGAGATCCAGACATTTATGCAGAAGATGGGGTTTGGCCAAGACTACGCTAAGCTGGAGTCATTTTATATCCAGAGGTAAGGACCCTTGCTCCCAGTTACCAGGAGCTGTCACAGAGCAAGGGCTGTAGGGGCTACCTCCAGATGTTGAAGATCATCCCAGTCTTCCAGCTGATGTTTCTTGTACTGGGCCTCAGACGACAGGCAGTTGGTCCAACTTATACAAGTTAAGGGCTGGCTTAGCTTCCTCTGCTTTTGGCTGCCCCAAGGAAATGTGATCAATCTTGGGTTTTTTATTCTTTAAAAAAACTCTTGCAGAGATAACCAAAACTCTCTGCTCTCCCATCACCTCTCCAAATCTCAAGATATTTATATAGGGAGAAGGCCCTCCCCCACCCCCCATCTGCGCTATTGGGGAACTGATCAAAGCGAGACTCCGGTTGCAATCCTATACATGCTAATCTGGGAGTAGGTCTCAGTGGGACTTCCTTCTGAGTAGAAATGTCTGGGATGTGGTGTTGGGCTGGTAGTGCTTGCATCCCCTCTTTCCCCATTCCCCAGGAACATAGGAAGCTGTCTTATACTGAGTCAGACCATTAGTCCATCTAATTCAGTATTGTCTACACACCAGTAGTCTTGGACCCAGGACCCACCTTTAATACCAACATGCATTTGGGGACCCTTTTCTTAATTTTGAACCTTATATTTGTAGGGTGGCCGTGCTGTTGCTGCCACCCACCTTAGATCAGGCAGTCTTCCAGTAGTGGGTCCCAACTCACCCATTGAAAACCAGCGGTCTCCACTGACTGGCAGCAGCTCTCTCGGGTTTCAGGAAGGTGGGGAATCCCAGTCTTACCCGGAGATGCTGGGGACTGAACCTGAGACCTTCTGCGTGCTAGGCAGATGCTCTACCGCTGAGCTACAGCCCTTCCAAGCACTTTGCCTGAAGTAGGAATAGATGGGAAGGATGGGCGATGCCTCCTTTTTTTTTCAGTAGTTCTTTTCTTTGCTCCAGGCTAATGGATATAGTCTCTGCCTATGTCAAGAGCTACGTGGTGTGGCAGGAAGTTTTTGATAACGGAGTGAAGGTGAGAATATCTCAAGGGCAATTTCCAGGTGCTCCGTCCTTTGTACACCATTTTTCTCTCTCCTGCCCCTCCCCCCCCCAATATTGGAACTGATTCTTGCATGTTGATGGGTAAATCCTTCTCTCTCTGTCATTTTCTTTTCTTTTTCTGATTCTCCTCCTGCCATCTCATCTGTGTGGGCAGCTGGGCAGAAGTTGTAGTAGAAAGCTCTGGCTAAGAGACAGTTGCCCTCCACCCAGATTTGCTGATGTTGAATTTGCATCCAAAGAATTCCAGCTCTTTAAGTTAGCTTTCAACTTGTGAAACCAATGGCTCTATCCAGTGTGCTCTGTGCACTTGCAGACGGGTGAGTTGTATTGTTGCGTCACAGAGGAATCAAGCACAATAGTTGTGCTAGTGCCCTGTTCTTCATCCTTGGTGCCCAGTTGTTGCTGGACTACAGCTCCCATCATCCTTGGCCGCTGGGGTTGATGGGAGTTGTAGTCTTGACAGTAGCTGGGAACCACTCGTTGTGCAATCTCTTATGCAGCAAGCTCACCAGCAATCTGCTGATGCATTCTTTTGCGCAACAATATTCCGCTGGTGCAAAGCATTTTGTTGGCGGAACAGGTATACCTCTGAATGATTTTAACAGTGCTACACTGAATGCAACCCAAAATCTTTTACTGCAGGAGTTAGGGAATCTGTGGCTGTCTAGATATTGTTGGACTTGCAACTTTCATCAGCCCTGGCCTGGTCAGGACTGATGGGAGCTGGGAATCAGCACTATCCGGACAGCTACAGGTTGCCCATCCCTGGTGTATAGGTTCTCACAGTAGGTCAACTTGAGTCATTGGGCAGAGTTGATGTCCAATCAGGTGGCTACAACTGGTGAGTTTAGTCCAGCCTTCCCCAACCTGGTACCCTCCAGATGTTGTTGGACTGCAACTCCCATCAACCCCAGCCAGCATGGCCAGTGGTCAGGGATGATGGGAGTTTGGGTCCAGCAACCTCTGGGGACCCAAAGATTTGGAAAGGCTACCTTAATGAAATCCACAAGCCTCATTTGTTGATTTTCCCACCCCAGTTTGAACAAATCATCCCATAATCTTCCAAAAACAGTAGCTAAGGGGGCGGTATTGTCTTGCTCTGCTATATTTCATGATTGTCCTGTTCACTAGGCTTTTATTGTTCTGTTGTATGTTATACCCTAAGTGGGTTTTTATCCTATATCACCGTGGGCTCAAAACTTTGTGAAGGCAAGTGGTGATTATATTTTTAAAACATTTCAAAGAAAACAAGCTTCTAATCCTCATTGTTCCATAGGGCAGTAGCTGAGCAAAAAAGAAAAGCAATGGGAGAGGATTGTTGGGTACAGTTGCTTATGATTAAGGGGTGGGGTGAATGCCCCTGCTTGGTTTTCTGACTTATGATCATGAGTCGTGTTTACAGGATGGGAAGATCCCATAGCTCAGTGGTAGAACATGTGCTTTGCATGCAGAAGGTCCCAGGGTGCTAGTTAAAAGAATCGGGCACAATTATCCTGCAGCATTGGCCATTCTGACTGGGGCTGATGACTCTGCAGGAACTTGGCTGAATCAAGACTGGTTTTATGTTTCTGAAAAGCAAGAATAAGAACCTATTTCCTATTAACACATCCCTATCATTCTTGTATCAAACCTAGACTTGTGGCTGGGCTGCCATGACAAAGCGCAGAACCTACGTAAGGGATGAACAAAACTCTCATTGTTAGACTATAGCTCACATCATCCCAGACCATTGGCTATGCTGATTGGAGATGATGAGAGCTGAGAGTCCAACATCCAGACAACCTGGTTCCCCATCCCTGGCCTGTGGCAATTGACCAGATCTGAGAGGACATCACAAAAAGGGTGCTTGATCTCATGCACTGTTGACTCCTTCCGGCCACTGCTAGTCTGCATTGCTGCTTCTCCTTCCCCCTCCGGCTCCATTCCTGAACAGAAACTTTTGTTCTGTTTAAGCGCTAAGGTGTTCTGCTCTTGCTTTGAATAGGTTGCTGATGCCTCCTTATAGAGGGGGTTCCTGTATGACAAGTGCACGGCTGTTGGAACATTGAGGCTTATACATTGTGTGTGTGTTCAGCCCCTTCAACTGACTGCTTCTCCTATTCTTACATCTGAGCCAATCGATACATGCAGATTAATCGCATGATACATCTGATTAACCGTATGGTACAGATCTGGGGAAAGTGATCCTGGTATGTCGTTTGCATTACTAGTGGGGGTGGGATTCAATCAGGATCACAGTGGTGGGGGTTATCCTCTACCTTATTTGCTAATTATTTATGAATCGCTTCCCATGAGGCACGTCAGAGCGATTACAGTGTAATAAAAAGCATATATATAAAACAATGACATGTATCCAAACGGTTAAATCTATAAAAACAATATTGAATAAAATGATATATATTAAAAACAATAGCAGGGCATGCATAAAATCTATTTGGATCCATATAGATACCAACTGCGATAAATATCTCTGTTTAGAAGGCTTGTTGCCTATGGCCATACAACCCTGAACACGTCTGATCTTGGAAGCTAAGCAGGGTCAGGCCTGGTTAGTACTTGGGAGACTGCCTGGGAATACCGGGTGTTGTAGGCTTAGAGGAAGGCAATGGTAAACCACCTCTGAATACCTCTTATCATGAAAACACTGTGAATATATCCAAAAAAGATTCATAGGGTCGTAATTGACTTGAAGGCATATAACAACAACAGAAGGTTTGTTGAAAGGGGAATACCTTTAGCAGGTGCTGAAAAGACAATAGAGAAGGCACCCGTCTGTTGAATAATGGGGAGGAGTTCCAAAGGGTAGGTGCTGCCACACTAAAGGCCTGATTCTGGCATTGTGCAGAACGAACCTCCTTGTAGGATGGTATCAGCTGAATGACCTTTCCTGCAGAACACAGTGATTGGTTGGGTATGAGGGGTGTGGCAATATTTTGGGCATCTTATATGGTACTTGCAAGTTTCCCCTGTGTGTGGAGCAAATAGAAGCTTTTGGAAAGAGCAACTGTAATTGTAAAACAGCATTTTGGGGGTGTGGGGTATCTATGCCCTCTCCTCAGTGCCATGGTGCCTATTGGATAAATGGGGGAGGAAATGGATCTTGAAGCTGCTATTAAACAAACAAACAAAAAACCACCAGTGGGAGATCCGCTCTCAGATATCTGAATGTTGTGTCTAGTTCGCCCTTCAAACTACAAGGAGTAGAGAGACTTTGTATTTTTTATATAGAGGGCAATATTGTTATGTTTTATTTATTTATTTATTTATTTATTCCTTTCACCTTGTATACCACCTTTCATCAATCCAAGTGATCCCAGGGCAGGATACATCTGTTATAAAACAAATAACAAATAAAATGAATAGCAATAAAACATTAAAAACTATGTAAAACCCACAAATATTACAATTACTGCTCCTCTTTCCAAGTATCAGTGGCCTAACTCACCAAAGCCCGTCATTAGAAGCCGGGCTAAACGAATAGGCTCTTAGCTGGCACCGAAATCAATCAATCTAGGCACCAGCTAGATTTCAGGGGGGAGGGCATTCCACAGACGGGGCCATCGCTGAGAAGGCCCTCTCACAAATCACAGACTTAAAAAACTCACTTGGAGATGGAGATAGCAGGTAGGGCCCCCTTGGCGGATCTTAAAAGCCTGGACAGGATAATACAGGGGGATGTCTCATTCAGATAACTGTGTCTACAGTTGTTCAGGTCTTTTTAGTCAACATTAAAATGGCTCAGTAGCATATAAGTCGTCAGTGCAGATTCTTCAGAACTGGTGTTTTCAGAGTTCTAATGGCTGAACCAGTCAGTACTCATGATGCAGTGTTCTGCACGAGCTGCAACCACTGAACCATTTTCTAGGGCAGCTCCATGTAGAGCACATTACAGTAATCTAACCTGGAGGGTACCAGAGCAGAGAGACAGTTACTGGCCCAAGATTACCCAGTGAGCTTCATAACTGAGCAGGGATTTAAAGCCAGATCTGGCAGAAGGTCCTGGTTATCATGTGTCTGTAACTTGGAAATGTGTACATTTATAATGCCTGGTGGGAACATGGCATGTTCAGAGACTAATAATTGTCGTTAGAAAGACCCTTTTGTCCAGTCCTTCATACACAGAGCTATATTAGTAATATTAAGAGCATTAAATCTCCACCAGTGCTTTGTGTTTGCACTAGACATCAAAGGCGATTCCTCTTATTAGACATTTTTATGAGGGTTTCTGATGCACTGAAGCATGCTGGAGTATTGTGTTGCAACTGCGTTTATATGGGTCTACAGTATCTGAAAGTTTTATTTTCTGTGCATGTAAGCCCTGTGATGTGGAAGTATCCTTCAGCGTCATTTTTGTACACTGTACACACTTCTTAACATATAGCTAAATTGTTGTGAATGCCTTTTTTTTTTTTTTTGAGAAATGGAATTTTAACTTTTTTAAAAATAGTATTTGTTTAAGAGGGCAGCCTTTCATCTACTGTTGTGTCCTTGGCTTGCCCTGGTGCTCTGGTACAACAGTGCCATATGGCAATAGGGGGTTCTAAGATTCATTCTAGAATGTCTCCTAATGTCTCAGCACAACTGAGTAAGTTGTGAGTGCAGGGAAAGGGCCATTGCAGCATCTGCCTTGCATGCATAAGGTCCCTCAGGTTCAGTCCCCAGTGGCATCTCCAGGTAGGAGAGATGGCATCAGGGACTGAACCTGAGAGACCCTCTGGGAGAGACCCCTGCCTGAAACTCTGGAGAGCTGCTGTCAGTCAGTGTAGACTGTACTGGGCTAGATGGACCAATGATCTGACGTGGTATACCTTATAA
The DNA here is from genome assembly GCF_030035675.1 of Rhineura floridana. NCBI lineage: Eukaryota > Metazoa > Chordata > Lepidosauria > Squamata > Rhineuridae > Rhineura > Rhineura floridana. The sequence continues at coordinate 21,739,445 of NC_084493.1, read as the reverse complement.
GGTATAAGAAAATCCTGGTGGAGGATCGAAATGTTTATTTGAAGTGTTTTTTTCAAAGATTTTTGCAAATGACAGGAAAGGATGGATTCAACCCCCCCCACACACACACACACTTTTTTGATTGAAAACATTAAAGTAGAGAAGCCAACAGAAACAGCAAAAAATAGGAATTATTTCTCAGTACATTTGGTGAAAGATCCCAGGCTCTGATATTATTGACATAATCTGCTTGTCATTAATATGGTAAACCAGAATAAAGTCTTAGGAGCAGAGGCCTGCAAATAAGTAAATTTACCCCAACAAATTAAAATAAATCAAAATTTTGTATTTTTATGTTATAAGGGGGCTGCAATATTGGCGAAGATTTGTTTTCTTTGAAAAGGGGTGGAGGAATGTGGTTTGAGGAGGAAAGATAGGGGACAAGGGCCCCCTGATACCTTGTGCCCAAGGGCCCCTAGAGACCTGGAGCCGGCCCTGCATGGATCACAGTGGCAAAGCTTTTCCTGTCCAGGAACAGCTGCAGCTAGTGAACCAGTCAGAGCCTGGGCCACTTGACTTCCAGTGATCAAAATGAATTGAAGATCACCCGTTCCATCAGAGGGAGTCCATCCCCAACTAGAACAGGTCATCTGCTCATTTCTTAGACGTGAGAACCACTTAACCACAGGGCCTATATTGATGGAATTCAGCTTCAGACCCCCTTGCAATCCATTGCTGCCTCCAGGCACTAGTTCAACAACTGCACAGCTTCTCCTGATTCAGATGATATGGAGAGAGATTTTAAAAAGTTAGACTGCATGTAGAAAGCTAGTGCATAAAGGAAAAAGCTAGGCCTGTCTTCCTGGCATACTAGTTTTCCAAAGGCAGAGAGATCCTGATAGCAAAATACTTCTGCCTGTGTGTTGACATGATGCTTCCCGTGCCTTCTCCTCTTCTTTAGCGAAATACTTTGTGAACCACCATAATCTGTCACTATTACTATTATTTAACCAGGTTGCCCACTACTATCTTGCATTTCCATTGCTTTTCACTCCACCCAGTGCTCTAATGATGGGAGGAATGGGTAGAAGAGCCCTTTATGCAAGTGTAAGGAATTGAAGCCTATGCACATCGCTACTGCATGCTGGCAATAAGCAACCTTCTGAAAGAGGTGCAAAGGGATCATGGCTGTAATTCGCATGGTATTAGTGGCTTTCTGTTCATTAGACACCCTGTCTAATAAGAAGCAGGGCCCTTCCCTGGACTGTAGTCTCTGACTTGTGTGTGTTGTTGTTTTTTACCCCTCTGTTTTGGCTAGTTGAAGCCTGATACCCTCATACACGTGTGGAAAGAAAATGCTGGGCCATATCAAGAAGAGATGGCTTGTGTCACCAAAGCTGGCTACCGCGCTCTTCTCTCTGCTCCCTGGTATCTGAACCATATCTCTTACGGGCAGGATTGGCTGGCGGTTTATCAGGTGGAACCTCTGGCATTTGAAGGTATGTTCTTTGCGTTGGCTTGCATCTCCCTCTAACATTAAGGAGCTGTGAATCAGAGGTTGGGAGCCACTAGGCCCGCAATTCGAGGTGTTAGCACTTGCATATAAAGCCCTAAAAGGCTTAGGACCCAAGTACCTAAAAGCGTTCCTCCCCCAATATTGACCAGGTCAGCCCCTGCAGTTGGCAGGGGAGGCTCTATTGGTGGTGCTGCTGCCCAGTTGACACAGATTCATGACGGAGCCTACTTACCTACGGAGGTAAGTAGTGGTTCCCATTTGTGGAAAGTCCTCCCTGATGAGGTGTGTTTGCCTTCCTCATCATCAACATTCAGGAGGTAGTTAAAACCCAGGCATTTGATGGCTGACAGATACTGTCCCTGGCAACCTTGAAACTATTGTGAGTGTGTATGATTGTTTTTAGATGTTCTTAAGTGTTTTAAAATGTCTTGAGGGGTATTAATTGTTTTTAAATGTTTTAAATACATTTTTTCTTTTAATTGTATTGTTTTACAACTTTGTTGCTTGCCAACCTGGACATCTTTGGGAGGAAGGGTGGCATAATAAATAAATATCTCTTAGTAGCAATGAGAAGGTGAATAATAAACATTGAGGGCTTTAAAAAAAATTGGTATAATGTCGCTTATCTGCAGTTCTCATGTACCTGCAGTGATGATGGAACCTTGTAAAAGCCTTGGAAGCTTTTCTACAAAATTTTTTTAAAGATGTTTTAATGTATTTTAAATTCTGTTTTTATGATGTTTTAAAGTGTTTTTAGTTGTTTTGTTTGCCGCCCTGGGTTCCTGCTGGGAGGAAGGGCAGGATATAAATCAAATTATAAATAAATAAATAAGCAAATAATCTTATTGGTTAAAAATCTTATTGGTTTATTGAGAGAAAGTTTTTTCATTACATACTGGAATAAGAGACTTCAAGACGATGTACAACCTTGCCTTATTGGGTATATTATGAGTATTTTGGGGTGTATTATGAATATAAAAGAGAAATGTAAAAAACGTAATTGTAAATATTAATCCAAATGAATATGAATAACTTTTAAATGCTTTAGAGTTAATTTTTTTGTTAAGAATCTGCCTATATTATGTTATACTTTATGTTATTTATATTTGGTATCTTATTTTTATTCTGCACTTTTTGAAATTTATAATTTGGTATCTCCTGAGAGATTTGTGTATTTCTTAGACTTGTTTTTGTAAAATGCATAAATTTTATACATTCAATAATGTATGCATATCTTACACATATAAATATATTTTATTTTCTGTATAAATGAAAAGTTAGTTTAAAAAATCTTCAACTCACACTTTGACAGGCAGCGCAGAGCAGAAAGCTTTGGTGATTGGTGGAGAGGCCTGTATGTGGGGTGAATACGTGGATGTGACAAACCTGACCCCAAGACTCTGGTAAGATCAGTTGTCACTGCACCAAGCCACAACATGTCTTGTAGGAGTAGGCTTTGGGCCTGGTGCCCTTCTAGGCTTATCCAGTGTGACTATGGCAACATCCACACCATACATTGAGAGCACTATTATCCCACTTATACCAGTCATGGCTTCTCCCCAGGAATCCTGGAGACTGTAGTTTAAGGGTGTCAAGAGTTGTTAGGAGACCTTTATTCCCTTCACAGAGCAACAATTCCCAGTGTGGTTTAACAGTCAATCCCTCTTTCCAGGGAACTCTGGGAACTGAATGAACACCAGCTATTTCTGCTCCCATTTCTGTTTTAGTCAGAATTCTGACATCCCAAGGTGTGGGTGATGTCTCTTAGGTTACCCCAAGAGCCCTTGAATTTCCTGTCAAGTCATAATGCTTGTTCCTCTGCTGGGACAATTTTCAGCAGCTCTTTTTAGGAACTAACATGTGGGCCATTTTTTTTTTATTTCCTCAAGGCCCAGAGCTGGGGCTGTAGCAGAGAGATTATGGAGCAACCAAACTGTCAGAAACCTGGAAGATGCTTACATGAGACTGGTGGACTTCCGATGTGTACTGCTTAGGTAACATCCCCTTCTTTGTACTCTGGAAGCTTCCTTTTTTTAGCCATGGCTCTCAAGAACGGCCCGGGACATGGAAGGAATGAAAAAGGATAGGATATACCTGTGAATTGTAGCTGGACATAAAGTAGCCTTTGTGCTTGAACTAGTGAGATTTCCACGTACCTCAGGCTGCAGTCCTATACACCAAGGGTGGGGGACTGGATCCAGCCAGCGGGCTGCCCGCCTATCAATCACATAATGTTATAATGACATCAAGTGGCCTGTTTTTGCCTACGTGGTTTGATTTCAAACCATGCAGGCGGAAGCACAGTGCTTTAGGAGACTCAGTGATCAGCTGATTGTCGATGCTTCCAGAGCTTGGTGCACGGGACTTTCAAGGTGTCACCAATCAGCTGATTGGTGGTACCTGCACATTCCCTTTCAGCTAAGCCCCATCTTAACTGTTCCACTCCTGACATCATATATGAAGCCATGCTTTCAGTGTGGTGAGCCCAAGCCTGTGAAAGTCCCTCCCAACTGAGTTTAGACAGGCACCCTCTTTATTGAACTTTAGGAGCAAGACTAAGACTTTATTGTTCCAGCAGGCATTTTAAAGTTGTGTTTGATTTTATGATTATTTTAATTGTTTCATTATTTCATCGTCTGTATGGCTTAGAAATGCAAACAGTTAACTGGTATGCAAATGTCTTAAATATATGATGTCAGGTGCAGGGCGGGTGAGTGTGGCTTGACTCGGCTTGGCCTAAATGGTCTTGTGGGCCAAATGGATAGAGCTAATTAGCCCTGTAGGTCAGAGGTTCCCACCACTGCTATACACACTTACCTGGATGTAAGTCTCATTCATTTTGATGGGACTTGCCTCTGAGTAAGCATGCATAGTGCAATCCTTTCAAGGTTCCACAACTCTCCTTGCGTGATTAAAAAGAGCTTTGTTTGATCAGACCAAAGGCTCATCTAGTCATTTTTCCACAGTGGCCAACCAGATGCCCCTGGAAAGCCCGCATGAGGGCTTGAGCCCTCCCCTCTTCATTGTATATCCCCAGAATCATCTGATATTCTGAAGTATTTTGCCATTGAACACAGAGGCTCCATTTAGTTATCAGTCATGGCTAACTTGATCATGAGAAGAGCCTTGCTGGATCAAAGGTCCATTTAGTCTAACATCTGCTTTTCCAACCAGATCCTTCTGGGAAGCCTCCTCCCCCCAAGCACGCCTCATATCAATTGGTATTCAGTGGCCTCTGAACGCTGAGGTTCCATTTTAGCTATAAAATTAGTTATGGGACTGAATCGGCCTTGGTCGCCCTGATGGATGACCTTTATCGGGAGAAGGACAGGGGGAGTGTGACCCTGTTATTCTTACTTGATCTCTCGGCAGCTCTTAATACCATTGGCCATGGTATCCTTCTCGGCCAACTTGGTGAGATGGGTATTGGAGGCACTGTTTTACAGTGGTTCTGATCCTATCTCCAGGGTTGTTTTCAGATAATAGCATTGGGTGATTGTCTTTCAGCCCCCTGGCAGTTGTGCTGCAGGGTGCTGCAGGGTACTATCTTGTCCACTATGCTGTTTAACATCTATATGAAGCCCTTGAGAGTGGTTATCAGGAGATTTGGGGCGAGGTGCCAGCAGTAGGCTGACAATACCCAGCTCTAGTTCTCTGTAACATCTGAATCGAGAGAGGCCATGCAAGCCCTGGACCAGTGCCTGGACTCAGTGGTGGGCTGGATGAGAGCCAATAAACTAGTCTGAATCCTAGCAAGACGGTGACGCTGTCAGTTGGTGGTTCCCGATTTTGGATAATTGGTCAGTTGCCTGCTTTGGATGGGGTCGTACTGCGTCTGAAAGAGCAGGTCCATAGCCTGGGGGTGCTCCTCAATTCATCTTTGTCACTAGAGGTCCAGGTGACCTCAGTGGTTAGGAGTGCATTTTACCAGCTTCGGTTGGTAAGACAGCTGCAGCCATTTCTGGACCGGGATAGCCTGATCATTGTTGACTATGCACTGGTAACCTTCAGGCTGGATTACTGTGATGTGCTGTGTGTGGGGCTACCCTTGAGGTTGGTCCGGAAGCTGCAACTGGTGCAAAATGCAGCAGCGAGACTGCTCACTGGGGCAGGGTATCGCCAACAGGTCACCCCGCTGCTGAAATAATTGCACTGGCTGCCCATTTGCTGCCAGGCCAAGTGCAAGGTTCTAGTCTTGGTATACAAAGTCCTATACAGCTCGGGACCAGGATACCTGAAAGACCGTCTTACCCCTTATATACCCAGTCGATCACTGCACTCTGCGGGTAAGGGCCTCCTTCAGATACCATCTTATCAGGAGGTTCGTTCAGCGCAATAGGAAACGGACCTTTAGTGTGGCAGCACCTACCCTGTGGAATTCCCTCCCCTTAAATATTAGACAGGCGCCATCTCTGTTATCTTTTTGGTGCCTACTTTCCTCTTTCAACAACCCTTTTAGGTTGAGACCTTATCCCGATCTGCGTCTGTGCTGGAATTGCTTTTTAATACTTTTTTAAACCTTTTCTTTTTTAAATATGTTTTTAAAGGTTTTTTAAAAAATGTTTTTAAATATGTTTCATTTTAATGTATTTTAAAGTCTGTTTTTATGAAGTTTTAAAATGTTTTTAGTGCTTTTGTTTGCCGCCCTGGGCTCCTTCTGGAAGGAAGAGCAGGATATAAATACAATAATAAATAAATAAATATAAGGTAAATAGCTCCTGATTAATAAAAGGAGCTGTCTGTACCAAGGAATGGCCACTATTACTTTAGAGCAGTGGTGGGGAGGTTGTGGCCCTCCAGATGTTGCTGGACTCCAACTCCCATCTTCTCTGACCATTGGCTGTTTTGGCCAGGGCTGTTGGGTGTTGGAGTCCAGCTACAGCCACAGCCTCCCACCCTTGCTTTTAGAGGCTGGAGCAATTTTGCAGGTGTTCCATCCGAGTCCAGGCAAGGCACGTTCCTCAGACTCAGTAAATGGCCCCTCAAAAGTCCACAATGCACAAGAGACTACTTGCTCTTCCTGTTCAGTTATTTATTACTTTGTTATTTATTACACCAGGACTGGACACCCACTCTCCCATCCATTCAAAACAGAGGAGAGGTGCAAAGCGCTTGTCTCTGCGAGCGAGCACAGCAGTGGCTGATGTAGATGCCTTTTTCCCCATTGGAAAAAAGCATGGGGGGGCATGCTTGCACCATCACATGTTCCCATTTCTTTTTCTGCTTTTTCAGATGTGGCAGCCATTTTGTGACTGGTGCCCACAGCACGTTCTGAAAATTCCAAATGTGCCCACTGGCCCCAAAAGGTTATCGTCCCTTGCAATCTTGTGGTTTGACTGATGGTATAGAAAAGCCGTGAGGGGATGTCTTAAAAGCATTGTTTGCTTTTTTTACAAGCACAACTTTATGGAGCATATTACTTTTTGTATTAAGTGTGATCTTCCACTGATGTGTTTTACTTTGTTCTCTGTTGCAGACGAGGGATCCGGGCAGAGCCCCTGTTTACTGGATACTGTGACTATGAATACACTGCATTTTGACTTTTGCACCCCCAGCTCCTGTTCTCCTCCTGTGGGGATGGAGAGGCTAGGAATGTTTTTTTAAAAAAATAAAGTTTCAGTGGTATCATCAAAGAAAAATCAATCTATTGGTGATCTTGGGTCTTTTAAAAAACAACAACATTGTTTCTTCCTATTTTAATTATGAGAGTTATTGGTTCAAGAGACCCAGAGGTAGAATTTGACTTTCTGTTCTGTGGTTATGGCATGGATTTCCCTCCCTCAACCAAATTGCCAGTGCCGCATTAAGCAGTCGGAGAGACATGGGCAACCCTGCAGTTGCTTTTCTTGGAGGACTCTTAATAGAGCAGGAAAAAATTGTGTGTGAGTGAGAGAGAGGGAGAGGGATGGCAATATGAATTGTGTGGGGGGGGATCTTGTGCACCTTGGAGAAAGGACAGGAGAAAAATGGTAAGAAATAGACACATTGAGGTTTTAACAATATTTGACATTTACTCAGCACATGTTAGACCAATTTCCTGTTATCTCAGAAATCCTTAGAACACTCATGTAAGGTAGGCTTGCCTTGACAGAAGTGAAATTTTAGCCTGGAATTTTTTTACTTTACTAGCATTGTTCCATATCACCCACCCACTGCCCTGTCGCGCACCTTTATTTTTACAAAACAAATACAGAAAGCTGCTTTTCCTTTCCACTCCTTTCCATAATTTCCCTTTTCCTTTCCGTGCATAACAGGAGCCTTTATTTGTCTAAAATGCCAGCAGGTGGCAGTGCTGAACTGGGGATGAGTTCCCTTTTCCCTCCCTGCTGGAGCAGTATGCTGGGTTTCTATGGGGGCAGGAGGAGTAATTATTCTGCCTTCCTATTCTTAAAAGTTGCTGTTACTTTCCCATGCAGTGTAAATTATTACCCTTTAGCGTGTGTGCTTTTGTTCCAAATGTGGAGCTGGCAGGAGCCTGCAAAGCTGATCACACATAGTGTGGATTCACTGCAAAGCTCAAGGGCAGGATTTGCTGGATTCACAAGACTACTTTTATTTAGTATTGTTAACTTACCCATTCCTATGGATGAACGGCCACTTAATGTTTCTGCTCCCTCAAGGAGGTAAAAATAAAGCAACCTTGAAGGAATATTTTCAACATTATGATTCTGGGGGCACTTCTAGACTTGCTGTTTTCAGGTGGGATTCAATTGCACACTGACAAATTCAGGTTGTGCAATTAAATATGATTAGGAGTCTTGTGCCCCCTCCCAAAAACATTTTGAGGACTTTTTGCATAAGGAAAGTGATGAGAAAATGCACTGGGAAGATGATAGTTGCTTGATGTGATATTGTATAACCTCCCTGCAAATTGTGGACACCTCCAGACTGACAACACTGCATGCTATGGCTTCCATCAAGTAGAGTACTTGAAGTCCACTGTACTGGAAGGACTTTCTCCCTAAGGAGTGAAGCAGTGAACAGGGACCTGCTTTTCTCCTCTCCACTTCTAGCAGCTGACTTGAGCAGGGGGCAAAGCTGGAGAGGAGAAGATGTGGGCCAGATGGGGACCCTTCTGTGGTCCTGTCTGGGCAATCTGGCCCAGGGGCAGGCAGTTTCACACCCCTGGCCTAGGGCATAATCCATCTGTTGGAAGCTATGATGCTATGGCTCATCCCAATTATTCCAGGACTTCTGCTGAAAGACCCAGCTGCCTTGGCTGTCAACTGCCATGTACTGGCAGCCATTTAATCAGCATATCTGAACTTTTTTCATCCGGGTTGGTTGTTGTGCAAACCCTAAGAACCGGCGCCTGAGCTTGCATTTTTCCTCCTCCCTTCCCGTCATGTTCCCCTTTTGCATTGGGGGTTTTGGACTGAAAGCCTGAAGTAAGGGACTGCCTTCCCACTGATCTTGCATAGTTGCTTTGGAAGCCTCTTCTGGTAAAAAGTGGAGTAACAATACTTGCAACAAACCACAGGCTTATCTCTATACGAGTGATGGACAAGTGAATGGCCAAAGAACTGCTGTCATCTCAGAGAGTATGTGTAGAAGCTGCCAAAACCAGTATCAGTTAAGCCTCACAATGCATCTGGCCCTGTAAGCCTCCCCCTCACATACCCCAGCTTAGTTGAGAAGCAGTTCAGGACTGGCCTCAGCAGCAAGTGCCCAAGGTTGATGAGTGTTGAGCAGTGTTCCAGTTAAACACTTGTGCTGAATGCAATAATGAATCCCTGGAAGTTGCTGTCATGCAGTCGCTCGGTTTCCATGTAATGCTAAGCTAAACCGTGGCTTAGTGTGAATGAGCAAGTGTGCTGGTGCAAATAACAGCCACTTTGGCCCCCTCTTGCAACAAATCATGAGCAGTAAGCCAAGAACAATCCTTGGTTGGTTTGGAGTGAGAAACCAGGAGCCTGAGTTCTGACATAGCGCTAAGCCCAACGTCTGAGAGCCTGGCAAGGGCAGCGGAGGAGCCAAGCAGCCACAACGTTCTTCCTGGGCAAAGGTGTGCTTTCTCGTTCATGCCACGGTTGCATGCAAATGAGACCAGTGTGGTGTTGGCTACTAGGTTGTTTTATTTATTTATATATCTGTCCACCTTAATATCCCATCCATCACCCCATTGTTTCAAAGCTGGTTATGATGTCATAATAAAACAATGGTTTCAAAATTAAATCACTAAAACATAAAAACTCGACGCTCTCTCATCAGAGTGGGTTGTATGACTAAGTCAGCCTTTCCCAACTAGTGGGCCACCAGATGTTGTTGGACCACAATTCCCATCTTTCCTGACCATTGGCAATGCTGGCTGAGGCTGATGGGAGTTGTGGTCCAACAACACCTGGTGGCCCACTAGTTGGGAAAGGCTGCTCTAAGTCATGTCTGTTAACTTCAGTGGGTCTCCTCTGAGTTACGGCCAGCATTGACTACCACCCAATAGTTTTCATCTGTAATGAACATTTGCTGCTACTGCCTGAAGGCCCGATGAAATAAAAATGTCTTCAGCTGTGGCTGGAATACATTCAGTATAGCAGCCTGCCTGATCTCAGTGGGGAGCTAAAGCCAGGGTGCTACTGCTGGGAGACCCGCTACTACAGGTTCCAGTTAACCAGAGCTCCCTTGATGTTGAAACTATTAACAGGACTTGCTTGGCTGATCTCAGATCGCAGGCAGGATAGTACTGAAAGAGGCCTTTCAGGTAGAGCCAAAGCCATTTAGGGCTTTATGTGCCATAGTCAGATATTAGTTGGACTACAGTTCCCATCATCACTGACTATTGGCCATGCTAGCTGGGATTGTTGGGAGTTGTAGTCCAACAACAGCTGGAGGGCACCACGCAGGGAAGTGAAGCTAATGACCTCAGAGCTGGTTCCTGGACACCAATTATCAAAGCATTTTGGTGACCTTAATGTGAACAATAAACCTTAGAGATGAGTCAGAGGGAGCAGGAAACAGATCAATTAGCACCTGTTTGGGACTGTCTGTTCTAGAACAGAAGTGAAATTTCAACAAAAATGTAAATGAAGAATAAACTAGCCCAGTCTGCCTATACTCAAAATATGGTTTTGAGTATAGCCTGCAGCATCATTTCCCTGTGTAAGGGATCTGGTCCTCTGAATGTTGCTAGATTACAGCTCCCATCACCCCTGACCATTGGCCATAATGGCTGGGGATGATGAACTTGGAGCCCCACAAATATCACAGGCCGCAGGTTCCCCCACCTCTGTCCGTGGTCAAGAAACCTGAACTACAGGAGGAGCAATTCAATTTTGTTTGTATGTTAATGAGAAACTACCTCATTTGCACTTTTTGAAAAAATATGCAAATTGAAATTAGCAACCCTTCAAAATTTGCACTTTTCCAAATTCTGCACTTTTGGGGGGGAAATGCTGAAATCAGCAATCCTTTGAAATTTCCACTTCTCCAAATTCTGCAATGCAGCTCTCCAACCACTGTGTCCAAAAATAAATAGGGGAAATAACATACAAAAATGCATTATATAAGGGAACATTGCTTGCAAAAAGTGTCTATTAGTCAAAACTGCACACAAAAATGTGTTTTATTAGGAGAAATTAGCACTAAAATGCTGACATGAGGATTTTTTTAAAAAAAGCTTGCAAATTCCTGTGAAAATGTGAACTGTCTTTAAGATTGAAAAAAAATGAGAAACTCAGAACCAAAACTGACAGATTCTTTCATTCCTATACTGTACAAGCACAGGTTTATTTTACTTGTCAGATCTACATTTCCACAAAACCAAAACAAAAGTAAAGGGAGCCTGCTGCCATTTGCTTTACACATCCTTTCGCTGAAGCTCATACGCTGATCCTCCACCATCAGGAGCTGAGCTGAGCTAAGAACTGGAACATCGGGGTGGGGCGGGGCTTGTTTTCTTTGTGGCAACTTCTGTGTCTCCCAGTGTATGCAGAGCAGAAGGGGGGGAGTAGCTCTTTAATCTTCACCCAAAAGGCTACCAAACTGTCTGGCTCCACATTATCTCATAATCCATGCAAGCTATTTGGAGATGGTACAGAGAACTGCTGCAAGTGGATGAGGAAAGGTCAAGTTGGTTTCTTAGCAACTGTTTGCCAACTGGACTAGCAGGAGGGGGACCCTCCTGGTTGCTATGATGGTTGCTGTGATACAGCCAGTATTAAAGAGCCGGGATGAGTGGCTAGAAAAGAAGGTAGGAATAGACAGGTTAGGCTGCTACAGGTGTCATGTTGATCCCTCTTTCAGACCAGCTGCTTGCTGTCTCTGTGCTACCAGCATGTCTTTCTCTTTCAGATTAGAATCCTCATTCTAGCTCATAACGCTGAAAATAACAGTCACCTGTTAATTACAGTGCCAAAGGCTGCAATGCAGGCTGTAGCTTCGATGTCAGTGGGGCAGTGAATCCGCTCTGGGTTTTGATCTGAACATTCAAGGAGCTGTCCAACACCTTGGACAGCTTGAATGTTCAGACTAAAGCCCAGAACGGATTCACTGCCCCACTGACAATGGAGCCACCAGTCTGAACTGAAAAGTTGTCTCGTTAAGACTGTAGCATTTGCTGGTAGATGCTGAACTGTTAACAGGATCCCTGTTGAAGGAGCACACTTTACCCTAGATATAATCACACTGTGACTTTGGGTTTAGGAAAACAATAACATTTGCTTATTTTTATTGTAGGAAGTATATCCTTGATAGGAAAGATCCTAGCTTTAGCTATCTAAAGTCGGAGATGCAAAAAGACATGCTTCTCTTCCATCTCTGCAGGAAAGAGAGAGACAAAGGAAAGATGTCTCCACACCCAAGGTGGGACAAAGAAGAGGGGAGGAACAGGAAATGATGTCAGCAACCCTAACTGTATCAGTTTACAAACCTGGAGGAAGGTCAGCGCAGGCTAGGTCAGAAGGACAGTCTAGGAAGCTTTGAGATTCCCCTCTCTATCTACCCTTTCCCCATGCAGACCCCATCAAGCTGAGTTGCATCCCAACACTTCCAGCAAAGATCATTGCTGAGCTGCATTAAGTGATCTTGAATATATGCTTCCACATTGGAAAAACAGCACAAGCAGTTCAATCCTATGCATGTTTTCTCAGGAGTAAGTCATGCCATCTTCAGTGGGGCTTGTTCCCATGGAAGCAAGCACAGAATTTCAGTCTCAATATTTATGGTAGGTGTGGGGAACCTTTGGCCCTCCAGATGATGCTGAACTACAATTCACATCAGCCCTGGCTACTGGGCCATGCTCGGTAGGGTTGATGGGAGTTGTAGTTCAGCAATATCTGGAGGGCCAAAAGTTCCCCATTCCTTATTTATGAGATAGAACAAGAGTGAGAAACCTGTGGCCCTCCAGATGTTGCTGGACTACAACTCCCACCATCCCTCACCATTGGCTATGTTGGCTGGAGCTGATGGAAGTTGGAGTCCAACAACTTCTGGAGGGCTACAAATATTGCGCTAGATCAAGGCTGCTTGTACCCTGTTAGCACATCCCCTTAAGTCAAGCCTAAGATCTGGCTGGCTTGCTTGATCAAAGCAAAGAAGCTCAGGTACCAAGGGGCAAATCCATCAATGTCCGTTTCTCTCGGTGTCTCATTTTTCCAATCTCAAATTCAGTTTGCCACATTTCTGCCTCAATTTGCTATTTTTAAAATGGCCTCATGAAAATTCACCAGCGTTTTAGTGTGTGACTCTTAACAGATAACATAACTATGCAATTATGCCTAATATATACAGTTTGCAATGGCCCACCAATATAATGAATTTTTGTGTGTAATTTTCACAAATGTATGCATTTTTACGCACACTTCTCCTGATGTGCACATTTTTGTTCACATCTTTTGGCTGGAGAATGGCTCCACAGAACTTGGAGAAAGGCACATTTTCTAAGGGTAGCTGCATTTCAGTTTCTGCACTGCTTTGGGAAGTGTGAATTAGGCCCAAATGAATCTCTTCCCCATCCCGCACCTCAGGGCCACCGTAGACATTATGCTCTGCAGGAAGCTGCCTTATACAGAGTCACACCAATGGTCCACCTAGCTCAGTACTGTCTATATTGCCTGGCAATGTTTCAGTCAAGGTTCTCTGCCAGCCCTACCTGGAGATGCCACTGGAGACTGAAGCAAAGCAGATGCTCTGCCATTGACTATGGCCCTTCCCCTATGTTAAATGTGTGCATGTATTTAACATGTCTATTTGTTTTTTCTTGAGCAATAGCTGCTCCAGGGGGAGCTGTGCAATCAGGATTAAGACTGCAGGGTGGGGAGGGGAAAGTAACTCTTTCTGCCCATGCCATGATTCCATAGCTTAATTATGTGCTGAGTGAAGAAGTACTTTCTTTTGTCTCTCCTAAATTTCCCAACATCAGGACAGGCTAGGTCAAAATATGCGCTACAAATTGACTTTTTCAGGGGAGCAACACTTCAGCCTTTCAATTACAACTCTTATTTCTTTCGCTCTCTGAACCTTTCTGCTTTGACCATGTCAAGTAGCTGGCGTTGGAGAGCAGCTTGTTGTTACTGTCAATGATAAACGTCAAACATATCGATGAGTCAGTCAATGGGTCTATCTCCCAAGCTGCTTCCAAGCCATTTTGGACTCTTATGTTTTTCATGCACAGAAAAGTCTTTTGTCCCTCCCAATACCCTCTCCTTTGCAGGCAAATCCTTTGTCCCTATCTGTGCTACATCCCAGTTATTTTGTCATCCTGATTTTTTTTTTAAATGGCTGTATCCTTGAGGCCCTGTGTTATTTTCATTTTTAGCAAATGTTTACCCTGCTTTTTGAATATGTGAAAGCACCTCTTGGGGCGATGGATCACAATCAGATGATTGTGCTTTGTGTAAAGAGGGGGCTTCTTTTGTCTGCCCTGAATTTACTGGCAATTATCGGGTGACCCTGAGAGAGGGAGGGGGAGAACAGTGAAGGCTGCTCCATTAGGGCATGTGGGGCACTGCCCCCAACCTCAGTTTGCCAGCTGCCACATGCCTGCCTTCCTGCTTACAGGGGATGGCACTGCCTGTCAGCTTCTCTCTCTCATTGGATCCCTTGTAGAAATCAACAGGGAGAAGGATGAGGGCAAAACTACAATTTGGCTCTGCCTGTCATGGGTAGGGATGGGCGAGAAATTTGTTTCTGTTTGCATTTAAAGCTGAATTTATCAAATCCGCACTTTCCAAAGCAACACGAGAACCGAAACAGAGCCGTCCTTCAAAATTTACACTTATTTAAATTTTGCGATGCAGTTCTCCAACTAAGCAATGTTTGCAAAAATGCATATATTAGGAGAAAGTGTGCATAAAAATGAATATATGCATGAAAATTACATACAAAAATGCATTACATTTGGAGAAATGCTTGCAAAAATGTGTATATTCATCAAAACTGCATCCTAGAATGTGTTTAGTAGGAGAAATTCTCGCTAAAATGCTGGATAATTTTTATGGGGATTTTTAAAAACAAAAATTTGTAAATTGCAGCAGAAATGTGGAGAACCGAATTTAAGATTGGAAAAAATGAGAAACGGAGAGAACCAAAACTGACAGATCCTTCCATCCCTAGTCTTTGGCTCTGGCTCCACCTTCTCTTTGGGCTCCCTGCCTTCTGCCTCACCAGTCCCAATGGGCACCTCTGGAGGAGAACCTCTACTCACTATCTTTGCTTGCTCCCTAAGTTGAAAGACACCAAGCTGCTGAAAGATGTGTATAGCATCCAGAGCTTGGAAAAGTTACTTTTTTGAACTACAACTCCCATCAGCCCAATCCAGAGGCCATGCTGGCTGGGGCTGATGGGAGTTGTAGTTTAAAAAAGGTAACTTTTCCAAGCTCTGATAGCATCTAGGGATGAGAGAGACATTCCATTCTACCTGATTCACACTTTCCAAAAGAGTATGTGACTGAAACACAGCCATTCTTCAAGATTTGCACTTCTTTGAATTTTGCGATGAGGTTCTCCAGCCAAGTAACTGTCATGCCTAGCCCTGACCTGCTACCAGACATGGAGTCCTCAGAGGATGAATCAAACACCTTGCAGGCCGAGGACTGTGAAGAGCAGGCAGGGACCCCTGAATCCAATGCTGAGGATCCCCTTGAGGGAATCTCTGGGTTGATATCTGATGAAGAACCCTTAGAAGTGTCAGAGGAGGAGGTGGAGTGCCCCTGAAGTTCTCAAGAGCACCAGTGTCAAAAGCTTGGGGTCCAGGCTGAAGAATATGCATCTACAGACCCAGAGTTGTCAGTCTCCTTGTGAATAAAAAAAAAATCCTTCACTGCCAGCACCTGTTGGGATGTGGATTAGGAGACCAGGATATATCAGGCATTCCTCTTCCAGTTGTAAGAAGCATCATAGGTCTCTGACTCCTAGTGTTGCACCTTGCCAGAACTGCCTGCAGAAGTGGCCTTGGACTAGGGTTACCAAGTCTGTGGTGTCTGCCTGGAGACTCTGGTTTTTGAGGATCCTCTCTGGGTGAGTCACCTTGATCTCTGGACTCTTAGCTTTTTTAAAAAAAATTAAGTTTCTAGGTGGTCTGGTTCAAAAGATATAAACTAAAATGCTCCCCCCAACTTCTGTTAGTACCGGCTGCTCTAATCCCTGTCTTTCAGGTTTGCAGCCAGTAAGTGAAGTCATGGTTGTGATTGACAAGATTTATTGACCCCCAGGCAATAGCTAAACCCCATTTCAAGTTCTGAAAACAGTTTCCTTTTCCTACTTGTGTCACATCAGGAATTCAGTAAATATACAGCTTTCAGCAGCATAAAGAGTACTTTCTCTGTATAGGATTGGGACTTTCTTCTGAGTAATATACTTTTCTAATTAAGGAGTCAAACAAGTTAAATTTTACTGGCCTGTTGAAGAGGGCAGTTTATTTCTTATTCATAACCTGTTTTGAAAACATTCGCAATATGAAATGTTTCTGGGAGTAAAGCTGCAATGCTAATTCCACATACCTTGAATTCTGTAGGACTTACTTTTGAGTAGACATGGTTAGGATTGTGGTGAAACTCAATGGGACTTTTGAGTGAACATAGAAAAGGATTGTATTATAAATCTTTCTCTCCCCCTCCGATCCTTTTTTTTTTTTTAAGCAGCTAGGCAGGGCTTACTTAGGTGTCACTGCTTTTATTTGGAAGGAAACTAATACTTTTTAAAAAAAATGTTCTGCAACAGCCAACTGGTTTTGACAATAAACTATTATATGGGGTGTATTTATTTTTACATCTCCAGTGTGTGTGTGTGTGTGTGTGTGTGTGTGTGTGTGTGTGTGTGTGTGTGTGTGTGTGTGTGTGGAATATTTCCAACTCTATGAGATAGGGTTGGAAACCAAGGCAGCTCACAACAAGAAATAAAGCCATTTAAAATCCAGTAACCATAAAACTAGTATAAAACAGTTGCAAAACAGCTTAAAGTGGCAAAATTCTGAATTTTGGATTGGGTGAGTGAAGTTCCTTATCACTGAATTGCAGTCCTGTGCATGCTTCCCTGTCTGACTAAGCCCCATTGAATACATTGGGAATTGCTTCTGAGTAAACATGCATAGGATTGCACTATAAATATCATTACAGGTTGTGTAAATAATAAACATATTTGACATTCATGCTTATATAAATATTTCTTCATGCTATGTCTTGTTATATATCTGATTTCACACTATGATTGTAAATTATTATTTCCTCTACATTTTCAGTGTGCCCTTCTTTGGGGTGGTCATGGTGCCCCTCTGTTGTTTTCACCCTGAGGGGTAGATTAGGTACATAGCCCATGGTCACCCAGTAAACTTTGTAGCTTATTTGTATTTTAAAATTTAATTAAAATGATTAATATGCAGACAAAGTTTATGAAGTAATGCAGATCCGTGTAATATATTTAAAGCACATCCAACTTGCATTTAAAGTCCATGACTTCCCCCAAAGAATTGTGGGAAATGTAGTTTCCCCCTCACAGTTATAGTTCCCACCATCCTTAACAAACTACAGTTCCCAAGAATCTGTGATGGGATTCATGTGCTTCAAATGTATGTTGAATGTGCTTTAAATGTATGGTGTGGATCTGCCCTAGTATGCTGTGCATTCATTCGTGAATTGAAGAAACAATATTAAAAGATACTTTTTTAACAGGGGAAGGGCTGTAACTCAGTGGTAGGGCACATGCTTTGCTGGCAAAGGTCCAAAATCCAATATCTGGGAGAGATTATTGCCTGGAATCCTGGAGAGCCAATGCTAGTCCATGTCATCAGTACTGAGCTAAATCATACCAAAGGGCCTGACTAGGTTATAAGGCAGATTCCTTTGTGCCTAAAAGAGGAAACAGACCCAAGGGCCACAGTGACTTCGAAATTTATTTATGTATTTTTATTTACAACATTTATATGCTGCCTTATTGTAAAAAACCTCAAAGTTGTTTATAGAAGGAATTAAAACAATAAAATTATTGGCAAAAACAGTTAAAGACAGGTATTTTAAAACTTTCAAAATAATAAAACCAATAATGAGTTAAAAACAGATAAAAAACATAATAGTTTCTACATGCGTGGGTAGGCTTGCCTAAACAAAAATGTTTTTAGCAGGTGCTGAAAAGAGTACCATGAAGGCACCTAACGCAATAAGCAGAGGTCCAAAGTGTAGGTACTGCCACACTAAAGGATTGATTTCTTACAAGAGCAGAACAAGTACTATGTGGAACCCATAACATGGAAAGTGCACCTTGAACTTGGCCTGGCAGCAAATTGGTTTCAGATTTCAGAGCACATGTATTATGTGCTGATAGAGTCTCACTCATGTCAGCAATCGTGCTGCAGCATTCTGCACTAACTGTAGCTCCTGGGTCAGGTTGTACTGCATGGGGATTTCTGTGACCTTGGCTGACTGGCTGCCATTATTTTTTTAGTTTTAGTTAGGAACCCTGACTAGTTGTGGGATGCTGAGTTTTCTGTCTTACTCATAGAAATCTTGTTGTGGTTGATATGGTATTGCACTTAGGAAATCATCACTGTCTTTTGTTTTTGTTTTTCTGTTTGCATTTCATTTACCTTTGACCTTACTCCCTTACATCCATTGAAGCAACAACAGTGGTTCCATGTGGTCAGCTCAACCTCTTTAAACCTGATGATGATGCACCTTGTTGTTTGCATGATGATTTGTTTCTTGTCCAATAGTAGTAAAAGAGAATTCACATACTGGAAAGTGTGGCTTCAATTGTTGTTGTTCCTAGTCTACCGCCTGTGAAGGTAGACCAAACAAAGTGTGTTTTCTCTCTGTCAGTTATTACTTACTGGAGTTGAATTGGCTGTCAAAGTGAGTTTATAGCAGCCCACAGAGTAGGCAGGAAAGAGTAGAGAATCTTCTTAACTCTTACCCATTCCTCAAACCTCTCTCTGCAGTGAAGGGTTAAGTTTGTAAAGAAGTTAAAAGGCAGGATTCCATGCAGGGAGTTGCCAACCCTGCATTGATATGGATATCATTGGAGAGGATCCCTAGTCAAGCCTTACCAACAGCACAGTCCTAACAATATCTACTGAGAAGTAGTCCTGCTTAGTCCCTTAGTAAGTGTGTTTAGAATTGCAGCCTTCAGGGGCATCCATCTTTACTCCTGAGTGCTCCCATCTAACATCTCCACAACACTAGGCTCCTTTCTTCCTACAATGGCCTTCTAGTGACTGGCCTGGCCTGAGGGCACTTAAACCCTTCTTGCCAGAGCAAGTAGGCTAGAATAAATGTTTCTTACCCAGGCGCTCTAAGCAGGTGAGAGGAATGATCGAGTTACTTCAGCTAGACCTGGAAACACCTTCATTTAGCTAAGATTTCTATCTTAATTTCCAATCAGAGAATTTTTTTGTTGGAGTGATATGCTCCAAGCAACAGTGGTTCATGCTTAATGTATCATGCTTAATGACATCATTAGGGCCCACCTCTATGACCTCACTAGGGCACACTCCCCACGTGACATCACTAGGGCCTGCCCCTGAAATCTCAGGGTTTGGGATGCTTCTGACCTGGCAACCCAACCTTGGACTATTGCCTGTCTCTGGATCACATTTGGGCCTAGTCTGATTCTCTGTGTTTGACCTTGCTTTGTTTATTTATATTTATTTATTTATTACATTTATATACCGCCCCATACCAGAAGTTCTCTGGGTGGTTTACAGCAATTAAAAACATTAAAAACAAATATACAAATTTTAAAACACAAAAAACAATTTAAAAACACAATTTAAAATATTGGACTGTGCTGTATCTCTGCAACCCTGCTTCTATTGGCGAGTACTAGGGTGAAGGCTTATATCTTCTACAACTGAGACCTTAGTCCCTGAGGGTATCCCCTGGAGCATGACAGCGATGTTACTAGGGAACAGTGGTGCATAAAAATGCATATATGTGAAAGTAGCACTCAAAATGCATTATATTAGGGAAAGTTGCTTGCAAAAATGTGTCAGGAAAAATTTGCACTAAAATTCCAATGAATTTTCATGAGGGCTTTTTTTAAAAAAATCACATACTGATATGGAGAATGGAATTTAAGATTGGGGGGGAAATGAATTTGAGAGGAACTGAAATGGGCAGAGTCACCCATCCCTAATTGCAACCAATTTGATTCGAACCAAGTCTGTTGGTAGGAAAGCTATTTTAAAAAGAAACAAGTTGGACTTGCTCAGGTGCCTTTAACTGCAGCCTGATGTGCAGAAATAAACAGGCAGAACATTCCCCCATCACAGTAGGGTGTTCAGACAATCCCTCCCAAATTCATTCAACAAACAAATGAGGAAGGTGAAAAGGCCCCACAAACTGCCCCTGCCACACCCATAAGTCATGAACCCTGCTGCCCACAGTTTCTGCACACAGCAGAAGGGGCTCATGCAAGGTCTGACATATTCACATAGAGCCTCTTCTCATGATGGTCAAATACACAGGTGGGTGAAGAAGACACTGACTGCCAAGATCCTGACTTTTTACCTTAGGAACACAGGAAGCTGCCTGATACTTAGTCAGATCACTGGTTCATCTGGTTCAGCATTGTATACATGGACATGCAACGGCTCTCCAGGTTTTCAGATAGGGAAGCTTCCCAGCCTTACCTGGAGATGCCAAGCAGTGAACCTGGGGCCGCCTTAGGGATGGGCGAGAAATTCGATTCAGTTCGCATTTCAAGCCAAATCTACCAAATTTGCACTTTCCAAAACAATATGAGAGCTGAAAAACAGCCATCCTTCAACGTTCGCACTTATTTGAGTTTTGCAATGCACTTTGCCAACCAATGTTTACAAAAATTCATGTATCGGGGGAGTGTGCATAAAAATGAATATGTGAGTGAAAACTACATACAGAAATGCATTAAATGATTAAAAATGCTTGCAAAAAAGTGTACATTAGTCAAAACTGCCTGCAAAAATGTGTTTATTCAGATAAATTTGCACTAAAATGCTGGAGAATGAGTTTTTTTTGTTTTTTTAAAGCAAATATCTGCAGAAATGTGGAGAACTGATTTAAAGACAGGAAATGAGAAACAGAGAATGAAATTGACCAATATTTCCATCCCTAGACCTTCTGCACACAAAGCAGAAGATCTACCACCAGGCTGTGGCCCTTCCTCCTTATATGTTCCTTGAATGCATGGATGTGTCTGTTAGAACCTCCTCCCTTTTAAAAAAAATCTCCATGCTGTGAAAAGTTACACATGATAAATGTTTGCATGAGATGGCTAGTAGGGGAAAGAGAAAAAGTATGGGAAAGGGCCATAGATCAGTGGCAGAGCATCTGTGGAGCAGGGCCTTCAGCCTCTGCTCTGCAGGTCTACCCTAACCAGTGGAGACTGGTGGCTCTGATGTCAGTGGGACAGTGAATCCACTCCAGGTTTTACGTTGAACTTTCAAGGAGCTGTCCAAGGTGCTGAAAGCTCTCTGCTGAGCCCAAGAATACCACTGCTGCTACTTTTATCTTCTCTTTCATATTCTTGGAGGGATTCACCTTCACTTTTCTCCATTTTTCTTCTTTCCCATTTTCAATTTTTTCCTTACTAATTATCCAATTGGTTTTTAGATATTGGTTTCAAGAAAGCTTATGCCATAATAAGTCTTTAAGGTGACACAAGGTTCTCTCTGGCTACTCCTCCAACCCAGAGGGCCCAACCTGATGCCCTTGAGGCCTTCACCTGGTGCCCATGAATCAGCCTCTGAGCCTCCCACCTCCACCACTTACTGTCCTCTTGGACATGAGATGGTAAAGGTAATTACTTTTTTCTCCCTTGAAAAGCACAAAGAGCTAAAAGAGGAAGTTGGAAGAGGGACACTCTTGTACGCTCAACTCTATGCATTGTTCAAGGCTCGGATTGATTAGACTAGATCTGACTTTTACCCGGATCTCTTGGAAAAATGAAGTCTGTGCATGTGTGGTTTTTCTCTTTCTGAATGTTGGTGGGGCAGATCTGAGGGGAAGAGAAGTGACTAGATGGTGTGGCACCCATGGCACTTGCTCAAACATCCACATGTGCCCATGGGCTACAAAAGTTGACAAAGCCTACCCTACCCTAATAAGAGAGTGGATCCAGATTTTCCCTCCCCCCACGGACCACTTGAACATTGCTGAGGGTGTTGGCAGATCACTTAATGATTTTTCAACCTGTTGTAGCAGTTGTAATGTGCTGTGCTACATGCTGTATGGTTTTCAATTGTATTTTTATAGACATCTTGTGGGCCACCTGAATGAGGTTTATGGACCACTGGTGGTCTGCAGACCACAGTTTGGGAACCCCTCCAGTAAGATGCTTTTGTTTGTTGTCATGTTGAATACTAAACCCTGATATATATATTTTTACAAATAAAGCAGGGAGGGAGGAGGGAAGGAACTGGCAACCTCCTCTGTTGGGCACCAATGCAAAGGGGGGTCACTAACTCAGCAGAGAGGTGCCTGTCCTGCTGAAGCCTTCCCTAAGCAGCCTGCAAATAAAGATAGTTCCTGCCACTTTCTGCAAAGATTAAATGAGCAGCAAGGGGGGTTTTTGTATGAAGCGGGACAGACCTATAATGAGGAACAGAGGGATAACAGGTGCAGAAAGGAAATGCCGGATCAATACCCACAATCCAATTCATTAGCTGGCTTTTAAAGAGACACAAACAACCTGTCAATACCCCTGTACTCATCCGAAGCCCATTTACTCTTAACTGATGGTCATTTGGCTGAGTTTGACAGGCAGAAATTGGATTTCCAGAGGCCTTGCCTACATGTATCTTCTATAAGGGATGGGGGGTGGAGAACCTGGCATGTTGAAGGCCTGTAACTAGGGAAGCTGCAGTAAGCAGAGACAGAAGCCAGCACATGGAGTTCCTAGCCAAAAACAAAACAGGGGGCTGACTAATACCTTTGTATCAGATGGGGCTCTTTGGTCATAGCTCAGTGGAAGAATATCTGCTTGGCCATACAGAAGGTCTCAGGTTCAATCCCCGGCAGCTCCAGATAGGGCTGGGACAGGTTCCCACCTGTAAGCCCTGGAGAGCTACTGCCAGTCAGTGTAGACATTACTGAGCTAGATGGACCAATGGTCTGACTTGGTATAAGGCAACTTCCTATGTTCTGAAGATCTGCATGAAAAGAGATCTTCTACACAGAAAAGTGCTCCCAAATTTATGTGAAGAAGAGGTACACTTTGACCCCACATGCATGCTCACTGATATTAGTGATGAATTAATATTTTTCATTATAAAAATGCCAGTATAAATAACAGAAAGGAAGGAGAAGAACAAAATCTAAAGCTCAAACAAAACACAACATTTTGAAAAATTGGTATCATGGAAAGTACAGAGCTATTAGGAAGGTTCTAATATGTGGTCAACCTGTTATTCCAGCCTCTTGGACCCCTTCTTTTTAGATCCCTGCAACTCCCAAAATGCGCTAACAATCCATCTCTCTTCCCAGGGAACTCTGGGAATTGTAGCTCTGTGAGAGCAACAGGGGTCTCCTTACAACTCCCAGCACCCTTAACAAGCTACGTTTCCCAGGATTCCTTGGGGAAAGCCATGGCTGTTTAGAGAGGTGTAAGAGTGCTTAAATGTATAGTCAGTGGAGACTGGTGGCTCCAATGTCAGTGGGGCAGTGAATTTGCTCTGGGATCTAGTCTGAACTTCAAGGGGCTGTACAAGATTCTTTCAGTACCTTGGACAGCTCCTTGAAAGTTTGCACTAAAACCTGGAGCAGATTCACTGCTCCACTGACATCGGAGCCACCAGTCTCCACTGTGTATGGTGTTTATGAGATCTCAGTTTAGGGACCCTCGTTTGGCAGAGATACTGTACAATCTCAGAAGGTTGGATCAAGACAGGCATAGTGACAGATGAGTTCAGTTTAAAGGTAAAGAACCCTAAGAAGGGAGAGTATGAACCCTGAAGCTGCCATCAATCTGGACAGCAGACTGAGGAGGCACCTGGCCGCATGGCCTTTCCCACCATGGTGAGATGGATAGCATTTCTTTTAAAATTGTATCAGTTATTCCTAAAGTTGCATCTGTTCTCTGTTTCACTTTGCCAACCGACCACCAACATTCTGCAGTTGTTGAGCATGCCCAGCCCTCATTAGGCTGTTTTGTATCTGTTCGTTTTTGTCTTCTTAGGGCAGTGGTAGCCAACATGTTGTCCTCCAGGTGTTGCTGGACTACAGTTCTCATCATCCCTAACTGTTGGCCATGCTGGCTGGGGCTGATGGGGGTTGTGTTCCAACAACATTTGGAGGGGACCACATTGGCTACTCCAGTCTAAGGGCTTCTTTTGAAAAAGTACTTCTGCAAACCTCAGGGTTCCCCCTCTTGTTTCTCCATGGTGCCTTTTTGTCTTAATTTTTATTGGCACTCACCACCTGAATTTGCTAATAAAAGGAGTGACTAAAGAGACAGGCATGGCTGTTCTCATTTGCATCTGGCTACCTTAAGCATGGCTAGAGCCTGGAAAGTTCATTTTAAAAAGGCACTAATTCTAATTTAATCTCAAAGTGTCTAAAAATGAATTAATTCCAGTTCACATTTGTCTCTTTACAAAACAACCTAGTTTGATTCACATTCAGTTCACAGTTCAATTCAAGTGCATCCAATGATACAAGCTGCAGTGCTGAAGTATAAAATAGACTTAAGAATGCTAAGAAAACATCCAAACACACTCCACACAGCAGAATGCGAATGGTTTCATTTATTTTTTATGTTTCTCAACAATTACTATCTTTTTAAGCATAAAGGCCCAACAGTTTTGAAAAATTATGTGTAAGAGAATGAACTTGATGAACTAGGGCTGCAATCCAATGCACACTTACCTGCAAGGAAGTCCCATTGAACCCAATGGAGCTTACATCTGAGTAGACATGTATTGGATTGCAGCCTAGAATGGTTCAAAGTTCTACTCCAAAATGAATTTAATTCACAATCAGTTTGCTGGGCGTTATAGGAACGACTTTCACGTGTAGTTTAGAGATGTTTGAACTAGTGCAGTGAACTTCCTTAAACTGAGCTAGTTCATTCCAAGCATTGGGCATGACTTAAGTAAGGGATTCAGTGGGCACTTGAGCCATGGGTTGGATTCAGTTACGTCCTACTCAGAATAGACCCACTGAAAGTAATAAACCTAAGTTAGTCTTGTCTGTTAATTTCAAAAGGTCTACTCTGAGTAGGACCAGTGCGGAATACCACCCCATGTCATCAAGACCCTACACTCACAAGCCTGATGGCTCCACTATGCAACATAACACTCTGCTAGCCCATCTATTCGACCCAGTTAGTAAATGGGAGCCGAGAGCATGATAAAAATTACTGATCCTTCCCAATTCCGTAACCCCATTTCCCATAATCTTGTTATGCTGATTGACATGGGATTGGCAGGCAAATGACTCCCTTCTTTACGCTTTGCAGCAACGCTGATTCCCAGCTCACAAACACACTATTAAGGATGCTATTGATTTGGCTTTGGCTGCTGCTTAGTGGTAATTGAAAACTCCTCTGGGCATCAGGAGAGCAGGCAAAATGCTCCTCTGAACACACCCCTTGCCTATGTCAGGCCATGGCTTAGAAGAAAGCAATGCTAACCCTTCTGGTCTTGGTGATGATGAGATACCAAGATATTGGGTATTCTTGTGAATTGCATCTCCTCCTGAATGATGCCTCTTAATGTATTATCTCCTGATGGCTGGATAACATGGTATTGAACTTGTAGTAAGTCCTCATAATCACTGTGGTCTCTTCTGGATAGAGATGGTTTTGCCACAGTTATCCCTACCCTGTATTTATTTTATTTATTAGGACAGTTATTTCCTTCCTTGCAAACAAATCAGAATGAATACTCAAAAAAGACTAGACATACTCTGTAAGCTTTGTGCAAGCAAATCAGGATGAATGCTCAAGAAATAGGTTGTCTGGAGGAGTTCTCTGCCTAATGCTGGATACAACTAGAGATGTCAGAAGGCACTGCTTTCCAGTCTGCCCTCTATTTGTCACATGCAGTACTGTTTCCATTCTACTGCAGTTCATCTTCCACTAAAAACTACACTATCCATCTTGCCATCCATTGTGGTGAAGTTACATAACTTGTGGAATTAATTACACAAATTAGTTGTGATTTTTTTTTCTATCCCATTCATTTCAATGCAAAGAAAATGCAATGGAAGTGTGTGCGTGTGCATGCATGCATGTGTGTAACATAATCAGTTATGTATCATTTGTGGAAAGCAACAAGAACAGTGAATACTGATCATATCTGCTGGATTGATTTCCTTTTCGGACCTGGGACAGATAAGCAAAACCAGCCATTTCTAGTTTATTTTCATTGGAATTCTCTGATGTCCCTAGATACCAGCCATTGTCAACCTCACAAAATAAATGGCTGCTGGAATGAAGAGGTCTTCAGTAACTGGTGAAAAACATTGAGGGAGGAGGCTAGCCACATTTCACAAGGCAAAGTGCTCCACATTCTGAGTGCAACCACTGAGAAGGCCCTGCCTGTTGTCCCACCTGGCTGTGCTTCTTAGAGAACGGGCAGGATAATATGGGAGGAGGAGAGAATTCATGAAGAATTCCTGGACCTTGACTATTTAGGCCTTTAAAGATAATCCCCAACACTTTGAATGGTCCCTGGCAGGGGTGTAGTGGTCAGGGATCTCAGGGGGTCTTAGACCTCTTACTTTTTTGGGAGCAGGGTCCCAGCCAGACCCCTTTGACTCCTATAAGAATAAAAGCAGAATGTGCTAGCCACCGAGAAGAACCTTCTAAAATGCTTCCTTGTCCTTTCCTGCTGATTGGAGCCAATCATAGTGAAAAGAGGTGAGTCAGCCACTGAGAAGATTCTTCTTAGTAGCTAACACACTCCCTTTTCATGCTGATTGGCTCTTAGGAATGTCTGCTATTGTGTTAGAAAATGTGTGTGGGAAGGACTGAAGAGTGTGGAGATGATGACAGAGGACAATCTAGCAAGTGAGGGGGTGTGGCTGTGAGGGGGCGTGGCATGACTATAACAAAGGGACCCTGCACTTTTGAATTTGCCACTACACTACTGAAAGTAAACTGATAAACTAGTGTAGCTGTCGCAAGAGCGGTGTAACATAATCTTTGGTAACATCCCCAGTCTCTCTCTCTCTCTCTCTCTCTCTCTCTCTCATTAATCTAATCTTATCTAATCTGTCTAAATTTCACTGACTTTCCATCTGTTACATAGTCCAATTCCAGGTGCTACTTTTAACTAGGGATAGAAGAACGATTTTAAGTGGGGTGGTTCAAATATGCATTCACCCCTCCTCAAATTAAAGCAGCCCCAATTTAAGGCAAACATAACTCCTCTCCAAACATTGCACTATGTCTCTGCCTATTCCTGCCATCCCTGCAACTACCCCCTCCCCAAGCCAAAGGGGGGGGTCTTACCTTGGAGAAAGTGGCAGATGGGGAGGGGGTTCTCTCAGCACAGCAGAAGTTCCACAGAGACTCCACTCAACCAGCAGCTGATGGACAGTGCATTTTTTCTCTCCCCAGGGACGGGAGGTTGTTTGCCCCCAAGGAGAAAGGTCTGTCTTTGAGTCACTAGGATGCACTGTGCATCGTTTCTAGGGATAATTGAGGGATTTGATTAGACTTCTGTGAATCCCATTGTGGACTGACCTGCTCAGCACACAATGGAGCAATGGATGGATTGGAACAGAACTGGCCATCTCCGTATACAGTTTGTGGCTGAAAGAATATACCCAATTGCATTTTAATATAATGGAAAGGGACTGCCTTCAAGTCGATCCTGACTTTTGGCAACCCTATGAATAGGGTTTTCATGGTAAGCAGTATTCAGAGGGGGTTTACCATTGCCTCCCTCTGAGGCTAGTCCTCTCCAGCTGGCTAGGGTCTGCTCAGCTTGCCACAGCTGCTCAAGCCAGACCCTTCCTTGTCCGCAACTGCCAGCTGGGGGCAACTGGGCTCCTTGGGACTCTGCAGCTTGCCCACAGCTGTACAGGTGGCAGGGCACGTAACCCCTGAGCCACTCACTGTAGGGGTGATCTTTAGCTGGCCCTTGACACCCAGGAGACACGAGCAGGGATTTGAACAAGCTTTGACTGAAAAAGTGACCAGGAATCTTTAAAAAGTAATATCTATGCCACCGCAGTTGCAGAACTGTTCTTCCGCTGTCCTTATATTACCTGCTGAAGCCCTTCTATCTCCGGCAGTTTTCTGCCTGTTCCATTAACAGACCTTGCCCATCTGAGCTGCAAAACTGCACTGGCTCTCTGCCTTCCCCCTCTGTCTTCCCCCTGCAGCTTAGGGCTTGGCTTGCTCGGGTGAGTCATTTTGAGTCTTGGAAAAAAATACCTTTTCTGCAATGCATCTGCTCTCTGAGGCAGACAGATGTCTGGATTGTGTTGCCTGATCTTTGGTGGGGAGCTGGCCATTGGAGCATGATGACACGAGGGGAGGAATTGGGGCTCCTCTGTCTCTTAACAGCCAGAGCAGAGGACCTTTGGACCTTTCTCCCTTGACTGGTGTGCCAGATTTGCAACCTGGAGTGGAGACAAAGCTGTAGCCAGGGTGGTGCGGGTGAGTGCACTGCCCCATCTGGAGCACCGACTTGTGGATTGTAACTGTAAGATCAACAGCTTCCATTAAAAAAAAAAAGAATTGGGGGTGGGGAGTAGAATAGCTTCTTCATTTTTTATAAAGCCTCTTGAATTACTATGTGAGCCTAGCAGAGGGCTTAAACAGGATAAGGTGTACCTTAAGGAGGTTGTTTCTTTAAGGAAGATGTCTTTAATGCAGTGTTCTTCAACCTTGGGTCCCCAGAGGTTGCTAGACTACAACTAACAAATATGCTATATTCTCAACCTATTTCTAGACAAAACCTGATGGCTGTAATACCAGTGAATATATTTGCAAATTTTAATCCAAGGAAAAAAGTTGAACCTTGTCATGAATGTGAAAAGGAAAAATAAGAATACCAAAATAACTACAGAAGTACAAATCTTAAAGAAAAGCTGGATAATGCAGAAATTTCCAAACACTAGATCCATGAACTGTAAAAAATATAATGTATCCACAGAATGTACAAAAACATGCAATAATGGATTACATTCATTTTGCTCAGAGCAGACCCATTAAAATTAATGAACTAAAGTTAGTTATGACCATTATTTTCATTGGGTCTACCGTGAGTAAAAGTTAGAAGAATTACAGCCATTTATGAAAAAGAAGAACAAACTCAGCATAGTGCTGGAAATGTTCTCAATATTCTTCAGTGGCCTTCCAGGAACACCTGGAATGCCAGGCGCATTTTGGCTTGGTCAGCCTTTCCCAGTATTCTTGTGCTGCAGTTCCTTCTGCATGAGTACTAGGGTTGCCAGGCCCATCCTCCAAGAGGTCTTCTGTATCTTTAAAGGTTGTGCAGGGGGAAGGGAGAATTCCACCTTGTGGTTTTTCCCATTGCAGTGTGGCAAGAACACCTGCACTTGGCTGACTTTCTCTTCTCCTAAATATACAGGATCAGTCTGAAGCCATGAAATGGGCAACCCTAATGAGTACATAAATATCATCCTTGCTGCTAGCAAGGTGAATGGTCAATGACTTCAGTTTGCAGAATCGCCAGTGTTCAAATGTAGAACCTAGTAGCCATATGTGACCGATGGGGGTTGTAGACCAACAACATCTGTGGACCCAAGGATGAAGAAGGCTTTGTATTTAAGCACCAGTGTGGTAGCCATAAGCATGAGGGAACTGGAGGCAGGCTGGCAAAGGAAGGATGGAGTGCTCTGTCTCTCCTTAGTGCCCAGCATAGAAATGCAGCCAGCTGCTACAGGGTGGCCTGAGCTCTCCATCCATTCTCTGACAGCCCCCAGCAGGCTAGTAAAAACCGCTGCAGGCTAGTAACTTTTGTGGACTTATGTACAGTATAGAGCTGATGTAAACACAAACACAGTGCCAGCAAACTGCAATTTCTCATGAAGGCAAGGCTCATTCTGAACTTCTGCTAACAGACTGGAGGACCATTCCAGTTTTCTGCCGCAACTTTAACCTAAAGGATGAACAACCTGTTGGATTTTAAAACAGTTGGGTCAATTTCTGCAGAGTAAATGACCAACATTGTAGTGTATGGAGTACTGGCTTCAGCATTGCATACCTTTGGGGAGGCCTGGACAGTCATCCTTGGTGCAAAAAGGATTTTTACAAGCATTTTCCCTATTTTAATCTGAAATGTGGAAAGATAAGGAATAAGCCTTGGAATTCCAGTCACAGAATGGAAACATATTTTCGGGTGTAACCAGATCAAAGATATAATTTGTTGCCTGCTGCATTGTCCCTTGTATTTGGACCCTAGGAAAAACTTTTTGTCACATATTATCCAGATGTGTTTGGACCAACTGCTGCAAGAAGTGGTAGTAGAACTTTTAGCCAATAAATATTTATTTATTACATATTTGGTAGCCCAGTTTGCACTGGCAGCCAAGACACTGCGGGCTTGCCATATCAAGAATTATGATGTATTATAAAACTTTTGTGTTTAAGGCCTGAGTGCCCAACCTTTTAATGGAGGGTAATAACTGACTGTTTTTTAATAGTTTTGATGAGTTTTATAAAATTTTATAAAATCATGTTTTATTTTAACAAGAATGTTGGAGAAAGGTTCATTTTATAATTTTTTGTTCATATTATTAAGGCCTTTGGCTATACACAATAAAATTATATTTGATTCGATTTCCTGCAAGGTCTTGTTGATGCCATGATGGAAAATTCTCTCTCAGCCTGTAAACTTGGCAGTTAAACCAAGCCACAGCAGTATTTGGAGGTGCTGTGGGTAGAGGACTAGTCTGCCCAAGGAGGTGATGTTCAACCCATTCTAAATAGGTTTGCACTCCCCCTTAAGCAGGGTTGGAGCAGCCTTTTCAGCCTGAGGGCCACATGCCCTTCTGGGCAACCTTCCAAGGGCCACATGCCAGTGGTGGATGGGACCAGAGGCAAGAGTGGTCAGAGCAACAAATGTGAATTTTCCTTTGTACAGTAGGCTAGTTTCAGCACAAACTCGCATACTGATCTCTGATATGTGTCCAGCCAAGCGAGAATTATCAGTGTTTAAGGATGCATTTGAGCCAGGCAAAAACACTCAAGGAAGGTGCAAAGCAGGGCCAGTGAGGGATGTGGCCTGGGGAGAGGAACAGTGGGTTGGAGAGAGATCCAAGGGCCAGAATGAGGGGCCTGGGGGCCACATTTGGCCCCCAAGTTTGAGGTTCCTCATCCCTGCCCTAAATGCTCCTGCTCACTTGGGTGATCATTTACACTTCCCCAAAAAAGGATCTAAGCTGGGGGACAGTGCTTTAGGCCACAGCACTTCAACCTTGGGTCCCCAGATGTTGATGGAGTACAAATTCCATCATCCCTGACCATTGACAAAGCTGGCTGGAGATGAGATGGGAGATGAAATCCAACAACATCTGGGGACCCATGGTCTGAGAGCCCTGCTCTAGGCCACAAAAGCCACTTGGGCCTCCAGCGCCAAAGCTTGATCTTGCAGCAAGGGAAAGACCTGAATCCCAAAGAACAGTAGCAAAGGACGCGAACACAATTTTAACAAAGCAGTCCCCTAAAGCACAATACAGGCATTGATTTACCGGGGAGTGGACAGTTGTCATGTATGTTGTTGGATTACCACTCCCTGGTCACATTGACACCATGCATTTAAAAGCCCTCTTATACTGCTTTACCAGTCATGGCTTCCCCAAAGAATCCTGGGAACTGTGGTTTGTTAAGGATGTTGGGAACTATAGCTCTGTGAGGGGGCTTCCAAGAACTCCCAGCACCCTTCATGAACAACAGTTCCCAGGATTTTTGGGGGGAAAGCCATGGCAATGAAATGGGTAAATTAATGCTTTCAATGCATGGTGTGGATGTGACCATTCTTGGGCATGCTGGCTGTTGGAGTCCAACAACAGCTGGAGGGCTACAGGTTAGCTGCTCCTGGCCAAGGAGATCCCCCTCTTATTTGAACGACCTGCAGAGATTGGGCACTTCCCAGAATTCTGTGGAATTGTTTGGCTTCATAATAAAATGCACTTAAGATCAAGAGGTTGCAAGAGAGAAAGGACAGGATGAGTGGGTTGCAGAAAAGTGAGTAAACTGCTCCTCTTGTTCTTCTTCCACTTGGCCAGGGCCATTGGTCTCCCTCTCCTAAGAGCTCTGCATTGCCATTAAGCTAACAAGGGCAAATTCTCCTGCTGTTGACCTTTAAGATTGCAGTAATTTATCTGGTGTTTACCCACAGTGACATGCGATCCCTGCTGGGGATTTAATTATTAACCCAGATTGCTCCAATAAAGTTGCAGGGTGGCAGTTACTCTGTGGTATTTATAATCAGGTATAAACATCTTTCTCATACCATATGTTTGCCTTATTTTCTTCTTCTTAATTTGTCCTAGTCCAATCGCTGTGTGGCCAGATAGCAAGCTGAGCATGAAGAAGCTTTCTGGGTGCATGCTAGCAAAATGACAGCTATGCCCAATCAAGGTGTTTTCTTTTCTTTTTCTTTCTTCCTTTTTTTTTTTTAGGATGTCACAAATTTTGCTTTGGCTTCCTCCAGTCAATCTGATTGTTCATATTGATTTTATTTATTTATTTATTACATTTATATACTGCACCATAGCCAAAGCTCTCTGGGTGGTTTACAGCAATTGAAAACAATAAAAACAAATATACAAATTTTAAGACACAATTTAAAATTTTTTAAAAACAATTTAAAAACACATGCTAAAATCCCTGGGAGAAGAGGAAAGTCTTGACCTGGTGCCAGAAAGATAACAGTGTTGGCGCCAGGTGCACCTCATAAGGGAGATCATTCCATAATTTGGGGGCCACCACTGAGAAGGCCCTTTCCCTTGTTGCCAGCCTCCAAGCTTCCTTTATGGTAGGTACCCGGAGGAGGGCCTTAGATGTTGAGTGTGCAGGTGGGTTCATGTTGGGAGAGGCGTTCCATCAGGTATTGTGGTCCTAAGCCGTGTAAGGCTTTATATTTATTTATTTATTGTATTTGTATACTGCCCCATAGCCGAAGCTCTCTGAGCGGTTTACAGTAACTAAAAACATTAAAAACAAATATACAAATTTAAAACACATCTTTTAAAAACAATTTAAAACACAATTTAAAAAATTTAAAACAATTTAAAAAACACATGCTAAAATTGTGCAGGCAATGCAGGATTAAACCTTGTGACATCAGCTGATGGCCAGGTGGCTGTGGTTTTGGGGGAAATTGCCTCATGAGCAAAATTGGAGCCTCTGGAGGCCACTATTGGCTGGCATTTTCCTACCCCTGACATAGTGCTTTAACTGCACAAAACAATATTTCCGGTACGTGCTGCAATCCCGCCTACTAAATACAATCTTTGGAGACACACTTAGGAGTTCCTAGTCCTCACTAAACTAAAATCCTTGATGTGCCTCTCTATTTGTGGGTATACTGTTAAAGGAACAAAAGCTACAGATACTGCTATTAATGGCTTACTGTCCAAGAAACAAGTGTCCAATCTGTTTCAAGCCGAGCCTTTAACTGGGGGCAGAATCCATAGCATCCCTCTCACACAGCAAACAGAGGTCGTCTTGGAGACTCCAAGACCTGAAGCAGATAACTTCTCCAGTTCCTGCCTGTGAATGGTACTGTAGATTCTGCCCTTGATAAAAAGCACTAGTTGAAGTGTTCAGGCAGGGCATTTGTGTCTCGGACAGCAGTAAACCATTGATACTACTTATGTGGTGCTAAGGTGGCCATCCATGCATCATTAAAAAAGAGGAAATGCATCACTAAACAGGGGAACAAAAGGGCACAGATAAGCACAAAAACTTTGTATGTGATAGATCAGTGGTTCTCAACCTTTTTTGCTCCATTCCCCCCTTTCACCATTGTTCAGAATATAATTCCCCCTTTCCCAAGATAGTCTCTCATAGCGTGTTGACGTTTCGCAAGTGACGGTGGTGTTTCTCGTGAGAGAAAAATTTCTTAGTTTATATTATAACAGAATTTCTTGGAGCACTTTCTGGTCTTTAAATAATAATTTAATTTTGCAAATGAAAATAATGCTGCATGTTCAAGAATCGATTTTAATCTGTGACATTCAATAAACTTTATTGAATGTCGCAGATTAAATTAAAAACAAACTACAATTTTACAGATTGTACATAATCTACAGGACATCACACTTTGCTGAATAGTGTTCCCAATTCCCCCCCAGAACCCTAAAATCCCCCCCCGGGGGGAATTCCCCCCTTGTTGAGAACCCATGCTATAGATGTAAGTTTAAAAATAATTACTATAATTTAAATAGGAATGTAATTCTTCTAACCACTGTGGTGGGGAGGACCCATGACCAGGTGACCCATGTCCCTGCTCAGTCTCCTGTATGGACGCTTATTGTTGATGGGCAGTTTCAAGGCTCCTGCTGTCCTTTCTTAGTAGAGGACACCTTCAGATAAGGACTTTGCTCTGGCAATCCTTTGAATAGAGGGTTGTCCTCTGTAAAATATGAGACATGGCCACCCTAATGTCCACAGGAAAGGAAGGCTGTTTCTGTTTGCATGTTCTTTTGGGAGTAGTGAGCAAAAACACTTTCCCTCTTGATGCAGACAAACCTATCAAGTAGCCATCTCTGCTGGTGGCCTGTCAAGCCTCCCAGAGCCTCCTGAAGATTGCTTACCCAATCCACCAGTGCCTGGCATGGAGTTACACTGGAACTAAGAGCCAAGGCAAATGAGATGTAGGTAGAAGCTGCCTGGACTCTAGAGCCCCAAAGCCTGAAACTCAAAAGAAAGGGTTTGGTACATGGGAAGCTGCCTTATACCAAATCAGACTATTGGTCCATCTAGCTCAATATTGTCTGCACTGACTGGCAGTGGCTCTCCAGGGTTTGAGACAGGAAGTCTCTCCCAGCCCTACCTGGAGATGCTGGGGATTGAACCTGGGACCTTCTGCATGCAAAGCAAATGATCTTCCCCATCATAAGGTAGGGCTTGGCAATGTCATGAGGCAAGGGCTGGTGATGTCAAAGAGTGGCCAGATCTTGAAAGTCAAAAATGAGATATGTGGGTTGAATAAGACTGGAAACCTCTTCATGACTGATGTGCAAGACACTTATTGAAGCACATTCCCCAGCTACATATGCTTCTTGGCCCAGCAGGTTAAAGACAGAAGGGCAGTGCTTATTTGTAGAAATGTTGATGCCTCATGTCCGATAGTTGATGTCATGTTCTCTGGCCTCAATCCATGTAGTTCAGAGGGAGACTCATAAAGGGAGGAGGTGTTTCCTGGGTAGCCATCTCCCTTCCACTCTGAGGCCTTCCAAGCCAAAGGATCTTGCTTTGCCTCAGAGGGCATCCCACCCCCAAGATCTGTCTCCACCATTTCAGTGCTCTAGGAGCAGGGCCAGCGCCAGAGGGCAGCCAGGTCTGGCCCTGGCTGAGGGTCCCTGAAGTCCAGAGACACCCCTGAAGGGACCCTCCTTAGGGTGGGAGGGTAGCATTCCCTTGGTCCATGGCAGCATCAGTTCCTGAGCTTGCCACGGATCATGGAGGAGCTCCCAGGCACCCCTAATAGATTCAGTGTGTGAGCTTTAATAAGCCCGCACGCATGCCCCACCTACCTCTCCTGTTGCCGTAAATGCCATGTGCACTATATGCACATGCCTGCCATCGAGCAGCAGGGGCTTCCCTAAGGAGCTGCTGCCCTCCTGCCATCTTGGTTGATGGCAGGCATGCACACTACACGTGCACGTCATTCACATGGGACTATGTGACATGAGAGGTAGGTGGAATGTGTGGGTGGGTGCCATGGGCCCTGGGTAGGCTGGTGCCCAAGGGCCCAGTCATACCTGGCGCCAGCCCTGTCTAGGACCCAGTGGCTGCAGAATTGGCCAATGACCCTTTGATAAGTAGACCATTCTTCAAGGGCACAGGACTAACAGCATGTCCAAACCATCCAGCCTTCATAAGGCCCCAGAAAGTGAACAGTCTGTGAGACAACAGGTCGCCTTGGGCGAGCTCCAGTCACCACCTACCTCCGTGGCAACCAACAAACTACAGTTTACAGGATTCCTGGGGGGCGGGGGGAGAGCCATCACTGTTTAGTGGTATGATGCTACTTTAAGTGTATAGTGCAGATGGGGCCACAGTGGAAAAATACATTAAAATCCAAGATTATACACATCCCAAAGGTAATTCCTTGCAGGACCTGAATCCAAGTTTGGCACAGGATTAGGGACTCTGTACCCCAGACTTGCCAAGTGACTCACAGAGCTACAGTTCTCAGAGTTCCCTGGGAAGAGGGACTGGCTTTGTGAGGGGAATGGGGTCTCCTAACAATTCCCGGCACGCTTCATGAACTGCAGTTCCCAGAATTCTTTGGGGGAAGACACGGCGATGACAGTTTAAAGTGGTATGATGCTGCTTTAAATGTATTGCGCAGATGGGGCCTGTGTCATGCGATAAACCTTGATCCAGGGTTGCCAACTTTTTTCTGGCAAGGCATCTGTGCTTTTAACCTCTGTGTGATGAGCAAGAATGTTGCAAGTTGAACTTTTTTCTATTATAGCAAGACGGGATGAACCTTGTTGGCTACATTTCCCACCCTTCCTGAAGTTGGCAGCCCTACAATGTGACCCATGGCTTTGAGTCAAAGTGTATGGGGGCTATTCTCCCAGGAGTAACAATTTCCTGCCAAAAGTGGGTGGAAGGGGTTGGCGATGAAGCTGAGCAACAATGCAATATTGTGTGAAAAGAGTAAGGGAGGGGAAAACAGCTGTGTGAAGAACAATAAATAGAGAGAAGTTCATGCTTTTCCTCTGTTTAATGTATTCCACCCTAAAATATGCCTGATGCATTTAGATTCTGCAGACTCCTTTGTTTAAGGGCAATTTCAAACAATCCATTCTTATGTTTGCAGCCCTTTCTTTTCCAAAGCATGGCTATCTTGATCATGAATAGCATCAGGGAAAAGCCTTCCCCTTTGAGTATTGCGTATTTAGTGCAGGAACAACTGCTTAAGGTGAACATCCAGCTGTTGCAGGTACTGGAAGGTCAGTTAAGTTAACACAGCAGTTGCAACCAATCAGTCTGTGAAGACCGCTGGTTAAGGTGAGAATGAAAAGTTAAGGTTTATTCCCTGAGAATATACCTAGCCGTATCTCTGCGTATGAGCTCAGAGAAAGCATGTCCTTACAACGAGGAGGGAGTACAAAGGAAGGATGCGTGGTCCAAGAAGAAGCAGGAAGGAGATGCTCAAAGAAGCCAGTTACAAGGTGATCCGCGGCAAGAGGAACACAAAGCATTGCTCTTTCTGTCTAGCACCTCCCACTGGTTCGAGTAACTAACTACAAATGTTGCTTCATTCCAACAGCAGGGAGCAACCTCTTCAACTTCATTGGCTGCATGGATTGCAGAAGGTTCTGCTCCAGCCGTAATTGCTTTGGGAATAGGGACAGGCAACTTTGTCCATTTTGGTTTCTCTCCATTTTCCAGTCTTACGTTCAGCTCTCCACACCAGTTAGTGATTTTTAAAATAAACTCATCAAAATGAATCAGAGTTCTAGTGTGAATTTCTCCCAGTATACACATTTCTGTATGCAATTTTGCTTTATATGCACATTTTTGCAGAGCTTTCCCTCCAAATATAATGTATCTTTGTGTGCCATTTTCACCAAAATATGCATTTTTGTACGCCTTACTTCGCTGGAGATTTGCACTGCAAAATTCCTAGAAGTGCAGATTTTGGAGGGTGGCTGCTTTTTGGTTTATGTATTGTTTTGGAAAGTGCAAATTAGGTAGGTTCATCTTTAAATGGGAATTGAATCAAATTTATCCCCCATTCCTACTTGGGAGTTACTTTCTCATTGGAAATTGGGAAATAATTCATCTTTTTCAAGAGTTCTCTCATGTTATTTTCAGAATTTGCATGACACCCTGTAACACACAGTTTTCTGGGTTGCTTATGATAAAAGCAACAATTATGTAAACATGAGATAGGTAGAAACTAAATAAACCCAACAAAAACGAAACACGCAATACACCCAAGATTAAAAACATAGGCTTAAAAAACAGATGCCCAGACCACATAAATTCTGGGCTCCTGCTGGGAGGAAGGGCGGGATATAAATCACATAATAAATAAATAAAATGAGTTGTTTAGAAAGCCTGGGTAAGGTTAGCTAGAGAGCCAGTATGGTGTAATTGTTAGAGTCCTGGACAAGGACCTGGGAGACTAGGATTCAAATCCCCACTCTGCCCTGAAGCTCACTTGAGCCAGTCGCTGTCCATCTAACCTACCTCACAGGGTTGTTGTGAGGATAACGTGGGAATGGGGAGAACCATTGATGCCCTCCTGAGTTCCTTAGAGGAAAGGTGGGATATAAATAAAATAAGCCAAAAGGTCTTCACCTTGGCAGATCTGTGCTGATAGTGGCATACGCATGTGCCCTGATTGTATTACCTTCTGGCTCTTTTATTTATCAGCACCAGCCAATGCAGATAGAAACTCAACCCTTCCTCCCACTCTTCGACATACATACACCAGGAGCAACAGACCATTTTAGATCTAAGCCAGGGATGAGAAACTGCTGTCCTATGTACTCGGTGCAGCCTGTGGGGCCTCCCACCGCATCATTTAGGCTTGAAAACAGCCTCCTACACTAACAGAAGGCTGTTTTCAAGCCTAATTCCCACAATGCGGGGGGCAGAGGGGCTGCTTAGTAAGGGGCTGAAACTGGGAAAAGATAAACCCATGCACTGTGATCCCCTCAAAAACGCTTCCCACACCACAATGAAGCCTGCAAGGAACCTTCTATTGATGCCAGTGGCTGAGCCACACCATACATATTAAAGCACATCCAGACATACTTAACACACATGACTTTCCCCAAAGAATTGTGGGAACTGTGTTTTCCCCACACAGAGTTACAAATTCCCTGCACCCTTAACTGCAGCCTTTGTCAAAGAGGAATTTTGCGGGTGGGGAAATGCTGCACAGTTTACAGCATAAACAACTGTTGTGTGTTTGACAAATTTGTATTCCAAACCAGGGAATTATGAACTTTGATACTATCAGTGCTTAACAGCAGTGGTTGGGTTGTAGGTGGAGCCTAGGGACAGGCTGGTTCAGCCTTTTATTTAAGCCTAGGCTGGATTAGCTTTGTCTTGGATTGTAAAATGGGCTGTAGCTCAGGGGTAGTGCATCTGCTTTGCATGCAGATGGTCCCAGCTTCAGTCTCCTGGCAACTCCAGGTAGGGCTGTCAGAGACTCCTGTCTGAAATCCTGGAGAGCCACTGCCACTCCATGGACATGATACTGAGCTAGATGGACCAGACGTCTGACTCATGATAAGGTGGCTTCCTATGTTCCTAAGAAAGCTTGGGCTATATAGGGGCCATAGTTTTTCAGAGACAGCAGTTTTGGGGAAATGTCATTACCCATTGTGCGCGTGTTCAGTTTTTGTGTGTCCTGCTGTAGTCTCTGTACAACCTGTTTCCAAAGTTTTCAAGGTACAAACACAGAACTGTGATTGGCCCTACTAATACACAGAAGTGTGATCATCATAGTGGACTATTGGACTATTGGGACATTACTTTTATACCCCTGGAACTCAGAGCATAGTTGGAACTGTGTTTGAAGAGGTGTTGTTTTTCAATTAATTTTTGGTACACAAAATTATAGAGGGAATGAATGAGAACTCTCTCTCTTTCTCTCTCTTTGCCCCCCCTCTCTCCCTCTCTCCTTATGCCCGTCAAAGACTTGCACTTGCCAAAATTTCCTGGTAAGTCATCTAGCAGGGGGAGGGGGACATGTCATAATGCTTGGCACTGCTTGGCAGTGGTTCCGCTCCTACTTGGCGGATCGTCACCAGAAGGTAGTACTTGGGGAACATTGCTCAACTCCTTGGACTCTCCATTGTGGAGTCCCTCAGGGGTCGATTTTGTCCCCCATGCTTTTTAACATCTACATGCAGCCTCTGGGTGCCGTCATCAGGAGTTTTGGAGTGCGTTGCCACCAGTACACTGATGACACGCAGCTCTATTTCTCCTTTTCATCTTCTACAGGTGAGTCTGTGGATGTGCTGAATCACTGCCTGACCGCGATAATGGACTGGATGAGAGCTAATAAACTGAGACTCAATCCAGACAAGACTGAGACACTGTTGGTGAATGCCTTCCCTGCCCAGATGGTGGATGCTTACCCTGTTCTAGATGGGGTTACACTCCCCTTGAAGGAACAGGTTCGTAGTCTTGGGGTTCTTTTCGATCCTTCCTTGTCTCTGGAGGCGCAAGTGGCCACGGTGGCAAGGAATGCATTCTACCACCTTTGGTTGGTAGCCCAGCTACGCCCCTATCTGGACAGGGATGACCTCGCCTCAGTTGTTCATGCTCTGGTAACTTCTAGGTTGGATTACTGTAATGCGCTCTACGTAGGGCTGCCCTTGAAGACAGTTCGGAAGCTTCAGCTAGTGCAAAACGCAGCAGCCAGACTGCTGACGAGGACCAGCCGGTCAGCGCATATAACACCTGTTCTGGCCCGTTTGCACTGGCTACCTATTTGCTTCAGAGCCAGATTCAAGGTGCTGGTTTTGACCTATAAAGCCTTACATGGCGTGGGACTGCAGTATCTTGTGGAACGCCTCTCCCGCTATGAACCGACCCGGTCACTTCGCTCAGCGTCTAAGGCCCTCCTCCGGGTACCAACCCATCGGGAAGCCCGGAGGACAGTTACTCGATCTAGGGCCTTTTCTGTAGTGGCCCCCGAATTGTGGAATAGCCTCCCCGAAGAAATACGCCTGGTGCCGACGCTTCTATCTTTTCGGCGCAAGGTTAAGACCTGGCTATGCTCCCAGGCATTTTAAAGCGTTTAATGTTACAATTTTAAATCTCTTTGTTTCAGTTTATTTATTGTGATATTTTGTATTTCTGTACTTTTAATCTTTTGTACACCGCCCAGAGAGCTATTCGCTATGGGCGGTTTAAAAATGAAATAAATAAATAAATAAATAAATAAATAAATAAATGCAGGGCGTGTCACTGCTACTTTAGCAGCCTGGTCAACAATACACATTGTTCCTCTTCATGTTAATTTTTATATTTTTCAATGGATTAAGCCATTTTAATCTTTTTTTAAACTCTTCATCTAGTGGCTGCCAGTGCAATGCCCACTTATAAAAATGCAATATAATAAAACAATATAATAGCCTTCAAACAAAAACAAGCTTGAGAGGCAATAAATAGATAGATAGATAGATAGATAGATAGATAGATAGATAGATAGATAGATAGATAGATAGATAGATAGATAGATAGATAGATAGATAGATAGATAGACAGACAGACAGACAGACAGACAGACAGACAGACAGACAGACAGACAGACAGACAGACAGACAGATAGATAGATAGAAAATGATTGAACAGTGGCCGTGCAATCTCTGGGCATTTAAAAACCTTGTGCTAGAAAGATTGTAGTGTATTTATACGTAGCGGAAATGTAACACATTCCATACGTGTTTTAAGGCCCTCTCCAATATTTGACCTTGTTTGCCAAACCCACTTTTCTAGATGTGGATGGATATGGGTGGGATGCTTCTTGGTTTGCTAGCTCATAGTTGAGATTTGCAGGGCTTCTCCCTTCCAAGTAGCTAAGGAAATTGGCTAGGTGCCTCTCATGCAGGAGAGATGGACAAGGAGCTTGGCCGCTTGGAGGGGAGGTTTCCAGGTTCCTTCGAAGTGTCCAATCACCAGCTGTTAGGAAGGTTGTGGGGATCATGTCACAGCAGCTGAGATCGTCATGTGCACCTCTCCAGCTTCAACATTTAATTAACACTGAAATAGGTCCAGACACTGTGTTTCCTCCAAGCATGACTAAAGGTATTCCGTCAGCGGCTTCTCCAGCACCTTGCCCCAAAAGAGCAACATCCTAATAGATCCCCCCGCCCCTGAAGAGAAACCTTGCCACTGTCAGTCCAAACCTCCCATCAGATGATCTGTCAAGGACAATGGGATCACCATAACACCCTCACCCCCCTACACCCTGTGAACAGGTCTCTGCCCTCCCATTCTGTTGCAAAAACAGAACCAGGGGGAAAACTCCAAGGACTGGACCTCACAGCCGTGGTCCAATGCTGCCCTTGATCTTGACTTCAATGAACGATGCTCTCCGTTGCTCACCTGTGAATACAACAAACAGTACGTTGTAGAAACATTAGGACATCTTTTATTTTTAATAACATTTTATTTTTTCAAAGTTGTTTCAAAGAGATATAAAAATCGTAATGTCATAAGCTCCCAAATACCCAATTCCCTCCCCCCAAGCACAATGCTGCATGTGAACATCTTCAAGCAAAGGCATCCGCTATGAATTCAGTCTCTGCTATCTGGTGTCCATAGTCACAGTCCCAATTGTAAAGTCAAGTTCACTGCTGGCTCTGGAGCTCCTGCGTACTGCCATTCAAATTCAGCCAGATGGAATATGTGGTTTCCTTCTCAGTCCCAGTTCCAAAGTCTCAGAAAGGCCTCAAAGTCCAACTGGGACTGGCTAGTATATGGTAGAAAGCTAGACCATGCTGCGTAAAAATCCAAGGAAGAGCCCATCCCCTTTGCCACTCTTAATTTGAATTTTGCCTTTTACGCAGTGGGGAATTGCAACCATCAGAATCTCTTCAGAGAACTATAGATCTTCTATCATGAGGTCATCTGGATGGAGGAGAAAAGTGATACTTCATTATTTTATTTATTTATATTTATATCTCCCCTCTCCTCCAAGAAGCCCAAGGTGGCACACATGCTTCTCACCACAACCCTGTGAGGTAGGTTAGACTAAGAGATAGTATCCACCCATGGTCACCCAATCACACTGCAGCCATTCACATATGGGAATCTATTCTGTTGGCTACGATAGAATTCTTGTTTCGAGCCTAATTTCAGTGTGGTGAGGGGAGGGCACCCTGTGGGCACTAGAGAAGGCCTCTGTGGGCCTCTGTGGGCCTGCAAGTGGCACCTTGCCCGCCTGCCCCAACCTAACATCTGCAGCACACTGACTCTCAGTAAAGAAGGTGGTGGTGGTACCTTCTTGCCAGGGTTTAGGATGCTGCTGCAAAGCTTTTGGGGATCGTTTCCTTCGATGTCTCCTTTGTGGCTGTGGGTATAATATTTTGGTAGGGACAAACTCTGTGGATGAAACAATAGGAAAAGTCAAAAGTCAAGCAACATAACAATCATCTCCCTTCTGCCAAAGGGATGCCTCCAAAGTCTTCCTAAATCAGAGACTTCCCTCTTTCTGACCCAGTTAGTCAGGCTCACACTGGCCTCACCATAATTCCCCCTAAGCAGAACAGATTTCCTCATCTAAACTGTCAGAGGCAGTTGTGTCCATTCCTGGTCATCGGGCCTCTCATAGATTACACGGATCTCAGTTTCCTTCTTCCTGACCAGGGGATGGACTTTGGATCATTTGATGCAGCATGTCTGGCAAATCTCATGGAGCTTTTTCAACCTGAGACAAAATGGGAAGAAGGAGAGAGACTGGGTTGAAGCATCTGCCCTGAACTTGGGGCACTATCGAGGGAGAGTGTTCTTGGCCCCTGTAGCTTAGGGGCAGTGGAGGCAGGCTGTGTGGGGACTGCGAAGGGAAACTCCTGGACTCCAGCGATTAGCGGGGTGACTCGCCTAGTGACCTCTGGGGGGGGGGCAAGGCCACAAGGGGGAACCTGGGCCCTCCTCCTTAGGGTACAAATAGAAGCCGAAAAAAGTATACATACATTTTGAACATGATGATGTCTCTTTTTAAAAAAACCCAAAGCCCTAACTGCCCTAACTACCTGAACACCCACCTTAACTACTCCACCCCAACCCCTAACCCTAAAGATCTATAAAATATATAAAAATATATATACAAAAAATAAAAATATGTACAAAATGTACAAAAATAAAGAAACAAAATAAACACTATATAAACAAAATATAAATAAATAAAATATAAACAAAATAAAGAAAATAAAGGAAAGTATAAACAAAAATCAAAAATCAAAACCTTCCTCCGCTCTCCTCTCTGCCGCTTTCCTGCTCTCCTAATCTCCTCCTCCTCTCCTCTCTCTACTTCTGACTCCCACACTGAACATCCCTGGTTGGCGGCTTTTAAGCCAGCATCACCACAAGGGAGGGCAAGTCACTGTTACCTTGACAACCCACCTGCCTTGGCCTTGGGTATTGCTCTTCCTCAGTCTTGAGTCTTAAGTGATGCTTCTTCAGAACTTTGAGGCACTTTCAGTTATTTATTTATTTAAAATATTTTCTATCCCACCCTTCTACCCTACAATAGGGCACTCACGGCAGCTACAGTTCTGTCTGCCGGCTTCCTGAAATATTTCTTTTCATGTTGATATCTCTGTTTCTCTCATAAATCTGATTATCCTTCATTAAGCAACATTTCATGTAATGGAGAGAGACCATCCCAACCTCCTTTTAAACACAGTAGAAATCTCATAGCCACACTGAGGGATGTCTGTTGCCCAGTAATAGACAATCTACGTTCCATGCAGAAGGCCTCAGGTTCAATCCCCAGCATCTCCAAGTAGGGATGGGAACGTCCCCTGTCTGAAAACCTGGAGAGCCACTGCCAGTCAGTGTAGACAGTAAGCTAGCTGGACCAATGGTTTGACTTGGCATAAGGCCACTTTCTATGTATATTCCTATTTTGTCATTTCAAAAGTATAAGGGTTCATACTTGTCTTTCACATACAATATAGACAAGTCCTTGTTTACATAATAATGCAAATGCCAAACATCTGAATATAAAAGGAAAGGAATTTTCTACCTGTGCAATAAAGCCATTGGCTCTTCTCCAAAGTAAATGCCCCCCCCCAGCAATTCCTACTCTAAAATAGCCTTCTAATAGGGTGCTGTAACCCAGCTCCCTCAGTTGAGCCTCTTTTAATGGTGACTGGGAAAATGTAATCA
Source organism: Rhineura floridana (assembly GCF_030035675.1). Taxonomy (NCBI): domain Eukaryota; kingdom Metazoa; phylum Chordata; class Lepidosauria; order Squamata; family Rhineuridae; genus Rhineura; species Rhineura floridana. The sequence continues at coordinate 21,694,522 of NC_084493.1, read as the reverse complement.
ATCATGAATCTTATTTCTGAGGCTCATAATCCTTAATCATGGATCTCCCTGCTCAAGGTAACCCCCTTAGGCTGTGTCATGCTTTGATTGGGTAGAATATTGCCTGCACATTTTCCCACTCACTAAGCCAAGTGGCAAGAGCCTTGCCTGTACAATTAAAAAAAACACCAAAAAACAGTCCACCAGAAGATCTGGAGGCCTAATTTAAAATTCCTCCTCTCTGCCGCAAGCTCATTGTATGGTACATTACTCTGTACATTGTCAATCAAGAGGGTAGCCAACTAGCCACAGCTTACAGCAGAAACAAAATAATAATTCAGTAGCACTTTAAAGACTGGCAAATGTATAACTGCATAAGCAGGATTACCAAGAATGATGCATAATAAATTTGTTCGTCATGAAGGTGCTAGTACTGTTCTTTTTTGTTGTTGTTTTGCTAAAATTGCACTAAGATCTACTTCATAGGGTTGTTGTGAAGATAAAAAGGCTATAAAGTACTTAAAATGCTATTATAAAAAGAAGGATGGTGCAGAGGATGGTTCAGATGAGAACTCAGCTTGCAGAACCTCTATGTAGTACGGGAGCATGGTTTGCAGCTTGCCAGCATGCCCCACCCGGGCAAGCCTGTCCCAGGCTCCCAGCAGACAGACACATTTGCAGAGGAACTACATGTAAAGTCCACAATTTGTAGGCCTGAATATCCTAGTTGTGTCCCAGATTTTTTTCTTTGAGTTTAGGGTGTGTGTTTTTTTCTTCATTATTCCAAACCTGTCCCCTTCCCCAATCCAAAATTTGAGGCAGGAAGGCTGGAGAGATACTTTTTAGTCCTTATTTATGTTCATTCTATGTTTCCTCTAAGGAGCTCAAGGTGACACTCATAGGTTTCCTTTCCCTCATGTTATCCTCACAACAACCTTGTGAGGAAGGTGGGGCTGAGAGACAGTGAATGGCCCAAGGTCACACAGTGTGTTTCATGGCTAGGTCCTAGTCCGCTTAATATCCCTTCAATTTATTCCGCATTCTGGAAAAAAATGTAGAAGTGAAAAAGCTGGGGGAGGGGAATAATGTTTTCCCACAGGTCTAGGTGTCCCTTGTAGGGATGGGCAAGAATTTTGATTCAGTTTGCATTTCAAGCCAAATCTATCAAATCTGAACTTTCCAAAACAGTATGAGAACCAAATCACAGCCATCTTTCAAAATTTCAAAATTTACACTTATTTAAATTTTGCAATGCAGTTTACCAACCAAACAATGTTTACAAAAATGCATCTATTAGGGGAAGATGTGCGTAAAAATGAATATATGAGTGAAAATAATATCCAAAAATGCATTATATGATGAGAAATTGCTTGCAAAAATGTGCACATTAGTCAAATCTGCCTACAAAAATGTGTTTATTAACAGAAATTAGCACTAAAATGCTGGAGAATTTTCATGAGGTTTTTTTTTAATTACAAATCACTGCAGAACTGAATTTAAGATTGAAAAAACAAGCAATGGAGAGAACCAAAACTGACAGATCCTTCCATCCCTAATCTCCCATCACCCCTGACCATTGGCCATGTTGGTGGCAGCTGATGAGGAGCCAGAATTCAGTAACAACTAGAGGGGTGCATGCTCCCCAATCCCTGCCCCAAAGGAAATGGAGACTGAGGGCAGGTCCACACCATCCATTTAAACCATAATCCAAGGCACGCTTAGAGCACACAACTTCATTCAAAGAATCCTAGGAACTGTGGTTTTCCCGTCACAGAGCTACATACTGTCAGCACAGTTAACAAACTACAGTTCCCATGATGCTTTGGGGGAAGTCACATGCTTTAAATGTGTGTTCGGTGTGCTTTAAATGCCCTGAAAAAGCTGACTTGTATGACAAACCCTCTTTTGCATGTCTTCTTGTTGAGGGTGACAAGACCCCCGTTCTTCCGTGCCAGGCAGACTTGCCTGGAGATGTGAAATTCCCTAGCAAGTCAAGTCTGGCTGGCAGTCATCATTACTCAGCTCCACACTCCAATGTTTGCTGAACTTTTGAGAAGAAGCCATCCTCTTCCAGATGGCGCCTGCTAAATATGCACATCCACACTGCGGGCACAGCAGCTAGCATGTTCCCAGCTGCCTTGCTGTTTGGCTCCTCAGCCTAGCATGGGGAATGGAGCGCTTCCACCCCTCCCAGTCTCCCTATCCAACTTTGCCACACATTGGCTTCCTTCAAGACTGTCTATTTTTAATTTGTATTTCTTGTGTAGGGCTTGTCTGGATAATGTGCGAACATCCAGCGTGTGAATCTTTAAGGACCCAGGTGCTTAAAAATAGACCAGGGCTTCATTAAGGAACATCTGATGCTTAATGTGCAACATGGAAAAGGCAGTCTATTTAGAAGTAATTACACCCTTTCCTCTCATCTCTGCTGTGACACCTTCTTTCTTCGTTGAGAAGAGGGATCTGTTTGCAGGCTGTGGGTTTAGAGCTTTTAAAAAAAACTGTAGCCAGGACTGCGCCAATATGGAAAGGCACAGCCATGGCTCTTTTGTACATGCGAGTTCATCCAGACATTTTGTCTGCTTGTTTGTTTGTGACCCTTGTGCATTAAATCAGTCAAGGTGATGCTGGAATAAAGTTGGCCTACAGTCTTAAGAGAATGGGGATGGAAGTGGAAGATAAGCTTATTATATTAATTTTATTAAGAAATAAAATAAAATAACAGACACTGGATGGTTTGGAGCAAAACAAAACATAATCTATTGCAACCAACACCAGGCCTACTTAGAGCAGACTCACTGAAATTAATAGGAAGGACCAACATAGGTTCATTGATTTCAGTGAGTCTATTCTGAGTAGTACTAGCATTGAATACAACCCTATGTAATCAGTTAAAACCAATTCACATAAAATACCCATAACTAGCAGTGACCTACTTGACACTGGCTTAGCCCATCACAGCTCTCAACAGATGGTGGTGGGGTAAAGCACAGAGCATGTCCTTACTTAGGCAATGCCCCCATGCAAGTGACAAGGGTCATCATCATCATCATCATCATGACCCCATCTTCCAGTCACTTGCTGGAAGTGACCCAGATACAGAGCTCATCCTGACTGTTGCTATTTTGGAGTGAGATTCAACCACGTCCTGGCCAATTCAGGTTGCACAATTAAAGATGATTTCTAGGTCTTGTGAAACAAATCCATTTCCCCAAAGACTAGACTTTTTACAATAATGAAAATATGGGGGGGAAATCATTGGAAAGGGTGGAATAATATTTGCTTTGACACCATATCATCTAGCATCTCCACAAACAAATCAGAATGAATGATCACTAATAGCCACGGTTGTCTAATTTCCCTGCAAAGAAATCAGGATGAATGCTCAATAAACAGGTTGTCTGCAAGTGCCTACAGAGGGTGAAGGACCTATGGTGCAGACTGAGAAACCTATGTTTGGATTTGACGACCAGGGACTACCTGAGCCTGAGAACCTTGACCACAAATCCACAGGGACTGCAACACTCAAGCCCAATTCCTGTGAGAGGCAACCATCCCCATCCCCAGGAGTCACACACTCAGCTTTCTAGCAGTGTTTTATAAATCACTTAGAGATGGCTGTCACCAGTTATCAAGGACAGTCGTTAAGTGATTATATAAATTGGCAGAAACAAATAAAATAAACGTATGTTATGCAGGGCCGGCACCAGGCATGGCTGGGCCCTTGTGCACTAGTCTGCCCTGGGCCCATGGCACCCACCCACTTGCCCCACGTACCTCTCCATTACATCATGAGAATGCCCTGTGCGCTGTGCATACAAGGCTGCCATCAACCAAGATAGTGTCGGGGGTTCCCTAAGGGGCTGATGCCCCCGATGTCATCTTGGTTGATGGCACGCATGCGTGCTATGCTGTGTGCATGCACATGCCTGCCATCAACCAAGATGGCAGTAGAGGTGTCAGCCCCTTAGAGAAGTCTCTGCTGCCATCTTGGTTGATGGTAGGTATGTGCGCGCAGCACACACAGCATTCACAGCAACAGGAGAGGTAGTTGGGGCATGCAGACGAGCATCGTGGGGCCGCATGGTCTGTATGGAGGGTGCTGTGTGCTCTGCGATCTGCAGCAGGGTCAGGAGTCAACACTGCCACTGATCACAGAACAGGAGTGCTACCCTCCCACCCTAAGGAGGGACCCTTCAGGGGCCCCTCTGGGCCACAGGGGCCCTCAGCCATGACCCAACCTGGCCTCCCTCTGACACTGGCCCTGATGTTATGCATTTGAATATTAGGTTGATTTTTATGATGTACTAGACTTGGTGTTGCTTGGGAATTCTAAGGGCAGAAACACACCTATTGTTCTGCCGGTTTCAGTGCATCTCTTCTCTTCTGAAAACGGGGGACACACGACCCTAGTTAAACCCCACCCCTTTTCACTGTAAAACCTGGTGGGCTCAGTTCGAGTAAGATTCAGCTTCAAAGAGATTTCGCAACTGATCGGCAGATCAGCATGTTCCCCCTCCAGGCGTGGCTAACAGAATGCTTTGTTCTGGCGACTAATCCATTTATAGCCTACGAAACCATTGAAAAAATCAGTACAGTTTTGAAACAAGTGGTTAAAATTAGGGATGAGCACTGGATTTGGCCGAAGCCTGAACTAAATGAGGCAGATTTGGGGAGTTCTAGGCTTTGCTCAAGTTGAGTGGAGATATCCTGGTTGGGCTTGGCTGCCCAGAGTGATCTGGGGCTGCCAGGGAGCAGAGCATCCAGGTATCAGGCAGGGTCACCTGGGGTAAAGGAGAAGCAGTAAAAGAAAAGGCCTAAGAGAATAGGAGGGATCTACTGAGCCAGCTGGGAGAAGGTGGTGGTGGTGGAAGATGCCTTTGGATGCAGGATGCTCCTTCGCAAGCAGCTTTTCCGCTTAAACTTTCCATTTTCCTGCCTGATGCTGTCTGCCTTTCCTTCCTGCCTGGCACCCCTCCCTCTGAAGCAGCTCCCTGCAGGATTGATGGCTCTGCTCCACAGCTGCTGAGTAGAGGATTCAATCCTGCAGGTGCAAGGGTGCTCCTCTGCGAGCATGCCTTCCACACCTGGCCCTAGTTTCTATAAAATTGCAAGTGCCTTTCTAAAAAAAGGAAAGTAAAACTGTGTCAGCAGGGTGAGATCTATAACAGAGAAGTTAAGGAGAGTGCACCTAACTCCTTGCCTGCCCTTTGCTGCTCTATACCACCCCCCAAAGTGCTGCTCCCCAAGACCTAGATGCATATTTGCAAGGGCAATTGTGTTGGTAACCCTGTGGAGGGAGGGAAGCCTCTGGGGGTGAAGGGTCATTTAGAGCAGAGCAATTGCAGTAAGGAGAGCTAAGTGCCCTGCCTCTTACAACTTCTCTGTTTTCTCTTCCGCCTCCTAAAGTGGACTTTTATTCTTTAAAAAATGCAATCGTGGGTTCGGTTATGGTACATGTGTAAGTTACACGCAGTTGGGTCAGCTATTTTGCCCTGAAGCCTTCCAAGTTTCATTACAGCAGCCGCTCTGGGAGCAAAATCTGGAGAAGCTCTTAGCCAGTTGTGGTTCAAATGGATTTACTGTGAGGTTGTCAACCTGCTATAAGAATCATAAAATGGTAGAGTTGGAAGGGGCCTATAAGGCCATCGAGTCCAACCCCTTGCTCAGTTCAAGAATCAATGCAGAGACCTGTTAGATTAGACCAAGAGTCCCTCTACGTTTAGCATTCTGTTTATCCACAATGGCCAACCAGATGCCTCTGGTCCTGTGACTCAACTGGAGCAGGACACAAGCACAGCAGCCCTCTTCCCACTCCGGTTGCTCAGCAGTTGAAATCCAGAGGAATGCTGTCTCTGGTCCTGGAGGTAATATATTGCTAGTAGTCACTGATACACTTATCCTCCATTAATCTGTTTAAACCCCTTGTAAAGCCATCTAAATTGGTGGCCGTCACCACATCTTCTGGTAGCAAATTCCCTAGCTTTGACTATGCACTGCCACGGTGTGAAGAAGTACGTTCTCAGTCTGCCCTGAAACTCCCACTATTCAGCTTAATTGGATGCCTCTAGGCTCCAGCGTTAGGAGTAGGGGTGGAAGGATCAGTCCGTTTCAGTTCTCTCTGTTTGGCACTTTCCCAGGCTTAAATTCAGTTCTCTGCATTCCTGCAGCAGTTTGCTCCTTTATGTTTTAAAAACTCCTCCTGCAAATTCTTCAGCATCTTCGTGCAAATTTAGCCTAATAAACACATTTTTGTGTGCAGTTTTGGCTAAAGTACACATTTTTGCAAGCCATTTCTCCTTTAGGTGCTATTTTCAGTAATATGTTCATATTTATGCACACTTTCCCCGAATATATGCATTGCTATAAACATGGTTTGGTTGGAGAACTGCATCACAAAATCTGGATATCAAATAGTGACATTTGACAGATTTGCCTTTAAATGGGAACTGAATCGAATATATCCCCTTTCCCTTCTTAGGATGAGGGCCAGTGTGGCATTGTGGTTAAGGTGTTGGACTAGGACCTAGGAGACCAGGGTTCAAATCCCCACACAGCCGTGAAGCTCACTGAGTGACCTTGGGCCAGTCACTGCCTCTCAGCCTCAGAGGGAGGCAATGGTAAACCACCTCTGAATACCGCTTACCATGAAAACCCTAGGGAAAGAGAAAAACTTCTCTCTAATAATGTTCTCCATGCATAATGGTAGAATGCTCCCTAACTCACCGTTTAGGAACATAGAACTTATACTAAGGCAAACCTATTGGTCCATCTAACTCAGTATTGTTGACACTGATTGGCGGCAGCTCTCCAGGGTTTCAGCCCTATCTGGAAATGCTGGGGACTGAGCCTGGGCTGTAGTGTACTGGCAAATTCAGAAGTGCAGGGTCCCTTCAGGATAGTCACAGCCACACCCCCTCCTTCCTTTTTTTTCATTTGCTGCCGGGTTGAGAATGAGATCCTTGTTAATGCCATCTCCCACAACAACAGACATCCCTAGGAGCCAATCAGCATGAAAGAGGAGAGTGTTAGTTACTGAGAAGAGTCTTCTTGGTGGCTGACTCACCTCCTTTCACTCTGATTGGCTCCAATCCGTAGGAAAGGACAAGGAAGCATGTTAGAAGACTCTTCTCAGTAGCTAACACACTACCTTTTCATGTTGATTGGCTCACAGGATGCTGGAGATGTAGGGGCGCTGCTGGGACCCTGCCCCACAAAAGCTAAGGGGTCTAAGACCCTCCAAGACCCCAGACAACTACATCCCTGAACCTGGGACCTTCTGCATGCAAGGCAAATACCCTACCACAAAGGTAAGGACCCTCCCCAAACATTGTAGACTTTCCTCACAAGGGAGTTGTTCCGGCCTCCCAGTCATTTTAGTTGCCTTACTTTGCATCTTTTCCAGCTCTGCAATATGCTTTTTGTGGTGGGGTGACCCAGAGTTGTGCATGGGATTCCAAGTGTAGTTGCACCATAGATTTGTATACAGGGATTACCTTATTGGCAGTCTTAAATCCAATCCCTTTCCTAATAACCTAGATGGATAGTTGGGTAAGGAAGGTCACATCCACACTATGCACATTTAAAGCACTCTTGTACCACTTCAAGAGTCATGGCTTCGCCATAAAGAATCCTTGGAACTGTAGTTTTTTAAGGATACTCCGGATTGTAGCTCTGTTCAGGCTCCTGAGAGTTGTTTGGATACCCCCCTGGAGCTATAATGCTCAGCACTCTTAACAAACTACAATTCTCAGGATTTTTCGTGGGGAAGCCATGACTCTTAAAGTAGTACCCAGAGCACTTGAAATGTATGGTGTGGATGTGATTCACACTGTGCATTTATCCACATTGCATTTTTGCAGGGGGTTCAGGCAAGAAACATTTGCAGTTGCAGTTCCACTCCTGTTAACATGGCCTGATGACAACATGTGGCCACACTTAAATTCTGTCTAGTTCCAGTGGTTCTCTTGTTCCTAGTTTGGGGAGGGGGCATGGCCTCCCCTCCCCTCTAGTTCTGCCAAGGTCTCAGTGGTTTTACTTACCATCTGGAGAACCAAGGACAGATGACATTTTTCAAAATGGCAAAGCCTTCACATTTTCAAATGGAGATTAAAAAAACAAACAAACCCGGGGAAATATGATCAGGTTTAAAAAACAAAAACCACAAACCATACTCCTCGGAATGCCTTTCTTGACCAGCGATCAAATCAATGCGACTGGATCGATCATTTTAAAAAGGAGAGGAGGAGGAGGCACGAACACTTCCAGAGGAGCATCCCCCCCCCCCGCTCCGCAACTCCACATAGAATAATGTTCTTCCATTCTTGTTTTGGAAACCTCCTTTCACCTCATTGGCGGTTGCATAGCAACGCGTCTTTCTCTCTAAGCTGCCAGTTACTCCACTTGGTGATTTGCTGCCAATGGCACGGTGCCCTGTGGCTTATTCAAAGGGTAGATAAAATAACGAAAACAGCCAAGTTGTCCAATTGCCCCACTGGGGGCTGTATTCTAAGTGAACTGAAATGACGCTTAATAAAGACTTTGCTGGGCTGCTTGTTTATAGCTCTTAACAGCCCCCTGGGAAGGTGAATCCATATCTTTGTAACCATGGCATAAAATCCATAACCATACATCAGTTTAAAGTGCCCCTTTCTGCTCCGCTAATGCATTTATTAATTATCAACCGGGGTTCTCCACGCCATTGCAAACCATGAGTCAGCCCTCTGCTGTCAAAGGCCGCATCTGACCACCTCTCGCTTCCCTCTGGCCTGGACCGCCTTCCACGGCTATCTGTGGAGGAGAGGATGAGATAGCTTTCAGACAAGGGTCTTTTTGTTGTTGCTGAAAGGCTCAAACAGCGAGTTGCCAATGCGACTGTGGAGAAAGAGTCCAAGGGATTACTTGCTTTCATTCCAGCCTGAATCACCAGATGGCGCTGTTACACAATTTGGATCTGCTCTTGCCTAGACAAACCCATCATCTTGGAAGAAGTGTTTATGATGCTCTTTTTTTCTTTTCTTATGGAGGCATTGATAGGGTAGCTATAGGGGGGAAATACATGTCTTTGGTGGATGGCTTTCCGAGTTGTTCAGAAGACCTGTCCAGGCATTATTATTTTTTTTAAAAAAAAACAGCAATAGCCCTACGTCATCATAAGAAGTTAAGAAGAGCCCTGCTGGATCAAGCCACTGGCCCATCTAGTCCAGTATCCTGTTCTCACGCTAGTCAGTTAGGTGCCCATGGGAATCCCCCAAATAGGATTTCCAAGCACAACAGCATTCTCTCCTCCTGCAGTTTCCAGAAAGTGATAAGCAAAGACATACTGCCTCCAACCATGGAGGCGAAACGTAGCGATCATGAGTAAGAGCCATTGACAGCCTTGTCTCCCATGGATTTGTCTAATCCTCTGTGGATGGCGATCAGTGCCACTTGTGGCAGAGAACTCCCCAGTTTAACCATGCACTTCCTTTTGCCTGTCCTGAATCTTCCAGCATTCAGCTTTACTGGATGTCCTCAAGTTCTGACAAAAGAGGGAGAAAAACTTTTCTCTATCCACTTTCTCCATGCCATGCATAATCTTATACGCCCCTGACATGTCTCCGCTTTACTCCCCCTTTCTCTAAACTACAAAGCCCCAAATCTGCAGTTGTTCCTCATAGGGGAGTTAGTGCTCTGCTCCCGCTAGCTCTGATCTTTCACATCCCAGCTAATCCCGTGTAACAGCATTACTGCAAGTGAGTGTGTGTCTAGTGGGGGGCAGATACACTTTTCTTCTCCCCCACTTTGACAATCAGAGGAGACCAATGAGACTTACAATAAACTGTTGCAGGGAACAGTACTCCTGTTTATCATGCTATTCATACCCTCCCATAGAACATTGCATTCCCCTTGTGGTCCCCTATCCCAACAGTCAGTCAGCAGTCCTTGGCCACTCAGTGCATTCCTCATTGGGCTATTTTTGGGGGTTCCCCCTTGGTTTTTTTTAACTATCTCCCCCCTTTTTAAAACCTAGGGATTCCCCCAAGCCTGTTGATACCCAGCGGTGTAGTGGTAAATTCAGAAGTGCAGGGTCCCTTCACGTTAATCACAGCCACTCTCCTTCCCTTTTTTTGCTGCAGAGTTGAAAATGAGATCCTGCCTTCCCCACAACAACAGATTTCCCTAGGAGTCAAAAAGCATGAAAGAGGAGAGAGTTCGCTACTGTGAAGAGTCTTCTCAATGGCTGACTCACCTCCTTTCTCTCTGATTGGCTCCAGCCAGCAGGAAAGGACGCGGAAGTATGTGAGAAGACTCTTCTCAGTGGCCAGCCTGCTGCCCTTTCATGCTGATAGTCTTGTAGGTTGCTGCAGGCGTAGGGACCCTGCTGGGACTCTGCTCCCAAAAAAGTAAAGTGTCTAAGACCCCCCAAGAACCTGGATGACTACACCCTTGTTGATAATTCCCTCTTGTATGTGGGTCATGCCATTCTGTCTATAGAAGCATCGGCACTCACACCAGATCATGAAAAATATAGGGAGTGGATGGGTGCTGCAATGCCTTACATTCCAACTGTCTATATTTCCTCAGATTAGTCCTTCTTTTCTGGTGTATCCCCCTGGTAAACCACAGTTCCTATTTTGCCTCTGGGGGAATGCTTTCTTAAACATTTTATTTATTTATTTAATTTATATTCCGCCGTTCTTCTCAAAGGAACCCAGGGTGGCAAACATCAATAAAAACAACTGAACAACAAGAAAAAGAAGTGCATTTGAAAAAAACAGTTAAAGATTCTAAAAAGACAGTCACAGTTAAAAAATTCTTTCATCAGTGATCTTTAGGTTGCCAAGAACAGCTCATTCGTAGTATACAACACTGTACAGTTGTTCACTGCCTGCCATTTGCAATGCTGCTGGTGCTCATTTTGATAGCCTATTGTAGGGCACTACGGGCACCTCCCACCCCTGAACAACCACACATTTAGCAGGATATTTGAAAGTGGAGGAGGGATGGACAAATCTGTCAATTTCAGTTCTCTCAGATTCTCATTTTTGCAATCTTAAATTCAGTTCTCCACATGTGCACAGCAATTGGCAGATTTTATTTTTAAAAAATCCTCATGAAAATCTGTTAGCATTTTAGTGCAAGTTTCTCCTAACTGACACATTTTTGTATACAGTTTTGTCTAATAGACACATTTTTGTAAGCCATTTTCCTGAATATAAGGCACTCTACTATCTTATTTTCATGAATATATGTATTTCAGTGCACCCCCTCTTTTTTGTGCACGTTGTTTGGTCGGACAACTGCATTGCAAATTCAGAGAGCTGCACATTTTGAAAATGTTTTGGTTCACATTTTGGCTTGAGAAGTGCAAGTTAGGCAGTTTCTCACGAAAGTGCAAGCCAAATTGACTCCCTGCCCCCATTGGAGCTATATGTTCCAACTGTTTGTGAATAGGCTGACCATCTTATCTGCGTCCCTATACTGTTGAAGTTTCAAGTCCTGTGGAAAGCAGTGTTTTTCAGACACTGTGCTAAACATGTGCTGCTGGGATGGGCCCATGTGCTGGATGTTTGTCTGAATACTCCTTATGTTTTTTCTGGTGTGCTCTTCATCAAAAGAATTAGGAGCCTCCTGGTTTTTAGACTGATGGCTTGGGGGCTGCAGCAGTGATCCATGGCATAAGAATTGGGGCATTACAAAATTATCTTTGTCGGTGGAATGTTGGGGAGTATGTCTAGAATGGGGGGAGGGCAATGGCTCATGTCCTTAAACAGCAACAACACTAACAGTGCAATCCAAATGATGGGGCGCTGGTGGGAGGAGGGGAAGCAGAGGAGGAGCCAGCAGAAAGCTCTGTGACATCCACCCCCATTCAGGTCAGGAGCTGCGCACAGGAGCCGGTAGAGAAGAGCCAGCTTCCATGAACAGGCCTGCCGGGAGTAAGCTTTTTAAGTGTTGCTTTTTTAATGATGTTACTTGATTTTGTATTGTATTGCTTATATTGATGTACTTGTAAGCCACCTTGAGGGCCTTCTGGCCAAAAGGCGGGGTACAAATAAATCTATAATAATAATAAGCAGGCCTTGAAGCCACCATGCGAATATTTTTACTGTGCCGGCCTATTAGCTGGAGGAATTCTCGTGGGGATTGGGACCTGTGGGAGCACTCCAAGGGGGACTTGGATGTTGTGTAAGTCCCCCCATGGCTCCTCCCCCACCACACCCCCAAAATACCCCATTTTCTGGGTTACCTCTGGCTTCTGCCAGCTCTCTATCTGCCGGGCAGACTGGCCCCGGCGGACCTCCAGTAGCACTGGCAGGGTCCTGTCAGCGCTGCAGTTCAGCCAGGATGGGAGACTTCTGCTGGCTGAGCCTGGTTGAACCCGGCTGTGCTGGGAGCCTGCGAGCTCAGCGGGGGTCCACCACATCCACCTCCCCCCAACCTCCCACATATAGGATTTGGATTGCACCCCAAGGTTTGTATCCAATACGAGTCCTACTCAGAGTATACCCATAAACATGTATTCATACATAGGATTAACTTTGGTCCATTAATTTCAGTGCTGGCTGATGCCCATTGGGACTGGAGAGGCAAAAGGTAGGTGGAGCCCAAAGAGTAGGCGGAGCCAGAGCCAATGACAGGCAGAAGCAACTAGTTTTGTCCCCATCCCTCCCTCTGCTGATTTCTACAAGGAACCAATGAGATTAAGGAAGGGAGAGCTGACAGGGAGTGCCATCCCCTGTACTGGCTGCAAGCAAGAAGGCAAGTGGGTGGCAGAAAGCTGAGGGTAGACTGAGAGGCTGGTGGGGCAATGCCATACTTGCCCTAATAGAGCAGCCTTTGCTGATTAATTGCAATGGGTCTACTCTGAGTAGGACTTAGTTGATGGTAACCCTAAATATATGATGATGATGATGAACTGCCTTCAAGTTGATTCCGACTTATGGCAACCCTATGAATAGGGTTTTCATGGTAAGCGGTATTCAGAGGGAGTTTACCATTGCCTTCCTCTGAGGCTGAGAGGCAGTGACTGGCCCAAGGTCACCCAGTGAGCTTTATGGCTGTGTGGGGATTCGAACCCTGGTCTCCCAGGTCGTAGTCCAACACTCTAACCAATATGCCACACTGTAGCATCTGTGATATAGCAGAGGCCTTGCAGCAGGAAGAGGGGTTTGTTTACTGCCTTTTTGTATTACTTTTGTGTGTGTGTGTGAGATCAGGGGTTTCCAAACTGTGGTCGATGGACCACCAGGGGTCCACAAGCATCATCCAGGAGGACCGCGGCATGTCGATACTTTACAGCCGGTTCATTCAGTTTGGAGATAAGTGTTTGGAGCTGTTCAGAAGGACCGTGCACATGTCATACTTAATTAATTAATTTATTAAATTTTTATCCTGCCGTTCCTCTCAGAAGAAGCCCAGGGTGGCAAACAAAAACACTTTAGAACATTTCAAAAATAAAAGACTTTAAAACATATTAAAACAAAACATCTTAAAAACATCTTTAAAAAACAACTTTAAAAACATCTTAGAAAGCAATTCCAGCACAGACACAGCCTGGGATAAGGTCTCTACTTAAAAGAGGAAGGTCTTCAATAGGCACTGAAAAGATAACAGAGATGGTGCCTGTCTAATATTGGAGGGAATTCCAAAGGGCAGGTGCCACATGACAAAAGGTCCTAAAGGTCCACTAAACGTGTACAGAAGAGGGGGTGTAATTATGTCTCTGACAGAGTCTCGGTGTGTACTGACTAGGCACATAGTGTATGCACAATTGGGAAACCTGGGTGTGTGTTTGCTTGTTTTTGCAAAGTCCTGATGACATGTACAGATGTACAATGCATGCCCACTTGGCACATGAGTAGGCTCTTTTCAAACGTTTTGCTGAATGGGCAGAAATGGTAGGTCTGTCCCTACTTCCCCTTCTAGATGCCTTCATTATATATGGTCGTAAAGTACGCACAGTCCTACGGTCTGTTGGGGACTTCACCATCCTGAAAAATTTGGTGTCACCTTGTTAAAAATAGCTGTTTCATAGTTCACCTTCAGCTCCAGCTCACTTATGAATGAATTAATGGGCAGAGAAATCCTACAGGGGGTGGGTGAGGGATGTCCCTGGAAGAAGAACCCTCTCTTCCAAACCCTTGCCAGCCTCGTGCCACATGTGAGGGCAGTCATTGCCCTCTTCTCCCCATTTCCTCCTTTTAATTTTCTATCTAAAAGGAGGAAAAATGACTCTGCCAACTCCAGGGCTGGCAGAGTTTTCTGACTATTCTGGAGCTACATCGTGGGAATAAGGGGGCTTCAGATCTACCAGATCCAAAGCCCCTCCCTCCCAATGCATTCATGACATGCCCCAGTGGTGGCTGGTGCCTGCTAGGACTGGTAGGGAGGAAGGCAGGGAGCCCAACAGTAGGGGGAGCCAGAACCAATGGCAGGCAGAGCCAACTCATTCTAGTTTTGTCCCTATCTTCCTTTCTCCTCCTGAGTTCTACAAGGGGCAACACTGACACTAAGGAGGAGGAAGCTGACAGCAAGTGTCACCCTCTGGGCTAAGAAGGCAGATGAGGGCTGGCTGAGGGCAACTGAGGTTGGTAGGGCAGTGCCCCACTTACCCTAATGCACTGTTCTTCAGCCCTGGGTCTCCAAATGTTGTTGAACTGCAACTCCTATCAGCCCCAGCCAACTTAGTCAACAACCAAGGAAGATGGGAGTTGTAGTCCAACAACATCTGGGGATCCAAGGTTGAAGAGCAGTGCCTTAATGGACCAGCCTCCACCAACATGCTCCTCAAAACATCCTTGTTTTCCCCCTATTGTCCTTGCAGTACCAAAGGTGGGTCAGCAATGAGGCAGAGCTTTTCACCACTGCACTGGAGAGGCCTCAGATCTTTCCCTCTGACTCCAGAGAGGGAGGTCCACAGCATCCAACAGCCACCCAGCAGCCCTTTCCAGGAGTTCAGGATTGCTCCCTTAAACATAGGGTCAGACGAATCTGTCAATTTCAGTCTCTCTTGCTTTCTAATCTTTCCAGTCTTAATTTCAGTGCTCCGCATTTCCACAGCAATTTGTGGTCCTTGTGAAAATTCTTCACCATTTTAGTGCAGATTTCCCCTAATAAATGCATTTCTGTATGCAGTTTGGACTAATATACATATTTTTGCACGCAGCTTTCCCTGATCTAATGCACCTTTGTATGCTATTTGTCATGAATGTATGTGCTTTTATGTCCATTTCCCTCATATGCATTTCTGTACACATTGTTTGATTAGAGAACTACATTGCAAAATTGAGAGAAAATTTTTGCACGGAGGTTATACAACAATGAGCATTCATCTTTATTTGCTTCTGCACTGTTTATGGCTTCCATTAATCATTAATTCATCCCATACTTTCAGCGCATTTGCCCATTGCTTTCCTAACCACAATATGTATTTTGTTTAAAGTGGGTTTGTTAAGCTAGAGTGACAGAATGCTTTAATTGCACAAACTTACATTTCCGGTATGTGCTTGAGTCCCTGCTGCAAAATACTGAGAGTCTGGAGGCGACTTTACTTGCAAGTAAATACGGAGAAGTGTAAGAAGGAAAAAACTTGGAGAATTTGGTAGCTGGGCTACAGGTGGTAGCCTGATAGTGATCGGATACTGCAGCCAGGACCAGGAGGACTCTCATTGGATGTTGCCATGGTGACATGCAACTGGTGCTCTGCTCCTGTTGCTGTGAATGGAATCTGAGGTTTGTGTCTGCTGTTTCCAGGGTGGGTTGGAATGAGGGAAGATGACAGATGCTACCCTATGGATTCAAGAAGCTTACTCACTATGCTGCAAGGTGGGGCTGCTGAGATGCACTCTCAGCTACACCTCTGTGGAAATGTGCTTGTTTGCAGGCGCACATGCATGTACACACAAATGCACATGCACACACAGAAACACACATGTGCAATGTACTCGGAATGTACCTTTATTTATTATTTGATTTATATCCTACCCTTCCTCCCAGCAGGAGCCCAGGGCGGCAAACACAAGCACTAAAAACACTTTAAAACACCATAAAAACAGACTTTAAAATACATTAAAACAAAACATCCTGAAAAACATTTTTGTAAAAAAAGCTTTCAAGACATCTTTTTTAAAAAAGGTTTAAAACACATTTTTTTTAAAAAAAAAAAAGGTTTAAAAAGATCTTAAAAAGCAATTCCAACACAGACGCAGACTGGGATAAGGTCTCAACTTAAAAGGCTTGGTGAAAGAGGAAGGTCTTCAATAGGTGCCGAAAAGATAACAAAGATGGCGCCTGTCTAATATTCAGAGGGAGGGAATTCCAAAGGGTAGGTGCCACAACACAAAAGGTCCACTTCCTATGTTGTGCACAACGGACCTCCTGATAAGATGGTATCTGCAGGAGGCCCTCACCTGCAGAGCACAGTGATTGACTGGGTATATAAGGGATATATTGTATAAAGTTGCATGGTACATCTTGTTTTCTGGTTTCTTCATTTTCTGTAGCCCCTTTTTTCCTTTCACCATCATTCACTGTTTACTTGGATCGCCTTATTTTTGAAATGGGAATTTGGTTATTTGTTTCATTTATTTAAAATATTTATAGAGACGGCGGAGAAATTTGATTCAGCTCTCACTGAAGGTGAAACTACCAACTTTCCGAAACAATACTCCAACCAAACAACAGCCATCCTTGGAAATTTGCACTTCTCTAAATTTTGCACTGCAATTCTCCAGCCACATAGTGTATACAAAAATGCATATATTGGGGTAAAATGTCCATAAAAATGCACAAATCAGTGAAAATAACATACAAAAATGCCTTTTATTTGGGAACACTGCTATGTAAAAATGTCTGTGTTAGGCAAAATGGCGTACAAAAATGTCCATTAGAGGAGAAATTAATACTAAAATGCTGATGAATTTTCATGAGAACTTAATAAAAATGGCAAGCTTATGTAGACATTTGGAGAACTGAGCTTAAGACTGGAAAAATGAGAAAATGCGAGCAACCAAAATGGACAGATCCCTAGTCACATAACCAATTTAAAATGGCAGCCAAATTAAAATAGAAAAGAAAAACAACAAGCAGAGAAAGAGAACTATTTATGAGGGGGGGAGAGAAAGTGCTCATAGAATAAACATTTCATAGGCCCACCAGAATAAAATATTTAAATGCCATCAGGAAGGCGGCTAGCTGAGTCTTCTGTGGCAAGATTTCCAGAGCTTCGGTATCAAGGGTTGGCATGGTTGAGCATCTGCCGAGGGCCCACGGCCCTGCCAAGGGCCCCCTGACAAGAGCTCTCTCTAAACTTGCTCCTCCTCTTCATGCACCTCTCACTGTGGCCCAGACAACAGCGCAGGTGAGAGGAAGGAGCAGTAGATACCATTGGATACTATTCACTGGCTCTGCCTGGCAAGCAAACAGGTGGCAGCAATGAGGAAGAGGAAGAAGAAGAGCAGCTGGTGAGGATATAGATTCACTGAGAGAGAGGGCTCCATTGAGAGGATCTCATCCAAGGGCCCTCCAGAATCTGCATCCAGCACTGGTAACACAGCGGAGAGAGCCCTCTCCTTTATACCCACCGACGTTGCATCTGATGGTAGTGGTACATAAGGGGAGGACTTACCCAAAGACCTGAGCAGGTGGGCAGGATTACACATGAGGAGATGGCTCTTTTAGGTATCTTGCTCCTAAACTACAGAGAGCTTTAAAGGCAATAGCCAGCACTTTGAATTGAACTTGGAAATGTCTGAAGGCTAGTGAAGTTTGCATAACAACATTGTCACATGATCTGAGAGATGGATCCTGGCCAAACATTAACTGTGAGATTTTGCACTAGCTGAAGTTTCCTAACACCTATCAAGGGCAACCACACGTGGAGCACATTACAGTAGTCCAGTCTTAACATAACCAAGGCATGTGCATGGACCTGACTGACTCCATAAAGAGTTGCAGGTGGCTCACCAGCCAAAGGGGTGCAACAACAATCCTGACTACAGGTACCACCTGAATCTCCATGGATCCAGGAGCCCTCCCATACTGTGAATCTGATGCTTCGGGGGGAATGTACCCCCTAACAAAAAAAGCCTCTTCCCCTCTGCCTGCATAAGCAGTCCTGCTGTCCAAGAGCACTTCTGTCATGCTTGGGTTAAGTTTCAGTTTTTCCGCCCACATCCGGTCCATCACTGTTCTCAAGTACTGGTTGAGAATAGGGGTGGGGAAGCTCCAGGCCTCTTTGTCTGGTCTTCGGCACTCTCCCCAGGCAACATTCCTTACTGGCCCTGTTGCACAGGCTGAGTGTTTGTGCCTGGCTAGAATGTGTCCTTGAACTCTGATCATGACTCTGGCTTGGCTGGATGGAGGTGAAAGAGGGGTGTGTGAGTTTGTGTGTAAAAACTAGCCTTCCACAAAGGTGGAATTTACATTCATTGCTGCAACTGCTTTAGGTGTGTGGCCCTCAGAAGGCTGCCCAGAAGAGAATGTGGCCCTTGGGCTGAAAAGGGTTCCCCAACCTGGGCTTAGAACCTCCACAGTGTCCCTGAACCTGATGGAAAGGAGAAGCAGAGCTGAGTATCATCCGCATATTGGCGATACCACAGCCCAAACCCTCCCCAACATGTGGTGAACAGTTCACACTGGACATATCCAACACAGCACAAGACATTCTACATGCAAAGTGCCAGCAAGCAAGTTAAGCTGTGCTGGCTCCAGATTTGAGAGCAGGCCTTTGGACAGCATGGTGTAGTGGTTAGCATGTTGGAGCAGAATCTGGGAGACCAGGATTTAAATCCCCACTTTGCCATGAAGCTCACTGGGTGACTTTGGGCCAGTCACTGTCTCTTAGCCTAACCTACCTCAAAGGGTTGTTGTGAGGAAAAAATGGGGAGGGGGACCATTTGTCCACCACCTTGAGCTCCTTGGAGGAATGGTGGGATATACATCAAACAAACAAACAAACAAAATAAGATGTTTTTCGGACTCCTGCTTCCTTAGTGGCCTTGTTGGAGGTGCCATCACTGGAACCTGCCCGGTTGGAGTTGACCCGTGACAGGGCCTTTTTGTTGGTGGCTCCCCATTTGTGGAATGCTGTCCCCAGTGTAGTGTGTCTATCTCTCACATTACTGACTTTCAGGAACGATTTAAAAACATTTCTATTTAAAAACATTCCAGTTTACCCAGGCATTTGATGGCTGAAGGAGACTTCCTGAAACAACTGGATGGAATAATGTTTTTATCTGTAATTGTTTTTAGATTTGTTTAGACATTGTTAAAATGTTTTGTTAATGTGTTCACTGCCATGGGCTCCTTCAGGATATAAATTCAAAAAATAAATAATAATAAATAGTACCCCCTCCCATTGCTGATCTCCATTTACTTTGTTTGGTCTCTCTCTCTGGGCCCAATTGGTGCCCTCTCCTAGAGAGGGAAGGGACAGGAGGGGATAAGAAGTACTCTGCTGGATCAGACCAAAGGCCCATCTTGTCCAATGACAGCATCCTGTACTTGCAATGGCCAACCCGATGCCCCTATGGGAAGCCCCAAAGCAGAACTTAAGTGCAACAGCATCCTCCCCAGAAGAACTAGAGGGTCAGTATGGCACAGTGTTTAGAGAGTGCTGGACTAGATCATGGCAAGCCCAGCTTCAAACTGCTACTTAGCTATATGAAACTCATTGGATGACCATGGGTCAGGCACTCCCTCTCAGTGGAACCTCCCTCACAGGGTTGTTGTGGGACAAAAGACAGGGAGAGAAACATGAGGACATAGAGAGAGCCTTGCTGGATCCGGCCAGTGGCCTATCTTGTCCAGTATTCTGTTCTCACAGTGGCCGACTAGATGCCTCTGGGAAGCCCACAAGTAGAACCTGAGTGCAATAGCACTCTCCCCTCCTACAGTTCCCAGCAACTGGTATTCAGAAGCATGCTATCTCAGCCATTGGAGGAAGAACATAGCCAATGTGGCTAGTAGCCTTGGATAGCCTTATCCTCCATGAAAAGGTTGTCACACAGTGGAGGGCTGGGATCTCTTCTCGATCGTCCCACAGTGCAGGACAGGGAATAATGGGCTCAAGTAGCAGGAAGCCAGATTTCGACTGAACATCAAGAAAAACTTCCTAACTGTTAGAGCCATATGACAATGGAACCAATGACCTAGAGAGGTAGAGGGCTTTTTGACACTGGGGGCATTCAAGAGGCAGCTGCACAGCCATCTGTTGGGAATGCTTTGATTTGGATTCCTGCATTGAGCAGGGGGTTTGACTTGATGGCCTTATAGGCCCCTTCCAACTCTACTGTTCTATGATTCTATGAATTTGTCTAATTCTCTTTTAAAGTCATCCAAGTTGATGGCCATCACTGCCTCCTGTGGGAGCGAATTCCATAGTTTAACTTGGCTCTGTGTGAAGGACTTCCTGTTGTCTGTCTTGACCATTCCAGCATTCAGCTTCGTTGGATGGACTCAAGTTTTAGCATTATGAGAGAGGGAGACAAACACAGGAAGATCGGGAACTGCCTTATACTGAATCAGACCATTGGTCTATGTAGCTCAATATTGTCCACACTGACTGCCGGTGGCTCTCCAGGGCTTCCAGGCTGGTGTTTTTCTCAGCCTTACCTGGAGTTGCCAGGGATGGAGCCTGGGGCCTCCTGCGTACCAAACAGATGCTCTACCCCTACAGAGCTAATCTCTGCCCTAAGGCATGCAGGTGTCATTGCTCTTCTAACTCTTGGTCACAGGCAAACAGGAAGCAACATCGAGGAGGAGGAGCCACAGGGGCAAGAGACTCCAGGGACTGACAGTGGGCCCCTTCCCGGTGTGGGCCTCGACAGGTGCCCGACAATGCCAACTTCTGACAACCCTCTCCCCCTGCCTCCAGATCATTGACTTCCAGTGGGCTCCTTGCATCCTTCTGACAATATTACTGAATGCTTCCAAAAAGTTTGATCGGAGCCCACGGTTCGTCCATTTGGGAGCTCCCCAGCCATAGAGAAAGGTCAGCTGCCTTGGAAGCCATTCATTCTAAATGTCTTCCTTTTGCGCACAGATAACTTAAAAATGGCTTTTTAAAGGCAGCAAATTTGGCTGTGGTTGGCTGTCCAATGAGGCGTGCGCAAAGACATTTGGGTTAGAGATAAAATCGCAGCCAGGCAGGATTATGGAGTGTGGTGTGCAACGGCTGGCTGTGCGATGGATCTTACCCAGAAACATGCACACAGTTCCTGCCCAGCAACTGTGACTTTATCTCTTTACACCAATGGTGACTAGCAAAGCATAAAAGACAGTGAGGCTGGCCCAGGACCCCTACAGGAAGGAACCTTGATCCGGTGCTGTTTGGGGCTCTGGCGCATTTCACAGTGTTAACATTTAGGTTGCATTGCCCTTTTCCTTGCCCTCCGGTGTAAGTTCCCCTTCTGGTCTAGGAGAAGAGTATCCCAATGTATATGTTGTAATTTTTGAGGAAGAAGATGCTCAGAACTCTAGACCACAACGAAACACCAGAACCTGTAGTAGAGGGCACTTGGGATATCTTTCACGTCTGCTTACGTGCTTCTAGGCAAGAGCTATTCACCTCATTGGCAATCGGAGCAGGGCTGGGGCACTTCATTGCAATGGAAGAGCCTAATTTCCCTAATCAGGTACCAATGTGCAGAACAGGCAAAGCATTGTATGAAAATGCTCTTTCCCAAACCCAACCCAGTCTCAGAAACAGGGACAGACAGCACCATCCCACACCCTCCACCATTTCAAAGATGAAACTAGGGCTGTGCTTGTAACCCCCCCTCCCTTTCGCATCCCAAGGAATGAGAATGCTGAAGCGCCACCTTCCCCATCACACATCAAGAATATAAGAATACCAGTGAGACCCACAACAAAATGTTGCAGTAGGGAGTGCTGGCTGGTGAGGATTCCAGCCACTCCATTCCATTCTCCATCCCATCCCGCAGTCTTCCAATTTGCCCCCCCCAAAAAAAGTCAATCAGGATTCTGTGGCCACTGAGCATGCTGGGGGAAGAGCCGTAGCTCAATGATACCACATATGTGTTAGATGTTAAAAGTCCCAGGTTCAATCTCTGGTGTCTCCAGGTAGGGTCGGGAAAGGCTGATGCCTGAAACTCTGAAGAGCCACTGCCTGTTAGTGTGGATTATACTGAGATAGGGGGACAAATGGTCTAACTTGGCATAAGGCTGATGCCATAATCAGTTGGCCAGGGTTTTATTCAGCTAAGTCCCACTTAAATTAGGCCCACTGAAAAGAAGAGTCCTCAGCTAGCTGTGTCTATTAATCTGAATGGGTCTACTCTGAGTGGGACTAACACTGGAGACAACACTTAGTCTACAAGGGCAACAAGCAGAAGAGACTGGTGGATCCGATGTCAGTGGGGCAGTGAATCCGGCTCCAGGTTTTGAAAATGAAATGGACTGCCTTCCAGTCGATTCTGACTTATGGCGACCTACGAATAGGGTTTTCATGGTAAGTGGTATTCAGAGGGGGTTTACCATTGCCTTCCTCTGAGGCTGAGAGGCAGTGACTGGCCCAAGGTCACCCAGTGAGCTTCATGGCTGTTTGGGGTTTCAAACCTTGGCCTCCCAGGTTGTAGTCCAACATTCTAATCACTATACCACACTGGCTCTCAGTCCAGGTTTTAGTCCAACCCAATGTCAGCGGGGCAGTGAATCTGGGTCCGGGTTTAAGTCCAAACTTAAAGGTTTGGACTTAAACCCGGACCCAGATTCACTGCCCCACTAACTTCGGAGCCACCAGACTCCACTGGCGACAAGACTCTGGTTTTTGGACAATCCTGCTTCCTTGGCTCGTGTTCTACATTTTGAAGTAGCAGGAGGCTGGAGTGGAGCTCCAGATCAGCACTTGTATCCTTGAATCTCTTGCCTGGCTCCTGTTGGAGTGAGTCCAGGGGGTTAAATTTGGCCTAGTCATCCGATATTGGAGCCAGTTTTTGGAGGGCTACCCACATACACCCCATGAGATTTTTCCACGTTCCTCTTGCTCCCCACTTGCTTGGCGACCTTGCCGTGACCACTCCAGTTTTAAGTGGCACAGAAAATCACATCGCCAGAATTTTATCTCTGGTTCTGTTCAGAAGCCGCTATTGATTTTTCCTGCATTTTCCCGTACAGTGCAGGTTGATGCGAAGCCAGCTGATGGGATCTGACTTCACTTGGCCGTGGGTGGCTATCTGTGTGACTGACAGATGTACTGAGTGGGGGATTACACGTACTGCTCTGATTGCAACAATCACCCAGTCGGCGGATGAATCCTTTGGGACATAGCAGTGAGCCTGCTGGCTGAGGATGCAGCCATTTCCTATCCATCAGTTGGCTAGGAAAGCTTTCAGGGTGCATGTGAGGACAATGGAGTACAGCAAAAGGCCGGTCCACTGTGACAGAATCAGAAGGGAGCTGGGGGCATATAGAAACACTTCAGAGGACCTCCCTTTCATCAGAGAGTCCAGAGGCTCTGAACTTTTGGAGTTGTCAGGATTGGTTGTTTTCACTTCGATTGTCTTCATTCAACCCATCACAGCCCCTCCAGTCTCACCCTGGAGGCAGGTAAAGCAACAAAGCCGGTGTGGTGTAGTGGTTAGAGTGTTGGACTGGGACCTGAGAGACCAGGGTTCAAATCCTCCCTCAGCCATGAAGCTCACTGGGTGACTGTGGGTCAGTCACAGCCTCTCAGCCTAACCTACCTCTCGGCATTGTTGCGAGGATAAAACCGAGAAGACAACTGTGTACACCATCTTGAGCTTCTTGGAGGAAAGGTGGGATATAAATGTAATAAGTAAAATAAATAATGATAAGTCTTCTCCCACTCAAGCTGATCTTCCTACCTTCGGCTTTTGAACCTCATCTCGGGCTGAGCCAAATTTCTGGCAAAGCTTTGGATTTATTAATTTGTTTATTATAAAATGTTTTTGAGCTCCTCCTGAACTGCTGGAGAATTCCAGTCCTTCCCTGAAGAATATCTTGTAAAATCCTCACCACCCATGAGTACTGTGAAGGATTTTGGGAGGCCATTTTTGCTCCACCCTAATCTAATCTGCTTTGTGGGACCTTGCCCTGTCCCAACTGTACGTTGCGATATGCCAAAATCAAAAGCAGAGGTCCAGTGAGTGTGCTTCCCTCTTACTTCAGGCACCTTCAACATCCACTCAACCTCCTCAAAAGTCTATTCAATAAAATCTGATCTGGACACAAATGGGGGTGGGTAGGTCAGTGGAGGCTGATTTTGACTTGGAAGGACTGCATTTTTTTTTTATCCTTGCTGCTTTCATCACAGCAGGACTTGTATAGCACTTATTTAGGAAAGTATGGCATTACACATGTGCAGAGTGCCATTGTCTCCTTGCTAAAAACATCCATTATTCTCTGCACATCTATGAACAGGGAAAGAGGGCCCAAGTATGATTTTTAGACAATATTGACTCCATCCCTCTTATTCAGAAATTAAGCCATACCACATGGCATAAATTTTTGAATTTGTGTATTGATTACACCTATACAACCATTGCTAAAAGCCTGAACATATACACAAACACTTAAAACGTGAGGAATGCTTGCTTCCACAGGCAGTTTTCCTCCTTCCCCCCCACCAAAAAAAAAAAAAAATCAAATTTTCATTATCCCAAATACTTTTTCTCTCTAAATTAAAACAACAAATTATTCCAACTAATAGAGAAAAATGATTTTTTCTTTCATTTGAGCCAGGGCACATTAGAGCACTGCAGAACATATTTGCAATGCATGTCCCAGTCTGGAAAATGTAAAATAATAACCTCTGTTCATGTGCAGAGTAAATTACACCAGTGAGTAATCATAATCAGCGTCTTAAGTATGTGATTAAGGAGAACACCTTCCAGGTTTGAGAAAGGATGTGGTGTCAACTAGATATCCAGGCAGGCATACAGTCTAAACCTTTCATTTTAGAAATTCACCAAAATCACAAAATAGCAAGCAAGAAATAACAGCAACAGCATTTTCTTCCATTCTGCATTCAAGATATTCTGAAGTTAAGTTAGGGGAGGAGCTTGTTGGAAACAGATCCACACACTCTTTCTGGAAATACTCAGGAATTGCATGTGGTTCAGATCAACCTGCCCTGCCCTGCCCAGTTCAGCAGCTGCTACAGCTTTTAATGAGTGAATGCAGGCAAATTGTTAATGCAGAAACTGTTGCAACACAGACACAAGCCATCCACCCTTTCTCCTCCCAGTCCAATTCACATAAAAAATGCAAAATTATTAAGTAAAAAATTGATAGATATTAACTATAGAAAAAGAGTCATATTGTGTCCACTGTTTCCCTCTCTCTCTCTCTCTCTCTCTCTCTCTCTCTCTCTCTCTCTCTCACTCACTCACTCACACACACACACACACACACACACACACACACACACACACACACACCAAATATTAAAGCAAAACAAAGCTCTGCAAAACAGAAAACACTCTCTGTTGCTTTTCTGGTGACCAAAACATGCTAAAAGCTATGAGGAGATCTGGCCTTCAGGGAAATAGCACTGAGCATGCTCAGAACAGATGTATGATTCTGGTAGGGCTGGAAGCGCCTCAGTCCTCCCTATTTAATGGTGTCTCCATGGCTATGGAGAATATAAAGATCAAATAAGGAACAGGCTTATTTGAGGCTTTAAACTTAGTTGACAGAGAACCAGAAGAACTATGGACTGAAGTCAGGGACATTATCAGAGAAGAATGCAAAAAGACAATACCTCTTGTTAAAAAAAAAAGAAAGACCTCAATGGACAACTGAAGAAACTCTTAAAATGGTTAAAGAGAGAAGGAAAGCAAAAGCAAAAGGAGATAGAAACACAGTCAGAACCCTAAATGCAACTATACAACGACTAGTACATAGGGACAAAGAAAACTATTACAATAGTTATTATATAGAAACAGAAAAGGACAACAAAATGGGAAGAACAAGAGCCCTATTCCAAAAGATTAGAGAAATGAAAGGGAAATTTAAACCACAAATAGGGATGTTGAATAATCAACAGGGAGACACACTGACTGACCAAGATGAAATAAAAGGAAGATGGAAGCAATACACTGAAGAACTCTGTAAAAGAGATGCAAGGATGACAGATTCATTCATGGAGGAACCATATGATGAAGAACCAGAAATTTTAGAATGTGAGGTGAAAGCTGCTCTTAAAATTCTTGGAAGAAACAAATTACCAGGAACAGATGGCATACCAATAGAGTTGCTACAAGCTACTGAGACTGAATCTGTCCAAATTTTGACAAACATTTGTCAAGAAATATGGAAAACTAAACAATGGCCCACAGACTGGAAGTGTTCAATATATATCCCACCTCCAAAGAAAGGGGATCCCAGAGAATGCAGTAATTATCAAACTATTGCCTTAATATCCCATGCAAGTAAAGTAATGCTCAAGATTCTACAACAAAGGCTCTTACCATATATGGAGCGAGAAATGCCAGACATCCAAGCTGGAATTAGAAAGGGAAGAGGCACCAGAGATCATATCACAAACATACGTTGGATAATGGAACGGAGCAAGGAATTTCAGAAGAAAATCACCCTGTGCTTTATAGACTACAGCAAAGCCGTTGAATGTGTAGATCATGAAAAACTATGGAATGCTTTAAAAGAAATGGGGGTGCCACAGCATCTGATTGTCCTGATGCGCAACCTATATTCTGGACAAGAGGCTACTGTAAGGACAGAATATGGAGAAACTGATTGGTTCCCCATCGGAAAGGGTGTGAGACAGGGTTGTATTTTATCACCCTATTTGTTTAATCTTTACGCAGAACATATCATACGGAAAGCGGGATTGGACCAAGATGAAGGAGGTGTGAAAATGGAAGGGAGAAACATCAATAATTTAAGATATGCAGACAATACCAGAAGATTTATGTAACTTTACAGTTGACAATGAGGACATCGAACTTGTCAAGGATTATCCATACCTCGGCACAGTCATTAACCAAAATGGAGACAATAGGCAGAACTGCTCAACACCTATTTTGCCTCCGTTTTCTCCCAAAAAGGGAACAGTGTGCAACCTTGCATTGGTAGCAATCTCAGTAAGGGTTCGGGATTGCAGTTCAAGACTGATAAGGCGATAGTCAGGAAATACCTAGTTAACCTAAATGAGTTCAAATCTCCAGGGCCTGATGAACTGCATCCCAGAGTATTGAAGGAACTTGCTGATGTACTCTCGGAACCTCTTGCCATCATCTTTGAGAAATCCTGGAGAACGGGAGAGGTGCCAGAGGATTGGAGACAGGCAAACGTCGTCCCGCTCTTTAAAAAGGGTAAAAAAGAAGATCCGGGGAATTACAGGCCGGTCAGTCTGACTTCAATACCGGGAAAGATATTAGAACAGATAATAAAAGAGTCCATTGGCAACTATCTAGATGACAATGCTGTGATTAGTAGGAGCCAGCATCCTGTCAAACTAATCTCATCTCTTTTTTTGATCGGGTCACTAGCTTAGTAGATGGTGGAAATGCTGTAGATGTCATCTATCTAGATTTCAGCAAAGCATTTGACAAAGTCCCCCACGACCTTTTGATTAGCAAACTGGTCAAATGCGGACTAGATGGAAATATTGTCAGGTGGATTCACAACTGGTTGGAAAACCGTACTCAAAGAGTGGTCGTTGGTGGCTCTGCTTCGGACTGGAAGGAGGTTTCGAGTGGAGTGCCACAGCGTTCTGTCCTGGGGCCGATACTCTTCAACATTTTTATCAATGACTTAGATGATGGGGTGGAGGGAAGCCTTATGAAGTTTGCGGATGATACGAAACTGGGAGGGATAGCTAACACAATGGAAGACAGGAATAAAATCCAAAGGGACCTGGATAGACTAGAAAATTGGGCTGAAATTAATAAAATGACATTCAATAAAGACAAATGCAAGATTCTGCATTTAGGCCACAAAAACAAAATGCACGGGTACAGGATGGGAAATACCCGGCTTAGCAGTAGTGCGTGTGAGAAGGACCTTGGAATTGTAGTGGATCGCAAGTTGAACATGACCCAGCAGTGTGATGCTGCGGCAAAAAAGGCAAATGCGGTTTTGGGCTGCATAAACAGAGCTATAGTTTCCAGGTCGAGGGAAGTAATAGTCCCACTATATTCTGCATTAGTCAGGCCTCATCTGGAATACTGTGTTCAGTTCTGGGCGCCTCATTTTAAGAAAGATATAGACAAGTTAGAGCGGGTTCAGAAGAGGGCGACGAGGATGATAGCCGGTATGGAGAACAAGTCTTATGAGGAAAGGTTGAAGGAACTTGGCATGTTCAGTCTGGTGAAGAGAAGGCTGAGGGGTGACATGATTGCACTCTTTAAGTACCTGAAGGGCTGTCACATAGAGGAGGGTACAGATTTGTTCTCTGCTGCCCCAGAGGGTAGGACTAGGTCTAATGGTTTTAAGTTGCAGGAGCATAGATTCAGATTGGACATTAGAAGGAACTTCTTGACAGTAAGGGCAGTTCGGCAATGGAACCGACTGCCTAGGGAGGTTGTGGGATCCCCTTTGCTGGATGTCTTCAAGCAGAGGCTGGACAGCTATCTGTGGGAGATGCTCTAGCTGTGGATTTCCTGCTGTGAGCAGGGGGTTGGACTCGATGGCCTACAAGGCCCCTTTGAACTCTATGATTCTATGATTCTAGTCAAGAAATCAGAAGAAGGCTAGGACTGGGTAGGGCAGCTGTGAGAGAACTAGAAAAGGTCCTCAAATGCAATGATCTATCACTGAACACCAAAGTCAGGATCATTCAGACCATGGTATTCCCGATCTCTATGTATGGATGTGAAAGTTGCACAGTGAAAAATGTGGATAAGAGAAAAATAAACTCATTTGAAATGTGGTGCTGGAGGAGCGCTTTGCGCATACCATGGACTGCGAAAAAGACAAATAATTGGGTGTTAGAACAAATTAAACCAGAACTGTCACTAGAAGCTGAAATGATGAAACTGAGATTATCATACTTTGGACACATCATGAGAAGACATGATTCACTAGAAAAGACAATAATGCTGGGAAAAACAGAAGGGAGTAGAAAAAGAGGAAGGCCAAACAAGAGATGGATTGATTCCATAAAGGAAGCCACAGACCTGAACATACAAGATCTGAACAGGGTGGTTCATGACAGATGCTCTTGGAGGTCGCTGATTCATAGGGTCGCCATAAGTCATAGTCGATTTGAAGGCACATAACAACAACAACCACGGATTGCCCTCATAACAACATGAGGGAGTGAGAAACTGTGCAACTTGGTCTAAAAAGCTGGCAAAGCTCCTGGGAACACAAAGGAAGGCCCTCTTTACCATAGCAATACTTCTGGATCTGGATTGACTTGGTCATGCAGAGGACTGATTGGCCAGACAACAGGAGGCAGAAATGTATCCAGAGCTTCTCTTGAGTTCAAATTGAAGTATAAAATATGTGTAGGACAGGAAAGAGGTGTTGCTTTGAGATTAATTGGGGGATTTTTTTTTAAGTGCTTGACATTCTCCCTAGGTGGGCTGTGCTCCAACAGCCCTAATGCAAAAGCCTCCACTGAGTTCATACTTGCACACTGAAGGCAATGCAGCTTCATTACAGAAAAGAAAGATATTAGCAGAGAAAGGCATTGCACTAGTTTGCAACCCAGCCAGGTGGCACCTTTAGGTATGTGTTTGTGCACGTGTGTATGTGAGCAGCCTCCAGTGGGATACCAAGCAGGAAATGTAAACAGAAGGAGAGAAAATGATGACAGTGTTTGCACAAAATCTCTTATGTAAAAAATGAGATTAAAAAGTAATTACCAAAGTGTGGAATGAAGGACAAATGTATTTCTCAGTGCAACAAGCAGGGGGGATCAATACTTCCCCGCTTTGGTTAAGATAATAAAAGATAAGCATGCTTTGCCTTGGGTTTCATTGTGAATTAAATGGAGCTTCATGCTGTATAAATTAATTTCTATTCCCCCCTCGCCCCATATCAAATTGTTGCTTTGCCAAAGCGTTCTTTGGAAGAGGCAACTTGAGAAGACCTGTCATTCACACACAGCATGCACATATTGTCTCTTCTACCTTCCTGCCCGCACACAGACTGCTGCTAATAGATCTCTTCAGGAGCAGAGTGCATGCTTTACACTCAGAAGATGTTGCACTCAATTCTTGGCTTCTTTAGGTAAACTCCTGTCTGAAACCCAGGAGAGAGGCTGCCAATCACTGTAAACCAGGGCCTGAGAACCTATGGCCCTCCAGATGTTGCTGGACTACAACTCCTATCATCCCTGAGCACTGGCCATGCAGGCTGGGATTGATGGAGGTTGGAGTCCAAATACATCTGGAAGGCCACACGTTCCCCATTCTTGCTGTAGACAAACTGAGCTAGATGGACCAATTGTCTTACTCACTTTAAGCAGAGATGGCTGGGCCCCATTGGGGAATGTAGGGTGGAAGGCAAGGAGCCCAACAGTAGGCGGAGCCAGAGCCAATGATAGGCAGAGGCAGAGCCAATGACAGGCAGAAGCACCTCATTCCATCCTCCTCCTCTATGCTGAGTTTTACAAGGGGAAGCACTGAGGCTAAGGAGAAGGAAGCTGACAGGCAGTGCCACCCCTGGACTGGGTGTAAGTAAGAAGGCAGGCAGTTGGGGGCCGGCTGAGGGCAGAATGAGGCTGGTGGGACAGCACCCCATTTGCCCTAATACACCAGCCTCCACTGAGTATATAAAGCCGCTTCCTATCCTGGGGCCGCAGCCAGGAGGGGGATCAGCCAATACACCACCACAAGGGATGGGCGAGAAATTTGATTCAGTTCACATTTGAAGCTGAATCTATCAAATCCGTACTTTCTGAAACAGTATGAGAACCAAAACACAGCCATCCATTGAAAGTTGCACTCATCTGAAATTTGCAATGCAGTTCACCAAACAATGTTTGCAAAAATGTGTATGTTAGGGGAAAGTGTGCATAAAAATGACTATGTGAGTGAACACAACATATAAAAATGCATTATATGACGAGAAATTGTTTGTAAAAATGTGTACATTAGTTAAAACTGCCTACAAAAATGTGTTTATCAGGAGAAATTTGCACTAAAATGCTAAAGAATTTTCATGAGGATTTTAAAAAAAACCACCTGCAAATTGCTTCAGAAAAATGAGAAACTGAGAAATGACATTGACAGATCATTCCATCCCTAATCACTGCATAGGGAGCACTGGTTCACCCTACCTAAGACCTCCCCAAAAAACAGTGTGTCCCCCACAGTTAAAACAAATGATTCTTTTTTGTAGAATAGGAAAATAAGTTTAAAAGTTAAAATTAGTGGTGATTGTTGCATCATTCCCATTCCCAACAAGTGGTAGCGCTCCAACCTTCGCCCACCCAACCTGTGTTATAATTATCTAGTTGCATTAGAAAGGAGAGGCACAGGGTCCTCCCCTGACCACTCTGTGACACAGGATGCCTCCAGACAGTCACTATATTGCAGGAGGGATTCAAACATACTTCGGGAAATTAAAAGTTGTGCAGTTAAAGTGGATTAAAGCACTCTGTGGCCCTAGGGCTACAAATCCACTTTTTTAAAAAAAGCCCCCCCCCCGGTTTGGAAAGTGAGTGGGAAATGCATTGAAAAGGGTAGAATGGACAAATGATGAATGGTAAGACATATAGACACCTCGCAAGCATGAATGCAGGATGAAGGCTCATTGCCGTATAACCTCCCTGCAAACAAATCTGAACAAATGTTCAGTATAGACTAGACATAGTCCAATCTCCACATAAAAGTTGTGCAAGGAAATCAGGATGAATGCTCAATGCCCAGGATGAATGTCTGGAGGAGCCCACAGACAGAACAACGTATACCCTGGCCTGACCCAACCCAATCCTGATAACCAACAGAGAAATAATAAGCATTATGCCCAGGCCTCTCTTGGGATATTTTCATCCCTGTGGCTTGAATTGTCCCTTTGATCCTCCTCCCCCCTCCCCCCTCTCTGTCTTTGCTTTTGATCATGGCTTACCCAACAGAGGATATGGAAGAGAGAAATTTGAAATGCAAATGAGCATTCTGGCTAACAGATTTGACCTTCTCCTTTCAGCAAAGCCTTTGCCAGAGCTCCTTGGCATCCCGGTCATGTAACCTGAGCCTAAGGACATGTCACCAAACTAAATGCATCCTCTTCCCCTGTTTACCCCTCCTCTCCGTTTCTCTCCCCATCCTCTGTTGTCTCCCCTGTGTTGATCTGTGTATGGATTGTAAGCCGCTTGGGGCAGGGACTTTTCCTCTTGACATTTCTAAAGTGCCATGCACATTGAGCAAACTCAACTGAAGCCAGAACCTGTATAAGCTGCATCAGTGAAAAATGACCCTTGGGTGGACGCAGGCAAAGTTCACCTCCAGACTCTCAGTATTTTGTGGGAGGGATTCAATCATATATTGGAAATTTAGTTTTGTGCAGTAAACTAAAGCCCTTTGTCACAACAAATCCACTTTAAAAAAAAAAAAAACAGACTTTGCCATTAGGAGACAGGAAAATGCACTGAAAAGTGTGAGATAAACGACTGATTAAAGGGAGGATGTATAATGACTGCTCAAGCAAATCAGGATGAATGCTCATAACATGAATGTGTAACCTCGCTGCCAACAAATGAATGCTCAATAAAGAGTAGACCTAATCTAACCTTGGCATAAGCAAATTGGGATGAATGCTCAATAAACAGGTCATCTGTAGGAGCTAGGGATGTTTGCAAATTTATCAGATTCACACTTTCTAAAACAATATGAGAACTGAAACACAGCCAGCCTTCAAAATTTGCACTTACCCAAATTTTGTTACACAGATCTCCAACCAAGCAATGTTTATAAAAATGTATATGTTAGCGGAAAGTGTGAGCAACTGATGAAAATAACATAACAATGCATTATACTAGGATAAATTGCCTGCAAAAATATGTACATTAGTCAAAACTGCATACAAAAATGTATTTATTAGGAGAAATTCGCACTAAAATGCTGAAGAATTTTCATGAGGACTTTTTTTTAAAAAAAAATTGCAAATTGCTGCAAAAACGTGGAAAACCAAATTGAAGATTAGAAACATGAGAAACAGAGAGAACCAAAATTGACAGATCTTTCCATCCATAGTAGGAGCCCATAGTGAATTTAGGGTGGCCAGAGGCAAACAAGGGGAAGGCTCCTACACTTTTAATAGCCGTGTAGAGGAAGAAATTTCAGCAACTGCGCTTGGATGACAACCTACACTTGTTGAAATTCTTTGAAAGTTACTGTTAAAGGTGTAGGAGCCTTGTCCTCTTTTTGCATCTGCCCCCTACATGACCTGTGAGCCTCTTCTCTGGTGCATGTCTTGAAACAAAAAAATGCCAAGCTCATTCCTGCTTGGAAACCCTAACCCTTTAATCCCCCAAGTGGTTACTTAGGAGGATGGGAATGGCACTCTGCAGACACCCAGAGACTCCCTCATTTAGGAAGTTGCCTTATACTGATTCAGAACATTGGCCCATCTAGCTCAGTATTGCCCACACTGACTGACTGCGATTCTCCAGGGTTTCATACGCGAGTCACACCCAGCCCTATTTGGAGATGCTGGAGATTGA
This sequence comes from Rhineura floridana, assembly GCF_030035675.1. Classification (NCBI taxonomy): domain Eukaryota; kingdom Metazoa; phylum Chordata; class Lepidosauria; order Squamata; family Rhineuridae; genus Rhineura; species Rhineura floridana. The sequence continues at coordinate 21,660,939 of NC_084493.1, read as the reverse complement.
ACCTGGACCTTTGGCATGCAAGGCAGATGTTCTACCACAGAACTATGGCTCTTTTCCTTAAGCCAGCAAGTCCAGGAGTGGCACTGGAAGGGTCCCATATGGTTTGTGGCTGAGCTCTGACTTTTATTAAAACCATGGTGCTCCTGGAGCGTCAGTTTCCATTACAAGACATATGGCCATGTAGACATATGCACCAGAGACTGCGGAGGCTGAGCTAGACCCTGCAGGGCAGCCTCCATTGGTAGGGCCTGGCCTCTGCCCAGTCGGCCTAATGGTGCTGCCCAACCCTTCAAGCACTTGCAGTGATTTCAGGAAGAGATGGCAGCTCAACTGTGCCACTGTCTCAGGAAAATGGGAGGTGTCTGGTCAGTTAAGAGGGAAGTCATGTCAGTTCCTCCAGGCCTGGCATGACTTGGCCAGGAAGAGGAAGTGAGGCATCCGTCTGCAGCGCTGGCCTCTTGGTTTTGAAGATTCAGTAAAACGAACAGTCATAAGAATATAAGAACATAAGAAGAGCCTGCTGGATCAGGCCAGTGGCCCATCTAGTCCAACATCCTGTTCTCACAGTGGCCAACCAGGTGCCTGGGGGAAGCCCGCAAGCAGGACCCAAGTGCAAGAACACTCTCCCCTCCTGAGGCTTCCGGCAACTGGTTTCAGAAGCATGCTGCTTCTGACTAGGGTGGCACAGCACAGCCATCATGGCTGGTAGCCATTGATAGCCCTGCCCTCCATGAATTTGTCTAATCTTCTTTTAAAGCCATCCAAGCTGGTGGCCATTACTGCGTCTTGTGGGAGCAAATTCCATAGTTTAACTATGCGCTAAGTAAAGAAGTACTTCCTTTTGTCTGTCCTGAATCTTCCAACATTCAGCTTCTTTGAATGTCCCTGAGTTCTTGTATTATGAGAGAGGGAGAAGAACTTTTCTCTATCCACTTTCTCAATGCCATGCATAATTTTATACACTTCTATACACGTCCCTTGACTTGAGCTCTTGGCACAGATCATGCTTGGCACAGCTGTCCAGCGCAGTCCCATGGACTGTAATTAAGTGGGATAAATATGTTCTCTTGGACAAGGCTTTCCTGCAACTCAGGACTGCTACTCACTTAAGATTGTCCATTCTCAGGACGGCATCTGGCAAACCAGGACTTCTGCCTGTCCTTGATGCCAATGATGCCTTCGAAAGTGGGCCAAAAGGCAAATAGGAGCCTGCGGTGTTGGCAAGGATATTTTGTTGTTATGTGCCTTCAAGTCGATTACGACTTTTGGCGACCCTATGAATCTGGCCCTGAAATAATTATATTGGCATTGATGCAAATGGGCAGCCCTTTGAGCTTTTATGTTACTTATTTTGAGTTTTTATCCTTCCCTAACCCAAAAGCCCTATCTAATCTTCCTGGGTTTCAGCAATGATCTCTCTTATACAACACTATATTTGTATACCACCCCATAGCTGAAGCTCTCTGGGCGGTTTACAGCAACTAAAAACATCAAAAACAGACGGCTCTCCTTCCCTGGACAGCAATGGTCCCCTTCCTCCTGCAGGCACTGGATCTCCCAAGCCACCTCAGCCAGCCAGCTTATGTATCCCCTCCAGAGAAGGGACAGGTGGAAGAAATCAGCAACAGCTGGCTGAGTACCTGGGGCCTGGTCCTGCAAGCCGTGACACCTGCCGAGCAGAAGTCCAACAGGGACAGGGTGGTGGTGGTGGTAGCCGAGCAGCAGCAGCAGCAGTAGCAAGCCAGCAGGCAGGCAGGCAGGGAGGCAGACAGCAGCAGCAGATGGCTCTCCTTCCCTGGATAGCGATGGTCCCCTTCCTCCTGCAGGCACTGGGTCTCTATATCTAACATACAGATGTTAAACAGCATGGAGGATGAGATGGTACTCTGCGGCACCTGTCAGTACAGTTGCCAGGGGGTTGAAAGACAATCACCCAATGCTGAAAATAACCTTGGAAATAGGGTCGGGACCACTGTAAAACAGTGCCTCTGATATCCATCTCACCAAGTTGGCCCAGAAGGATACCACAGTCAATGGTATCAAAAGCCACTGAGAGATCAAGTAAGAATAACAGGGTTTTACTCCCCCTGTCTTCTCCCAATAAAGGTCATCCATCAGGGCGATCACGGCTGATTCAGTCCCATAACAAGGCCTGAATCCAGACTGGAACTGGTCAAGATAATCTGTTTTACCCAAGAGTACTTGCAATTGTTGTGCCACAACCCTCTCAATCACCTTCCCCCAAAAGGGGGTATCTGCCATCGGGCGGAAGTTGTCATAAACCAATGGGTCTAGGATGGGCTTTTGCAGGAGCAGTCAGATCATTGCCTCTTCCAGGGCAGATGGGACCACTCCATCCCGCAAAGATGCATTGACCACCCCCTGGATCCACTTGGTCATACCCACTCAGCAAGCTTTAATAAGCCAAAAAGGGCAAGGGTCGAGAGGACACGTTTCTGATAGCATCGTTGCAAGCACCTTGTCCATGTCATCAGGCTGCATCAACTGAAACTGATAAGCTGCAGCAGACATTGCACTGGACACTCATTGGGGATCACAGTAGATATGGATGGGGCATCAAGATTGCTACGGCGGTGAGCAACTTTACCTGCCAAGTGCCTTGCAAACAATTCACAGTGGGCCTCCAAAAGTGTTTATTAGGAGGTGTGTATATTAGGAGAAATTGGTGCTAAAATGCTGATGAATTTTCATGAGGACTTTTATATATATTCACTAATAGGCAAAAAACCTTGCGGTTTAAGAATGTACCTATAGCAACACCTGCCATCTCCAAAAATGGTGAATTATATGTTTGTATGTTTGTTGGTGTTCTTCTTACTTTGCTTCTTTCCTGTGTTACTAATGTTTCTACAGAGAATCTAAACTAGAAAATTTTATTTCCCTCATTATTCATCCCAGAAATCTGTGTCAAATTTATTTTTATTAATTTCAAAGCCTTTTTATTGGTCAATGTCATATGATGGTGAAGACAGCCTTTTTTGTTTCAAACTGGAGGGTATGTTCTATTTCTATTTTGGGTGCATTAACAGTTGGACCTGAAACATTTACTGAAATGTAAAATCAGACTGATTACAATATGCTGCTACTTTAGCAATGACTCTAGTTGTTGGAAAAAAGAGGATGCATGTTTTCAGCCTGCTATGTTTAAACCACTTTATTTAAGGCAAGGTGTTCACGATCAATTAAAAACATAGAGCACACCTCGAATTTTGCTAGAATATATTTCACCACCCACAGTTTTATCTTGTGCAAATTGAGACACTTCTGAGGTCCACTGGATTCTATTTTGCAGAAGTCAGTGCCATTATTCCACAATTATGTTTGGAGTTTTTTTAGAATAAATTTTGCAAAGTGTTGCTGTACTTCACATATTCACAGAAACAAAAGCAAAAGAAAATGATTTCCTATAGAAAACTTCACTAAAATTGCAAAGTAAATCAGACATATTTAAAGTGACCATCTGAACTATATCAACTGTCTTAATAATGTTGCTTCCTCCCGGCTAAAACAAGATCAGCACAGGACATATCTTCTTTCTATTATTTGGGCTGATTACAGGTGTTGCCACCACTCACCATATGCTCAGAGGCACATGTTACCAAATTCTTCCAAGCTACACAGCAAGTGGATTGGACTGTGAAAGACCAACCCAAATTGTGTTTGCATTTTGACAACTTTGTAGGGCAGTACACTATCTCAGAGAGGAGTTCAGGTCTCCTGCTCCCCTGGTGCATTCACTATAGCTGCCCAATTTCCCTGCTTTTTAAAGTTTGGTAGAAATATCTGTGGGCTATAGGTACATTCTTAAACCGCAAGGTTTTTTGCCTATTAGTGAATTTCCCTGCTTTTTAATCCGGGAGGTAAGAAATGGGATCCTGTGCAAGTTTGCTGAGAATGAATTGATCATTTGCATGCTTATTGAGTTAAGTGGGATTTACACACACACACGAGGCAATCATGCTTAGGATAGGTGAAACTGACCACAGGGGATGGGGAAGGGAGGAGGGGGAGGAGGGAGGGGTGGAAAGGCAGAGGGGAGGACTGGGATGGGAGCAGGCAGGAGGGAGAGGGGAAAAGGACAGATGTGGTCGTTTGCATGTTTATTGAGTTCAGTGGGATTTACTCCCATGCAATCATGCTTAGGATAGGTAAAACTGACTGGGGGGGGAGGGACGGAGGGCTGGAGTGGGCAGGGGAGGCGGAAGAGGGGAGGGGAGGAGGCAGGGAGAGGAGAGGGGAAGGAGATAAAAGGTGGGTCTGATCATTTGTATGATTATTGAGTTGAATCGGATATACTCCTATGCAATCATGATTAGGATAGGTAAAACTGACCAGGCTGGGCCTGCCAACCAAGACGTCTTCTGTATCTTTCACAGTTGGGCAGGGGGAAGGGACAATTCTACCTTGTGTTTTTTCCCATTACAATGTTGCAAGAACACTGGCTCTTGGCTGACTTTCTCTTCTCCTAAAGATACAGGATCAGTCTCAGGCCCTGAACTTGGCAACCCTACCTCCCACCCAAATTTAAAACAAAGCTGTCCCTGGCCACATCCACACCAGGCCTCTATTACACTTTGGACAATCATTATTTATTTATCTATTTATTTAGTGTATTTATATACTGCCCCATAGCCGAAGCTCTCTGGGCAGTTTACAATAACTAAAAACATTAAAAACAAATATACAAATTTAAAAACACATATTTTAAAAACAATTTAAAAGAATTTATCATGGCTTCTCTCAAAGCCATGGCTCAAAGCCAATCATGGCTTCTCTCAAAGAATCCTGGGAAGTGTAGTTAGTGAAGGGTGCTGAGAGTTGCTAGGACACACCCTGTTTCTCTCACAGCACTTTAATCAGAGTGGCTGACTGTTAAACCATTCTCTCAGGGGAATAGGAGTCTCCTCTCAGCACCCTTCACAAACTACACTTCCCAGGATTCTCTGAAGGAAGCCATAACTGTCTCAAGTGAAATCAAGTCTGGTGTGGGTGTGGCCCTCTGATTAGCCAAGCCCAGCAGCTGTGAGGCTTTTAGAACACTGACAGTTGGTCCTTACTGAGCATGCCCCACGTTATAATAGGCTTCCAGCCAAAATTTCTTAAATTAATTAAAAATCAACCAGGCATTTTTTTTAACTTTTAAACTGCAGTAGATGAAGGTCAGAGTATGGGGCAAGGTCAGTATTAGGATTACAGATACTCTGTGAACATGGCTTATTTTTAATGAATTTCAACAGATTATGAGAACTTGCAGAAAAAAGTCCAAAAGGGCTGAGTTTTGTTCTCTCTTTTTAGACTTTGAACTCTCGATTCTCTCTGACTGTTTTGTGTATCGCCATCAAAATTGACAGGGTTGTTAAGCAAGCGTTTCTGAGTTCAGAACTATAAGTTTTGTCAGGTTTTGTTTTGAAATGAGTTTATGGGAAGCCTCAGAATGGCATGGGGGGATATTTTCCATTTAACATTGAGGAATGTGAAAAATTCCCGCTGACTATAGTATACAGCCACTCTCGTGGCTGTATAATATAGCAGAAATATTTTAAGCAGATACTGAAAAGAGTACAGTGAAGGTGCCCGGCTGATGCCAACAGGGCATTGATTGGAGTGGAATGTAAGGATTCAAGTGGTCCTTAAGGTATCCTGGACCCAAGTTGTACAGGGCTTTGTACATCAGCACAAGAGCTTTGGGCCTGGCCCAGAAAAACATGGGCAGCCAGTGCAGAATTGTTTTTCTCTTGAAATTATAATTATTGATATTGAAATGACAGTAATTCTTTTTAAACTGCTGGGGAAGCTATTGAGAAATAGCCCTGGCTAACAGAAGAAAACCCCTATTAGCATGAGATGTGTCATGTCAACAAGTCAAGCAATATTCTTGTGGGAGGAACGCACAAGCTCAGTGGCAGAGCACATACTTGATACCTTGATAAAGCTGCTGCCAATTAGAGAAGACAGTATTGGATGAGATGGACAAATGTAGCTTCCTATATATCTATGCTGTGGTGGAAAACATACAAGTGAGAGTTCTGGGTCCCTGTTCCAGTCAGCCATCCATGCCCTCCTTCATGATGCTCTATTCTATTCCCCCTTCTAGCCCACCCGCTCCCCAACACTCAACTCTCATTGAGGTGTTTGTTTTTTGTCCCCATCAATTTTTCACCCATTGTGTGTTTTTTGTAATTTTGCAAACCTTGCAGTTCCTCCAAGGTTGCTGATACCTCCATCTTGTGTGTGGATTTTCCTTTTTTGGCGCTCACAGCCTGGATATTTATTTATTTTATTTGTTAAATTTTTATACCGCCCCACTAGCATAGCTCTCTGGGCGGTGTACAACAAAAATGCAGATATATACAATAAGATATCATAATATAGAGGGAATGGCGGGGCCTTATTGGTTGTGACTACCTCAGACATACATCTTGGGGTCTGATTGCTTAGGACTACCCCAAAAAGAAATCTTGGGGGTGATTTGTTGTGACTTCGCCAAACATACAGCTTGGGAGTTATGATGGCAACTCTGTGAGTTATCAGTTCAGTGTCCTGCAGTAGCAAAAAAGAAAAGAAAAGGGGGGGTCAAACTCAGTGTTGGAAATTATTAGGGAAAAGATTGAACATAAAACACAGCAGCCTTAGTTTGTCATTGTTTCAGCACAGATTGCAGGTGATATTTGTAAGCTCTCCTGTTCTTTTAAGGGCATTTCATGTTCTAGATACAGTGAGGTAGAGGCAGGCAAAGTGCTGTCCTCCAGATGCTTTGGACTATAACGCCCATTGTTGACCATTGGCCATGCTGGCTAGGATTGGTGGGAGTTGGAGTCTCCAACATCTGGAGGGCACCACATTGTCTACCTTGCAGTTAGGGTTGCCAAAGTTTTGACTGGCCTTGATCCTACAGCAGCAGCTGGACATACCTGTTGAGGTTACCACTTCACACATCTGAAGAAGTGGATTCTGGCTCACTAAAGCTTACGTTGCAAGAGATTTGTTAGTCTATAAGGTGCTACAAAGCTCCTTGTTGTTTGTAAGCAAGTGACTTTTTCTTCTTCTTCCTGGAATGGAAAATCCCTAATCAAGTCACCAAGTTCCACTCAGCTGGTTAATAGACAAACAGCAAACCTTGAACATCCAACTTCCAAATAGACCTCTTTTTTCAGACGATTGTAAGCCTTGCTGGGGCTATGTTGAACTCATTGAGCTCCCTGGGGTTTGTCCTCTCTGAATTCCCCAGAGCCCAGTAGGCCCTCTAAGAAGCTAATTTCTTTCCATGCTCCATCCCACAGCCTAAGACTGGCAGATGAGTCACCTGGTTCCAGGGAAACAATACTGTGTAATGGCCCACGCCTGTGCTATTCTGTGTTGCCAAGCGAAGAGATGGACCTAGTTCCCTTTTTAGCCTGCTGATGGATGGAGAACAGCAGATGTTTCTTTGATGGCCACTAAATGGATTGGCCAACTAGTTTGTCTAAAGGCCCATTGTGGATGGCACCTGAAGCTATACCCACCTGGAGGGTGGAGAGGCTGAAAGGAACAGTGTGGGCCATTTTGGAATGAGGAAAAACACTGGAATTTGGAGCTTCTTGCAAACAGACCTCGGGACTGCAGCTATTTGGGCCTACCAGGCACAGTTCCTGAGATGGAGAAGTGAGTGATGTGATTCAGGCATCTTCTGCTGCCAGTGTGCTTTCCAGATGGGTGGTATGATTCCTAACTCACTATTCTTGCTTCTGAGTGCCAGGGAGCAGCAGACAGAGAGAGGGATTTAGAAACTGCTGATCAGCCAGGATGGCAGCTGTGGTGGCACTGTCTGTGCACTGGGAAAGAGGGGGTGACAGAGAGGCCTAGTTTGCTCATAATGCTAGATTATGGCTCATTAAACTGCTATCAATCTTGTACCTGACATTGCTGGGGAATATCAAGAAACCAGAAAAGAAATCAATGCAGTTTTGAAAGGTTGCCTGCCACCTTGATTCAAAATGGAATCCAACTGAATCCAAACATAGATGAAAACCTGCTCCTTGATCTCAGGAACCATCATGAAAAATTTGGTTACAATACCTTAAGAGATGGCCAAATGCATAGTGAATAGACAAGCAACTTTCCAAAATATATAGTAGATGGTTTAATAAAGCAAGGCTTAGTGTTACGTTTGAACCTAGCCCAGCAGCTTAACTATGTCTTATTAACTATGGTTAAAGGTAACTCATTAACCAAGGTTCGTTTTTTAAGCCTTAGTTATCATTAACCATAGCTTGGGAATCTGGACCTCTTCTTTAATTATGGTTAAGGAGCCGTCACTGCCCTGAAGCTACAGAGCCATGAGTGAAGAGTGGCAAAAATTTCAAACCGCTCTCAGGGTTCAGCTGCTCTTGCTGTGCTCTTCACTATTATGTGACATAATAAACCAAGATTTAAGTGATCATCTGCCAGATGCCTCAGCTTTAAACTATAGTTAACGTTAACTATGGTTTAGCATTATGTGAACGAGGTCTGAGTTTGAATTGCAAAGTGAGGAGGCAGAGAAGTGCCCGGAGTGTGAGCGATATGGCATGTTTGAACTTCTTTTTCCTGGCCCCTTGGAAATCTTGGGGCTGGCCCTGTCTTAGAAACCTCCAAAAGAGGTTTCCAGGTAGCTTTTTTAGGCACTTGGAGTCTTGGACTGATGAATCCTTGAGGCCCACCTGCATGGCCACTGTAGAGGTGCCTGCTGGTGCATCGTCAATGAAGAAGACATAAAAAGAAGGCGTAAAACTTGGATGTGCTAATTTTTATGTGTAGAGACGAATTTAGAAATAATGACTATAATTTCAGTAGACATGCAACCCTTCCCATTCTAGTGGGGAAGGCTGTGACCAGGTGACCTGGCGGCCCTGCCTACTTTCCAATCTGCTTTCCAGCTGGTAATTGTGGACGGGCAGCTTCCAGGTCCCTGCTTTCCCTTCTTATGCTTCTTCATTGTGAAACCAGACTTGACTTAACAACCTTTTCAAATGATCTCTGCAAAGTGGAGCACACGGCCAACCTGTTAGAGGCCCATGCTTAGGTTTAGGGTTGCCACTTAAAAAACCCCAAAACTGGTCCTACTACTGTTGTGGAGTCTGGCCCTTAGCAAGTGAAGCTTTTTCTGGAATGAGCAGGGATAGTTGGGTCTGAAACTTGGAACAAGCCTTTCTTGGTGTCTGTATGTGGTCTAAGAGAATCCAGTACGCCAGTTCTGGGACAGTAGTTAAGGTATTGGACTAGGACCTGGGAGACCAGGGTTCAAATCCCACTCATCCATGAAGTTCACTGGGTGACCTTGGGCCAGTCACTGTCTCTCAGCCTAACCTACCTCACAGGGTTGTCGTGAGGATAAAATAGGGATGGGAAGAACTATGTACGCCACCTTGAGCTCCTTAGAGGAAAGGTGGGGTGTAAATGTAATAATAAATGAATCATTTTATCTCCACAGTATATAATAGTATGAATATTTTCTTCATGAAGCAATATAACGAGAGCCCTGCTGGATCAGGCCAAAGACCCAACTAGTCCTAGGAACACAGGAAGTTGCCTTATACAGACCAGCTCATTACTGAGTTGGCAGTGGCTCTCCATGGAAGGCCTGGCACCAGGAGGCTGCCAGGTTGGGCCCTGGCTGAGGGCCCCTGAGGGACCCCTTAGTTGGGTGGGACAGTGGGCCTCCCGATCCACCACCTGTGGCAGCAACAGGTCATGTGACTCAATGCTGCTGCAGATCGCAGGGTGGGAGCTCCCAGGCACCCCCCTGATACAGATGGCACTGACCGCCTCAATTACCTGTCACTGTGCATGCTCTGTGCATTGCACACTCAAGCCTACCATCACCCAAGATGACGGTAGGGGCATCCCTAAGAGGTTCATGCCCTCCAGCCATCCTGTTTCCTATAGGAAGGCTGCAAGCAGGGCAGTAGTGCAGTAGCACTTGCTTGCCTGGCTGGCTGTGCTAGACGGGGCTGATGGGAGCTGGAGGCCAAGAGCCTCTGGAGGACCACGAGTTTCCCCATTGCCTCATTACCTGTTGTTTTGTCCATTGTATTCTGAAAATGGAAATGGACTGCCTTCAAGTTGATCCCAACTTATGGCTACCCTGTGAATAGGGTGTTCAAGGTAAGCAGTATTCAGAGGGGGTTTCCCATTGCCTCCCTCTGAGGCTAGTCCTCCCCAGCTGGCTAGGGCCTGCTCAGCTTGCCACAGCTGCAGAAGCCAGCCCCTTCCTTGACCGTGACTGCCAGCTGGGGGGCAACTGGGCTCCTTGGGACTATGCCACTTGCCCACGGCTGCACAGGTGGCAGGGCATGTAACCCTTGAGCCACTCATTGTGGGGGTGATCTTTAGCTGTCTCTTGACACCCAGGAGACACGAGCGGGGATTTGAACTCGCAGACTCTGGACTCCCAGCCAGGCTCTCCTCCTCTTGCCTGGCCTGCTTTTTAACTCTGTTCAAGAGAAGATTTTTCTCCTCTTGTCTGATACAGACATCACTATAACTTACAGGGTCTCCCTTTTTGCTTTGGCAGCATCAAAAATTTGCAAAAAAATTGTTATTGATAATGCAGTCGCCTGTTTGGGGGATGCCTTGATTTAATGTTGTTGTTTAATGCTGTGATTTTAGATTATATCCTATTTTATTTTTATAAGCGATCAAATTCCCTGTTATTTTTATTTAACTATTTAGATTTCTTGCTTTGTATGTTATAACTGTTGCAAATAGCTCTCTGTTCTAATTCTATTAATCCTGTTGTTTGTATCTGCAGTGGCCTTTGGCCCAAGCAGTAATCATAATAAACTGAAACTATAGCTGCCCATTGCTGTCTGAACTAGTCTCCTCCCGTCAAAAAGAGGTCCCAGGTTCAATCCCTGCTCTCTCCAGGTAGGGCTGTGAGAGACCCGTCTGAAATCCTGGAGAGCTGCTGCCAGCCAGTGTAGACAATACTGAGCTACATGGATACGTGGTCTAACTTGGTATAAGGCCACTTCATATGCTCCTTATGTGGTGGGAAACTGAGCTGTAGCTAGGCTGAGGGAAAGCAGTCAAGCATCCCCACTCTGGAAGCCAAAGTGATGCATCGGTGACCACATGCACACACAGACAGACTCTCTTTCCAAAGATGTCAGCTATTTCTGGAGAGTCTAGCTTTCTTAATTAAATTCCTAATTATCTGGTTGCTTGTTAATTAGGATTGTAAGGATAACTGGCAACAAGAGGCCGCTAAAGAGGCAATTACCCAGGAAGAAGCCATCTCGCCATGGTTTTCCACTTGCTAGAGCTAGTTTGCTGAGGATCTCCACCAGCTGGGGACCTTCTCTTGCTTCCCCCATTCCCTTCTTGGCTCTGGGTATGGATCGCTTGCAGCTGGGGCTCTTGAAGGATGCAGCTCTACTTGGCTCCTCTAGCTGAGCCTGGGCGCTTGACAGTCTTTCCTGGGCCACAGCCACAGCCACTAAATGAAGCCCCATCCTGGAGATGGCTGTTGGAACAAGCTATTGCTCCTTTTGTTCCCAGGAGGGGAGCTGGAGGTCTAATTCAAATGGAGAAAAAACTTACATTGGCAAGAAAATGTACATTCGATTGAAAAACTGGCTGTCTTCTTTTTTCTCTATCCCACCCGACTGGCATTCACACTGTGCAGAAATAGCATGAAAGAGGCTCAAAAGTGCTTTTAGGGAATGGCTACGCTGCACATTTCAACCACGGCAAAGCCTGCCAGAATTCACCAGCCAAGGAACTGCAGTTTTGTAAGGGGATGAGGAATCTCCAGCATTGAATCTCCAAAAGACTACAGATGGTTGTTGTCTTGAACCAATGGGAAGGGATGTAGCTCAGTGCAAGAGCATCTGTTTGGCATGCAGAAGGTCCTAGGTGCAATCCCTAGCATCTCCAGGTAGGGTTAGGAGAGACCTCCTGTGTTAAACCCTGGAGAGCCACTTTCAAGGCAGTATAGACAACACTGAGCTGGATGCACCGATGGTCTGACTCAGTAGAAGGCAGCTTCCTACATTCTCAAATTCAGCCAGCTGTTTTGAAACCGATGTGCACTTGCAGTAGATTTGTTCTTAAATGTGTGGAAGCAGTCGCAGAACAAGGCAACAAATACACCCAAACTGAAATAACAAAGGGGACTTGTGACATCTTAAAGACTAATACATTTATTACGAGTTTCCATGGAGCAGAATCGGCTTCCATCAGATGCATGACTGAAGTGCATCACACACAAGTCTGGGTTATGTTCTCCTCCCTTCCAGGCATGGGAATGAAGTTTGGTAAGGAGATGTGCTCCCTTCATCTAAGGGTGCTTCTAGATGACCTGTTGGTGGAGCATTCATCCTGATTTGTTCGTGGCAAGTAGGGATGGAAGGATCTGTCAATTCTGTTCTCTCAGTTTCTTATTTTTCCAATCTGAAATTCAGTTCTCCACATTGCTGCAGTGAATTTGTGATTTTTTTAAAAAAAAATCCCTGTGAAAATTTGCCAGTATTTTAGCACAAATTTCTCCTAATAAACACATTTTTGTGTATGCAGTTTTGACCAGCGTACACATTTTTGCAAGCAATTTCTCCTCCCCTGGACTGGCAGATAGTAGGCAGGTGGGGACGTTTGAGGCTGGTGGGGCAGTTTCCCACTTGCCCTAGTGGACAAGGACGGGCTGTAGCTCAGTGGCAGAGCATCTGCCTTGCATGCAGAAGGTCCTAGGTTCAGTCCCCAGTATATTCAGGTAGGACTGGGAGAGGCCCCTGCCTGAAACCGTGGAGAGCAGCTGCCAGTCAGTATGGATGATACTGAGCTAGATGGCCCATTGGTCTGACTCGGTATAAGGCAGCTTCCTATGTTCTTATGTAAGCCTCCACTGCAACAAGGGGTGTTGCTACATTACCAAGGCTCTGCCTGTTTTTCTGCTAATGATCAGTTTAGAAGATCAACTGGTGGCTTCTTTTTCAGCATTACCCAAAGAGAAACAAGATGATAGTGGATAAGCTATCAAATAAGCATTTAGTGCTGAGGAAAGCTCCAATTCCCCCTCAATCCACACTGAATTCTGATGCTCAGGTGGTGACCATCTATGCCTCCAAAGGTCCATGGTGTCTCAGATTGTTTGCCAGCTGGGGAAAATGATGGAAACAAGAACTGCCTGCTGCAAACTATAATGTCTGCAAATCAGGCTCTCTGTAATGAAGGGAAAAGAACCTTGACTAGGTTTGAGTAGTTGTTGGGGCCTCCTGTCATTCGGTCTAAAGCTTCAGTCCTCTACACAATTACTGGGAGTGGGGATGGGTAAGAATTTTGATTCCTTTCACATTTCAAGCCAGATCTGTCAAATTTGCACTTTCTGCAACAATACAAGAACTGAAACACAGACATCCTTTGAAATTTGCACTTATTTGAATTTTGCATTGCAGTTCGCTAACCAACCAAGGTTTACCAAAATGCACAAGGTAAAGTGTGCATAAACATGAATATATGAGTGAAAATAACATCCAGAATGTATTATATGATAAAAAATGGCTTGCAAACAATGTATACATTAGTCAAAACTCCCTGCAAAATTGTGTTTATTAGGAGAAATTTGCAGTAAAATGCTGGAGAATTTTCATAAGGATTTTTAAAAAAATGCAAATTGCTGCAGAAATGCGAACCAAATTTAAGATTGGGAAAATGAGAAACTGAGAGAACCAAAACTGACAGTTCTTTCCATCCCTACCTGGGAGTAAGTTCCAACGAACACACTATGACTTACGTCTCAGTAGTTGTGTATAGGATTGCATAGTAAGGGTTTGAATTTATAATTTTATAGTTGTTTATTGCTGGATCCATTTTTTTTTAAAAAGATGATGACATATGTTTTGAGTTTGTATATTATTAATGCACACATGCCATTATTATTACAAGAGAGAAACATGAGATCACATCAGATAATGAAAGCGTAAATTATCTATGTGTGATTCTGCTGATATGCAATGTAAAACTGAAACGTAATATGCTCCTTACAATGTTGACATAATCATTCATAGGCCTTAACAAGCAAGACCTGGGATAAAATGTTGCTGTGTGGTTCGCTGTACAGGGCTTAAGCCAGCCATGCACTCTTCTATGATAATCCATTCCATTTCCCCTCCCTCTAGACTTTGACTCCTTCCCCCGGCCAGTATTCTGTGGCCACTGAGCATATGCAGTCCTCATCAGGCCACTTTGGGATTCCCTCACTTGTGTCTTTTCTTCTAATTTTTTAAAAATAGCATTTTGTTATTTAAAACCACAACTTCACAAAAACAAAAACAAAAGCCAGTTGCCAGGAATCACAAGTGAGAAAAGTTCTGTTGTGCTCAGGTCCTGCTTGCAGGCTTCCCGTAGACATCTGGTTGGCCACTGTGAGAAGAGGATGCTGGGCAGGTTCTCCTTATGTTCTTAATATCTTGTAGAATATCTGGAGCCTGCTTATACCTCCCTGGTGGTGCCAGTTTGGCTACAAAAGGAGTAAACCTGAGAATATCAGTTCACTATTATTAATACATAGGATTTTTTACCCGAGTAAATAACCCATTAGGTGTGAAGAACCTTTGGCCCTCCAGATGTTGCTGAACTGCAACTCCCATCAAGCTTCAGCAAGCATGGCCAATAGCCAGGGATGTTGGGAGCTGTAGTTCAGGAACATTTGGAAGGCCAAAGGTTCCTTGCACCTGTTCTAAGTCATTTTGCTTTTCCCTGGTTCCATCTTTGCTTTCCAGTGTTTAGCAAAAATTAACACAGCTATATTTTGAGCATAACATCGGGGCTCATATAGGAATGCCCACATTTGGAATGGGGCCCAAAGACATCTAGCCACACTTGCAAGCTTCCTGTATGGATCTGGTTGGCCTGTACGAACAGGGTGCTGGACTACATGGGCCATTGGTTTGAACCAGCAGGGTTTTTCTTATGTTCAACAGGTAGATTAATATTTCACTAATAATTTTCTATTTCCTAAAATGTTCATCCTCTGATACAAGTGTAACATGCATTTAAGATCATCATTATCTGAACAAAACAAAAATATTCTATAATCAGTTTTATATACTGTGCAGTGCAGTTTTAAGTATGTTTACATGGAAAGATATTCCATGGATTTCAGTGGAACATACTCCTGATTAAGGGTGCTTCCAGACTGTTCCTATTTTTCAGGTGGGATTCAATCACTGTTCAGTTTTCAGGTGGGATTCAATGACAAATACAAGTTGTGCAATTATAGTTTATTGGTAGGTTTTGAGCAACAAACCCACTTCCCCAAAAGACTGGACTTTTTGCGATAAGGAAAGAGATGGGAAAATGGACTGGAAAGTGTGGGATAGAGATGGGTGAGAATTTCATTCAGTTTGCGTTACAAGCCGAATCTATCAAATTTGCACATTTCGAAACGATATGTGAGAACTGAAACACAGCCATCCTTTGAAATTTGCACTTATTCAACTGTTGCAATGCAGTTTGCCGATGAAACAATGTTTACAAAAATTCATGCATTAGAGGAAAATGTGCATAAAAATGAATATATGATTGAAAATAACATACAAAATGCATTATATGACAAGATGTTGCTTGAAAAACTGTGTATGTTAGTCAAAACTGACTAGAAAAATGTATTTATTAGGAGAAAACCACACTAAAATGCTGGAGAATTTTCATGAGGCTTTTTATTTAAAAAATCACAAATTGCTGCTGAAATGTGGAGAACTTGACTTTAAGATTGGAAAAATGAGAAACGGAGAGAACTGAAATTGACAGAACTTTCCATCCCTATTGTGGGATAACACTTGCTTTGACACAACATAATCTAATCTCCCTGCAAACAAATTAGGATGAACACTCAATAAACAGGTAATCTGGAAGTGCCCCAGGTGTGTGAGGATTGCAGCCTTTAAATGTTTCCAAGGTGCCAGATGGTACTACATGGTCACCTTAAAACAATTATCTCTAACATTCAACCTATAGGAAAATAAAGAACCTTTAAGAATATTTGAGAATGCCAAAAGGCATCAGATATATCGCCCTGGAGATCTTCCTCCCATGTGTCGCACAAGCCCATGCATGTTTACTCAGAAGTACGTCTCATTAAGTGAGTTTCCAAATAAATGCGCTTAAAACTGCAGCCATGCAGCATAGTCCTGTGTATGCTTATGCAGAAGTAAGCTCCTTTATGTTCAAGGGAACTTATTCCAAGTTTGCCTAGGATTGCAGCCTATATGTAAAACTGGGGAAGTGGATTTTGGAACAGAATTAACTGAGAAGGAGAGAGCCAGTGTGGCGTAGTGGTTAAGGTGTTGGACTATGACCTGGGAGACCAGGGTTTGAATCCCCACACAGCCATGAAGCTCACTGGGTGACCTTGGGCCAGTCATTGCCTCTCAGCCTCAGAGGAAGGCAATGGTAACCCTCTCTGAATACCACTTACCATGAAAACCCCACAGCATAAGTCAGGATCAACTTGAAGGCAGTCCATTTCCATTTTCAACTGAGAAGGGCAGGACAGATATGTGGCAGAATAATTCGACCATTTCTTTAAGTGCTTCTCTCAGGGAAGTTAATGATTAGATTTTGAGCAGATGGTAGGTAACTCTTGCCTAGATGGAACACCCATATAAAAAGGGTAATGGGACTTGGTGGATACTATGGAGGGGGAAAGCTTTTTTAAATTGTCACGCTCACTCCACTCCTCCAAGCTGTGAGAAGTTCCAGGGGTGCAGTGCTTATGCAGTTTTGGTTTCCTTTAAAAGAAAATTTCTGGAGGCTTACTGGCATTTTGTAAGATTTATGTTTATTAACAAATATACAGGTTGAGCATAGGTAGAGGCAAAGGCTTAGAACAGACAGCCAAAGTCCACTGTTCCCATATCGGATCTCCAGGGAGACAACCAGCATCCTAAGATACTTACAGAGACTAAACTAAACCCTCCCCCCGCCCACTGTGATGTCCTTTTCATTGTGCATTCATGATTATTTGTGCTCATGATGATGTCTGGGTGGTAATACACAATCTCAGTTTCAATACCATTTGTGCCTGCAAAAGTTTTGGGATGGACATATTCTTTCATCTCCATTCAGTGCAAGCCCCATCATTTCCTGCTGAAACCCTGTATTTTTAAAACCACAAGTTTGGGGGACGGGGGGTGGGTCCAACTTTTGTTGCATTGTAGTGCAAGAGTAACATTGGGGAAGCATCACAGAGCAACTAATAAAGCAGAATGATGTGTGGACGGTCCTGAATAAATCCACTACTAATGCACTGTTATTGGATCAAAGACATGTTGCAGAATACACCTGCATAACCACCACCACCTCCAGTCTGGAGGAGACCTCAGATCTTGGTATCTCTTCTTAGTCACTCTCTCAAATTGCAGACCATTATTTTCCCCCAGAGATACCTTGCCCCTCCTCCTAATTCGAGGGGGGAAATTATAGAGCCAGTGTGGTGTAGTGGTTAGCGTGTCAGACTGGGACTTGGGAAATGAGGGGTCAAATCCCCACTTGGCCATGAAGCTCATTGGGTGACCATGGACCTGTCACTCAGCCTCACAGGGTTGTTGTGAGGATAAAATCAGGAGGGGGGAACCATGTTTGTATACCACCTTGAATTCCTTGGAAGAAAAGTGGAAATAATAATAATAATAAATATATTCAGACCATCACCTAACTTTCTTGGGCCAACTTGACTCCCATGGAGACACATCACGAGAATATAACAAGCTATTAACACTCTTTTGTCAGATTCAAGATGCTGGCCACATAGGATGGCCACATGTCCTGCTTTACAAAAGAGAGTCTTGTGAACTGTAGTTTACCCCTCCCAGAGCTACAATTCCCAGCATCCTCAACAAATGACAGTTCCCAGGATTTTGTGGGGGAAGTCATGTACTTTAAATGTGTGTGCACAGCCCCGGTCACAGTCTTTCTTACTCTGGTGAGATAGATAGTATTTCTATTTAATATGGAGTGATTCTTTCTAAATTTGCATATCAATGTATATTAGCACACAATACATTTATGCAAATCTGTGTCTCTTTTTTTCATGGTGCATAAGTAGCCCTCACTACAGGTATTACCCCACACTGATGGCCCTAGACACAGAAATAGGAAATAGGTGAACAGGTGCAAAAGAAAAGTACTTGAACACAGAGGAGGGCCAGGATCTCTTCTCGATTGTCCCAGAGTGCAGGACATGGAATAATGGTCTCAAGTTACAGGAAGCCAGATTTCAGCTGAACATCAGGAAAAACTTCCTAACTGTTGGAGCAGTACTACAATGGACTAGGGAGGTGATGGGCTCTCCAAAACTGGAGGCATTCAAGAAGCAGTTGGACAGCCACCTGTCAGGTATGCTGTAATTTGGATTCCTGCATTGAGCAGGGGGTTGGACTCGATGGCCTTACAGGCCCTTCCAATCCTACGATTCTATGATTCTAAGATGCTTGCCATGTAAGAGACACCTGCTGAAGCTCCTGCGCAGCTATGGAAGGCACAGCAGACGCATTTTTTTTTCCAGTCTGGCCACCCTGGATGCAGCCACCCTTTGTCCTGAATATTACCAACCAGCCAACAGAATCAGATTCAAGTGACAGCCAGATTCATGAGGCACTGCTTTGTATTTTTCCTCCAAGATGTTTTATCAAGACATTGACAGAGCACTGGGGAAAATACACTGTGAATATAAAGTAGAAGTATCTTCTAAGCCAGCCTTTTCCAACCTTTAGGTCCCCAGCTGTTGTTGGACTATAGCTCCCATCAGCCCCAGCCAGC
The DNA here is from genome assembly GCF_030035675.1 of Rhineura floridana. Classification (NCBI taxonomy): domain Eukaryota; kingdom Metazoa; phylum Chordata; class Lepidosauria; order Squamata; family Rhineuridae; genus Rhineura; species Rhineura floridana. Next base: position 21,642,144 of record NC_084493.1, on the reverse strand, counting down.
ATGGCCAATGGCCAGGAATTATGGGAACTTTAGTCCAGCACCATCTGGGGACCCAAAGGCTGGGAAAAGCTGTTCTAAGCCACCCTTCACCAACCTGACACCCTCCATATATTTTGGACTACAACTCCCGTCAGCCTCAGCCATTGATGGGAATTGTAGTCCAAAACAATTGAAGGGCACCAGGTTGGTGAAGGTTGTTCTAAGCACTCTCCCCAAATTATTGACTATTTCTATGCAGGCAACAAAGATGAAGTTTTGGACTGGGGCCTGGGAGACCAGAGTTCAAATCCCCACTCAGCTATGAAGCTCACTAGGTGACCTTGGGCCAGTCACTGTCTCAGCCTAACCTCCCTCACAAGGTTGTTGTGAGGATAAAATCAGGAGGGGGGAAACCATGTTTGTATGACTCCTTGGGGAATAGGTGGGATATAAATGTAATAATAAATAAATAAATAAATTTTAATTAGTTGGGCAAGATTTTACTGTAAAGGCTGGAGCTATTTTAAAATTTTGCTTGTTTAATCTGTGGCTGCCTCAGTAGAATGATGGGATGACGATGATATAACATGAGTAGCAAACTCATTAACTGAATGGGGAACCCTGTGTGGCCAAACCAACACTATCCATGCATGTCAGCGCAGATGTGGGCAAACCCCAAGGTTTGCAGAAGTACAAAAAGCATTAGGGGCAACAAAGGAACCTCTCAAAACAGTTCAACGTAAACTGAGCATGCTCACTGGGGGCGATGGAAGATGGAGGGAGGGGGAGATGGAGCAGGATAAAGTAATCTGGACAGTACTGTAGTGGCAAATCCAGAAGTGCAGGGTCCCTTCATGATAGTCAAGCCACTCCCCTTCACAGCCACTCCCCCTTCTAAGATTATACAATCTTCTAAGATTATACAGTAGGGCCCCGCTTTACGGCATTCCATTTTATGGCGTTCTGCTGATGCAACGGCTTTCAATTAGGGGAAATTCCCCATTTTTAAGCAGATTTTGAGCTTTTGCGGCATTTTGCGTCATTTTCACGTGACGCAACCCATTATAGTCAATGGGTTCCACTTTACGGCGATTTCTGCTTTACGGCGGGGGCCTGGTCCCTGACCCACCGTATAAGCGGGGCCCTACTGTATTTAAAATAAGCTTTCAGTCTCTTACTGTGTTCTGTTGGAAGGGGCTGGCTTGTGCAGCTGTGGCAAGCTGAGCAGGCCCAGGCCAGCTGGGGAGGACTAGCCTCAGAGGGAGGCAATGGTCAACCCTCTCTGAATACCGCTTACCATGAAATCCCTATTCATAGAGTCGCCATAAGTTGGGATCGACTTGAAGGCAGTCCATTTCCATGAGCAATGAATGCAGGTTCAGCCAGAAGAATACAATGATAGCTTTCAGAAGACTCTTCTCAACAGCTGTCATGCTCTCCTTTCATGCTGATTGGCCTGTAGGACACTGGAGGTATAGGGACCATTCTGAGACCCTGCTCCCAAAAAGGTAAGGGGTCTACAACCCCCCCATGCCCTTGGATGACTACACCCCTGACCTGAAAATTGCACAGATGGTTAGCTGGAACCCTGAACAGGAACATTCCACAATGCTACAGACCCCACTTGTAAATTATAAATAGCAATACTCTAATTCAGAATTAGCCAATTTGATGCCCTCCAGACCTTGTTGAGCTAAAGCCCCCGTCACTCCTGACTATTGGCCATGCTGGCTGAGGCTGATGGAGCCCAACAGCATCTGAAGGACTGCATAGCAGTGGGGGAGAAACTTGATTCAGTTTGCCTCTAAAAATGAACCTACTTAATCCACATTTTCCAAAACAATATGCGACTGAAACACAGCCATCCTTCAAAATTTATCGTTCTCTGAATTTTGCAGTGCAGTTCTCCTGCCAAGTAATGTGTACAAAAATGCATATACTAGGGTAAATTGTGCATAGAAATGCATATATTAGTGAAACTAACATACAAAAATGCATTATATTAGGGAAAACTGCTTTGGAAAAATGTGCATATTAGGCAAAATTGCTTACTAAAATATGTATATTAGGAGAAATTTGCACAAAAATACTGAGGAATTTTCACAAGGACTTTAAAAAAAAATGCAACCTGACATACAAAAGTGGAGAACTGAACTTAAGATTGGAAAAATGAGAAAATGAGAGAAAACAAAAGATTCTCCCCTCCGTAGAAGGGCATCACATGCTCATGCTCTAGTTCAAACGGCAGAAAAATGTTTAATGAGTGTAACCCTCAGCTGCTGATCACTCTCTTAAAAGCACACTTCTTGCAAAGGAAATACTAAAGACACTTTATTGAGGATATTAATTTATTATTAAAACATTTCTATATCACCTGCATCAGCCTTCACCAACCTGGTGCCCTTCAGCTTTTTGAACTATAACTCCCATCAGCTCCTGCAAGCACAGGTGTCTCATCAGTCTTGAGGCATTTTACAGCAAATTTTAAAAATGAAACATCTATATTAAAATCAATACAAATAAAATACAACTAATAGTTAAGAGCAAGGTTAAAATCATAGTAACCTCCTGGAATTAAACATCAGCAAAAGCCTGTAAGCATTTAAAAAAAAAATGTATATATGGAGAGATCTGTGACACAGAAAGTGGAAGAATGACACAAGAAAGCATAAACAATAAAAATTTTCTGACTATTATGTGTTCAAATATAAATTATCATGTATATTCATTAGAAGGAAAGAGGAAAAGAAGTAAAAAGAACTGAGATTATAACAGTCTTAAGTAAATTATGCAGCTGAATGTTGTCTAGTACCTCATTGTTCTAATACAGGTGTGGGGAACCTTTGGCCCTCCAAATGTTGATGAACTATAACTCCCATCAGTCTCAGCGAGCATAGCCAATGGCCAGGGGTGATAGGAGTTGTAAGACAGCAACATCTAGAGAGCCAAACGTCCCCCATGCCTGTTCTAGTACATAATAAACATAGGTCACATCCACACCACATGTGTGAAGTACTCTCACACCACTTTAAGAGTCATGGCTTCCCCTAAAGAATCCTGGGAAGTGTAATTTGTTAAGGGTGCTGAGAGCAGTAAGGAGACCCTTAACAAACTACAGATACCAGGAATCTTTGGGGAAGCCACAACTCTGAAAGTGGCATGAGAGTGCTTTAAATGTATGGTGTGGATATTCTTATAGACCTCTTTTCAATTGTTTTTTCCCCTTGGGCCTCCCTGCATGCCTTTTGACTGTGCATTCATAATGGTTTGTGCTCATGATGGTATTGGGGCAATTATATATAATCCCACTTTCAATACTGTTCACACCTGCAAAGGTTTTGGAGTGGACATACTGCTTCATTTCCATACGATGCATATCTATACGATGCATGTCCCATAACTTCCTGCTGAAATCCTGTAACTCACATATGTTCTGGGGTGTTTTTGGTCTCACTTTCATTGTTATTGCACAAGAGGGCCACTCCACATGGCAATAATGCGATAACAGTGGGGAAGCGTCACAGAACAACTAATAAAGTGGACTGATCTGTGGATGGTCCATCATAAACCCACTACTAATGCACCATTATTGCATCAATGACATGTTGCAGAATGCACTCCCTCCCCCAAAAAACACCCCTTGGAGGTGCCCCTTGTCTACCTTCTCCATGTTTAATAAGGCCTGCCAATTAAAAAATATATTCACCATGTTCTAGACCCTGCTTATCCAATCTCTTATTAATGGAGGTACACAAAAATATATTTTAGTTGGAGCTGCAATGTCATTGGTTTTGGTGTCTGCCTGGGTCAGACTCAGAGGAGAGATGTTTCCATAAGAAGGGTCACAACTAAACAAACCTCTGTAGGTTGTGACACCAACAAGAGGGGCTCATCAGCTGATCATAATGACTGAACTGGGCAATGGGGATGAAGGTGCTCCCTCAAGCAACCTGACCCAAAGTTGTTTAGTTGTGTAGGCCCAAATGTTAAACCTGTCTTGGTAGCTTATTGGCAGCCAGTGAAACTCTTTTAAGAGCAGTTTGATATGTGTATGAACACAAGAACATAGGTCATCGGATGCTGGGTAATCAGTAGTGTAGTGGCAAATCCAGAAGTGCAGGGTCCCTTTATGATAGTCACAGCCACACCTCCTTCTAAGATTAAACAACCTTCTGTGAGCATGAAAGGTAAGTGTGTTAGCTATTGAGAAGAGTCTTCTCAGTGGCTGACTCACCTGCTTTCACTCTGGTTGGCTCCAATCAGCAGGAAAGGACAAGGAAGCATGTTAAACGACTCTTCTCAATGATCAACACACTCCTTTTTCCTGCTTATTGGCTCATAGGATGCTGGAGACATAGAGACCCTGTTGGGACCCTGCTCTTAAAAAAGTAAGGGGTCTAAGACACACACACCCGAGACCCTGGACGACTACATCCCTGAAATCCAGAGTCAAACCCCTGATCCATGTAGCTCACTATTATCTACACTGACTGGCAGTGGCTCTCCAGGGTTTCAGTCAGGAGACATTCCTAGTCCTACCTGGAGAAGCCAGAGGCTGAACCACTGAGCTACAGCCCTGCCCTGTAGTGGTAGGATACTCCACTGAGTAGGTTAGCCACCACACTTTGCAGTAGCTCTAACTTCCAAACCAGCCTTACGAGCATGTCAAGCCTGTTACAGTAGTCCACTCTTGAGGCTGCTGTTAGACCATGGTAGGCCATGCCACAAGCATTTGTGGCTATCGTCACATTCCATCAGCAAGCCTGGAAGACCTGGCACTACATGGGGAAAGGTTATTGTTCATGGGCGAAGAGGACCACGTGCACCGGCAGGGGATGCCACATGTAAAAGACAACTTGGATGGAGTAGCAGAATGAGCAGGCATGATGCTGCTGGGTCTCAGAAGCCTGCCTGTGACACATGGCAGTAGGGGAGGAGACTGAGCATGCCTATTACTTAAGAACCTATATCCATTATTTTTTAATTCCCTCCCAATTAAGCTTTATTAAACTTTAACTTGTTAAATATTTCATTCTCTATTGCAGCAATAAACCATTGCTGACTCTTGTAATATTTGCCCGCGTTTCATATCCTGTTTAACAGTCTTTTGATTGTTGACCAAATAATAATAATGCAGGTCCTTTCTTAGGCCCAAATTATTGAACTGGCTCATCTTCCTGTTGCTGACTCTCCGTCCCAAATTGAATCTCTTGGATTCTGACATGAAGGTAGGGCACCTAATGCATCCTGTATTACAGAGGACTGTCCTGGATTTGAAGGATTCCTCTAACCAGCCTTAGTCTGGTCGAAAGATAAAGAATGATAAAGAAGGGAGAGAACAGGAGCGGCCTCAGACTTCCATTAGCCCTAGAAAGCATGGCCACATGGCTGGGATAATGGGAGTTATAGTTCAGCAACATCTGGAGGGACAAAGGTTCCCCACACCTGGTTTAAAGTATAGCAACTATTCCTCAATTTGCATTTATAAATCTACATTAGCACAGGGGTACCTAACTTTTAGTGGACCTGAAGGCTGTGTCCACCCTTGACCAGAGCATGGAAAAGTTACTTTTTTTGAACTACAACTCCCACCAGCCCAATCCAGTGGCCATGCTGGCTGCGGCTGATGGGAGTTGTAGTTTAAAAAAGTAACTTTTCCAACCTCTGTCCTTGACCAACCCTCCAGGAGCCACTTGCCATCCCTACACTCCTCCCCCCCACTCTGCCATGCGCATTCACACTCACACACACGGGGCAGACACACCCCTGTTCTTGCTGTAATGACTAGACAGGCCATGAATGAGGTCAGCACACCAAGACCATCCACAGTCCACACAGGCCTGATTTAGACTGATCAGCTGAGGAGGAGTTTAATGCCTCTCTCTGCTCATCAGATAATTGGTCTAATGTACTATTTAATTGTTGCTCATCCTTCAATTGCACAAAAATGAAAAACTTTAGATAATTTGAACATTTCCCTTTGGTATAAGAACACCGGGAACATTGACATTTTTTTTGGGGGGGGGGATACACTTTCTTTACGATCGATTGAAGGCAGAGCTAAACCAGACACATTTCGTGTGGTATGGGGGGGGACGACACTTTATTTTGTTTGCCTCTCAACATCAAATGCAGCAGCACCTGTTATCGACCTTTTGAGAAAACTGGGATTCATAATTTGCTTTTGCTTTTAAAAAAAAATAAATCAAGTGATTGGACTGATGATTGAGGAGGGGTGGGGATTTGCCTCCCTATCAGGGTGCTGGGATCAACTTTATAATTTTATTATTATTATTTAGCAACTGCTGCCAAAAATTGGTGGGGTATTGAAGGGGCCAGAAAAAAAATTGCTTGAGGGCCAGATCACCCCTGCATTAGCACATGCAAATCTGGAAGGCATGGAACAGAGCCGGTGAGGGGTGTGGACTGAGAGGGTATGGCCTCAGGAGAGTCCCAAGGGCAAAAGAGATAGGCCTAGAGGGCTGTCTTCACTCACACTCCTTTGGGCCTGAGGTTCCCTACAAGGAATGCAGCCCTCAGGCATTATGAATTCCTCCACCCAAAGAGTTAAAAAGACTAGAACTTGAGCAGCTGTTGAGGCCTTCAGCCAAGGAAAGCAAGGGAACTCCATCTTCTTCCCATTCCTCATTTTTAATGGGTTCAATGTTCTGTACAAGAACATTAAATTCCAAGCAAGTCATGCATGGAGTTTCATGGACACGCACACGGGCAGAGCATCTGAGAAACTAGCATGCCCCTTGCCCAGCAAAACTGAAATAAAAAAGGAGGGGGTTCTGGAGATGTTGGCGTGGAGGCGACCATCTTGTGAATCATTTGGGATCTTATCTATGTTGGGGGGGGTGGAGGAGGGGAGATCATCATAGCTGCTGCTCTTGCAGTAATGACTAGGCAGGCCATGAATGAGGTCAGCACACCAAGACCACTCAAAAGAAAAAGAAAACAGTGAGGACCTGCCCTTCAGATTAGAACAAGCACTTGACTTTGTGAATGGACATTTTCCTGTCATCCAAATGACATTTCAAACAGAGCAAGGGAACTGGCCTTTTGAGCTAGTGCTCTTCAGAGCCTTGTGACCCCACCCCTGATGTCTCTTTAGGACAGGGATAGTAAATCTGTGGCCCTCCAGATATTACTGGACTACAGTTCCCGTCATCCCTGGCTGTTGGCTATGTTGGCTGGGTGGGGACTGATGGGGGCTGGAGTCCAACAACATATGGAGGGCCACAGGAGTTTGGGATCACTTGAGCCCGCTGGAGCTGGTGAGGGTTCTAGCTGGCAGAGGCTTGAATAGCCAAAGAAAGAAATGACCAATAAATAAAACAAATCTGAGGCATTCTGAAGCCGTAACAGAGTGTGTCTGTCTATCTACCTACTTACCCACCCATCCATCCTTTTGATCAAAATAAAACAAAACAAACAGAAAGTGAATTGTTCCAAACTTTTCCATCATTTTCTGTTAATCCAAGCAAATGGTAAAAAGTAAGACCCCCCCCCGACAATAACACCTAGGTACTGTAGGTGGGGCTCTGCGGTGGATGGGGTGGGTCAGGCAGGGCAGCATTGTGCACCTAGCTTCCCAACATCAAGCATCACTGCCACTTACCGAGAGGGAGGGGAAAGGCACAGGGAGCTCAGTGGGGGGCAGGCGCCGTGGTGGAGCCAATCCAATGCTCCTGCCACTGCACCCACACCCCATGCCTCACCCCTCCCTCTCTCCCTCTCAGTGGGCAGGTGCTGTGGTGGAGCCAATCCAATGCTCCTGCCACTGCACCCACATCCCATGCCTTAACCCTCCGTCTCTCCCTCTCAGTAGGCAGCAGCAATGCTCAGTGTTGGGAAGCCAGGTGCGCAATGGTACCTTGCCACCTATGGCTGGCCCAGCTCTTAAATTAACTAGGTATGTCACTGACCCATCTATCCCCAGCCCCTGTCAATCTTGTTCTCTCCTACTGTGGACAAATCTCTCTGCAGAGCCCTTTGGCTAGCTTAGAACTCTCCTATTGAATTATTGATTGCCTGGATTCACTTAATGAGCTAAGCAGCTTAGCTGGAGGCAAGAGCCTGTCCTGCTACCCTCCCATCCATGGGGGCATACAGCATGCTTATTTGCCTCTTGGGCTCCCAGGAACCCAAGGTGGAACTGTAGCAGGAGAAAAAATGCAAGAAGAACAACCTGCCTGTGTCCTGTTACCAGAGCTTGGAAAAGTTACGTTTTTGAACTACAACTCCCATCAGCCCCAGCCAGCATGGCCACTGGATTGGGCTGATGGGAGTTGTAGTTCAAAAAAGTAACTTTTCCAAGCTCTGCTTACCTTAGCCAAGTCACCTTAGTCGCCACTCAGAAGCAGCCCTTCACTGAGCGGAAGAGTTCATCCACTGATCCACAAGGGCCAAAACATCCAGAAGGCACCAGGTTAGGGATGTTTGAGTTAGACAATGTCCTAGTTTACCTGTGGGGATCAGAGATATGAAATCTGGGGCCCTCCAGGTGTTGCCGGACTACAACTCCCATAATCCCTGATCATTGGCCCTGCTGGCTGGCGCTCATGGGAGACGGAGTCCAACAAACACCAGTTCCCCACCCATGCAATGATGACTAAAAGGTACCGATGGTCATATGGCTATCATTTCCATATAGTTGCAGTAGGTCCTGGATGTCTGATCAAACTCTGCTGAGAGCAGAGGGAATCAGTGCTGCTTATGTGGCCTCCCAATACAGAGCTTGCAGCTGGTAATTCAGGGGGAAGGCAGTGGGGAGGTTGATGCAGGCGCAGCAGTGGAGTGGATCCCATGCGCCCCTGCTGTTGGACCTGGACATGCACACACATACACCCTGTTACCTGTAGCGATGTCCACATTAGAAGTCAGGTAAGCAACACTGCCAGACCTTGCTGGCTGCTACCGCATGTTACAGGAACAGCCAATCACGTCAGAACCAGACAAGGTCCATTGAACTCTTGCTGAGTGGCTCACTTCATGAGTGCTCCCAATTCCTCTCCCCACCCCAGGGCTCGGTCATGCCACTGCAATGCCCCTTGACCTTGCCAATCTAAGCCACCCGCACCCCTAGCAGCCTCTTTCTCCACTCCCAAAGGCAGCCCCAGCAGTCAGCCCAGCGGCTTTTCTGCATGTTTTTTCCCTGTGTCTCTCTAAAAACACTTCCATTATGTAAGTGGCAAAAAAAGCTATCAAAGACCCGAGCATAGTAATTATGATGTCTTTTATTAGACTTGCCAAAGAAGATGAAGATTACACAGCCCTGGAGACCTCCTGTGAGTACTTGGAGGCCTGGAAATCTCCTGTGCATTTGTCCTTTCTTTTAGGCTAATAGGAGATGTCATGATTGCATTTCCCACATTCCCCTTGATTGTACAAGGCGGCCCATGTCTTGAATCCTGCAGAAAATTGGCAGGTGGAGTGGCACATCTCCTCTAGCAGCTGGAGGACTAAGCAAAGGCAATGATGGGGGGGGAGACTTTAGGGTTTCGGGAACAAGTTGAAAGGGTGTGTCTAGGCAGATTATAGAAACATGGAAGGGACTCCAAAGGCCATATTGTCCAATCCCTTCTCAGTACAGGAAATCTGCTGCTATAGGTTGGATGTGCATTCAGGTGTACAACAAGCATAGGCTTGAGATCTACAGCCTCCACCCACCCACATAAGACAAATAGCTCACTCTTTCCAATTTTTTAAGATGGGATTTTTTTAACATTTATAATTTTATTGTTTAAAAAGAAAAAAATGCAATGCCATTATTGGGGGAATATTAATGTGAAATATACAGTTATGGCATCAGGGATGGACGCTCAGGGTGCCTTACAGCCTTGTGGTCTCGATTGTGAGATTGGAGCTTGGGCAGGGAAGGGGTTAATGGAACCCTTGGGATGGTGATCTTAATGGTGCTGGCAGGGTGGCCAACTACCTTTCTTTTGGTTGGGGGATTGCTCTCAATTCCTGGACTCTTTTGGACTCTTTTGTCCTGAGCAGCCTTCAGTGGTGGGTGGGGCCAGAGGCAAAAGTGGCCGGAACAATAAATGTAAGTTTTATCTTTGCACAGTAGGCTAGTTTCTGCACACACTCTCACACCTCTCTTGATCCTCCACCCAGGCAAGCAAGATGCATTATTAGAGTTCAAGAACACTTTCCAGGCAGTGGCAGTTGGTGGATCCATGTCAGTGTGGCAGTGGAATCCGCTCCGGGTTTTAATCTGAACTTTCAAGGAACATCTCTTTGACAGTTCAGACTAAAACCCGGAGCAGATTTCACTGCCCCACTCACATGGAGCCACGTGCTGCCACTGTTTCCACGAGGGCAATTATATCCAAGGTGTAAACCAGGGCCGGTGAGAGGTGTGGCCTGGGAAGAATTTTGAAAAAATTGCTTATCAGGAGAAATCTAACTAAACTAAAATTTCAAATTTTCATGAGGATTTTTTAGTAAAAAACCCCCACAAATTGCTGGAGAAATGTGGATAACTGAATTTCAGACTGGAACAAATGAGAAAGTGGGAGACTGAAAGAGGCAGACTTGTCCATCCCAACCTCTCTCCTGAATATATATGTGGTCCCACCTCAGTTCCTTTCTCCAAATCCCTCTCTTCAAACCCCACCTCTTCTCGGTAGCCTTTGCTTACTTCTTTAATCCTCCTTTCCACTGTAGCCAGCAAGCCATTTTAAAGAAATCTTGACTGGGTGTCTATCAGAGATGGAAAGATCTGACAATTTTGGGTCTCTCTCTCATTTTTTCAATCAGAAATTCAGTTCTCCACATTTCTGCAGAAATAATAATAATAATAATAATAATAATAATAATAATTTATTGCATTTATATCCCACCTTTTCTCCAAGGAGCTCAAGGTGGTGCACAAACATGGTTCTCTCTCTCCTCATTTCATCCTCACAATAACCCTGTGAGGTAGGTTAGGCTGAGAAGCAATGATTGGCCCAAGGTCACCCAGTAAGCTTCATGGCTAAGTGGGAATTTGAACCCTGGTCTCCCAGGTCCTGGTCCAACACTCTAACCACTATAGCATGCTGGCTTCTGTTTATCTTATTTTCATTAATATATTCACATTTATGCACACTTTCCCCTAATATATGCATTTTTTTTACATTGGTTGGTTGGAGAACCTGCATTGCAAAATCTGGATAGGTGCAAATTTCAAAGGATGGCTGTGGTTTGCCTCTCATATTATTTTGGAAAGTGCAAATTTGTTAGACTCAGCTTTAAATGCAAACTGAATCCCTCGTGTCTACTGCCTATCTACAATGCAACCATGTTTTCTGCTTTTCTCCTAAAATATGGGGAAAGATATTTATCACATGAAAATAACATCCCCCCCCCCCAAGAAAAAGAAAACCCAGTTTCCCAAGGCTGGCTAGACTAGTTCAGCATTTTTTTTCCTGGAATGCAATCAGTTTCTTTTCATCCTTAAGTACTGCCCACTGTATTGATAACTTGTAGGCACCTCCCATTAAGACCTCTTATTTTCATATCCACATGTCTGGTTTCCCCTGCACTTACACATGTCAAAGGTCTCAGGGAGCTATTACTTAAAATTAGGCCTCAAGAATGGTTCATTTAAATCTACCTGTCACTCAGGTGCCCTGATAAGATTGGCCTAGAAGCAGCCTTTGCCAACCGGATGCTCTATTTTTGATTACAACTCCAGCAGCCCCCTGACCACTGGTCCAAAACAAGTGGAGAGGAAGGCTGGTCTAGAGCCTGGAGGGATGGGAAGTCTCCTCTGTTCTCTTCTTTTTATATACAGGGGGTAGAAAACTGAGGATCCTTTGACATGCACACAGCAGCTTCAGGGAGGATGTTTGCTGGGACCATGGCAAGGAGAAAAAGAATTAAAAACATCCCTTCCCCACCTCCTGATATTATTTTCACAAGAAAAAACATGCATGCAAATTTGCATTCATGCAGACCCCTCTCCCCTAGTTTGACTCTGAAGCTCAAGCCCTATTCACTGGTTTTCTCCACATGAAATGATCATAGTGTGAGGGGGACAGTGAGGATGAGCCCATTGAAAAGTGCCCTTGGGCTGAAAAAATGTTCCTCACTGTTGCATGACACTGTGCAGGCAAGAAAGTGCAACCAACTCACTTATGCCTATAGTCATGCGCTCAAGGCATCTGCCAATGGCATGTGAGCATGCTCCTTTATGAGTCAGTTAACATTGCCCTCTTTTTCACTCATCCTGATAGAGAGTTCCAGGTCAGCTGCCCAGCCTCTGATCCATGGGCCCTGTCCTAGTACTTGCTTTGGACTGGCCTGACATGCCTCTAACATGCCTCTCTCTCTCTCTCTCTCTCTCTCTGAGTGTGTGTGTGTGAGAGAGATGTTCTTTCCTCCAGCATCCTTCCCAGGTGAGCGCTGGTGTGGTTTTCCCCACTGGGGACCTTTGCAAAGCTGTGATTTGGAGGATTCCCACTAAATCAGGTCATGGCACAATCCCTCAGTCACAGGTTGGCGCCGACATTTGCTATTTGCAGAGTTTGTATTTATAGAGATGTGAGTATGTGGCCTGAACAGGCGTGAGCGATGCAGTGGAGGTGGCAGTGGTTCTGTTGGCAGAGAAATGACAAACTTGTCATGGGGGAACCTGTTTTATTCCAATATGTCAGGAAACAGCAGGGCCAGGATAGGAAACCCTCAGCTCTGGGTGTGGCTGTCCTATGTGGTGAACCTCCAGAGCTGTGGGCTGGAGCACACACTTAGGCTGTGGGTGGGGAACCCCAAGCCCAGGGGCCAAAAGGGGCTCTCTAGATCTCTCTGTCTGGCTCTCGACACTCTCCCCAGGCCATACCTCTCATGTGCTCTGCTCCACACCCTCCTCTGATTCTTTTGCCTGGCTGAAATGTGCCCTTGAATGCGCATAACTGCTTGCCTGGATGGAGAAATGTTCATGTTGACATCTCTGGCTCATGTGCGGCTGGACAGCAGCTTATTGTGCGGAGTCACAGCCACTGTCCGACCCACTACTGATGTGTGGCCCCCAGAAGGCTTCTCAGTAGGGAATGTGGCCCTTGGACTGAAAAGTGTTTCTCACCCCTGACCTATGCAGTGAAGAGCTGCCAGGATCTTAACAGGCTCCACCCACCCAGGCTGGCCACTGTGCCCTTCTATGGAGGAAGGCCTAGAAGGAGCTCCCTGTTCAGTCTGGGATGTTGCCTGAACAACAGTGGTCCTCCTTGCCATAATGTATTTCTCAAGTGTTCTTTGGCTCTGACCCATGGCTGGCTTCCCCTCTGCCAGCTACCTACACTGAGACTTCACGCACGGCTGTCAGTGCCAGCTGGTGGCTCCGTGTCAGGGGGGCTGTGGAATCTCCTCCGGGTTTATGTCAGAACTTTTAAGGAGCTGTCCAAGGTGCTGACTAGTTTGGACTAAAACCCAAAGTGGATTCCATGGCCTCACTGACATGGAGCCACCAGCCACCACCGACAGCTCTTAACAACATTTACACGTATGCATTGTGTGAAGTACTTTTTTTTGTCAGTCCTAAATCTCCTGTCAAACAGTTTCACTGGGTGACCTGATTATGGGAAAAAGAGGAAAATGTCTGTCCACTCACTCCACACCCTGCATCGTTGCATAACCCTCTATCATATCTAGGGGTGGATGAATCTGTCAATTTCAGTTCCTCATTTTGTTGTTGTTATGTGCCTTCAGGTCGATTACGACTTATGGCAACCCTATGAATCAGCAACCTCCAACAGCATCTGTCGTGAACCACCCTTTTGAGATGGAATAGAATCTTTCCTAGCCCAATGCTTATTTTGGTGCAGGATTTTGTCAAGCCTCTTAAATTTTAGTTGATTTTTTTTAACCTCTATTGCCTCCATGCTATTTAGTGTGGACCTCCAATAGCATCTGCCATGAACCACCCTGTTCAGATCTTGTAAGTTCAGGTCTGTGGCTTCCTTTATGGAATCAATCCACCTCTTGTTTGGCCTTCCTCTTTTTCTACTTCCTTCTGTTTTTCCCAGCATTATTGTCTTTTCTAGTGAATCATGTCTTCTCATGATGTGTCCAAAGTATGATAATCTCAGTTTCATCATTTCAGCTTCTAGTGACAGTTCTGGTTTAATTTGTTCTAACACCCAATTATTTGTCTTTTTCACAGTCCATGGTATGTGCAAAGCTCTCCTCCAACACCACATTTCAAATGAGTTGATTTTTCTCTTATCCGCCTTTTTCACTGTCCAACTTTCACATCCATACATAGAGATCAGGAATACCATGGTCTGAATGATCCTGACTTTAGTGTTCAGTGATACATAGGTTCTCATTTTTCTAATCTTAAATTCAGATCTCCACATTTCCACGCCAGTTTATATTTTATTTTTTGAACAGTGTCCTCATGAAAATTCATCAGCATGTGGGTGCAAGTTTCTCCTAACATACACATTTTGCAAATAAATCTTCTCAACTATGGTGCACTTTTATCTGCTATTTTCATGAGCATGCACATTTTTATGCACACTTTATTGTATGCATTCTGGTACACGCTACTTGGCTGGAGGATTGCATTGCAAAATTCAGAAAAGTGCGTATTTTGAAGGATGGCTGCGTTTCAGTACACATATTATTTTGGAAAGTGTAAATTCAATGCAAACTGAACTGAATTTCTCTCCCATTCCTAATCACATCCATGTTTTTTCCAAACTAAAAAGCTCCAAATGATGTAGCCTAGGGATGGGAATCTGTGGCCCTTCGGATGTTATTGGACTCCATCAGCACCAGACAACAAGGCCAAAGGTGATGAGAACTGGAGGGCCAAAGGTTCCCCACACATGCTCTACACTGACTGGTAATGATTATTCCCAGCCCTACCTGGAGATGCCAGGGATTGAACCTGGGACCTTCTGCATGCAAGGCAGATGCTCTACCACTGAACTATTGCCCTATGAACTAGGGTACTCCAACCTCCCCATTATTCTGGTTTCCCTTTTGTGCACCATTTCCAGCTTTCCAATATTTCACCCAATTATAGGAAAATGCTTTGCATTGGGAGCAACATGAGCAGGTGAGCTCTTAAGCAGCATTTCCATGCAGAAGATGGATGGATGCAGAATTAGCAACATTCATACAGGCATCACATGGCAATGTTTACATAGATACAGTAAGATATGTCTCTCCCTCTGTCTTTTAGCTATCTCTTATCATTTGTATTTTAGTACTGCGGTTTTACCGTAGCCATATTTGGGCCTTCTGTTTGTGGATAAAACCTACATGTGAGCACGGAAGAGTGGGGATGAATATACTAAGCTCCACATGTTGGGGGGTGAAGACCAGAAGCAAGGATCCCCCTTGCACTATATTGAACCCTGCATAATGGGGTTCTAGACTGTGCGGAGAAACTTCCCACAAGTAAAGGAGACACTGCACTCCCACTTTTCTTTCTCCAGGCAAGCAAGAGGCATTATCCAGAGGTGGTGATGGTGTGCCCTCTGCACATGCTCATTTGCCAGGCTGAGTTCCAGCATTAAAAAAAAAATCAGTTCTCTAGGCCAAACTCTGGGTGATAGGAGGAAACCTTGTTGACAAGGGGGACTCCTACTAGCTTGCCCCATTCTAAGCGTCCTGTAGCAGGTGCCCCAAATTGCAAGTGGCCCAACCAACCCCCTCCTGAGTGCATGTGGCCCCTTCTCGCTCTCTCCCCCCTCCAATTACAGTTGGCCTCTACCAATGCCCACTCGGGGAGGGCCTAGCTTCCTCAGCAAGTCTCCTTCCCCTCCCCTCCTTCCCTTGCTTGAGTTTGGCCTCTCTACCGGGGTCGCTCCCGCCGCTGCTATGCTGCCTCCCTTTCTCCCTGGGCTCGCCTCCCTGCCTTGCTAGCTAGCTAGCCAGCCCCGCCCCTCTCCCTTCCCGCCTTCCCTGATTGGCCGAGGCTCCCCCCTTTATGCTAATCTTACGCGAGTAGTCCAGGGCCAGTCAGCTGACGTCATCCGGCCCAGGGGCGGCCGCGAGGGAGGGAGGGAGAGAGGGCGCTCAAAGCGAGGGGAAGCCGAAGCCAAGCCGAGCCCGGCCAGGGAGGAGAAGAGGGAGGGGGGCGGTTGAGAGATCTGGGCTCAGGGCGGAGAGGGGGAGCCCGGGTGGGCAGCCCCCTCCCCCTGCTCCCGCGCGGCGCAAGCAGGCAGGACTGCCGGGGCGGGGCAGGCGGGCGGGGCGGGGCAGAGCTGGCTGGGAACATCATGGCTACTCTGGCCAACGGGCTAGCGCAGCAACAACCTCCCCCCGGGCCCCCGCCCCCGCCGCCGCCGCCTCCTCCCCCGCCTCCGCCGCCGCAGGCGGAGAGCGCTGCCTTCAGCACCACGAACAGCTCCGGGAGGATGAACGGGCTGACGACGCCGACGCACGGCCAGGGGGGCACCATCGCCATGAAGGACCACGATGCCATCAAGCTCTTCATCGGGCAGATCCCGCGCAACCTGGAGGAGAGCGACCTGAAGCCGCTCTTCGAGGAATTCGGGAAGATCTACGAGCTCACCGTCCTCAAGGACCGCTTCACCGGCATGCACAAAGGTACCGAGAGCCCAGCGGCGCGCCTCTCCCTCCCTCCCTCCCCGCGCGGGGTGGATCCCTTTCTCCTCCTCCTCCTCCTCCTCCTCCTGCCACCGCCTCGGCTACTCCCACCACGCCTGCCCCTGGCCGAGCGAAAGGGCCAACAAAGGGATGATGATTGCTGCTGCCGCCACGGCCCCCGCTGCCGCCGCGTTTTGTGTACGCGAGGCTCGGGAGAGAGGAACGAGGGAAGCAGGCAGGCAGGCAGGCAGACTCTGGGCATGTTTACTCGGGAGTCAGCCCCACGGTGCTCGAGAGGGCTCACTCCCAGGTGAGCGTGGACGGGATTGCAGGCTAACAATCCGATCCTGTACATGTTTACTCAGAAGTAAGGCCAACCGTGGTCGTGGTAGGGAGAGACCTAATCCCCAAATAAACGTGCAGAGCCTTGCAGCCCAATCCTGCGCGTGCTTCTTCAGAAGTAAGTCCTACTATGTTTAATGGGGCTGATTTCCATGTGTAAATAAGTGTGCGCAGAGGATTGCAATGTGAGTGTGTGTGTAGCAATTCATAAGCAAGGAGGAAATTATATATCCTCTTGAGAGATAGAGAAGGCGAACCACCTCACCTCCTCCCCTGCCATCTCCCCCCATCTCAAAACATGCACATATTTCATGTGTATAAAGTTGGGTCACATGGAGTGCCTGGGGGAGGGGAAGAGAGAGTAGTAGTAGAAGCAATGGAGGCTGGTGGCTCCAATGTCAGTGGGGTGATGAATCCACCCCAGGGTTTAATCCAAACTTTAGTTCAGATTAAAACATGGAGCGGATTCACCGCCCCACTGACATCGAAGCCACCAGCCTCCAACTGAGTGGAAGGATGTGCATGCTTATGCAAGAGGAATAGAAGGAAATCCTTAAACCCAGCCCTGCTGCTCAAAAGTCATCCTTTGGATCAGGAGGAGATTAGTACTTCTGGCAAAGCCCCCTCCCTGTTACTCTGTTCTTCCCACTTAAGTTATTACTGTCTGCAGTCCTGACCATCCATTGCTGGAAGCAAGCCCCTTTGAGCCCAGTTGGGCTTTGTTCTGAGTAAACATGCAAAGTTGGGCTGGATGAAAAAAGCAAGTGTGTGCGCGTGCATGCGTGCGTGTTTTCAGGCAAAAGAGTGTAAGGCAGATATGTGTGAGAGTAAGTGCGGGAGCTTGAGAGGGTGGGGTGGGGAGAGATTTGTAAACAGAGACAGGAAATAGATGTCTTCTGAATGGGGGAGAGGAGGAGGTGGAGATGGCTGAAAGGGGCTTCCTCTCCCTGGAAAGTTTGGTCTGATGGGTTTATGTGACATACAAGGAGGATTACGGAAAGCCATATATACAGCAATGGCTGTGTGTGCAATGGGAGAGGCAGATGGTGCATAAACACTGACTAGACAAGGGTAGGAGACCTATGGCCTTCCAGATGTTGCCGGACTCCAACTTCCATCAGCCCCAGCCAGTCAAGGATGGTCAAGGATGATGGGAGTTGCAGTTCCAAACAATATTTGGAAGACCACAGGTTCCCCACCCATGGATTAGGAAATATGCCTCAGCAGTGACTGGATCTAGAGGTGTTAGCATACCTGTAAAGGGGCTACTGCTTCCTTTCTCCTGGTTGAGTGAGTTTGTGTGCAAAGTTCAGTCGGATGAAAAGTGTATGTAGGTGTGTGAGCATGATAATGGGCTGACAATGCTGATGTTTCCAGTAACAATAAATATTATAGGACTGGCATCTTGAAATTAATTTCACTAGTTGCTGAAAACTAGATGGCAGAGTCCATGGATGTAGTCGATCAGGATCTCAGGACTCCTTACTTTTTTGGGAGTAGGATCCCTATGTCTCCAGCATCCTACAAGCCAATCAGCATGAAAGGGGAGTGTGTTAGCTACTGAGAAGAGTCTTCTAGCATGTTTCCTTGTCCCTTCCTACTGATTGGAGCCAATCAGATTGAAAGAAGGTGAATCAGCCATTGAGAAGGCTCTTCTCATTGGTTAACACTCTCCCCTTTCATGCTTATGGGCCCCTAGGGATGTCTGCTGTTGCAGGAGAAGGCATTAACAAGATCTCATTCTTAACCTAGCAGCAAAAAAAAGGGGGGGGGAGAGGATGTGGCTGTGACTAACATGAAGGGACCCTGCACTTCCAAATTTGCCACTACACTACTGGCAGAGTCTAGAGATGTAGTTGTAGACGCTTTATGGACACTAGTCCATCTTATCTCAAGAAATCAGTGTTTATATCATGGATCTTAATTGTCTAGTCACCAGCAATTTGTGGAATTAACGTCAAGGTGCTGGTTCTGCAATATTCATTGTTACTAGGAACCGACAACCCCATATGTCCTTCACAAGTATGTAATTTAATAGACAAGTGTGTGTGTGTCGTGACTCATATTGGTGTGTGGTGCTCAAGGAGTACAGTACTTTGTTGCTTCAAAGTTAGGAAGAAAACGATGAAAAGTGCTTATAAAACATCTCATGGTGCACGTGCTAACATAAATTGTAGCAATATGATAGGATAGACATGCTGATGTTAATTTCATTGAAGGAGAGAAGTCATGTAGATGCCAGGAAAATGTCCTAAATTTGTGTACCTGTTGGTGATTTCTAGTAACAGCTGCAAAAATGGGGCATACAGGAAGTGAATGAGTGATTTCATAGAGGACACAAGTTTGCCTCTGGATAGATGCTTCCACTTCACACTTTTTCTCCCAAACAGCAGATTGTTTTACTCTAGGTTAGGTCCACTTTTTAGAACCTAATAGTAGAAGGGTCTCTCTTGTCCTTTACGTACAGTTATAAGACATCTTATGTGTATCACAAACTTTTTGTTGTTATTATTCCATGAGACTGTGTGAATAGGGCTTTACTCCCATGCACCCTTACCTTTGAGCAAGCCCCATTAAACTTAGTGGGATTTGCTTCTGCATAAACTTACTCCCAGTAAATGTGCATTGGATTTGGATGTAAGGCTGTGACTCCATGCGTATCTACCTGGAAATAATCCACACTGAATTCAGTGGGACTTGCCTTCAAGTAGCTGTTTTCAGAGTTATCACTGTCCTATGAAATACAATTTCCCTATCCTTCAGGTTGACACTTTTCTGGTGAGTGGAGTAGGGTGATATATAAAAATGAATAAGATTTAAGTCAGGATAGAATTGGAATTTTAGATCACATCTTGTTCCAGTGCATACCATTCTCTTAACAACAAAACAGCACACACAGGCCTCCCTGCTTTTGTAACTTTTCCCCAGGCTGCCTGTTTTGAAAAGTGTTCCTTCTGAACAGAAAGCAACAGCTTGGAAATGGATGGTTTTCTGTGGTGCAAACATGTAGTATGTAATTCATAGGAAGACTATATCTTAATTTCTAGCATCTCCTAGATAGATTTTCGGAAATGATATTTTTAAACTGTAGGTCTTCGGTTCAAAGGTATACACCAGATGATGGAAATAGACAAGGATGTAGGTTAGGGCAATAAAAGATAGAAAAAATATTAACATTTGGAGAAAGCTTTCCTCCACCCCCAAAGCAAGCAGGCAGGCAGGCCAGTTTATCTCTGTTGCTAAACAGCAGTGGAACAGGAGGTTCTTTGTCATCACAATAAATAAATATGAATATCATGTTCCAAACATCAGACCTTGGGATTGATGAAGCTGGGTTAGATGCTGGAGTTTCTAGGAAGTCATATGAAATTTGACTTAAATATACTGGGATGCTGCTTGTGATAATTGTCAGATGCACAAATACTCTTTATGCATTAATATATTTGAAAAGTCTCCAGTGATTCACTGGTTCACTCTTCAGGCACTCTCCTATCAGGCACCCTGTGGAAGAGTATACTTTAGACACATCATGAGAAGACATGATTCTCTAGAAAAGACAATAATGCTGGGAAAAACAGAAGGGAGTAGAAAAAGAGGAAGGCCAAACAAGAGATGGGTTGATTCCATAAAGGAAGCCACAGACCTGAACTTACAAGATCTGAACAGGGTGGTTCACAACAGATGCTCTTGGAGGTCGCTGATTCATAGGGTCGCCATAAGTCGTAATCGACTTGAAGGCACATAACAACAACAACAATGGAAGAGTAGGGGTGCAGTTGTCCCCCCATCCTCCAGTAAGAAGTCCGCATTTCTTACTGCTGGATTATTATTAGTTTACCTCCCCAACCCTGTCCTACATATTTGAAACTCTGCAGGCCAGAAAAGAAAATGAAAACTCCTCTCTCCTTGTAAATACGTTGCTCGATCAATGCAATTAAATGTCATCATTCATCTAATTAAGGTGCTCATTAATTTTATTCCTCTATCCAAATATGCATTGTTCATGGCTTCTTTGTTCAGAAGGCAAGTAAGTGGAATGGAAGTTTTAGGATTGTTTTGAATGAAGCAAAGCTACTGCAGCCAAACAACCTCTATCTGTCTGTCTGTCGGGTCGGCAGTCTGCATCCTCCTGGCTACAAGGCTTGCTTTCCCTTGCTCTTGAATTGCTTCTATTTGAAGGCGAGATGGTTGCAGTTATTAAGAGTTATTAATACTTAATCACCTGGCAGATTTAATTGTGCCAATATTAAAAATGCATCAATGTCAAATTTCATTCATTAAATATTTACATTTTTGAAGGGAAACTGTTTTGCTGCTGTTTTAATATCATTTTAGGAAGCTTTATATAGGATCTAATTAAAAAAACTGCTAATGATGTGGATCATATGCTGCAAACCTAGCAAAATTGTTGTTGCTCTGTATTATGGAAAGGCTAGCAAAATACCCATGCTTGGATTAATTTCTATCAACGATAAGGGGTGGGTAGAGTCTCTGTCTGGGCTGCTATATTTTCATGGCAGCTTTGCAAAGCCGTGCCATAAATGGTACAGGCAAGAAAGGAAAACCAAACCCATGCAGACCATACTCATGGCAATGTGGACTTGCAAAACCTTAACCAAGCTCCCCCTGGGAGTAAGAACTCACAAGGGTGAGTCAGTGTTGAGCAGCCTTCCCTCCTTCAGACCTTTTGATTCACAGCCTACTATGTGTGCCAAGAAAGAAGAGCCTCTAGCAGTGTTACTCATGCACACCTCAACAGTCCAAGGAACGTTCAGCAGAACTACTCACAGTGTGTAAGGTGCTAGTAAGCACCTCTGAAATGAGCAAGGAGATACTAGGGCAAATGATAATTCAGTGCCAGGTAGGGATGGGGGTGAAATTTGATTCAGTTTGCATTTAAAGGCACTTACCTAATTCGCACCTCCCGAAATGCAGCCGTCCCTTGAAATTTGCACCTCTTCTCTGATTGTTGCAGTGCAGTTCTCCAGCCGAGCAATGTGTACAAAAATGCATATACTAGGGTAAAATGTGCATATAAATGCTTGTATCAGTGAAAATGGCATGCAAATGTGCATTATATTGGGGGAAAGTGCTGTGCAAAAATGTGTATAGTAGGCAAAAATTGCACACAGAATGTGTGTTTTAGCAAGATTTCCCTTAGCCCTCCTTTAGAGTCAGCCTTTTTGCAGCCATTTCTGGTGTAAAGTTTTGCATTTCTGGGTTGGCTCTTGGAGTGTGCCAATGAATATGTGAAAATATTTGCTCATGATATATAGCAGCCCATACAACTTTCCTGAAAAACAATCTTGGGGGTTGAATTAAAAACACCACCACCGGGGGTCATCTCTGAGTAACATGTACAGATGACCCATTATGCTGAATCATTCACTTCTGAACACCAGTTGCCAGGAATCACTAGTGGGGAGAACACTGTTGCACTCATGTCCTGCTTGCCAGCTTCCCATAGGCATCTGAGAACAGGATGCTGGACTAGATGGACCTTTGGCCTGTTCCAGCAGTGCTCCTCTTGTTGCAATCACAAGGTAATCACAAGAACCCTTTTAAAACTGACCATGGATACAGCTAGAGGTTCCATTGGATTTTTTCCTACGTTTCTTTTTAGCTGGCATTCCATGCTATCAACCTCCCTAAGATGCTGAAACAGGAAGTCAGTCTACCTGCAAGAGGCAGGATTCTTTTCGCAAGCCAGCATGACCCCTGCAGAGCCGCATTTGCTTCCATCCCTTCTTTGGACTGGCATCCTGATTTTCCCTCATCTCACAACATCACGTTGCTCTGCGGGGATGCCAGGCTGGCTTTGTAAGCTGCCCCTCCCCCGCCTCTTTCTCGGGTCAGAGCTGCAGCCTTCCCTCTCACCCCTCGTGCAGAATGGGACGAGCCAGTTGCCATTAGGAGCCAAGCAGGAATGTTTGCGGCCGTCTATGATTGGCTTCTGAGACCATCGTTTTGCCTGCTCCGTACCACTGACCTAAAGAGTTGTCTCAGGGGGAATTGATACTGGCTTTTCTATCGCAACCAGCATGCAGTGAGGCTAGGAAGGGGCTACGCTTGGTGGGCACCCAAGCTGCCAACTCCACCATTCTTACCAACTGGCCTGATGGGGAGTGGAAGTGGATATAACTTGGGCACTCACGGGTTCATCTCTCTGAATGCTGGACAGTGTGTGTGTGGGATGTTCCTCAGTCATGCCTCCCTTGGCTTCCCATTTGAGCAAGCAGGCTATGAGGGATACCGGTCAGTTTAGTATCTGATCAGACAGCCTTTCCCAACCAGTGTGCCTCCAGATGTTGTTGGACCACAACTCCCATCAGCCTCAGCCAGCATTGCCAATGGTCAGGAAAGATGGGAGTTGTGGTCCAACAACATCTGGAGGCACACTGGTTGGGAAAGGCTGGATCAGAGGCTCTGAGTTGGGGTAGTGCTGCCCAGGTGAGGCTCTCATTGCTCCCTGGCCTGCACTGTTCTTTTCCTTGCAGGTCCTTGATTTTAAAAAAGGTTGCAGCCTTTAGCCCTAAAGCATTTTTCGTGTGCTCATTTCAGGTGTGGGAGCAAGTGCGGCAGGCTGGAGGAAGTTAGTAAAATTTGTTTTCATTTGATACATTTATTTTAACTGATTTTAAGATTACATTTTTAAACTGTTGTAACCTACCCTGGAACCGCACTGTGAAGGGCAGGTAAAAAATCTAATTAAATACGACTACTACTGCTAATAATGTAGGCCAGGAGGTACGATAGACAGTGAATGCTGTACTCATCCTCTGAGTATGTTTGGTGTCTATTAGGTCCTTTACAATAGGTGATCAAGGCTGGGCTTTTGCATTCCTCAGACTCCCTGACCCCCCTGTCCAGGAGTGCTGGACTAGTTAGGATGGTCCCTTCTTGAATAGTGATGAATCCGGTTGGCTTCCAGACTCCTTGGCCAGCTGTCTTATTGTATCCATAGTCAGCTTCTGAAATAGGGAGTTTGCTTGGGTTGTCTACAGAAGAGTTTCTGAGGTCCTTTCCCCTCTTGCTGGAGTCCAGAGTCTGTTAGTTCAAATCCCAGCTCGTGTCTCCTGGGTGTCAAGGGCCAGCTAAAGATCACCCCCACAGAGAGTGGCTCAGGGGTTACGTGCCCTGCCACCTGTGCAGCCGTGAGCAAGCTGCATAGTCCCAAGAAGCCCAGTTGCCCACAAGCCGGCAGTTGCGGACAAGGAAGGGTCTGGCTTGTGCAGCTGTGGCAAGCTGAGCAGGCCCTAGCCAGCTGGAGAGGACTAGCCTCAGAGGGAGGCAATGATAAACCCCCTCTGAATACCACTTACCATGAAAACCCTATTCACAGGGTAGCCATAAGTTGGGATCTGCTTGAAGGCAGTCCATTTCCATTTTTCAGAGTGCAGGCTTCCACATGGTTTTCCTGCGAGCTGCAGGCAATGGCAAATGGAATAGAGATGAAAGAAGACTCCTAAAGAGTCTATACTGAATGCAGCTTAGTGTACATTTAGAACTCCATCACTATGTTGGCAGTGGTGAGATCCTATTTGGGGAAGGGCTGTAGCTCGGTGGTAGAGCATCTGCTTTGCATGCAGAAGGTCTCAGGTTCAATCCTCAACATCTCCAAGTAGAGAGAATCCTGTCTGAAATCCTGGAGAGCCGCTGTCGGTCAGTGTAGACAATACTGAGCTAGATAGAGCAATGGTCTGACTCAGTATAAGGCAGCTTCCTATGTTCCTATGTACTTTCCAATCACCATTGCATGTACAGGATCATGAGTGGCTGAACATTTCTAAGTCATTAAGGCAGCCTTGCAAATAAGCCCACAACAGTTACTAGCCTGCCTTTTTTTTTAAAAAAAAGGAAAACTAGCATTTTTATGAGGCTAGTCACTTGCATTTCTGTTCTGGCTCTGGAGGAGAGGGAGGCCCCTCCTTCCACAGCCAGCATGAAAATCAGCAGCTAAGAAAATAATTTTCTTCTACCAAAAGGACTGACAGAGAAAGAATGGAGAGCTTCACTCCTTGTCTGCCAGTCACCCCACTCACCCGTATGGTATTTCTTGTCACTTCTGGCTACCATGCTAATGGTCAAATATGAGAACCAATTAAGAGGCTCTTCCCACGTGCCTCCTCCCCTAGCTAAAAGAGTCTGTCAAATGTTGTTGGATGAACTTCAGTTGATGACCTATATAAAAGGTGCTTGGTGCAATTGCCCAGTCACCTCCTGCCCATCAATGGCTAATTCTAAAAGGTTGAGAAGAGGGCTGCACATTAAACATCATTATTGGATCACTAAAGCAAGGCGTAGGAACAGCTGTGTCAAAAGAAAGAGTAATGTGACCTCTGTTGAAGAAGTCCACAGTAGCTCCTTGCAAGTTGTGTTTATCATGCATATTGCCATCTCAGTATGTAGGGCATTTGAGAGAGTACCAGGGAACAGGTTCTTGTCTGAGGGACCTTTGTTGTTGTTATGTGCCTTCCTTTGTGTTCCCAGGAGCTTTGCCAGCTTTTTAGACCAAGTTGCACAGTTTCTCACTCCCTCATGTTGTTATGAGGGCAATCCGTGGTTGTTGTTGTTATGTGCCTTCAAGTCGACTACGACTTATGGCGACCCTATGAATCAGCAACCTCCAACAGCATCTGTCGTGAACCACCCTGTTCAGATCTTCTAAATTCAGGTCTGTGGCTTCCTTTATGGAATGAATCCATCTCTTGTTTGGCGTTCCTCTTTTTCTACTCCCTGCTGTTTTTCCTAGCATTATTGTCTTTTCTAGTGAATCAAGTTTTCTCATTATGTGTCCAAAGTATGATAACCTCAGTTTCATCATTTTAGCTTCTAATGACAGTTCTGGTTTAATTTGTTCTAACACCCAATTATTTGTCTTTTTCACAGTCCAGGGTATTTGCAAAGCTCTCCTCCAACACCACATTTCAAATGAGTTGGTTTTTCTCTTATCTGCTTTTTTCACTGTCCAACTTTCACATCCATACATAGAGAACGGGAATACCATGGTCTGAATGATCCTGACTTTAGTGTTCAGTGATACATCTTTCCATTTGAGGACCTTCTCTAGTTCTCTCATAGCAGCCCTACCCAGTCCTAGCCTTCTTCTGATTTCTTGACTATTCTCTCCATTTTGGTTAATGACTGTGCCAAGGTATTATAATCCTTGACAAGTTCAAGGTCCTCATTGTCAACTTTAAAGTTACATCAATCTTCTGTTGTCATTACTTTAGTCTTTTTGACGTTCTGCTGTAGTCCTGCTTTTGTGCTTTCCTCTTGAACTTTCATCAGCATTCGTTTCAAATCATTACTGGTTTCTGCTAGTAGTATGGTATCGTCTGCATATCTTAAATTATTGATATTTCTCCCTCCAATTTTCACACCTCTTTCATCTTGATCCAATCTCATTTTCCATATGATATGTTCTGTGTATAGATTAAATAAATAGGGTGATAAAATACACCCGTCTCATACCCTTTCCAATTGGGAACCAATTGGTTTCTCCATATTCTGTCCTTACAGTAGCCTCTTGTCCAGAGTATAGGTTGCGCATCAGGACAATCAAATGCTGTGGCACCCCCATTTCTTTTAAGGCATTCAGTTTAAAATAATTGACAAAGGTGAAATGAGAGAGGAAGGGGTAGGAAGTGGCAGTTAATTTAGAGAGGTGCCCAGGGCCCTTGCCTGGTCCAGCAGTTTTGTTGGGCGAGTTTCAGTTGGTAAGGCCTGAGAGCTGGGAAGGTGCTTGGATGGGTGCAGGTGACCAAACTTGATCCTTCACACATATACCCTGGCTTGTAAAATCTAGCAGGGAGGGAATGATCAGTTGGCAATCCATACATCATTGTGAGAGTTTATGGTTCCTGGCCACCTAAAAGAGATGGTGGTGACACCACAAAAGTGAAAACACGTCCCTGGACCCAGAAGATAGGGATAATTACAGAGTGATTGCGAGTGTCCCCTTCCTGGGCAAGGTTCCTGAATGGGTGGTTGCTGTTTAGATCCAGGCAGTCTTGGATGAGACAGATTTTGTGAATCCATTTCAATTGGTTTCAGTAAGCCCAACTATGGCAGCGAGACCACCTTGGCCACCCTGTAAGATAACCTTTGTTGGAAGAGATAGGGAAGTGTGACCCTGTTGATCCTACTTCATCTCTCAGTGGTTCTTAATACCACCAATCAAAAAGAGAGAGAGAGAGATAAAATCTCAAGTTCTTTTTCTTGTTTTGTTCTTTCCACTTGGGGGGGGGGTTATCAGTGAAGGTTAAAAAAAGTGACTGTACTATCAGAGACCTCTGCAGACTGTTTCTACATTTTAATTTGACTCCCCACGAAGGCCTAAAATAACTACAGGCTGAAACGCTTTGGGCTTTTTTTTATCAATACTTTCCATTGCAGCATCGTGAGACATTCTCTGTCTCTCTCCCACCCCTCTCCCTCCCCCTCCCCCTCCCCCTCTCCCTCTCTCTTTCTCGGGTGCTTACTTCTTTTTGCATTTTTCCTTGATACCATTGACCATGGTATCCTTCTAGAGCAGCCGCCTGAGCCAGGCGTGGATGGCACTATTTTCCAGTGGTTCCACTCTGACTTGACTGGCAGAACTTGGCTTGGCTGCAGCCGCAGAAGAAGGTGCTGGGAAGGTGTTGCTCATGCTCGTGGAGCAGGGATGGGGAACCTTTTTCAGCACAAGGGCTGCAGTCCTTTTGAGGCAGCCTTCACGGGGCCTCATGCCAGTTCTGGGTGTGGCCAGGGGCACAAGCAGGCAGAGCAACAAGTTTTCTTTTTGTGCAGTAGGCTGGTTTCTGCACCCCCCCCATCTCTCCGCCATCTAGGCAACCAAGAAATGTTATCAGTTTCATGGACACATTCCAACCAGGCAAAAACAGTTGGGGGTGACTGTCTCAATCCAGAGAAGAGTATCCTTCTGGGTCAGCTGTCTAGATTGGTGGGGGATGGGAACCCTGAGAAGCTTCTCTCAGTTTCAGAAGAGAGTTCTTGCTCTTCCCTAGAGGAATTATTCTGTGGGATTTCACACAGTTCTTTCTTCCATGCCTCTTAACAATGTAAATGAAGCAGAGGAGAGAAATAATACTGAGATTTGGCACGAAGTGCCCCCGGTATGCTAATGACACCCAGCTCTGTTTCTCCTTTTCAGAGCCAGGTGAGGCGACGAGGTCTCTGAATGACTACTTGAACTGTTCCAGAAAGTGGCAGCTCATTTGTTGCCTGGAGCTAGCCATGTGGAACGTAGAGAATCACTTCTAAAAGACCTTCATTTGTTCTCAGTTAGTTTCCAAGCTCAATTCAAGGTGCCGGGTGTGCATTTCTATAGCCTACAGCCTTATACTAGGGGTGGGGAACCTGTGACCCTTCGGATGTTGTTGGACTCTAACTCCCATCAGCCCCAGCCAGCATAGGCAGTGATCAGGAATGATGGCAGGTGGAGATTAATAACTTCTGGAGAGCATCATAGAATTGTAGAGTTGAAAGGGGCCTATAAGGCCATCCAGTCCAACCCCCTGCTTAGTGCAGGAATCCAAGTTAAACCATCCCTGACAGGTGGTTGCCCAGCTGCCTCTTGAAAGCCTCCAGTGTTGGAGAACCCCTCATTACAGAGTTGCCATATTAACTCCCTAAACCACTAAAGTTTTGGGTATTAAGATTGGCAGAAGGGAGCGTTTTGGTAGTTCCACCACACTTGGGGTTTTTTGGGGGGGGTGACCTGGGAGAGGGCATTCTCTGTGGCAGCTCCCAGGTTGTGGAAGTCCCTTCCCACAAGAGGTGCACCTGGCACCTTCATGATGTAGTTTTCATCATATGCTGAAGATGTACCTTTTTACCCTGGCCTTTGACACCTGAGATATATATTTTCAGGGCCCACCCTCTTCCTGTGTCTGTAATTTGTTTTAAACTGTTTTAACACTGAATTTTAAGATTGCTGTAACCCATCTTGGAACCTTCCAGATAAAGAGTCGTATTATTAATTATTATTACTACTATTGCTACTACTAGCAGCGCCATCTAGATAATGCATGTGGAATGCTTTGAATGTTTGAAAACGCTGTACTAATGCTAAGTATTGTTAATAATGCTAAGTATTCGCAGAAGGATGTCAGAAGCAGTTTTAACACTTCACTCTCAAGGGAAGTGTGTGGGTGCACACACATCTGTGCAACCGTGAGAGAGAGTATGTATTTTCATGCCTAACACTGAGAGAATGTTTATTTATTCCAAAGTTTTCTACTCCCACCTTTCCATCAATTGGACTTCGAGGGAGCTTTATGGACAAATGTTCAAAGAATAAAAGCATAAATCAGAACAAGTCAGAGATGCCATGAACATAGTGCAAAAGGAAATGCTAAATACAAAAGCAAACCATAAATGCCATGGACATAGTGAAAACAAACTAGACAGCAGCTATTAAAGTAATCAAGCAATTCCAAATTATACCTCATAAAAAGCTCAGAGAAACAAGACAGAATTAACTTAGCACATAAAAAAGAAGAAGAATGGATGACGCCAAATGCATTTGGAGAAGGTATTCCATACTCAGGGTCTCACCACAGAAAAGGCCCTGTTCCCTATTTGGCCACCCACTATCTCTGGGGGTGAAGGCAACCAGTATAGGACCCATGTCGATGATCTCAGCAAAAGGGCATACTCATATGTGGGAAGGTGGCCTTCAGAATTTGTATACACTTGTCTGTGTATGTTGAGGCTATGTGTGGTATATACTCCACTTTAAGAAGCAAAAGGGGTACATAGGTGAGGAATGCAGAACTCCCTCAAAATAATCTCTAGGAACATAGGAAGGTGCCTTACACTTACACTAGCTCATTGGTCCTTCTAGTTCAGTACTGTCTACACTGAGTGGCAACAGCTCTCCATGGTTTCAGATAGAAGGCTTTCCTCAAGCCTACCTGGAGATGCCAGTGATTGAACCTCAGATCTACATGCAAACAGGTGCTCTACTACTGAGCTGCAGCTGTTTCCCATATTTGCTCCATCTGGGCTCCAGTACTGGAAGTGAGCCCAGCTGAAGCCAAAGAATCTCACTGCTATAGGTAAGCTGAAGGTGTGTGGGGGAGAGGGGAAGGGATTCTAATAGGTCAGCCTGCCACACCTGCTGCTTCTTAAATGGGACCCCTCCCTGCTTTCTATGTATCAGATTGGGATTTAAACACACGGGGTGGTATTCAAAGCTGATCCTGCTCAGAGTAGACCCATTGAAGTAAAGTGCATGACTAACTTTGGTTCATTAATTTCAATGGGTCTACTCTGAGTTGGACTTAGTTGAATACAATCCAGGATCTGCCCTCATCAGCAACATCTGGCTTGCTCCTTAGAAGCCAAGCACAGAGTGAGAGAGAACATACATGCATGGAGATGCACAATGGTATGATATGCTAGACCTATGGGCCGATGGCTAAAACTGATTGGCCAAGCTTGGAAACAGGAAGCGGCTGTATCCCAAGTCATATATATTTGTCCATTTAGCCCAGTATTACCTACTCTGGTTGGCAGCATCTCACCAGGGTCTTTCTCACCACTTCCTGCCTGACCCTTTTTTTAACTGAAGATACCAGGTCTTGAACCTGGGACCTTCTGCATGCAAACCATGTGCTCTTTTACCGAGCACTGAGCCAGAGAGGTAGGGAACATTTTCTAGTATGAGGGCCACATTCCTTCATAGGAAACATTTGCCAGTGGGTGGAGCCAGAGTGGGTGGGGCCAAAAGGCAAAGTGAGCAGAGCAAAAGATTATCTTTATACAGTATCTTCATATGCTTATCTTTGCATAGTAGGCTACATTCCAACCATGTATGAAAGGTTTCTACATAGACACATACACCTCCCCATCCTCCATCCAGGCAAGCACGTTTCTACTTCAAAGAAACATTTCAGCCAGGCAAAATACACTTGAGGTAGGGGTGGAGCAATCTGTTGACTGCATTCGGCCCCCAGACCTGAGGTTCCCCACCATAGGGGTGGAAATATCATGAACAGAGGTGCTCCCCTAATAACAACAACAAAAGTGAGCTACCCCTATAGTTACCGGCATAGCAGCATGAAGATCTAACATGTTAATCTGGAGGGCTTTTGCACTAATACCAGTGTGTTTGCCTCTGCCTGCTGATTCCAATTAACCAGCCCCTGCTAATCTGTACCAGTTGTCTTAACTCGAATCCCCACTGAGCTGCATACTGACCTGCCGCCAAATTATGCACATCTCTTCGACATGAGGCATAGCATCCCTGGAAGGAAGGATTCAGCTGTTTGGAGGACGGTGCCACATCACAGGCTATGGCTGACTGCACATCATACATTTAAAGCATCTCACTCCCACACATACAATCCTGGGAGCTGTAGTTTGTTAAGGGTGTTGTGAACTGCAGCTATGTGAGAAGTAAACTACAGTTCCCAGAATGTTTGTGTGTGTTGTAAATGTGCTTTAAACATATGGTTTGTAGATAGCATATATTTCATGTATGCTGTATAAGCTTTGCCTTTCTTTTGCTGCTGCAGATGAAGGTGAGGACTGGCCAGAGCTGTCCCTTGCCAGGTGTGACTATATTTGTACATGACTTAATGGAATAACACCTTTTCCCCCCTCCGTCTCTCCAGGCTGTGCCTTTCTTACATATTGTGCCCGGGACTCAGCCCTCAAAGCCCAGAGTGCACTGCATGAGCAGAAGACATTGCCTGGGGTAAGTGATGGTGTCTTTCTCTCTGGTGTAGGCAATATCTACCTCCTTTGGTTCAAAGCCCCGGCCCAGAAGTCAGCAAGTATAACTTTGCATTTGTCTGTTAGAGCAAAAACACAACAGGCCTGAGAGAGTCTTGTAGCTTTAAATATGGAGGCCACAATTCAAAGCACGTTTTGGGATGGATGGATGTCTTTCTGTTCCATGTCAGTTCCATGCATGTTCCATCAAGTCGACTAAACCACAAAAACAAATTTCAGTTAATTGTTTATATGCACTTTGTCCTAGAGCAGGCTTTGCCAGCCTGATGCTCTCCAGATGTTTGGACTATAACTCCCATCTGCTCCTGCCTGCAAAGTGCTGGCTGGGGTTGATGGAACTTGTAGTCCAAAGCATCTGGAGGGCACTAGTTGATGAAGGCTGTCCTGGAATATGTATTTTGTATGCATTTCCCACCAAAATTACACATTTTGCATATCCCCCAAAATGCATTTTTGTACACATTTTCTGAATCAGAACATTCCAAAATTCAGAATAGTGCACAGTCCAACTGTTAACTGCATTCCAATCCACATATAAGTACAGGAGCTGCAAATTAGGTCAGTTTGCTTCAGAATGTGGACTGAACAAAATTCTCCATCCCTAACGTATGCTTATTTGGGAGTATGTCCCATGGAACTCAATGGGACATGCCTAAGGTTGTGCTGAAAGAGATTTATGGTGACATAAGGTGTCATGTACTGAAGCCACAATATTCTGCATCTGATGTAACCTACAAAAGCTAACACCATCATGAATATATTATCTTTAAGTTGCCTTTTTCCTCTTTTTTTATTTTGCAGTGGATAGGAATAATTTTAAGGAAAACCCTTTTCTTTTCTTTTTAACCTGGGCAGTTCAGATGGTTTTTGAGTAAACCCCAAACTTCCATAACGTCCTTATGAATAGATCCCTTTTATCTAGAACAAACTGTGTTTACAAGAACTCTTAGTTACCTGATTCTGTGCAAACGTCTTCTGTGGGGGCCCTGTCAGCAGGGTCTTATGGAAGCAGCAGGCTTGTTTATTTCACTTTTTCATTATCCACGCCCTTTCCATGTCATTTGGATCAAATGTGTTGTTCTGTATTAATGTTTTTGGAGTAGCAGTAAGGTAGCAGATGAGCACCAGTTCTTGAAATGTCTTCTTGAAATGTAGTGTTGGTGGGGATTTGCTTGATGTAGGTGATCTTCCTTCTTCCTAAGAGCACATCTGTACATGCCTACTATTGGGGATCAAAATGTGCATTTCATACTCTTCATGTCTCCTACTATACACTGTGCCTGCAGTGGATTGCTGCTTGTCTGCCCTGGAGTGTGGGATGTAAGGACACATCGATTTCCGTTCTATTCCATATTCGTTGCATGCAGTGCTGTTTCCTTTCTGCTGCAGTTCAGCTTCTGATGAAAACATAATTATTTGCCTCACTGTCTGCGGTGGTGGAATTTTTTTGTAATTAGTTACGTTATAATTACGTCATTCGACACCACCCATTTAAATGCAAAGGCCATTCATTTCGATGCAAGGGAAGCACAATGTAAAGGCAGAGTAGGAGTTATTGATTAAGTATCATTTATGGATTGAAACCAACAATAGCTGCAGGAAATACCAACCCTGTTCACTGGAATGATTTCGATTCTTGGCATGGGGCAAACAAGTGAACATTGGCAATTTCCACTCCCATTTCCGTTGGACTTCTCAGACATCACTACCTGCAGTTGGTGTAGGGCTGCTCCCGGAGGGTGCATGGTTCCAAGAGGCAAGAGCCACATTACCAAAGAGTTTGCCTGTACTAGCGCTTTATTGTTTCTGCTGGTAGAGATGCAACAGCCTTATGTGCTTTGGATATTGAAAGAATGGAGGATGAACTCCTGCGCTGACATACCCTTAGAAGCAGAGTAAGGCTGCAGTCCTATATGCACCTACCTGGGAATAAATCCCATTGAACTCAGTAGGGCTTACTTCTGAGCAGATGTGCATAGGGTTGCCCTGTTGTTCTTGTGGATATATAACTAGGTCTATTATCATTGCCATTGGCAAACGGCAGGGATGTGTATTTTTGTTTTCTCTGTCAAGATCACATCTGGTTCCTTCTCTTTGTTTCAGGTGTGGGGAACCTTTGGTCCTCCAGATGTTGCTGAACTCCAACTCCCATCAGCTGCAGCAAGCATAGTCAGTGGCCGGGGATAATGGGAGTTGTAGTTCAGCATTATCTGGAGGGCCACAGGATCCCCATACCTGCTTATTTGGAGGTCTGCAGCAGGCCCTCATTATGAGTACTCATCTTCTTTCTCTTCCTCCTCCTCCTGTCCCATGGCTCTGAGATCTACCAAGAAGGAGTATTAGCTATTTCTAAGTGAGCACTACTCCCTTTCCTTTCTCCTCTTTGCCTTTCCAAAGCAATTATTCTCTGACAGTATATATTATAAGGTGCTCCATGTAACGTTTAAAGTAGAGCAGTAGTTGAAGCCATCAAATAGGAGCAATGAAGAGTCAGATGCTGTAAGTGTCACACAAATTTAGCAGTGGATTGGAATAATTTGAAAGAAAATACTTTTATCTTTCTTTTTTTAAACCTGGGTACTTCAGATGGTTTTGGAGTAAACCTCAAACCTCATTTTTTTTATAACCTCCTTATGAATAGATTCTTTCTTATCTAAAATAAACAGTATTTATCAGAGCTCTTAGTTAACTAGATTCACTGCAAACCCCTTCAAAGGGTTGGATGGGGAGGGGAATGCTTAACCCTTTCCTTGCCTGTTTTTTTGCTCAGAATTGCCTCCATCAAGCTGGTTCTCCCCTGGAGAAAAAATATGGGTGATCTCTATCTCTTTATCTGTGGGCTGGAAAAGGAAGCAGCGCAGTTGATATGGGGAGAATTTAACATGGTGCCTGTCAGGCCCCTTCCTGTGGTCCCTGCCTTGTCACGGTCCCACCTCAGGGTCCTGGTCTCTTAACTGTTCTCTCACCAGCTCTAGCAAAGATCTCTCAAGATCCCACTGCTACGCAGTACCACTAGACACTCCCTGCAAAACAATATTGCCTTGAGACTGTGCCTTCGTCTCCTCCTGGCTTATTGCTATGTTGTGTCTGGGTGCACTTACAGGCCTCAACCCCCCTGTATCTTTGTGCTTATAAAGATGACAGCCCTGGGTTGCTCTGGATACCTGATGATGTTACACTATCTCTTCACCGCTACCACCATTGATACTGTTTCCCAACCTTGGTATACGCCCTGTCCACCCTCCATAAAAGAGTGTATTAATAACCATCTAGCGCCAGTGGAGACTAGGAGCTCTGATAATAGTGAGGCAGCGGAAGCACTTTGGACAGCTCCTTGAAAGTTTGAATTAAAACTCGGACCAGATTCACTGCCCCACTGACGTCAAAGTCACCAGTCCCCACTGTCTAGCGCCTTGTGTCTATTTGACTTGGAAAGACGTTTTAAAAGGGGGTTGTGGAGGGTGAGGCCAGATAAATCCAAGACCACAAGGCCAGACTGGCTGGGGTTGGTGATAGGGTGACCACATGCAAAGGAAGACGGGACTCCTGCACCTGTAATAGACCTTTGGAAGAAGGAGACAGGGCTCCTGCACCTTTGATAGTTCTGTAGAAGAAAGGATTTCAGCAAGTATAGCTGTTTGTGTAATAGTGAAATTATATAACATGACGAAGGTTGTAATTCAGCAACACCTGGAGGGCCACAAGTTAGCTGCCCTTGATCTAATTATTTCTGCCAACCAAATAAAGCTCTTAGGGGGATTGGGGAGCACACTCCGAAGCTTGTTGGGATCAAAGCTGAAGACTCTTAACAAACTACAATTCTCAGGATTCTTTGGGGGAAGCTGTTTAAAGTGGTGTGATACTGCTTTAAATGTATGGTGCCCTACACAAAGCAGACCCATTGAAATTAAGGGACGTGCCTAATTTAGGGTCACTAATTTCTGTGGATCTACTGTGAATAGGACTTGGAAATAAAAATAAAGATAACCAGGAAGAAGAAAAAAACCAGAAGCATAACAACCCAACGGGATCAATAATGAAGAGAAAAAGAGGAATCATCATTATCACCTGCTGATTACAAGCATCATGTATATCATAGAGATAGTTAGAGTGAAACATCCTGATGAGGGGGAATGCTAACCACACAGAGTTTGGATATGTAAGTTGACAATGGAAATGGACTGCCTTCAAGTCTATCCCGACTTATGGTGACCCTATGAATAGGGATTTCATGGTAAGCGGTATTCGGAGGGGGTTTACCATTGCCTCCCCCTGAGGCTAGTCCTCCCCAGCTGGCTAGGGCCTGCTCAGCTTGCCACAGCTGCACAAGCCAGCCCCTTACTTGTCCGCAACTGCCAGCTTGGGGGCACCTGGGCTCCTTGGGACTATGCAACTTACCGACGGCTGCACAGGTGGCAGGACACGTAACCCCTGAGCCACTCCCTGTGGGGGTGATCTTTAGCTGGCCGTTGACACCCAGGAGACACGAGCGGGGATTTGAACTCACAGACTCTGGACTCCCAGCCAGGCTCTCCTCACGACTGTGCTATGTATGTGAATCGATGTCAGACAAAATGTTAAGCATTTTCATGTGATGGAAATGTGGTTAGAGGCTTGACATAGGAGATAAACAGAAGCTATAGCACAAGGGTGGCAGTGGAGACTGGTGGTTCCAAGTCAGTGGGGTAGTGAATCCACTCCAGGTTTTAGTCTGAACTTTCAAGGAGCTGCCCAAGGTGCTGAACCTGTTTTTGGCACCATGCGTTGTTTTGAGCAGCTCCTTGAAAGTTCAGACTAAAACCCAGAGAGGATTCATTGCTTCAATGACATTGGACCCATCAGTCTCCACTGTATTGAGCCCGAAGGCAACATTCTCTTCTGGGCAACTTTCCAAGGGCCACGTGCCAGTGATTTGGGGGGGGGGAGGCAAATGTGGGTGGAGCAATGGATGCAATTGTTACCTTTGTGCAGTAGGCTAGTTTCTGCATGCACTCGCACACCCCTCTCTGTCTTCGATCCAGGCAAGCAAGTGGTATTATCGGAGTTCAAGGACACATTCCAGCCAGGCGAAACCCTCAAGGAGTGTGTAAAGTGGGGCTGGTGAAAGCTCTTAAGTTTAAAAAGGCTTTTTTAGCCAGAACAAACTGCAGTGTTGTTGCAGGCATTCTCATGGCCTTCTCACCCAGGCTTCATGGCCTGAAGGATTCCTCCTCTTTGGTCTTTTCTCAGGGCCTGGGGGTGGCAGAGGAGCCGCCAGTGCTGCCACCGCCACTGGGGTGGCAAAGAAGAGAGGTCAAAGTAGTGGCTCTGGTGCTACAAGGAGGATGGGGGCACAGGGGGTTCTGACCGCTGGGGGTGTGTGTGGCGGATGGGGGGCATTGGCTGTGGCAAGGGCATTGGCAGCAGGGATGTTTGCATAAGGGGCCCATTGGCTAGATGGTGCCATTGGTCCCCTGAAGTCTGGTGCTGGCCCTGAGTTAGGCCAGGGGATCTGCTGCCACAAGGTGTAGTGATGGCAACCAATTTTGGCAAAAAGAGGATTGGACAGATTCATGGTGGATAAAGCTATCGAGGGCTACTAGTCAAGATGGATGTATGCTACCTTCAGGTAGAGATGTGAAGATCCAGGAAAAAATGTGGAGGAAAAAGAAGTCCCCCCCATTTTTCTTCCCCCCCCAAAGTTTTCTGGAATTTTTGGGAACCCCTCCCCTCAATTTTCCATTTCCTCACACCTTCACATCTTCATTCCCAGGATTAGAAGCAGCATGCCTCTGACTACCAGCTGCTGAGGATCACAACTGAGAGCATACTACTGTGTTTTGTCCTGCTTGTGGGCTTCCCATAGGCATCTGGTTGGCCACTGTGAGAGCATAATGCTGGACGAGATGGACCTTTGGTCTGATCCAGCAGGGCTCTTCTTATGTACATAATGCCTGTCTATGGAATGTCATACATCCCAGAAGGCAAGAGGTTGAGGACATGGTCAAAGGCAGTATTGTGGAAGCAGGGACTGCAGAATGGAGAAGCGAAACCAGCAAGCAAACCATTTATTGTGAGGCTTTCTGTGAAGCTACGTCCAGTGAGTAAAACAGAGTTGAGTTAGCAGATGTTGGCATGGAAATATAGCGGAAATAGTAACATGCCCAGATTGACAAAGGGAGGATTGGGCTGTGAATGCACTACATCTTTCAACCAGCTTAACTGTTAATGGCTTCCTCTAAATAAACTCTTGGGAAATGTTGTCCCATCAAGAGGGCAGAGATCATTAACACATAGTTTTTTCACTTTTGCAAAACTACGATTCCCAGGTTTGCTAAGCAAAATCCATGACAATTAAATCAATTTAGAAATAACTTGTGTTTATAGCCTAAATATGATCTGATGTGGTTTCCTTCTCTCCCAACTTCCTTATTATAGTCCAGATAGACTGGAGCAAAGCCTTACGATGCAATGCTAACAGTGCAATCCTACACATGTCTACTCAGAAGCAAGGGTCATTGAATTCAGTGGGATTTACTCCGTGATAAACCTAAGGTGCTGCAACCATATACACACAAACTTGATGGGGCTTACTTCTGAGAAGGCCACGCATAGGACTGCTCTCTGAAATAGGCATGGGGGAGAAATTCAATTGAATTTGAATATGTGAACTGAAACACAGCCATCCCTCAAAACGTGCACTTCTCTAAATTTTGCAGTGCCGTTCTCCAGCTATGTAATATGTTTAAAAATGCATGTGCTGAGGTAAAGTGTGAATTTAAAAAGCATATATTCCTGAAAATAATATACAAAATATATTTTATTAGGGAAAATTACTTTGCAAAAATGTGTATATTAGGAGAAATTGCAAACAAAATGTATTTATTAGGAGAAATTTGTACGAAAATGCTGATGAATTTTCTTGAAGGTTTTTTTTAAAAAATCACAAATTGCTGCAGAAATGTGGAGAACTGAATTTAAGACTGGAATAAATGAGAAACTGAGAGAACCAAAATTGACAGATTTATCCCTTCCAAACTGCAAGATAATTTTAGGCAGATATTGAGGCCTGGCTTACAGGGAATAAGTAAAATTGGGAGTCCAGTGTGATTACTTTATTCATTTCTTTATTAAATTTCTAACCTGTCCTTCCTCCCAAAGGGATTGGGGCATCAAACAACAAAACAATGCAATTTTTTTAAAAAAAGTAAACCTCAAAGCTTTTAAAAACTTTTGGAAACATTTACAAACTTTTCAAATATCCTTACAGTGAATAGGTTGCTATTCAAGCTTTCATGCTTGGGTGAACAGGAATGAACTGAAATTCCTCCTTAATGTTAATAATGAGGGGGGCAGATCTATCTCACCAGGCAGGGCATTCCTCAAATGGGGAACCACTACTGGAAAGGTCCTGTTATGAGTCAGCGCTCACCAGGTAGCACAGCGGCGGCACCATCATAAAGTCTGAGATAGTCTTTTCTCCCATATGCATAGTTGTTTAATGTAACCAAAACAGAGAAATAAAAGGATTTGGAAATGCAGAATTTCAGCCTGTGTGACAGGTTTTGAAGGGTAAACTGCTCAGAAGTAGGGTTGCCAGGTTTCTGGCCTGAGACTGATCCTGTATCTTTAGGAGAAGAGAAAGTCAGCCAAGTGCAGGTGTTCTTGCAACCCTGTAATAGGAAAAACCACAAGGTGGAATTCTTCCTTCCCCTTGCACAACTTTAAAGATACAGAAGACCTCTTGGTTGCCAGGCCCAGCCTCCAAGGGGTCTTCTGTATGTTTAAAAGTTGTGCAGGGGGGAGGAAGAATTCCACCTTGTGGTTCTTCCCATTACAGGGTTGCAAGAACACCTGCACTTGGATGACTTTCTCTTCTCCTAAAGATACAGGATTAGTCTCAGGGATTGAACCTGGCAACCCTACTCAGAAGCCATTTGGGCATGTGAGCGCTATATAAATGAATAAATAAATCAGGTGCACTCATCCTGAAGGCAGAGTAAGGCTCCACACCCCAGGACAGGGCTGGCTCCAGTTCTGAGCCCGCCCCCCCCACAAGGTGCTCTTCAGTAGGCCTACCAATTGACACCCCACACACACTGTTTGCATACCTGGCATCAATGGCTGGGTCTGGGAAGCCACCTGCTCTTTGCAGTCCCCACAATGCCCACTGTGTTTGGTGCCCCAAAGCATTCTGGGAAATTGTTAGGCAGTTTCCCAGTTCCAGCTATTGCTGCTTTGACAGGCAGAGGGAAGAGGTAGGTAGGACGGCCAAAGCAGGCACTTGCACTGGTGGACCCAGCTGGACTGTTTGGGCCCCAGCGGCTGCCTGAGGGTGCCAGCCAGGTGCTAATACCACCCCTGATTCAGGAATGATGTGGATGAGTAGGGGAACTATTCTGGTGAACAAATAATTGCTGGGCTAGCATTGCCCTTTTTTTTCCCTCCAGCCTGCACACACCCACACACTCAAGACTGTACTCGGAAGACATCTTGCTCTTTTCATACCCAGACTAGCAAATCATTCTGTACCGTTCCAATGATGTCACCTATTTAATTAGGTTTATTGTTTTTAATTTGGCCTTATTATACTGTAGTGCTTTGCTGTCGAGGAGGTTCCCAGGCATACATGAATTCCCAGAAGATATCCCACAATACATCAGAGAGAAAAGCCTGGCAGTAACTCCTATACATTTTACGGAGGATTGTCAACTTCCTTGTCATTGAGGATCTACTTATTTTACCAAATCAAGGCAGTCGTCATCAACCCTGATAGGCTGGTATAACAACTTCCTTCAAAATATCAGTCTGAGGTCATTGTCAGCTCTGCAACCTGATAAAATAAAACAAGACAAAATAAAAAAGAGATAAATACATATGCTGTGGGGGATGGAAGAAGGTAAATCAGGATGGGCTGTACCTGTCTTGGTGTTTTACAGTAGATCAGCAAAGGCTTTCTGGATACTTCCAGATGACCTGTTTATTGAACATTCATCCTGATTCGTTTGCAGGGAGATTAGACAATGGTGGCTATTTAATGAGCATTCATTCTGATATGTTTGCAGGGAGGTTAGATGGCATTGTGCCAAAGCAAGTGGTATCCCACACTGTCCAGTGCATTTTCCCATCATTTTCCTTATTGCAAGAACTCTGTTCTTTGTTCCACAAGACCTGCAATTGCTCAGATCCTGAATTTGCCGGCATGTAATTGAACCTTACCTGAAAATAGCGGCAGTCAGGAAGTGCCCTTTGACCCCCAATAGTTCAACATTAACTAGTAAATCTTCAAACTAAAAACACACACACACCAATTTTTCTGCCATGACTGGCTTTGTTGGTCGCTTCATTTTCAGCCTCATTCTCACCTGCAAAAATTATGAGCATTAATTGATTTCCTTTTGTTTTTCAGTGCAAAACTTATTTATTATAAAACACACAGACATAAATACATGCCTAGATATACAGTATACACATATGCATATGCATATATCTATTTACTGTGATAATATAATATAATCAGTACTCATATTAAGGGAGTACTTACTTATATTTTTGTTATAGAAATCTTTTTTGTGGTTTAATGTAAAGTAAAGCCCTGTCTTGAATGTAAACACTCAGCATTCACTGTTCAATAGACTCCATTGCCCCCCCCCACATATCTTTTCCTTTTTCCTTTTTTTAAAGCAGGCATTGAAAACAGTACAACAAAGGTGTGTACCCTAATTAGCATCCTAATTATTTTATTATATAATGCATCCGTTTTACCATTAAAGTGAATCCCCACTCCCTAGTGAAGTTATCAATCCATTTGTGTACTGAAGTTATGCCCTGTGATCTCCAGATGCTTACATCTTCATACTGCTATCAACATATATGAAATAGGTTTTTTATGTTCACTTTTGACTGAACCTCCTAAATAATTTAATAAGGGGAAAACTGGATCTAATGTTATCTTATATCCCGTTGTTGTTGTTCTTGTTATTGGGCTCTTAATTGGTTGCCTTTGCCCAGGGTTTTGTGTGACATTACAAATGCCTCATAATGTTCCTTCTGCGCTTGCAAGAAATCTAGCTTTTAATGCAGCAGCACCTATTCTTTGGAATCCCCTCCCTATTGATATTAGGGTGCACACCTTCGTTGTACTATTTTCAGTGCTTGCTTTTTTAAAAAAGTTTTGACAAGCCTACCCAGACATGTACCTATGGCCATACTACCCTGAACACACCTTGTCTGATCTCGGAAGCCAAGCAGGGTCAGGCCTGGTTAGTACTTGGATGGGAGACGGCCTGGGAATATCGGGTGCTGTAGGCTTAGAGGAAGGCAATGGTAAACCACCTCTGAATACTTCTTACCATGAAAACCCTATGAATATATCCAAAAAAGATTCATAGGGTCGCCATAAGTCATAATCGACTTGAAGGCATATAATAACAACAACCTAGACATATAATTTTATTATGAACATTTGTTTTTAAAAACACTGATTTTATCTATATTTTAATTTTTTTATCCTGTCCACTGTTTTTAAAGTCTGTTCTTTATTGCTGTTTTTAATGAATATTTCATACCATTTTATGTAAACCACACACACAGACACATATATAAATATATTTGAATGGCATATAATTTTTGCTAAACCTGCTAGCCTGTTTTGGAGTTTTGCATTGGGATTCCCTGATCTATAGTAACTCAGGTGGAGATTTGTACTTTCATCTGTAAGTTATTCCAGTGTTTGGCTCCTGGGATACGGCAAGTTATTCCAGTGTTTGGCTCCTGGGGTACAGCAGCTCCACCTTTTCAGCCACCATTTTGTATCTGGTTCCAAATAGTGGACCATGAGGTTCTGGTACAAAAGCAAAGTAAGTAAGGCAGGTTGGAGGCTACTCACCTCTGGTACAATGCATTTGACAGCAAATGCGTGTGAGTGTCGGAAGCCCTGGAGACATGAGCAGCTATGCCTTGTGAGCGGGGATGGGAGATCAATTCAATTCGCATCTAAAGGTGTACTTACCAGATTTGCACTGTTCAAAACAATATGAGAACTGAAACACAGTCATCCTTCGAAATTTGCACTTCTATGAATTTTGCAATTCAGTTCTCCACCCAAGTAATGTGTATCAAAATGCATATACTAAAGTGTCTACAAAATGCATGTATTAGTGAAAATAACATACAATAATCCATTAAATTTGGGGAAGTTGCTTACAAAAATGTGTATATATAAAACATTTGTGTTATAAAAAGTTATGGGAATTCAGCAGAAAGTTATGGAATATGCACTGATTGGAAATGAGGTTATATGTCCACTCTAAAAGTTTTGCAGGTGCAAACAGTATTGACAGCAGGATTGCCTATAACTATCACAAACACACAAAAATAATCACGAATGCACAATAAAAAGGATGTATGGAGGGGCCAAAGGTGTATTGGATTTATAACTGAGTTAAAATGTACCTTTCCTGATGCCCTCAGGGCAGAGACTATCTGTAGGACGGATGATGAGAGCGTGACTCACCCTGCATGTAGAAAAGTAGGAGGGAATTTTAGGGAAGATG
Organism: Rhineura floridana; assembly: GCF_030035675.1. Taxonomy (NCBI): domain Eukaryota; kingdom Metazoa; phylum Chordata; class Lepidosauria; order Squamata; family Rhineuridae; genus Rhineura; species Rhineura floridana. The sequence continues at coordinate 21,598,987 of NC_084493.1, read as the reverse complement.
ATAGTTTAGGTCATATTTCGAAGGATGGCTGTGTTTCGGTTCTCATATTGCTTTGAACAGTGCAAATTTCAAAAGTACACCTTAAGATGCAAATTAAATGGAGCACCTCTAGCCCTCCCGATGTTGTTGGACTCCAATTCCCATTAGCCCCAAACGGCATGACCAGCGGTCAGGGATGATGAAAGTTGTAGTCCAACAACATCTGGAAGGCTGCAGGCTCTGCAGCCCTGGTTAATGATATATGAAGCTGTCCTATACAGTCAGGTCACTGGCCCATCTAGACCAGGTGTTGTTATTTTCTGCACTGAATGGCAAGGGCTCACCATGGCTTCACTGCAGGAGCCTTTCCCAGCTGTCCTACTGGAGATTCTTTTAGCTGGCAATGCCAGGGATTGAACCTCTGTGAGCAAAGCACAAACTCTTAGTTTAAGGCAGCTTCCTATGTTCCTGAGTCAGACCATTCATTGGCCCATCTAGCTCATATTGTCTACACTGACTGGCAGTGGCTGTCTAGAGTTTCAGGCTGATGTCTCTCCCAGACCTACCTGGAGATCCCGGGGATTAGGGATGGTGGATAATATTCACTAAAATCAGACTTTATGCCAAATTATGGTATAATCCGCTGGTCTGCTGTCTTTTTGGACCAACTTTGCCTGCTGTGGACCGTTGTGGCTGTCATCGGTACTGGATACTGTATATATTTTTTTAATGTGCAAGTTTGACATTTTTTTGCTAATGTAAACCGCTTTGCTCTAAACTGCTGAAATGTGTATTTCCTTAAACTTCTGTGCCACTGGAGTGATCAGAATAGCCATTAACATCCATCATTTTGTTCCTAACCAGCCTCTCCCTTTTGCTTTGATTTGTTTTTCTTTTGTTAATTCACAGCAATGGTAGCCATTAACATTCATTGTTAATTTCTTAACCCTTTTGTTTTAACTCGCAGCACACTTAACAGCAGTAATTTGTACAGTCAGGCTAGTGTCTTGTCAGATTTGTCTGCTTAAAAATCCTTCAAGTAGGTGCTCCCGTCTCTGTCTCTTTAAGTTGCCTAATTCATCTGCTGCGTAAATAGATCAAAATAAAAATGAAAACGCAGAGGAAATCTAATAAAACCTGCCGTTTCAAAGCCAGACTAGTTCAAGAGACTCAGCAATTCTTTTCATTTGTCGGTACCCCATGCTTCAAATCATCACATCTCTCGAGCAGTTAAAAAACAAGTGCCAGTTCTTTTGCAACAAATAAAGAGGCACAGAGATTGGACTACTTGACCAAATTTAATTAATTAATTTATTTATAAAAAAAAAAATTGTATAGCACTATTTCGTTACAAACATCAAAGCAGTTTATAACACGTTAAAAACAACAACCGTAGAATTAAAGCACGTCAAAAATACAATAAAAACAAAGGTCAACTGTTGCAAAAAAAGCATCTTCTTAATTGCCTGCATAAGCCAGGAGGAACAAAGAGGTTTTCAGCAGGCTCTTAAAAGTAAAAACAGAAAGCCTGCTGAATCTCTGTTGGCAGAGCATTCTAGAGAACTGGGCCGATGACTCGAAGGCTTGATTTTGTGTCAATGTTAAATGAGCCTCGCCAACTTGAGGGGATCTCAGTGATCGAGCTGGGATAGAAGGGTTCAGGCAGTGCCTATGATATCCTGGACCTAAATTGTTCAGGGCTTTGTAAATTAATACAAGGACCTTGAATCTGGCTCGGTAGCAGATTGGCAGCCAGTGCAGATGTTTTAAAAGTGGTGTCACACCAGCAATCTGGCCACCACATTTTGCACCAGCTGGAACTTCTGAACCAGGGCCAAGGGCAGCCCCACACAGAGCACATTACAGTAATCCATCCTCGAGGTTACCAATGCATGGACTACAGAGGTCAGGCTATCCCTGTCCAGGAATGGTCGTAGCTGACAAACCAGACAAAGCTGGTAAAATGCAAAAAAATACAAAATGCTTAAATGCAAAGCTGATGTTTTCAAATACGTATTATATAAAGGACAGGAGAGCATTACTTAATTTTACTAAAACAGTGTCTGTGACTCCATTTTTGCAATTTAACATTTTGCAGGCCTGGGGATGGGGTTGTTGACAGTCTTGGGATGGACAAAAAGACCAAGGGAGGCATAAGGGATAAGCTGCAGGAACTTGTACCTTAGCCTACTATACAGTGTTGTTGTAACGATACAGTAGGGGGTTAGCAACTCACTCTCTGTGTAGAATGGCTAGGATTTCATCTCTGTGTAGTCTACCCTGCATTTTCTGAGATGATCAGCCTACCCTACAGGCTTGCTGTGCCATGCCTGCTAAAGTGGATGAAATCCTAGCCATACCTACTCAGAGGTAATTCTCACTGAGTTCAGTGGGAGTTACTCACAGGTAAGTGGGGTTAAGATCACAGCCCCATATAGAGCAGCGGTGGGCAGGTCATTGGAACTGGATTAGTAGTACCTGAGTTTAGAAATTGGATATTGGTTCCCACCTATTTGGCTTAGAGTTGTAGGCCTCACAGAACCATGGGGAAGAGGACATGGTATAGGATTAGGGTGGCCTGAGACTGATCCTGTATCTTTAGGAGAAGAGAAAGTCAGCCAAGTGCAGGTGTTCTTGCAACCCTGTAATGAGAAAAACCACAAGGTGGGATTCTCCCTTCCCCCTGCAAAACTTTTAAAGGTACAGAAGACCTCTTGGTTGCCAGGCCCAGCCTCCAAGGGGTCTTCTGTATCTTTAAAAGTTGTGGAGGGGGGGGGATGGAGAATTCCACCTTGTGGTTTTTCCCATTACAGAGTTACAAGAACTACTGCACTTGGCTGATCTTCTCTTCTCCTAAAGATACAGGATCAGTCTCAGGCCAGGAACCTGGCAACCCTATATAGGACAGTGGATGCCAAACCATTGCTGATGGTTCTTAGTGGACCATTTAGATTTTTCTGTCTGTTGTAACTGATGTAATGTGTTGTGCTGGATGCTATATGACTTTTAATTGTATTTTTATCACTTCCTTTATTTCGCATATTTTTTTATGGTATTACAATTTGCATTCCATAGAACTCAAATTGTAATACAGTAAAATACAGTGGAAGAAATAATAAGAAGCAATAAAAATACAATTAAAAATCAGTATGAATATTGAACATAGACATGCTACAGACCATCTGAATGAAGCTCGTAGACCACTGATGGTCCATGGACCACAGTTTGGGGACTCCTGGAATAGGAGGGTTCAATTTTTTTAAAAAAATGTTAATTAAAAAAATATTTAAAAAAATGCACAGGTTGTAAAAGTAGCTGTTGTGGAAAGAATGCTTTGTATTACTTTTGTATGCCTCTTTTAAAAGTTAGCTCTAAATACAATTATGATGCTTAACTTGATATCAAGTTAAGAAAAAGAAGTAAAACTGATTAAGGATTCCTGAACCTCTTGCTGAAGCATTATTAATTTTGAAATTAATAAGCCATGGAAGCTCTTAGCTAAAGCTTACCACGCACACCGGGATGTTTTAATAATAAAATGGGGGAGGGGATAGAAGCCACTGTTTAGCCTACCCCACTTGTTGTGAGGTGGTCAGCCTACCCTGCAGGGTTGTGTGCATTAAATGGAAGGGGACCATTGAGGCAGTAAATCTGTGTTTAGTCTACAGGGATGTTGTGAAAATAAAATGGAGGAGGGCCGGGTGGCTAATCGCTCTGTCTCTCCTACTGCTGTCAACAATAACCATCCAACCTGCCCCCAGCCCCCATACCTTAGCCAGCCATACAACAAATAAGAGAAACATCAGTATCAGTAACATGCTTTCTTCACCCTGATTCTCTGATCCAAAAGCCAGCACGTAACATAAGCAGTGTACATACAGTTACACAGAACAGGACCCATGCACACACAGAATCAATTGCAGGATGCCTTTCTTAAGCTTACTGACTTACCTTTTTTGGGAGGGGGGAGGCAGTTTTGTAATGCAATGCATGTGAATTAATGTAATAATAAGTCATAAGCATATATAGGATAAAAATGAAATTAACAATTTATTTAAGTAGACATTTTTTATTACAAAAAAGTCATGGGCAGAAATAATAGGAAAATGAAATTAACTGATCGGTTTTCAATATAGCTTTTTATGACAAAAATGACTCACATTTGGAATATACATATTAATAATAAAAGGCAATTTTAGTTCTTTCCCCCTTAAAATATGAGATTGTTCATGTAATGATTTCTCTGTTTAAAATGTACTGAAGGAAGAAGAAGAAAATGCTAGTGTACACAACACATTGTTATTAACAAAATGTATATTTAATATCATGTTGAAAAACGAGGTTAACTAAGTTAAGACAGAAAGCCATCTTTCTAAGCTGTGTGTGGGACTGGAAACAATCCTAACCAAACCCTTCTTACTCAGAAGGAAGTCGCATTGAATTCAGGAGTGCTTACTCTCAGGTAAGTGTGTGCAGGATTGCAGCCTTACCAGTGTCAGAAGGCTTCATGGCTCCATCGTGTTCAGGATGTCACAGACACTGTTTTAGTAAGATAAAAGAATACCCCCCAGACTCAAAATGTTAAGCAGTTGGGAAAAAATAAACAGATTTGCATTTAAACTGAATGTGGTTGGCAACTTCTCTCTGTGTCTTTTTTTGTTTTGAAATGAGAAGAAAAACTGGTGGCATGGGGATAGAAGGGAGGTTTTAAAAATTTTTAAAAACTGTGATTATTCATCATTGCTGTGTGTGTGGGGATCCAGCCATGTCAATTTTTGGTTGGTTAACCTTGGTTGTTTAACTCTTCATACAGGCTGAATGTAAGGACGAGAAGCCAAACTCCGCAGTGGTTTAGTTTTCAACTTTCAACTTTAAATCATCAGCTGAAAAGAAAATAAATACATCTAAAATGAGAAGGCTAGTTTTATTGCTGGGTGGGGTGGAAAGACAGTATGCCTGAGGCAAGAGACAGACTTGAAGGGCAATTAAGTGCATCATTTACGTTTAAATAAAAAAATGGGCAGAAAGATTGAGAACATCAGCTGAAATAGTGGCAACAATCACATTATTTTTTCAAGCAAAAAAAATAAAAAATATCAGAAAAAAAATAAATTTGGGGGGGATGGAACAGTGCTACTTGCAGCCCCAGAGAAAAGTGATTCACAACAGCTCCAGCATGCAAACTCCAAACCTACTGGGGCTTGAACCTGGGGCCTTCTGCATGCAAAGCAGATGCTCTGCCACTGAGCGATGGTCCTTCCCTATTCTTGTTGTAGACCTTTCCAAAGTACTGAGCAAAAGCCTTCAGATAAGGTGGGCATCACCTGCAGAGAATGCAAAAATGTTAAACTTGTCAAGGACTGAAGTCCATAGCTAAGAGACACTACTGTAGTGGTGGTAGTGGTACTGGGAGAGCCGGTGCGGTGTAGTGGTTAGAGTGTTGGACTAGCAACCTGGGAGACCAGAGTTCAAATCCCCACTCAGCCATGAAGCTTGCAGGGTGACCTTGGGCCAGTCACTATCTGTCAGCCTAACCTGCCTCATAGCGTTGTTGTGATGATAAAATTGAGAGGGAGGAGAAATCTGTACGCCACCTTGAGCTCCTTGGTGGAAAGGTGGGATATAAATATAATAAATAAATAATAAATAGTGGTGTAGATGGTGTACTGCATTCAGGAAAGCCTTGATTTCAATTGCTTTTTTACCTGGATTGATTTATTCTTCTGCTGATGATTTTGGCTGTAGTCAAGTACAATAGTTTCATATTTTTTGAAAGGCTGGATGTTGCTATATAATTATTACTACTGGCTTTTACTGGTGATGTTAGTCTGTAACTGTGGCAGCTGGTGGCTCCAAGTCAGTGGGGCAGTTGAATCCACTCCGGGTTTTAGTCTGAACTTTCAAGGACCTGTCCAAGGTGTTGGATAGCTGCTTGAAAGTTCAGATTAAAACCCGGAGTGGATCCCATTGTTCCACTGACATGGAGCCACCAGCCACTACTGATCTATTGTTCTAATTGTATTATATTGTGTGCCACCTTTGTGAAAAGTGGAGAGGCAATCTCTGGTGGCTGTTCAGATGCTGCTGGTCTCCATTAGCTCCAGCCACCATAGCCAGTGGTCAGGAATGATGGAAGCTGTATTCTAACATCTGGAGGGCCACAGGTTCTCCATCCCAAAGGCTTCATTTTAAATGGAACATTGGTGAAGTGCCACTCTTGAAGCTAAAATAGCAGTGGTGGCTAGTGGCTCCATGTCAGTGGGACAGTGGAGTCTGCTCCGGGTTTTAGTCCAAACTTTCAAGGAGCTGTCTATAGCTCAGTGCTGGAGAACATGGGGACATAGGGAGCTGCCTTATACTGAGTCAAACCACTCCTCTGTCAGTATTGTCTACACTGACTGGCAGTGGCTCTCCAGGTTTTCTGGCAGGAGTTTCTCCAAGCCTTACCTAGAGATGCCGGAAATTGAGCCTGGGACCGTCTGCATGCTAGGCACATCCTCTGCCACTGAGCTACAGCCCTTCTGCATACTTTGCATGCGGATGGTCTGAGGTTCAATCCTGGATGCCTCCAGTCAAAAGGATCAGGAAGCAGAGGATTGGGGGAAAAAACTCCTGTCTGAGATGTTGGAGAGATGTTGCCACTCAGACCAAGCAGTTCTGGGGTAGATTAGCAAAAAGTATGACCAGATTTGAGGCAGCATCCTCTGAGCCCTATTGCAACAGATTAAAATCCCTGCTCAGACATTAGGCTCTCTGGAAGTGTGTGTGTATGGGCATGGGAGGAATCACTGTTGCTAGGTGGTCACCTGATTAATGGAATCTTAGTGATTAATTATATGAGCTTTTAGTCAATTCAGACAAGTGTAATAGTTATATGAGAACAGGTGATAGATCTTAAATGGGAAGACAACTCGTTTTGCAGATTGCTGTGTATTTGTTTATTCTGTTTTGTTTATATTTATTTATGTACTTATTTATTGTAGGGACCCCTTTTCAAAATTATTGTCACATTCTTTTAGTAAACACAGTTTGAAAGAACGAACTAGACTGAAGATTTTCACCAACGTATTTAAAAGTACCCCACAAAGTTCAATCTCAAAAGCAAATCTCTGAAAAATGCTCTCCATTCAAAAAAGTCAACACTGAATTCTGAAACATGGTGTCGAGTGTGTGCACAAACCGTTCATTTTTAGGTCTATAGGAAAGCTGGACAAGCACCTGTCAGGGATCCTTGATAGATGTCCTGATTTGGGACAGGAAGTTGTGTCATTCCCAAATCTGTGATGCTGTCATTCTAAGGACTGGTCAGCATGGTTTGTATCCAACTATGCCCTGCACAGAGCAGACCTATTGAAATGAATGGACCCTAGTTAATCATGTCTATTAACTTCAGTGGGTCTACTCTGATAAGGACCAGCACTGAATATCACCCATGGTACTGTCCATCCGGGATGGAAACACATAATAAAATGCTCCCTGTGCCAAATGTCCTCTGGTTATTGAAAACTAGAGATATTTATTTTATTGTTATTTATTTATTTATTATTTATTTATTTAGTTTAATTTATATACCGCCCTAAGCCCGAAGGCTCTCTGGGCGGTGTACAAAAAGATAAAAACAAGCACAATATATAAATACAATAAATACAATAAATAATAATAATAATAAAAAAAACAATAACGAACCAAACAACATCCAAAATACGGAAATGCTGTTTAAAATACACTCTAAAATGCCTGGGAGTATAAAAAGGTTTTCACCTGGCGCCGAAAAGATAGTAGCGTCGGCGCCAGGTGCACCTCATCAGGGAGGCTGTTCCACAGTTCGGGGGCCACTACTGAAAAGGCCCTGGTTCTAGTCATCACCCTCCGAGCCTCTCGATGGGATGGTACTCGGAGGAGGGCCTTAGATGTTGAGCGTAGTGTACGGGTAGGTTCATATTGGGAGAGGCGTTCCACCAGGTATTGCGGTCCCATGCCGTGTAGGGCTTTATAGGTCAAAACCAGCACTTTGAATCTAGCCCGGAAACAAATAGGAAGCCAGTGCAGACGGGCCAGAACAGGTGTTATATGAGCAGACCTTCTGGTCCGCGTCAACAATCTGGCCGCTGCATTCTGGACTAGCTGTAGTTTCTGAACAGTCTTCAAGGGCAGCCCAACATAGAGCGCGTTGCAGTAGTCCAATCTAGAAGTTACCAGAGCATGAACAACTGAAGCGAGGTCGTCACTGTCCAGATAGGGACGTAGCTGGGTTACCAATCGAAGATGGTAAAAAGCATTCCGTGCCACTGAGGCCACCTGGGCCTCAAGAGACAGGGAAGGATCGAAAAGAACTCCCAAGTTACGAGTTACATTTATATCCCACCTTTCCTCCAAGGAGCTCAAGGTGGCGTACAAACATGGTCTCCCCCTCCTGATTTTATCCACACAACAACCTTGTGAGAGAGACAGTGACTGACCTAAGATCACCCAGTGAGCTTCATGACCAAACATGGATTTGAACCCAGGTCTCCCAGGTTCCAGTCCAACACTCTAACTACTACACCACACTGACTCTCCACTGGATTCTGCTCTCCACATTGGATTCCAGCCTTGCCTTCTTATAATTTTTACTTTTTTTAAAAAAAAATGGGCGACCATTCAGTTGTGTGATTCCTCCACTTGCATTCTGCAGTGGTATAGTCCTAATTCTAGGCAGGCATGTCCCAAATAAATAGTGGCTTGGATGAGGAGTGTCTTTGGCACACACGCCCCCAACTCCCTGGTCAGCTTTGCCACATTGCCAAGTTACGAGGCTTGTGCAGGATTGCAAAACCAAGCAGTGTAACAGCCAAGGCTGGCGTCAAAGTTCAGCACAGTCAGGCATCTGCTGAGGGCCCACTCTCCAACACTTGTTTTCAAACTTACCATGTCCACCTTTTTGTTCTGTTTCTAACTACTTATAGTGCTGATAGATAGCATGGATAGTATTTGTAGTGCTTATTTTGCTTGGTAAGGTGGCCTTAGCTGTGGTCTGCTGATTTTTATCTAGAACAAATGGCATCAAACTGGAAATTGGGGGGGGGGGGAAGAGAAACATAATTTTAAAGCTAATGGATGGACATTCATTTTGTAGTGAGTGCCCAAACAACTTGCAGAACTTTGAAAAAAAATTAAAGATGCTCACTGCTTTAGTGTTTTCTTTTTGCCCTAGCTCAGTGAAGTATTCACTCAGGAAACACTAAGCTAGTGAGCTCAGCTCTGTGCCCTCTCAGCTTAGGGGCCAGGGTGAATGCCCAGCCTAATCACCCTTAAGGCTGGTCCTGGTCCTAGGTAATACTATGCCATGCTATGGACAGCAGTGGCCCTTCAGAGGTTATTGGACTCCCATCTCCCATCATCCCTCACCATTGGCCATGCTGACCAGGGCCAATGGGAACTGAAGTCCCAACAATTTCTTGAGAGCCCCAGGTTGCCCATCCCTGTTATATTCTTGACTTTACCACCATTACAAACTGGCTCTGAGCGCTGGCAGAATTGTGGCAGTTTTTAGGGCTTTTTTGTTTGGTATGGACAATATTGACTGTGTCACTCATGACTGCAAACTCAAATGATAAACCCCACATCTCAGATTCAACCTGTGATGGACTCAGCCTCAGAGGAGCTCAACAGCCCTTCTAGTCCTCTTGGTTCGTTGCTCCCACCAGGCACCTTAGGGTGCCCCTGCCCGTTGTATAGAGCTTGCTGGGGGAGGCTTACACCCTGCCTTAAAAGAGGTTACATGGAAAGCTATTGACCTGCTGTTCTAATTGCCTGACATTCTGTTTAGTAAACCCTAATTACTGGAGCGAGGAGTTAAATGGGAGGCTGTTAAAGAGGATTGACAGCTGTGGCCATAGATCTAATTACAGGCATTCCTGATGCAGGGAGCAGGCCTGTGCTGCTTCTGTTGCCGTGGAAACACACAGGCACGGCATGCGCTGAGCCACTGGCATCAGGCAGCCAGGCATACTCCACGCCCTGCAGGCTCATGCGACTCTGTGGCTTCTTGGAAGAGCAAACCCAAAGCACTGATGATGATGTCCAGTGAATTCCATGAACCTGAGTGTAGAATGAATAAGGCTTAACCCTTTTTTAAAAGCTTTTAAAATGTTTTTAACGCTGTTTTGTCTTAATGTATTTTAAGATTTGTTTTTATGATGTTTTAAAGTGTTTTTAGTGCCTTGTTTGCCGCCCTGGGCTCCTGCTGGGAGGATGGGTGGGATACAAATTAAATAAATAAGGCAGCGCTCTTTATTATTTGCCCACGAGAGCACATTGTGCTTGGCATACTGGATGTGCATGAATGCACATTGCTGTGAGGTTTTGACCTCCTCAGGAGGAGCTGGGAGGAGCCCGGGATCATTGCCCACTGTCGGACATTCCCCTTTGAAACATTTTTTTTTTCCTTGTTGGTCAGGAACATCGAATAGGATGCTTTAGGCCATCTCATCCCCTTGCTCGTAGTAGACATGCCTGCAGCATCTCTTGAGCGGGGGTAAATCTACAGGAATGAAGGCAATGGAAAGTTCAACAAGGTCTGATGTTCTGACTAGATTAGGTGTGGGAAGCCTTTGGTCCTCCAGATGTTGCTGAACTACAACTCCCATCAGCCCCAGCAGGCATGGTCAGTGGCCAGGAATGATAGGGGGTGTTTTTCAGCAACATCTGGAGGGCCAAAGGTTCCCTTCGCTGGCCTAGATAGTCTTCACTTAGAGGACTTGCCTGTGCCAAAAAGAAAAGAAAAAAGGGAAAGCTGCAGCAGCTAGGGAGGGGCAAGAAAATGTCTCCTCGGGAGTAAGGAGGGATGGCTACAAAGAAATGCTTCTCCTTCTCTTAGTTTCTGCCCCACTGGGGGAACGAATCCTGAGCTCTATGTCCCATTGACCTTTCCCTTCTGAGGATAGACAGGTGAGTTTGGCAAACCTTCATGCATCCCGATTTGGGGGAGAACCTAGAGATGCAACCTGTTGATGGAACAAAGTAAGAGAGTTAGCAAACAGATGGGGGGGAAATTACTCAGTAACACAGAGGGAAGACACAGATGGAGGGAACAGCTACCAGGAAGTGACTCAGCATAACAGAAGAGAGAGTGAGCATAAGAAACACAAGATCAAAGAAAGTTCAGCAGGCTTAGTTATGATTGTTACAATGTATCAGTAGTAGTAGTAATACTTTTTCCTGGCTCACTCTTTATAGATAGCACACTCTTCTTATGTAGGGTTGCCGGGTTCATGCCCTGAGACTGATCCTGTATCTTTAGGAGAAGAGAAAGTCAGCCAAGCACAGGTGTTCTTGCAACCCTGTAATGGGAAAAACCACAAGGTGAAATTCTCCCTTCCCCCTGCACAACTTTTAAAGATACAGAAGATCTCTTGGTTGCGGCCTCCGCTATGGCATTCTCTCTTCATGAGCAGCCCTTCAGAATAGCCCATTTCAGAAGACTTTAATGAGAGGTGTTGAAGGGGGGGGTGGAGAATAGCAGAAGAGAGAGAAGTGAGCCTATTCCTTGCGCACAGGACTTCTCTCCTTGGCTGTCTCTGCTGGGTATCATGGCAAGCTGTTCTTCAGCACTCTCGCCTGATCCAGTCCCTCCCCACCAGCAGCTCCAAGTCTGCATGATCTACAGTCCACTCAAGTGGTTGCCAAAAAAAAAAAAGCCTGCCACTGATTTCAGTAGAGATTTAGATAGGACCCCTGTTCTTTATAGATATGTGCGTGCATGACTACGCGGGAGGGATTAGGCATGGCTGGGAAGAAGAAATGTGGGGGAAATTACCACCCACCCTGTGCCAAGAAAGAGGCCTGCAGTTAGCTTCAAGAGCACTGGTCTGTGCTGGTGGACGGGCTGGTTTAACAGGAGCTCCCTATAGGCAGGATTCAAGCCCATTGGGCTGTTTCCTGACGTGATCTGCATGACGACCCCTTGCAACACTATGTTGCTGGGTGACAATGTAGCATCTCTCTTGGCTCTGCATGCCTCAGTTGGTGGGACTGAAGCAGTTTCCAGAATTCTGATCTGTGTCAAGGGTGAGGAACCTTTTTCAGTCTGAGGGCCATAGTCCCTTCTGAGCAACCTTCCGGGGGCCACGTGTAAGTGGTGGGTGGAGCCAGGGACAAAGTGGGCGGGGCAACGAATGGAAAGGTTGCCTTGAGAGCTGGTTTCCACCCTTACTTCCACGTCCCTCTCCTCCACCCAGGTGAGCAAAAGGCAGGATCAGAGTTCGAGAATACATTTCAGCCAGGCAGAAACACTCAGGGTGTGAAGGTGGGCCAGTGAGGGGTGTCACCTGGGGAGAGTTTGGAGGACTAGAGAAATAGGCCTGGAGAGTTGATTTTTGCCCCCAAGTCTACGGTTCCTCCCCCATGATCTATAGCATGTAGCGTGGCTTTTACCTCCTGGAGCCAGCGAAATCGTTTGCAAGGAGGAAGTTAACCGCAGTGCCAAGAAACATTGCAGCAAGGCTGTGGCCTGCAGTGGGCGGCCGAGGAGGGGTGGTGGGACTGAGCCTCTTGCATCTTTACAAAGGGCCTCCTGCTTGTGTTTCAAGCATAGCCCCATCTTGTGCATGCTGACTTGGAAACTTCAATGGGGCTTCCTATTCCCTATGTATCTTCCCAACAACCCTGCACGGTTGGCTATGCAGAAAGATAAAGAATGGCCCAAAGGTAACCCTGCAAGCTGTATGGCTGAGTGGGAGTTTGGACCTGGGACCTAGTCTTACTCTAACCCAGCCTTTCCCAACCAGTGTGCCTCCAGATGTTGTTGGACCACAACTCCCATCAGCCTCAACCAGCATTGCCAATGGTCAGGAAAGATGGGAATTGTGGTCCAACAACATCTGGAGGCACACTGGTTGGGAAAGGCTGCTCTAACCCAACTTTATCCAACCTGGTGCTTTCCACATGTTTTGGACTACAACTCCCATCAGCCCTGACCATGGGCTGTGCTGGCTGGGGGTGTGGGAGTTGTAGTACAAAACATCTGGAAGGCACCAGGTTCAGGAAGGCTGCTGTAACTAGTAATCCACAGTGGCTCTCCTTTGCACGTGTGCATACATAAAAACCCTCGGTCCTGTACGTGCTTGCATAGACCACACAGGCATCTGTATGGAATACGGAATATACTCCCCAGTGAGGTCTGCCTGGTGCCGTCATTGACATCTTTTTGGCACCAGGTAAAGACGTACCTTTTCTCCCAGGTGTTTGATAGATTGAGATGATGTTTTGTTTTTAATATGCTGCCAAACCTTGCTGGGGCTGTGTGGGGGTGGTATTGCTGTTGTTTTCCTGTTGTTTATTCTTATGTTTTTATACTGTGTTTTATTTGTTTTGTTTTAACATTGTGTAAGTCGCTTGGGGACCTTCAAGTATCAAATGACCAATAAATGTTGTTGATGATGATGATGATGATAAATGGGTGACGTTCTTTTGCAAGGAGTTGTACTTCCTCAAGAAATGGAGATGTAAAGATACCTCTTTTACTCATTGTTGGTGGTGTTAGAAAAGATTTCCCTGAACTGGGAGATGGGCAAGGGCCATAGTTCAATGGCAAAGCACCTGCTTTGTCTGCAAAAGACCCAGGGCTCAATTCCCAGTATCAGCGGAGAGGGCTGGGAACAATCCTTGCCTGAAACCCTGGAGAGCCACTGCCAGTCAATGCAAACAATACTGAGCTAGATGAACCAATGGTCTGCCTTGTTCTTGCGTTATTTATTAATTACAGTTATACCCTGCCCGTCCTCGCAAAAGGCAGCCAAAGCAGCAAAGAGCAAGTAATAAAACAATAAAAAGAGTCTTAAAAATAAAAGACATTAAAAACATCGTAAAAACTGATTTTATAAGGCCACTTCCTAGGTAGACCCCCTCCCTTTTCCCACTCTTCTGTTGGGCAGCTGAGACCCAATGAAGCTGAGTGCTGGAAGATTCAGGACAGGTAAAAGAAAATGCTTCAATCAATCAAGCAGTCGATCATTTATTATTACAGTCGATGACCAGCACTATAAAATATTAAAACAATAAAATGATAAAACGTATCAATATTATACAGAGAAGGAAACAAACAGCAGTAGCCTGAGATAATATGGCACTAATGGTGTTGAATAAATACATCAATGGGCAATAGCCCCCCCCAAGTGATCTATTATTGTTATTTGAAGTGCTTCTTCATACAGCAAATAAGTAAGCAATGGAACTTGCTCTCAGAGGAGGCAGTGATGGCCACCAATATGGAGGTCATTAAAAGAGGATTAGACAAATTCATGGAGGGTAACGGTATCAAAGGCTACTAACCACAACGGCTATGCTCTGCCTCCACAGTCGAAGGTAGTATGCTTCTGAATGCCAGTTTCTGGTGGCCACGGGGGGCGAGATTGCTCTTGCACTCAGGTCCTGCTTGCAAGCTTCCCGTGGGCATCTGGTTGGCCACTGTGAGAACAGGATGCTGGAGTAGATGGGCCGCTGGCCTGATCCAGCAGGGCTCTTCTTATGTTCTTTTGTTCTCTGGCCCTCCAGATGTTGTTATCATAATTATCATAATTTTCCAAGTCTAGTTTGATCGTAACACTGGGCTGCCCAAACCCCACTCCTGATAATGGCACAAAGCTGATTGTGTGTGTGTGTTTATGGGGGGAGGTCTCTGTGCAAGTGGTTCGTTGGCCTTGGAGGCAAAAGGCTGACAGCTTTTACAGAGACTTGATGCAGTGCTCTGACAGATGGCTGCTTTACAGAATGAGAGAACTACCCATAAATTACCAACAAAACATCTCCCTGGCCCTCCCAGTTCAGGCTCCAAGCAGAGAGCATCTGCAGCTGTGCTTGGTTCCATGCTGGGAATTGTTCCTCTTTGCTGCTTTCCAGAGTCTTCTGGTGTAGGTACCCAAAGGAGTATACATAATCAACTGTTCTGAGGGGTGGAAGGGTTTGCACCTCAGTGGTAGAGCACATGCCCTGCATTCTCCACCCAAAAAGCATCTTGAGCAACAGAGCTGAGAAAGAAGGGAAGGATTGTACAACTCCTTGCAAGCCTCCTGGGAAGGATTGCAGCTCAGTGGTAGAGCATCTGCTTTGCATGCAAAAAGGTCCTGGATTCAGTCCCCAGCATCTGCATGTAGGACTATGAATGTCCCCTGCCTGAAACCCTGGAGAGCCACTGCCAGTCAGTGCAGACAGTACTGAGCTAGATAGACCCATGCTCTGATTCAGTATAAGGCAACTTCCTATGTCCCCAGGGGCCAAGTTCATGCCTTAGAAATGCTTGGTTGGTCCAACCAGCTTGGAAATAACTGAAGCTTCTCTGTGTTAAAAGTTCTTAGTGTGTAAAGAACCACGGAGTCTATGTGAATTGTTACAAATACTTCCCTTGCAAGAGAGGAGCCATAGCTCTGTCGTAGGACACATTTATAGCATGCAGAAGGGTCTAGGTCAGCCTTTCCCAACTAGTGGGCCACCAGATGTTGTTGGACCACAGCTCCCATCAGCCTCAGCCAGCATTGCCAATGGTCAGGAAAGATGGGAATTGTGGTCCAACAACATCTGGAGGCCCACTAGTTGGGAAAGGCTGGTCTAGGTTCAGTCCTTGGCATCTCCGGTTAAAAGGATCCAGTAGCATATGATGGGGAAAGACCTCTTCCTGAGAACCCGGAGAGCTGCTGCCAATCAGTGTGGACAGCACTGGGCTTGATGGCAAAATAGTTTGATCCAGTGGTGGCTGATGCTCATTGGGACTGCTGGGGCGGATGGCAGAGAAGGAGGTAGAGCCAGAGCCAATGACAGGCAGAGCAACTAATTCTCATTTTGTCTCCATACTGCTCCCTGCCGAGTTTTACGAGGGCAACCTTGACACCGAGGAGGAGGAAGCAGGGAGCCAGGGCTGCTCCCTGGAGTTGCTATGAGTAAGAAGGCAGGTGGGTTTGGAGGACTAAAGACTGAGGTTGGTGGGGCAGTGCCCCATTTAACCCGAATGGGCCAACCTCCACTGGTCTGACCTAGTGTTAGGCAGGCTGCTTTGTTGATTATACAACACGATGCGGAACAAATAATTTTAGATATAATGCCATGCACTGCAACTAATGTGCTGTAACTTAAGTTGCAAAGTTTTACAGCTGGCGTAATTTTTTGGTTTAAAAAACAAATCTATAGCTTACACTTTCCAGATGGCATTAAATAATGCATAATGCTCCAGCCGAGTTCTGGATAAGGGTCCTGTTGGGGGAGGGCGGGGTCTGCTTTCAATCTAGCCTCAGATCTTTGAAATCACAGATAGAGTTGGTGGCCACCCCTCTACCTCGCTAAACTGATGTGTTGGCTCACTGCTTGGAGAGTTGAAATGCTTTCCGTCTGTCCCAATGTAGAGTAATACTTAAAACATGATTAGGGCTTTCACGTCTTCACAGTGCTTCACATGCGTGATCAAGCTGCAATCCTTACAGTGACTGGTAAAATAAGTCAGTATTATGTCCTCCCATACTGCAGATAGGGGGATCGAGGCTGAGAAAGAGTTTCTTCCCAAAAGCCATCTAGTCAGTTCATGGCAGATTCGAATCGGGGGCTCCGTAGCTCTTAGCCATTATGCTACATCCACTGATGTGTCAGCAGAATCAGATCATCATCTGATGTTTCAGATGTCCAGAACCAAAGCAGAGAATTTGAGGGATGTAGGAAGCTGCCTTCCACTGAGTCAGACTCCTGGCCCAACTGGCTGAGTTTAGTCTACACTGACATGCAGCAGCTCTCCAGAGGTTCAGAGAGGAGTCATTCTGAGCCCTACGCAGAGATGCTGGGGATTGAACCTGGGATCTTTTACATATAAAGCATGTGCTCACCACTGAGCTGTGGCCCTTCTCCACTCTTCTCTTAGAACTTTGCAAAGCACTGAACAAAAGCCGTTCAGACAAGATGGCCATCGTCTGCTGAGAATGTGAAAATGTTGACCTTTCCAAGGACTGAAGTCCACAGCCCCTAGCCATAAATGTTGTCCAGCAGAGCATCAGAATGGAGCATCTGCATGCATCCAGCTGGGGGCAGAGCTAGTAAGCACAGCCTCACTTCGCCTTCTGCATATTTCTGAAACTTCTCTTTCTAGCGATGAGGAGTAGGTATATGGCATGCAGTGTTGGATGGGGATGGGGAACCTGTGGCTTCCAGATATGGCTGGATTTCAACTCCCATCATTCCTCTCCGTTGGCCATATTGGCTGGGGGTGATGAGATATGTAGTTCAGCAACATCTGGGCCACAGGTAGCCCACTCCTGTGTGTGCATCAGGTATGGGGAACCTTTGGCCCTCCACATAATGCTGAACCACCACTCCCATCAGCCCCAGCAAGCATGGCCAATGGCCAAGGATGATAACAGTTGTAGTTCAGCAATTAAAGTTTAACTTGCATTTCTGCATTGAGCAGGGGGGTGGTTGACTCAGTGGCCTTATAGGCCATTTCCACTATTCTATGGTTCTATGATCAGGAGAGCCAAAGTTTTCCTGCACCTGGTGTACACAGAGCGGAGTGGTCAGTGTCCCAACAGCCCCACAGTCACTTGCCTGAGATCACCTAGATAGCTTTGGGGCTGAGTGGGAATTTGACCCCTGTCTCCCCAGTCCTACCCTGACACTATTAGGTGGCAGCCCTAGCCCCACTTTTCTGGGAGTAGGCCCCACTGAATCCAATGGGACTTACCTTTGAGTAGGCATTGTTAGGATTGCAGCCTTAACTGTTACAGCACACTGGCTTCCCAAATGGAAGTGAGGGATAGGCTCCTTTTCCAATAACTCTTTTTTTGTTTATTTCTGCTCCTTTTTTCTAAACGAAACCATTTCCTCTGGCTCCTGTCTCTCAGTTTCACCTCATGAGGGCAGTTTTTATAAGAACAAACAATGACGGGAGGTGGTAGTGGGGAACGTTTCACATATCAACTGGAGTCGAAATGACTCTAGCAAATAATGATAATTAAGGAGACTCTCGTTTTCATTTGCTGCAAAAACCTGGTTTTATAGCCTCCCAATTCAATTGGGAATGTACAGCATTCCCACTAATGGGATGGTTTCTCGAGATGTGAAGGGGAAAAAGAGAAATCTAGACGTAAAATGCTGAATTTGGCAAATGGATGCTTAAGCGTATCTTGTGTTGTGCTTTTGACGGTGAAGCCTCACTATGAACGGAATAAATACATGGGATAAAAGTTGGCAGAGAGATGAATGAGAGCTTTTCCCCACTGTGGCCATATCTGCACTATACATTTAAAGCAGTATCATACCGGTTGAAACAGTCATGGTTTCCCCAAAGAATCCTGGGAACTGCAGTTTGTTAAGGATGCAGAGAGTTGTTAGGAGACCCCCCCCTATTACCCTCACGGAGCTGCAATTCTCAGAGTGGTTTAATAATCCGTATTCCTTGTCTCCTTCCTAGGAAACTCTGGGAACTGTAGTTCTGTGAGGGGAATAGGAGTCTCCTAACAGTTCTCAGCACCCTTAAAATGACAGTTCCCATGATTCTTTGGGGGAATCTATGTCAAAGAGGTATAAGAATGTTTTTAATATATAATGCAGATGTGGCCTATCTTTTGACTACTGGGAGGGATGTAGTTGAATCTGTTGGTGCCATTTTTAAATCTCCCTTTGTGAAAGGAGTCATCCTTTTCACTCAGTTGGAGCCCAACAACATTGGCTACGGGTTCCCCAGTAACATCTGGGGGGCCACAGGTTCCATGCTCTAAAAAGTATGTAGGACAGAGGCCTAATCTGCACTATACATTTAAAGCAGAACTATGCCACTTTAAACAGTCATGGGTTTCCCCAAAGAATCCTGGGAACTGTAGTTTGTTAAGCATGATGGGAGCTGTTAGGAGACTCCTGTTCCCCTCACAGAGCTACAGTTCCCAGAGTGCCCTGGGAAGAGGGATTGACTGTTGAACCATTCTGGGAATTGTAGCTCTGTGTGGGGAATAGGGATTTCCTATCAACGCTCAGCACCTTTAACATACTATAGTTCCCAAGATTCTTCAGGGGAAGCCAGGACTGTTAAAAGTGGAATAATACTGCTTTAAATGTATAGTGCAGTTGGGACCAGAATAACACCCCATGCGTTTTTTTCAGAGTACCTTGACCATGTTGTTTGTGTGCCTGTCAAGCCGCCTCTTGTATTTTTAGCTCTACTAAGCAACTGACAATTTTAAATCAGCATACACCTAAATGAGTTATGTATGCTAATGATACATGCTCATTCCCCTCCCACCCCCTCCGGGAGACAATGACATCTTTAATTCTGGCCTCCATTTAAAGCTAAGCTTCACTTCAAATGATTTATACATCTGTGGTTAAGCAACACCCCTGACACTCAAGCCTCCTGAAAAGTAGGGGTTTCATCTGATTTTGATGTATCCAGTTTCCCAGGGCAAGACATTTGTCTAGGGCAGAAGTGAGTTATAGGAGCTGCTTTCAGACTTGTAAGGTCTATTTTTTTGTTATGGCAGGGGGATGTGACCTGTGACCCTCCAGATGTTGCTGGGCTACAGCTCCCATCAATCATCACTGTTGGCTCTGATGGGATTTGGAACCCACCAACATCTGGTGGGCCTAAGTTTCCCCATCCTTGTTTTATGGAATCTCCATACCTAGCGGAGACTGTTGGCTACAATGTCACTGGGGCAGTGAATTCCCTCCAGGTTTTAGTCTGAACTTTCAAGGAGCTGTCCGAAGCGCCTTGAAAGTTCAGACTAAAACCCGGAGCGGATTCACTCCCCCACTGACATCGGAGCCAGCAGTCTCCACTGTCCATACCCACTGATCTGTGTTAAACTGTATCCTTCTGTCATAAAGTTATCAGAATTTCTGATATATTCAGAGCTATATTCTGTTCTGGGAAATCTTCCAGAGGCCACATAGAGTGGGCAAAAGCGGGCAGAGCAATGAATGTAAATTTTTTGTTTGTACCATAAACTCATTTCTGCGCATGCCCAACACCCCCCCCTCCGCCGCCTATCTTCCATTCAGGCAAGCAAAAACCACGATAAGAGGTCAAGGACATACTCAAGCCAGGCAAAAGCAGGGAGGGTGTGAAGGAGGGCCAGTGAGGGGTGTGGGCTGGGATGAGTCCCAAGGGCCAAACAGAGAGGCTTGGGGGGCTGCGTTTGGCCCCTGGGCCAGAGATTCCTTACCCCTGGCATTCACTGACTGGCAGCAGCTCTCCAAGGTTTCAGAAAGGGATCTTTCTCAGCCTTACCTGGAGATGACGGGGATTGAACCTGGGACCTTTTGCATGCAAAGCAGTTGCTTTACCGCTGAGTCATGGCTGAGTGTTCTTGCTTCAGTGCAGAAATATATTGCATGATAAGACCAAGGGCCACCTAGTCCATCATTTGTTGCAAAAAAAAGAGTACCAAACCAATATTTTTGTTTCATCTGTTTCCAGACCGAGAGCCAACGTTAACAGTGACAAGCCCTTGTGATGTCTGACTTGTATCCTGGCTGCAGTCTGTGGTGTAATTACCTGAGAGTAAGGCCTATTGAACACACTGGGGTTTACTTCCAAGTAAACATGCACAGGATCAGCCTGTAAGCCCTATTAGTGCTTCCTCACTAGATCCCTGTTCCCCTTTAGAACGATGTTATTTTATTTTTTTTATAGTGAGGCTTAGAAATAGATATTACTAATCACTTACAAGTGGGACCTTGTTTGGAGTCTTCCTACTGAGGCTGCCAGCCGGCCAGCCATGCTCTTTTCCAGGAGACTCCAGACCATCCCACCTGGTTTTCCATATCCCCCCCAACAGTCAGAGAGCATTCTGTAGCCACCGAGCATACTCAGTCCTCATTTGGCTTCCTCCTGCCCCTGGATACGTCCCCCAGCCCCCCCTTTTGTACTTCTGAAAACTTTGGAGATCCCACAAGGCAACACTGGCAGCTGTGGCGGCTGCTGCTGCTGCTTATTCGTATTATTAGTATTAGTCGCTTTTCTCACAGAAGTGATCCAAAGCAACTTACATGAAAACCACTTAAAACAAACATAATCAATAAAATGTAAAAACACATCAGAACATTGAAAAAATGGAAATGGACTGCCTTCAAGTCAATCCCGACTTACGGTGACCCTATGAATAGGGTTTTCATGGTAAGCGGTATTCAGAGGGGATTTACCATTGCCTCTCTCTGAGGCTAGTCCTCCCCAGCTGGCTAGGGCCTGCTCAGCTTGCCACAGCTGCACAAGCCAGCCCCTTCCTTGTCTGCAACTGCCAGCTGGGGGAAACTGGGCTCCTTGGGACTCTGCAGCTTGCCCACGGCTGCACAGGTGGCAGGGCACGTAACCCCTGAGCCACTCACTGTGGGGGTGATCTTTAGCTGGCCCTTGACACCTGGGAGACACGAGCGCAGATTTGAACTCACAGACTCTGGACTCCCAGCCAGCCTCTCCTCCCCACTGTGCTATACATTAAAACCAGTTAAACACAATCAGTCAAGCAATCAATCAACCCCCCCCCACACGCACACCTAAAAACACAGTACAAAATAAAAGACCGGGCTACAGGCCCCACCCCATTAAAAGAGGCCACCAATAGCTAAGACCCCATACATCAATGGCCAAAAAGGTAAAGGCAGAGCTTGGAAAAGTTACTTTTTTGAACTACAACTCCCATCAGCCCAATCCAGTGGCCATGCTGGCTGGGGCTGATGGGAGTTGTAGTTCAAAAAAGTAACTTTTCCAAGCTCTGGGTAAAGGGGAAGTCTTTGCCTGGCACCTAAAAATAGTAAGCGTACCTCCTTGGGGAGGGCATTCCACAAACGGGGGGGGGGCTCTTGTGTATGGTTGGTCCTGTTTGGGCTGTGTAATGATTGGCTCTTGGAAAACAAATCCATAGTTGGTATATAATATATGATGATGATGATGATGAGAACATATGAAATGCTCTGCTGGATCAGGCCAATGGTCCATCAACATCCTGTTCTCACAGTGACCATCAGATGCTTATGGGAAGTCCTCAAGCAGGACCTGAGTGCAGCAGCACTCTCCCTCTCTCCACTGGTGATTCCCAGCAACAGCAGTTCCTGTTTTACAGCTGTGAAATTAGGCTAGTAGTGAGTTTCCCAAGACCACAGGATGAGTCCAACACAATGGCAGGTCTAGAACGGAAGTCTTCCAGGTTGAAGCCCACCTTTCTCTCTGCTAGTACCACAATGACCTGGTTCAGACATAATAAACCTTTGTTAAGGTTCATCATAGCTAATCAATCATAGTTAAAGCTGAGGCATCTGGCAGATTTAGGGAAGGGCTGTGGAGCAGTGGTAACTCATCCGCTTTGCATGCAGAAGATCCCAGGTTCAGTCCTTGGCATCTGTATAATTAGGGCTGGGAAAGAACTCTTTCTGAAACCCTGGAGAGCTGGTGCCAGTCAGTGTAGACAATACTGAGCTAGATGGATCATTGGTCTCACTCAATATAAGTAGTTTCCTATATCCTGTGTCCAGATGATCACTTAAATCTTGGATTATTATGTCACAGAATAGTTAAAAGCACCAGTGAGAGTGGAGGAGCCTTGAAAGCAGTATGAGATTAATGGAGGAGGTCTGGGTTTGCACATAATGCTAAGCTATGGTTAACGTTCACTAAGGTTTATAAACCAGCTACAAACCTTAGTTAACGAGCAACCTTTAGCCCTAGTTAATAAACCCTAGTTAAGCTGCTGGACTGGGTTCACACATAACTCTAAGCCATGGTCTTAGTGTTATGGGTGAGTCAGGCCACTGGATCTGTTGCTTAGCCTCCTCTACATTTTGACTGATTCCTTCCCTTTTCTGGTTTTATTTTATATCATCCTTCAGATAGAAGGCTGCCCTGTATCCAGCCGTTTGGGATTTCACTGAGAGCCATGAAGCACAGTTCATTTTATTAATATAATCCCGGCCCATCCTTATATCTGATTGTGTGTTCCAGCTGCTGACACACCACAGAAGAAGGACTGACCAGGAAGGTGATCCTGGCTGCTTTCCCCTGGGAAGGTTTGGCCAGGCCACCTGCATGAGGTCAGGACAAGGTGAAATATTCCTAAAACCACAAGCCATTGATCTTGCCTTGCTGATGCGCTGTTCTGCTTTGTGTGGGCTTCGACCTCCCGAGCTTAACAAAGTGAAAATAAATATTTAATTATTCTCCTAAATAAAAATCAATAGTGCTGCTGGTTGGCTAAGTAAATCGTGGTGCCCATAAATTTTCCCCACGCGATGCTTGTGGATCTTCCATTAACAGCTGTTTTAAAGGATGTTGCGTGGAAAGCAATAATTAAAAGGTGGGAGGGAGAGCCCGGTGGCCACACAAGGAAACGAGAGGCTGAACCGGAGATTCCTGCCCCTCCTGGTCAGGGTTTCCTGGGGCTGGGGCTGAAAGGAAGCCATTACTGGTGCCTGGTGTGCTGCACTGTCAGTTGGAATATGATGGAGTGAACAAGGCAAAGAGCGAGCACAGGAAAGGGTGACCCATGCTAAGCCAAGACACCACAAAGCCAAGGCACCAACACACCGAACTTCGTGCCACCTGGATATGGGCTATAGCTCAGTGGTGGCATGCCTGTTTTGCATACAGAAGGTCCCTGGTTCAATCCCTGGCATCTCAAGTTTAAAAGGGTTAGGTTGGAGGCGATTGGAAAGCCTCAGACCCTGGAAAGCCACTGCCAGTCAAAGTAGACAGTGCTAGGATGAATAATTAAACAGTTTGGCCATTTTTTAGCTAGACTAAACACAGAAATGCAGCTTCCTATCTTCCCATGCAAACTCACATAGCAATGTTCAGTTCAGTTTTTGGGCTTAAAAACAACTGCCCTCACAAAAGAGTTTTTTTTTTTTTTTTAGAAACAGATTTATTTTGCAAAATCTTTCAAAAATCTTTCCACTGTTCCACAAGCCCTTGTGCAGGAGTTTACACGGTGCTATTGTGGACAGTGGTAGAGTGTCAGACTCAATGCCAGTGGTTAGAGTGCTGTACTAGGACCTGGGAGTCCAGGGTTCAAATCCCCACTCAGCCATGAAGATCACTGGGTGATCTTGGTCCAGTTGCTGTCTCTCTGCCTTACCTACCTCTCAGAGTTTTGTGAGTATAAAATGGAGAGGGGGGAGAACCATGTGTCCACCTTGAGCTCTATGGAGGAAAAGTGGGATACAAATGTAACAATCCTTAATCTGTGGAAATGTTCATACGTGTGCCAGAAGCTTCACAGAGCAGAAGAACATGCTTGGATTTAGTTTTGTAGTGCAAGGTGTAACCTAGCAGAAGACGTTCTCCACACTCAGAAGGGTGTCTTTGGGTCCAACCCATAATAAACTGATGCTCTTTAAAAACAGTGCTGTAAAAACTTTCCTCAGATTAATGTTCAATTATATCTATCTATCTATCTATCTATCTATCTATCTATCTATCTATCTATCTATCTATCTATCTATCTATCTATCTATCTATCTATCTATCTATCTATCTATCTATATCTATCTATCTATCTATCTAATCTATCTATCTATCTATCTATCTATAATAATATATATATTGAAAACACTCCTGAGGAGGCATTGTTTTTGAAGAAATAGCCACTGAGAAAATCCAGTATTTTAGATGCATTTCGCATCTCCTTGGGTATCAGATAGTCTCATGCACATATTTTATCAAGCTGAACCCTCAGCCCTCCAATGTCTGGGCATCATTTACTTTTAAAGTTTCACACTTCTTTAGCCAGTGGTTGCTTATCGGCATTCTGTTGCATACAAAACCAGGCAACCACCTTTTTTAGTAGCCTTGCCTCCTGCATCCACTGCCGATACATCATTAATGCTTTGTGAATTTGGGCCGTAGTTGAGTGCAGAGACCTACTTCAGCTCTCAGCATTTGAGCTGGAGTGCTGCAAGGTAAATAGCATCAGAACAAAACCCCTGACGCCATATGTGTAGAAATATAAGCAAATGTATGACACGGTCAGATATTTTACTGTTTGATATCATCAATATGATATATTCTGCGGTTGAGAACCACAGTGTTGCAGGATCAGAATTGTTTTTTTTTGTTTTTTTAAAAAACAGTATTCTGTTGCTTTTTATTTTTGTAAAAAAAAAGTTGACTCCTGGGTTGCTTCTACACTGTTTTCTCTAAAATTGCTATCCTTTATGCAATAATGTTCTTACAGAGAATTCGGATGATGTTGCCAACCATTGCTTTCTGTGTTCTCCTCCTGTTGTTTTCAGATTTGATTTGTGATGATTTTTTTTTTTACTTAAAATGCAGTTGCAGTGCCAACTTGTCCAGTGTGGATTTGCAAAGTGCTACTGAGGCTTTTCAAGGACGCTGTTTGTTTCTTTTAAAGTGACTTTTGCCCTTGTAATTAATTGCTTCCTGTTCACTTGCATGACCATGGCATCCCTGTAAGTAGTCTGTTCTTGGCCCTCTGCAAGAAGAAAGGGAAACATTAACTACAGGCTTTCTTTTTGCAGCAGCTTTTATGCTGCATAGTGACATAAGCCCATCATGCCCCCACAGGTAACAGTAGCTGACAATTTCAAAGGGCCAACTCAGAAACGTTGCACCTATGCAAATAAACAGGAAGCAAGTTATTACAATAGCAGAAGGGACTTTAACAGAAAGGGGCAAGAAGGAAACTAATAATTAAAGAGACAGTGGCAGGGAGGAGGAGGACCTTTCTTGGAAAGGGACTGTGTTTTGAGCAAACATACAGCAGGTTCTTGCTTATAGAGGCAGGCATTTCCAGATTTTTATGGGGAATATAGCAGTTTATTAAGTGCCATGTGGAGCCATTGTTTTACTTTCATTTCCAGCTGGCTGCAGAAAACCAATGCTTCAGCAGTACTAAAGGGCTCTCATGTGTAAGCAACCCAAATGTCAGCTTCCAAGGAGTTAAGACAGATAACTTTGGAGTATTTTAAAACTGTTTTAACCTGTCCTGGGACCATTGGGTGAAGGGCGGATTCTTGTCATTTCAGTTAATATCTCAGAGGATTTAGAGGAGTCACACATTTTGAAAGTTTTTGACCTTCTGTTCTTGTGTTATGATCCTGCAATATTGTATACTATATTCTGTTATACTTTATGTATAAGGAGGCATGCATTTTTCATTACTACAGGTGTGGGTGTATTTTTGCAGAGGGGATGAAGGAGGTGGAGATGAGGTATATTGTATGGCTTGGGCTGCAAAGGGAGGTGGAGGGTGGAGGCTTAGCTAGGACTTTAATCTTATTGAAGTTGTGGGGGATTGTTTATTATTTATTTTTTATTATATTTATATCCCATCTTTCCTCCAAGGAGCTCAAGGTGGCATACATGGTTCTTCTCCCTCTTCATTTTATCCTCACAACAACCCTGTGATGTAGGGCAGGCTGAAAGACAGTGACTGGCCCAAGATCACTCAACCCAAGATAATGGCTGAGTGGGTATTTGAACCCAGGTCTCCCAGGTCCTTGTACAACACTCTAACCACTACGTCTCACTGGCTGCAGCCAGTTCTGTTGTTGCAACAGAAACTCATGTGAACAACCGTCAGTATGCAAACACACACTATATTAAAAATCACAGAGACAATATTATCACTGTAACATTTCATCCAATAAAAATATAAACATCTTTTTTCCTTACCAGGTTTGAACTTCAGGGCAAAATCTGGTTTTTGTGTTATGGAGGCTGAGAGCAGCTTCTTGAGTTTTAAACCATTACAAATCGAGAATATTATTATTTACTTGCAAAATCTGAACATCTCTGCCAAAGTGTGAGCTGTGTTTCCTTGGAGGTCACCTGCTTCTTGTGAGCTTAGCTGTTTTTGAATGGTGTGAGATTTTGAAACGGTACAGCCGTAGGTAATGCCCAAGCATTCATTTTCATTGTCATCGCTGTTTAGAGTTTACTTCTATGTCTCTCTTGGTTTTTAAAATGCATGGCAACCCTCAGTGAGGCCCTTGGGATAGGGCAGCATAAAAATACAAATGGATTGTTGAGCTATGTGCACACATGCAAATACACAGGAGTGTGTTTGTGTAAGTGTGATCAATTGGAGTGTACCTGCACCTGTGCAACATATATTAAGCATATGAGTGTGGGGGGGTCTACAACACACCCAGTGAGAGAGAGAGAGAGAGGGAGAGAAGCTGTTGGGATGTAGTATGTGTAAGTGTGTAGTGTATATTTGGGAGATGAGCATTTAGTATAGTGCCAGTCCTGGTCCTCTGGTCCTTAACCCAGTGGTGGGGAACCGCCAGCCCACGGGCCTAATTAGGCCACCAGGCCTCCTCATTTGGCTCACAAGGCCATTTTGGCCAACCCATGCCCACCTGCCCTACACCTGATCATATAGCAGCTAAAGACACAGCTGGGCCAAAAAGGGGGTTTGCAAAGCCTTGTCCAAAGACCTATGGACAACAGTGCCTGATCAGCAGGACTTGCACAGAGCTGCTGTTCAGTCTTAACTGGATCTTCCTTTTTTTATCCCTTCACAGCAGTTCACTGGGCTTGGTAGGCAAGGCTGGAGGGAACCCAAAATGCCAGGGTTGGAGGGGACTGGCTTGCAGCAATAGAGATGGCTTCCTCAAGCCTGTTGGAAAAGTGTGCCCCCCCCCATGTCTGCTTAGCCCTTGGAAGTTTGGACTAAAACCTGGAGTGAATTCACTGTCTCACTGACATTAGACCCACCTGTCTCCACTGGTTGAGGAGCCTGCAATGCAACTGACCAGTCCTGGAGTGCTACCCAGTGTTAGTCCAACTTGGAATAGATCCACTGAAGTTAACAGACATGACCGACTTAGGTTCATTATGGGTTGATTCTGAATAGGACTTAGATAGAATCCCTGGAGAGAACGAAACAAGCGTTCCCATTTCTGCTTTCAATCTGCTTCCCACTTTCTGCCCCCACTTTCTGCCCCCACTTTCTCGAAGTTCGTCCATCTGAGTCGAATGTCCTTAGTTGAGCCAATAGCTGTTGATGGTCAGTTCAACTGAAGTGGAGCCCTGACTGAAGTGGGGTGGGTGGGGGTGGAGAAAGATCTTTGTGCTAGTGCTTTGACTGCCTCTCTCGAACTTTTCTTGCCTTTTGCAATCTCCACTCTCTCCTCTCTGCTCTCTATCTTTCTCCTTCATGTCCTTCTACAGGAACAAGAAAGCTCCACCTCTGACAGAAAACCCGGTCCCCAAATCAGACTGCAACATTGCGGATCTTAACTGAAGGGAGCCGGGACTTTCTTTCCAGTGAGGCCAAACAGTGTCAACGGCTCTTTGTTATTCATGACATGCTGTGATTTGATTTATATTAGCCCTGAGCTCCGGCACCTTAAATGCCCCTTACTGCATTGCTCTATCCATGGCAACCACCATGTCCCCTCTGCATGATTGTTATTGGCAAGATCCAAGTTGTTGAGGACCTGTAGCCTTCAGCTTTTTCAGATAAAGGACCCATTTTAATTTTTTTATCACCTTATGGGTCCCTATTTCTCTCTAGGGTGGTCCAGTGTAAAGGAGGGCATCAAAAGGGCTCCTTCCTCTTTCATAGTACTGCCAAAGAGGGAATTTTGGAAGAATCAGCTTTTCTCACCCATGGGTTGTAACATGCTGCAGCTGCCACAATTGCCTCTTCTGCACAAACCATTAAAGCAGCCTTTCCCAAACTGGTGCCTTCCAGATGTTTTGAATTAAACTCTCATCAGTCCCAGACAGCATAGTCAGAGATGATGTGAGTTGTAGTCCAAAATATCTGGAGGGCACCAGGGTGAGGGAGGCTGCTATTAAAAGTACAGGACTTCTATCTTCATTTGTATCAGATCTCTCACTGTCTTTCTTCTTTTTAAAAAATCATATAACAAACCAGTAAAAATGATAGTGATTAATTATATCATTTTTGCCAAGGAAAGCTTTCCTCCCCCCAAAAAAGAGTGGGTGCAAAGATCACAAAGATCCCATCCTGGATCTGTGGCCCAACACCTGATGTTTTGAAGTGTTTATAGTGCCTTGTTTGCTGCCCTGGGCTCCTGCTGGGAGGAAGGGCGGGATACAAATTAAATAAATAATAATAATGGTGATGACTAAAAAATCAACAATTGTTAATTGCATGAGTGGTATCATATTGAGTTTGGCCCAGAGTGAGTGAGCCACCGGATAACATCAACAGCTTACATGTCTTTTAAAGCTCTGATTTCAGGGCCATTTTGCACAGCTTGAATGGGTGAATTGAGAATGTAGGATCCATGCATACTTCACCCTGGAGGAAGAGGCTTTGTAATTGCTTTGAGACTGTGCCCACCACTGATCAGCCTGCTTTTGACAGCTTTGTGGAGGTGTAGAGGATAGTTCCTGTGTTGTTATCACAGGTGGATTTTAATTGGGTTTAATTTGGTTTGTTATAGAAACAGGAGAGAGAGGACTTAGATAAGGAGAGAGTGCTCACCCTTCACCGGAACCGGAAATCCCCTGTCCCCTCCCTTGTGGAGGTGTAGAGGATATTGGTTAAGCTGGGAGCTGGTTACTGTCCCGATCCATTGTGATCTCCACCACTGAAAGGAGGTAACAGTCCAAGCAAGATGGAGAAAGGCAGGTCTGGGATTCAGTATCTCTGACAGCATCAGAGATGCTAGTTCAGAGTCCAGTGCCTAGAATTCAGGACCATGGACAACAATCCTGCAGCTGAGACAAAAGGAAGAAGTTGCCTCAGCAGTGGCCTGGAGCAACTGGAAGAGACCTTCATGGTTATCTAGTCCAACCTCCTGCTCAATGCTGGATCTACAGCATCCCTGGGAGATGGTTATCCAGCCTCTGCTTAAATACCTTCAGGGAAGGGGAGTGCACCACCTCTTCAACACTGTTCCCTAGTTGAACAACTCTTACCAGCAGGAGGTTTCTCCTAATGCTTAATCAAAGTCTACTTGACTGCAATTTCTACCCATTGATTCTTGTCCTACCTCCTGGAGCAATAGAGAAGAAGTGTGCTCCATGTTCTACATGGCAGCCCTCCAGATAGGTGTAGATGGCTATCATGTCTCCCCTTAATCTTCTCTTCAAGCTTAACACTCCCAACTCTTCCCACAGTTCCTCACTTGCTTTTCTAGACCCCTCACCACCCTGGTCTCTTCCTTTTGGATGCATTCCAGTTTCTCAGTGCTTCTTAAAATGTGTTTCCAAAGTGGTCTTCCATCCCAGAACTGACCAGTTCCAGACATGCATGGCTTTAGCAAGATTGCTGCATTGTCTGTTTTCAGATCATGCTCTAGGAAGGATTTTTTTGTTTTTTGAAGAATGGTAATTCAGGCCTTACTCTGCTTTAAAACCTTTGCTCAACATTTTGCTATCAACTCAATCGGCAAACACAGAAATGGAGGTGAACACACCAAAGGGTTTTAAAAATAACTCCTTTGTGTAAACACAGTAAAAGGTGAGCTCTGCTGAATACCATCTGTATGCTAGCCACTCATGGGTCTTGATGGACTCCTGTTTTCCTGGTGATAAGGAGGCAGCTGCTGAGTTGTGCTTTATGTTAGCATCTCTCGGCATGCTTTGTAGGGAAAGGAAGAATAAAGAACAGCAGTAGGGGGAGGACGAAGCCAGGGCTAGATGTGGAGCTGATTGGGGAGGACAGGGGGTAGCCCACAGGGTGCTCTCCAGAATTTGTTGGACTGCAGGGCCCCTCATCTCTGACCATTGGCCATGCTGGCTGAGGCTGATGGGCATTTTAGTTCAACATCTGGAGGGTACCATGTTGGCTATTTCCTGGGGGACTGGGATACTCTGAACCTAAGAATGCTTGGGGTTGAACTTAGGGGGCCCTGCAGCTGCCTCAAATGCAACCAAGAATGGCTGAAGAGTTCCAGTTAGGAAACAGGAAGCGGCCTTATCCTAAGTCAAATGACTAGTCCATCTTGCTCAGTATTGCCTACAACTCAGCTCAGTCAGACTGAAGGGCTGCATCAGGTACCGGGTGCTGAGGGTTGGCAGCGAGGTGTTGAAACCCAGGGCTCTGTGGACCACACACTCTGCCCTACATTCCCTTACTCTACCCTGCTTTCCGCAGGTGCAGTAGAGGGAGCTGTCTGGTCACCGGTGTTGAAGTAAGATTCTACTGCCAGACCATCCGCTGGTCAGTTTCTGTACATAGAAGGAAGGGCACCATCTTGTCTTTCCTCCAGCAGCATAATATTTTTTTAGCCCTGTTTATAGCCAGTATTCCTTGTTAGGGGGCCTGTCATAGTTCTAAGTGGGACTTTAAAGAAACGAGTGGAAGATCAGTGATTTCCTTGTAACCAGCTGAAACATCTGTAGCTTTCTTGCCTAACCCAGGTGTCTGTGTGCATTTTAGCACCTACGAATTGTTAGTGTCAGGAAAGTTTAGCTTGAGCAGTTTATTTTTAGCTTTAGAAGCTTGTATTGCCATATCATGAACACTGGGAAAGGGCTGTAGTTCAGTGGAAGAACATCTGCCTTGCATGCAGAAGGTCCCAAGTTCAATCCCTGGCAACTCCAGGTAGGGCTGGGAGAGATTCCTTCCTGAATCCCTGGGGAGACACTACCAGTCACTGCAGACAATACTGAATTAGGTGGACCAATGGTCTGACTCAGTATAAGGTGGCTTCCTAAGTTCAATCTTTCTAATCTAAATCATAACTTTCTTAAGTTACCCTTTACCTGTTTTAACCACTCTGCCATGCTTGCAGTTACAATGGCTAAACAGGGATTTTTTGTGTGCATCATTTAAGTAAAGGGTGGGGATCATTTTTCAGCCGGAGGGCCACATTTCCTTCTTGACAACCTTCCAAGGGCTACATGCTAGTGGTGGGCAGGTCCAGAGGCAGAAGTGGGTGGAGCAATGAATGTAAATTTTACCTTTGCCCGGTAGGCTATTTTCTGCACACATTCACGTACACCTCCTACCCTCCAACCAGACACGCAGGAGGCATCATCAGAGTTCAAGGACACATTCTGTCCAGGCAAATACGTTTGGGGTGCAAAGCAGGGCCAGTGGGGGATGTGGGAGACCTGGGAAGAGGGGCCATGGCCTGGGGAGAGAGTCCTAAGGGCCAGATAGAGAGGCCTGGAGGGCTCTTGATGTAAGTAGAAGGATGGCAGTGATCTTGAAAGATCTACCATGGGATGTTGGGTGGGCAGGACCGAAGGACTCTGATGGGTGTCGTTTAGCAGACCTCCACTTTTGGGGTACACTAGCTGCATATTTTGTTTTGTATTTAACATAAATCCTCCCCACTGTTTCCAGTGTTCAGGCTATGAATGCTGCTGCTTATGTAACCAGAATGGAGGGGTATTAGCAGACTTGGGGAAACCTTTGAGGTTCACAGAAGTACAAAAAAATCTTTAGGGAGAAAAACTCTAAGAAGGGGTAGAAACTGCCCAGTGACGGCTGAGCATGCCCAGTGGCTATGGAATGCCAGCTCCCTGCAGGAAAGGAAACAGAAAACTGGGTGAGGGAGAATGGAATGGTGTGTCCTGGAGGAGGGCATGGCTGGCTGGCTGTAACAGTAAAGAGTAGCACTCCATACTGCAATGTTCTCTTGCAGGCCATATTTATTGCTGTTGCTGTTCTAAAAAGAAGCTCTCATTCTTCACATGGAAATGCCAGAAATTGCAAAAAAGAAAAGAAAAGAAAAGAAAAAAGCCCAAAGCAAAGCCAGTGTGAAAAATGTCTAGGTAGGGCAAATCACTGCTCCAGGTGGGATGGTGCATCCTTTGGCTCTCCTCTGGTTATGGCTCTAAACAGCTGTGTTGGACAACAACTGTTGCTGCTGCTGCTTCAAAAAGTGAGATGTTGCTGAAATTGTTTTTAGATTATTGTTGGATGTAATTTTACTGTATTTTGTGGTGTGTGTGATTTTTTTTGTAAAAAATAAAACCCATTTATTATCCGGATTGTTTCTTATTCAAAGGCGAGATAAAAATGTCAGAAGTAACAAAGGCTGTGATCACACTAGTCGCCTACAGCAAAGCTTTTCCATTGGCCACTCCTGGAGGGGCAACAAGCTGATTTGCCAATTAGTTGCAAAATCTGTTTGAAGCTGAATTTTTGAAAAAATGCTGATCCCACCAGGTTCCACAGTAAAAAGGGGTGGGTTTGACTAGCATCCTGTGCCCCCATTTTCAGAAAAGAGCAATGAAGATGCGCTGGAACCGGCAGAACAGTGAATGTGCCTCTACCCTAAGTAAATATGTTTCCACCCCTCCCTCTTATAGGTGAAGTGCCCTTGCTTGACACCAGGCTCCAGAAATGGCAGATAAGGCTTTAGAGCAGAGACAAGGAACCTGCAGTCCTCTAGATGTTGTTGGACTCCCTGCTTTAAATGCAACCTTTCCTGCCTCTGGTACAAATTCAGTTGGGACCGAGAGATGTTGGAATCTGTCAGCAAGCTAATGCAAATGGGATCTGGACTGATTCTCTCTGTCTGTGTCTCTCTGCTGCATGCACCATCAGAATCACTAATGTAGAATCCAAGAGTTGCATCATTTCCAGGGGAGCTCTCAGATTCCTCAGGAATCCCCATAAGATCCAGAGCAGCAGCCTCATGCCTCTCAGTAGGGAAATCTTTTATCCTGGAATTGCTTTCAAATCCTGGATCGCGGGATGACTCATGGGTGGGGAACTTGTAGTCCTGTAGATGTTGGTTGACTCCAGCTCCCATCAGCTGCTGTCATCATTGCCAATGATCAGGGATGATGGGAGTTGTAGTCCAGCAAAACCTGGAGAGCCACAGATTCCCCACCCCTGGGATAACTGCTGTGTGCTGTTCTGTGACAGGAGTTTTGCACTTCCACATACATGCCATTACTCCCTGCTGTGCTACAGTCTACTTGGAATGCATGATCACCTCAAGGAGGGCACTAAACTAAATGAAGCCATGGAGACCTGTTCATGGCTGCGGCAAAGAAGTTCCAAGTAGGCAGTAGCAGAATGTGAGAAAGAAAGAAAGAAAGAAAGAAAGAAAGAAAGAAAGAAAGAAAGAAAAAAGAAAGAAAGAAGGAAAGAAAGAAAGAAAGAAAAAAGAAAGAAAGAAAGAAAGAAAGAAAAAGAAAGAAAGAAAGAAAGAAATTGCCACGGTGCTGGAGGGGGGGAGGAGGAATTGGATTAGGACACAGCACTGAGAGAGTAGTGTGTGTACCTTTTCCTTATGCCATTTACTCAGTATAAGCACTTCTCCCAAATGAAATTGCTCTTTGGAAAAAAAACCCCAAGTACTTGTATATCAGTGAAAGTACAAATATCCAAAACTGTGTGTAGCACATTCCCAATATAATCAAAGGTGACAATCCACATGGAGGCAAAGTTGCTCAGAAGTCCATCAATGCAGATGAAATATTTCATAATGTTCTGAATAAATCTCTTCTGAATTTGTGCACTGAGGTCCTTTTGAACAATGTTGCAGCCATGTTGATGGTAGACCTTGATGTACCTAGTTATGTGCTAATGCATATTTGTATTTTCATTGTCATTTCATTGTCTTCTCGTTCATCTTATGCCCATGCTTACTGAATATTATCATCATCATTTTTTTGTGACAATACCGTTTTGGCATTACAGCTATTAACTTTCAGTACATTTATGTGTGTGGTGAGTGTGTATTTTTTCTTTTGCGCTTCCAGTTTTGCTTTTGTGGCTCATCCTTCTCCTTTCTTTTTGTGTTGCTTTGGGGATCATATATCTAAGCATTTGCAGAGCCAAAAATTATGGTTCAGGAGCAGTGGGAGAGGGAGGCAGTGCAGAGTGCAGGTACTAGCCCCTCTTCACTCCTAAAAAACCCTTTCCACCAAATGTGTGTCTCTTTTTTTTAACCTTTAACATACATTTCCCCCTACATTGAACTTTGCTCTGTAGTCATGAGGGATAGAACCTTGCTGGGTGTGTCAAATGAACACTTTGGTTCCAGGTGTCCAAATAATATAACAAATCCCTTGACTTTCCTATCCTGCAGGAATCTGATTTTGAGTAGAGATGTGTCTACCTGTTCCTCCTCCATCATATACTATTGCATTGTAATCATGGCAGTGCAGATTTAGAAGCAGGACAGTATTAACAGAATTACGTGAAAATGTGAAGCATCATGGTCGATGCCATTAAAGCTGCCATCCTGTGCACACTTACCCCCAAGTAAGTCCTCTTGAAACCTGCTTCAAGAGAGCATGCCCAGGACTGGGCTGCACAGTATACAACAATATGGCGTCTCTCTCTCTCTCCCCATGTGAGCGTTCCCTGATATGCTGAGCTGCGCATACCCACCCACTGCCCAAGCAACGCAAGGATGCATTGTCACCTGCCAGTCCGCCAACCTCCTTCTTTGGTCCTGCCTTTGCTGCATAGGAGCCCTCTTTTTAAGATTCCACCCACGTGCCCAGCTGCCATGTAAACCCTGGGGTTCAGATAATCTGGTGCATTTTAACATCCCATTTGTGTCAGTTTATGTAAATTTCACATTTGTATCGAAGAGCCTTCCTAAGCCTCTCGGATCTGCTGAGCTGAATGGGAGCAGCTCACTGTGTCAAACACGGGAGTGTCTGGGGGCAGCAAACCTGTTCTGCAGCATATTTTCCTGCCTCCTCCTCCTG
The DNA here is from genome assembly GCF_030035675.1 of Rhineura floridana. Taxonomy (NCBI): domain Eukaryota; kingdom Metazoa; phylum Chordata; class Lepidosauria; order Squamata; family Rhineuridae; genus Rhineura; species Rhineura floridana. The sequence goes on along the minus strand of NC_084493.1, from coordinate 21,563,439 downwards.
ACTGCTCCTTCTCCATCCAGTTCCTCATTGCTGGGGCTTAGGAAAGCAGATCAGATACTAAGGCCCTGAGCCGTAAGGGAGTAGATGGCTTAGTTTATAGCCACAGAATCATAGTAACTCTTTCCACTGGAGGTTAGGGTAGAGCCAGAGGAGGTCCCTGCTCTGAAACCAGCATATTAGTGGGCATGAAGGCACAGGTCATCTTACCTCCAAAGAATTATAGTCTCACAGTTGTCTCCTTTAATTTGCTGAGACCTGTGCAGAGTTACCTATAGTGTTGGCAAGTGGTCATAAATCCATGGCTCCGGACAAACCTGCAGAGACCTACACATGTGAGTGTGAATGCACAGAGGAGAATACAGGAGTGTGTGCACATACTGTGGATTCATGTCAAATTCTGTCTCAAACCAAAGATCCAATCTCCAGCACACAAAAAACCTCTGTTTTTATATATGCAATTAAGTAGTGGTTATTTATACACCATGTTCTTTCTTTTGCAGCATGTTGAACATTCTGTTGCATTCCTTTTGTTCTGAAGTTCAGAGCAGAGCTAAATATTACATGCAAATGTCCGTAACAATACCCCAAGGCATGCTCCTTCAGAGGGGTACAATGTGGACAAGAGAAGTAGCAGTGGGGAGGGGGTGCTTAACCCTCTTCCACCACTGCTTTTCTGTTGCAACTCCCTCTTCAAGCCATCCTCTGTCAGAAAGATTCCAGATGCGTCTGTGAATTAAGTTTATATCTGCAACCCTCTGGGTGAAAAGTCAGATTTTTTTGGGGGGGGGAGGAGAGTTGCAGTGGAAATGCGTTGGCCAAGAAAAGGATTAAGTACTCACTCTCCACCACTGCTTCCCTACTCCATATTGCCTCCTCCTGAAGCAGCTTTTCTTCAAACAAAAGCTGCCATGGGGTTGTGCAGTTGTATAGAATAGTTCTGTCTCTTAAATGGTTTGGGAAATAATTAGTCGTGGCAGGGCAAAAAGGCATGAGGGCATGATGGGCATGAAGGCGTACTGGAGGTAAAGGACATAAGCAGAGGGAATCTCACAGGTAGTATGAATATCTGAATACCAAAATCACAACGTGGTAGTGTGCTGTTGTGTTCAGGTCCTGCTTGCAGGCTTCCCAGCGGCATCTGGTTGGCCACTGTAAGAACAGGCTGCTGGACTAGATGGGCCTTTGGCCTGATCCAGCAGGATGTTCATAAGGAACAGGTGGTCCTACAGAGACACATTTGTGATGGATTCTAAGGAGCTCTTGTCAGAGATGCAGATCACGCTTCTGCACTCTTTTTCTGTCCTTTGTGTATGGATGCAGCCCAGAAATGCCTGCTGTGGCTTTACGTCATTCTGAAAGCAAAGTTCTCACAAAGAGAAGCAGACACCATATTCCCAAGGGCTATGTCAAGTCAAATGAATCTTTATTGGATAGCAAAAAAAGAAAAAAGATTGACTAGGGTGTATCGTCGACAGCCAAACAAATCCACAAGAATTGTACTGTACAATTGTACTGTACAATTCATCAATATCACATATGCAGCTATTGTGCCCGTTATATTTAGCTCCTCTGTACTCTCTTATTAACTCATTTCTGAGGATGTACAAATGAACCTTGGCTGCCCCCTTTACAATTGCTGTGAAAGGGGGTGACTTTAGGTGGAGAAAGAGCATGAGGACTTGCTGTGTGGCTGCTAGGAACAGCTGTCTATGTAGTTGCTCTCATAAGCATGTGTCAGGAGTTGCTGGGATCTGTGGGTGGCTGCCTCATGTTGTGACCCACTGAACTGCTGGTGCCAACTTCATAGTGAAGTACCCTCATGCTCTAGACTGATTCAACATAGGAACATAGGAAGCTGCCTTATACCAAATCAGACCATTTGTCCATCTAGCTCAGCCTTTCCCAACTAGTGGGCCACCAGATGTTGTTGGACCACAATTCCCATCTTTCCTGACCATTGGCAATGCTGGCTGAGGCTGATGGGAGTTGTGGTCCAACAACATCTGGTGGCCCACTAGTTGGGAAAGGCTGATCTAGCTCATTATTGTCTACACTAACTGCCAGTGGTTTTCCAGGATTTCAGACAGGGTTCTCTCCCAGCTCTACCTTGAAATGCCAGGGGTTGAACTTGGGACTGTCCCTGAGTGATGCCCCTTCCCCTGTTCCACCCACACAAGCTGGCCATTGGATTCTCCTGGGTTTTCTGTTCTAGTTGAGCCTTGCTTGAGCTATAAAGTCTTTCTCAGCCTTGTCATGTTTTTGTATCCTTGGCAGTTCTTTGGTTGTGGCTTGTGGCTTGGCTCCTGATTTTTGCCTCCAGTTTGTCCTCTGGTTCTGACTTGCTCTTCAGTCCTGACTTCTGGCTTGCCCCTTGGCTCCAGGTTTCTGGCTCCTTACTCACCGCAGAAAGCTGTCCACAGCCCAAGCCCTTCAGCATTAAAGAAAGAGCATGCTCTGACTAACTGAAAGTCCTGGGCAAAATCATGCCTCGCTGCTTTTGAAATGTGCAGCATAGAGTTTCTGAGACCAACATTCAAATCCTACTTGGATGACTCAGTTTCCACCTTCTAGTGAGTTCACAGGCTATCCATTGTGAGTGACAAGTAAGTATTGCAGAGATCCTGGTGAATTTTGGCCAAGCCTACTTGACTTGGGTTCATGTCAGATTTTATGATCTAATGAGGGTAAGGCCAAGATTTCAAGCTCCAAGCAATAGTATTAGTGTTTCTATGTTTACTCAGTAGATTTTCATTATACTTGGCAATGATGGTACACATCAGATAAATGTGATTCAACATGGTCGTTCTGAATACAATCCCAATGAAGGGAAATCAGGCTAGAGAACTCCCAGCCTTGGAGAAGGGCTATAGCTCAGAGCATCTGCTTTGCATGCAGAAGGTCCCGGGTTCAACCCCCGGCATCCCCAGGGAGGTCTGAAATCCTGATGAGACACTGCCAGTCATTGCAGAATAATACTGAGCTAGAAGGTCCTACTTGGTATAAGGCAGCTTCCTATAGAAGGGCTTTGGGAGGATTTGAAAGATAATGGTTCCCTGTAAGACAGAGTGGGAAACCCGTAGCCCACCAGATGTTGCCAGACTGCAACTCCCATCCTGCCTGACCATTGGCTATGCTTGCTGGAGCCGATGGGAGCTGTAGTCCAGCAACATTAGGAGGACCACAGACTCCCCACCCTGCTTTAAGATGAAAGGAAAAAGACATCCCCCTTTTGAGGCACATGAACTTTATTAAGCAAAATTTCATTTCACAACAATCAGTGAAATACTGATAGTTTAACTTACACTTAAAAGCATACATGCAGAAAAACAACTAATACAAAAATGACTGCATAATGAGTAAAAACACTTCTTTTTTTTTGCATTGAAGTATTATCAGCTAAGTGAGGTCTGCAGGTAGACGAAACGGGGAAGAAATTATCCTAACTATAACATATTAAAATATATCAGAAAAATATATGCCTGCTTGGGGCCAGGGGTGTATCTTTTGGGGTATGGCCCTGAGGGAAGCAAACAAATGACAAATCATCAGCTGTCATCTGTTAATTCTTCCCTCTTATAGCACAGTCAGCAAAATCAAGGGAAAAGTCACACACTGAACACATTGCGCCTACTGAAAAGAGGAGCAGAGAGATACATTCCATCTGGTCTAGCCAAAAATGGGACTGGAGGAGATGAAGGCCTCAGCAAATAAGTGTTTGCCTCTCCTTTGGGAGGCCCACATCACACTTCAGGAGGGACAAAGGGATCTAGCTAAGGACTACATTTTTAATATTGCCAAGGAGCAGGGATTAGAACATGCTGATGAAGATGACGTTCAGCACCATGGACAGCAGTCCTCTGTGCCAGCCATGACCATTCTAGAAACCACGGACCTGTCTGCAGAAAAATGCAACAGTCAGCAGTAAAGGCACCGTGTGCAGGTGTACCCCACACACTCACAAAAAAGAAAATCTGATGCTAAAGCACATTTCCCAATTCAGATCCTGGCATTAGATTTAGAGCTTTGGAACTGGATTGAATTTTAGCCATTGGAATCTCAACCGCACCCTCTCCCAAATGTTCAGCATGTGTACGACTTTTTAAAACCAGCATTTTGAATTTTGGGTGGGTTTGAAAGTAAATGTCAATGGATAAAAACATGCAGGATACAAAATGTATGCAAAATGCCATTATAGCCATTGCCACTGTGCCCAACAGCTGAGCTCCTGCAATATGGCTCTAGCTCAGGAGTCACCAATGTTTTTAATCTTGTAGGCACATTTGGTTGTTTGAGCAGGTGCCATAAATATTACACCCTGTGGTCACTCCTCTCCTGCCTCCCCCAGATCACTTCCCCTGAAAGCACGCACGCTACTTTTCCAAGGGATCTGCATAAAAGTCAGATCCAGTAGAATTAATCTGAGCCTTGAAAAGCCCATAGAGCTGGGAGGGAAAGAGGGAAAGAGCGTCACTCTTCCAACTTCCTCAGTTTTATGTACTTCTCCCCACCTCCTCATGACCAAAAGGGGAGGGAGGGGGCTTAAAAATGGTTCATGGGGACCAGGGGAACCTGATGAGCCTGCTGGATCAGGCCAGTGGCCCATCTGGTCCTATGTCCTATTTTCACTGTGGCCAGCCAGATGCCTATGGGAAGCCCACAAGCAGGCCTTGAGTTTCCCTACCTGTGATTCCCAGCAACTGGTGTTCAGAGACATACTGCCTCTGACAATGAAGGTAGACCAAAGATCATGATTAGTAGCCACTGATAGTCTTATCCTCCATTAATTTGTCTAATCCTCTTTTAGACAAATTGGTGGCCATCTTGTGTGCATGAATTCCATAGATCAACTATGCACTGTGTTAAGAAGTACTTTCTTTGTCCTGAATTTTCCAGCTTCATTGGATGCCCCCGAGCTCTAGGGACGTGAGAGAGGGAAAAAAACTTTCTCTATCTACTTTCTCTATATCATGCATCATTTTATACACTTCTGTCATGTTGCCTCTTACTCGCCTTGAAGGAAGACCTGAAGGGCACCATTGTGCCCACAGGTGCCATGTTGGTAACCCCTGCAAGGCTAGCCCAAGGACCATGCAGCCATTCCCATTTGTTAGCAGCTGGCTAGTTGTGCTTCACATCAGGTGTCTCTGGCTTCTCTGGAATAGGGGACTTTGCTCTTTATTATTTGCTCAGTGCCCTGACACAGGATATTGCAGGAGAAGAAAAAAGGAATTGACTCCCCCCCCCTTCCTATTGAGAGAGAGGCAGGGATGGCAGCAGATAAAGATGTTCCATGCAGCTTCAGTGGGTATTCACAGATCTAATAACTAAGCCTCCACCTGAGTGCCTTCCTGTCACTCATGTCAACATCACGGGCAAATGTTATTAAAGGGAAGGTCAGAGCAATCTGGCACTTGAGTTGTGTACTCTGGGGGGGGGGAGGAGAGAAAGAGGTGGTGAGAACTGCACAGATAGCATTAGTTTCTTAAGGGTACCGCAGGACACGGCAAATCTCCACAGGAGCTAATGGAACAGAGCAGGTGAATGAAGTTTTGATGAGTGTCCAGTTGTGGGCGCCACACTTTAAGAAGGATGTAGGCACACTGAAAGGGGTTTACGGGAGGGCAAGAAAGATGGCCAGTGGTTTGGAAAGCAAGTGCTATGAAGCAGTGGCAGCTGGTTCTTCAAATGGGGCACTGCCCCCACCCACCTCAGTCTGGTTTCATTCAGTCTGTCTGCCTTACAACCAGTCGGGGTGCTTTGCTTGCCATTGGCTCTGGATCCACCTAGTGTTAGTCTTCTGCCCTATCAGTTCCGATCGATACTGGCCACCACTGCCATGATGAAAAGCTGAAACTACTGGATACGTTTAGCCTGGGGAAAGAAATAGTGAAGTGGGAGGGACATGATAACCCTTTTCAAATACCTCTCATGTAGAAGAGGTCAAAGATTTGTTCACTTCTGCCCCCAAGGATAGGAGTAGATCAAATGGGCTTATGTTACAAGATGATAGTCTGCCCCCTTCTGTCAGTAACAAGGATCATCAGAACCCCAGGGTGCCTCTTACTTTCAGAGCCCACCTGGTGAGCCCCTTACTTTCACAAACCTGGGTGCTCTTATCATAATTGATCCTGCCTGTTTGTATGTGCCATTACCTCTGTTAAGTACCCCTTGTTACACTCTCATGGCCTTTCTTTAGCGTAGACTCCTTGCCTTAGGGTTCCCTTCTCAGCTCCTTTAAGTCCACCACTGGAGGTTTCTTGGGCCCCCAGACTTTCCTTACCAGCTCTTGCTACTTCTGCTCCTCCCTCTTCAGGATGAAGCTTCCCACCAGCTTTCTCCCGTCATTCTGTGTCTTACACGGCTCAGTCTTTTGTATCTCTTTCTCCCCTTCTCCCTTGCTGTTGCTGTTGCCGGTCTGCTACTCACCCCCCCCGGCTCTTTCTCTACCTCCACTCCTCACCCTCCACCTTTCTGGTTCCCTCTCCCCAAAGCTCTCTCCTCTCCCTCATTCAGTTTAAGACTCTCCTGGAAAGTGTGGCCTGCTGCCACTTTACTCTCCAGCTATGTCCGTTCCTCAGCTCCGACTGCTCTGCAAGGTAGACACTTCACTTTCGGTTGGGTAATCAATCCTGCTGGTAGCTGCTTAGTTGGCTCCCAACAGGTGGATTTTGGTTGAACATTAGGAGAAACCTCTTGATGGTAAGAACAGTTTGACGATGGAACCAATTACCTAGAGGAGTGGTGAATCCGCCTTGATGGAGGTCTTCTGGCAGAGGCTGGACAACTATCTGTTGGGGATGCTCTAGCTCTGGATTTCTTGCATTGAGCAGGGGGTTGAGCTAGAATCAGGCCTTTGGCTATCAGCGGAGATAGGCATGCTAGCTCTGCTGGGTCTATGTGTTTTGCAGTGTGCCGCCTCTGAATGCCAGTTGCTGTAGTGGTTAAGGTGTTGGACTATGACCTGGGAGACCAGGGTTCGAATCCCCACACAGCCATGAAGCTCACTGGGTGACCTTGGGCCAGTCACTGCCTCTCAGCCTCAGAGGAAGGCAATGATAAACCCCCTCTGAATACTGCTTACCATGAAAACCCTATTCATAGGGTCGCCATAAGTTGGGATTGACTTGAAGGCAGTCCATTTCCATTTCAAACCGCTTAGAGGTTTTTATGATTAAGTGGTATACAATGTCATTAAGTAAATAATGTATTTAGGATGACAGGCCTCAGCCACTTCATTCCCTCGTATTCATTGCCTCTGTTTGTCCTCGTTTGTGTCACTTCTGAAAAGCTCATGAGACCTTTTGCCAGCCAAGTACACAGAAGCCATCACAGATTTGGTGTGTTGATCCAAGCCATTCAGAGGAGCTCAGTGGGATGGATGTTAAGCTTGCTGTAAAATGTTCCTGGGCAAGAGAATTCTGAAGCAGGTGATTGCAACAGCAGCCATCAATAGGGAGGGTGGTGAGTAGTAAAACTATAGGAGGAGAATAGAATGGTTTGTATCAGGTGATAACCATAACATGTATAAGAAGGGACACTAACAGGAAAGATAGGTAGGGACAAAAAGGATAGTACTTGTCAGTTTAGTAAGGATATGAAATACGATAATATTTTGAAATAAGATAGTATACATAAAATAGGAAAGAGTATACATTTGAAAATAGTAAAGGGAATAGTGTACATTTGATTAGTATACCTTACAGGAAATATTATACATTTGACATAAGATAGTATACATGCCAGGAGAGTATGGGAAGGATGGTATTGGACCAAGAGCACTGTGTCTACAGGAGGAAAGCCAAGTGGCCCCATCTCTACAGCCCCTATTTCCAAACTCTATGGCAGGAGTGGGGAACTAGATGTGACTGGCAGGCCAGATTCCAAATCCCTCCCCCCATGGACCAACTTTGACAGGTGGGTGAGACTGGCCACCTGTCAATCACTTGATATAATGATGTCAGGTGACTGACACCTATCAAGGTTCAAAAGGGATCGCTGTAAGCAATGATCAGCTGATCGGAAGTTGCAGAGACTTCCTTTGAAGGTGCACTGCCAATGCCAATCAGCTGATTAGTGGTGGGAGCATGCCTTCAAATGGGGCTTGCTCTGTTTCATACCGTTTCTTAAAATGGAGTGCTGGGAGCTTACTTTCAAAGGAGGTTGTCTGATTGGCACTGGGGGCGCAATGTCAAAAATGCTTGCTCTGTTTGCTTGAAGCAATAGTAGCTTGAAGCATGTATGATGTCAGGTGGGTGTAGTTTGTGGGAAACATCCTCACAGGCTAAACTGGGACTGGTGCCAGGCCTAATTTGACCTGTGGGCCAGAGATAACCTCATTACTGCTCTATGACATAGAGCAGCCGTTCCCAACCAGTGTGCCTCCAGATGTTGTTGGACCACAACTCCCATCAGCCTCAGCCACCATTGCCAATGGTCAGGAAAGATGGGAATTGTGGTCCAACAACATCTGGAGGCACACTGGTTGGGAAAGGCTGACGTAGAGGCTCACCCAGAGGGAGAGAGATGGAATGGCACAGAGAGAGCGGAAGCATGAGAGAGGGCTATGCAATGAGCACTTGATAGCAATCACAAGATGAGCCCTGCTGGATCAGGCCAGTGGCCCATCTAGTCCAGCTTCCTGTTCTCACAGTAGCCAGCCAGATGCCCAAGGGAGGCCTGCAAGCAGGACCTGGGTGCACAAAAAGGATTTCAGGCCCCAAGCAATAGGAAAGGCTTCATTTTGCCTGTGATCTTGAAGAGCTGCTGCATGTCAGAGTAGACATCACTGAGTTAGACATACAAATAGTCTGACCTGGTCTAAGGCAGATTTTTAGACAGACAGACACATACATACATACATACATACATACATACATACATGCATACATACAAATGGAACACAAGAGAAATATTTCCAATATGGTGGTGGTGATGCACAAAGCAAGAACATATCTGTGGCATGATGTTTGGATCTAGGGCTGTCCTGAGAGTCTTGGGTGATCGTCCTTATTGTTACATATGATCATAAATCATACAACTAAAGTTGTGCAGCAAAGTTCATTGGTAAAACGAGAAAGCAGAGGACAGGTGTCAGTGGAAATGTGGACAACCGCAGCTGGCTCTACCATGCAGGCAAAATGTCACACACAAAAATTACAAGCTGTGATTGAATAAGTTTTCCCAAGGTTTACTCTCAGCGTGAACCTGAAAAATCCATTGACTATTCCTTTCTGTGTCAATAATGAGCAGCAGAATCCATTTTGCAACTGCCAGGTCAGAAAATCTCATTTAGTCTTTCAAATCAGAGTGTTAAAAAGGTGGGAAAAGCCTCAAAGTTCTTTTTGCCTGGTTTCCTGCACTAGCAGGAGTTAATCTAAGGTACCATTCCCAACCATTGTTTTCCCCTCCTTGCTATCCAGGGAATGAGATTCTACCCAGACCATTACTTATTGTTGTTATTATTTATATTGTGCCATCAGCAGTGGTGGCTGGTGCCCACTGGGACTGGTAGCGTGGAAGGCAAGGAGCCCAAAGCACAGGCAGAGCCATAGCCAATGACAGGCAGAGCCAACTAATTCTATCTTTGTCTCCATCCTCTTCCCTGATGAGTTCTACAAGGACAACACTGAGCCAGAGGAGAAGGAGGAATTTGATAGGCAGTGCCACCTCCTGAACTTGCTGTTAAGTACGAAGGCAAGCAGGTGGGGGCTGGCTGAAGGCAGAGTGAGGTTAGTAGAGCAGCGCCCATTCATCCTAATGGACCAGCTTCCACTGTCCATCAATACAGGATGCTTTACAGAGTACAAGAAGGTAGGTTCCTGCCCTGAGAAGCTTACCAATTGCTTCAGCCTTCATTCAGTGGCGCTGGTAAAAATGGTTATTCCCCTTCTTTGTGGTAACCTTGCTTGAAAATAACTCTCCTGTCCCTCCCTGTTCTTTATCCTCCTTCTGCCATGCTTTCAAAGGTCTGGCAATCTCTGTGCTGATCCTCTTGGAATCATATGCTAAGGATCAATGGGTGACGTCCAACTGTGTCTGTCTGGAAGTGGAACAGCCTTCCACTCACATAACAGGACTTCTCCTTCTCCCTGAAGCCCCATGCACCTCCAAATTGCTCCAGGAGACCCTGGATTTGGGGAGGCACAAGGCACTGCAGCAGGGAGGAGAAGAAGGGTAGAGGAAGCTCAGTGGTAGAGCATCTGCTTTGCATGCAGAAGGTCCCTGGTTCAATCCCTGGCATCTCCAGGTAGGGATGGGAGAAACTCCCTGTCAGTGCCACTGCCAGTCAGTGGAGACAATACTGAGCTAGATGGACCAATCTAGATGGACTAATGGTCTCTCTTCTCCTTCTCCTTCTCCTCCTTCTCCTTCTCCTTCTCCTTCTCCTTCTTCTTCTTCTTCTTCATCATCATCATCATCACCATCATCATTATTTCTTTTGTAAGTCACCTCATATCCAGCAGTCTCTAGGTGGCTTACAACAGATTTAAAAATATACATTATAAAACAAACTCTAAAACATACAATATAAAAACTTAAAACCCAAACAGTTAAAACTTAAAACCAAACAGAACACATCAAGGGCCAAAGGCCTGAGTGAAAAGGATGGTCTCTGCCTGGTGCCTAAAGATGAATAAAGAAGGTGCCAGGCATGCCTCCCTGAGGAGAACTTTCCACAGCCGGGGGGCCACCAATGAAAAGCCCCCCCATATTGCCACCCTCCGAGCTTCCTGTGGAAGGAGCTCATAAAGAAGGGCCACTGAAGATGAATGCTGGGTCCAGGTCAGAACATACAGGGAAATATTGAGGTCCTGAGCTGCATAAGGCCAAAGGTCAAACATCAAAACTAGTATTTTGAATTCACCCTGCAAACTAATTGGTACCCAGTGCAGCCACACCAAAATTAGTGTTTTGGCTGCCAAATTCTGCATCGATGGAGTTTACAAACTGTCTTCAAAGGTAAAAAATAAAATGTACTGCCTTCAAGTTGATTCTGACTTATCCCTATGAATAGGGTTTTCATGAGGCTGAGAGGCAGTGACTGGCCCAAGGTCACCCAGTGAGCTTCATGGCTGTGTGGGGATTTGAACCCTGGTCTCCCAGGTCATAGTCCAACACCTTAACCACTACAGCAACTGGCATTCAGAGGCGGCACACTGCAAAACACATAGACCCAGCAGAGCTAGCATGCCTATCTCCGCTGATAGCCAAAGGCCTGATTCTAGCTCAACCCCCTGCTCAATGCAAGAAATCCAGAGCTAGAGCATCCCCAACAGATAGTTGTCCAGCCTCTGCCAGAAGACCTCCATCAAGGCGGATTCACCACTCCTCTAGGTAATTGGTTCCATCGTCAAACTGTTCTTACCATCAAGAGGTTTCTCCTAATGTTCAACCAAAATCCACCTGTTGGGAGCCAACTAAGCAGCTACCAGCAGGATTGATTACCCAACCGAAAGTGAAGTGTCTACCTCGCAGAGCAGTCGGAGCTGAGGAACGGACATAGCTGGAGAGTAAAGTGGCAGCAGGCCACACTTTCCAGGAGAGTCTTAAACTGAATGAGGGAGAGGAGAGAGCTTTGGGGAGAGGGAACCAGAAAGGTGGAGGGTGAGGAGTGGAGGTAGAGAAAGAGCCGGGGGGGTGAGTAGCAGTGACTGGCCCAAGGTCACCCAGTGAGCTTCATGGCTGTGTGGGAATTTGAACCCTGGTCTCCCAGGTCGTAGTCCAGCACCTTAACCACTACACCACATTGGCTCTCTCTAAGCGGTTTACACAGAACATAAATATGCATTGAAACAGGGGTGGGAGGACCTTTTGCCCTCCAGATGTTGCTGAACTACAACTTCTGTCAGCCCCAGCAAGCATGGCCAATGGGCAAGGAAGATGGGAGTTGTAGTTCAGCGACATCTGGAGAGCCAATGGTTCCCCACCCCTTCATTAAAATGATCAATAAAAGTCAGAAGTTAAAAATTAATTGACCTAAAATATCCAAGGATAGATTAATTGGGAACCATAAGTATGCTGCCTTGGGTTCCTCAATAAAAGAAAGGTGGGATATAAATGTAAGAAGAAAATTTAAAAAATGCTTTCTCTTGCAAATTGCTTGGGGGGTTTCACTGTGCCGAGCAGTGTGTGTGTTGCCTCCTTCCACCCTGCTTCTTCTTCTCGTTCAACATCTACCCTAAAGAAGAGTCCTGGTAAACCTGAAAGCTTACTTACTCCTTTGTGACGTTTTTGTTGGTCCTAGTAAAGCTGTTGCCCTGTTGTTACATTTAGATCTTCTTTAATGGAGCCACACACCTACATCTGATGTTTGCTTCCAGAAAACCCAGGCTATGACATTGACAAAAGTTTTCCCAAGAGTTGGGCAAAGAAGTCACCATTTCTTGGTGAACTCCAGTGCCCTCTTTATTCCGGTTGCAATCCCCGCGCAGCTGCTCCCACTGTGCAGTTAGTGAAAGATTTTATGACCTTGCCCGATGTTATTAGACTGAGGCCACCCTGCTGCTACCCACTTCTGTTGCTTTTTAGCGTGAACAGAGCTAATGAAGGAAGCCAGGATAGAGGCAAAACGGCTTCCAGACAGGACACATGCATCATAGCCAAGTGTGAAGAAAAATCAGCTGTCACGTGGAGACCTCCTCCCTTAGCGGAGCGTGTGATTACAGCCGTTTAGTGAACAGCTGGACTGTTCTGTACCTTTCCTGGAACTGCAGGCCACCTGGTTTAGCGTGCTCACCATCGAGGGTTCATTTAATTCCTTCATTCCTTTTGTTTTGTTTTTTGGAATGGGCAAGAAGTCAATTGGGCCCAAGACGACATAACATTGTCAACACAAAGGGGAAGGGAAGCTTACTGCCAGCAGTGGAGGCTTGCCCATTAGGGCAAATGTGCATTGACACACCAATCTCAGTCTTGACTCCTCCAAACCCGCCTGCCTTCTCACTTACAACCAGTCCAGAGGGTGGCCCTCTGCTTCCTCCTTCCTTGGTCACACCCACACCAGACATTCCACTTCAAACAGGCACGGCTTCCCCCAAAGAATCCTGGGAAGTGTAATTTGTGAAGAGTGCTGAGAATTGTTAGGAGATTGTTATTCCCCTCACAGAGCTGCAATTCCCAGAGTTCCCTGGGAAGAGGGACTGACTGTTAAACCACTCTGGCCATTGGTGCTCTCTCGGGGGAATAGCAGTCTCCTAATAATGCTCAGCACCCTTCACAAACTACACTTCCCAGGATTCAGCCATGACTGTTTAAAGTGGAATAAATGTCCGGTGTGAATGTAGTCTCAGGGTTGTCCTTGTAGAAGTCAGGAGAGAGAAGGATGGGGACAAAAGTAGAATTGATTGGCTCTTCCTGTCACTAGTTGTGGCTCTGCCTGTGACTGGCTCTGTCTCATTGCCTTCTGCCCTACCAGTCCTAATGGACACTAATCATTTCTGAGTGTCAAGGCTTTGCTTGCCAAAAGTCCCAAGTTCACATGCCCAGCGTCTCCAGTGGAAAGGATGTCATGTATTAGGAAATGGGAAAAGAACTGGGCAGGCATTATCAAGGAAGAGCAGACAGTAGAGCATACAGTAGTGACTGTAGTACTGGTGTTTAAGGCTTCTTCCTGTAAAAGATTCTTGGACTATCTACTTAATAGATGGGGGGGAGTCAGGTGGTTCTGGAAATGGGTCCCTGAAGTCACAGGACAAGGGCAAGGCCACCTGCTCTGGAGTAGAGGATGACTGTTGCCTACAGTGGTTTAGTGGTAAATTTTGCGATGCAGGGGCTCATCGTAACAGCCTCCACAGCTTGGGGCCACAAGAACTAATGTAACAACTAGAACTAATTAGACAAGAATGAATGTAATAACAAGTAAGCCTTCCTGTTTTCAAGAAGTAGGAGCTTCCTTGCAGTCACAAGGGGAATGCGCAGTAGAATGTTGTCATCTGATGCAAAATTGTGGGTTTTATAAAATCAGGCACAGCATGGAGAAAGTGGTCATAACACTAGCACTTGGAGTTGCCCAATGAAATTGAATGGCAGTAGAGCCAGGGCAGACTAATTAACTGTGCTAGCATTGCATACAGAAGGTCCCAGGTTCAGTCCCCAGCATCTCCAGGTAGGACTGGGAGAGACTCCTGCCTGAAATCCTGGAGAAGCTGCTGCCAATCAGTGTAGACAGTATTGAGCTAGATGGGCCAGAGGCATCTGGTTGACCACCTTGGGAAACAGTAAGATGGAGCAGATGGACCTTTGGTCTAATCTAGCAAAACTCTCCTTATATTCTTATATGGTTAAGTGATGAATAAATATACACATGTATGAGGGTGGTTGTTTTTTTATTTAAAAAAAGCCTCATACTTTAAAAAATCATCAGAATCTGGAAGCGAATAACTGAAGAAATGTCTTCTTCCATTATTTGTGTTTGCTGTATTTGTGTCAAATGCATCATTCTGATACTTGAAAGTTCAGAATGAGCTTATCAACCCACATCCAAAAACAACTCATTTGCTTTCAGGACTGTGGACAGCAACTTCCATCCAGGGTGCTTTTCTATACAGTCCAGTTGCATTTCAGCCTCTTGGGGCAGTCTTGGAAGCCAAAATGTCAAGGCAAAAGTGTGATACTCAAACCACACATAATAGAGGTAGAGGAAGAGTAACTTTGCTATGAGAATTATCCCTGTGGGAGATGTACGCCCCTCCACTGGAGCAAAGAGGTATGTAACCTTCCAATGAAATAATAGAATTAATGACATACTTTTATTTTTGCCCCAGGATTACTGTGGGGTGTGAGGGATAGCTTAGCTAGTGATACCTGGCACTTAAAAAAAATAGCTAGTTGAGCATCCCTGTGCTGGTGTGGTAAGGAAGGGAGAGCACATGCCTTTTATTACAGTAGGGAAAGTCAAGTAAAATGCTTGAAATAAGTGATAAGACCTGTGTTAATGGAGGGTACAAATGGAGAGAAGAGCACAGAGCATTAGAGATGGGGTGGCACACAGGGAGACAGGGATGGGTGGCAGAGAGGGGGGAAAGGGTGCTATGCAATCCTGAAATGCTGAAAATTCTGCCCGCCTTCAGCTCTGGCTCTGCCCACCTTTAGATGTGCCCCACACCCACCCACCCACACGCACTTTCCTATAGGTTAATGGCCGTTCATAGAAGAAAGGTTTTCCACCCCTCCTTTAAATTGTGGAGGCACTGAGGAGAGAAGCTGGCTTTCTAGTCAGCAGCGATGCCACAGGCACTGTCCAAATGGTACCTGTGACATTATCACATCTCTATTCCACACAGCACTCAAAAGAGCACTGTATTTTTCCTAGAGACCACACATTCCTTTTTTGAGAGTTGAGAAAATAAGATATTCCTCACAAAAGAAGCACTGCCTTGAAGGAAGACATCTGGAGTCACTTTACTTAATCAATAGTAAAAGTGCATATATACTGAATAAAAAGAGCAGCCATCCAGAATGACTGTAAACACTGAAATGACAATGTTGCCCCAGTAGGTGACCTAATATCTTTTGGGGAGTGATGTTTCTGATCCAACAAGTTTGTTCAGTTCTCATCAACTCTCACTAGAGTATCCTTCCCTAATATAGTGCCCTCCAGAGATTGTTGGATGACAGCTCTCATCATCCCTGACCATTGGCCATGGTGGCTGGGGCTGATGTAAGTTGTAGTTTCAAACATCAAGAGAACACTAGGTTGGAGAAAGTTGCACTTAGGGAGAGATGGGGAACCTGTGGCCCTCCAGATGTTGTTGGACTCCAGCTAGCCAATGGTGAAAGATGATAGAAATTGAAGTTCAACAACATCTGGAGAGCCATAAGTTCCCCATCCTTACCCTACAGCAACCTTACCCAACCTTTGGGTCCTCAGATGTTGCTGGATTACAGTTCCCATAATTCCTAACTATTGGCCATGCCATCTAGGGCTGATAGGAGTTGTAGTCCAGCAACATCTGGGGACCCAAAGGTTGGGAAAGGCTGCCATAGAGGGTCACCCAGTTTGCCCACTTGTAAGTAGCAATTTGATTAACTAAATTAGAGAAATGAAAGCAGCTGTAATTTATTTATTTATTTATTATTTACATATTTAAATGCTTCTGAACCACACTTTGTTAAAAATACAAAAGGCGGTGTATACCATACAAAAGTGACAACAATCAAAACATCAGGAAAAAACATCAGGAAAAAAATTCATAAATACTGTTTGGTTACAAGACTATGCATATTTCAATGTCTAAACGAAGGAAATATGAGTCCTGTTAACCCTCTACTGGCATAGAGTTCCACAGGGCAGGGCCTGGCACTCTAAAGACTTGGTCCCTAGTAAGGCCAACCATACCTTAGTGGCACAGGGAACCAAAGAATTGTCCCATCAGAAGACCTCAGCAATTGAAGTGGAACACAAAGGAGCAGATGAGGCCCAAGTTGTTTAGAGCTTTGTGAATTAACACAAGAACCTTGAGTGTGGCCTGGTAGCAGATGCAGAGGTGAGACTGGTGGGACCATCAAGGGGCAGGTTTTTCCACCTGCCTTGCCCCACCCCTCTGCCTGGACCTTATCAGGAGGAGCTGCAGACTGAGAGGTACTGCTGCAGCGGTGAGACTATGCTGGGACCATCAAGGGGCACACTTTCCCACCTGCTTTGCTCCCCCACCCCTACTCTTAGTGACATTTTTCTGGGGACTGTCCTTTACCAGGAAGATGAGTGCTGTTGATGCTTTTTTTTAGAAATGCTGCAATTCTGTTAGTTTGATTTTTTTGTAAATTGTATTTTTTTTATTTGTGTTTTTTATTTGTGTGTAAGCCACCTTAGGGGCCTTTTTGGCTAAAAGGCGGCCTAGAAATAAACTGTAACATAACAGATTGGCAACCAGTGCAGCTCTCTCAGCAGGGAAGGAACATGTTGCTAATTGCTCCTGCAAGCAATCCGGCCACTGCCTTCTGCACTAGGTAGCCCCATGTAAAGTACGGTGTGATAATCAAGTCTTCAGGTTGCCTGCATGTCACTTAGCTGTGTGTAGTGTGTCTATTGTCAACACTAACAGTAACCACAGAGCAAAACTGTTGTACTTTCTTTGGTTACATTAATGAGTTGGAAATAGGACTTGCCATACCACAAAATGTCATGAGCAGTTATTTCTGGAAGCACATTTCAGTCCAGGGATGGCACATGTGCCTCCTATCTCTGAGTGCCATTAAAACTGAGTGGGGAAGGGGTGTTGTTTTTCTACTTAACTTCTGGTGCAAAATGGTCTAAGGCCAGCACTGGTTGGAAATGCTAATGGGATGGACTTTGACTTCTGATTCAAATCTTTGCTTGTTAATGGGAGATTATGAAAACATAATGACTGTTCTCCCAGCCTGGAGATAATTGACCACAATGGGGATTATTCAGCCCAGGCAAAGGTGAGGGTCATGTGGCTCATTAGAGCCTGCAAAGGTGCTTGCTTCTACTACAACATGTTAATAACACCATCAAGGATTCAACCCATTGGGGGTCCTGTTCATTTGTTTACAGATGACACCTAAACCCAAGTTCTTGATCTTACCCTCTTGCAGATGAGTGAATTCCGGCCAGCTAAATCTATTTTTTCTGGCAATTAAAAAATAAATAAAAACCAGAGTCTGAGGATTTTCTGGCAACTAGAACCAAGCTTGGCAAAAGGGAAATGGAAGGAAGATACATAAATATCCTTCACTAGCAGCCAACCTTGGGGTGAGGTTGTCTTTAAAACAATATGGCAATGATCTCATCCCTGTAAATCCCCAGGTGCAATGTCTAGCTCTGACCTGGTACCTGATATGGAGTCCACAGAGGGACAAGCCAGTCATCCCACAGATTGAGGACCTTGAGGAACCAGCAGGACTCTCTGAATCCAGTGCTTCAGGTCCAGGCTGAAGAGCGATGATGTAGTATGCATCTACAGACCCAGAGCTGTTGTTCTACTTATGAGTAGGTCTACTCATGAGTATAAAGTCTATCTATGAGGAAGCAATCCCTGATACTGGTTTCAGGAGGCTAGAGTATATAAAGCCTCCCTCTGGAGTCTTCTTGTTGCTAGAAATGATGCAGCTCTCTGGTTTCTTTCTCTGTCTTGCTATGGGGTATCTTGCCTAAACTCTTTTCGATACAGCTTTTAGGCTGTTACCTGACTTTGTCTTGGGATCACGTTTGGACCTAGTGAGTGCTTTTTCTGTGCTTGATCCTGGTTTTTTTTAACTATGCTGTATCTGCCACCTCACTGGTGGTGAATACTTTGATGAAAGTTTAAATCTTCTGTAACTGGGACTTTAGCCCATGAGGGTATCTCTTGGAGTATGAGATCATGCAACAGAAAAGCATGTAAAGATAATTGCTAATAATGGCTATGGGTTATGACTGCTAGCTATGATAGCAGTGTTCTGTTTCTACTGTTGATGGCAGTATGTCTCTGAGTGCCAGTTACTGGGAATTGCAAGCGGGGAGAATGCAGTTGCACTCCGGTCCTGCTTTTGGGCTTCCCATTGATATCTGGTGGGTAAGTCTGAGAACAGGATGCTGGACTGGATGGCCTTTTGGTCTGATCCAGCAGGTGGTGTTAGCAGTGATGTTTAAATAGGTTTTGTCTCTTAAGGCAGGGATAGGGGAGGGAGAAACCATGATGGAAGAACTAAGTACCAAGCCTGTCAGCCTTGTGCTGGCCAGAACAGAGGCATGTAAGGTTAGAATGTAGGGTTGGTGAGAGTACTCTTTAATCCTTTAAATTGGGAAGTCCTTTTTTCTTTTTTAAAAAAAAATCATGTTCCTGTTGATTCTTCTGATGTTGTTGTTATTATTTCCATTTATAGACTGCTCACTGTCTATGAGATCTCAGAGCAGTTTATAATAGAATACACAAGGTACAATAAAAATACCAAATTAATTTACAAAGCAAAATACATAAACAATATCCATATACATAAACATGAATGAAACCTTGATCTTTAAACAACTAGTTTAAATAGTCTTAGACCTTCAAGGAAAATATGGCTATGTTACCATGTTGCTTTGTTGTTGCTGTCTGCTAAATTTATATCTTGCCTTTCATCCCACAAGGGAGTGGCTTGGGTTCTACTGGGTTAGGGTGTGGGTGCCATCAAGGTAAGATTTTGGGGCAGATGATCAGGGCTCTCCTCAGCAGAATAAGCAGGAGAGCCCCCAAACACAGCAGGGCTAAAGTAAATGAGGTAATATACATTGCCATCTAAAGAGCTTCCTGCTTCTATAAGACTATGAAGTCCCAAGTCTAACATTGTTATGTGCCTTCAAGTCGATTATGACTTATGGCGACCTTATGAATCAGTGACCTCCAATAGCATCTGTTACAAACCACCCTATTCAGATCTTCTAAGTTCAGTTCTTCGGCTTTCTTGATGGAATCAATCCATCTCTTGTGTAGCCTTCCTCTTTTTCTACTCCTTTCTGTTCTTCCCAGCATTATTGTCTTTTCTAGTGAATCATGTCTTCTCATTATGTGTCCAAAGTATGAGTCCAAAGTATTATAACCTCAGTAGTCTAAAATTATCTAAGCACTAATGGGTGAAGCGGACTCCTGGAGTTCCAGGGGCAAGACCAGTGTTGCAGTCACTGGGAATTCCAGGGATAAAACCCTGTCTGTAGAGCAGCCTTCCCCAACCTGGTGCCTTCCAGATGTTTTAGACTAAAACTCCCATCAGGTCCAGTCAGTATGGTGTGCTGGCTGAGGCTGTAGTTCAAAACATCTGGGAAGCACCAGGTTGAGGAAGTCTGCTATACAACAGCGCCTGGCAGCCTTTGGCTCTCTGGATGTTGTTGAACTACAGCTCCCATTAGCCCTAGCAAGTCTCGACAATGGCCACAGGTGATAGGAGTTGTAGCACATAAAGATCTGGAGGGCTAAAGCATCCCCACATCTGCTATAGAGGATCTATACTTCCCTGCCTTGGGGTCCTCATCTATGTGCAGGCTTTCTCACCTGTGACACCCCTGCCATGGAATGCCTTCCCCAAAGAGGTTCACTTGGCACTAGTGCCACAGACTGTCCTTTAGGTGCCAGGCAAAAACATGTTGTTGTTTTTTTACCCAGCCATTTTACTGTGATGGGTCTGTTTTGAGATTTTTATCTTTTGCTTTTGTCTTTAGTCTCTGTGTTTTATTGATTTTATTTAATGCTTTGTTTGCTGTCCTGAATTCCAATGCCGTGCAGGGTGATGTAGAAATGTTTGAAATAAAAAATAAATACAAATCCTCTGATGCCTCAGTGTCTGAAGATATGTGCTCTTCTGAAATGTGGGCTGCTTTGCCCCTGGTCTTGGTAGCTGCTTTGGAAGGAGGGATGGTCAAGACTGGAGCTGCTAAGCCTAGAACTGGGAACACTTTGTTCTGTGTGTGACTTCCCTGTGTGGCGTACCATAGGAATATAGGAAACTACACCATTGGTCTATCTAGTTCAGAATTGTCTACACTGACTATCAGTGGTTCTCCAGGGTTTCTGACAGGAGACTTTCCCAGCCCAACTTGGGGGTGCTGGGGAATAAAACCTGGAACTTTCTGTATGCAATGCAGATCCTCCACCACTGAGCTATGCCGCTCCCCTTGAATATTATTAAATGTGCGAATGTTGACTTGCACTGAGCCAGAGCACTTGTCCATCTCACCCAGACCATTGGTCCATCTAGATTGGTTCGTCTAGCTCAGTATTGTCTACACTGACTGGCTGTGAGTCTCTGGGATTTCTGACAGGAATCTTTGTCACCCCTACTTGGAGATGCTAGGGCAACTTCTGCATGCAAAGCAGATGCTCTGCCACTGACCTTTGAATCTTCCCCCAACAGGAGTGCAGTTTGGAGAATCTCTTTGGGCAGACAAGCATTTCTAGGTTCTGGATTGGCTGCACTCATTCAGGCCAGCCGTTGGTTCCTCACCACCACTTAGGCAAGAAAAGGCATAAAAGGCATAAAAGGCTTGCTGTTTGGGCTGAGAGGGACTTTGACTGGGCAATAACAGTCTTTCTGGTTTCTGGTGTGACGCCTGGCTTTGCTCCTGAGCACTGACTCCTGTCTTGTCCCACCCCACTCCCCAGATCGTACCTCTGGCAAATTACAAAAAAAACCCACCCTTGCTGCAGCTACCGCTGCACCAGCTTTTGTAGCACTGCTGTCATTCTCTGTAGAGGATATCAGGGCCTGTATCTGAGCCGCACTAGTTCTGTACAAATCTGTTTTCGGGATCATGTTGGTTAAAAAGTCTAATGCAGTCTTAGGCTTCATTAACAGAAGTATAATGTCCTGATCACAAGAACTAATAGTTCCACTCTACTCAGTGCTCAATGTAGACAAGTTTGCTATCTGTAGGGCAGCTGTAAAGAGTGTGCACCATCCACAAGATTCGGTTTGCATCTGTAGCTTTTTAAAGTAGCCCAATCTGTTCTGGAGCCACTCTGTGTCTTCCCAATTTGACCTGTTATTTGGGAGGGAATTAGATTGTTGAAATGAAATGAAGCTCTGTTCACTATAGTGGGGAATCTAAAAACACTGATAACTTTTTTCCCTTTTCACAGAAGTGGATGAAATTTGCAAGTGTAGCAGTCCATCTAGAGTGGATTAAGCCTGCCAAACCATTGTGTTTTTTTTTTAAAAAATCCAGCTATTTTCTAAAGCCTACTTGTATCATAATTACATCAATACATCAATACAGTTTAATATATAATTTATCATAATCACATCATCAGTTAAATATTAACTAGATTTAAAAAAAAAAACTTTAAAGGTGCTCTGCATAAATAACCCTCTCTATGGTTTGGCAGGCTTAATCCACTCTAGATGGACTGCTTTTTTAAAAAATGAAGATCTCTCAATTGACTCTTGCATAGGGGAAGGCATAGATCCACCTGAAAAACAGTTTTTAATCCCTCCCTTAAATCATTGTAATTGGAGTGTCCTAGGGAAATAATGCTCTGTGATTAAAAGCTTGACGTCAGTCAAAATGACAGATCTTCCCACATCCACAACTTTCCAGCCCCTCCCCTTTTGAACTCTGGACATTTTCCCAATCAGCTTGGTTTTGTTTCAGGGAGGTGGGAATGGCTATGCCCTTCTTGGATAACTGAGGCCACAGAGCCATTTGGGACCTTAGGAAGTCCCTGATCCATCTCAAGATGCCTTGTTAATGGTGTAGAGTGCCTTCGAAACATGAGAACTTTCCCCAAATCACCCCCATTTGCCTCATAATTTAGAGTACATAGCCAGTTCATACTCCTATTAGATGCATGCAGTGGAGGCTAGTGCCTCTGATGTCAGTGGGGGAGTGAATCGGCTGGGTTTTATTCTTAGACTGTCTAGGAGCTGTCCAAGGTGCTGAATCTGTTTTGGGAATGGCCTTCAAGCACCTTGGACTTCTTCTTGAAAGTTCAATCTAAAACCCAGTGCAAATTCACTGCTTCACCGACATCGGAGCTACCAGTCTCCACTAGCTGTACATACAGGAAGGGCCATGGCTCAGTAGTAGAGCATTTGCCTTGTATGCAAAAGGTCCCAGGTTCAGTCCCCAGCATCTCTGGGTAAGTCTGAGACAGACTCTTGCCTCAAATCGTGGCATTCTGCTGCCAGTCAGTGCAGGTAATACTGAGCTGGATGGACCCAATGATCTGACTTGGTATAAGGCAGCTTCCTGTGTTCACTAGCAGCAGGAAAGTTATGGGGTACTTTTTTTTTTTGGCCCAAAGCAGTGTGGCCTACCAATGAGATTTTTTTTCATCTAAATGATGGCAATTTTAAGTTCTAAAAATTGACATATTTTAACTTTATCTTGGATTGCTTTATTTGTTTTGTGATTTATATTATAACATTACAAATCTGATTGCTGGTGATGCTTGAGACTCTGCTGGGCAGGCTTGAGCTGGAGTATGGGGTCCAGTTTTAAAAGGGCATTGATCAACAGGAGTATCTCTAGAGCAGCCTTTCCCAACTAGCGGGCCACCAGGTGTTGTTGGACCACAATTCCCATCTTTCCTGACCATTGGTAGTGCTGGCTGAGGCTGATGGGAGTTGTGGTCCAACAACATTTGGTGGCCCACTAGTTGGAAAAGGCTGCTCTTGAGGAAGTGACCAGCATGGTAAAAAAAAAAACTAAGGAGCTGGGTATGCTAAGTCTGGAGAAGAGAAGATAGAGGGGACATGTAATAGCTGTCTACAAATATGAAGGGCTGTCACTCAGAAAACAAAAGGGAAGAAGAACCAATGGGTAGAAACTCCTGGGAAGCAGATTTGGGCCCAGCATGAGGAGTAACTTCTTCATAAGAGCTTGTTGACAGTGGAACGGATTTTCCTCACTTAGGTGGTGGGCTCTCCTTTATTGGAGCTATTTAAGCAGAGGCTGGGTAGCCATCTGGCTGGGATGCTGTAGTTGCATCTAGCATGGGGTTGGACTAGATGGCTTCCAAGATACTTTCCAACTTTGTGATGGTTTTTAGCTCACAAACAAGGACTGCTCCACTGGAAAGGATAGTGTGCCCATCTAGTAAGGCCTGTCTGTGACTTACCCAAGGACAAGGGTAGCAGTTCTGATGCACATGCCACAGTGATGTTCCATGTGATGTTCCTATATATTAGTGTATATATGGTAAGTGCTGGTTGTTTAGAGTATACATGGTAAGTAGTGAAAGAGGAGGGGGAGTGAATGGGCAATAGAATGCTTGATGATTGGCTGAATGTTTAAAATGGCTGACAGTATAAATGAAAGGATGACAGGTAAATCTGGGTGAATGTGAGGTGGTGAATTGTGGAATCTGGGGGGAGAAGAGAAAGAGTGGATTGCTTGGTGGGGTTTAGAGAGTTGTTTGCCAGGAGGGAGGTGGAGTTCGGATTAGTATTGAGTAAAACCATATGCTTATGTGCCTTAAGAAGAAATCTTGTTAATCTTGTTAGCTTTGTTATCTGTAATAAATACTTAATTTGGTTTACCAAAGGCCTGATCCTTGGCTGGGGTTTCACAGACCAGAAGGGAGGGTAAGGTAATGACCAAGGCTGAAGGGGAACTGTAACAAATGGTGGCAGCGGTGAAGAGAATAACAATACCAGTATTCAGAGTCTCTGGGAATACTAGTATTGGGACGTTACTGGTGGTTGCCTAGCAGGGGGATCTGTTGAGATCTGTGCTAGAGCGGGAGAGAAACCATAAGAGAGTGCGGTCCGGACTGGTGGAGTCCCTGGTGGTGCCTAGAGACAGGCAGTAACCACGAGCAGGTAGGAACCTGACAGGGAGAGCCAGGGAAGGACGCCTCACATTCCACATCACTCAGTACAATGGAGAGAGAAGGGCAGACCCTTGACCAGACATTGGGAGTGATGCATCCATCATTCCATCTGACCATCTTCTGGGCAAGAACAATGCCCAGGCAGGTCAGCAAGCAATGCACCCAAGCCGGTCAGTTGCTGAAGGGCACAGCAAGCAAAATAGGTTTTTTGAAACTTGAGATATGGCCCATAGCATAATCTTCAAGGGAAGAAGGAATGACATATAGGCAGGGCTCCAGGATATTGCATTGTTGTTCTCCAGAAAATATCTTTCCACCACAGGATATTGTGATAGGATTTTTAATGTACACATACCTATATAGCCCCTTAATGGAGACTCTCCAACATTTCATGGATAAAAACAGCGAAACACTCCTAATACCCCATTTTTCATGTGAAAGATCCCTGTCTTGAAACTCTCCCTTTGGGGAAATACTGTAGCTCAGTGGTAGAGGATTGAATGTCCCTGGTTCACTTCCTAGCATCTCCAGCCATGCCTGGGAGAGACCCCTCTCTGAAATTCTGGAGAGCTGCTGCCAGTCATTGTAGGCAACATCGAGCTAGATGAACCAATGGTTTGACTTGTACAAGACAGCTTCGTAAGTTCCATCATTACTACCACCATCATCATATGGAATGACATAAAAAGACAGTGAGGTGTCAGATCTCACACATGTGAGTGTTAAGGGGGCACTTGTTAGAATTGTGGTGCCCTGCCTTTAACCAGGCAAATCCTCTTGAGTTCAAAAACCACTTGATGTGGATCGAAAGCCATCTTAAGCAAACAGCCATTTCTCACTCCCCTATAGGGAAAATGAGGCCTTTTATTGGCTAGAGAGAACGAGCAGGCAATTAGAGCTGAGGGCACATTGTCTCTCCAGCAACTGTTTGCTGATTATAAATGCAAACTATTTAATAGGATTGAAAGGACATCCAGAGTGAGTTTCACGGCTAGTACTATTGCATGCATTTTCTCACTCTTCGGACAGTGAGAATAAATGTTTTGTGTGTGTATGTGTCATGCCAAGATGTTGCTGGACAGGGTGTTTACACCTTGCTTTCTTGGGACTTGAGCCATTTGGATTTATACCAGAGATGGGGAGACTCGGGCCCAGAGGCAATATGTGGCCCCCCAGGCCTTTCTACATGGCCCTTGGGACTCTCCCCAGGATATGTCCCTCACTGTTTCACACCTTTGTGAAGTGTTTTGGCCTTGTTAGTATGCATCACATTCTGATCATGCTTCTTGCTTGTGAGGATGGAGAGTAGTGAAGAGGGGTCTGTGAATATATGTAGAAATTAGCCTACTGTACAAAGGGAATATTTACATCCTTTGCTCCACCCACCTTTGCCTCTGGCCCCACCCACCACTTGCACTTGGCCCCGGAAGGTTACCCAGAGGGGAATGCGGTCCCCCAGGCTAAAAATGTTTCCCTGACCCTAATTTATACTTTCAGAGCACATGCTGTTTAGGCTGCCTCTGGATATATACACTTGCTTAAGCTCTACAACAGCCGCACCACTTTGATTTTATTTGCCACAGATGCCGTCCATTAAGGTTACTTCTTCTAGTTTATCCTGCCCTTCTTACAGATTGCTCAGAGTGATATGCATAGTTCTTACCCTTTGTGTCCTCTCAACAACTGGGTGAAGTCAGCCCAGGGCCTGAAGGGACTTCACTAAGAGGTTATCACCTGAAGCCCAGAGGTTGACATGTGGGATCTGCACACAAATCCAACAACTCCTGACAGCTTTGATCAGACATAATGCTAAACTATGGTTTAGCACTATGTGAACAAATGTTGGAATTGAGCACTTTTCCTACCCTCTTCAGCACAGCTACAAGTAGAAGACTGGATGCTTTCACTTTAATTTTTAACTAACCACAGTTTAGCATTATCTCTGAACCCATGAAACTGTGGTCAGCCTTAACTATTGTTTCAGGAAGCAAGCCAACTTCAAGCCATGGTTTATGAAGGAGACTTTTTTCTGTAAATCATAATTAGGATTAACCATAGTTTAGGGTGGCACAGGGTAAAATGAAGTGGGGAGAAGGGATGTAGCATGCCATGATTTGCTCTGTTTCAGGGAGAGAGGGCTTGCCGTGTTAGCAGAAGGGTAAGAAGCCCTCCCTAACTGCCATGGAGAGCCTATACTCTTCCCTTGTACCCATCTCAGGGATCAAATCACAACCTCCAAACAGCACTGAAACGGCCACCCTCAATTGACTACCTCCCTTAGTCAGTCTTAGGCTTTGGCAAAGCTGTCAGGCTATATACATATGAGAGGCAATCAAGCATAATGATCAGAGTTAGACTAGGGAGACGAAGCTTCAAATCGCCAGCCACAAAGCTTGCTGAGTGTCCTGAGCCAGGCACTCAAGCCACCCATCCAACCTGACCATTGGATTTTTCTGGACAGGAAAGAGTATAAAGGACTTCCTGTTTCAGCAGAGCATTTCTTGAGTATCAAGGTCTCCCTGAGCTCTGGTTGGTTCCTGAATCATTGCAGTGCTTTGGTTCTCAGTCATGGCTTATGTTTCAGTGCTGTCTCCTGGTTTGTGCTATGGCTCCTGGTTCACCTTAGTCTGCTGCCCTTGACACAGCTTTGACAGAAGCCAGTGAAGACTGAAGGCTCTGATGTCAGTGGGATAGTGAATCTGCCCCAAGTTTTAGTCTGAGCTTTGAGGGAGATGAGCACCTTGGACAGCTCCTGGAAAGCTCGGAGTAAACCCTGGAGCAGATTCACAGCCCCACTGACATTGGAGCCACCAGTCTCCATGCAAGAGGCACCTATGGTATCATTGCACCTTCATTTTAGCGCTGTTATTTCCTTCCTGCCTCTCTCCTCCAACACCTCCATTCCATAAGTGTCAGTGTAGGGCGCACCTAGAAGTGTGACGCTAACCATATTTTCTCCCCCATGATACAAAATTACTCTTACTGCTGGTGCTCATGGTTACAACAAGAGCTTTTAAACCCTTGAAGATCAATGCAGGAAGGTTACATAACAGCAAGTAGGGCTGTCCCAATGGATTATCTACACACAAATGCACATTTGGTGGACACTTGCCTCTAGCATAGAGCTGGGCCTCCCTATGCTCTATCGCTGAACACGTTCACTGCTGGGTGATATTACAGGCAGTCCTGTTCTAAACTGTCTGTTGTCCCATCTGTCTATCTATCAGCCTCCCTTTCTCCCTCTGCTGACTCTGGCCCTGACATCCATCCCCTCCCACTGACACAGAATGTCATTCTGCTGTTCTGCTCATCGCCATGTTAGCTCTGCACTGGTATAACCGTGAAGTGTTAAAGGGAGACAGGAGAATTCTGCTCAGTACCAAATTAAAATCACTTGCAGATATAATTGGCTCTTAAACTGCCTTCTCTCCCCACCCCCACTCTCTGTAAGGAATTAAAACTAATAATCAATTCACTAGAGTCCATCCAAGAGAATTGGCGATTTACTGAAATGGCTCTTCTGAGTGAATCCTCCATTTAAGCCAGGGCTGGACTCCAACTCCCATCAGCCCCAGCCAGCATTGTCAATGGTCAAGGATGATGGGGAGCTGTAGTCCAACAATAGCCGGAGGGCCGCAGGTTCCTCACCCCTGATTTAAGCATGATGAGTGCAGTTAGTATTTTAGAGCCCATGGAGTTTGCATGGAGGGCTAACGTCGAGGGTCCACAAGGTTGGTCTGGTGTTGAAGATTGGGACAAGCTGGCCCAGGAAGTAGGAACCAGGGGTTGTGGGTGAGAGGTGGGTGGTGGTCACTTCAAGTGATGAGAAGCCTGCAGCCTTGATTAAAGGTGGTTGAGGAGCCTAGAGAAGGGGAAGGCAAGAGAGGGCTTATGTTGGAAGCCAGAGTGGCTAGCTGCTTCAGAGCAGTGAGGTGGCTCCCACCAAGAGGGAAATGTGATCTAACTGAGCAGTTTTCCAGTCCCTAAATTGTCACAACAAGAGCCTAACCTGCTTTATAAGGGCCCCTGTGTGGGGATCAAGGCAGAGAACATCCATCATGAATGAGAGCTGTCTGAAATAAATCTACCTGACTAAGGAGGTGCTTCTTCTTCTTCTTCTGGCATCCCTATGATGTACAGCATCCTTTCCCAACCTTTGGATCACCAGATGCTTTTGGACTGCAACTCCCATCATTCCCAGCCAGCATGGCCAATGGTCAGGAATGATGGGAATTGTAGGCCTGCAACATCTGGGGACGCAAAGGTTGGGAAAGCCTCGTTCTTGTCTTGTGAACCGCCCAGAGAGCTTCGGCTATGGGGCGGTCTATAAGTTTAATGAAATAAAATAAATAAATAAATAGGGTTGAGAACCTTTGGCACTCCACATGTTGCTGGATGAAGGCTACCATCATTCCTGGTTCTTGGCCAAGCTGGCTAGGGCTGATGGGAGTTGCAGTCCAACAACACCTGAAGGACCACAGTTCCCTCTGATGTGGAGTTACCGCTCAGTCTAGTGCCACGCGCATACATGGTGGTGTTCATAGCATTAGAGCTGTAATGGTGGAATTTGGATATTTCAACCTAACTTCTTCTCAATTGAAATTGCTTGTAAAACATTGAATTTTCCCTAATATTGGTTTTTTTTAAAAAAAAAAACAAAGAAAGGGTGGTATCAGTGCTAGTCCTACTCAGAGTAGATCCATTGAAATTAATGAACCTAAGTTGACCATGTCTGTTAACTTCAGTGGCTCTACCCTGAGTAGGACTAGCATTGAATACCACCCAGAGTTTAAACTATGGATACTGTAGCAATGAAAGCTTTTTTGAAAATGCAGTGTAAAACGTATTGCATTTATCAGGTTGCTATTAACATTGTTTGATTTAGCAAGAGCAGTTAAGGTTTATTTAGAAGCTCTCTCTGACTCTTGGAGCTCCAGAATCTAGAGCAGGCATAGGGAACCTGTGACCCTCCAGATTTTGCTGAACTCCAACTCCTATCACCTCTAACCATTGGCCATGTTGGAGTCCAACAATTGGTAGAGGACCACAGGTTCCCTACCCTCGACCTAGAGGTCTACTCTCCCATCCAGATTACTTGATCAGGATCAGGCCTACTTACCTTCAAAAGCATGATAGCAGGGTGGGGAACCTTTACCCATCCAGCTGCTGCTGGCCTCATTGGCCATGCTGGCTGGGGCTGATGGGAGCTATAGTTCAACAAGGGCTACAAGATCCTCATCCCTGTACTATAACATCTGCTGTTCTCAGAACAATTGCTAAGCTTGTATTGGCACAGATTTACTTTTTGGAGCATTTCATTCCAGCTCTAGAGAGCCTTGACACCAGAGCAGGCACTGTTTTAAGGTGGGGCTGTACCACTGACACTTTGGGTTCTGGGCTTTGGAACAAAACTGAAATGATAAAGAGCAGTCACACTCAAGGCAACTAGATGAGAGTGGGTTTCACAGTCATGCACGGCTCCTTCCCTCATGTGGATTCCACCTTCCTGCTCATTCATGATACCCCATGATTGCCATGTGGCTTGGAGAGGATCAGGCACATTGGATATGTTGTCCCCCCTCCCCCCCAGAAGAAAACATTCGACACCGAAGCACCCTCAGAGAAACCAGAATTACTGCTGCTCATGCCTACAGAGATGCAGAAAACTCTACCCTATCCAGGCAGTTTGTAAAATCAAGATTAGGATGAAATTCCCCACCAGTATCCTAGGAAACCAAGAACGTGCATAATCATTGTCATCATCCCAGCCAGATCAATCATTATGTTAAGTATGCTTTGGCGTCAGGCCTCTGCCAAGTAAGAATCTTGGCTATGGAGTCGTGTGCCATCCCCCATTTCTTTATATCCCCAAAGGTCCCAGAGTGCAACTTGTTCCTTTACGAGACAACAGAGAGGGCATTCGTTAGTGTGTCTTTAAGCTATCTGAAGGGAAGTTTAAAGTATCTCACCACTCTGATGAGAAGTATAGCTGTGCTTGCTAGACTAAGGGCCATTTCAGAAGTAGCATGTGCTATGTGTGTTGAGAAGAAGATGGCTTTGTATGAAAGCCTGCACAGAAAAGAATGTTTTAGGACAACCTTCCCCAACATGGCGCCCTAAAGATGGTTTGGACCGCACCTCCTATCATCCCTGGCCACTGGCCATGATGACTGATGGGAGTTGGTGTCCAAAACATCTGGAGGGCACCAGCTTGGAGAAGGCTGGTTTACAACATTGGTTTTCCATGACCTTCCCTGCTGACATGAGACATGCATCCTACTAGGTTTTTGAGACATGATAGAACACTTTTTTCTCCCCCCCCCCAAGC
The DNA here is from genome assembly GCF_030035675.1 of Rhineura floridana. Taxonomy (NCBI): domain Eukaryota; kingdom Metazoa; phylum Chordata; class Lepidosauria; order Squamata; family Rhineuridae; genus Rhineura; species Rhineura floridana. The sequence continues at coordinate 21,532,863 of NC_084493.1, read as the reverse complement.
ATTCTAGGGTTACCCACCTAGCCAAATTTGATTACTTTGTTGCTCTTAGAGAAGGAAAGATCTGTCAACTTCAATACTCTCAGTTTCTCATTGATGATGATGATGATTTTTATCTATGGTCATAGACCAAACTGAACATATACAAATACACAAATGCACTAAAGAAGCATTAAACATAATCACTCTTGTGAGTTTTTCATTTTTCCAATCTTAAATTCAGTTCTCCACAGTTCTGCAGCAGTCTGTGATTTTAATTTTTTTTTAAAAAAAATCCTCATGAAAATTCTTCTGCATTTTAGGGATAATTTCTCCTAATAAACACATTTTTATATGCAGTTTTGACTGAGGTACACATTTTTGCAAGCAATTTCTCCTAATACAATGTATGTCTTCACTCATAAATTTTTTGTGCACACATTCCTCTAATACATATATTTTTGTAGACATTTTTGGTTGGAGAACTTCATTGCAAAATTTGGATAACTGCAAATTTCGAAGGCTGGCTGTATTTTGGTTATCATATTGTTTCGGAAAGTGCAAATTTGATAATTTAGCTTTAAATGTGAACTGAATTGAATTCCCCCCCCCATCCCTACTCACCCTTTTGTTATAGTTATTTTACACTGTATTTTATTGGATTGCTTATATCAGGGGTGAGGACTCTATGGCCCTACAGCTGCTGTCGGCTTCAGCTCTCATTATCCCTGACCATTGGCCAGGCTGGGAGTTGGAGTTCAGCAACAGCTGGAGGGCCACAGGTTTCCCATCCCAATTTATGTTGTTGGTTTGTATCTTGTAGCTCAAGGTTTTCTGTGATTGAATGGTCTATAAGTACTGTAAATAAAGATACAGGTGACCTGAGATTTACCAGTGGGGGGGGGGCGCCCTGATCTTTAGTTAGTTGCATCACTGCCTCATTGCATCATTTTGTTGCTGTGATTTAATTGAAAACATACAACAGAAGTGGGAAGCAGCCTTATACTAGGTCAGCCTGTTTTGCCTGTTGTCTGACCGCAGCCTCATATGCCTTCTACATTTAAAGCAGTATTTTAGTACTGTAACAGTCATGGCATTCCCCCAAATAGTCCTGGGAACTATAGTTTAAGGATGCTGAGAGTTGTTAGGAGAGCCCTATTCCCCTCACAGAACTACTGTTTCCAGACTGGTTTAACAATCAGTCCTTCTTCCCAAGGAACTCTGAGAAGAGACTTTGTGAGGGGAACGGGGCCTCCTAACAACTCTCAGCGCTCTTAACAAATGACATTTCCCAGGATTCTTTGGGAGAAGCCATGAATGTTAAAGTGGTACAATGCTGCTTTTTAAATGTATAGTGCAGATAGGGCCATAGATAAAAATCAGCTGTTTTAAAAACTATATGCAGTCAAATTACACGTCTGGATAGTTTGCCTGAACAACAAAAGTTTTTAGCAGGCATTAAAAACAGTACATCAAAGGCCTGCCGGCCAGCCTAATATTACTGCTAGTAACAATTATTTATTCTTGTCATTTAGCCAGGCTTTTAATTATTGGTCAATATCCATTTTAATATCTGTCATACATTTTTTTTTTTGCTGCTGATGCTCTCTTCTGGTATGCCATTTATGCAATGTTTGCACGGTTATGTTTTGATTGTGGGGTTTTCACCCAGTCCTCACATGTACGGAGCTGTCTAACTGAAAGGCAAGGTAGCATGGGCTTAAAATAAATCAGAACACAGGAAGCTGCCTCATATCAAGTCACACCATGAGTGTGTGGGTGTAGATGCATCTTTTCTTTAATGCACATGTAGGAAACGCATGCGCATGAATGCTGAGGTGTGCGCATGAACACAGCCTGCCATTTCACACACTGCAGCTGCTGAGGTCTCTTTTGAACAGTAGATCATATACTGTAGAACAGATATGGGAACCCTTTGGCCTTCCATATGTTGCTGAACTACATCTCCTATCATCCTTGGCCATTGGCCATGTTGGCTAGGGCTGCTGGGAGCTGCAGCAGAACAACATCTGGAGGGCATCACATTGGCCACCCTACGCTGTTTGAAGGGTTGTCTGGTTCAAGTCTACTAAAGAACCGTAAGAAGAGAGAGCAGCAGGGACCTTGAAGATGTCCATCAACAGTCAGCACCTGGATAGTAGACAGATCACCTGTTCTCAGCCTTCCTTGCTATAGTGAGATGACTTACTTTTCTATTTAAATCATAGTATTTCTAAACTTGCATAAGGAGAGCCTGCTGGATCAGGCCAGTGGCCTATTTAGTCCAGCATCCTGTTCTCACAGTGGCCAACCAGATTCCCATAGGAAGCCCACAAGAAGGACCTGAGCGCAAGAGCACTCCCTCACCCTGCAGTTTCCAGGAACTGGTATTCAGATATATGCTACCTCCAACTGTGGAGGCAGAGCATAGCCATCATGACCAGTAGCCTTTGATACCATTTCCTCTATGAATTTGTCTAATCCTCTTTTAAAGCCATCTAAGTTGGTGTCCATCACTGCCTGTTGTGGGAGCAAGTGTCATTTATTTATTTATTTTATTTAATTTATATACCGCCCTAAGCCAAAAAGGCTCTCTGGGCGGTGTACATAAAAGATAAAACAAGCAAGATATATAAATACAGTAAATATAACAGAATCAAAAATCAATACCACAAGCAACAAAAACCAAGCAACATCAAAATATAACAATAATAAGATACTATTTAAAATACACTATAAAAACAATTATTAAAATACATTTTAAAATGCCTGGGAGAATAAAAAGGTTTTCACCTGGCGCTGAAAAGATAGCAGCGTCGGTGCCAGGCGTACCTCATCGGGGAGACTATTCCACAATTCGGGGGCCACCACCGAGAAGGCCCTGGTTCTGGTCACTCCCCTCCGAGCTTCTCAATGGGATGGGACTCAGAGGAGGGCCTTAGATGTCGAGCGCAGTGTACGGGTAGGTTCGTATTGGGAGAGGCGTTCCACCAGGTATTGCGGTCCCATGCCATGTAGGGCTTTATAGGTCAAAACCAGCACTTTGAATTTAGCCCGGAAACAAATAGGAAGCCAGTGCAGACGGGCCAGAACAGGTGTTATATGAGTGGACCTTCTGGTCCGCGTCAGTAGTCTGGCCGCTGCATTCTGGACTAGCTGTAGTTTCCGAACTATCTTCAAGGGCAGCCCAACGTAGAGCGCATTGCAGTAGTCCAACCTAGAAGTTACCAGAGCGTGAACAACTGAGGCGAGGTCATCACTGTCCAGATAGGGACGTAGCTGGGCTACCAGTCGAAGGTGGTAAAAAGCGTTCCGTGCCACTGAGGCCACCTGGGCCTCGAGAGACAAGGAAGGATCGAAAAGAACTCCCAAGCTACGAACCTGTTCCTTCAAGGGGAGTGTAACCCCATCAAGAACAGGATGAACATCCTCCATCTGGGCAGTGAAGGCACTCACCAACAGCGTCTCGGTCTTGTCTGGATTGAGCTTCAGTTTGTTAGCCCCCATCCAGTCCATTATCGCGGTCAGGCAACGGTTTAGCACGTTAACAGCCTCACCTGAAGAGGATGAAAAGGAGAAATAGAGTTGTGTGTCATCAGCATACTGATGACAACGCACCCCAAAACTCCTGATGACTGCACCCAGCGGCTGCATGTAGATGTTGAAAAGCATGGGGGACAGTACCGATCCCTGCGGGACTCCACAATGGAGAGTCCAGGGTGTCGAGCAGTGTTCCCCAAGCACTACCTTCTGGTGACGACCCACCAAGTAGGAGCGGAGCCACTGCCAAGCAGTACCCCCGACTCCCAACTACGTGAGCCTCCCCAGAAGGATACCATGGTCGATGGTATCAAAAGCAGCTGAGAGATCAAGGAGAATCAACAGAGTCACACTCCCCCTGTCCCTCTCCTGACAAAGGTCATCATACAGGGCGACCAAGGCTGTTTCGGTGCCAAAACCGGGCCTAAAACCGGATTGAAATGGATCAAGATAATCAGTGTCATCCAAGAGCCCCTGGAGCTGGCCGGCAACCACCCGTTCCAGAACCTTGCCCAGGAACGGAACATTCGCCACAGGTCTATAGTTGTTCAAGTTATCTGGGTCCAAGGAGGGTTTCTTCAGGAGCGGTCTCACCACCGCCTCTTTTAGGCAGTCAGGGACCACTCCCTCTCTTAAAGAGGCATTTATTACCTCCTTGGCCCAGCCGGCGGTTCCGGTCCTGCCAGCTTTCACCAGCCAAGAGGGGCAAGGATCTAGAACAGACGTGGTCGCCCGCACCAGTCCAAGGATCTTGTCAACATCCTCGAGCTGCACCGACTGAAACTCATCCAATAAATGAGGACAAGACCGTGTTCTGGATGCTTCATTAGGACCAACTGCTATAATATTGGAGTCTAAGTCCCGACGAATGCATGCGATCTTATCTTGGAAGTGCCTGGCGAACTCTTCACAGCGGGCTACAGATGAGTCTATAATATCCCGAGGGCCAGAATGTAAAAGCCCTCGTACAATTTTAAAGAGCTCCACTGGGCGGGAAAGAGATGTCTTAATTGTGGCAGCAAAATATCTCTTTTTTGCTGCCCTCACCGCTACTATATACCGCTTAGAACAGGCACTTACCAAGGCATAATTGCATTCGTCGGGAGTTCGCCTCCATCTGCACTCAAGCCTCCTCCTCTCTTGCTTCATCACTCTCAACTCCGAGGTATACCATGGAGCTGTATGAGCTCTACATAGGAGGGGGCGCATGGGAGCGATCGTGTCAACCGCCCGCGTCATCTCCGTATTCCACAATTCGACCAGGACTTCGACAGGAGCGCCAGTCTTCTCGGTCGGAAAATCCCCCAGAGCCCTTTGGAAACCCTCAGGATCCATTAGTCTCTGGGGGCGGACCAATTTAATAGGTCCCCCACCCTTGCAGAGGGAAAGGGTCGCTGTCAGCCTAAACTTCAGCAAGCGGTGATCTGTCCATGACAATGGGGTAGATGAAAAAACCCCAACCACCAGATCACCATCTCCATGCCCAGTGGCGAAGATCAAATCAAGAGTATGTCCCGACACATGTGTTGGGCCAGTAACAACCTGAAACAGCCCCATGGTTGTCGTGGAGGCCATGAAGTCCTGAGCCGCCCCAGATAAAGCAGTCTCGGCATGGACATTGAAGTCCCCCAGTACCAATAGTCTAGGGGACCGCAACAATACCTCCGAGACTACCTCTGTCAGCTCAGTTAGGGAATTCGTTGGGCAGCAGGGCGGGCGGTACACCAACAAAATTCCCAGTCTGTCTCTCTGGCCCAGCACAAGGTGAAGACACTCCAAACCAGTCGTCACCTGGACAGGGTGCTTGGTGAGTGAGAAAGAACTCCTATAGACCACAGCAACCCCACCTCCCCGTCCTTCGGTTCTACCATGATGCTGAACCGTATACCCAGGTGGGCAGAGCTGGGAAAGAGCAACTCCTCCCTGATCACCCACCCAGGTCTCAGTTATACACGCCAGGTTGGCAGCCTCCTCCACAATTAAATCATGAATAAGGGAGATCTTATGATGAACCGACCTGGCGTTTAACAACAGCACATGGAGATCCGAAGGCTGACTGATGGAACAACCAGCAGTCCTGGGGATGTGAGGAGAACCGGAACAATTCACAGACACTACTTGTCTGGGACGAGTTCCCCTTACCTGGCACGTTCTCCTCACAACACCGTAGCTCCCATTACCCGTCACTACGCTAATTGGGGCCCCCGAAAGTCTCCCCGGTCGATGTATAATACTCTCTCCCAGGCACATATTAAAACAAATAAAACTCACATATACACACACACCCAATCACATTCATCCACACAATACACATTCACACCAATACACACAAAAATTCACACACAGACACACATGCACTTAATCAATCACACACTACAATAAACATACATATAATACAACCAAACAATATTAAAATAACTACAAAACTTCCAAATAAGAACTCACATACACCACCAACTCAATCATTCACACATAATACACATTCAACCATATTAGTTGCATCCAGGTGGTAACAATGAGACAAGATGTTGCAATCTCAAAGGACGCAACTATATTGGCAACAAGGTCGCACTTAAAGAGGCGGAGGTCTCCCCTTTTGATCAAAAGACCTCTTCCCCAAGCAAATATGCTTAACTATGCACTGTGTGAAGAAGTACTTTATTTGATCTGTCCTGCACCTTCCAGCAGTCAACTTTATTGGCTGTCCATGAGTTCTAGTGTTACGAGAGAGGGAGGAAAACGTCTCTCTGTCTACTCTCTCTCCGTGCCATGAATAATTTTATAAACTTCTATCAGGTCACCTCTGACTTGCCTTTTCTCTAAACTAAAAAGTCTCCGATGCTGCAACCTTTCCTCATAGGGGAGTCGTTCCATCCCCTTCATCATCTTAGTTGCTGTTTTTTGAATATGTTCCAACTCTACAATATCCTTTTTGAGGTGAGGTGACCAAAACTATACACAGTGTAAATCCATATGTTAGCATATGCATTTTTAAATGTTTTAAATTTAATTTTTTTAATTTATCTGCAAATCAGTGTCCTCTCTTTTTTGGTGATACAGAAGTGGCCATCCAGGCTTGAATGCAACAGCACTCTCTTGGTTTTTGTGGCCAGCATCTGGTATTCAGAAATGTACTGCTCCTGGACTTGATGATCCCATTCAGCAATCATGACCAAGAGTCCTATTTTTTCTGAATACATCTGCTCTTTTTTTAAAAAAAGCCATTACGCATGTTTTTAATGGCTCATGGATAAGATGCCATCATTGCATCTAGCCCTCCCCTGGTGCTCTCAGGAACTGCTTGATCTGTGTGCAACTCCCTCATGTGGTGAAACACTGAACTGCAAGTACAAACTTCATAGTGAAGTACCCTCAGGCTCTGGACTGAACCCACCCATCCAAGTTGTCCACTGGATCCTCTTGGATAGGAACGAGTATTAAAGGGCTTCCTGGTGCAGTTAAGTATTGCTTGAGCAACAAGGTCTGACTTGCTCCTTGATCTTGATCTTACCCCTTGCTTTGTCCTTAAGTCTTCATTTCCTCTTTCATCCTTGCTTCTTGACCCAATTCCCTTGGGTTTTTGACTTACCTCTGTTCTGCTACAATCAAATGGTATATCAATTTTGTTAAATAAAATAAACAAATAAATAACTTTTTGGTCCTCACTACTGCTGGTTCCACAGATCCTGGTTCCCAGCTCCTGACTCACTTCAGACTGCCTCCCTATAGCCTAGTCCTGACACATACATTCTCCCTAAAGAGCAGCAGAACTATTATTCCTGTGGCTGATCTCCACATCAGAACTTGAATCTCCTGTCCAGTGGTGGCCAGTGACTCCATGTCAGTGGCGCAGCGAAATCTGCTCCAGGTTTTTGTCCAAACTTTCAAGGAGCTGTCCAAGGTGCTTCAGCTGCCACTGTTCCTTTCCCAGTACCAGCCACCTCTTTGAAGTGACGAAGTCAAAACAATTATCTTGCTGGCACTGTTAGAGTCAGAGTTTGTCCTCCCCCCCACCCACAGAATGATGTCCTTGACAGCCATAAATTTAATGTGAAGAAAGGTGAAGGAAGTTTTTGCATGGAAAGTGTGTTGCTGACTCTGTACCAAGCCTTTACAATGTTATGCACTATGCTATGTCAGTGGCTGTTGGCAATGGCTAAACGGAGCATAGATTTCAATGAATGAATGGAGTTGTCTTTATGGTGATGCCATAAAGGCAGAGAGCATCAGCACAAGTTACATTTGGACATGTTTCCCAGTGATTTCCATGAGCATATTAGCCAGGGACCAGAGCTGACTTAAAGCAGCTTTATCAACTAAAAACATTAAATTAATTTTTTAAGAACAGGTATGGAATATAAGAGTGGTGAAATTGTATAACCTGACACCTGTTTGTGTATTTATCTTTAAATTAATGGAGGCTAAAAATGCATTTGGAGGAGAAGACTTGACAAAGTGATCTCAAGTATGTCCCCCTCCTCTGTCAGTGGCCCCCTTTGGGTTTATCTGGCACAGCCACCATTTTTAATTTTCCACAATGCTCTAGGGTGATGCTATGTCAGGGGCATTGTGGGAAACTAATATGGCAGCTAGATTTGGCTGCCCAGTACTGCACAGGTTTTTTTTAATTGAGGCTATTTTTAATAGTTTGTTAAACAGCGCCAAAGTTAAGCTTTGAAAGAGAACAAAACACCATCTGCAATGAATCTATCACCAGGATATATATTTTAAATGCCCTCCTGTGTGATCTGCAGACAAATCAACTGCCATTGTGTGGAGCATGGCTGTCACAGATTTGGCACCAGGGCTTTGGAGAAAGTGGATAGGGAGAATAGTGTTCTATGGTGGTTAGCCTTGGGTAGTATAGTGGCTAGAGTGTTGGATTTTGACTGTGGTAATCAGCAAACCACATCTCTGCTCAGGCACAAAACTGTAGGTAACTATACAGCTCCTCAGGCATCCCCCCATGCATTCAGTGAACTGTAAAGAGGGGTAGGCAGGATCATGCCCTTTAGCCATACTCCCTGAGGCTGATGTGCCCAATTACTATGTCCCCACTCTGGGAAGCTCGGTGTGTACAAAATGTATGTGCACAGGCCCCCTTTTATACTACTAGCTGGTTTGGTGTAGTGGTTAGAGTCTTGGTCTAGGACCTGGAAAATCAGGGTTCAAATCCCCACTGAGCATCTGAACCAGCCCAGACCCTACGGTCTCCATCTGTGTGCCCTGCCCAAGGGAGGTGCAGAGGGTGGCCACATGAGAATGGGCCTTTTCAGTGGTGGCCCCCATCTGTGGAGTGCTGTCCCCAGGGAGACACACCTGGAGCTACCGTTGTCAGTCTTTAGGCACTAGGATAAGACTTTACTTAGGCCTTTGGTAATTAAGTTGCCTCCTGTGGTAGTGGTCATCTTTTAGTGTAGTGGGTTAATCCCTTTATGTTAATGGATAATCATTTTATGAATTTTGTATTGTTCATTGTTTTAAATCTTTCTGCTTTTAAAATGCTTTATTTGTTGTATTTTATCTTGTCAAGGCACTTCAAGATTTTTTTTTTGCATAATGCAGCCAATATATGTAAATCATCATCATCTGGGTGGCCACAGTGAGAACAGGATGCTTGACTAGATTGACCTTTGCTTTGATTCAGCTGGGCTCATTCTTATAGACACCATGCCCATTGCCTTGACCTCCATGAAGGAACAGTGTGATAAAAAATATTATCATTAAGAACATAAGAACATAAGAAGAGCCTGCTGGATCAGGCCAGTGGCCCATCTAGTCCAGCATCCTGTTCTCACAGTGGCCAACCAGCTGCCTGGGGGAAGCCCGCAAGCGGGACCCGAGTGCAAGAACACTCTCCCCTCCTGAGGCTTCCGGCAACTGGTTTTCAGAAGCATGCTGCCTCTGACTAGGGTGGCACAGCACAGCCATCATGGCTAGTAGCCATTGATAGCCCTGTCCTCCATGAATTTGTCTAATCTTCTTTTAAAGCCATCCAAGCTGGTGGCCATTACTGCATCTTGTGGGAGCAAATTCCATAGTTTAACTATGCGCTGAGTAAAGAAGTACTTCCTTTTGTCTGTCCTGAATCTTCCAACATTCAGCTTCTTTGAATGTCCACGAGTTCTAGTATTATGAGAGAGAGAGAAAAATCATTATTTTCAAATGGTTGTGAACTTCACCACCTTGAGCGTGCCCAGCGGAGGGTGACCAGGATGGTGAGGGGTCTGAGAAATGCAAGTCCTGTGAGGCATGGTTGAAAGAGTTAGATATGTTTAGCCCGGAGAAGAGAACATTAAGGGTGAGACAAGACAGCTGTCTTCAAACATCTGACGGATGGATACTTTCAAGAATTATTGAGTTGCATACAGAAGAGAGTGAAGCACACACACACAAACATAAAAGGGAGGTGGTTTTCCTGGGTGGAGGGGCATTTGGGAGACCTGCTGTATATGACAGAGCTCATCTTCATACACTTTGGTGTATAATGCACTTTTTGTTGCAGTAAATTTACAGTTTACCAGCTTTCTTTCTTTCTTTCTTTCTTTCTTTCTTTCTTTCTTTCTTTCTTTCTTTCTTTCTTTCTTTCTTTCTTTCTTTCTTTCTTTCTTTCTTTCTTTCTTTCTTTCTTTCTTTCTTTCTTTCTAAGAATCTATCATAGTAAGTCAGAGTGTTTGTCCATTTAGTTCAGTTGTATTGACACTGACTGGCAGCAGCTCTTTTGCAACATCCGCACAACATCATCCTCATTAAAATGCTATCTCATATCCCCCCCCCATTAATCCAGATTTATAGTTTCTATGGCTTTTATTACTTTTTAGATTTTCTACAGAAATGGTAAATCCATGTTAAATGAGAAAACATCATGGGACAGTATTTTGATGAGGACAGTGTCATCTGCGCTGAGCCCACAATAAACTGACACATGAAAGCTGTGCTGGTGGCTACAGATATCAGGTTACAGACCTAGGCTTCTGGGATAAAGAAGTAATGCCTGCTCCCAATTTTTTGTTTTCAAGCATAAAGCCTGGTCATTACTCAAGATTTGTCCCATGGCTTAAGAGGAAGACAAAGCTCCTAGTTAGGCAGATAGTAGAATTAAAGAGTAACATGCCAGACTTTATGTTAGCAAAGGCAGAGATGAATTTTGAGTGGTTTAATAGGCAAAAGAGTCAATTGAAGCCAAATTGTGTAGTATTGGAGGGAATTACCACTCAAATTATGATGTCCATCTTCAGGTGGGAAGAAATTATCTTCCTCTGATAGTAGGTACCATCTTGAATGGCTATACTTGATATTCTCCTTCCATCATTCATCATTAAATTTTTATTTATTCATTTATTATTTGATTTATATCCCACCCTTCCTCCCAGCAGGTAGCCAGGGCGGCAGTTAAAGCACTAAAAACTTTAAAACATCATACAAACAAACTTTAAAACACATTAAAACAAAACATCATTAAAAATGTTTCTTAAAAAAAAATCTTTAAAAACATCATCTAAGATTAAAAACATTTTTTTTTAAAAAAAAGAAGGTTTAAGAACATATTAAAAAGCAATTCCAACACATGATCTATACTGTGTGAGCCCAGTGGAGCAGGAAGCTAACTTGTTAAATTGGTTTCAAAACTGTGTTAAGAGTTGTTGGTGCCAAAGGAAGACTTAACTATGATTAAGGCCAGGTGCATGGGGGATTTGTGGTAGAGGCAGAAGTGGCACCCTTAACCATGTGTGAGAGCATTGTGTGAGAGTATTTAAATCAAGCAGCATATAGGCTTTTATTTCCTTTGGGAGAAGTGGCCTCTAGAGGCAAGAAAATGTATGGTGGTTATAGGTGTAGAAAAAGAGGAGGCTGGAGACCAAAACTTGATGCAAAGGCTCAGTTTACATGTCAAACCATGGTTTTCAATTCTGGTTCAGAGCAAGCACAAACCATGGTACGTCAGTCTGGTTGTAATGGCAAACCGTGGTTTGCTATAATCCAGGAAGGAAGGAAGTGAAATGCTTTGTGCAAGGGAGGGAAGGAATAATAAAGTGATCCCGAGGCTTACACGTGTAAAAAGAATGGGTGATTTGCCATCCTGGGCTTCTTCAGAAGGAATGGCAGGATATAAATTCAGTTAATAATCATAATTCGACATTACGTGTGAACCAACCCAAAGTCTCAGCTAAAATCGGTATATGAAGTGAAATCTTACCTTTGGGCATTGTTTGGAGGCTTCATCTGGTGCAAAATGTTGTGGCTACACTGTTGATGAGGTCAGACGATCACCAGCATGTAACTCCAGTGCCCAAAAGTTTGTGCTGGCTGCTCGTATGTTACCAGGCCAGGTTGCATTAATTTACAAGGTGCATAACAACTTGGGTCCAGGATACCTCTGGGTCCACCTGATCCTGCCTGATCACTGAAGTTTTCAGGGAGGTCACTACCAGTGGTCCCCCATGGCTCAGACGCCTGGCTCACATCCACCCAAAACCATGTGTTTAGTACTGTGTGGCCCCAATTTTATGAACTCCCTTCCATTTAAGGTCAGATAGGCCTCCTCCCTCTTGAACTTCTGGCACCCACTGGAGACTTTTTTTAAAAAAAATTCCAGCGGGCTTTTTAATTGAATTCTGATTTTATAGTTTTCACTCATTTTTTCTGTTCTGGGACTGCATTCAAGTCAATCCCGATTTATGGCTACCCTATGTTTTCATGGTAAGAGCAGAGCTTGGAAAAGTTACTTTTTTGAACTACAACTCCCATCAGCCTCAGTCAGCATGGCCACTGGATTAGGCTGATGGGAGTTGTAGTTCAAAAAAATAACTTTTCCAAGCTCTGATTCAGAGGGGGTTTACCATTGCCTCCCTCTGAGGCTAGTCCTCCCCAGCTGGCTAGGGCCTGCTCAGCTTGCCACAGCTGCACAAGCCAGCCCCTTCCTTGTCCGCAACTGCCGGCTGGGGGGCAACTGGGCTCCTTGGGACTATACAGCTTGCCCACGGCTGCACAGGTGGCAGGGCATGTAACCCCTGAGCCACTCCCTGTGGGGGTGATCTTTAGCTGGCCCTTGACACCCAGGAGACATGGGCGGGGATATGAACTCACAGACTCTGGACTCCCAGCCAGGCTCTCCTCCCCACTGTGCTCATTGTGTTGAGTCTCAGGTCCACTGCTTAGTTGTTGCTGTTATGTGCCTTCAAGTCGATTACGACTTATAGCGACCCTATGAATCAACGACCTCCAGTAGCATCTGTCGTGAACCACCCTGTTCAGATCTTGTAAATTCAGGTCTGTGCTTCCTTTATGGAATCAATCCATCTCTTGTTTGGCCTTCCTCTTTTTCTACTGCCTTATGTTTTCCCCAGTATTATTGTCTTTTCTAGCAAATCATGTCTTCTCATTATGTGTCCGAAGTATGATAGCCTCAGTTTCACCATTTTAGCTTCTAATGATAGTTCTGGTTTAATTTGTTCTAACACCCAATTATTTGTCTTTTTCGCAGTCCATGGTATGTGCAAAGCTCTCTTCCAACACCACATTTCAAATGAATTGATTTTTCTCTTATCCGCTTTTTTCACTGTCCAACTTTCACATCCATACATAGAGATTGGGAATACCATGGTCTGAATGATCCTGACTTTAGTGTTCAGTGATACATCTTTGCATTTGAGGACCTTTTCTAGTTCTCTCACAGCTGCCCTTCCCAGTCCTAGCCTTCTTCTGATTTCTTGACTATTATCTCCATTTTAGTTAATGAGCGTACCAAGGTATTGATAATCCTTGACAAGTTCAATGTCCTTGTTGTCAACTTTAAAGTTACATAAGTCTTCTGTTGTTATTACTTAGCGACTTATGGCAACCCTATGAATCTTTTTTTGGATATATTCATAGGGTTTTCATGGTAAGAGGTATTCAGAGGTGGTTTACCATTGCCTTCCTCTAAGCCTACGGCACCCGGTATTCCCAGGCAGTCTCCCATCCAACTACTAACCAGGCCTGACCCTGCTTAGCTTCCAAGATCAGACAAGATCAGGCTTCTTCAGGGTAGTATGGCCATAGGCACGCTGCTTAGAGACAACTGTAATTAAGTGGCATATGATTTGTCGAAATAAAAAAAAAGATCGCCAAGCTAAACAGGACATTGTTATAACTTAAAAAAAACCAGGGAACAAGAAGGAACATGAAGTCCATTAAGGTAGCAGTTATAGCTGGGAAGTGACAAGAGTCACATGTGTTGTTGGTAGGGATGGGAGGGTCTGTCAATTTCTATCCTCTCAGTTTCTCATTTTTCCAATCTTAAATTCAGTTCTCCACATTCCTCCAGCAATCTGTGGTTTTTTTTAATCCTCATGAAAACTCTTCAGCATTTTAATGCAAATTTCTCCTAATACAGTTTTGACTAACGTGCAAGTCTTTGCAAGCAGTTTCTCCTAATATAATGTAATTGGTATATCATTTTCATTAATATATTCATTTTTATACTTATTTTCCCCTAATATATGTATTTTTGTAAATATTCGTTGGAGACCTGCATTGCAAAATTTGGATAAATGTGTATTTTGAAGGATGGTTCTGTTTCTCGGTCCTCATTTTGTTTTGGAAAGTGTGAATTTGAAAATTTGGCTTCAAATGTAAACTGAATCAAATTTCTCTTTCCCCCCCATCCCTATTTGTTGTGAGGGATGCTAGTTCAATTCCTCTTTCTTTTCTTTTCTTTTCTTTTAACTGCAGGATTTATAGTTTATAAATAGTTTATGGAATCTTCTGGGGAATGTCAGCAGATGCTTCTGTTACCAATAATAACTAATAAAGGATTGTCTGGAACACAGTAGTCTGTCTCCTTCTACGGGTGGGTCATATTTTTGCCTATGTTCCGGGGTCTTTGGTGGCTTTTTTCGGCCTCCCCAGGCATATGACACAGTGCTGCTTTCAATCTACCAAGCCTTTGCATATGCATCAGGCCACCTCCTGCCCTATCTTTCCACTGTGATTTCTGAGTTCAGCTGAGAAGTCTCCCTCCGAAGGCATTTTGGGTAGCATAGATCTTGCGTGTCTGCATGCTCACAATGAAAGGGCATCTGGTATGCCACCATGAGAGAAAAACAGGGTGTTTTTTTCCTTCCCCGTAGCTAGTCCTCATGATTTTTGCAGAAACCCAAGTAGCTAGTCCCCATGATCTTTGACGAAAACATTATTTGGATTGTGATCTGCTGCCCAAGATACTGCTGCGTAGTAACCCATGGGTAGAATTTAGCATGCCTTGTATGACTCCTCTTCTCCATTTGCTGTCCTAGCAGTCGAGCCTCCATCTCCATCTGCCGATCCAGATCTCCCCAAAGAATCCTGATTTCTGAATTCTGCTTTTATAGTTCATTTTAAAAAAAGTATATGGAGCTTGATACAGGCATAACTTATTTTGCATGCAGAATCTGGATTTCCTCGGTGCCAAATTTGGGGTGGTGATCAGGAAAGAGGGCTGCCAAGTCCAATGCCGCTCCCTCAAGGCCTGAGCCAGTCGGAGTCCTTTAGCTGTGGATGCAGAGCTGATTTCTCTCTCGTATGCCACCCGCCTCGGTGATGGGGTTGTTGACAACAGGCGAGGGGTCTGCAAAGGGGTGACCATGGCAGGGGGGGAGGAGGAGGCAAGAGAGAGAGGGAAAGGCTAGAGACTGAAACATTTATTCGAGCAAGCCAGCTGCACTTTCTTTCCTTGGCAAGGATCAGAGCTGTTCCCCACGCCCACCCATCCCAGCCAGTGGCTGACACTGTGATGTATTCAGCAGCACAGCCAGTTCTATATGTGCGTGTGTGTGTGTGTGAGAGAGAGAGAGTGCTTGTGTGAGCGAGTGTGTGTGCGCCTATGTGCCTGAGCTTCCTCGCCGACTCTGAAAAGCGGCAGTGGCAGCCGAAGGAGACGGGGACCATGCAGCTTCCTCAGCTCATGGTTCCCCCTGCCAACCGGGTGCCCCTCATCTGGATGCCAGCCGGCTCCAAGTTCCTCTGCATTGAGGTAGGCTGAGCCTTCTTCGCTTCCCCCCCTTTTTACCCCTCCCTTTGTCTGTCTCTCTTCTCTCTGGCCTTTGTCTGGAACCAAGCTGAGAGCAGAGGCGGCCGCCTCAACCTCCTCCTCCTCCTCCCCTCACCACACCCCTGGGAGAGCTGTCTGCTATGCAAGCCCCCTGGCCCTCTTGCCTTGGCATAGGACCTGCCAGATGGCATGGCCCCTCCCTGGAGGATTGTATCCAACTGGAGGGGGGAGTTGAGCTGAAGAGGACAACATGCAATGCAATGGGGTTTCTGGGGTCTCATGCTGCAAGGAGGGGGGCAAAGACTGTAGCTGAGCCGAGACAGTCAGGAGCGTTGGTTGGTTCCGGGGGAGGGGGGAAAGGAGAGTGGTCTTCGGTATGTATTGGGGTGGAGCCGGGTCTCTGGGGTGGGTGGGAAGGGAGATGCTATCCTGTCCATCTTCAAGCCTGTGCCCCCCCACCAGTAAGGGGGGGTTGCTCAGCAGGACCGAGGCACAAGAAAGAAAGCTGGTCTGTCTGTATTCAGCATGCCAAGGGACTGTGTTTGTCTGGTGTGTGTGTGTGTGCAAGAGATGCTTGATATGCCATCCAGTGGTGTTGATTCCCCCCCCCGCCACCGCCTTTTTCTGGCATGGATGTGAAATTGGGGGAGCTGGCACTTTGGGCTTTTTTGGGGGGGAGCCAAGTGAGCATCCTTGCAGCTTGGGCTGGACGAGCACGGATCGAGGAGGGCAAGCTTGGGGGTGTGGGTGTGGCTGATGCAACTTCTCCGAAGAGTCAAAATGGAGGGCAGAGACCCGAGATGTCAGAAGCAGGACTGCCCTCCTGCAGGCTTTGCTAGACGAGAGCATAAGCGGCCTTATACCAGGTCAGACCGTTGGCCCATCCAGCTCAGTATTGTCTACATAGACTGGCAGCGGCTCTCTAGGGATTCGGGCAGGGAGTGTCTCCCCAGCCCTCCCTGGGACCTTCAGCGTGCAAATCAGATGCTCCGCCACTGAGCCATGGCCCTTTCCCTGAAATCTATAAAGAGAGGGAGGATGGGGATGACAGGGAAGCCAGGAGCGAAGGTGTGGCCGAGGATGCAGGCAGCATATTGGACAGGAAATGAACTGGCCAGCGCAGGAAATCCCTCCCACTCACCTGACCTCTGGCATCAGGGGGAGGGGCTGAGCAGCACAGGGGAGTTGCCGCATGACCATCAGCTGTGTGGGGTAACAGTGGGGCAGAGCAGAGGCATAATTCTCCTGTGCTGCGGCTTTTTCCCCTTTCTAGCCTGCCCTCTTCCACCCCTCTTGCTCCTAGCGTCCTGTCCTCCACATGTGTTGGCTGAACACTACAAAAGAATGTGTGTGTCGGGGGGGAGGGAGGGAAGGGATCTAGATCGTCGCCTTCCTTTTTTAGCCTTCCTTTATTGTTTTTTAAGTTAAAAAACCCCCAAGCAGGCGCCCACTTGCCAAGCCCCACAATTTCACACCTGTAGGGTTGCCATGTTTGATTTGAACATAAGTCCGTTTGCCTGGATTTGTTGGATGAATCTGCCATAAGGAACTCCGGCCCCCGACTGAACATTCTCACAGGAGTCTCAGCAAGACACATCAAAATGTCGTTTATGCTGACGCCGTCTCTGCTGTTGGTACATCAGCTTGAAGGTGGTTCTGCTTGTTTGTCTACGTGTTGCCCAGCAAAGGCACTGATGATAAAGGAAAATAGGAAGCTGGCATATACTGAGTCAGACCACCGGTCCATCCAGCTTAGTCCTGTCTACACATACCAGCAGCGGCTCTCTAGGGATTAGGGAGGGAGTCTCTCCCCAAGTCCTACCTGGAGATGCCGGGAATTGAATCTGGGACCTACTGCCTATGAAGCAGATGTTTTGCCATGGAGCTTCCCCCCTTATGTAACCAATAACCTAGTCAAGTTTTGATAGTTCAGAGTCTCCTTCCACATTTCCCAAACAGTAGCTTCCTCTATTTTTCTTCAATCAAATTTCGGATATATCTGTCATGGATGTCAGGGGCGTGGGTATACGTCAACTCTGAATACATCAACTCCTGCAAGGCATCCTTCCCCCATGCCGTGGCCAACGTCCATCACCACCAACAGTCAGCTGGTGCTGGGAGGTCAGCATCAAATGCCAAAGTAAAGGCATCCTTGAACAGCAGATCAGTCAAGGGGAGGAAGGATCCTTTGGGTGAATGTAGGATTTGGGCAGAAAGGGAGACCCATCGATGGTGTCTTGCCAAAGGGTCCATAAAAATCTAGCTTAGATACCTTTTAAAAGGGAGAAAAGGGTGTAGCCCTCTATTTCTACTTTAAACAAGGAATATAGAAATGCATGGTGTGCAGAAATGCCTTCTGTCATCATCTCTTAGCTGTGTCTGCTAAAATGGAACCTCGAGGCCAGAGGCAGTGTACCTTGGAGTTGCAGATGCCAGGTTTAAACCATCTGGAAATGCTGCAAGGGAGCATCCCAGAGGCATGAGGCTGGCTGAACTTGTGGCAAATGGAATGGCAGACTAGATGCTCTTGGGACCCACTCACATGATACATTTTAAAGCACTGTTATCCTGCTTTAGTTGCCATGGCTTCCCCCAAAGAATTCTGGGAATGGTCGTTTTTGTTAAATGTGCCGAGAGTTGTGAGGAGACTCCTATTCCCCACACAGAGCTACAGTTCCCAGAGCGGTTTAACAACCAATCCCTCTTCCCAGGGAACTCCGGGAATGGTAGCTCTTGCGAGAGGAACAACTCTGAGCATCCTTAACAGACTACAGTTCCCAGGATTCTTTAGGGAAGCCATGGCTGTTTATAGTGCTATGATACTGCTTTCACTGTATAGTGCAGATGGGGCATTGGTTTAGTCTAGTTGAGTTTTTTCTTCTGCTTTTTAACTTGCTGATGGCCCAGGAAGTGAGGGTGAGAGAGAGAGAACCATGGCTTGGAGAGGGAATGGACTGGTTCAGCTAGTATTTTCCCCTTGGCTCCATTATATGGCAATTTTAGCGCTGCAAGTGTTAAGTTGGAAATGTAGATTGTGATGGTTATTGTTATTTGACTCTCGTAAATTGTGTTTTGTAAATTGTATTACTGTATTGATTTATTGTTTTATTGATGTATTCTTATATTGTGTTTTGATATTTGTGTCTTCTGTAAGCCACCTTGAGGGCCTTGGGCTGAAAGGCGAGGTATAAATTAATAATAATAATAATAATAATAATAATAATAATAATAATAAATCTTCCCTTGTAAAAACCCCAGGGATCATGCTGGCATGGGCTCATTTCTCTTTCTCTTTGACTAAGGCTCCCAGGCAAAGCCAGCAGGAGCCCTGGATAAGCCAAGGGACTACAGGAAAGAGAATGAAGAGGAGAAATCACTGTCCAAACCAGTGTCTCCATGATGTGGTGGGGGTACTTAGGACACTGCCTTATTTTGTGTGCAAAGCATGTGCTTGACCAGTGAGCAGGGATGGAAAGATCTGTCAATTGTAGTTCTCTCAGTTTCTCATTTTTCCAATCTTACATTCAGTTCTTCACATTTCTGCAGCAGTTTACAATAAAAAAAAACCCATGAAGAATCGCCAGCGTTTTAGTGCAACTTTCTCCTAATAAACACATTTGTAGGCAGTTTTAACTAATGTACACATTTTTGCAAGCAATTTTTCAACATATAAATATAATGTATGTTATTTTCACTCATATTCATTTTTATGCACCCTGTCTCCTAACTCATGCATTTTTGTAAACATGGTTTGGTTGGCGAACTGCATTGCAAAATTCAAATAATTTTGAAGGATGGCTGTTTTTCGGTTCTTGTGTTGCTTTGGAAATTGCGAATTTGATAGATTCTGCTTGAAATGTGAACTGAATCGAAATTCTCAGCTATCCCTACCAATGAGCTATGGCCCTTCCCCCAAACAGTTGCAAAACTGAGATGGAGGCTTGTGAGCAAAGTGTTGGGATTCTTTGACGTGAGGGTTGTGGAGGCAAGGAGAAAACAGGAGGTTGTGGCAAGGCTGGATAGGAACTGGTGATGTGAGAGACTGACAGCAGCACCTTGGAGTAGGCAGATCTCCCTGTTAGGGCCTGCGAATATTAGTGCAGGACTATGCATGCCCAGGCCTTACTCTGACAACGCTTCTTAAGTTATATAAACCTCAGAACTATAACAGATGAACCCAGGAATTTAGTCTTGCAGGGGCATTGTTAGGGGGTGGCCTAGAGGGTCCAAGCCCTAGATCAGGAGTGGGGAACCTTTTCCTGCCCAAGGGCCACGTTCCCTTCTGGGCAACCTTCCAGGGGCCACTTGTCAGTGGTAGGCAGGACTAGAGGCAAAAGTGGATGGATCAATGTGTGCAAATGTCACCTTTGTACAGTAGCCTAGTTTCTATACCCAACTCTCTAGCAGTGGTGGCTGGTGCCCATTAGGACCAGGGAGGCAGAAAGCAGGGAGACCAACAGCAGGCAGAGCCAAAACCAGTGATAGGTATAGCTAACTAACTCTGGTTTTGTCCCCCCCTCACACACACACACACAGTCTCCCTGCTGAGCTGATCGAGAGCAACACTGAGATTGAGGAAGCTGACAGCCACCCCCTGGACTGGCTGTGGGTAAGCAGGCAGGTAGGCAAGCAGGTGGGGCTGTGCCCCATTTGTCCTAATAGATCAGCCCGCACTGCTCTCTGTCCTCCATCCAGGCAAGCTAGAAGCACAATCAGAGTCAAAGGGCATATTCCAGCCAGACAAAAATATTCCGGGTGTCAAGCAGGACCAGGGAGGGATGTGGCCTGGGAAGAGGGCAGGGTGGCCTGGGTAGAATTCTGAGGGCCAGACAGACAAACCTGCAGGGCCACATTCAGAGCTCCTTCCTCCTGCCTTGGTTTTAGGCTGGTCCCGGATCACCTGCCTCTCCCCCTCCACTACTGCTAGGGATTGAAGACTCTGTCGATTTCAGGTCTCCCAGTTTCTCATTCTTCCACTCTTAAATTCAGCTCTCCGCGTTTCTGTAGCAATTTGCGATGTATTTGTTTGTTTGAAATCCTCATGGAAATTCTTCAGTGTTTTAGTGCAATTTTCTCCTAATAAACACATTTTTGTAGGCAGTTTAGACTAATGTACACATTTTCAAAGCAGTTTTGTATATTATTTTCATGAACATATTCATTTTTATACATACTTTCCCCTAATATATACATCTTCGTAAATGTTGGTTGGAAAATTGCGTTGCAAAATTCAGATAAGTGCAAATTTTGAAGAATGGCTGTGTTTTGGTTCTCCTATTGTTTTGGAAAGTGCACATTTGATAGATTCACCTTTAAATGTGAACTGAATGGAATTTCTCCTCCATCCATCCCTACACCTCACCCCCACGCTTTTATTTCTTTATTTTTTTTAAAGGAAAAAGGAAATAAAACCCTTTGCTTCTATGGCAGCTGAGCATGGTGCGAAGCAGAGAGCTATGAAACCCACCCACTATCTTAATTTGCACAGAAACACATGCAATATAGTTGGATGAGGAGGGAAAGGAGAGTGTATGTGGGAGAGGGAGCAGAGAGATGGGAGTATGTTAGATTTTGGAGCAGACTTAGCTCTCATATGTACATATGTAAGCAGCAGTTCTTGCTAACAGATTGAGAACACAGCAGGGGCTTCATCCACTTACAGTGCTCTGCGTTCTGGAAATCTTGTTGGCACCCCAGAACCCAGAGTACACACTGGCAGCAAGAGCCAGAGTTTTTTCCACATTGCCACCCTACCAAGTCACCCTAAATTTACATCTATACATATACATTAGCATATACAGATTTTGTGCACATCTATGTAATGGTCCTGTGCCCCCACTTCCAAGTCTGTTGAGAACCTAGCGTTGTTCCTTGCAGTCTCAGCTAAGTGATGTCACAGATATGTTTCCCAGCATGTGGGATCTTCTGGGGCAAAACCCCATAAGCTCACAACTCAGACTTAAAGTTGAACATGTGGAACGCGCTCTCAAGGATGGCTGGGACTAAGGCTTGCACAACTGAGATGTACCTGGTTTTAGAATGTGTGTGTGCTGGGGTCAGTAGCCAGGTCACATAGTGTGGACAGGAATAGCTGGCATACTGGGCAGTGCCATGGAGCTGCCCTCCCAACAGTGGTGTTGCTGCCACTTACCAGGACAGTGGGGGACAAAGCAGGTGGTAGTGAGGTCAGGCACTGTCCAGTTAAGTGGAGCCACACCACTGTCAAGTCTGCACCACCGCCCCACCATGGTGGCTGCTCTTGTGTCAGGGTCAGTGGTGGCTGGTGCCCATTGAGACTGGTAGGGCGGAAGGGCAGGGAGCCCAAAGAGTAGGTGGAGCCAGAGCCAACTAATTCTAGTTTTGTCCCCATCCTCTCCCCTGCTGAACCTTACAAGGGCAACTGTGAGACCAAAGAGGAAAAAAGTTGTGTGGGGAGGCAGACTGGGGAGCAGAAAATGAGGCAGCATGTCTGGGAAGGTGGGGCAGCATTTTCTTGGGTGCCAACTTTGTCTGTTGGTGTTATCAGCCTGAGTGTTGAGATGTGTGTGCGGTAGAGGTGGTCTGTTTGTACGGATGTGCCTGTGCACTTGCACATAGAACAGCACATCAGAAAAGGGCGTGAGTCTGCTGAGGAGGATCCAAGGCCTTTGTGCATCTCTGCTTTTTTGAAGGTGACTCTTGGTTGGGCTCCTACGCATGTCATGCCTTTTGACTACACATACCCTAGGGGTAGGTACTGTATGTGTCTGGCCATATTCACTTGAGAGATGAGCAGGAAGGAGGAGGTATAAATAACTGCTCCTTCATGCTGGTGGAGGTGAGAAGCAACAAGTCTGGCTCTGCACTTGCCTGTCACTTCATTCTTTCAGGGAGCAAAACACCCAAAGTGGAAACAAATAAGGCTATATATACCTATGCTAATGTGTTGATATTCCAGTATTGGTTGTAAACTGGTGTTGCTAGAGGCGTTTTCCTCACCACCACCCATGGAGAAGCTGCATGTGTAATGAATAAGCATGCCTCATGGTGTATATATGTATGGTTCATCCTGTCCATTAATAGAGAGAAAGAAGCAAGGAACATGTTTTGTGATGGAATGGGATGTGCAGTGGTGGGGAATCTCTGGTATGCAGGCCTAATTAGACCTGCTAGTCCTCCTCATTTGATCCACAAAGCTGTTTCAGCCAAGCCATGTCCACCTGCCTTACACCTGATGTCATACATGACATCATGTATGGAGCAGATTAAGTCAAAGCTGGGCCATAAAGGGTTTTGCGAGCATCTGCAAAACCCCGTGCAAAGCCTCATGTGCTGCTCTTTGCAAGCCCAGCAATCAGTTGATCATTGGGGCTTGCTTAGAGCTGTCCATGGCGCAGTGCTTTGAAGGCCCGACAATCATCTGGTTGTCGGGGCTTCAGAGTGCCCTGCAGGGCTCTGTGCAACTACAGATGATTAGCTGACCATTTGGGCTTCCAAACGTGGTGCACTGGCCTTCAAAGTATCACGCAAAGCTCTACTATCTGAAAGATGTTGACCATTGAGTGAGCACAAGTGTGGGGATAGGCTGTGTGTTGGCGACCTATGTGACTATGCCCAGAGGCACACATTGAACATTACTTAATGCAGACTAGTTACCCATTTAGCAGCTGTTCACCATATTGTGTTACACACTTATAATCAGGGTAGTTCAAATTAATTATTTAATTATTCTTTAAAAATTTAAGGTATGCAAACACCACTTTTCAGGCAAACCTCACAAAGTGGTTTACCATAAATATGTTCAAACAATAAGCATCAATCAAAACTGTGTAACAGAACAGCAAAGACAGTTTACAAGTTTTTTGAAAGCTATCTCTCTTTCCATTAGAGCAAGACAGTCCTTAGCTAGCTTTGTGGTGACAGTTGACGAGGGAATGGACACCTCAGCTGGCACACCAGAAGGTAAACCAGGGGTAGGGAACCTTTGTTGCTCCAAATGTTTCCCATCTTCCCTGGCCATTGGCCATGCTTGCTGGGGATGATGAGAGTTGTAGTTCAGCAACATCTGGAGGGCCAGTGGCCTTGTTCCCTACCCCTGAACTAGACCATTTGCAGTGGAAGTGGGGTACTTTTTTTGCCCAAGGGCCACATTCTCTTCTGGACAACCTTCTGGTGGCCACATGTCAATGGTGGATGGAACCATAGACAAAAGTGGGTGGAGCAAGGAATGTAAATGTTACCTTTGCCCAGTAGGCTACTTTCCTACACCCGCCCATCTCTAAACTCGATCTTGGCAAGGAAGAGTCACTATCAGAGTTTAAGATCACATTCCAGCCAGGCTGAAAAACAAACACTCAAGGAGGGTGGGAAGCAAGGCCACTGAGGCATGTAGCCTGAGGAGAGTACCAAGGGCTAAGTAGAGAGGCTTGGAGGACTGCATTTGGCCTCCAGGCCTGGTTATCCCCACCCTTGATTTACAAACATAAGACAAAAAAAAATCCCCGTTTCATAGGCCCACATCTCAAGTGGTTTATTTATTTATTTATATTTATTATTTGATTTCTATCCCACCCTTCCTCCCAGCAGGAGCCCAGGGCAGCAAACAAAAGCACTAAAAACACTTTAAAACACCATAAAAACAGACTTTAATATACATTAAACAAAACAACTTTAAAAACCTTTTTTAAAAAAAAAAAGCTTTGAAGACATCTTTTTAAAAAAGGTTAAAATATTGTTGTTTTTTAAAAGGTTTAAAAATATATTAAGAAGCAATTCCAACACAGATGCACACTGGGATAAAGTCTCAACTTAAACGGCTTGTTGAAAGAGGAAGGTCTTCAATAGGCATCAAAAAGATAATAGAGATGGTTGTAAGCGATTGGTAGGAAATGAATAACAGGAATAACAGACAACTTCCTTTTATAGTACCTCTAGAAATTTTGGATATTACATGTACAGATGTGATGGTTAAAAGGAAGGGAATAAAGAAAAGTTTTCCTGCTTTGCCTGTAATGTGTGAAACTGGACGGCAGCAAGACCCATCGAGATGTAAGAAAGCTGGGATTTCAATTCCAACCCATATTCGTCACAGTGCTGTCTCTGTTCTGCTGAAGTTCAGTTTCTGTCTAATACTACAGTCACGTTCACACCAGACATTTATTTCCCTTTAAACAGTCATGGCTTCCCTCAAAGAATACTGGGAAGTGTAGTTTCTGAAGGGTGCTGAGTGTTATTAGGAGACTCCTTTTCTCCTGACAGAGCTCTGATGGCCAGAATGGTTTAACAGTCAGCCCCCTTCTCAGAGAATTCTGGGAACTAGAGCTCTGTGAGGGAAACAGGAAGGGAGTTCCAGAGCCTGGGGGCAGCCACTGAGAAGGCCCCCTCCCATGTTCCCACCAGACGTGCCTGTGAAGGTGGCGGGACCGAGAGACAGGCCTCCCCAATGATCTCAGAGCCCAGACAGGCTCATATGGGAAGATATGGTCCTTCATATAGCCTAGACCCAAGCTGCAGAGGCCTTTATAGGTAATAACCAGCACTTTGAATTGAGCTTGGAAACAGACAATAGCCAGTGAAGCTATTGTAACAAGGAGTCGTATGCTCCCTGCAACCAGCCCCAGTTAACAATCTGGCAGCAGCTCTTTGGATGTTTCTGACCATTCATCAAAGGTAGAGCATGTTACAGTAATACAAACGGGATCTGACTAAGGCATGTGTCATTGTGGCCAGATCAGACATTTCCAGGAATGGGTGCAGTTGGCACATAATAGTTTTCACTGTGCAAATGCACTCCTGGCCACCGCTAAACCTGAACATCCAGACTCAGGGCTGAGTCCAGGAGCACACCCAAACTACGAGCCTGTGTCTTCAGGGGGAATGTAACCCCATCCAGAACAGGTTGAATCCCCATTGCCTGATCTGCCTTCCAACTGACCAGGAGCACCTCTGTCTTGCCTGGATTAAGTGCAGTTTGTTTACCCTCATTCAGTCCATTACTGATGACAGACACTGGTTTAGAACTGACACAGATTCCTTGGATTTAGGTAGAAAGGAGAAATAGAGTTGTGTGCCATCAACATACTGGTGCCACTGGAGCCCATAGCTTCGGACAACTTCTCCCATTGGTTTTGTGTATACGTCATGTGTATTTAAAGCACATGGCTTCCCCCAAAGAATCCTGGGAACTGTAGTTTACCCCTCACAGAGATTCAGGTCTCAGCATCCTTAAAGAACTACTGTCCCCAGGCTTCTTTGGGGAAAGCCATGTGATTTAAATGTATGGTGTGGATGTGACGTGAGGGAAAGCAAATAGGTCAATCATACTGCAGATTTATTGTGAGCAAAAGGCAGGGCTTGTATTTTAGGGGAGCAGAGGATGTTCAACCCACCCCATCCCATTTTTAGAAGGCATGACTCTAAACATATAAGATTACCCTAGAATCACATAAAAATCAAAGATAACTGTGTTGGTCCATAAGAAAACAACCCCTCCAAAATCCACAGTTGGGCAATACCTAAATTAGGACCAACCAAAATATCACAAAAGAGTGGGAGGCTTTCAAGTTCTCCAGAACTTTTCATTAGACAAGATGTTGTGCAAAACAGGTTGCTCACCCCAGTTTTAAAAGGAGACTCCAAAGAGAGGCTGTGAGGCCTTCTGCATACAAAATATGTGTGCTATCATTGAAACAGCCCCTCCCCATGTTTCATTATTTGTTTCATTATGTGCTGCTGAACTATATCCACCCCAAGCATTGGGGAAAGGGCAAGTTAAAAATCTATATAAGCCAGAGAACAGGGTTGGCCCAAGACATTTTGCTGCCTGAGACAAAGGACAGATGCAATCCTCAACTTGCACAGCAACTTTTGTTCCAAAATCTCAATCATCAAAGGAGATACTGAATTTGTGTGGTGTATGGCAACCTTTCCCAACCTTTGGATCCCCAGATGTTGTTGGACTACAACTCCCACCAGCCCCAGTCACCATGGCCAATGGTCAGGAATGATGAGAAATTATAGTCCAGCAACATCTGGAGACCCAAAGATTGGGAAAGGCTGGTACATCTTTCCCAGACCTTTTGGAAAAAATTTTTAATAGAAGTTAAGTTGAACAGATGTTCATGCATACATAATATTCTTCTCCACATCCGTACCAAAGTTACTCTGCTTGTTTTTGACTTTTCAGGGGAGATCTTGCATTTTGCATTTTCCTTTCCCACTCTGGCTGGGCCAAGCTGCTATTCAGACCTAAATGTACAGTTCTGCTCCAAGCAGGGATCCCAATGTCATTGCAATATCTCCCTGTTTGAGACAATCCCTGTGTCAGAATGCCAAATGAGTAAAAGAACATGGGTAAGTGCCTTAAGCCAAGCCAGACCAGTTCTCCTTCTGGTTCAGCATTATCTATACTGACTGGCAGTTTTTCAGGAAGCAGGCTTTCCTGGCCCTACCTAGAGATGCTAGGGGTTGAACCTGGGACTGCCTGCATGCAAAGCAGATGTTCTACCACTGAGCTACAGCCCTTCCCCTGCGAGGATAACCCTAAGGCAGCCTTTCCCAACCAGTGTGCCTCCAGATGTTGTTGGACCACAACTCCCATCAGCCTTAGCCAGCATAGCCAATGGCTGAGGCTGATGGGAGTTGTGGTCCAACAACATCTGGAGGCACACCAGTTGGGAAAGGCTGCCCTAAGGCCTCACTTTTGGTTAAGCAATTTCCCCTCCAACATAAATGGGAACTTGGTGATAGGGTTACAGATTGGAAGCTCCCTTGTGAGGAACTCCAGGGCTCCAGGTAGGCCTGGCTATGGACCACAGCATTTAGAATGGAACCATTAGCTGCTGTGTCTCTTGGCTTATCCTTCTGCCCTCTCTTCCCATTAATCTGTGGCAATGGAATATAATCGGCACTGCTGGGTATACCCCATCCCTCTTTCCCTCTTTTCTGCTCCCGTTGTGTTTTGTTGCCTCCCTCTACCTCCATCACATCTATGACGACCACAGTGGTCCAAGCAGCCTCTTGTGGCTTCGTTCTCTCTCTCCTGCATTCCGCCTCGACCCAGTCCATGCTCCCCACCGACAGAGCCAGCTATTAATAGAGCGGTGGGTTTATCCAAAGAGGCAAGCTGACTGCGGCACTTCCCTCACCAGAGAGTGCCCCGAACTCACAGCAGGCATCCATTGGGCAGTAGTCAGCTGAAGGGTTCAAAGGGCAGTGTAATGGGCCCAGCATGCCTAAGAGAGCCTGCACATGGTGGTATGTGGCAAAGGGCATTTGCTTTGGCAAAAACCAAGAGAACTGGCAGATGAAACACAGCCGATATTCTGATGAACAGGACCGTGAGATTTATGGATCACACAAGGTTGTAGTGGTAACATCAGGACTTACCAGGCTTTTGTGAGTGATACCAAGGCCACATCTGCACCCTACATTTAAAGCAGTATTATACTACTTTAAACAGTGTTGGCTTCCCCCAAAGAATCCTGGGAACTGTAGTTTGTTAAGGGTGCTGAGAGGAGACCCTTATTTCCCTTCCCAGAACTACACTTCCCAGAGTTCCCTGGGAAGAGGGATCGATTGTTAAACCACTCTGGGCCATTGTAGGTCTGCGAGGGAGAGTTGGGTGGTTAACTCTTGTTAAGAGTTGGGTTGAGAGTTGTTCAGCCCAACAAACATGTTAAGAGTTGGTCAACCCATTGGTAGGGTGAGGCCCCAGCCAAATGCATCATGGGGGCCCTGCCCCATGAGTCCAGTACTTTTGGGCACCAGACACCTGGCCACCCTACTGCCCCCTCCTGCTGCATGGAATCCTGTGCAGCAGTGACAGATGGGGCCCATTGGGACTGGTAGGGCAGAAGGCAGGGAGGCCAGCAGTAGGTGGAGCCAAGCAGAGGCAGAGCTACACCATGACTAGTTCTAACTAAGGTCAGGCAGGTGGGGACTGAATGAGGACAGAGTGAGGCGGTGTCCTTTTTGCTCGAGCAAGCCAGTCTCTAGTGCCGAGCAGCATCAGACAACCATGATAAGCACCATGTGCCTCGGGTGGGACTAGAATTCATATGCAAGCATCACTCTCTGTGAGCATTCATAGGCAGGTTCAAGGACCATTCATTGCCCCAGCCATCACTCTCCAGCCATCTTTAGACAGCACCATCATCAGTCATTTGCACGGAATGCTGAGCGCGAGATAGGCAGCAAACATTTGCTGTCAGCAGCCCCACGCATTTATCTGAATTTAGAGCAGGCTTTTGGCCTTAAAGAGTTGGGGTACAGAAGCACAGGTACAAAAGCAAATGCGGAATCCTCGGGGAACAGCCAAAATGAACTGTGTGTCAGTGTTAGGCTACTCTAGGATCAGGTGGGGAGCGAGGGAATGGCATCCAGCTTTGGACCATTGTGGTTCAATTTCCACTCAAGGGAAACTGGAGGCTAAATACAGGGGGCAGGAATGCCTCCCTGTTCACCAACGGATCGATGGCAAGGCCTCTGGTATTTACACTTGTTTGGCCTCTGAATGCCTGCCTGTCAAAGAGACCATAGTCAGGCTTCCCTATTCTGTGCTGTCTGGGCCCTGAGGTTTATATACTATGCCAGGTGTGGGGAACCTTTTCTGGCTAGAGGGCCAGATCTTCATCTCCCCCACCTCATGTGGGCCAAAGGTGGCAAGTGGGCACTCCACCCACCTGTCAATCCCCTGATACCATAGTGATGTCAGGGGATGCTTCCTTTTGAAGCCCCAGTTTTCAGGATGTACTTACGTACTAATTAATTAATTAATTACATTTCTATCCCACCTCTCCTGCAACGAGCTCGAAGTGGCATACAAACATGGTCCTTCCCTCCTCCTGATTGTATCCTCACAACAACCCTGTGAGGTAGGTTAGGCTGAGTGACAGTGACTGGCCCAAAGTCACCCAGTGAGCTTCATGGCTGAGTGGGGATTTGAACCCTGGTCTCCCAGGTCCCAGTCCAACACTCTAACCCTACACTACCATGCAAACTGTGAGGCTTTCAAATGCAGAGGGGGTTGAAGGCCTGCTCTGATCTGCCCGCCAGCTGATAGGTGGATGAGAGGCCACTTTTAGTTTCCCACCCTCGCTGGTGATGTTGCAGGTGAGTGTGGTTTGAGGGAAATGGCCTCACGGGCCAAACTGAATCCCTTGGAGTGGCCAGGATTGGTCCAAGGTTCTCCATTCCTCTACTATACAGTCCTAGATGGGACTACTGGCTTCCATTCAAGGCCAGTGAGATTCCTGATTGGAGCCCCACAGGTGCTAGCACAGAGTTGGGGGGCCTGTGGCCCTCTGGATGTTGCTGGACTGCAGCTCTCACCACCCCTGAACCATTGGCCATGCTAACTGGGTCTGATGGGAGCCGAAGTCCAACAATATCTGGAGGGCCACAGATAGCCCTATCCCCACCGTAGCTCAACACTGAAGCCCTTGGCTGGCTTAACGGGGGTCCCCTGCAAAACAGGCACAGTACCATTTAATATCCAATTTCCCACAGTGATCGACCAGGTGTGTCTTAGGAACCCACCAACAGGGCTTGATAGCGATAGCTCACTCACTCAGCGGCATAGCACCTCTGATCCTAGAGGTTCCATATACCCATCAAGACTAGTAGCCATGGATGGACTGGTTCTTTATGAACTTTATGTATGTACTTGATGAACTTGATGTAGGGATTTGCATTTTTGTGCCATTGTAAGCCACTTTGAGCATATTTATATGGAAAGGTGGGGTATAAATTCAAGTAATAAATAATAATAAAGAAACTTCTCTAAATCAGGTAAGCCGGTGGCTATTGCTGTATGTTGTGTCAATGAGCAAGCTATGTGTGTACGAGAGCGAGAGCGAGTGGTCAGGGAGGGTGGGAGAGAGCACAGGGGATGGAATACAGTTAGAGTAACCAGCATAGTTCCTTCCAGATATTTCTTGACTTTAATTCTCACCAGCCCCAGCCAGCATAGCCAATTGTTAGTGATGAAGGGAATTGTAGTCCAACAACATATGGAGGGCACTACATTGGCTACCCTTGGAAGAGAGCAAGGGAAAATGCTAAGTTGCCAACAGAGGGAGCAGTAAAATGGCAAGGAAGCCAGGCAGAAGTTCTTGAAGTTGCTCAGCTATATGCCAACATAACCCTGAGAGCACCAGAATCTGTGATGAGCATGGGAGAAAGATTTGAAGCAGCCAGTCTAAACAGAAGTGTGCACCGAGCCTTGTGGGTTGAGAGGCAGCAGTTCCTTATTCTGACCATGGCAGCCCTATATCAGCCTATGTGAGGCTCGTGCCTCTGGTCTTGGTAAAGCTGCCTTTGAATACCCAGAGTGCTCCTGACAGATTGCTGTCCTCTTGGGGTCATTTGCAGATGGCCAAAATGTTTGACCGTGGACCTGCTGAATATGATTGTGTCATCAGCACAAGCCGTTTTGAACCCTTGAAGGGGTGATAATTGGACAGCCAGCTAGTTGCTGAAATGTGGCTGCAGACCCCTGAAGGTTAAATGGCGTATTTTTAAAAGATGTGTTGGTTTTTTAAAAATGGGATTGGATGTGACAGTATTTGCCAATAGCTTTGTTCTAAGTCTAGTCAAGAAGATAGGTATCAGGCCTCAGATTCTCAACACGTCAGCACACCAAGCTTCTATAAATCAAGCAAAAATGACTAAGCCTCCCTAGATATAGCTAATCTAAAGCAAGGCATGGATGTTGTGTTCATCATCTTTAAATGGTGTGTATTGGATTTTGTCTGTTTTGTCCCCCTTGAGCTTCTGTGTGTGAATACAGCAGAACAGACTATGTTACACATCGCAGGTCCCTTAGAATTGACATGGGATTTGATGGGACCATGGGAAGGTTTAGCAAGCAAGAAAGGGGGAAAAAAGATGCAATACAAGAAATGTGTAAAACAAGTGAGACCTGTAACAAAATCTTGTACTGTGGAGTGTTTCATTGGTCCAGTCAGCCAACCACGTCTTCCTCCAGGATACTCCATTCCATTCCCACCACGTTTTCCAGCCCCCCCATTCAGCGTTCCATGGGCCACTGGGCATGCTCAATTCTCATTATATGATGGGGGGGCTCATCCCTAGGGGTTTTTCTTTCTAAAGATGAGTTTTTGTTCTTTCTGCAAACCCTGGGGTTTCCCCAAACCTGTTGATATCTCCCGCTTGTGTGCAGATGGTGCCATTTTGGCCACAGAAGCACCAGCTCCCACCCCCGAACATAAAGAATCGAGGAAACGCCAGCCAGTGTGAGTGGGTACAGGCTATGACAGCCAGACTAACGTAGTGGTTAGAGTGCAATCCAGGTTTAAAACCCACTCAGCCATCAAGCTCACTGGGTGATTCTCCCAAGCTTCTCCCAGGGTGGTGTAAAAAGGTGATTTTATTTAGAACAAATATTCTCAGTACCATTTTCCATGGACAATTTCCAGAATTTGTTCCTTTGATCTTTTTTCATCCCCCCCCTTTCCAGGTTTTTTTCTTTTCTACCTTCCTTTCCCTTCTGGCTGATCATTGGACTTGTCATGCTTCAACTGATCGGTGAATGATCTGTTGGCCCTCTGATTCGTGGTCATGCTGCAGCAGCGGGCAATAGGCAGCTAGTTCCTGGAGAGGGCCTCTCACATAATGCTACCCCTCTTAACCCCAGGTCTTAGTAAAGGTAGCTTCACTTTCAGAGAAAATCATGCTTTACTGGAGGAGATAGCAGGACAGTTGGGAGGAGGCGGGCGGGGTGTGTGGGAGAAGGGAAGAGCCCTCAGCCACCAAAAGCCTAAGAAATTAGCCATACCAGCAGTTTCAGATAAATCAAGATGGCAGACCATTAGAACATGAGCCAATGAACCATCTTTGCTGTTTGATTCATTTATTTACATAGGATGGTACCCAGCTAACTTGTTCCATCCATGCCAGGATTTGTGTTGGCACAATGGATTTCCCTCTCCCTTGTCCAGTTGGTGAAGGGCTGCAGCTCAGTGGTGGAGCATCTGCCTTGAATGGAGAAGGTCCCAAGTTCAATCCCCAGCATCTCCAGAGATTCCCTGCCTGAAATCCTAGAGAGCTGCTGCCCACCAGTGAAGGCAGTACTGAGCTAGATGGACCATCGACATGCTAAGTCAGTGGTATGACTCAGTATAAGGCAGCTTCCTATGTTCCTATGTGCAGCCCCTCAAACTGTTCGTGGGGTCCCCACAACCCTCCAAAGCAGATTTGGAGGAGAGTGCAGGAGAGGAGAGGGCAGAGGTTCAATTGCGCAAGCGGAAATCCTTGCATTGACGGAATGAGTTAGATGGATACTGCCCCTAATTTATATCCCACACTTTCAACATAAATTTATATTATCAGGGTGGCTAATAGGTTAGTAAATTTGATACTGATTATGATGTATAAAGCATTACAAATTAATACAACAATCAAAACACACTAAAGCAGCAACAATCCATTCACATATATGATAAAAGCAGACCTCTAAATTAGCAAATGCTTACATTCTTGTGCAAGTGTATTCCATTGACTCATGAAAATGCATGGCCAGAACAAAACTGCTATGAACAGGGCCGGCCCTACTATTAAGCAGAGGGAAACAGTTGCCTGAGGCAGCTGATTTAACTTGTTATGAAAGGATGGCAAATGCTTAATTATTTAATATATTATTATTGGGTTGTTTTCAATTAAGTCTGGCTCAGAGCAGACCCATTGAAATTAATGAATCTAAGTTAGTCATGTCCATTAACTTCAATGGGTCTACTTGGAGTAGGACTAGCATGGAATACCACCCATTATTTTTATTACCTGAGAAGGGGAGAGGCATTTGTGGGATTTTCTGCCTCAGATGCCAGAATAATTTGATGAGCCTTGGGTACTAAGCACCGTGGCTTGGTGTGGGTGACATTGATTCCTCTGACTCAGGTAGGGATGGGTGAGAAATGTAATTCAGTTCACATTTCAAGCTGAATCTATCAAATTCGCACTTTCTGAAACAATATGAAAACCAAAACACATGCATCCTTCAAAATTTGCGCTTATTTGAATTTTGCAATGCAGTTTGCCAACCAAACAATGTTTACAAAAATGCATATAGTGGGGGAAAGAGTGCATAAAAATGAATATATAAGTGTAAATAACATACAAAAATGCATTATATGATGAGAAATCAACAGCAAAAATGTGTACTTGTCAAAAACGCATTAAAATGTGATTATTAGAAGAAATTTGCACTAATATGCTGGAGAATGTTCATGGGGTTTTTTTTAATGCACATTGCAGCAGAAATGTGCAGAACTGAATTTCAGATTGGGAAAATGAGAAATGAAGAGAACTGAAATTGACAGATCTTTCCATCCCTAGACTCAGGCAGCAAAATGTCTCGGGCTGGCCTTGGTTAGGAAAGCTGTCTGAGGAACAGCAGGACGGCAAAATTGTCAGTGTCCATTCGCTTACTTGCTTGTTTGTAAAAAGAACATTCACTCGGGACATAGAAGGCACCTCCTCCCTTTTAAAATGTCACAGCTCCATTACAGGACAAATGTCACTGCTCTAGTGTTGCCCCTCTTTTGATTGCATAAACCTTCCAGAAATGCTGTTTTGTCACTCAGGAGCAGGACTTAGGATTCATTACAAGAGAAAGCCTGAAAGTCTGCCTTGATGGATTGGGCAAATTGAGGCCTTTTGTTTAACTTGCCCATTTTGCATTGTATGTGTTTTTGTGTGAGTTGGGGGGGGGACACAACCATTCCATCCCATTTTTAGCAATCAAATGAAATTTGGTACATGTTCAGAACTAGGGGTGGATGAATCTGTCAATTTTGTTTCTTTCCGTTTCTCATTTTTATTATTTATTTATTTATTAAATTTATATCCCACCTTTTCTCCCAGAAGGAGCCCAGCGCGGCAAGCAAATGATAAATACTAAATGCATCTTTAAAACAAAAAAAGTTTTAAAATATCTTAGAAACAAAACATCTTTAAATATTGTTTTTTATTTTTTTAAAAATAAATCTTGAAATGCAATTCCAACACAGATGCAGACTAGGATAAAGTCTTTACTTAAAAGGCTTGT
Organism: Rhineura floridana; assembly: GCF_030035675.1. Classification (NCBI taxonomy): domain Eukaryota; kingdom Metazoa; phylum Chordata; class Lepidosauria; order Squamata; family Rhineuridae; genus Rhineura; species Rhineura floridana. The sequence goes on along the minus strand of NC_084493.1, from coordinate 21,498,292 downwards.
TGAAAGAGGAAGGTTTTCAGTAGGTAGGCACCTAAAAGACAACAGAGTTGGTGCCTGCCTAATATGTAAGGGGAGGGAATTCCAAAGGGTAGATGCCGCCAAACTAAAGGTACACTTCCTATGTCGTGCGGAATGGACCTTCTGATGAAATGCTATCTACAGGAGTCCCTCTCTGGCAAAATGCAGTGACTGACTGGGTATATAAGGGGTAAGATGATCTTTCAGAGATCTTGTGCACCAAAAGCAGCACTGTGGACTTCACCCAGTAGCTAATGGGCAGCCAGTGCACTTCTTTCAGCAGCTGGGTAACATGTTGGCAATATTCTGTCCCAGTGAGCAGTAGGGATGGTGGGTTCACTATCTGATTCCATTACGTTTTTCAATTCGTCAAATAAGCTGCCAGTTTCCTTTTAGCTATAAATTGTGTTCTGCTAGTTATCGCAATTCCCAGTTCCCCCCTTTTTCTCATTTTTTTTTGAAAAATTACATAATTGTCTCCGTTATTCCTTATGCTGCTGTATATTTATATAATGTGCAGAGCAGCAGCAGACTACAATTTAAGTAATTCTTGCAGCGGATTTTTAAAAAAAATTACGGTGTTGCTAACAGCCGCAAACGCATGCAAAGAATGGGAGCCAGTTCGACAATTAGATGAATTTACAGATGATCGCAGAATTCAATACCAAATCTGATTTCACAAATATTCTACACCTTCCCTAGTAAGCAGTTATACCACCATATTTTGTACCAGCTGCAGCTTCTGGACCAACCTCAAGGGCAGCCCCATATAGAACGTATTACTGTAATCCAGCTTGGAGGTTACCAGTGTATGAACAACTGTTTTTCCAATCTGAAATTCATTCTCCACAATTTGCCTTTTTTAAAAAAATCCTCATGAAAATTCATTAGCTTTTTAGCTTTCTCTTAATATAAACATTTTTGTATGTGATTTTGACTGAAATGATACCTGATGTTCTCTGGCAGAAGCTCAGCAATAGTGTATGTGGGACTTCTCCCATCAAGACACTGACCTACCCCAGACAATGTCATCAGTATGGCTATATAATGGACTATTCATTTACTTATTTATTTAGACCATTTATTTATTTAGTTGAAGGCCAATGTGGTATAGTGGTTAGAGCAGCCTTTCCCAAACAGTGTGCCTCCAGATGTTATTGGACCACAACTCCTGTCTTTCCTGACCATTGGCAATGCTGGCTGAGGCTGATGGGAGTTGTGGTCCAACAACATCTGGAGGCACACTGGTTGGGAAAGGCTGGGTTAGAGTGTTGGACTTCAGCCTAACCTACAGCACAGGGTTGTTGTGATGATAAAACAGAGAGGGAGGAGAACTGTGTATGCCACTTTGAGCTCCTTGGAGAAAAGATGGGATATAAATGTAATAAAATAAATCTATAGCCCCTTTAACCTTCACAAAAACTCTTTGAGGCAGGTTATGTTGAGAGATAGTGACTGGTCCAAGATCACCCAGTGACCTTCATGGCTGAGTGAGGATTTGAACCCGAGTCCTAGTCTACCACTCTAACCACTATGCTATCCTGTCTTTCCATCCCTGGAGGCCGTCCCTGTCCCAAGAAATTAATATTTTAAACATCATTATGTGTTTTACATACAACCCCAGATTGTTCCCCCCACCAGTGCCCATTTTCTGGGGGAGGATGCAAACTATGAAATGCAAAGGCCTCTCACATCCCCTGTGCCTTCTTTACATAGTTCATTATTCATTGATATGCCTTGTTCTCTGCTGTTCATGCGGCCCCAAAAGCAGCTAACCAAACCACTGGGGGGGGGGAAATACCCCCAAATGCAAAACAATCTGCAAGACGCCGATCATATTGCCAATCTGCAATAGCACAGCACTAAAACAGCCAAATGCTTTTTACAATTAAAAATAGCACTGCAGAGCAGTCTTGTCAGTAAGAGTTTAGGGAGATCGTCCATGCTGTGTGCTATGGTGGTGTGGGATTCGCCACCTCTTGCTCAGTGCTTTGCTTCTCAACCTTTTGCAGCAACAGCGCCAGGTAGCCAAGGGAGTGTTGTGGGGGCTGCCAGTGTCTGAAAATGTCACTGGGATCAAAGGGGTGCATTGGACTTTATATTTGAAAAGAAAGAGATACATGACTGATTGATTGATTGATTGATTGATTGATTGATTGATTTCCCACCCTCCCAAAGGAGCCCAGGCCAGCAAACATATCAACAAAAACAAGTAAACAACAACAAAAAAAGAAAAGCATTCTAACAGTTAAAAACATTTGAAAATACAGTTACAGTTAAAAACATTCTAGAACAGTCACAGTTGAAAACATTTTAAAACACAGACACAGTTAAAAACGTTCTTTCATTGGTGATCTTCAGGTCACCTGGAACAGTCCCTTTCAGCCATCAAATGCCTGGGTAAACAGGAATGGTTTTAAACTGAAATTGGGTTGCCGGGGCTTTGACCCTGTTTTTCAGGGATTGAGGCTGCAACTATATGCACCCTTATCCAGTGCTTGAGAGGTGAAATTTGAAGTAAAGGAGCTCATCATGACAGCCCCTGTAGTCATACTCCCAAAGAGAGTCCAAAAATGCTGGCAACTGTGTTGATCCATTATGTGCATGCAAACATACTCTTTTTCCAGCACCAGCAGCAGTACATAGCGTAATTTATGAGGATGGCAACTCATAGAATAGTAAGCCAGCCTCATTCCCTGGCTACTTCTCTGCTAACATGCCACAGTCAATTGTAAAACTTGAAAGCCTCGTCATCACCTCATTCACTCAGAGCAAGGCGGCCCTGTCAGTTTCTCTGGCACTTTGATGGATGATGTCATTGGTCCTGCTCTGAAAAAAGTCCCAGAGCGCCACTTCCCTGTGTTCCCCCTCTACTACATCACTGCCTTTACCTAGGAATAAGCCCCTCTGAACATAGTCAGATCTCCTTTTGAGTAAACTGACGCGGCTCTGTGCTGTTAGGCTGCAATCCTGTATGTCCAGGTTGGGGAATCTCTTTCATTCAAAGGGCTGCATTCCCTCATGGGCAACCTTCCAGGGGCTGCATGCCAGTGGTGGGCGGGGCCAGAGGCAACAACTGAGCAGAACAACACACATGACTCTTAACCTCTGTTTAGTAGGTGACATTCCAGCCACACAGAGGTTTCTTTCCACCCATATGAGCTCACTTCACTACCTCCTCCTTACAGGCAAGCAAAAGGCATTATCAGAGTTCAAGGACACTTTCCAGCCAGGTGAAAGCATTTGAGGAGGATGCAGAACAGAACCGGTGAGGGGCATGGCCTATGTAGGGGGCGTGGCATAAGGAGAGCCCTAAGAACCAGACAGAAGCCTGCAGCAGCGGCGTCACTAGCGGGAGTGCAGGGGGGTGCAGACCTCTGGCATGCGCCCTCCCGCGCGCACGCGCGCACGCGCTCCAGGCTGGTGGTGGAAGGCCTGTCCCGGCTTCACTGCCAGTGATATGTTTTTAATATTTAGTCTTCTAAAAATTCATCTTTGTTATATTTTCTAGTGCCTCTGAAGTGGGAAATAAGCTGAAATGCCTTCGGCATATTGCATTTTCCAAGATCACAACAATAAAACAATTAAATAAACATAACAAGCAGCTGCAAAACAGCCTCTAATTATAAAAATATGAGAGAAAGAGCGAGAGCGCCAGATCATAAAACGTGTCAATCAAAGAGCTGGCAAAATAAAATAATCTTTACAGATTGCCTTGAAGCTTTTAGGGTGGAAGCAATACAAGTCTCCAGGAAGAGGGAATGCCTTAGGGGCCACCACCAAAAAACCCCTGTTCCATGTCACCATTCTTCTGATGGTGGAGAGACACAAAGGAAGGTCTCTGTTGAAGATCTCAACAAATGGGGAGGAGAGTCCTTAAGAAAACCTTGTCCAGACTTTCCCAGCCTGGTGCCTTCCAGATGTTTTAAACTATAACTCCATCAACCCTGACCATTTTCCATGATGGCTGGGACTGATGGAAGTTGTACTCCAAAACATCCAGAGGGCACCATGTTGAGGAAAGATGCCCTAGTCCAACCCATTCAGCCATAATAACCAGCACTTTGAATTGTGCTCAGAAACCAATCAAGAACCAATGCAGATCAGACAAAAGAGTAGTGTGATCCTTAGAATAGGCACCTAAAAGCACTCTGGCCACAGCATTCTGCATCAACTGTAGTTTCTTTTTGAAAGTAGCCCCTTGGAGAGCTGAAGTCTTAGAGCAGGAATAGGGAAACTTTGGGCCTCCAAATGTTGATGAACAACAACTCCCATAATCCCTGGCCATTGGCCATGCTTCCTGGGCTGATGGGAGTTGTACTTCAGTAACATTCAGAAAGCCAAAAGTTCCCCATCCTTGGCTTAGATATAGCATATAGCCATCATTACTTTTTTTACATTCAGCAACCATATCCAGACTTTTTTATCTTAGCAAGGCTATCTGGACATATAATTTAGTTATGTGTGCTTGTCTTTCTGTGAGAGCCAGTGTGGTGTAGTGGTTAAGGTGTTGGACTACGACCTGGGAGACCAGGGTTTGAATCCCTACACAGCCACAAAGCTCACTGAGTGACCTTGGGCCAGTCACTGCCTCAGTCTTAGAGGAAGGCAATGGTAAACCACCTCTGAATACCATTTACCATGAAAACCCTCTTCATAGGGTCGCCATAAGTTGGAATCGACTTGAAGGCAGTCCATTTACATTTTTTTGCTTGTCTTTCCATTTTGCTGATTTTCTTTGTACATGATTGGTAATTGTTGTACATACACCACAGTTTTAGATTAAGCAGTTTATATATATTTTTCTAAACAAAATAAAGAAATAACCAAAGTGACTAGTAGCCATTGGTAACCTTAATCTCCATGAATTTGTCTAATCCCCATTTAAAGCCGCCTAAATTAGTGGCCATCACAAATCTTGCGGAAGAGAATTGTACTGTTTAATTATGCATTGTGGTGCTGTGTAAAGAAATACTTTGCTGCATCCTGAAACTCCCACCATTCAGGTTCATGGAGAGTGCAGGACTCTAATCCATCCTGGATGTGACCAAGGCACAAGTGATAGTGGCCACATCTAGGGATGGGGGAGAAATTCAATTCAGTTTACATTCAAAGGCAAATCTATCAAACGTTCACTTTCCAAAGTAATATGACAACTGAAACACTGCCATTCTTCAAAATTCACACTTCTCTTAAAAATATTCATAAAAGTGCATATAAATTAGGGGAAAGTTTGCATTAAAGTGAATATATTCATCAGCATAACATACAGCATTATATTAGGGGAAATTGCTTGCAAAACGTGTACATTAGTCAACAACTGCATACAGAATGTGTTTATTAGAAATTTGCATTGAAGTGCTAGTGAATTTTCATAGGCTTTTTAAAAAAAAATCACAAATTGCTACAGGAATGCGGAGAACTGAATTTAAGATTGGAAAAATAAGAAACCAGGAGAACCAAAATGGACAGATCCTTCCATCCTCCCTAGTCAGATCTGACTTCTCCAGAAAAGGGTGCAGAAGCTGTAGAAAGCCACCCACAGCCTGAGCTGCCCATGCACTGAAAAATCAAGCAGGGTGGTTAAAACAGGAGACAATAAATGTAAACAATGAGCTTGCAGAGGATGCATCTTTCAAACTGCTGTCTTTAAGCTCAGAACCAGTATGCCTCTGAATGCCAGTTGCTGGGGAAGAGGAGTGCCATTGCTCAGATGTCCTGCTTGTGAACTTCCCAGAGGCATTTGCTTGGCCGCTGTAGGAATAGAATTCTGGACTAGATGGGCCTTTGGTCTGATCCATCGGGGTTCATCTTCTGTTCTTAAGCCTCCTTTGCACTGATGCACTGATACTTCCAAGAGGCACAAAGTCAGGCATAGGGGCATGGGTTTTGTTTATTTATTTTGGAGCATTCTCTGCGTTGAGATGTGTTTGGGTTGGGAGTTTATACCCAGATTCTGTGCGAAGAGGAAACCAATTCTGTGCTCAGAATACATTATGTAAATGTGCACAATGGAACTGCATCGCGAAAAGTGAGCCTAATCCTAAATCAATGCCGTTCTTCCCATGGAAAGGCTGTGTCTAGACAGACGGTTGTTAGTGTGCGTTGGCATAAGCTTATGTCTCTGGCTGCTATGGCTTCTTCAGGTGATGTTGATTTCTAAGGAGACTCTTCTTGTGCTAGAGCTGCAAGTGCATCACAGACGTCACCCCCCAGCCACTCTAGAAAGTGGCTGGTGTTGCAAGCAAGGATAGTTGCTCTTTTCTTGTTCGGTCAGTGGAGGGAGCAAATCACCTTTAGCAAGGAGAAATCCCAAGAAAGAGAAGATATGAGCCAGAGGTGTATGCTTTGCAGAGTGACAGTTTTTTGGCTTAACATATTAGGTACCTAGGGGTCTCGTCGCCCTTTTTGATGTAGCCTCTCTGTATGTGTAGGGATGTTCTTTCTGAAAGAGACATAAAACAAAAAAACAATGACTCTTCTGCATATGTTAATGGCATATATGTGTTTTTCCCCCCCCTTAAAGTCCAGTTTCTGCATTGTATATTGTCCATTTGCTAGCCCTGGAGCTGAATGACAATTGGGAATGAATGCACTCTGTCTGCCAACCAGACTGGCCGTGAGAAAAGGCTGGTTGCAACTCCTCAGTCAAGACCTCGATGCAGGCCAGGGGAGAAATGCACATAGGTATGACTCAAACTTGCAGCTTGTGATGGTGCTGCAGCAGAGAACAGCCTTCAGACTACAGGCCTGGTCATCAGAGAATAATCTTTCTTGCTCCACTCTTGCTGGGACCTGGGCCAGTGGTCATGCTGTCAGCAGCTAGCTGGCCTTCCTGCAGGCGTCGTCTGGTGCAGTGCAATCCTATGCATGCTTACTGGGAAGCAACTCCCAGCGTGTTCAGTGGGGCTGGTAAATGTGCATAGGATTTCACCCTTCAATAGGCAAAGCCTATTGAACACAAGGGGACTTACTACCAAGTAAACAAGGCTAGGGTTATGTTGAAAGTTTCTCGTCCTATTTAAACAGACAGTTTTTGTTCACTTCAGAGCTAGAATCCATTGCAAGCAGTGGCAGGCTTTCCATAGGACCTGCCATAGACTGAGTCAGACCATTGGTCTATCTAGTTCAGGGTTGTCTACACTGGCTGGCAGCAGCCCTCCAGAGTTTCAGGCAGGGTTCTCTCCCAGCCCTACCTGGAGATGGTGGGGATTGAATCTCGGACCTTCTGCACACAAGGCAGATGCTCTAACGCTGAGTGACAGCCTTTCCTTGGTACTAATCCACTCTGAAAGTAACAATAGCCCAGTCCTATTTTCTTAAGAAGGAAGGATCACTATCTGAGCATCCCCACTATCATTATTTTGCCTGCACTACTTTGCCGGTGTATGTTGTCTTCAGTTGGGCTCCCGATTGGGAGGCAGACAGGTCTACAAATACAACAAAATGCACTCTGGATTTAGCCTTTGGGGGCATAGCAGGGCTCAGGATTGTGTGGGGAAATGACCTGGGGATGCCTGCTCTGGAAAGTAGGTGGGAAGCTGAGCAGTCGAAACAATGAATGCACATCATTTCAGCAAAAGTAAGAGAGTCTGCCCTAAAAGTTGTCCACGGGTGGCAATTGACATCAGTCAGGCTCTCGCATCTATAGAGCCATGTCACCTAGATTCAGAGCTGGGAATCTCAGGTCTAGTCAATGTGGCCCTCCTGAACCCTCTATCAGGCCACCAGGACTCTGTCCAGACCACACCCCTCAGCATCCTTGCTCTGTGCTTTCCTCTCGCGATCTTATCAGGCTGGAATGCGCATCCTTGACCTGTGATCATCCCTCTCTGGCTTGCCTGACTGGAGTGTGGTGTGTGTCTGGCCACGCCCACCACTGAAGATGTTTGTGTGGACTGACAGTGGCTCTCCAGGATTTGAGTCCAGTGCCTCTCCCAGCCCTAGCTGGAGATGCTGGGGGTTGAGCCTGGGACCTTCTGTATGGCAACCAGATGCTCTACCACTGATTAAAGCATACAGCATGCAGCTAAGTGGAGAAAAGCTTTCTTCAATGTGTGGCAATGGAGGGGTGAGAGCCGCAGAAGCTCTCCCTGGTTTTTGGAAACGGGTATTCAACGGATGCATCCTAGTTTTCACCTGTGGAATGTTGGACAGTTGGGAAGGGAGGTGTACTTTGGGACACCACAGTAGCCATTGCTATAATGTTATATGTGTGGGAGAGAGAGAAAGAGAGGAGAGAGAGAGAGAATTGGCAGCTGGCTGCTCTGTCGGTAACAAGCAGCTAGTCAATTTGTATTCAGAGGATGGTGCAAGGAGAGAGATGTCTGGCTACTTCGCTATGGGCACTGCAAGAACAGGGAAGCTTGAATGGGATGAGGTGGAAAGAAAAAGCAAGAGGGCAATCCAGCAGAGGAGGAGCTGGGGAGAGGGGGTAGCAAGAGAGGAGGTCGGCCCAAGGGATTTTGCTGTGCAAAATGGCTACATGTCATGACCCACCATCTCTTGAAATGTTGCATTTTTTAAAAATCCCATCATTCCTCTATGCCTCTGTGAGCAGTGGCATATACAGGCACCGGCACAGCTTCCCTTCACAATAACCCTGCGAGGTAACAAATCCCAGAGGGATAGCTGTGTTAAATGGTTACAGTGATGACAGAAAACAGAGTTGCTGTTTTTCTGCAACTAAAAGAGTTGCAACTAAAAGATAGCTGATCTAGAGTTTAGTTTGTTTCTATTCATTTAGGACTTGCTCTAGTTGGAGGTTTTCTCTCCCACTACAACTCTTTAATTAGCAGAGCAAATCTAGCTGGATTGTGCAATTGCTAACCTGTACTGTTGTGAATCATAGCTGTGCTTACCATTTGAGCTTTACAAAGAAATATCACAGGCTGTGTGTACCTCTTGGATGTCATGGGCACTCCCTCTGTTTACATTTGTTTTCTCCTCGATACTTAGACATCTGCCCATGGAAGACATTGTCTTCATTCCTCAGATGAACTGAGCACCATTCTGTGCAAGTTTATGCTATAACCAATCTGTTTGTCTTTATGGTGCTACTGGAGATATACCACCTCTGATCCTGGAGGTAGTAGGCAGCCATTGGTATGATACGTGTGAACAAACATAATTTTTTCCCTCCATCTCTCATAATTCTAGAAAGTGAGGTCATCCAATGAAACTACAAGCATCACCAGGCAGCTGTATGTAGCGACCACTTGAATTTCCCATAATGCTCCTGACTAGGGATGGGGGCGAAATGTGATCTTGTTTCAATTTCAATGAGAAATTTACCTGATTTTCACTTCTCAAACCAATACCCAAACTGAAACATAGTGATTCTTCAAAATTCACACGTCTCGGAATTCTGCAATGCAATTCTCCAACCAAATAATATGAACAAAAGTACATATGTTAGGGGAACGTGTGCAGGAATATGCATATGTTAATGAAAATAACATAGAAAAATGCATCATATTTGGGGAAATTGCTTTTAAAACGTGCATATTAGGAGACATTCGCAATAAAATGCTGAAGAATTTTCATGAGGATCTTTTTTAAAAAATATATTGCAAACTGTTGCAGAAATGTGGGGAACTGAATATACGATTGGAAAAATGAGAAACTGGGAGAAACTGAAATGCATTCATCTCTACCTGTGGCATAGTATCACCCCAGGGCACTATGGAAAATTTAAATGATGGCTAGAGTCAGCCACCAAGAACACTGCTGCTCTTGTCCATTGTTGCAGTTTGCCCAGGGCCCACGTCAGACCTGGAGCCAGCACTGGTGGAGACCCTGCTATTTCCTTCAGGTCTTTCCCACACATTCACTATTGCCAAGGCCACATCTTCCTTCATAAGAATGGGCAGACCAGTCTGCTTCTAGCCTGTGTCATATTTGCATTTGCCCATTAATATGGATTTTTTTTAAAAAAATCTGCACAAAAATCATATTTAAATTCCACTTATTTTCACAAAATACAGATGGCTAAATGCATTTTCTCTCCAAACATATGCTTCTCTAATTGTAATTCCTCCCTAAAATATGCATTTGTATATGTTTTTGATATGTTTTTTGTGCATCACAAAATTTGGAGAATTATGAAATGTCCAATCTGCACATTAGTCTGGGAGGTACAGATCAGAAGATTTAGTATTCATGCTATCCTCAACCATCCTTGCTTCTTCTTCTCCTTTCTCATCTCGCTGTTATGTGTACTTATCTTGTAATATGCAAGCAGCTATCAATTATACACTCTCTGTGTGTGTGTATATATATACACACAGAGAGAGAGAGAATGTGTGTGTGTGATAAACACATACACACATACATACATATGAGGGAAGAATTCTATTTATTTTGCATTTAAAGGCAAACCTACATAGTTTGCACTTTCTGAAACAATACAAGAGCACAGCCATCCTGTGAAATGTGCATGGGCATTTTGTTTACACCAAGTCCTTAACAGCCTTAAATAATTACCTGGTTATTTCATTAAACATCCTTAACCCCACACCCCCACAGACCCTCAGGGTAGATAATAATATTCAATAGTTTTTTTAAAAAAGGCATAAAAGAAAAGAAGATAACCACCAGCAAAAAAAGGCTTTAAAAATGCAGTCAAGAAAGCAAGAGTACAGACATTGATTTACCACGGTCACAGCCCGTTTGTCAAAAAAGCTATACCAAAGCTGCAGTCCTCAACATGCTAACTAAGGAGTGAGCTCCACCGAACACAGTGAGACTTACTTCCAAGTAGGGGTGGGGGAGAAATTGGACTCATTGCAAGGTGAACTTAACCAATTTTCACTTTATTAAACAAAATGCTAATCAAAACACAGCCATCCTTCAGAATTCACACTTCTCTGAATTTTGCAATGCAGTTCTCCAGCCAAGTCAGGTGTACAAAAATGCATATACTGGAGTACAGTGTGCATAAAAATGCATATATTAGTGAAAATAGCATACAAAAATGCATTGCATCTCAAATATCTGAAAGACCACCTCCTTCCCTATGAACCCTCTCGTGTGCTGAGATCGACAGAAGGGGCCCTCTTGGTAGTTCCGCTGCCCTCGGACAATTGGGGGGGTGACTGGGGAGGGGGCATTCTCTGTGGCAGCCCCTAAGCTGTAGCACTCCCTCCCCACAGAGGTGTGTCTGGCGACTTCACTATACAGTTTTTGGCAAATGCTGAAGATGCACCTCTTTACCCTGGTCTTTGACATCTGAGATGTGTAGTTTTAGGACCTACCCTATTTTTGTGATTGTAAGTTGTTTAAAATTGTTTTTAAAGTTGCTTTTTAAATTGTTGTAAACCCTCTGGGACCTCAGGGTGAGGGGTGGGTAATACATTATTATTATTATTATTATTATTATTATTATTATCATTATCATCATCATTATCATTATCATTATCATTATTATTGTGGAAAATTGCTTTGTAAAACTAGGTAAAAATTACAAACGTGTATATTAGGAAAAATTAGCACTAAAATGCTGTTGACTTTTCATGAGGACTAAGAAACTGCAGGAAACCTAAACTGACAGCTTTGCCCATCCCTAAAACATAAATATATAAATATTGTCAATATGGGAAGCCTGGGGACCACAACTGCATGAATTTGGGGTGATGATAACAGTGGCATCTTGACCGCCCCCAGTGGCAGCTATAGCCACCTCCCCAGTCTCGTTCCCGCATCTCATCGAGGTTAGTCAGCCCCCGAAGTTGAGCTTACACAAGGCAGGCTTGACATTTATAAACATCAGACAGTCCCAGAGAATCAATAGAGTTTAATAACCAGCGAGCAAAGCAGAGAGAGACACATCAAAATGACATTGGCCTGTTCAGTAAATGTTATTCTAAATCATACTCACTGGAGTTTTATTACATTAAGCATATAGCAGAGGGGCTGGAGAGACAGATTCCATCAAAGGCCATTTCGCTCATAAAGGTGATTGGCAGCTCAGCGGCACCAGGCCTCACCTGCTCCACGCCCTGTTTCAGGGCAGACGAAGGAGAGGAGGGGGGACCCACAACCAACACTGTTTATTTCCAGTGTGCTTCATCAGCTGGGAGGATGCATAAGAACATAAGAGCCTGCTGGATCAGGCCAGTGGCCCATCTAGTCCAGCATCCTGGACTAGATCAGGCCAGATGGTCCAGTAGAAAGCCCAAAAGCAGGACCTGAGTGCAAGCACTCTCCCCTCCTGCAACTAGTTTTCAGAAGCAAACTGCATCTCACTACAGTGGCAGAGCACAGCCATTATGGCTAGTAGCCATTGATAGCTTTATCCTCCATGAATTTGTCTAGCCATTTTTTAAAGCCATCCAAGTTGATGGCTATCACTGCCTCTTGTGGGAGCAAATTCCACACTGATGTATGTGCTGATGCCCTGGGCTGTCATCTGAAGTTTTGTTCCCAATGTGCGAACACTGATATCTTTGGCCACCCAAGGAGGAAGCAGAAGCCTCTAGGCATGTCTTACCCACTCCCAACATTTCCCAGAAGGAAAAAAGAGTCCACTCAAGGAGAGGGATCTGAAACAAGAAGGAAGGAGAAACTGGTGTAGAAGGCAGGTGATTTTGCTCCAAGAACTATCAGCTAAAATGATGAAACTGAGGTTATCATACTTTGGACACATCATGAGAAGACGTGATTCACTAGAAAAGACAATAATGCTGGGAAAAACAGCAGGGAGTAGAAAAAGAGGAAGACCAAACAAGAGATGAATTGATTCCATAAAGGAAGCCACAGAACTGAACTTACAAGATCTGAGCAGGGTGGTTCATGGCAGATGCTATTGGCTGTCGCTGATTCATAGGGTCACCATAAGTCGAAATCGCCTTGAAGGCACATAACAACAGGGATGGAGGAAAAAGTTGATTCACTTTGCATTTAAAGGCAAATGTACCTAATTCAAACAATGAGAGAACCAAAATGCCGCCATCGGTCAAAATTCACTTATGCAAATGTTGCATAGTAGTTTTCCAGCCACGTAATGTGCACAAAAATGGATATATTTGGGTGAAGTGTGCATAGAAATGTGTCTGTTAGTGAAGGGAGCATACAAATGAGCATTAGATTAGGGGGGAAATTGCAAAAAGGTGTATATTAGGCAAAACTGCATACAAACATGTGTATTAGAAGTTAGCACTAAAATGCTGATGGATTTTAAAAAATCTGCCAACTGATGTAGAAGTGTGGAGAACTGGATTTAAGATTGGAAAAATAAGAAATGGGAAGAAACCAAAATTAATGGATTTGGCTATCCCTAACCTCAAACTGATTCCGGGGTAGAGCCGATTGGTAGAGCACATGTTTTGCACGCAGAAGGCTCCATGTTCAGTTCCAGGTAGGTCTGGGAGAGACCCCTGCCTGGTGAGCTGCTGCCAGTCAGTGCAGACAATACTGAGCTAGATAGATCTATGCCCTAACTTGGTATAAGGCAGCTTCCTGTGTTCCTAAATGTTCTGTCTCCCATCTGTCACAGGCAGGATAAAGAGGTGATGCTGCAGATTAGTGTATCTCCCATCTTCTAGGCTCAGAAATAGCATGTTATTTAATTTACTTAAAATGTTTTTAAACCACCCTTCCTTCAGTGGATTCCAGGATAGTGTACAAAATATAGAAAAATATATATTCAGAGTACAAATACAACGCAGTGGCATCCTTTGTGGTAATTTACAGACTGAGAGGCAGCAAAAGACTATGGAAAGTAAGAGCAGTCTGAGGCATTGTAACCCTTTAAAATAAAATAAAAACAAGCAGATTGTACCAATCTCTTACTTCTTTGGGTGTTTGCATGGGGTTTCCAGCATTACTGCCACCAGGCATGAGTTGACATGCTGGGGGGAATTGTAAGCATCAAGTGCTGCTCTGTATATTGGGACAGCCTAGCTGTCTCGGGCCGGGGAGAGGAGAATCAGTACATTAGCAGAGTATTGCTGTATTGAGCTGACCCTGCGCTGCATAACTTGGTATGTTTAAATAGGCAACACAAACTGAACAATTAAAAGGTGGCCAAACAAGTCTTAAGGATGCAGCCCCTGTACTCACTTACTTGGGACGCAGTCCTATTGATCCCAAAGGTGCTTCTGAATAAACATCTGTAGTGGGGGCGGTGAATGTGCAGGGCAGATCGGCCCATCTAGCAATTTGTTCTGGGCCACCACACTCCAGACCTGTTTTATCAGCAACAGTAGCAGCTGCAAAATCATTTTGGGTGACAAAATTGGCTCAGAATGAGGCGGCTCTGCTTCTCTTTGTGCTGCCACTGCAGCAGGTCACAGCATTCCAGAAATGAGAAGGAGTGCTGTGATGTTTCCTGAACCACCCTGGGAAACATTGAAGCAGATTGGAGCAGTGGAGGCTGGTGGCTCCAATGTTAGTGGGCCAAGGAATCCACTCCAGGTTTTAGTCTGAACTTTCAAGGAGCTGTCCAAGGTGCCAAAACCTGTGTCCAAACTAGATTCAGTGCCTTGGACAGCTCCTTGAAAGCTTGGATTAAAACCTGGAGCAGTTTCACTGCCCCACTGACATCGGGGCTGCCATTCTCTGCTGGATTGGGCCACTCCTTCCTGCTTCCAGAACACTCTGACCAGAGTGCAACATGAAGGAGAACAGAAACACCTCTTGTTCTATTTCTGATTTTGCAACCGGTAAGGAATTTAGAGGCATGGGGTGGGCAGGGGTGGGCTGTGAAGAGAGCCTTTTAGAGTTTGTTTTTCCTTTGATCCACTGTGATGGGCGGGCTGGGACTGGAGTTTTTTTTTCTCCCTGGGCAGATTGAAGAGAAAAAGTGAGGGGAATGGGGAGGTGGAGCCTGTGTCTGCGTGTGTGTGTACATGTGCATGCTGTATGCATGCATGCATGCTGTGTGTGTTTGTGGTTTGCATGTGTAGTGAGTGTGTGCGCATGCATGTGAGCGTATGTGCAGTGGCCATGGCTACTGCTGGCCTCACTCACTATTGGCATGTGGTCCTCGGATGGTCAGCCAACTAACAGTGCAGCCTTCAGACTGAAAAAGGTTAGACACCCCTGATGTATAGGACTGAAAAGTCCCGTCCCCCCCAAAATGGAGTCAAGATCCAAATTTAAGAATGCTAAATGCCCATAGTCTGGAGTTTAGAATTTCATTTTTGCTATAGTATTACTAATCAGGTCTGGGGGGGGAGCTGTGCACTTTGGCCCATATATAACTATCAGTAATGTACAGGAGTGTCATGGCAAATTCAGAAGTGCAAGGTTCCTCCATTATAGTCATAGCCAAGCCCCTTCAGAGCCATACTCACTTCTAAGATTATACAACCTTCTAAGATTATAGAATAATCTGGCCAGGCTTGAACACTGCTTTCTCCTTCTCTATCACTGTCACCGTTTGACTGTCCTTCTCACTGTCAGAGATATTGCTTGAATTACGGAATTCAGTGTCTCTTGCTGCTACCTAACTACTTGATGATATAGATGGGATACTATCATCAGGATTCACTGTCTCTTCTTCTGCATTTACAGAATACTTACCCTCCACAACTTTGCTTTTTGAAGTAGAAACTGATAGGAACTCCTTTCACTCTGATTAGCTCAAATTGGTACCATGGACTGCGAAAAAGACAAATAATTGGGTGTTAGAACAAATTAAACCAGAACTGTCATTAGAAGCTAAAATGATGAAACTGAGGTTCATACTTTGGACACATCATGAGAAGACATGATTCACTAGAAAAGACAATAATGCTGGGAAAAACAGCAGGGAGTAGAAAAAGAGGAAGGCCAAACAAGAGATGGATTGATTCTGTAAAGGAAGCCTCAGACCTGAACTTACAAGATCTGAACAGAGTGGTTCATGACAGATGCTCTTGGAGGTCACTGTTCATAGGGTCGCCATAAGTCGTAATCGACTTGAAGGCACATAACAACAACAAGCTCAAATCGGCAGGAAACGAAGCAAGTTAGAAGACTCTTCTCAGTGGCTTACACTTGGCAACTCTTAAATTATTTTTTTTGAGAGTAGGGGATTGCTTTTAGGAGTTTTTAACTGTTGTTAGACATTTTAATTGTATTGTTTTAGTATTAACATCTTTGCCGCCCTGGGCTCCTTTTGGAGGAAAGTGCAGTATATAAATCTAATAAATAACTAAAGGATGGTGGGGCTGGCCCTTGGGTAGAAAATATACCCCAAATATATCTATACCCAGTAATGTATAGAAATGCCGCCTCCCCCCTTTTTCCTGCTTGGTTAAGAATGAGATCCTTGTTAATGCCATCTCCCACCATGACAGACAACCCTAGGAGTCAATAAGCATGAAAGCGGAGAGTGTTAGCTACTGAGAAGTCTTCTCAGTGGCCGTCTCACTTCCTGTCACTCTCACTGGCTGCAATCAGCAGCTAAGGACAAGCAAGTATGTTAGAAGACTCTTCTCAGTGGGTAACACAATTCCCTTTCATGCTGATTGGCTCATAGGATTCTGGAGACATAGGGACCCTGCTGGGATCTGGCTCCTCAAAAAGTAAGGGGTCCAAGATCCCCTGAGACTGTGCACGACTGCACTCCTAGTCTTGAATATGTTTGCATGCATTAAAAGTATATTTGTGCACTGAGGGCAAGAGGGAGATTTAAATTTGCTTTTGGGAGGTGATTTGTCCCCGAGAACTCTTTATTTTTCTTAACAGGGACAAAATCAGGCAATCTCTTTCAATAGATGTGTTACACTGGTGTAAGACAAATGTTGCCAACCTGATGCTCTCCAGATATTTTAAACTACAGCTGCCATGAGCCCCAGCCAATTTCCAGTTTTGTGAAGGTTTTTATTAGAATCACCTATTTTACACCCACTTTCCCTTTGGAATTTAACATCTCAAGAAGGAGAATGATCTTTTCCCAGTTAATTTTTTCCCTAAAGTAAGAACAAAGTTAGATATTTACATGGTTGTTCAGTGGAACATACAATTCAGCTTCATAGTTGCTCATTTAAATTTATTTCTAACCAGAATCTTTGCCCTTCTGCAGTTTCTGTTTTGGAATTAAGTAATCCTCCCCCCCCGTTATTTTTCCTCTCAACCTGACCTGAAGTTTTCCCCAGCAGCTTTTAAAATTCCCCAGGTTTCTATCTCTATCATGGCATCTCATCAGCACACTAAGAAATTGAAGCTCCAGTTTTTAACTCCCCGCACAGGCCTTTTGTAGTCCTGAGCCTCAAAGACAGAAGTTTTAAGCCTTCCTTCCACTGCTGCTGTGGTGTTTCTGAGACATGGGTTACATACAAGCCCCAGTCCAGAGGTCTATATGATTTCATGAGCTATTTGGTCCTGCCTTATCCAGGTACCTAACTAGGATTTTAGCTTGTTTCCAAGGTAGCTAATGATAAATATTTATCTCGCTGTAAGAAATGACATGCACTGCGTAAATCAGTAGTTTGCTTTGCCTGGGTAAACACAACCCTCACCCTGTAATGATGCGTGTTAAAGAAAATATTTGCAAGTCATACAATGCAATCCTATCCATGTCAGAGATATGTCCCATTGTTTTCAGTGGGGCAGACCTCCAGGTAAGTGTGTGGATTGCAACCCAAATCAACTTGATAGGGTCAAGTCAAAATATGGCAGTGAATTTACCACAATTAAAAGTAATTTATGAACACCACTACCATCTAGTCTCCCGCAATGTTTATCTTCATTTCCTTATGTTTGGGTTGTTTTTTTAATCCTGACATGTCTGTGCCACTGTTCCCTGCCAGCATTTGCAATGATTGACTGAACGTTGTCATCCTGAACTCATGGAATAAGAGCCACTGAGCAGAATGCAACTTAAGTCAGGGTAAACATGTATAAGATTGCGCTAGACAATGGAATCTGCCACCATGCACTATGATTCAGTTGTGGATACAACTGTGAAGCTGAATTGTAAGTATGTTACACTGAACAACCATGTAAATATCTGACTTTGTTCTTGTTTTGGGGGGAAATTAACTTGGAAAAGATCATTCTACTTCTTGAGATGTTAAATTGCAAAGGGAAAGTGGGTGTAAAATGGGTGATTTGGTTGTGGATTCAGTTGTATGATTCACATATTAATGGAGGGATATGCTCATTGTTAGAGGATGCTAAGATGACATCATCATCGTGAGAGGAGACTTCACCTACAAGGCTGTATGCATTCATCTACTCTACCATGAGGCTTCCTGCCTCGCCCTCTCCCCTTCACTTGTACTCTAGCTGTAAGTGTGGTCAAGACACTTGCTCAAGGTTGTGAGCTGCTTGCTCCATATCCACACACGATAGGCCACTCCATTTGCACCAACAAGAGACCAGAGTTGAGGATCCTACCGTTCCACCCTATCCATTCCTGCCTTGCTGCAGAGCTGCTGTTTGCATTCTGGTTTGCAATTTGTGTTTTAATTTGCCACCATGGATGATGGTCAGGGCTGATGGACTCCCATCAACATTTGACTCCCGTCACAGGTTCTCCATCCGTGCTTTAGAACAGCTGGAGGATGGTTGTGTTCTCCCTCATCTCCACTGCCCTCTTCTCTGGTCTCAGGCTTGCCTACCAAGTCTCATGGTCCTTAGCATACCATGAGCCACAGCTTTTCACCCATTCACACATACGCCTCCCAGCCTATTGTGACTTTATTTATACACTACATTTCTGTGCAGCCTTTCCTCCAAGGAGATTAAGGCAGCATTCATGATTCTTCTATCCCCGCTTCTGTTTATCCTCACAACAACCCTGTGAGGTAGGTTAGGCTGAGAGAAAGTGACTGGACTGAGGTTACCCAGTGAGCTTTGTGGCTAAGTGGGGATTCAAACCTTATCTCCCCATTTCTAGACTGATAGTCTTAACCATCACACCCCTTACGGCTATCAAAGTGTCCTTTTCCATCACTGCTGAAATCTCTTGCCTGTTGATTGTCCCTTCCTTGACCCCAAATAGCAGCTGACCAAGTTCGTTTCCTTCTTTTCAAACCTCCCCCACCCCACTCTCTTCTTTGCCAACAGGAACGCATGACCTAATTTTAGCCTTGATCTGATTCTTTTACATCCCACCTTGCACCGTAAAAACGTTGGGAAGGGCTGTAGCTCCATGATAGGGTATCTGCTTTGCACACAGAAGGTCCCCAGGTTCAATTCCTGGCATCTCCAGGCAGGGCTGGGAGAGACCCCAGTCTGAAATCCTGGAGATCTGTTGCTGCGAGTCAGTGTGGGCAATACTGAGCTAGATGGACCAATAGCTTGACTTGGTGTAAGGCAGCTTCCTATGTCCCAAGGAGGCTTTTAAACAGCTCCTGGATGGGCAAAGCTTTTTCCAGCTCTTGCAGTGACTAAAATGCTGCTCTTTACAGTGTGCTTTCCTAGGCTACTGCTTTGGTCCACTTAATGTCTTATTGGTTCCCTTTCTCCGTGTGTACACTGTCACATGAGCATAGGCTGTGAAGGTGAAGGGGCCCAAACACAATCCTGTTCCCCCACCCCTATGACATCTGAGCCAGTCTCTCCAGCACACGCGTTTTACTCCACCTGCCCACCTCCCCGACACCGCTTCCCCAACTCCTCCCAGAGCCCCCCCTCTACAATTATAATCGTCTCACAAAGTAAATTGTTCATCGGTAGCTGCCTACCCAGTTGCCATGGTTACCCTTATCAAGCACAGACACGTCTCCACGGCAACGCCAGGGAAGCACTGGCTGTTGCCCCAGCGACAAATATAATTGTAGCGCTTGTAGGATGGGGAGGGAGGATAAAGTGGCGCAGGAGGAGGAAAGAGGGAGAGAGAGCAGGCGACAAAGCATGAAATTGCTCAGTAGGTTCGGCAGAAGGAACAATGAAACAGCAAAACAGCCACGTCCCCTCCGTGTGTGTACAACAAAGGCAGTGACATCCCCTCGGTGTGCGTGCGTTATGTGCATATGCCTCTAACACAGCAACCAGCATCCCTTTTGTGTGGCAAAATTGAAAGCCTTCCTTTTGCTAGCCAAGTGAGCTGCTAGATGGAGTGTTCTTGTTTGAAAGTAAGGCTCTTTTCAGAACAATGACGTCAGTTGTGCAAAGTTCTGTGGGGCTCCTGTGTTCTGGAAGAAGGGCTTCCGGTTCATTCTGGAAAGCCGGGATTTCACCGGAAACCCTTCTGGGTTTGGGGAGATCCTTTTGAATAAGGAAAGCAGGCTGGCAACTAGGGATGGGGGTGACATTTGATTCAGTTTACATTTAGAGGCAAATCGATCAAACCTGCACTTTCCAAAGCAATATGAGAACCGAAACCCAGCCATCCTTCATCCTTTGTGCTTATCCAAACTTTGCAATGCAGTTCTCCAACCCAACCAAGCTTATAAAAATGCATGTATTAGGAGAAAGTGTGCATAACACAAATGTATTTGTGAAAGTAACACACCCAAATGCATTATGTTAGGAGAAATTGCTGACAAAAATGTGCACATTAGTTAAAGCTGCATAACAAAAAATGTGTTTATTAGGAGAAATTTGCATTAAAATGCTGGGGAATTTTCATGATTAACCCCCCCCCCCGCAAATTGCTGCAGAAATGTGGAGAACTGAATTTCAGACTGGAAAAATGAGAAACGGAGAGAACTGAAACTGACAGACCTTTCCCCCCCTATTGGCAACCCAAGAGTGTACTGGTGTTGGTTTTGGTGGTGGGTAGCATCAAGGCAATGAGCAGCAATGCATTTTGTGGGGGGGGGAATGGTGTAAAATAGCCATTCTGCCCTTGGATCAGTGCAATCCTCTACATGTCTACTGAGAAGTCCCATTGAGTAAGGTGGGGCTTACTCCCAGGTAAAGTGGATGCAGGATTCCAGACTGTGTGTTTATGTCTGTCAGTGTGTATGGCCATATCAAGGTGCTAGAAAAAGCCAGGGTGGCCTGGTGGCTAGACTGGGACCTGAAAGACAAGGGTTCAAATCCCCATGCAGCCATGAAATTCACTGGGTGGCCTTGGATTAGTCACTGTTTCTCTTCCTAACCTACCTAACAGGGTTGTTGTGAGGATAAAATGGGGAGGGGAAGAACCATGCACGGTACTTTGAGCTTCTTGGAGGAAAGGTGGGATATAAATGTGGTGGTGGAGGAGGTAATGATGATGATAGAAATCAGAGCATTTTTAACAGCATTTGAATAGCATGTTTTTATGGGTTTTAATTTGGTATGGTTTTAAATTTGTATACTTGTTTTTAATATTTTTAATTGTAGTAAACTGCCCAGAGAGCGTTGGCTATGAGGTGGTATATAAATACAACAAATATATAAATAAATAAATCAGAGACACGCTTAGATTGAGGCTGAGAGATGGATATAGCTACATCAGTCAAGACGGGGCCTTCACCATGGTGGCACCAGGGCCCTGGAATTCTCTTCCTGCTCAGCCTTTCAATAGTTGATAAAGCCTACTGTTTTTCTGTACAGCTTTTTATGGTAGCTGAGTTTGCCATGCACAAACCTCTGATTTTGTGGGCTTGTGGATTTTCTACCTTTGTATTTGATTGATGACTTAGAAGAATTGTTTAATTCTTGTGTTATTTTTATTGTATTTTGATTCACCGCTTTGTGAGTCCTAGGGTTTGCTTATTTATACAAATAAATAAGCAAACAGCATCAGGAATCAAAGACCAAGCAACCCAGTTATGGCTGGCTTTGACTTCAGTGCCGTCAAGGCAATAAGGATTCATGATAGACAGAGTTCTCCCTGTTGGAACATACAGAGCTTCTACAAACTGGGGGGTGGGGTGTCACTGCTGGGGCCATTACTGTTCATCTGCACACCTGCTTTTATTTGCACACACGTGCACATTTTAAAATTGTGCATTGACTCACATTGAGCTTTGAAAATCTGCACTGCATTGAGCATCAGGCTAAATGGACCACTGGAAACTAGGGGCATGACCTCTGTCTACAACAGGGGTGGGGAACTCTGTGCCCCTCCAGATGTTGTTGGATTCCAGCTCACACCAGCTCTAGCCAGCATGGCCAGTGGTCGGGGATGATGGGCATTGTAGTTCAACAACTTCTGGGGAAGGGGACATAGGTTCCACGCCCCTGGTCTACACTATCATGTAAGTGTGGGACTCCCTGGTCGCTTCCGAAACGTAGGAGCATAGTTTCCAGGAATGCTGTATTGTATCGTTTCATGCAGTGCAGCTTCATTTTATGGATTCTGTTTCATGCCATTTTCTAGGACCCATGGATGGAATGATGTACCAAAGAACTCATCTTTTCCCCCCCTGAGCATGGGCGGGGACCCTTTTTTTGCCCAAGGGCCACATTCCCTTCTGGGCAGTCTCCCAGAAGCCACATGGCAGCAGTGGGCGGGGCCAGAGACTTTGGAGGCTGGACCATTAGGGCAAGAGGGGCACTACCCCACCAAGCTCTGTCTGCCTCCCACCAACTCCCACCTGCCTGCCTCCTTGCAGCCAGCCCAAGGGGTAGCGCCGGCTGCCAGCTTCATCCCTGTTAGTGTTGCCATTGCAGAATGCAGCAGGGAGGCGGATGGGGACAGAATCAGAACGAGGGGGCCCTGCCTGCCCTTGCCTCTGGCTCCACAACGTCCAGTCTCCCTGCCTTCCACCCTAGCAGTACCAATGGGCACCAGCCTCCACGGGCCAGAGGCAAATGTTAAGTTTTACCTTGGTAGAGTAGTCTAGTTTCTGCTAACATTCACACACACACCCCTCTCTCTCTCCTCCACCCAGGCAAGCGAGGGTCATGATCAGGGTTCAAGGCTACATTTGGGCCAAGCAAAAGCACTTGGGGAAGATGTGGAGTGAGGCTGGGGAGGGGAGTGGCCTTGGGAGCGTCCCAAGGGCCACACAGAAAGGCCTGGAGGGCTGCATTTGGTCCCCAGACCTGAGGTCCCCCGTGTGGCTCCTTCTCAGCCGTGTGCACTGCTTGGCTACATAGCATGAGGCTAGCTCAATCGACTGGGAATGTCCCCTGCCTGAAACCCTGGGCAGCTGCTGCCAGTCAGTGTAGGCAGTACCGGGCTAGATGGGCCAATGGTCTGACTCAGCATAAGGCGCTTTCCCGTGTTCCTCGGAGAAGCAGATTCCAGTGTCCTGACTTCCACTTAAGGGGACTGGGGGCACCTCAGAATTTGCCTTAGGGTGAACCCATTGGTGATTATGCCCCCCCAGGGCTAGCTGGGGTGCTTGTTTTGCCCCCCCCATCCTCCTCCGTACTGAGTCCTACAAGAGCAACATTGAGGCACAAGAGGATGCTGGCAGGTGGTGCCACCCTTTGGCCTGGCTGTATGTAAGAAGGTGGGCAGGTGGTGGCTGGCTGAGGGTAAGCTGAGGTTGGTGGGGCGGTGCCCCATGCGCCCTTATGGATGAGCTTCCACTTGGTTGTAGGGCTAATCCACCCAGAGTAAAAGGATATGAATGGGGCACCTGCATCTCAGCTTTTTCTTGCGCAGGAGGCTCTATAAAACGGAAGATTGTCCTGTTGTCGGTCAGGAGCTGCTTGGGCACATTCTGGAAGCGATCTGGCAACTGCCCATGCTGTCCCCTGTTGGCCTCTTCATCACCTCCCTGTCGCTGTGGCACACCAAGAGGCAAGATTGATAGCGTTAGCCTTGGAGAATATTTCACACCATGTTAGCTCATTTGAGAGCAATTTATCTCGTTTCCTACAGAGCTATACGGATCTGCAGAGGCCCACACAGCAGATGGGTTGGAAGAGCGTGTGTGAGGAATGCACGAGTGCCATTAACACTCTCCAGCTGCTTCAGGGCATTGGGTGAATGGCAGCGTGACCTGATCCACCAGGACTGGTCCAGGCACAGAGAAGGATTCCATTGGCTGGACCCTTATCTCAGAGAGGCAGCACTACAAGCAAGCACATTTGCTATCTTCAATTTCTCCCCGTGCAAATTAGACTGCTGTGTGCGGAAGGCCAAAACCATTCTGACTTGTTGCATCAGTGTATTCATAACTGCCTGAGACTGAGAGCTCCAGGACTTGTGTGCTGCCTCCCCTGGAAAGGGAAATTGTAGAAGTGTGTTTGCAACACCAGCTGATTTCCCAAGAGTAGCAGTGGGGCTGAATCTAGGTGATAGTTCTGATAAGTGCTATATTTTCAGGTTTGGATGCAGGAAGCTCCATTTCTCGTTAAGGAGGAGCTCACCTTTGCTGTGACGGTCTACACTGCGTTTGAGCATCTGTGGAAATGGGCTCCATGTCATAATGTGGCACCATTATTCCCACGGGGCCTTCTGTTCAGAGGATTGTTGCTGGGCTCTGTGCAGGCTGCTTGAAGTGGTGATTTCCTCCCCCGCTCTTAATTAAAGCGAGGATGGGGAAACCTATGGTACTCCAGATATTGCTAGACTCCACCTCCCATCAGCCCTGAGCATTGGCCATGTGGCTGGCCTGGGGCTGATGGGAGTTGGAGTCCAACAACATCTCGAAGTCCACAGGTTCTCCACCACTGAGTTAAAGAAAGGAGAGGGAAAAAAAACCCACAGCGCTCACATATAAAAGGTGAGACACACATACACCTGTGAAAAGTACTAGATTCTCCCCACCCCCCAAAAAAGATTAAATCTGTCTTTGGGGAATGCTCACCTCAACCCCAGAAAAAAAGCTGGGGTGAATTGAAGAATTCAGCTGAAGAAGTCCTGTATTACTATTTTGCATCTAGCTCTGGTTGGTTAGCCTTAGAATTCTAAGATGATGATGATAATGATGGTCTGGTGGTGGTGGTGGAGGAGGAGGAGGAAGATCAAGGTCACACAAGCCTGATGTCTGTCCACTGGCTGGTGCCCATTGAGACTGGTGGGGTGGAATGCAGGGAGATCAATAGTAGGTGGAACCAGAGTAACTTAATTCTAATTTTGTCCCCATCCTCCTCCCTGCTGAGTTCTGCAAGGACAACACTGAACTAAGGAGGAAGTGTCACCATCCTGTGGGCTGATGGTGACTAAGAAGGCAGGCAGGCAGGGGCTGAGTGAGGACAGATTGAGGTGGGTGGGGCAGTGCCCCACTTGCCCTAATGGACCAGCTTCTACTGCTTGTACATCTCTGGCCTAAGAAGTCAGAGACACGCCTGCTCTGTAGAGTTCTACCTAGGATCTGCATGTGATCTTGTTAATCAGTGTATTACATTGCCAGCGCCTGTATAGATCCTAAAATCAACAGCGAAGATTCAGCAGGGGACACATGAGCACCACCCATGCTCTACAACCATGAGAACAGCTGCTTTGCCAATCAAAGTGAAGAAAAAAAATATCCAGGCAAACTGGACCTTTGGAAGACAAGAGAGAAACAAATTCTTAAAAGTCCCTAACTTTATTAGAAGAACCCACCATGTTTTGGAAATGCAATTTTTGTTCTTCATGGGCCATTAGACTGGCCATGTGTCCAGTGTTACAGATGACCCTTCTCTAATTGAATGGCTGCCCTGTCCAGGTATGGTTTCAAGCAGCCTTCTTCAACCAGTGGCCCTTGAGATATTGTTGGGCTCCAGCTCCCATCAGCCCCAGCCAGCATAACCAATGGTCTAGGGCAGCCTTTCCCAACCAGTGTGCCTCCAGATGTTGTTGGACTACAACTCCCATCAGCCTCAGCCAGCATTGCCAATGGTCAAGAAAGATGGGAATTGTGGTCCAACAACACCTGGAGGCACACTGGTTGGGAAAGGCTGGTCTAGGGTGATGGGAGTTGTAGTTCAGCAACATCTGGTTTTGGTTTTGACCTATAAAGCCTTACACGGCTTGGGATCACAATACCTGATGGAACGCCTCTCCCGATATGAACCCACCCGTACACTATGGTCAAGATCAAAGGCCCTCCTCCGGGTGCCTACTCCAAGGGAAGCTCGGAGGGTGGCAACAAGGGAGAGGGCCTTCTCAGTGGTGGCCCCCAAATTATGGAATGATCTCTCTGATGAGGTGTGCCTGGTGCCAACACTGTTATCTTTTCAGTGCCAGGTCAAGACTTTCCTCTTCTCCCAGGCATTTTAGCATGTGTTTTAAATTGTTTTGATATTGTTTTAAATTTTAAAATTGTGTTTTAAATTGTTTTTAAATATGTGCTTTAAATTGTATATTTGTTTTAATGTTTTTGATTGCTGTAAACTGCCCAGAGAGCTTCGGCTATGGGGTGGTATAAATAAATAAATAAACAAATAAATAAATCTGGAGGCACCAGGTTGTGGGAGAACCTGGTGAAGAGAAACAAAAAGGGAAAGAGAAAGAACCCTTGGAAGGGGCCTTGACATTTCCCTTGAACAGTCCCCGGACAGCAGACGGAACAGGCACACAGTCACCTGTTCACAGTCTTCCATACAGTGGTGGATGGTGGCTTCCATGTCAGCGGGGAAGTGGAATCCACTCTGGTTTTCAGCCTGAACTTTCAGGGAGCTGCCCAAGGTGCTGAAACAGTGGAATCCACTCTGAGTTTCAGTCTGGGCTTTCAAGGTGCTGAAAGTTTCAACACCTTGGACAGCTTGAAAGTTCAGAATAAAACCCAGAGCAGATTCCATTGCTCCACTGACAAGGGAGCCACCAGCCGCCACCGCTTCCATACTATGGTGGGATGTATTTCCCTTTAAACAATAGTAAATAATTTCTAAAATTGCATTTATACATATAAATTAGCCTATGCAAATTTCATGCAAATCTGTACCTTTTTTAATCCTCTTTATTTTGGTAATGCATTCCCTTTGGGGGGTATTGTGTAAGCCAGTCTAAAACCATTGGTAAAAAACACGTATGAACACACATGTAAATACTAAAGCAAGTTAAAATACAATAAAATCCATAGAATAACCACAATTTAAAAAGCTTAAACAGCTTCTTCATATATCTTTGATCAGAGTGTTTGTATTATCTGTGCGAAAGGCTATATCTGCTGTCCCACTCGGAGCAGACCCACTGAAATGAATAGACAACTTAGGTCCTTTCATTTGAGTGGGTCGACTCTGAGCAGAACTTAAGTGGGATATTATATATTTTTTAAAATACAAAATGATTATGGAGAAAGAGAATACAGGGACTGTTTTGTTGTTGCCGTAAGTCCAGTCCCCTAGAAACAAACCCTGTTGGCCTTTCTCCATATAAGGCAACGCTCGGATATATCCTGATTTGCAGACCTGAATCCTCCCTCTGGCTTCATGTGATGTCTTGTGTTGTTAAAAGGGCTGCCGGGCTGCCTCATCTCCCCAGGGACTATATCTTGCTGCCAGTGTAATCTCTGTCAACAGGATTTGGAAAATATCCTCTGGGAACGCAAGAGCTGGAGAAACAAACACAGGGAGAAATAATTATTACTGATTAACCATTAGCTACATCTCCACATGATGCTCCACTTGCAGAAGTTGGAGGGGAGAGGGAATGAGGGAGGGAGCTTCCAGAGAGGGTTTTTGTCATCCATCTCTCTCATGCGTATCGCTCAGTCACAAGAGTGGGCCGCCCACTGCGCTTGGTGCCTTTTGCCGTGGTGGCTGGTGCCCCCTGAGGCTGGCAGGGTGGAAGGCAGGAAGTCCAAATAGTAGATGTGGACAGAGCCAAAGACAGGCACTGCCCCACTCAATTCAGTCTGCCCTTAGCCGCCATCCCTTGCCTGCCTGCAATCTTCCTTGCATACAGTCCAGGGGGTAGCCTCAATGTTTCCATTAGAAAACTCACTAGAGAGGAGGATGGGGGCAAAAGTAGAAGGAGTTGGCTCTGCCTGTCATTGGCTCTAGTTCCACCTACTGTTGGGTTCCCTGCCTTCCGCCTCACCAGTCCCAATGGGGCACTAGCCCCCAAAGCATAAGGATACTACTGACATCCCTTTCAAGAAGGTATTGATATGTTTGTTTATTTCATTGGTTAGTCGCCTGAAACCAAACAGTCTCTAGGCGACTTACAACAGATTTAAAACAAGAATCATAGATAAAACACACATAATCAGTAAAATTCATCCACACATTAAAAGCCATATATACTAATCAATAAACACTTAAAACCCATCACAAAAAGGAAAAACTAGGGCAGCCCACATCAAGGGCCAAAGGCCTAAGTGAAAATGAAGGTATTTGCCTGGTGTCTAAAGATGGATAAAGAAGGCGCCAGGCGTGCCTCCCTGGAGAGAGCATTCCACAGCTGAAGAACCACCACTGAAAAGGTCCGTTCTCATGTTGCCATCCTCTGTGCCTCCTGTGTGTGGGGGGGTACATGGAGAAGACGCTCTAATGATGAACACAAGGTCTGGGTCAGTTCATAGGGGAGAGGTGGTTCTTGAGATAGCATGTCACAGATTGTGATGGGGAAAAGCACCCCCTGAAGCAATGAGTCTTCTACTGGCCAGTAGACTTTACTAATGCCCAGAATTGGGGTCCTGGGGTTAGCTTGGTAAACCAGAGTCTTTTCTAGCTCGAGATGCCAAATGCTGTTTTTTCTGTAAAATTTTCAAGATGCCCAGGGGGTGGGGGTGTGGATCATCTACGGTTTTTGTTTGGTTTGGTTTTTATAAAAAAAAGAAAGAGAAATTGAGGAGGGAAATTGAATTACTCTTGTATTTATTTGACTGTTGGTACAAAACTTGGTGATATCTTTTGGGCTCAGAGCTATCCTAATAATATTACACAGATGTAAACAAGTTTGTAGAGAAGCAGTTGGGGAAAATTACTATTATTCTGGATTCATGGTGAGAAAAACTACCCATCTGTTTTCAGTGTTCCCTTTCCTCTGAAAATCCCATTTCCACCACCCTGAACAGACCAGGGGGTGGGGAGGACCGCGCGCCTGTGTTTTTCTGAAGGTCGGGTTTTCGTTTGTAGCTTTTCTGCTCCAGGTTCTTACGGTGGTTCCAAATTGGTATTTTGCATGTCCTGACCCATATGTAATGGATTTTGATGAGTTCATAGCTTCTCCCTCTGTTTTCCCAGGAATTGCTCACCCATTGTGGTACTTGGGTGTGTAAAAGTGTCTTTTTTATCTCATGGAGAGAGGGCTTCATGTAACCTCCCCTACACACACACACACACACGGGCTGATTGATGATGTGAGGGGGTGTATATGTATTTATGTGATACTGGGTTCCCTGGTGCATGTGGGGCCGCCTTAGCACTCTGAATGCTCCCCGGCCAAGGAGCGGAGCTGGCAGGAGACAGGCTGGAGCCCAGCCTTGTAAAAATTCCCCTCGGTGTCAGTTTGACTAATTTGTTAGTCTTATCGCTGGCAGGATCCGACGTGCCCATCATAGGCACAGGGCCATAAAACTAATGTAGTGAGGAGGCAGCCTGCGAAATGATAGATACGGCCCGCCGCTTGGAACAAGCATTAGCTTTATGAACCGGGGGTAATTGAAAGGAAATATTTGTCATTGGTCTCCGGCGGACAAGAAGTTTGTAGCAAAGTTTGTGGCGGCTGTGCCTGTGGGTTGGGTTGCCCATCTCAATGTGCAGCCAGAGGCTGGGATGGGGAGTGTTAAGCAGCAGGGATTACTGGGAGGCAAATTGATCCTTCCCAACCCCAACAACTATCATGGGCCACATTGGTCTGTTTGCTGCTTCCAGAGCAATCACTCCTTCTAATAGCACGCTCAGGTGGTGTGTGCCAACAGAATTGTAGCCAAAACAGGACCACTAAGAAATGAGAAGGAGCCATCACCATTACAATTAAAGAACTTAAGTTAGTCCTGCCTGTTGACTTCAGAGGGTCTACTCTGAGTAGAACAAGGAGTGACTACAACACAACCCTTACTGCCTAGTTTGCACTGCAAATGATCAGAACAATAACAGGATTACATTTCAGTAATAATAGCATTTTCTTTCTCACTAGACAATATCTTTTTATTCGTTTCTTTTTTTAGACTTCAACCCCAATATGTTTCTCTAGCGTAGGATGGGTGGCAATCAAAAAATACACACTGACGAACCTCCTCCCCAAAAGTGGGCTCTATATTACAAGGTTCAGTCATGCATGGGGAACTCAATAGCAGCCTTGACGTTAATTCCAGATTAAAAACTCCAATCAGGATAGGAAGGTATGTAGCCTTTCAAGAATCATTGGACCGAAAGCAAGAAAAAGAGGAAAAAATGCACAATAAAGTCAACACACATACCTCGCCTTTCCAATTTCCTCTATGGTTTTCTTTCTTTCCAGAAATACTCATAGTGATATAAAGCTGCATCATGCATTGCTTGGGTGGGTGGGGGAGGGTAAAAGGAAGGGGAGATCTGGTGGGCATGGTTTGTGGGAAACGGCTTCACGGATCCAACTGGGACCTGGAACAGGCTTAAGGAGGCTACCCATCCCTGGTGTAAAAGGGGGGAAACTATATGCAGATGAGGGGTGAGCAAGGATTTAAATTCAGTTTGCATTTAAAACAGAATTTATCCAATTCACATTTTCCGAACCAATATGAGAACCAAAGCATAGTCCTCCTTAGAAATTTGCATTTATTTGAATTTTGCGATGCAGTTCGCCAACCAAAAAGTGCATATGTTAGAGGAAAGTGTGCATAAAAATGAACATAGGTGTGAAAATAACAAAGAAATTATGCATTATATGATGAGAAATGGCTTGCAGAAATGTATACGTTAGTCAAAACTGCCTACAAAACTTGTGTTTATTAGGCGAAATGTACACTAGAAAGTGGAAGAATTTTCATGATGACTTTTTTAAAAAAAAATTGCAGATTTCTGCAGAAATGTGGAGAACTGAATTTAGGACTGGAAAAACGAGAAACCAAGAAAACTGAAATTGCCATATCTTTCCATTCCTAAGACAGACAGACAGACAGACAGACAGATTAGATAGATAGATAGATAGATAGATAGATAGATAGATAGATAGATAGATAGATAGATGGATAGATGGATAGATAGATAGATAGATAGATAGATAGATAGATAGATAGATAGATAGATAGATAGATAGATAGATAGATAGATAGATAGATAGATAGATAGATAGATAGATACTAATCTGGAACTCATTATCTGAGTGCAAATCTGTATGTAACCGAAACAGCACCATCCACGCAAGAGAAGGAGATATTGACAGGCTCAGGGGGAAGGTTTCCAGATGACAAAACATTTTGAATTCCCACACACAGCCCAATGAAGATGGCGCATGCCCAGTGGTCACAGAATGTCGACTGATGTTGTGGATACAGCATATATGAGTGAGAATCCTATACAAATATGCATTATCTTGGGGGAAATTGCTTTGCAAAAATGGTTATCTGGCAACCTCGGGGGGCACAGGGCACACCCTGAATGTACATCTTTTTTAAAAAGAAGTTTTCTTCTTTGCTTTTCTGGCAGCTGGACCTAAAAGGGGTGAGGTGGGGTGGTTCTGTCATTTATTCCTTAGAACAGGTGTGGTGAACCTTTGGCCCTCCAGATGCTACTGAACTGCAACTCCCATCAGCCCCAGCAAGCATTGCCAATGGTCAGAGATGATGGGTTTTGTGCTTCAGCAGCACCTGGAGGGCCAAAGGATCTCCTGCACCTGGGGTAAAGAACAGAAAACTGGGAGGAGGGGAAATAGAAGGTGACATGGCTGGCTGGCTGGAACCCTGAACAGGGGGAGCACTCTTAGATCAGGTGGAGAACCTTTGGCCCTCCAGATGTTGCTGAACTATAACTCCCATAATCTCTGGCCATGCTTGCTAGGGCTGATGGGAGATGTAGTTCAGCAATGTCTAGAGGGCCAAAGGCTTTCCATACGCGTCTTAGATCATCTTCAGAGCTCCTCAGAGCGTGGAGAGTGTCTACGGGGCAAGGGCCTTCTCAGTACTCTCCTCTCCACCGCCACCATCTATGGAATGCTCTCCCTACAGAAGCATGCCTGTTTATTTTTGTTTAGTATCTTTTAAACATCATTAGTATTTAGTATTTTAATATCATTTGTTCTGGTCCCTTAGATTGATAGGTTTTATTTGTTGGAGGGGTGCTCTGCGGAGAGTGAATTGGTTGTTTTGTTTTTATTGGTTGTTGATTTTATTATTGAATTGTTGTTAAGTGGGTTTTATTGGCTTTGTTGATGGTTGCTTTAATCTTGTATATTAGTTTGTGCGTCACTTCGAGAAACGTTTTTATTAGTCAATACATACAATAAATAAATTCTCCACACTGTAGCATTTTGTTGTAGGTCCCACTTGTGAGAATATATGAAGAAGAGCAAAACATAACTTTGGCCCCCAAAAGCCATGTCAAATAGAAAAGTCTGATCATGGTTCCCCTCAAAAATAATCCAGGCTTAGAATCTACGTGGTCTGACAAAGCTCTATCTTGTGTAGAGATAGCTGAATCAGTCAGTTTTGGTGCCTCTCAGTTTCTTGTTTTTCTAATCTTAAATTCAGTTCTCCCCATTTCCATGTCAGTTTGCAAATTCTTATTTTGAAGTCCTCATGAAAATCCAACAGCGGTTTTACTGCTAATGTCTCCTACTGTACACATGTTTGTATGCAGTTTTGCCTAACAGACTCATTTTTGCAAAGCCATTTCCCCTAATGTAAGGCTTTTTTGTATGCCATTTTCACAGATATATGCATTTTTATGCACACTTTAGCATATGCTTTTCTTGTACACATTACTTGGCTAGAGAACTGCATTGCAAAATCTGGAGAAGTGCTTTGTTCAAAGGATGGCAGAGTTTCAGTTCGCTTATTGACTCGGAAAGTGCACATTAGGTAGGTTCATCTTTAAATGCGGACTGAATCAAATTTCTTTCCCCTCCCCCCACCCCTAATCTTGCATTTCCACTTGCTCCGATGGTGAGGCGGGGGCAAGGGGATTTGTGTTGTGGATCTGAATGCCTGTCTGGGTTCCCATCTTGATCTTGCTGTCTGTAAGTGGCATGCTGGGTGTAACAATCTCCAGGGAAGGATGCAGAGTGTGTTGAGGTTCTTGACATGGGGCGTGAGATTTGATTGCCAAACTGTCTGGTCTATTCCACTTTTATGATTGCATGATTTGGAAGTAAGAATTTCTGATTTTATGGTTAATATTATCTCTGTTGTATCTTTTGTAATCCTATTGTATACCACTTAGAGACAACAGTGTTAAGCAACACATAAATTGATAAATAAACACATGAAAGAACTGAACTACACATTCAGAGATGTCATATGGTGCAGTCTGCCTAGGACTAGGCCACTTCAAAAAGCAAGTGTGAGATCACAGAATTGATTCTTAGCCTGCTAAAGTTCAGTCAGAGGTCATGTGTTTGGTTTTTTTGCAAAGATAAGGGCCACAGAAACTAAATTGTGTCAAGTTGGCTAAAAAGAACTCTGGGACTGTAAACAAGGTCTGAAGATCGCACCAGTGCAACACGTGAGAGATACCTCTGAATCAGGGGACTTGTAGTCCCCAGAACTTTCTGATTGGTCATTAGCGGGAAGTGAATCCACAGAATGGGATCAAAAACTCCTTGTAGAAAGTGAGCATGTCAAGAAGAAGAGCTTCGGGCAAGTCTTTTCCCTGAAAAACTAATTTTCTGTGTGCAAGACATACTTTTTTGTTAATGGGAGGAGCAATCAAATGTATCCTACAGCATGAATGTTGCGCTAGGTTCCTTGGAGGGAAGGTGGAATACGTATGTAATGAACAAACAATCTTGGTCATTAGGAAAAAAAATGCCTTTAAAAGGTAGACTGTGTACACAGAATACATTTAAAGCACATTATTTCCCACAAAGAATCCTGGGAACATTATCCTTCACACTTAAACTACACTTCCCGGTATTCTTTAGGGAAAGTCATGTGCTGTAAATGTGCTATAAATGTATGGTGAGTGTGGAGCCTAAGAGCTGTTCAACAGCAGAATAGACTACCCTGGGAGGAGGTGGGCTTTCCTTCCCAGAGGTATTTAAGCAGAAGGTGGATGGTCATCTGGCAGGGATAATTTAGGTCGCCTCCAGACTCGCTAATTTAGGTCGCCTCCAGACTCGCAGTATTTTGCAGGAGGGATTCAATACCTGAAATCAAAGTTTGCACAATTAAAGTGGATTAAAGTGCTCTGTCACCCCAGCACAGCAAATCCACTTTAAAAAACAAAACAACAGACTTTTGATGACAAAATGCTGTTACGAAGGGACCTTGAACTTCCTCATGAGCAGAGCTCACTAGAAATCCAAATTCCCCAAAAGAGAGCAGCAGGATCTTTTGCTGGAGTTACCCGCACGTCACCCCCAGAACATGTATAATTTTACCCTTAACTCAATAACACATACACTGCAAGTAAAATAAAGAGTGGTTTTATTAAGAGAAGGAACAAGGAAAAATATTGCAGTTTACAATTGCAGTTAACAATAAGTAGTTTTCTAACTATTATTCATTCATTCATTCATTCAGCAACACTGGATAGACTAAAGCAAAGAGACTAGCCCTATAAACACTTTCACATTAAGCTCACCCACACAGAAAGAAAGAAAAAAGGAAAGAAAAAGGCCCAGATAGTTGCATATACCTTTCCTGGAGAGTTGCTGCAAGCCTAAAGCTGAGAGAGAGACTTTTGTATCTAGCCCAATGAGCAAAAGCTCCACCCTTTGTAACCAGCGCCAGATTTGAAAGTTCTCACCCAAATCCATAGCTCTGAAATTGTCCCAAAGATGCTAGCGTGCGTTGATAAGAAAAGCAGTTGTTGCAGCCCCCTAGAAGATGAACTGAACTCCCCTTCTCACTCCTCATGTTTTATACCTTTTCCTAACTAAACTGACCCCAAAGTAAACCCAAAGTAAATGTGATCAGGAAGGTGGGAACCCACTCATTTCCTGATAAGTTCCCAGATGATAGGTGTGATCTTTGTTTCTTTGTTTGACAGGAGTTTATCCTGTCTTCTCCAAAGGCTTAGAAATGCACAACACCTCCTAGTTTGAAAGGAGCTATTCTGTTTCCTCGTGATGGCCTAGATTATCATAAACATTTCCTTTGTTTGAAAGGAGCGCCTATTCTTACTGGGTGACAAATCCCAAATTTCCATGAGTCAGGAAGTCTATACCTTCAGGCATTGCAAGATATGTACTCAGAGGTCACAGAGGGTCTGTTTCCCAGGAATCTTTGCTGCTGCAGGCCTTTCCAAACTTTGGTTCACTGAGATGAATCAAAGATTAAAAATTCCCAATATTTGACACCTCATAACAATGCACTGAAAAGTGTGGGCTGAATAAATTCAGGAAGATGTATAAACACCACACAAGCAAATCAGGATGAATGCTCATTGCCAGGTATTCTCCATGCCAACAAGTCAGAACAAATGTTTAATAAAAACCATAACCTAAGCATTGTCTAAGGAAGTCAGGATGAATGCTCCATAAACCAGTCAACTAGAAGAGCCTTTAGTTGCATCCAGCATTGTAGATCTTGCATTGAGCAGGGGGTTGGACTAGCTGACCTCCAGGATCCCTTCCAATATGACAATTTTATTATGCTGTGATACATTTATTGTACTTCTAATTTCACCCCTCCCGGATTTTGTTAAGATGCCATCTGCATTGGACGTTTCCCAGATTCCTGATTCATCTTTGTGCAGCCATGCAGTTCTGCTGTGGAGAAAGACCTTCTCCTTAAGCTTGGCATGAGTTAATCACTGAGAGGTGAATAGACTCTTTTATGAGCAGACAGTAGAGATGGGAGAACCTGTCCGCTTTGGCTCCTCTCAATTTCTCATTTTTCCATTCTTAAATTCAGTTTTCCACATGTCCACATCACTTTGCAAATTTTTAAAAAACAAGTACTCATGAACACTAATTACCATTTTAGTGCAAATTTCTCCTAACATAAACATTTTTATGCAGTTTTGCTCAATGTTCACATTTTTGCCATTTCCCCATATACTATGCATTTTGTTATGCTATTTTCACTAATACACACATTTGTATGCACGCTTTACCCCAGTGTATGCATATTTGTACACATTACTTGGCTGGAGAACTGCACTGCAAAATTCAGAGAAGTGCAGATTTCAAAGGATGGCTATTGCATGTGATGTTTTCAAAAGTGCAAATTAGGTAATTTCCCCTTTAAATGCAAACTGCCTTGTGTGTCCCTCCCCCTTGCAATGAGCAGTTGACTATTCCCAATATCTGTAAGGGAAGTGAGTTTTGTCAAGATGCAGCTTCTACTTGCCAGAATAAGCTGAAACTGGCTGTTCCAAAGAGTGACAAACTTTGGGGAAAAGAAAAAAGAATAGACTAACTGGCTGAAGAGCTGAACTGTGGATTTTTGGGGAACTGAACTGATGTTGCTGTGAACCCAGAAGGGGCAGTGTGTCTGCTTCAGCACCCCTATCACACCTGCTCAAACTGTAAACAGAGTGTTTAAAAGATCTCATATATTTTCCGGCCATCTTTCCTCTAGACCAGGGGTTGGGAGCCTGCAGCCCTCCTGATGTTGTTGCACTACAGCTCCCACCATCCCTGACCTTTGACCGTGCTGGCTGAGGCTGATGGGAGTTGGAGTCCCACTGCGTGCAGAGGGGCACCATTTCTCCTTTCCTCTGTTAAGTAACTAAAGTCTCTGCTGCTTGGAAAAGAAAAACTGCAAAACAGGATCTTTCTGTACCTTTGGAGCTGTGTGAAACAGCCCTTTGAAAAATAAAATATAATGTGATGGTGGACTTTTAAGACTTTGGGATGTAAGAAGACACTGTTTTCCATTCCACCTTGTATTCTTCGCTAGT
Source organism: Rhineura floridana (assembly GCF_030035675.1). Classification (NCBI taxonomy): domain Eukaryota; kingdom Metazoa; phylum Chordata; class Lepidosauria; order Squamata; family Rhineuridae; genus Rhineura; species Rhineura floridana. Next base: position 21,461,650 of record NC_084493.1, on the reverse strand, counting down.
AGCACTGTTTCCGTTCTGCTGCAGTTCATTGTCTGCCCAAAACTGCATTATTCATTTTGCTGTCTGCTGTGGTGAAATTATGTAACTTATATAATTTACGTAATTAATTATTATTGTTATATTATTCCACCTCATTCATTTCAGTGCAAAGGAAACACAATGCAAATGGGGCAGGGATTATGCATCATTTATGGACTGAAAGGAGGGATGGGCAAGAATTTTCATTCAGTTCGCATTTCAAGATGAATCTATCAAATTTGCACCTTCCAAAACAAGATGAGAACCGAAACACAGACATCCTTCGAAATTCACACTCATTCAAATTTTGCAATGCAGTTCTCCAACCTACATTTACAAAAATGCCTATGTTAGGAGAAACTGTGCATAAAAATGAATTTTTGAGTGAAATAACATACAAAAATGTATTACTGTGCATTATATGACAAGAAATGGGCTTGTAAAAATGGCACATTTGTCAAAATTGCCTACAAAAAAGCTAGAGCATTCTCAGGAGGATTTAAAAATAAATAAATTGCAAATTGCTGCAGAAATGTGGAAGACTGAATTTAAGATTGGAAAAAATGAGAAGCTGAGAGAACCTAAATTAACTGATCTTTCCATCCCTGACTGAAAGCAACCAGAAGAGTGAACACCAGTCATATTTTCTGGATGGAGTTCTATTCCAGATTTGGGACGAAGAAGCAAACATCGGCAAGCCCCGTCCCCTTTCCCATTTGATCGACAATCTCTGACATCCCTACTAAGACCAAGACAGTATCTTTCTGTGGAGAGGTAACAGCAGCCATGCACAGATCAAGATTCTTGCATCTAACGTGTGTGTGAGCCAGAATCAAATCAGCTGTATCCAACCACTGTCATACGTGGGACATAGTGACATGGAATAAGCGAGCAAGCAGAAGAACTGTTTTTGCTGCAGGGACCTCTTAAGGCAGGAAAACAAGCCAGCATTTTACTGCCAGAATTTCCTGCTTTCTAGATGCTGTGGCCAGCTTATCACAAATTTACCTGTGCACGCTCACTCGGAAATCCAAAGGCAAACGTAGGCTGTATGCATGAATGAATTCCTAGTCCTCTGGGGGTGTGGGGCTAAACATCTGTAGCTTCAGGATTGGTGTTCCAGATTTCTTAAAGCTTCAGGCAGAATTTCTCCCAACTTGCCGTGCAGAGAGCACAACAAGTGGGAATGTATATGATTGCAGCAGTGTGTGTGTGTGTGTGTGTGTGTGGTGTGTGTGTGTGTGTGTGTGTGTGTGTGTGTGTGTGTGTGTGTGTTGTGAGAGAGAGAGAGAGAGAGAAGAGAAGAGAGAGAGAGAGAGAGAGAGAGAGAGAGAGAGAGAGAGAGAGAGAGAGAGAGAGAGAGAGAGAGAGAGAGAGAGAGAGACGGAGAGAGAGAGAGAGAGAGAGAGAGAGAGAGAGCGAGAGAGAGAGAGATGAGAGAGAGAGAGATGAATGATTTGAGACATCAGTATCCTTTCATCAGTCATCCTGATGAGGCGAAGTGAGCTTTAATTGACTTTAATAGCCATCAAATGACATCAACAACTTCTACTAATCGCAAATCAATTAGCAAGATTGATTGCAGGAGAAGAGTGGTCAGGTGGCTCTAGAAGGCAAGGAAGGAACGGCACAGCCAGCCAAAGAGCTGTTTGGAAAGCTCCAGGAGCAATGGAGAAGTCTTTGAGAACAATGTTGTTGTTGTTACACTGTGGTGCCGTGGGGACTTTGCCGTCGCTCCATGTTGCTCCTCGTTTGCTGTTCCAAGATGTAACTGCTGCATTCATCTTTTTTAGTTCACTGCAACCCTCTCTCCTTAGGCAGTGGCTTAGAAAGGACAAGTGGGAGCCTGCAACAAAATGTTGCAGTGTGGCCTGATTCTGTTCAGCATTCCAGCTAGCCGGTCATGCCCTGTTCCCAGAATACTCTACTCCACCTCCCTCCCAGCAGCCACCCTTAATACAGTAAAAAATCTGTAAGTGGTGTTACTTGGCCTCAGGATGGGAATCCAGCCTCTTTAGAGTAGGATTGGGAACCCTGTGGCCCTTCAGATTTTGTTCAACTCTCACCAGCCCCAGCCAGCATGACCATGATCAGGATGATGGAGTTTTCCATGTTACTTTGTAGTTCCAGTCTTCTTCTGTTGCTGGTGGTACTACTGTGACGATAATGATGATATCTATGTACAAGTGCTTTACAAAGGATAGGTCCCTACCCCAAAGGAGCTTACAATCGAAAATAGCCACAGTGAAACAGAGGAAATGGGGGCTGGTGGGAAGGATAAGCAGGTGAAGAAGAGGTGATTATTTTCATGACATATGTTTCTGGAAAAAGAGTTTTGGGGAGGGAGAGAGGGAAGGATGATGCTTACATGGAGCTATTCTGGGATGCTGTTCAAGGCATAAGGAGCAGCATGGACAAGGGAGAATCTAGACCAAGGTTTGGGAACCTTTTTCAACTCAAAAGACCACATTTCCTTTGGACAACCTTCTGGGGACCATACAAATGGTGGGTGGAGCCAGAACCAAAAGTGGGTGGAGCAATGAATGCCAACGTTACTTTTAACAGGCTAGTTAGTAGGCTAGTTTCTACAAACACACACACACACACACTATCCTGCATCCAGACAAGTAAGTGGTCAGAGTTCAAGGGCACACTCAACCAAGCAAAAACACTGTGGGTGCATAGCAGAGCCAGTGAGGGGTGTGGCCTGGGGAGAGAGGGTGTGGCTGGGAGAATCCCAAGGGCCAAGATAGAAAGGTCTGGAGGGCCACATTTGAGGTTCTCCACCCTTGAGATTCTCCACCCTTGATCTAGACAGAAAGGCCACAAGTGACCATGTCACAAACATTTTTTCTGAGACCACAAGGCAAGCCATAGTAGCTCATTGATTCTTGAGCCGTATATGTATATGTCTTGATATAAGTATATATTATTTTAAATGTTCTAAATTTCTGCACTTTCATAAAAATACACCAAGGCGGTATACACCGTACAAAGTTACAGTAAGAACATTAAAAGTATCAATAAATCCTGGCTGGTCAAAAGAAGAATCCACATTGCAAAGACCTGCCTGAATAACACTGTTTTTAGGAGACGTCTAAAAGAAGGCAGGAATGATTCCTGCAGAAGCTGTATCTGTAGGGAGTTCCGCAGGCAGGCCTGCCACATGAAAGGCTTAGTTCCTAGTGGAGACCAGCCGAACCTTGGGGTATGAGAACTGCAAGAAATGCCCCATCAGAGGATCACAGTGACTTAGGGGGAACATAAGGGATCAGCGGGTCCTTAAGGTACTTTGGGACCAAGTTGTTTAAGGCTTTTGTGAATTCACACTAGTACCTGACATGGTCCAGTAGCAAATTGGCAACCAGTTCAGCTCTCTCAGTAAAGGAATAGGCACTTGCCTGCTCCTGTGAGCAGTCACTGGCCACTGCATTCTGCACTAGTTGCAGTTTCTGGACCAGATTACTTTGAACAGGGCATGAGAGTGGGAATGGGACCCTCCCTGCCTCCAAGGAGAGATGACTAGGAGACCCCAAATTTGCTTTGTCAGCCTTGGTGGGCATATTATATCCTAAAATATTATATCCTAAAACAGGCTATGGCCTAATTCCAAAAGCCTTCTGCAAGTGATCAGATGTCTGGCAAGAGCATTCTGTCCTTCCCCTGTAATCTTGTTGGGCAGAGAGGAAGAGAGAGAATGGATGAGAAAGGGGTGGCTCACCCACTTTTGTCTGCTGTGTCTCCAGACCCCACCCACAGTCAGCAGACGCCTCCCTCCCCAACACACACACAACAGATCCCTCTGAAAGATACAGCCCTTGACAGAAAAAAAAGTTGTCCACTTCCTGACCTGAAAAAATCCATAAACATTCGGGGCGGACAGTGACATTCAACAGCTACCGATTGCACCTGTTCAACCACCATGTACCTGCCCTTTATTCTGAGCATCCTCTGATTGCTTTTGTTGAATCGTTCCGCTTCAACTGTGCCTTTGCTAAGCTGGTTTGGGAAGTGCTGGATGACTATACTCTAACCAGGGTGCCTGTGTTTTGTTTGACAGATGAATCGCCCAATCCAAGTGAAGCCAGCAGACAGCGAGGGTCGAGAGGTAGGTGGCTCTTTATTTTAAACCCATTCATTTGTGCTCATCTAGCTGACCCTGAGGATCTGTTTAGTGTCTTGCTTGGGAACAGAGTTGTACCACCATCCCATATGAATCTGCCATTGCTTGGATCGTCATCCAAGGACCTGTTGCATGTCCCACCACTAATGAGGTTTGGCTGGTGGTAACATGGGACAGAGCCTTTTCTGTGGTAGCACCCCAGATTCAGAATTGATTCCCTACCTAGGGAAGTTAGAGTGGCTGTATTCCTGGTTACTTTTAGGCAGGCAGCAAAAATATTTTTATTCTGCTTAGTCATTGATTTAATTTTGTTAATTTTGGTTTTAAGGTTTTCCTTTAATTTTGTTGCTACTTGAAATTGTATCCTCTCTCTGTTTTCTGTTTGGATAACCACTACGGGAGTTCTTATTACAGCTGAAAGGCAACATATATTGATTAAATACTATACATATCGCAAAGATCCTTTTCATACTTGGGCTGATGCCACTAACCTTAGGAGGCAATCCAACTCGTATTTATGCCAGGCTGAGGGGAGTTGGGTAGGGCGGACCTCTGGCTGAGCCAGCAGGGTCTGGCTTAGCCAGGCTCTTCCAGGCTTTGCCAGCCGAAAGCCCCTCACCCCAGCTCAGTCACAGCGGAGCCGGGACCTGCTGGCTCAGCCAGAGATCCACCGGCGAAGCCCAGCCTGACAGCAGGGGTGCTGGCAGAAGCTGATGTAAGGCCCGAAAAAGGATGTTCCAGGGGCGTGTCAGAAGAGCAGCCAAGGGAAACTTACACAATATCCAAGTCCCATTGGAGCACTCCTGCGAGTCCTGATCCAGGCCAAAGTTACACCAAGAAAAAGGTTGGCTAAGAAAATAATTACAGTGGAAGTCTATGGGGAGCTCTTACTCCCCAGTAGGGGTATTCGTGAGCACCGGGCTTTTACTTTCTGGTCTGGGTGCGAAGCTTCAGCTGAGCCCACATTCCACCAGCCCAGAGGCTCCCAAACAGCAATTGGATGCCACAAACCTTCCCACCAACTCCTCCTCCACTCCTCCAGCTTCCCATGAGTTGGATTGCTCTGTTGGTTTCCTTTGAGAGTTGTCTTAGTGCTCAGCCTGAACCCTTTACCTTAGTCATCCTGGCTAGCAACATGCTCCCAACCTGCAACTACTTTTACTGTGGTTTGCACCCCTCCTCAAAGTGGCTTTTACTATGGTTAACCCCTTCCCCAAAGCAGCTTTTCAAGAAAGAATTCAGAGAGGTTTGCTAACGTAAGCGGTTTGCTGTCATTGGCTGAATGTTTCCAAGGCTGGCTTGGGAACTGAAGAGATACCGTATCCTTTGCACTGTTATTATAGTAGTACTTCAGCCATGTGGGCTGCATCCAGCGTAGCCTATGAAAAAGCAGGAAGAGGCAGCAGAACACTGTCATTGGACAGTGCAAGATGGGTGAGCACATTTGAGCCATATCTGGATTTGTTCCATGTCTGGGTGCAAGATAGGCATATATTTTTGGTTGCCACTAGGGATGAAAAGATCTGTCAGTTTCACTTCTCTCACTTTCACATTTTCCAATCTTAAATTCAGTTCTCTGCATCTGTAGTTTGCTATTTTTAAAAAGTCCTCATGAAAATAATTCAGCATTTTAGTGCAAATTTCTCCTGATAAACACATTTTTGTATGCCGTTTTGACTATACACATTTTTGCAAGCAATTTCCCCTAAGGTAATGCATTTTGTATGTTATTTTCACAAATATAGTCATTTTTATGCCCATTTCCCCCTAATATTTATATTTTTGTAAACATGGTTTGGTTGCAGAATTGCATTGCAAAATTTGGGTAAGTGTGAAGTTTGAAGGATGGTTGTGCTTCGATTCTCATATTGTTTCGGAAAGTGTGAATTTGATAGATTCATCTTTAAATGTGAACTTAATGGAGTTTCCCATCCCTAGTTGCCACAAATATTTATTTAACACACAGACACATAGACACACACACACAGAGGTTCATGAGACTGTCTTGCTATGACTGAAAACACTGATAGCCCTGCACACTTTTATAAACAGTGGTGCATATAACTCTATACATAAAAAAGAAAGAAATCAAAATGCTGTGCTCTAAAAATATGGATGTCACCTGTATAAATTATGCATATTTGCATGCATTTTCTTACTGTGCATAATGCACACAATAATATTCCTGTTAGTTATGGGGAGAGGCAAGAAACAATGCAAGGTACTGAAATTCTATCCTCTTCACTGACCATGAGAAAATATTCAGCTGCTCATTTGACTTTTCAACCATTTCCCACAGGCTAGCTAGTAGGGCTGTGTACCAAAGTCAGCCAAAGCCCGAACCAAATCAGGCTGATTTATGCAGAACCCATGAATCAATTCAAGGCTGGATCTGGGTTGGGAAGAGATGGGGGCATGCACAGACCTACTAGCAACCCTTCCTTTAAAGCCGGAGAGGCTAACAGCTAGCGTAAACAATAAGAAAGGATGCTGGGACAATCCTGACAATGAATTCTGTATCTAACACCACATTTTGCACTTTTTCCATTCACATTTGTAACTCTAGGCTAATGATAGCTTTGCTTACATGTATCCTAATGAAGCCCTACTCTGGTCAGGTTATCTATCTATCTATCTATCTGTCTGTCTGTCTGTCTGTCTGTCTGTCTGGTCTAATCTATTTTCAGCAGGTAGTCCTTTCGACTGCTCATGAATATAAAATACAGTATTAAAATACAACATCATAAAACAACAAATTGCAACTTTAGAAAAAAATCCTGCAGAGAGCAATATTTATAGTTTAGAGTAAAGATACATAGCATATAAACAGTAGTTTAAAATACCAAAATCACAGGTTCTTGAAAGGCCTGGGATTTTTTTTTAACGTGTTCAAGTGGTGATGCCAAAATGATGATAAAGAAGGCACCAGGCAAGCCTCTCTAGGAAGGGCATATCTGAGGGGGATAATAGAGCTGGGGCACCAGCACTGAGAATGGTCTCTCTGTGGTAGCCATCTGTTTCACTTCATTTGCCAGGGGCGCCCTAGCCAGGGCCTCTGAACAGTGGTAGCTGGTGCCCATTGGGACTGGTGGGGCAGAAACCAGAGAGACCAACGGTAGGTAGAGCTAGAGCCAATGACAGGCAGAGCCAACTTATTCTAGACTGGACTGGTTGCAAGTCAGGCAGATGGAGGCCAGCTGAGGCCAGACTGAAGTTGGTGGGGCAGCAGCACCCCAGTCACCCTAATGGACCACCTTCAACTGCCTCTAAAGAGGATATCAAGGCTCACTTGGGGGAGATGGTATCTGATCTGTCTGTATTTTACTTGTGGTGGTGAAATTGGGATGGGGACGCTTCTCAGCTGTTTTTTGGGGATGGAGACAGCTGGTTGGTGGCTACTCTTTCCCCCCTCCTCACCAAAAAATCCCTTCCTAGAGTAATGCTATGTTGTGATGTTCTGTCACTCTGGTGGAAAAATAGCAGCTGCCAACTAGCGGCCACCAGGAGGAGCTCCAGGGGTAGCTGTGAGTTCTAATCACCGTAAAATTCCCCCAGCCTTCCAATTAGCTGGGGAGGGGATTTCAGGGCCTCTTTCATTCCCCCTCCCACCCAGCCAAACTTTCTCAGTTTGAGAAATTTCAGGCCTGCATTAGGTGAAATTTAATTTTAATTTTCTTTAATCTGATGGCTTTTAAAGGAGTGAGAGTCCCATCTGAATCTGGAAGTCTTAAGCATATCTCCTCCTCCTCCTCCTCCTCTGTCTGATCTCATTACGAGCTGGGCTGGGGCCAACACTTGGATTTTAAAGGCCACTGCTTTGAAGCTGCCTTGAGGGTGGCTCTTCACTTCTGCCTGCAGTTAGACCCTGTTCCTGTCCTCAAAATGTCAGAGCACCGTGGATTATTGCATTTGAGGTGCAGCACAAGTTGAGATAAAACACCCCAGAAATCAATGAGGAGTTGGCCTCAGCCCGATTCTCCATTGATTGATGAAGTTGTTCCACCCCTCACATCAAGCACAGTGACTCTGGAACAAATAAATAAATAAAAAGCCGCTTGGGACTTAGGTGCTCTGTGAAACTTCTGCTGATAGCCCCAGGTGGAGGATGCTCAAAGAGGAAGCATGCATGTATTTGTGGAGGCACCCAAGGGACTCTATTGCACCTTCTCAGTTTGATGGCTGCATCTGTAGTGGGGCACTTTGCCAACGGAAGGACTCAGAAGCAGGAAGAGATGGGCAACAGAATCATTTTTTAAAAAGCTGTTAAAAAGCGAAAGGATTGAAGATAGCCCACATCTTGTTCATACGCAGAAGTCCACAAGATACATCATTCTCATTCCCATTTTACAGATTTGAGGAACGAGTGGAGGTTTTTGTTTGTTTAATGTTTCCAACCCACCCTTCATCATAAGATCTCAGGGCAGGGCACAGCACAAATTACAGTCCCCCAAAATGTATACGCCCAAAAACAATCAAACCAAAAAGTGCAGTCAAAAAAATACAGTACAAACCTTAACATAAAAAAAGCAACCAAAAAACAGAAAACTGTAAACATTAGGGTCCTACAAATGCCTGGGCAAACAAATGGATCTTTACCTGGTGCTGAAAGGAACAAAGTATTGGTGTCATGCGCTGTTGCAGGGGGAAGGCATTCCACCACTGATGAGGCCTTTTCTGCATCACCATGTAATGTACATCTCCGCATGGTGAAATGTCAAGAAGGGCTTCTCTCTACCAATCTTTGGGCTGATATAGAGAGAGGTGCTCCTTCAGGTGAAAGCCAAGCACTCTGGCCATGTCCTTACCAAACTGCTCTCATTCCCAGGATACTTAGTTAGATTGTTTATTTCAGACAGGGATGGGGAACCTGTGGCCTTCCAGATGTTCTTGCATTCCAGCTGCCCGGAGTTCCAGCCATCGTAGCCAATGGTGAAAGATGACAGGAGTTATATTCTAACAGTATATGGAGGGCCATAGGTTCCCCGTCTCTGATTCAGAACATTTATATCCTGCTTCATAGCTCTGAGAGGCTCTCAAAATAGCTCACAAGCCATTGGCACAATGCAACCACATTTGAGCATCGGTTCAGAGACAGACATAACATGGTGTCCATAAGGTCCCAGGACTATTCCACTAATATTTTCTGCCCGCATCCTTGGTCTTTCCTGGTGTGGCCTTTGGCCTTCACCTACTACACACAAGAGGAGGTCCTGCATATTTCATGCAATAAATTCAGTTAAGGAGTTCTGCATGAAATCAGACCTTTTGAAAATGGTGACGTGAGCATGGAATATAAAAGCACATTTTAGATATTAGGAGAAACAGCAAGACAGCCAGATAAATAGTGAGATCCTGTAGAACTATACAGCTAACAGCAAAGTTGAGTTCACAGACTAACAGTCTTTAGGCCATATCCTACAATTACAATAAAAGGAAATGATAATGCTGCATTTGGATTGTATGCCATGTCCCACATCAAGTTTTAGTCACATTTGCTTCCTAGACAGCAGAGCCCACTGACAACCTGAGGCAAAGGAATGGGGCTGAGCAGCTGAAAGCCACTCGATCCATGACGGAGGCAAATTAGGAACCTAGGAAGCTGCCTTATATTGAGTCAGACCGTTAGTCCATCTTGCTCAGCATTGTCTACTCTACACTGACCTGCAGCGGCTCTCCAGGGTTTCAGACAGGGATCTCTCCCTGGACTGCCTTCAAGTTGATCCCGACTTATGGCTACCCTATGAATAGGGTTTTCATGGTAAGCGGTCTTCAGAGGGGGTTTACCATTGCCTCCCTCTGAGGCTAGTCCTCCCCGGCTGGCCAGGGCCTGCTCAGCTTGCCACAGCTGCACAAGCCAGCCCCTTCCTTGTCCGCAACTGCCGGCTGGGGGGCAACTGGGCTCCTTGGGACTCTGCAGCTTGCCCACGGCTGCACAGGTGGCAGGGCACGTAACCCCTGAGCCACTCACTGTGGGGGTGATCTTTAGCTGGCCCTTGACACCCAGGAGACACAAGCGGAGATTTGAACTCACAGACTCTGGACTCCCAGCCAGGCTCTCCTCCCCACTGTGCTATACCAGCTGCTGAGAATTGAACTTGGGACTTTCTGCATGCAAAGCAGATGCTCTGCCACTGAGCTATGGCCCAGTGTGTCCAGGCAGCCCCCCAAAAGTTGTCCCTTGTTGGCAGTTGCCAAGTAATAGGTTTCACTGATGATACTTGTGAGGCAAGAGGTGGGCCAACCAAACAGTTGGAACTCTGTCAGCCAATGATTAGGGATGCTCAAGGCATTTTATTTCTGTGAATTCCGATGTGAACTGGCCTCATCTGCACCTGCTTGACTAAGGTGTGGGTCGGAACTTAATTATCCATTGGATCTCGCCCTTCTCTGCATTGTATTATACTCCTCTCAGCAGGGGAAAAAAACTTTACCAAAATATGTTTTTAAAATGCCTATTTTAGAATAAAATACATTTTGAAATACGTTCATTGAGATAAAATATATGCATAGTTAAATATGAATGTTCATTTGTTCATTCCTTCATTGGTTTATTTATATATTGCTTTTTGACCAAGGCCCCCAAAGCAGTGATGAGAATAATACGAAACAAAATATGATAACGTGACTGTCAATACAAATTCAGAAGTACAATACAATAAAGCAATAGAAACATACAGTAAAAAAACAGGCACACCATAAATCACACATTCATGATTTGCATTTGTGCTCTCACCACAAACACAGTGTCCTTCTACAAACAAGAGCCCACACAATAGGCTTTCGCCCTGGAAGCAGCTACAACTGTGGCCACGTTCTTCCAGTTGCTCTCCAGGGCTATGCTGGCTGGCTCATTATTCTGTCTCCTCAGCAGGCTGCAGTTCACCAGGTACAGCAACAGGTGCAGTAAAGAAGGCCTGGGGAGGCTAAACATGGTATTCATCTCCCAGCAGGGATGGGCAAACAATCTGATTCAGTTCTCATTCTAGTGGTATAGTGGTTAAGATGTTGGAATATGACCTGGGAAACCAGGGTTAGAATCCCCACATAGCCATGAAGCTCACTGGGTGACCTCGGGCCAGTCACTGCCTCTCAGCCTCATGAAAATCCTATTCATAGGGTTGCCATAAGTCGGAATCGACTTGAAGGCAGTACATTGACTTTTTTTAATCAAATTTGCACTTTCTGGAACAATTTGAGAACCAAATACAGCCATTCTTCAAAATCCATACTTATTCAATTTTTGCAGTGCAGTTTGCCAACCAACCAATGTTTACCAAAATGTATACTTTAGGGGAAAGTGTGCATAATAATGAATATATGAGTGAAAATAACATACAAAAATGTATGTTATACATACAGCTGTAGCCAAGTTCTTGCAGTTGCTGTCCAGGGCAGGGCTGGCTAGCTCATTCTTCTGTTCATGTGGTTTTTTTTAAAAAATTACAGATTAATGTGGAAAAGGAACAGAAGGAACCTATGCATGAACCAGTGGCAGGTGTCATAATGGGGCAGTTGCAGAACTGCCCTCCTAACATGGGCATCACTACAGCTTACCTGGAAAGATCTGGGCCAGGGTGGCATCATGTTCAGGGCTGCACAGATGCTCCAGTGGGAGTACCAGATTGTCTCCACTGGTCCGGGCAGCTCCAATCTCATTGCTGCACTGCCTTGGGTAGAGCTTGGATGGGAGACCACATAGAAGCCCCCTGTACAATTGTAATGAAAAGTGGAATAGGAAGCAGGGGAGAACCCAGGTGGTGGCTCACACCGTACCCAGCTGGGTTGCATAGCCTCATTAATGGTCACACCGTACACTTAAAGTATATGCAACACACATTTAAAGCACATGGCTTCCCCCAAATAATCCTGGGAATGGCCATTTGTTAAGGGTGCTGGGAATTATACTCAGTGAGGGGTCTTCTGTCATTTAACTGGTAAAGTTCAGTTCCCACGATTCTTTGGAGGGGGCATCTGCTTTAAATGTGGGTTGAATGTGCTTTAAAGGTATAGTGTGGCTGTAGCTCATCATTAGAACCAGATGAAGCTAATCTGATGCTGAGTCGGTGCCTGGGGATATAATGGGCTGGATTAATCAGTCAGCCAATGCTGAATTGGGTCAAGATGGAGGCACTGTTGGTATGTGGGTCTCATGTCTGGAAATTGGGTTTATGGCCTATTGTAGGTGGAATTACACCCCCCAAAGGAAACAGCACATAGCTTCGGGGCACTTTTATATCCAGTGTTGAAGCTTAAGGCCTAGGTGGCAACAGTGGCAAAGAGTGCCTTTCTCCAGGTATGGTGGGGCTGCCAGCGATGGCCATTCCTGGGCTTGGATAGCCTTCCCTCAGTAATCCATGCTGTAGTAACCTCTAGTAACTGTGTAGGGAACAGCTGTCAGCATCCTTAGCAAACTATAGTTCCTAGGATTCTTTTGGGGAAGCTATGACTGCGAAAGTGGTATCATAGTGGTTTAAATATACGATGTGGATGTGGCCAAGGCACATAGTACCCAAAGCCAAGTGATTTTGGCATCTGAGGCAGAAAATCCCACAAGCACCTCTCTCTCTCCTGGAACTAAAAATACAATAGTAACAAATTGAATAAGTTACATTTTGTTGCTCTTTCATAGCACCCAAAATCTTTTGTCTGAGGCAGCTGCCTTACTCTGGCCACAGATAGGGCCAGCCCTGCCACCATTCCAGATATACACTCTATTGGAACTGAAATGCTTCTGTTGCTGTTTCCCCCCCCCCCAGCATCTCTCCACCCCAGAGCTTTTTATGGAGTAGAGCAGGAGTTACCAACCTTCTTAGGCATGTGGGCATATTTGGATTATTGAGCAAGTGCTGTGGGCATCACCCTCTAGTCACTTCTTGCCCCCTCCCTTCCTGAATCAGCCCTTCCCACAGAAAGAGAAAGTGCACATGTGTGCATACAAAACACATGCACAAACCGCTTTGCTTTTCCAAGCAATCTTGAAAAGCACATAGAGCTGAAAGAGGAAACGGAAAGAATGTAACTTTTCCAACTTCCTTCTTCAATTCTATGTACTTCAATGGAGAAAAAGGTAAACACCCCCACTACCTCATGGCCAAGGGGGCAGTGAGTGGGGAGGAGGCAAGTTCAGAGGCCTCACGGGAAGACCTCAAGGGTATTGTTATGTCCAAAGGCACCATGTTGACTACCCCTGCAAATGCAGCGTTAGGAGCAATGAACCAAGAGAAAGTTGGAGCAGATTGCGCTCTGGGAACTGGAGCCTTTGCAGTCATTTCCATTAGCCATAAAAGTGAATCATAGTAGGCGTGTGCTCAGTTGCTTGAAAAATGCTGTTCTAGTTATCTGTTGTTGCTGTTTTAAAAAATTAAGAATTCTTTATTGAAGGGTTATCGGTATGTACACCAGTTTACCATAATCTGGCCTTGATAGTTTGGATCTAACGCCCAGGTTCTGCTAGCTATATGGCCCACTGCTCTTTTTGCATCTCAAGAAATTGCAGGGATTGTAGCCAATGGATGACTAGCACCCTCTAGGGGAAATACTGGACCATCTTATTTAAGCAATAGTGCACCTTAGAACAAGGACTGGCATCATGCTTCGCATTAAAAGCTACATTGTAGAGCTTTTACCATAATACAGTCAAACTGAGCTCTGCAATCATGAGGGCTGGACATGCGCATTTAATTAAATTTAGAGACGGACCAGCTTCCCTAATCAGTTTTCTTGGGGAAGAATTGGAAAAAAAAGAAATTTCACAAACCAGCCTTAGGACTTGTAAAAATGTCTGCCCCATCTTTCCTGTGTCTGCTAACCCCCTCCCCGCAATAGTTCCCCAGGGCAGAGCACACGCCTTCCATGTAGAAGGTCCCAGGTTCAGTCCTCGGCATCTCCAGTTAAATTGACATCAGATAGCAGCAGAAGACCCCTCTCTGAGACCCTGGATGGACCATTGGTCTGTTTCAGTATAAGGCACATTATGTTCTTCTGAGGCCTCAAGCCTTCCTGGGGTAGATGAAAGGGAGATCTCAAGACACTGAACCTTATAAGCTTGTTGGTTTTTAATATTTTGCCTAGATCATCAGCATAACTGGCCTTCCTAGGTTAGCATCATTGCCTTCCCTGGGTTCCAGAAATACACTCCTTCAATCCCTATGAGAGACTGTAAGTTTCAAAAGATGCTGTGTAAGATAACTGAAGTTTTGCAATCAGAGCAAAGCTTGCAAAGCAAGCAAATTTGAATGCAAAACTGCATGACTATTCTAGTCTTTGTTTGGGGGGGGGTTGACTGTAGAATCTGCTGCTTTTTAGCACAGATTTCTAGGCACCCCTTTACTTGGACATAAAATGAAAGCAGTGGCTACTTCCAAATCATCCTGTGTGTTCAAAACTGTGGTCAGTAGGAACAGCATCTGGCTCACTGAGGAAACGAAGAGAAAACCCATCTGGCTCTTCAAGTTTTAGACATAGGAATCTGCTGTACACTGAGTCAGACCAATGGTCCATTGAGCTCAGTACATGGACTGGCAGCAGTTCTCAAGGCTCTCCAATGGGGCCAGTCCCAGTCCAACCTGGATTAAAGCTGGGACTTTCCACATGCAAACCAGATGCTCTACCACTAGTAGCAGCCAGTGGGGCAGAATGGAATAGGGCAGCATTGCTTAACCTAGCTTCCAAGAGGGGCAAGGTGGCCAGGAGGTTAATGCTCTGCAGGCGCAGTGGCAGGTGTGCTGGATTGGCTCCGCTGCTGCACTCGCACCATCCGACTCCCCGCTGCCTCATCTCTCTCCCTCTCAGTTACCGGCAGTGACCTCTGCGTTGGGAAGCCAGGTAAGTAGCACTGTCCCGCTCCGCTGGCCACTCCGGTCTACCACTGAGCCATTGCTCTTCCCCTTACTCCTGAGTTGCCTTTGACTGTATTTCTGTCTCCTTCCTCACAATGGATGATGGACATTCCGGGTCCTGTGTTTCCCACCCTGTTGGTTAACGAAGCCCCTTTTACTTTTTGTATATTGCTTTCCCCTGCACCACTGCATTTCCCACCTTCAGGATTCTTACTGTTTCTTTGCTTAACATCTTTCTATCCCACCTTTCTACCCTACAGCAGGGCATCAGGGCGGCTCAGGATGCCATAATACACAGTAAATAAACACACGCACACAAAAGATTAAAATATACATAAAATACAGTTAACAATTCAAGGGGAGTGATGCTATAAGCTGTCAGGTGCTTGATCAGTAGGACTGCCACTTAGACCATCACCAAAAAAGAGGAAATGTATGTATGTATATGTGTGTGCAAATATTTATATATGGACAAAAGGGGATACTAAGACACTGATTTGCATAAAATTAGCATGCGTTAATTTACATTATACATGTAAATTTAGAAATGTCTTTGAATAGAAATTACTTTGAATAGAAATACATCTCATTGTAGTGGGGGAGCTGGAACAAGGTGGCCTGTGTGCCCGTTCAGCCTGCTATCCAGGGGTTTACTGATGATTAGCAGCTTCAAAGCCCATTCTATCTCTTCTTGTAGTTCTTTCTCTTTAAAAGAGACCAGACAGCTCTTCAAACAGAGGATGCCTTCAAACAAAGGACTGTCCTCTCTAAAGTGGGACACATGGCCACCAGTGCTGGCTGGTGGCTCCATGTCAGCGGGGCTGTAGAATCTGCTCCAGGTTTTAGTCCAAACTTTCAAGGAGCTGAAGCTCCTTGGACAGCTCCTTGAAGGTTCAGGTTAAAACGCAGAGTGGATTCCACTGCCCCACTGACATGGAGCCACCAGCCGCTTCTGATGGCCAATCTACTGAACAGATCTATTCACTCTATCATCCCTTGCATATTCTGTTGTTATTTTCAACTGACACCCTCAGCATTACATGGTGCAGCTGCCCTTAATATTCCATAAGTTCTGGAAGCTCACAGGCCCTTGTCTGGTTTAATTTTTCCCTTTTAACGCCTTTTCCTCCCAAATCAATGAATCCTGTGTGGCTCTGAGAGCTGCTAGCTAGCTAGCTGCTGGAGAATGGGGTAGCTGGCTGGAGAGAGGGCTGCATGCAAGACCCTAATCAATCTTCTGCACTTTACAGCAGGCCTGGGGAACCTTTGGCTTGCCAAATGTTGTTGGACTGTAACTCCCATAAGCTCCAGACAGCACAGCCAATGATTAGGGATGATGGGAGTTGTGGTCCATCAACATCAGGAAGGCCAAAGGTTCCCCAGCTCTGCTTTTTACAGCAGTGGCCAAAATCCGATACTTAAGCTGGCCACCACCATGTCAGGCTGGCTCGCAGAATCCAAAAATTGGGAGGCCAGCTGTGGAGGCTGGTGGCTCAGATATTAGTTTGGCAATGAATCTGCTCCAGGTTTGAGTCCAAACTTTCAAAGAGCTGTCCAAGGTGCTCCACATTTCCACATCAGTCTGCAATTTTCTTTTAAGTTCTCATGAAAATTCATCAGCAATTTTTTCTGCATTTTTATATGCAATTTTGCCTAATATACATATTTTTGCAAGCACTTTTCACTAATACAAGCATTTTAGCTATGTTAATTTCATTAATATATGCATCCTATGCACACTTGAGCCTAGCGTACACATTTTGGTACACTATTTGGCTGGAGAACTGCGTTGCAAAATTCAGAGAAGTGCGAGTGTTGAAGAATGACTGCGTTTTGGTTCACACATTGTTTTGGGGTGTGCAGATTTGATAGATTCCACTTTAAATGCAACTGGAACCAAATTTCTCCCCTGGCTCCCCTAGCACCACGTCAGCTAACCCTGCTTTCTTTCTTTATTTTTATGTATTATTAAATGTATATCCCCCCTTCCTCCGAAAAGGAGCCCAGGGCAGCAAACAACAATGCTGAAACAACAAAAACGTCTTTAAAACAATTCCAGTACAGATGCAGATTTATCCCACCTGCATCCTTTCCTTCCTGCCCATATCCCCTCCCTCTCTTCCCTCTGCCCCTATGCCTTAACTAGCATTTTGAATGGGGTCTGAAAGCAACATAGGCAGCCTATGAAACAGCAATAAGACTGAAGAGATGGCTTGCATCAAACCACACATAGGTAGATTCTGGCAAACCTCTGATGTCCTCCTCTCTCTCTCTCTCTCTCTCTCTCTGTGTGTGTGTGTGTGTGTGTCTGTCTGTCTGTCTGTCTGTCTGTCTGTCTCCACTTTCTTCCCTACTCCCTATGGCGCCTGTCTACAGACAAATATGCACGAGGATCGGTATTTTAAACCCAGTGATGTTTTATTCCCGGGGTTCAGTTGCTTGAGCTGGGTAAATAACAGTGTATTCAGAGAGAGATGTAGTTATTAAACACGACTCAGCTGGTGCCAGCCAAAGCTCCATGGGTCCCAAAGGGAACTGGGAAATAAATTACCCACTTACAAAATGTAATTGGTGAGGGATTAAAAATCAATAGACAGGCAAGAACAAGCAAGCTGCCTCAGCCGGGCTCAGTGGAACAGGATAAATCCCTTTGCAAGAGGATGACACTCTCTTTACCCAAAAAACAGCTCCTGAACCTGTTTGCCAGTGCATGTGCGGCCAGCTGCTACCCATTAGAGGGCTCCTGTGTCTTTCAAGAGATCAGTGGCGGAGAGGCATTTGGTAGGTGCAGTGTGCTGGGGCATGAGAAGAGATAGAAAGGCTAGCCATTTCCATCCCAGCCCCACAAGCCAGTGAGATGAAGTATTAGATTTAGAGGCAGGAACCCTCGACTCAAAGCCCAGCTCAGCAGTGAAATATCCCGATGGGTCTTGCGCTGCTCTCCCAGAGGAACAAATGAAATATACAGAAATTTGCCTCTAAGCCTCCTGGAAACAAAAATATCCAAGGCATAGGAGGCCACTTTGAGGCAAGAGCTTCTTGGTTTAGCTGACACAGTTGCATTGGCCTATTTCTGTCCCTGTTAAAAGGACAACCCCCTCTTTGGCTTTTAAAACCAAGCAGAACAGTCGTAAATACAAGAGAGAGGAAATGGAATACAGACTTCAGCAGGGCTTGGGAAAAGTCACCCTTGACTTGAGTATAAGAGCTGGCTTTAGGTGTGTGGGGGCTCTGAGCAAAGTGTCCTTCTGGTGAGCCTCACCCTCTGTCCGTGGGTCCAGGTGGGTTTACCTGGCGGCAGTGGCATCCGAGCGACAAGGCATCTCTGATTTCTCATAATGCTCCAGAGTGGAGCTATGTCAGTTGAACTTTGGGAAATTAAGGGGTGTCTGCATCCACCTTCCCCCTGGAGTGCTTGACCAGAAGAAAATAATCCAGGGAGGACAAGATAAGCATCAGCTGGAGACCGTACTGGGGCACTTAGACCCTGACAACTGCCCAAGGATGGCAGGTGCTGATGCCAGCCCTGAGGATAGTGATGTGCATGTCCCTATTTTTGTCCATGAAATCTCGGATGGTACGCTTAAAGGCCACATTCACACTGTACATTTATTCCACTATTATTCCACTTTAAACAGTCATGGTTTTCCCCAAAGAATTCTGGGAAGTGTAGCTTGTGAAGGGTGCTGATAGGTTTTAGGAAAGCCATATTCCCTTATAGGCTTGCAATTCCCAGAGTTCACTGGAAAGAAGGACTGACTGTTAAATCACTTAGGGAATTGTAGCTCTGTGAGGAGAACAGGGATCTCCTAGCATCTCTCAGCGTCCTTCACAAACTACACTTCCCAGGATGACTGTTTAAAGTGGAATAATAATGGAATAAATGTACAGTGTGAATGTGGCCAAAGTCTCTCCGTTAATCCGGAGACCATAGGAAGCTGCCTTATACTGGGTCAGACCATTGGTCCGTCTAGCTCATTACTGTCTACACAGACTGGCAGTGGCTCTCCAGGAGTTCAGATAGGGAGTCTCTCCCTGCCCTACCTGGAGATGTTGGGGATAGAACCTGGGATCTTCTGCATGCAAGGCAGATGCTCTTCCATTGATCTATGTCCCTTCTGTCCCATGATCAGTGTCTTTTTGTTCAGCAGAGCAGGAAGCGTTTGGCTTGGAGCAAGACTCCAGCTTCAGCCGGAACTGAGGCAGGACTGCTTGGCCTCTCCAAGGATGCACTTATGGTGAAGGAAGAAGTGTCAAGCATTGGCAGCTGGTGGTTCCATGTCAGTGGGGCAGCTTCAGCACCTTGGTCAGCTCCTTGAAAGTTCTGGCTTAAACCCAGAGCGGATTCCACTGCCCCACTGTCATGGCGCCACCAGCCGCCTCTGGTGTCAGGGAAATTTAAGCTAGGCCGAAGCCTACAATTCTATACAGGGACAGGTGCTGTTCTTTTTAATAGAGATAGTTTATGTTTAACTAGACAATATATGAGCCCTGGTCCCTTAACTAATTTTTCTTGTGTCTCAACTGACAAAGCCTCCGCCGTGTCCTGCTGTTATTTATTTATTTCCCAGACTGTGTGCTCTGACAGGCCACCTTATTTCTGTTGTCAAACGCCATTAGAGCCCAGCGCCGGTGCGAGGGCTGCAGAAGACAGATGCTAGCAATAATCATGAAGCCCTCATTATTTACCATCACTCCAGTGATGTTTAAGTTATTTATGGCCCTTGGGCAAGGTTGGCAACGGCAGGTTATTTGGGCAGTCAATCATAACCCTGAAACTGCTTGTTGCTTTACTTAACACTCTTTCTCTCTCTCCCTGTCTCTCTCTGCCTCTGTCATTGTCTCACTCATTCGATGATTTTCTGTATTTGCCACTGTTGCTCACCAATCCCTAAATGTACTCTGTCTTTCTCTACCTGTCCATTTGGGACCTCTCTCTCTCTCTCTCTCTCTCTCTCTCTCCCACTCAGTGTTGCAGCAAACTAAGGAAGTGAAATACTGCTAGACCCTAGTAATGGCTGTGCCTATAATTTGTTTTAAATTGTTTTTAAAATTGCTGTAACCAGCAGAGACTGTTGGCTCCAGTGTCAGTGGGGCAAGGAATCTGCTCTGGGTTTTAGTCCGAATTTTCCAGGAGCTCTCCAAGGCTGGAAAGTTTGGACTAAACCCCAGAGCGGATTCACTGCCCCATGACATCAGAGCCAACAGTCTCCACTGGCTGTAACCCGCCTAGGGATCTCAAGGCCAGGAAAGAAATAATAATAATAATAATAACAACAACAATGGTGGTGGTGGTATTTAGTGCTAGTCCTGCTCAGAGTAAACATATTATTATTATTATTATTAGCATTAGCATTTATTGCCTGCCCTTCAGCCAGAGGTCCAGATTACAACAACCTTAAAATACAGTGTTAAAAACAATTAAAAACAACCAGAATCCCAAAAGAGTTATCAGAGAAAGTTAATGTTATCACAGAAGCACAAAAAGTTAATGGATATAATTCATTTAGATTCATTAATTTCAGTGGGTCAACTCTGAGTAGAACCTAGTCGAATATAGCCCATAGTAGTTGTATGGTTGCATCCCAGTGCTAACCTTACTCAGAGTAGACCCATTAGAGTGAAAAAACATGACTACCTGAGGGTCATTTATGTCAATGGGTCTGCTCGTTCAACTAACTTTTATTCAGAGTAGACCCACTGAGATTAATGGGTCTGTTAGTGGAATACAACCCAATCATAATAATTCACCATTCAAGTGGTGCCTGCAATAAAATGTTGCAGCATGGAGTGCTCCAATTCTGGGTTCCAGCCAGCCAGCCTTGCCTTTTTCCAGGACACACTATTCCATTCCATTCCATTCCCCCCTGGTTGTCTATTCCCCCTCCCCACTCCAGCATACTTAACATTGTGTAGCCACCAAGCATACTCAGTGCTCATTGGGCTCTTTTAAGGTTCCCTTTAGGGGGTTTTGCCATTCTCTTTCGCTTTTTTGTACTTCTGCAAATCTTGGGATTCCCCCAAGGCTGCTGAGACTTCCCTCTTGTAGTTTTGGCGACATGAGGATTCACACCCAAGAATGTATATTATTATTGGCTCATACCAGGGATTTTTTTTTACCACAAGCAGTAAAACACCACAATATCTACTTCCATTTTTCATCTCTATGGACTCGCGTGGTCCTCAAAATGAACTAAGACACGTCCTCTTCTTCATATAAACAGCAAATACCAAAACAAAAAACCCACAGAGAATTACCATGTATTTTAAACACAATTAACAACTAAATAGAGCATCCTCTTTAGCATCAGAATAACCACTGCAATAGAAAGCCAAAGATATGCAAGGAAAAATCCATAGTAAATCTAGTATACACAATTGCTTGAAGGCTTCCCACAGGCATCAGGTTGGCCACTGTGAGAACAGGATGCTGGACTAAATGGCCTGATCCAGCAAGGCTCTTCTTATGGTTGCATGTACTGAGAAATATATCCCACTGAGTTCAATGCAACTAGTAAGTAAGGATGGTTAAGAACATTAGCCCAGCGATCTGAAACACACAGTGAAAGCCAGCAGCCTATCCAGTGAGCCCCTAACAAAGCTGTGAGAGGAAAGATTCAAGGAACCGCTCAGGCTTATAGTTGTCATATGCAGTGGCACCTGGTGGCTCCATGTCAGTGGGGCAGCAGCACCTCAGGCAGCTCCTTGAAAATTTGGTCTAAAACCAAGAGCGGATTCCACTGCCCCACTGGCATGGCGCCACCAGCCTCCACCAGCCATGGGCTGTCCCAGCCTGGACTGAAACCACCAAGCCAATAAAGCTGCATCCTGCCCTACTCATCGTGCACGGCTTTTCATTGCTCTTGCTAATGAGGAGTGGTTTGTTTTTAGAAGACAGGAAGCTCTTTGTGGGCATGCTGGGGAAGCAGCAGAGCGAGGACGACGTCCGGAGACTCTTTGAGCCCTTTGGCCAGATTGAAGAATGCACCATCCTCAGAGGCCCTGATGGAGCCAGTAAAGGTGAGAAACGAGCAGCGCTGGAGAACAGCTCAGCCAAACAGAAAAGAGCTGGCACTGCTCACTGGCCCCCTACTGTGGGGAAGCAGGCATAGCTCCTTGGTAGACCATCTGCTTTGCATGCAGAAGGTCCCAGGTTCAACCCCCAGCATTGCCAAGTAGGGCAGGGAGAGACTCCAGTCTAAAATCCTGGAGAGCTGCTCCCAGTCCGTGCAGACAATACTGAGCTAGATGGACCATTGGTCTGACTTGGTATAAGGCAGCTTACTATGTCCCTGTGCTCAAAGAGAATGGTGGGAGTTGGGCTCGGCTGGGATCAAGACCCCTCCTGTGATGGTGGCTACCTTGCTAGCATATCTCTGTCAGCTATTGCTTTGCACAGGAGTATCGGTGTAAGGGAAATAGTTCTGGATAATACATGGATATTGATGGGCAGCTATATCCTGTTCCCATCTGTGTCTGTGTGTCCGGGTCTAGCCTTCTGTTTCAGTGCATTTTCCCAATGCTGCTCTCCTGCCTCTTGATACTTGCTGGTAATATTCATCACTCCCTCTCAGCACCTCTTTGTCCCGATTTGTCATCTGTTCTTCTTATTGAGAGTTTTAAAACTGATATTAATGTTGCATTTTTACAGAGCTGTAACACTTTCCAGGACCTTATGGTAAAGGGAGGGTAAGCAATCTAAATAATTATTATTATTTGGATTCAGCAAGACCAACAATGGCAACAATTACGCTGATTTAAAGGCTGTACTCCTAGGCATGTACACCTGGGGCTAAGCCCCACTAAGCATAGTGGGACTTTCTTCTGAGTAAATACGCATAGGATTGAGCTGCAAAATGACAAAATACATGCCCAGTGTTGTCAATTGGGAATGCCCACTTTTAGTAGTTTTAGTTTATTATGGATATTGCTGTTGTATTGTTTTGTGCTTTTAGTGTTTGCACATTTCCATTGCTGTAAGACGCCTTGAATCTTTCTTAGAAAATAGTGCCTACCCTCAATTTAATAAATCTAAACCTAAACTTTTGTGACCCTACAACACAAACACAGGAGCAGCAACCTGTTTCTGTATTTTTTATGGGCAAACCTAGCAATTTAAACATGCACGCACCATTCACAATTGACAGCGCTGTGCTTGTATTTTGCTGGTGAAACCTGGGGTGTTATTCTACCCGGGTTTTTTTTGTTTGTTTTTTTAAGTGAAATGGGGAATTGCCATAAATCTTTTTCTGGCAAAGGGTTCTTTAAAACATGTCCAGGTAAGCAATGAAAGTTGACACTACCTGTGCGAATTAAGTTGCTTTATTTAGCTAGCAGCAGCACTACATAGACTTGACTCTGCAGAGCAGATAATGCTTCATAATTCAGCTACAAAGAGACTCCCTTCTCTAAGGCCATGCAGTCCTCCTGCCCGATTCCTTAGTGGTGGTACATGGAATAACGTTGGTCTCAACGGTGGCATATGGAGTCTTTCCTAACAATGGATTGTCAGCTTCTGTTACACCCATTGAGCATTCCCACCTCCCAGGGGCTGCCCCCATGTGCAGCAAATCAGGTTTAATGCATGTGCGATCCTTCTGATAGCCAGCTGTTGTATGAGTCAGCCTATTCCCATGCATTTATTAAGCAGTTTTAGACCCATATCTAGTCTTCAGATAGGGCATAAAAGGGACAATTGCTGGATTCCAAAAATCTCCAAACAATACAATCTCACTTGACAATAGAAATGGTTCTTCGATAAAGGGCATGAATTGCCTAGCCGGGGGGGGGGAGGCTTAATGAGTCAGCCTTCTGACTACCACTTGTATTACCACACCTTGACTGATGCAAAGATAGAGATTCAACAAGCCACTCTTCCTTATTTTCAGATGTGCTTCTGAGCTGACCATTGGTCCTTCTTTCCCCACAGGATGTGCCTTTGTCAAATACGGGAGTCATGCAGAGGCCCAAGCCGCTATCAGTAGTCTCCACGGCAGCCAGACCATGCCGGTAAGTGCTAGGCAAAAGCTCAAATCACCATGAGAAATTGGATTAGGTGCACTAAGTCTAACTCAAAGGCATCCATACCATTGCTCTCGTGTTTAAACCTCTACTGCCCTGATGTCTCTTGTGAGGAGAAGTTTGCTGCATCTCTGTACCATAAAGCATCTCAGATACTGTCAGGGAAATCCAAGGCATGGCTCATAGAGAGAACAGATTAGGGATGCTTGAGGAATTTGATGTTTGTGAATATTGATAAAAACTGGCCTGATGCACACATCCCGAACTATCTTGCAAACTGGAACATAGTTACTGGCTTTTGTGCTTCCTTGATGCAATTTTCAGCTGAGATAGATGGATAGATAGATATCAAAATGTTTTTTGACATTTTGGGAGAAAATACATAGTTTGTGAGAAAATGCATGAAATAACATGTTTAAATGTTATCTAAATATGCAATTTTATGCAGATTTTTAGGGAAAAGTATCTGCAGATGAATGCAGAAACTGGACGGCTTAATGGGTGAGCATGCAAAGGTGACATGGACTGGACACAATTTGATTCACCCATCCTAAGAACAGACCTTCACTTAGAGACCTACCCCTTAGGACAGGGACAGGGAACCTGTAGCCCTCCAGATATTGTTGGACTACAACTTCTATCATCCCCGATAATTGGCATTGCTGGCTGAAGCTGATGAGAGTCCAACATCTGGAAGGCCACACCTTGTCCTGCATTAGGATTACCAGATTGCAACTCACACCTTCCTGTGGCTTTGAAAGTCCCAAAGCAGTGATAGTGTATCTAGCCATGGGATGTCCTGCCCTGCTCCTTCAGCAGCCCTTCCTCCCTGCCACCTTCCTTCCTATTACCTTCTTCCCTGTCTGCTGTGCAACAAAAGCAAGACTGTCCAAAAGCACAGGTGCATGAGGAGGGTGGATGAAGCAACTGGCAGAGCAACAGAGAATGAGCCCAGTCATCTCTAGCTGCTCTGTAACTTATAAAAGTAGCGGCACAGTGCTCAGCTCGGTGCTTGGTGACTCTGTCAGCTTCACAGTGCCAAAGGGCAGGATAAGGGTGAAAAGGTTCATAAGGAAATAGGGAAGATTCAAATGGGCCAATCAGGGTCAGGATAGTCAGGGAGCATAGTTTGATGAAGTGGGAGCAGCTGCTTTGCATGCCGAAGGTCCCGGGTTGGAGCCTTAGCATCCCCGTGTAATAACATGACTGCAGAGGTGGGGAACCTTTTCCAGCCTGAGAACCACATTCCCTCAAGGGGATCCTTCTAGGGGCTCCATTGGCGTGGCCAGAGGCAACAGTGGGTAGTGCAATGGCGGTGACCCTTACTTTTGTACAGGAGGCTACATTCCAGCCATGCAAAAGTCAGAGCTTTCTGCAAAACCACAGGTACATGCACACACCCCTTTTCACCCTCAAATCAGGCAAGCGAGAGACATTATCCAGTGCAAGGAAGCCTTCCAGCTGGCTAAAACACTTGAGGAGGCCAAGGAGCTGACCTGCTGAGGGGTGTGGACTGGGGAGAGCCCTAAAGGGCAGGCAGAGGCCTAGAAGGCTACATTTGGCTCCCAGGCTTGAGTTTCCCCACTTCTGCTTTTTCAGATCACTACCTCCCCTGCCCCTCCTGGGCCACGTTTGACAGGTGGGTGAGGGCGCCCATCTGCCACTCCCCTGACATCACAGTGATGTCAGATGACCCTTTTCTTTTTTTTACTCTGCATGGGACTTGCTGAGCCCCTTGTGAAGTGCTCTGCAGGACCCGACAGTCTTGCGGAGGGCTGCATAAGGGGCTGTGCGAGACCCGAGGATCAGTTGATTATCAGGTCTTGCAGACCTCCTTTCGGCTGAGCCGGATCAGAAGGGCGGTTTACAGGCATGCAACGCGCTGTCCGCAGGGCTTTGCAAGACCTGACTAGCAGCTGATCCTCGGGGTCTTGTGCAGCAACCTTCCGGGGGCCACATGCCAAGGGTGGGTAGGGCCAGAGCCAAAACCGAGTGGAGCATTGAGTATAAATCTTACCTTTGTACAATCAGCTACTTTCTACACACACTCATGCATCCTTCTCCATCGTTCACCCAGGCAAAGAAAAGGCTTTATCAGTTCAAGGAGACATTCTACCCAGGCAAGAACACAAGGAGGGAAAAATTGGCTAGGGGGTGTGGCCTTCGGAGAGTCCTGAGGGCCAGACAGCGAGGCCTGAAGGGCCACATTCAGCCTCTGGGCCCGAGGTTCCCCATCTGTGATGTAAACAATCTCAAAGACGGTTTCCAAAATGTTTGCAGTGCCTTATGAAACTACCATTTTCTTTCATTTTTTTTAAAGATTGCCTACAAAAGCAATCTCCGGAGGCACTAACAGCCACATAGAAATGGGCAGCCCCGCAGAGCAAGGCCCCCACCCCTTCCCAAGATAGTCTTTTCTCCTTAATCCAATCACCGGCTAATTTATCCTCTCTTTGATTGGATCAGAATCTCGGGGATCAAATCTCTTGTTGTAAAAATAACACAGGGTCCATCGTTTATTCTGATCAGCCGCTGGGCTCTCTAGGCGGGTGTTAGGGGGTAATTCAATCACTGGCTTGAGAAAGCTGCCATTTAATTAACAATGAAGGTCACAGTTCTAAATGAGCGCAAGAGAAAGGGGGAAAGAGCCCAGGGAACCAGCCGTGATTATGAAAGAGGTCTGCATTGATCAGAGATTGCTCCTGGCAGGAAGGCTGTGTAGTCGATGAACTTTGATCTGGCGTAGCTGGTTGGAACTGCACTGACTTGGGGCGGGGGGGGGGAGGGACACACACTCCCGGTTGTATGTGCTAATCACAATTATCTCACTCAGCTGAAATCAAAGGGATGGGATAAGCGCTCAGAGGAGCAGAGGCTTTGCTTTCCCAGAATCTCCTCACGTCTTTCTAAGGTGACTGGGGTTAAAGAAACACATTTTTGTGGATTCAAAATCCAAGTGTTATATCCATCCCACCTCAAAAACTTTTCAGGCGGGGCTCCTTTCTCATTGAAAGAAAGGACGCATCCTCGCCATTCATTTAAAGCACAGTAATGACTTTGCCCCAAAGAATCCTGGGAACTGTGGGTGGTATTCAATGCAATTTCTACTCAGAGTAGACCTGTTGAAGCTAACAGACATGACTAACTTCATTAATTTCAATGTGTCTGCTCTGAGTGGGACTTATTTGAATACAAACCCATAAGTTGTTAAGGGAGCTGGGAATTGTAGCTCTGTGAGGGGTCTCAGCTCTCAGCACTCTTAACAAATCACAGTTCCCAGGATTGTTAGGGTAAGCCATGATAGCTGGAGTGGTATAAGGGTGCTTTCAATGTATGGCATGGCTGAGTCCAAAGTAGACTGTATTGCTTAGAAGCAGAAATAGGCCGTGCTCATTATTATTTTATTTATTAAAAATTATGCCACTTAATATAACAAAAATGTGGGTTATACTCAACTAAGCTCTACTCAGAGGAGACCCACTGAAATTAATAGACCCCAATTAGTTAATTCCAATGGGTTTACTCTTGAGGAGAACTAACATGAGATACAACTCTTTACATCACTGGTCCTTAACCTTTTTGGGGTCACAGACCCCTCTGAGAATCCGATGGAAGTTGTGGGCCCCCATAAATAAATAAATACTTTTTTTTGCACCGAAGAGCTTTCTTTCTTTCTTTCTTTCTTTCTTTCTTTCTTTCTTTCTTTCTTTCTTTCTTTGCACCCAGTTCACAGACGCCCTGAAGCCCATCCATGGGCTTCCTTGTATGTTATTATCACGTTGTTGTTGTTGTTATGTGCCTTCAAGTCAATTACGACTTATGGCGACCCTATGAATCAGCGACCTCCAAGAGCATCTGTCATGAACCACCCTGTTCAGATCTTGTAAGTTCAGGTCTGTAGCTTCCTTTATGGAATCAATCCATCTCTTGTTTGGCCTTCCTCTTTTTCTACTCCCTTCTGTTTTTCCCAGCATTATTGTCTTTTCTAGTGAATCATGTCTTCTCATGATGTGTCCAAAGTATGATAACCTCAGTTTCATCATTTTAGCTTCTAATGACAGTTCTGGTTTAATTTGTTCTAACACCCAATTATTTGTCTTTTTCGCAGTCCATGGTATGCGCAAAGCTCTCCTCCAGCACCACATTTCAAATGAGTTGATTTTTCTCTTATCCTCCTTTTTCACTGTCCAACTTTCATATCCATACATAGAGATCGGGAATACCATGGTCTGAATGATCCTGACTTTGGTGTTCAGTGATACATCTTTGCATTTTCGGACCTTTTCTAGTTCTCTCACAGCTGCCCTCCCCAGTCCTAGCCTTCTTCTGATTTCTTGACTATTGTCTCCATTTTGCTTAATGACTGTGCCGAGGTATTGATAATCCTTGACAAGTTCAATGTCCTCATTGTCAACTGTAAAGTTACATAAATCTTCTGTTGTCATTACTTTAGTCTTTTTCCCGTTCAGCTGTAGTTCTGCTTTTGTGCTTTCCTCTTGAACTTTCATCAGCATTCGTTTCAAATCATTACTGGTTTCTGCTAAGAGTATGGTATCGTCTGCATATCTTTAATTATTGATGTTTCTCCCTCCCATTTTCACACCTCCTTCATCTTGGTCCAATCCCGCTTTCCGTATGATATGTTCTGCATACAGATTAAACAAATAGGGTGATAAAATACACCCCTGTCTCACATCCTTTCCGATGGGGAACCAATCGGTTTCTCCATATTCTGTCCTTACAGTAGCCTCTTGTCCAGAGTATAGGTTGCGCATCAGGACAATCAGATGCTGTGGCACCCCCATTTCTTTTAGAGCATTCCATAGTTTTTCATGATCTACACAGTCAAAGGCTTTGCTGTAATCTATAAAGCACAGGGTGATTTTCTTCTGAAATTCCTTGCTCCATTCCATTATCCAACATATGTTTGTGATATGATCTCTGGTGCCTCTTCCCTGTCTAAATCCAGCTTGGATGTCTGGCATTTCTCGCTCCATATATGGTAAGAGCCTTTGTTGTAGAATCTTGAGCATTACTTTACTTGCATGGGATATTAAGGCAATAGTTTGATAATTACTGCATTCTCTGGGATCCTCTTTCTTTGGAAGTGGGATGTATATTGAATGCTTCCAGTCTGCGGGCCATTGTTTAGTTTTCCATATTTCTTGACAAATGTTTGTCAAAATTTGGACAGATTCAGTCTCAGTAGCTTGTAGCAACTCTATTGGTATGCCATCTGTTCCTGGTAATTTGTTTCTTCCAAGAATTTTAAGAGCAGCTTTCACCTCACATTCTAAAATTTCTGGTTCTTCATCATATGGTTCCTCCATGAATGAATCTGTCATCCTTGCATCTCTTTTATAGAGTTCTTCAGTGTATTGCTTCCATCTTCCTTTTATTTCATCTCGGTCAGTCAGTGTGTTCACCTGTTGAGTATTCAACATCCCTACTCGTGGTTTAAATTTTCCTTTCATTTCTCTAATCTTTTGGAATAGGGCTCTTGTCCTTCCCATTTTGTTGTCCTTTTCTATTTCTATACAACTATTGTAATAGTTTTCTTTGTCCCTACGTACTAGTCGTTGTATATTTGCATTTAGGGTTATGACCGTGTTTCTATCTCCTTTTGCTTTTGCTTTCCTTCTCTCTTTAACCATTTTAAGAGTTTCTTCAGTCATCCATTGAGGTCTTTCTCTCTTTTTAACAAGAGGTATTGTCTTTTTGCATTCTTCCCTGATAATGTCCCTGACTTCAGTCCATAGTTCTTCTGGTTCTCTGTCAACTAAGTTTAAAGCCTCAAACCTGTTCCTTATTTGATCTTTATATTCTTCTGGGATGTTATTTAAATTGTATTTTGGCATTATGAGTGCTTTGTTGTTCTTCTTTAGCTTTACTCTGATTTTCGATACAATCAGTTCATGATCTGTACCGCAGTCTGCTCCTGGTCTTGTTTTTGCAGAAAGTATGGAACTTCTCCATCTTCTATTGCCAATTATATAATCAATTTGATTCCTGTATTGACCATCTGGTGATGTCCATGTGTACAGTCGTCTTATTGGTTGCTCAAAAAATGTGTTTGCAAGAAACAAATTATTGGCTTCACAGAATTCAATAAGTCTTTCTCCTGCTTCATTTCTGTCTCCTAAGCCCCATCTCCCCACAATTCCTAGTTCTTCTCTGTTCCCTACTTTTGCATTCCAGTCCCCCATGATTATCATCATATCTTGTTTTGGTGTGTGATCAATTTCCTCCTGTACTTCTGCATAAAATCTCTCCAATTCTTCTTCTTCTACGTTTGACGTTGGAGCGTAGACTTGGATGATGATGTTAATAAGTTTCCCGTTTAATCTCATTGATATCACTTGCTCAGACCTTGCGTTGTAGCTCCTAATTGCTTTTGCTACATCACTTCTCACTATTAAAGCAACCCCGTTTCTTCTTGATTTCTCGTTTCCTGCATAAAATATTTTGTAGTTGCTTGATTGAAAATGTCCACTTCCTGTCCATTTTAATACACTCACACCAAGTATTGTAATGTTGATACGCTCCATTTCTTGCTTGACAATTTCTAACTTTCCCTGGTTCATGCTTCTCACATTCCATGTTCCTATTGTGTGCGTCGTACAACTCCGGACTTTCCGTTCGCATCTGTGCGCATCAGCCTCTGTGCTTCCTTTCGGCTTTGACCCAGCTGCGTCATTAGTCACAGCGCTACTCATACTTGTCCTTTTTTCTTCCCCAGTGGCTCGGTGAGTGCCTTCTGACCTGGGGGGTCTCATCTTCCAGCACTATCTCGTGTTGCATTTTGGATACTCTGTTCATAGGGTTTTTGTGGTAAAAGGTATTCAGAGGTGGTTTACCATTGCCTTCCTCTGAGTTTGGATACATCTTAGTCTGGTGTCTCAGCTTTGACCATTCCACCATAGGTGCCCCTGCTAGGAGTCTAGCCTCTTGGTCTAGACTCCTGACAGCATTGCTCTCAGCTTCTTCCACACTCTCAAACCCCCTCACCACGGTAAGGTGTGCAAGAGGGTTTATTATCACTAACAGATGCGTTTTATGCACACTTTACCCTAGCATATGCATTTCTGTACACATTGTTTAGTTGAAGAACTGCATCGCAAAATTCGGAGAAGTATGAATTTTGAAGGGTAACTGTTTCAGTTTGTGTATTGGTTCGGGAAGTATGAATTAGACAATTCCTCGTTGAAATGCAAACAAAATAAAAAAATCCCCCCCCATGCCTAGTTGTAGTCATCTGGTAGGCTTATAATATTATGCTTGACGTGGAAAACATTTTCTCCCTGTTTCAAAAAACAGCTAGAACTTTAGGGGGAGGGGGGTGTCATTCAATGAAATGTATTGGCAGGAGATCCAGGTCAGACAAAAGACAGGAAGCCTTTATACAACAAATAATTCTATGGTGGGAATTGTTGCCACAAGATGCAGTGACAGCCATTTAGATGACTTTTAAAAGGGATTAGGCCAGTTCATGGAGGTGGGCAATTAGCTGTGATGTGTCAATGAAACTTCCATGTTTCTGTCAGGCAACACCACAAGGAAGGACTGCAGCTTAGCAGAAGAGCATCTGCTTTGCATGCAGAAGGTTCCATCCCCAGAATCTCCAGGTAGGATTGGGAGAGACTCCCAGCCTGAAACCATGGAAAGCTGCTGCCCATCAGTGTAGACAATACTGGCCTAGAAGGATTACTGGCCCGATTCAGTATACGACAGATTCCTATGTCCCTGTAGATGTCCTGCTTTTGGGTTTCTTGGAAGCATCTGGCTGGCCACTGTGAGAATCAGGATGCTGAAGCAGATGAAACATTGGTCTGATCCAGCAGGACTCTTTTTAGTTCAGAGCACTGAGAGTTGTTAGGAGACTGTTATTCCCCTCACAGAGCTGCAGTTCCCAGAATTCCCTGGGAAGAGGGATCGACTGTTAAACCACTCTGGGAATTGTAGCTCTGTGAGGGGAACTGGTGTCGCTTAACAACTCTCAACACCCTTCACACACTACAGTTCCCACAGTTCCTTGGGGGCAGCCATTACTGTTTAAAGTGGTATAACACTGCTTTAAATGACCAGTGCAGATGTGGCCATAGTCCAAGCTAATTAACTATGTCACTATATGCCGATCTCTCAATGGATCCCACTCAAACCTCTTTCTCAACGCACCTGTTTGGTTAGCCTGAAACCTGCCTGTCTCTCCAGCAAAAACAAAAACAAAATAATGATGATGATGTGCCCTAGTTGTTATTCCTATGCCATCATCATCGGGATTGATTGTCCTTGCCGGGGGCATGTGAGGTACGCGCCAGCTGCCACCGCCTCATGCGGAGGCCATGGATACACTCTGCCCCACTCTCTCTGTTTCTGCCTTTGTCTCTCTCTCCCCGCTGCTAGGGAGCGTCGTCCAGCCTGGTGGTGAAGTTTGCTGACACAGACAAGGAGAGGACCCTTCGGCGGATGCATCAGATGGCAGGACAGCTGGGGATCTTTAATCCAATGACGATCCAGTTTGGGGCCTACGGGGCATATACGCAAGCGGTAGGGGATACTGCCTGGCTAGACTGCAATCTGCTCCTACACACACACATCGCATTAAGGTGGAAGCATACATACCTGGACAGGCCAGAGAGGGCTAGCATGGCGGCAGGTGGGTGGAGAGCTCACCTTGGATGGAAGAGAAGGCTTCCAAGGATGGCAAACCTGTGGATGATGTTGCAAGACTGCGAGGCGTGATTTCAGCACAGGTCTTCTTATAGACAGCCTTCCCCAAGCTGGTGCCTACTAGATGTTTTGGACTGCAACTCCTATCAGCCCCAGCCAGTGTGGACGATGGGAGTTGCAGTCCAAAACATCATCTGGAGGGCACCTTCTTGGGAAAGGTTGTTTTTTCAATCAATGGGAAGACAGAGAGTGTCTGCCAGGAACAAATGTCTTGCTGAGTCTTGTGTAAGGTGAAAGACTGGCTGGAGTTGAAGAGAATAGAAGTATGGAGCTAGTACAGGAGGAAGAGATGGGTAAAGTGTCAACAACTAGAGGAGATGATGCTGGTTCTTTGCCCTGGCAACCATCCCCATGGATTAGAAACTGCTGCCGCGTACAATTAGAGGCAAACAACCTGGTTCTTTTTTTTAAAAAAATGCTTCTTCACATAGTGCATAGCTAAATGATGGAATTTGCTCCCACAAGATGCAGTGATGGCCACCAACATGGAATAGCTTTAAAAGAGGATCAGACAAATTCATGGAGGATATGGCTACCAATGGCGGCATACTACCTCCACTGCCAGAGGCATTATACCTCCGGGAAGCGCATGTGAGTAGAGAGCTGTTGCCCTCAGGTCCTGCTTGCAGGCTTCCCATGGGCATCTGGTGGGCCACTGTGACAACAGGAGGCTGGACTGGAACAGCCCTTGGCCTGCCCTAGCAGGGTTCTTATCATGTTCTTATGGTCCAAGCAGGTAGATGAGGATCCCAGGGTCCAAACGCTGACAGTGAGGTCTATGACAGGCTTCTGGTCAGGTTCTAGAGCAAGCAGCCAGGTGTCTAGGCTACCTCCTTCTCTTACTCTGGAAGCAACAGGTTGAGGAAAGCTGGTGTAGACCGCACAGAGCTAGATAAGACTAATGATCTGGCTCATTACCAGACATCTTCCTAGGTTGTCATGCCAACAGCTGGAAAATGCTCTTTGATAACAAAGGCAAAACTAACTTGCACCCTCTTCCTCCTCCCCTTCTCCCTCCTCTGTGTCTTCTGCTTCCTATTCTTGGTTGCTCCTTCTCTCCCAACCCCACCCCTTGCTTATTCCATTTCGATTCCTTCTCTCTCCCCACGTCTTTCTTTCTTTCCTTAAGATAATGCAGCAGCAGGCAGCACTGATGGCTGCAGCACAAGGAACTTGCCTCAACCCCATGGCGGCCATTGCGGCGGCCCAGATGCAGCAGATGGCTGCCTTCAATGTCAGCGGGTTGGTCGCTGCTCCCATGACACCCTCATCAGGTATTTCTCACTTGCTGGTCTTTGGATGCTCAAGAGGCTGTACTGCAGGGATGGGGAAGCTGTGGCCCTCCAGATGTTGTTGGACACCAATTCCCATCTGCCCCAGCCATCAATGGATGATGGGAGTTGTAGTTCAGCAACATCTGGAGAGCCACACATTAGCCACCCCTGCTACACTAGGACAAATACTTCCCAGCTTGGGGAAAATTTACATAGAGTCTCTTTTGGTGGTGGCATCAGTCTCTGGAAGGTTCTCCCCAAGGTGGCTTGCCGAGTGCCTACTTTGCTGTTCTTTCAGCTTCAGGCAACAACCTTTTTATTTCCCCAGGCCATTTAGCATCATTTGAACCAGTTTTTAATGTTCTTTCAAAGTTCTGTTTCTCCAACTTTGAGAATCTTGCGGGGAAAAGAGGGGCTGAAAATGGTTCAGAGTTTGGGGGTTGAAATCTTCCAAGGCATTGGGGCTTACCAGGATATATTCTCTCTCTTTTTTTGTTTCTTTTTATCTGTTTATTTGTTTGTTGTCACTTGCAAGCACCAGCATTCCTTCACCATCTCCCCCCTCCCCAATAATGCACTCATTCCAGGGGCATTGCTGTATGTCGGGAGATGGCTCTACCATAGGAGCAGTATCGCTATTTGCAAGAGGCAATCAGGCAAAAATACCTCCAGTCCTGGAGAAATTGCCAAAATGGTCCTTCTACATTCACCACCTGAGAAAGGGCAGCAAATGTCACTGAAAGCTTTTGATCAGTTGAGCTTCTGAGTGGTATTCAATGCTAGTCCTACTCAAAGTAGACCTATTGAGACAAAACTAACTTAGGTTCATTCATGTCAATGGATCTGCTCCAAGTAGGACTTAGTTGGGATGTATTATAATCTTTTACACAAATGAACAAAAGATTTGGCTTTGCAGAGGAGTTTTGTGTTTTGGGGCCAGGGTGACAATGACCAAGACTCACTCTTTCTCAATGCCTGCAGAGCAGCCCAGATGAGGAAGTACTGTAGATTAATTTTTCATAGGCTGGTTTGAGCCATCCAGAGTCCTACCCACTCTGAACCCTAACCCAACCTCTGCCTTTGAGAAACAGACCGCCAATATCAAATCCGTCTCTAATTCGTCTGTTTTGCCTCATCTGCTTGGTGGTTCACAGGTACAAGCACACCTCCAGGGATCAGCACAGCCCCTGTCCCCAGCATAGCCACACCCATCGGGGTAAATGGATTCAGCCCTCTCCCACCACAGACCAATGGGCAGCCAGCATCAGAAACTATTTATACCAATGGAATCCATCCATACCCAGGTAGGTTTGGGACAAAGGAAAAGAGGTGGGAAAGAACTGGGCATGTTTAGCCTTGAGAAAAGAAGACTGAGGGGAGATATGATAGCATTCTTCAAGCACTTGAAAGGTTGTCACACATAGGAGGGCCAGGATCTCTTCTTGATTATCCTAGAGTGCAGGACACAGAATAATGGGCTCAAGTTACAGGAAGCCACATTTCGACTGAACATCAGGAAAAACTTCCTAACTGTTAGAGTGGTACAACAATAGAACTAATGACCTAGGGAGGTGGTGGGCTCTCCAGCTCTGGAGGCATTCAGGAGGCAGCTGAACAGCCACCTGTCAGGTATGCTTTAACTTAGATTCCTGAGTTGAGCCAGGGGTTGGACTCGCTCTATGACTCTATGATTCTCTGAAATAATGGATGTCCTGTTCAAGCTCCCTGCCATTGGCTCCAAGAGAAGAAGAGAAGAGGCCCTTTGAGGCCCTGGGAGAACTAAATGCCCTGCAGGCAGACAATATGGAGCAAACAGGAATTTCATCCTTGCCTCTCAGGTATAATTATGCCCCGATGATGATGATGATGATACATATGTGTTTCTAAAGCTTTGGGAAAGTGTGCATCATTAAAAAAAAATAAATGCTGCTTTCTCCCTTCCATAGCCCAGTCTTGTAAATAAGCCCACCAAAGTTACTAGCCTGCCATTTTTTATTAGCTTGCTGCAAGGTTAGTCTCCTGTGTTTCCATGCTGGAAACTAATTTTAAAAAATGCCTCCTACCAAACAAGCTGATGGAAAAGGGACAGATAGAGATGGAGCGGAGATCTGATTCAGTTTTATTATTATTATTATTATTATCAACAACAGCAGCAGCAGCAGCAGCAACAACAACAACAATAATAATAAATATATCCAGACCTTCCTTCCAAAGAAGCCCAGGGCAGCAAACATATCAAGAAATTTAGCAACAATTAAAAAGAAAAGCATTTTAAAAACAGTTACAAATATTCTAAAACACAATTACAGTCAGAAACATTCTGTATAGTTCACATATATTGGCAAGTCTACCCCATCTGCACTTCCCAAAACAATATGCAAGCCAAACCATAGCCATCCTTCAAAATTCGCACCTCTCCAAATTTTGCAATGCAGTTCTCCAGGCAGGTATTGTGTACAAAAATGCACATACTAGGGTAAAGTGTGCATAACAATGCATGTATTAGTGAGAGTAGCAAACAAAATGCATTATATAAGAGACATTTGTTTTGCAAAAATGTATATATTATGCAACATTGCCTACAAAAATGTGTATATGAGGAAAAATGTGATAAAAATTTCATAAGGACATTTTTTTTTAAAAAAAATCACTAACTGAGGTGGAAGTGTGGAGAACTGAACTTGAAAGAGTAGAAAAATGAGAAATGGAGAGAAACCCTAATCGACAGATTCATCTATCCGTAGGGACAGAGCTGAGGGACAGAGTCTCTGCCTCTCCAGCCAGTGCAGAAACCAAAAGAACTGATGGAGGAAAAATGGAGAGATCCTCCTATCTTCCACTGTTCCACTCACTCCTTTGGATGGAATCCTATGCACTTGCCTGCCTGGAATTTCTGCTGTACTGTGGCTACCAAGCAGGTTATTACATGCAAGGCTGCCTTAGTCTCTAAGCCAGTTTCGCAGTCAGTGTCAATCACAAACATACATCACCCAATCCTCCGTTGTTGTCTGCAAGTCTTTGGCTGCCACTCAGACTGACTGTTGAGCAATGGATACCTCTTGCATCCTCCATGTCTTCCTTACAGCTCAACCCTTCGCCACTGTAATTGCCTTTGGGCGGCCTTCCCCAACCTAGTGCTCTCCAACTGGTATTGAACAACAATTCCCAGCCAGCATGGCCAGGGGGCAGAAGTGATGGGAGTTGGAGTTCAGCAACATCTGGTGGGCACCAGGTTGGGGAAGGCCTCTATAGGGAATGTTGCCTCAAGGAGCTGTGCTGCATCTGCAGCCTGCAAGTTCTCTCCATTGCTTACTCTGATAGGTATGAGATCATAGACTGTCTTTGTCTACAGAAAAAGATGGTAGCCCTATTGGCATGGAGCAAAAGTTTACATTGGGCCCAGCCCAGTGTTATTGTCTGAGGTACGTGGCAGTGATGGTGGCGAATAGGCAAAAGTTAGAGTATGGACCAACGATCCTAGTGGTCTAGGAGGATGAAGACCTGGATCAAAGATCCAGGATCCTGTCCAAGGAACCCCAGTGGCTAGCAATGGCCCTTTGCTGATAGGGTTAGGGTTTCATGCAAGAACAGTGCCTACTACTCGTCAGATCTACCTGCTCAACATTTTGAAGGATTCGCCGCTAGCGGGCCAAAAAATTGGAGGGAACAGAAATCACCCACACAGTGAAATCACATGTACAGAAGAGCTGCTTTTCTCTGTCTACCGTATCCTCTCCCCTTATCTCTTTCCTTTAGGGGCTAATTTTCCCTGCTGCTCCCCTTCCAACTCCTGGGGAAAATTAGCTGCTTCCAAAAAAGAGACAATGGGAGATAGACAGGAAGAGGAAACCAATGGCTCCTCCTCCACCAGCTAAGTTTGTGGTTTCTATCCATTCCAGCTTCCTCTACTGGTGGTTGTGCAGGGAAGGGAGGAGCTTCATAATTCTCAATTGGAAGAGCTCTGGCATGGTGGGGTTGCTCTCATGCCCTTAGTGCAGCATGTCGCTAGACTGTGGGAAGCAACGGAGGAGAAGAGACATGATGGAAAGTCAAGGAGGGATCTTGAGTGGTTCACGGCCTGCCCTTGCACTGTGCTTCTGTGAAAGCTGTTCTCCTTTGGTTGACTTTGTTTATTCTCTTCCTTCTTTTCTCTTCCCAGCTCAAAGTCCCACTGTGGCAGACCCCCTCCAACAAGCCTACGCAGGCATGCAGCACTATGCAGGTCTCAAACATTGCTTTGCCTGTCCTCCTCGCCCGCCCCCCCCCGCTCACTGCCACCGCCCATCTCTCTGTCTGTCTGTCCCTTTCCTTGCATCTTTCCATCTTCTCATGGCATCATCGTGATATGATGAGTGTGTGTAAACTAGCCAGATGCAAGGAGGATGCTATGGGGGAC
Source organism: Rhineura floridana (assembly GCF_030035675.1). NCBI lineage: Eukaryota > Metazoa > Chordata > Lepidosauria > Squamata > Rhineuridae > Rhineura > Rhineura floridana. The sequence continues at coordinate 21,423,250 of NC_084493.1, read as the reverse complement.
CATGACAAGATCTCCTTCTTAAGGAATCCTGGGCTCTCCGTTCTGTAGCCCATCTGAAGTAAGAGCGGGCGGCTTTTTGAGAACGTGCCCTTATCCTAGGAAGGAAGAGTGATGCTTGGCGAATGTCTCAGGATCCTATCATGGCATGCTTGGTGTCTGGAAACATGCTAAAAAAACTAGGAAGGGGCTGTTTATTTATTTATTTATTATTTATTTATTGCACTTTTAAGCCACCCTTTAGCAACAGGCTCTCAGGGCGGTGTACAACAGAATAAAACCACTTTTAAAAACCAGCGAATGTGGATTACAACATATAGATATAAAAACACGTTAAAAACAGATTAAGACAAAATTAATAGAGATTACGATTAATTAACTATAAAATTAAAATTAAAACTAAAATTAAAATGCCTGGGCAAAGAGGTAGGTCTTTGTTGGGATCCCAGGAAGATAAGACAAGCAGCCACAGGGTGTCAAGCCCATGGGGCTGGCCCAATGTCCAGCCCTTGCAATATAGAAAGAAAAACCCTCATTTCCAGGAGCTACAGCACAACATAAATGACCCCTGCAACAGCTGCATTTGTGGCTCCAACATCCCTAGCAGAGCTGTGATGCCGTGCCAGCTTCTGAAATCCTTTCTGCTGCATGATGAGGCAGCAATCTGTAGGATCCTACCCTTAAGGTAATATCCCATCCTTCCTCCCACCAGGAGCCCAGGGCGGCAAAGAAAAGCACAAAAAACATTAAAACATCATAAAAACAAACTTTAAAACACATTAAAACAAAACATCTTCAAAAACGTTACTTAAAAAAAGCTTTCAAACCATTTTCTAAGATTAAAAACATTTTAAAAAACAAGGTTTAAAAAGCAGTTAGGTCTCCAACTTAAAAGGCTTGTTGAAAGAGGAAAGTCTTCAGTAGGCACCAAAAAGATAACAGAGATGGCACCTGTCTAATATTTAAGGGGAGGGAATTCCACAGGATAGGTGCCGCCACACTAAAGAGAGCGACCTTGGAGATAGGATCGGAACCACTTTGAAACAGTGCCTCCAATACCCATCTCACCAAGTCGGCCCAGAAGGATAGCATGGTCAATGGTATCAAAAGCCACTGAGAGATCAAGTAAGAATAACAGGATCACACTCCGCCTGTCCTTACATTACCTTACATAAAAATCCAATGCACAATGATAGCCAATAATTGTAGTAATGGAAAATTTGGTACCAATTCCAAATTGGATGGAATTTTAGCACATCCCTTTGGCATGGCAAAATATTTCTTTGCACATGCTCCCAGGAAGTGGCTATATGTATGGGTCAGCAATGTCCTATACAAGCCCTCGGACCACCTGTTAAGTTCAGTATGGCCCCATGTACAGTCCATTCTGTTGATGATGTGGCTTCATCACAGTGGGTCCGAGGGGGAAGGTTCTCTCCCAAATGTGAACCCGAATACTGTCCCAACTCTTCAGGGGAGGCAATCTCTACACTGGTGGAGAAGACGGCAGGGAGGTGTGCTTGCTTCACATGGCACATGCTCTTGTGGCAGCCCTGCCATTAGGGGAAATTTGCATGTCCCCTAACTGTCCATCAAGGTTTTCTCTAACTGGGCAAAAAAAATTTTTTTTTATTGTGAGCCACCCTGAGTGTCCTATTTTAGGGTAGGAGGGTTGGATAGAAATATTTTCAATAAATAAAATAAATAAATATACTAGTTCGGGAGAGTTCATTAGGAAAATGACACAGAGGGAAACGGTTGCCTTCCCCCCATCCCCCAGTGTCCATGATCTTTATCCAAATCACCACCCCACCCTGTGGTTGCTAATTACTAACTTTTTAAAAGACGAGGTCCAATCATGGCTCTCCATTGTTTCTGCAAGTTAGAGCCCGCCAAGGGGCAGGTGATCATGCATAGGGAGCTGCCTACCTGGCCTCATGAGTTAAGAGGGTTTTGATGGTTTCCTTCTGGGAGGGATCTTGTTCAGAGCCAAGCAAATTCGAAGGTGTTAAGGCTGATGGAGGCTGAGGCACAGTGGCAGCTGCTTGCTTGTTCTTTTATGTAGAAGATGTATGTCCTGCCATTTGATTGAATAAACCTCAAGGTGGTTTACAGTAGATTATAACACCCACTCACAACCCAGCAGCACTGAGTCCCTGGCTGATAGATGAGGCCAAAGCATGCCCTGCAGACCCAGGGCAACTGGGAGTTGGAACCACATGTCCCTTCTGGCAGGAAAGGGCAGAGGAGCAGAAGGCCCTCTGCTGCTGGTCCTTCCCTCGCTGAAGGATGTGGTCAGATTGGTCTTCCCCCTTGCCGTGGTGCTGTTCCTAGAATGCAAGGGATGCAACCTCCCAGAGGCCCTTAATTCCCTGGCTGGTGGACAGAGCCAAACTGTAGTGCTGTGCCGAAAGTTTCTTCTCTTATGTTTTTTTTTCCTGACCATTCCCTATCAGCTCCTGAGAAAAGAAATTGCATTTGAACATTATCAAAGGGGAAAGATTTTTTGTGTGTGTGACATTCACTTGTCTTTCTGGCCAGGCTTTCCCTGACCTATAAGATTGGGTCTGTTTCTTATTTGTTTGAATTCCCTGAATTCCTGTTTTTATATGTGTTACTGGTTTTATGTTGTGGTTTTGTTTGAATGATTTGTTGTTTTTATGTTGTCCATTGCTTTTTCAACATATTTTTTTAAAATACTAAGCGGTTTATAAATACTTTTAAATAAATAAATAAATACATTTGTGATGTGCCAGGGTTTTCTTGCACTTACCTTATTTTCGAGGTTATCCAAGCTCTGTCAAGAGGTCATGACTTTGGCTGTGTTTGTGGCTGTCTCTTCTTTTTTTCATTCATTCTTTCTTTTTACAAATCTTCTCTCCAGTCATCTGCATTCTGTAGCCTTCCTGGCTGCCCTTCCTTCCTGAAAACTCCATGATGTTCATGGCTGGACTTAAGCCAAAGAGGCTTTCTATAGTGCTTCTGACAGCTGTTCATTGTTATTTTTCTTAAGCAAAGTCTTTTTATTTTATTTTTTTAAGTCAACACATAAATATTGTTTTTAAAGGTAAAAGGAAGGACTTCCCTTTTTCAAAAAATAAAATCACACCAATCTCAGATGCTCAGTAGGCAGCCTCCGTGGTTTCCTACTCTTCAGTTCAAACCCAGATGAAGGCATCATGAGGGGAAACTCCTCAAATGGGCCTTTTTCAGGTCAGGAAGTGCAGGCAGCCATGGAGGCTGCAAAGCGCTGGAAACATTTTTAACAGATAGAAAACACACACCACCCTCGCCTACCTTGTAATGCTAAGGTAAGCTCAATGCCCCACACTCGCCAAAATCCTAAAGATTCCCACAAATGAGGCAGAAAAACAGAAGCCTCGTTTTCAGGGAAAGAAACAAAAAAAATGAGAAATTGGAGGACAGATTTCAGTGGTGCTTTCCTTCAGCTCCCCAGTCCCAGGGCAACTGGCAGTTGGAATCAAGTGTTCTTTTGCCAGGGAAAGGGGAAAACAATTCTGCACTCCAAGATGGAGGTTAGAACTAGAAATGGTACCTGAGAGATGGGCCGATGGGCCTAGGAAGCCACAGACCAGGAGGTTCCCTGCACAGGCTAACACTGAAGCTTAAATGAATACACCAAAGCAGGCAAACAATATATACACCCCATTAGAAGGCATATACAACCCTGTACGTCGTGCTGTTTGATCTAAGACAGGTGCTTGGAGGATTATGTTGACTTTGGTTATGGCACATGAACAAACGGCTCTTAGGGCAGAATCACAGAGAGAGAGAAGATTTGGGTGGTCCTGCCAGAATCTCTAGAGCACTGCTGTTCAACCTTAGGTCCCCATATGTTGTCAGACCAGAGCTCCCATCAACCCCAGCCAGCTTAGCCAATGGCCAAGGATGATGGGAGTTGTACTCCAGCAGCATCTGGGACCCAAGTTTGGAGAACAGTGCTCTAGTAGCATATTGGAGCTCCCCTGGTTTCAGGGAGGAGCAAAAGGAAGTAGTCATTAAGGGGAAGCCAATGTCATGACCTCTTGACAGAGCTTGGAAAACTTACTTTTTTTGAACTACAAGTCCCATCAGCCCCAGCCAGCATGGCCACTGGATTGGGCTGATGGGAGTTGTTGTTCAAAAAATTAACTTTTCCAAGCTCTGCCTCTAGATGTTGGTGGACTTCAGTTCCCATCATCCCTGACTATTGGCCATGGTGGGAGTTGGAGTCCAACAACACAGGCCCCACGTTGGCTACCCTTGGCATAGTTCACGCCTTGCTTGTCTGAAGTCCCAGGATTAATCCCTGGCCTAAAGGTTCTCAAGTAGCAGGAGCCAGGAGAAAGATCTGCCTGAAACCCTGGAGAGCTGCTGCCAGTCAGAGCGGACAGCACTGGGACAGATGGACCAACAGCACCAGTGTAAGGGGCCTTCAATATGTTTGCATATTTAGTGTACACAAAATGCTCTTCCCACTCGGCTTCATGCAGCTCCAAGGGTTTTCTTCAGAACTCCTGACCCTACAAACTAGGGTCATGTACTGTTTGGACCTGTCCACATTGTCGTGTAATACAAGAAAATAAAAATACCATTATCATAATGCCACTATACAAAACTGTGGTTCGCCCACATTTGGAATACTGCACACAGTTCTGGTCACCTCACTTCAAAAAAGTTATTGAAAAGTTGGAAAAGGTTTAGAAAAAAGAAACCAAAATGAGCAAAGGGATGGAGCAACTCCCCTATGAGGACAGGTTGCTGCATTTGGAGCTCTTTAGTTTAGAGAAAAGGCAAGTCAGAGGTGGCATGCTAGGAGTGTATAAAATTATGCATGGCGTGGAGAAAGTGGATAGAGAAAAGTTTTTCTCCCTCTCACATTACACTATAACTCGTGGACATCCAAAGAAGCTGAACGTTGGAGAATTCAGGACAGAAAAAAGAAAGTGCTTCTTCACACAGGGCATAGTTAAACCATGGAATTTGCTCCCACAAGAAGCAGGGATAGCGAACGACTTGGATGGCTTTAAAAGAGGATTAGACAAATGCATGGAGGATAAGGCAGTCAGTGTCTACTAGTCATGCTGACCATCCTCTTCCTTAATGGTTAGAGGCACTATGTTTCCAAATACCAGTTGTTAGAAACCGCAGGAGAGAAGAGTCCTCTTGCACTCAGGTCCTGCTTCTGGGTTTCCCACAATCAACTGATTGGCCCCTGTGAGAACAGAATGCTGGACTAGATGGGCCACTGGCCTGATCCAGCAGGACTCTTCTTATGTTCTTAAGGGAACTTGGGAGTGCAGGCAGCAGAGAGAGCTCTTTGCATGTGATGCATGAATGCATCTCCAGAACTGAGTCATGCTCAGGGTCCACTGCTGGGCATCCCACTTTGTCACCCAGGATCACAGCCATTGGTTTTTGCTTTGTCATTCTTCTCTCAGAGCAAGCGGGATGCTCGGTTTGCCCTGACCATTCTGTTTTTTTGTGTTCCAGCAGCATACCCAGCCGCCTATGCACCAATCAGCCAGGCCTTCCCCCAGCAAGCTCCCATCATCCCCCAGCAGCAAAGAGAAGGTGAGATGGAATGGTAGGGCTGGGTTGTGGGCATACAAGAGAGCAGGCATTCCCAAAACTGCTGAGTCTGTCGCTTTGATCGATAATTAAATCCTTTGTGATGTCAACGTTGCTGTCCTGGAAGGGAGTGGGAAGGGGGGCAAGGTTCAAAGTGGCCTAACCTAAAATAAATATCTATGACGAATAGACATAAAATAAATGCTTCTTTTAAAAAAAAAGTCCTCCCACCCTTCAGTAGCACATACCCTCAAATTTAAAACCAGCTCTAAACGTACAAAACAATACAGCATAACAAAACACAGAGGCTGTGGGTGTAAAGCTAAAGCACAGCTTAGCATTACACAAATGAGTGCGTATTAAGCTATAGAGTTTGCTAGCACAAAATGTAGTGATGGCCACCATCTTGGAAGACCAACTCATGGAGGACAAGGCTCTCAGTTGCTACTAGTCATGGTGGCTATATTACCTCCAGTTCAAAGGCATTAAGTCTCTGAATACTGGTTGCTGGGAATTGCAAATGGGAACAGTGCTATTGTGCTCATGTCCTTTTGGCTTCCCATAGGCATCTGGTTGGCTACTGTGAGAACAGAATGCTGGACTAGATAGGCCAGGAATGGAGAACAGGATCTGGCCAGTGAGCTGAATCCTGGGTTTCCCCACCCACCGTGGACCACTTTGGCAGGTGGGTGGAGTCACCCACCTTTCAATTGCCATGACATCAGATGACCCCACTTCAAAAGGAAGAATTGGGAGCACACTGCAGCTCAGATGGGCTACAGAGGAAGATCCCTGCCAAGGCGGATCTACTTTGACAGGGACTGGGTGCACTTGGAAATTGCAAAGATGTGGCCACCTGCCTAAGTTCTGGTGGAAGGGGCACCCAAGTAAGGGCCCAATGTCAGGCAAGCTGGCGTGGAAGCAAATGGTCCTTTAGTTATGCGCCCTTCAAGAACATAGCGCCAGTTATGGTAGGTGAGGGATGCTAGACTTTGCTTGCAAGAAAACTTTTGTTTCAAACTAGAAAGAGAATTTCTGCAGTTTCTGGGGGGATATTTATCCCTAGGTGGAAGAAAGAACACTTCTCTTCACTGGGTTCAGTCACATCTCAGACTAGAGAGATGAAGTTTCAACTCTCTGCTCAGCTACAAAGCTTTCCAGTCACCCAGTCTCAGCATAACCTACCTCACAGGATTGTGGTGAGAAGAAAAGGAGGGGTCAAGACAAAAATCAGATACGTAGATAGATATCACAGAATGAAGAAGAGTACGGGTAGCACCAATTAGTATATGCTGAATGTTTTCTCAGGTTTTTAAGGAAGGGGGGTCCACTTACTCATCACCAAAAAAGAAGACAAAAAGGGTTTCAGAGTTGCATAAAAAAATACATATGTGTATCTATTTATATGTATAGCTACTAGGGTTGTGGTTCGGTAGCTGGTTCCTATCTGTTTGAATTCCAACAGTCTGGCTTTCAGTACCGATCCACCATAAATATGTTCCCAATTGTTTGTACAATTGCTGATTCGTGGGTTTTTCTTCAACGAAAAAAATAACATAATTGCTAATGAAAATGCTGATGAAAATGCTTATGCTGTAGGCACTTGTTCCACTGAGTTATATTAAGAATGCATCAGCTTAGAGGAAAGCTGATTACAAAGACAATAACGTAAAATTCAGAGTTGATTTTTTTTTAAAAAAAAAACTCTGCTGATGACAGCTGTGACCTACCACAAGAAATCAATGCCAGTCCGAAAACAATGTGGATTGTTGGATTATGTCAAAATCCCATAATAAATCTGATTTAGTGAATATTCTCCCCCATCCCCCAATTTAGAAAAAATACTATAATAATTCAATACAATTACTATAATAATACAACCATCATAATAACAATGAATAAAAATACAACCCCTCTTTCCATAGTGGGGAAGACTGTGACCAGGGCTGCTTTCACACTGCACTTTATTCCATTATTGTGGTGATTTCTTACCGGGTAATTTGTGCATTATATTGGTCTTTCACACAACGTACAAGCTAGCTCCAGAATTCGAGTAGAATGTAGTGCAAGTTTAGCGCAAATTTCCATGATAAATGACACCAGAAATAATCCGTTAGCAAGGCTGGGAACCCGGAAAATCATGGAAGTTCTTCGCTAGCTGCAGCTGCTCATGTGATAGGCATCCCAGCATGCAGTGCATTCCTGCTCTTTAGTCGTGCAGGGGTTTTTTGCCTGACAAAAATTGTACCGGTATTCTGGCATCAGCGCAGATAGCAGCAGCATTTCCCACACACACCCCTGTGTCGATATAACTAAAATAATTTAAAAAGTCAGATACTAAAGGGAGAGATACGATGGGACGAGATGTTAGACCTCCTTCACAGTGAGGAACAGTGCGCATGTGTATAATGGGTGAGGGACAAAAACAAGCTGTGTGAAAGACAGTTGAGTGAAATGCTGGTATATTGGCTGAAAAAGCTGCTGTTCTTTAACGCAAAAGATACTGCTGTGTGAAAGGAATTTTACAAATCAGGACAGAAGCGTTATCTTTTCAATCCTTTAAGCTAACACAATCAGCCCCATGTGTGAAAGCAGCCCAGATGTGCCTGGTCACTCTGCTGTCCAGATGCCAATCAGTAACTTTTAAAGCCCCTGTTCTCCCTTCTGAGGCTACATTCAGACAGCACTTTATTCCATTTTTTCATCTTACCTGTTAACGTTTGCATTTTATGTGATCTTTCACATGATGCAGAAGCCACTTCTGGAAATCTTGCAGAAGCAAGTGGACGTTTAGCACTTATTTCCATGTTATCTGCTTCCAGAAAAAATCCATTTGCAACCCCATTAACCTAGAAAATCATGGGAGTTTGGCATTTTATTTTTCCCGCAGTTTTCTGGAGTCATTCCACTGCTGCTCACATAATGAAATTTGGGGTGGTATTCCAGCATAAAGAAGTGATGACATTTCTGATGATGTCTGTTATTGTGCCCAGTGATGTGAATGAAATTCAGCATGACATGATGGTATATTGATGAAAAAGCCTACAGTTCCATAACACAACCGTTTTGTAATGCAGTGTGAAAAGAACATTAGAAATCAGGACAGAAACACTAGCATTATAATCTGGAAAAATAATGCAATAAACCCCACGTCTGAATGCAGCCTTATTTGTTATCATTAAACTGGACTTGGATCAGACAGCCCTTCAATAGAGGACTCCTTCAGATAAAGGACTGTCCTCTGTCAAGTAGGACACATGGCCACTCTATTCAAAGGCCACTTCACACGTGAATCTTTCCACAATTGGTTTCTGTGCCCAGATATGACAGATGTGTAATCATTGTGTAAACGCAACTCGTATTACACGACACTCAATGAACTATAAACCTGACAATCCAGTCCTGTTCTTTTGGGATTTGATAGGGAGAAAGATGCATGCCTGACCAGTTCACAGAATGCATTTTCATGCATATTTGAACACAAAAATTGTTCGCCAGAGTTCCCTCCATACTAGGAACTGTAATATGCAAATTGACACCTACATGGATGATGATTATGATGATTAGATGACAAGATCCAAATATTGACAGAATGGCAGGTGGCTCAGATGATTGGATCTGCATGCAGGTGGGTGGGAGGGTGGCAGAAATCCAGCAAAGAGAAAGAAGGCTGCAAAGGAGTGTGAATGAGATGAACACAGTGACAAGAAAGATGGAGAGCTGGGTTGGAAGGCAACACCAGAGTTGAAAGTGAGCAGAAGATGCTGACTGATCCAGAGCCTTTGGGGCCATGTTAATAAACATCGGAACATGGAGTGTAATTGAGTAGCAATTTTTGTTCCCTGTCTTCCTCCATCACACCAGAAAGGGAGATTTTAACACCTTCTATGAAATCTACTTAGTTTAGTTTAGTTTTATTTATGTGTCACTGTTTCACAGTGAAACCTTGGCTCGTAATAAAGATCAAATATCAAAATAAAGCATTGTGTTTGAAAACAGCGACAAACTGTGTTGGTGCATTCAAATAAAACAGGGCTGAAGAACCTCTGATGGGCCTCTGTCTACAGGCCTTGGAACTCTTCAGAACAAACCAGCCTTGCTCCGTGCCCTCATCAAATGCTTTTGTCTGCCTGGAATGTGTCCTTGAACTCAATGGGGGCTGCTGGCCCCAATGTCAGTGGGACAGTGAATCTGCTCTGGCTTTGCAGCTCCTTGAAAGTACAAACTGAACCCCGGAGTGTGTTCACTGCCCCACTGATATGGAAGCTACCAGCCTCCCCTGCTTGAACTGCGACAGTGCTCCTTGCTTGCCCTCCAGATGTTGCTGAGCTGCTACTCCCATCATTCCTGACCGTTGGCCATGCTGGACGGGGCTGATGAGAGTTGTAGTCCACAACATCTGGAGGTCATTGTGTTGGCTACCCCTTGGTAGAACATCAGGGGAAGAAACATAAATTTTAGGATATGCCGACATAGCTAAATAAGTATGAGAACAGTGGCCTAGATATATTGATATGTGTGTGGAAATACATTTCCTTGTTTACACTTCGAAGGAGAGGGAATCGGCGCACCTCAGACTGTATCCAGGCATCAGATTCCCCCACAGATGGTTTGGTGCCATGGTGCTAAAGAAGATGGGTGTGCTGATTATCCAAAGTTGAAGAGGTTGCAATTAGCAACTGTCTCTGTTTACACCTGAGCCCCTTATGCTGACCCTCCTAATCCCTAATGTGGTCGCTCTGCTAGCAGGAGATCACCATGTCCCTATGTGGTTTGTGGGTGTAAAAAAAAAAATGCCGGTAAGCAGCATCTATAAAATTATGGATGCTGGGAAATAACTGAGTGGGCAAGCAAACGTGTATTTCTGCTTGAGGAAGGGCAAACTGCAAACTACAGAATATTAATTTGCTGGGTTGAATAAATTTTGATCTGGATTGCCTTTGCTGTTGATTGAGTAGTACACTTTTGTTTGCCTGGACAGCCCTTCTTGTTGATGGTACTGTTTGCAGCTATCCACCTGACTGGTCAACTGAGGCTCCACTCCTTTTGCCATAGAATTAGGGGCCGCTCCAGAGTGGTGGCTTCCCCCCCTTTTCCCCCCCCTTTATGCGGATGTATTCTTCAACATATCATTGAGGCAATAATTGCACATTAGTGGCGGATTTATACTGGACCGTCCATACATCATTCCACTTCATTAATTGCTCTGTGATGCCTCCCCAATGTTATCGCAGTATTGCTGTGTGGAGGGGCACTCTTGCATTATAAAAACAACAAAAGCAGGACAAAAAAAAGCCGAGAACATTTGTGATATGAGAAGTTGCAGGAGTTTAGCAAGAAACTATGGGACATACACCTATTGGAAATGAAGCAGAGTATGACAACTTTTGCAGGCACAAATGGTATTAAAAGTGTGTTCATGTATATCCGCCCCAATAACATCATGAGCACAAATCACAATGAATGCTTAATAAGAAAGAGGTCTGGAGGCACCCAGTGTAGAAGGCAGGAAGGAAAGGATGCTAACATTATCCCCAATACTGGTACTTACTTTAGGGTATTTCAAGACTGACCAAGATGGTAATAGCGGGGCCCTTTGCCATGGAACTGAGACTGCCACTGAACTAGACGTTATTATGCTACTCTCTATCTGTCTTGAGGTCATTAGGAATCATATTTTGACATGCAAAGAAATAACTTATTGTAAGTCTGGGTTTGGGTTTGAATGAACTGCTTTTAACATACGATATCTGATCTTATACTATTTCTATGCCCAGATATTTGCTCAAGATGTGTAATGTTTCACTTTTATGTAAAAAACTAAAATAATTGATGCATTTTTTAAAAAAGACAGATGAACTAGCAGATAAGCAAAATGCAAAGCAATGCATTGTGAGAAAGTAGCCAAACGTGATGTGTGGCCTCTTTGCTGCTAACGCATGTCTTTTCCTTTGTATGTGCACCCGTGTTGTTATTCTAGGTCCTGAAGGCTGTAACCTCTTCATTTATCACCTGCCCCAGGAGTTTGGGGATGCGGAGCTTATGCAGATGTTCTTGCCTTTTGGCAATGTCATCTCTGCCAAAGTCTTTGTTGACCGTGCCACCAACCAAAGTAAATGCTTTGGTAAGTACCCAATGTGCTTGCTTTGAGATTCTAGGAATGTAGAAAGCTGCCTTATACTGTGTCTATCTTGGTCAGTGTTGGCTACACCAGCGGTTCCCAGACCTTCCCCGCCTCCCACGGAGCACTTTAAAATGGCTGAAGGTCTTGGTCGACCACTTACTGATTTTTCTGCATTTTATAGCAATAATAAGGTGCTCTGCTGGATGCTGTTTGATTCTTAATTGTATCTTTATTGCTTCTCATATTTCTTATATATTGTATTTTATTGTATTACAATTGGGAGTACATAGAATGGTAATACAATGAAATACAATATAGGAAATAAAAGAAGCAACACAATTATATATCAATATGGATGCTTAATGTGATGGATGTGGGAGTCACAATCCAGAGCAGTGACCAGGAAATGGGAGCAGCCAGGTCCTCATACCTGAGACAAGAAGCTCAGAATGAGTAGCAGGCTTTGAAGCTAAGGTTTTATAGGGCATGGTGCACAGGGATTGGCTCTTGGGGGTCAGCTGGTGGAATACTCAAGGAGGTTGGTACCCGCTTTTTTAAAAAAAAAATCTAAAAATGGAAAACTGGGAGGACTTGTGGGGGCACAATGACATCACAGCAGGGGACACCTAAGAGTAGTCAAAGGTTTGTTTGTTTGTTTAGAAAACTTTAACCATATTTAATTTTTACTTATTTATTTAGAGGATATGTACCCTTTTCTTCAGCCAAAATGTATGGCTAAAATATAGTCAGTTACAACAAGACAGTCGCTGCCCACAGGCTTACTATCTAAAAACACGACACACAAAGAAATAGGGATAGGGTGGGAAGAGGAAAAAAGCAAACTCAGGCACCAGTTCTTAAATAGTAGTTCTTATAATGACCAGCTGTCATACCAACAGTTCAGGGGTAGGAGGTGCCTGATGGAGCTGGAGGTGATGGAATGAGCCTTGCTTCTGACCTCTCCCACTGAGGCAGTCCAATGTTTAAAAAATGACAAATTTGGGAGGATCTTGGGGGTTACCCAAAAAACTCTTGGGGAGCTGGATGAGGCCTATGAGTCACAAGTTAGGCACCCTGGTACAGAGGAATAAGTCTTCCTGAAGCAAAACCAACATGGCTTCTGCAAGGGTAAGTCCAGTCTCTCTAACTTTTTAGACCAGCTATAACCAACATAGTTCCCTGTAAATGCTGTTGGACTACAACTCCCATCATCCCTGGAGCTGATAGAAGCTGGAGTCAAACAACATCTGAAAGGCACCACAATGGCTAGCCCTATTTTACAGTGTCAACTGGTTTATAGATAGAGGCGATCCGCTTGACATTGTGTACTTACTTTCAAAAGGCTTTTGATAAAGTCCCTCACCAAGGACTCCGGAGTAAGCTTAGCAGCCATGGGACAAGAGGAGAGGTCAAGGAACAGGCAGCAGAGAATAGGAATAAATGGACACTTTTCCCAATGGAGTAATGTAGAAAGTGGAGTTCCCCAAGGATTGGTGTTGGGACCTGTGGTTTTAACTTGTTCATAAATGATCTAGAGGTAGGGGTGAGCAGTGAGGTATCTAGGTTTGCTGATGACACCCAATTGTTCAGGGTGGTTAAGAACATAAGAAGAGCCTGCTGAATTAGGCCATTGGCCCTTCTAGTCCAGCACCCTGTTCACACAGTGGCCAACCAGATGCCCAAGGGAAGTCTGCAAGGAGCATCCAAGTGCAGGAGCCCTCTCCCCTCCAGTTTCCAGCAACTGGTATTCAGACGCATACTGCCTCTGACTGTGGAGGCAGAGCATAGCCATCATGGCTAGCTGCCCTTGATAGCCTTGTCAAATCCTCTTTTAAAGCCAAAAAGTTAAAACAAAAGGATTGCGAAGAGCCCCCAAAGAATGTCTCCAACCTGAGTGAATGGGCATTAAAATCCAACTCATTATAGTAGAATCATGTTGCATGACACGACAGCGCAGTGAGAAGGGAATTTTTCAGCATGGTAGATGTAAAAATAAAATCCCCACCAGAAGGGTTGGATTATGTGCATCAGCATTTAATGATGGGCTGAATTCACAGTTGGGAGAGTTTGCCAGTATGAACACCTTGCCCCTCTGTGAGTGGGGCCAAGAGACCCCCTCTGGTTCACGTCCAGCTTGATGTGGGGTTTGATCCCACCGACGCAGCAGAAAAGAACAGATGGGCTTCATAGTTTCCTCTGCCTACTGATTCAATTTGGAAGGCAGAGAAACTGTAAAGCCCATGCTCCCCCGCAAGAAATGACACCATCTCCAGCTAAGGAGATGTCAAGGTGTTTCTCATTTCTAGCATAAGAACAAAATATAAAAACTTATGAAAAGCCTCCTGGATCCAAGACTACAGCAAGCATGGAATTCCAGTGCTTTAAATCTTGCACTGGCTGCCCATATGTTACCAGGCCAGGTTCAAGGTTCCTGTTTTAATTTACAAGGCACATAACACCTTGGGTCCAGGATATCTGAAAAACCACCTGATCTATTATATCACTGCCTGATCATTGAGATCTTTGGGGGAGTCTGTGCTGGAGGCTCAGATGCACGCCTCGTAATGACTGGAAGCCGTGTTTTCCGTATAGCGGGCCAAACCCTGTGGAATTCCCTCCCACCTGAGATTAGATAGGCCCCATCCTTGTTGAACTTCAGGCATATGACTAAAACTCTCTTGTTCCAGCAGGCAGTTGAAGGTAATATTTGGTTTTATCATGATTTTATTGTTCTACTCTTTATTTTATGTATGGTTTGTTTTTATGTACATCATTTAGAAATGCACATGATTCAGTGGTATATAAATGTTTTAAATCAAATCTAGTGCAGCATCCTGTTCTCGCAGTAGCCAACCAGATGCCTATGGAAAACCCAAATGCAGGACCTGAGTGCAACAGCACCCTCCACACTTGTGATTCCCAGCAACTGGTCTTCTGAGACACACTGCCTCCTACAGTGGAGGAAGAACTTGGCCATTGTGGCTAGTAGCCATGGGTCGTCTTATCCCCCATTAATCCATCTAATCATCTTTTAAACCCATCCAGGTTGGCTTCCCCTCCCTGTTGCCCTTTACATTCTCAAATGTTGGGTGTGTGTTTTGCTTCGGAATGGAGGGGGTCATGCTTCACTCATACTTTTTCTTTTTTAAAAAAATTGTGGTGGTTTGCATATACTCTTTTTTTTTTTTTCAATAATTTTTATTCAGATTTTCATAAAACATACAAGACAAAATCATAAAACATTCAAAGACAAAAAACAAAATCAAAAATAGTTAAACAAAAAGAAAAAAGAAAAAAAAATAAATAAAAAATAAAGAGTAAAATATTGACTTCCCATTTGTCAAAGATCAAATCAGTTATAAGTCTATAATATATAACAATCCTGTCTCTTAAGTCATATTATAAAATCACTTTCCTCCAGTAGTTATCTTACTTAATCATCAAATCTCATAAACATTACTTTATTCTTTCCACAAAAAGTCAAAGAGAGGTTTCAATTCTTTAAGAAATATATCTATCAATTTTTTTTTCCAGATAAGCATATCGATTAATCCATCTCATTACTAATTATGATAATCTTATTGTTATAACCATAGTCAAAATAAACATTTCAATTAATCCATCACATCAGAATCTGTTAGGTTCAGTAATTTCAGTAGCCATTGTTCTATTATCTCTATTAGTTCCATTTTCCATCTTCCATCTTCAGTAGTCTTGTTAAGTCCAGTAATTTCAATATCCAATCTTCCATTATCAGTATTCCATAATAATCTTGCTGTCAAAGCCATAGTCATATAGTAAGAGTCTGATGGGAATTACCTCTATCCCAAATATTTTCTTGCCATCCATTCTGAATAGGTTGCTGAAATACTGCTGTAAAATCATATCTCTGTTCTTTTTTTCAAAATACACTGGGTCATCTCTTAAAAGTTTTTCCATTGTCACATGGCTGCAGTTAATTCCATAGATTTTCTCTATATTGGGCTCCATCACATCATTCCAGTCCAGAAGATAATCCATGCCATTGATAACTTTATCTCTAGAATCTTCATTAATTTCTTCAGAGATAACATTGAGTTCCAAACAATAGATTTTATTTCTAAAGTCCATAGACTCCAAATCTTGTTCCTGTTCCACGTTTGTTCCAATCTCCGGGATCTCCTCTCTCACAGGGACCCCTATTCCAGTCTCCAGGGTCTCCTCTCTCACAGGGACCCCTGTTCCAATCTCCGGGGTCTCCTCTCTCACAGGGACCCCTTCCAGGGTCACCTCTCTCACAGGGACCCTTATATCTTTAATTTCCTGCTTCATTTTACTCAATTCAATTTTCGTTATCTCAATCTCATCCATTATTTTCTGAAACCTAGTTATTTCCAGATTCTCAGCCACTTTCTTAATTGCCATTTTAAAAGAAAAATATAGGAAAACCACTTCTTATTTCAGCAACAATTGGGTTAATACTCCAAACTTGGTGACATCACAGTATAAACAGAGCAGACAGCCTTATCTCTCCAATAGTTAAGTAAACAAAATGCAGTTCCCAGGATCGAAACAATTAATGGCAATCGTCAAGAAACAGATTCGTCAAAATAAAATAGACCAAAAAGAGAGTAGTCTCAAAACAGTATAATATTTTTCAAAATAAAAATCTGGAATAGAAATCCCTCTTCTGTGTATATCTTTAGAATGCAAATCCAGGACAGCTTTTTGCAACAAAAACAGAGATAAGCTATTAATTAGTGCGTAGCAGAGAGAAGTTACGGCTCCCCAGTGAGATGTCAAAAACCGATCAATCTGGCAAATCTCTTTTAAACAGCAACAATTTAAGTCAAGTAAAAGAAAAATATAGAAAGAAGGGTGCTTGCCTGTTAGTGCGTTCTCTCTTAGAAGATAAGATGAACGTTCGCTTTTCCAGATAGAGCTTGTTGTTAAAAATCCGTCCCACCTTCGTCGGCTGGACCTCGTCCCATAAATTAATGAGATCTGGTCGTCCCAACAAAAATAGGCTTTGAGGTTAATCTCTTCGTTTCTCCCTACCCGGGAGAAGTTTAATCAGTCAAAAAAAAAAGAAAAAACTGACTGATATATCTGAATAAGCTTCTTTTGAGGCAGGAGCCCGTCTCAAAAGCAGGCACAGGCTAAGTCACCCTTCCCGGAAGTCCCGGTGGTTTGCATATACTCATGGAATGCTAAAAATTTTTTTTTTCCCAAGGCAAGTTAAAGAAACTATGGCCATCACTGGTAATATATGCAAGAACCAATCATGAGATTCACATAGATAATATGGTTTCTACCCACTCCAACATCTGTAGAAGCTATGCAGTTGGCTCTTGTATATGCTACTGCTGCAATGTAAAACCAGGCCACTGATGCATTTTGGGGCCATTGCTACGTTCTCCGTGTATATGATTGGGTCTTAGCTAGTGGTAGCTTGGGAATGGCATATTCCATCTTGGTTCATAAGATGAACAAAGGATACTGCATGCTTCCAGCCCCTTATGTCTAAGCAGGGGTAGCCAACATGGTGCCCTCCAGATGTGGTTGGATTCCAGCTCCCATCAGCCCCAGCCAGCATGGCTGATGACCAAAGATGTGGTTGTAGTCCACCCACATCTGGCAGGCACAGTGTTGGCTATCCCTGTGGAAATGTTATTTATGTAAGGTTATATCCAGTGTTAGACGATGGAGGCTGGTGGCTCCAATGTCAGTGGGGCAGTGAATCTGCTTCAGGCTTTAGTCTGAACTTTTAAGGAGCTGTCCAAGGTGCTTTAGCACCTACGTAGACCACTGACATTAATGGGTATGACTAATTTAGGTCCATTAATTTCAGTAGGTCTACTCTTATATAACATAGTTGGATACCACCTATATTTTCCTACATTCATAACCTTCCTGACTGGTTAGCTTAGCTTCAGCAAGGTGGTGGCCGCAAGTGCCTTCAGGCCATATACCGTGAGACTATATTAGGAACAATCAGAAAAGGTTCTATGAACACATCAAAACTATCCAGAAAGAGAAGAAAATGGTTCATTAGAGGAAAAGAATGCTAGTAATCCACAGGAAAATGAAAGCAAAATTGTTCAGTGTCTACTTTGCTTTGTTTTTTTCCAGCGAGATAAATTGTGACCAGATGATTAGTAGAATCGATGTAAAGAATGAGGGAGGGGCAAAGGTTAGGATACGCAAAGATCTGTTCAGAGAGTATTTGACTACCTTAAATGATTAGGAGTCAGCAGGTCATGATGAATTACGCCCTAGGATGCCGAAGGCATCTCAGAACCACGAAGCAATCATTTCTGAGAAATCATGCATGACAGGTGAGGTTCCAAGGGAATGGAAAAAGGCAAACGTAATGCCCAACTTTAAAAGCAGGAATTTATAGGCCCATTAGCTTAACTTCTCTCGCTGGGAAGTTACTTAACCATATAATAAAACAATTCATTTGTAAGTATCTAAAAGAAAATGAAGGGCCAGATTTACCAGTATGCAGAGCAGGCACTAACCTAGGGCTCCAAATTAACAGGCCCCTTCCAAAATGCAGCCAAGTTATTACCTTGCAAGCATAACCTGCATCTCATGTGCAGCAAATAAAATCTTAATTTAACTTACAGCCACCAGCTTGAGAGTTTCACAAGCCACGTTCATGGTCCAACCCAGTCTGGCTGTTTCTTACTTGCAAATTCCCGCACATGTCTGGCCAGATCTGGCATCAGCACTTGGCATCCTCCTCTCCACTGTGGCTAGGTCTGAGAGCTTCTGGTTTTATTTCCCACAATGTCCCTTATATAGCATTGCTCCAGTGCATAGTGGGAAATTAAAGTGGCCACTCCCTCATTCACACTGGGGGCTGCCTGGTGCTCATCAAAGGTCCTGCTGCTGCCTGCACCAACTGCCTGATTAAGCCTGCTGGTGGGACCAAGCCATTGATGTAAGAGAGGGTCCTCCAGTGGGCACTTTCCTGAAGTCCTCTCCCCCCATCCAAATCTGGATCCACCCTTGCATCTGGCACTTGACTATGCTGACACAGTTTATGCATTATAGCAGTGGTTCCCCAACTTTTTTTCCCCACTTGAAACTTGCTGATGGTGTTGGTGGTCCACTTCATTATATTTCTGTCTATTGTAGAATGCACTGTGCAAGATGCTGCATGAATATGAATTGTATTTTTATTGCTTCTCATTTCTTATACTGTATTACAATTTGCATCCAAAATTGTAATACAATGTAAGCAATAAAATACAATTAAAACCAATATATTTAATGCAGACATGCCACGGACCACCTGAATGAAGCTCACGGACCACAGTTTGGGAACTAGCAGCCTTTTTCCAACCAGGTGCCCTCTAGATGTTTTGAAGTACAACTTGCATCAGCTGCAGCCAGCTTGGCCAGTAGTCACTGGTGGTAGGGGTTGCAGTCCAAAACAGCTGAAGACCACAGTTTGGGGAAAACTAGACTACAGCAATGCAATAGGTGTGGGGTTGCCATTGCAGATTGCCCAGAAATTGCAAGTTGTTCAAAACACAGCCACTAGACTACTGACTGGGACTGGATTTTGGGACCACATCTTGCCAGTGCCTAAAAAGCTCCATTGACTTCCAGTCCTTTTCCAAGCACAATTCAAAGTGCTGGTGCCTACCTTTGAAGACAAACAAAAAAGAGAAAAATAATGCCTGGCTGATAAAGTCCAGGGTAACAAACTTAAATAAATTATATATTTTTATTACATAAAAATGGAATTCTACCTAATTATACAGCCACAAAAGTGGCTGTATTCTATAGCCAGCATGGATTTTTCGCATTCTGCAATGTTAAATTGAAAATACCCCTCCATGCCATTCTGCTACTTCCCATAAGCACATTTCAAAACAAAACCTTGCAAAACTTAAAATCCTGAACTCAGAAACGCTTGCTTAACAACCCTTTACGTTTTCATGGCAATACACCAGTCAGAGAGAATTGAGAGTTCAAAGTGTAAAACAAGAGGAAACAAATCCAGACCCCTGTTGGACTTTTTTCTGTCAGTGGTTTTATACTTTGTTGAAATTAATTAAAAATCAGCCATGTTCACAGACTACCTGTAATCCTATTACTGACCTTGCCCCATACTCTGACCTTCATCTTCTGCAGTTTAAAAGTGAAAAAAAAATGCCTGGCTAATTTTTAATTAATTTAATACTTTTAGCATTGAAGTCTATTATAACACCGGGCATGCTCAGTAAGAGCCAACTGTCAATGTTCTAAAAGCCACATTCACAGCTGTTTGGCTTGGCTAATCAGGGGGCCACACCCAGGCCAGACTTTCATTGAACTCTAGATAGCCATGGCTTCCCCCAAAGAATCCTGGGAAGTGTAGTTTGTGAAGGGTGCTGATAGTTACTAGGAGACTCCTATTCCCCTGACAGATAATGAGAGAAATATAATTGTCTATGTTAGATTCTCTATAGAAACAGTAGTTGCACAGGAAAGAAGCAAATTAAGAAAAATACCAACAAACATACAAAAATGCAATTCTCCATCTTTGGAGATGGCAGGTGTTGCTATCACTCACCATATGCTCAGAGGCACATGTTACCAAATTCTTCCAAGCTACACAGGAAAGGGATTGGACTGTGAAAGACCAACCCAAATTGTGTTTGCATTTTGACAAATTTGTAGGACAGTACAATATCTCAGAGAGGAGGTCAGGTCTCCTGCTCCCCTGGTGCATTCACTATAGCTGCCCAATTTCCCTGCTTTTTCTAGTTTGATAGAAATATCTGTTGGCTATAGGTACATTCTTAAACCACAAGTTTTTTTTGCCTATTAGTGAATAACATCAAAAAGACAAGAGCAAACAAGAATACCAAAATCCAGACAAAAAATAGTACAAATTAAATAAATGCATGTCCCGTCCAGAGCTGGAACCACGAGACAGAGACGCGGGTGCAATTAAATCTTGCTTTATTAAAGTAATGGATACATCAAAGACATTGCGCTTCATATAGAAACCTGCCTTACTCACTAGAAATCCCTATCTGCACTCTAGACATGCTCCGCGGCGTGTAAAGGAAGTTGACTCAGCAACTCCCCTCTGTGAGCTGCCAGCTTAAGTAGGGAACGTTTTCGATTGTAATCTCTGACTCCTTCGCAAGTCCTGTCTCTGCCCTGTCGGTTTCTCATGGCGGCGGGCACAAGGCGAAGGGGGGCATATTTCCAACGGCTCATCGGAAGACACCTGCTCTTGGGCTGCAGGCTCGAGGTCAGGAGGGGGCGTCACACTGGAAGCGTCCTGGGAACTGCTTGGCAAGGGAGGAGTTGGCACGATCTCTAGGGCGTCCCCTGACGGGTCCTTGGGAACAACTGGAGGTGGCGCACTCTCCTCTTTGGAGCTCTCGCCACCCATGGGAACTGGCTGGAGTTCAGGCTCACTGCCCCCCCCCCCAAGGTCCCGAGCAGACTCAACAACTCCTGGGCCTTCTGCGCCTTCTGGCAGCTGAGGCGCCTGAAACTCATGCCTCTCCCCTCCCTGCTCCTTCAGGGAGAGCCGAGGCTCAACAATGCATAATCGAAACATATCACAAATTAATGTAACCACAACATATGAAAAATCTTGTAAAAATCTAAACAGAAAGGAACTGTTTATACACTACATAAAATTTTCTTATTCTTCTTCAATCATGTTCTTTAAATAGCTAAAATGCCAGCATAAGATGTTCTTAATATGCTGTAATCCAGATCTCTGAATAACTGAAAATGCCAGTTGTGTTTCAGCTCATTGGCCTTCTTCATTGGCCTGTTTTGTTATACAGTATCCTTTATACATGAGTTCATCCAAATAAAATCTAATTTTCATACTCAAGTATATTAAAACCAAAAGCCGATATCTCCAGTTGGCGCAGGTTTCAAAAATTTGCACCCATCAATATGAAATTCTAGGATCCAATGGTCATAAATTGTTCCTTTTAATACAACTGAGTGTGAAGATTGGATTTTATTTGGATGAACTCATGTGTAAAGGAGGTTTTTCACATGTTGTGCTTTTATTAATTTGATCTTATATTAATTAATCTGTTTAATTCATGGATTTATCTATTTCAGTTTATGTAATACAGAGGGTTTTTTACCATCACATCTCTGAATTTTTGTATTCTTGTTTGCTCTTTTTTATGCTATTAGGTAGAACTCCATTTTTATGTAATACATTTTGTTAATGCATTATGGGAATTCTAGACATGTGATGCTTTGTGTATATATAGATGGATTATATAATTGATTTAAGTTTGTTAAAAAGGTAAAAGTGTCCCCGCACTTATAGTGTGAGTCATTTCCGACTCTTAGGGTGACGTCTTGCGACGTTTACTAGGCAGACCGTATATATGGGGTGGAATTGCCAGTTCCTTCCCTGGCCTTTCTTTACCCCCCCCCCAGCATATGCCGGGTACTCATTTTACCGACCATGTATGGATGGAAGGCTGAGTGGACCTCGACCCCTTTTACCGGAGATTCGACTTCCTCCTTCCATTGGAATCGAACTCCGGCCGTGAGCAGAGCTTCGGCTGCATTACCGCCGCTTACCACTCTGCGCCATGGAGGATTTGTTACCTTGGACTTTTTTGTTTAATGCTTACTTTTAAAGCCCTTCATGACTTGAGACCTTGAGGCTTGAGGGGATGTTTTATCTCCTATCTATACACTAAGACCTTCTTTAGAGGCCCTTCTCCAGGTACCCCTGCCATCTGAAATGAGGCAGGTGACTACAGGAGATAGGGCCTTTTCTGCTGAGGCACCTTGCTTATGCAACTCTTCTCTAGGAAGACTCACCTGATACCCATGGCAATGTCTTTTAGGCAGTGGTGGCTGGTGGCTCCATTTCAGTTGGTGCAGTGGAATCTGCTCTGGGTTTTAGTCTGAACTGTCAAGGAGTTGTCCAAGTGCTGAAGGTGCTGAAGCACCTTGAAACTTTGGACTAAAACCTGGAATGGATTCCATTTCCCCACTGACATGGAGCCACCAGCCGCCACGGCTTTTAGATGTCAAGCAAAGACCTTTTTTTCTTTGCTCTGCTGCGATTGTTCCTAGCACTGCCTTATTGCATGTTTGTAGTTTGATCTGAAAGGCAGTATAGAAATGTTTTAAATCAGGGAGTTGCTAACCTATTTAGGCCTGGGGGCACATCTGGATTTTTGAGCAAGTGCTATGGGTGCCACTCCTTCGGGTCACTTCTCTCCCCGCTCCCATCACATTTCGCTTTTCCAAAAGATCTGGAAAAACCAGGAAAATTAATCTGAGTCTTGAAAAGCACATACAGCTGAAAAAGGAAGTGGATAGAGCATTACTCTTCCAACTTCCTCCTTCAGCTTTATGTGCTTCTGTAGGGAGAAAAAGCTTATGAACCTCACCATCTCATGACAAAGAGGTGGGGGAAGTTGGGGGCTTTGTGGGTGCCCGGGATACACCTCAAGGCCATCATGCCCACAGACACCACATTGGTGACCCCTGTGTTAAATAAATAAATTACTGTGCTGCTCATACAGATTGGGTTTGCTCCATGAAATGCACCGAGCTCCAGCAGGAAGGGGGAATGGGCTGATCAAGAGGCTGTTGCCCCTTGCTAGCCAATAACAGCCCGTGTCGTGGGGCAAAGCCACTCTCCTGACACTGATGTCACTGTAGTTTACCTGGGAGAGGGCAGAGTGGCGGAGAGGCCGGGGCTTCATGGGGGTCTGCCCAGCTCTGTCCAGGTAAGCTGCAGTGATGCTGGTGTCAGGAGTTCCTCCACAACACATGGGCTGTTACTGTTCATCAGCCTGGGCCAAATTTGTCTAAGGCTGACATTATCTGAATCAGTGGTGGCTGGAGACCATTAAGACTGCTGAGGGCAGAAGGCAGGGAACCCGAACAGTAGGTGGAGCCAGAGTCAATGATAGGTGGAGCCAACTAATTCCAGTTTTGTTCCCATCCTCTTCCCTGTGGCTTTCTACAAGGGCAATGTTGAGTCTACAGAGGAGGAAGCTGACAGGCAGGGCCTCCCCCTGACCTTATTGTTAAGTAGGAAGGCAAACATGTGGGGGCTGCCTGGGGGCAGACTGAGGTTGACAGGGCAGTGCCCCATTTGCCCTGAGCCAACCTCCATTGGTGCATACTAGCACTCTCAAAAATTGCCATCTACATTGATAAAACATAAGAGGCAGCTACAGGAAATACAGAAGATCAGAAAAATCAGAGATAGTGCAACAAGAGTACTGAAGCAGACTAAGAAAATAGGTTCCGTTTAGGGAGTGTCCATGCAAACTGGGAACACTTAAAAAGGAAAGGTGGTTCCTTGCTTGCAATATCTCTTTTGTTACTTTTGGCAGGATGGAGACCCAAACAGGGTCCTTTAAAATGAAACTTGGCACTAATAAATGAACAGCCTGGTCCAACCACTAAGGAGCATCCATTGGCAAGCTTTCTTTAATAATAAAAATGGTAAATATCAGCTTTAAGACTTCTCTCCTGTGTCCTCACAACACCCCAAATGGCCAAAAACCAAACCAAGACTCCATGAGTTATAGATAGGATTTCTTCAATTTTATTTTCAGTAACCATTATTAAAGAAGAATCTTGAGTAGTTGGAAAGCAAATAATGACCTGAGACAGCCTTCCCCAACCTAGGCCACCTTCAGATGTTTTGGACTACGAGACCCATCAGCCTTCCCCAAGCTGGTACCCAACCTTCCATCACCATTAAGAGAAGTCTTCCCCAACCTGGTGCCCTCCAGATGCTTTGGCCTACAACTCACATTAGCCCCAGCCAGTATGTTTGTGCTGGCTGGGCCTGATGGGGACTGTATTCCAAAACATCTGAAGGGCTCCAGGTTGGGGACCCTGCTCTTAAGCAACCGCTGGTTAACATTCACCTATTTTGAGTTCCTCCAGTGCTCTGGAGATGTTGCTGACCTACAACTCCCACCATCCCTGTCCATTTGCCATGCTTGCTGAAACAGATGGGAGTTGTAGTTCAGCAACATCTGGAGGGCCAAAGGCCCCTTACACATGCTCAAGAGCTATTTTCTGTGAAATACTTGCAGTGAAACCATGATGGTACAGAGAGGGTCACTGCTGTCGTTAGTGCTGAACTATGTCTTTCCTTCTCTGTTCTCACCCCTTTTCACCCCACTTTCCCCCTTGACCCATCCTAGGTTTCGTCAGTTTTGACAATCCAACTAGCGCTCAGGCAGCCATTCAGGCCATGAACGGCTTCCAAATCGGCATGAAGAGGCTAAAGGTCCAACTAAAGCGGCCAAAAGATGCCAACAGACCCTACTGACCCCTGTTCACCTTGGCCCTGAACACAGGTAAGATATTGGCAGGGAAGACTGCCCCAGCTACACTTACAGCAGGAAGAGGCATTGAGCTTCCTTGAGCTTTTGCCACAAGGCTGGTGTTTTAAAAAATATGGAGGAGAAAACTACAAATGGTGCGTCTAGCTCAAGATAGACAATCTCAATACATTTTGAGCCAAACCATGTCCTTCACATGGGATAAGCGAAAAGGTAATACATAATGAATGGCCTTACCCCAAGAGGATTGACTTATCCAAATAAAGCTTTAAATGGAGGAGTCCAATGTCAGCAGTCCTAAACAGTTGCTCTTTTGTCTTTAGAAATAGAGAATAACCCTGACCCAAATAAAGTGAATTTATTCTATCTATTTTTCTTTATTAACCAAATGTATAGACCACATTTCATTACATAGGACTAATCACAGGATGGCTTCCAGCATATTATTTAAAAGCATAATACAAATAAAACAAACCATAGGATGCCAATAAGATAAAGTCCAATATAAAACCATAAGAAGTTTATTTATTTATTACATTTTTATTCCACCTTTCCTCTAAGGAGCACAAAGTGGTATACCTCGTTCTCCCCTCTCTGTTCTATTCTCACAACAACCTGGCAAGGTAGGTTAGGCTGAGAGATAGTTACTGGCCCAATCTCACGCAGTGAGCTTCATGGCTAAGTGATGATGCAAAGCCTGGTCTCCCAGGTCTTAGTCCAACACTCTGACCATTGCACCAGTTATCAGCAGCAGGTCAAACAGACCAAGACGTAAGAACAGTGCCTACATTGTTGATAGCAAGAGAATTTAGATTAACTGACGCCAATTTGTCCCATTGACTTTAACAGGATTCAAGCATAACTGTTTTCTTCTCCCATCTTCTTCATTGGGATAGAGAAAGATATATCATTTTTAAGGATGTTGAGTGTCATAGTCAATTTATTGCACGCTACATTTTCCAAAAATACTCTGTGCTCAAAGTGGTTCATAATAAAAAAAACAACCCAGAAGACAGCCGTACATAATGAAAAGTATATCACTACACTTAAAAAAAAAGATCAACAATGAATAGTTCATTTATCATACATCAAAATTTTAAGGGTGCATAAAGCTCATGAATAGGTCATGGAGGCCAATAACTTCACATCCCAAAGCAGCCCCAAATCTTTTATGTCTCAGCCTAAAAGGCCAGAAAAATCTTCTCATTCTTATAGAAGAAGTTCCCTTATGAAAGCTCCTGGGACTGGAGGGTGTGTGTGTGTGCGCGTGCGTGCGTGCATACCCACACACTATGTTCATTTTTATATTATCACCAAAACATTCAGATGCAAATGGGACTCCTAATTCATTTTCACATATAAAAAAGTGACAGTGTCACAAGACTGAATCCTTCTATCACCCAATTAATCATTATTGCAAAATTCAGCTGCATATTGATAAAAATATCTCTTTTTTGAAAGGTAGCCCCAAAACTTATTATATTAGTAGATAGCAACCACCATCCCCCCATTGTTAATCCAAAAGACCAGAAAGTCCCATCAGATTTCTTCCCAAAACTGTTCAATTATGGAGGCTCTCAGGGCTAGAAGGTGGGGCAAGGCAGGTGGAAACAATGAACCCAGCGGCTGCTGCTTCCAAATAAGGGAGATTTGGGGCTTCACCGGTAGAGATAAGGGCTCGGGGCAGTCATTACAAATTTAGAACTCTATGAGGAGATTCCACACACACACACACACACACACACACACCTGAGTGTTCTCCGGTCTTGCTCCTATTACAAAAGTGCAGATTATCAATACTTCAATAAATAAATAAACATTTTGACAGTCCCAATTCAAATCAATCCCGGGGTTGGAATTGGGGGGAACTTTCACCCACTTATTTGATCAATGTATTTCCCGCCTTTTAGAAAAGCTTTGTTACACTGTGGTGTACGATAATAAATAGGTTAAATTTATAATGTTATATAAAAAAAACTTTCACAGTTAAAACTAAAACACACTGTCACAGCAAAATGAAACATTGGCCACCAGCAGTAACATTAAAATAGCTCTTAGCCGAATGAAAACAGAGATCCCAAAATAAAGCAGCATCACAATGACAGTAGCCCAACTACTCGGACTACTTTTGAAATGATGAAAAGGCAGTGGTACACAAATAAACTATCAATGCCCACCGAAAGGCCCATGATGATGGCTCTCGCCAGCCTAGTTGTTTTGATAAGCAGGCACACAAGTTGGTCCTCGGAAGTGGATTTCAACATGGATTAAAGCAGTCTTTCAAATAACCTGGTCCCAAACCATTTAGGGTTTTAAGGGTCAATAGCAGCACTTTAAATGGGGCCCAGAGACTTGCTGGCAACCAGTCCATATTTTACATTATGGGTGTCTCATGTTCCAACCCGCTGGCATCTGCCAATAGCTGGGCATTTTGCTCCAGCTGAAGTTTCCAAACCATCATGTGAATGGCTGAAACTCCTCCAACTCAACAATTGCTAACCTGGGAACCCAACACAGCATCAATATTCGCTTATCCTAATCTTAATTGGAACCTGAACATTGTACAACAGGTCAAACAACTTAAAGGAAGCAATGGTAATATTATTGAAAAAGGCCTGGGGCAGAGGGATAGAACTAAAAGTGGAAGGGGCAAGAGGGGAGGTGGGGGAGAGGGACGAGGGACTGAACGGTTGTATTGTAACAACATGAAAACCCTAATCAACTATAAATCAAAAGAGAGGAATTGGATCACAAAAAAAAAATAAGAGGGCATACATTTGAATAAAAGGGACATATCCTAATGTGTATGTATAGATGCAAATTTAGGAATAATTACTAGAATTTACATAGAAATATAATCCATCTCACTATAGCGAGAGACTGATGAGGTGACCTGTGTGCCTGTTCCGTCTGCTCCTCAGGTTCTCACTGTTTATGGGCAACTTCAAAGGGCCCCCTTCTCCCTTTTGAAGGCTCTTTCTCTGTAATCTCCTTCAAAACGAGGGCTGACACTCCTTCAAACAGAGAACTGTCCTCTGTAAAGGGTGATGCATGGGCACCTTTAGTTAAGACTCTTATATACCACGTCATCATTCCCATTCCTAAGTGTTGTACATAAAACAAGCCATACATAAAATGAAACAATACAACAATGAAATCACCATAAAACCAAAAGCTACCTTAAATGGCCTGCTAGAACAAGAAAATCATGCGCCTAAAGTTCACCCTTACCAAACTGTCTTTAAAGGCAGCCCCAGAGAGAGCTCGTTGCAGTAGTCGAGCCTGGATGTCACTAGAGCATGGCTAGATGAGGCATTGTTACTTGATATGGTGTCTTCTGGACTCATCCTTAATTCTTATCTGTTGAAAGTTGTTGAGCCATAGCACAGTGTGGAGGGCAACAGTTTTAAAATGTAAGATGCGGTCCTGTCCTTAGCCACCCTTGGACTTGATGAGGAATGGTGCCTAAGTAAGCAAATATAGGGAAGCAGCTGTAAGGCATGTTGAACATAAAGGCAGTGATCCATCACTTAACTCTCCATTGAATTGGGGCCAAGGAAAGACAGCCCGTTGTTGAAAACAGTCCTGGTGGCTATCAGTGCCAAGAAAGGGATCAACAGGAAACAAACTACAATGACAATGTCATATTGCTCATAAAAGACCAGTGCTAGTCTGTGTTAACAGAAGCAGCAATATTCAGGACAGGTGAAATCATAGCACTACAGTACACAGCTCGTCATTGCTAACAGCTGATGTACATGTGAAAGAAAATCATAAGCTCCAAGCTTGCTGTGTCTGTACCACTTCTGAAGCCAGGTGAGCTATCACAATCACATGATTGCTCTAAAAAAAAGTCTTCCTTATGGTAACCTGGCCTGTAGTTATTTTTCGATGTACAGGGATATTCTCCCCCGTCTATTCTGTAAAATAGTATAGTATCAAAAGATATTTCTGAATATGTAGCTTGGCTATAAGATCTCATCTTTACTCTTCTGTTCAGTTCTGGGTTCCGCAGTTCTAAACAAAGTTGGAAGGAATTTAAGGGAGAACAGCAAGGTTGATTAAAAGTGTTTACAGCAGAGAAGGCTAACTGCAAAATGATAGTACTCTTCAAGTACTTGAAAGGATGTCACACAGAGGACCAAGGATCTCTTCTCAATCACCCAAGTGCAAGTTACAGAATAATGGGCTCAAGTTACAGGAAACCAGATTTCAACTGAACATCAGAAAAAACTTCCTAACTGTTAGAGTGGTACAACAATAGAACCAACTACCTATGGAAGTGGTGGGCCCTCCAACCCTGGAGGCATTCAAGAGGCAGCCACCTGTCGGATATGCTTTAAGTTGGATTCCTGCACTGAACAGAGGGTTGGACTCGATGGCCTGATGGCCCCTTCCAACTCTACTATTCTCTGATTCTGTGATTTGCCTAACCCCCATGAGCCCACCTATGGTTCATGAAAGAAGACTCAAAGAGCAAAGCAACAAAGTACTAGAGGAAGATCACTGACTGGTCTTTTTAATGGGACAGAATTCATACTTCCTGAATGCTGTAGAGAAGAAGTTGGTGGACTCCATCTTTCATCAGCCCCAGCCCTCATGGGTAATGCTCATGGCTGATGAGAGTTGTAGTCCATCAACATTTGGTTTCTACCTCTGCACTAGAGTTAAGCATGGAAGTCCTCCCTGTTTATCTCTTTACTAATGATTCTTCCCACACCCATCAGAAAACAGACCATTGCTTGAAAATTCCCTGAGCAATCACTTTCCAGGCCAGTTTTGACTATATATGATTTAAGTCACAGAGTAGGCTGGCCAGATCCAAAGGAGGACAGAGCTTCTTCAGCTTTTATCGTCGTATAAAAAGAGACAGAGAATTGAGTATTTGTAGCCTGAAAATAAATCTGCAAACAGGAGGGAAAGAAGAAATCCAATGTGACTTCTGACCAATGGAAAATTAATATCGTAGGCATAATTACTTAGTTCCATTGAAATCAATGGATTCCATCCAATGCTAGTCCTAATCAGAATAGACCCATTGAACTTAATAAACATGACTATCTTAGGTTCATTAATTTCAGTGAGTCTACTCTGAGAAGAACTAGCATTGGATACAAGCCAGTGGATCTTATTTCCAAGTAACTGTATTCAAACTCAGGGCAAAAGGAGCAATCTGAATAAATTTGTTTATTTATTTAATCAATTTCTAACCTGCTTTTTAGTCTGAAATAGCTCCTTGGGGTTATGTACAAGACAAAGCCCAACAAAATGCAAGAATTACAATCCACCCCAAATGCTAATTAAATGAAATGCTTGAAGCTGCCATGACTTGCTGTTTATTGTCATGATGGCTATAATCTCCTGGCTCAACACATATTTTGAAGGGTTGTTTTAGGATGAGGTGAGATGCATTCACAAGTCCCCGGCCATTCTAAAAAGAGAAGAAAAAAACACAATTCATAGAATGTTAACCACATCAAGGCATTGTGTAAATCAGCCCCAAAGTTAGCCTGAATCCAACTATTTTTGCTTAAATTGTGGCTCAGGCTGTGTGTTAATTTAGGCTGCACTCCTATATCTACTTATCTGAGAGCTCAATTGGGCTTATTTCTGAATAGATGTGCACAGGATTGCACTGTAAGTAGCATATTCACTGCAAACTATTCACAACAGTGAAGTTCCTTGAAGGGGTGTGTGGTGGAAGACTGCAAGAACAGCCCTACTACTACAGAAGCAGTGAGGAATCTGTAGTGGCATGTACACCATCCATTTAAAGCTTGTATGGGACACCTTTGACCCTCCAGATGTTGCTGAATTACAACTCCCATCATCCCTGGCCATTGGCTATGCTTGCTGGCGCTATTGGAAATTGTAGTTCATCAACATCTGGAGAGCCAAAGGTTCCCTGCCCCAATTTTATGCACTCTTCTACCTCTTTAACACTCATGGCTTTCCCTAAAGAATCCTGGGAACTATAGTTTGTTAAGGAAGCTGAGGGGAGGCCTCTTGGAGTGTACACTTCCTAGCATCCTTAACAAACTATATTTCCGAGGATTCTTTGGGGGGGAGCCATGACTATTAAAGTAGTAGAAGAGTGCTTTAAATGGATGGTGTGGATGTGACCTGTGGCCTTCCAAATGTTGCTGGTCTCCTAGCTCCCATCAGCCTCAGCCACCATGGCCAATGGTCAGGAATGCTGGGAGTTTTAGTCCAATATCTGGAGCAGGTGTGGAGAACCTTTGGCCCTCAAGAAGTTGCTGAACTACGACTCCTATAATCCCTAGCCATTGGCCATGCATGCTGGAGCCGATGGAAGTTGTAGTTCAGCAACATCTGGAGAGCCAAAGGTTCCCCACTCCTGGTCTGGAGAGTCACGGGTTGTTATCCCTGGCCTATGTGATGCCCACAAGCAAGATGTGAGGGCAATAGCGCACTTGTGCCTGTGTTCCCCAGCAACTGGTATTCAGAGGCCTGCTAAAGGAGGCTTGCTGTTCTCGGAGGCCTCCTGCTCCATTTTAGAACTATCAGAAGAAGCAATGACCATTGAACTGAGGACTCCATCAAACCGATTCATCTTTTCTTTTATATTTTTGTTTCCTCCAACCCATCCACAACTTTGTCTCTAAGCAGACCAGGCCAATCATAGCTCCAAGGATGACCCCCACAGTTGCCTAGCAACCCTCTAGCTGTTATGGGAGACCCAAACAAAAACTCCCCCTCCCAAATTATCCGAAACTGTAAGTGACTTAACTCATGTTGTCATCGTCCTTTTCGATGACGCCATGTGGCCGGTTGTAATCTTGTTGCATGAACTTGACGTGGATCTTTCTATATATCTATGCTTTATTTTTATCAGTTCTTCTTCCCACCCCTTCCTCCTCTCTTTTGGCGGTTGTGCAGTGCCATATTGATGCCCATGGTGGATAGTTTTTGGAGTGTTGATTGGTCAGTCTTTTACTAGTTGTGGATATTTTGAGCCCATAAACTCCACTTTGTCCTTCTTTGTACCTTCTTTTCTCTCTGTTGTGATGTGACAATTGATGTGTGTGCCCTCTATATTTACTGTGTGATAACAATGGCTGAGTAAAACAACTGGGATTCTCTTAAGAAGTTCATCCTGCACAAGAAACAGCAGGTTCTACTAGCTCTTTTTTCATTCCAGCACAATTTATAGCCTATATCAGATGTGGCCCTCCAAATGTTGCTGAAGAACAACTCCCATCATCCTGGCAATTGGCCGTGCTTGCTAGGACTGATGGGAGTTGTAATTCAGCAACATCTGGAGGTTCCCCATTCTTGACCTTTGTATTACTCTGATGTTTAAAGAAATTCAGGCATTCCACAGTCTCAAGAGCATGAAGACCTCACTCCTTGGGGTTGACAGAAAATACTCCTTGATTGTAGCTTAGTGGGAGAGCACATGTTTTGAATTTATTATTATTATTATTATTATTATTGCCCGCCCTTCACCCAAAGGTCACAGGGAGGTCACAACAGTTTTAAAATACGTCATTAAAACATAAAACAACCTAAAATTACATCACAAACAATAGGGTGGGTTCTAAAAGTACACATCAGTGTCAAAGGCCAGAATAAAGAGATGCATCTTCAGCATTTGCTGAAGACTGTACAGTGAAGATGCCAGACACAGGGAGTTCCACAACTTAGGGGTTGCCACAGAGAATGCCCTCTCTTCCCTGAGCTTCTGAGGGTGGCAAAACTACCAAAAGGGCCTTCTCTGTTGATCTCAATAGCCGACAGAGTCCGCAGGGAAGTAGGCTGTTTTTTAGATATTTGGGACCTAAGTCATTTAGAGCTTCAAACACTAACATGAGCACCTTGAATTGGGCCTGGAAACGAACTGGCAACCAATGCAGCTGTTTCGAAAAAGGAATGATATGAGTTCTAAAGGGAACTCCAGCTGGTTATCTGGCTGCTGCATTTTGGACCAGTTGACGTTTCCCAGTCGTCTTCAAGGGCAGCCCAACATAGAGTGCATTGCAATAATCAATGCACATCTCAAGTGCAGTCCCCAACATCTCCTGTAGGGCTGGGAAAGACTTGTCTGCAACCTTGAAGAGCCATTACCAGTAAGTGTAGACCAGCCTTCCCTAATCCAGTGTCCTCCAGATGTTTTGGACTACAACTCCCATCATCCCTGACCGTTGGCCATGCTAGCTGCATCTGATTGGAGTTGGAACCCAATCCAATCTGGAGGGCACTGGGTTGGGGAAGGCTGCTGTAGACAATGCTGAGTTAGATGGCCCAACAGTCTGACTTGATATAAGATAGCTCCCCATGTTCCTGACTGGAGATAATGATCCTGTGATTAATTACATGATTGTGTACTCCAGGATAAAAGACAGGTGCACCAAACAAAAGCCCCTGTTCTGCTCTGTACCATTTCTGCACAGAAAAATCCCCAGTCCTGATTGCAGGGATGGAGTATGGTACCTTAGCAGAGAAGGGAGATTAATAGAAGGAGCAGGAGCATTACTGATATAGCTCTACACAGGAGAGGCCCCCTGATTCAGCAGTAGAGCGTATATAGAGCATACAGAAGGTCCCTGGTTCAATCTCTGGCATCTCAAGTTAAAAGGATCAGGCTTCAAGTGATGGAAAAGACACTTCTCTGCCCAAGACTCCTGGAAAGCCATTGCCAATCAGAGTAGACTGGTCAACATGGAGTAATAGTCTGACCTGGCATACAGCAGGTTCCTGTGTTTCTAACAGGGCAAAAATGCACGGAGAATGGAAGCTGCTCGAGTCCTGTCCCCCTCTGCGTGTCCTGTTCTGGGGCCACAAGTAGTTCTAGCCAAGTGCAGGGAAAAAGCAAAGTTGGGGACAGAATCCAACTTCTTTTTCATCAAGTGAAAAAAAAGGTTTCTAGTCCTAAGCATGTAGAGATAGGTTCACAAGTGTATGTGCAAAGTTTAATGAAATCATCGAATCAAGAGGGATGACTCAGTTGGATCACCTGTGTTCAGTGAGAGAGGAGGTGCTTTGTTGCCTAGCCCATGGCCTTCCAGAAGATGGACTCCATCTCCTAAAACCTTCCCTGAAGATTGTATTAATTTGGGGGGAGGGGGGGAATTGCAGCACTTTTCAGTTGGGGTGTGAACTTACATTTCAACCAAGTAGATTAGAGGTCCCTTTGACAATGTAAACCAGCTATAGTCGTTGGACTATCACTCCCACTGTCTCTGACATTGACCATGTTGTCTGGGGCTGACAGGAGTTGGGAGTCCATCCCTGGTGTAGACAATGCTGAACTAGGCACACCAATGGTCTGCCTTGGTATAGGGCAGCTTCTGCAGAAGGGAGTAGGTCAGCAGCAGAGCATCTGCTTCTCGTAGGGAAGGTCCCAGGTTCAATCCCCGCCATCTCCAGGTAGGGTAAGAAGAGACCCCTCCCTGAAAACCTGGAGAGCCCCTGCCAGTCAATGTAGACCACTGTTCTTCAGTCTTGGGTCCCCAGGTGTTGGACTACAACTCCCATTATCCCCAGACAGCACAGTCAATGGTCAGGGATGATGGGAGTTGTAGTCCATGGTTGAAGAACAGTGGTGTAGATAATAGTGAGCTGGATGGATCATTGGTCTTTCATAAAGGCAGTTCCCTATGTTCCTTCCTAAAATTGCATCATGATGTAGCATAGTTTTCAAAGGCATTCTTTGAGAGTGGGGGGGTGAGGAAATGGCTGCCCCCATGGCAGCTTAGCTTTTATTTTTATTTTTTATTTTTAGGCAAAAGAATAAAGAAACCTCAGCCACCTTTTAAGTCCACCCCCACCTGAAAGCACTACGACGTTTGCCTCTTCCCAAAAGGCATCAATATTATCACCACCTCCTTCATGGTAGACTAATGGTCCCATGAAGGTGAAGGGTATTCTGCCCAGCCCTAAAATCTTCAACTTGCATCATCTCGAATAGGAGTGGAGAAACTGTGGCCCTCCAGATATTACTGGGACTCCAACTCATATCATCCTTGATCATTGGCCATCTTGGCTAGGGTTGCTGGGAGTTGGAGTCCAACAACAACCCTGATCCAGAACATCTCAGAAATCAACTTCTCTTGGTGGGAATTTGGATGCTATGTTATTCCATTTTTTACATGGAGACAGTCCTGGGTGGGCCTTCTTTCCTCTTCATGCTGTTACCACCACCCCCCACGCTCATTCCTGGCACCACTCCAGACCTTCTTAACATTCCCTCTCTCTCTTGCAGATGGGATGCCATGCGGCGTACAAAGAGTGTTCCCCTTGTCCCACGTGCCGTTTCCAGACTTGTCACTCTCTTTCTTTGCAACATATCACGGAGAAGGAGGAGGAGGAGGAGGTGGAAGAGGAGGCAGGATGCTCCTGAAAAAAGAGGAGAGCCAGTTTGGTTGTACCTTTTTCTTTCTTTTTTCTTTTCCAAATGGGTTTGATTTTGGGGGGTTGTTTTCTTTTTCTTTGTCTCTTTAAGACAAGAGAAAGCAAAGAAGGTGGTTGTGACAATATTGAACAAAAGGGAAAGAGGCGTCGATATTTGCCGACTCTATACTCCATGACCAGAAGAGGCCGCTGGAGAAGACTTTTTTAAAACAAACCCTCAGAAGGAGAGGGGTCGGATTTTGCAAGAGGAAAAGGTCGCGGGCACAGAGCTTGCTGGTGGGACCAGCCTCTCTCTAAAGCACTTGAGCGATGCTCGAGATTTCAGAAGAGGGAGGCCTAACAGTTCTAAACCAAAGCCAGTGGGTTTGGACCGGGCCTATATGTTACACCTGGGAAACGCTTTTGTTTTTAAAAGGGGGAAAGAAAAAAAGGGAATTTTTTTTCCGCATCCATTTGGAAACATCAGTTGCTAAGAGGATGTTGAACTTAACAGAAGATATATATATAAATAGGTCTATATATCTATATCCCATGGATTGGGGTGGGGGGTGAGGATTCTGTCCCACTTTATCACCAGTCCAGGGAGATGGGATTAACTTCTTTCAAAGTCATATCATTCCTTAGAGTTTAGGGACCAAAGGACTATTGCTTTTTTAATATATATATAAATTAATTTAAAAAACAAAACAAAAAAAGAAACTCAAAGAGGTTTAAAAAAACAAAAAAAAAAGCTTCATGTCAAAGCTGCAAGTTGTTTCCAAGAGAAGCGAACGCAAGTACGCAAGCAAGCAGATGTCTCATTGTGAGCAGTGTGGTGAGTGCTGGTGGCCTTGTGACCGCATTGAACGCTGTAGGGTTTGAGTGAGTAGAGAAGCTGACTGGAGAGGCTGGTTTGGGGGAGGTGTCTTGGCAGCATCTCTCTCCTCTCTCCAGAGGGGCGCTTGAATTTCAGAAAATTGGAGGGGGAGGAGTGTAAGTGCAGCCCCTGATCTGCTTCTCCCATGCATTGAAAGTTAATGTAAACCAGTGTAAGAAGAGGCACAAGACCATATTTGTCCATAAGAACCTGCCTTACACATAGTGGAGACTAGTGGCTCCAGTGTCAGTGAGGCGGTGAATCCACTCCAGGTTT
The DNA here is from genome assembly GCF_030035675.1 of Rhineura floridana. Classification (NCBI taxonomy): domain Eukaryota; kingdom Metazoa; phylum Chordata; class Lepidosauria; order Squamata; family Rhineuridae; genus Rhineura; species Rhineura floridana. The sequence continues at coordinate 21,386,748 of NC_084493.1, read as the reverse complement.
TAGCCTGAACTTTCAAGGACCAACCTTGGACAGCTCCTTGAAAGTTCAGATTAAAACCCGAAGCAGGTTCACTGGCCCACTGACATCAGAGCCACTGACATCAGAGCAGTCTCCACTGCTTATACAGTCAGACCATGGGTTGTTCTAGATCAGCATTGTCTGCATTGACTGGCCGTGGCTCTCTAGGGTTTCAGGAAAGAGTTTTTGTCCCCATCTCCCCCCCCCAGAGATGCCGAGGATTGAACTTGGAACCTTCTGCATGCAAAGCAGATGCTCTGCCGCTGAACTACGGCCCTTCCCCGAAGCTGCCCTAGAGCAAAGCAGACCATTGGTGCATCTAGTTCTGTATAGCCTATACCAGGGGCAGCCTCCCACTTCCATTAGGCCTAGCCAACATGGTCAACTGTCAGGGATGATGGGACTCTAGCAAGGTCACCTGTTTTCCTCCCATCCTTTAAAAGGATGTGTATAAGAGACAATTTCAGTGAGTGCTGAAATTCTAGGAGTTGCAACATCTTTCCACACATGGGCAATACTTTCATTAGGACCACCCAAAATGTCACAAAATTGTGAGCAAGCTTCCGTTAGGAAGAATGTTAAGCAAAGCAGAGCTAGGGGGAGAGACAGAGAGAAAACTGGCTTAATGGTGTAGCCACAAAATCTGCCTTTGATCACAGCCTTAAGATGGGAGTGTATAAGGAAGTTACAGACTTAAATAGGTTAGGCTCAGCAAAAGAGCCAACATGGTATAGTGGTTAGAGTGTCAGACTGGGACCTGGGAGACCAGGGTTCAAATCCCAGCTCGGTCAGCTCAGGGTTGTTGTGAGGATAAAATCTGGAGAGGGTGAACCATGTTTTATATGCCATCTGGAGTTCTTTGCGGGAAAGATGGGATGTAAATGTAAAATAAATAAGTAAATAGTGCTGCGCAGGTTTCAGATTGTGCCTAGGACTTCTGGAACAAAATAAAATGTCATGGCCAGGCCAGGGTAACAGTCTGAAGAGAGTCAGCGGCCAGGAACTGGGAGTCAAGATGAAAGGGCCATCAGGATCAGAGGGCAAACTCTGAGGCAGGTGCAAAGAACCAGACCAGAAACCCGAAACACACCAACTTTCAGGTAAACCTTGCTGCACCACAGAGAAAGTCTTGTTATTCTCCTTCCTGCCCAGGAGCAATCCGTGGCCAGCCTAGCAGGGGAACCAGTCCAGGCAGGTTCTTTACTGAGAGGCTGCAATTATGCATTTCACCACATGGGGCAGTGGTCAGCAATTTCTAGGAGAAATACACGATGGCTGACCCTCTATTTAAAATAAAACAAAACAAAAACTAGTAGTTCCCCAAATCTGTCTCTAGCCTTAAGGAAAACACACAGATTCTTTATTAGGTAGAGAACAAAAGTTGGGTGCAGAACAAAACATGGCTGTTTTTATTTTAGCAAAGCTGGAAATTAATTTAAGGTGGCATGCTAGATTTTTTTAAAGATCGTAGAAACCAAAGTGGGTTACACTACCCAGTGAGTAAAGTCCCATCTTCAGGTGGTAGAAAACACTTCACTTTTAGGATCCACTTCTGAATGGTTACATTTGGTTATTCAAGTCACAGAAAAAACAAAGGAAGCCATGTTGGCCCATAAGAAAAATTCCAAATTCACAGTTAGGCAATGCCCTTTTTAACCATTCTGTGTTCCTTTGTCTCAGGAGTCCTAGGTGCATCCTGAAATCTGCCTAGCAACTAGTTCACCCGAATTCAGTTGATGTCTTTCTTTTAATCTTAAAAAAGCTAAACTTCCATGAGAGCAGGTATCCCCCCATTCCCAAATAATGCCCATAAAAACAATGCTACATCATGATGTAGTGTTGTTCTAGGAAGGAACATAGGAAACTACCTTATACAGAGTCATACCATTGGTTTATCTAGTACTGTCTACACTGTATTGTCTACACTGATTGGCAGCAGCTCTCCTGGGTTGCAGATAGGGGACATTCCCAGCCCTACTTGGAGATGCTGGCCATTGAACCCGGGGCCTTCTGCATGCACAGCAGATGCTCTACCACAGAGCCCTTGCCAATCCTAGAGGCCAAAGGAGGCATTTCAATCTCACCCAAACACACCTGTATATTAGGATCCTGTACCAAGCAGGCTGGCTCCAGGGAAGCCACACCATTCTTTGCAGAACTATAAGCTTCAACCAACTCCAGACCAATGCTTGGTTAATATTTCTAGTTCTACACGAGAACAACCCTGCTCTGCAGGGAGCTCTTCATGGTCCTGAACCTCAACCATCTAACATGCACCTTGCCTTGTATACTCCCATGAGTTCCAGCCTTGAACATCAGGTTCTTCCCCTTTGCATTTGGTTGTTCTGAGGGCAGATGCTTCTTGCAGATCACTTGGGGAGGAGCGGATAAATTCTTCCCTTTGCAGAAATTTATCTCTGTGTCTCTCATTGCACTGGTTTAATCTCAGCCAAAGGAGGAGGTCAGGGGGAGTGGGGTCAGGATTAAGGAAGTGCCAAATAGAGTGAAAGAACGTCATGGTACATGAAGGATCTGGAGTTGTCTCATTGTCCTTCATGGTTCACATTCCCTAATGCGGTCGCTTGGCCACTGGACGGCTTCTTTTTTTCTTTCTTTTTCTGTTCTTTTTTTTCCCCTTTTTTAAAAAAATGTGCATCATTGTTACATTTCCTAGTGGTTTAGAACAGAATGCTTTTTGTAGAGCGGTTAGCATTTAACATAGAAGAGCCCTCCATTTGAAACGAATGAAACCTAAAATGAAAAAGGGAAAGACAATCGACTTTAGTGACCTTGTGAAAGTGACTTTTTTAAAAAAAAAGAAAAGAAAAGAAAGGCAAAACAAAATGGAATATATATATAGACACAGAAACCTAAATTGGGGGGACAGGGGGTTGTGAGCACTGAGACTCAATATGTTTTTTCGAATCGCTGCCTGCTTGTTCGAAATGGTGAGAGGAGATCAATGAGTGGATATTGAAACCTGGTCCAGCTACTTCTCCTGCCAGTGAGAAAAGGAATTGCAAAATGGAATGGAATGGGCAGACATGCTCTGGGGCAACTGGTCCAAGCAGCCCCAAAGCCTGTTTCCATGTGGTCAGAAACTGGAATGAAATTAGTCATGTTCTCTCGAGTCTCCTTTCAAATGCTGGAGAATGAGGCATATGCCAAGAAATGGGCTGCAGGTTGCAGCAGGATCTCAGCAGTGGTTACTTCTAGGAAACATGAACATCAGGGGTGTGGAACATGGCCATTCAGATGTTCCTAGACTCCAACTCCATCATCCCTGACCATCGGCCACGCCCCATGTCCCACAACATCTGGAGAGTTACAGGTTCCTCACCCTTGATCTACATAAAGGTTCTGATCCACCTGAGAGACCCATGTTCCTGTGCTTGAATTCAAGGGGATTTCTTGACCTATGCGGTTGCTTGCAACTAACAAACCAGCTGGCTAGATGAAGAACCAACTGCCTTTGTTCAGGAGCTCGAGTTTATATTTGCTTTTGTGGTCCTGCAGAGGTAACCTGTTCCTTTCATTGTTCACCTGAGCTGGGAATTTCCCTAAGTGAAAGAACATTAATTAGGGATTGGTCTTCATCATGCAGCCACCTATGTTATTTGGCCTTGCATAAGATCTATAGGACCCCAATCGACACTACAGGCTTTAAAGTGATGTTAACTGACGTTAATGACTCCTTCCAGGGTGGAGCCCTGGGCACTACAGCTGGATGAGGGGTGCTGTGATTCCTGACAGGATGTTGAGACAGGTGGTGCGTCTGCATGTCATTTGCAGATATGGCCTGAGATGTAAAGAACGAAATGTCCCAAGCACTTGGTAGTTCTTAGCCTAGTCTTGGAGCAAGCATGAGGCAGGTCCTCTTGTGTCTGCCCCTAGAAAGGGCTCTGGAAGCCTTATTCTGGACCATGGCTGGGGAACCTGCAGACCTTGAGATGTTGCTGGACTCCCAACTCTCTCAGGGATGGTGGGAGAAGTGGTGGCTAGTGTCCATTAGGAGCCCAGCAGTAGGTGGAGCCAGAATCAATGACAGGCAGAGTCCCTACCTGATTGTCTGTTAAGTAAGAAGGCAGGCAGGTGGAGGCTGGCTGAAGGCAGACTGAGGTTGGTGGGGCAGTGCCCCATTCACCCTAAATGGCCAACCTTCATTGGGTGGGGGTTGTACTCCAAGGACACCTGGAGGTTCCCCAGCCCTGGTCTGTCCAGTAGCCATACTGTTCCTGTGGGAGTCCGTGGTATGTCCTGGTATTGCCTGCTGCTTGTCCTCCTTCCTCTGTTTTGTGCAGCCCAGTGTGCATTCCACAGATCTGTGCGAGGGTCAGTTCAGGTGTGCAGCCATCTTTCCAGGTATGACTCTGAGAAGTGTCCTAGTGTTCCATTTCAACGTTGGAATAGCAACCTAAGATCCCAGTCCTACAAGACAACCAATGACAGGTCCTCACAGGCTGCACAGTCAGGCAGTAGAATCCCATGTGGTTAACTAGATTATGGGTGAGGAGTGGTGTGGGGTTTCCCCCCCAAGATATACATGCACACATCATAGGGACAAAGAAAATTCCCTTATACCAGATCAGAAAATTTGTCCATGTCATCCAGTACTAGTAGCATCTGTCTAGGGGCTCAGGAAGGCGGTTTTTCCTACCCTTTTAACTAAAGATGCCAGGGATTGAGCCTGCAACCTTTGTCATGCAAAGCATTTGCTCTACCACTGAGCTATGTTCCCTTCCTCTGTGTGTGAATTCTCTGTAAATGAAAAAAAGGAAAGGAAGATGGAGCCAAGCCCATGCCCTGCTATGCTAGTTTGGTCGGGCAATTCCCCATTTGCCCTAATGGACCAGTCTCCACTGAAAGTCAGGGACTTAGAACAGACAATTAAGGGCACCTCCAGATTGTCCATATTTTGGGGTGGGATTAATCACATACTAGCAAATTCCAGTTGTGCAATTAAAGTTGATGTGGAGGTCTTGTGCAACAAGCCCACTTCCTCCAAAGACTTTTTGCAACAAGAACGTGATGGGGGAAATGCACTGGAAAGCAAGGGATAGCACATGCTTTGATGCAACATCATCTAACCTCCCCACAAGGCAAATGAGAATAAATGCACATTAAATAGCCAACATTGCCTAATCTTGCCACCAAACAAATAAAAGCAAATGCTGATTACATTGCCAATGTCGTCTAATCTCCCTGCAAACAAATCAGGAGGAAAGCTCAATAGAGGTTGTCTGGAAGTGCCCTGATTCTTTATGGCCTAACTAAAGCAAGGATCTCTGCACATGCCTGGTGTTAGCAAAGGTCTCTTTTGGGCATGCACTGTACAATTGCCACCAGAAAACAACGAGAAGGCTTGGAGACACATACCCCACCTCCTGGGATTTCTCTGCATTGTTTAAGTTGGAGGGGAGTGGTGGCATCCCCTCCACTCCCTGCTCCCAGCCCCAGAGGGATCCTGTCCTTCACCTCCTCTTTGGCATTTTCCTGGTACGCTTGTGAGTCAAACCAGTTTCAGATGCTGATTTGTTTGGATTTTTAGAGGATGTCCAAATGTACAAGTTGAAGCCAGTCTGAAAGTAGCTATGCTTGGCCACAGTCCTGTGGGACTGCGGGAGTTTTGTGAGGCTGCTGAGAATTATTTGTTAGGTATCCCCAGAGCCCCTCACAGATCTGCTGTTACAGTTTCTAGAGCAGGGGTTGCCAACCTGGCCCACACATTTGCCAGTGTGCCTGATATGGCCCCTTCAGCAAGTCTCCATAGATACAGAGCTAAAAAAAATCCACAATGAACAAAATGGGGGGATGCCCACACCTTTTGTGTTCCTGTTTCTTTTTCTGATCTTTTAGATATGGCAGCTATTTTGAGTTCCATCACACACCCCACAGTTGTTATTTTGTGTTATGCCACATACACCCTATGGGAGCCATTTTGTGTTACACCACATCCCCACAAATATCATTTTGTATTATGCCACACCCCATGACAACCATTTTGTGTTAGGTCACACACTCCACAGCAGCCATTTTGTGACTGGTGCCCATGGCACAGTCACAAAAATCCAAATGATGTCCCCTGGCCCCAGAAGGTAAGTTCTAGTCTCCAAGTGGGAGCCACAAGTGGCTTTACATTTGTAGCGTTGCCGTGACTGAAGAGAGACGGAAGATTCTCTTTGCTTTCAGCATCAGTCCAGTCAAAGTCTCTTTCTACACAAACTAAAAAGAAGGACCGTAGCTTAGTGGTAGAGCAGATGTTTTGCATGCAGAAGGTCCCAGGTTCAATCCCTTGGCATTTCCAGGTAGGGTTGGGAGAGAACCCTCTCTGAAACCTTGGAGAGCTGCTGCCAGTCAGTGTAGACAATACTGAGCTAGATGGACCAATGGTCTGACTTGGTATAAGGCAGCTTCTTATATGCTCCTAAAAGTAGGGGAGGGGATGCAGGAGTGCAGACCCACTGCTTATGATGTCAGGAATCAGACAAAAGAGTGGGGCTGCCCTCTGCTTGTGGCCTAAAGTATCCAGAAACAAAGATTACTCTGGGAATGCACCAGCCCTGGAGGTTAAAATGGGCAGATTGCAACCTGGGGATCCTGTGCATAATATTAAAAGTTCTGGGGCCAAGTTAAGAAATGCAGCCATTCTGACACCCACCTCATTCCTCCACCAGTCCCTTCTCTGGTTACTGTTGCAAGCAGGACTCCAGTTTTACTCCACAGCAGGTAGTGGGGACAGTTGAACAAAGAGACCGCTGGCCAGTGGTGCCGTCTGGTCATTTTAGGCCAGGGACTGGGAACGTGTGGACCTCCAGATGTTGCTGGACTCCAGCTCCCATCATTTCTGGCCAATGTGGCCATTGACCACGCTGGCTGGGGCTGATGGGAATTGGAGTCCAACGTCCTGGGGGCGACAGGTTTCCCTGGTTTAGACACTGGACTTAATGGGGAACCCTCTTTAGATATTTCTGAATGTGGTAAGCCAGCCCTGCTGTAAGTGGGGCCCTGAACCTCTTCCCCAAAGACCCTGATGGCACCACTGCTGCTGGAGCGATGGCACAGGACATGCAGGGGTTGCATTTTCTGCAGCAGAGGAGAGGGAGAGGCAACTTGGCCACCCCTAAGTGAGATCGGAAGCTGGGGGGCAGACCTGGATCTGATTCTAATCATGCAGGAGAGGTTTGATTTGACTCCTCCTGCACCCGAGAAAACGCTGGTGCCAGTATTGTCAAGCAATCCAGGACGGCAGTCCGCGGTTATATTCACTGCGTGAAGGGCTAGGGAAGCCTCGTAAGCACACTGTGCCTTTCATTCCCTGCGTTCTGTAGCCATTCCTGTTCCATCAGGCCCATGACAGTTACAGCCACTGGGGGGATTTCTGTGATTGAATCAGCTTATATGTCCTTCTTAGCCCAAACAAACAAATCCAGCCCTGTCAGCAACAGCTGTTCTGTGTCTTAATATTGGTGTTTCATTATGAAACTACTTAGTCATTTAGGGAAGGGCCGTAGCTCAGTGGTGGAGCATCTGTGTTGCATGTAGAAGGTCCCAGGTTCAATCTCTGGCATCTCCAGGTAGGACCAGGAAAAGACCCCACTCTGAAATTCTGGAGATCTGGCTGCCAGTCAGTGTAGACAGTACTGAGCCAGATGGAGCAGTGGCCCAACTCAGTATAAAGCAGCTTGCTATGTTTCTAAGGCATGGCTCAGAGGACAGGAGGCGGTGACAGCAGCAGGAGGGGGCCATTTGTTTGCATTTGGGCCATTTCTTTGTGCTGGGGATCAGGGGTGGTGGATAGGCCCCAGGAACTCTCACCTTCTCAATCTTCCCAGACAGCTTTTGAGTACAAAACTGGGGCACCCTTTGCCAGGGGCATTGCTAGCGATTTAAAAGACTCAGGGTGCAGGCCCATGACACAAATTTGCATAAACATAGCATATGGTGATTTGTATGAATCTAGGCAAATTTAGTTCTCTGAGCACATTAAGATGGTGGGGGGTCTCACCGGCTGTTTGCAGGATGTCAAGCATCCCTGTAAGCAAAATTAAAATAAGTTTTCAAAAAGTGTTTTTAAAAGGAGGAAGGGGCTTGGGTAGAGCCTCAGGCCACCCCTAGCAATGCCCTTGCCCTTAGCAGGAAACACGGCTCATCCAAGCCTTTTCATAGAATCATAGAATAGTAGAGGTGGAAGGGGTCTATAAGGCCATCAAGCCCAACCCCTCGCAAAAGCTTGCCATGTGAACTAACCTGGAGATGTTTCTTTAATGCAAAAGTCAAGCCGGACTGAGGGCCACGTTCCCTACTCAGCAGTTCTCTGCAGGCCACATCCATAATGAAGAAGAGAGTGCTTTTGAGCACGTACAAACTACTGCACTCTGGCCACCTCTGACTACTTGGCATGTGCCTGCGCAAGAGGCAATTGGTGTCCGTGTGTGTGTGTCCGTGTGTGTGTGTGTGTGTGTGTGAGAGAGAGAGAGAGAGAGAGAGAGAGAGAGAGAGAGAGTCTGCCTTCTTTCATACACTCACTTTTGACCACAGACAGTTGGGATTGCAGGGGAGAGTTCCTTGAGGGGGGGGACCCCTCCAAGAAATAAATTGCTGTTTGGGCATGTACAAAGCACAGCAGTGCCTGCCTGAAGGAGACCATTCAACAAATGGTGGCTGATGATGCACTCTGGGCTTATCCACACGGGAGCAGTACTTTGTACTGAAGACGGTGTTTTTACCTCCATTTTCTATTTTGCACTGTCCACGGTAAGGGCTCAATGCTAGCTGCAAACATGGTGTTTTCTATTCACACTGAGGGGAAGGATCAATCATGCAGTTTCCTAATGACCACGCCCTCTAATTTAACATTTCCACTCCCTCTGGTTGCTTGGCAACCAAGCATGCTGCAGTGGGTTCCTTTAAAAAAATAAGGAAGTGCGAATATCTTCCCTAGTAGGATACAGCTGAAATACAAATTTTTGTTTGAGTAGTGTTATGCTTTTGTGCACAACTTGGGGGGGGGAGAGAAAAGAAAGGCACCATTAGCATCAACATAAAAAAGGCCAGCAGAATGGAGGAGAGCAGCCAGAAGTTGCTTCCCAGCCCACAGGTAATAAAATGAATGAAGGGAGGGGGAGGGAGCGGGCATGGAGAGGGGAACGATTGACACACCCACCTTAAAACATTGGAGCAAAACGTCTGAAAGCACTAGAGATACGGAGTGAAGACATGTTTTTCTTCCCTTTTCATATTATCAGCATATTGGGTTACTACAGATTTACAAGGGGAAAACTGTGATAGCTTCTGTTTGCTGGTAACATCATGTGAACCATGCAAATTAAAAGGAGATGTAGCACCAAACACACAGTAAACCACAATGTAGGTGAGCCCTCTGCCTTTGCATGGACTGCAATTGGTTCTCTCGAATTATTTGTGATTGTGACCCTTTCCCAATTCCACCCCCCATAATTGCCAAATGGAGTTGGAACAGTACAGTGATGGGCTGGACTCGGGCCGGTGCCACAAGCTTGTGGGCCATGCATTTGCCTCCTGGTTTGGGAGATGTTCCATGGAGCTTCTGCAAAGTATCTCCCTAGCCTGGAATAACAGGCACCATCCCCCAGGTGGGAATGCAACTCCTTTTCCCCTGCCTTGTTGTGGTCTCTGCTCCTGGTGACTGCCAACTACCTGCAGCAGCTGTATATAACAAAATAGCTTTTTTACAAAAAAAAAATGCAAAAGAATGTTTTTTATAAATTATGAGTTTATAACTGCAAGTGATTCCATCGGGTTTGTGAAAGCAAAATGGAGGTCAGTAATGATGGTGGTGATTCATCTCCGATTCATCCGAAATGCCTGCTCTTTGTGGATGAAAATTGCAGAGGAGAGGGGAATAGGCAGGAGAAAAGAGACAATTCTTTTAGAAGAGTGAGATGCACAGTGAGAGAGGCCTTTCTTACTCCTTTTCACACTTTAAATCATAGAAAAGGAAACCCCTTTTTTTGAGCCCAAGGGCCATATTCCCTTCTGTGCAACATTCCGGGGGCCACATGCCAGTGGTGGGTGGAGACAGAGGCAAATGTGGGCAGAACAATATATATATATATATACATATATGTAAATTTTATTTTGTACAGTAGACTAGCTTCTACACACCCTCACATATCCCTCTCTATCTTCCATCCCCAGCAAGCAAGAGGCATTATCAGAATTCAAGGACGCATTCCAGCCAAGCAAAAACGCTCGGGGTGCAAAGCAGGTCAAGGGAGGGCTGCAGTCTAGGAAGAATTCTGAGGGCTAGATGCAGAAGGCTGCATTCCCCACCCCCAGGGCCTGCAGCTCCCCACTCCTGCTTTAAATCCTCACCAATGACCAAGAGAGTCAATAGATTTGAAGAAGTGCTTCTCATTCCGTTGGGTCCCCAGATGTTGCTGGACTACAACTCCCATAAGCCCCAGCCAGCATGGCCAATGGTCAGGAATGATGGGAACTGCAGCCCAGCAACACCTGGGAACCCAACGGTTGGGAAAGGCTGATCATAACCATCCGCCTGTCAAGATGGGAACCAGAGCTCAGCCTTATCCAAAGCCCGGTTTTTTAAACTATAAAAAAGAATTCACAAATAACATTCCTTTCGAGTTCCAAGGAAAGGGTCGGAATGATGGAAGACGAGGTCCACTAAGGTTGCAAAATACCCTAAGCTGCCCAGAGGGCTGGCTGCACCGATTGAGCAGCTTAGCCGTTGAAGAGACAGGATGGAGAATGCATGTTGGCATCTTCCCATCAACCCTAAACTAACCACTTCCACAGGGCCTTTTCCCAAGACCTGCTATAATTTTGGCTGCAGTTCTCAATAGCTAACTCTCCCCCTTGCTCCCATAGAGCACAAACAGCCTACAGCAGTGACTGCCGTCTCTAAGGGCTACTTTTTTGCTACCATAATCTTATTTGAAGGGATGCACGGGGTGGAGATTGTTGGTGTGTTTCATATTGCAAAGCTACCTCTGATCTGATGTAAATGCTGACCTGGCCTGTCTCCCTCACCGTGCTCCAAGCCTCACTAGAAATTTGCCATTCATAGCTGCCTGCAAGCAAAACTCCTCATGATGGGAAGGTTTTGAAGACGATGACTTTGCAGGTGGGGGAGTTGTTCTGTTCCCCAATCAACCCAATGAAACTCTTCCTATGGGATCTGAGTCTGGGATATCCTTGGTACCTGCTGCCTAGTTCTTTGATGTGATTATTGAGTTGTTAGATGCTTTAAATGGGAGAAACTGTGTGCCCATTAAAAAATGTTCTGGAAATGATTATTTTATGGGGGAGTTGCCCCCCCATATGTGTATGGGGCAACAGTATGTAATCTGAGTCAGAGTTTGATGGAGTCAGACCCCAGACACTTTCAAATGGCAACATTGGGCTCTGGAACTTGAACATTGAGTCTGCTGGGACTGTTTTGCTCTATGCCGATTGTCTGGTTTGCAAAAAAGAGTGCCATAGAATGATAAGAGCAAGAGTGCCTTCCTTTCCCTGCTTACTCACCACAAAAGTCCCCCACATTTCTGGGGTTTAGGATTTGATCTTCTGGATAAAAGATCACAGCACTCCCGAGAACCCTTCCCCCAAATTAAGTACTGATGGAAATCTGGTTGCCAGCTCCTGATCCAGAGTTTGATTCCATCTGGTTTTTAGGCACTCTAAGGCAGCTGTGGGGGGACCTTTGGCCCTCCTGATGTTGCTGAACTAGAGCTCTCATCATCCCTGGCCATTGGCTATGCTTGCTGGTGCTAATGGGAGTTGTAGTTCAGCAACATCAGGAGGGCCAAAGGTTCCCCACATCTGTTTTAGGGGATAGGAGAAACAATGGGACAAATGTGTGTTCTGCTCTGGTGCTGTGATCTTCTAGCTGTCTATGCCTTTTTAAATAGCTGTTGCAATATGCAGGGCTCCAGCTCAGCTCTCCAACAGGATGGAAAAGAGACTCATCTGGCTGAAGTGCCACCAAGATCAGACTGGGAGAGATTGCAAGGGCCAAATGCCTTTCCATCATACCCTTAACAGTTACTGGGAAGTCATTGAGAGGTGACACCTTAGGGCTGACCCATTTGCTATTCTTATCTTCTCACTGTTCCCTCCAGATTCTACCCGGGCAACAAGATCCAAGGACCATAGAGAGAGTGTGCTACTGCGCTCATGGCCTGCTTGTGGGTTTCTCATAGGCATCTATTTGGCCCTGGTGGAGAATGCTCGATTAGATGCGCCTTGACCTGATCCAGTAGGGTTCTGCTTATGTGCCCAGCACCCTAGAAAACTGATTCTAGCTTGGCACCGTTCCTGGCCCCTAACCCTACAGCCTTCCATGGGCCTCCCTCCCAAAGGATATGCCAAACTTGATCGTAGTCTTTCTCGATAGCCCAACTTATGGTGGGTGTACAAATGATATACCTGTGTTGATGCACACTCTTGCAAGGAGGGGAGGGTGCTTTAATTTGTGCCTCAGGCATCACAGGTGGGTTATGTTGACGGTGAGTCCACCCCATGCAACACCACGAGGAGACGATTCTGGCATTTCATGTTCACACAATAACTTTTGGGAGCCATCACACCCAGCCACGTGTAAAGGTTATGTAGCCGGATCATTGCCTGAGAAATGGAGAACCCATTTCAATGTAACTTTTCTACAGGGACTTGCTCATATGATGCTTTCCAAATTAATGGTATTTGTGTGAACTTTATAACCTACTCCAAGAGGGAGAAGATTTTTCTGCTTTTCCCCAAGGCCCTGCCCAGTAATGTTTTCATGGCTATCCCTCTTGTGGTTTCTCATCTACTAGAGCACAGCAAAATGAAAGGACGAATGGGTGTAAATCCAGTTGACCAGGAGAAAACACAAGGAAGTTCACGCCCTTTCCAAACTTTCCCTGCCATTCTGCTGAAATAGACCCTGTAATGAGGGCCTTTGGGGGCAGGCAGGCAGTACTCCCCCCACCATTTCAATCCCACAGTCTTTTGCAGTACATTCCCCCCTCCCTTACAAATCAGGTTGCACTTTTGCATTTCACCACAGCCTAGCAGCAGGGGCATCTCTAGGTACTTAGCAGAGGCCCATGGCACAAATTTGCATGTGTTTATATGTATATATGCAAATTTAGGTCTCAAATTAAGCAAGTGGGCGGGCAGGCGGAGTCTCCCTGGCACAGCATTCGGCAGCGGATCCAGCTGCCCTATAAGCAAAGTTTCTTTTAAAAAACAAAAGTTTAAAAGGGGGGAAAGGGGGAGGAAATCTGGAGCCCAGAGCAAAAGGCCTGCACCGTGGACCTTCTGAGCAACCTCCTAATGATGCCCCTCGACTTTGTCAGGAGGTCAGCAACCAAATTATCCCAGGCGCACCAAAAATGTGATGAGCGTCTTGCAAACACCAGGGGGACAAGGCCAATGGGAAGACTAGTGATGGGTGAGTTATTATTAGCCAGGGGAAAATGGAACAACAAACGAAGGGTCAAAGAGGGACCCCCATTTCACCCTCCAAAATCAAGGTCCGAGGACAAAGGCTGTTTCTGACCCCCAACTGCTGACACATCCAAAAGCTTAAGATCTAAGGGACTGCCTTGCTCTATGTATTCCTGTCCTGGCCAAGGGCTCTAAAGGTTAAGGTTTTACAAAGGAGGACCGCATGCCCCAGCTTGGGTCACCAGAGGACAAAGTTCACTGGCCTCTGAGCATTCATCATTTCCCCACCAAATCCTACTACTCTGGAGGTGGAGCTTCTCCCTCCCCCTCCCAGCCACCCAATGGGCTTTCTGTTCTTGCCAATTCAAAAGGGACGCTGCCTCCTGGGGGGGGGGAAGCAGATTTGGCATTCCAGTGGATTCCCATTCTTTTGACTGATCCTTCTTATGATTTCTTGTAGTATAATAAAGAAAGACAAAATGGACATTGTTATCTCTGTAGCTCTGTAGTTAATGATATTCTGCTTAGACTGAAATAAAGCACAGTCCAGTGGGAATTTGCCCGGATTGTTCATGTGTGAGTCTCTTATTGAGGATTGTCCTCTCATCCATGCTGCCCTGGGCTGCTTTTGGAAGAAAGGGTGGGATATAAATTCAAGAAAATAAATAACCTCAAAATTTTTGACCCAAAATCAGGAAAAACACCACTAGCTGCGGGCAGGGGGAAGAGGGGGAAGCATGGCCTGTGCTTGCAGCTTCCTACGTTCCTAAATCTGAGTCAGACCATTGGTCTATCTAGCTCAGTAACATCTGTAGTCTGTCCTGACTGGCAGCAGCTGTCGAGAGTTTCAGGCAGGGAATCCTATTCCAGCCCTATCTGAAGATGCTGGAGATTGAGCCTAGGACATCCTGCATGCAAAGCAGAAGCTCTACCCCCAAGCCACAGACAGCTCTTCCAGCTCTTACTCCGTGCTGCCACCATCCTTGGGTGAAATGCACAGGCTCCTTTGGTAGGTGGAGAATGGAAACAGGGGTAATCATACACACAGATATAGAGAGATTCATATTGGAAGTTGTGCTGGCTTTTAAAAAAAGTCAATAAAAGGCAAACAATAGCTTTACCTAGGGGTTAGAGAAAAGGTGCTCACAGAGAATACATTTCAGAGTAATCTTTCTTTGGAGGCATGTGCTTAGGCATTTCCATCAAGTGTATAAGCTACCAAGGTAACTGCTGTCATTATCACTGAAAGGGTGTCCCCAAAAGAGAGTTATTCTGAAAGATGAAATAAACCTTTCATCAAGCACTTGGAGTTCCTTCCTCTTCCCAGTGTCAGCCTCTATTAGCAGGTGGTTGAGGCTGCCATAAATAAGTGAAACTCTCAGATTCCCACCATGATCTTTTACTCTGCTGGGCGAAATGTTGCCATGAACCCTGCAAATAGTCACATTCTTGGCTCCAGCGTCTCTAAAAGTGCTGCGATGCAATGCCAGCTTCTGAAATTCTATGAGCTGTGCACTGAGGCAGCCGATTGTAGGATCCAACCATTAAAGGACCAAATGGTGGCACAACTGGTCCTTTGCACCTGCCTTAGGACCCATGGATTGTAAACTGGGCTTGTAAACTGCTAGTCTGACCCTGACTAAGGTGACCAGATAAAATAGGGGGCAGGGCTCCTTTAACTGTTGTTTGAAGGAGGTGTTTCAGCAAGAACAGTGTGTCAGCTGACAGTTGCACAAGGGAAGCCCCCCGCTCCATTGCATTTGATCAGCCTAGCCCCTACAGCAGCCATCGAGTCATTTGGGAGAAGGGGCATAGCTCAGTGGTAGAGCATCCGCTTTGAGGGCAGAAGATCCCAAGTTTAATCCCTGGCATCTGCAGGTAAGGCTAGGAGGGGACCCTGTCTGAAACGGGCTGGAGAGCTACTGCCAGTCAGGGCAGACAATACTTCGCTACATGGACCAATGGTCACAATTCCCTGGGAAGAGGGACTGATTGTTAAAGCACTCTGGGAACTGTAACCCTGTGAGGGGAACAGGAGTCTCCTAACAACTCTCAGCCCCCTTAACAAACTAAGGTTCCCAGGATTCTTTGGGGAAAAGCCATGGCTGTTTAAAGTGGTATCATAGTGCTTTAAATGCATAGGGCAGACATGGCCAGAGACACCCAATGCAATTATTTCAAAGAGTCGCAGGACGTTGCCTTGTGCCAGGTCAGACGATTTGACCATCTAGGCAGAACCAGCTTCCCAGGCGGAGCAGAGCCGCTGCGTCAGCTTCCTGGGAACGGGGTCGCTGTTGCTTATGGGGAGGGGCAGGGAGGTACGTGCGGTACAAATGCCCCTGCAGAACCAAGAAGATGCTCCTGCCTGTGCATTTGCACTGCACCAACCTTTCCACCCCAGTGGCCAACCTGCTGGAAAGCAAAGGTAGCGTCTCTGCCCCCACCCCCCCAGCAAGCCACTTCTGCATCTAGCCTGGAATGGTCTACTCCGTGGTCCCTGGATAATCACCATCCAGCCAGGGCCCATCATTGTCAGTAGTGCCTGCTGGCATTACATTTGGGGAGAACAAAGATGGCAGCCTGTCAGACAGCATGCCCTGCTCTGCTATTCTGGTTGGCAGGATCTCTCCAAGGTGTGAGATCTTCCCTGCCACTTGCTACCTGATCCTTTGTACCTGAAGATGGCGGGGATTGAACCTGTGACCTTCTGCATGCAATGCATGGACACTACCACTGAGTGAGGGGCACATACATATTGGAGGGAATACAGACACACCAGTATGGGGGGTGGGGGCTCTCTTTCCTTCCTTCATACATACCCCAAAGGAGATTGGTGGGGCTATAAAATCCTGGGCACTTCCAGATCTTAATTGCATAATTAAAATTAATTTGGTGCTCTTATACAACAAACCTTCTTAAAAAAAAAAAAAGGACTTCTGTGATAAGGAAAGTGATGGGAAAATGCACTGGAAACTGTAGGATAACATTTGCTTCCTGCAACATCATATAAGCTCCCCGCAAACAAATCAGGATGAATGTCCAAAAAACTGGTCATCTGGAAGTGACCACTGTCCTAAGCATTGAACCAAAGCGACAGTTCTCATGATATTCTAGCCAGTGGAGGCTAGTCCATTAGGACAAATGGGGCACAGCCCCACCAACCTCAGTCTACCCTCAGCCAGGCCCCACCGGCCTGACCTCTTACTTGCAACCAGTCCAGGGAGTGGCAATGCTTGTCAGTGTCCTCCTCCTTCATCTCAGATTGCCCTAATGGAACTGAGCAGGGAGGAGGCTGGGGGCAAAGCTAGAATTAGTTGGCTCAGCCTGCCATTGGCTCTGGCGCCACCTACTGTTAGGGTCCCTGCCTTCTGCCTGTCTATGCCAAAGGGCAGCAGCCATCACTGTCCATCAGAAGCACAGGAGGATTGGGACATACAGAAATACTTGGAGCAGTGACCTTGGTCACCTCGAGACCGTCAGTATTTTGTGGGAGGGATTCAACCGCATACCTGAAAATTAGGTTTGTGCAAACAAAGTGGATTAAACGACTCTAGTACAACAAATCTACTTCTTTTTAAAAGCTGACTTTTTTGTGGTTTAGAAAGTGGCAGGGGAATTCACCAAAAAGCATAAGGTAAGTGATTTAAGGGGAAGACATATAGCCACACCACAAGCAAATCAGGATGAAATCAAGAGGAATGCTCATCATATTATTAGCCCCCTAAAAACAAATCAGGATGAATGCTCAGTAAAGACCAGACATTGTTTAACCTCCGTGTAAGCTTTGTGAAAGCTCATTAGGAGGAATGCTCAGCAAAACAGGCCGTGTGTTCCTCTCCAGGAGAATGTGATAGTGGCATAGAGAGCTGTTCTGCCCCTGCGGGCAACACAAAAGAGAGGAAGCACAACTTCTGCTGGGCACATGAGTACACACATGCACACACACATACAGAGTCTATGCAGGTGCACCAGAGCTTCATTTTTTAAAGAGAATTTTAATAAGCTAAAACCATTTGCGCTCTCTCATGCGCACGCTCTCTCACTCACTCTCTCTCTCTTGCTCTGTTTTGTTTGCTTTTTTTTTTGCTTGTTTTCATTGATAAAAATGTCACTGTGAAGATGGGAGCGCAAAGTCAGCCACCCCAACTGTCCTTGGGATCTGGTCCAAATGTACCCCATCGGAGAGTCTCTCTGTGTACTCTACAGGCAGGCTGGATGGAGCCACTGCCACCCATCCAGAGGTGCACTCGCCGGGGCCTCTGCAGCTCAAAAATGACACTGGTTGCCCCTTTGACACACACATATGCCCCTCCTGTGGATCTCGGTATTCAGCCAGCCAAGGGTGATCATTGCCTCATTTGCAGCCTCCGATGCCTGGCTCCCTTCCGCCCATGCAGAAGCAGGGGCAGCATTGGCACGAGCTGAAGGAATGGGGTCCTCCACCCCCCTTAGTTTGTATAGACCTGAGTGCCAATCACACGCATGATCTCCTTTTGGATTTTGGGGTCCTGAGTATTGATGTTGGCATCTCCGACTTGGCCATCTTCGTACCTGCGAGGGAGAGAGAAAAACTGTTTCAGAGATTACCTTTTTACAGCATGCCTTTCAAGACAGTGCAATTCCAGCACCGGTCCCAGTGAGGTGCCCGGCCGGCACTGGCATTGCCCCATTCCGCAGAAGAGAGCTGCTTCTCTTCCCCAACCCAAGAGATGTGGCCACTCACACAAAGAAAAAGCGGGTGCACACATGGTCCGACACAGGGCACACCCAGATGTTGCCGTGCTTCTGGAGATCCTTCGACGTGATCACTGCAAATGAGGAAGGCATCAGCCATGTCACACTCAGAACATGATGCACATACCCTGCCAATATCACCCACTAAGCAGGATGGAGCCAGAGCCCCCAGATACAGCCTCAGATTTACCCAAGAGATCAGAGCCTGCCCTATGGGAGATAAGAATCCCCCCCCCCAAAAAAATCACACTGAAAAGATGCACATAGTGCAAGTCAGAGTTGGGAATCTGAGCATTATCACCCATAAGTCCCACTGGACCAGGATGCTTCACCAACTGAAAGGTTGATTCTTTCATTGACTGATGGATGCCCTTTAATTACTTTACAGCAAAGCTAACAAGGAGTGGAGCAGTCAAATGTTTCAATGGTTTGTTTGCAGGACTGTAACACTCAGGATCCACAACCATGGGCATCTACTGGGAGGGCCAAGGGCCAGTCACCCCCTCAGATGACCCATAACCCCCAGATGTTCTGCTTTCATTTAAAAAGAAGAGAGAAAGTTTCTAGCATTTGTAGAATCAGAGATATGAGACAAAATGTACAGGTACTCTACTCATTTTCTAGTGAGAACCTGGCCTTTTCTAGTGAGAACCTGGCCTTTTCTAGTGTCTTCGTTTGCTTTTCTCCCTCCATGGAAGCCCATGTCCACAGCCATTCAAAAGCGAGGCGGGAGACCTGCAGCCCTCCAAATGTTGCTAGACTCTGTCTCCTTTCATCCCTCACCATTGGCCATGCTGGTTGGGGCTGATGGGAGCTGGAGTCCAGAACATCTGGAGGGTACCAGGTTGGGGAAGGCTGCCTTAGGAGCAAATAACCGGCCCCTGTTGGAGACAGAATGCTGGACCTTTGCTTTGATCAGGCAAAATTAACTTTATGTTTCTATGCCTTTCCCTGGCGCACATTCCCTAAACTGACATTTGTATGGGCATGGTAGCCAACATCTGGGCTCAGGTGGGAGTCTGAAAGAGACATTGGCCCATGGGCCTTGCCCTGCCACTCACCTTCACAAAGTGCGATGCAATTCAAATTGCGACTCTGTAAGAATCTGGACTGGATGGACCGAGTCTGCAAGCAAACCAGGGAGCCAGAGTTACAGCCTTGTTCGTTATGTTACATTAGAGCAGGAGACTGTGTGTGATGACAGCATGGCAACCGCCCTATCCAAAGCAGAGCAATGGAACCAATTACCTAGGGAGGTGGGCTCTCCAACACTGGAGGCCTTCAAGAGGCAATTGGACAGCGACCTATTGGGTATGCTTTAACTTAGATTCCGGGACTGAGCAGGGGGTTGGACTAGTTTTTGATTCTATTGTTGTGAGCACACTAGTGGCCTACAGCAAAGCATTTCCATTGGCCACACCTGGAGGAGCAATGGGTTGATCTGTCGATCAGTTGCAAAATCTGTTTGAAGCTTTTTTTTTTAAAACGCACTTGAGCTGATCCCACTGGGTTTTACAGTAAAAAGGGGCAGGGTTTGACTAGCATCGTGTGTCCCCGTTTTCAGGAGAGATGGAGTCGCACTGGAACAGTGAGTGTGTCTCAGCCCTATGATTCAGCCTGTTGTATTCATCAAGGCTCTCTCTTCCTAGAGTAACTGGGCAGCAACCAATAATCCCATGAATTCACAAGGGGGAAGTGTCACAATCAGATGGATGCTTGTGAAATTAAGGCGTTGCAGGCTCAGATTACAGCAGGACATCGAGAGGCTTACACACCTGTAGAAAAACAAACCTACCAAGAAAAACACACACACACACACACACATGGTTACCTGGGGGATGGTGTTCATTCGGTTATATCTCTGCACCAGCTCATCTTTTGAGGGCATCCTGTGCTGACCTTTCCCCATCCCTGCATTGACAATAAAGAGCGTAAGAATAGGGAACAACTGTGGGCTGGGACTGGCCGGTTCCCTAGCCTGCGTGAGCAAAGAATTCTACCAGTCGGTGATGCAGTCTGTGGACAGTAGGGCTAAGTCAAAGCACAGGAAAAAACAATGGCCAATGAGCGTCAAAGAGGTAGCAACGTGACGATGGACATTCAGCATGAGACAAAGTGGCCGCTCCCATTGCCCTCCCCCCCCACTTCTTCAGATCTCAGACAAGAGTTTCCAGGATGCAAGGTGGCGACATGGCTACAGGTATTCCACTCCCATGACCTCTGACAAGAGCTAGATAAATGCCCAGTGAGGAGAGGAAGGGTCAACCCCCAGTTTCAGTGGAGATTGGTGGCTCCAATGTCAGTGGGGCAGTGAATCCACTCCGGCTTTTAGTCTGACCTTTCAAGGAGCTGGCCAAGGTGCTAAAAAAGGACCTGGAAAGTTCAAACTAAAACCTAGAACAGATTAACAGCCTCACTGATATTGGAACTACCTTGTCTCCACTGCCCTGGTTACACTAAAGAAGAGCTGGACCATTTGGCTGGACCATTGGCCATGCTGGCAGAGACTGGTGGGAATTGCAGTCCAAGAACAGCTACAGGGTCACAGGTTCCCCATCCCTGGCACAGATCTATCTGAGTCACATGTTGTCTTTCCCTGCACTGTGTCTTGTTCAGTTTCCACAATTGCATAAAGAAGGAATCAGGCAAGCAAATTGAAACAGCAAAGTCCTGAGAGTCTGGGATACCCTTAAGAACAGCCAGCTAGGCCACCCCGCAGGTAATCTCTCTGAGAAGAGTGACTCGGAGGTTATATGTGAATGCATGCATGCACACGCATATGCGTACACAAGTTGGGTCCAAGGAATGATCTGAAGGTATATAGTGGGATAATACAAACAAATATATTGTATGTAAGGAGAGGCCTGCTGGATTAGACCAAACGCCCATCTAATCCAGCATCCTGTCTCACAGCGGCCAACCACATCCCTATGACAAGCAGGACCCGAGTTCAACAGAGCTCTAACTACTTATGATTCCCAGCAACTGACACTGAGACATCCTGCTCCAACAGTGGTGAAAGGACATAGCCATCAAAGCGAGTAGCCATTGACAGCGTTCTCCTCCATGAATTGTCTAATCCTCTTTTAAAGCCACTTAAGCGGATGGCCAGCACTCAACCTGCAGGAGCAAATTCCATAGTTTTAACTACGTCCTGTGTGAACAAGCGCTTTCTTTTGCCTGTCCTGAATCTCCCAACATCGAGCTCTACACACACATATACACCGCCTGTGGACAGTGCCTGAATGAGAGATCACTTGGGAACTCTGCGTATGCTCCCTTCAGTTCCATCATGTAAGAAAGGTGGGATATACTTGAGGGAAAAAAGAAAACTGAATAAGCCGTGAGCACCTGTGCTTCCCATCCACTCAGGAAAACAGACCGCAGAAAGCAGCCTTACACTGAGTCAGACCCTTGGTCCACCTAGCTCAGTATTGTCTACACCAGCCTTTCCCAACCGGTGTGCCTCCAGATGTTGTTGGACCACAACTCCCATCAGCCTCAGCCATTGGCAATGCTGACTGAGGCTGATGGGAGTTGTGGTCCAACAACATCTGGAGGCACACTGGTTGGGAAAGGCTGGTCTACACTGACTGGCGGCGCCTCGCCAGGGTTTCAGGCAGGGATCTCTCCCACAGCACTACCTGGAAATGCCATTGGACTGAACCTGGGACCTTCTGCTTGCAAGGCAGAAGCTTCACCACTGAGCTGGCCAGTCCCCTAACTGTTGAATGTCTTTGGCAGCTACACTCCCCACCCCCCGCAAACATGAAATCCCTGATCATGACACACATGGGTGTCCAGATCAAAAAGAGGACAGGGCTCCTGCCCCTTTAACAGTTTTGCAGAAGAGGGGATTTCTTGCCTGGTAAGCTATACCTGCCGAGATTCCTTTTTCTGCACAACTGTTAAAGGGGCAGGAGCTGCCCTACCTGTTGAGGGACCAGCGGTAGCTACTTAATCCACATTCTTCTGTGCTTTAATACCAGTCATCTTAACCACAAACTCACGGAATGGCTGTGGCCCTTTCCCTATCTTCTGATCTCAAGCTCTCTGTAAAATGGGGACAATAATAACCTCTCTCACAAGGTTGTTTTGTGGATGAATGAGATTAGCTGAACAACCTCTTACCAGCGAAGAAAGAGGATTATGTCAGTTCTTAGAGTTCCAGGTCTCCAATGTCTAAGGTCAATGATGATAATGGGTGATTATCTTTGGGGCAGCTCTCTTTTCTTCCTGCCTGTTTCCTCCCACTTTTAGCAGCAGTTCTGGTACACCCCAGCATTGTAGGGATAGGGTGGGCTGTTGATCTTAACAGGGACATAAATAAATCAAACACTGGACTCAAATCCTGTAAACCTGAATGCAAGATATGACTGCAAAGGGCCAACAGGAAAGACATCACTCTGGAATGCATGTGGTAGGCAGCAGCATTGTGTGGGCAAGGAGTAAATCCCCATTTTCTAGGTTGCTGGGCACTTGGAAGAGCAAGCAGGGCACGGTAGGGAGACAGCAGGTGGCGGCTTTTCTCAGAGCAACTGCACAGAGGTTCCTTTTGTGCCCTCTTTCTTGGTCTCCACCAAAGCTATGATGAAGACATAGCTCTAGGGATGGAAAGATCCGTCAGTTTCAGTTCTCTCCATTTCTCATTTTTCCAATCTGAAATGCAGTTCTCCACATTTCTGCAGCAATTTGCAATTTAAAAAAAAAATCCTCATGAAAATTCTCCAGCGTTCTAGTGCTAACGTCTAATAAACACATTTTTGTAGGCAGTTTTGACTGATATACACATTTTTGTATTCCTGTATTCATCTTAATGCACACTTTCCCCTAGCATATGCATTTTTGTAAACATTGTTTGGTTGGAGAACTGTATTGCAAAATTCAGATATAGTAGGGCCCTGCTTTACAGCGCTTCGCTAATACAGCAGTCTGAATTAGACGCAATTCGACTAAAGCCCCACTCATACGGCGCTTGTTCCGCTTTTACGGTGGTTTTCGGGCATCGCGTGCCATTGTATTCAATGAGTTCCGCTTTACAGCGGGGGTCCAGGACTTAACCTGCCGTATGAGTGGGGCCCTACTGTAAGTGCGAATTTCAAAGGGTGGCTGTGATTCGGTTCTCGTATTGTTTTCGGAAAGTGCGGATTTGATAGATTCTGCTTGAAACACAAACTAAATTGAATTTCTCACCCATCCCTAATACAAACACTCCCTCAAAGATGGCTCTCACGTTCTGTGATCTGGCCCAGAAGGATGCCATTTCCATCCATTCGCTGTGGCCCAACAGCAACTGACAGCATCCCTGCTCAGCTCTGAAGCTCACTGGGTGGTCTTGGCCTACTCACCCTCTCTGCCTAACCTACCTCACAGGGCTGTTGTGAGGATAAAACAAAGGGGGGATTACCTTGTATGGTCCCATTAACTCCCTGAAGATAGGGCAGGGCAGAAATGAAATTAACAACAATGGCGTCACAGACCTAGTAGGTAAATGATTCTCAAACTCTTCAGGAGCCACCCTTTAATCCAGAAGCCCCCATTCTGATATTTCTGAGCATCACACACTATCCTCAGATCTGCAGACTGGCCCACAAGGCTTTGCAGAGGTAGCAATATCACCATCACCACTGCTTTGTTTCAAGCAATGCAACTTTCAGAATGCTCCCATTTCCTGTCATTTCTGGTACCAAGAAAGCCACTGCCATCACCATTCCTCCTTATGATATCAGCAATGACTCAATCTGCTGGTACATTTTTTTCTCTCAAAGTAAGGAAAGGGCCCCTCCAGACTGGTGTTGTCTTGTGGGTGTATTCTGCAACATGTTCTTGACTAGTAGGGCCACTTTCACACCATACATTTATTCTACTATCATACCACTTGAAACAGTCATGGCTTCTTCCAAAGACTCCTGGGAAGTGTAGTTTGAAAAGGGTGTTGAGAGTTGCAAGGAAACCCCTATTTCCCCCTCATAGAGCTACAATTCCCAGAGTTCTCTGGAAAGAGGGACTAAATGTTAAGCCACACTGAGATTTGTTGCTCTGTAAGGGGAACAGAGGTCTCCTAACATCTGTCGCACCCTTCACAAACTACCCTTCCCAGGATTCTCTGGGGGAAGCCATGACTGTTTAAAGTGGAATATTAATAGAATAAGTGTATGATGTGAATGTGGCCACAACAATAATTTGTGGTGGGTTTATTCTACTTTAATTTGTTCTGGGATGCTTCCCCAATGCTATCACATTGCTGTCTGTAGGTGCCATAGTGCAACAAAAACAGGACAAAAATTAAAGCAGAACATTTGTGGCATCCAGAGTTAAGGGTTTCCAACAGGAACTTATGGGATATGCACTGGTTGGAAATGAAATGATGTGAGTATCCCAAACATTTGAAGGCACAAATAGTACTGAAAGAGAGATTATGTGTGACCTCCCTGATAGCTTCATGAGCACAAATCATCATTAATGCAAAATAAAAAGGACGCCTAGAGGGCTTCAGAATTTCCAACAGCTGACAACTGTCCCCGATCACAATTTTTCTCATATAATCTTTTCAGACCCAGAGGTATAATTGTAAATCTGCCAGAAATGTAATGAATGACTTGATATATATACAAATTGCACAGGAGCTAGACATTTTGCCAGACCATGGGCTACACAGGCAGCTGCAGAAGTACCCTGGACACCAAAATCCAGCCTTCTGGAATGAGACACCCAAATGGTCAATAGAACAGGAAGCTGCCTCATACCAAGTCCAGCCATTGGTCCAGTGTTGTCTATGCTGATGGGCAGCAGGTCTCCAAGAGTCATCCCCTGCACTGCTTCCCAATATCATTTGTTTTCTTTAACTGGAGAGCCTGAGGAATTGAACCTGAGGCCTTGGGCATGAGAAATATAAGCATCTACCACTGAGCTACAGCCCTAGCTAAGATAGCAAGCCAATCAACTGGTCTATTCAACAGGCGTTCTCATTGTCCACTAGTCAATGGAAGACACAGTCAAAAGACTGGAACCACAATGGCCTGCCTTCCCCCTGGGGTGGGAGAAATGGGGGCATGCTGCTTCGGTCTTATAGCTGCCCTTCTCATGCATCCAATCCAACAACACCAAACCTGCCACAGTGGACACAGCAGAAACCACCCATTTCTATGGCCCAGCACAAGCAAATCGCACCTTTCCCATGCAATCGAAGGAATTCATTCCCTGGGAACAGATGGAACATCTGGTGCATTTGCAGCCCATCAATGCTATGAAGAACGTGCACCAGAGGCTTGGGCCTTCTTCCATAGAGTTTGGATCCACAGAGAGGAAATGAGGCAGATCGCCATTAAGTTTTGTAACAATCTGAGTCCCAAGGCAGTGTCTGCAAGGCGATGGTATGCCCATGACAGGGGCTGGAAGTCAACACAGGTGCACATAGGCCAGTCCTCCCCTTCAGCCCGCCCTGAGCATTCAAAGCTCCCCAGGAGCCTGGCATGTGAATGGAGAGACACACACAGAGGGGGAGCGGCTCTTGGATGCAAGGCAAGCATGTCTGCAGGACAAAAGGGTGCACTGACAGATGGAAGAGGACAAAGAGAGAGCCGCTTACCTGAATATCCAAAGGAAATACTGGAGATGGGGCTCAAATAGATGCCTTTGCCATAGGCTGCTCCATGCAGCTTGCAGAAAAACACCAATGTGAGCCAAATATATATGTCTGTGTGTGTGTGTACAGGCCAGAGAAGGGGGTACAGTATGGTGTGAGCATCCACAAACTCTCTGGTATGCCTGTCCTTACTGAATGTTCAGCTTTCCCTTCATTCAGCACTGCCATCAGGGCAGGATTTTGGGGCAGATGTCCAGGGCCCTACTCAGCAGAGTAAGAAGGAAGGGCCTCTTCCTCCTCCCATGTGGCAGTACTGGCTTCCCACATTGGAAAGGAGGTCCTGCACGTTGCCATCTCAAGGAGTGGACCATTATATCTAAAAGAGCACCTTCCCCAGCATCAACCATCTCAGACCCTACGATCAGCAGGCGAGGCCTTGGTGGTGCTGCTGCCACCAGCCGCTGACTGGTTAGCACTGAGCTATGATAGGGCTTTTCAGTGCTGGCTCCCCACTTGTGAAATGCCCTCCCCAGTGAAGTGTGTCTGTCTCCATCACTGTTAGCCTTCAGGAGGAATTTGAAAACATTCCTGTTGACCCAGGTATTTGATGGCTGAAGAGGACCATTCTGTGTTTTAGAATATTTTAACTGTGTTTTAGAATTTTTGGGACATTTTTTAATTGTAATTGTGTTGTAGAATGCTTTTAACTATTTTTAGTATGTTTTTCTTTACTGTGCTGTGGGAACAGAAAGGATCAGAACAAGGGGGGGATTGGCCCCTTAAGCCCCCGGACTCCAGCCCTGATGGGGAGCTATTCATGCAATCTACTGAGAAAAACAGGAGTGGCAACAGGAGTACCTAGTGAACTGGAGAGAGGGCTGTCAAGTATCCCCCAACTCCCCTGAACATAAGAGCACTGGAAACTGCTTTACACCAAGTCAGGCTTCTGGTCAATCTAGCCCAGCCTTTCCCAACCAGTGTGCCTCCAGATGCTGTTGGACCACAACTCCCATCAGCCTCAGCCAGCATTGCCAATGGCCAGGAAAGATGGGAACTGTGGTCCAACAACATCTGGAGGCACACTGGTTGGGAAAGGCTGATCTAGCCAGTCGTGGCTGGTGTCCATTAGGACTGGTAGGGCATAAAGGAGGAAGGTCAACAGTAGGTAGTGCTCCAGCCAAGAGCAGGCGGAGTCAACTCATTCTAGTTTTTCTTCTCCCTGCCAAGTTCTACACCGGAGACACTCAGACTAAGGAGTAGCTGAAAGGCAAAGCCGCCTCCTGAGACTGGTCGTAGGTAAGAGGACAGGCTGGTGTGGGCTGGCTGAGGTTGTGTTAAGCAGAGCTTGGCAAAGTTACTTTTTTGAACTACAACTCCCATCATCCCCTGTCAGAATGGCCACTGGATTGGGCTGATGGGAGTTGTAGTTCAAAAAAAGTAACTTTTCCAAGCTCTGGGTTAGGGATAGTGCCCCATTTGCCCTACTGGACCAGCCTCCTGTGCATCTGGCTCAATATTGTCTACACTGACTAGCA
The DNA here is from genome assembly GCF_030035675.1 of Rhineura floridana. Taxonomy (NCBI): domain Eukaryota; kingdom Metazoa; phylum Chordata; class Lepidosauria; order Squamata; family Rhineuridae; genus Rhineura; species Rhineura floridana. The sequence continues at coordinate 21,359,442 of NC_084493.1, read as the reverse complement.
GCAGCTCTCCAGCATTTCACACAGCAGACCTACCTGGAGATGCCAGGGATTGAACCTGGGACCCTCTGCCATGCATCTATCAGGGCAGCAGAGCCATCGTTTACCCCACTGACAGCACCTGGTATCTCCAGATCTGTTATTACGACAGCAATATCATCTGCCTGTAAATTTCTGATTAGTTAAGAGTGTTGGACTGGGACTGCAGAGATCCAGGTTCAAATCTTCACTCAGCCAAAAAGCTCACTGGGTGACTTTGTGCCAATCATTTTCTTTCCACCTAGCCTACCTCACAGGATTGTTGTGAGGACACTATGGGAGGGAATCGTGTATGCCATCTCAAGCTCATTGGAGGAAAGGCGGGATAAAATAATAAAACCTGATTTTATTATTGTAGATTGCTTTGAGGACTGTTAAGAGTTGAAAAGCAATGTACAAATACTTGCAAACAAATACAGAAGTTGTGGGGTGCAGAATAGCTCTCAGAAGGTGGTGTGGCTCACCAGTTCTGGGTTGCTGGCTCCTCAAACAAGGAATGCTGGCCTCAAAGGACGCCACAAATTTCGAAGGATGGCTGTGTTTCAGTTCTCATATTGGTTTGGAAAGTGCACATTTGATAGATTTGGCTTGAAATGCAAACTGAATTGAATTTCTCGCCCATCTCCTCTGAGTAGGACTAGCACCTTATGCAGAACAGACTGGGGGCCCCAATAGCAGTGAGGCAGTGAATCTCCCCTGGGTTTTAGCTCAAACTTTGAATGAGCTATCCAAGATGCTGAAACCTAGTCCCAAAATAGGTTTGACACCTTGGGCAGCTCCTTGAAAGTTTGGGCTAAATCCCAGAGCAGACTCACTGCCCCACTGACATCAGAGCCACCAGACTCATCTTATGCCCAGGAAGTTCTCTGTCATGTAGTGGGGGGGGGCTGATCTGGCTACGGGGAACATCAAGAGCCTGCAGGTGTTCCTTACCTGCAGTTTGGTGTAGGATGCATTGACCAGCCCATTGCGCAGAATGGAGTGCCAGTTCTCAATGTGAGAGCCACTGCAGGGGGAGAGAAACTGGTCAACTCACCAGTACTTGGCCTTACCACAGACCACACACACACACAGACCACACACACAAACAAACCTTGTGGCACCCTCACACCATCCCCTAGAGCTCATGCATCCACAGAAACAGTCTGTGCAGTCACCTGCCTGTGGACACTGTTGAATTCAGACCATTGCCAAAAAAACAAAATAAAACTGAAAAAACTCCCCCCACATATTCAGATTCTGTAGGGGACACAAAAAATAGAAGCACAAGCATCCAATAGTCTGCTGTTTTGTTCAGTGTGCAGGATTTACTCTAGGACAGGAGAACGTTTGCTCCAGATGTTGCTGAACGACAACTCCCATCAGTCCCAGCAAGAATGCCAATGACGAGGGAGTTGAAGTTCAGAAACATCTGGAGGGCTGCAGGTTCTCGACGTTATTTACTCCAGCAGCAAAATTGGGGAGGGGGGGATAATGCAGATTTTATTACTACTACCACAATGACAACAACGCTGTCACTCAAAGAGATGTTAGTCAATTAATTCCATGGCCTTTTTGCATATAAATGAAAATAGTTCTGACGTGAGAGAGGGAAGAGTGTATTTTCTAACTGAGAAGAGAGCTGCTAGTGCCACTCATGGATTTATAAGCACCTGCATTAAAACATTTTAAAAACAGAATTTCTACCCAATTAATTAGGAGCATGTTTTTTAATTGTTCGATAACCAGGGATAACCAGTAGGTAGATTGGGATCATCTAGGAGACCTCTGGGTGACTTACTGTAGCTTGGCATGGATTCCTGATTCCCAGTACTTTATCAATAGCAGCAACAGAGTCAGTGTGGTGTAACAGTTAGAATGTCAGACTGGAATGTGGGAGACCAAGATTCAAATCCCCGCTCAGGTATGAAGATTTCTGGGCAACCTTGGGCCAGTCACAGTCTCTCAGCCTAACCTACTTCACAGGGTTGTTGTGAAGATAAAATTGGGAGGGGGAGAAGCATGTTGGTATGTCACCTTGATCTCCTTCGAAGAAAGGTGGGATATAAGAACATAAGAACATAAGAAGAGCCTGCTGGATCAGGCCAGTGGCCCATCTAGTCCAGCATCCTGTTCTCACAGTGGCCAACCAGGTGCCTGGGGGAAGCCCGCAAGCAGGACCCGAGTGCAAGAACACTCTCCCTCCTGAGGCTTCCGGCAACTGGTTTTCAGAAGCATGCTGCCTCTGACTAGGGTGGCACAGCACAGCCATCATGGCTAGTAGCCATTGATAGCCCTGTCCTCCATGAATTTGTCTAATCTTCTTTTAAAGCCATCCAAGCTGGTGGCCATTACTGCATCTTGTGGGAGCAAATTCCATAGTTTGACTATGCACTGAGTAAAGAAGTACTTCCTTTTGTCTGTCCTGAATCTTCCAACATTCAGCTTCTTTGAATGTCCACAAGTTCTAGTATTATGAGAGAGGGAGAAGAACTTTTCTCTATCCACTTTCTCAATGCCATGCATAATTTTATACACTTCTATCATGTCTCCTCTGACCCGCCTTTTCTCTAAACTAAAAAGCCCCAAATGCCGCAACCTTTCCTCGTAAGGGAGTCGCTCCATCCCCTTGATCATTCTGATTGCCCTCTTCTGAACCTTTTCCAACTCTATAATATCCTTTTTGAGCTGAGGCGACCAGAATGTAATCATAAATATAAAATAAATAAATAAACAAATGGCCACCTCATTCAAAGGACGGCTGTGTTTTGGTCTGCATATTGTTTTGGCAAGTGTAAATTAGGTATGTTCACCTTTAAATGAAAACAAATTTCTCCCTCAGCCCTAGTGTGGAAAGACTGTGAGCTCCATTCAGTTCTGATGTTCAAATGAACCCCAAATTTCTGGCCTCATAATTCTTTTAATTATATGTCTTTTGCATCAAGTTCTGGTTGGTGGATCAACCTGTTCCTTTCAAAAACAAACTAGATCGCCCAAGCCTAAAGTCTGCCCAGCCCTGATCTAAATGATTGACTAATTACCAGCCCTAATAATTATAGATTGGATAGACTGTGCAATGGCAAATGGTCTAGTGGTGTGCATGTGTTTTTAAACTGATGCATTTATTCAGATTGTCCCAATTGATTCAGGCAGGCCTTGGGACCATGCTTTAGACTCAGGCACGCCCTTGACTGAGCTGGGCTTCCGTTCTGCTTTGGTAGCAAACTATGATTTGCAGTCATCATCGTTTGCTGGATTTGGATGTCACAGCAAAGGATGGTTTGGTGGAGGGGTCAGAGGAGATGACAAAAGGAAAGGGAGGAAGGATCATGCAAGCCCGAAGCTCAACCCTGGTAACAAAACTACGCTTTGATTGTGACATAAAAACCTAGGAAGCTGTCTTATGTTGAGTCAAACCACTGGTCCATCTAGCTCAGTATTGTCTACACTGACTGGCAGTGGCTCTCTAGGATTTCAGACAGGGATCTCTCCCAGTACTACCTGGAGATGCTGGGGATTGAACCTGGGATCTTCTGCATGCAAGGCAGATGCTCTCCCACTGAGGTATGACCCTTCCCTGTTGAACGAGGTCACTGTTATCATCAAGCAACAGTCTTGCTATCCCTCATGCTTTAGTTATCTCTCTCCACACAACTGACGCACATATGTACAATGCTTCAGGAGTAAGATTCCTACTCCCTCCCTTTCTCTTCCATCTCTTCTCCCCCTTCTTCCTCCACTGTCATTTTATTTTTGTTCTTGTTCATTACACAAGAGCTGTATAAAGAGATTCCTCCTGAGCAGAACACATCTCTTCCCAAGTTCTCTTCCCACAATCTTCAAGTTTACCCAGATACTGATTGATCTTAGGGCTAGGCGAAAAGAGCCTCCCAAAATTCTCCATGCTCTCTTGTAGGCAGCAAAATGGGGGGGGGGGTATTTTGCCAAATATTCAGGGATGTGTGAAATTTTCCAACAGTCTTTCTCAGAAAATTCTCTTTGGATAATTTCAGCTCACTTAATGCTGAATGAAACTCCATTGTTAGTGCATACTGGTGGACGAAGGAAGCAAAGGGTTCAGAGAGGAGGGCTGGGAAGGAGGAGGGGCCAAGCTCATGGCTTCCTTCGACAATATTAAAATGATATCAAACGATATTAAAACTGGATCCACAGCTGCACCCAAATTTCACAGATGGAGAAATTGGGGAGGCCATTTTTGCCGCATGTTCTCCAGGGGAAGGACTGAAATTCTGCGACAGTCCTAGAGGAGAAAAAAGAAAAATCAGGAATATCTCAGAAAATAATTTAGAGATATTTTGGCTCAAAGATATTTGTGAATATGTACGGTCTTGTCAAATTTCAATTAATTTCTTGTCTGACATTTAACTGTCTGGGTAATTAATCATTCCTCATTGCACACATTTCTTCCTCCTGGAATGGGTATTTCACTTTCTCTACCAAAATGCTGGTTCTGCGCAATTGCATACACATCCCCAGCAAGTCTGATGTCAAAAAGCAACAGAATAAATTCACAAGGGATTGTACCCAATGCAGCACTGAGTTAAAGTTATTTAATGATGCATTTGTTCTGCTGACAAAATGTTTTGTGCCAGCAGAACATTGTTGTGCAATAGAATGCATGAGCACAGCCTTTCCCAACCCTCGTGTCCCTAGATGTTGCTGGACTACCAATTCCCATCATTCCTGACTGTTGGCCATGCTGGCTGGTATGACTGAAGTTGTAGTCCAACAGCATCTGGGGACCCAAAGATTGGGAAAGGCTGCTAAGCAGATTGTTGGTAACATTGTTGCACAATAGGATGCGCAACAAGCTTCCACTAACACAACAGTTGCAGCACATTAAAACTCACCCATCTGCTAGTGCAAGTCCTCGTACTAGTGGACAGGGAACACAGTCCAAGGTGTCTTATTGAACACGTTTTGTGTATGGATCTTTATGCACTCATGCACAAGAGGATGGTATCAGCAGGTTAGGGGAAACCCAAAGGTTTACAGAAGTACAAACATTCTTTAGGGGGAAAAACTAAGGAGAGAAATCCCAACTGTGCATGCTCAGTGGGCACAAAATGCTGAGTTCCTGGAGAGAGAAAACAGAAATCTGGGGATGTGGGGATGGGGGGAGGGGAAGAATGGAGCATCCTGGGAAAGGGCATGGCTGGCTGGTCATAAACGCTCCATGCTGCAACATTTTGTTGCAGATCCCACTTGTAAATTATATTACTACTACTACTACTACTACTACTACTACTACTACCACCACCACTACCACCACTACTACTCTATGGCCATACTACCCTCAACACGCCCGATCCCATCTGATCTCGGAAGCTAAGCAGGGTCAGGCCTGGTTAGCACTTGGATGAGAGACCGCCTGGGAATTCCGGGTGCCATAGGCTTAGAGGAAGGCAATGATAAACCACCTCTGAATACCTCTTACCATGAAAACTCTATGAATATATCCAAAAGATTCATAGGGTCGCCATAAGTCGTAATCGACTTGAAGGCATATAACAACACTACTACTATTACTACTACTCCAACAATGATGTGAGGAGAAGCAGGACTAAGGCCAGGAAATACCATTTTAAATGAAGGGCAAGCTTTTAGCCTAAGGGAATTTCTAAAAAAACAAACAAACACACACACGCTCAGACACAGTGGGTCGTCCAAACTTACTGGAAGGCGAAAGTGCTGCCGTACAGCTTCTTGGCCGTTCGGAAGCGGGCCTCCTTGGCAGGAGGGCTGCTCAGCAGGAGGAACTGGTGTGAGGTGTGCATAAATTTCAGCTGCTACCAAGGGAAACAGACCCACATGAAAGGGAAAGAGGGAGGCAAGAGAGGAAACAAAAAGCAGAGAGAGAGAGAGACAGAGAGAGAGAGAGAGAGAGGGCCATCATGCAAGGAAGTTGCTTCCTTCCTCTCCAGATCCAGCTGTCTGCCTTTCCTTCTATTTTAAAAACACCTCATAATTTAGAAAGCTGCTTCCAGGCCCTGAGAACCTGCTCATTAAAACAGGGCACCGCAAATACCTATATCTTACTTGGTTCTATGATATATTATTTTATGCTATTTGATTCTATTTTATGTATTTAGATGATATGTACTATGCTGTTTCTGAATGCTTTCTGTGCTGGTCACTGACCATAATAAAGATTCGATTTGATTCCTCCATGAATGTGGCTAATCCCCATAAGAAGCTCATTTTTACCAAGTCAGATCATTGGTCCGTCTAGCTCAGTACTGTCAACACTGACTGGCAGTGGACACCTAGGATTTCAGGCAGGAATCACTCCCAGCCCTACTGGAGGTCTGGAGATGCTACATATTAAATATGGGAACTTCACCATGCAAAGCATGTGCTCTGCCACTGAGATGTGGTCCCCTCAACTTCATGACCCACCTTGTTAGTGGGATGGCTGAACGGAGGAGTGATCACTTACCCTGCTGAGAGGTAGCTTGACAATGTGAGACCTGTTGCTGGAGATTATCCTAGGGAGGACAGAGAGCCTGTTAGAATGCTGGAGAACCCATGCCCACTCCACCATTGGTCGATCTGAAACCCAGACAAGAAGACACCAGCTTATGCCATTGGTATAGCATCTTACCATAGGGTGGTATTCAGTGCTAGTCCTACCCAGAATACACCCATTGAAGTTAATAGACATGACTAATTTAGGGTCATTAATTTCAATAGGTCTGCTCTGAGTAGCACTTAGTTGAATACAACCCATTTGCTCTAGCAGGGCAAGACTATTTGTCCATCCACGTCTGGTGAAGTGCATGCTGTCATGGCAACTGTGTTGAAAGACTTCCCAAGTGGGCAGCAATGCAACATTATGTCATGTTGGGTAACCATTTTGGACCAGTCAGTCTTGGTCTCACAACATCAGAGTGGAGATTGGGGCAACCACTGCACAATCTGGTGCATCCATCTAATCCTCAAAACTCTGAAGTCAAGGCAAGATTTTGTAGCATATACTTCCAAGTAGGGATGTGCTAGAATTCCACCCAATTCAGATTTGGTACTGAATTTTCCATTAATTTGCTTATTCTCTATCATTACTGATCAGATTTTTATGTAGCAATCTTCTGTGCATATTTTCAAAAACGGATTTAAAAAAAATCAGCCTCTAAAATATCAATACTAAGAACAATAATTTTATCAATATTTCCTTTTATTGATTGATATTTCCTTTAAAATTACTGATATTTCCTTTAAAATTATTGATATTAATATCAATAATTTTTGCAAGGAAAAAAACAGATTGGTAAAAGCAGCGGCTAGCAAACAAAGAATGAACTCGAATCGATACCGGCCAGCACCGGCCGACAGAACCCGCCCCTACTTCCGAGTAAGCTTGCTTAGGCTCTCACAGCCTTTGAGGACAATGATCTATTCACCCCTCACTGTCCCCACGTGCACTTCTATACCTTTTGAAACAATACAAATTGTATTTAATTGCTCAGACATTTTTTGTAACTGAAATCCTGCAGATGTTCTATTTAAATGTGGACAAAGTTTTTTTACTTTTTTAAAAAAAATGTAAATATAAGCATTTTTTAAAAAGGGGGAGGACTTAAATCATGATTTTGTGGGACATACTTCAAAGTGTGCTTACTTGGGATCTCACAGCCACTGGAGACAACGACCTATCAGAAACATAGGAAGCTGCCTTATGCCTAAGTCAGATCTTTTGTCCATCAAGCTCAGTACTGTCTACACAGACTGGCAATGGCTCTCCATGGTTTCAGGTAGGCAGCCCTCCCAGCCCTTCCTGGAGAAGCTAAGGATTGAATCTGGGACATTTTGCACGCATAACAGATGCTCAAGCACTGAGCTATGGCCCTCCCCCTACCACTGTCACTCACTCACTATCCCCACACGCACTTCTTGCGACCAAGTGGTGTTCTCCTTCATCACTGGCACCTTCCAATCTCTGCACAACAACGTCTCTTCCTTCCTTCCTTCCTTCCTTCCTTCCTTCCTTCCTTCCTTCCTTCCTTCCTTCCTTCCTTCCTTCCTTCCTTCCTTCCTTCCTTCCTTCCTTCCTTCCTTACCATTGTAGGAGAGGATGAGCCAGAGGGTCCAACTTGTCCATTTGTTTCTTGATCTCCAGGTAGGAACCCTGGTGACAAAGAGCAGCAGGAACAATTACAGCAGCGTTATAATCACAACAAGCACAACAGTACTCCCACCTCAGCCAGATCTAGGAACACACACCAACAACAATTAATTAAAAGGGCCTGACAGGAAGGGCAATGAGGCTTACTTTGGATTCCTGGAACAGATAATTTGAGTATTATATCATCTCTGTTCTGGTCTTTGCTAACTCCCTCTTTCTCTTGTGAATTTACTTCACCCGAAAAACACACAAAATTTTCATAGGCAAATATTTTTCAGGACCCAGAGTTTTCTCCTGAAAGACTTCCCCAAACCTGACCTTTTCACAGTAGTTCGTTTCTGTCCACTGCCCTTCTTGTTAGCATTTTGTTGGCACCATTTTATTGTTGCTTCTTCTTGTTTTCTACAGGATCCAGCCAACCAAGGCTCATAGCCAGTGTGAGGACATCATGATATCACATAATCAGAGTTGGCTATGTAACCAATTCTGAATACCAGTTGCTGGAAACTACAGGAGGGGAGAGTGCTCTTGCACTCAGGTCCTGCTTGTGGGCTTCCCACAGGCATCTGGTTGGCCACTGTGAGAACAGGATGCTGGACTAGCAGGGTCAATGGCCTAATCCAGCAGGCTCTTCTTGTGTTAACCATATCAGAAAGCCAAACCAGAGTGAAGAGAAAGGTTTCTTGCTCTCACTCTGAACCAGCAAACAGTTTCACTCTATTTCATAACCTTCCACCACCTTCCCACAAATACTGAGGGGCGCAGATTCAAATGCTTTAGTTTAGAAGATTTCTCTGCATTCCTAGGATAAACATCAATATGTAATATCATGGATCAGATGCTGATGCCATGCATCCCTTCTTAGAGACACCCCAGACACAAAGCTGGGGGATCGGCCAAACAAGGAGAGGAATGGGCAAGATTTGCAATTAATGTGTTGGTACATACTTGGGTCATTTCCCGGATTGACATGACGCTGTCCAGGGCTTTCTGCAGCCTCTCATAGTTCTTCTTCTGTGTGTCAATAAAAACGGAGAGAAAATTGATCAGACACACAGATAGGCCAGCCCTATTTCAATACCACGAAACCACATGGTCTGAGTGCCAGGAGGGTCTAAGCCAGCCTTTCTCAACTAGTGGGCTACCAGATGTTGTTGGACCACAATTCCCATCTTTCCTGACCATTGGCAATGCTGGCTGAGGCTGATGGGAGTTGTGGTCCAACAACATCTGGTGGCCCACTTGTTGGGAAAGGCTGGTCTAAGCAATTGGAAAAGCATGCTACAGAGTTAATTATCCTCTGTCAGGCCTCTCGTATCAATTGCTGGGAATCACAAGTGAGAAGAATACTCTGGTATTGTTTGCAGACTGTACTGCAGGCATTTGGTTGGCCACTGTGAAAATGGTAGGATGGAAGACAGGGAGCCTAAACAGTAGTGTAGCCAGAGGCAATGACAGGCAGAGCCAAGTAATTCCAATTTGTCCCCATCCTCTTCCCTTCTACAAGGGCAACTTGGAGACCACAGAGGAGGACACCAACAGGCAACGTCACCCCTGGACTTGTTGTTAGGAAAGAAAGCTGGTGAAGACTGGCTGGGGGCAATTTGAGCTGCTCCATCAAAGTCTGGACTAAATCTCAGAGCGGATTCCACTGCCCCGCAGACATGGATCCACCAGTCACCACTGGCTTACACTAACCTTGGGATTGAAGGCAAGGGTCTTAGGGTCACTGGGATCCACAACAGAGGGGTAAGGCTCAAAGATGATGCTCTTGCGTGGGGACTCCAAGGCAGCTCGGCACATAGCCACCAGCAGATCCACTACCTGAAAGAGAGAAAGAAGCAACTGAAGAGGGGGATGTGACCATCCCAATATCTCATCTCATCTAACCCCCCATCTCCATTCTGGCTGCCCAGATGGACAAAACCAGGCATTAGTTAATTTCCATGAAAATAAACGAGACAGTCCTACAGCCCAATAGGACTGAGAGGCTTCAGTGTGGGAATGGAAGGTTTTTAAGGCCACATTTCCAGCTAGCTGTTCCAATTTAGTTTCCCCCTCCCTTCTGAGCCAGTGGTTAGGCTTCTCTCTTCATTGCACACCTATTCATAGGGATGGGAGAGAAATTTGATGCACTTTGCATGTAAAGGCAAATCTATCTAATACACCCTTTCCGAACCATATGCGGACTGAAACACAGCCATCCTTTAAAATTCACACACCTCCAAATTTTGTAATGCACTTCTCCAGCCAAGTAATATGTTCAAAATGCAAAATCAGTGAAAACAACATGCAAAAATGCATTACCTTAAGGGAAATTGCTTTGCAGAAAGGTACATATTAGGCAAAATTGCATCCAATCATATGTATATTAGGAGAAATTTACTGATGAATTTTTATGAGGACTTTTTTTTTTAAGCAAGCTGAAGGAGAAATGTAGAGAACCCAACTTAACACTGGAAAAAAATGAAAGAAACTGAAATTGCCGCATTCTCCCATTCCCCCATCCTTATGATGCCTCTCTCCAAACAAACACACAGCTCATGCATCTGTGAGACTTCGCCTTCCATTCCTTGGTATATTGCGGCTGTCCCCAACCTGGGACTCTCCAGATGTTTCAGATGACAGTTGCCATTTGCCTTGCTGGCTGGGGCTGATGGGAGTTGGAGTCTGAAACATCTGGAGGGCACCACTTTGGGAAAGGCTGGTGTCAACCACACATACTCCTAGCAAGTGGTGCAGTCACACTTCGTTTATATGGATAAAAGAGTGGTACTAGGAGTTCTCCAGATCAATAGAAGCCCAGCTCTCAAGAATCAGCTCTGAAGACAAGCCCTCAAGTACTGTTTGGTTCCCTGGGTTCGATGCATCCCAACACTTGTACCTCTGCTCCTGTAGCCACCTCTTCTGCAGCGCCGGACATCACACCCAGAGTGTAGAAAGAGAAGACACACAGCTCCCGTGTGCACACAGCTGGCTGGAGGAAGATGGGAGAAAACAAAGCCGCACAGCTAGTGAGAGAGGAGCCCAAGGTACTCTGCATGCCAGGCAATTCACAGTGGATGGACCAGGGAGACCGTAACAGCAGCAGGGTACCTGCTCTGCCTGCAGAAGACCCCTGGTCCAATGACATAGGAACATAGGAAGCTGCCTTATGCCATGTCAGACCATTGCTCCATCTACTGTAGCTCGGTATTGTTTGCTCTGACTGGCAGCCACTCTCCAGGTTTTCAGGCAGGAGCTATCCCCAGGAATTGAACCTGGGACCTTCTGCACGCAAGGGCGGTGTTCTACCACTGGGCTACAGCTCTCAATGCATGGGTGGAAGCTGCAGGCAACAAGATTCCCAAATGGGGCATTCCTACTTGGCAGCTGTCAGGGTTCAGCCCTGCTCAGACTCTGACCTTGAGGTCTCTCTCAATGAACAGGACCCTCCCCCACACCCCCAAGAACATCTCCAAACTGCCAGTGACCTGAAGAACAATCCTACCCCAGGACTGGATGTTCCCACACCATTCCTAGCCAGCTCCAGACCACCACCACTACCCTCATTCTCCCCGGGGGGCCACAGGAACAGAGTAGAGAGTCAGGCAGGCAGGAGCTGCAGAGCCACATCAAAATGCCTGACTAGCTGCATGTGAGGTTACTCAGGAGAAGGGGGAAGTGCATGGAATCCCTTGCCCAGATCAGGGCCTGACTGAGAGCTAGGAAGGGGTTGGAGCCTCTGGTTCCTATAAAAGCTCCCAGCCTGAGCTGCTTCTTTGCTGAAGCAACAGCTCTCTTCTAAGCTCTAGCCTTCCTGACAGTGGGGGCACTATGTCAGTGGGGTAGTGGAATCCACTCTGGGTTTACTCCAAATTTTCAAGGAGCTGTCCAAGGTGTGAATAAAGACCCAGAATGGATTCCACTGCCCCACTGACAGAGCCACCAGCCGCCACTGCTGCCTGACCTGAGGAAACAGACAGTAACTTCTTTGAAACTTCTCGAAAATTGCTGTACCCCCCCATCCCATTCCCCAGTCTCATGGTGGGATCTGTCCAAAGCATTTTGCCGCCTGAGATGAAGGAGAAGATGGTGGCCCTCCCCATACCACGTACAGAATCCAACTGGTAATAGGACAGTGTACCCCCCCATGTCTGATGGCAACAGACTAGTTTAGGGGGTGCAGGGCTGGCTAGATAAATGGCAAGGGTGGGAGGGCTGCTGCTAATATCCTGTTCCCCAGCATCTGCCACCTGAGGTGGCTGCCTCTCTCTACTGAATGGCAGGGATTCCCCTGCCTCAGACTCCATTAATATGGTCTCCAGAGACTCTGCTCTTTTATAAATAATGCAAATCAACCCCCATTGCTCCAGTTTCTACCCAGCTCACCCACCAAGAAACCCAGTGGAAGGATGTCAGTTGTTTGCAGCTCTTGGGTCACATCCCTACCATACATTGAAAGCACTCTTGTACCACTTTAACAGTCATGGCTTTCCCCAAAGAATCCTGGGAACTGTAGATTGCTAAGGGTGCTGGGAATTGTGGCTCTGTGAAGGGTCTCCTAGCAACTCTCAGGACCCTTAACAAACTACAATTCCCACAAGTCTTTGGAGGAAAACCATAACTGTTTAAAGTGGTATAAGGGTGCTTTACATGTATAGCATGGATGTGACCTTGTGCTCAGCAAACAGAGCAATCTGTGAAAGGAATCCTTCCCATAATGGCATCTTCCCCAGCTTTCATTTGTATTTTCTTGTGATGAATAATAATAATAATAAGTGGCATATATGTCTTGTTAAATAAATAAAAGTCATTTTTAAAACTAAATTTTTATCTCCGTTTTGGTCATTTTGTTATGTTGACTTGTTTTTAAAGTCTTGATTTTATTGGGCTTTCCTTAGAAATATTTTATATTTATGTAAACTGCTTTAGAGGTTTTTAGCATTATTATTATTAAGTGGTATATAAATCTTGTTTATATATATATATACATATATATATATATATATATATATATACATATATATATATATATATATTCATTTACCCCAGCAGAGAAAGAGAGGGAGCAGTACCTTCAGCATTGATCCATTCTGGAAGACATGTTGTTCATCACACACGACACAGTACTCGTTCAGTGTGGGGATCCTCTGCTCAGCATACTTCATAATCTGAGTGAGAGGAGCGAGACCACTTCTAGATCAGGTAAGGTAGCCACTTATGCATGGTCAAAAGGAAACACATGCACCCACTCAGGACAAAAGAAAACCCCAATTTGCACAAAACCTGCATAGGCTTATTTTTATGGTTAATTTCCAAAGAATTACAGTAAAACCTCTGCAAAGTGGGGAAGACTGTGACCAGGTGATTAGTATGGCTGCTTTCATAAGAACATAAGAACATAAGAAGAGCCTGCTGGATCAGGCCAGTGGCCCATCTAGTCCAGCATCCTGTTCTCACAGTGGCCAACCAGGTGCCTGGGGGAAGCCCGCAAGCAGGACCTGAGTGCAAGAACACTCTCCCTCCTGAGGCTTCCGGCAACTGGTTTTCAGAAGCATGCTGCCTCTGACTAGGGTGGCACAGCACAGCCATCATGGCTAGTAGCCATTGATAGCCCTGTCCTCCATGAATTTGTCTAATCTTCTTTTAAAGCCATCCAAGCTGGTGGCCATTACTGCATCTTGTGGGAGCAAATTCCATAGTTTGACTATGCACTGAGTAAAGAAGTACTTCCTTTTGTCTGTCCTGAATCTTCCAACATTCAGCTTCTTTGAATGTCCACGAGTTCTAGTATTATGAGAGAGGGAGAAGAACTTTTCTCTATCCACTTTCTCAATGCCATGCATAATTTTATACACTTCTATCATGTCTCCTCTGACCCGCCTTTTCTCTAAACTAAAAAGCCCCAAATGCTGCAACCTTTCCTCGTAAGGCAGTCGCTCCATCCCCTTGATCATTCTGGTTGCCCTCTTCTGAACCTTTTCCAACTCTAGAATATCCTTTTTGAGATGAGGCGACCAGAACTGTACACAGTATTCCAAATGCGGCCGCACCATAGATTTATACAACGGCATTATGATATTGGCTGTTTTATTTTCAATACCTTTCCTAATTATCGCTAGCATGGAATTTGCCTTTTTCACAGCTGCCGCACACTGGGTTGACATTTTCATCGTGCTGTCCACTACAACCCCGAGGTCTCTCTCCTGGTCGGTCACCGCCAGTTCAGACCCCATGAGCGTATATGTGAAATTAAGATTTTTTGCTCCAATATGCATAATTTTACACTTGTTTATATTGAATTGCATTTGCCATTTTTCCGCCCATTCACTCAGTTTGGAGAGGTCTTTTTGGAGCTCTTCGCAATCCCTTTTTGTTTTAACAACCCTGAACAATTTAGTGTTGTCAGCAAACTTGGCCACTTCACTGCTCACTCCTAATTCTAGGTCATTAATGAACAAGTTGAAAAGTACAGGTCCCAATACTGATCCTTGAGGGACTCCACTTTCTACAGCCCTCCATTGGGAGAACTGTCCGTTTATTCCTACTCTCTGCTTTCTGCTTCTTAACCAATTCCTTATCCACAAGAGGACCTCTCCTCTTATTCCATGACTGCTAAGCTTCCTCAGAAGTCTTTGGTGAGGTACCTTGTCAAACGCTTTTTGAAAGTCTTAGTACACTATGTCCACTGGATCACCTCTATCTATATGCTTGTTGACACTCTCAAAGAATTCTAATAGGTTACTGAGACAGGACTTTCCCTTGCAGAAGCCATGCTGGCTCTGCTTCAGCAAGGCTTGTTCTTCTATGTGCTTAGTTAATCTAGCTTTAATTATACTTTCTACCAGTTTTCCAGGGACAGAAGTTAAGCTAACTGGCCTGTAATTTCCGGGATCCCCTCTGGATCCCTTTTTGAAGATTGGCGTTACATTTGCCACTTTCCAGTCCTCAGGCACGGAGGAGGACCCAAGGGACAAGTTACATATTTTAGTTAGCAGATCAGCAATTTCACCTTTGAGTTCTTTGAGAACTCTCGGGTGGATGCCATCCGGGCCCGGTGATTTGTCAGTTTTTATATTGTCCATTAAGCTTAGAACTTCCTCTCTCGTTACCACTATTTGTCTCAGTTCCTCAGAATCCCTTCCTGCAAATGTTAGTTCAGGTTCAGGGATCTGCCCTATATCTTCCACTGTGAAGACAGATGCAAAGAATTCATTTAGCTTCTCTGCAATCTCCTTATCGTTCTTTAGTACACCTTTGACTCCCTTATCATCCAAGGGTCCAATTGTCTCCCTAGATGGTCTCCTGCTTTGAATGTATTTATAGAATTTTTTGTTGTTGGTTTTTATGTTCTTAGCAATGTGCTCCTCAAAATCTTTTTTAGCATCCCTTATTGTCTTCTTGCATTTCTTTTGCCAGAGTTTATGTTCTTTTTTATATTCTTCATTTGGACAAGACTTCCATTTTCTGAAGGAAGACTTTTTGCCTCTAAGAGCTTCCTTGACTTTGCTCGTTAACCATGCTGGCATCTTCTTGGCCCTGGCGGTACCTTTTCTGATCTGCGGTATGCACTCCAGTTGAGCTTCTAATATAGTGTTTTTAAACAACTTCCAAGCATTTTCGAGGGATGTGACCCTCTGGACTTTGTTTTTCAGCTTTCTTTTTACCAATCCCCTCATTTTTGTGAAGTTTCCTCTTTTGAAGTCAAATGTGACCGTGTTGGATTTTCTTGGCAATTGGCCAGTTACATGTATGTTTAATTTAATAGCACTGTGGTCACTGCTCCCAATCGGTTCAACAACACTTACATCTCGCACCAGGTCCCAGTCCCCACTGAGGATTAAGTCCAGGGTTGCCGTCCCTCTGGTCGGTTCCATGACCAACTGATCTAGGGAATAGTCATTTAGAATATCTAGAAACTTTGCTTCTTTGTCATGACTGGAACACATATGCAGCCAGTCTATGTCCGGGTAGTTGAAGTCACCCATTACTACCACATTTCCTAGTTTGGATGCTTCCTCAATTTCATATCTCATCTCAAGGTCTCCCTGAGCATTTTGATCAGGGGGACGATAGATCGTTCCCAGTATTAAGTCCCTCCTGGGGCACGGTATCACCACCCACAACGATTCTGTGGAGGAGTCTGCCTCTTTTGGGGTTTCGAGCTTGCTGGATTCAATGCCTTCTTTCACGTATAGAGCAACTCCGCCACCAATACGTCCTTCCCTGTCCTTCCGATATAGTTTATATCCAGGGATAACCGTATCCCACTGGTTTTCTCCATTCCACCAGGTCTCGGTTATGCTCACTATATCAATGCTCTTCTCTAAGACCAAGCACTCCAGTTCTCCCATCTTGGTTCGGAGGCTCCTAGCATTAGCGTACAGGCACTTGTAAGCAGTGTCTCTCTTCAAGTCTTTGGCACTTGTGGTTAGGCCTGTGGTAATTTTGCTCTTCTGAATTTATATCCTGTGACCCTGGTCTCACAATGCCTACTTCTAGGCCTACCCCTTTTAAAATTTCATCATCTCTTTGGTTTTTATCCCAGGGGGGAGGTTTATTCCGAACCGGACCTTTCTCAGCTCCTGTCGGGTTTCCCCCCTCAGTCAGTTTAAAAGCTGCTCTGCTACCTTTTTAATTTTAAGTGCCAGCAGGTGCTAAACGCTTGATGGCCATCTTCAGGGACCCTGTTCCTCCTTCTTTGGGTTCTTTCCCTTTAAGCAGGACTTGTACCAGTCAGCCCTTCAAACAGAGGACAACTTCAAGTACAGGGCTGTCTTCTGATAGCACTTCAATGAGAGGGTTGTCCTCTGTAAAATAGGACACATGGCCATTCTTCTATGGTCAGAAGAGCTTCTTCCTCTGCAGAAAGGGGGACCATCTCAGTAGCAGTAGTACATGTGTTTTGCCCAAGCTTGTCCCAAGAGGTTCAGTCTTCCTTATCTCCCATGAAAGGATCTCAGATCCCAGACCTGTTGCCCAAGGGCCACCACCCATCAGATTAAACAATACCAAGCTAGATGGACCAATGACATGGACCAACACCACATAAGGCAAAGGTGGGGAACCTCAGACCCTGGAGAGAAAGGTAACCCTCCAGATCTTCCTGCCTGGCCCTTGGAACACTCTCCAGCCACACCCCTCCCTGGCCCAGCTTCATCCCCCTGAACTGTTTTCCCTTTGCTGGAATGTGTCCTTGACCTCTGTTCATGCCTCTTACTTGTCTGGATGGAGGGCAGAGAGGGGTGTGCGAGTGGTTGTAGAAACTATCCTGCAGTGCGGAAGTAAACATTTACATGCATTGCTCCACCCACTTTTGTCTCTGGCCCCAGCCATCACTGGCATGTGGCCCCTGGATGGTTACCCAGAAGGGAATGTGGCCCTCGGGCTGAAAAAGGTTCCCCAACCCTGGCATAAGGCTATCTATTGGTTCACAGGGCAGGTATCTCTCTACACAGCCTCCTCTCTCCCAGACAGCCTTCTATAAGAGCTTGCCAATTGCCCCAGGGCGGGTAGCCCTAAACCAGAAGTGCGTTTGGAGGGCAGGGTAAGTAGGTTAACATCTTGAAGCATATGACTCCAGAGCAGCTATGTGGTATTGTGCCACGCACCAGTCTTATTCTTCTCCAAGGCAATTTAAATCTGTGATCTTATTTATTTATTAATTATTTGATTTATATCCCGCCCTTCCTCCCAGCAGGAGCCCTGGGTGGCAAACAGAAGCACTAAAAACACATCAAAACATCATAAAAACAGACCTAAAAACAGACCTTAAAACAACCAAAACAAAACAACTTTAAAAAATTGTTGTATTTGCAGATCTTAAAATCTGATTCCCCCATACGCTGATTGTATATTTCGTTATCCTGTGAAACTGGTTTTAGGGCTCTCTCTCTCTCTCTCTCTCTCTCTCTCTCTCTCCTACCTCCCCCCTGCTGGACATGTTTCTGCTGCAGTGGTTTTGAATGATCTTTTAAATATTGCATTGTATCTTTGTGAGCTGTCCAGAGAAAGATGCCATTGGGTGGCTAATATAAATAGTGTAAGTAAAAGACCCCAGCTCGCACAGCTCTCACTAGTGGGTGCTGATCCTGCTCATCCTTGGCCTGCTATTTGTTTAGCTCAGGGGTGGGGAAGCAGTTTTCTCCAACTCCCCTCAGCCCCAGCCAGCATGGCCAATGGTCAGGGATGATGGGATTGTAGCCCCAAAACTGCTGGAAGGCCTCAGACTTCCCTTCCCTGCTTTAGCAGAACAACCATGGACTGTAGCTGCTATAACACATATCAAACAAATGGGTTTTTCCCCCCTTCTGAACAATCATCTTCCCTGATATGTGTTCAGGGAGTAAAGCACCAACACATGTTACAAATGACATGAACCAGTGGGGGGTGATAGACAGAAAGACAATCTGTTCTTTTCTCGGCTGATTCTTTGTCTAAAGGGTTTGTTGCTTTTACAGGCTTTGCTCCTCTCCTTTCTCCCTGTCTTTGCTCTCAGTTAGTAATGGCTCCCTGAGTGGAAGCCGCATGGCTGCTTCAGCATGTGTGAGTTCACCTTATTTTTTTTTATTCACTCAACTACCAGTCTTAACAGATCAGTTATTTCTGCACTTTGCTGCAAAATACATCTATGAAAACTCTTAACAATATGCAAATTGAAAACTCATATAATCAATTGACTAAGAGTTAACAGCCTTATATAATACAGGCCTACTTTACAGGTATGTTGTTTTAAGGATTACAACAAAATGTACGCAATGTGCTTTGATGAACTATGCTACATTATTTGTTTCATTTTTCAGTCACTTGATAGAATAAAAAAAGTCTCAAAGCACCTTGACAAAATGAAGAAATACAAAATATCATTATTCAGCACCAAGCACCCTTGGCTAGTTCATCACAGCAACAATGTAAAAACTTGCACACACATTAACACCCAGAAACACTTTGGCTGCATACACATCATACATTTAAAGCACATTATTTCCCTCAAAGAATCCTGGGAACTGTCATTTGTTAAGGGTTCTAGGAATTGTAGCTCTGGGAGGTAAACTATAGTTCCCAGGATTCTTTGGGGGAAATGATGTACTTTAAATGTATGGTATGTCCACAGCTTTTATCTCAAATAACCAGTCTCAGAATCCTGCCCCAAAGGAAAGATTTCACACTGTGTGTCTGTGTTTCATCCCCTCCTCCAGACCTTCAGTGTGACAGAAGCCACTGCAGATGTGTCAAACTACTTCAGCTGAATGAAGCCCAACATAGAACAACGGTTACTTACCTGCACAAGGAACCCATACTCCAAGGTAGGAATGTTTTTGCAGTGGCCACCAACCTGCAGAGTGAGCAGACACAGAAAAGCCCTTCCATATTACACTGCACCTGTTCATTCATCACCTGTAGGACACATTTTTTCCTTGCATGCACCTATGGTTGGTCGGAAGACTCTGCTGTACACCAGAACGGCTCCCAATACATGCAAATATATTCTAGGCGGACCTCTCTAAGCAAGATCCTCTGAAATTCCTATTCCTGTTGAGATCCTAGCACACAAGAAGAGGTTGCCTCATCTCTAAGCCAGGGACAGGGGACCTGTGGTTCTCCAAATGTTGTTAGACTACAGCTTCCATTATCCCTGGCCATTGGCCATTCCGGCTAGGAATGATGGGAGTTGGAGCCAACCAACTTCTGGAGGGCCACAGGCTTCCCTTCCCTACTCTGTGGCAATGGAAACTTGCTGACTCTCTCCATAGGATGATGAGGAAAGGAGCTTCTTGGTGCAAGAAAACTGGGACTGAGGAACCTTGCAAAGCAACAACAAGGCTAAAGAACCAACTCTCAAAGCCAACCTTAAACTTGCCCAAATGGGCTCTGAAACATGATGAACTCCAGAGATGCCGACAGAGCTCTGCTGCTGATGCAACCTATGGACTAAACCCCTAAGAGGTATGGCTATAACCTTGCCAGTAAAAACAGGCCTGTAGGACTCCAAATGTTGTTGGACTCCAACTCCCATCAGTCCCCAGCTGGCACGGCCAATGACCAGAAGTGATAGGAGTTGTGGTCCAGCAACATCTGGAGGGCCACAAGTTCCCAGTCCTAAAATGACCTAAGTGCACCATCGTCCAGAAACAGAATTCCCAATTTATTTATTTATTACATTTATACCCCGACGTTCTTTTCATGATAGAAACCCAAGGCAGCTTACATATGGTTCCCAAGCAGTCTCTCATCCAGGCACTGACCAGGTCTGACCTTGCTTAGCTTCAGCAGGGTGTTGGCCTCATCTGCCTTCAGACCAGAGCCTGGGACTTCAGGTGGTGTATGATTCCCTTCCTCCAATTTAGGATTCTGCTATTTTATGGCTAAATCTGGTATTTTTTCAAGTCACACAGAGTATTTTCTATTTGAACTTTTCCACCAGCCTCTAGTAAAGCTGCCCAATTTGGCTTGTATTGGCTTTTTTGTTAGCTAGTACAACACCTAACATCAGTCTCCTCATCTCTTTATGTAAAGCCTTTGTTCCTGTTCCCCATAACAACTTCCACATTTCACCTAATTATGGATGCAGAACTGGACAACAATTGGAAAGGCTGTGGCTCAGGAGCAGAGCATCTGCTTTTCATGCAGAAAGCTCCAGGTTCAATCCCCGGCATCTCCCAGGTAGGGCTGAGTATGTCCCCTCACTGAATGCCAGTCAGTGTAGACAGTACTGAGCTGAATGGGCCAATGGTCTGACTCAGTATAAAGCAGTTTCCTATGTTGCTATGGTTGTTGTATTTGCAGAGATTGGGGCTCAGCCATTATGTGTTGCTTCTCCACAGGAGGCTGTGGTGCAACATGAAACCCGCAAGCGCCTGAAAGCACCTCACTGGAATGTCTGCTAGCTCCTTCCACAACCCATCCTAAAATATATCAGATGCAGGCACGGCTGGCTTGACTAACACCAACAGCCTTTCCACACACACATACAAATATCCAACACCCCCTGGCTTTTTGAATAGCTAGTCTGATGAAGCATTCTGTGGAAAACAAAAGCTTGCACACAATTTTTTGACATTTTGGCTGGCAACTGCTGTTCCAATTACATTTGCTGTAGCTTTTCCTGCATATTTGTGATTTCAAGATGGGGGGGGAAGAGGCACTGCCCACTTGTTTTGGCAGAATAAAGAGCTAGGTGGCTATTTTTGGCCCATGCTCTAGAACAAAGGGCATTCATTCCTCGGCGGCGCTCAGTTGCTAACAGAGGCCAAACGTCTCCAGTGAGCAGTAAATGAAGAACAATCCAAAGAGATCTTTGCAACTTATAGACAAGCTGTACATTCAGCAGCATCATGTGCAGCAACAATTAACAGATAGTCCCCTTTCAGACTGCAGGTGACAGATCACAAAAACAAAACGCCACCCTCTCTGTACAAAGAAAGCCAGGAAATCAGGGAGAAAAGTTCACTCCCAACATTCTCCTTGAGATGCTCGTTTTCTACTTGTAGGGAGTATTGTGGTTTGGGTATATATTAATGTGGAGGTGAGCCCAAACATGCGATTCTTCCACCTGCAGCCCAAAGTGGTGCGACTGAGCAAGAGCATCATCTATGTCACGGCTCCAACTGCTAACCTGAGTAGGGGGAAAAACCATGATGAACTGTCCCCCAAGAGAAAACCCACAGCCAGCCCCAAGGGACAAGGCCAGGGAGGAAACCCACCAGGATGTTGAATGGGGCGACACCTGCCTGGGTGCTCGGAGGGTAGCCAAACACTTCCACCTTGGGGTTCTTCATGGTGCAGGAGATGGAGCGGCTCATGAGGCGGTTGACACGCAGCTCCGGGACACCAAGTTTGCCCTTCAGCATGGATTCCTGGATGACAGGGAAGCTGGGAGACCTGTAGACACAGACAGATCAGCCCTCAGAATGGGGAAAGGAGCAGGGGCAGCTGACGCCCACTGGGACGGATAGGGCAGAAGACAGGGAGCCCAACAGGAGGTGGAGCCAGAGCCAATTAGCCAACTAATTCTACTTTTCTCCCATCCTCCTCCCTGCTGAAACAAAGGAGGAAGAAGCTGGCAGAGAGTGCCATCCCCTGAGCTGGTTGTAAGTAAGAAGGCAAGCAGGTGGAGACTGGCTGGAGGCAGACTCTGGTTGGTGGGGCAGAGCCCCATTTGCCCTTATGGGCCAGCCTCCACTGGCAAGGAGGGGTGTTTCATCTGGACCTGGGAAAGGAGGGTCATGCAACGTTAGAGAACCCTCCCTGGGTTAAGGTTTGGGCAGACCTGGGCTTTCAACACAGGGATAGCCCAAACTGGAAAACTTGCTTGCTTGCTTCATCATGCACAGACAATTGCAAAGTGAAGGAATCATGAGTAAGGCAGAACATCTGCTCCATCAGGCTACTCCCTTAACTGTCATCTGCAGCAGCCATTCCATCAGGCTGTGGGACAGGAACAAAAATGGAGCTGCAGGGCCGCTTTACTAGCACTGCTGAAAGAGCCAGCAATGTTTGGCTCATCTCCAAGTTTTTTTCTCTGTCTCTGATGCTCACTACAAGATCTCAGTCTCTAAGAATTAGTTCCTGAGCTTCTCTTTTCCCCCTCCCCCTTCCCAGCTCCTTTTCCTTTTGTGTCATGTCTCTTTACATTTGCAAGCCTGCAGCAAGGGACTGTCTTCTCACTGATATTTGCAAGCCACTTCAGGACTCATTTGTTTGGCTGAAGAGTGAGAGAAAAATGCCTAATGAGAATAATGAATAAATAAAGCCCCAAAATCACTTTTAGGAGGAGGTAGCAGAAGAGTGTAACCATACTTGGGGATTGGTGAGAAGATACTGAGACCAGCACGGAATTTCTTGATGGTGCCACTGGCCTTGAACCAGCTGTGCCGCTTTTCTTGCTGGGTCTTGAGGAAGTCATTGCTGAGGTGTTTCCATTGCTGAGATGTGAACATTCCCAGGATCCTATTGGAAAGAGAAACTGCTATTGATAGAATCAGGATCATGAACCTGAAGACCAGCAGCAAACCACCACACCAAGTCAGAGACTACAGTATCGCCAGCTGAGGAACTAGACCAGGTTCCTAATTTTGAGCCTGAAGCTGGTGACCAGAGGTGAACTAGAGGTGAGCAGGCAGGAGCCTGACAAACTGGATCATGCACTGTGAGGACCTCGCACTACCTCGCCAGTCCAATGGTGCAGAGAGCACACCAGGAGAGGTGTCTATCTTCAGGCTAGAGTGTTGGCACTTTTAGAGCATCAGGTTCTCCAACAGGCAGTGAAACCTATCAGAGGTGGGCTGGAGGTGGAGGTTTAAAAGGCCTCAGTTCACCTCCAGCCATCATTGGAATAAGTTGCTCACTGAGAGCTCTCCTTGGTGCTGTAGCAACTGACCTGCTCACTAGGAGCTCTCCTTGGTGCTGCAGCAACTGATCTTTTCCCCCCATCATGCCCTGTGGGCAGCTGCTCAGGACCAGAACAGGCCAGTCAGATGGCAGGGAAGACTGTGTGATGGGGTTTTTGCTCATTCGTGGTTTCCCTTCAATGGGAAAAGTGGAAGAGACCTGAGCAAAGATCTTGAAGTGTTATATCCCTGTCACTGAATCCCAAAACACACAAAAGGGCAGCAGAGATGTGCATTTGAACTCATAATTTGGTCCCCACTGATCCCTGAAATGGATTTGTCACTTTCTTTTTTAAAAAAAAAACAAAAACGTTTAGGTGATACGCAATGTCATTTCAATTCATATTATTTATTTATTTATTTATTTATTTATATACCTCCCCATAGCCGAAGCTCTCTGATACATTTAAAAGAATGAAAGTGGCCACTGTTTTTCCCCTAGGAAAACAATTACAGATCTGCCTTGCAATGACCACTTCCTATAGAGCAAGGATGGGGAACCTGTGGCCCCTAAAGATGTAGCTGGACTCTAACTCCCATCAGTCCCAGCCAGCACAGCCAGCACTTAGGAGTGATGGGAGTTGTAGTCCATCATCATCCAGAGAGCCCTAGGTTCCCCATCCCTGCCACAGAGCAAGGGTAGGGAAGGTGTGGCCCTCCAGACCTCTATCTCGCCCTCAGGACTCTTTGCCTCCCCAGATGACACCTCTCACCAGCCCTGCTCTGCGCTCTTCTTGAGTGCTTCTGCCTGGCTGGAATGTGCCCTTGCACTGTGATAATGCCTCTTGCTTGCCTGGATGGAAGATGCAGAGAGGTGTGTTTGTGTATAGGACCTTCTGACTTTTGTGTGGGTGAAATATAACCTGCTGTCGAAAGCTAAGAATCATGTCCATTGCTCTGACCACTTTTCCTTCTAGCTTTGCCTACAACTGGAATGCGGCCCCTGGATAGAGAGCAGCCCTTGGGCTGAAAAAGGTTCCCAACCCCTGCTGTAGGACAAGTCCTTGCCCTCTATGACTCAGCATAAAAAGGCTTCACTCACTTCTTCAGCTGTAGGCCCAGTCCAAACCCTTCCTTATTGGATGGCTGGAAAACCTCAATGGATGGTTCTGGAGAAGAAGAACACAATAATTCATTTTAGAAATGAATAAACCCTTCACAGACTGAGGCCATCCAACCAACATACAACAAGAGAAAAAATAAGATAAAATCCAAAAAAGTACCAATTTTAAAAACAATTAAAACCATTTCTACAGATGTACAAGTAATATTTCATAAATGACTGCATCATACTTCAGGAAAAGCCTTCCCAAACAAAAACATCTTCAGTAGACACCTAAAGACCATGATGCTGGGTCCCTGTCTAATTTCAACTGGTCTGTGGTACAGAAAACATCTTGCATCCATGATATGAACTTGGATGAATCTGCAGACCTGGCATGTATAACGGAGACCTGGTTGGACGAAGCCTCGGCACCTAATTTTAGAGGCAATGTGCCCGCCAGGTTTCCGTTATGCACAACAGCCGAGGGAAGGAAGGCGGGGAGGGGGAGTGGCTGTCATCTATCGGGAGTCCTTGGTTTTTGCCAGGTCTCCTCTCCTTGGGACCAAGTTTGTTGAATGCATGTATTGGAGGTTGGGCCCAAAGGGCAGTTTAGGGATCCTGCTTGTGTACCGCCCGCCTCGCTGCACGGCAGAATCCCTGGCCGAGGTGCTAGAGGTGGTCTCGGGTGTACGTATGATGTCCCCAGAATTGTTGGTGGTGGGTGACTTCAACGTGCATGCCAAGACCACTCTCAATGGGGCCCCTCGGGATTTCCTGGAAACCATGACTTCCTGGGAACTGCACCTTAGTAATGTTGAGCCCACCCATGTAGCCGGTCATGCTCTCGACCTTGTATTTGTCCTAGGGGAGGAGAAAAGTGCTCTGAAGTTAGGGACTATTACTTCTATCCCTGTGTCATGGTCAGACCACCATCTGGTAAATGTAGACTTCTCGATGCCGCACACCCTCTGCAAAGGCACAGGACCTATTAAAATGGTCCGCCCCAGGCGCCTGATGTAGCCAGAAGGATTCCTGAATGCGCTGGGGGTATTGGAACCTGCTGAAGGTCACTCGGCCGAAACCCTGGTGATGGAATGGAATACAAAGATCACCAGGACATTAGACCAAGTGGCTCCGAAACATCCTCTCTCCCTGGAAAGATCCCAGACGGCACCATGGTACACACCACGGTTGCGTGTTCTGAGGCAGGAGGTGAGACGACTAGAACGCCGGTGGCGTAAGTCCCGCTCCGAAGATGCCCGGACACAAGTTAGAGCAGCAGTAGCTGCCTATCATGTGGCAATAAAGGCAACAAAGAAAGATTACTTTGCTGCCTCTATTGCGTCAGCAGAGTGTTGTCCCAGAAGGTTATTCCAAGTGGTCCGAAGTCTGGTCGGTCCAGTTGCTCAGGAACCCTTGGAATTCTCAAAGGCCTCCTGTGACAGTTTAGCAAAGCACTTTGCTGATAAAATCGAGCATCTAAGAAGCTCGATTTCGCATACCGTGAATGCAGATAATGGACCAGAGTTGACCAGTCATAATGTGATCAAATGGGATCGGTTTCGGCCTCTTTCTTCTGATGATGTGGACAAGGTACTGTCAACTGTGAAACCTACCACCTGTCTCCTTGATCCTTGCCCGTCATGGCTCTTAATGAGCTGTAAAGAGAAATTGGGCGAGGGGATCAAGGCGGTGGTAAATGCATCCTTGAACGAGGGTGTATTGCCATTAGCCCTCAAGGAGGCAATTATAAAACCTATTTTGAAAAAGCCCTCCTTGGATCCCCAAGATCTAAACAACTTTCGCCCAATTTCAAATCTACCATTCCTGGGCAAGGTCATTGAACGAGTGGTGGCCAATCAGCTGTCAGCGCATTTGGATGAAATGGATTATTTAGATCCATACCAATCGGGTTTCAGGACTGGACACGGAACTGAAACAGCCTTGGTCGCTCTAGTGGATGATATGAGGAGGGCATTAGATAGGGGAGAATTCACCTTTCTTGTCCTCCTGGATCTCTCAGCGGCTTTTGATACCGTCGACCACGGTATCTTGCTGGACCGTCTGGAGGGATTAGGAATAGGAGGCACAGTATTAAACCGGTTCCGTTCCTTTCTCTCCGATAGACACCAACAGGTGGCATTGGGAGAGGTGGTTTCAGACCCTTGGCCTCTCAATTGTGGTGTGCCACAGGGCTCTATCCTCTCTCCCATGCTATTTAACATTTATGTAAAGCTGCTGGGAGCCATCATCAGGAGGTTTGGGCTGCAGTGCCACCAATATGCGGATGACACTCAGCTCTACCTCTCATTTAAGTCCTCACTAGAGTCGGCTGTGGAAACCATGTCCAAGTGCCTGGAATCCGTGAATGGATGGATGGGAAGAAACAGGCTAAAGCTGAATCCTGCTAAAACTGAAGTACTGCTCGTGGGAGACAAGGGAAGGTTGGGAAATATCGACCTGATACTTAATGGGGTAAGATTACCCCTGAAAGACCAGGTCCGCAGTCTTGGGGTGATCCTTGACTCCGGGCTGACTATGGAGGCCCAGATTTCATCGGTGTGCCGAGCAGCTTGGGGTCAATTGCGTCTCATACGAAGGCTGCAACCCTACCTTCCTGTACATCAGCTCCCACTCGTAGTACACGCTCTGGTCACCTCTCGTTTAGATTACTGCAATGCGCTCTACGTGGGGTTACCCTTGAAAACAGTCCGGAAATTACAGCTGGTACAAAATACGGCGGCTCGTTTACTTACGAATAGCCGCCGTTATGATCATATTACTCCAGTGCTCTATAATCTACACTGGCTTCCAGTTGCTTTCCGGGCTCAATTCAAGGTGTTGGTATTAACCTTTAAAGCCCTGTACGGTGTCAGCCCAGTATATCTGATGGAGCGCCTCCACCGTCACAAATTGAGCCGCCCTACCAGATCTGCCACGCAGGGCCTTCTCTCAGTCCCACCAACTAAAGTGGCTAGGTTGGTGAGGATTCGAGAGAGAGCTTTTTCTGTGGCGGCCCCCTCGATCTGGAACTCCCTCCCAATAGATCTTCGTCATGCCCCTTCCCTGGATATATTTCGCCGGGGCCTGAAGACTTGGCTTTTTAATCAGGCCTTCGCAACCTTTGAGACCTCTAAGGTGAATCAGCCTTGAACTAAAATGTTGATAAATCTATCATATTGTAAACTTTGTATTGTACTGTACTGACTATATTTATTATTGTATTCTATCGTGTTTTATTGTTCGCCGCCTAGAATGGCCATCGGCCAGATAGGCGGCTTATAAATTAAAGTTTATTATTTATTATTTTAACTGATTCCAGAGGGCTGGAGCTGCAACACTAAAATTTCTAATAGAAATGTCTCATACCTGGGATAGTCAGTGTGATGCCCTCCAGATGTTGCTGAACTACAATTCCCAACATCCCTGAACATGGCCATATTGGCTGGGGCTGATGGGAGTAGAAGTACAACAACATCTGGAGGACCCCAAGTTGGCTACTCCTGCCTTATGCCAAGGATAAAGAACCTTTCTTCTTCCCAGGGCCAATGACCCACAGAAAAAATAAATCAGAGGATTCACATGCAACTAATTAGTTAGATAACTGGATCACATTATATAATTATAAATACCATCAACAGATTTTTTTTAAATAATGCAATGGCTAGGAAGATAGCGTTGGGGGTTTGCTACCTCCTGAAGCTCTATCAGGCTGGGATCCAGGGACTGACAGGTACAATATTGTAACTATTCCTGGAGAGGGTGGAAGGTGAACACACACACCTGCTCCTTCTATCAGGAAATATCTTTACAGGAGTAGAGAAGATTAGCCAAGGAGGCTTTGATGAGGGTTGATAGGGCTACCGTACAGGCTTCTCTTCTTTTTATGGGGAAGGGACGAAGCTCAGTGGTAGAGCTTCTCCCTTGAATGCAGAAGGTCACAGGTTCAATCCCTGGCATCTCCAGGGAGGGCTGAGAGAGAAATTCCTGTCTGAAATCCTGAAGAGCTGCTACCAATCAGTGAATCCTGAGCAAGATGGACCAATGGTCTGACACGGTAGAAAGCAGCTTCCCATGTCCTTTTGCCAAGAGAAGGGCAGAATAAGAGCTCCCTGGAAATTCCCGGGTGCCATATGAAATTAAGTGAAGGGTCATATTGGCACTGAGGGCTGGAGGTTCCTCACCCCTAGCGATAGCTAGTGACCCCCTCCTCCATAATGAAAGGGTGCCGAACCTTCGGATTCACACTCTCCTTGGAAGGCAAGGCAAGAACCAAGAGAAGGAAACCTCCAGAAGGCCCCTATGTCTAGCCCGCAAGGGAGTCTTCTGAAGACTCAACCATCTTCAGTGCTAGGCACTGTAATCAGCTGTGTCAATAAATGACCTTCATTAGTCTAGCAGTCCAGACTGTATCCACAGCATGTGCTCACGGCTCCTCTTCAGCCTCCCCTTGAGAAGGAAGGACTTCTTCACACCATAATTACACTACGGAATTCACTTCTACAAGAGGCAATGATGGCCAGCAACTTGGAAGGCTTTAAAAGAGGATTAGACAAATTCATGGAGGAGAAGGTTGTCCTCGCCGGCTCTCACGACACACCGCTGGTGGGCATCGGGACTCAAGCTGCAGGAGCTGGCACCACCAAAAAGACCATGGAGCTGCCACCGCCCTCAGTTGGAACAGGCATCAAGGAATTGTGACATTGAGATGCAAAACATTGCAGGAAAAAGGATGGATGTCTTTTTAAGACAAGGTCTGAGTTTCTTTCTTGGACATTTTTTTTCTTAATAATGTTATTTGTTATTTAGTTTAATTTTTGTAAATTGTATTACTTTCATTGATGTATTTTCATACTACTACTACTACTACTAATAATAATAATCAATGGCAACTAGCCACAACAGCAATGCTCTGTTTCCACTTTTGAAGAAGTATGCCTGAATACCAGTTGCTGGGAATTGCGGTGAGGAGAGTGCTGTTGCACTTAGATTTTGCTTGCGGGCTTCCCATGGGCATCTGGCTGGCCACTGTGAGAACAGGATGTTGGACTAGAACAGATCCTTGGCCGGATCCAGCAGGGCTCTTCTTATGCTCTTCATTGTTTAGAAGAAAGCGGTTCTAAGTTGTTTTCAAAATGTTTTTAAGGATGTGGTTTTAAATTGTTGTAACCTGCCTTGGGACCTCAGGGTGAAGGGCGAGTAATAAATTCAATTAATAAGAGTTAACAATAAACCTCAGGTGCATGACTAAGACTTTCTTGTTCCAGCAGGCATTTTAAGATAGTGTTTGGTCTTATGACGGTTTTATTGTTTCATTTTATGTATGGCTCATTTTTATGTGCACCGCTTAGAAATGTGAATGATTGACAGGATATAAATGTCATAAATAAATAAATAAGACTCACCAGGGCCATCCAGGTACTGAGAAAGAGAGAATCGGAGTCGGAGGATGATAGGCTCGGTCCGAAGGACCTTCCAGGCTGTTGCCACCTCTTCCTGCAATAAGAACCAGATTGTCACACTTAATCAGGGCTGTACCATGATCATGAAGGGAAGAGGAGGAGGGCCAAAAGCTAGAAATGGAAGTCAGAAAGATACAGGTCTCCCAAATCAGTCTCCCATGTCTATCAATGAAGCAAAACATTGCACTGGATCATACCACTGGATAGGGAACCATTGTTTTTCCTCCCTTTCTCATAACAGTAGAACCCAAGCTCATCCCGGGAGGCTGATTTGCTGGAGATTTGGAACAGACAAAAAATAAAGCAGTTCTTGACACAATGCACAATAAATCCATGGAATCATTGACACAATATGTGAGGATGGCTGCCTGCTTAGATGCCTTTAATAGGGAATTAGACAAGAGAAAAAAGACAATCAACTAGTCACAAGGGTTTAGTCGCCAAACTCAAGGTAACACAAAATGAAGATACAGAAAACCCAGATGGAAAAACAGAGGCAAAAGGATTATTGGAGCTAAGGAAAAAAGCAACTACCTGGACAACAAGGCAGGAAATAAACTGAGGAGTCACATGATCGAGGTGACCCACTCCCCTCAGAAATTAACTGTAATTCCTGCCTATGGACGCCTGGTGGTGCACAAGACCCACTTGATGGACTACTGTCCAGGGAAAATTAAGTAGCTCTTTACACAAGTTCACTATGGAGTTCACTGACACAAGATGTGTGGGTGGCTGCTTGCTTACATGCCTTTAATAGGGAATTAGACAAGAAGACAAAGACTATCCATGGTTACCAGTCATGAGGACTTTATGGATACTAAGCACTGGGGAGAAACAACAAGAGAGGGTCGTTGCCTTTAAGCCCTGTTTGTGGCCTTCCCAGAGGTACTTGTTTCACCACTGTGTGAAGCAGGAAGCTGGATGAGATGGATTGCTGGTATGACCCACCAGGGGCTCTTCTCATGTTAATTTCTGTGGTTAATTCCTATTGTTGGCTCTCCCAGTATAGGTCAAGGGTGGGAAACCCGTGGCCCTCCAGATGTTGTTGGACTCCAGCTCCCATCAGGTCCACCCAGCATGGCCCATGGTCAAGAATGATGACAGTTGTAGTCCAGTAATATCTCAAAAGCCACAGGTTCCTCATCACTAGTGTAGATTATAACTCAACTCCGAGATAACTCTGTATACATAAAAGGAGATGCCTGTAACTCTGGTACGACTTATCCTCCACAAGCCCTCCAACACTACACTATGTGTGGATCTCATTCCCAAGGAGGAGTCCACATTTCTTAGATGGGTGGGGTGAGATGTGTACAACTGTATGCAGGTGTATCCATACCAGAGAGATACAGCCCCTGATATTTCCTGTGTGAGAGTTGCTGGCTCTGCTGCTGGGCCGGTTCTGCCTTGCAGTGGAGCGAGGCAATCTGCTTCGGGAAGCACCCCAAAGGGAGACTGAGCAAAGCAGGAACTGGTAACTGATATAGAGTATTTTGGTTTTCTTTCAGGCAATAAAATGCCTTGGGCTGGCAGTAAGGATGGGCAAACCTACCAATTTTGGTTTCTCTCCGATACTCATTTTTTCCAGTCTTCAGTTCTCCACACTTCTACATCAGTTAGCAATTTTTAAAAAAATTCCCCATGAAAATTCACCAGCATTTCAGTGGGAATTTCTCCTGAGGTACACATTTTCCCAAAGCAATTTTCCCTAATGCCATTCACTGTGGTGTGTTATTTGTACTATATGTGTGATATTTATGCATATTTTACACAACTATATACATTGGTGTACACGTTACTTGGCAGGAGAACTGCATTGCACAATTCAGAGGAAAGCGAATTTTGAAGGATGGCTGTGTTTCCATTCACAGGCTGTTTCAGAAAGTGCAATAATCAGGTCGGTTCACCTTTAGATGCAAATGGAATTGAACTTCTCCCCCGGTTCCTAGATGCCATTGATTTGCTGCATGCCAATTCAATGAAAACAAGCAGGAACAGCCACACTCCATTATTACTGTGGAAGCAAACCCAGGGCAGGAAAGGTCCAGTTTATTTTATCTTTTTAAATCCACTTCTGAGATTGGGGTAGGAGAATGGAGTGTCAGGAAAGCTGCACTGGGATGGAGATCCATTGGAATCAATAAGATCTCCCATTGATTTCAGTGGGTCTACTCTTACGCATGACTATGTCTAGCCTCTTCCTGGCGTTCACCACCACCCTTGCACATTACCCATGTTAGTGTGTCCTGCAACTTACATCTAGAAAGCCGATGTTGATATGCAGGTCAATATCCACATCATCGATGGTCCCATATTCGCTGTGGAAGAAAACAGGAGTGTTAGGGAAAGACCAGTGTGAGGAGGAAGAGGAGCCAGAGGGTGGGCGGCTGCAGCTGGCTGATGGCAATCACTCCAACACAGGGAAGCTGCCCCTCTGTTGATTTGCAGAATTTTCTCTCGCCTTCTTAACCCCAACTTGGTGTTAAATTTAGTGCAGCTATTTTAGGTGTAAGTACTGTTGTTTCCTTTCTTTTAGCATTAATACCTCTCCATGTGTATGTAGGGACCATCTCACAGATTGGGAATTATTTATTATCATCATCACCACCACCACCACCATCAATTAAATCCCATCCTTCCTTCCAAAGGAGCCCACGGTGGTGAACACACAAACAACAGAGCAACTGAAACATCTAAAAACAATTCCAATACCGATGCATAGTAAGAAAGATCTCTACTTAAAAGGCTTGTTGGAAGAGGAAGGTCTACAGTAGGTGTTACAAGCCTTCATGTGCGTTAGGTCTTCTTGTGAATTAAAAGCCATTCCAGTGTTACTCTGACCTTAATTATTCTAGTTGCAGGTCCATATGAGGTATACGGCCTTTTGTAGCATTTGCATTTATTTACAAAGATGCAGTTTGAGCATAGATGAGGGTTTTGCAGCTTAAACCACACCAGCAGATCCTGCCTCTGCCATAAGATTTCTAGGCAGGGTTTGGCAGCCAGCACCTTAAGAATGCCAAAGAATTCCCCTGCTCTGACCTTTCCTCATAGGGACTCCAGCTGCAACGGCCAACTGCTTGCATTTATGCAGATGCTGAATTTGCACATTCCACCACCAGGAGGAAGCAAGGGAGGAACTCTACACTCCGATTCCCAAATGGCTCTCTTCTTCCAGAAGAGTTCAAAGACTGACAGCAAGCTCCATAGCTCTGCCAGAACCAATGAGATAATCTCTGACAGTCCTATTAGTCATAGAGCATCTGGTTCAATCCCCAGCAGCTCCAGAAGGGCTGGGAGAAAACCCTGTCTGAAATCCTGAAGAGCCGCTGCCAGTTAATATAGACACTATTGAGCTAGATGGACCAATAGCCCAACTCAATATAAGGCAGATTTCTATGTTCCTATTGGTTTAACCAGTTTGGAAGATCCCACTTTTACAATCAAGAATCACAGAACTGAAAGGGATCCTGAGAGGACATCCAGCCCAACCCCAATTCCGTAACTCTAGGACTGGGGGAAAGTCTTAACATGTTTGCTCATCTAAATCAGTCCATTGGCTCAAACACTAAGGTGGTCAGGTGCAAAAGAGGACAGGCTCTTGCAGCTTTCATAGATGTGCAGAAGAAGAAATTTTATCAGGCGTTGGTTCACACGCAGGCAACACCTGTTGAAGCTCCTTCTACACACCTATCACCTGGCAGCAGCCATTATGCAAGGCTGTGATAGAGAAGGGATGCAGGGCCATCATCCGCTCTGGTAAGAAAGCAGGCTGTTCCCTCCATAAATTGGCACCTGCGTAAGCTGCAGGGGAGGAAGAAAGAGAAAGCCCACAGGGCTGCTCACTTGGTGCAACTGAGAGACCAGCGATTCTCAGTGCCTCCTCTCTTTGATCTTTTCCACCCCTGCTGTATGTTAGAAGAAACTGTACCTGAGTATGCTTATTTCCTCCCCCTTCCCTGTCAATTTTCCTTTTGTGTCATGTATTTTTGGATTGTATGTCTTCTTTTTTTAGTGCCACTGTGAGATCCTTTATTAAGCCGAAGAGTGGGATAAAAGTTCTTTAAAGACATCAGCAAACTATTACAGGTGAAAGAGTCCTGTCTTTTTTTGGACCTGGCCACCATCCTGGGACACCATAATCCTTGCTTTGAGGAATCTTTCTTCCCACCGTTACTGTTTAGCCTCAAGCACCAACCCGCATGCACAGGGGGTTGGTCTGTTATCTTTGGACTCCGCACTCAGCTGCTGGGGGTATGTGCATTGCTCTGTTTGTCTCGGCTTCACTGCTGTTAGGTAAAAATCATCTCTGGTGTCTCTCCCTGGGCATAGATTTACTGCTAATGCTATTGCTAATTAGTGTTTCTGCTTCAGAAGACTGGAGAAGTAATTTACCCCAAGCCAAGAGCAGCACACACACACACACACATTGTAAAGGGCTGTTTGCAAGAACAGAGTAAAGCTCCCAAATATGATTGCTCCTTCAGTGTAACTATATTTGGATGGAAATATATTCCTGCTAGGAGGAAGGGCAGGATATAAATCAAATCATAATAAATAAAAATAAATAAAAGGCAGGGCTCTTCTATCAGAGTACTCGGACAGCTTGCCATTAAATAGCAAGCCTGTTTTCCTGAGGTTGGTGGGGGCAAGTGGGGGGTGCAGTTGTGGAGGCGGCAAGGCAAGGCAGACCAACAAGTGGGGGAGGGAGGGAGGGAGGACGGCAGGTGAGGACAGGGGAGGCAGTGATGAGCTGTAGAGGAACTGGTTGTGGAGGGTGCCTGGGGTTCCTGTTCCTGGGGTCAGGTTGGGGGGATGGTCCATGAAACATGCAGGGGTCAAAGCCCCTGGCCTCAATGTAAAAGGCAAGAAACCCCCTGTGTTACAATTGTACTGCTTCGCATAATACCGTTAAAAGAGCCGACAATAAATAGTAAGGAAATTCTCTTGGTAAGAAAACATTTATGGAGCTGCCTACAAAACACAGGGACTAAAAATAAATCAATGCAATATTTCAGAATGAAACATCTGGTCAACCTCTCTGGCCTTGAGCAGGTGGATTTGGACAAGTCAATCAAGTTTAGAACAGGCAGTTCCTGGTATTTTTGGACGTTTTAATTGTAGGCATGAGGGAAAGGCCAAATCTGATTGGGATTGCAATGCTGGGAGGGCAGGGTAAGCCTTCCCACATACACATCCTCACCCCACACCCACACCCCATACCACACCATTCTCTCGATGCCCTCCCCGAGGAAAAAGTACAAAACCCCTTTCCTAGACCCACAGTTGTGATCAGTCTCTCTCTCTCTCCGCGCCCCCACCCTACCCTTTTGGCTGCAATTAAACTTATTAAAAAGAGCAGTGGCACCAGTGCCGGCTCCCAAGTTTGAAGGGCCCTTGGGCAAAACCATCTCTATGGGCAAGATCCTCCTCCCCCTACCTTCACTGCCACTGTCACCACCTACTCTGGCTGCTCCTCTTCCTCATCGCTGCCACATGCTTGCTTGTCAGGCAGACAGCCAATGAGCAAGCAGGCAGGGGCATCGGCTGCTCCTCCCTCTCACCACCACGGTTGTCTGAGCCAGAGCAAGAGGCAGGTGAACAACAGGTGAACAGGAGGAGGACGACCCCGGGAGGTGCCATTTTCATTGGGCCTCCTGGTGGTTCTTCTTTATTTACATTAGTAGTAGTAGTATTTTTTTAAAAAAAAAAATCTTTTTATTAGGTTTTTAAAATACAATAGTTTCCTTCTGTGCCTACTGAAGACCATCCTCTTTCAACAAGCCTTTTAAGCAGAAACCTTTATCCCAACCTGCATCTGAACTGGAATTGTTTTTTGAGACATTTTAAAGATGTTTTTGTTTTTAACGACTTTTTTAATCATTTTATTGCTTGCTGTTTGCTGCCCTGGGCTCCTTTGGGAGGAAAGGCAGGATATAAGTTTCAATAATAATAATAATATAACAGAAAATTACAATACCTGAAATACTGTCTTTACAGTAAATATATGTACTTGTGTGCTTTGCTCTGTTTATTTCTCTACCAGGTAACAGCTATGATATGTCCCTTTTGTGACTTCTCCCTAATTTATAAAAATCCGGAAAACTGTAATTCACCCATGACATATGTGAAATGAGTCGATTATAATTGATTTATATTAAATTTATAGCCTTCCCTTCTGCCAAAGAGCTTCAGCAGATACCTGGCCATGCTACCCCTTGACATCAGCCCCGAACATCGCATCTAATTATGCCCTAACGCAAAGGAATCACAATCTGACAATCCCTGAGGTACACAGGCCATTTCTGCAGCTTCTGGTAATCTCCCCAGTGTCTTATTGTGAACTATCTACTTAAAGATTTGAACTTGGGTCCCCTGACCAAAAAAAATATCCAGATCTCTCATAGCAACACAAGATCATGCAAGCTAAGTTGCCCCAGCTTTGGAATCCTGAGTTAGCTCCAGCCTGGACCATGGAACTCACCGGACAGACACAGAATTCTCGCTGTACAGCTCCTTCACAGCCTCAATGTCCGCATCCAACTGTGGGTGACGGTACAGGTCCGCCGCACAGGTCCCCTGCAGAAATACACACAGGACTGCTAGAGGGATGCGCTCAGGGACGGTGAGAGAGAGGCGCAAAATCTTCCCAGGATCCATACGGATTGTCTCACCCTGATTTCATGACAGAATTTTCTGCCACACAACCTGCTTGGTTGCCTCAGCTCAGGAAAAGGCTTTGTTTGAAAGCACTGGGAGCTGGACTTCCGGGAAGGGTGACTTCGCTTGTGCCTGCTTTTGGGACGGGCTCCCGCCTCAAAAGAAGCTTATTCAGATATAAATCAGTCAGAACATTTTTTTTTTTGACTGATGAAATTTCTCCCGGGCAGGGAGAAACATAGAGATCAACCTCAAAGCCTGTTTTTGTTGGGAGGACTGGATTTCATTAATTTATGAGATAAGGTCCAGCCAACAATGTCGGACGGACTTTCTAACAAGCTCTATCTGCTTAAGCGATACGTTTATCTTTTCTTCAAAGAGAGAACGGACTAACAGGCAAGCACCCTTCTTTCTATTATTTTTTTTACTTGGTTTAAATTGTTGCAGCAAAAGGAGATTTGTCAGATTGATCGGCTTTGGACAACTTCTGGGTGAGATATAGCTCTTCTCTGTTATTCATGAAA
The DNA here is from genome assembly GCF_030035675.1 of Rhineura floridana. NCBI lineage: Eukaryota > Metazoa > Chordata > Lepidosauria > Squamata > Rhineuridae > Rhineura > Rhineura floridana. Next base: position 21,322,222 of record NC_084493.1, on the reverse strand, counting down.
TTAACAGCTTATCTCTGTTTCTGTCGCAAAAAGCTGTCCTGGAAGTGCATTCTAAAGATAATAAACAGAAGAGGGATTTCTATTCCTGATTTCTATTCCGAGGAATATTATATTGTCTGGGACTATTCTTTTTTTGGTCTATTTTATTTTGACGAATCTGCTTCTTCACGACGCCACTAACTGTTTTGATGCTGGGAACTAAATTTGTTTTGCATTCTTGCACAAGAGAGATAAGGCAGGTTGCTCTGTTTATACTGTGATGTCATCAAGCCTGGAATATTAACCCAATTGTTGCTGAAATAAGAAGTGGTTCTTCTTTATTTTTGTTTTGCTTTGTTTTCGTGGTTTTAAAAATGGCAATCAAGAAAGTGGCTGAGAATCTGGAAGTAATTATGTTTCAGAAAATAATGGATGAGATTGAGATAACGAAACAAACCCTGCGACAGGGTAGTAAGGAGCTGAAAATTGAACTGAGCAAAATGACGCAGGAGCTTAAAGAAATAGGGGACCCTGTGAGAGAGGAGAATGAGATCAGAGATGAGAAAAGAAAAAATAAAGGGAAGATACAAGCCCTGGAGATTGCAACAAATGTGGAATTGGAAAAAGATCTGGAGTTTATGGATTTTAGAAATAAAATCTACTGTTTGGAATTCAACGTTATCTCTGAAGAAATTAATGAAGATATTAGAGATAAAGTTATCAATGGCTTGGATAATCTTCTGGACTGGAATGATGTGATGGAGCTTGATATAGAGAAAATCTATGGAATTAACTGCAGCCATGTGACAATGGAAAAACTCTTAAGAGATGAGCCAGTGCATTTTGTAAAAAAGAAGAACACAGATATGACTTTACAACAGTATTTCAGCAACTTATTCAGAATGGATGGCAAGAAAATATTTGGGATAGAGGAAATTCCCATCAGACTCTTATTATATGACTATGGCTACAACAGCAAGATTATTATGGAATACTGATAATGGAAGATTGGACACTGAAATTATTGGATTTAACAGGACTATTGAAGATGGAAGATGGAACTAATAGGGATAATGGAATAATGGCTATTGAAATTATTGGACCTAACAGATTCTGATGAGATGGATTAATCGAAATGTTTATTTGGACTATGGTTATGACAATAAGATTATTATAATTATCAACGAGATGGATTAATTGACATGTTTATTTGGAGAAAAATTGATAGATATATTTCTTAAAGAATTGAAACCTCTCTTTGACTTTTTGTGGAAAGAATAAAGTAATGTTTATGAGATTTGATGATTAATTAAGATAACTACTGGAGGAAAGTGATTTTATAATATGATTTAAGAGACAGGATTGTTATATATTGTAGACCTATAACTGATTTGATATGTGACAAATGGGAAGTCAACATTTTATTTTATTTTATTTTTTTGTTTAATCGTTTTTGTTTTGTTTTGTTTTTTGTCTTTGAATGTTTTATGATTTTGTTTTCTATGTTTTATGAAAATTTGAATAAAAATTATTGTAAAAAAAAAAGAAAGCACTGGGAGCTTTGGCCTGGAAAAGGAGATGATCAGCACATCCCACAATGATGACCTTCCCCCTTTGACCATGAAAAGGAAGGGGGGAACCTCAGGCCTGGGGGCCAAATGCAGCCCTCCAGCCACACACCCTCTCCCTGGGCCGCATCGCCTGCTGGTCTTGCTTCGCACCCTCCTTGTGAGTGTTCTAGCCTGGCTAGAATATGTCCTTGAACTCAGTGTCTCTTGTTTTCCTGGATGGAGGATAGAGGGGTGGGTGCAGAAAGTAGCCTACTTCATAAAAGTCATTCACTGCTCTGCCCACTTTTGCCTCTGGCTGTGCTCAGAGGCCCCCCAGGTGGTTACCCAGAAGAGAATATGACCCTTGGGCTGTAAAATGTTCCCCCACTCCAGAGGTACATCCTTAGTGCTGGCTCCAGGTTTGGAGGGAGGGGTGGCCTGGGGCAAGATGCTCTCAGTGGGCCCTGTCTCCTCCTTGACACTGCAACTGTTCTCTTCCTTTGAGTTCATTCCAGACAGCCAACCAGAAAGAAAGTGCAAGGCAAAAGGGGGATGCTGGTCCTTTTCCTCATTCTGGCCATTATTTCCACACTGGAGAGAAGAGGTGAATAGGCAGGGTCAGCAAGAAGAAACAACCAGCTGGGAGGTCCTGGCGGCGCCCCCTACAGGCTGGCTCAACGACGCCAGCCTTTGACCACAGCCCTGTACATCCTTACTGCCTGCGCAGATCATGTTACAGAAACACACCTTGACTGAGCCATCTCTACTACCCACACCTTCCCCTCCACAGGCACCAAGAGTCTCACCTGTACTCCATACAAGAATTCCTCCGACTCATTTTCTCCATCAGAATCATCATCAGTCCAGTACTGGCCTTTGATGTCCTAAAATAAAAGAGAAGTTCCACATGGTGAAGAGGGAGAGCACTGCAAGTTTCACACAGTCTCAGTTTCACAGTTTGAACCACAAGATGTGGTGCTTGACCCACTGTCCCAGGTTGTCAAAGATTGCCCCCCTGGGGTCCCTTGACCTCAGCACCTCAAGGGGGTTCTTTGCTTCTGAGAACAGTCCCAATTCCTTTGGGTCACTGCTTCCCAGGCAAACTGTCCCTCTTCCAGGATTAGTTTTACGGTAGAAATGCCACACACCCTTTCTTAGCTTCCACTCTGAATAAGGGGAATTCAGAGCACTAACGGAGTTCCTAGAGCAGACCAAGAGAGCCAGTGTGGTGTAGCAGTTAAGGTGTTGGACTACAACCTGGGAGACCAGGGTTCGAATCCCCACACAGCCATGAAGCTCACTGGGTGACCTTGGGCCAGTCACTGCATCTCAGCCTCAGAGGGAGGCAATGGTAAACTACCTCTGAATACCGCTTACCGTGTAAACCCTATTCGTAGGGTCACCATAAGTCGGAATCAACGTGAAGGCAGTCTATTTCCTTTTTATTTAAGAACATAAGAAGAGCCTGCTGGATCAGGCCAGTGGCCCATCTAGTCCAGCATCCTGTTCTCACAGTGGCCAACCAGGTGCCTGGGGGAAGCCCGCAAGCAGGACCTGAGTGCAAGAACACTCTCCCCTCCTGAGGCTTCCGGCAACTGGTTTTCAGAAACATACTGTCTCTCACTAGGGTGGCAGAGTACAGCCATCATGGCTAGTAGCCACTGATATTTAGAGCAGACCTATTGTTACACCCTCTGCTCTAGGGCATTAACCCACACTAATCAACAGTAGTCAGTAGCGTCCAGCAATCAAGGACTGAATGTAGAGTCATAGCCCCAAGCAATACACACCATTAATAAAAGGGTAGTTTATTTAAAAGAAAAGAAAAGTATATACAAAAAGAAAGCAGCATATATTTCCTTTAAAGCTGATTGCCCTCAACCTGGCTAAATAAGAGATACATTTGCATAATAAGGTGAGAGATTCAAACAGACAATCAACACAACAAAACTTAACCTAGCTATACTCACTACAGTAAATGCCTGGTTCCCAACAGCATCATCAGGCAGGTCAAGTAGTTGGAATAAAGGAACGGGAACAAGTAACTGAAGGATCACCCTTCATTTTTATGGGGTCTAGCTGGCAACAGGGAGGGGGCCAATTAGCCATCCTAGGCGCCCCTTCCGTGATCACCTCCTTTGAAGATAAGGGGGGAGCTAGACAAGATCTGAACAGGGTGCTTCATGACAGATGCTGTTGAAGGTCACTGATTCATAGGGTCGCCATAAGTCATAATCGACATGAAGGCACATAACAACAACAACAGACAGTCCCACCCAGCGATCCTGATATGCAGTGCCCACTCTCCCTGACTTTGATCTCAGGAAGCAGATAAGAGATAACAGATAAGATTCAGTTGCATCTTCTTGACATTTGCAAATTGCCTGTCTGGCACTAAGCCTTGGACTTCTCCAGTAGAGTATCCCAGGGATCCCAAAGCTCCCAGAATTCCCTGTGGTTGAACCGTTTTAGCTTATCCAACTTTAACTCAAAGCTAGCTATTCTTGACACAGGTTTCTTAGCTTTCTTTTCAAATTAAAAAACCATGAAAAGTTGCAAACTCTCACCAGTGAAGATAAAGCCATGTTAAACGATCCTAAGTATATGTCTCGATGGACGAAATGGGAATGCTAATGAGCATTAGTATTTCATTCTGTTTACCATCCTCCCCTCTTTAAGACTGGGACCTATCTTCTTCTGGTTACTCTGTAAAATGTCCATGCACTTTGATGGTATATACTATATAACCATCATTCCTCCTATTTTCAGCATTCAGGGTTTGAGTGTCAATGTTTATGTTGCCAAAACAGCACCACACTAGGGATGGGATCCGTTGGCCAGTGCTGGTTCAAAAACATTCCATCAACCTAACAGGCTGGCATCAATTTGAGTTTGTTCTGTAGCCACTCGCTTTTACCTATGTGTGTGGGTTTTTTGCTTTAAAAAAAATCTATATTAATATCGATATTTTTAAAGGAAATGTTGATATTTTGAAGTAAATATTGGCATTTCCTTTTAAAATATTGATATTCTGAAGGACATAATGATATTTTTAAAGGAAATATCAATAAATTATCATTCTTACAAATCAATGCTTTAGAGGCAGATTTGTGGGGTTTTTTTAAAGTCCGCTTTCAAAACTAGCCACGGAAATTTGCTACACTGAAATCTGATCCTCAGTGATTGAGAATAAGTGAATTAATGGAAAAATTCGTACCAAATCTGAATTGGACGGAATTCTAGCACATCCCTACAACACACACACACACAAGGGAGAGTTACCAGCAGGCTTGGAGAAACCTCAAGGTTTCCAGAAATACAAAACATCTAAGGGGAGAAAACTCTTACGGGGAGACCCGAAAAGTAGCCCAGGAACGCTTAATGGCCATGGAATGTTGACTGACTGTTGCAGTGGGGAACAGAAAACCAAAAACTTAGGACAGAAGGATCTGTCCATTTGGTTTGCTTTGTTTCTCCTTTCTCCAATTATACAGCCACAAGAGTGGCTGTATACTATAGCCAGCATGGATTTTTCGTATTCCACAATGTTAAATTGAAAATACCCCTCATGCCATTCTGTTGCTTCCCATAAGCTCATTTCAAAACAAAACCATACAGTCCTGAACTCAGAAACGATTGATTAACAACTCTCTAAGTTTTCATGGTGATACACAAAACACTCAAGAGAGAATTGAGAGTTCAAAGTGCAAAACAAAAGAGAAAAAATTCAGACCCTTATTGGACTTTTTTCTGTCAGTGGTCTCATAATTTGTTGTAATTAATTAAAAATCAGCCATGTTCACAGACTACCTGTAATCCTATTACTGACCTTATCTGACCTTCATCTTCTGCACTTTAAAGGTTTAAAAAATGCCTGGCTGGTTTTTAATTAATTTAAGAAATGTAGCATTGAAGTCAATGATAAGCCCGGGCATGCTTGTTAAGAACCAACTGTCAGTGTTCTAAAAGCCAGACTCACAGCTGCTTGGTTTGGCTAATCAGGTGGCCACACCCACACCAGACATTTATTTCACTTCAGGCAGTCATGGCTTTCCCCAAAGAATCCTGGGAAGTATAGTTTGTGAAGGGTGCTGAGAGCTGTTAGGAGACTCCTATTCCCCTGATGGAGCTCCAGTGGCCAGAGCAGTTTAATAGTCAGTCTCTCTTCTGGGGATTGTAGCTCTGTGAGGGGAATAGGGCATCTCCTAGCAACTCTCTGCACCCTTCACAAATTGCACTTCCCAGGATTCTGTGGGGGAAGCCATGACTGTCTAAAGTGAAATAAAGGTCTAGTGTGGATGTGGTCAGTGACAGCTTTGGTTCAAATTTTGGTGGGAGGCTCATTTGCCTGCTGTAGAATAAAAAGGTGGGGAAAACACTGAAAAAGAATGATACTGTTCACAATGTTTTCCTTTTGGAAAGGAAAGGGGCTTTCCCTCTGCCCAGTGCCCACCCACCCAATCTCCTCCCTTCCCCCTTCCTCCCTACCCATACCCTTCCTCCCCCCTCCCTTACCCTCCCCCAGGTCAGTTTCACCTTTCCTAAGCATGATTGTACAGGAGTAAATCCTACTGAACTCAAAATGCATGCAAATGATCAAACCTGCCCTCCCCTCCACCTCCCTTTCCATCCTCATCTTCATCCCCTTCCAATCCCCAAGTGGATTGAACTGTGAAAGACCAACCCAAATTGTGTATGCATTTTTACAAATTGGTAGGGCAGTACAATATCTCAGAGAGGAGGTCAGGTCTCCTGCTCCCCTGGTGCATTCACTATAGCTGCCCAATTTCCCTGTTTTTTAAAGTTTGATAGAAATATCTGTTGGCTATAAGTAAGTTCTTAAACTACAAGGATTTTTTGCATATTAGTGAATATTAAATTCAGTTCTCCAGGTTTCTGCAGCAGTTTGCTAATTTTGTTTTTAAAAAATCCTCATGAAAATTCTTCAGCATTTTAGTTCAAATTTCTCCTAATACATTTTTGTACATTCTTTCCACTAATATATTCATTTTTATATACATTTCCCTAATATGTGCATTTTCATAAACATTGGTTGGAGAACTGCATTGTAAAATTTAGTTAAGTGCAAATATCAAAGGATGGCTGTTTTAGTTTTCATATTATTTCAGAAAGAGTGAGTATAATAAATTCAGCTTTAAATGTCAATTGAATTTCCCCCCATCACTACCAAGAACTCATACACGCACCCACATATACCTCCCCATTTAACCATTTAACGCAGCCCTTAGCTTGAATGACTCCTTTTAATATTACCCACTCTCCCACCTCTGACAACTTCCCAAAACACACTCCCTACACTTCATTACCAACTGCCGATGAACACAGCGATAAGTGGAGGAGGGAATCACATTCTCTTTGATCATTATGACTACCATTACCCTGCATCCAAGGAAAGAATACACACAGAGAAATCACATCCACACCAAATATTTCAACTACTCTTATACCACTTTAACAAACTACAGACACTGTTGTCTGTCCAAAAGGGCTCTTCGAACAGGTAATATTGCACAAAGAGAATCCAGTGTAGCAGGTGCGCTAACAAAAACGCCTTTGTGCAACAGATTGCCCAGTCTATTGATCAACAAAGTTACCCATAACTGCTTATGCATTCCCTCGCATAACAACGTTCAGGTGGCGCAAAATACTTTGCCAGGGAACAAGTATCCCACTAAGTGACTTCAGTTTAGCACTACACTGGATACAACCCATAGTTCCAGGATTCTTGGGAGAAGCCATGACTGTTAAAACAGTGAAAGAGTTCTCGAAATCTATGGTTTGGATGTGACCATACACACACCTAGGATGAGGGGATAGGTTACACCAGCCTTTCCCAACCAGTGTGCCTCCAGATGTTGTTGGACCACAACTCCCATCAGCCTCAGCCAGCAATGGTTACACCAGCCTTTCCCAACCAGTGTGCCTCCAGATGTTGTTGGACCACAACTCCCATCAGCCTCAGCCAGCTGAGGCTGATGGGAGTTGTGGTCCAACAACATCTGGAGGCACACCGGTTGGGAAAGGCTGGGTTACACCATAACATTTTGTTGCATGTCCCAGTTATTCCTGCTATTTCCAATGTTTAGGAAGCTGCCTTATACAGAATCAGACATTGGTCCAACTAGGTCAGTATTGTCTACGCCCGCCTTTCCCACCCAGTGTGCCTCCAGATGTTGTTGGACCACAATCCCCATCTTTCCTGACCATTGGCAATGCTGGTTGAGGCTGATGGGAGTTGTGGTCCAACAACATCTGGAGGCACACTGGTTGGGAAAGGCTGGTCTACACTGACTGAAAGTGGCTTCCCATGGTTTCAGAGCAGAAGCCTCTCCCAGTCCTACCTGGAGATGCCCAGGATTGTAACTAGGACCTTCTGCATACAAAGCAGATGCTCTATAACTAAGGTGCAGTCCTTCCTTAAAAGAATTTAGGCATGTGTTGCTTATGTGGTCAAAATGGCATCACACTGACTAGAGAGAACCCCAAGGTTTACAGAAGTACAAACAATATTTAGACATGCACACACACACAAAATCTTAAGCAAGGGACATCTCCCCCTCCCCAAAAAAATAATCCAATGAGAAATTAGCATGCTCAGGGGCCAAGGAATGCTACCTGACTGTTGCAGGGGCAGTGGTGGAAAACCAGGAGAGGGGGTATGGAAGGGAGTATCCTGGGAAAGTGCATGGCTGTCTAATATCCTGAACAGGAGCACTCCACAGCACATCATCTTGTTGCAGGGCCTACTTGTAACAACACGAAACAAGGAGATCACCAAACAGAGATTAAATAAAAAATATATTAAGTGATTTATTAAAACATATATCTGTTAAGTGGTTTACAAATGCTTTTAAATAAAAATAAAATAAACCAATCGGCATTAAGGTGGCAGTTATTCAGATTAACAAACTCAAAGTAAAACCATGATGCAATATTGCATGTGCCCCCTTGATTCTATGGTTTGTTCTACCACGGAATGTAACAGATGAACTTTGTTTCCAACATTACAGCTCCAACCTGTCTCTGATTTTTGCAGTTTTGATTGGATAACCCCCCCTCCCTACAACACACACAGACTGTCCCTTCCCAGTGAAGGCAGCTTTGCCATCTCTTGCACAGCAGTCACACAATCCGCACATCCACTCCCGAGTCCATCCTGCCAGCCTCATCATCTTACCATTTGCTTCACAGTTCACAGACACTCCTTCCTCAGGGCTAGGCCTCTCCCCTCCATGCTACCAGCGAGCCTGGGAGCTGTGAGACAGACTTCCAGGCAGTGTGACGGCCTTGATGTCAGGGTGGGAGAGTCAGCCTGGGGAGTATGTTCTTCCGTCGCCCTGGCAACCAAGTCACTGTCCTCAAGAAAGGCTGAGAGCAACGGGGTTGACGTCAGCGCTGTGCAGCGGCCTCCTCATTGGCCGTCAGAAACCTCGGCCTCCTGAAAAAGGGAAATCCAAGGCATTTTTGGTGTTCAAATTGAAACCTGTAGTAGTAAATCTGGTGAATGAGGCAGAGGTAGCTACGTCGCCTTTTCCCCCCCAAAGAGCAGTGTCGTTCCCTGGCTGTCCACCTAGGAGGAGTTGTTCATTCCTGCAGACCAAACAGCTCCTGCTGCAATAAAAATCAGCCTGTCCACGCATAGGCAGACACACACACACCTTGATCTCATGTGCACAACCCTTTTTGCAGCAATAACAATGAGACTGTGATGCTGCCTAGCTCCTTTCAAGTGTATGCATTTGTGCTGGCGAATGTGGTCCTCTGCTGGTAATTCCTAACAATTTCAGAAGTAAACTGGAAATGTCTCAGGAGCGTGCCATTGATTAAGTTAAGATGGAATGGAGAAGAAATATATATATATATATATACAGATAGAGGTGTCCAGGGTCTTCGGGGATCTTAGACCCCTTACTTTTGGAAAGCAGGGGCCCAACAGGTTCCCTACTTCTCCAGCATCCTATGAGCCAATCAGCATGAAAGGGGAGTGTATTAGCCCCTGAGAATAGTCTTCTAACATGCCTTGTCATTTCCTGTTGATTGGAGCCAATGAGAGTGACAGGAAGAAAGCTGGCCACTGAGAAGACTCTTTTCAGTAGCTAACACTCTCCCCTTTCATGATTATTGACTCCTAGGGTTGTCTGTTGTGGTGGGAGAAGGCATTAACAAGGATCTCATTCTCAATCCAGCAGGAAAAAAGGGGAAGGAGCCGTGGCTGTGACTATCATAGAGGGAACCTGCACTTCTGAATTTGCCACTACACTACTGGGTATAGTATATTTGGGGTATACTCTCTACCCAAGGACCAGCCTCACCATCCTTCAGTTATTTATTAGATTTATATCCCACACCTTCCTCCAAAAGGAGCCTAGGGTAGCAAATATATTTATTAATACTAAAACAATACAATTAAAACTTCTAAAAATAGTAAACAACTCCTAAAAGCAACTCCCTATTCTCAAAATAATTTCAGAGTTGCCAGCTATCAAATGCCCAGGTAGACAGGAATGTTTTTAAAAGTTAATAGTGAGGGAGACACATGCACCTCACTAGGGAGGGCATTCCACAAATGGGAGACTATCACCAAGAAGGCCCTGTCATGGATCAATGCTAACCAGGTGGCCCCCATGGTGGCATGACCAGCAGGACCTCTCCCCTGCTGACTGTAAGGGCCCGAGATGGTTAAAATTGGGGAAGGAGCTCTTTTCAGGTATTGGGCAGAGTGAGACCGCTGCCCCAGGCAGCTGATTTTGGGTGTCATGGAAGAGCAGCAAATTGTTACGGCCCTGGCTGTCAAAGCGGATCCACCCTCCTGATACCAGCATCATTGGAGCTGATCTGGATTGGGCAGCAGCAAGATCCCAGCTGCCTGGATGCACCAGCACAGCCAATCCAGTACTCCCATGGGTGTGCTCACACAGCCCTGAACTCGCCACTGCCCTGCCTCAGCCCTGTCCAGATATGCCACAGCAGGGGTAGCCAACATGGTGCCCTCCAGATGCTGCTGGACTCCAACTCGAGTCAATCCTTGCCTGACATTTTTTTAAAACCTGCAAACTGATATGGAAATGTGGAGAACTGATTGGAAAAATGAGAAACGGAAAGGAACCAAAAAATGACGGTCACCCATCCCTAACGTGGCTTCATCACCATTATCCTTGTTATCATATATGAAATAACATCAGCAACAACATCATTCCCGAGTTTCATGCCCAAATCACTGTGCATAGTACCCAAAGCTAACCAAATTATTTTGGCCCAGATGTAGAAAATCTCATAAGCTGTCTTTCCCTCCCTCGCAGTAAAAAAAAAACAAAAAACTTAAACTAAGTAACTAACCATTTGCTGCCCTTTCATGACTCTCAAAATCAGCTGCCTGGGGCAGCCACCTCATTCTGCCTAATAATAATTTCAGGCCCAGGTTCCTATACCACATTGCAAAGCACTTTATACTCACTGTAGTTCTCATAAACTCCCTCCGGAGAAAGGTAATTAATATTCCTGTTGGCCTGATGAGGAACTGAGGCTAAGAGACAAGTACTTAAAGGAACAATTTCATGGCTCAACAAGGGTAGAAGCCAACATCACAACGGTATTTTTCAAGCGCTTTGTAAAAGATTGCTCAGGAATCTTCCCCTGCTTTAGTTAATGCACATTAGAACAGATCACCAATTAAGCTTTTCCCACTTTTAAATGCCATCGCATGTCCTCCAGCTTGTGCAGAAGAAGACACCCCTTCACTTGCCTATCCTGGATGTTGGCCCAGACTGCCCTACAAATGGATTTGGATGCAATCCCATCATGATGTGGCTGTCTGAGAGTGTGAAATCCGCCTTTCTGCTTTACCCCTCACTTTGTTGATGAAAACTGACAAGCTTTAAGGAAACCCTGTCCAGTTGTCCTCTCAGATATTTGATTAATTGACAAAGCCAGGAGACAGCTTGTCTGTTTCATTCATTTGCGGGGGGAGGGGCAGGTTTTGTCAACAGGGCAGAAATTTGTAACCACTTTTAGTGCATATAGTAATTCTGAGTAAAATTCAATAAGCTGCTTTTCTGACCTTGGGCTGTAGTCAACTAACTTTTACTCAGAGTAGACCCAGTTAAATTAATGACCATGATTAACAGGTTCATTAATTTCAACAGGTCTACTTTGAGTAATAGTTGAATACAACCCCATGTCAGTTTCACTGAAGACCAGTCAGAGGGAACAGTGAAGGAAAAGGCCTTGAATTGGGTGATGGAGACAACATAAAAAGAGGAAGAATCCATTGAAGGAGCCACGGTGTGCCTATTTAGTGGCCAGAAAGAGACATTTGCCTACAGGGAGGAAAGGTTAAAAAGAGAGTGTTCAAATCAGGGATTTTGTGATTTCTAGCTTTATCTCCTAGCTAGCATTTATCCTTTTAGATATTTGTTACTTTATTTATATTTAAAGAAAAGTCCACTGTAAAAGAGCTACAAAACCTGCTGGGTTCATGAGGGCACAAATACTAGCCAATCAGTGCCATGCATAACCAACTTCTTCTGGAAGCCAGCAGAACCAGTTTCCCCCCAAGGTCAATCCTGGACAGGGAGTTGTGCATGTTGTGTGCACTTCCCCAGCAGCTGAGCTGCTCAAACAATATAATCCTGTCTCTGCATCCTAAAATCTGCCTGGATTCCTACAGCCATCACATTTTAGCTTGCACCTCTTTATTCTGCCCTAATCAGGTTGCATCTAGAGTACTAAATCCAGTTCTGGGTGCCACATTGTAACAAGGACATTGACAAACTGGAGCATGTTCAAAGAAGGGTGACCAGCAGGATAGTGAGACCGGTCTGGAAGCCAAGCCCTATGCAGAACAGTTGAAAGACATGGGTACGTATAGCTTGGAGAAGATTAAGGGCAAGACGTGATAGCTGCCCTCAAATATGTGGCCATCATACAGGAGATGGAGCAGGCTTGTTCTCTGGAGCAGAATGAATGGGTGAGAATTGCAGGGAAACAGATTTTGCCTGGATATTAGGAGAAACTTCATAATTGTAAGAGTTGTTTGATAGTAGAACATGTTGTCTCAGGAGGTGGTGGGCTGTCCTTTGCTGGAGATATTTAAGCAGAGGCTCTACAGCCATCTGTTAGGGATGCTGTAGTTGCATTCTGCATTGTGGATCCTGCACTGAGCAAGGGATTGTACTAGATGACCTGTGAGACCCCTTCCAAATCTTTAATTCTGTGAATCTCAGGTCTCGGGATACTGGAGACTTGGAAATTTTACATTCACATGTCTTGCATGACTCCCTACCACACTAATGATACTTGTGGGGACCTGGAAGTAGGGATGGGGGAAAAATTGATTCAGTTCATATTTCATTGTGAATTTACCTAATTCACACTTTCCAGAACAATATACAAACCAAAACAAAGCCATCCTTTGAAATTCACATTTATCCATATTTTGCAGTGCAAGTAATGTGTACAAAAATGCATGTGCTAGGATAAAGCTTGCATTAAAGTGCATATATTAGTGAAAATAACATGCAAACATTTATTTGCAAAAATATGTAGATTAGGCAAAATTGCATTAAAAATGTGTAGATTAGGAGAAATTTGCACTAAAATGCAAAACTTTAATTAGGACATTTTAAACAAAATCACTGCAAACTGATGTGGAAATATGGAAAACTGAACATTTCTCATTGGAAACATGAGAAACTGAAATTAATATATTTGCCCACAATCCCTTCCCAGTAGGCCCATCCCTACAGCACCTGTGTCTCCTCCCCATCACCATCAGTGCTAGTTTTCTAGCAGACCCTCTTGCTGATCTTTCCTTTGCCACAGTGACTAATTGGAGAGGTGGCAACAGAGCTGCTCTTGGTGATGTCAATTGACCAGAGGCCTGTTTTTATGCCTTTTAACAGCAGCAGCATCTGGAGAAACCTGCAGGTAACACTTTTCAGGGAATGGAGATAAAACATTTTATCACCTGCTAATGTCTGTCAATCAAGCTGTTATAAAAGATACAGATGGTGAGGAAGGGAGGAAGAGTTCAAAAGATCTGTCTGCTAGTGCGAAGGAAGAGGTAATCCTAACCGCAGAAGGAAGGGGGAGGGGAACTGTGAATCATCAACGATCTGTTATGGACAGACAAGTACGTGTGAATCAGCTCTTCTCTAACATGCAGATAGAAGCAAATTGGGTAGGTTGTACAACAGGAGGTGGTGGGAGAGTTTAAGCATTCTGGGAGAGTTGAGGAGATCAGCTCTTCCCCTCTTTCAGATTTCACACTTGAGAGAGTTGTTGAGAGAGTGAGACTCAGGCTGTGAGCACACTAGTCACCAGAGCAAAGCATTTCCATTGGCCACACCTGAAGGGGAAACAGGTTGATCTGCCAATCAGTTGCAAAATCTCTTTGAAGTGATTTAAAAAAAACACACTTGAGCTAATCCCACCAGGTTTTACAATAAAAAGGGGCAGGGTTTGACTAGCATCGTGCACCCCCTTTTTTAGAAAAGAGGTGGAGACATACTAGAACCAGCAGAACAGTGAGACTTTGACCAATTTCCCAGTAACTTCAGATGCATACATCATCATAATCACCATCATTATCATTATTATTTACCAGCCTTCCTTCCAAAGGAGCCCAGGACAGCAAACACGCAAACAATAAAACAATGAAAATATCTAGAAACAATTCCAATACAGATGTAGATGCATGAAAATCCATATGCATTTTTGTGCAATTTCTTCTAATATATGTATTTTTGAACACAATCTTGCCTAGTAGAAGCATCTTTGCAAACAATTTCCTCTGAATAATAACACACTTTTGTGTGTCACTAATATAAACACATGTTTGTGAGCATTCTTTGGTTGAGGAACCACACTGCAAAATTGGATGAATTTTCAAAGGACAGCTGTGTTTTGATTCACACATTGGTTCAGGAAGTGCAAATTTGGGAAACTTGCATTGAAATGCACAAAAAACTCATTTCCCTCCATACCTAGCTCTGCCTCTGTCTAGTGCTGGCTTCAGCCCTGACCACCTCCAGATGTGGCCCCTGATTGATTAAACTCAAGGGAATGTGGCCCTCAACAGAAAAAACAGTTGCTTGCCTCTGATTTTATACATTTCCTTGGGCAGACTAGGGATGGACAAATCTGTCAATTTCTGTTTCTCTTACTTTCTCATTTTTCCAGTCTTAAATTTGGTTCTCCACATTTCCACATCAGTTTGTGAATTTCTTTTTTAAAACAATCCTCATGAAAATTCATCAGAATTTTCCTGCGAATTTCTCCCAATATCCACATTTTTGTATGCAATTTTTCTTAACATACACATTTTTGCAAAGCAATTTTCCCTAATATAATGCATTTTTGTATGTTATTTTCAGAAATATATGCATTTATTTGCACGTTACCCTAATATATGCATTTCTGTACACATTACTTGGCTGGAAAACTGCATTGCAAGATTCTGAAAAGTGATGTGAATTTTGATGACGGCTGTGTTTCAGTTTACACATTATTTTGAAAAGTGCAATTAGGTAGATTTGCCTTTAAATGCAAACTGAATTGAATTTCTTCCCCATCCCTAGTCCAGACTTGTATTTAAGCATTAGCCTGGTAGCCATAGGTGACCAGGAATTGCACGCAGGCGAGCAAGTGAACTATGGGGAAAAGATGGAGTAATCTGTTGCTTCTGTTCACCCAGCATACAAATCAATTGGACTTCTAGAGTAGAGGAAGCCCCTGCTCTGCACCCAGCATAGAAATACATCTTTGTTTGTCCCTCTAGTACCAGCCCCCAGCAGGCTAGTAAAACCATTTGCAGGTGACAAACTTTCAAGGGGTTCTTCACAAACCTGATCTAGTTTGTTCCAAAGATAAACACAGTCTGCCATTTGGTCAATGTTAAACCTTAATAGGACCTACATTGTGAGCCCACCTGTACAATAAATGTAGTCTAGTAACCCTCACAGTACTAACCATAGGATCCAGATAGCTATCAGCAAAAACCTGGCAATGGCAGAGTCTTCCTCCAGATCCAAAAAGTAGCCACATCCAAAGGGGATATTTGGCGCTAATATATGTTAGCGACCACATGAATACTCCGACACAATAAAAACGAACACCGATTAGTTTAGGGTTTTTTAAATGTTCCCAAGTGGTGGTTAATGTCTTAAAAGAGAGGCTCAAAGGCTGGATTATGAATGGAAGGAACATCCCTGCTTCCTAATCGCAGGAGGATAGTGGTGGGTGGCTCTGGTGGTTACACAAGGGCAAGAGAAATCTACTCTGTACATGATTAGAAATATTTTGTTAGGATTTTTTTTATCTTCCTGAATAATGGGAGAGTTGGAAAGAAGCGTATGGAGAGTGAGAAAAGAAAGGAGGGTAAAAAGAAAGGAGTTCTGGGAAGCTTGCAGTGGCTAACAGGGAGAGCGAACTATGAGCTGCACAGAGAGGAAGGAAGGGTTTTAAAGGAGAATGAATGAAAATAGGGAGAGTCCAAGACGTTTTGCTACATGAGACAGAGCCCCCACCCCAGCTCAAGGTGAACCTACCAAAACCTGCATCCATCATCTGAGGCCCTCCACCTTGTGTCGCCTCTGATGGAAGTGCAAACAGTGGCAACATGAGATGGGGCCTTCTCAGTGGTGGCCCCTGATTGTGGAATGCTCTGCCCAGAGAGATGCACCTAGCACCATCACCTATCAACTTTTAGGTGTCAGGAGAAGATATTCCTATTCGCCAGTCATTTTTCTCTTCAGTCGTGATCATCTTTTAGTTGGCTAGGGTAGGATGTCTCCTTTTTAAGTTAGTGAAGGATGGGCGCTTGTAGTTACTGATGTTCTTTTATCTCTTGGTGTATCTGAAATGTGGCATTGCTTCCTTTTTTAACAGAGAAAGGAAGAGACATTTTTTGTAGTAAGTGATAAATAAATATAATCAATAAATCAGTAATGGTGCCTGGCAGTTCCCAAAGCTGTTCAAGCTATCTTGGTACCTGAGGCAGAAAATCCTACAAAAGCCTCACCCCCTCCCTGGCAGCAAAACTGCAAAATGAATAAATCAAGCAACTTAACCAATATGCTCCCCGGTTGTGACACTCTGGCTGTGTAGCCACCATACTTTTAAAGCACATGTCTTCCGCCAAAGAATCCTGAAAACTGTAGCTTGTTAAGGATGCTGGGAAGTGTAGCTCTGTGAGAGGCAAACTATAGTCCCCAGGATTCTTTTTTTTGGGGGGGGGAGGCATGTGCTTTAAATGTATGGTGAGTATGCAGCCCCAAGATCAGTGGCTTGAGGCAGCCGCCACACTCAGCCTAACGGGCAGGGCAGGCCTGCTGTCAAAAGGAAAAAAATCAATAATTTTGCAAAATCTATTTTTTTGCCATTGTAGCCCTCATTCGTTTGTTTTTGTTTTAAGTCAAAGTGGCCCTCAGCATGATTTTGAGCTGTGTACCTCAGCTCCGGGCAGGGCCCTTGGGGAGATGCGCGAACAGGCCTACACAAGAGCAACCTGTTGACTGTCATGGAAGCCTTTCGCTCTCAATCTTCGCCTAGTTTATTTGACACTCTTCCATCAGGGGAACTGCAGCAATCCTCAGGAGCATCTAGAGGCCTCTGAGGCTCAAGTGTCCAGCAGAACACAGACACACACAGCAACCAGGTAAGAAAGACCCTGACGAGCCCAACCAAATATGCTACATGTACGTGCATGAATGCACATCAGCAGCCGTGGAGGCGCAATCCTTTGCGAGATCTTTACAAAGCCCAGATATTGTCCCCAACCTGATTAGAGCTTATCCACCTCGACGGGATGGGTGGGAGGCATCAGGCTTGGGAAGAGGGCAAGTGCAGCTGGAGTTAAGGGTTCTTGCCTCCCCACTTCTCCCACATTTGTCACCATCAGTGCCCAGCACGTCTGCAAATGCCCCCTGTCAAATCCATGCAAACGTTTCCCCTGTTCTCCATCATACTCACGGCCACTGCTTCTGCTGCTACGGAAGGCCCTGCAAGAGGGTGGATGGTTCGCTCAAGGGGCCGAAGGCAGCAGGGAGAAAGACACACCGCCAGCGGAATGGGGAGAGCCGGACATGGAATCGATAAGCAGCCTCCACTGCGTAAGGAGCCAGACCACCGGGAAAAGACAAAAAGAGCATCAAGCAGGCTGACTGGGAGAAAACAAAAGCCTTGTCGGCTGCCTGCTCCTCCTGGCTTTGTTGTTCTCATAAAGGAGCATTGTGGCCCAGATGGTTTCGCTCATGCTCAGTGCAGCTCCGTACTGGCATCATGTGATGCTTCACAGCTAGCTGAATGGGTTTGGGAGAGAGAAGGCTGCTGGGGAAGAGGCATCCATGCACATGGATGCAAGTAGTGTGCACACGGGTGGTTCGTGAGACATTCGCCATCCGTGTGATGAGACTGCAGCCCTTTCACCAGCCTGGCAATTGCACACAATGTCCCCCCGCCCCCTAGCCACTGCTGCCACCACCACAATTGGCACAGGTGTATGTCTTACAGAAAGGAGAAAAACAGATGCTGGCAGTTTTGGGGGTATTTTTTACATGTGCACAACTCTGAAAAATAGGCTATTACCATTGGTTAACCTGGCAGCCTAGTTGCAAGTAAAAATCTGCATGCATCATGCACAATTCCACACACATGCTGGAAAGATGCAGAACATGGCACTAGATGTAGAAGTGAGAATCCTGGAAACCTCCGGACTGGTTTTTGTATGGTCTGAAGGCCCATGGTGCACCACTTTGTTGAAGCTAAGCAGGTCTGGTTTCAGTCCAGACAAATAAATAATAAATAAAACTGGGGAAACTTTAATGTGTGCAGGGAATGGGGATGGGGGAGAAGTTTGATTCAATTTGCACTTAAAGGTGAGCCTACCTAATTTGCACTTTCCAAAATAACATGCAAACCGAAACATAGGCATCCTTCAAAATGCTCACATCTCCAAATTTTGCAATGCAGTTCTTCAGCCAACTCACGTGTACAGAAATGCACATAAAGTGGGCATTAAACTTCATATATTCATGAAAACAACATACAAAAATGCATTATATTAAGGGGAAGTGCTTTGCAAAAAAATGTATTAGGCAAAATGGCACACCAAAAAATGCATATAGGAGAAATTGGTACCAAAATGCTGATGAATTTTCATGAGGATTAAAAAAAGAAATTCGCAAACTGATGTGAAAATGTTCAGAACTAAACTTAAGATTAGAAAAAATGAGAAAAACCAAAACTGACAGATTCAACCACCTCTGGTGGGGAACACCTGGGAAAAACTCTGAGTGGGAATCAATCAGATTCCCCGCAGCCAATGACATGCAGCAACTCAGAATGTTGTTTTGTAACATCTGTTTATTGCCAAACAAGCCAGTTTGTGGATTCCATTCAATTCAGTTTGGCTCTTGTGACACTTAATGTCCTTGTTTCCTGGACTAAACTGCCTTTTTTTTCAGTCCCGCCCCCCCACCTTCAGGTAGGGGTAGGTGACAGATGAAGCTGGGATTTTTATTTTTTAGGTAAAACCATTTAGTATTTTAGCCCATGTCCATGCATATTTACATTAATGTTCATTCATTTATGGATTAATTCATTCACTTACAGAATGTTGTCAATGTGCTGCACTGTCCTTCACAAAGTAATAACAAAAGGTCAGGTCCCTGCCCCGAGGAGGTTATAATTTAAAATACAGCAGAGAGGCAATACAGAGAGGGAAGGAAGACAGAGGTGAGGGTAAACAAGGGAAGAATAGACATCCAATCGTTACAGTCAGTTTGAGGGGGCCCTGCACAAAGGTCAGTGGGCCCTAGTACATTTACCTGGTAGCAATGGGAGATAGCAGCAGGTTTAGATGGATGAAGGCCAGCAGTGTAATGTCCCACAATGCCACAGAGTGACACTACATCAGGGACATTGTGGGAAGTTAAAATGAGAGCTAGACCCATCCACCTGGTGCTGGTAAGTAAGTGCACAGGGCCCGGGGTTAAAGGGGGGAGGTCTAAAGACAAGCATCAGTGGTGGGGTCTGCTAGGTGCTGGTGCCCTGACAACGGATCAAGAATGCCATGTCCTGACACCACCCTGTTAGTGCCGGGGTGGGGGGGAATGAAGATTTATTTATTTATGTATTTATTGGATTTATTAGTCTCCCATCTGGGAGGATATCCAACCACTCTGGGCGACATACAATCAAAAATATAAAATTACAATGAACAATAAAGATAAAAACATTAATACATTAAAATCACGTTCTCCATGGTGTTAACAGTGACCAAAGCATGAGGTGGCTCGTCCTCACCAGGCAGCATCTGGCCATCTTTCCGTCCCACCTTGCCTTCTTTCATAGACCCTTTGCCTCTGATCATAATCTTAGCATTGTACTCCTTCTCAATGTTCTTCAATGTGTTCCCCTGCTGGCCCACAATCTCGGCCACATGCTCGAAGCTGGGCACCAGGAAACACTCGATGGTGTTGGCGCTCTTCCTCCTCAGCAGCGCCGCCTGCTCTCCGTTCAAGGCCAGCCCGGGGGGCATCCCGGCCACTGCCATGCCTCCTCCTCCTCCGTCGGGCAGCCCGTAGTCTTGGAAAAGCATCGCCGCCATCACACTGTGGTGGACATTGTCACCAGGCCCGTGCAGTGCCCCTCCCAGGCCCGCCTCCTCCTGAGCCTCGAGATGTTGTGTTATGTTATGTTAATGTTTATTTATACCCTGCCTTTCGGCCAAAAGGCCCTCAAGATCATAGGATTGCACTAGAAACTTCACAGAAAAAGAATTAAGTCCCATTGAGTTCTATAGGAAGGGGCCTAGCCAATGGAGGCTGGTTCATCTGGGCAGATGGAGCACCGCCCCGTCAACTTCATTTGGCCCCCACCTACCTGCCTTCTTACTTACAATCTGTTCAGGGGGTGGCCCTAGCTGTCACCTTCCTCCTTTCCCCTTGCATAACTCAGCAGGAAGGAAGATAGGGACAAAACTGGAATTGCTTGGCTCCACTTGTCATTGGCTCTGGCTCCCCTTACTGCTCTTGCCTCTACCTGCCCCATTGGGCACCAGCAGTATTAGGCCGCCTAGCTCAATGGTTGAGTGCATGTTGCATGCAGAAGGTCCCAGATTCAGTCCCTGGCATCTCCAGCTAGGCCTGGGAAAGGTGTGCTGGCACCGGGCAATACTGAATTAGATGGGCAGAAGGTATTAGGCAACTTCCTGTGGGGCTTACTCCCAAGTTAGTTCTTATGGGACTACAGCTGTTAGGGACCATGTTTCCTGAACAAGGCCATGCAGCTCAAGGAAAGAACCACTTTGCACAGCAGAAAAGGCTACTGTGCAACTATTTTTTTCTTTCCTGGCAATACTGATCCTTATGTTCCACATGTCTTACAAGACACACAAGGGAGGGGCTCCCAGTGAGGATGTATTATACCCAATCTCCAAAATGTTCCTGTGATGCGATAGATAAGATAAAAGTAGAGTAGAGTAGAGTAGAGTAGAGTAGAGATAGATAGATAGATAGATAGATAGATAGATAGATAGATAGATAGATAGATAGATAGATAGATAGATAGATAGATAGATAGATAGATAGATAGATAGATAGATAGATAGATAGATAGATAAAATTATACATTTCTCTTGCCCTTCCTCCAAGGACTTAGGAGCATCACATATGATTCTTATCCCACCACCTGTTTTCATCATCACAACAACCCTGTGAAATAAACTAGGCTGAGGGATAGTGACTGATCCAGGATCACCCAGTGAGCTGAGCAAGAGGCTAAGTGGGGAATGGACCCTGGGTCTCTAGTCCACAAACACTTAAGCTCCAATAAGGGCTCAGTCTGATACTGAAGATGTGACAGGTGAGAGGTCTTAGGGTTTTGCAGAAGATATCCTAAGTTGGTGCAATATCAGATATGCCACTGGTATGACAGATACCCCAGTACAGTACATAGGAGAGGAGCATATTTACAGTGCATGAACACTGAGGTGGCACAGCTCCTGCTTCACTCTCTCTCTCTCACTCCCTCACAGCCAGTGGAGGCTGGTCCATTTGGGTAGATTGGACACTGCACCGTCAACCTCAGTCTGCCTTCAGCTAGCCCTCACCTGCCAGCCTTCCTACTTACAATCAATCCTGAGGGGGCGGGGCACTGGCACTGCCTATCACCTTCCTCCTTAGCCTCACTGTTGTCCCTTGTACAACTCAGCAGAGAGGAGGATGGAGACACAGCTTGAATTAGTTGGCCATTGGCTCTGACTCCATCTACTGCCAGTGGAGGCCAGTGTATTAGGGCAAATGGGGCACTGCCCCACCAGCCTCAATCTGCCAGCCCCCACATGCCTGCCTTCTTACTCACATCCACTCCAGGGGGTGACACTGGCTGTCAGCTTCCTCCTCCTCCTTAGTTTCAATGTTGCCCTTGTAGAACTCAATACAGAGGAGGAGAATGGAGAATGGGGACAAGACTAGGATTAGTTGGCTCTGCCTATCATTGGCTCTGGCTTCTCCTACTGTTTGGGCTCTCTGCTTTCCGCCCCACCAGTCCCAATGGGTGCCAGCCACCACAGCCAACTGCTGATTACCCTGCCTTCCACTCTACCTATCCCAATGGGCACCAGCCATCACTGCCAAAAAGAGTAATCTTGTGGTTAGTTCACATGGAAACAAACAGCGGAAGGATAACACAACAACTATTGTTGTGAACCTCCCAGAGAGCTTCAGCTATGGGGTGGTATACAAATGTAATAAATAAATAAACAACTATAACACAAGGTGGTGGCACCTACCCTGAGGAATTCCTACCCTTAAATATTAGACAGGCGGCATCTCTGTTATCTTTTTGGCGCCTATTGAAGACCTTCCTCTTTCAACAAGCCTTTTAAGTTGAGACTGTATCCCAGTCTGCATCTGTGTTGGAATTGCTTTTTAATATGTTTTTAACCCTTTTTTTAAAAAAAAAAAAACCAAAACAATATGTTTTTAACCTTTTTTCAAAAAGATGTTTTGAAAGCATGCCTCCCTGGGGAAAGCATTCCACAGCCAGGGGGCCACCACAGAAAAGGTCCTTTTCAGAAAGGGGTAGAAAAGGCAGTATTACTGCAGGTTGGAGCACTGTCCTGCAAGTCACAGGAAAGCAAGCTGCTGCAATAGCAGGGGTGTGTGCGCGTGCATGTGCATGCTTGCATGCACACGCCAATGTGGCCTAGCCCTAAGTTCTATGAAGCTGGAAATTATGCATAGGCTTGCCCTCATGCTTATCCTAATTAATGAGATATTATGCCATGTACTGCTGCCCTTTGGTGTGACAAAGTGAATGTGTGCCTTCGTGCATAATAATGGATCCACACAACTATCTGTATTTGTGGACTCTCCTTGGGGACATGCCATCTGTGGGGTGTGGGGCTGTCATCATGAGCTCCAGCACTTCAAAAGGTACCGCTACACCACTGTAATCAGATGGCTCTGTTACTCAATGAACTGACTCAGCTTCCTTTAATTGGTGATAGCGCTAGTCAGAACTGAATCATATTGCAGGATAACTTTCCTGGGAGAAAGAAAGATTCCTATGCAATTAAATGTTTAGGAACTGGTTTTTACAGAGCTACGGAGCAGGAGAGAGGGGGAGAGAGACAGAGAATGTGTGCTGACAGCCTCTCTGCCATGGTGTGATTCACTTTAGAAATGTACCTTTTTTTTTTAATAAGAAGCAATGACATGCTTCCAAACACTGAAACAGGCTTTTCCTGAACCCCCACACAGCAAAGCCATGGGTAGGCAGCCAAATCGTGACAGGTACTGGCCACCAGCCTAGAAAGAAGCAATGTGTCACTGTAGCTCAGTGGCAGAGCATCTGCTTTGCATGCAGAAGGTCCCAGGTTCAATCCCCGGCATCTCCAAGTAAGCCTGAAGAGCCGCTGCCAGTCAGTGTCAATAATACTGATGGTCTGACTTGGTATGAGGCAGCTTCCTACTTTCCTTTCCAGAGCTTAGTGCTAATGTGCCTATGGTCCCAAGGAAGAATTTTGAGCAGATGGGTTGCTATGCCTGCCAGGACCAAAGTGATAAAAAAAATTGGAGCACCTTATCTGTGAGAAAAGGCTAACCACAGGTGTGGGGAACCTTTGGTAGAGATGTGGAGGCCCAAGGAGGAAAAACAGAAAAATTCAAGAGGAGGATGAGTTTTTTCCAAAGCCTTTTTCTCCCCCGAAAACTTGGAAAATGTTGGAATATGAAATATTTTTAGAATGATGAATACAATGTTTAAGACAAGGTGTTCATATATTTATTCCCCCAAACAGTAGTGTAGTGGCAAATTCAGAAGGGTAAAATCCCTTCATGATAGTCACAGCCATGCCCCCTCCCAAACTTTTTGTTTCCTGCTGGGTTGAGAATGAGATCCTTGTTAATGCCTTCTCCCACAGCAGACATCCCTAGGAACCAATATGCTGGAAGGGGAGAATGTTAGCTACTGAGAAGAGTCTGCACAGTGGCTGGCTGACCTCCTTTGACTCTGATTGGCTCCAGTCATCAGGAAAGGATAAGGAAGCATGTTAGAAAACTCTTCTCAGCGGCTACCCTTTCATGCTGATCATAGGATGCTGGGACATGGAGACCCTGCTCCCCCCAAAATAAAGAGTCTAACACATACACAGAGAGACCCCAAACAACTACATCCTTGCCCCCCAAATTATTTCAAAAACCAAGCAACAGGAATACTTTTAAGGATACCAGAAAGATTGTCTTACCTGTTATATATCCAGTCAATCACTGCACTCTGCAGGTGGGAGCCTCCTGCAGATACCATCTTATCAGGAAGTCCGCTCCACACAACATAGGAAGCAGACTTTTAGTGTTGTGGCACCAACATTTTGGAATTTCCTCCCCTAAGTATTAGACAGGCACCATCTGTTATTTTTCCGGTGCCTATTGAAGACCTTCCTCTTTCAACATGCCTTTTAAGTAGAGACCTTATCCGTCTGCATTGGTGTTGGAATTGCTTTTTCAGGTGTTTTTAAAGCTTTTTCTTTTTAAAAATGTTTTAATATGTTTTGTTTTAATATATTTTAAGGCCGGGGACGGAACTGGGAATCCCACCCCATATATATGGTCTGCCTAGTTAAACGTCGCAAGACGTCACCCTAAGAGTTGGAAACTACTCGCACTATAAGTGCGGGGACACCTTTACCTTTTAAAGTCTGTTTTTATGATGTTTTAGAGTGTTTTTAGTGTTTAGTTTGCCGCCCTGCTCTCCTTCTGTAAGGAAGGGTGGAATATAAATTAAATAAATAAATAAGACTATGCACAGTATCAGATCCTTACAATTCCTGCACACTGAGGACAAGCAAGTCCTAAGCTGTGGACTGAAAGTACAGATCTCCAATGCAAGAAGAAGCTGCATTTCTGCCTCTAGGGAGGCACTAGCAGCACTGCCATTGACACAAGAGGAAAAAAGGAGGCTCGTTCTAGGGCCTTCTTTGCTTGTGGGCTTCCTCTTGTTAACATCCTTGGTGGGTCTGTTTCTGTCTCCTTGACTAGGCCTCAAAGGACTGGGAGTGGGAGAAAGTACAGAACAAGGCAAAGAAGCAGAAACTGATAGTGATAAAGAAAATCAGACT
This sequence comes from Rhineura floridana, assembly GCF_030035675.1. NCBI lineage: Eukaryota > Metazoa > Chordata > Lepidosauria > Squamata > Rhineuridae > Rhineura > Rhineura floridana. The sequence goes on along the minus strand of NC_084493.1, from coordinate 21,297,052 downwards.
GATTATATTTCATGTAGTATTCATTGTCTTGCCTTCCCTTTTTTTCTCAGCTCTTTCTATGGAAATGTGTGCTTTATGTCTGCTTTTGAGGCCTGGAGGAGACATACTTTTCAGAATACATGCTTTTCTTTGTTTTACTTTTTAAAATACATTGTTAGGTATTTTATTGCTTGTGTGTTTGCCACCTTGGGCTCCTTTGGGAGGAAGGGCAGGATGTAGATTTAATTAAAAAATGTCATAATTTGCACTTCAAACTGGCAAAACCAAAGAGATGCTAGGCTCCTTACAGTTTAGCCGCTTGCAGCTCAATTTGTAACAAACATTTAAAAAACTAAATTCAATTTGTAATGATTGTCTAAAAAAATGTACTTTTAATATACCCAAAGTAGGGATGGAAGGATCTGTCAGTTTCGGTTCTCAGTTTCTCATTTTTCCAATCTTAAATTCTCTTCTCAACATTTCTGCAGCAATTTGCAATTTTTTAAAAAAAGTCCTGAAAATTCTTCAGCATTTTAGTGCAGATTTCTCCTAATACGCAGATTTTTGCCTGCAGTTTTGACTAATGTCCACATTTTTGCAAGCAGTTTCTCCCAATATGCCTTTTTGTATGTTAACTTCATGTATATATTCATTTTTATGAACACTTTCCCCTCAATATATCCATTTTTGTAAACACTCTTTAGTTAGAGAACTTCATGGCAACATTTGGATTAGGGTGAATTTTCCAGAATGGCTGTGTTTCAGTTCTCATACTATTTCGGAAAGTATGAATTTGATAATTTGCCTTTAAAAGCGAACCAAATCAAAATTCTCCTCGCATCTCTAACCAAAAGTGATACTTTTATGGGCAAACAAAGATATATGTTGTGGCAGTATTCTAGGACATAGATGGCCCAAGACATATTGGTGTCCAAGGCAGAAACATCTAGATGGCAAATCCACACTATACATTTAAAGCACATCCAATGCACAGTTAAAGCACATGACTTCCCCCAAAGAATTCTGGAAACTGTTGTTTCCCCTCCCATCACAGAGCTATAAATTCTCAGCACCCTAAACAAACTACAGTTCCCATGATTCTTTGGGGGAAGTTGTGTGCCTTAAATGTATTATGTGGACCTGCCCTAAGTAGTAGGCCATTTGCTTCTCTCATATAGTACCTCCAAAGCTTACACCTGAGACAGACTTTCTCAATCTGCTTCATGGTATGGCCAGCTCTGTTCCAGGATAAATCAGCTTTAATACCACTGATGGCACCACTTACTAAGCCCTCAACCTACAACCGAGGATACAAAGTTAGGGTTCAAAAAGGGGAGAGAGTTGTACAGGGAAGGATGAAGAAAGTCAGACGTATGGGAAACCTCACCCCAGCTCTGAGTGTTATGTGCCTTCAAGTCAATTACGACTTATGGTGACCCAATGAATCAGTGACCTCCAATAGAATCTGTCATGAACCATCCTGTTCAGATCTTGTAAGTTCAGGTCTGTGGCTTCATTTATGGAATCAATCCATCTGTTTAGCCTTCCTCTTTCTCTACTCCCTTCTGTTTTCCCCAGCATGATTGTCTTTTCTAGTGAATCATGTCTTCTCATTATGTGTCCAAAGTATAACCTCAGTTTCATCATTTTAGCTTCTAGTAATAGTTCTGGTTTAATTTGTTCTAACACCCAATTATTTGTCTTTTTTGCAGTCCGTGGTATGCGCAAAGCTTTCCTCCAACACATTTCAAATGAGTTGATTTTCCTCTTACCCGCTTTTTTCACTGTGATGGGACTTTATTTCAAGAAGGCACAACACTCCCCCACCCCCAAAGTATTCTCTTTCTGGCTGCATTAGAAGCTCAATATAGAACACAGAAGTAATCCAAGCAGGACTCTTCTTATGCTCTTAAAAAGTAGATACCATACTGTTTCACAGAGTATATAAAAAGCTCCCTTACAGTAGGTCAAATTACATTATCAATGGGTACTAGCCATGAGGGTGATGCTCCACCTCCGCTGTCAGAAACAGTATGCTTCCAAACACCAGTAGCTGGAAACCGCAGGAAGGGCAAGTGCTCGTGCGCTCAGGTCCAGTTTGCGGGCTTCCCGTAATGGGTATCTAGTTGACCACTGGGAGAACAGGATGCTGGACTAGATGGGCCATTGGCCTGATCCAGCAGGGCTCTTATGTTATTAGCTATCTATCCCAGGGGTGGGGAACCTCTGGCCCATGGGCCTAATTAGGCCCGCGAGGCCATTTCCTGAAAACCACACCTACCTGTCCCTCACCTGAAGCTATATATGTCAGGTGTGGGGAAGGTGGAGACACAGCTGTCAAGGAACCATTGTTCCTTGGCACAGGAGGCTTTCTGTCAGCCAGCAAGCCCACTGGGATCTGCTGTGCTATGGAGTTTCCCATTAGGGCCTTCTGTAAATGCAAATATTCCTTTGCACCACTGGTTTGAACTGAAGCCAGCAATGCGAAAGATCTTCCTCTGCAAATGCAGCTCAAGCCTGTCCGGAAAGGAAAATGGTTTGTTTGGGCCACCTGATGACATTGTGATTGGCAGGCAGGAGGCCCCCTCACACCTGTCAATATGGTCTGCAGGGTTGGGGGAGGTCAGAATCTGGCCCACTGGCTTGATCCCGTCCCTCATCTCTGATTCATGTTGACTAGCAGCAGCTTCCTAAGGTCTCTAGAAGATGTCTCCTTTAATCACCTGTTATCTGATGCTTTTAACTGGAGATGCCAGCAATTGAAACTGGAACCATCTGCAAGCAAAGCGCATGCTGTACCACTGAGCTATGAGTACACTAGTCCTGCAACGCCTCCTTCCACTCGTAATGTGGGCAGGCAGGGAGCCAGTGCAGATGAAAGGGAATAGAGAATGTGGATTGCAGCATGCAGATGGGTCTTAATGTCTTCCCTGAACATTCTGTGGCAGACTTGAACGATACCATATGTCAACAAAGACTTGAAAGCCACCCAAAGACTGCAGTAGCGTGGGGACATTATTGCCTGTGGCACAGGACACAGGAACACCTTTCCCTCCTAGGAAGAATGACATGGCAAGAGGAACGCCAACTTGGTCTGGCCATCTGCCAGAGAATGAACTTCTGCAGGGAGCTTGCTTTCCCCCTCCCATTTTTGGCTTCAATTCTGTTGGCACTCACTACCCAAGATTGCAATTAGAGGGACTGGTGATGTCCTGGTAGCTGTTGCAACGTGTGCCAATACACTTAGAAATCAATGGGCAAGCAACTGCAACAATCTGTCAGGATCCAGGTACATTTAAATGATATAGAGAAGGAAGTGGAGCTCATTGGGTCTAACAAGTCCAAGATGAGGGATGCCTGAACAGGAGATGCTGCCAAATCTTGAGTCTCATCCATGCATGTAGCTAGACGAAGTCTCACCATCCACATGTCCAGCATTTTTAACCCAGCAGGTTGGTAGCAATGCAACGACAAGGCTGTGTTAAGACATTTCAAGAAATTGCTGGTTCCAGGGAAAAATCAGCACATTCTCTGCACTGGAAACCTCTTCACGAAGGAAAGCTATGACTACCTCAAGGCCCTGGCTGGTGATGTTCATGTAGTTAGAAAGGATTTTGATGAGAACTTGAATTATCCTGAGCAGAAAGGTGTAACTGTTGGACAGTTTAAGAGCTGCCAACAGAACAACACCCTGCAAATAAAGACTCCACAGCATTTCTATTCATTATTATATCTGGAATCTTTACACAAACCCAAATGACAAGTTTGCCAATTATTTTTAAAAAAACAGATCTAGATTTATAGAATCCCAGTTCTTTCAGCAGTAAGAACTAGACTGTACATTCTTGTGCAAGAAAGAGTTTTTGTTCACTCTCCACTGCTACCAAATAAGCTTAGCTGGGTCAAGAGAGGAAGAGCGTGCAAAGATAAGCCTGAGGTGCACATGCTTATGGGTAACAGTGCAGAATATATAACAGCCATGAAGGTGTTCCATGTAATTCATTTTTTTATTTGTTTAAAGACGCCAGAAACAAAAGACCACCTGACTAGTACCAAATGAGGGTTTCACAATGCATCCTGGGCAAATTCATAATAAGAGGGATCCTGACACATGCAAATACTCCTATCACAGGAACATAGGAAACTGCCTTATACAAAGTCACATTAGCCATCCTTCTGGCCCGCATTGCTCACTACTACTAAAAGCAGTGGTTCTCCAGGATCTTCCCTTTCACCTGGGCTAGCTGATCCTTTCAACTGGAGATGCCTGGGATTGGACCTTCTGCAAGCCAAGCATGTGCTCTGTCACTGAGCTATGGCCCCTCTATCTTTCTTATCACCGTTTCTCTTAGTTCACTGAACCTCTGCCTGAAGGGTAGCTGGTAAGATCACCTTGGGCCTTTTGGAAGCAGTAGCAGCGGAGAGATGAGCAGATATCCAGCCATCAGAAGAGCCAATTGTAGGTGGGCCTCTTAACACACCTGAGGACAGCTCCCCAGATTTGACACATACAGTTGAAGTCAGGAGAGGCATTGTCACCAACTTCATTCTCCCAATCAATGGGGAGGTGGGCCCTGTCAAACAGCGGCCAGTCAGAGCCACTTGCCAGTGTGAAATCCTGTGGATAGTTAAATCTGCTAACAGGAAACTGCCAGCATCTCTTGGCCAAGGAATAAAGTTGCTGCTAATGGAGGTCAAAAGAGAGATGAGCCAGCTGTGAATCCAGTTGGACAAGGAAGCACTCTTCCAAGCAAGTTGTGGGCAGCTGGTTTGCACATTTGCAAGTTCCCACTCTTGTCCCTTTACGATTCTCAGTCAAAACGTGTCAGCTGCCTCCATTGACTACCATGTTTGATGTGACATCAAATGATACGAACACTTAATCTGTGATGCCTCATTCACACAGGCAACATCTGAAATAAGTGCATGCTGGAAGTGGCCCTGAAGGAGCACCTGTCGGATATGATTGAGGCCTTTTGGAGGGGGCGAATCATAGCAGTTCAGGAGGGCTTGACTCCTTCACCCTCAATGTGGCATCCAACTTTGTCATTCCAAGCCTTCCAACCTGAGAGCTGATCTTCTACTTTAGGGGACCTGCCCTGATGATGCCAAGAGGAGTTAACTGGTGCCCAACCAGAGATGGCCTGGAATCCCATCATGCAAAAGTATGGTTGCAGAGCAGAGGACAGAACATTCCCTGGATCTGAGCTCTGTTTCGGCTACCTACAACTTCCATCCTCATGACACCTCTGACCCCATGCAAGCAACTGCAATCTGGAGCCCCCCCCCCAAAAAGGCTCCTCTCTTGTCCTAGTGCTCACATGCACTTCCCAGCCAAGCTGCGCTCATCCCGAGTCCTCCTCAAGAAGTCACTGCTCAGCTGCAAGGCAACTGGAGGGTTGCATGGTGACCGGATAGAGCAAGGACATGTGCTCTGCTCCCTGGATGGGCAGCTTGTGGCTGGCATAGTGATGGATGATCTCAGGGACGTTGTCAAATGGTGGACTGTGCTGGCCTAGGACAAATTTCTTGTCTTCAGTCTGCAAGAGCTTCATGTGAAGGAAGCCTTGGCTGCTCCTAGGGGAAGGAACCATAGAAGGATGGGTCAGTTCAACAGATTAAAGCAAGGATGGGGAACCTGTGGCCCCACAGATGTCACCAGACTACAACTCCCATCATCCCTAATCACTGGCCATGCTGGCTGGAGCCGATGGGAGTCCAGCAATATCTGCAGCACCACAGGTTCCCCACCCCTGAAAAAAGCTTCCTCCAATTCAACCCTAAAATAAATGTTTGAACATAAGAACACAGGAAACTGCCTGATATTGAGTCAGAGCTGTTGCTCTACCTAGCTCAACACTGTCTGCACTGACCAGCAGCAGCTCTCCTGGGTTTCAGACTTGGGACATTCCCACCACTACATGGGAGATGCTGGGGACTGAACCTGGGGTCCTTTTCTAGCACTGAGCTACGGTCCTTCCCCTTAAACACTGCCCCTGAACACAGCTAAGACGGGGGACTGTCTGATTTTGCCTGGGAGTTACATAAACAGGGCAACAACAATGCCCTGTCTCATGTTACTGCACTCTTTGCCACTGAACCACATGCAGGTCTTTCCCCCCTGATCACAGAGTCTGAGTTGGAAGGTACTACGAAAGAAGCTTCTTCAAAAACTTGGGTAAATCCTGCCTTTCTTCCATCGTAGGATTTAAGATGATGTGCATATTATTCCCAGGCAATCTGGTCTCGCATCCACAACAGACCAGACCTAGACCTGCTTAGGCTTAGCACTTTATCGTATAGTGTATCTTCAGACCATGCTCTTGGACCCTGAAATTACGGTACCATAACCTGTGAGAAGGCCTTCTGGAGAAATGAAATGGAATTTTGCATCAATTTGAAATCTGTTTTCTGAAACTTTTTTTTAATTGAATAAAAAATTGATTTCTAAAACGAATTATTTGGAGGAATGCTAAAAAAATTAATCTTGCATCTTGGTTAAAGGACATAATGTTCAGTATTTCCAAATTCACTATTTTACCTCTTGCTCCCCCTACACACACTTTTAAATATAGCATCATTCAAAATGTTAAATGTTGCAAGAAAAATATTTGCAAAACAAAGTCAACTGAGGCAAATTGCTTTCGGAAATGCAATTCAGCTCTGCACTTGCTGACTGACAGTCAGGAAATAGAAAACTGGGGGGGGGGGTGGTGGAATGGAGTATCCTGGAATAGGTCCTGGCTGTCCTGACCAAAACACTCCAGTCCAGATTGCAACATTTGAGTGGCAGGGCCCCATTCGCTGATCCAACTTGTTCCTGCATCCTTTGAAGGGCTTTCCCAATGAAACTTCTTAAACAACTTTTGATTGTTATTATTATCACCCGCCCTTTACCAGCAGGTCACAGGGCAGGTTACAGCAACTTAAAATTCAGTATAAAACTTGAACTTTCATCAGCTGAGAACAGCATGCTGCGTACAGCATTGTCCATACTCACTCACTCACTTGAGGGAAAGGGAGAGGGCATCGTGGCTGCTCTCGCTGTTCCGCACCAGGTAACTGGCTTCTCTGCAAAGTTGCAGTAGCCCCTCAGCATCCACTCGGCTCAAAGTCCCGTGATACCACCTGTAGAGGAGGGAGGAAAACGTTCAATCATATCCCTATAGAAAGGCTTCAGGAACAATCGGCTGGAGATGCGGGATACTCATCCAATTACCAATAAACTAAATGTAAATGTACTGCCTTCAAGTCAATTCCGACCAATGGCGACCCTATGAATAGGGTTTTCATGAGGCTGAGAAGCAGTGACTGGCCCAAGGTCACCCAGTGAGCTTCACGGCATGTGGGGATTCGAACCCTGGTCTCCCAGGTCGTAGTCCAACACCTTAACCACTACACCACAATAAGAATTAGTTGTCCGCATGCCTCTATACCCCTGGCTTTCCTTTCATCCAGAGGCAGTCGTACACATAGAGGGCACCTTTCAGCAGATGGCACCTTTGACATTTCACAAAGCTCCAAAGGGAGAATCAAGTGTGAAATTGCTGATCAAGAAATCACAAGGGAATTTGATTGGATTTATTTAGGACTCAGTTGGAACAAAGGTTGTCTCCCTGCTGTAGATGTTGAATTAGCACAGCAAAGCTAAGAAAACTGTAAATTGCCGATTACTGCTGTCGTATGTGGTTATCGCTCATCTTGTATCCATCTGAGCTTTGCATAGAAATGTCGCAGATTATACCTCTTGGATATCATGGCCTTGGGCTCCAATGTTTGCATTTCTCTCTCTCTCACACACACACACACACACACCCCTCTGTGTGTATGCGTCTCTACATGTATGAACAGATATATTGTATTATTCCACATCAGTCTACTCAACTGAGTATAATTTATGCATCTGATGAAATGGGCTCTAATCCACAAAAGCTTATGCCACAATAAATCAGCCCTTAAGAGTCTCATGAGTCTCTTTTTGGGGCTCAATTTACAACTGCCATTCTTGTCTAGATACTCACCATCTCTACCTGGGCCTGTCTGTTATTGGCTACTGCTATACCCACCCAATAGGCCCAAGAAACGTTCAGGGGCTGGATGCTCACTTGGTGTCCCTATCAACAGAAGGGGCCAAAACAGTTTTCCTGAAATTCACAGGCACTTATTCCTACAATGTAGGAAGCTCAAGAAGTTGGATGGCATCAATGGTGCGGTGTTGAGGGTGCCTTGACACGACATGCAATGGAGGTATCTAGTGTTCCCAGCCTCCCCTCTCCCACACCCGAGCTACTCACGCCTGGCTCTCCAGTGGCAAAGTGGGATTGACACGTTCACCAAAAGCTAAGCCATGCTCCATGCTCAGCCAGCATGCGCTATTCCTCTTCTCCGTGCAAGACGGCAGTTGGTTCTTCACCGTACTCTTGCCTTGGGGTGGAAACACACCAATGTGCATGAAATAAGGAACACAACGTAGTGATGGGTCCCGAGGTGGAGAACTAGAGTGACTTGTAAGAGAGGATCACAGATTGGGGAAAAGTGCAAGAACCTTGGGAGCCCTGCTTTATAGTGGGGACAAAGAGCGAATTGTGGGTGCCCATGTGTGGAGGAACACAGGGCTGCATCCAGTGTTCTCTGTCTGCTAGCACAAGGGGTCTTGCACTAGCAGGCAACCGAGTTTTAAATGCTGCACAACAGAGGAATCCGGGGTAACAGCTGTGCTAGCAGGAATTCACTGTACAACTAACTGTGCAAACTACTGCACAACAAAATCACCAGTAACGTGCTTATGCTTTCTCTTGCACAACAACATTCTGCCAGCACAAAACATTTCACCAGTGGAACAAGTATCCCACCAAATGACTTTAATTCAGCACTATATTTGAAACAACCCTTAGGAAGTTGTCTCATGCAGAGTCAGACCATCCGTCCAGCTAGCCCAGTATTGTCTACACTGAATGAGAGCAGCATCTCCAGAGTTTCAGGCAGGAATTTTTCCCAGCCCTCCCTGGGAATGCCAGGGATTGAATCTGGGACCTTCCACATGCAAAGCATGTACTCTACCACTGAGCAACATTCCTTTCCCAAAGACTGTGTTTATTAGTTCAATCCCCATCTCTCATGGCTGCTCCCACTGAGACATGGAAAGGCACCTTCCTACAGGAAGTGATGCAAACAGTCTGCTTCATTACTTCCTGGCACCTTTCAGCACTCCCTGAAAGCCTTTATCTTGACAAGGTAGAGCAAGGAATCTAGAACTCTGCACTGTAAAATCAAGAGATTCTGTTATCTCAAGGGGAGGGAACAGGGTACCCTCAAATATATTGACTGGAACTCTTGTTAGCCTCAGCCAGCATGGTCAATGATGGGAGCTGTAGTCCACACCTTCTGGAGGATACCACATTGGCTACCCCTGTGCTATCTGTAGACCCCAACATTGATATTACACTAAACTGGGCCAATGTGCATATTTTAATGCAACTTGTATCATTTTTTTCTCATTGTAAATTTAATTAGAAATGTGTTGCTCTCATTTTTATTAAGAACTTTTTGAGGCAGCAGTTAAGATTCCTGCAACATCAGGGCATGAGGCAAAAGGACAAGGAGGGAGGAGAATGGAGAAAAGTGACAGGAGACCACAGTGGGGCTTCCTATCTGGTAAACATGCAGAGGATTGAGCTGTTAAGCTGCCATCCAGTACACTTTTATCTGAAAGAAAGTGCCACTGAACACTGTGGGATTTACTTCCAAATAAGCATGCACAGGATTGCGCCACAAGGCACATAATACAATCTGGGAGGCTTGTTGCATGCAAGAAATCTACTCTGTAATCACTGGAGGCCCCATTCTGACCCTCTCTAGTGTCTCAAGGCCAACTCACATGCTATGTCTATTTCCATGATTGTCTGGCCCCGATTTTTTTAAAACCACAAAGAAGTTGTAGGTAGCTTCAGATTCAACAGAGGATTGGACTGCGGTGGGGGGGGAGAAGAGGAGGAGGGCTGTTTAACCCTTCCATTGCCAACTGTTTACCCACTCAGAATCGCACATCTCCCCAACTGCTTTTCCTCTCAATGGGGAAAAGATGGGGGGACCACACATGCTTACCACCAGGGGGTGGGGAAATTTTACATGGACAAATTGCTGGCCAGGAAGGGATTAAACAGCCCCTTCCATTCCTCAATGCAAACTGATGCCACTTGTGGCTACTTTGATTTTTTTATTTTATTTTATTTTATTTTAAAAAAAGAATCCAGTAAAACAATCAGTCACAGAACGGCACTGTGCAGCCCTCAGCCTTTAAAGTAGGAGCTACCTACACACTCAGGTTTACCTGTATAATCATAAGGACTAGAAACTCAATCTTTAAATACAAGATTAAAAGAAAAGATTCTCAGGATCCTGTGTTGTCCTGCAACTCATGACAGTTGCCACAATGCAAATGCCTAGAGCAAGAGTTCCCAAACTTTTTCCCCTATTGACCACTTGAAAATTGCTGATGGTCTTGGCGGACCACTTAATGATTTTTCTGCCTCTTGTAGCAATTGTAATGTGCTGTGCTAGATGCTGTATGATGATGATGATTAATTAGATTTTGGGTTTTCATTGTATTTATATTGCTTCTTGTATTTCTTATATTATATCACAATTTGCATTCCATAGAATTCATATTGTAACACAATAAAATAGAGTATAAGAAAGACAAGAAGCAATAAAAACACAATTTGAAATCAATATTTAATGTGGGCAGTCTGCAGACCACCTGAATGAACTTGGCGGACCACTGGTGGTTCACAGACCACAGTTTGGAAACCCCTGGCCTAGACCCTTTGGCGATATTATCTCAATGGGAGTAACACTCATATTCCCATTCCAAAGCCTGTGTGGTTTGAGGATACCCACTACTGATATCCAGGTGACTGGTCAGAGTTGCGAAGTCCGGGAGGCTGGTACTGGTGTCCTGGAGCCTTGGTGGAGTGTCTGTAGGCAGGCATCTGGCACTGATGCTCTGAAGGGTGGGTGGTTCCTCAGCACCCAAGTGGTTAGTAGAGCTATCAAGCTGTCCAACAGGCGGGGGCCACGGTAAATCCTTGATTCCTTCAATCTCAACTGGAGAAATCATTGGGAGAGATAAGAAAGAATTCTGGAGGGAGGCTGGCTAGATATTCCCAGACAGCAGAATGATGCCCTGGGTGTGGGATGGCAACCTTGTGAACGAATGGCTAGCATAAAATGCTGGATGGGAAAGCGTTTAACACCCATTTCCCAAGGGCTGCTCAGATCTATTTGCCAGCTCCCACAGCTACGTACAGGAGACATCAGGACATCCAGCCATGCAGCCGTCTGCAAGCTGGTGTGTTCCAGATGTTTTGGACCACAGCTCCCATCAGCCCAAGTCAGCATGGCCAATGGTCAGGGATAATGGCAGCTGTAGTCTAAAACATCTGGTGGATCCCAGATTGGGGAAGGCTGACATAACATTTAGTTTGGCTTACAGTCCCACAGATTAAAAAAAACACCATGAAGCAGATTCTGTTAAGAATGGGCGAATCTTTCGATTTTGGTTTCTCACTTTTCCCATCTAAATTCAGTTCTACGCATTGCCACATCAGCTTGCACATTTGTGATTTTTTTAAAAAACAGTCCTCACAAAAATTCCTCAGCATTTTAGTGTGAATTTCTCCTAACTTATACATTACTTCATTACTTGCCTGCAAAGACCCTGGAGATCCGCTCCTTCTTCCACTCCCAGGGTTGGTCATATTCCTCTGGCGGCCGCTCATCATCTTCAGGCAGCCACGAGTAACGGCACTGCAAGCCAGATGGTTGCTGGAGGTCTGAGTCCATTCCATTCTCAGATGCTTCATAGGGAGTATCATACAAGTGCACAGGCTTTTGAACAGCTAGCCCATCCTTGGAGCCGGTCTTCTGAATCTCTGGTAGCAAAGAAGGAAAGAGTTCACTTTAAAATAACCTTGCAAATAATTCAAAAATAACTAGCCTGCAAGAAAATTTTACCCACAGGCTAGCAGAAGGAGGATAGAGAGCTCTGTCCCTCTTGCAGTCCTGCCCCAGCCCACTCACTTATCTGCATGGATTTCCATGCACTCACCTGCAATGCAAATCCTTTTTGCCTCTATGGCAGGTTCCCACTTTTTCCACCCCCCATGAACCACTTGAAAATTGCTGAGGTCCTTGGTGTACCACTTAATGATTTTTCTACCTGTTGTAGCAATTGTAATTCTCTAGAACCCAAATTATACTACTATAAAATACAACATAAGAAATAAAATAAGCACTAAAATATCAACACAAATTTTCAGTGCAATGGATGTGCCATCTCCCATCTTCAAACACAAATCCAGATACGCCATGCACCACCAGAATGATGCTCATGGACCACTAGTGATCCACAGACCACAGTCTGGGAACTCCTACTCTATGGCTATTGCTTAAAATGCAAGGTTGCTTTAATATCTCTCCCTCGATTCCAACCTTGCACATCTGGGATTTCACATGTAAAATCTGAAACTACATCCGAATTCAGTTTTTTATACCATACTTGAATAAGGGCACCTTTAGACAACCTGTTGAATGCTGAATATTCATCCTGACTGCACAAAGCTTATGTGGTGGTTAGATTATATCCAAACTTGACTGAGCATTTGGTCCAATCTGTTTAGGGGGCAGTTATATGACAATAAGTATTCATCCTGCATTCATCCTGATTTCCTTGCATGGTGTTTACATGCCTTCCTGTCACTCATTTGTTCATCCCACAATTTTCAGAGCATTTGCCTGTCACTTCCCAAACCACAAAAAGTCAATTGCTTTTCTTAAAGTGGATTTGTTGCGCTAGGGTGACAGACCACTTTAATTGCAGAAACCTAAAGTTCTGGTAGGTGCTCAAATCCCTCCCCCAAAATAATAGCAGTCTGGAGGCATCCTAACATCCTGCTGCTTATTGCTTTTAGCATTCTGTAACAGGAAAAGCCAGCTGTGGCCATTCATTTGACTTTCGTATTTGGGAAAACTGTTTATGGACATGGCGAGGAGCAGGTGGTGGGAAGCTCCTTCAAGCATGAGATTGCATCCTCCCACATTTATTTATTTTAATGTATATGCCACCTTTCTGCCAAATGTGTGATGTGGCAGTTAGAGTGTCAGACTAGGACTTGGGAGATCCAGGTTCAAACCCCACTCGGACATGAAGCTCACTGGGTGACCTTGAATCAGTCACCATCTCTCAGCCTAACCTACATCACAAGGTTGTTGTGAGGATAAAATGTGGAGGAAGAACTGTGTATTCTGCCTTCAGTTCTCTGGAAGAAAGGCAGAATATAAATGCAGTAAGTAAGTAAATTAAAAAATATGACCTTCAAGGCAACTTAATATAATATCAAAAATGGCAAATGTCATAAATCAAAAACTACAAACCAGCAGCACGAGCAATGAGCATGGCACTATTGTTTTGTGTGTTTTATACTTTTTTATTTGTTTATTGAATGCATGGAAGGCATCCTAGAAACACAATGAATTGAAAGGCAAGACTGAAATGTATTAAATAAACAAGCCAACACTACAGAACGAAATGCTGAGTATGGGAAATTGCCAGCTAATGAAAGAAAAATCATGTATGAAATACAATAGATTTATTTGCACTAGGTCCTCCTTCCCCAACCCAGTGCTCTCCAGATGTTTTGGACTACAACTTCCATTGTCTCTGATCATTGGCCTTGCTGGCTGGAGCTGATGGAAGGCTGTGCTCCAAACTCCTGGAAGGTACCAGGTTGTGTTCTGTATTTCAAAGCCTTCTCTTCAATGTTGGGGACAAAATGCTCATTCCAGACATGAGAGATCAGCACTAGAGAAGGCTAAACATCTAACTGGCACCTTACCTGCCAGCAACTTCTGAGCTTCATATGGTTCCATGTAGCCTTCACTTTTCACCCTTTCCTGCTCCTCTGTTGGACCACTAATGTCTTGTCTGCTATCAAATGGATCAGCATAGTCTTCCAGAATCATCATCTGAAAGGGAGAAGACAACTTGGTTAGTTAGGAAGATAAGAAGATGACTTATTCAGAGTCAGACCACTGGTCCTTCTAGTTTAGTACTGTATACACTGACTGGCAGCAGCTTTCCAGGGTTTCAGACAGGAGTCTTTCCCACCACTCCTGAAGATGCCAGAGATAGGACATACATGCATACATACAAAGAATATGCTCTACCACTGACCTATGTCCCCTCCCCCTTAGCAGGACCAGCAAGAGTGCAGGGCTACTTCCAGATGACCTGTTTATTGAGCATTCATCTTGAACCTTTTGCGGGGAGAGTTTAGATGATGTCAGCTACTTGTTGGGCATTCATTCTGATTTGTTTGCAGGGAGAGTTTAGATGACACTCCAGCAAGCAAATACTATTCCACACTTTCCAGTGCATTTCCCAGTTACTTTCATTATCACAGAAAGCGATTACATTTTTGAGGGGGAAGGGGGTTTGTTGCGTAAGTGCTGCAAATCAACTTTTAATTGCGGAAATCTGAATTTGTCGGTATGTGACTGAATCCCACCCAACAATAACAACAGTCTGAATCCCATCCAACAATAACAACAGAAGCATTAGCAGCTTTCCCCTGGGAATAGGCAAATGTGCTGCTGCAACCGTGCTGAAGCTAAGCAGGCTGGGGGCTACAATCCTAGATACTAGTAAGTCCCATGGAATTCAGTGGAATTTACATCTGAGTAAATAGGATTTGTATCATATGCCTAGGAACCCTAATGAAAGTTGCTTTGATTTCACAATGAAAGAAAAATGGAAATGGACTGTCTTCAAGCTGATCCTAACTTATGGCGACCCTATCGAATAGGGTTTTCATGGTAAGCGGTATTCAGAGGTGGTTTACCATTGCCTCCCACTAAGGCTGAGAGGCACTGACTGGCCCAAGGTCACCCAGTGAGCTTCATGGCTGTGTGGGGATTCGAACTCTGGTCTCCCAGGTCATAGTCTAATGCTCTAACCACTACACCACACTGGCTCTCCAATGAAAGCAAGGTGGGGTATAAATAAATAAATGAAATCTATGCAAAGGCACTGGGTACATAGCCAAAGAGGCCAGCCCCAGAAAGCCATTGTAAGAATTACATTCATTGCCTGGTCTTGAAGCAACCCATCAATGGAAAGAGCAGTAGCTCGGTGGCACAGCACACGCTTTGTATAGAGAAGGTCCCATGTTCAATCCTCATCATCTCCAGATAGGGCCAGAAAAGACTCCCACATGAGGTGGTGATGGCCACCAACTTGGATGGCTTTAGAAGAGGATTAGACAAATTCATGAAGGAGAAGGCTACCAATGGCCACTAGCCATTATGACTATGTTCTATCTCAACTGTTTGGATACTCTGGATACCAGCTGCTGGGAACAGCAGGAAGGGAGAGTGCTGTTGTGCTCAGGTCCTACTTGTGGGCTTCCCATGGGCATCTGGCTGGCCACTGTGAAAACAAGATGCTGCACTAGATGGGCCACTGGCCTGATCCAGCAGGCTGTTCTTATGTTGTGTTTCCTCTCTGAAACCACGGGAAGCTGCCGCCAGTCGGTGTAGATAATGCTGAGATGAACCAATGGTTCACCTTTGTATAAGACAGCTTCCTAGACTCCTATGATAAAAAAACCATCAACGGCAAATGACTGTGTAGCATAGAAGAGACAAAGCATGAAGTATTAGTTCCCCTCTATTTAGCACTGGTTAGGCCTCATCTTGAGTACTGCGCCCAGTTCTGGTCTTCGCACTTCGAGAAGGATGCAGACAAACTGGAACAGGTTCAGAGGAAGGCAACAAAGATGATCAGGGGACTGGAAACAAAACCCTATGAGAAGAGACTGAAAGAACTGGGCATGTTTAGCCTGGAAAAGAGAAGACTGTGGGGAGATATGATAGCACTCTTCAAGTACACGAAAGGTTGTCACACAGAGGAGGGTGGGATCTCTTCTCGATCGTCCCAGTGCAGAACATAGAATAATGGGCTCAAGTTGCAGGAAGCCAGATTTCCACTGGACATCAGGAAAAATGTCCTGTTAGAGCCATACGACAATAGAACCAATTACCTAGAGCGGTAGTGGGCTCTGCAGCAATGGAGGCATTCAAGAGGCAGCTGGACAGCCATCTGTCGGGAATGCTTTGATTTGGATTCCTGCATTGAGCAGGGGATTGGACTTGATGGCCTTATAGGCCCCTTCCAACTCTACTATTCTATGATAGCAACAAAGGGATTATTTATTATTACTATTATTGCTATATTTATATCCCGCCTTTCCTCTAGGAGCTCAAGTTGGTGTTCATGGTTTTCTCCCTCGCCATTTCATCTATTCAACAACCCTCGAGACGGTGATTGGCCCAAAGTCATCTAGTTCGCTTTACAGCTGAGTGGGGATTTGAACCCTGGTCTTCCAGGTCCTACATGGTCCAACCCTCTAACCACGACACCACACTGGCTGTTTTAAACCCATACAACAAGTTGAAAGGAACTTCAGCTCCGCACATAAGAAGAATGGGCTTGTTTTGTTATTGCCGTTCACTGTGGTGGGATGGGTGCAGCAGGCTGCAGGCCTTGTGGCAGTTGCTTAAACGCAAAGGAACAACCCAAATGCTTGGAGGCAGATGGAGAGGGGTGAGGTGGAGGCTACCATCGAAAAAAGCAGAGGGGGGGGCTTTCCTTCTTTGTATCTCCCAGTGACCAATTTTGAGTATGTCCTGAGTCGGATCCTTCACTCCATACAGAAGCTGCTTCCTGTGCTAGAAAAAAAGAAGCTTCCTTAGATTTGCAGGGAAAAACAATTAAAGCAAATGAATAAATCATCTTGCGGCACCTTAAAGATTAACAGCGTTGACTAAGGGTGGCATTAGCTTTGGTAGACCAGAGTGACTAGAGTCTCCATCTCTTGGGCTGCTTTCAGAGATGGGGCTTATTGTGTTAGTTTAAAGGATTAAAATGGTAGCACTTCTGTCCCTATTTCTACAATTCCTTTCACACTGCAGTACCTGTTGCATTAAAGAACAGCAGATTTTTCAGCGGATTTACCTGCATTTCACGCAACTGTCTTTCACATGAATGTCTTGTTTTTGTCCCTCACATCATACACATACATACTGTAGTTCTCCACTGTGTAGGAGGTCTAAGATCTCATCCCATCACCATGCAACTCTTCTCCCTTTAGCATCTGACTTTTTTTTTTTTAGTTTGTATAGACACAGAGGGGTGTGTCGGAAATGCTGCTGCTCCCACACACCCAAGCAAGGAAAAAAACCTACACACCTAAAAGGTGGGAACACAATGCATGCTGGGATGCCTGTCACGTCAGTAGTTGCAGCTAGTAAAAAACTCCTGTGATTTCCCAGGTTCCCAGGCTTGCAAAAGGATTATTTCTAGTATTTATCACAAAAATAAGCACTCAACTTGCACTATATTCCACTAGAATTCCATGTCGTGTGAAAGATCAAATATAATGCGCAGGTGAGAAATTGTCAGAATAAAGGAATAAAGTGCAGTGTAAAAGCTGCCTTGGAGGAGAAGGTTGTCAATGGTGACTAGCCACAATGGCCATGTTCTACCTCCACGGTCACAAGCAGTATTCCTCTGAATACCACTTGCAGGCAATCAGAGGTGAGGACAGCTCCGTTGGGCTCAGGTCCTGCTTGCAGGCTTCCCATTGGCATCTGGTTGGCCAATATGAGAAGAGGATTCTGGACTAGATGGGCTGCTGGCCTGATCCAGCAGGGCTCTTCTTATGTTTAAATGCTCTTAGATGCAAAAGCGCTGCCCCATAATGCAGAGGCAGCCAGTGTAATGGCCTCCAGATGTTGTTGGACCACAGCTCCCATCATGCCTCACTAGTGGCCATGCTGGCAGGGGTTGATGGGAGTTGGAGTCCCACAACCTCTGGAGGGCACCACGTTGGCTACCCCTGCTCTAATGGAAGACAGACATATGTTGCTACAGCAGAAAAACCTTGTGCCCGGTGGTGCCAAGGGAGCCATGAGATAAAAGGGGTAGCCAGTGACATTTCGATGCAAAGCAGGGACCCCAAACAACAACAACACTTCTGGTGAGGTGGGCCCCTGCCCATGAAAGCTGAAGTCTCAACAACGACACGCTGACTCGGAAGTCAGCCCCACTGTGTTCAATGGGGCTCACTCCCAGGTAAGGGTGTCTGGGATCGCCGCCTAGGCTTAAGAAGTCTTTTTAAAAGGCTCCTTTTGGGTTTTGCTGAAACGGACTAACACCGCAATGACAACAATAGGACCCGACTTCTGACTAAACAGGGCTGAAGCCAAAGCTCCCTCCCCCTCGTGAAATAGTGTTGTTGTTTTTTAAAAAAGACCTCCTGTTCTAACAACTGTGCTCCCGCCTCCAAGTTCCCTCCGCCCCGCCACAAGGGCCCACCGAGGAAGAGGACGATCAAACCTTGTCTTGTTGGCCCAAGGAATCGCCGGGCCCGGAGGTAGCGGCTGCAGTCTCAGCCGCCGCCGGTTCTACCCTGATGAGGCGCCGCCTGGGCGAGCGGCAGCGGCGGCCGTCGGTGGTGGAGGGCGGCGGGGCGCTCCCTGCGTAGGGGTCTTCGAAGTCCCGCTCCCTCTGCAGGCGGTAGGCGGCCAACAGGTCGGGCTGCTCCGTATAATCCGGCTGCGGCGGCACGGGCTTGGCGCTGCGGAAAAGGAGGCGATCGCGGAGCCAGCGCGCCATAATGCGCCCCCGCGCAAAGCTGCCGGGCGTCGTGCTGAGCCGCGATGGCGACCTGGCTCCTGACGGCAACCCAGAGGCCGCGGTCCGACTGGAGCTTCAGCTTGCCTGCCGGGCTAGCCCGCCGGCGCGGAGTCGCTGTGCCCGCCCATCTCCCCGGATCTCCCCCTCCTTTCCCTTCGCGTTGCTCCCTCACAGACATCATGTCTCCCTTTCGCTCCCTTCTTGCACCTTGGCGTTGCGATCTCCAAGGGTCCGACCCCACCGCCCCAAGCCATGCCCTCCGAGAGGCCGCACTGCCGCCTTCTTGAATATCGCCCGTGTGCCGGATTTCCCTATTGATCAGGGACGGGCCCAGTTTCTTGTCATAGGTCTGTATCCAACGCTAGTCAAACTCAGAGTAGGCCCATTGAAATTAATAGACATAACTTAGGTCCTGTAGTTTCAATGGATCTACTCTGAATCAGCCACAACCTATAGGCCCGAATTTACCTCTTTTAATATTATTTTTAAATACTTTAAAAAAATTGTCCCTATTTTTGCTTGGATCTCTGGAAGATAAATCCAGTGTGCATGCAACTGTACTCAGAAGTAGGTACCACTGAGTGCAGTGTGACTTATATCGCATTGTTCGTAGTTGTGCGAAAGCAGATTTAACCACACGCAAAAGCACTTTTTCGCGCAATGTCCTCAGGACAACCGAAAAATAATGAATACACATAGCGGGCATGTCACACATTTTGCAGTCGTCTGGATGAGCCCTTAGTCTCAGGATAAGTATAGGGCTGTAGCCTTGCTTCACAATCCTAGGCGTGTTTACTCAGTGCTGTGTTCAGAGGGGCTTCTGCATTTAACATTGCAGCCCTATATGTTTACTCTTACTGAGTTCAATGGGGCTTGGCTGAATTACACACCATACATTTAAAGCATCCCCTACTCCTTGGAATTGTAGTTTGTTAAGGATGATGGGAAATGCAGCTCTGCGAGGGATAAACTACAATTCCCAGGATTCTTTGGAGGGACACTTAAATGTATGGCATATACAGCCGCAGTAAGTGTGTATGGGATTCCAGCTCTGTACATGCACATGCATCTTAACTCTGGTGCATATGCATTGAATATTTCTACCCCTCATATTGAACATATGGAAAGGGGGGGGATAAAAGATCACACACACCATTTCAGCCCCCCCTGCCATGTGTTCAGCTTGACATGCACATAGATGCTGGGAAAACAGGCTTCCAATCATGCTCATAGAATCCTCTAGGCATCATCAGAAAATCCCTGACCACACATGTAAGTTCCGTGCACACATGAAGATGAGCATGTGGACATTGCAAGCAGAGATGGTGCATGCATTGCAGACCCATGGCTCATCCTCCATGCATTCCACTCACTCTGTGGAAATGTGCTCATGTAAGAGGCAAACACAGACGCAACGTGCCAGAGCAACACTTCCACTTCTGCAACCAAGCCTAAGCACATTTAACCAACACATTCTTTCCCTGTTTATCCCACCCTCTCCTTCCTCTGTTGTTTCCCCTGTGTCAGGCTTTAGATTGTATGCTCCTCGGAGTAGGGTCCTTTTCCACTCTGTAAAGTGCCAAGTACAGTAATATATTAATAAATACATACCCATAACCATAATTGCTTTGCGATGTCTTGCTGGAAGGAATTCATAAATAGAACGAAATACGTAAAAATAAATTTACCTCTGCGTAACTGTCCATCCTGAGACTAAATGTTGCTGACAGTGCTCCTGCCCATGACTTTCTCCCAGATAAGTGTGTAAAACAGAGTTGCAGTCCAATGTGTTTACATTTTTTAAAAAAACATTTCTCCGACGCCTCCAAGGGTCAAGACAGCACAGGGAAGGGAATTATTAAACCACAGTATAAAATCAAGCATCTGAAAGATAGCACAGAGTTCCTCTTGCAGGGGTGGGGGGAGAGTAAGCTGAACAGACTTGCTGGCAAGACCAAAAGCCAAATAGATAAGATGTGTTTGGCAGGTAGCAATCCTTCCTAAAAAGACAGCAAGGAGGAAGGACTGCAGATTTCTAGGGAAATACCATTTTAAAGCAGGGATGGGGAATCTGAGGGTGGGGGCAAATGCAGCCTTCCCGGCAAGGGTGTCCAAGGGAGAAACACCCCCTCCCAGAATTATGAACGTAATGTGTGGAGTGGGTTGCCAATGACCTGCTGTAAAAATTCCTGTACTATTATCCTTGCCCCCCCCCACAGTATTTCTGTGGATACGCTTACCTCCAGGCCTCTGTGTCTGGCCTTCAGGGATGTCCCCAGACCACAAACCACACCAGTCCTGCTTGAACCCTCCTTCAGTGATTTTGCCTGGCTGGAATAATGCATCCTTGAATGCTGATAATGGCTTTTGCTTGCCTGGACAGAGAATAAAGAGGGGTGTGTGTAAAAAGTAGCCTACTGTAAAAAAGGTAAACGTCACATTCTCTCTGCACACTTTTGCCTCTGGCCCTGCCTACCACTAGCATATGGCCCCTGGAAGGTTGCCCAGAAGGGAATGTGGCCCTCCAGCTGGGGGAAAAAGTTCTCCACCCCAGCTCTACAGCCTGGGGCAGCTAATGCAGAGGCACTGCTTCTAGCGCTTTAGCCAGAGTGGGTACCCAAAGCAGGGCCTGGGTAAATGACTGAAGCTGGCATGAGGAATGAGACAGGATGGCATCCCCCCATTTTTTCAACTTTTGAGTAACTATTTATTGCACTTGTCACCCTCTGATGCACAATTTATCCCTGCTGTACAACAGACAATTTGCAGCCATGGACCTGATCACAGTAACTCCTGAGCTCCATCTGGGAAGAAGGGCGGGATATAAATTTAATAAATAAATAAAATAACACACACCCCATTTGTTGAATGGGCACTGATGTTGTCAGTTTCCAGCGAATTCAAAACTGTACAAATTCTACTGCAACAATGGCCATGTAAGTTGGTGATGTCAGCATTTACAATGAATATTTTTTGCTCCAGCTGTTGAATGGGTAAGAGAGCAGGCAGCGTATAACACAGAGCTCATTAAAAAAACAACGCGTGGGCCACTGCTCTCACCTGATCACCAGAAGGAACCCTGGATCTAGGAGTACACTCAAACTCCAGACCTTCTGCTTCAAGAGAAGCATCACTGCAATCCCACCCAGAATAGGCTGAACACCAAGGAAGCCAGGAGAAGCAGAACCCATTTTATTTCTATAGGCATGATGATTTTATGATCTGTGTTAAGTTTAAAAATTTCCTTTTTAAAATTAATACTGGCAACCTGTTTTGTTTGTGCTCTAACATGTCAGAAATGAAGAAGCAGTTGTAAAGCACAGAATGGAAGCAGAGGCAGGGGAGAAGAAAAATGTCAATTGTGTGCTTCACTACTGAAGTACCATGACTATCTAAAGGTGCAGGGCTGTAAGATGGAAGCACTATGGCTCAGTGGCCGAGCATCTTCTCTGCATGCACAAGGTCCCAGGTTCAGTCTCCAGCATCTCCAGATGACACAGAGAGAACTTGGTCTGAAATGGACCAGTAGTTTGACTCAATAAAAAGCACATTTCTATGTTCCAAAGATCATTAAGTCCAGGGTCTAAAGTTACCTAGCTGCACCATTGATCTGCAGCTACATCTGGAAACCTAGACTCTGTACACAGTCATCCACCTGCAGTGGATGAATGTAATCTCAATCCAGAATTGTTCATGCTCGTCCTCTGCTTTCAGTCTAGAGTGATTCTGCATCCTGCTGCCCGTACTTGATATATGTTTGAAAACCCTCCCCTTGATTAGGTTATCCACACCTTTTCCTCCATGCGCACACCCCAGGTAAATAAAGACTGAAGTGGTGATTGCAATCTTGGTATACGCCCCCCCCCACAACATCACTTCCTCCAAGGAGCTCAAGAAAGCATACACTCTTCTGTCCCTCTCCAATTTATCCTCACAACGACTATAAGGTAGGTTAGGTTGTGAGCCAGTGACTAACCTAAGGTCATCCAGTGGGCTTCATCACTGAGATGCGTTTTGAACCCTGATCTCCCAAGTCCTTATCCTATGCTCGTAACACTGCACCACACACAAATAACAAAGTCGATCTTGCAAACTTGCCACCATCACCTGATCCAAGCATCAGATGAGCCTCAAACAGCAAGGGTGCCAGAAGCAACATACTCATTATGAAACTCTCTTCTGCTGGAGACTCTGCAAAGTCCAAGCCTGAGCATTTTAAAATAAGCATTGCAATATTGTTGTGTGCCCCTTTGGAAGGTGGGTATAAATGTTCGTTTGTTTTTTAAAAAACTGAGAAAGATCTTCCTATTCAGGCTGGTCTTTGGGGCTCAGAATTCAGTTGGCAAATGTAGGGAAACGTAACTGTATTTTATTAACATTTATTTTGCTTGGGTGGGATGCTTTTGTTACCAACCCTGGTCTTTTTGGACAGGGCATGCTGTAAATGGAAAACAAAGTCGTCATCTTAAAAGAGCATAAATATATAGCATCTAACCTACCACAATACATGAAAATGTAGACTGTTTCCCACCAACCCTCAAGTGGGGTCCCAAGCAAATGCTCACGCATTCCTCTGCAAACTAAAGATCAATTGAGTATCAAATATTGCTGCCCTAAGCAAAGTGTTTTCCTTCTAGCCGAGCCGTGCTTCGAATACGGGAGCAAAACTAAGTTGTTACCTCATAAAAGCACAGTTAAAACAAACCAATCAACCTTTATTTTTACCAAATTAAAAAGAAAACATTTGCCTTTTTGCCGTGACTCGGATTCGAACCGAGGTTGCTGCGGCCACAACGCAGAGTACTAACCACTATACGATCACGGCGAGCTGTTACGGCTGTAACAATCAAGCTTGGCAGCCAGCCTCTTCATTATTACAGTAGCTGACGTCACCCTCAAGCAAAGATTCAGTTCACTATTTCTGCGTTTATTTTACTGCGCCTGCTTTTGAACGCATGCGCTTTATCACGGTTGGTTCTCAGGGTGCGCCTGCTCTCTGGGGCAGCCTATAATTTTAGAGATTAGATTGTCTCGGACTTGCGTGCTCGCGCGTATTGTTGCAAACTTGATTGAAGGCTTTGCTCGAATGTCATCCCCTTGGCTTGAGCGCTTTTGGCCCCTAAACCGCTGATCTGCTGCCTGGCAGGATTATTTATTTATTTGTTTAACAGATCAGAGAACCCGGTGCGCTGATTACCATGGCTGTCCAGTAACACGCGTTCAGCATCAACGTGTACTATTCACGTGTTTTTAGCATCAGTGGTGAGTTTGTGCTTCATAAATGCTGAAATGCTTTTGCAGGTTACAATCCTATGTACACTGATCTTTTGGATTCGCTTTTAAATTCAGTGGGGCTTGTTCCTGAGCAGGCATACAAGAAGATTGTGCAGTAAGCCACATGCAGCGGAATCCTATGCATGTTTACTTAGAAGTTAATCTCACCAAGTTCAGTGAGACTGATCTGGTAACTAGGTTTAGGATTGCAGCCTTAATTATCCCCCCCCTTTGAAATAGCTTTAAGGCGCCCAGTTTCCTACCTGTTTCTGGCTGAACTCTATTCCTGGCGTTTTTCATTATTCCTCTTTTCTCCTTACCGCCTTATCACTCTTTTACGCAGTGCAATTATTAATTAAACTTCCTAATAAGTTTGTCCAATTGTTATTAAACTTTTGCCATAATAAATATTTTCTCCCTTCTCTGACGTGCCAGATGAGTTGTTATTGATGCTTTGTGAAATATTAAAATACAAATTGCTACATATGAAGAAAGTAAATTAAACCACACCAGTTAAAAAAAACCCAACAAATCAAGTTATTTGACATACATGTGTTCAAATATATATTCAACTAATTTGTCGCTGAATGGGTCCTTATAGCGAAGATTAAATCATGCCCTTTTACATAGCCCTCACTTCCGTCTCAGAGGGGAAAGGAAAGTCCACTGAAACTGGAAACCTGTCCTAAATTTTAGATAAGGTAGTCTTTAGTAAGTTTATTGGCTTGGTCAGACGGTGTGTCACTCTACCTTTTTGCATCTCTACGGTAACTTCTCCGCCTCGGGCAGAGCACGCCGACGTGCTGACGTCCCCTCGGAGTTTCATCCCCGCCCCCTTAAGAGGTTATCCTGCTGTAGCTCGCGCCCGCTTGAAATTGAAACGCGGCATCAGCCGTTGGTCCGCTCTTAACGAGGGAAGGGCGCTATCGTGAAGCGCTAGAGCGCGCGGGAAATAGTTCTGTCTTCGCGGTGCTGAGGACGTTGTTGTATAACCCTTTCCGCCAAGATGGGGGAAGACGTCATGGTAAACGTCTCCGGCCCGTTTGGTTCTTTCCCGCCTTTTTTTTGGTCCTACACCGCAAAGACAAAGGGCAGACTGAAAGGTCGCTGCCCCTGAGGTGGTACATCCCTCTCGGAAGGGGGGTATCCTAGAGAGCCAGTTTACACATTCTAGTCAAGTGATGGTTCAGCTTTCCCTGGGCTGTGGGAATTTACTCAGCAAGGGGAGGTTGTCGTTTGACATGTTCCTCTGTAGGAAATGGGGTAGGAGGTGGGGATTAAATATATATTTATTTAAAATAATAATAAAATAAGGATTATTATGTTTAACCAAGATGCTCTTGGAGGTCACTGATTCATAAGGTCGCCATAAGTCGTAATCGACTTGAAGGCACATAACAACCACAACAAATGTTTAAGCATGTTGTAAAACTGCCTCTCAAGAAATTCAGGTGGTAGGTGGGAATATAAACCTAACCAAACAACTCCCTCCGTGAGCTAGTATATCAGAGCCAATAAGGAAGTGATGCAAGAAGTTGTGGTAACATCTCCCCTTGTTTCTCTGCTCCCCTACTCTCTTGTTTCAAAGCAGCCACAGAGAGGGAACCAGGGAACACTCCAATTCGGATCAAAACAGCAGCACTGCAGGATGAGTGTTTAATCCTGTGCCATTTTCCTCATCAATATCACCGGAAAGGGCCCTGAGGGGAAGGTAGACAAGGGCCAGGTTCACATGGGAGCTAAAATCCATATTGAATATGAAGCTTTTTCCTTCCTGATAAGAGTTCCACGGTTCACACACATCCCTCCTTCCTACCTTCCAATTTCCTGTTTTGCATTCACACACATTCACGTTTATTTGCATCGCTGTTTCCTTGTGGCCCTCCCTCCAAATTTCATGCTAACTCTCTCAGAATGTCCTGGTCCCTAATGGAGCAGGGGAGGGTTTTCTGTCAATTTCACACTAAGTCGGAGACTGGGGTGCAACTGATACCAAATTACTTTTTTTCTGTTGTCAGTTTCATTTCTCTAGACAAAGCCCTTTGTTGTGAAGAAGGAATGAAATGTTTATAGTGCGCAGTGTGTATATTTTTGTGTTTGTATGTTTGCTTGCACACAACCTCTTTGTGAACAAGGCCTTAGTTGCAACAGGGCTTCTGCAGGAGCTTTCTCTGGGCTGCGTCCTGGCTGGAAAGTGTTAAGATGGGGGGTCGAGTCGACCCCCCTCTCCTTCCTCTCCAGAAAACTAAGCAGGGCTGTCCTGGAGCATCCGGCAGCAAGTCCTGCTCTCTGGGCTGCATCTCTTCCCTCCTCCTTGGTGCCTTCGCTGGCCAGCAGGACTGTTCACGGCTGCCGCCGTGCCCCTGCCCGCACCCCAAGCACTGGCCCTAAATGCCCTGGTGTGGAGCAAAGTGGCTCCTCCTTCTCCCCCCCCAGCAGAGAGAGGCGCAAGGGAGAGTGGCAGTGCAGCGCCACCTCTCTTCCCTCGCTGCCCCTTCTCTTCCCTCGCTGCCCCTGCCTGGCTCGTAAAGTAAAATAGTGAGTAAACGGAGCGCATAGCTGGCTTAAAGGATCAAGGTAAAGAACTTGCTGGGAGGGAAGTGGGGGGAAGGAAGGCTAGAGCGACCGGAAGTTTGTTTGTCAGCGGCAGGAAACAAAATGATGTCCATAGACAGTGCAGGGGGCAGAGAAAGGGAGGATCTAAAATGGCGAACAACCCGTGCAGCCAAAAACAGTGGAGAAAGCTACCACACACCAGCCAGGCACCGAAGCGGGTGCAGATTTTCAAACCAATTTCAGATTTTTATCACATTGATTTAATCCAGATTTAAAGGCAACAGCAGTTGAATGCACTCACATTGGCAAAAACATCATGCAAACGGTCCAAATTAAAAGGATCTGCAAAAAGCACCAGATCCGCTTCTGAATGGGCCATCAATGACCTTAGAGAATTCAGCTGTTCTGTTTTATGTTTGTTATTTTTAGTATTTTGAAATGGTAAACCACCATGACTGTCTTGACAGAAAGGTGAAATATAAATACTTTAAAAAAAAAAAGCACAGGTACCTACCTTTTTCTTCAAGCAAGCCTAACAGCATCTTGAAATGGGTCAGTTGGGAAAACAACATAGGAATTATATACTCCATCACTCAGTACTCTTGCTCCAATAAAGATCCTACCCCTTCAGAGGAGATCCCTTGAGAAATGGAGATCCAATCATAGATCCTCCATGTTGTATCTTCTTTGTCCCTCAGTCAGATTCAGTTATTTAAGAGCATTACAAATGATACATGTATCAAAAAAATTGTAATGGTCTGTACATTCTTGTTTCAAACCTTGTAAAGCTGCCAAAGGGATCAGGGATGTCCATTAGGAATCAGACTCATTTGCCCATCCCAGCCATCTAAAATATCTTTCAAAAATCTGTTTTTAAGAACATTGTATGAAGTGCAGTACAAAATACAATGAATTACGTTTTAATGTCTTGGCAGCAGATCTAGTGCAGGGATTGCCAGTGTGCCGTTCGGTGCACATGCGCCCACAGTGGCATTATCTGGTAAGCACAGTGTCTCACCATGTTGAAATTAAGCTTGAAAGAAGCATTCTGTTGTAGTCAATAGAATAGGTTTGTAGTTTGTACTTCATTGTGGTGTGTTAGTGGTAGCCATGACAGTTTATCTGGTTTTCAAGTGTGCCCACCGGGCAGAATGGTTGGTGACCCCTATCTAGTGTATCAGGAGAAAAAGTTTAGCCAAACCTTCCTAAAACGCTCTTTTTCTCTGGGTAAGGAGTATTTCTTTTTCATGACAGACCATTCAAACACGCTACTTCCTATGTCAAGCTTAAAGTGGCACAGCTGAAGAAAAGGGTTTTGCTGCCTGATTCTGCTGAATATATAAACTACTACTCCTACTGAAGTTTTTTTAGTGGGGAGCACATATGTACAGTCCAAGACCCACACATTGTGGTGCCTGAAAATCCTTAAATGTTCTGCACAAGCATAACTGAAATAACAGAAGCTGTGCAAGAGAGAGCATTTCCTGTCAGGTTGTCCCCATTGGACAGATTTTTCCTTCCCCTATTCTACTGCCATCAACGGAATATTCAAAATACTCCTCTTGAGACAGCTACTTCATGCTGCTTAAGCTGCATCAAAAAACAGAGTTAACGTAAAATACTCAGTTATGAGTTTACAAACAGGAAATTTTTTAGCATTCTATAAGGTAAAATATACACAACAAACAAATGCTAAGAAACGCACTACTAAATTTGCTTAAAGGCAAAATGCCAATTAGTGTTCCTTAAAGGAATCGACTAATTCATTTTTACCTTAACTCTATTAATTTGAAGTTGTATTCTCTTAAGGAGAATGGAACCTTTTCGTTTTGCTTAAGCCACATCTACATGGGTTTAATCAACACAATCCCCACCAAAACTTGTGCCCTTGAAAAGCAAAAATGTAAAAGTGATGTAGATTTTAAGAATATAAGATCTGTTTTGGATCAGATCAAACACCCATCTAGTTCAGCATCCAGCATTGGCTGACCAATTCAGAGACCTACTGCCTCTAATACAGAAAGCTGTACGCAGCCGTCATGACTAATGATCTCCACACGCTTGACAAAATCCATGCAGCAAGTGCCTGTTAAATGTTATGGCTACCAAGACAATAAGAAAGCATTTCTAGTGGCTTCCATGAGATGAACCAAACATCTGAGGTGGCAAAGGTTGACATGGGGTACAGGTTTTGTGTGGGAGTGCTTTCAAATGAGCAACTTCTCCACAGGAAAGCTGAGGTGATACAGTCCTGTGACTCTGTCACTTCAGAGACTGAGCAGTTAAATTTTAAATTTCATAACTGCATTTGACAGGAAATTGAGGTAAAGCCTGAAACTGCTGGAAATCGCCCATCTCCAAGCCGGAAAGGAACAGAGACACGAGGTGCTGCATTCATGAGGAGGTATGGAAAAGTATGCTTGAGAGAAAAGTGACTGAAGTACATTGTGGAGGGGAAATCATGGATGGGCAAAGCAAGAAATTTACATATAGGTGTGGTAAATGCAACTCTTAATTTAAGCCATGACTCTAAATTGCCAGGGCTCATATGTGGTCTACACATACTATAGAATGAAGGGTGTGGAAGACAAATTTTTGAACATGTGTCAAACTAACTGAAAGAAAAAAACAAGCACACCAGAGGAAATAAACGGAATTTGAAACTATTTATTTATTTACTTATTAAATGCATATTCCACTCTTTGTCCCAAAGGAGCCCACGGTGGCATATCCATTACTGGATCGTTGCTGCTGTTCTTACACAATGAATTATTCACTGCCACTTCCTGCAATGGGACTGAGTCCTAATTAGTGCACATAGGCCTTAGGACCAAATTAGACATAACACAGTTCATGCAATAAGCAACTGCATGAATGGCTTATTAAAAGTAAATTCGATACGCAGGAGGCCCAGACTGGATCAGAACCCTGGCAGGAGGAGCAGAGGGGCTTTAAACCTTTGTCTACCACTGTACTCCGAATTGCCTTCCTTCACCTATTTGCATTTGCAACAAGGACTCCTTGCAAGATTTTAATTTATGGGATCCTGGAAGGAAGTATGGGAGGTGTTCCTTGACGTTGATAAAGCCCATATCATGTTATCACTTTAAAGTAGGGCAATGCACCAACTCCAAACAAATCCCAGATGTCAAACCGAATTGGCCTTAGTCAGGTCAATCTAGGATTTGTCTGGAGTGGGTCAAGGCAGCCCCAGGTTGGGTTCCCTTGGAGCAATCTAAGGCTGTGGGGGGGGGGGAGGCAGTTGGGCAACCACATGTTAATCAGGGTTTTAAACCCTAATCAAATATGTGGTTGGCAGTGAGGATGGGGGGGGGAGGAGATGCAGGCAGAAGCTCTCACCTGTCCTTTGTCACGGTGCTGGCACGTTTAGGGTTTTAAACCCTGATTAAACATGCAGTTAGGAAGGAGACAATGCAAATGAGCGTCTGCTTGCATCCCCTTCTCCCTGGTGCCGACCACAACTTAGGACTGATTTGGTTTGGGACCCAGGTCAGGCCCAATTCAAGATGCCGAATTTGGCCATGAACCAAATCAGGGGGTATGGAGAGACTTTAAAGGCTAAAATCAGCTATTTGAATTGTGCCTGGAAATGAGAACTTTGAATGTGGTCTATTTGCCAGCTACTATAAGGAGTGTGGGTGACCTTGAATTTCTAGATCAGCTGCAGTTTTCGAGCAGATGTCAGTGGCAGCCTATGTAGGCCACATTATACTACTCTAATCTACAGATTACCAAGATGTTGAAGTTGTATCTTGCACCAATAAACCTGTGCAATTCACCCCCACCAAGCAAAACCAGAAAAAGGCACAGTATGAGATACAGATCACAAGACAGGACCCCAAGCTAAAAACCTATTGGGTCAGAGAGAATTCATCTGCAGCCAGACTAGGCTATCCACTTACGTTCTGACTGGATGAAGAATTTTGTCTTATCTAGTTTGGAGCTCAGTTTATTTGCCGTTTAGGATGCTATATTACAGGTGTCCTAAAGCATGTATCCCTGAATCCTCAGGTATCCCTGACAACCAGAGTGCATTTTTCAGGACAGCAGCATCTACAAAATCTTCAGATATGCCTGGCAACTAGAGAACACTTTTTATAGTGGCATCCGCAATTTCCACATACTTTAACTTTTTTATGTGCTTCTCCTCAGGATCAGCAGAGTAACAGAACCCTGTTGTAAAGTATATGACTATTGCAATGCACACAGCGAGGTATTGTGGAAAATCTTCTTGGGCTTCCTATGTGCAGGTAAGATTCTTTCATGGATGTCCAGAGGGCTCCAAGATGGGTTGTGCTGCCTTCCCTGCAGCTCAGAAACAGGAAGCGCCTAACCTTCAACAGAAGACTTTGCTCCCCCTTCCAATTGAGTCTCAGTCAATTTCCTTTCTCAGTTTGAAGCACATCCTTTTTGAGATCTATCTATTACTTTGTCACTTCTTTCATTGTATTATTTCACCTATTTCCCTCCCAAATTTCTCCAGGTTTACGTTCTTCTGCATTTTGGTCGTGGGGCAGCTTTCAGCGGTAGCTGTGGTCAGTCCCCAAGCAGCTAGCAATCAGGTGACTGCCATTATGGAGCTGTCTTCGTGTCTGCCATTTTGCCCTCAAAAGACCCTGGAAGCAGCACTGAATGATGTCTTGGTAGAGATCAGGGATAAAAGGAAGTCAATGCTATCACAACAGAAGTATGACTGCCATTATTTCAGGTGCTCTTTTGTATCTTCTAATTCCTTTCGTGTCTACAGGTCTTCCATTTGTAGCTGAGACTTCTGTAGTGGCTGACCTTCTTGGAACTGCCCACATTTCCAACAGAGATCACAAAATCCTTCCCAAGGCTCTACTGACAACAGCACTTCTGACTACTTCTCTTCTGCCTCTGGTGGATGGGAGACTAACTCAGTTTCTGTCCTGGTGGCGGGCCTTAACCAAGGACAAGTGTGTGCTTTGTGTCATCTTGGAAGGTTACAGGATACAGTTGCAGGGGTATCCGCCCACCATATTCCTTCCCTCTCCACTCTGCTGACACATCAGCCAGTCAGGCAGAATATTCAACACCTACTGGAGATCAAGGCCACAGAAGCAGTGCCTCCAGGTGAGATCTACTCAGGCCTCTATTCAGTATTTTTCTTGATACCTTATAGGGACGGATTCTGGCACGTGGTGCTTGCTCTCAAATTTCTCAATCAGTTTGTAACTTACAAAAAAATTCCATATGGAAGCTCTTTCATCTATTTGGGAACCACTTCAACCATTGAAATTTATGGCCTCCATAGACCTCAATGAGGCATACTTCGAATCTCCACATAGCCATGAAGCTCACTGGGTGACCTTGGGCCATTCACTGCCTCTCAGCCTCAGAGGAGGGCAATGGTAAACCCCCTCTGAATACTGCTTACCATGAAAACCCTATCCATAGGGTCGCCATAAGTCGGAATCGACTTGAAAGCAGTCCATTTCCATTTTTTCCATTTTGTCACCTCCGTTTCACCTACAACTACCACCACTATTAATACTGAGCACTTCCCTTGTGTATTCACAAAGATGATAGTGGCCCTCGTATCAGCACCAACTTCAAGCAATTCACATTCACACCTACCTGGATGACCACCTGATGCAATCTGCAAATCTTGTCCAGGCTCAGGAGAGTGGCCAGGTGATGCTGGAGCACCTGAAAGACCATGGCTTTCTGATAAACAACAGAAAAGTCACTTATCTAGATCCTGTCAGTTATAGCATCTCAGAGCTTGGCTGGAGACCCAGTCAGGACCCATGTCTCCTTCTTCTGAAAGAATTCAGAAGATCTTAACCCTTCTGTTCTCCCTCTTGCAGGCTTGCTCAGCAGATGTGTTGGTCCTAGCCCAACTGCTGGGGATGCCAAACATCCCGTGGGTGTGTCTTCATGCAAGGCTCCTGCAATGGTTTCTGCTGAAGTTTCAGGATGACATAGCCTGCAGTCGCCATCAGAGTGTCCTCCTCCCCAACGCAGTGAAGGTGGTGGAACATGGAGCATCACCTGAGGAAAGAAGTTTCTTTTCAAGATCCTCCACAGTCAGTCATATCGACAGATGCCAGCCAAACTTGTTGGGAGGGCTTACTGTCAGGGCCAGTTTACTTAAAGCCAGAGGTCTCCATCAGAGGCCCAGAGAAGTATCAACTGGCTAGAGCTCAGGGCAGCTCACTTGGCCGTTCGCTACTTCTTCAACATACTGTATCTTCCTTACATTCTGATCCACACAGATAACACTTGTACCAAAGCTCACATAAATCGTAAAGGGGGCACTCGATTTCAGGCCCTTCAGACCAAAGCTTCATCCACGCTGAGCTGGGTGAAGGTCCATTTGTTCTCTGTCAAGGCAGAGTACATCCAGGGAAAAATGAACCCATCAGCAGATTGACTGAGTTGACAAAGTTTCATCTCAGGAGACTGAGCCTTGAATCAGGAAGTCTTCCTGATGCTACAATGCCAGTTTGGCTGGTTCTTGGTGAATCTCTTTGCCTCCTGCCTCAGCCATTGAGTCAACCACTTCTTCACAAGATATTCAGACCAAGAAATGGAATAGGTAGGCACACTCTCAGCACCAAGGCCCAGGGCCTGCTCTATGCATTTCCCCTGTCTTCACCGATTTCTAGAGTGATGAATATCAGATGGGAAAGGGCCTAAGTAGTACTGCCGACCCCACATTGGCCAAGGCGTCCCTGGTTTTTGGAGTTAATACCGCTATCCATCTCTCCTCCACCTTCTGTTTCAACAGAATCCTTTGTCAGGCCCTCTTGCTGCACCCAGATCCCGAGTGGCTACAGTTAGCCATGTGGGGACTGAACAGCATCAGTTATTGAAGTCGGGATTGCCTCCCAGGGTGATTGAAACAATCTTTCAGCGAGAAGACTTTTCACTCTCTGATCCTACCAGGCTTACCTGGTCGGTCCTCTGACACTGGTGTAACGATCACAGCACTGACCCTGTCTCTGCTTCAATCATTGATGGATTGCAAGAAAACCTGGACTTGAATTTGCATCCTAATACTTTAAAGAAGCAAGCTTTGGCCCTTTCATCTGTTCTAGAAACTACTTCAATCAGGTATTCTGGGCTTGCATCCAATGCTAAAGTGATTTCTCAAAGGAGTGTCTGCCATGGATTTCCCACAGTAGTGTTGTTTTTATACTTGAAGCCTTCACACTGTCTTGTTGGTGCTCTGAAAGTCCCCCTTCCAATCTCTCATTTCTGTGTCTCTAAGAATCCTCTCTCTGAAGGCAATCTTTTTGGTAGCCATCACGACTGCTTGTAGAGTGTCAAAACTATAAGCTCTATTGGTGGCCCAAACATTTGTGTGTATTTCATAAAGATAGAGTTGCTCTACACACTAACTCAGCATTTGTCCTAAAGGTTCATTCTGCAGCAAGAAATAATTCTTCCCTCTTTCTGTCCTAACCTTGCCCATCCTAAGAAAAAAAGATGGCACTCCCTAGTTGTTAAGACTGGCCCTTAAGGTATACATTAATTGTACAAAGCCCTTCTGCCAGACTGACATTCTTTTCATGTCTTCTCACCCTACTACTGTGAGGGGAAAAGTCACTAGTTCCACACTTTTGAGGTGGACTAAAGCCTGTATATCTTTGGCATATGAGGCCCTTCACTTACCTTTTCCTGCAAGCCTCACAATGCAGTCCACCAGATCAGCAGCTAAGTCTGCACCATTCTCCACTAATGTCCCGATATCTGAGATCAGCAGCAACGTGGTCAACAGTTACTACTTTCATGAAACACTTCAAGTTAGACTTATACGGCTCTGCTGAGAGCCTTTGGATGCAGAGTTTTACAGCAAGTTTTGTCTCCATCTGCATCCAAAGCTTCCCTCCTCCACCCAGCCTTATCTTTAGTATGTCCCATCTTGGAGCTCTAACATCCATGGGAAAAGGAACATCTTACTGTCAATGGTATTTCTTTGTAGATGTCTAGAGGGCTTCAAGACCCACCCTCTTTGGCTACCTGTAAACATCTTTTCATTGCTTCAGGTGGTCGAGACTGCATCCAGGAGTGCCGTTTTCCTTCTTAACGTTATTACTCATATGCCACTGCTCTTCATTTGGTTCTATCAACATGTCAATAACCTCAGTGTTCACGTTGTGTTTAAAATATTTTCCTCTTCTGCATTGCTGTTTTCTTCTGTCTACTAATTCTCCTGTTGTGATTTGTTTTTCTGTCCTGTTCCATGAAATGGTACTGAGCCTCAACAGGAAGAGAGGAGCAAAGTTTTCTGGTGAAGTTTAGGTGTTTCCTGTCTCTGAGCTGCAGGGTAGGCAGCGCAACCCGTCTGGGAGCCCTCTGGACATCCACAAAGAAATACTGTTTATGGTAAGAAAAACTGTTCCTTCTCCCCTGTGATATTTTCTGGGAAGCACCAGAGATATATAAATATTTACTCATGGTCATGAGTTGATTTACAGTCTGCGATTATTCACAACTGAGTTATGATTATACTGTTATTGTATTGTTGTTGAAAGATGTTGCTGTTGCTTTTTTAACAATATTAATATTTTGTTATTTACATTTTTGTACACTGTATTGTTTTTTTCTGATGTGTATATTGTATTTGTATTTATTTTTTGAGAGCTGCCTGGAGGGCCTTTTTGGCCAAAATGCGGTATAGAAATAAACCGTAACATAACGTAACATAACATAACATAACATAACAGTTCTATTTAAAGTTTGATTTATTTACAGTTATACTGTAACTTTTAAAGATATGATTTTAAACTTCCCCCCCTCAGTCCTCTTGTGTGCTGTGGATAGGAGGGCTTATAAATGATATTGATAATTAACGGGAAAAGGGAAAGCCAACCCTTTACTGACAACTCATGTTCCACTGGTACTGTTCATCGGCTTTATGTTTCTTCCCTCTAGCCTACCTGGCATACTTCATTGCTGCCTGTGTTCTGAACTTCAAGCGAGCCCGGGGTTTGGTTGTTTTAACTGCCATAGCCATCTTTGGTGTGGCTGTTTGCCTGATACAGAAATGGTGTGGGGCAGCAATTACCCAGCTGCTGAACCCTATTGGGAAACGCTTAGAGACTGTCTGGCCATGGCTGAAATGGTGAGTTGGGGACCAGCTTGCCACATGGGTCTGGCACGTGGATTTTATTTTGCATGCAGTCAGCATTGATACAACTCCTTGCAATATATTCTAGCTCGGGGATGAGCAGAACAATTTTATGTACAAACATTTTTCCCAGTGCCTTCCCTATCAAATTAAAGTGTGGTAAATTGTTATGTCTAGTTACTCACAGGAAAAAAGAATACAATTTTCCAAAGTTAAAAACATTCTGCACTTAACTGTTGAATCTCTTTGTCTGTTTTGTACATAATGTGCCAACTGGAAGCTACTTGGAGAGTTAATTAGACATCATGTATACATTTTATATAACTATTTCATTTATAAATCACTTCCCATGAAACATCTCAAAACAATTAATGAAAAAAATCATTAAAACATCAATAATAAAAACTTGTATAAAAACAAATTCAAACCCAGTGGGATAAGAGTCTCCACTTAAAAGGCTTGTTAAAAAAGGAAGGTCTTCAAAGGGTGCCGAAAAGACAACAGAGATGGGGTTTGTCTAATATGTAATGAGAGGAGTTCCAAGGGCTAGGTGCTATCACACTAGAAGCCTGATTCCTACATTTTATAGAATGGACCTCCTAATGAGATAGTATCTACAGGAGGCCCTCTGCCGCAGAGCACACTAGTCAGTTTGGTATATAGTGGGAGAGATGGTCTTTTAGGTATTCTGGTCCTGACCTGTATGGCCTTTGTACACCAGTACTAGCACCTTGAACTTAAGACACATAATTGGCAGCAAATGCAATTCTTTCAGTGGTGATATTCTGCCCCAGTGAGCAGTCAAACTGCTGCATTTGCACTCAGGGACAGCCCCACATAGAGCGCATTGCTGTAATCAAATCTGAAGGTTACCAGTGCATGGCCAACAATGGTCAGACTATCCTGATCCAGAAACAGCCATAGCTATTTTACCATCCAAAGCTGGTAAAAGACACTCCTAGCCACTGAGATGGATCCAGGAGCATGCCCAGACTATGAACCTGCTTCATGGGGAGTGTGACCCCATCCAAACCAGGCAATTGACCAGTTATTGAGACTCAGGAACTCCTCACCCACAACACCTCTGTCTTGTCAGGATTCAGACTCAGTTTTTTGGCCCTCATCCAGCCACCACCAAGTCTAGGCACTGGTCAAGGTCTTGCATGGCCTCTCCCGATTCAGTTGTTACAGATAGGTATCATCAGTGTACTGATGGCACCTCACTCCAAATTTCGTGTCCACTTCCAAAAGTTTCATGTAGATGTTAAATAGCTTTGGGGACAAGATTGTACCCTCCAGCACCCCAGAGCACAACTGCCAAGGAGCTGAAAGATAATCACCCAATGCTATTTTCTGAAACTAACCCTGGAGATAGGATCAGAAACACTAAAACAGGGTTCCTAATGCCCATCTCCCCAATCAGGAAGATATTAAAATGGTATCAACAGCTACTGAGAGATTAAGTAAGAAAAATAGGTTGTACTCCTGTCCTTCTCTCAATAAAGGTCATCCAGCAGGGTGGCCAAGGCTGATTCAGTCTCATAACCAGGCATGAACCTGGCCTGAACCTGGCCTGAAATGTGTCAAGATAATTGATTTTATTGGTGTTATGGATAATTGGTGTCAAGATAATTGGCAATGCAAGCACTCTCACCACAACCTTCTCTATCACCTTCCCCACTGAGCATATAACACCAATTCTGTTCCAATTGCACTGGCTGCCTATATGCTCCAAACTTAATTCAAAGTGCTGGTTTTGACCTATAAAGCTCTTTACAACTCAGGACCCCAATATCTCCTGTAACGCCTCTCCTGATATGAATCTGCTGGATCCTTAGATCTTCTTCTGAGGCCCTTCTCCAGGTCCCCCCTCTGGGGGAGGCTCAGAGAGTGATAACAAGGGAGAAAGCCTTTTCAGTTGTGGCTCCCCATCTGTGGAATGCGCTCCCCAGTGAGGTCTGCCTGACACCTTCATTGACATCTTTTCAGTGCCATGTAAATACTTATCTTTTTTCCTAGACGTTTGATATACTGGGATGATGTTTGTATTGGGGTGCTGCCAAAACTTTCTGTAGCTGTATGGGGGTGGTGGTTTTATTATTTTGTTTTTGTGGTATGGTATATTTACTTTTAACAATATTGGTAGTTGCTTGAAGATCTGTGGGTAACAAGTGACTAATAAATCTAATTAATAATCAGAATTAGTATTATTACTTTTACTATTACTGCAAACCAATGGTTCTGGAGGTCGGGCTTTTTCAGGAGTGGTCAAATCCCTGCCTCTCAAGACAGCTGAGACCATTCCCTCCTGCAAGCATGCATTGACCACACCTGGAATTCAACCAGCCATACCCCCTTGGCTTACTTTAATAAGCTAAGAGGGGCAGGGGTCAAGAGAACATATGGATGAGCACATAGTTGCAAGTATCTTGCCCACATCATCAGGTCAAATCAACTGAATCTGATCCCATAATGACACAGCAGATGTGCTGGACACCTCACTGCAGTAAATGTGGTGTACCAAATTGTCAGGTATTCACTCCCAGAGCAGATATTCTCCAGTCTCAGTCCAACAGTGCTGCAGTGTTCTTAGGGGTGCAAGCTATATTGCATTGCTGTGTTATGTGCATTGTGGAAAGGCAAGGACCATTGCCAACCTACATCTTGAGGGGATCTTTTTTGAAAGAACTCAAACAGGGTTTGTTTGTTTGTTTTTCTCTCTCTCACTCACTCACTCACTCACTCACTCACCCACACACACTAATATGCTAATATTCTTCCTTCCTAGGGTACTGTGCCTATCTTTTTTAGGTGGTTTGATCACATGGCTGGTTATTGATGTGTCCAAAAGGCAAGAGCAATTGATATCTTTTGGTGGCTTCTGTGTTTTGATACTACTACTCTTCGCCTCCTCCAAACACCACAGGGCTGTAAGTGGGAGCATTTGGGGATGGGGGGAGGGAGAAGGTGCAATAGTTTATGACTTTTGATGTCAAAAGAACTCGGACATATATCCCATCACACATCATCTTACAAAAAGCTTTCTGCTAAAATAGGCTTATTAAAGCATTAATACAGCAGTGCTTATTAAAATAATGGCTTTCAAATAGCAAGATTGTATAAATATTTGGATATGTTTGAGTTCCCTCATGCCTGCTCCCTTGTAGCTCATTGTAGTTTCTAGGACTCTGAAAGGATCCTCTTGAATTTACCATCTATTAGACAAATTCAACTACAAAAAAAAAACTTTTCTTGAGAAGCCTCCTGAAAGGATCACAAGGGAAAGAAGAATTGAACTCCAAGGATATGTACCTGTGGAACCCAATTCTCTTCTCTCATACATCAACGCAACCTGTACATTTCATTTTTCAGCTTCCAGCTTAATTTTATTTTTTAAATTATTACCTGCCTGAATCTCAAGACTGAATGAGCTAAAATGTAAGTAAATAAATACATTTGACAGCAGAATTTCAGTTTCCTTAACATGGATTTTTAAGGATTTTTACAAAACAATAGCAACACCTATTCATACAATGACCTCCTTTATATTACCTCCTTTGCCAGTGTGTTCCACAGACCAGTGGTATTCTGGCTTACTGGCTAATGCTGGCTCTTACAGAATGGTCTTGCTGCCTTTACTTGCAGAGATCCCACTTACATGTGTTGGTTTACAGGTGTCCTGGAGAGCTGTGTTCTGGGGGCTTGCCCTGCAGTTTATCCTTGGCATCCTTATCATTCGGACAGAACCTGGATTTCTGGCTTTCCAGTTTATTGGCGCACAAGTTCAGGTATGGAGCATTATTACTTCCTGACATATCAATCCTGGGGTCATCTGAAGCTCCCTCAGGGACAGTTTGGTCTCAGAATTTGATGTAGGTAGAAGGTATTCTGCAGGTGAAATTTAAAAACACATACTACAGGAAATGGAACTGAGTATAACATATGGAAAGTTGTTTGCATTGTTTATTGACTCCTGTATTGCTCAACATGGTCTTATAATCCAATTTTGATCTAACACATGAGGATTCAAGATCAATCTAATACATAAACTTTCTATAAGCTCCACTCTCTTCCATGATAAACTCTTCCAGCTGTAAGAAGTAGAACAACAAGCAGAGATCTCCAAAATTTCACTGAAAGGATTTTTCAAATAATACATATGGCATCAGTATATTTCTTCCTACAATACTTTGTTCCATACATGAACTTAGAACCTCAGGAGCCCAACATGTTAAACAAAAATAATATTCCATAGGGTATGGTAAGGAAGAATAATATTATAAAGTACCCCTCAAAAGTAGTATAATATATAATAACAATTTCAGAAGCATAAGACTGTATTTCCTTTGTGGCTAGCATGGATTTCTATTCCATGAAGTGCATTTAGTCTCTTGGACTGTTTCAAGTATTCTGTCCAAATAGATGCTTTTCCATGAAATAGCCAGTTTGCTTGGAAACAACAATATAGAATCCATTCTGCTGCAGTCAGGCTAAGCCCTGTCCAACCTCATTCTCTCCAATGTTTCCCTTGCAGATATTCCTGGACTATACCAGAGCTGGTTCCAGCTTTGTATTTGGGGAAAAACTGATCCAAGAATCCTTTGCTTTTCTGGTTAGTTGAAGGCAATGTTTTTACAAAAACTTCACTTTGGCCCCATCTTTCTGTTGGTCACCTGTCCTTGAACTGAGAGGCTAACTTTCATGGCATGACTGGGATACGACACATCATGCCTGAGCTGTGGGCTACAGTCTACACAGGGAACTTGCCCTAGATCCACACAAAAAGGGGCCCAAACGGGCCAAATGGTAAGGCCATTGTCTTAACTACATAGAGGCCCAGCAATATGAAATCAACTTCACTTTGTCCATGCAGGCTACAGGGCCAGCTCACAGCAGTCGGTATTTCTTTAACAATCTACATCCTAGGAGCTGCTTTGACATTCTGTGGTGCGCTTTATGATCAATACCACCTATATATGCTCTTTTGTACCACCTTGCCTAGCATTTACTAAAGACTGACATTTACTATTGTGTTCTGTCTCCAGGCATTGCCCATTCTTACCTTCTTCAGCTCTGTGACTTCTATTCTCTACTACCTGGGCGTTATACAGTGGGTGATTCTGAAGGTAATGCTGGGCACGGAGCTCTAGATTCTGGGAGAGATGCTCTCCATTGCTGCTATGAGGCTGAGTAGCTGAAAACACTACAATGCTTGCCTGGTGAAAATTAGTGTGAAGACAGGAGATCCTCCACTGGGTGCAGGTGGTTTTGGAGCAGAATAATAGTTATGTGATAACTTTCTTATTAGGTCATACAGGCTGTGTGATGAACAGTATCCCACTGGCTGATTTCTGGCTTAATTCTGCAGATCTCCTGGCTGCTGCAAATTACCATGAACACGACAACCATAGAGTCACTGAGTGTGACAGGGAACGTATTTTTGGGAATGGTAAGCTGTTTCTGTAAGTGCCCTGCCAATCTTCCTACCCCAGGCACAGGCAAATAAAGGCATTTTTGGTGCACTCAGTGAGTTCTTTTCCTCGGATTATATGCATTATTCTGTCAGGCTGCATTTGTCAGAACACAAAACTGTTTGTCAGTCATTGTTTCTGGGTCCTACTTATTGGAACATATGAACAAAGATCTGTAGTTTAAACACTTCATCATGAACTTGACTGCCTTTCTTGCCCTGCAGACAGAGGCACTGCTGCTTATTCATCCTTACTTGTCAGAACTAACCAGCTCAGAAATCCACGCTGCAATGACTGGTGGCTTTTCCACTATTGCAGGCAGTGTGCTGGGAGCCTACATTTCATTTGGGGTGAGTATGCCACTCAGGGATCCAGAAGAGATCCAATGGCCTCCATTTGGGGGATGGTACTGTCTAGCACAATAGCAACTTTCTTGGTAGAATATAATGGGGATGCAGGGTGGGAAAATGAAAGTGTATCTGACATCCAGGACGATCACTGTTAAATAGGGTTTTGAATCCAAGTAAACAGTGTATTTGCTGAATCTAATTTCTGTTACAGGTATCCTGAATGAACAGAATGTGGTGTGTCTTACAGTGTAGTATAATAACCCGTGCACCACTCTACTAGCTGTGGTATTCACCTTTAGATTATGAGACACACTGTTCACTTGAATACACTCCAGTGCTTCCCTGCCTTCTTGCACTGCTTTTGCAAAGTCCTGCCTGCTCATACTTATCTGTCCCTAGTACAGAGTTTAAGCTTGCTTAATGCAGCATTTAAATTGCAGAGTATGACTGCATTCCCATAATTCTCCAAGAGTGGGTTTTTTGTTTTGTTTTTTGAGATACCAAGTGGGTTTGCTCTCCATTCATTACCCTGTATCATTCTTTACCCTGCTGTAGATTGATGCTTCATCCTTGATTGCCGCTTCAGTGATGGCTGCACCTTGTGCTTTGGCT
Source organism: Rhineura floridana (assembly GCF_030035675.1). Lineage (NCBI taxonomy): Eukaryota > Metazoa > Chordata > Lepidosauria > Squamata > Rhineuridae > Rhineura > Rhineura floridana. The sequence goes on along the minus strand of NC_084493.1, from coordinate 21,254,932 downwards.
ATGGCTAAACTTTCCTATCCAGAAGTGAAACAGTCAAAATTCCATAAAATGGAAGATGTGAATATTTACCAAGGGTGAGTGTGGTAGGTAATATTACTGGAGAGTGCATGAGGGATACTGCACCACTGTGAGGTGGGAAGTGTCTAGATGATGTACTATCAATGACTGAGTTCTCTCTGGGATATAAACAGGGAGACAGGGAAGCCTGAGGCCAAAAGTGGAAGAGGCACAAAGCAGGGGGAAAGCACATCTTTACTATTATTGGCAGATACTTTACAGTACAAAAAGGTTAAATGCCAGATAAGTGTTTTGGGCTTCAATATTTTTTCCTGTACCAGCAGCAGCACCATCCAGGATCAGGCAGGCATACAAGTTTGAAAAATCATCAGTCAGGTTGACAAGCTTATCCAGTGGAGGCATGGGAGCAAAAGAATGTGCACATATGCAAGATCTAACTTTCCCTTTATTTTCCCACTTGTCCCCAACTGTAGTACAAAGGCAGATAAATAGTCAGCAGGTCCACAACTACTCTAGAAGTTACTGGGCTTGAAAAAGAAATGTTCTACAAATCTGGGCATAAAATTACAAGAAATATTAAAAAGAAGACAGATAAAAGACCTCTGGTGTTCCCTGGTTTTGTTTGTTTAGTTTTTCTTCTCATGGAATGATCCACCTACCCCAAGTCATATGGTATCGGGGGGGGGTTAACCCCTGGCTGGGGGCTGGATTAAGCCTCACAAGAGGAAGGGCAGGATACAAATTACATAATAAATAAATAAATAAAAATAGTGGCGGTGGCAACAAAAAGGGGGGGGGATTGAAGTAGAGACAGCACTGGGTCTCCACCCTGTTCAACCCCCTGATGAGGATGTAGATTGGCCCCTTACCAGTTATCAGACTGATCATTGATGATGAGGAGTGAGCAATAACCCCTCCTCATCTTATCTGCATGGATCAGCTGAGGAGGGGGAGCTTTGTGTCCTCTGTGTGTGTGTGTGTGTGTGTGCGCACACTTGTGTAAGAGTGTAGGGTGACCACACCCACCATTGGCATGCAACACTCCCCCAAGGGTTGGCCAAGGCTGAATGGTGTATGGCCCTCAGGTCAAAAAAGACTAGCCAATCCTGTTGTAGGGGGTGGTTTAAAAAAACCTGCGTTTGATGTGTGTGCATTTTTCAAAGTTTTTGCGCTTTGTAACTTGTTGGCAAGTTAGGTCATTGAACAAGAAGGCTCATCGGAGAAGGCCTTGTTACTGGTGCTGCATTTGACAGTATATTGCTTAGTGAAACCCAGAAACGGGTCTTTTCTGTAGTGGCATCCATTCTTTAGAACACTCTCCTCCCTGCTATTCAGGAGGGACCCCACTAGGGTGCTTCCAAAGACTGTTAAATAAAACACACCTGTTTGCTCAGGCTTTTTCACCAGGTTGTTGGCTCATTTTAGATATTGTGTATATTCTCATTGTTTGATCTTGATTTTATTTAGATTGTAAATAACATTTTAATACTTACTTGGTTTTGTATGTTTTTAACTTTAGTGTTGGGATTTTAATCTATAAACTGCTTCTGGATCCTTGCATGGAAAGCAGTCTAGAATGATTTTAGTAACTAAATAAAAGTCTTAGTCCAACCTGTTACCTGGCCAGTTTTTAAAAACTAGATTCCATGCTTTATAATGCCATTTTTAATTTGCATATTATTTTCATGAACAAACCTAGACATATTAGGAGAGTCAAAATATTTGTACTCATAGTGGAAATTATGTCTCAATGCTTGCCTCTGATAAAAGAAGGAAGACTTTTTTCTGATCTTGTCGAAATTGTCAGTGTGCATTAAACTAGTATAGACCTTCTGACAATACTAGGCTGCATCAGTGCTTCATTTTTCATTAAATGTTGAGTGGATATATCCAATGGAAAGATAAGTATTCAAGAGATATTCTACACACTGAGAATATGTGAATGCTGAGTTTAGAACTGCTTCTTGTGAATTCCATGGGAAGGTGCTTGGAAGAAGGTTGCATGTGCCTCTTTCTTATAAAGTCCACCTCTAGATTTCATAAGTGTCTCCTTACTCATAGGGTCCACATCTAGGCCTATTTTTCTTTTTTCATTCTGTTCCCACAGGGAGGAGCAAAATATCCTAGAAGCTGCCAGCAACGGTGCTGCCATTTCTGTGGGGATGGTCGCTAACATTGCAGCCAACCTCGTAGCTTTCCTGGCTTTGCTAGCATTCATCAATGCTGTACTTAGTTGGCTGGGACACATGGTCAACTTACCAGAACTCTCCTTCCAGGTAGTACCCATAACATAGCCAGTTGCCTCCTGAGTACTGAGGAAAATGCTAAGGGCTGAGTTCAGTTCAACCTCCATACTGGCCTCACAATCTGAATTGCTGGGAATGTCATCTTCTCCCACTCTTTTCCTTCCAATCACCTAAGCCAGGCCAGTCAATCCCTTGATTCTACAAGTGCCAGGTGTACCATGCCCTAATTTCAACCTCTTAAAAAAAAATTCCCCTGTTCTCCCCTCCCCTCGTCTCTCATGGCTAGGACACTATTCCTGGATGGGTTAGGTCCCACCTCTGGGATCAGGAAGGCAGGGATACATTTCCTGAGAGGTGGGAACTACCATCAATCTCCGGTCTTGCTTTCCTGCCTGACACACTCAGCAGAGGTTTTATAGAGCTCTCCAGAACTCCAAGGAAAAAAAGAAAGAAGCAAGAAAGACATATGCTTTAAATTATTTGTGTGAGGAACAGCAAGAACAGCTTCATCCCTTCCAGTTTCCTATTCTCTCACTTCTCTCACATCATATAATAATAATAATAATAATAAATTTATTAGTCGCCCATCTGGCTGGATGTCCAGCCACTCTGGGCGACGTACAAGATAAAAACAATACATTAAAACGTTAACATTTAAAACCATAACAATAAAAACCTAACCCACCCCAAAAGCCTGCCTGAAGAGCCAGGTCTTCAAGGCCCGGCGGAAGCTCATCATAGAAGGGGCATATCTGTGAAGAAGGGCCTGGGTAAGCCTTACTTATTTTATTTTATTTATGAATCACTTCCTATAAAATATCCCAAAGCAATTTAACAATAAAAACATATATAAAAACAATGTTAAGCCCCACACAGATATAGATGGGAATACAAAGCCTTGGCCTAAGTGTTACCATTGGCATGCTTCTAGACCTCAGGCGTTTTCCCCTACCTTTTTTTGTTGCCGTCTCTCTGAGCGAGAATCAAGGAAGCAATTTCTATAGTTGAGAGGAGCACTTCTGTGGAAGACAAAGTAATCAACGTTGCTCCATCTGCTGCTTGGGACCAAGCAGTTGTTCACAGTTGACTGAAGCCCTGGCGGCATTCCCACCTCTTTGGAGGGCCACGCTGAAGCAATGAGTCATTCCAGCTCTATGTTCCCCTCCTATCCTTGAAAGGGAAATGGTATACCCTGAGGTGGCTAAATATCACATTTGACTGTCACCTGTCCAAGGTCTGCAAAAATGAAAGATCTTGCTCTCTTAGCCATTCTCCCTCACAACACCAGAGCTCTTCTGACAGATGCAGCTCCTCTGGATCTTTCTCTTCTTCTTCTAGCTCAGAGCAGGATAGGAGGTTCTAGTAGTCACAGTTGTGGGACAGAAAATTTCTCATTCTTCCTGCTGCTCCTAGGGTAGATCAAGGAGCAAAAGTTTTCTCCTATTGCAGTTTTCTTAGCAGGGGTATCTTCAAATGGAATGCAAATGGAAGCTGGGTTTTTGTCCTTCAGTGTGGTAGCCAGGCACAACCTTTCTCACTGCTCCACTTTACAAGTTCCAGAGCTGTTCTCGCTCATTCCGTAAGAGACAGCTGCTTTCTGCAGCTTTCTGGAACTGAACCCCTCTTGAAGGGCTCTGTAGGGTATCTACATAGAGTTTTGTTCATACTTATGAGGCACTACAAAGTAGATACCTATGCCTTGGCTGAGGGAATCCTTGGCTGCAGGGAGGCTTCAAACAGTCTCTGAGTCCTAGAATTTGGTATCTGAAAAAATTGTAAGATCTGCTGCATAAGCATACAGTTGGATGTCATTATGTTTGTCTAACTTAAGTCTTCTATAGACACTAGTATTTAACACTAGGCCCAGACACAAAAGAGCTAAGCATACACTCCAAGAGCAGGACTGCCAGGCTTAAGCAACTTGACTGATTAAGTACTGTCTAGTGCTAGCAAGCGTTTCCTACTCATTAAAAAAAGGTACAATACAAGGGTATTTGACCACAGAATGTTCTCCCTCCCAGGATCTACTTCTGTTTTTTTACATCCCTTCTAGGCATGTCCTAGCCTCAACAGGAGAAAACAAAGTTTGTACCATGTGAACTTCTGTTGTTGAGGTTAGGAGGATACTAAACCATCTACCCCTGACATTTACTCAAATCCTGGATTCCTTAACAGTGTTTTCTCTTATGTTTTCCATATTCATGGTTTGGTGGTCACTCGCTGTTCCATGAGCTGTGGTCCATCACTGCATTTCCTTTCTGTGTTTACTGCAGATTCTTCTTTTTGACTCATTGCTTAGCCATCCTGGAAATTAGTTGGTAGTTTCCATCTCTTAGGAAATGGCTCTTCAGCCCTGGCTTCCTGGTTCAGAAGTGGGACCTAATTCATCTTGTATGTCCTCTTAAGCACAAGAACAGATGTTCACCATGTATGAACATTTCTACCTTGTCATTTTATCTTGAACAAAACCTTTTCTCTGTTAAGCAAGTTCTTAAGTGTCTGAATAAAACACACACACAAGTGATCACACCCTTGTACTCTGCTGTAACTAACCTGGAATAACTACCACTCCCTGGTTCCATACAAACTCTCAAAAGGGTAAGATCTCATATTTGAGATAACTCAGATTAATTTGTAACTTACTAATAGGGGAAGTTACAAAGTGATTCTCCATCAGGAGAGGAAGGTATCCAGAGTGGGTTTTTGCTAGATAGTATGTAGAAGGCCTCCACAACATCTATGGGTTTCAGCCATCACCACATGGGATAGGCAAGACCATGTTACCTAGCAGATAAATATAGCCAGCTCCTTTTGTTCCACCCATTCTCCACCTCACCTGGGATAGTCGTTCTTCAGCTCTCTGGTGCATTCCTTTTTACTTCCTCCTTGCCTTGTTTGTTTTACATTTCTTAGCAGTTTCTTTTTTCTCCAGCTCCTTTTTTTCTCCAGTTCCCTACCCCCCAAAAAGGCCTCTCTTTGCTTGCTCCCCACACATACACACCTTACTTCTGGTTCCCTTGCTGTTCTCTAGCCATTTTTCCTTTCTCTCATGGATGACAGAGGTCTCCAAGTGGGTAATATAGCTCCTCCTACAGCCCAGAGACAGGAAACGCTTCAGCGAATTTTTGCTCCTCTCCGGTTGCTGAGGCTCAGTTTTAGTTTCCTGTCTCAGCCCGGAGCACATCCTCTTGGATTCTCTCCTTATTTAGAGATTGTCTATTCCTAGCTAAAACTTTCCAGTGTTTTCTCCTTCCCTTACTGTGTATGTTTACTTTGACTAACCTGTTTGTCTTCCCATCTGCTTCTCACTTTCTGTCAGTTTCACCTCACCTATCTTCCCAGCTTCTGTCAGAGTATTCTCTTGCCAGTTTCACTCCCCCCCTTTTTTTCCTCTCCATCTGAGCTATGGAAAAAGCAAAAAGATCCAAGTCAGGGGAGGAAAAGAGCTATGTTTCCAGAAAGAAGCATCTTAAGAAAATTGAGCAATACCCAGCTGCGGCTTCGGTCAGTTCCCGATCACTGCGCTTTCCCGCCTCTTTTCAGCAACGGCTGCTTACTGGCGAGGATGACCCAAAGGAAGGGTCTTCTTCAGGAATCTTTTTCTGCAGCTCACCAGCCTCGCACCCGGCTCTGTTAGGCAGCGGGGTAAGTCGATACGATGGGCTCATTCCCCCGGCAGGGCTGCAGGAGGAGATAGCACTGAGGCGGTTGTGGCCGCCATTTTGGATCCGAACACAGCAGCGTCCACCATTTTGGAAGGCGCTTCTGCATTAGCACTGGTCATGACTGAACGGAGCACTTCTGTCCTGCTTGATATCTCGACGGCTGCTGCTGCTGAGGGAGGCGTCCAGGCCATGTTAAGGGTGCACAAACAGCGTTCTCATGCATCCCCTCCACATTCTCCCGATCCTCCCCGCCTCATTCCTAATATGTCGAGGCAACTAGACTCGCTGTCTTCTGAGGATGAAAGCATCACCAGGTCAGCCCAGCGTGAAGCACCTTCCCAAGCCCTGGCTAGGGAGCCCCTCCAGGAGCCTTACCCAATAATTCAGCAGCAATTACTGTCTGACCTCTTCTCTCCCGCTGTGCTGCGTCAACTTAGAGAGGCCATCCTAGGGGATTTACCCACGCAAGGGGGACAGGGAGCCCGAGGGCCCTTTTCCCAGCAAGGCAATACAATCAATCGCCCTTTCCTAAGGGGGCAGTTACAGCAACAGGAGCCAGACATAGCCCACTCTCCTGGTCCCCGTTCTGCTGATAAAGGGCAAGACAGACGGAGGGAACTTATAGTTAATGAAAGTCACTCTGATGATGGGGGAGATGACGTTTTGGATGAAGGGGATGGGGAATGGAGTGATGGATCCGAGCTGGAGGACTTTGGCTCTGCTAGACTTTTTCTGGAGGTCCATTTCCTTCCGCTGTTTCACAAAGTGTTGAACTTAACACAACAGCAACAGGAGCCAGTATCTAAAAGCACTTTGGTCCTGCCTGTCCCAAGACTGTCCACCAGGTGCATTCCTTTCCCTGCTCCTTTTAAGTCAGTAATGAAGTTGGAGTGGGACTCTCCACTTCTATGTAAGAAGGGTACTAACTATGCTAACAGATTTTATATTCTAGAACCTGAGATCATGGAACAGCTGCGAATCCCAGCAGTGGATGGTCCAGTCTGCTTTACTGTCCAGGGCTTTTCTCCCTCGGGATGGGGATGCTCAGATGAGAGATCCCAATGAGCGAAAGATGGACGTAGCCTTAAAAAAGACTCATGAGGCGGCTGCCCTTTCAGTAAGGGCTTCAGTTTCGGCCTCAGTGTTTGCCAGAGCAGCACTCCTTTGGGTAGAGGATCTTTTGGATGATATGTCCCTAGATCCCGTGCGAATGAGAAAATCTTTATTGAAAGTTTCTAGATCACTTACCTTTACAGCGGATGCAACTATGGATGCTTCCCAATTTTCATGTAGAGCTATAGCGGATGCAGTGGTTGCTCGCAGACACCTTTGGCTTAATCATTGGGATGTAGATGCCCCCTCTAGGGCTAATCTGGCATCTGTGCCCTTTTTGGGTTCCAAATTATTTGGGGATGCGGCATTACAGGACGTCTTAATAGAGTCTAGAGACAAAAAGAGAATTATGCCATCTCAGAAGAAAGATGATCGCCATTCCTTCAGGCATCCCTTTCAATCATCCCAGCCCTACCAGTCCTTTCGCGGGAGTAGATTCGGAGGCAGGAGTCGTGATTTTAGATCAGGCCGTCCCTCCTGGAACAGACAACGGTTCCAACAGAGAAGCCAGCAACCATTCTCCTACAAGGGTCCTTCAACTCAGTCACGCCAAGGGCATCAGAACCAACAGCGCTTCTGACTCACCCACCTGGTTGCCAGTAGGGGGCAGGCTAGGCCAATTCTCCCAACAGTGGCAGCAATCTACCCAGGACAAGTGGGTATTAAGAACACTCATGCAAGGGTACAAAATAGAATTGAGAGAGTATCCGCCAGCCAGGTTCCCTCCTTCTCCCGTCTCCAAGTCCGGGGTAAAACAACAGGCAGTTTCCAACGAAATTCGCCACCTATTGAGCATTTCAGCCATAAGGTTCCTTTCAGAGAGTTCTTCTCAGGACTTTACTCTATCCTGTTTTTGGTCAAGAAGAAGGAGGGGTCCTGGCGCGTGGTACTCGACCTCAAATTTCTGAACCAATTTGTGATCACTCGAAAATTCTGGATGGAGACTCTATCCTCCAGAAAAGAAGCACTTCAGCCCCATGACTTTCTAGCATCGGTAGACCTGAAAGATGCTTACCTGCATATACCTATCTGCCCTGCACACAGACGCCTGCTACGTTTTTACTACAACGGCAACCACTTTCAATTCAAAGCCCTGCCCTTTGGTCTAGCCTCTGCCCCACGAATCTTCACCAAGGTAATGGTGACTCTGATAGCCGGCCTTCGACTGCAGGGACTACACATATACCCCTACTTGATCTCTTAATCCGGGCCGGCTCTCTTCCCCGAGCTCAAGAAGTTGTCCAGATCACTTTGGCTCATCTGAAGGATCACGGGTTTTTAATCAATTCTCAGAAGAGTCATCTCATCCCATCGCAGACCCTAGTACATCTGGGAGCATTTTTGGACACAGTGCGTCAATCCATGTCCCTCTCTTTGGAACAAATTTGAAAGATCACAGGGTTGGCCCGCATGGTGACTCGGTCCCATTCAGTCAATCTCACGACACTGGCGAAGCTGTTCGGCATGATGGCTTCGGCCATAGGCATTACTCCCTGGGCTCGACTATACTCACGACCACTTCAATGGGTGCTTCTCTGTTTCCAGAAGGAAATTGCACTACGTTCCCACCGTTATGTTCTTCTCTCACAGCAGACTAGACAATCTCTTCTATGGTGGATGGATCTACACAACCTCACAAAGGGAGTTCCTCTCCAGGAACCTCCACGATCCGTCATCAACACCGACGCGAGTCTATCAGGATGGGGAGCTCATTACCAGGGGCAGGATATCCAGGGCTGTTGGTCCTTCCAAGAGTCCAGGAAAAGCATCAACTGGTTGGAGCTCAGGGCGGCACACCTAGCCCTGCGTCACTTTGCGAGCAAGATCGATTTACCAGACGTCTTGATTCGCACGGACAATACCGCGACTCAGGCTCATTTGAACAAGCAAGGAGGGATCCGGTCACGAAGCCTGCATCTGGAAGCAGTGACAATGCTATCGTGGGCGGAACACCATGTCACGTCAATCAAGTCAGAATACATCCAGGGCCATCTGAATGTGACGGCCGATTGGCTGAGCCGCCAGCAGTTGTTTCCCGGGGAATGGTCCCTCAACTGAGCAGTCTTTCTCTCTCTTCAATCCCAGTTCGGCGAATTCAAAGTAGACCTGTTTGCATCCGAGTCGAACCACCAGACTCGTCGCTTCTTTTCACGCTACCTCAGCCATGGGGCAGAGCAACAGGATGCTCTAGCGGCAACGTGGCCGACCGGGCTACTCTATGGATTCCCCCCAACTCTGCTGCTCTCCAGAGTATTAAAAAAGATAAGATCAGAAAGGGCTCATGTCGTGTTGGTGGCACCGTATTGGCCAAGACGTCCGTGGTTTTCAGACATCATTCAACTGTCTCAGACACCACCCATTCGACTTTTTTCATGTCCCGATCTGCTCCATCAAGGCCCTCTTCTCCATCCAGACCCACAATGGCCTGGGAATTGAACGCAGCAGATTGTTAACATCAGGCATATCCCCAGCAGTTGTGTGTACCATACTGGCATCTAGGAGGCCTTCCACCATTCGTAGCTACCAAGGTACCTGGAAGGCATTCTCAACTTGGTGCTCTAAGTCGAACATTAATCCAGAAAGAGCAGAGGTACCCGACGTGCTACGCTTTCTGCAAGACGGGCTTCAAATGGGCATACGTCCCAATACGTTGAAAAGACAAGCATCAGCCTTAACTTCTGTTTTACAAGTCCAGGGAGCTCCCTCCTTAGCCTCTCACGAACTCGTGAAGAGGTTTCTCCGTGGAGCTACAACTCTTAGTCCACCAGTCAAACATCATTTTCCGATGTGGAACTTGCACACAGTGCTCTCGGCATTACAAAAACCACCATTTGAGCCTCTAAGTTCTTCATCATTAAGAATACTTTCATTCAAAATAATTTTTCTAATTGCTATAACAACAGCGCGCAAAATTTCAGAGTTGCAGGCACTCTCTGTCGACAAGCACTTGTGTGTTTTCCATAAAGATAGGGTTGTTCTACGTACTAACCCAACCTTTATACCCAAAGTTAACTCTCCTTTCCATTCTCAACAGGACATTATACTACCTTCTTTCTGTCCTCACCCTACTCATCCTCGAGAGAGGGCATGGCACTCCCTTGATGTCAGAAGGGCACTAAAAATATATATAAATAGAACTAGGCCCTTCAGGAGGTCTTTGTTCATTTCCTTCCATCCGGCCACATTGGGACAAAAGGTGTCTGTGGCGACTTTGGCACAATGGATTAAGGCTTGTATATCCTTGGCCTACGAAACACTTCATTTGACCTCTCCTTTACACATCACTGCACATTCCACCAGATCGGCGGCTACATCGGCGGCATTTTCCACAAATGCTCCAATAGCCGATATTTGTAGAGAGGCCACCTGGTTCTCTCCTACCACGTTCACAAGGCACTACAAAATAGACCTATACGCCTCAGCCGAGGCTTCATTTGGACGCAGGGTCCTGCAACAGGTCCTGCCTTCGTCTATCCCACCCTAGGTCTTAAGCTTTGTTACGTCCCACTTGGAGACCTCTGTCATCCATGAGAGAAGGAACAGTTTGTTCTTACCGTAAACGGTGTTTCTTCATGGATGACATGAGGTCTCCAAGGCTCCACCCACTCTATAATTAAGGGTTGGGACTGCGTCAAGGAGTGCCATGAGTTCTGTATCCTTTAGTTTGCACCAGCTAACATTGTTTGGTTCGTTTAACTAATTCTGAGCACATTGCTCACATTCTGTCTGTTATACTGTTCATTTTTATTTATTCGCTGAGGCTGATGTCAAAGCTAGCCAAGAAAAGAAAACTGAGCCTCAGCAACCGGAGAGGAGCAAAAATTCGCTGAAGCGTTTCCTGTCTCTGGGCTGTAGGAGGAGCTATATTACCCACTTGGAGACCTCATGTCATCCATGAAGAAACACCGTTTACGGTAAGAACAAACTGTTCCTTCTCTGTCCACTTCCCCATGGCTTCAGTGGGTAAGCTACCAGCAGATCCAGAGTACAGAAAGAAGCGCCACGCTAAGGCACCTTAACCTGAAACCCAGCCAGCGACAACTTTGGTGGAATTAACAGCTGGTTCTTCAGTTCTTGAGAGTGGTCATGATACCTCTCCAGATTGGAGGAAGGAAGCATTGCATTACCACTACATTTACTGGCCTGTTCTAATTATTGCTGCTGTCTAGCAGCCTTTGGAGACCTGTGGAGGGCAGCAATTTAGCTGCAAGTAAAGCAGTAGGAGACAGGAGAAGGGGCAGCACCAGTTCCCATCTTTTCTGGGGGCCACCAGGACAGGACCAGCCATTAGTTTCCTTGAAGAGTTGCTGATGGTGCCATCTTTTAGCCATCAGATGGCTCCCACTAGGCAGCCATAGCTTATACTTGATCACAAAGCTTTGCCCTTCCCCTGCTTCCCATCCCTGCTTCAAACAGACTCGGGGCAACAAGCTTCCATCCCCTTCAGAGAGACAGGATCACTAAGCATAGAGGTGCAGTATTATTCAGAACAGAAGTAGTTTCTCAGGAATTTTCACTACACCTATAGCAAGTTATCACTAACCTTTCTAAGGAGATTGCTTCAGCCTGGCCACCTGCTTCAAAGCACCAAAGTAAATGGCACAAACCAGTCAGCTTCTTTGAATTCTGACTTTTCCTGCCCCTTTCTATTGCTTCAGTGTTCTCACAAGCTTTTGTGAGTGGAGGATCTGGTCAGAAAGGAGTTTGATTACTTTTTACCTGGTTCTGTTTTGAGGCTGGTTAAGTCCCAAGTCTTCATTGCTGACTCAATCTTGGATTTCATCAAGTTTGTGGCCAGTGCACTTGCTGCTAACACAGTAGTGCATGGAGCAATTTGGCTGATTGATTTCAGCTTCTATCACTTTTAAAGAGTCTTGATTATTCAGAAAGGAAGACACAAAAGAGAGAACAGGAAACCTTCCACTTAATATAGGAGAGGCTTTTCCTGTTACTTTCATGCATTTAGACAGTCTACTACAGAAACAGCAGGCCATCTTGGTACAAAGTCTGCTTGCCAAGACACTTCCAGCCTGCCTTCTCTGGCCAGCAACCTCTGTGACTCTCTGAAACCTGAAGGAGAGGGGAGGCATCTGACAGCATTCCTCTAGGCATTGTAGCAGAGCCAAGCAGATTGAGGGTACTCTGAACACAAAAGTAGATTTTTTTCATCAACACAGTTGGACCCAAGGGAGTAGACCCAACTCTCCTTCAGACAACTGTCTACAGTAGGAATGTATGAAGCTGCATGGTGGACCTTCTTAAGATAGGGCAGGAGGGAGTAAAGTTCCTTACAACATTGTTTATATTTCTTACAGACTTTTTCAGAGCGTAATGCTGTGGAGGCAGCCTTCTACCCTTCCATCCTCACAATAAAAGGGCATAGACTGTTAGGAATTCAGTTCATATAAGGAAGCTTTTAAGGGGGTGGACCCTCTTAGATCCACACTGTACTCCCGTTCTCCTCTTAGAATCTGCAGGTAGCCCTACAGGCATTGACAGAGCCCCCATTCAAGCTTCTCTAGCTGCTGTCTTTTGGGGTTATTTTCCTCATGGCAATAAAATTAGAACAAAGAATTGTGGAGCTGGGAGGCCTCTCTGTTAAATACAATCTTTTCATTTTTTAGGAAGACACACTGGTGCTAAGACTTACCCTTCCTGCCTGCTGAAAGTCAGCTCTCCATTTCACAAATGGTTAGAGAGAGTGCTTCTTTCCTTCTGTCCAAGGCTCTCACACCCCTCTGATGGCACAAACTGGATGTTTGTAGGGCTCTTAAAATTTAAAATTTACATCAATAGGACAGAGCCAGTTAGAAAGCATTAGTTATTCGTATTATTTTTGTACTGTCAACATCTTTGATATTTGCAGATGTTCATGCATTTTTAAATTATATTCCTGTAGTATGGGGGTTAACAGCAGGACAAAAACAGTGGATTTTGTGAGCCATTATGTTAGCTAAGGGACTTATACTTTGAGCCTGGAAGGATAAATACCCACCATCTATTGCACTGTGGGACTGAGGACCTCACTGCCCTAGCTGCACTGGAACATATTTCAAACAGATGTCAATTTCGAGTGGATACCTATTTGAACATCTGCAGAGCTTATATTTGTTTATATACTGAACTGAAGATGAATGTACTGATGGTTATTATATTTTATTTATTTATTATATGTGTAATGTAAACCGATGGTGATTTACAGTTAGTAGTAGTAGTATTCATATATGTTTTTCTTTGTTTTTAATTTTTGTATCTTTCATATTTTTATTTTATTTCATTCTTTGTTTTTTCCCCTTTCGTTGTTAAATTTGCGAATAAAAAATGAATTAAAAAAACCTCTTGCTCAGTGCATCATTGCCTATGTTGCTACTAATTAAGAGGTTTAGGACCTTCCTTCACCCCTCGGTATTATAATTCTTTCATCCAGGGCTGCTGCTACTTCAGCTGCTTTCTCTGCTCCATCACCCCATTGTTGGAGATTTGCAGGGCTACTCAATCAGCCTTTGTTTTGTCCTATAAAATAATTATGCCTCGTCTGAAACAGCCTTTCAGCAAAGGGTGCTTCAACAGCTATTACTTGATTTCTAAGTTTGCTCCAAAGCTTTTTATCTGGTTCCTAAATTACTACCTTTGGCTTTGCCATGTGTTTATTTTTTGTCCCTCTCCGTTTAGAGTTGGGCTTTGGTATGCGTCATGGTTGTTCTGGAGGCCTCCTGCATGCCATCCAGAGAATGGAACATTGGATGTTCTTGGTGATTGTTCCTTCTTGCTTGTGTACAGGAAGACTCCAGTCCTGCCCTAGATGTATCGCAGGTGGCAGCTCCTTTGTCCTCACATTTCCAGTTTGTGCCATGCTTTTTTGGAGATGGGCTTACTTCCCTTTCTCTGTTGAAGTTCTGTCTTTTCTGTTTCTTCCAGTGCTTATACTCACTCTCTATATGCTTCAGCCATGATCTGTACTGGCTTGTCTAAGAGTCATAGCTGGCTGTATTTATCTAATAGGTCACATGGTCCTGGCAATTCCAAATACTAGGGGCTGAAGCCCATGATGGTTCTGAGGTACTCCTGCATACATCTAAGAAGGAACATTCATGGTAACTCTCCACTGTTCCAATTTCTTCCTGCTGGCCCTAGTGTAGGGATGGGGGAAGAATCTGTGAACTCAAATTTCAAAGCGGAATCGCCTGATTCAGTCTGTGCGGAACATGACTCAGATTGGGTCACGAGTCCACTTTAGAATCCACAGTCCAATGGATTACTTTACAAGGTGGTCCAATGGCTTCAGCAATGTCTATCCCCAGGTATTTGACAAAGACCTACTTCAGCAGATGTTTTTATGATTAATTCTAATTGATCTTATCCATTGTATGCTTTTTCATATATACAACATAGAAACTACAGTATATAAATAGCTTTAAAAAACAATCCCTGTCTCTAGAGCAAGTGAAAGGGGATAATATACCCTGAATATGCTCTATCTGATGAGAAGAAACATTTACAGTAAGTTCCAATGTTCTTTTTTCCATTCTTCCCAAGTGTTTTTGTGGGTGAAATTGGGATTTTAGTAACCCAGTTCTTTTTTTTTTTTTTAATAATTTTTATTCAAATTTTCATACAACATACAAAACTAAACATTCAAAGACAAAAAACAAAATCAAAAATAATTGAACAAAAAAAAAAAAAATAAAGAATAAAATATTGACTTCCCATTTGTCACATATCAAATCAGTTATAAGTCTATAATATATAACAATCCTGTCTCTTAAATCATATTATAAAATCACTTTCCTCCAATAGTTATCTTACTTAATCATCAGATCTCATAAACATTACTTTGTTCTTTCCACAAAAAGTCAAAGAGAGGTTTCAGTTCTTTAAGAAATATATCTATCAATTTTTTTCCAAATAAGCATATCAATTAATCCATCTCATTACTAATTATAATAATCTTATTGTCATAACCATAGTCAAAATAAACATTTCAAACAATCCGTCTCATCAGAATCTGTTAGGTTCAATAATTTCAATAGCCATTATTCTATTGTCCCTATTAGTTCCATCTTCCATCTTCCATCTTCGATAGTCCTGTTAAATCCAGTAATTTCAGTGTCCAATCTTCCGATAGTCCTGTTAAATCCAGTAATTTCAGTGTCCAATCTTCCATTATCAGTATTCCATAATAATCTTGCTGTCATAACCATAGTCATACAATAAGAGTCTGATGGGAATTACCTCTATCCCAAATATTATCTTGCCAACCATTCTGAATAGGTTGCTGAAATACTGCTGTAAGATCATATCTCTGTTCTTTTTTTCAAAATGCACTGGCTCATCTCTTGAAAGTTTTTCCATTGTCACATGGCTGCAGTTAATTCCATCCATCACATCATTCCAGTCCAGAAGATTATCCATGCCATTGATAACTTTCTCTCTAGAATCTTCCTTAGTTTCTTCAGAGATAACATTAAATTCCAAACAATAGATTTTATTTCTAAAATCCATAAGCTTCAAATCTTTTTCCTGTTCCACGTTTGTTCCAGTCTCCAGGGTCTCCTCTCTCACAGGGACCCCTATTTCTTTAAGCTCCTGTGACATTTTGCTCAATTCAATTATTCCAGTCTCCAGGGTCTCCTCTCTCACAGGGACCCCTATTTCTTTAAGCTCCTGTGACATTTTGCTCAATTCAATTATTCCAGTCTCCAGGGTCTCCTCTCTCACAGGGACCCCTATTTCTTTAAGCTCCTGTGTCATTTTACTCAATTCAATTTTCAGCTCCTTACAACCCTGTCGCAGGTCTTTTTCCTGTTCCACGTTTGTTCCAGTCTCCAGAGTCTCCTCTCTCACAGGGACCCCTATCATTTTGCTCATTTCAATTTTCAGCTCCTTACAACCCTGTCGCAGGGTTCGTTTCGTTATCTCAATTTCATCCATTATTTTCTGAAACATAGATACTTCCAGGTTCTCAGCCACTTTCTTAATTGCCATTTTAAAAGAAAAATATAAAAGAACCACTTCTTATTTCAGCAACAATTGGGTTAATACTCCAAACTTGGTGACATCACAGCGTAAACAGAACAGACAGCCTTATCTCTCCATGCTTAAGTAAACAAAATGCAGTTCCCAGGATCGAAACAATTAATGGCGTCGTCAGAAAACAGATTCGTCAAAATAAAATGAACTAGGAAAAAAGTAATCTCAGACAATATAATATTCTTCAGAATAAAAATCAGGAATAGAAATCCCTCTTCCGTGTATATCTTTAGGGTGCAAATCCAGGACAGCTTTTTGCAACAAAAACAGAGATAAGCTATTAATTAGTGAATAGCAGAGAGAAGTTATGGCTCCCCGGTGAGATGTCAAAAACTGATCAATCTGGCAAATCTCTTTTAAACAGCAACAATTTAAGTCAAGTAAAAGAAAAATATAGAAAGAAGGGTGCTTGCCTGTTAGTGCGTTCTCTCTTTGAAGAAAAGATGAACGTTCGCTTTATCAGATAGAGCTTGTTGTTGAAAATCCGTCCCACCTTCGTCGGCTGGACCTCGTCCCACAAATTAATGAGATCTGGTCGTCCCAACAAAAATAGGCTTTGAGGTTAATCTCTTCGTTTCTCCCTACCCGGGAGAAGTTTAATCAGTCAAAAAAAAAAAAAAAATCTGACTGATATATCTGAATAAGCTTCTTTTGAGGCAGGAGCCCGTCTCAAAAGCAGGCACAGGCTAAGTCACCCTTCCCGGAAGTCGGGATTTTAGTAACCCAGTTCTGTGCGTGTATCCTTAGTCCTACTGAGTTCAATTCTACAATTCTATGTCCAAACAATGTTAATGACCGTAAATATGGACCACAAGATGACATTCCTTAAATTGATTGAGTGCAGAGTACAACACCATGTTTGAATTCCCATCTGCCTCATAATCATTAATATCCCTATTTTGTCTTTCTCTCCACCCATTTTCTCCATATTGGTGTAAATTCTTTATTTTAAATCCCATGCATATTTGGTGCAGCATATGGACCTGTGGGGTTTTGTTGATGGTGGTATGAATAAAGTACAGACAATAGAGAGTAAAGATAACTTAGATGGAAGGAATTGAAAGGCCATTGCCCATTGAGCTTATTTACAAATCTTTTTCTGGCTTCCAGATGATCTGCTCTTATGTCCTGGTGCCTGTGGCATTCTTGTTAGGGGCAAGCTGGGAAGATGCACCTGTGGTCGCTGAACTGCTGGGAATTAAGATCTTCTTAAATGAGTTTGTGGCCTATCAGCACCTGTCAGTCTACAGACAGAAACGATTGGATGGACTGCCAGAGTGGGGCAGAGCAACAAAGCAGTGGATTTCAGTAAGTGCACCAGGAGATTCCTAGACTGGAAGCAGAAGGAAGGAAGTTGAATCACATTAATGAATCTGATGTGCACAAAAACTTTGTGCAGGGAATTCCCTGAAATTATTATCACAGTAACATGTATCTGTTGTGTGCATGGGCGTGGGACAAGACCCAGCACAGCTACAGCTGCCACTCCATTGAATGGCACATAGATACACCATACTCAGTTGCAAGCTATTATTATTACCATGGCACCAGTCACATTTTCTCTCTTGCTGTCTAGGTGAGATCTGAAATTATTGCAACTTATGCTCTGTGTGGATTTGCCAATCTGGGCTCCACTGGAATCATGCTGGGAGCTTTGAGTAAGTCATCACACAAACTTAAAAGCAGGGAAGAGCAATAAGCTCAGAGGAGATCCCAAAGTCTTGGGCTTTTAAGCTGGGTTCCAGAAGCCTTACAAAAACTGCCAGGCCCATAACTACATCACATGCTGCAAAGGCCATGGTCTGAAGGCACATGAGACCAGCTTCCTGCTGAAACTAAGCAGGGTCAGGTCTGCTCAGTGCCTGGATGGGAGACCGCCTGGGAAACATATGTAAGCCGCCTTGGGTTTCTATCATGGAAAGAAAGGCGGGGTTTAAATGAAATAATAAATAAATAAATAAAAATAGCTGCCCACTGTTGCTTGCTACAATCCTGGCCATTCTCATATGGGGCATGGCTTGCTCTTGGGCTTGGGCCTGACAGGCATGTGCCAGAAAATGCATAGTACACTCTGCTCATCCACTTCTGTCATTTTTGTATGAAGCATCCCTGGCACCACATCGCAAGAGTGAATTTTCTAGTATCGTTATGAGGTCATTGTTCACTGGAGCCTGTGTCTCCCTGATCAACGCATGTGTTGCAGGTATTGTCTGGATGTTTCAGGGCAACAGTAACCAAGAGATTAAGGGGATTGAGTGAATCTGGAATTTCAAATACAAGATATAGAATGAGGGGTTTTTCAGGGGACGGGGAAGTCAGCTGAATTTGATATTTATTTGCTAATGATGTAACATTTGAGGAAAAGAGGGCCTGCATAAGATATGCACGCCTACTGGACATAAGTCCCTTGGAAATGTCACCAATTCTGCCTTACAGTTCTGCTGTTCTTAACTTCCCACCCTTTAAGGGTGGGAACCTTTCTCATGATCCCTGCACCCCACAGGTATCCTATATGTACCCAGAGGAGAAGTGATTAATTGCCCAGACTTCTTCAGTACAACCGTTCTCAACGTTACCACCTACTCTACCTATCGTTGCTGCAAGCAGTTGTTTGCCAGGTGAGCTGCAGCATAGTCATGATGCCTTCTCATTGGGATGCAAGCAGTAAAAGCCATTAGCTTTTATATTTATTCACTTGAAGCAGGAAGAAATACATTGGGGATCTGAGTATCATAATACCCATACTCCATGAGTTGTGGCATAACTGACCATGAAGATTGCGGGACATCCTCATTGTAATATGTATAGTTTTAAATTTCCCCAATTAATTTCCTGTGGAAATAGCGGCCAGTAGATGGCACCCGTTTCCTTTGAATAATATTTCTTGGGAATCCTAAACTGCTGACTAGCTTGAAAGATTTGGCTAACTTGTATGTGATTATTAATTTTATACAAAGAGAAAATGTAC
Organism: Rhineura floridana; assembly: GCF_030035675.1. Taxonomy (NCBI): domain Eukaryota; kingdom Metazoa; phylum Chordata; class Lepidosauria; order Squamata; family Rhineuridae; genus Rhineura; species Rhineura floridana. The sequence continues at coordinate 21,235,892 of NC_084493.1, read as the reverse complement.
TTCAAACTGTCAGGCACTGTATAAAAGATACTATGTCACAATATTATTTTAGACAGACAATCTGTCATGATTTCTTATTTTAATTTTGGTGCTGATTTCTCCAGTACTGTATAATAATTTCTAGAAAATATGGGAAATTTCAAACAGCATTTCCAAGTAAAAAGACTATAATCTTGCACATTGTATTCAGATGGAAGAATTCACCATTGTTAAAAGCTACAGACTGAGTTGGTGGAATGAAAGTAGTCTGCCAAAGGTGAAAAAAGCTGAAGATGTTCCTTCTCCTGTCCACTTGAAGTGTCACCTGACCACTTCTAGCTTCTCAGTCAATGTCAGGACTAGTTTTGCAATAATATTTGATGCTTAGGAGCTGACTGACTGAAATGATCTTCTCAAGTGCATCCATGTGGAAAAGGCAAGTCACTATTATCTTTTCAAGGAACAAAGATCCTGTGAGTAGGATCCTGTTCATATAATACCCATGAGTAGGTTCCAACAGGCATGCAGGATCATGCTCCCAGGATTACTGTCCCTGGAAGAGTTATGTACACACAGTTGCAGTAGCTTTCTGAATATCAAGTACATATTGCCAGGATAAATGCTGTGCACTGGCATTGACCGAGACACTTAGAGAGCTGTGTTCATGTCAGGAGGAGAAGATGTTGCTGCTGTTGAGTTAAAAAAACACACATTCTCTTTCACAGCACCTCAGCTGGAGCCAGTGGATCATCTTTCTCTGGAGTGTGGGCCAAGGTGCCCGCTAACAAAACTCAGGAGTATCTCAAGTGGTGCTGTGGTCGCTATACTGATTCAGTCTGTAAAAAATCGTAACTGCCAAGGGGTGAGTCAGGATAACATGAGGGGACATCTCGCAGTAGCCCTGCTCAATTGAACCAGGAGTCTGTTCCACAGCCCAAGCAATAAAGTAGATTTTAAACTGAAAAACTCATAAGCATGACTGTGCCCACCCTTGCACACAGGCATCCTGTTACAGACCCCCCTCTGTACACATTTGCTTCATGTGAAAACCAGCATTAACTCCAAAGATGTGTTTTTATGTTACAGTATTTATGAGATGACATGGTTCATGTTAGAAAAACAGCTTCTTTGTGCTACCATTTATGGTATTAATTCCAGAGAGCTGTGTGTAGGTGTGTGCAAATTTCCCATCTCCCTCCAGACAAAGCTCCTTGTAGTCTTTTGTTTTCTTCCCCACATCCCCACTCCTTGATTTTTTTACTGTTAACTATTGTATCTGTTACTACTGTTTTATGAACACTGGAAACCACTTGGGAAATCTTTTCAATGCTTATTAAAATGTTTTAAATAAAATATAAAAATAAAATACATACAATTGGCCACCTTCTTTGCAGCCTGACTTCCCACTGGTTCTTACTGGTCTCCCATTGGTACTTTCCCAGTGTTTCCCCATTTGTCTTAAACCTGCAACTACAAAACACATAGTTTTACAAAAGCATCTAGGTCTACAAAAGTAAAACATTTTTCAGGCATGACTTGCCATTGTGGGGTATAAGTATTTTGCTGCAGTCTTCCTCCTGCTTACTATCCTCACCACTGAGAAACCAATTGTTTTCAACTCAAGGATGGTTGTCTCCATCTGCCACTCAGGACAGACAGTTGTGTGACACAGATTTGAAGACAAGTCTGGCTGAGGAAGCTCCATCCTAGTTTCTTTCCTGCTAAGATCTGAGATACTATCTCTTCTGTGCTATTTCTCCTCAGATTTTCATTGCTTTTACCGGAGCAGCTTATAGCTGTCTCTCATATGCTAGTCTCTTGCCTTCATTTGTCTTTCCTAAAAAAAAACACAACATTTTTTTTAAAAGAACCCTGTCTAATTCCCTTCAGTCTTACTTCAGTATCCATCCTCTGTCAGCTTTCCTTCATCCCTACTCTGGCATGGGAAAAGTTAAGTCAACAAAGAAAAAACATTTTTAAAAGCCTAGGCAGCACTTGGTGGTAGCTGCAGACAGCACCCAGTCGCTAAAGCTTCCCACCATTTTACAATGAAAGCCAAATTATGGTGCTGATGATCCCACTGAGGGAACTTCAGGATTTTGTTTACTCCATCTGCCTAAGCCTGCTGGGAATTACCAGGGCTCCGGGGTATCTCTGAGCTGGTCCAGTTACTGGTGGGGCTGATGGAAGCGGCAGCACCAGAAGAAAGCAGAGTGACAGCACCCGCCATTTTGAATCATAGCAGAGCGGCGGCCACCACCATTTTGTCTGCTATTTTGGATCACAGAGGAGTGGCAGTGCCCGCCATGTCTGCACACAGTGGAACGGTATCCCTCACCATTTTGAACTGCAGTACAGCGACAGCTACCACTGATTTGCACGGCAGCCCACAGTCTCCAGGCCATGTCTGCCAAATATGGATAAGGAACTAGAGCCACTATCCTGTGATGAGGAGGCATTGAAATTGGCGCCTAATAGGTCAATTCATACTATAGAGCAACAGTGTGTCAGCAGACCAGTAGAGTTGCAACAGAATGCACCCCACCCCATCTTGTGTCTAGAACAGCAACAACCACCCCAGGCCCTGCTGTTCAACCTTTTTTCCCCCAAGGTGCTCCAACTGCTTAAAGATGCTATGATCAGTGGTCTGGCAGCTGAATTGGCAAAGGCAGGGACATCAAAAAGATCTCTGCCTCCTTCTCAGGGTGATACTGAAACAGATCCCCCGCAGTTAAAGAGGCATTCAGGGGTACAGCATCAGGAAATACTGTCATCCCACAGTCCTTTCAGAACCGCTAGAGGGCATAGCTCCACTATAGGGCCTGGACAGCAGTTGGGCTCATCCAGATGACTGTAAAATGTGTGACATGATCGCTTTGTGTTTTCATTATTTTTCAGTCGTCCATATGACACCGCACGCTTTTGCGCATTTTTGTGCGGTTAAATCCGCTCCTGCAATACCGCAAATCATGCAATTTGCTTTTTAAAACTGGGAATCATCTGCTGTACCTTCAGGCCCTCGGATGCAATACCATGGACTTTACAGCTGTGCGCGTTCGATGGGCGGTTCTTGGGTGGTTCCCCATATCCCTTCCCTCATTCTCAGCCAATCACATATTTCCACTGTTGCGCATGTGCGTGAATGTCCGGGGAAAGCCCGGGAAAAAGGAACCTATCAGAGCAATGTGGTGTGGGGGGCCCCTGCAACTTCTACTGCGCAGATGCAAAAAAGCACATTTGCGCAGAAGCAGCAACAGCGGTTAATTTTTAGCTAGCCTGCAAACTGGGCAGCCGCTCAGGGTGAGATCTGCAATTGTGGTTGTTTGTAAACTTTTTCAAGGGAGAAAATATTTATCTTTGCCTAACCTCCACCTCCCACCCCTCACCCCCGCATCAAATGCCCTTCTTGAAAGTATTGGTCTTTGCTTCCAGGCATCCAGAGTGGAGGGGAGGGGGGAGAGAGAAGAGAAATAGGGGCTTTCTTCTTGGATTACAGACACTCAGGCACCCTTAGTCAATTTCACTTTCCTGCCTGCAAGGCTACTCTCTGAGTCTTGTCAATTTCAACCACAGCCTGCAGGTTCTCAGCAGCCCAGCTGAGCTGAAAAGCATACAGTCGCTTTTGCGAAATATTGCAAATACAAGCAAAAAACCCACAGGAATTATTGGCATATAAGTGGTTTGCTAGACCGTCTAGCGTCTCAGCCACCCGCAACCATAGAGACTGGTGGTCTACCTTCCTAGACATGACACATCGTTACTTGCTGTTCTGGAGAAATAAGTGGAATTGCAATCGTGTATCTCCAGAAACGTTAATATGCGTAAAGGTAGAAAAGCATACAGTCGGTTTTGCAAAATATCGCAAATACAAACAAACAAAAATACAGGAATTATAGGCATATAAGTGGTTTGCATGTTTCTTTTATCAGAGGGAACACCGCAAAGCCTGTGCTGGTCGCTTCAGCACGGATTGACACAGCAGCACGTGGGGCTGTTTGCCCGCATTCCCTACCTGAGCCAAGAGTGGCCACCCATGGGGGGGCTGTTTGCTTCCCTCAGGGGCAGCATTCCTGCCGCCAAGCCGCATAACGGTCTGGGACTGAACCCTGCAGTGAATGAGCCCAAGGGTTACGGGGGGATTCGCCCGCTCATCCCTTGCACTGCCCACAATCCCCCTGGATGGTCAGGGGCACCTGGAGACACCCCCCCGGCTGGTGATGCTCCAGAGTGGTGAGTGACAAGGAACTCCATTACAGCCACTACTACCAAACCATCAGGAAATTCAAACTTTCGCGCTCATATGTTCAAGCGCATGCACCTTGTTGTGCTTTGTTGCAAAGAGGGAGAGGAGCATACGTCATATTTTTGCAGACCGATTGACTGATAGGGGGGAGTGTTATGGGAAAAAGCAAGAATTATGGATCCTCTCGGTGCGTGTGTGGGCACAAAAAAAATGGTTTTTTTATTGCAAAAGAGCAGACAAACAGGCAAAGTGAGGGCTGTCAGATGACTAACCAGATATGGAAAACGTGGATTATCCCGCTCCATTTGGATGAGCCCATTGATTGCTGCTTATGACATACATCCTGGCATTGAAGGGGAGAGTGTCTTAGAGGAAGGAGAATGGAGTGATGGCTTGGATGACCTAGATACAGATAGACTATTCATAGAGGTATATTATCCTCCTTTGTTTGGCAAAATGGTAGCTGCTCTGGATTTATTGCCAACGCAGTAGCAGCAGCAGGAGCCAGTTTCCAAACATGCCCTAGTTGTGCCTGTTCCAAAGATGTCAAGTAGGTACATACCTTTACCAGCCTCATTTACAGCAATAATGAAGTCAGAGTGGGATTCATCACTTCAGTGCAAAAAGAGCATTAATTATGTGAATAAGTTCTATGTTTTAGATGCTGATGTCATGGAACAATTTAGGACTCCTGTCATGGATGTTCCTGTTTCTGCTCTGATTTCCCATGCCCTTCTGCCCCAGGATGGAGATGTGCAGCTGAAAGATCCTAATGAACGCAGGTGAGATCCAGCTCTCAAATGCTCTAATGATGCTAATACCCTCTTAATAAGTGCCTGTGTATCAGCTTCTGTCTTTGCTAGGGCAGCCCTGCTATGGGTGGAAGATCTGCTGGACAATACAAATCAGAATCCAGCCAGAGTTAGGAAGACTCTGTTAAAAATTTCCAGATCCCTGACATTCATAGCAGATGCTACTATGGATTCCACTCAGTTCTGCAGGGCCATGGAAGCAGCAGTAGTCACTCGTAGGCACCTGTGGCTTACTCACTGGGAGGCAGAAGCCTCATCACGTTCTAATCTAACTTTGTTCCCATTTGTGGTTCAAAGTTATTTGATGATGCAGTTCTAAAGGATGTCCTAGTAGAGACTAAGGACAAAAAGAAGACAATGCCATCACAAAAACAGGATGAAAGACGTGTCTGCAGGCGCCCCTTCGCATCCTATCAGTCCTTTCATGGATCCAGATTTGCAGCATGAGGCAGTGACTTCAGACGTGGCCGTCCCTCCTGGAACAGACAAAGATTCCAGCAGAAACCCCAACAGGTTTCTTATTCCTGAAATTCATTTAATCAGATGCAACATGTACATCAGAACCAGCAGCGATTCTGACTCATTTGTGTTGCCACCGGTGGGGGAGAGACTAAACAAATTTTTCCATCGATAGCAGGACACCAGTCAGGAAAAGTGATTTCTAAAGGTAGTTATGGAGGGATACAAGATAGAGATGATGGGGTATCACCCTGCCAAGTTCCTTCCTCCCCCCATTCTCAAATCCACTGTGAAGCAACAAGTGGTCTCAAATGAGATTCATCACTTATTAGACATTTCTGCAACTGAAGAAGTTCTTTCAGAGGAGTTTTTCTCAGGTCTCTACTCAGTCTTCTTAGTGGGGAAGAAGGACGGAACCTGGTGTGAGGTACTCGATTTCAAATTCCGGAACCAATTTGTCACCCAAAGGAAATTCAGGATGGAGACCCTCACGTCCATATGGGAGGCCCTTCAGCCCCAGGACTTTCTAGCTTCAAGGACTTGAAGGAAGCTTATCTCTATATCCCAATATTCCCAGCACACCGTCAGCTACTACATTTTTGGTGCCAGATCCTCAGCACAACTCAGGAGGGGTTTTTTTTACGTCAGAGGGGACCAACTGGTCAGCCCAATGATCAAGGTCTTCGTTGCAAAAATTTTAGCCTCCATATTATATGGAGCGGAACTCTGGGGGGAACTTGTAAAGCGGGAGATAGAAATCCTGCAAAACAAGTTCCTGAGACAGACCTTAGGACTCCCCGCGGGAACCCCTGCCGCGCATCTCAGAGCGGAGCTCGGCCTACCTTCACTGGCAGCCAGAATAGATTTGGCTTTCTTCAGACACTGGCGCAGATTACATGGGACTCCCGACTCTTCCCTTACCAAACAGTGCTGGGAGGAGCAATTGAAAGATAGGGGATGGGCCTCTCACTACCAAAAAATGCTAGAGTGGTACAATCTCCCCTTGGGGGAGTTTTTGACTCTTAGTCCGCGTGCCCTTAGGGGTTGGATTTTCAACCAGGACGCAGCCCGAGACCGGGTGTCTATCTTAATAGCTTCCTTTTCCCCATGGTACCCCCAACTCAAACTTAATCATGTTAAGTCACAGTACCTAGAGGTCTTAACACACGCTCCATTACGTAGAGCCTTCTCGGAACTTCGATTCCAACAGATGCCTTCCGCCTATTTAGATGGGAGATATCTAGGAATCCCACTAGAGAAACGGAGTTGTATCTTTGGATGTAACTCTGTAGAAGACATCGCCCATTATTTGTTGCACTGTCCGCTGTATGACAACCCCAGACAGAAATTCCTGGCCCCTCTCTTCCATCTTTCACCAGGCAAATGCCCCCAGGAGCTGGTAGTGGAGTTATTGAGCGATAATGTTAAACAGGTGACGGTCTCCATGGCCAACTTTGCGTTGGCCGCTAGGAAGCTGCGTATGATTTATATCCAAGATTTTAAAGCTTTTAATGTTTTGTAAATGGTTTTAGCTGTGTTTATCTGTTGATGTTTTATAATTGCTGTATTTTGCGATGGCCTATGGCTAAAAGCGATAATAAATTACTACTACTTACTACTACATTTTTGCTACAATGGATGCCATTATCAATACAAAACCCTACCATTCGGTCTGGCATCTGCGCAAGAGTTTTCACCAAAGTCATGGTGATGTTGGTGGTCGGTCTTCGTCTTCAAGGACTGCACATCTGTCCTTATCTGGATGACCTTCTGATTCAGTCCAGGATGTTCCATCAGGGTCAGGAGGACATCCAGATAATGCTAGGTTATCTGAAGAAACATGGCTTCCTGGTGAACATTCAAAAGAGCCATCTCAGTCCATCCCAGCATTTGGGAGTACAGTTGGACAAGGTTCAAGAATTCATCTCCCTGTCACCAGAGAGGGTTCAGAAAATCACGGCCATAGCTACTCCTTTGACTTGCGTCCGCTCAGCAGATGTCATGATGCTCACAAAGCTCTTAGGCATGATGGCATCAGTGATAGGGGTTACCCCTGGGCTCGCCTGCACTCTTGACCTCTTCAATGGATGCTCCTGCATTACCAGGAAGACATTATGCACTGCAGACACCACTATGCATTTCCCCCCCGTCAGGACAAGAAGTCCCTTCATTGGTGGATGTCAGTAAAACACCCGCAAAAAGGCTTTCCTCTCCAGGATCCACCTTGCTCAGTGATCATCATCGACGCAAATCTCAGGGGATGGGGAGCACATTGTCAAGGGCAGTACTTGCAAGGGCATGGTCGCCAATAGAGGTGCACAGAAGCATCAACTGGCTGGAACTATGGGCAGCCCATCTGGCCCTCTGCCACTTCTTCCACATCATTTATCTGGAAGTGCCAATTCGCACCAACAACATGACATGGGCCCATTTGAGCAAACAAGGGGGTACTCGATTGATCACCCTGCACACAGAAGCAGTGGGAATGCTATCATGGGTAGAGCAACACACAACGTCTATTGCAGCAGAGTACATTCAAGGACACTTGAAAGTGACAGCAGACTGGTTGAGTCACCAGAAACTGTTCCCAGGGGAATGTGCTCTCAACAAGGAAGTGTTTCGCTCTCTCCAGCAAGATTTGGCAGGTTCAAGATAGACCTGTTTGCTTCTGAGAGAAACCATCAGAAACAGCGCTTCTTTGCACACTTCCTGAGTCATGAAGCCAAATAAGTAGATGCTCTTGCGGTTCCTTGGCCAAAGGACCTACTTTATGCATTTCCTCCAACTCTGCTGTTATCCAGGGTGCTCAAAAAGATCTGGTCAGAGAAAGCCTGAGTGGAGCTGATAGCCCCCTATTGGCCAAGATGCCCCTTGTTCTCAGATATCATCCAACTGGCAAAGTCACCGCCGTTCCATCTCCCACCTCATCTGGACCTGCTCCACCAGGGTCCTCTCCTCCATCCAGACCCTCAGTGGCTTCAGCTGACCACCTGGAAATTGAGTGCAAGCGACTGCTAGACTTGGGAATTCTGTCAGCAGTGCTGGATACCACCTTAGCGGCAAGACAACCTTCAACTATTCGTAGTTACCAAGGTACTTGGAATGCATTTTATCTCATAAACAAGGCAGTAACCCCAAGTCAGCTGCAGTGGCTGAAGTGCTTCTGTTTCTTCAAGGTCTTCAGATGGGTCTGGATCCTAACACACTGAAAAGACAAGCATTGGTCTTATCATCCATCTTGCAAGTACAGGGTTTCGAGTCTCTTGCTTCCCATCCGTTAATAGATTTCTCTGAGGAGCTGCAGCTATCAGCCCGCCAGTTCACCACTGTTTTCCCTCATGGAGTCCACATTCTCTCTATCCTACAGAAGCCCCCCTTTGAGCCTTTGGGCTCAGTTCCCTTAAGAATTCTTTCATTCACAACAGTCTTTCCGGTAGCTATTACGACAGCATGTAGGGTGGCTGAGCTCCAGGCTCTATTGGTCGAAAAGCACCTATGTATTTTCCACAAGGACAGGGTGGTGCTATGTACAACACAGCCTTTGTCCTCAAAGTAAACATGGCCTTCCACAGGCAACAGGAAATAATTCTACTTTCTTTCTGCCCTAATCCTTCCCACCCCAAAGAGAAGACGTGGCACTCATTAGACGTTAGATGTGCACTGAAAGTGTATATTAATAGAACCAAGCCATTTAGGCAATCCGAGTCCCTATTTGTGTTCTTCCATCCTGCCACTATGGGGGGGAAAGTATCAAGTTCAACCCAAGCCTGTTGGATCAGAGCTTGCATTTCCTTAACAGCCTTTCCCAACCAGTGTGCCTCCACACAGCTCCCATCTTCCTGACCATTGGCAATGCTGGCTGAGGCTGATGGGAGTTGTGGTCCAACAACATCTGGAGGCACACTGGTTGGGAAAGGCTGCCTTAGCATATGAATCCCTACACCTGCAATCACCACTGCACATTACAGCACATTCCTCTAGATCCACTGCTACATCGGTGTTTTTTTTCCATAAATGCTCCAATGCCTGCTCCACGAGCTAGAGAGCCTGCTCCACGAGCTAGAGGGAGCCCCAGCTGACGAAGCGTCAAGGCCCCAGTGGACAAAGCGTTAAGGCGAGTTAAGCAGCAGAGCGAGTTCGGCAGCAGGGCAAGGAGGCCAGGGCCCCCCACTCTGCTCGTCTGTTCCCTGACCTCAACTAAACCGCAGTCTCCAACCCATTGACGTAATAAACCTTAAACAAAACTATGCAGGTAAGAAGCCAGCAGGGGTGTGGGGGCTTTCCAGTGTTTTGCACCGCCTGCAGCATGTACGACTATCTGCCTGTTGGACAGAAGTCGTGGGTGTGCTCTCGGTGCAATGAGCTCCTGGCTCTCCAGGAACGACTTCATTTCCTTGAGGCCAAGGTGGCGGACCTGGAAAAGCTGAGAGAGGCAGAGAGGTGTGTGGAGGAGGCCTTCAGGGACGTTATAGCTGTGTCCCACTCCAACGATGATAGCTCTCCTGCTATCATGGAGAACGATGGTCTCGGGGAAGGAGAGCATCCAGCTGAGGAAGAGGGAAACGATCCCTTAGAAGGGACCCATTCCTTGGGGGATGAGCAGCTATCCTCTCGTGCCGAGGATATATCTCCAGGGGGTGGAGGGATCCTTGTAGTGGGTGATTCGATCATTAGGAACATAGACAGTGGGGTGTGTGATGGGCGTGTAGACCGCAAGGTGTTTTGCCTGCCTGGTGCGAAGGTTGCGGATATCGCCCGTCGTTTAGATAGTTTGGTAGACAGTGCTGGGGAGGAGTCAGTGGTCGTGGTGCATGTTGGCACCAACGACATGGGGAAATGCAGCCGTGAGGTCCTGGAAGCAAAATTTAGGTTGCTAGGTAGGATGCTGAAAGCCAGGACCTCCAAGGTGGCTTTCTCTGAAATGCTACCAGTTCCACGCGCAGGACCAGCCAGACAGGCCCAGCTTCGCAGTCTCAATGCGTGGATGAGACGATGGTGTCGGGTGGAAGGGTTCGGATTTGTTAGGCACTGGGGAACATTTTGGGACAAGCCGGGCCTGTACAAAAGGGACGGGCTCCACTTGAACCAGAATGGAACCAGACTGCTGGCACTTAAAATTAAAAAGGTAGCAGAGCAGCTTTTAAACTGACTGAGGGGGGAAACCCAACAGGAGCTGAGAAAGGTCTGGTTCGGAATAAACCTCCCCCCTGGGATAAAAACCAAAGAGATGATGAAATTTTAAAAGGGGTAGGCCTAGAAGTAGGCATTGTGAGACCAGGGTCACAGGATATAAATTCAGAAGAGCAAAATTACCACAGGCCTAACCACAAGTGCCAAAGACACTTGAAGAGAGACACTGCTTACAAGTGCCTGTATGCTAATGCTAGGAGCCTCCGAACCAAGATGGGAGAACTGGAGTGCTTGGTCTTAGAGAAGAGCATTGATAAAGTGAGCATAACCGAGACCTGGTGGAATGGAGAAAACCAGTGGGATACAGTTATCCCTGGATATAAACTATATCGGAAGGACAGGGAAGGACGTATTGGTGGCAGAGTCGCTCTATACGTGAAAGAAGGCATTGAATCCAGCAAGCTCGAAACCCCAAAAGAGGCAGACTCCTCCACAGAATCGTTGTGGGTGGTGATACCGTGCCCCAGGAGGGACTTAATACTGGGAATGATCTATCGTCCCCCTGATCAAAATGCTCAGGGAGACCTTGAGATGAGATATGAAATTGAGGAAGCATCCAAACTAGGAAATGTGGTAGTAATGGGTGACTTCAACTACCCGGACATAGACTGGCTGCATATGTGTTCCAGTCATGACAAAGAAGCAAAGTTTCTAGATATTCTAAATGACTATTCCCTAGATCAGTTGGTCATGGAACCGACCAGAGGGACGGCAACCCTGGACTTAATCCTCAGTGGGGACCGGGACCTGGTGCGAGATGTAAGTGTTGTTGAACCGATTGGGAGCAGTGACCACAGTGCTATTAAATTAAACATACATGTAACTGGCCAATTGCCAAGAAAATCCAACACGGTCACATTTGACTTCAAAAGAGGAAACTTCACAAAAATGAGGGGATTGGTAAAAAGAAAGCTGAAAAACAAAGTCCAGAGGGTCACATCACTTGAAAATGCTTGGAAGTTGTTTAAAAACACTATATTAGAAGCTCAACTGGAGTGCATACCGCAGATCAGAAAAGGTACCGCCAGGGCCAAGAAGATGCCAGCATGGTTAACGAGCAAAGTCAAGGAAGCTCTTAGAGGCAAAAAGTCTTCCTTCAGAAAATGGAAGTCTTGTCCAAATGAAGAATATAAAAAAGAACATAAGCTCTGGCAAAAGAAATGCAAGAAGAGAATAAGGGATGCTAAAAAAGATTTTGAGGAGCACATTGCTAAGAACATAAAAACCAACAACAAAAAATTCTATAAATACATTCAAAGCAGGAGACCATCTAGGGAGACAATTGGACCCTTGGATGATAAGGGAGTCAAAGGTGTACTAAAGAACGATAAGGAGATTGCAGAGAAGCTAAATGAATTCTTTGCATCTGTCTTCACAGTGGAAGATATAGGGCAGATCCCTGAACCTGAACTAACATTTGCAGGAAGGGATTCTGAGGAACTGAGACAAATAGTGGTAACGAGAGAGGAAGTTCTAAGCTTAATGGACAATATAAAAACTGAGAAATCACCGGGCCCGGATGGCATCCACCCGAGAGTTCTCAAAGAACTCAAATGTGAAATTGCTGATCTGCTAACTAAAATATGTAACTTGTCCCTTGGGTCCTCCTCCGTGCCTGAGGACTGGAAAGTGGCAAATGTAACGCCAATCTTCAAAAAGGGATCCAGAGGGGATCCCGGAAATTACAGGCCAGTTAGCTTAACTTCTGTCCCTGGAAAACTGGTAGAAAGTATAATTAAAGCTAGATTAACTAAGCACATAGAAGAACAAGCCTTGCTGAAGCAGAGCCAGCATGGCTTCTGCAAGGGAAAGTCCTGTCTCAGTAACCTATTAGAATTCTTTGAGAGTGCCAACAAGCATATAGATAGAGGTGATCCAGTGGACATAGTGTACTAAGACTTTCAAAAAGCGTTTGACAAGGTACCTCACCAAAGGCTTCTGAGGAAGCTTAGCAGTCATGGAATAAGAGGAGAGGTCCTCTTGTGGATAAGGAATTGGTTAAGAAGCAGAAAGCAGAGAGTAGGAATAAATGGACAGTTCTCCCAATGGAGGGCTGTAGAAAGTGGAGTCCCTCAAGGATCGTTATTGGGACCTGTACTTTTCAACTTGTTCATTAATGACCTAGAATTAGGAGTGAGCAGTGAAGTGGCCAAGTTTGCTGATGACACTAAATTGTTCAGGGTTGTTAAAACAAAAAGGGATTGCGAAGAGCTCCAAAAAGACCTCTCCAAACTGAGTGAATGGGCGGAAAAATGGCAAATGCAATTCAATATAAACAAGTGTAAAATTATGCATATTGGAGCAAAAAATCTTAATTTCACATATACGCTCATGGGGTCTGAACTGGCGGTGACCGACCAGGAGAGAGACCTCGGGGTTGTAGCGGACAGCATGATGAAAATGTCGACCCAGTGTGCGGCAGCTGTGAAAAAGGCAAATTCCACGCTAGCGATAATTAGGAAAGGTATTGAAAATAAAACAGCCAATATCATAATGCCGTTGTATAAATCTATGGTGCGGCCGCATTTGGAATACTGTGTACAGTTCTGGTCGCCTCATCTCAAAAAGGATATTCTAGAGTTGGAAAAGGTTCAGAAGAGGGCAACCAGAATGATCAAGGGGATGGAGCGACTGCCTTACGAGGAAAGGTTGCGGCATTTGGGGCTTTTTAGTTTAGAGAAAAGGCGGGTCAGAGGAGACATGATAGAAGTGTATAAAATTATGCATGGCATTGAGAAAGTGGATAGAGAAAAGTTCTTCTCCCTCTCTCATAATACTAGAACTCGTGGACATTCAAAGAAGCTGAATGTTGGAAGATTCAGGACGGACAAAAGGAAGTACTTCTTTACTCAGCGCATAGTTAAACTATGGAATTTGCTCCCACAAGATGCAGTAATGGCCACCAGCTTGGATGGCTTTAAAAGAAGATTAGACAAATTCATGGAGGACAGGGATATCAATGGCTACTAGCCATGATGGCTGTGCTGTGCCACCCTAGTCAGAGGCAGCATGCTTCTGAAAACCAGTTGCCGGAAGCCTCAGGAGGGAGAGTGTTCTTGCACTCGGGTCCTGCTTGCGTGCTTCCCCCAGGCAGCTGGTTGGCCACTGTGAGAACAGGATGCTGGACTAGATGGGCCACTGGCCTGATCCAGCAGGCTCTTCTTATGTTCTTAATGCTAGACATCTGTAAAGCAGTGACTTGGTCCACTTCCAGTACCTTCACCAGGCACTACAAAATTGAATTATATGCCTCGGCGGAGGCATCATTTGGTAGCAGAGTTCTGCAACAAGTCTTATCCTCCTCTGGGCCTACCATTGTCCCACCCTAGGTCTGCAGCTTTAGTACGTCCTGCTTGGAGATCTCTGTCATCCATGAGAGAAGGAACAGTGTTCTTACCATAAGCGGTATTTCTTCATAGATGACAAGAGGTCTCCAAGGCCCACCCTTACAGTATTTCTGAGTCTCTGTATTTTTTCTGGTGGTTGGGACTGAATCAGTGAGTGCCATGACTCCTTTCTACTCTATTTGTTGATGGTCAGTTGACCTTGTTCCTAACATGTTTTGTTCCTAACATGTTTGTTGCATGGATGAGTGTTCTCTTTTTCATGTACTACGATCTTTGAGTTTTTCTGTTGAGGATGATCTCTTCAGCTTTCCCAAGAAATGAACTGAACCTCAACAAGAGGGAAGGAGCAAAGTATTTATTGAAGCATTCCTGTCTCTGAGCTGTTGGGAGAGCTACACTACCCACTTGGAGACCTCTTGTCATCCATGAAGAAATACCGTTTACAGTAAGAACACTGTTCCTTCTTGTCTGATCCCCTCAGGATAAGATGGTTCTTCAGAAGCTCCTGTGATTGCAGGTAGGGGAGGGGTCACCATTGGGAACTGGATGGTGGTTACTCCCACATTGTTTCTGTTCTCTACTCTCCTCAGGGCAAGAGAAATTCTTTGAAAGGCCCTGTGGTGGCAATTGTGGGCAGAGGGTGAGGGCAGGGAGCCCCCCCCATTGGGAACTGGATGGTGACAGATCTCACATTGCTTCTGTTTCTCTGCTGCTCTCCTCAGGGCTCAAAATTGATTCTTCAGAAGCCCCTATGGTGGCAGTTTTTCCTCTGTCTTTAAAAACAAAACAAAAACCCTCACCCATCCAAAAACCTCTTACCTTCTTTTCTGTTGCCATTGCTCCACTCTAGATTTGGGCCACTCCAAGCCTGAAAAAGCAGGCCTTTTCCTCTTGGCAGAGGATCTGTTAAATTTGGACAGCTAATGGTTACCACCAGGTCCCCAGATGTGAGATCCCAAGGCAAGTTGTCACCTTAACTTCAGAGAGATGCAACTGATTCCACCCCATCCCTGGAAAAGAGAGTGTGACCTACTCACTCTAATCCACCTGCTCATGCCAGCCACTGACAATATTTGGGCTTATCTCAGAGCTTGGAAAAGTTACTTTTTTGAACTACAACTCCCATCAGCCCCAGCCAGCATGGTGCTGGCTGAGGCTGATGGGAGTTGTAGTTCAAAAAAGTAACTTTTCCAAGCTCTGGCTTATCTTATCTGTTTGATGGGACCATCCTTGACCCTGAAGATTGGAAGGAGTGCAATGGGCAGGGGTGGCACTGAGAGCCTTAATGGCTCTTCACATCATTAGCAGGGGGTGTCATCTTGGATCCTTACTGATGAGTCATTGCCATTCATGGCCATCAGAGGGTGCAGTGGCTTTTTCTGACAGCCACTGTGGCAGCAACAACTTCAGTTAGCTTGGCTTCCCACAGCTAGCTCCAGAATCCAGATGTTAAAACTAATGCTGCCAGTGCCACAGTGGTGGTGGATTGCTGTGATTATTCTGCTATTTTGCTTAACCCCCTTGTTATCCATCATATCAGCAAAGGGCTAACTCTAACAAGAGGGCAGACTAAACAGGATTACCAGGCAGCACACTATTTCTCATTTCTTGCTCTTCACTTCCGCCCAAGCAAAGAGGCAATGAATCCAATACATTATTGGGTTGTGCTATATAGACACATTCCTTGGAACAGTTTGAGGATGATTCCCTAGACTGTACAACTTACCTGCATTTCATCTCCCTCACTCAGACCCTTCATGCTGCATGGAGCCAGAGAGGAGGAGGAGTGGAGTGAAGATAAGTCAGCCAGAGGATGTTCATTGTCATAGACTGTTTACATCTGACAATTTTCTGCCTCTTTCCAAGGCTTTGTTCACCTTAAATATGCAAGTCTCCACACTGGAAACGCAACAGCAGTCATTGAAAGGCACCTCTGAGTTTATCAAAATGAAAACATCAGTGAGAAAGGTTCCTTTCCCTCCCTCATTTGAGGATGATGTCAAGGGGTGTGGCTCTCACCTCTGCAGGCCAGAAAATTACTATGCTTGCACAACAGCTTTATACTTTTCCACAACTATCAAAGAACTAAACATTCCTCTAGTGGATGATCCCATGCTCACCCTTCTTTCAAGATCTGTGGTTCCTAAGGATGGTGAGAACCTCCTTAGAGACCCAGGTGACTGTCACTCTGACACAACACTTAAGAAGGCCCGTGAGGCTCAGACCTTGGCTATTCAAGTGGACATAGCTATCTCCATTTTTTTCCAGGGCTTCCCTTTTATGGACCTACTGCAGGATGAGGAATTGGACTGGACAACTCTAAAAAGGGCTCTGACTAAGTTATCTAAAGCATTAGCATTCCTAGATTCAGTACAGTACAAAGTTCCAGTGTTCTTCTGCTACTGGAATGGGGTGAAGAGCCTCTTTACTTTTTGTGACTTCAGAGGTTCTTCTGCACATTTCTGTCCATTCCAGTACTAGAGAGCTGCAGAAGGTATGGCCAAAACAGGCATGAGTCATTCTTATTGCACCTTTTTGGTTCTTGGAAGTGAGGCACCTAGCAGCTGATGGTTTTTGCCAGTGTCCAGGCACCTTCTATCTCAAGGCCCAGTTCTCCATCTGGATCTGGGGTGGCTTTAGTTTGTCACCTGGCTTCTAGACAGAAAGCTCTCTTCCAGCTAGCATATTAAACCAACGTGTTTCAGACAACCCTTTCAGCAAGACAGCCATCCATTATCCATATATATGTTATCCTAGAAATAATCGCATGGTGTAGCAAGAGGACTATGGTAAATCAGAGGTCAGCAGGCTTGTGTGAGATTCTGTGGTTCCATCAGATAGGCCTCAGCATGGGTCTTTGACCCAGCACATTTAGCAAGCAAGTAGCTACCCTTTTGTCTCATCTGGGACGCCAACAGATCGGCACACACTTATTTATTAATTTGTATACTACTATTTCATTTTTTTTAAATCAACAAATAAAAAAAACCCATACAGTAAAAACCATTAAAATACAGTAAAAACAAAGGTCCACTTTGCCTGGAAGAACAGAAAGGTTTTCAGCAGGCACTTAAAACAGAAAGCAGAAGAGATTTTTAAAAGGAGCAACATTAACCAGCCCTTCCCCAGTCCTTCAGTTTCCCTTGTGGAATCATGTGGTTTTCAAGGCCCTCACTAAATCACCATTTGAGCCTTTGAGATTAGTCTCTGAACTTCCTGTTGTTCAAGGTAGAATTCCTGGTGATAATCAAGGGTAAGTCCTGGCTCACTAACCTATTAGAGTTCTTGTTTGGTTTAAATGAAATAGGAACAATATGTAGTCCTAAGCAAAGTATAAATGCAACAACGGATTTGAGAATAACCAGTCCCACACCTTCTCTCAGACATACTAGTTAATCAAATAAATCAACAGAGACAATCTTCTTAGGTAAAAAGAATAAAAGAATATTTACTCACGACCTTCATATGTTTAAGAAAACATAGGCTCTAGCTTAGACAGAAATAATCTGTAGTCTCAGTCCATTTTCAGTCATTGGTGAGGATGCTCCTGGAAGGAGAGTCTGCCTGATCGCTCTGCTCGAGGTTAATGGAGAATATGCAAAAGGATCAATATCCCCAGACAAAGGAGGAGGAAGAAGAAGGTAAATAACCCCATTCTTTAAGGAAGCTACATCATGGTAGACATTGGGGTAAATCCCCAATACTGGTTAGAGGGAACATCTCCCTATCAAAAGGGGTGACATGCAAGCTTGCTTAAACTCAACAGTTCTTTGTCAACAAGCATATAGATAGAGGTGATCCAGTTGACACAGTGTACTTGGACTTTCAAAAAACTCGACAAGGTACCTCACCAAAGATCCCTGAGTAAGCTTAGCAGTCATGGAATAAGAGGAGAGATCCTCTTGTGGATCGAGAACTGGCTAGGAAACAGCAGAGAATAGGAATAAATAGACAGTTCTCCCAATGGATGGATGTAAAAAGTGAAGTATTGGGATCTGTGCTTTTTAACTTGTTCATAAATGATCAAGAGATTATTAGGGCTGAGCAGTAAAATGGCCAAGTTCGCCCATTATACTAAATTGTTCAAGGTTGTTAAAAAGGGATTGTGAAGAGCTCCAAATGGATCTCTCCACTCTTGAGTTAACGGGCGGTAAAATGGCAACTGCAATTCAATATAAACAAGTGGAAAGTTATGCATATTGGAGCAAAAAAAATCTTAATTTCACATATATGCTCAATGGGTCTGAACTGGTGGTGACTGGGACTGTAGTGGATCTCAATGAAGATGTTGCCTCACTGTGTGGTAGCTGTGAAAAAGGCAAATTCCATACTAGGGGTCATTAGGAAAGGCATTGAAAATAAAACTGCCGATATCATGCTGCTGTTATACAAATCTATGGTGCGGTTGCATTTGAAATTTGAAATTCTGAACAGTTCTGGTCACCTCACATAAAAAAGGATATTGTAGAGTTGGAAAAGGTTCAGAAAAGGGCAACCGGAATCAAGGGGATGGAGTGACTCCCCTATGAGGAAAGGTCACAGCATTTGAGGCTTTTTAGTTTAGAGAAAAGGCGAGTAAGAGATGACATGATAGAAGTGCATAAAAGTATGCATGGCATGCAGAAAATGGATAGAGAAAAGTTTTTCTCCTCATAACAGTAGAACTCATGGACAACCAATGAAGCTGAATGTTGGAAGATTCAGGAAGACAAAAGAAAGCACTTCTTCACATAGTGCATAGTTAAACTATGGAATTCGTTCCCACAAGAGGCAGTGATGGCCACCAACTAGGATGGCTTTAAAAGAGGATTAGACTAATTCATGAAGAGTAAGGCTATTAATGACTACTTGCCATGATGACATGCTCTGCCTCCATAGTCAGAGGGTGGTATGCTTCCAAATACCAGTTGCTAGAAATTGCAGGAGGGGAGAGTGCTTTTGCACTCAGGTCCTGCTAACAGACTTCCCATGGGTATCTGATTGGCCATATAATTAAAAAGTTCCTTTTGACCATGAGCTATAACTGCAGGAATCTTAAAATTATATATGATGACTGGTCAATCTACTGGCTCCTTAACAGTACCCCCCATCATCAGCTCCAAGATTTATATAAAGTAGGCTTGACCTTATAATAAACAGTTGCTTCTGGTCACTATTTCCCAGTAGAATGCCATTTTCCTGCCTCCAATCTCTATTGAAAAAATGAGTTCCAGGTGGTGGTGTGACTTTTTTCCTTTCAGGTGTGCAAAAGTATCTGATGTTGGTAAAAAAGGTAAAGGTGTCCCCGTACTTGTAGTGCGAGTCGTTTCCGACTCTTAGGGTGACGTCTTGCGACGTTTACTAGGCAGACCATATATATGGGGTGGGATTGCCAGTTCCATCCCTTTCTTTACCCCCCAGCATATGCCGGATACTCATTTTACCGACCACGGATGGATGGAAGGCTGAGTGGACCTTGACCCCTTTTACCGGAG
Source organism: Rhineura floridana (assembly GCF_030035675.1). Lineage (NCBI taxonomy): Eukaryota > Metazoa > Chordata > Lepidosauria > Squamata > Rhineuridae > Rhineura > Rhineura floridana. The sequence goes on along the minus strand of NC_084493.1, from coordinate 21,216,388 downwards.
ATTCAACTTCCTCCTTCCATTGGAGTCGAACACTGGCCATGAGCAGAGCTTTGGCTGCGTTACCGCCGCTTACCACTCTGCGCCAAAATCACCAAAATCTGCTGGTGGAGTGTTGTGGGGCATGCCAAATGGGCCAAGCAGCTGCTTTAGTGGGGTACAAATGCTGACTACCTTGACATCTGAAGTAGATATAGGATCAGTCTTTAAGTGATTTCCCAGCAGGTCTGGCTCTACTGTTAGGCAGAATGAGGTGGCCACCTCAGATGGTGGAAGGTGGGGAGCGGGAGCGAGGTTTGGAGAATAGAGCTTTTTGTGCCACATGGCCTGCCCAGCACATCCTCAGCTAGCCTACTGCCCTCAGATGTGGAGGACACATTCCCTTTACTATGAAGTAAGATTCAACTGCTAGTTTGGGCAGCTACATGGAATGGAAGGGGGGATACCATCTTGCATGCCACAGGCTGCAAAATGGCTTGGGCCAGCTCTGGCCTGTTGCTTTCTGTTTTCCAGAGATAATGTCAAAACATTTGGAATGAACATGATAACAGAACTACCCAGTTCTGTATGACTAAGAAGGCTGGTCATTTATTATCTGGGCTTTCCAAGGTTGGTGGTAAAGCGGTTGGCACCAGCAACAGGGAAGTAACACTCTCAAAAGGGACTTTAGCACATTGTGTTCTTCTTAAGTGAATGTTGTAAGGATTAAAGGTTATTTGTTTGCTTCTTGAGTTCATATTACTCGCCATTTAATTGAAAACCTTTTTTTTTGCATTTGTTGTTAGAACCAGGATCTTCCACAGACCAGTGTAAATCTTGCATTCATTCATAGGATTTGTTGACTACTTCAGGCCCCTGCCTCCCAGTGGTAACCTAAATCACTAATAAAACACTAATAAAATAATCACAATTAATCATACAAATAAGCAGAACAGCAAGATAAAAAAAATGGAGTGGCAGAAAAGCCAAGCCAGTAAAAATAATTTATAGATCACGGAATCTAAATGGCCTTGGAGAAGAAAAAGGTCTTCACTGGGTGCCAGTGTGAAGCAAGACTTCATAGCGAAGGATGCTCCAAAACTAGGGTTCTGCAACTGTAGTCACCACCTGCCTTACCTCTGATGGTGAATGGGCTCTCAGAACTGCCCCTGAGACAGACCTTAATAACAGGATAGGTTCTTGTAGGAAAAGGCATACCTTAAACCATTTAGGCTATAATCCTATACACACTTACCTGGGTAAGTCCCATTGAATTGAATGGGTTTGCTTCTGAATAGAAACCAATACAGTGGTACTGCATGTGCTTTAAAGGTTGAAACCAGCATGCCAGAAACTATTCTGAAAATAATGCCTGGCCTTCTCTCTAGTGTAGGAGGGTGTCCTTGAGAGGGGGTTGTACATTCCTCTCACTCCAGTAGGCAAGGCTATGCATTATTAAACTTGTCGACACCATGTGGTGGGAGGAAGACTCCCCATTTCACTCCTGGCTTGCTTTGAAAAACAGATTTTTTAATGGATCTCCATCATTTTCTGATGGAGCTACTTTTCCTTTCTCACCTCTTCTGGATTAGGGTAGGAAGAGAGCTTGAGAAGGAGGGTAGAGGAGTTGCAGACTGTCGGATCAGGACAGCAAGCAATCCAAGGAGGTAATATGATTCCAATGGGGAGTTTCAAAGCTGGTGGAAGAAGACTTAACAGACTTGGAGGTGTTTCATGGTTGTTGGCTTCACTGCAAAGAAGGGAATCTTCTCCAGACAGTGCATGGTTACAAGAGAGGGAAACCTGGATCATGTTTTATTTGCTGATGTGCCAGTGCACTGAAAAGGAAAAAGTATAATGGGCCATCTGGCTTATACCAGTTCATCTTCGTGTTTATTTAAAGATATGTGAGCAACACCTCAGAAGAGATAGCCACTCTAGGGAGATGTCTTATGTCAGACCATTGGTCCATCTAGCTCAGTATATCGGCACCAACCTTCCCCAACTTGGTGCCCTCAAGACATTTTGGACTACAACTCCCATCATCCCTGACCATTGGTCATGCTGGCTGGGGCTGATGGAAGTTAGAGTTAGGCTGATGGAAGTTAGGATATTATAGAGTTGGAAAAGGTTCAGAAGAGGGCAACCAGAATGATCAAGGGGATGGAGCGACTGCCTTACGAGGAAAGGTTGCAGCATTTGGGGCTTTTTAGTTTAGAGAAAAGGAGGGTCAGAGGAGACATGATAGAAGTGTATAAAATTATGCATGGCATTGAGAAAGTGGATAGAGAAAAGTTTTCCCTCTTTCATAATACTAGAACTCGTGGACATTCAAAGAAGCTGAATGTTGGAAGATTCAGGACAGACAAAAGGAAGTACTTCTTTACTCAGCGCATAGTTAAACTATGGAATTTGCTCCCACAAGATGCAGTAATGGCCACCAGCTTGGATGGCTTTAAAAGAAGATTAGACAAATTCATGGAGGACAGGGATATCAATGGCTACTAGCCATGATGGCTGTGCTGTGCCACCCTAGTCAGAGGCAGCATGCTTCTGAAAACCAGTTGCCGGAAGCCTCAGGAGGTGAGGGTGTTCTTGCACTCGGGTCCTGCTTGTGGGCTTCCCCCAGGCACCTGGTTGGCCACTGTGAGAACAGGATGCTGGACTAGATGGGCCACTGGCCTGATCCAGCAGGCTTTTCTTATGTTCTTAGAGTTCAACATCTGGAGGGCACCAGGAAGCTATTCCTGGCTTACTAGATTACTGGCTCTTAACAAGGGCAAACAGAATATTTCTGTTGAAATATTCTCAACTATCCCACCCTGTGCATAATAGCCACCCAGATCTCAAAATATCCTTTATATTGCATGCCCACCTTACCCATCAATGGGGCTCACCTGTAGCACTGCCTGCTCCCCATTCATTAGCACATCAAATGGCACTGCCTCATCCTTTTGCAAATAGATAAAGGAAAATCTGAAGGACCACAGGTTCTCTATCCCTGTGTTAGATAAAGGATCCTAGTTCAGAGAGGAGTTGGAGCAGATGCTGTTGACTTCTGTTTAGAGGAATCTGCATTGTTGTTTCCCAGAAAGTGAGGCTGCCGCCAGGAATAGCATAAATAGTTGGTGAAGTGGCTGGAAAATAAACAATCCCTAGGTGAGTGTGGGGAGAGTAAGACTTTGCAGTGATCTCCTATCACAGATCTCCTGTCTCCAGTTCTTTGGACTGTGTTGTTAATTGATAACTTTTCCATTGCCTATTGAAGCATGAGCAGATCTGACGGAGAAAGAAATCTCTAGGACTCTCAAGGAGCAGGACAGAGCTCGAGGCTGCTGTGAGTTGTCGGCCACTCAGGATGGGGCCACTATGGTGGGCAGCATTTATTTGGAGGGAACAGAGCATTTAATTGGGGGAAAGCGGGGCAATTAAGGAGTTGAGAGGCTTTGAGAAGGGATTTCTATGCCTGAACCAGAAGACTAGAGAGAAAAGATTGAAGGCTATCTCTGGTGCAGCTTGATAATTTGCTGCTTTAAAAACATATCTGCAAAAAATAAAGTGCAGCCCATTTGTAGATTGTCAAGGTAGAGAATCTCTTTTTCTTTGAGGGTGGTATTTTGATGATTTTAAAGGCGCTAACAGACTGCACTCATTCCTACTCCTGGACAGAACAAAACATCACCATTTTTTATTAAATGGCCAGTTCTTTCCCCAGCTGGGACATTGGTGGCCCAATTATGTCTGCATTCAGATTTATGAGTGCAGGACCAGAGAGAAGATGATGAGACTGGAAGGGTGCTGAGGGCTCCTTTACTTCCAGGCTGACTATCCACTGTGTCGACAACCAGTTCAACTTCAGGTAGCTGCAGAGTGCCAGAGAGATGAGAGAAGTCAGGATTTCACTTGGAGATGGTGACAGAGGTTTGGAGAACCCTGCGTTAGAGCTCACGGTAATAACACCACCGCTCCTCCTTGTGTTAGTGCTGCCATGTGCACTTTCTTGAAATAAAACTATATTATTGTTGTTATGTATTAATTTGTATATCTCTTAATGCCAAAATAGGCATCTAAGCAGTTTACAAAGTATAAAAATTATGCCTTTGTATGCCTAGACCAGAGAGCAACATGAATGCATCTCTAGTGTATTCATGCCATTTGCTGCTTTAAAAGCATTTCTGTGCAAGAAATATATAACTATGCCTTTGGCAGGAATCAGAAGGAAATCCTCAGGCTGCGGAAAACCATTGGCCTTCTGAGACCAGTGAAGGAAACGATGCACACGATGCCTCTTTCTGGAGGTACAGAATATATATTCTCATTTATTCATTGATTTATACATGTGTACTTACTAGACATCTTATGAACAGGCTCTTAAAGCATGCCAATGAATTAAAAGCAACAAGAATACAATTTTTAAAATCCACGATAAAACATAAAAACCCAACCAGCCTAAACTCCCGAAATAAAAAGCTACCACAATAAAATGCAATACAAATCACAAGAACTTAAAAACAACCAGTAAATACAGGCACCTGAACCACCAGCTATACCACAGGGAACTTTTGTTCAGTCTAAGGCAGCCTTTCCCAACTAGTGGGCCACCAGATGTTGTTGGACCACAACTCCCATCAGCCTCAGCCAGCATTGCCAATGGTCAGGAAAGATGGGAATTGTGGTCCAACAACATCTGGTGGCCCACTAGTTGGGAAAGGCTGGTCTAAGGGCTACATTCCCTTCTGAGCAACCTTCCAGGGCCATGGAGGGAAGCAAGCGGCATTAGCAGAATTCCAGGATACATTCTAGCCAGGCGAAAGTACTAAAGGTGGGCACAGTGCAGAGCTGAGAGGTGTGGCCTGGGAAGAGGAGGGTGGCCTGGGTAGGGTAGGGGTCTTGGAAGAGTACCAAAGACCAGATAGGCCTAGAGGGCCACATTCTGCCCCCCCCCGAGGCTGAGGTTCCCCATCCCTGGACTAAAATAACATGATCTGAAAAGGCCTGGAAGAACAGAGAAGTCTTAGCTTGACATCAAAAATACAACCCTATGGATCCTGGGTGAAATTCCCTAGGGAAAGCATTCTATAACCAGAGGAGGGGCATCACTGAAAAGCCCCTCACTCCCATGGCCACTTTCTGATTTTTGGATTGAGGGGACACTTAGAGAAGGGTTTCTGTGGATGACCTTAAAGTACGCATAGTTATTTATGGGAGGAGGTATCACTTCTATACGGTCCCAGCAACCTCAGAATTGGAGTCCTACTCCTCCATCCCTGGTCCCACAGCAATGGCCCCTGAAGGGAGATCAGGCAAGCCTCCTCATCAGCCACCCCCTCCCACCTTTTAACAAGAGTGAGGGAAACTGCACGGGTACAGAGGCTCCTCAAGTCCCTTGCAGGTCATCCAGGAATGCTGGAGCTACAAATGGTCCCCCCCCCTTTCAGACACCTACCCAGTCTTTATTCTCATGGTGCGATTCTCTTTCAGGTTCAAGAACATGGCGGCTCAGCCTTTTTCTAAGGCGAGTCGCTTTTGCAAGGCTCATTCCAAGATGCTGCGGAAGATCTTGCTGGGCATCCTCTGTGCAGGTGAGGCTGTTATACATACACACATGCTGCTTGATACTTTTGTGGGACTGGGGAGAGTAAGGAGACAGGCAGAGATTCCTAAAAATGTGGCGTTCTCCCTCTTTCTGCAAACCACTAGCCTTGGCCACTAGAGCTGAAAAAAAATGGCTTCCTAAAATTCTTCACTCTAATTGTGGGTGGCAACATTAGGGATGACCACTGCCAAATATTCTTGGAGGAAGGAGGAGAAATTCTCCAACAGGGTTTTTTTCCCTCAGAAAACTCTCTTCTGAGAAATTTCAGCTCACACAATGTTGCACAAAATGTGACTGTTAAGTTCATGCTGGTGGATGAAGGAAGCAACAAGCTAAGACTGGAAGGAGTAACCAAGCCCATCGCTTCCTTCACTGATATTAAAACAATGTAAAACTAGATCCAGAGTTGTGCACCAAATTCACAAATGGAAAAATCAGGCAGGCCATTTTGCCAAATATTCTCCAGGGGAGAGCTGAAATTCTCCCAAAGTTTCAGGAGGAACTAAAAAAGATTTTTCTGAGAAATTTTGGCTTGGTCTTAATGGCCACACAATGAAGGTGGAGCATTGGGAGAAATGTTTGAGTGAGAGACATGAGAGCTTTAGAAAGATATTTCTGCCCATACAAAAGTAGTGGTGGCTGGTGCTCATTGGGACTGATGGGGGCGGAAGGCAAGGAGACCAAGAGTAGGTGGAGACAGAGCCAATGACAAGCAGAACTAATTGTGCCCTCCCATCCTCCTCCCTGAAGGGAGGCTGAACTTGGTGGGGCAGCGCCCTATTTGCCCAAATTGACAAGCCTCCACTGTCCAGAACTACCCGTAGCTGTTCACTATTGTTCATGTGATTGTGGCCTAAATTCTGAGTGAGATGGGAAAACTTGTTAGATTAGGATATTACAGAATTTTGCCTCAGTGCAAGAGTTTGGAGAGAATAATGTCTTGATAATAAACGGGAGAAAGGGAAAGCCAGCCCTGCTCTGTAGGTGATAGACTTGACTCACCGGTGCAGTTCATGACCTTTGTGTCTCCTCTCTCTAGCCTACCTGGCCTACTTCATTGCAGCCTGTTGGCTGAACTTTGACCGAGCCTTGGCTTTGGTCATTTTCACTGTCCTGGCCGTTTGTCTCATGGCCTATAGCATGATCAAGAAATTGTGGGGGTCAAGGATCGTCCAGATGCTGAACCCTTTCAAAAAATGGTGCCGGAGCATCTGGCCGTGGCTGAAATGGTGAGTAAGGGACTAGCCTGCTCCACAGATCCAGCATATGGACTTGAAGCTCATTTGCTCATTAATATGAACCACCTCCACCCTCCCATCCTGCCATCTATCATATCAAGAGTTGGCCCCAGAGTTTATTTCCAGATGAGAGGGGGATTCTCCATGTACATGTGCCTGTAAATCCTGTCAATCCCCTTGCCTATAGAAGCCTCTAAACATTTTGCAGACCTAGCACAATCTAGTGAAGACCATTCATCCTGTGTAAAAGAAAATATAAAATGGGTTAGCCTGAGCTTGAGATCAATGGATCACCACACTATTCTCTCCTTTCATTCAAGTGATGGATTGCCAGTGACTCGCTTTTGACTGTTTCTGTGATCTACTTTTCAGCTTTCCTTTAATGGTTGGCAATCTGTTCCTGGATGTTCGCATATCAAGTGATGGCAGTCCAGCACTAAATACTTTGGAAAGCTTGCTGAACTAAAAGGCTCCTGAGTTTCCTGCAGTCATATCCCTTGGATAGCCATAATGCTCTGGGGCTGTGACAGTTCTTTGATGACACCTTCCTTCTTAGGGCTTTTGATTTTGGTCTTGCGTGATCCTACAGTGATAGTCTAAGGGTGTACCCTTCTAGAGCCTAATGTTCAGTGTTCATTTGGAAGCAAATCCCATTTTATTTCAGTTAAACTTATTTCCATCTAAATGTATCTCTTCTCTCAACAGAAGAAAAGTTTAGTGGTGTCAATCTATATGCACTTACCTGGGAGCAAGTCTCTTTGAACAAAATGCAGCCTATATAGGGTTGCACTCAATATATCTCAATGATGACATGCAGCTCCATAATTATTTGTTCCTTACTAAAGTGTTCTTATTGCTGTGATGACTGTGTGATGATGATCCTATTTGTTTGAGAAATTTTATACCCCAGCCTTCCACAATGTAAAGGAGAGCCAGTGTGGTGTAGCGGTTAAGGTGTTAGACTACGACCTGGGTGATCAGGGTTGGAATCCCCACACAGCCATGAAGCTCACTGGGTGACCTTGGGCCAGTCACTGCCTCTCAGCCTCATGAAAGCCCTATTCATAGGGTCACCATAAGTCAGAATCGACTTCAAGGCAGTACATTTACATTTTTTCCACAATGTAATACAATAAAACAGTAAAAACAATAAAAGTGGTAGAATACAAGTTCAGATGGTTAAACAGAGGCAGGCAGAACAGATGGAAAGAGCTAAAAAAAACACTAGGGGTCAGTTCTAAAGCTCTGCACCCCAGCAGGCCAAGTACTTGCTAGATTAAAAACATCTTAGCTAGGCAGTGGAAGATGGATGGGGTGTGGACAGGAATCCCATCATCAAACATGGCCACAGAGAAGGCCCTTTCTTGCACCACAACCATCAAGATGCAGAGAGCAGGCTCCCCAACAAAACCCATGTGTATCTAGCCAAGTGTATCTAGGTGTATCTCTGTAATTACGGTGATCTGCTTCCTTCCTAGGGTGCTGTGTGCAATCATTTTGATTGGCCTGGTCACGTGGCTGGTTCTTGATGTGTCCCAGAGGCAGGAGCAGTTGGTGTCACTGGCTGGCTTCAGTGCGCTGGTGCTGACGCTGTTTGCCTGCTCCAAACACCATGGAGCTGTAAGTGGCAGCATTTCCTTTGGCTCGGGGTCTTTAGACATGCAGAGAATTAGATGCAGACGCTACCCATGTCATCTCTTTCTCCTATCAACCTCCTCAATCCTTCCCACTCTATAAACCCTGCAATCCTGTGTACACATCCCTGGGAGCAATTCCCACCAAGCTCAATGGGACTTCAGAATAAACAGGCATAGGACTGGGCTGAAATTCTGCTAGAACTAAGGTACTGGGTTTAAATAAAGCCAGCACAGTGGTTGAGCAAGATATAACCACATAATCATATGAGTTAAAGGGGAGCTTGGAGGCCTCTGCTTGATGTGGGAAATCCAGAACAAGAACATTTCCATCAGAGGACTGAGCTGTCTAGCCTCCATTTTGAAGACCTCCAATGAGGAAGGAGCCCACCATCATGCTCTAGGCAACTGGTTCTATTGAAAAACTGCTGTTACAATCAAGAACTTTCTCCTAATGCTCACTCAAAATGTACTCTCATTCATTCCATTTTTATTTTCCACCTTTCCTCCAAAAAGATCAAGGCAGCAGACACGGTGTGTCCCTCCCTCTTTTATCCTCACAACAATCCCTGTGAGGTAGGTCTGGCTTTATGGCTGAGTAGGGATTTGAACGTGGACCTTCCCAGTCTTCGCCCAACACTCTAACTGCTATACCATGGTGCTTCTCTCTTTTGTAATTTTACCCCATTCAATCTAGTCCTTCTTTTTGGGACAACAGAAGAAAAGTTTAGTGGTGTCAATTTGCTCACTTTGAGCTGATATTTTTTATTCTGCATATCAACATCCCTACTCATACCGTTGACCATAACTGCCTCCTTCTCCAGTGAATTTGAGGAATCAGCATGCTGTGTTAACCCTGAGGTTAGCACCTTTCCAACCCAGGGCTATCACTGTGACTCTTAATGGAATGTCCTTTGCTTTCTGTATTCACAGTTTTCCTACTGTGTATTTTCTGTATTGCAGGTGTCCTGGAGAGCTGTGTTCTGGGGGCTCGGACTGCAGTTTGTCCTTGGAATCTTCATCATCCGGACAGAACCTGGATTTCAAGCTTTCCAATGGCTTGGTGATCAGATTCAGGTGTGGAGCACATTGTTGGAAGTGGCTACATATGTGTGGCAGAACACATGCTTTGCATGCACAAGATCCCACATTCAATCTCTAGCAATAGGGCAGCACATCTGGAAACATCCCCTGCCTAAGATCTTGGAGAGAATAACAAGTACTGGGCTGGTTGGACGAGTCGTCTGACTCCGTGTTAGGCAGAGGTTGCCAATGCGGTGCCCCACAGATATTGTTAGACTCTTAACTCCCATCAGCTCCAGCCAGCATAGCCAGTTGTCAAGAATGACAGGAGTTGTAATCTAACAAAATCTGTAGGGCACCGCATTAGCTACCCCGGTGTAAGGCATTGTCATGTGTTCATATCAATACCTGCTATACATCCTAATGCAAGGGGATGACAGAAGCCCTTATCGGCACAGGCAAAAGTATTTTAAAGATGAGAAATAAATACACATTCACAAGGGCAAATGGAAAAAGCATTGAACGGTGTTCACAGCATAACTTTCATCATTCCACTAGGCATGCATCAAACTGCTTGATCACTACTCCAGTTTATAAGTAGCGAGCTGGGGTGGCAGTTTGATTTACCCCAGTGGTGTGTGTGCTTGTCTCAGCAGACCTTGTTCAGATGGGGAGGAACCACTTAACCTTGGTGGTGGCAGCAGTGATGGTGTCCATCATGATGGCTTTTTTTCTCTTTCTCTCTTTCAATGCCATCACCTGTGAAGGGACTTCCTCTTCTCTTTTTCTTGCTCTCTGTTACCAAATGGATGGGCAAAGTGGCCCAAGGTCTTGCTCTGTGGCTGCTGCCATGTTTCCATGCTGGTTAGTCACAGCTTTGCATGGAAAAAGTCCCCAGCATCTCCAGGTAGGGCTGGGAAAGTCCCCACCTGAGACCCTGGAGGGCCACTGCTAGTTAACATAGGCATAGGCAATCCTGAGCTAGATCAGCTGATTTGGTATAAGGCAGCTTCCTAATGGCAGTGGCAGTGGCTCTTTGCAGGAAAAGCGATGGGCTGATGGAAAACACCAGGTCTGTATAGAATCCTATTCAATGCAAAGTCTCAGCCATACTCATTCTCTCCACCAACTGTTCCCTTACAGACATTCCTGAACTACACCACGGCGGGTTCCAGCTTTGTCTTTGGGAATGCGTTGATCAAAGAGGCATTTGCCTTTCAGGTTAGGATAAGGGGCATATTTGACCCAAAATGTTTCTTTCGCCTCATCTTTCTCTCGGCCACCTTTGCAGTTGAATCCTTGATGTGAGAGGATGGCTTTTCATAGGATGTTTGGGATGGGATAAGATGTGTCTGAGCTGGAGACTACAATCTGGGCAAAGAGCCTAATGTTAGCGCTAGGGATGGAAAGATCTGTCAATTTTGGTTCTCCCAGTTTCTCATTTTTCCAATCTTAAATTCGATGCTCCACATTTCTGCACCAATTTGCATTTTTGTTTTTAAAAAATCCTAATGAAAATTCTCCAGTATTTTAGTGAGAATTTCCCCTAATAAAACACCTTTTTGTAAGCAGTTTTGCCTAATGTACATGTTTTTGCAAACCATTTCTGCTTGTGTTAATGCGTTTCTGTATGTTATTTTCATGTATATGTTCATTTTTATGCACACTTTCCACTAACAGCTGCATTTTTGCAAACATTTTGCAAACAGCTAGCGAACTACATTGCAAAATTCAAAAATGTGAATTTCAAAGGATGGCTTTGTTTCAGTTCTCGGTTTAGATTCAGCCTGAAATGTGAACTGAATCGAATTTCTCACCCATCCCTACTCAGCACCCAGCATAGCAGCCTCCCTTTAATTTTAAGTTTTTTAAAAAATGGCCTGGTGCTATGAAAAGACAAAGCAAGCTAGGCACCTTTTCCTGCCACCTTTTCCTGCCACTGTCTCCAATGCTTCTGGGTCCTAACCTGATATACACTGTGCTGGAGGCAGAGCCCAGAATCATTGGGGATAGCAAAGAGGGTGGCAACTAAAGCTGCCTCATCAAGTGCTTCTCTTTTCAGCACCATGCAGAGTGAATACTGGGAGACTGGAGCTACTTTGCTTTCAGCACCAGTGCCTATCCCTGCTGCTGTCTGCCTCCTCTGCCCCCTGATAAGCGTGTGGGTGGGGGACAAGGTATGGCACTTAGAGGCCACAGGGAGCATCAGAGAACATCTTGCCAATGACCTCCCCAAATGTGGCAGCCTTGCTGGGCAGGAACTTGCCCTGGATCCACCCACAAATGATCCAGAACAGACCAAATGGTAGGTTCCTGGCCATTGTCCTAACTGTGCAGATGCCCAGAAAAATGGTCTACTTCACTTTACCAGTGCAGACCATTGAGCCAGCTCATAGTGCCCAATATTTCTATAACTATACAGTTTGAAAGCATCAACACCCATATGTGCTGTCTTATAGGCTTGGCTGCCATTTACTAAAGACTTGACATTCACTGTTCTGTTTCTCTCTCTAGGCATTGCCCATCATCGTCTTCTTCAGCTGTGTGATGTCGATTCTCTACTACCTGGGAGTCATGCAGTTCATAATCCTGAAAGTAATGCCGAGCATAAGTCTCTGGGCAGTGGGGGAGATGGTTTTGAGCCCCCACCGTGTAGCTGAGCAGTGCTGATCATTTATTTGTACCATGCAACTTTCCATAAAAGGTCCTGAAATACCTCTGGCCTGTGAAGAAAGCTTTCCAAGATAGATATGTGTGCAAATTTTAGATGATGCAGAAAGCCTGGGTAGGGTGCTGCAGCCTGCTAGTGAGGAGGTGGTCGCAAGGAAGGAGAGGCTGTGCTTTTGCAGGGAAAATGAGGCAGTGGAATGGAAAGACTCTCTCTTCTGAGGAAGGTCAAGCCTCTCTGGGGATGGCAGAGAGTGAAAAGAAAACGGGGGCTGTTAGAAAATGCACCATGGAGGGGTTGTTGATGGAAAGGCAGGACCAGGAGGTAAGAGAATGTATTGCTCAAGTCTGCTACGCTGTCTGCAGAAAAGAAATACAGGCAACCATCTATCTAGCTCCATACTGCCTACATTGACTGACCGGAGGAACTTCTCCAGGGTTTCAAGGCAGCAGCCCTGCCTGGAAATACCACAGGTTGAACCTGAGAAGTTCTGCATGCAAAGGTTTTGCTCATTGCTAAGCCTTGTAGCTAAGGAACAGGTTAGGGGCATGGCTGTGCGGCACAGTGGGCAAATGAGAGAGCAGGAGACAAAATAATAGCTATTGAAGATCTTTGTGGCAGGTTGTGTGATGGGGCAACAATGCCATCTGACTGTCAGTCTCTTGCTCCTTCCTGCAGTTGTCCTGGCTCTTGCAAATCACCATGGGCACAGCAGCCACGGAATCTCTGAGCGTGGTAGGGAATATATTTGTGGGAATGGTAAGCAGTTCTGTTTTTCTTTTCTTTTCTTTACCAGTGCCCCATGCAACTCAGCCCTCCCAAATCTGAGCACAGACAGATGAGGGGTGTTTTATTTGAGGGCTCTGCCTTTTGCTTTGTTGGGTTGCAGTTGCTCTGGAAGCAAAATAAACTCAATGCTTTTGTGAGTGCTATTTTATGAACTGTAAACCTGTTGGCAAAAATTCTGCAGTTTGTGCCTTTTTCTTTCTTTTTTTCCTTTTGTCCTCCAGACGGAAGCACCACTGCTCATCCGTCCCTACCTGCAGGAGATGACACAGTCAGAAGTCCACGCTGTGATGACTGGCGGCTTCGCCACCATTGCCGGCAGCGTGATGGGAGCTTACATTTCGTTTGGGGTGAGTCAGCTATGCAGAGAGCTACCAAGTACAAGTGGATTCTTCTACAGCAGTGATGGAAAACCTTTGGCTCTCCAGGTGTTGCTAAACTACAACTCCCATCAGCTCCAGCAAGCATACCCAATGGCCAGGGATGATAGGAGTTGTAGTTCAGCAACATCTGGAAAGTCAGAGGTCCTCCACCCTGTACTAGAGAGTTGCATTTGACACAGACGCATGACAAGGAACTATCAATAGCCTGCTGTTACTTATTTGCAACACACTTTGCAGATAAAATTGTTTGCATCCAATCTAACCAGGATGCTGCATTGCCTATTAGCGTTGTGCTGGAACACTACTCAGACCCTGTCATGGATGGATTTCAGTGAAGGAAAGACGCCAACAAGGTTCTTAGAGAGAAGTCCATTCCACAGCATGACCTTTCAAGCTTTGCCCATCTTGGAACTTATTGCTAACTGAAGGAGGCTGGCTGGCTGGCTGGTTGGCTCAGCTTAGTTGCCAATTAATTGGAGGAGGGGCATATACACAATTCCCTTGAAGCCCACAGTTCCCAGGCAGGCTCCTCCTGGAAAAAACCACCAGCTAGCTCCATATTGTTTACATTGACTGTCAGGCAGCAATTCTCCAGGGTTTCAAGACTGGGATTTTTCAGCCCTACTTGGAGATTCCAGCCCTACTTGGAGACTTATCTGCATGCAAACCATGAAAAGGGGAGGGGTTGTAGTTTAGTGGTAAAGCACATGCTTTGCATGCAAAAGGTCACAAGTTCAGTTCCTGGCAGCTTCAAGTAGGTCTGGGAATGTCCCCTGCTTGAACCCCAGACAGCCTCTGCTAGCCAGTGTAGACAATGGACCAATGGTCTGACTATAAACAGCAGGCCTCCCTTTGACCTTAAGTGCCCTTTTTGGAGGGCACAGTATTTGAGAGATGGACAACTCCAAAGACTCTTGGGTTAAGTTCATTATCTGGAATCCATACCAATATGGTTTCAGTCTGGGGTTTAGGATAGAAACTGCTGCCACAAAACAGGTCCTATCTCCAGTCATTACCCATCTCACTTCAAACAGCAAAGTGACTTGAAGAATTAAATATATAACATCTTCAATTGTTTAGGGACATCAAATATGCCTGCCATCACATCCTTCCATAGTCCTTTGGTGCAACTAAGACATCTAGGCCAGGATCATCCTCCATTTATAACCCTGCATTTACATCCTGCTACAGATTGATGCCTCATCCTTGATTGCTGCTTCAGTGATGGCAGCACCTTGTGCTTTGGCAATGTCTAAACTCATTTACCCAGAAGTGGAAGAGTCCAAGTTCCAGAGTCAGGAGGGTGTGAAAATTGCCTGTGGGTGAGTATGGTCAGAGCACATGAGGTTCACAAGGCTGCCAAGAGATTCCTGGAAGGGATGCAAGATGAAGTGGGAAGAAGGGTACAGGAGTGTAAAGTGGGGTATAGGATGGGGGGGAATCTACATTTGAGAGGCACAGGATCAGGAACGTCTCTGCACACAGAAACAGAATAAGCTGTGGAATATGAAGCAGAGAGACCCAGTGTGGGGTGGTGCAAGGGCAAGGAATCTGTGGCTCTCCAGATGTTGTTGGATTCTGACTCCCATCAGCCCCAGCCAGCAGTGGCCATTGCTGGGAGGTGTAGTCTGGAGGGCTACAGGTTCCCCACTCCTGGTGTACTGGATAGCATGTTAGATATAGACAGCGGAGACTTAGGTTTAAAACCCTATTCAGCCATGAAGCTCACTGGGTGATTTTAGGCTAATCAGTCTCTCAGACCCTGACCTACCTATCTAGGATTGGGGGAGAAATTTGATTCAGTTTGTGTTTCAAAGTGCATCTTCCTGATTTGCTCTATCCAAAACAATACATGAACGAAAATACAGCCACTGTGCAAAATGTGCATCTCTCCGAATTTTGCAGTGCAGTTCTCCAGCCAAATAATGTGTATAAAAGTATACTAGGATAAAGTGCACATAAAAATGGATATATTTAGTGAAAACAGAAAAAGACATAGAAGGTAAAATTACTTTTCAAAAAATGTGTGCATTAAAGGAAATTGTAAACAAAAATGTGCATATTAGAAGAAATTCACACTGAAATGCTGATGAATTGTCACAAAGAATTTTAAAAAATGCAAACAAATGTGAACTTAAGACTAGAACAATGAGAAACTGAGAGAAACCAAAATGGACAGATTCACCCATCTCTACCTAGTTCAGAGCTGTTGTGATATACTTCCCTGAGCTCATTGGATGATTGACTACTAGAACCTAAGGATCTTCATGGATGCTGAACTGCATGAAGAGCCTACTCAAGTAGACCAGCTCTCCATTGCATAAGTTCAACCTCCAACATATTGGGGGAGGAACAGTCACCAGGAGGTGGAGGAGTCTGTTGTCTATCATGCAGGACATCAAGCAACTTTCTTGATTTAAACTGCATCTGAGCTTCATAATATATTGCAAGCAGTTTTGTAAATGTTCAATTAGGATGAAAAACATTTTTCACATGATGATGAGAGTTGCAAGGATTCGGATTGGTAAAACAAGTGCAGAAAGGCACAAAGGAGGTGTGAATGTGTAAGATTGCAGGTGAATCTTGGTGGGGTGCAGAATTGCTCTGCCTGAACTCTCATGGGACACTGTGGAGCAGTTTTGCGGCTGCCCCATTTGCAAGGAAGTTTATCTCTGGGCTTCTTGGTTTTCTTCTCACTTGGTGTGTTGATACAGGGAAGAGAAGAATGTCCTGGAAGCTGCTGGCAATGGAGCATCAGTCTCTGTGGGGCTGGTGGCTAACATCGCAGTCAACCTTATAGCTTTCCTGGCAGTGCTGGAGTTCATCAATGCTGTGCTTGCTTGGCTAGGGGGCATGGTCAACTTGCCAGAACTCTCCTTCCAGGTACCATCTACAAAGCAACCACCCTGATTGCGAGTACACCAGGTTGGTTAAAAGATGCTAAGAGGCAATGATATGGATGTTGTTGTTGGATTATATATTCAGGGTACACGCTGCCTAGAGCATTCTGCAGGGCCCCATTCCTTATGCTCCACCAGTTCCTAGAAGCTGCCTTATACTGTGTCCGACCATTGGCTCATCTAGCTCTACTGTCTACACACTGAAAGATGCTAAGAGGCAATGATATGGATGTTGTTGTTGGATTATATATTCAGGGTACACGCTGCCTAGAGCATTCTGCAGGGCCCCATTCCTTATGCTCCACCAGTTCCTAGAAGCTGCCTTATACTGTGTCCGACCATTGGCTCATCTAGCTCTACTGTCTACACACTGAAAGATGCTAAGAGGCAATGATATGGATGTTGTTGTTGGATTATATATTCAGGGTACACGCTGCCTAGAGCATTCTGCAGGGCCCCATTCCTTATGCTCCACCAGTTCCTAGAAGCTGCCTTATACTGTGTCCGACCATTGGCCCATCTAGCTCTACTGTCTACACACTGAAAGATGCTAAGAGGCAATGATATGGATGATGTTGCTGGATTATATATTCAGGGTACATGCTGCCTAGAGCCTTCTACAGGACCCCATTCCATATGCTCCACCAGTTCGTATTTGCTAAGGGCATTCCCAATTATCTACTGTTCTTGATTTGCCTATGATGGTGATAGAAACCTAGGAAGCTGCCTTATACTGTTTCAGACCATTGGTCCGTCTAGCTCTACTGTCTACACTGACTGGCAGCAGTTTTAGGCAGGGAGTCTTTCCCAGCCCTACCTGTAGACCTGGGACCTTCTGTATGCAAGGCAAATACTCTTAACACTGAGCTATATTGCTTCCCTAATAAGTTGGGATGCGATGCAGTTTGCCAACCAACCAATGTTTACAAAAATGAGTATTTCCGGGGGAGCGTGCATAAAAATGAATGTATGAGTGAAGATAACATGCAAACATGCATTATATGACGAGAAATAGCTTGCAAAAATGTGTACATCAGTCAAAACTGTGTACAAAAATGTATTTTGTTAGGAGAAATTCATGCTAAAATGCTGGAGAATTTTCATGAGGATTTTTGAAAAATTACAAATTGGTGCAGAAAGGTAGACACATTTTCTCTCTCACCCTCTCACTTTCACCCTGCCCAGCAGGCTGTGAGGGAACAGATAGGTTACTGTCACCAGACACCTGAACTGATTACTTACAGAGGACGTTCCCCCAATGTTTCCATCACTCCATCCATTTCAGTTCCCCCACTCCCCATTTTTTCCCATCCCACTCTCCAGACTCCCCCAACCCATATGAAATTAGGTTGAGGGCCACAGATTGTCCATTCCTGATCTGTGCAAATCCACACACTCCCTTCCTGCTATAATCTTTGTGTGGAGAATTTACTGTGGATCCCTAACTGACTTGTTGGGAAACAGTTGGGCAAGAGTAGAGATAGCAAGTGAGTTTGTGCAGATGTTTGTGCTAATATGGGTGGGTGGGAAAGATGGATTGGATTACAGGAATCATACGGTGGCTAGTTAACCAGTGGTTTTATTTACAAACCTTTTTCCCCCCTGGCTTCTAGTTGATCTGTTCCTATGTCCTGGTGCCTGTGGCATTCTTGTTAGGAGCAAGCTGGGAGGATGCGCCACTGGTTGCTGAGCTTCTGGGAATCAAGATCTTCTTAAATGAGTTTGTGGCCTATCAGCAGCTATCAGACTACAAACAGAAACGATTGAAAGGATTGCCTGAGTGGGATGGGACACAGAAGCAGTGGATATCGGCAAGTGTGCTAGTTAATGCAATGGACAGATGGATCTCTCTGTTGTGTAGAACTGTCCTCCTTACCCAGCTATTGCAACAATACCTGCCTGTTTTGCTAATTAGTTTAGGGCTTGGGACACAGCACAGCGGGAAGTGGTTGTACATAGGGGTGAGGAAGAAATCTGATTCAGTTCACATTTAAAGGCGAGCCTACTCCATTCAGCACCCCTATTCAAGAAGAGTCCAATACATAGTAAAACAAGCACAACATTTATTCAGGAAAGTAATCAAGTTATATAGGTTGGGTTCGGTTTGAGAGGAACTAGAAGGGCTGTACACAAACCAACCAACCACAATTAGAAAGCACTTTCCATTATAGCATTTAGACTTCTGTCCTAAATTCTCACACTAAAGAACTGTCAACCTGTCTGAAGGAAACCAATATTCCTCATTTGCCAGATATTTATGGTTTCCTTGTTTGTAGCCTTCTCATTGGGGGATGCTGTTTATGACCCATGTCATGCTGTTTCTTGCAAACAGCAAGGTCTGAGCCTTGGAGTGGACCTGGTGCTCCTCCAACCCTTTGATTTCCATCAGTGTAGACATGCCTTCATGTTTCCTGAGAAATCACAAGGCTGGCCCCTCCCTCCCTCCCCCAAATGAAAGCACATGAGGAGTTCTGATCAGTGGCATCTCCCGTTTCAAGAAGGAACCCACCCACCCTGGATAATCCATGATTAGGAGGTAGGTAAGCTGTCCAAGCGAGGCAAAGGGGCAGTGTTTGCTAGACTTGAAAGAAGAGCGTCCTCTTGTCTATGAAGTGCAACATGCTGCTAGACAGACTGAGCTGAGACAGCCTTTCAGCTCCAAAACTAATGGCAAGCAAAGCAAGATGGAAAAGTACTATTTTCCCCAAGGAACTATCTGTATACTCTCGTTTGCTGCTGTATACATGAATGCAGAGGCAACCAACTTGGTGCTCTCTATTTTTGAACTACAACACTCATTGTCCATAACCACCGGCCATGCCGGCTGGGGCTGATAGGAGCTGGAGTCCAACAACCTCTAGACAGTATCCCTGATCTGGTAAGCCAGATGTCAGAAACAAGGTGGAGCCTTTGCATTAGCTAACCCTGAGTCATGCTTTAGGTTGCAATTGGATGTTTATGCTTCTCCCCAGAGAACATCCCTGCTCTGTATTCAGCAGTTATGGAGAGGCAGGTAGTCTTTGACAGGAGTGATTGGATGGGGCTACTTGTATCGTCATCACAGCACTAATCACATTATCTCTTGTTCCCCAGGTGAGAGCTGAGGTCATCACCACCTTTGCTCTGTGTGGATTTGCCAATCTGAGCTCCATTGGGATCATGTTGGGTGGCTTGGGTGAGTTGGCTGCCCAGTGAGGAACATGCAGGCTCTGAGACTGAGAGGAGTAACAGCCTCAGCACCTTGCAAAAACATCTGCCCAACTAAGCTAAGACTGCTATGGCTTCCCAGGACTGCCTGCCATAGGCTTGGTTCTCCCCATCTAGGGCACTGCTGACATGGGGGGGGGCTTCCTCCTGATGTGACAAATCAGAAAAAAGTCCATATATGGCCACTTGATCCTCCTGCTCACCCAGCTCTATCTTTCTGTACTAGCATCCATGGCACCGCATCGCAAGAGTGAATTTTCCAGCATCGTTTTGCGGGCTTTGTTCACTGGAGCCTGTGTCTCCCTGATGAATGCATGCCTTGCAGGTAATGTCTGGGGTTTGGGTTGCAGCAAGGGCCCCAAGGGTTAGAGCAGGATAGGGAACCTGTGGCCCTCCAGATACTGTTGAACCTCAACACCCATCAGCCCAGCCAGCATGACCAATGGTCAGGGATGGTGGGAATTGCTATTCAACAGCATCTAGAAGGCCACAGGGTCCCCTGTCTCCGAGTTCAAGGAAAGGGTAAATGTGGCCTTGTCTAATTCAAGATCAAGAGCAATGGGAGAACAAGCATAGGGGAAGGGAGAAGCTAACTGATGCAGCCAGGAAAATAAGAGTTTGCCTTATACTGAGTCAAACTATTGGTCCATCTAGCTCAAGACTGTCTACTCTGGCTGGCAGCAGCTCCCTGGGGTTTCAGGCAAGAGCCATTCCCAGCCCAAACTAGGTATGTTGGGAATTGAATCTGGAACCCTCTGCAAGCAGAGCAGAAGCTATGCCGTTGAGCTACGTCCTTTCCAGACATCTTAGATCACTCCCTTGAAGGGAGAGGCCAAACTATGTAGGGCTGGATCTCATAACAGTTTTGAGGTGGCAAGTGCCATACTTGGGCAGTATTCCTATTCATGGGTGTGTATCTCATCAAACCACCATTTTAAGTGTTGCCACACAAGCAACAGCGAAACCTTGGTGTTTTTTTCACCTGTATGTTTTGTCTTCATGTGTGCTCTTTTCTCATGAGTAAAATTGGCAAAGGTGGTTGTAGGAGGAGCCATGTCCACTGGTCTATCCAGCAAACAAGTTGTTGCTGTATGGGGGGATTCATTCCACTCTACAGTCTTTTCAGTTGTCAGAGTGATGGGCAAAAGCACTGTGAGTGCCCCCATTGGCCTAACACGAGACAGAGAGAGAGAAAGGGGACCAAGAAACATAATTATCAGGTCAATATGCTCTGCAAACGACATCACAAAAAAGGCTGACAAGTGGAGTTACCTCTTGAGTGACAGCATGGCCCCCAAACTTGAGTGCTGGCCCGAAGACATGCAAATCTCCAGATGTCACTAGTCCTATGTAACCGTCCTCCGCCTCCCAGCCTTGGAGTGGGTGTGAGCTTCTCTCATGAACTCTGCACCCCACACAGGCATCCTATATGTGCCCAGAGATGTGACTGACTGCCTAGACTTCTTCAGCAAAACCAACCTCAGCTCTACCAGCTATCCTGTCTATATTTGCTGCAAAGACTTATTCACCAGGTGAGTGTGTTCCCCTTAAAACTCTTCCAATGGTGATGTCAGCAAAGGGTACATGGCCACCTCTAGCCAGCAGGAGAGGGAGGGGTAGGGTGGAAGCCAGGAACAGAGATGTAAGGCCTGCATGTAATTGTGTGAGATATCACACCCGGTTGGGCCAGCATCAACAGATGGCATGGTCAGGCACCTGCAGGGGGGGGCCCTGACCAGAGCTCTCACCACTGCAGGCCGCTTGTTCACCCAACTCTCACTCTGGCACGGAGGAAGCGATGAAGCAAACAGCAGCAGTGAAAAGTTGCTTCCATTGCTGGCTTGCTCGTTGGCCCTCTGCTTCACAAGCAAGCAGACAGCAGCAATGATGAGGAAGAAGAACAGGATCTGGTAACAATGGAGGTGGTGGTGGGTAGAATCACTAAAGGTGAGAATATTGAGGTTGTCTTGCCCAAGAGATCCCCAAAACATGCAACTGCTACTGTCTGGTTCTGTGCATTTTTGTGTGCCGGAGGCAAGTATGTACGGTGACGCTCTGCTTCTGTGTCTTCATCTCAACTGTCACTTGGCCAGTCTTGGCCATCCTAATTGGATGTGTTACTGTTGAACCATTTTTTTTAAAAAAGGTCAGTCAATAGATTTAAAATGTACATAAATTTAAATGAATTTGGACATGCAAATATTTTTTTTGCCCTTTTGGGGCATGCCAGTTATGGTACCTGCCCGTTCTTTTGGTTCAGAGTTGGGGCATGAAATAAATATATGCATCCATTATGACTAGTTGTCATTGACAGCCTCATCCTCCATGAATCTGTCTAACCCTCTTTTAACACTGTCTTAAGTTGGCTACTATCACTACATCTTAAGCTTAAACATGGTGACAGCAGACAAGCTCCAGAATTCAGCAGGCCTGAAGCCTCCTGAACGTCTGGATTTTACAGTCAACAACCTAACTCAGCAATGCAGCTGCTGGAAGCTGTACACAGATCTGGCCATGCAATAAGATGGCCCACACCAGGAAAAGTAACTCTTTTATCTCTTAAAGGAGTGGGACAGAGAGGTGTGTACCACTCTAAAGCTCAGCACTGATTCTACACTGACAGCATTTCTGGGAGCCCTAGACATTTTTTGTTCACCCCAAACAAAGTGAAACTGTAGAGAGAGTTCTTTCACCAGAGAGCAATCTGAAGAAGTATAGACTCTTAGGTCATTGTCTCCTTTGTGCACACACCACTTCCTGTTTTGAAGATTTAAGATTCTATTAGGGATAAGTTAGTCCATGACACCTAGGACAAGACCCTGTGAGAGTGGCTGTTCGGGGAAAGTGATCTGACACTAGATCGATGCCTAGACTTGAAAAACTGAAAGCCCTGGGAGTCGCTGCATCTTCTGAGAAACATGCAGTGAAGCAACAGCTGAAGAAAGCAACATTCAAGTTCTTCCTCAGAGACAGCATGAACAAGCAAAGGAGAAGTGCTGGCACTAGGGCAGTGCTTCAGGGAATATGGCAAGCTGAAACACTTCAGCAATATGCATAGAAGCAGAAGGAAGCCCACTAGAGACAGGCTTGTATCAAAAGATGGGGGGGGGCACATCAGACAGCATTGATGACATTGTGACCTTTTCTCTCAATCCAGAAAGATGGCTGGTGCAGACTGTTGGGTCACAGGCAAAGAGAAGCATTGCACCAGCCGCAATCTATGCAACAATGCTGATGGGACAATGGCCACTGTCTTTCCAGCTAGATAGCGAGGCCTCTGGCAGTGCGAGCCTACAAAGTGGATTGGAGCCCATCACACCTGTCAAACACAGCAGACACACACTATGTGCAATGACAGCACAACACAGCCAATGCAAAAATGCAACATTTGTGGTTGTGGAAGGAGATCACAAACCCGTTGTGGAGTACTGCAACAGAGGCCGTAGACAAGATCAAGGTCCAGCATCAGAATTTTCTAGCCTTTGTTCAGGAAACAAGGAATGCTTCTTCCATGTACAATGGAGATTTTTTTATACATGACGCATGCCTGGTGAGCTGTGACTTCAGGTATACCCAACAATGGGACCAGTATGCTTGCCACACAAAAAACTCCAGCTGCATTATACAATCCAATGAGAGAACTGGGAAAGCACCAGAGCAGAAACATCCCAGCACCAGCAGAAACCAGTACTTCCTCAGTAAACACCACCTTAGTGGTAAAGAAGTAATCAGGCAAACTTTGCACTGGTCAACCCCCACCCCCACCCCCAGCTAAACCAAGCACTGGAGAGATGCCACAGTCCATTATCTACAGTAGATGACATACTGCCAGGACTTCCTGCCAAGAGTTGCTGTTGCTTGAATTGGGAACCTTCGGATCTGTGTGGAGTTGCCCCACGTGGGGCAGAACTGCAGGTTGGGGCATTTGCCTAGGCAATTAAGCATTCTTAGGCCATGGATGGACTCTGGCTATTAGACCCTCCTGGCTAGGAAGGGCTATAAACAGTTTTCTGAAGACCACACCTTTGGCTGAGCAACAAGGCCTTTCCGGCTCTGATGTATTCTTCACCTTTGTTATTTGGGCCTGACTTCCGGCTTCCTCTTCAGCTCCAACTTCATTCTTCAATCCTGACTTCTGGCTTTGCCCTTTGGTTCTGACTGGGGGGCCTTCTCCTTGATTCCAACTGCAGGATTGCTCCTTGCTACTGACTCCTGCTTTGTCCTTAGCTCCAGCATCTAGCCTGCCCTTTGGTTCTGATTGTGCTTGTGTTTCGGCCTCATGGCTCGGCTGCTGGTTCCCAGTTCCTGGCTCATCTTGGATAGCTACCTGTGGCTTAGCCCTGACACTTTCAAAAGCCAGAATATTTTATGCTATGTGATATGAAGAATGGATTTTGGAATGCAAGATTAAATTAGGACTACAGGACGCTAACTAACCCTTTGTAACACCATTTGGTCACCTCAGATGACTTCATATATCAGTAGGGATCTGTCCACCATTATGGAGATGTTTCAGATGAGACCTGGAAGTGAAATAACAGCAGATGATAATCCTTCTAATAGATGAGGGATGTGATGATGCAGAAGATGTGCAGGGCCACCACAGGAAATCAAAAGTAGTTCTGCAGTGATGTAAAGACATCAAACTGAATGCAAAAAAATGCAAGTGAAAGAGAAAGCAGTAAGATATATTGGACATCAACAGAGATTGAAAGAAGAGCCTCACACAACTGAGGCAATCTGAGACATACCAGCGCCAGCAGATGTGAAAGAGGTGTAATACATTTTTGGAATGTTAAATTTTCTGGCCCAAGTTCTGTCTTCATTGTTGTGGAACCAATGTGACAACTTACCGGAGAGGAAGTTGAGTAGGAATGGGGAGGTCCACAACAGCAAACTTTCAATTTAGAGAAATAAGTAATGCCCCGGTTTTGCAGGACTGTCAGCCAAAACAACTAACACTCCAGTGTAAAGCATCTGAGAAAGGCCTTGGTGCAGCCCTTTCACAGGATCAGCTAACTGCTTATGTGAGTAGAGCCCTATCAGATTTTGAACAGGGTTATGTCCAGACAGAGAATTCTTTGCAGTCATTTTTAAGAGTGTAGCGATTCCAGCAAGAACCTGGAATCAAGTGCTATCACTTGAGACAAAAAATAACATTTCTGAGTGTTAAAAGATATTACAGGGCATGCTTATGTGGCTACAATACTATGATGTAGAGATCAAATACTGCCATGCTGATGACTGGTGTTAGCAGACATCCTTATCAAAGTATCCCAACAGCAAAAAAATCTACAGAAGGGGACAAAGACATTGAATCCACCAGTTTGAGCAACCAAAGCCCCATGAGGAGAGACTGAAAGAACTGGGCATGTTTGGCCTTGAGAAGAGAAGATTGAGGGGAGAGATTATTGCACTCTTCAAGTACTCAAAAGGTTGCCACACAGAGGAGGACCAAGATATTTTCTTGATCATCCCAGAGCGCAGGACACAGAATAATGGGCTCAAGTTGCAGGACACCAGATTTCAACTGAACATTGGGAAAAAATTCCTAACGGTTAGAGCGGTACAACAATGGAACCAATGACCTAGGGAGATGGTGGGCTCTCCAACACTGGAGGCATTGAAGAGGCAGCTGGACAGACACCTGTCAGGTATGCTTTAATTTAGATTCCTGCATTGAGCAGCGGGTTGGTATAGGCCCCTTCCAACTCTACAATTCTATGATTCTAATTAACTTGATCCTTGATAGAAGGATGTGACTCTTGTTGATCATGCATGAATCGACAAAGTATACTCTTCTTCCATAAGAGCTATCCATCAGAGCATGGGGAAAGATTGGAGTTAAGTCGCTCACTTTCTGGAAGAAACAATATCAAGTTACATTGGATTCTTACTACAATTTCTGGGAGGTTGATGACATGTCAGACACAAGAAGTAAGGCAATCATTAGTAAACTGAAGGCTTCTTTGGGGTGTCCCTGACATAGTATATTCAGATAATGAGGCTCAGTTTGCATCTGAGGACTTTAATTCATTTGCAAAGAAATAAGAGTTCTCCAACATACCCATAAAGTAATGGCAAGATGAAATCTGTTGTGTAAACAGCTAAAATAAAATGCTACACAAAGAAATGTTATATGACTCCGACTCCTGGTTAGCCTTCTTGGCACAGAAAAATACCCCCTTGCAAGTTTGCTGGACCAGCCCAGCATAGGCACTGATGGGACATCAGAACAAAACAGTGTTGCAAATGACACGAGACCTTCTGCAACCAGCAAGGAAAGGGCAACACACATAAAAAAAAATGGCCAACAATTGGAAAAGGCAAGCATCTTTGTACAATAGGGCAACCAAGGACTTATCTCTCTGACTTCAGGCACCATTCATCATGAACCAGATGGACTGGCCAAAAGCATCATGAGACAGGAAGTGGCCCCCAGGTCATATGAAGTGGCTATGCAAGGTGGCCAAGTAATTCATAGAGACAGAAAACAGAGTCCACCACAATACTCAGGGTCATCCTGTAGACCAACATACTGTAGTATCAAGGAAAGCGGCAGCTAGTTCTGCGGAGAAAGAAGCAGATCCTCAGAGGAGGAGTGGGGACTCCCAGTAAGGACACCTCTGGAGTACCTTAAAGACTACATAATGCAACAAGTTTAAAGCTTCCAGTGGGGATCAGTTTTAGGAAATTCTGTTCAGGGGCTCTGGAGGCTTGGGTTGTACTTTCTTTGTTTTTGTTAAAATTATTTGTACAATAGAGAAGATATAACAATTTTAATGGAACCAAAGTTAAGGAAAGCAGAGCTCTGGGTTCCCAGTCTCCTGGGAATCTATTTCCAGGTGAACAGCTCTCAGCCTAATTCTGGACACAGTTCTCAGTTGAATGTTTTTGTGACAGGTCTAAATCTCACTGAAGCTCTTTCTTTGCAACTTAAACCATCTGTATCACCATGTAAACCAGCCTGGTCTGAGCCCCCACTTATTATGGATTATAAGTAGATGTCCTGCACAAATGTTCCAGCTGCTAAAGAGCTAATAAGACACATCCTCTGACAGAAGCAGTAGCCCTAGCATAGATGCTGGGCTGGTGTGGGTTGGGAAAAATGAGCAGTGGCCTTTTCTCCCCACCATAGATGTACTATCACTTTACAATGGAACTGAATGGGAACTAGGGCCACTAATAAATGGCAAACATGAGATTATAGAATTTTCCGATAATAGGAAAGTGTATTACAACATCAGACTACTGGTCCATCAAAACCAGTATTGTCTACACTTACTGACAGCAGCTCTCAGGAGTCTTGGATAGAGCAAGATCTTCTCTCATTTCTTGCTCCCTGATCCTTTTAACTAGAGATGCCAGGAATTGAGCCTGGGCCCTTTGGCATTCAAAGTATGTGCTTTGCCATTGAGCTATGGGCTCTCTGGCTGGATGTCAGCCTAATCAACTGGATTGCCACCACTGGAAACTGCAAAAGTAATGGAGGCAGGAGAAGCAGGTCTGCTTGCCTGTTGCCATCCAGCACAAGGTAGAGAGCACTTTTTTTAAAAAAAATGCTATTTTCTAAGCTTTTCATGGCCAACTCTGCATTTGTTTGCAGTTATGAGCTAATCTCCTCAAGGATCTGTGCAATATCATATTCTGTTTTGACACCATAGTCCAGTGTTTCCCAACCAGTGTGCCTCCAGATGTTGTTGGACCACAACTCCAATCTTCCTGACCATTGGCAATGCTGGCTGAGGCTGATGGGAGTTGTGGTCCAACAACATCTGGAGGCACACTGGTTGGGAAAGGCTGCCACAGTCTATGATTTGAGGCAAAAAGGAGGCCATTTCAAGTTCTCTTAAGTTCTTTACCATGAAGATGAGAGTGACCAGCAGATAGCACCCATTTTCCTTGAAAAACATTTATTGGGTATCCTGAATTGCTGGCTGTTTAGAAAGATTCAGCAAACATATACCTATAGTCCAACAACATGAGGGCTAAAGTTTCCTTATCCCTGGTCCACACTGATTGGCAGTGGGCCTCCAGAATATAAGACAGGAATCCTTCCCAGCCCTACCTGGAGATGGCAGGAATTGAACCTGGGACCTTTTGCATGTAAAGCATGTGCTCTATCACTTAGCTACGGCCCTTTCCCCAAATGACAATAGATGGCCAATGACAAGAGAAAAGGGGTAAGTGGGACTTACTTCCAAGGAGTCATAGATAGGATTGCACTACACATATCCCAGAATTCACAGCAAAGTCACATGGTGCATGACACCATAGTGACAATGCAGGTTGCTCCCTCCAACAGCATTTTCCCTTTGCTTTCCTTATTTCAGCACTTCTTAATTAGAACAGCACAATGGACTTCCCCAAGTACTTCAGACCAACAGGACAATGGTATTAAAGCTTTCACTGGGAATAGCAGGCAAAGTCATCCACATCTAGCAGGGTGTGTGGGGGAGCAGATAGACAGGCCAAGTTCCTTTTGTCAAAAAAAAAAAAAAGCTACATGATTGTGATCACAGCCCAGTAAGATTAGAGGGCCATATTGATGCCAGGGGACAGCAATTTTAATGCTGTCATTTTCTTATACTTTCTCTCTCTCTCTCTGTTTCATAGCACTTCAACTGCAACAAATGGTTCGCTTTCGTTTTCTGGCATTTGGGAAAGTGTGGATTTCGGCACTTCAGTGACATATCTCCAGCAGTGTTGTGGTCACTATAATGCCACAGCCTGTGCCAATCCATAACTGCTCAGGTGGACAGTGCAAAAGGACATCTTGCTTGAACAACACAGAAACAAAGTCGTTTTTATACTGAAAAAAATGTGCATTGTCTTTTTTGTGTCTGTGTAAAATTGCAATGTGGATCTTGACTACTAAGGACAAAATACCAACTTCAAACATAAGAGCAAAGGGGGAGAATGGATGCAAAGGGTTTAAAGATGCATAAAGCATACGTAAAAACACCCAGTGTGTTTCCAGGGCACATTGCCCATGTCCAATGTGAGCAGGAGGTTACTCCTTTCCGAGATGGTCTACATAAGTACTGTTTGCTTTTTTGTTTTGTCACATATGAAAAGCCGGACAGGCAGGAAGTTTGCTCATGCATTCATACAAGGCTTTAGAGCAGAGAGATTTCCCAGCAATTGCCTGTCTTTTCTGATAGACTATTCAGCCAAAAAATATTTTCTGCTCTTCAGTCAAGCAGAAGGGGATGTTTTTATTTCCATGGCTTTGGTTTCTATGAACCAACTAGCGCTACCCTTCTATTAGTGACTTACAGTGTCATCCTATACGTGTCTACTCTGAAGGGGTTTCCATAGAATTCAATAGAGCATGCTCTCAGGTTAAGTGGGGATAGGAGCTGCAGCCTCAGGGTGCATCCTATGTACACTTACCTGGGAGTAAGCACCACTGTATTAATGGGATTTACTTCTGTGTAGCCTATTTACTTCTAATGGCAATCAGATTGCATAATTAGGCCTTCAAAAATAGCTAGCAGATTCATCCATGCTTTTCCAGGGAAGATGGATATTCTCAGGCTTAATTTCCAGAGTTTTACAAAAAGCTTGGAAAAGGGACAAATCATAAAAGACTCACGTATGCATACCCAGAAATTCAACAGGTAGCTCTCAGCTGCTTCCATGAGTGAAGTACTTCCCTGCTCTCTTCATATTTGATCAGCATCTCTTGGGCCACAAACCTAGTACATCCCATCCAGTCCATCTCTCCAGAATGTCCACTCTAAGCTGTTGTGCCAGGCAAGAAGTCTCATAGGGCAGTTCCTGCACAGGAAGCAGGATTTGGCCCTTTGATGCCAAGATCACAGCTTCAGTGGACCCTTTGATGAGTGTAAAATGAGGTTCTACGCTCTTGTTGCATGACCCATAGGCCAGAGTCTTCTGCACAACGATGACTAATATCATTCTTTTCCTTCTGCCACCAACAAGCATTAATCCACTTATGTATACATTCCTGGACAGAGCAGGAATATTTGTGCCAAATTTTTAGTAAAAGTCTGGAAATGCACAATGTGCCAACCTGCAAAGGCAATCCTAGGCAGAACCAACTGCTGTGTCTCTAGTAACTCCGGCCCTCCTATCATATCACTCCAGGGTGTCTTCCTTGCTCCTAAGTAAAGTCTCAGACTAGGCTTATTATTATGAAGGGAAGGCAAATATATTATTTACTAGTCTGAATAAAGAGATGGAGCCTGGCATCCACCTGACCTCATCAGACCTCAGTTGATTATAGTCTAAGGTGAGTGAAAGGCTGGCCTGTGGCACCGAGATTCTGTGTGTAATCCTGAATGCTTTGAGTTTACTGCTCCAAGGGTCTTGTTTCTGATTTGCCCCTTCCATCCAACTCTCACTCACTGAGCTTGGAGCAAACCTGGATAGAACAGCTGCACAGTACTGGAGGAAAAAGGAGGGGGGCAGTGATAACTGATGTGCTGGTCAGCTGGGAGCACCCAGTGCTACAGGTGAGTCTTAGTAATGGGGAAGGGTTGACATGTAACATAAAGGAAATATTGGGAGCAGGCTGGCTATTATGTGTAGGGGGGGTTAGTAGGGAATATTTCAATATTTCTTTTTAAGGAAGGGCCATTTCTGTCTTAATAGAGGTAGCCAACAAGTGCCTTCCAGATGTTGTTGGGACTCCAGCTCCCATCAGCCCCAGCCTGCATGGCCAATAGTGAGGGATGATGGAAGTTGTAATCTAGCCACATTGTCAGGGGGAGTAGCTAGACAGCAGACACAGCACAATGACAGAAGTGGGATGTTGCTGGTGGGGGTCATTAGAAGCTTACGAAGATATGAAATCACCTTATTTGTTGAGCCCAGCCATGTGACTGACTGCAGTGCCTAGGGGGTCAGATCTATTGTACCTGGAGACAATCAGGACTGCACTGGGCTCTTCAGCATGGAAAGCACGTGATGCCCAATGAGCTATTTGCGGCACTATTGGGAGAGGCAAAGCTTGCGGCTTTTCAGCTGTTGTCGGACTCCAGTTCTCATCAGCCCTAGCCAGCATGGCCAATGGTCAGAGATGAGAGTTGGTGTTCAATGACATCTGGAAGGCTGCAGGTTCCCAATATCTGATCTAACCTCAGGGAACACCCCCCCCCCATTTCCTGATCTGTTCTAAACGCAGCAGCCATGAAACAGCTTGCCATTTTAATTGCCCTAAGGGCAAAGGCAGGCAAAGCAGTCACCACCACATCCACCTCTGGTACAGCCCCATCAAGAAATATACTTCTTCCACTAAGGGGGTGGAGGAGAAACCATTTGCTCTTTTCTGCCGTATGGGAGATCAATAGGGTGGGCTGAACGGACTGGGTGTCAAAAGGGCTCACTGTGGTGACGGCCCACTCAATCCCAGGCAAAGCATTGAGTGATGGGTCTAAGGTGGGGAAGTGCACAGTGTCAGAGTCAAATGGACAGGGCCTTCATTGGAGCCAAACAGAACACAGGCCTCGACCGTCATACCAGTTAGGGCTCCAACTACCAAGGTGTTTAGCCCCTGCCTTAGACTGTGCTTTATTAGGAGCACAGGAGCAGCCCGTGGCCATAGTACATCTACCCCAGACAGCAGAGACATCAAATGCACACGAGGAGGACTCCTGCCCCCTGGTGGTTGGGGGTGGTGGTACTGTAGGTACACAGATATCCCTGTTCCCGAGGCTGGCAGGGAACAAGCTGCTACTTCCACACAGTCCGTCATTTCCCTGATCCTTTCCAAAGCCACCCAGAGAGCACTGCATAGGCAGGCCCTCTCTCCAAGGCACAACAGCATGGCTCCCTCCCTCACACACCACACACAGGCCTCACACATGGGAGGGAAGGAGCCACTCTGGAGGGCATGCCAGAGGCAGCAGCATCCCTTCCCCCAGACACACGCAACGCATGCCAGCAGGAGCTCCCTGCGTCCAATCACTGCAGCCGGCCAGCCTTGCCACTGTCCCCTCCTTTGGGCCTTGCTACTGACTGCAACTCTCCAGCACTTTCTGGGCATTTCCGGGCACTCTTGGGGCTCACAGAACCTTTCCTGGAGGCCTGGGGGCTAGTCAGGCCTTTCTTCTGAAGCTGGGGGCTGGACTGGGCTGATGGGGTCTTCCTGCCCGTGATGGGGCTCCGAGAGCCCTTGCCTTTAGTCGGAGGCTGGGGGATTTCAATGCTCTTCAGGCCCAAGAGATCGCAGAAGCGGTTACACTGGTGAGAGGCGGCAAAGTGGTCAATCAGGCTGGGGCAGCAGCTCTCCTTCAGGCCTTGGTACCTGGCAACAGAGAGAGGGTTAAGCGCCCACTTCCTACTCAGGTTGTGCATACACCATTTCCCCTCCTGTCCGTATGTACATCTAAGTCAGGGGTCACCAACCTTGGAGGCTGGTGGGCACATTTGGGATGTTGAGAACGTGCTGTGGGCACCAGTCACAAAATGCCTGCTGTGGGGTGTGCAGCATAAAACAAAATAATTCACAAGGAACTGAGCAGGAAGAGCAAATGCTCTTCTCATATACTGTGGGGTTTTGAGGGGATATTTACCGAGACCTTTTGCAGGTGCCATAAGAGATATTGGTAGACACGCTGGTGCTCCCAGGCACCACGCTGGCAGCACCTGACCTAAGCTTCAGAGAACATGCATACCAATTAAGAAAACAACAAGCTCATATTTAACATAAACAAAATATACACTCAACTAAAATGCCTAATAATGGTCCACATTATTATACGGTTGTATATGGCAGTATTACACCTGAGGTATACTGTTAACAAAATATTATGAACAGAATTATTTACTTTATAACATTAAGTATACTGTTTAGATTTGTTTTAGATCTGGGGTTGTCCTTTTGCAAGTTGAATGTTTAAATATATATATATATATACACATACCGCAAGAATATTTCCAGTCTATTGATTTTCATATTGTTTTGCAAATGGATATAAATCTCTGTTTTATTTATGTATTTATTATTTGATTTATATCCCGCCCTTCCTCCCAGCAGGAGCCCAGGGCGGCAAACGGAAACGCTAAAAACACGTTGAAACATCATAAAAAGACCTTAAAATACATTGAAACAAAACAACGTTAAAAACATCTTTTTTGAAAAAGGGTTAAAAACATTATTAAAGAAAACATATTAAAAGTAATTCTGACACAGACGCAGACTGGGATAGGGATACTGCTGAAAAGACCTATATGGATTGAAGCATGTTCAGTATTATATTACCAAGTATTTTATTGCCATATACTGCATGTTTTGGTTTTCTGCACATCTCTTACGAGATTTTATATGTTAAACAGTATAGGAATTGTCAAAATAAATAAATGAAATGTGAACAATAATGGGTGATATCAAATGTTAGTCAGCCATACTCAGAGCAGACCCACTGAAATTAATGGACTTATCTTAACTTCATTTAGTCAACTCCAAGTACGACTAAGAATGGATATCATCCTTAGTGTGAATTAAATCTGAGCCTGTGAATTAAGAATTGCTTCCTTAAATTGCATGCCTGCTTTTCTTTGATGCTTTGGTTAAAGATGTTCTCTTTGGAATCTCTGTGTGCCTAGGTGCGTAAATCACTTTCCCCAAGCCTAGATCATGTAGCAGGCCACCAGGGACCGTCCCTGTCCTTTACTGAGCAATTATTATTATTATTTACTTGCCCTTCATCCTGATTACAACAATTTAAAATACATCTTTAAAAACAATTTTAAATAACTTGCAATCACAAAAACAGGGTGGGTCCTAAAATATACATCTCAGATATTAAAGGCCAGGCTAAAGAGGTGCATCTTCAACTATGCCCAAAGGCTCCACACCATCACAATTCTAGGTCCACCACACCTACTCCATCCGTTTGTGTTCTACTTGCGAGCTTCACATGGGCATCTGGTGGCTACTATGAGAACATGATGTTGTACTAGATGGGCCTTTGGCCTCATCCAGCCAGGCTCTTATGTTCTTAGACCCTATTTCAGCCCTGCCATGCAGCATCATTAAGTCCCCAAACACTTTGTGTTGCTAGGTGGTCACTTACCCCTTCGTTTTGGTAGCAATCCTCACATTGGTGACTTTCCACCCAACACCTGTAAAAGATGCCCAGCCTAGGTCACTGAGATTGGCAAAAAGATAATCTCTCTTTGCTGTGCTAAGATGCTATGGCAAGTCTAGGTTTAATGCTCTTAGCCCAACCCAAACCAACTCTGCCGCAGCATTTGCCAGATCCCTAACAAAAATAAACCCTCTTCTCATGTTTTGGTTGACACACAGACCAGGTGTGGGGAACCTTTGGCCCTCCAGATGTTGGTGAACTACAACTCCCATCAGCCTCAACTAGCATGCCCAATGGATAGGGATGATGGGAGTTGTAGTTCAACAACATCTGGAGGGCCAAAGTTTCCTCACCCCTGACATAGACCATATATCTGAATGAGGGAATAGGAATTTCTCACAGGGCTTGGGTTTCCCAGACCCCTCGACATTCTGGCCATACTCCACTTTATCAATGCCCTTCTAAAAAAATGTGGCAACCAGAACTGGACTCAGTACCCCTCGACAATTAACAGGGCATTCCCCCACCCACCCACCTTGAAACTTTTCTCAGAGAGTTAGGGGACGGAGACGTCAGCCTCACCTTCTAAGTCTGTCACTAGGATGTTGCCATTTGTCCACAGGTATAGCCAGTGCTGGAAGGCACAACACTTTTGCCCAACCTCAGAGGGGTTGGCTGGAGTCAGGCTGCCGTTTCGTCCTCGGCTGCAGTAGTGCTCAAGCAGGCCGGGCAGGTCCTCCTCCATGGTTGCATAGGGAATATTGTTTGCTGGGCGGTAGATCAGGTAAAGAGGGATGATTCTGTGCAAAAATAGATTCCCACTTTGGTTAGTGGGGCTGTTTCGATAAGAGATGCTTCACGCATGGCCATTTTCCGATACAAATGGAACACATAACTTATGTAACAGGTCAAGTGTTTACAACACCTCTAACCGAGCGGGTGCCAGGCACCGCTGAGGCCCATTTCTCAGCAAAGGGCCCACTGTGGCCTTCAGAGCGTCCTGGTCTCTGCTGCTGCTGCCTATGCACCTAGCGTGTGAACCCTGACAAAGGCAAGGAGGAGGAGCAGCAGCCTCCACT
Source organism: Rhineura floridana (assembly GCF_030035675.1). NCBI lineage: Eukaryota > Metazoa > Chordata > Lepidosauria > Squamata > Rhineuridae > Rhineura > Rhineura floridana. The sequence goes on along the minus strand of NC_084493.1, from coordinate 21,181,838 downwards.
AGCATTGCTCTCTGGTCCTCGGCAGCAATGCAGACTGACCCAGATGGTGAGGAGGGAGTATGCCCCACTGTCGGAGGCTATAGCCTCTGAATGCCAGTTGCTGGGAACTGCAAATGGGGAGAATTGCTGTTGCACTCAGGTCCTGCTTGTGGGCTTCCCACAGGCATCTGGCTGGCCACTGTGAGAACTGGATGCTGAACTAGATAAGCCACTGACCTCCAGCAGGCTCTTCTTATGTTTTTAAGAGCTAGTGGGCAGTAATAATGACAGCAGCAAGGAGATGGGTCCATGAAGGGAGGGGAGCATGCTGAAGTTATCTTGCCCAAGCCCCCCCCCAAAATCTGGAACCAAGTTTATCATGTGCTTCCACATTAAGAAGTTGCATCCAGCAGCTGGCTCTCAACAAGGATGCATACGGAAGAAGAGACCTGCAGGCCATCTTCACTCAAGATGAAACACAGAAGTGTCATGCACAAAAATCACAACGTGTGGACTGGTCCTAAGTTTTCTGGTCTTCAAGGAGGGTCAGTGTGTGTGTGTGTGTGAGGAGGGAGGAGCCCTGGATTTAATGTAACAATTATTTATTATTATTTATTATTTATTTCTTAAATTTGCAAGCTGCACTTCCTCAAAAAGGAGCCCAAGGCAGCAACAGCAACAAGTTAAAACTGTACAAGTTAAAATCAAATAAGAACATATTTTTAAAAAATCCCTGTTCCTTTGGCTCAACAGGACTGCTTTAGTGGATGCCCTCATTAATTCAGAGTGCTAGTATGTCACCATACAAAGCCAACCCGCCGGATACATAAATAGTCCTCTTATGCCAATAACCTGGCAATAGGCATCCTGCTTAGAAAGTGTTCTTTCTAGCAGGGGTTTACTCCAGAGCAGAGTTGGGGAACTTGTCTCCTTCCATTTGCTGTTGGACTACAGCTCCCATCATTCCTGACCATTGGCCACGTGGGCTGGGGCTGCTGGGAGTTGTAGTCCACTGGAGTGCCACAGGCTTGCCACCCCCTGCTCCAGAGAGGCATGAGACGTTGTCTCCTTTCTTCTTATCTGTCAGCTGTTTGTATCAAGGTATCAGGAGTACAGGGCTGGATTCAAATTAGGAGCCTTTTTCAGTGGAAGGCTGTCAGCTGGACTGGAAGGAGGTACAACTTACTCAGGCACTGGCCCAAAGGCAGGGATGGCTCTGGCCTCCGCAGCAAAGATCTTACAGTATTCCCGGCTCGAATTCTGGATCTTACACTCCTACAGGGAGCAAACAAAAAATCTTTCTTGAAACTTCCTAACCTAGCAGGTAGAGCGGAGTGACACATGCATGAAAGCATAACGGGTAGGTCAACCTGGCGGGCCCAGAGGATGCTTAAGCAAAGGGACCAAGGACAAGAGCTCCTATTTTACAGGACAGCCACTTGTAAAGCCACTCATCGCTGCATCCAGACAGTGGTCTAGTGCTTGCACCCCCAATTCCGATGGAATAGAGAGAGAGCGCTGAGTGGTATCCACATATTGATGACCCCACACTCCAAAGCTCTGGATGCTTCCCGGCAACAGCTTCATCAGGGACAGAATGAAACCTTCCAGGAACCCAGTGCTCAGAAGCCATGGGGCCAAGCAGAAGTTCCCTCCCCCCAGTGCTATTATCTGCCAATGACCCCGCAGGTAGGAGCAGAACAATTACAAAACAGTCTCTCCAACTGCTCAGAGTCGTTCCATGAGGGTATCATGGTCAATGGTACTGACTGTCGCCAAGAGATGAAGGAGGATCAACAGGATAGCACTCTTCCTGTCTCTCTCCCAATAAAGGTCTTCAGTCAGGGCAACTGAGGCTGCTTCCATGCCGTAACCAGGTGAAAGCAGACCGAAATGGATCCAAATAATCCACTTGCAATAAGTCTGGAGTTGACCTGCCACAACCCTCTTGATTACCTGCATTTGTTTATTTATTTTATTCATTTATATCCCGCCTTTTCCCCAGAACTGGGGCTCAAGGTGGCTTACAAAAATTTAAACAAATATAGTTAAAAACAAATCTAAATAAAACATACGGAAAGTTGTAATTAAAATGTAATTAAACTATCTACAGAATCAAAACCATTTAAAACATAGCAATTACAAAGCACAAAATAAAAAAAATTACTAAAACAGCACCTTATTAATAGCCCTTGTAGTCAGTTCCCAAAAGCCTGTTGGAATAGAAAAGTTTTCACCTGCCAATGGAAGGACAGCAGGGAAGGGGCCAGTCCAACCTCCCTAGGAAGGGAGTTCCAGAGCCTGGAGGCAGCTGTCGGAAAAGCCCTCTCCTGTGTTCCCACTAGACGTGCCTGTGAGGGTGGCGGAACTGAGAAAAGGGCTTCCCCAATGATCTCACAGGACTCAGACAGGCTCATATGGGAAGATACGGTTCTTCAGACAGCCTGGACCCAAGCCTTGTAGGGCTGTATAGGTCATAACCAGCACTTTGAATTATGCTTGGAAATAGACCAGTAGCCAGTGCAGCTGTTGTAACAAGGGAGTCATGTGCTCCCTGCAGTCAACCTCAGTTAACAATCTGGCTGTGGCAATTTGGACCAGCTGAAGATTTGTGCCACCAGAACTTTAGGCACCATCCGGTCCATCTAATCACCGTCTAATTATGGCAATAATTAATTTTAGCACCCACTAACAAAGCCCAGCTTTCACTGGAGGTGGCCTAAATCCAGCCACAGCTGAACATAAAACTTCAGCTGCCACAGCCCAATAGCAGCAGCTAAGAACCACATATAACACGTGGTCCTATTAATTGGATAGAAAATATGTACATGCAGCGATAAAAAGATTCGTGCAAAAATACAGTATTGGCTCCCCAATGGCAGCAACAGATACAAAATATCTAAACAGATAAACTCAGACTAACAGGCCCATAAAATGTTTCCCTTGCCAGTGAAAAACTCCTGATGTAACAGCACGGCAGTCTGTCCCCCACCAGTCCCCAAAATGCCTCCAGGCCAACTCACTGGCGGCAGTTACCGGGCACACTAGTCTTCTCTCATATACAGGGGCTTCTTATTTCTAGTCTCTTATTCTGAAAAACATCCCAGCCCTGCCTCCCACCCAGAGATATCTTCCAAATTCCACTCTTCGCAGATGCAGTAGACTCTTGCTTCCTTGTGTCTCACAAAGTGGTGACCACAGGGGTAATGCCCCTTTGTTGATTCCCCCACTGCCCACAGCTGGGCCAGTTTTTATCCCTTCCTGGAAGAGCAAAACACAAGGACAGAGCCAGGGCTGGCACCAAGGATGACTGGGACCTTGGGCACCAGCCTGCCCTGGGCCCACGTCTCCCGCCTGCACCTACGTCTCCCGCTGCGGTAAATGCTGGCTGCGCTGCGAGCTCATGCCTGCCATCAACCAAGATAGTGGCTGAAGCTTCCCTATGGGGCTGATGCCTCCACCGCCATCTTGGTTGATGGCATGCATGCATGCGCGCTACATGCGTGCACATGCCCGCTATCAACCAAGATGGCAGCAGGGGCATTAGCCCCTTAGGGAAGCTTCGGCTGCCATTTTGGTTGATGGCAGGCATGCAGCACGGCCAGCGTTCACCACATTGGAAGACGTAGGTGGGGCATGCAGGCGGGCATTGTGGCCCTTCATGGTTGTAGGGGGGCCTGGGAGCTCCCTCTCTCCGATCCATGCCAGGGTTGGGAGTTGATGCAGATCACGGAATGGGAGCACTACCCACCCACCCTAGGGAGGGGCCCTGGACAGAGCAGCACCAGCTGCCCTTGCCTCCCTGTGGCACTGTGCTGTCTTCCTCCTCCACACCTGACCACCAAATTAAGTGGTGATTGGAGGCAGCTGCAGGCAGCAAGCGGCTAGATGTGACAGGTGCTCACCCCCACTCCCAGTGTCCTGACTGGTGCCTCCTTGGCTGCTTGCAGCTGGGCCATCTTATGCCTCCCATCCCAGCAACACTAGAGACTGAACCTGGGACCTTCTGCATTCGAAGTGAGCACTCACAGCACGGAGCCGGCCAAGGCCATTTGGGAACGAGCAGGGTGCCAAGCCTCCCTCTACCCACCTGGATGGTGATGTCATAGTTCCTCTCCACCAGCGTGCTCTCACTGCGCCCGCCAAAGGCAATGAGGTTGCGGACCTTGATGATGCCCGTGTGCCCAGACTCAAAGACTGGTTCGAGGCCGTAGATGGCACGGGCACGGCACGCCTTGCGCAGAAAACCTTGGCCCACCTCCAGGTCCTCCATCATGATCCGGCCAAAGAGCTTATCCCCCCAGAAGCCAGAGTCAGCCAGGCCTTTGGCAAACACCATGGGCGTCATCTCAATCTCCTCACCAACTACAAGAGAGGGAGAAGACATGGGGAATAGGGTGGAGCTCAAAGAGTGGGGAAGGCGGGGGATGCTTACCTTATGGGACTCAGTTCTTGTGGCGGAGACAGGGAGAAAGGGGGCCACTGAAGGATCTAGGTCAGCCTTTCCCAAGCTTTGGGGACGTTGCTGGACTACAACTCCCATTAGCCCCAGCTGGCAGGCTAAAGGTCAGGAAGGAGGAGAATTGTTGTCCAACAATGTCTGAGGACCCACTGGCTGGGAAAGGCTGATCTAGGGGGCATGACTTTTGTTCCAGTAACAGATGGGATGGACTCTCTCCTTGGCACACCACCAGTGCACATGCTCTGTGATGCTCAGATGCAGCAGTTGGAGGAGGGAGAACAGTTGGTTTGACCAACGATATGGAGAGCCAAGGGAGAATAAGGCAAGGGACAAGCAGGGACGATGAGCAGAAAGTCTAAGGGACTCAAAGCCAGACAGGCAAGTGGGGGAGCAGAACGTGCTCCATCAAGACCATGGAACCCCATGGAGAAAAGAATGTGGGGGAGACAGAGACCCCAGGGGGGCGTGCCTGGCTACCATGGCTGCAGGATCCACGGTGCCTTGCTAGAACCAGGCAGGATGAATGAAGAAAGGTCAATCGGAGAAAAAGAGAGTATGGAAGACAAGAGGGCAGAGGCTTCCTTTTCCTGGCTTTGGCATCACAGAGGAGACACTGATGTCACTGATGTCTCCTACCCTCTTCATGTTAGGCTTTGTCTCCTACCCTCTTCATGTTAGGCTTTGCATGTGACACAAGCTACACAGGAGGAGCATGTGGGGTTCACATGTGGGATGGGAGCCATATTATCTGGGGGGGAGGGGCACAGACTCACCACACCGTCTCCTGGACACACTTTACCTTCTATTTCTTCTTTGGAGATAAATCCTGATAGCACTAAGAAAGAGAGAGAGATTTATCACAGCTATGGTGCTCCAGTTACTTTTGTTACATCTACACCATACTTCTAAAACACATGGCTGCCCTTAGGAATCCTGCGAAGTGTAGCTTAAGCCTCAAACAGCTACAATTCCCACCACCCATAACAGTGCGCAGAATTCTTTGGGGGAAGGCATGCGCTTTAAATGTGCTTTAAAAGTTGGCTGGGAAAAGGAAGGCTCTTTCCTTCAGTTTAATGCAGATTTCACTCATGCTCTAGCTCCCCCTTCTTCCTGTAAGCCCAGCATCTCTTTGCGCCATTTCTCCAACAATCTTATCTGCCACCAGCCTCCAAAACGCATGTGCCTGTGGCACCTGCAGGCAGGGCTGCTTTGCAACCACATATTTTCTGTAGGGAACTGTTTGCACGATAACAATCCATCTGTGTCTCTGTTGCAATTCCTCATCATGTGGCAGATTAATACACACTTGTGTACATGTGGATGTGTGCGTTTAACAAGTGCCCCACTCTGTGTACTGCACTGTCATGTTCTGCCTGTGTGCAAGAAGCTCCCTATGGGAAGGCTTTGCTGCTACCTAACAAGTGCGAACGCATTAGAACCTGTCAGGAAAACTTGCCTGACGGATCAATGCTGTGAGACATTATTGTTATTGTTTTATTAAAATTTATATCCCGCCCTTCCTCCCAGAAGGAATCCAGGGCGGCAAACAAAAACACTAAAAGCACTCTAAAACATCTTAAAAACAAAAGACTTTAAAACATATTAAAACAAAACAGCTTTAAAAACACATTAAAGCACCTTAAAAAATATTTTTGGAAAAAAAGCTTTAAAAACACCCTTTTTAAAAAAAAAGCTTTAAAAAACATTTTTTTTAAGAAAAAAGCTTTAAAAGCACATTTTTTTTAAAGAAAAGCTTTAAAAAACATCTTAAAAAGCAATTCCAACACAGAGGCAGACTGGGATAAGGTCTCTTAAAAGGGTTGTTGAAAGAGGAAGGTCTTCAGCAGGTACCAAGAAGATAACAGAGATGGTGCCCTTCTAATATTTAAGGGGAGGGAATTCCAAAGTGTTAACACTAACGGTCCGCTTCCTATGTTGTGCAGAGCAGACCTCCTGATGAGATAGTGTTCTCATACTGGGATGAATCCTGGCGCCTACAGAGCTCAAGCCTTCTCCCCATGACACAAGGATGTCCCCTCTGCTGCACAAGCCTTGCATGATGAGTACAATCTCCAAGAAGCAGCTGACCCTGGCAGCAGGAAGAGCCTCACCTTCAGCGCTCAGCAGGAAGTCAGTGGAGTCGGTGCCATAGTCGTTCTGGATGGTGCACTGATAGACCCCGCGGTCCTTCAGGGAGACCTGCACAATGGCCAGGGCTGCCTGCCCTTCATCGCCGGAGCTGGAAGAGAGTCCAGTGAGAGATAAGAGCAGGGCAAGCTGCAGAGAAAACGGCATGTGGCCTGCAAACCGTCATGAAACAGAGAGAGGAGAGCAGGGCCTGCTGCAGAGCTTGGAGAGATATCCATCCAATGGGAACCCCCAGCGGGACTCCTGTGATGTGTCCTTCCCTGGCTCTCCCTGTCAGGTTCCTACCTGCTCGTGGTTACTGCCTGTCTCTAGGCACCACCAGGGACTCCACCAGTCCGGACCGCACTCTCTTATGGTTTCTCTCCCCGCTCTAGCACAGATCTCAACAGATCCCCCTGCTAGGCAACCACCAGTAACGTCCCAATACTAGTATTCCCAGAGACTCTGAATACTGGTATTGTTATTCTCTTCACCGCTGCCACCATTTGTTACAGTTCCCCTTCAGCCTTGGTCATTACCTTACCCTCCCTTCTGGTCTGTGAAACCCCAGCCAAGGATCAGGCCTTTGGTAAACCAAATTAAGTATTTATTACAGATAACAAAGCTAACAAGATTAACAAGATTTCTTCTTAAGGCACATAAGCATATGGTTTTACTCAATACTAATCTGAACTCCACCCCCCTCCTTCTTCACTCTCTCCTGGCAAACAACTCTCTCAAACCCCACCAAGCAATCCACTCTTTCTCTTCTCCCCCCTATTCCACTCTCACTCTTCCTTTTATACATTCAGCCATTTTAAACACTCAGCCAATCATCTCGCATTCTACTGCCCATTCACTCCCCCTCTTTCACTCCACTTACCATGTATCTTCTAAAACAACACCATATATATATTAATATAGGAACATCACAACTCCCACCTCCAAGCTAGGATGTAGCTGCCATTTATGGCACATCCTCCTTGTCTCTTTGCTCCACAGAAGCCAGGAAGGCGCTGCTGCTTGGTGTCACAGCTGGTGATGGTGAGTAGCAGCAAGTGCTGTCACCTAGAGGAGCGAGTGGCGGCAGCGGTACCTAGCTGCCATTGCCACTCATTTGCCCGACTGAGCGAGCCGGCAAGTAGGCGATCAGCAGCAAGGAGCAGCATCAGCTGGCACTGCCTCTTTCTGGTGTGAGAGAAAAGAGAAGCCACCGCTGCTGCCACCTGGGTAGCCAGGTGCTGGAGGTGGGCCCTCCCAGGGTAACCAAGGACTTGGCAGCTACCCAAGGATTCCAACATGTGACGCCATCTGGAGGGGAGCAAACAGCTCTCCTAATCTACCTATTAAATTTGAGCGACAGAAGGCACTTACTAAAGCCTGGAAAAGGTCTGAAAACCAAGCTAAGGAGGCTGTGTGTGGGCCAAGCAATGTGTTGCATTAAATGCACAATCACATCTTAGATGTCTGGTTGAATAAAATAATGAAGAAAGAAGCAAGCAGTCAAACACAAGGGGAAACCAGAGAGGGTTTTTTAACCCTTTCCTCCACTCCCCCCACCAGAAGCTGCTTTTGTCATAGAAAGAAGCCTCTAGAGCAGAGGGAGGACCCCTTGGGACACCAGAACCCATCAACCCCAGCCAGCGGGGCCATTAGGCAGAGTGCAGCAGCCACCTCAGGCAGCACATGCAAGTAGGTTGGAAGTCAATGCGAGATGCTGGGAGGTCAGCGCTGTGTGTGCCACTGGCCTGCCTGGGCTAATCTGTTGTTTTCGCCTGCAGTGGAAGACGCCATCCCATCATCAGTGTGGGACTGCCAGCAGGGATGGGCAATTCTGTCAATTTCCGTCGCTTATTTTTTCCAGTCTTAAGTTTAGTTCTCTCCATTCCCACATCCATTTTCAATTTCTTAAAAAAGTCCTCATGACAATTCATCAGCACTTTAGCGCACATTTCTCCTCACACGCACATTTTTGCAAAGCACTCTTTCTAACAGAATGCATTTTTGTACGTTATTTTCACAAACAGATGCATTTTTGTACACACTGCTTGGTTGGAGAACTACACTGCCAAATTCAGATAACGGTGGATTTTGTCTTTAGGTTCACACAACAGGTTGGAAAGTGCAAATTAGGTTCGCCTTCAAATGTGAATGGAGCTGAATTTCTCCCCCATTCCTATCAGCGCAACTAACCTCCTTTTGGCATCTGCAACAGGAACCTCATCCTTGTACCAGGTCAGTTTTGAATCACTCAAAATGTTGAAGAACTGGCACCAGAGCTTCAGGTTTCCCGAGGCGTCTGAGAACTGCTCGGCTCGGATCTTGCGAATCACCTGAGGGGCTACAGAGAGACAGTGGCTAGTGCATCAGTCAACTAGATATTGGTCGCAGGGCTTGGAGACTGCTTGCACCTGGAGAGGGATGCATTCAACAGGTCCCAGTTTCAGTCCTGAATTGGGGGGGGGGGTTGCTGTTGTGTCTCAGACAGCAAAAAAATGAAAACGTCTTGAACTGGCCCAGGTGACAGCCCTGCCCCTCGACTCCTGCTCAATATCATGGACTGGGAAAGTGCAGAGGAGAGCAACAAGGATGCATCATCTCCCTGACCCTGGGAACATGCTTTAGCCCCCTCAAGGTGCGCCATTTTGGCACCAGGGATGGAAAAACCTGTCAATTTTGCTTTTTCTCCATTTTCAAATCCTAAATGAAGTTCTCCACGCTTTTGCAGTAGTTTGTGATTTTTTTTACAAAAAGAGCCCTCATAAAGATGTTAGCATTTTAGTGCTGATTTCTCCCAATATACACATTTTTGCAAGCAATTTTCCCTATTCTACTGCATTTTGTGTGACTTCTACCAATATATACACTTTAATGCATATTTTCCTTTAACATACACATTTTTGTACACATTATTGGGTTGGAGAACTACATCTCAAAATTCGGAGAAGTGTGAATTTTGGAGGATAGTGGTGTTTTGGTTCATGTATTGCTTTGGGAAGTGTGAGAGCCGCACAGGTTTCTGCACGGGATTTCTCCCCCATTCTTAATTGGTGCTCTTCATTGCCAGGGCTTGGCTCCTACCACCTGCCGCCACTAGGGACCATCTCCTTCACCTTGGAGGCTCCAATGCCCACCCTCTCCTGGCTAAGACTGGGGAAGGCTACGGGGAGAGAAAAAGAGTGAAGGGGTTGCTGCTCTTCAATGAAAGCATTGTGGTAATGCAAGTTTGGAGGGCCCTTGCGTAAGACCTCTTCCATAGGCCTCCCTCCCTCAGGGAGTCTGTCTCCTCCCTACTGCCATTCTGAGCAGTTGCTGCTCCTGTCCATCAAGTTTTCTGCCACCTGCTTGCTTGCCAGACAGAGAGCCAATGAGCAAGCAGGCAGTGGCATCTCGTGTTCCTCCTTCTCACTATCACTCTTGTCTGGGCCAGGCGAAAGGTGGGTGAATGAGCAGGTTGCTATGGTGAAGTGGAGGAGCAAAGTCCAGAGAGAGCGCTTGCCATTGGAACTGCTGTCTAGCCCAGCCTTTCCCAACCAGTGTGCCTCCAGATGTTGTTGGACCACAGTTCCCATCTTTCCTGGCCATTGGCAATGCTGGCTGAGGCTGATGGAAGTTGTGGTCCAACAACATCTGGAGGCACACTGGTTGGGAAAGGCTGGGCTAGAGTGTAGGGATGGGGGAGGATATCCTCTAAATCGGACCTTGTACCGGATTTAAACTGAATTCGACAGTCCGCTATCTTTTTGGACCGGCACTGATTTCTTGCGGTGGGGTGCAGCTGTAATTGGCATGGATTTTTTGCAGCAGGCCGTGGCTGTAATCGGAACAGAATTTTTTTCCTGAAATTTTTCCTGAGTTTACATAATTATTCTTGTAATTTCTTCTAAGTTGATGCATTCGTAACAGTGTGCAGGTATGATAAACAGGAAAAAAATTAACTATGTGGAACACTGTGATGATTTACATAAGCATTTTTCCCACAACCAAAACAAAAACAAAAAAAACCACAGCGGATCGAATCGGCAAGTGCCAAAGCAAGTGGTAACGAAAAAAGGGCGAATCGGGATCGAACGACGGCCTATCAGAATACAAGTGGAACTAGGCAGCAAACCCCTTCCTTACTAGGGTGTAGACCCTCAGCAGATACCCAACCATGCTGACCCTTGACGCCAGCCCTGCATCATTCATGGCCCCTGCTTGAGGCTGGGAGCCTGAAAAATTGCTGCCAGCGTTAAGAGTGTTTGACTAGGACCTGAGAGACTAGGGTTCAAATCCCAATTCAGCCATGAAACTCATGGGGGGGGCTTGGGTCAGCCATCATCTCTCAGCCCACCCTACCTCACAGGGTTGTTGTCTGGATAAAATACACGGGGGTGGGGCAGAGAAACATGTATGTTGCCTTGAGCTCCAGGGAGGTAAAGTGGGATATAAATGTAATCATGAACATATGTATGAATGAATGAATAGGTGAAGAGGAAATTTTATCTGGGAACTCTTCTTCACCCAGATGTGATGGTCCCTTTCAATTTGCAAGCAGAAACTTTTTTTTTTTTAAAGCCCTCCTGACTCCTTTTGAGAAGCGGGAAAGACAGCATCCCTTCTCACCTTTAAATGGGTCATTTGCTTTCTGAAATTCCCCAGCTTGCACTTCTGGCGTGGCTTCTTCTAACCTCTCCGGGGTTCCCAGAGAGCTGTCTGTCACATTCTTGCTTTCTTCAGCTGGTTCCTCATATATCTTGGGCACTTCTAATGTCGCCATCTTTCTGGCAAGGGTAGGGGAGTGCCTCTCCACAGGAGGAGAAGCCGGGGCTGGGGTCTGCAAGAGTGCCGCGTTCTTGCGGCTCTGCTGTGGGGACACAGTGGGGCTGTCCCTTTTGGCCCGCATCTGGTCATCTGGGGCCACCCCGTCCAACTCGTCGGCCTGTTTGGCTTTGGGCAGAAATATTTTACGGCGTGCCCCAGACGCCAGTTCCTGAGGGGTGGCGCTAGGCAGTGCCGACAGTGCCTCGCTGGAAACCTCCAGAGACATATCCGGGAGACCTGCCAGCTCACCAGAGGGGCTCCCCACCACGATTGAGGGCACACAGGGCAGCAGAGGGGCCTCCGGTTCAGCCGCCAAGCTCTCTTGGCAAGCAAGCAGCTCCTGGTTGATCATCCCCGTGAGCCTCCGAGAAGTCTTGGGAGTCAGCTGCAGACTCTCCGCACTTTGGAAGAGCTGGTCAGTTTCGACCCGCTCAAAGATCTTCCTTGATGTCCTGGGGGTTAACCCAGCTATGCCGACATCCGGCAGATGCCTCGGAATGGCAGTAGGTGGGCTCTGTTCCTCCGCAGCCTTGGCTTCTCGCTTCTTGCTGCCTTTGCTTTTGTCAGTGTCTGAGGTTATCTTTAAGAGCAGAAGCAAATAATTTTTCAGGGAAGACACCAAGTTTTTGTGCTGCGCCTTCTCTGGGGTTTGATCCTCCTCCATTGCGGTCTCTGGCTGGGGAGTATCCTGGATTAGAGGTGCCTCAGATGCTGATCTCTCCCTTTCCGTTGTCCCAACATCAAGCTTCTTGCCCGGGCTGAAAGCCTCCTGCTCGTTTTCCTCAACCCGGGGAGGGGTCGGAGGTTTTTCCTGGCTGCAGATCTCCTCCGCAACAGTGTTGCTGACTTGCTGTTGCTCCGATTCTGAAGCTGCTGACCTATCTGGCGGCCAACTTTCTATTTCTCTCTTCACATCCTTCAGCAAATGGACCACAGATTGGTCCCTCTCGGCAAGGCCTTCTTCAACTAGAGAAAGTGGAGCTGATTCTCGGGGTTCAGAAAGTGCCGGAATTGGAGGAGTCTCCGGAATGCTTTCATAAGAACCTGGGGCTTCTACAGCAGCTTCAGGGACCGATAATGGTCTTGCTGTCACCACTGGCAGCCTCTCACTTTCAAGCCCCACATCCATTTTAAGACCAGGCCTATGGTCCCCCACTTGCTTTTCTTTGCTCACAGTTTCAGCCTGAGAGGCACCTTTGCCCAAGACTACTGCAGGTCTAGTCTTAAGACTAGATTCCTCAGTCAATAACCCTGGCGCAGCCAGATCTATACTCTTGTGACTTGGAGCTGGTCTGTGTTTGACTGTACCACTTCCAAAACGTGCGGAATGCCTCCCTACCTCCTCTTTCAAAACCAGACGCTCCTTCGCAATTGGAGGTGTGATGCCATAGCAGCCAGCTGGGGGATTCTGGGAAGTTGCTGGGGTGTATCGGATGTCTTCCTGGCTTGGCTCTTGGACTTCTGGGCTAGGGCCAGCTTGCTCTTCAGACCATTTGGTCTCTGGCTCTCCAGGGACACCTTTCCTTCTTGCAAAGTCGCTGGCTTCCTGGCTTGTTTCTTCTCTAAGATGTGTATCTGGAGTTTGCAGACCACAAGCAGCAGGCAAGGCCGGCTTTAAGTTTTCTGGGGCCTAGGAACAAAGAACACAGAGTTTATTAGTCGTGGTAGGCAAATTCCCCTCAGCTCAATTCACAACTGGCTTGGTTGGTATTTTTGAGCAGTTTCAGAGAATCCTTTGGAAAAGCTCATCCCCCCCCCCCCGGTGCAAATTCTCTCGTGTTGTGTATAGCTGGCACAATCATTTTAGTTTTGCTTGCATCTGTGTCAAAAAGCACCTCAGATTTTCAGTGAGTTTTCAACTGTGACTCAATATTTCACCTATTTTTCATCCAAACCCTTGACACTAATCACAGCTCAGGTAAAGCTGTGTTCAATAAAAGCTCAATACATTCAAATATTATGAGCTGGAAAAATGGCTTGTTCCAAACCAGAAACAGCCAAGGGTCAAGTATTTGTTGTGTCTTTAAGAGTGTCTCTACAGGGTTCTTCCCTGGAGGTGAGAAAACTCAGAGATTGGAAAAGGCTTCACAATGTCTTAGGTTTTTAAAAAAAATATTACTCTGTTGTGCCTTTAATCAAGAATTACGTATCCAGTAGCTAGAACACCAAGAAAGTGTTGAATTGTGCTATATTTCTTTTTAACCTTTTTGTTTCTATTAGTCAGTCTTTCAAATGACTGTACACTTCTAATTCCCTTAATAAATCCACTTAAAAAAAATTCATACCAGAAACTATGCAGAAGGGCTTTTCTGCACCTTGCTCAATCATCCTGAGACTCACACTATCAAAATATTCCAAACCAGGTAATTATGAATTAGGCAACATCATTAGCTATTAGCTCTGTTGTCCAAAGACTAATAGATCTAGATTTGCAGTATTTGAGAACTGCTACTAAATCTTGCTCTCCACTAATCTATAATAACTCTGAACAATAAAGATTCATTTGTTCATTCATTCATTCACAATTCTAACAATCACTGCGGCTTCATCTTTGTATTCACTGACCATTCCAAAGTACAGGAGAGCATTTACTCTTCCCCACTTTAATGTGTTGCCATCGGCAATGTTGAAGGGCCGATTTAATAAGATCCCAGTCAGTGAATGGACATGTCTTTGCAGAGCTGGTGTAACGGAATCTGTTGTACATGTTTTGCTGTCTTGTACTTTGTACAGTGAATGCAGAAAGAAAAAATGCTGCCAGTCTTCTGACTAAGGAACTACTTAATTTGTATTTATCTAGTTTGTAGTCATTTTCAGCAGTTGTGTTTTATATGTATTTTAATTTTTGTGGCTTTTTATACTGATTTTATTCTTTTGGTCTGTGACCGTAATAAATGATTCATTCATTCATTAGCTATTAGTCTCCTTGTGTGATCTTAGAGCAGGGGTGGCCAATGTGGTGCCCTCCAGATGTTGCTGGACTGCAGCTCCCATCATCCTTGACCATTGGCCATGCTGGCTGGGGGGCAGGGCTGGGGCTGATGGGAGTTGTAGTCCAAAACATCTGGAGAGCACCTGGTTGAGGAAGACAGCTTTAAAGGCTTTAAAGATTTTAATTGCTGTCCTCGGATCTCTTTTCTTTTTCTATCTCAAACTCCTCAAATTGCAGTTAGAATTAATTATAGGAACATAGGAAGGTGCCTTGTACTAAGCCGGACCATTGATCCATCTAACCCAGTATAGTCTACACTGACTGGCAGTGGCTCTCCAGGGTTTCAGGCAAGGAATCTTTCCCAGCCCTACCTGCAGATGCCAGGGATTGAACCTGGGACCTTCAGCGTGCAAATCAAATCAAATGCAAATTATGAAAATCAGGCTCAGAATTAATTCCTGGTTGTGGAATTTAGATCATTTTCATTTTAAAAACAAACACACACAAACAACCCGGAACATAACTCTCCGTATGTAAATCATGGCTGCCATTCAAAATCAGAAGCCCGTGGCTACTGGCTACTGAGGTGACCTGCAACCTGTCTGTTCAAAGGTTGGTGCAACTGCCCCAGAATAGCAGGGCCCAGCATGGGCAGCATCCCAGCTTCCCAGCAACAGATTGAAAGGGAGTATAAAGATCAGGTGGCTGGAAAGAATGACGTCTGGAAAAGATTAAAAGAGCTATATCTGTCCAGCTTGTCTAAGCAAGACTGGAGGGAACAGGAGAGGTCCAGACTTGTGGATGTATGTCAGAGAGACCGTCATGAAAGTAGTCAAGCAATCTGTGAAGCAGGGCGGACAGGACTGAAAGGGGGTTAAAAAAGGGGGGGCAGTAGCTTTTCCATTGATGGCTCTCCAGTCGTGAAGGATATGTGTTACCTCCAGGATCAGTCACTTTGGCCTCTGAATATCAGTTGCTGGGGAAGCAACAACCAGAGAGACCCCCCCCCCATGGATACATTGATTGTGGGCTTCCCAGAAGGATCTGATTGGCTGCTGTAAGAAACAGGATGCTGGACCAGATAGATTTTTGGTCTGAGCCAGCAAGGCAGGTCTTCCATAGGTTCCATGCTCTGTGCATTTGAGAACAATTTGTGTTGAGGTCCACTTTGACATAGAATGGTGGAGAAAGCCATGAAGAGGGCATTCATAGGAAGCTGCTACTTGCCCATCTGGACCAGCGTTGTAGTGGCAGCAGCTCTCCAGTGTCCCTGACAGAGACCTTTCCCATCGCCTTCTGGAGATGATCCTCTTACATGGATCTGCAGGCAAAGCATGTGCTATGCCCATGAGCTATGGTCCAGTTCCATCTCCAGCTACAAAAAATAAGCAGGCGGTGATGGAAACGACCACTGCCTGAGATCCTGGACAGCCACTGCCAGTCAGAGTAGACAACACTGGTCCTGATGCCATTGAGATGTCAGGTGACTGACAGATGGACAACCCCACTCTTCTATCAAATTTGGCCTGCAAGGCTAGATCCTGATAAACCAAAAAGGTTCCCCACCCCTGAGTTATAAAGAGGGGGGGGAAACTTTGGGAAACTACTAGAGATCAATAAGAAAAAAGTCTTTTCAAAAGTGTATCAAATATTACCAAAAGTATACTATTAAGGTACACCTTCTCATAGAGGGAAAACTGGATAAAGATATGAAACATGGGGGAGGTTTTTTTAGCTAAGAAAGGGAGCTCCTTCATTGTGTCTGCTAGACAAAGAAAATTGCATCAAGGTGGCCATGCAATGATCTTATTATTTTATTTATTAATTTATATTCCACTTATTGCCAAAATAGACTCCTACACATTTTGTTCTTTGACACCCTTTTTACCCTTTAGTATTTTTTTTAATATTCCTTTCTATTCTTGTATCTTTTCATATATTCATAATTATCATCATTATGAGGAAGAACAACATGCTCCAGAACTTGCTGTAAGCTCAGAAAACGGTGTGTAGCTGAACAACAGTTCTTTCTGGGAGAGTTGTTCAGCCTCCCCGTCGCTCAACCGGTCCTGTGAAAGGCTGACCTGACCCAATCCTCCAGCTAAATTGATCTCACAAGGTTGCATGCACAACTACAAAAACAAGCTTCACTGAGCTCCGAAGTAACTGTGTCTGTGTATCTCTCTGTTGCAGTCTTAGTAACGGGTATTTCCATTTAGACCTTCATTTTGTATTTTTACATTCAACTGTCAAAGTTTGCAAATGAGCAAGAAATAAATGACTGGAGATGAAAATGCAGTCCAAAATAAAATACAAAATCTGATGTAAAATAAAATAAATTTTGAACATCTACCCCATTTTCCTACCTTGTCTTTCTTATATCTAATCTTCAGAATTCACTGATTCATAGGGTCGCCATAAGTCGTTGTCGACTTGAAGGCACATAACAACAACAATCTTCAGAAAGCAATTATTTAAACATGGGCCGTTTTGAAAATAATTTTGGGAAGTATTTGTAAATTAGACTAATTTCAATATGGTGATAGGAGACAGTGGGTCCTACTCTCTAGCAAGATAGGTTCAGATCGCTGTGGTTTCTTCCAACTCTATGGTTTCATAACGCTGCAGTTAGGTATGAACTCTTTGGGGAAAGTCTCTCAGCCTAATCTACCTCACAGGATTGTTGTGACGATAACATGAGGAAAAGGAAAGCCATGGATGCCACCTTGAGCTCCTCAGAGGAAATGTGGAATGGACATAAATAAGGACTAGTCAAAATAAAGTGTCTTCCAACCTGCCTGCCTCCAGTTTTGAATTTGTGGAAGGGGCAGGTTTGGAATCCTGAAAAAAACCCAACCTAAAAATAAAAGAGAAAAAAAATCTGTGACACAGCCAGGATATTCAGGCCTACAAACACTGGACTGTACATGTCCTCTGCAAATCCACTGTGTGGCTGTCTGCTGGGACAAGCTTCTCTGGATGGGGTGTGCATGCAGGCTGAAATCCATGTTCCCATACTACACACTGAGTTCTCATCTGAACCATCCTCTGCACCATCCTACTTTTTGTAATAAAATTTAATTTTCACAAAGTGATTACTGCCTTTTTATCCTCACAACAACTTTACAAAGTAGATCTTAGTGCATTTTTAGCAAACCAAAAAAGAACAGTACTAGCATCTTCACAACTAACAAATTTATTATGTCATAAATCTGATGCATCATTTTTGGTAATCCATGAAAGCATGTAAAATTATACATCTGCTAGTCTTTAAAGCACTATTCAGGGGTGTAGTCGACCAGGGTCTCAGGGAGTCTTAGACCCCTTACTTTTTTGGCAGCAGGGTCCTAGCCAGGTCTCTGTCTCCAGCTTCCTACAAGCCAATCAGCATGAAAGGGGAACCAGTGTGTTAGCCACTGAGAAGTACCTACTAACATGCTTCCTTGTCCTGTCCTGCTGATTGGAGCTAATCAGCATGAAAGGAGGTGAGTCAGCCACTGAGAAGACTCTTCTCAGTAGCTAACACTCTCCCCTTTCATGCTTATTGGTTCCTAGGGGCGCCTGCTGTTGTGGAAGAAGGCATTAACAAGGATCTCATTCTCAACCCAGCAGCAAAAAAAGGGGGGAAGGAGCAGGGGGTGTGGCTGTGACAATCATGAAGGGACCCTGAACTTCTGAATTTGCCACTACACTACCAGCGCTACTGAACTATTGTTTCATTTCTGCTGTAAGCCACGGCTAGTTGGCTCCCCCCTTGAATGAAAATGTACCTGAGTAATGTACCCAATACTGTACAATGAGCTGTGATAGAGAAAAGGAATTGTAAATTAAACCTCCAGATCTTTTGGTGGACTTTTTTTAAGGGTACAGGCAAGGCTCTTGCCAGTTGGCTTGTTGTTGTTATGTGCCTCCAAGTCGACTACAACTTATGGCGACCCTACGAATCAGTGACCTCCAAGAGCATCTGTCATGAACCACCCTGTTCAGATCTTGTAAGTTCAGGTCTGAGGCTTCCTTTACGGAATCAATCCGTCTCTTGTTTGGCCTTCCTCTTTTTCTACTCCCTTCTGTTTTTCCCAGCATTATTGTCTTTTCTAATGAATCATGTCTTCTCATGATGTGTCCAAAGAATGATAACCTCAGTTTCATCATTTTAGCTTCCAGTGATAGTTCTGGTTTAATTTGTTCTAACACCCAATTATTTGTCTTTTCCACAGTCCACGGTATCCACAAAACTCTCCTCCAACACCACATTTCAAATGAGTTGATTTTTCTCTTATCCGCTTTGTTCACTGTCCAACTTTCACATCCAGAGAGATCGGAAATACCATGGTCTGAATGATCCTGACTTTAGTGTTCAGTGATACATCTTTGCATTTGAGGACCTTTTCTAGTTCTCTCACAGCTGCCCTCCCCAGTCCTAGCCTTCTTCTGATTTCTTGACTATTGTCTCCATTTTGGTTAATGACTGTGCCAAGGTACTGTATTGATAATCTTTGACAAGTTCGATGTCCTCATTGTCAACTGTAAAGTTACATAAATCTTCTGTTGTCATTACTTTAGTCTTTCTGACGTTCAGCTGTAGTTCTGCTTTTGTGCTTTCCTCTTTAACTTTCATCAGCATTTGTTTCAAACCATTACTGGTTTCTGCTAGTAGTTGGCTTCTGCCAGTTGGCTTACTGAGAAGGAAAATGTGCAGGAAATATTCTACCCGCTCAAAGCATGACACAGCCTAAGGGGTTTGCTTTGAGCAGGGAGATACATAATTAAGAATTATGAGCCTCAGAAATAAGATTTGTGATTGACTATATCTTCCCAATCACAATTAAAGGTAAAGGTGTCCCCGCACTTATAGCGCGAGTCGTTTCCGACTCTTAGGGTGACGTCTTGCGACGTTTACTAGGCAGACCGTATATATGGGGTGGGATTGCCAGTTCCTTCCCCGGCCTTTCTTTACCCCCCAGCATATGTCGGGTACTTATTGAGGGTTTGGGGTTACAATGCCCTCTTAGAAGGCTATTTCTCAATAGGAATGCTGGGGGAAGGGTGATTTCATTCTGGAGGTGCGCTAATGGTGTTATTGCTCAGGTAGAAAATTTCCTTCCTTTTATATTCAGATTTTTGGCATTTGCATTATTATGTTAAAACGGTCTATATTGTAATAAAAAGCGACTTGTCTTTTTATATGTGAGAAAAGAATGAATCCTCATGTCTTGAGGAGAAGTTTGACTGCTCTTAGGATAGATGATAAAATAGGAATATACGTAGGAAGCGGCCTTATGCCGAGTCAAACCGTTGAGCCATCTAGCTCAATATTTAGCCTACGCTGACTGGCAGTGGCTCTCCAGGTTTTCAGACGGGGGACATTCCCATCTCTACCTGGAGATGCCAAGGATTGAACCTGAGGCCTTCTGCATGGAACATAGATTGTCTAATATTGAGCAACAGACATCCCTCAATGTGGGTATGAGATTTCTACTGTGTTTAAAAGGAGGCTGGGATGGTCTCCAGTACGTGAAATGTTGCTTAATGAAGAATAATCAGATTTATGAGAGAAACAGAGGTATGAGCATGAAGAGAAATGTTTCAGGGAGCCGGCAGACAGAACAGAAAGTGCTTCAAGGTTCTGAAGAAGCATCACTCAAGGCTGAGGAGGAACAATACTCAGGGCCTAGGCAGGAGGGTTGTCAAGGTAACAGTGAGCTGCCTCCATTGTGACGTCTCTTGCTGCTGGCTTAAAAGCTGCCAACCAGGGAAGTTCAGTGTGGGAGTCAGGAGTAGAGAGAGGAGAGGAGGAGGAGATTAGGAGAGTAGGAGAGCAGATTAGGAGAGCAGGAGATTAGGAGAGCAGGAGATTAGGAGAGTAGGAGATTAGGAGAGCGGCGGTTAGAGAGGAGGAAGGTTTTGATTTTTGTTTGTATTTTTGTTTTTTCTTTATTTACATTTTATTTTGTTTATTTATTTTTATTTATTTTTCATTTTATTTTTATTTTTGTATATATTTTTATTTCTTGTATATTTTTGTATATATTTTTGTACATACTTTGTATATAATTTTGTATATATTTTATAGATCTTTAGGGCTAGGCGTAGGGGTAAGATTAGGCATTGGGGTGGGGGGCTGGCGGGTATTTAGGTAGATTAGATTAGACAGAGCTTGGGGGGGGGTTAAAGAGCCATCATCATGTTCAAATTGTAAGTAGTTTTTCCTGCTTGTTTATATCCTGGGGGAAGGCCACTCTCCCTCTAAAGTGCCCCTAGTTCAGGACAGATTTTTCAGCCCCCTTTCTTGTGTTCTTCTCCCCATTTTACCCCAGGATGAAAAGGCTCCGCAAAATCTGCCAGACGTGCGTCAGACGTTCCAAAGTCCATCCCCTGGTCAGGAAGAAAGAAACGGAAATCCAGGTGATCTATGAGAGACCTGATGACCAAGGGATGGATACAGCTGCCTCTGACAGTTTAGGTAAGGAAATGTCTTCTGCTGAGGGGGAATTGTGGTGAGGCCAGTGTGAATCTGACTAACTCGGTCAGAAGGAGGGAGGTCTCTGATTCAGGAAGACTTGGGAGGCATCCCTTTGGAAGAAGGGAAATGACAATTGTGTCGCTTGACTTCTGACTTTTCCATTGTTTCATCCACAGAGTTTGTCCCTACAAGGATTTTGTACCCACTGCCAACAAGGAGATATCAAAGGAAAGAAGCCCCAAGGGTTTTACAGCAGCATCCAAAACCTTGGCAAGAAGGTACCACCACCACCTTCCTTCCTGAGAGTCAGTGTGCTGCAGTAATTAGGTCAGAGAGGGCCACGGTGCCACTTGCAGGCACACAGATGCCCACAGAGGCCTTCTCTACTGCCCACAGGGTGCCCTCCCCTCACCCCACTGAAATTAGGCTTGAAACACGCTAGAGCTTGGAAAAGTTACTTTTTTGAACTACAACTCCCATCAGCCCCAGCCAGCATGGCCACTGGATTGGGCTGATGGGAGTTGTACTTCAAAAAAAAAATAACTTTTCCGAGCTCTGAAACAAGCATTCTATTGTAGGCAACAGATGGGCAGATACTGTCTCTTAGCTTAACCTACCTCACAGGGTTGTGGTGAGGAGAACACAGGCAGGTGGAGAATTTATGCCACCTGGGCTCCTTGGAGGAAAGGGGAGATATAAATGTAATAATAAACATAAATAATGAAGTATCACTTCTCTTCTTTTCCCTTCCATCCAGAGAACCTCATAATAGAAGACTTATAGTTTTGTGAAGTAGGTGCAGTTCCCCAGTGAGCAAAACAACATTCAGACGAAGAGTGGCAAAGGAGAGGGGCTCTGCCTTGGATTTTTACGCAGCATTCTGCCATATACCAGCCGGTCCCTGTTGGATTTTGAGGCCTTTCTGAGACTTTGGAAATGGGACGGAGGAGGAAACCACATCTTCCATGGGGCTGAACTTGGATGGCAGTGAGCAGGAGCCCCACAGCGAGCAATGAACTTGACTGTACAATTGGGACCATGACTATGGACACCAGATAAAAGAGACTGAGCTCACAGCGGGTGCCTTTTCTTGAAGATGTTCACGTGTAGCATTAAGCGCTTGGGGGGAGGGAGGAGTTGGGCATTTGGGAGTTTATTACATAACAATTTTTGCATCTCTTTGAAAGAACTTTGACAAAAATAAATGTTATTAAAAAATAAAAACTGTCCAAATATTTTTCCAGTTAAATTGTTTCCATTCCAGATGGTCCCTGCAAGAATAATTATGCAACTTTGAGAATTGGTGCCTGCATTTATTTGGTTTTCTCTTTCCTCCCCATCCCTTTTTCCTCTCGTGTCATGTCTCTTACATTGTAAGCCTTTTATTGACTGGATGGAAGCCACTCTGGGAGCCGTTTTGGCTGAACATGGTAACAAATGCTTCAAATATAGAATTCATAATAAATAATAAAATTTAAAAGTGTTCATAGGCCATGTGGATCTCCCACATCACGTTTGTTTTGGTTGTGGGCCATTAAAAAAACCCATGATGGAATCAGCTACCACACCACAGCATCAACAGGCTTGCCCATTCCCTTTATTAGCTTAGAGGGTCTCTTCCTCATCAAAGGCAGACTCTGTTTCACATCTCCTAAAATGGTGATGCACCAAGCAAATTCCAGGACTTGCCACTGCTAGCACACACCCAAGCGCTGAAAGCCACTCCAAGAGGTTGATAAAAACCTTCAGAGAGAAGGAAGTCAACCGGCATATTCAGAGGCATTCTGAAACAAAGGCTCCTTTCCTTTCCTCTGTGTCTGCCCGCAGAGAGCTGCCAAGAGTGCCCACGCAACAGAGACCAATGGACAAAGTTCTCATGAAAAGGAGAGCTGAAATTATATACGTAATTGGGTTTTTAATTGTTTTTATACATGTGGTTGTTTTATCTATGTTTTTTCTGGTATCGTGAAATCCCTTTAAGATCCTTCGTAGGAAGTGATTCATAAATGAAATAAAACAAAAAAATAATAAAAATGATGATGATGATGATGCAGGACAGCTGCTAGGGAAATGCCGGAAATAATGCAGGAAAACTGCAACTATACTGCAAAGCAAAACAGATATATCTGACCTTTCTCTGAGAAAATAAAGCTGCATGCTCAAAAGTTTTGCTTTTTTAAAAAAAAAAATGCAAGTCTAACCATATACCAGCTGTTTCCACCCTAAGGCCCATTAAGTGCTGTTGAGGCATCACTTTTCTGCAATCAGCTGGAAGAAGGATAAAAAATTAGCTACCAGGTTAAGTTCAAGATTCTGGTTTTGGTGCACAAACCCCTATACAGCTTGGGACCAGGCTACCTGAAAGGTCGTCTTACCCCTTATATACCCAGTTGATCACTATGCTTTGCAGGTGAAGGCCTCCTGCAGATACCATCTTATCAGAATGTCTGTTCAGCACAACATAAGAAGTGGACCTTTAGTGTAGTGGCACCTACGCTTTGGAATTCCCTCCCCTTAAATATTAGACAGGCACCATCTCTGTTATCTTTGTGGTGCCTACTGAAGACCTTCCTCTTTCATCAAGCCTTTTAAGAAGAGATCTTATCCCAGTCTGTGTCAGAATTGTTTTTTAAGATTTTTTAAATCTTTTTTAAAATAATGTTTGTAAAGATGTTTTGTTGTAATATGTTTTAAAGTGTTTTTATGATGTTTTAGAGTGGTTTTTAGTGCTTTTGTTTGCCACCCCAGGGCTCCTGGAAGGGTGGGATACAAATCTAATAATAAATAAAATAAAATAAATACTGTGGTTCTACATGGCACTGTACAGTATTATTTATTTATTTATTTATTAAATTTGTTAGTCGCCTATCTGGTAGGGATTATCCTGCCACTCTAGGCGACGTACAATAAAATACAAATACAATCCATAAAAACATAAGCAAAAGATTAAAACTACCCCTAGATTGCAACTAATGACCTAAGAAGTCCCCTCCCCAGCCTGGATAAAGAGCCAAGTCTTCAAGGCCCGTCGAAAGCACAGCAAGGAGGGTGCCTGGCGGAGGTCAGTTGGCAAGGCATTCCATAGCGAAGGAGCCACTACAGAAAAGGCTCTTATCCAGTAATGTCTATTCCCCTTTGACCAAAATCCTTCTATGACATTTATTCAGAACGGAGGTCTCCTGCAGCTTCACTTAGAAACTTCCTCCTTACTGCTTCTACCTCTTTTAGTGCTTCTTGTTCAGCAGGGATGTGGCATTTGTGAATTCTTCTAAATGGCTCTTAAGTACTCAGTTCTCTGTGGGAAGGAGCTTCAATGGCTAGTCTCCTCTCACTGAATTCTTTTCTTTCAGTTGCAAATCAGCATTATTTCACAATTTAAAAAATAAAAGAAAAAAGTTAATGAGAGGAAGCCAGTAATTACCCTCCCTGTTCCTTTTTGCAAATAAAAGAATCTGAGTAATTAACGGGCAATTCAGTAATGTCATGTTCCCTGATGAAAAAAACAATTGCAAGAGCAGAATCCATAAATAAGTTTCTAATTAAAAGCACAGTGGTCCTGAAAATCTTCAACAGTGTTTGCCTGTCCATTCTGGATGGGCTGGTGCTGCAATTATGTTTTAGCAGGGGTGGGGAACACCAAAAATCAGAGCTGGGGGGGGAGTGGGAGAGCAATACTGACAACACTTGAATGTGACAAGCTGGCAATGACATCATCTGGATTCTCCATGTAAAGTGATTGAAAGAGCGATTCCAGATCAGAACAGCCAGAATGAAAATGCATCATCAATGCCTTGGACATCAATTATATCAAATGTTTTTTTAGCGGAATACTATAGGACTAAAGGAATTTTACTGCCACTTGTTTTTAATACTTATCAAACAATTTTCCACATCATTATATAATGACAACATGAGTCAATTTAAACGTAGGATGTAAAAGGTGGGACTAATAAACCATAGCTTATTTGACCAAAAACAAGCTTCGCACCATCATGTTCTCCTCTCTCTTCCCATCACACATGCCAGCTTCAACACTTCTAACATGGTCACATCCTCACCATACATTTAAAACACTTAAACACATTAAAAACACTAGACCTCCCCCCAATCATCTTGGAAACTGTAGTTTGTTAAGGGTGCTGGGAACTGTAGTTCTGTGAGAGTAAAAGACATCTCCCAAGGTTCTCTATGTGCTTTAAATGTATGGTATGGATATGACCATAGTATGTTTTAGGGATGGGCGAGAAATTTGATTCAGTTCACATTTCAAGCAGAATATATCCAGTTTGCACTTTCCAAAACAATATGAGAACCAAAACATAGCTATCATTCGAAATTCTCACTTATTTGAATTTTGCAATGCAGTTTGCCAACCGAACAATATTTACAAAAATGTATGTTAGGAGAAAATGTTCATAAAAATGAATATATGAGTGAAAAGAACATACAAATATGCATGTCAAGAAATTTCTTGCAAAAATGTGTACATTAATCAAAACTGCCTACAAAAATGTGTTCATTAGGACAAATTCACACTAAAATGCTGGAGAATTTTCAGGATTTTTTTAAATCTGCAAATTGCTGCAGAAATGTGGACAACTGAATTTAAGATGAGAAAAATGAGAATCGAAACTGACTAATCTTTCCATCCCTAGTGTGTTGAAACCACAGTTTTTCATTATATTCAAATTGTGGTTTCATCTGAGGCTACAAACCAGGATCTGATCATGATAATGAACTAGTCTAGAGAAAGGTTCAACACACAAAACAGCAGCATCCGTCAGGTCAAATCTGTTTTTCAACAATACTTTACGATAGGTGCCCTAAGCATCTTTCATCAAAGGACCTTAGAGCCCAACTAAATGTGAAACAGAACAAATCATATAGGCACCTTGTGGGGCAAACAGCCACTTGCAAGGGAGGGGGATTTCAACTGGGAAAATGGCTCAGGGGGTATTAAATCTTCCTCACCTCCTGCCACAATCCTAAACTGAACTGAGGTGTGCATGGCTGTTATCCTAAAAAGAAAAAAAGGCCTGGGGAAAACTTCTGTCTGAGACTTTGGAGAACTGCTGCCAGTCAGACTAGAATCACAGAATTATAGAGTTGAAAGTGACCCAAGACAGCATCTAGTCCAACCCAGGCAAACTCTCTGCTTCCCTACAGTTTCCATCCATTTGTGTAGACCAAGAGTGGGCACCAATTAAATCAGGGTCCCTGGACGATTTGTAGTAGAACAGGCGTGGGTTTCTGACTCAATTGTTTAACAAAAGCAACTACAGAACGCTCCCCACCCCCATCTATATTAGGCTGCTGTGAAATGCAGAAAGCTTGGAGGTAAAAATCCAGAGTAGAAAAGGACTGTACACTCTAGGGTTGCCAGGTCAGAAGCATGCCAAAACCTGAGATTTTAGGGGTGGGCCCAAGTGATGTCACGGGGCAGGCCTGAGTGATGTCATGGGGTGGGCCCATGTGATGTCATGGGGCAGGCCCAAGTGATGTCATTAAGCATGATACATTAAGCATCAATCACAGTTGCTTGGAGCGTACAATTAAAAAAATATCTGACTGGAAATTAAGTTAGACATCTTAGCTAAAAGATGGAGCTTGGGTAGGGAACATTAAATCTAGCCTACTTGCTTTGGGCAAGAAGGGTTTAAGTGCCTTCAGGCCAGCCCAGTCACCAGAAGGTCACTGTAGGAAGAAATGAGCCTAGTGTTGTGGAGATGTTAGATGGGAGCATTCGGGAGTAAAGATGGATGCCCCTGAAGGCTGCAATTCTAAACACACGTACTAAGGGACTAAGCCCCCATAGAACTCAACAGGACTTACTTCTGAGTAGATATAGTTTGGACTGTGCTGTTGGTAAAGTTTGACTAGGGATCCTCTGCAAAGACATCCATATCCAAGCAGGGTTGGCAACCCCCTGCCTGGAATGCCCTGCCCTTATCTTTTAATGTGGCTGCTCCAAACTTCTTTACAGATTTGACCCTTCACTTCAGAAAGACGTCTGAGAAATGAGTAAGAGTAAGAAGATTCTCTACCCTTTCTGTCTGCATAGACGCCCTCATCCTTCCCCTGCGCCCAGCAGAAGCTCTGGGCCAGGTGGGACGCAGTGGCATCTCATAGAGGACACCCTCCCCATTCATGGGGTGTATGATTTGTCCTGGTCCAGAGCAGATTCTGGGGTGGGCACCCCCAATTACTTATTTTTCCTGTATGTCTTTTTCTGCTTTGATTTTGTATAGATGCCCTCTTCTGTGCCCTGCGCTCAGCAGAAGCTCTGGGCCAGACAGGACGCAGTGGCATCTTGTAGAGGACACACTCCCCTTTCCTGGGGTATATGATTTGTGCTGTCCCAGAGCAGATTTCGTGGTGGGTACCCCCAGTTACTTATTTTTTTTATGTGTTTTTGTCCATTTTGATTTTGCATTGATGCACCCGTGCGTGCCCGGTGCCCAGCAGCTCTGGGCCGGATGGGATGCACTGGCATCTCATAGAGGACACCCTCCCCTTTCATGGGGTATATGATTTGTCCTGGCCTAGAGCAGATTGTGGGGTGGGCACCCCCAGTTACTTATTTTTTCTATGTGTTTTTGTCCATTTTGATTTTGCATAGATGCCCTTTTCCGTGCCCTGCACCCAGCAGAAGCTCTGGGCCAGGTGGGATGCATTGGAATCTCATAGAGGACACCCTCCCCTTTCATGGGGTGTATGATTTGTCCTGTCCCAGAGCAGATTTTGGGGTGGGCACCCCCAGTTACTTATTTTTTCCTGTATGTTTTGGTCTGCTTTGATTTTGCACAGATGCCCTCCTCCATGCCCTGCGCTCAGCAGAAGCTCTGGGCCAGGCAGAATGCAGTGGCATCTCATAGACGACACCCTCCCCTTTCCTGGGGTATATGATTTGTCCTGGCCTAGAGCAGAGTTTGGGGTGGGCACTCCTAATTACTTATTTTTTATGATTTTATGACATCATTATGTATTTATGATAATATCAGAAGCCTGATGATTTTGATTGCATAAATGTATTGTTATTCTTGACGGGGAAAGTCCCCCGATCACAGTGATATATCATACAGGGTACCCCAACTTATATTTTGGGGTTCAGAGACATGTTAATTTTGGTTTGAAGTTGCTGTAGTTGTCAACTCTTCTTTTTTAGTGTTTTGAACTTTCAAGCAAATAAGGTACTGGGAACTAGGAACCAACTTCAGCGTCATATCAGTTAAATAGATTAAACAGTCGCGGGGGGCGGCTGACGTTTTGGTGTATATCTCGGGAACCAGACCACCTAGAAACTTAATGTTTTTTTTAAATTGAGCTGAGAGTCTGGAGATTAAGGGGTACTAGCTGGAGAGCCAGAGGGGCCCCCCAAAAACCGGAGACCTGGTAACTCTAGTACACTCAGTTTTGGTGCTAACCACAAACAAAACAAGTTATGGACTGAGCATGCACATCTAGGCACCCTGTTCTTAAATTCGGTATTTATCCTCCTGAATCCCTGTTTTTTTATAAAGTATTGATATACTGCCATATCATAAAATATTAGGATAGTTGGCAATGTTAAAACACTACTTAAAAAAATAAAAATACAAATAATTATTAAGGTAACTGGCTAATCAAAATAAAAATCAAACAGTTGCAAAAATCTGTCAGCATTAAAAGGTCTTCAACAGGTGCCTAAACGTCAAAAGCCTTACGAATCTCTGCTGGAAGAGTGTTCCACGGCATCGGACTGGCCACGCTAAATGCCCAACTTCTGGTTGAGGCCAGGGAACAACTAACAGCACTCCTGTGGATGACCTCAGTGATCAAGCTGGGATACAAGGGTTCAGGCGGTCCTCAAGGCATCCTGGACACAAGTTGTTCAGGGCTCTGAATAGCAACCCAAGAACCTTGAACCTGGCCTGGTACCATATGGACAGCAAATGCAGTTGTTTTAACAGAGATGTCACATACTGTTGGCTATCTGCCTCCATCAGCAGTCTCCCTGCTGCATTCTGCACCAGCTGGAGCTTCCGGATCAGGCCCATGGGGAGCCCCACATAAGTGCATTGCAGTAATCCAATCTGGAGATGGACTGCAGTGGCCAAGTGCTGTTGCACCTGGCTCCAGCTCGATGGACTTGGGAGTTCTATTTAAAAAACAAACTAGATCCCACAAGCCTGAAGCCGGCCCATCCCTGGAGTAGACAATACGGGCCTAGACAGGCCGGTAGTCTTGCTCAGTATAAAGCAGCTTTATATGTTCACGTTCCCAAGGGATGCCTCAGGCCGCCCCCCCGAGCCCTGGAGTTCCTAGGAAGGGCAGGCCTACATCCTCTGGAAACCTGAGCCAGAGTCCATTTTGCAGCTGCTTGGGCTTTGCGGCCAGCGTCAGCCCTGCAGGTCACTCTAAGTCTTAACGCCCAGAGACTCACCTCTGCCCACCCACGCATCCCAAACTCCTTGGTAGGAATGGTTCGGATGCCAATCCCGTGAGGAGCAGCACAAAATCCCCCAAGCACAAGACCCTGAATTAGGAAACACGCTGTTCAGAAGGCACACACACCCAGCCTCTTTCCTAATGCAGAATTACATGGAAAACGCTTCAGAATAAGCAGCAAAAAATAGACACCAACCAAACTGGGATGGTGAGTGTCAGGGACAGCTGCGGCCAAGAGTGCAAGCAAGCAACGCAGTGACGCCTGTGGGAGAGAGCCAATAGATGGGGCCGGGTCCCGACTTCAGACAGCCTGTCAGCAAATCCAAAGGCTTGCCAGCCACAGCTCTCCCAATGTATCTGGCCCAGTTCTGTTTGGCTACAAAAAGGAGGGGGGATACATCATTTTAAAGCCAGGGGACAGTGCTGGTTCAAAGAGAGAGCCTCCCCACCATTTATTGCTGGTCATGCACATCCCCACATTCCCAGCTATAAATAGCAGGCAGAGCTTTGGCAGTTGCTGCTTAACGGATTTGGGAAACATTTTGCATGAGGTCAGCCGAACCGAAAAGATAGAAGTTACAGTACCTCACAAGGCCCTTGGCGGTGCAGCTGCTCTTCCAAGGAGGCCTCCTGCAAGTCTCTCACCGCTTCCTGCAACCGTGTAGATGAATCCACAACCACTGGCTTCTGGGGTGGCGGCGCTGCCTCAACTTCGGTGGGGAGCGAGTCCAGCAAGTCAGTTTCACGGATTTTCATGCCAGCATCCTTTGAAATCTCTGCAGCGATTTCCTTCGAAAGGGGAGTCCGTGCCCCGACGCCAGTCTCTGAGGTCTGGCTAGAATGCTGGAAATCTGTTTCTAAGGCATGTTGGTCGGGAATCTCTGCCGCATTTCCCATCCGAAGGGAACCCTGCGCCTGTCTCACGGCCTCTGCCGATCGGTTAGGATACTGGAACAATGGAGCATTAATATCCCCAGCTGCTTCAATGGCGGTCGTCGTTTTGGTGTCCTTCGCCTCTATGGCCCCTTTCCTCTCTCCTTTCTTTACTTCACGTGGCTCCTTTCGCCCTTCCTCCAGTTTAGTCCTTTTCAGAGCTGTACGCGCTGCTGGGAGCTTCTCTTCCAGAATGGAAGCTCGCTGCGCACTTGTCTGGTTCATATCAGCCCCACCTGCCTTGTCTTCCGGCACCTTCTTTTCAGCATCAGATTTCACTCCCATATCAAAATACATATCTTTCAGAGAAAAGTAGATGTCTCCTTTAGGAGGAGTCGTACGTGGCGTCGAGGTGGGCTTTTCTCTTACCCGGCTGGGACGTTCTCTGGGCTCCACCTCCATTCGCCCCTTGTTCGCTGCAGAAGATGTGGTGGTATGGGCCAAGGCGCTGGGTGCAGCATCCTTCTGTGCTGAGATAGTTCTCCTCGGCTGCGTCTTGTCCTCTTGTCTGGAAACATTCTGTGTTGCATTTGGCAGGGCGTTCTCTTCTTTCTTCTTCTTCTTTGCGGAAAACTCCTTGCTTCCAGCAGGCCTCGCTTTAATAATCTCCACCGTCTCACAGATATAGTTAAGAAAGCCATTGGCATTGCCTTCCCCGTTTTCCTCCCCGCTCTCAAGAGAAGAGTCCCCGTTGGTGGCCACTTCTGCTTCTAGATGCCCCGCAATGAAGTTATTTGAGAACAGGGTGTCGACATTTAAAGACATCTCTTTGCTCTTGGCCTTCTCATCCTCTCCCAATCGTGGTTTCCCATCCGGAATGCGCACCTTGGACACCTCCTCCTTGTCCCAGAGGGAGGCACCTGAGCGCATCCCTACTTCCCCCGTCAGCCGGCGCTTCCGCTGGAACCTGTCCGGGCTCACTCTCCTCAACAGTACCAGTTCTACATTCTCCTTCCCTCGCTTTCTGCTCTGCTCTATCTCGCGCAGCTTGACTTCGGCGTTCCGCTTGAGCTTGGCGAACCACCGCTGGTGGATTCTGAATTCGGTCATGGTTCCAACCTCCAAGACCCCTGAACAGGACACAATGCCCTTGTTGTTTCTAGCCGAGGCCTGGTAAATGGCGGCATCTTCCTCTCTGCACCTTGGGAGCAAAGGGCAACAATACCGTGAAAAAGACAATGGGGGGAGAAGATTGTTCTGAGCACTGGTGAACACACGCAGGGATGCAGGAAAAATTCAGTCCAGTTCACATTTAAAGGCAAACTTGCCTAGTTCTCACTTTCCAAATACGCAAACTGAAACACAGCCATTCTTCAACATTTGCACTTGCCCGAATTTTGCAGTGCCAAGTGACATGTACAAAAATGTACAAAAATGCATATACTAGGGTAAAGTATGAGTATAAATGGGTCTTTAATTCCTGTTAATTCTAAATTATTATATTTTGATTTTAGACTGTACAGTTTTTTGTACAGTTTTGTACTGTGATATACTGTATTGTGTTATTTTTATTGTATTTTTAATGTTCACCGCCCAGAGAGCTGTTGCTAGTCGGGCGGTATATAAGCTTAATAAAATAAATAAATAAAATAAATAATATTAGTGAAAACAACATACAGCATTCTACTAGGGAAAACTGCTTTGCAAAATTGTGAATATTAGGAGAAAAACACATTAAAATACTGACAACTTTTCACGAGGGCTTTTAAAAAATATTTTCAAAAATACGCAAGATTGGTAGAAACCTAAACTTGCATATTTTCCCATGCCTAAATGCAGGTACCCAGTTTAATTATTCTCCCACCTGCGAGTCCATGAGCAACTACTATGTGGTTGGGTGAACATTTAAAATGAGCCAGCCTTGTGGGTAGAGGGTGATCTTGGGGGGGGGGGGGGGTCCATTAGAACCACCCCTGCTCCAGAGGGTCAATGAGACAGTTTATGCAATTGACTGAGAAAGGCTCATGCAATTGACATCTGCCTACAGGACAAACTGGCAAGCTCCTTGCCTCCCTTTCTTGCAGGAAAGGATGGCCACAGCACCCAAACTGGCAAGAACAGGGACAGGGTCCCAGTGATCACAATTTCTGGCTTGGCTAGCAAGGGCAGACAAAAATTGTGACCACGTGCCCTTAACATCATTTCTTAGGCCCACACTAGATGTGTTTCCATTCACGTAATTAGCAATAAAAAGCTTTTATGAAGTAAATAGCAGGCATGAGGGGTTGCAATCCAAACCGGGGCCTTGGCTGTGAAAGAGCAGTAATCCATTGTCCCCAGGTTTATAAGGCCATTCACACCATTGTGAGATGCATGACAAGTGTCACACCTAGTTTGGCCTTTGGTCTAGAACAGCCTTTCCTAACCAGTGTGCCTCCAGATGTTGTTGGACCACAATTCCCATCTTTCCTGACCATTGGCAATGCTGGCTGAGGCTTAGGGAGTTATGGTCCAACAACATCTGGAGGCACATTGGTTGGGAAAGGCTGGTCTAGAAAGCAGAGATCCATACAGGAAATGAAAGTGACTAGACTCAAGGCAAATGTGGAGAACTGCATTTTATACAATTCTGACCATAGTTGCTAGTGATAAGACTCAGAAGCATTTGTATATACCAGGAATGGAGAACTTGTGGCCCTCCAAATGTCACTGGACTACAACTCCCATCATCCATTCTGATGGGAGCACAGCGGAGTCTGATGGGAGTGGAGGGGCTGATGGGAGTTGGAACTGGGAGTGCAACAATATCTGGAGAACCTATTAAGGATCACTAACTGGAAAGACTTGACCTATGTCCAGTCCCTGAGGAGTAATCCTATCACCACAACTACATGCTACATGAATAAGAAGGTAAGCAGGTGTGTATTCTTGTTGGGATGCATCAGGAAGCCATCCTGTTACTTTCTCTGAAGGTGGCCCCCTGCCAGCCCCCTCCAGTCTGTCATCCCCACCCCCATGAAGAAGGAGGAGGCAAGAGAGGAGGCCTTTCCTGGGCTGAACAATACAGCAAAGGCCTCTGCAGCAGCCTCTCCAAGCAGGGCTAGACCACAGAGGAGGAACAGGGTGGCAAGAAATAGCCAGGGGTTGGTATTAAGCAGATATTCACCCACCCCAACCTACAGCCTGTCTCTTGCCCCATGGTGTGGCACCTCTTTTTCCTCCTCCGTGGTGTGGAGCTGCTGGGGGGGCTATTGCTGTGGCCTCCACCTGTCGCCACCAGGTGCACGTGTGTCTGCCTATGGGAGTGGCTCCCTTACTTGCCACCCCAGCCGTTGGCTCCTGCCCACATCCCACACCAAAGCCATGGCAGCAACCAAGATAGGACTGGCACATGAGAGGTGGGGCAGTAGGGCAGGCAGGCAGCAGAGCTGGTGGGCATCTCCCCTGGCGAATGATGAGGAAAAGGGGGCAGACTTGCCAGCTAGCAGGTGCGCACGTGTCTGTCCCCTCCCAGTGGCATTATTATGGCTCAGAGCTTCGTGTCCCCCTGGCGCGCTAACATTTAGTCAGGTGGAGATGGGGGCCTCCTCTCCTGCCTCCTTCTTCTCCATGGTGGCAGGAGGGAGGGTGAATCAACAGCACCGGAAGCAAACCCATGGTGTAGGTGTGTGTGTAAGTGAGAGAGAGGCTGCAAGGGAGTGTGGCCTGAAGGGACTCTGCACTTTACATTTGCCACCACATAACTGAAGGCAAGTCAGTATGATTTCCTCGCTGTCATATCGCAGATAGGGGCACTGAGGCTGGGAGAGAGTGCCATGCCTAAGGTCAAATAGTGAGTTCATGGCAGAGGTGAGGTCTGAAGCAGGGATTACCCAATTTGTAGCTCAGTCTCTTATAGTTAGGGATCAACAAATCTGTCAATTTTGGTTCACTCAGTTTCTCATTTTCCCAATCTTAAATATAGTTATCCACATTTCCACAGCAATTTGCCATTTTTTATTTTAAAATCCTCATGAAAATTTGTCAGCATGTTTGTGCTAATTTTTCCTGTTAAAACACATTTTAACTGAGTAATCTACACATTTTTGAAAGCAATTTCCCATAATATAATGCACTTTCCTATGTTATTTTCACTAACCTATACATTTTTATGCACACTTTCCCCTAACCTATGCATTTATTTTTTTACACATTGCTTGGTTGGTGAACTGCATCCCAAGATTTGGGGAATCACACAATTTGAGGGATAATCATGTTTTGGTTCATGTATTGTTTATGAGAATTCGGTAGTTTCTCATTAAAATACAAACAAAATCAAATCAAATTTCTCCACCATCCCTGCTTATAGTGCAATCCTGTACATGTCTTTAATAAACTAGGCAGGTTTAATGGAATATGCTCCTAGGAAAGCATGTAGAGGATTGCAGCCTTGGCCACTACGCTACACCACTTTTCACAATTACTACTAGCTACTATTGTCAGACTTGCATAAACAAACAGATTCAGTTTTTTATTTGAAGAGGGATGGGAGAAATATTTATTGCACATAAACCATCCTTTTAAAAATGGAAATCAGTACAGCTACACCCTCCTGTTACATATGGAATTGATGCTAAGTGCCTTTGAATGAGGATTTACTGGATTATCTCAGGAAACCTAATAAAATGCAGCTGGCATGTGGATAAGCCCCAAAATGTCTCCTTCATAAGGCCTCTGCTCTGCACATTCTTGTAGAGATGTGGATATGTGCACACAGAAAAGCCCTGGATCACAAGCATGGATGCAGGGATTAAAATCAAAGCAGATTCAGCCAAGAACCACTTCCTTGTCAGTCAGCCAGATTTAGGCTGTGAGCACACTAGTCCCTACAGCAAAGCATTTCCACTGGCCACACCTGGTGGGGGAACGGGTTGATCTGCTGATCAGTTGCGAAATCTCCTTGAAGCTGAAGTAAAAAAAGTTGCACTCAAGCCAATCCCACCAGGTTTTACAGTAAAAAGGGGCAGGGTTGACTAGCATCATGTGTCCCCATTTTCAGAAAAGAGAGGTGGAGAAGCACTGGAACCGGAAGAACAGTAAATGTGTCTCTACCCTTAGGATAACAGCCACAGCTCATGACAGATTGTTGTTGTTATGTACCTTCAGGTCGATGACGACTTATGGTGACCCTATCAATCAGCAACCTCCAAAAGCATCTGTTATAAACCACCCAGTTCAGATCTTGTAAGTTCAGGTCTGTGGCTTCCTTTATAGAATCAATCCATCTCTTGTTTGGCCTTCCTCTTTTTCTACTCCCTTGTTTTTCCTAGCATTATTGTCTTTTCTAGTGAATCATGTCTTCTCATATTTCCACTCTTAAATTCTGTTGTCCACATTTCTGCAGCAATTTTTTAAATCCTTATGAAAATTCATCAGCATTGTAGCACAAATTTCTCCTAAAATACATTTTATACAGTTTTGACTAATGTATACATTTTTGCGTTTTCCCATATAAAAAGCATTTTACATGCTATCACTAGTGTTTGCATTCCTATGCACACAGAGGTTCCTAAACTGTGGTCTGTGGACCATCAGTGGTCCACGAGTTTCATCCAAATGGTCCATGGGCATGTCTGTTGATTTGTGGTTGAAGATGGGATGCGGCAAAACCATCACATCAAATGTTGATACTGATCTCTAATTGTGTAAAAGAGAAAATAACCCTGCACTTAAAGGTGCAGCTTAACTAACCTAAGGTTAATTTGGCCCTTGCTCAGTGAAAAGGTTAGGCAGTAGAAAGGTGCTGAACCCTCTCGCCTTCCACATCTTCCTCCCCAAGACAGGAAGTGAGTTGGCACTATTATTATTATAATTATTATAATTATTATAATTATTATTATTATTACCACCACCCCAAAGATTAGAGGCTGGAGCACCTCGCATAAGGCAAACATCAGGCCAAAGGCTCATCTAGTCCAGCATCCTGTTCTCACAGTGGCCAACCAGATTCCCATGGGAAGCCCACAAGCAGGACCTGGGTACAAGAACACTCTCCCCTTCTGCAGCTTCCAGCAACTGGTTTACAGAAACATACTGCTTCTGAAAATGGAGGATGACCACAGCTATCCTGGCTAGTGGCCATGGATAGCCTTACCCTCCATCAATTTGTCTAGTCCTCTTTTAAAGCCATCCAAGTTGGTTGCCATCACTACATCTTGTGGGAAACATTTGTGTGTTTTTCAGTGTAGAGAAAAGACGACTTAAAGGGGCGGAGGGACAGAAAAGAGGCTGATAATGTAGAAAAATACTAGAACTCAAGACTCATTCAAGGAAACTGATTGGCAGGAGATTCAGGACAGAAAAGAATAGGCCATTTTTCACACAGCACGTTGCTCATTTATGGAATTTGCTGCCATTAGAAATGCTCACAGTCAATAGCTGAAATCATGGGTGGGGAACCTGTGGCCCTCCAGATATTGCTGGATGACAACTCCGACCATCCCTAACCATTGGCCATGCTGGCTGGGGCTGGTGGGAGTTAGAGTCCAGCAACATCTGGAGGGCAACAGGCTCCCTACTCCTAGCTTAGACAGTTTCAAATGGAGATTAGACAAAACCATAAAGGGAAAAAAGTATCAATGGTTGCTGATCATTGGCTCGTACTTATTGTATCTCCCAATAAAGCAGAACAGTCTGACACCAGTAGACACTGGTGGCTCTATATCAGTGGGGCAGTGAATCCACTCCAGGTTTTAGTCCGAACTTTCCAAGCGCTGTCCAAGGTACTGTTCACAGTCCCACCGATATCAGAGCCACTAGTCACTGACTGACACTAAATACCAATCACTGAGAAGCAACAGTGGGAGATCACACCCTTCACACCTGTTTGTGAACTTCCCAGAGGCATCTCATGGGCCACTGCAGGAAACACAATATTCTTAGGTCGTGCCTTTCACTCACTCACTCACTCACTCACTCACTCACTCACTCACTCACACACACACACACACACACACACACACACACACACACACACACACACACACACACACACACACACACACACACACACACACACACGGGATGGAGGAATCTCAAGTTTGCTTTCTCATTTTTCCAATCTTAAATTCCGTTTTCCAAATTTCCACAACAATTTGCGATTTTTTAAATAAAGTCCTCATGAAAATTCATTAGGATTTTAGTGTTAATTTCTCCTAACATACACATTTTTGTATGCAATGTTACCCAACATACACATTTTTGCAAAGCAATTTTCCCTAATACAATGCAATTTTGTATGTTATATTTTCACGAATGCGTGCATTTTAATGCACACTTTACCCTAGTATATACATTTTTGTAAATGTTTCTTGGCATTGCAAAATTCGGGTAAGTGCTCATTTTGAAGGATGGCTGTGTTTCAGTTCTTGTATTGTTGCAGAAAGTGCAAATTAGGTTAAGTTTGCCTTTAAATGAGAAATGAATTGAATTTCTCTTCATCACACACTCACAAACAGCAAAACTCCCACCTCCCACTTTATATATGAATGGGACAGACACATGAACAAATAGCATTGTCTGTTTTCTAGCAGTCCATCCTGACTGAGCTTCCTCTATGAAAAATAATCAGTGAGTAGTGTACTGAAATATGACAGTTCCATGGATCTGGGACTCTACATTTCCTATAATGGCTGCATCCCATACAAGAGGCCCTTTAGCAACAGAGAGTTTGGGCTTTTGTCCAGAAAGTGACAGAGGTCTGAACAGACTGTATATTCACAGCTAGCTAAAAGGTATCCCCAAGGCTAACCAACCAACCAGCCAACACATGCACACTCACACACATATACACACACTCTCAATCTTTCCTTACTTGTACAATTGCAGTGTGTGCCGGTTCCCATGACGGAAGATCTCGTACTTTGGCAAGCCACAGTATCTGTCCATCTCTTCATCGTTTTTGTACCAGGTCACTTCCGGCTGTGGGTAACCTGATTAGGACATTACACATTAGCAGTAATGGGGGCAGGGAGCACATAATCCTGTGATCAGCTTCATTCCAAAGTGCATGCACGAACCCCAGCATTCTGCAACCAGTATAGTTTTATACAGCAATTGCGCTGTTCTGCATGACTGTCCTGGTTGCAAACTCGAGACTGATTCAGGCTGCAGAATTTTTAGAACATCATTCAACTGTTAATGGACCTGGGATAGAAAGGTAAAGGCAAAGAAGGAACAACAAGGGGCGCAACCATGTGGAACAAAAAGGACATGTCCTGAAGACAGACAAATAAGGATCAGGGCAACAGATGAAGGGCAGATCCAATCCCGGGCAAGTTAGCTGGCCCTACCACCATCAGACCAGGGGTGGGAAACTTTTTTGGCTTCAAGGGCCAGATCTTAATCCATGCAAGCCAACTTTTGCAGGTGAGCATGACAGCCCACCTGTAAACACATGATGTCATCATGACTTCACATGATGTGTGGCGGGCTATCAGGTGCTTGGGAACCACACACAAAGGGCATTGCCAGCCCTACGGTAAGCACTTTTAAAGTGAGGTGGCCACAACAGGCAGCTGATTTTGGGTGGCAGGAAACTGTTAGTTATTTAATTTATTATTGTTTATTTATTTAACAAATATTATTTACTGGTTTTAACTGAAATAGGAATAGGCTGCCTGCTGCAATCAAAAAGAAGTTTATATTGATTATTATTATCATTGCTATAGAAATTTTTCAGATAAATGAACTGATGAATATTATATGCAATTGTATTTTTGTATCTATGTACACATTCTTTGTATGATTATTAAGTATGATGATATATATATTGTAATGAATTTAATTTAATAAATTAATTTTTAAGTGTTTTTAATGCTTAATTGTAAATAAAACTTGTAAGTGGTTTACAAAGAATATAGAACAGACATTAAAACAGTCAATGAAAAACCAAGTTTAAACAAGTATAAAAGGACAAAATATGAATAAAAGCAACAGTTAAAATATCAATTATGAGCCAAAATGACATATTAAAATATATGTCAACTTTACTATGTCTGAGTAGAGTTGCCTAAGCAGAAAGGTTTTTAGCAGGTGCTGAAAAGAATACAGGCGCCTTGCCTAATGTCAAGGGGCAGAGAGTTCCAGAGTGTAAGAACTGCTACACTCAAAGAATGATTCTTTACAAGTACAGAATGGACATCATGTGGCACTTGCAAAAAGTACCAGTTCCACAGATCCAAGTGGTCATATTGACATTGGGTAAGGGAATCCTTCAAGTAAACTGGTCCCAAACTGTTATGGGCTTCATATACTAACAGTAACACCTTGAACCTGGCCCAGCAATAAGTTGGCAGCCAATGCAGATCTCCAACCAGGGGTGTTACATGCTGTCAGGGATTTCCTTCTATCAGCAACTGTGCTGCAGCATTCTGCATCAGCTTTAATTTCCAGGCCCAGTGCAAGGGAAGCCCTTTTGTGTTTTTTACTGATGTGGATTTTCTGCCTCAGATGCTGAAAGAACTTGATTGGCCTTGGGTACTATGCATCTTGGCCTGGGCACACCTCTTACTGCACCCCTTCTGACTATAAAATGCCCAGGGCTAGCTCTCACTGAAGCTGCCAGTAAGAGGTCCCAAAAACATAAGGAAACTTATAGATGTGCCAGATATCTATGGCAGTGGTGGGGAACCTGTAGCCCTCCACAGGTTGTTGGGCCACAACTCCCATCATCTCTGATTACTGGCCATGCTGGCTGGGGCTCATGGGAGCTGGAGTCCAACATCAGCAGGGCCATCGTTTCCCCATCCTTGGTTTAAGCCAGGAGTGGGGAACCTTTGGCATTCCACACATTGCTGGACTACATTTCCCATCAGCCCTAGCAAACATGGGGTTGTAGTTCAGCAACATCTGGAGGGCCAAAGTTTCCCCACACCTGGTTTAAGCTAACCAGGATTGGTGTGCAGCGGGAAGCGCAAAGCAACGATGGTGGTTATGTGGAATGAGCAGGCCCAAAATTTGTTCCTATAATCTTGCTAAGCTAAACTGGGCCTGCATATTCAAGGGCAGTCTCAGAAGGCCTTCAAATGACTTGTTATTACAAGAGCTAAAGTAGCACTAGCTGCACACTCTAGTATCATCATGTAACAGAAGATGCTTTGCCACAGCGGACATGGGAAGGAATAGTTGGCTTTGTATAGCTTTGTATGGAGGATGCCTTTTGAGATACATATATACCCTACCACTGAAAAGATGACGCTCCCAAACTTATGAATAGAGCAGGGAGCAGGGAACCAAGGCTGCATAGACATCATGCGTTCAAAGCACATGGCTTCCCCCAAAGAATCCTGAGAAGTATAGCTTACCCCTCACAGGGCTACGATTCCCAGTACCCTTAACTAACTACAGTTCCCAAGATTCTTTGGAGTAAGTCATGTGTTTTAAATGTATGGTGTGTACGCGGACAAAGAAAAAAAGGCTGATGAGATGGCTTGGCAGAGAGCAATGTTATTGGGCAGCTTTCTATAAATAAAGTAAATACAACGTACATAAAATAGTTTTAATTCTTCAAAACAGCACAAAGAGAGAGTGGAGGAGATAAGTTAGGACACTAGGGGCTTCCAGTAACATCACAAATGTCATCCAACAACACATGACCAAGTGCCCATGATTACCTCCACAAATGCAATTCAGGGCAGGTCCACGCCATCCATATATTTTAAAGTACATCCAACGCACTTTTAGAGCACATGGATCATGGGAAGCATAATTTGTTAAGGGTGCTGGGAATTTGTAGTTCTGTAAGGGGGGAAACTACAGTTCCACGATTCTTTGGGGGAAAGTCACGCCCCGCAAGCAACAGAATATTGTGGTTTGGGTGCAGGGAAAAAGTGATTCCTCTGAAACAGATGCACAAGAAAAGAAACTGGATGTACTGGGTAGGGGGAATCTGCATCCCACCCCTTCCCTGGCTTATTGATAAGAGGAATAGGCAGATTAGGGCCAGTTCTAAGGGGCGGCCAGGTTGGGCACTGGCCCGAGGGCCCCTGGAGCTACAGGGGGCCCTCCACTCTCGTTCCGCGATCAGCGGAAGCATCCCAGGACCGCCATCCCCCCGCTATCCCTACCTTTCCTTTGTTTTTTGCGGCACGCAGATTTGCCATCAATCAAGATGGCGGCCAAGGTTTCCTTAAGGGGCTGAAGCCTCTGCCGCCATCTTGGTTGATGGCACGCATGCGTGCTGCATGCGCGCGTTGCTGCCATCAACAAAGATGGCAGCAGAGGCTTCAGCCCCTTAGGGAAACCTCAGCCGCCATCTTGATTGATGGCAAACCTGTGCGCGCCGCAAAAAAACAACGGAAAGGTAGGTGAAGCGTGGGGATGGCGGGGGGCGTGGAAGCTCCTGTCTTGCGGTCCACGGATACCTAACTTCCACAGATCGCAGAGGGGCCCAGGGCAGGCTGGTACCCAAGGGCCCCGGCATGTCTGGGGCCAGTCCTGAGGCAGATGTATGTCTATTTCAGTTTCTCCTTCTTCCAGTATTAAATTCAGTTCTCCACTTTTCTAAAACAGTTTGTGGGTTTGTTTGCTTTTGAAAGAGCCTCATGAAAATTCCTGAGCATTTTAGTGTGAATTTTTCCTAATATGCCCATTTTTGCAAAGCAATTTTCTTTGATATAACTTTTGTGTGTGTTATTTTCACTAATATATGCATTTATATGCACACTTCATCCTAGCATATGCACTCTTGTACACATTAGTTGGCTGGAGCACTGCACTACAAAATTCAAAGAAATATGAAATTCAAAGGATGACTGCTTCAGTCCACAAATTGTTTCAGAAAGTGCAAATTGGTTAAGTTCGCCTTTAAGTGCGAACTGAATCTTATTTCTTCCTCATCCCTAGCGCTTATCTCAAGGTCGCACAAACTATGCAAGTGAATGTCTGCAGTATAAGCAAGATGTTCCTAGTTGTGTTACTTTAAGCACCCCTCTTTACATATCTAAAAGTTACTTTGTCTACAGTTGTTATTCTTATGGTTTATGACGTCTGCTCCCCAATTTTGTACCCACTGGGGAATCTATATAATCTACTGTATTTCAATAAAC
Source organism: Rhineura floridana (assembly GCF_030035675.1). Taxonomy (NCBI): domain Eukaryota; kingdom Metazoa; phylum Chordata; class Lepidosauria; order Squamata; family Rhineuridae; genus Rhineura; species Rhineura floridana. The sequence goes on along the minus strand of NC_084493.1, from coordinate 21,139,686 downwards.
GAGGTTCCCACTTCTGAAAGGCTACTTGCTGGCAGGTTTTGGGACCCCTTTGCAAAGGTAATCTTGGCAACTTAATTCTTGATCTCTGGCAGTGGGTTATTGCTCTCAACTCCGCACCCTCCCGGGTGGATGTGAGCTGAGTAGACAGTGACAGCTTGCGTGTTGGGTTTGGACCTAACAGTAACAACTTAGCATCTGATGCACAAATACAACAATCCCTGGAAGGACCGAAATCAGTACACAAGTTTTTTTCCACTGTGGATTCTGTTATGTTGTTATTATTTACTAAACTGTATTAAAAATGGTTCCAACCATTCCAGATAAGATAGTTAGTTCCCTTTACAATCTAAAATACAACACAATAGAGGAAGGCAAAGGATATGGAGGCAGGGGTAAAATGGAAAGAATATTTTTGAGTGGCCAGATGCAAAGGGGGAGGGAAGTTGACCTAGTCTTGTGAATGTTGCATCAGGTACCCAGGCTGCAACTGAACCATGTCCTAAAATATCTTCTAAAAGCAGGTTAAATCAGGGCATGGCAAGTTGTGATCTTGACGTATCAACAAGAATAATAAAACCACCCTCTGAAACCTGATTCATCAACATACAAACAAGTCCTGCAAAAAGCAACCTGTGCTTGACTTAAATGCATGTTAACACCACACACACACACACTCTCTCTCTCTACAGTGTTAAATCAAATGGACAGAGAAGCTGGCAGTTTAGCACCAGTAAGTGGAAAAACAAGTGTTTGTAAGGATGACTTCGGCAGAGTAGTGCAGATCAGGTGATCTTTTCTTGTCACATTTGACATAGATGGGAGATGAGAACATCCCCACTGTTCTAGGAAGTGAGCCTGCTTTGGTGGATTGAAGCCTAAGGTTAAAAAACAGACACTTACCAGAGAACCAGGAGCTCCATGGAGAACCAAGCATCACAGTCTGTAAACTGAACCCATAGTTTCCACTGGACAGAAGCAACAGCAGTTGCATCACAGCCCACTTGTGTCCTCCAAATGCTATTGGATGACAGATGCCATCTGCCTTTTTAGTACAATGACATCATGATAACATGTGTGACCGATTGCGTCTGAGCCAAACAGGCTATATTCTTGGTAGGATCAGCTATGTGCATATGGAACCAAAGAGGGGTGGCGGGAATTGCTAGTCTCTAAAGCTGCCTATCACTCCAGGTGAATTCAAGTTACTCACTTGCCTTACAAAGCAGCTTCTTAATAATAATAATAATAATAATAAATTTAATTTTTGTGTCGCCTATCTGGCCGAAGCCACTCTAGGCAACGTACACGTTAAAATACAATATAAATACAGCATAAAATACAATGCAGTCAACAATAACCATTTTAAATAGCAGCAGTATAAAACAATGTAGGGCAATCAATAGACAATTTTAAACAATTTTAGCCCATCCCGGAGATCCCAAAGGCCTGTCCAAAGAGCCAAGTTTTTAAGGCTCGGCAAAATATATCCAGGGAAGGGGCATGGCGAAGATCGAACAGGAGGGAGTTCCAGAGAGTGGGGGCCGCCACGGAAAATGCCCTCTCTCTAGTCCCCACCAACCTAGCTGTTTTCGTCGGTGGGACTGAGAGAAGGCCCTGTGTGGCTGATCTAGTCAGGCGGCTTAGTTGGTGGTACTGGAGGTGCTCCTTCAGGTAAACTGGGCTGAGACCGTATAGGGATTTAAAGGTTAATACCAACACCTTGAATTGGGCCCGGAAAACAACTGGGAGCCAATGTAGATGAAATAATACTGGCGTAATGTGATCATGGCGGCGGCTGTTTGTGAGCAGACGAGCCGCCGCATTCTGCACTAGTTGTAATTTCCGGACCGTTTTCAAGGGTAACCCCACGTAGAGCGCATTGCAGTAGTCTAATCGAGAGGTGACCAGAGCATGTACTACCAGTGGGAGCTGATGAATAGGGAGGTAGGGTTGCAGCCTCCGTATAAGGTGTAGCTGATACCAAGCTGCCCGGCTCACTGCCGAAATCTGAGCCTCCATGGACAGCTTGGAATCAAGAACAACCCCGAGGCTGCGGACCTGATCCTTCAGGGGTAGACTCACCCCATTAAGCCTCAGGTCAACAACACCTAACCTTCCCCTGTCACCCACAAGCAGCACCTCGGTCTTATCAGGATTGAGCTTCAGCCTGTTCCGTCCCATCCACCCACTCACGGATTCCAGGCACTTGGACAAGGTTTCCACAGCCAACTCCGGTGAGGATTTAAAAGAGAGATAGAGCTGCGTGTCATCAGCATATTGGTGACACCGCAGCCCAAAACTCCTGACGATGGCTCCCAGCGGTTGTAATCCTCCCAGCTAGCAAGCGCAGGGGGTAGGGTGGAGGAGATGGTCTCTAGTGTGTGGCTTTTGCACCCATGACCCCTTTACAGCAGGTGTGGGGAACCTGTGGCCCTCTACATCCTGTTGGACTTCAATACCCATCAGCTCCAGCATGACCAAAGGTCAGTGATGATGGGCATTGTAGTCCACCAACATCTGGACAGCCACAGATTGCCCACCTCCTTCTTACAGGGAACATAGGAAGCTGCTTTATATGGAGTCAGACCATTGGTCCACCTAGCTCAATATTGCCTACACTGACTGGCAGTGGCTCTCCAAGGTTTCAGGCAGGAGTCTCTCCCAGCCCTACCTGGAGATGCTGAAGTTAGAACTTGGGACCTTCTGCGAGCAAGGTAGAGGCTCTACCACAGCTACAGCCCTTAATGGCCCCAGGGGGAACTGAGAAGACATTTGGGCTCCATGTATAATATGTACAGTGCTGGTTATACTTTGAACCTAGGGTATCAATGTAGCCAAGACTCATATTTCCCGACTCGCAAGTACAAAACTTGATAATGCTCATCTGAAATATAGGAAGAGTATTACATTCCTGAATTCTTAGCCCCACTGCGCCCCTGAGCCCTATCCTACCACCCACCCACAATTGCCCAAACCCCCAGGCCCTTCCTAGTCCACTAGCAAGCAGGAGGGAAGAAGGAAGATACTGCTAAGCAAATAGCCCCTGGGAAATGTAGTTCCCGAAGGATGACTACAATGTAAAGGCCTGGGTGGGCGAGCGAAGACTGGTCTCGGAAATCAACTTGGATTGGCTCAGAAATAATTAGAATTATTTTGTGATGCTTGAGGAAATCATTTTGCCAAAACCAACGTGAACATAGAGGGGAGTTTGCCCATAGCTAATAGCAACAGGCAGAGTTTCTCCTGCAAGCAGCAGGCAAGTAACTGCTGTGTCCTTATGTCGCTGGATTTCAGTAAAGGCTGCCCAGATGTCAATGGATCCATCAAAGGAAATCTCAATTCCAGATGGTTTGGTCCTTAAGTTGCCTTGAATAGTGCAGTTCTGGGAACTCTGCAAAAGCTTGGATCATATTCTTGCAAACCGTATACAGTGTCCTCTCTAAGCTTCATGGATGTTTGCACAGTGATAATTACAGCTTTAAACCCCTAGGCATTAACGTAAGACTTGTTTCCTAAACCCATTCCTATTGATTTACACACTGTTTGTGCTTCAGAGGCGAAGTGTCCAGGAAACAGCTTGATTTACACACACTCCCAATTGCCTCTCGTCTAGCCTGCCCTGTTATCTCTGGTTGAAAAGAGTGAGGATTAAGCTTTGGCCTAGAACACACAGAGACATATACACCAGTAGCCACATCCTCGAGACAGGAACAGGAGTCAAACACAACAATTCTGAACAGCTAGAAAAAGCTGTGTTTGGAACAGTTTTGCAGAGAGTTGTCAGGAGAGGCTTAAAATCCCACCTCCGTGGTAATCATGCAGACCAAGGAGCTACAAGATCCCCCTTTCCAAACTCTGATTTAGGGAATAAGGACAAATTAAGAGGACTGGTTACCTCTGATCATCTCTGAAGGTGCTGGATCCAAGCAGGAGGCTTTGGAGGAGATATGAGAGGCAAGATTTGTAGACAGGAATGCATCTTTGCGGAGCCCCCCCCCCCCCGACATTTTCTCCAGCAAAGCAATACAAAGGAGATGGAGCATGGGCCTCGAAAATTCAAGAGGGCGTCCTGCTGGATAATGATGTTATAATACCATGTAAACAAATCCCAACCCGTTCTTTGCAGATGCACAAGTATATCCAGTTGCCGTTATTTATTGCACATGTTTTCTCTTAACCACAAAATCCCAGAGCCTTTGCAGGACAGGACTAGGTAACCTGAGCCCAAAAGAGCTAACAAAGGCTCTTCTTGAGCCACTTTTTGCAGCAGAGAAGGTGGCCGGGTTCAGAAGAGGACACCTTTTATATTTGAGCAATAGAGAATTTCAGAATTACAAGTTTACCGGCTGAAATCCCCTCCTCTATATACAGCCATTTAAAGGTGCACAAGCCCTGTCCTCTTTGCATGTAGTTACTCTAGTTGCTTGGACTCGGACTGGAGGGACCCAAGTTCAAGTCTTCAGTCAGCCGTAAAGCTCAACCGGGTGACCTTGAGCCCAGCAGCAGCTGGTGCCCTTTGGGACTGGTGGGGCAGAAATTGTTGAAAGTGGGGCAAAAGCAACTCCCGTTTTGTACTTTTGTTTATGTTTCAAAAGGGAGATAGAGTTAGGGTCCTCCAGGTGGCTAGGCTTGACTACCTTTACCTGTGATGCTCTGACTGACTTCCTTCCATCACAGCCTGATATGATTGGTAAGCTTATCTGCCCCTCCTCCTTCCGCCCTTCCCTTCATCTCTTCTTCGACTGTCTGAGAGAGAGGAGACATCTTTGTCTTTGCTCTCTCTCCTGAGCCATGAGGGCAATACCCACATCTGGGCATTGCGCCTCCAACTTAGTTAGAACTAGGTATGCTTTTCCTATCTACTATGTATTTCTATATATAAAGTAGCTTTTCTTATTTTACTAACGTCTCAGTGATCCTAATGCAAGGTAAAAGCCTGCTTCTAAGGTAAATACACACATGGGCACACACGCAATTCAGACCAACTGCCAATCTCTGATCATTTATACAAATTTACATAACAGAAATCAGGGAGCCCAAACAGTAGGTGCAGCCAGAGCCAGTTAATTCTAGTTTTTTCCCATCTTCCTCCCTCCCTCCTCCTTGCAGGTTTGTTGTGAGGCTGTGAACACAGTCACCAGATCAAAGCATTTCCATTAGCCACACTGGGAGGGAGAACAGGTTGATCTGCTGATCACTTGCAAAATCCCTGTGAAGCTGAATTTAAAAAAAACAAAACACACTCATTGAAGCAGCTCCCACCAGGTTTTACAGTAAAAAGGGGTAGGGTGTGACTAGTGTCATGGGCCCCCCTTTTCAGAAAAGAACCAGTAGAACACTGACTGTGTTTCTACCCTAAGACTGGAGGAGGAAGGTGACAGGGATGCCCCCCCCCTGGACTGGTTCTAAGTAAGAAGGCAGATGTGTGTGTCAGGGTGGGAGTGCTGGCAGACTGAGGTTGGTGGGACAGTGTCACATTCGCCATAATGGAGCAGACTCTGCTGCTTGGGCTGTCTCAGCTTCTCAACCTAACCTACATTACAGGATTGTTGTGAGGATAAAAGCAGGACACCCCATTCCAAAAAGTGCAAAGGCAGGGCAGGGTAAAAATGGAGGAAACACGCACATGCAAGTGGCAGGTGGGGGGGGATATCTAAATCCTGTCTGCTGTGCCCTCTCTGGAGGTGCCTTCCTTGCCTCCCCCCTTTCTAAAACCAGCCTTTTGCAACAGTCTTTCCAATCTGCTGCAACAAAGGTCACCTCCAGCATCTCTCATCCTCTCCCTTCCCCTGCTTAGATCTCAGCACTTGGGTGAACTTCAAAACATTTCCTCAGCTCACAGGCACACGCCACCTTGCAGTAGCCGTGGCGACCCTGCCAGGACAGGACTTGGACAGCAGAAGTCCAGGGCCCTGCACTGGATTGAGCAGAGGAGGGGCCCCCCAATGCATTAGGGCTGGCTTGCCGTGTTTTACAGGAAAGTGAAATAATTCCGGCTGCGTACACACTATACCTTTAAAGCACATACCTTCCTCTACAGAATGCTGGGAACTGTAGTTTATCCCCTCACAGAGCTACAATGCCTGGCACGCTTAACAAACTACAGTTCCTGGGACTTTCTGTGGGAAGTCCGTGTTGGAAGTGGGGCAAGAGCAGCTCTTGTTTGGGTTCTTTTGTTTGTATTCCAGAAGGAAGATAGAGTTAGGGTCCTCCAGCTGGCTAGACTTGCCTACCTTTACCTGTATTCTTCTCTACCTAACTTCCTTCCATTGTAAACTATTTTCTTCTTGTTGTTGTTTGTATGTTTTGTTTTAAAGATTTTAAAGATTTTTTTCCCTTTTTCCTTTAGGATTATACCTCTTTAAGTTTTTATTTTGCATAGTTCTACCATGGTAATTGTAAGAGTATCCATGAGGATGTCCTTTTATCTAATTATTTTTATCTACTTAGGCTTGTAAGATGATTCCTAATTGTATGCTGTACTGTAATTGAATTGTATATTGTCTTGTGATTTATGTATTGTATTTTCTGAGTTTTTGTAAGTCGCTTTGAGTTTCATTCTGAAAAAAGCAACAATTATTATTATTATTACTATTAATAACAATAATAATACTGATAATACACTCATGGAATGTGATCTCATTTCTGGCCTTCCTTTCTGTTTATCTCTTCTTCAACTGTCTGAGGAGAGAGGAGACCTCTCTGTCTTTGTTCTCTCTCCTAAACCACGAGGGCAATACCCAAATCTGGGCACTGCGCCCCCAACTTAGTTAGTTAGAACTAGGTATGCCTTTCCTACCTATTATGTATTTCTATAAATAAAGTAGCTTTTCTTATTTTACTATGTCTTAAGGTCTCAGTGATTTAAATGTGGAGTGAAAGCCTGCTACTTAGGTAAATACACACACCAGCTCACAACGCTGAATTACTCTGCATAAGCAAAAGAGCCATATGCTTTAAATGTGCTTTAAGTGTGCTTCAAATCTATGGTGGGTATAAAGCCTTCCATTGCCATCTGAAGGGGAGGGGGCTGTAAAGTTCTTTTAAGTCCAGAATCTAAAATTACTTAGTTGCATCACCGTATAGCCAATCCCGCTTCGTCTCCTCTTCCTTCTCACTAAGATCCTCTCTCTGCTATTCCTTCAGACTAATGTTTACTTACCAAGAACACACTATCCCTTCCCAGTCAAAACCCTTTCCTGATTGTAAAGATGAAAGGGGCCAGGGGAAAGGGGTCAAGGTTCACTGGCAGAGCACATGGCTTGCATGATGAACATCTGTAGTTCAGTAGTAGAAGATCTGCCTTGCATGCAGAAGGCCTCAGGTTCAATACCTGGTGTCTCTGGGTAGGGCTGGGAGAGAACTGTGTCTCACACCCTGGAGAGCTATACTATACTAGCTGGATGAGCCAATAGGCCTGATTCAATATGTCTTCGTTCAATCCCTGAGAGGGAACAGGGCTCTCTCCACCACACAGTCATCTGGTTTTCAGTTGGGAGTCTTTCCCAGCTGCATCTGGAGATGCTGGGGATTGAGCCTGGGACCTTCTGCTTGCAAGGCATGCAACTCTACCTCTGAGCTACAGCCCTTCCCCAAATAAGACAGAAATGAATCTATGCACTCTCATCTAGTGTGGTAGGAACAGTTCCAGTTCCATGTCAACTCCCACATTAAAACCATTCTCAAAAAGATTAGGACCTCCTGCAGATAGCATCTTATCAGGAAGTCTGTTCTGCACAACATAGGAACCGGACCTTTAGTGCTGCAGCATCAACACTTTGGAAGTCTCTCCCAGTAAATATTAAACTGGCACCATCTCTGTTATCTTTTTGGCACCTACTGGACACCTTACTTGTTCAACAAGCCTTTTAAGAAGAGATCTTATCCCAGTCTGTGTTTGTGTTGGAATTGCTTTTAAAGATCTCTTTAAAGTTTGTTTTGTTTTCAGATGTTTTGTTTTAAGATGTTTTTAAGATGTTTTGTTTTAATAAGTTTTTAAAGATGTTTTGTTTTGGTATGTTTTAAAACTTTTGTTTTTAATTTGTTTTAAAGTGCTTTAGTGTGTTTGCCGCCCTGGGCTCCTTTTGGGAGGAAGCGTGGGATATAAATTAAATAATATTTGTTTAATTGTGGTGACCTATGGCTTTGAACAATAAAGATTTCTTCACTCTTAAAAATTAATTAAATAAATAAGGTACCCTGGGTGACTCGCCTTTCCCCTGCTGTGATTGCTGACCATTTCCAATAGGACACGTTGGCAACAGAATGCAGCAAAGAGGCCAGACTGAAGCCAAGTGCCAGCCAGTTAGCTATCTCTGCCCCTTCAGCAATTATTCTGGCCAAGGATCATAGGAGTGACGTGGTCAGAGAACATGTAATAAGAGCTGCCTCTCTCCCACCATGCCCCCAGCAGCATGCAGAAGAACTGCCCAAGAACTTGGTTAGCGCATTTCTCTCCATGGACTGATTACATCTCTCAGATACATCACTGCCAACAGTCACAGGTGTTGCTGGGGGCAGCTGGGATTTGCTATAACTGAGGATATTATGCACTGTTGGGGGGAGAGAAAAATGATACATGCACACACATATATACCATGGAGGGATTTTCACTAAGGAACCCCTGCAGACATAATTTTTATTGTGCATTCATGATTATTTGTGCTTATGGTGGTACCCAGGTGGTAGGAAGGGAGAGAAATTTGATTCAGTTCACATTTAAATAAATAAATTTAAATGTGTAATGTGTAATAAATTTAATAAATAAATAATAAATATAAAGCCAAATCAATCAAATTCAAACTTTTCAAAAGAATCTGAGAACTGAAACATAGCCATCCTTCAAAATTCACACTTACCCAAATTTTGTGATGCAGTTATCTCTCCAACCAACCAGCATTTACAAAAATGTACACATTAGGGGAAAGTGTGCATAAAAATGCATATACCAGAGGAAATGACTCATAAAATGTATTAAATTAGGATAAACTGCTTGCAAAGATGTGTAAATTAGTCAAAACTGCAGACAAAAATATGTTTATTTAGAGAAATTTGCACTAAAATGAAGAATTTTCATGAGGATTTTTCTTTCAAACAGTGCAAATTGCTGCAGAAACTGAATTTTAGATTGGTAAAACAAGAAATTGAGAGAACTGAAATCAACAAATCCTTCTATCCCTATCAGGTGGTAATATACACAGTTCTTTTTTCAATACTGTCTGCACCTCCAAAGGTTTTGGAGTGACCATCCTGGTTCCTGTCCAATCAGTGCCTGTCCTGTAGCTTCCTGCTGAAATCCTTAAACTTTTTATACCCCAAATATTCCGGGGCTGGGTGAGGGAGGTTTGTTCCACTTTTGTTGCACTACAACACAACAGTGCAGCAAAAAAGACAGCAATAATGCAGTATTATTTGAGAAGCATTGCAGATGGAGTGACATGTGGATGGTCCAGTAGAAATCCACCATTAATGCACTATTACTGCGTCGATGACATGCTGCAGAATACACCCCCCCCCCAAAAAAAAACTAGTCTGGAGGAGTGCATAATCCTGAGAATCTCATCATTCCTTCTATTTTCAGTGTGCAAGCTGTGTGTCTTAGGCTCTACAGATGAAACAGCACTACCCATGCACAAGAGGTAGCTTTCACCCACCATAGGGAAAATACCAAGGAGAGAGCCTCAGTAGGGGAGGGAGGCCCCATGCTCGGTAGCTGCTGAATTCTGACTTACTGTTGGGGGTAGAGGCAGAAAACCAGGAGGAAAGGGAAGGGGGTGGAGTGTCCTGAACAGGAGTGTGTCACGCTATGGCATTTTGCTGCAAGTTCCACTTCTATTCATTTTTTTAATCCAAAATTTTAGACACCACAGCTTCAGAAAACAGCCTGAAAACGTGCTGGCCATTTCTGTTTGCAGCAGAGCAGAGAACATCCAGGTTGAAGATTCTATTGACCCAAGTGTGGAGTCCTATATTCCATATTCTGACCCAATAATCTGCACAATCAGAGAGGGGTAGCCAACCTGGCGCCCTTCAGATGCTGTTGGGCTCCAACTGCCATCAGCTCACCCAGCATCACCAGTGGTCCAGGATGCCCACCTTGGCCTCCTTTGGGAAGATGGATGGGGTATTGATTTCATAAAATCAAAATCAAAATAAACAAATAAATGTTGGGAGTTGCAGTCTAGCAACATCCAGAGGGCACCAGGCTGGCTGTCCTTGATTTCTGAGGCAATTGCTTTCCACACTGGTGTGCTTGGGATCATCAGCCATGAGATGCAGCTGTTTCCACATCTTATTTTTATCCTGATTTTTTTTTAAAAAAAATCCGGATGCATAGAGGAAAGTAACAGGACAAAACCTGCAAATGACTTGCAGTCACATCGCACTTGAGGAGTTTATTACACTTCACAAAAATAAATTAGGGTGGGGGAGTGGGAGTGGAATGTAATTTCAACACTTAAGGGCTGCTTCTCCTTTGCAAATTGGAGGCAGGGAGGTGTGAATTCCAGCAAAAAAAAAAAGTGTCAACAGAAGAGGGGGAAGCTTACGTTTTCCCTTGACAGCTATTTTTTTTCCCCTCAGTCCCCACTCCCAAGAACACAAACTCTATTTCAGAGGTTTCAAATCCATGTCTATATTACAAACCTAGGTCTGGAACTCACACAGGCAGACTGGGTAAATAAATGTTTTTTATTTAAAAAATAGCTAGTCATTCTATTGTGAAAAGTCCTCTCATCAAAATGAAAAGCACAATTATTATTTTATAAAAATCCAAGAACAAGCCATATGAAAATAATGCAGCTGTGCTAGTGTATAACGCTAACCATACAGGATAAAAACAGCAGAATAAAAGCCTTAAAAAAAATGAAGTCCGTTGAAAACTAGAACGCAGAGGACATTCCCAGCCTAACGTCCAAATGACAACAATGAAGATGCCAAGTAAGCCTCCCAAGCAAGGGAATCCTAAAGATGAGGTGCCACTACAGAGAAGGCCTTTTCTCACCCACCTTTCCTGAGAACATAGGAAGCTGTGGGATATATTGAGCCATCTAACTCAGTACTGTCTGAACTGACTGGCAGTGGCTCTTCAGGATTTCAGACAAGAGCCTTTCCCAGCCATATCACAAAACACCAGGGATTGAACCTAAGGCTTTTTTTCCCCACACAAAGCATGTGCTGTACCATTACACAGGAGTATAGGAAGTTTCTGGGTTGTATTCAACTAAGTCCTACTCACAGAAGACCCACTGAAATTAATGAATCTAAGACAGTCCTGTATTGACCTCAATGAGTCTACTCTGAGTAGAACTAGCACTGAATACCATTGTTTATTTCCCATCTCTCTTTGGGGGGAAGGAGAAAGGTGGTGGACTCTCCTTTGTTGGCTCTTTTTAAACAGAAGCTGGATGGCCACTTATCAGGGACACTGCAGCAGTATATTTCCTCCCCTGGCAATGGGAGTGGACTAGATGAGCTCTGAGATCCCTTCCAACTGTAAGATTCTATGATAAAGAGAGGAGTTGCCATAGATATCACTGAGCCCTTGCCTAACCTTCCTCCAGTTGGGCAGAAAGAATGACACAAATGGCTACTGAACTGCTAGGAGCAACAACCAGCATGATAGCTGAGCCCCAGCCTCTCAAAAAGGAAGGAAATGCTTGAAAAACGGAAGCGGTGTGGATACTATACATTGTTGGAATATATAGAGGAAAGCCAGGCATGCATCAGGGAGATGTTATTTTTACTTGGCTTTGGGGATAGCAGAGAGCTTGAAATGCCAGTCATTGGGCAAGGAATGAAAGCAACGGGGGGGGGGAATCCTGCAGGGATGAGAGTCCTGGGTGTCCAAAGCCCTGCAAGACGGCCAAGGAGGCAGAAGCACAGATAAGAACACAATATGAGGAAAGGTGATTATTTCAGGGGCTTGCACAGTCCACAGACGGTATGCAGTAAAATCGAACTGTAGACCGGGCAAATCAACTCCGCACCAAAATAAAATGCAATTCAGTGCCAAGGAAATCCCAGTGCAAATATATTTAAATATTTGGGGGAAATTTACACCATTTGCAAGAGTACGGTTTTAAAAGTTTAGCATTATTCTTGAAACTAAGCCCAGCATACACACAAAGACTAAGGGGGCTTCCAGACTGTTGCTGTTTTGGGATTCAATCACATACTAGGACGTTCAGGTTGTGCAGTTATAGTTGACTGGGAGGCCTTGTGCAACAAACCCGCTTCCCCAAAAGATTGGACTTTTTTTTGCAATAAGGAAAGTGACAGGAAAATGCAGTGAAAGTGTGGGATAATGCTTGATGCAACATGTCTAATCACTCCGCAAACAAAACAGAATGGTTGCTCTTTAAATAACTAATGCTGTCTAATCGCCCTGCAAACAAATCTGCATGAATGCTCAATAAACAGGTCATCTGGAAGTGCCCTCAGACACAAAAATGACTGGAGGAAGGGCATTGTGATTGGTGGTGTTAGGTGGCAAAGTAGGAGAAAAGTGTGGTTCAAACGCAGAAGGCATTCTCCTTTATGGGAAAGGCTGGAAAGAATATCTGCCTGAAACCCTGGAGATGCATTGCCAATCAGCATAGATCAAGGATGAGGTAGTAGAAGGTAGATCTGTATCTGCTGCTGGAAGACCAAAGTGATTAGTATGGATTTTTGTCTCCAAGTTGCTTAAAAGATGGCAATAACAAAATGATTCCCCTGGGCCTAAGTTAGACTGCTGAAATGAAGAAAGGGGGGAAGGCGCTAACAAGGAGAGGACTTGTGTATGGAAGGACTGTGAGCGCCATTCAGTTCCGATACTCAAATCAAATTCTTGGACTCAGAATTCTTTAATTCTAATTAATTCTTCAATCCTCCTTTCCCGCACCTCCTGGCACTAACAGTCTGGGGTAGAAATTCCCCTTTCCTGTTGATCGCCCTGCAGGGGCAGCAATCTTCACTGGCCACCACTATGTATATGAATACATTTTGAGTGCCCATAGATGCTCCATATAAATCAGTTCAGTAACCCTTTAAGTAGCCTGTAAGGTAGATTAATACTATCCCTATACTGATGATGGCAGAGACACAGTAGTCTCCTTCAGGCACTTAACAAATCAAGAGCCAGGGTGGTGTAATGGTTATGGTGTAGGTCTAAGACTTGGGAGGCCAGGGTTTGAATCCCAACTCAACACTGGAGTTCAAGGTGTGGCCTTGGCCCAGTCCCTTGCTCAGCCTAGCCTCATTCACAAGTTTGAAAATGAGAGGGGGGGGAGAGAGAGAGAGAGAGAGAGAGAAATAACTATGAACATCCTGAGCTTCTCAGAGGAATGACATAATAAAATGTCATAAATAAATAATAACATTGAGGGCTGAGGGCTGATTGGAACTAGGAACTCCTCAGATCATCCTGTTAGCCAGGGTATCCTACCAACTAACACAACACTAGAGCAGACCCATTAAAATTAATGGACATGGCTAACTTATGTCTATTAATTTCAAAGGGTCTGTTCAGAGCACAACGTAGCTGAAGGCAACCCTTAGATTCTCCATATTCCAAATGCTATCCCAGACACAAATGTCATCCGTGTACGCAAGACTGAACCTGGGAGATGAGGAAGCAGTCTCCAACTCAGTGGCAGAGAATACACTTCACATCAGGAACGGGGAACCTGTGGCCCTTCGGATGTTGTTGGACTCCATCTTCCATCCGCCCCAGCTAGCATGGCCAACAGCCAGGGACGACGGGAGTTGTAATCCAGCAACATCTGAAAGGCTACAGGTCACCATCCCTATTTTGCACGCAGAAAGTCCCAGGTTCAGTCGCTGGCATCTCCGGGTAGGGATAGCAACCCCCCACCCCATGGGAAACCCTAGAGAGCCACTGCCAATCAGAGTAGAGTAGATTGGCCTTCCCAAGCTGAGTGCCCTCCAGACATTTTTTACTACAGCTCTCATCGGTCCCAGCCAGTATTGCTGCACTGACTTGGACTGGGAATTGCAGTTGAAAACATCTGGAAGGACATCAGATTGGGGAAAAGTGAGCAGACAATAGTGAACTCGACGGACCATAGTCCAGCTCAGTAGAAAGGCAGTCTCCTATGTTCATTTTCTCTCTCTCCCCCCTCCTTCACACACACACTCTCTACACCAGTGCTTATAAGTAGAACAGCCCCTGACTTGCAGGTTGGCAATCTGCACCAGGACCATTTGGCTCTCGGTGCTAATGTCCACGCAAACATACAATACAGTGAGGATAGGTCAAGCTTCTCCCTGTTCTCTGCACGACAGGGGTGGGGATCTTTCAGCCGGGCTTTCAGCCATTTGGCCTGCGAGGCCATGTGAGTAAAGCCACACCCACTCGCCCTAAACCTGATGTCATATAGCACATCAGATACGGGGCAGGTAAAAACCTAGCTTAGCCAAAAAAAGGGGGGTTGCGGACACCACCAACCAGCTGATCAGGAGCATCTGCATATCGTTGTGCAAGACAGCTCTTTGAAAGTGGCTTCATAAAACCCAAATATCAGCTGATTGTCAGGTCTGGCAAAGCCCCTTTCAAATGCTATCTTGTGGAGCCCTTTGCAAAGCACTGTGCAAGACATGAGCAGGGCCAAAAAAAATATCACCTGACATCATAGTGACATCAGATAATTGACAGGTGGGAACCCTGCCTACCTGTCAAACTTAGTTCACAAGAGGTGGGGGACAGAACGATCTTGCCCGCTGACCAGATCCAGTTCCCCATCCCTGCTCTAGGACCGCCACGCCAGTTCAGTAACGCATACTAGGTGAGCTTTACAGAAGCAACTCATCCATGCTCTGACTCTGAAGAATGATAGGGGACCAAGATGCTAGCACAAACTCCGCAGCCACTGACATCTTTGGGAAGACCTCCTGGGCTGAAATGAGGCTAGGAGCTATTGACTTCACTTGCTGCTAACTAGGGATGGGTGAGAAATTCGATTCAGTTTACATTTCAAGCCGAATGCCTCAAATTCGCAGTTTCTGAAATTCTTCAAAATTCACACTTATTCAAATTTTGCAATGCAGTCGCCAACCAAACAATGTTTACAAAAATGAAGATGTTAGGGGAAAGGATTCATAAAAATGAATACACGAATGAAAATAACAAACAAAAATGCATTATATGACAAGAAATGGCTTGCAAAAATGTGTACAGTACTCAAAACTGCCTACAAAAATGTGCCTATTAGGAGAAAGTTGCACTAAAATTCTTGAGAATTTTCATGAGGATTATTTTAAAAATTTGAAAATGGCTACAGAAATGTGGAGAACTGAATTTGAGATTGGAAAAAAGAGAGAGAACTGAAATTGACAGATCTTTCCATTCCTATTGCTAACCATATGTTTACTGAATGGCATTATCTCTACTTACAGATGTACCTGGGCACTTACTATCTCAATTGTGTGTGTTGGGGAGGAGGAGTTGTTGTATTTTTTGAACAGATAAAAATTATTTATCAAAAAAGAAAAGGAAGGGGGGAAGAAGCCCAAATGATACGTTAATAAGATGCAAAACAGACAGCCATATTTAAGAATGGTAATAAACTTATCTGCCCTATTTGTGTATGGCGGGGTGGGGAATCTTTGGCTTTCCAACTGTTGCTGAGCTACAACTCCCATCAGCCTCAGCCAGCATGGCCAATGGCAAGGGATGGTGGGAGTTGTAGTTCAGCAACATCTGGAAGGCCAAAGGCTATCCACCCCTGATGTATGGGGAGGTCTAATTCCAACATCAGGGTGCCCATGTGACGGGAGCTGGAACTTCCCCTGCCTTAACAACCCTGTGATGTGTCATCCTGAGCACTTTTGCCCTCCTAGCCCAGTTCAGATACTGGAAGCGACCCGATGGGCTCAGAGAAAATGCCTGGGAATCAGGATGCACAAATGTCCCACGTGTTTGGCTCAAAAAAACCAAACAGGTGTTTTTCAATCATAAGTGGGACCTGCAACAAAATAAGAACATCAAAAGAGCCCTGTTGCACCAGGCCAATGGCCCACCTAGTCCAGCATCCTGCTGTCACAGACGCCCACAAGCAGGACCTGAGCGCAACAGCACCCTCCCTTCCTGTAACTGTATCAGAAGCAGAAGCACACTGCCTCTGCCGGGTTACTAGTCTATATTGCAGTATGGAGCGTTCAGTACCCTTCTCCAGGAAACTCCATTCTATTCCCCTTCCATCAGGTTTTCTGCTCCCCATCACTCCACAGTCAGTCGCTATTCCATGACCACTGAGTCTGTTCAATCCTACGATTCCCAGCCACTAGTATTCAGAGACATACAGTGGAGGTAGAACCTACCCACTGTGGCTAGTAAACATCACTAGCCTTATCCTCCATGAATTAGTCTGACCCCCTCTGAAAGCCATCCAAGTTGGTGGCCATTGCCACCTCTTGTGGGAGTGAGTTCCATAGTTTCAGCTATGTGCTGTGTGAGGAGAGATCTCGGCTTCTCTCATCCACACACTCTATTTGATGCTAAAATTAGACGTCCTCACACACACATGACTTTATACACAATTGCGATAGATGGACATACATGGCTGCCACCATCATGTCTACTTTGATCCTCTGTAAAGGAAAGATCCAAAACCCTTCCCTCTTACACTTAAATCCACATCCCTGCATCCTGTTGCTGGACAACTGGCAAACCCTCCCCAATTAGGCCTGTAAAGAACCTTGTTTTTTTAACAATGTTAATATTTTGTAATTTTAATTTTTTGTGTGCTGTATTCTTTTCTGGTGTGTATTTTGTATTTGTGTTTATTTTTTATTTTTTTGTGAGCCGCCTTGAGGGCCTTTTGGCCAAAAGGCGGCATAGAAATAGAATAAATAAATTATACTAACTTACCCATCACAATGCAAGTGAACTTGGCATCCGCATTTTCGGACACAGCGAATGATTTGAGAGTGGTTTGAAAGAGGGGCTGAGTCTCCTCGGTCAGCTGAGCAATGATGGCACAGAAGGTGCTCCTAAGAAGAATACAAGGGGCAACATCAGAACACGGGCAAGATGACTTAAGACATGTGAAAGTGTCCCCCTCTTCATCCCTCCCCTCTGGCTGTCTTGCCACTCAAAAGGATCCGGCTTATGCGCCAGGCTCACACCCCAGCTTGGCTCCCATTGTTGGGAACCTGCCAGACAAGTGAAGAAAGGAAAGGCTCTGGGATAACCGATCATGAATTAATTCTGAAACTGTTCTCATGGGCTATCAAGCAATTATTAGAATTATCACATGAATATAACACGTGAACTCATGTTATAACTCATGAATATAACACGTGAACCCATGGCCGCTCACATTCAGATTTATCCTTACAGTAGGGATGGGGGAGAACTTGGATTCAGTTCACATTCAAAGGCAACCTTACCTAATTCGCACTTTCCAAAACAATATTCCAACTGACACACAGCCATCCTTCGACTGCTCCGAATTTTGCAGTGCAGTTCTCCAGCCAAGTAATGTATACAAAAACACATACACTGGGGTAAAGTGTGCATATAAATGCATACATTAGTGAAACTAACATACAGACACTTGCTATATTAGGGGAAACCGTTTTGCAAACATGTGTATATTAGGAGAAATTCACACTAAAATGCTGAGGAATTTTCATGAGGACTTTTAAAAAATTGCAAACTGATGTGGAAATATGCAGAACTGAACTTAAGAGTGGAAAAATTAGAAACTGGGAAAAACCAAAATTGACATATTCATCCATCTGTACCTGATAATCACCTGATCAAATCTGTGCACTTGCGCTACCTACAGCCAGGCCTTTTGGGTCAGCTTTTGATCCCTGGACCTCTTTGCTGTCTCAGAGGATCAAGATACATGGAGCTGTTTCAGCACCAAAATATTAGATGGCACATGTCAGGTGGATGCATCCTCAAATTAATTTGGAAGGATGTCAACATGGCTGACAAAGAGTCATAAATGTACCTGAAACCGTAAAATTGGGTCCACCTGTACATTTTTCTTGTGTCTAATGACTCATGCAGTGCCCTCCGATACACGTTTACTTAGAGAAGTCAGCCCAACTGAGTTCAGTGGCACTGATTCCCCCCAGCAAGTGTACAACAGAGAATTTCTCTCCCAAAACAAAAACCCGCATCAGAGGAGGGATTCTCTTCAGGACCACCCAGGTGAGAGAAAGGATTAAATCCCCCAATCCCACTTCTCCTCCTACATCAGGGGTGGGAAACCTCCGGCCTCCAGGCCAATCATAGCTCTTCAGGGGGTCTCATTGGCCCCAAGGCCATTTCTCCCAAACCATGACTTAGAGGAGGGGAAAGACTTGCAAAAGTATTTCCCAAATCTCTCCATATTTCCCTTTTCATTCTTTGTGATTGATGACTTAAAGGGGGGGGAGACTCAGAAATTGCTTTTGCAAGTCTCCCCCCTCCCCCTTTAAGTCCCCCATCACAGAGATGTACAGGAAGCACAAAGGATTTTGACAGATGGGCCCCCCACCCCCTGCCATGTGGTTGATAAGTCAATCCACCCACCTGTCAAATTTGGACTGCAAGGAAGATCCTGATAATGTGAAAGTGCATTGGCTTCCTTGCATCCAGAAGCTGCAGGCAGGGATGTTTATCTCCTACACCAGGTATGGGGAACCTGCGGCCCTCCAGATGATGCTGAGACTCCAATCCCATCAGCCCTAGCCAGCATACCCAGTGATAAGGAGTGATGGGAGTTGTGGTCCAACACCTGCTGGCGGGCCATAGGTTCCTCATCCCTGCTTCACGCTAAAAATAAATAAGCTTTTAAAAAACTGACTCATCATTCACTCCTTGCATTTTATGCCAAACTGAAATGCACATGGCAGAAGAGTGCTTGTTGTGTAGCAGAAACATGCTCCGTTTGCTTTCCTATAAACTCATGTCGTTTGAGATTTCTGATAAAGGGCAGGCTGCATACACACCATACCTGTAAAGCACATGGCTTCCCCCAGAGAAACCTGGGGACTGTCATTTGCCCCTCACAGAGTGACAATTCCTAG
Source organism: Rhineura floridana (assembly GCF_030035675.1). Taxonomy (NCBI): domain Eukaryota; kingdom Metazoa; phylum Chordata; class Lepidosauria; order Squamata; family Rhineuridae; genus Rhineura; species Rhineura floridana. Next base: position 21,120,660 of record NC_084493.1, on the reverse strand, counting down.
CACTCTTAACAAACTACAGTCCCCAGGATTCACTGGAGAAAGTTACGTGCTCTAAATGTGCTTTACATGCAAGGGGTGTACACAGCCATAGTGGTGTGATGGCCAGAAAAAGAGACATGTGGTGCATAAAGAGCAGCAGGATTGTATAGGGAAGGAACCCTGATTAAGATTTGGAAGAAAAAGACTGGAACAAATGCAGGCCACATGAGTTCTGGTTTATGAACAAAGGAAACATTTCACAATCGAAGCTGGAAAAATCCAAAGCCTCTAGAAACTTGATGCTGGTGGCTAAGAATCTGAACTATTTTTCAAGCCCCCAGCAACAATCTTGAGGGCTAGATATTTGCTTTGAGGGGAAAATATAAATCATGGTTCTCAGGGATCCACATTCTTCATCCAGTATCAGATTCCCATGCATTTTGGTATGCACAGAACTACAGATATGAAGAGAATTGTCTTGAGGTGCATCCACACCACACCCTTCATTCATTCCATTTTTGTTTTGTTCCACACAGACATACACACACACAGACACACACACACACACACACTTTCTTGGTTCCAGTCTGCCCCATTTCCCTGTAACACTTCCTCTGGGAATTGCAGTCTGGAGTTTTGCTTTGGATAAATAACACTGTTATCACGTGAATGCTTTCATGGATTTATATATGCAACCCAATCAGTTTGCTAAATAGAAAGAAAAAACAAAGGAGCTTGCGGTAGGATCAGGCTTAGCTTGCACTTATGGAAAACTAGCAAGACATCTAGGTAAATTGGTGCACAGATGGAATGGTGCAAATTAACCACGATAGATAGGCTGAATAACAAGAAGCATGGCACAATGCTGCAATCCAGATTGCTGGTGCAAAAACATACACCACTTTAATAAGCTTCAGGATTTTGTGCAAACACACACACAAGTCAAGTGCAAACTGTAACAGGTCAGGTACTGGGGTGTGGTGTGGACTGCTAACGTTGTTTTTTGTAAAAGGTTGTGTTAATAATTAAAAAACCTCCCCATCTTAGCACAGGACAAGAGCCAAATTTTAACGTTAGCCATGAGATAGTCGCTTCTTGCTTGGAAAGCCCCTTTTAGCAGAGGGCTTGCAGCTCAGTGGCAGAGCACATGATTTGCATGCAGAAGATTCCAGAGTCAATCCCTAGCATTTCTGATTAAAAGGATCCGGTGGCAGGAGAGCAGAAGGACCTCTGAGACCCTACAGAATAGTTGCCAGTTGTAGTATACAAAGCTGGGCTTGAGGGACAGAAAGTCTGACCAGTTATAAGACAGCTTCCTATATTTCTTGAAAGGGGCAGAAAAGAGGGGAGGGTGTGCTTAGCCCTTTCCCTGCCAGCCTTTTCCACCCTGGATCTCCCGCCTCCATCCCCATCAAGCCACTCCCCCACCCTCTTGTAGGTCTCTAGACTCATGTCTACCTTGCAAACACAGTCCAGGATCCCCGCAATGGGGAGAGTTTCAGGGGGGAAGGGGGCTGACCGGAGAAAGGTTAAGTATCCCCACTGCAAGTTGCCCTCTCCTCAAGGTGCTCTGTAAAGGAGAAGCAGCCATCAGGCTAATGTATGAGTTTGTTTGTTTGTTTCATTTATATCCTGCCTTTCTTTCACCATGGAACCCAAGGCGGCATACATGTGGTTCCCAGGCGGTCTCCCATCCAGGCACTGACCAGACCCAGACCTGCTTAGCTTCAGCAAGGTGGTGGCCTCATGTGCCTTCAGACCACAGCTGCTCACATCCACACCGTACTTTGAAAGCACATGGATTCCCCCAAGAATCCTGTAAACTGTTGTATACACCTCAGAGAGCTACAATTCCCAGCACCCTTAACAAACTACAGTTCCCAGGATTTTTTTTGAGTGGAGCCATGTGCTTTCAACATACTTTAAATGTATGGTATGGATATTCTTACTCAGGAGCGTTAAGTCATCTCATCGCTTCTGCTCCCATTAGGACGTAAAACAATCTGAAGAATATGCATCATTTTATTCATGGGAATGAGACTTTTCTTTCTACCCTATAAAATTAAACTCCCTGCTATTCTATCCCTCCCCTCTTCTACCCCAGCAACATTGCTAAGAAGAGTATTGAAAATAATGTACTTGCTCCTCAACAACAGGTGACAGGTCTAGAATGTCAGGGACGGTTCTATTATTCTAAAAAAATCATCATCATCTTTATCAAGCAAAAACAGTTTCACATACCAAGGGCAACTTCTTAAACTCAGCCTCTCCAAACCTGATGCTCTCCAGATGTTCTGGACTACTAATCCCATCAGCCCTAGCCTGCAAAGCTGATGAGGGTTGGAGTCTTAAAACACCTGGAACAGTGGTGGCTGGTAGCCATTGGGATTGATAGGGCGGAAGGCAGGGAGCCCAACAGTAGGTGGAGCCAGAGCCAATGACAGGCAGAGCCGCCCCCTGGTTGACTGTACGTACAAAGCTAAGTAGATGGGAGCTGGCTGAGGGTTGACTAAGACTGGTGGGGCAGCGCCCCATTCACCCAGGTGGACCAGTTCCACTGATCTGGAAAGCACCAGGTTCAGAGAAATTGACTTAAACCGAATTACAAACGCATTCCAAAGTGGCTAGACAACATCCTTCTTCTTTACAACAATAAAGTTGTGTATTCCACACAGTTTTACAAAGTGAGTAAGGAAAATACTGTTTTCAGTACAAGCAAGCAGAAGCATGCAAGATCACAGCAGCAAGATCTGTCAGTGCAGTTAGTACCCCTGAACTAAATCGGTGAGTTGTACAGAACGTCTTCTTGACCCCAGAAGAGTGCAGTCAGACAAGACTAATACAGTATGATTTACCTTCCAAAGCTGGAGGGAGATAATCGGTTGGTTGATAAGCTAAGCAGAGACAGCAAACAAAATAATTAGGATTTTTTTTTTAAAGGAAAAGAAAAGCATAAAAGGGAGCTTAAAACAACAGTTACTGGGATGCATTAAATCAGTTCTAGTGCACAGGTCAGACACTATTAATATAATTCAGCTGCCTTCGACCGCCTGCCAGTATAAACACACAAGGCTGTAAATTGTAACCAAAGGCTGTGAATGAAAAGAGTCATTAACAGTAGGGGAGGCAGGCAGGGGCAGTTCCATGGGGTCTGTGTATCCCAAAAATGTCACTTGGAAGCGTAAGCATATGTTGCACAGTTGGGGGCACAAAGCAGCGATGGCTGGCACAGCTGTCCAAATGAGACGGGCCGGTGGGGTGGAGAATCTGCAGCCCACCTTCCCCACAGTTAAGGGCGAGGATGGGATGGGCCTGCCAGGGATGCACCCACAGGTGCCAGGTGCCATTTCCTTGGGATTGCAAGAGAGAAAGCAGTGCAGCATTAACGCACAAGAGAGCCACAAAGGGTTACACGCTGGCTGGGCTATGTGACCTCTGCACAAATCCATCCAAAGGTGTCAACATACCTCTTGAGGAAACCAGAGAGCGGTTTGAACAGTATCTCGTAGTAGCTCTGTCGCAGCACAACATTCCAGAAAACAGAGCTATAAATAGTCCGCCCAGCTCTATCTTAGCCAGCCGTTCACCTCTCTTACTTTAACAGCCCTACTTGCAAATCTTTCTAAACAATCACTTCTTCTTGCAATAAAGGCAGTGTCATTAACTCATTTGTTGAAGTGGTTCCAGAAGTCCGTCCTCTGGAGGGAGCCACTAGCTGGCCTGCTCTCAGCTTTGTTCCAGTGCCACCATTGCAGATGGCCAGAAGGTGGGTTAAAGGCATCAGGTGACACAAAGGGCCAATAGCGTTTCACCTGGTCCTATAAAGCTTCCGATTCTGGCCTTCCACCTCAGTCTGAGCTGATTGTTGTTCAGGTACAGCAGAGGTGGGGAATCTGTCCAGCCATCATGACCGATGGTCAGGGATGACGGGAACTGTAATCTAACAACATGGAGAGGAGGTGTGAGGAACCTGTGGCCCTCAAGACATTACTGATCTACAACTCCCACCATCCCTGGCCACTGGCCATGCTTGCTGGGGCTGATGGGAATTGTAGTTCAGCAACATCTAGAGGGTTACCCACCCCAACCTGGAGGGTCACATGTTGCCCATTCCCAAGGTTCTCATCCACAAACTGCTGTCAAACTACTCGCTCCTGCTTACCTGCTTCATAGCTCAGCGACTCACTTGATTGGTTCCAGCTTGCCTCCAGGCTATCTGCTTCATCAGAAACTCTATTTGGGCAATTGCTCCTAGTCACTGTCCTCTCCTCTAGTAAGAGCCGGTATGGTGTTGTGGCTAGAGTGTTTTCCTCTGGCTTTGGTTTGAAAAGCTTTTGCCCATGTCTGGATATATCTCCCTTCCTCACTGCTGATCTCAGCCTTTTTAGAACTGCCCACAGCAAAGCTTTGGGCTAATTGTTGTCTCTGCCCAACCTACAGCAAAGCATTTTCATTGGACACACCACAGAGTTGATCTACCAAACCGTTTTGATTTCTGTGTGAAGCTGATTTCGCGGAGACATGCACTGGAGCGGCATTTCCCCAGGTTTTGGAGTAAAAAGGGGTGGAGTTTGACTAGCGTTGTGCGTCTCTGACTTCAGAAAACAGAGGTGGAGGAGACACTGTGAAGCCAGCACAACCGCAAGCGGGTCTCTACCCTTGGACTGGGATTGGGGAAACCCAGGTTCAAATACCCACTCAGCCATGAAGCTCAGGGTGCGACCAGGGACCAGACACTTATCTCTCTCCTTTGACCATTGGGCATGCTGGCAGGGGCTGAAGGACTTGGAGCCCAGCCATATCTGGGGGGCTGCAGATTTCCTATCTACAGATGTGAAGGCCCCAGGGGGGGAATGAAACTTTTTGAAAAAAAACAAACATTTCCCCCCCAAGTTTTTGATTTCCCCCCCGAAAAAATGGTGGGGTAGGAAAAAAGCCGGAGGGGAACCATTTTGCTTTTGTTTTTTCAATTTTTAATGTTTTGTTCCCAGACCCTCACATCTCTATCCTTATCCCTGCTGTAAATAAATACATACATACCACCAACTACCGAAGCTCCGGCTGCATTTCCTCTGGCTGGGCTCCGAGACCCAAAGTAAGCCTGGCTTAAAGGAACATACCTGAAATGGTTTCAGGAGCAAAAGCAGTGGACAGGGAGAAAGTTCAGGGCCTCTCCTCTGCCTTTCAGGCCTCCACTTTAAATCACTGCCCCGTCCACCAAACTAGTTTCACTGCTGCGGCAGCATGATTGTCCTGTGCTTTAAAGGCCAAACTGGACACAGCATTTGCCATACAGTCTGGTGTTGCGTCGTTCATTTTTCTTGAACTGAGAGCCGGCACAGAGTGCAGGGGGCCAACCTGGATCAGGAGTGTGGCATGGGGAGACTTGACCTTTCCCCATCCCTGCTGTGGTTTCAATCAGAATCAGGGGCCCAATCCTGTTGGGAGCAAAGCTCCCATTGGTGTCAGGAGAGTTTTCCCCTGTTGCAAGCGTGGGTGATTCCGACCAGGTCTGTAGTGGGGCCAGGGGGTTGAAGCCCACCTCTTCCATGCCACAGTGCCAACCCAGCTCGCAACCTCCCTATGCCAAAAAAAGAGAGAATTCTGTACTTGAAAAGCTCATTTTAAAAAAGGAATTCATTCCGGTTCCACACCCGCCAAAAAGGGAACGAATTCCATTCCAATTCACAATTCATTCATATGGTCCTCGGCTTGGTTTTCCTCCCCAGCCTTCAGAATTTTAAAAGCTGCTCTGCTAAAATATACAATGTATTTAAGGATACGGAGAACATCAAAACGTATACACAGTGTAATGTGAAGAATTGTTTTATTTTTCCCAACAATATGATCTTTAAGCTTAAACAGCAGCATCGCTTTCCAGATAGGTACAAATGGGCAATGCAATGACCACAATCAAACACAGAGTTAAGAGTAACAAAGCCTATCTATATCTATATCTATCTATATCTATAGATATATATATCTATCTATATCTATATCTATATATCTATATCTATCTATCTATCTATCTATATCTATATCTATATCTATCTATATATAGATATATATTGTTGTTGTTGTTGTTATGTGCCTTCAGGTCAGTTATGACTTATGGTGACCCTATGAATCAGTGATTATATTTAATCACTGATTAGTTATATATATGTAGTTAAATTATATATATAATTAAAATGGAATTGAATTAAAAATCGTTCAAAGTTCCACCACAAAAGGAACTTGACTCACATTCAGTTCGCCTGGAACTTAATAGAGCTACTTTCAGGAGGAATCCAGAGATTTTCTGAACTAATTCCTTCCGCCTTAGTTCATTCCAAGCCCTAACGGAATGACACAACACCAAACATCGTGTTAAATGTCGTGTCAAACGTCATGTCTCATTTGGTCCCAAGACACAGTTCACACTATTTAAGCCAGTTAAGGCTTTGGGGAAAGAAGACTCTCTCTTTAATCCTTTGAAACAGGACCACTTAGTGGAGAAAGCCCACTGAATTCCCAGTTCCCAAACTGAAGCACAAGTGGACTAGCCAGAGACAGGGACTCTAAGAACAACCTCACTGGGGGCCGCGAGCCAGGGTGGCGATGACGCAAGAGACATTCTACACAATGACCTTGGAGAGACACCACCACACAGGATGGAGCTTAAAGTGGGCCCTTAGTTAATCAGTTTACAGTGCAAAAGTTAAAAAAAACTACACAGGCCAGAACACTCATCTCCATTACAAATCCCTCTCTTCCACACAAAGAATTGCTTCGCAGCCTGAAAGAGGCTCAAAGGGGACACCCAAAAATGTCTTGGATGGTGGTGCAATTGCCTTCACCAGTGACCTGAGCATTCACATGGCTATAAGAACATTACAGAAAAGAGAAGGTTGTTTTTTTAGTGTGTTTGACTCTTTCCTGTCACGTTTGATAAGCAGGATTGAAATCCTAGGTTTAAACATCTTTGAAGCATGCAGACCATGTGATTAGGATGTGCAATTGGCTGAGGCTCCCCCAGCACATGTTTCTGCATATTTACAATACAGAAAAAGACAGTTAACTGGCTTGTCGTGAATCAGAATACCGATCTGTCTAACCCAGAACTGAGTGGCAAGCTGTCTCTACCACTGCCAAGCAGCAGTACCTCCCCGTCCTGTTACCAGGACAGGAACATAGGAAGTTGTGTTACACTGAGTCAGATTATTGGTACATCTGGCTCAGTACTGTCTGCACCAGGAGTGGGAAACCTGTAGCCCTCTGGATATTGCTGGACTACAACTCCCATCATCCCTGACCACTGGCCATGCTGGCTGGGGCTGATGGGAGCTGGATTCAACAACTGGAGGGCCACACATTCCCCAGCCCTTGTCTATACTGATTGGCAGCGGCTCTCTAGGATTTCAGATACAGGTTTGGAAGGGTTCTTGGAGATAATCTAGCCCAATCCCTCACTTAATGCAACTACAGCATCCTAGACAGATGGCTAAGCAGCTTCTATTTAAACACAATAAGCCTGTCTTTTCTGTGATACATGAAGCAGCCCTAAACCTATCCCCTTTTCTATCAGAAAGTTACTGTTTCTTTGACATCTTCAGATGTAGTAACACAGAAGATTGTTCCATGTTGGAATTAATGTATTTGTTGTATTTGTTGCATTGTTATCCTGCCCTTCTTCCAATTAGCTCACAGCAGCATACATACCATTAACAACCCTTTGAGGTAGGCTAGGCTGCGATGGCCCAAGGTCATCCAATGAGCTTCATGGCAAAGTGGGGATCTGAACTCAGACCTTCAACAATCTAGTCACTACATTGCCCTTGACTGCTACATATGACAATGGTCAACATGCATGTTGCAAAGGTATCCACTGTGTTGGAAGCTTCTTCAGGTAAGACTGTCAAAGCATGCAAAGCAGCTCTTGGTCTATATACAGCTTAGTCCAATGAATGGATCGAAACATTCCAGAGAGTGTGGCAGCTCCTGTTCTGAACACACAAGTGTGTCTGCACCCAGTGGAGTCTGGACTATTGGGGCAAATGGGGCACCGCCCCAACAATTTCACTCTCGATTTTTCCAAGCCCAACTGTCTGCCTTCTTACTTACAACCAGTCCAGGGGGTGGCGCTGCCTGCCAGCTTCCTCCTCCTTAGTCTCAGTGTTGCCCTTGTAGAACTCAGGAAGGAGGTGGATGGGACCAAAGCTAGAATGAGTTGACTCTGCCTGTCATTGGCTCTTATTCCACCTATTGTAGGGCTCCCTCCCTTCTGCCCCACCAGCTGCAATGGGCACCAGCTACCACTGCTGCAAACTGAACTTGTCCATGAATGTTGAACCACAGCGTCGCTGAAAAAAGCCCCCCCCTTTTTTTATGTCTGAATCTACACCAAGTAGATACAGCTATAATAAAATTATTATTGGAAGTGTGGCAAGAGCAACTCCTGTTTGGGTTCTTTTGTTTGTATTCCGGAAGGAAGATAGAGTTAGGGTCCTCCAGCCGGCTAGGCTTGCCTATCTTTATCTGTGCTCTTCTCTACCTAACTTCCTTCTATTGCAAACTGATATTCTCAGGGAAGCTGACCTCACTTTTGACACTCCTTCCTGTTTATCTCTTCTTCGACTGCCTGAGGAGACATTTCTGTCTTTGTTCTTTCTTCTGAACCATGAGGGCAATACCCAAATCTGGACATTGCGCCTCCAACTTAGTTAGTTAGAACTAGGAATGCCTTTCCTATGTATTATGTATTTCAATAAATAAAGTACCTTTCCTTATTTTACTATGTCTTACGTCTCAGTGATTTAAATGTGGGGTAAAACCTGCTTCTTAGGTAAATACACACACTGGCACGCAGCTCAGAACACTGAGTTACTCGGCATACACATAACAAGTGAAACCACCTTTGTGGCAAAAGCAGCCTTCCCCAACCTGGTGCCCTCCAATGTTGTTGGACTATAGTTCCCATCACTCCTGACCATTAGCCATGCCGGCTGGGTTGATGGGAACTGTAGCCAAACATCATCTGGGGAGGGTACCAGGCTAGGGGAAGGATGAACTAGACTCACCAGTTGTAGCCACTCCAAAGCTGCCCAGGATTTCATAATCCAAACGTGTCCTGTGACTCAGGTTAATTTATCACATGATCCTATACATCAGGGATGGGAAAGCTGTGGCCCTTCAGATGTTGCTGGACTCCCAACTCCCATCATCCTTTACCATTTGCCATTCTGGCTAAGGCTGGGAGTCCATCACTATCTGAAGTCCAACACCATCTAGGGAGAAAACAAAAGTTCCCCATCCCTGTTAGGTGTGCTGACTGGGATGTACTAAATTTAGAAGTCTTACTCCCCAATATGAAGGTTTAAGCATTGCAGCCTCACAGTGCAATCTACTCTGTCTATGCATCTACACAAAAGTAAGTTCAGTGGGGCTTATTCCCATCTTTGTCGCTAGAGGCCCAGGTGACCTCAGTGGCTAGGAGTGCCTTTTACCAGCTTCAGCTGGTAAGACAGCTGCAGCCATTTCTGGACTGGGGTAGCCTGACCACTGTTGTCCATGCACTGGTAACCTCCAGGCTGGACTACTGCAATGCGCTCTATGTGGGGCTGCCCTTGAGGTTGGTCCGGAAGCTGCAGCTGGTGCAAAATGTAGCAGCACAACTATTCACTGGGGCAGGGTATTGTCAACATATCAGTCTGCTGCTGAAAGAATTGCACTGGCTGCCCATTAGCTACCGGGCTAAGTTCAAGAAACTGGTTTTGGTATACAAAGCCCTATACAGCTTGGGACCAGGATACTTGAAAGATCATCTTACCCCTTATATACCCAGTTGATCATTGCGCTCTGAGGGCCTTCTGCGGATACTATCTTATTAGGAGGTGTGTTCTGCACAACACAGGAGATAGACCTGTAATGTCGTGGCACCTACCATTTAGAATTCCCTCCCCTTAAATATTAGACAGGCGGCATCTCTGGTATCTTTTCGGTGCCTAGTGAAGACCTTCCTCTTTCAACAAGCCTTTTAAGTAGAGTCCTTATCCCAGTCTGCGTCTGTGTTGGAATTGCTTTTAAAGATATTTTTACAACTTTTTTTTTTTTAAAGATGTTTTTAAAGATGTTTTGTTTTAATGTATTCTAGTGTCTGTTTTTATGTTTTATAGTGTTTTTAGTGTTTTTGTTTGCCGCCCTGGGCTCCTATTGGGAGGAAGGGCGGGATAATAATAATAATAATAATAATAATGCAGCCTTAAATTGTCGTTTTAACAACTGACCCAAGCATTAGGTAACACAGCACGCTGTTCCTAAGATTTTGTATACTGCTGCTTCATAAGTGCTCAGAAATGTTGTCCTGTTGATACTTGCTCATGTGAGTAAAATCCTGGCCATTGTCCATCATGGCTACTGGTTGCCACCAAATCCTGTGATCTCAGAAGCTCAAAAACCACTTCTATGGTCTCAAAAGTTGCTAGCAGTTCACACAACTGTGAGTACGGTTACATGTTGCATGTACTCACTATATTGGGATGGCTAGGACTTCTTATGTAAACAGAAACGGCAAAGTGTCACATCATGTTCTATACTCATGAGAAATCAGTCTTTTACTGTGGCATCTAACCTCTGGAAATCCCTGCCTATTGATATTAGGCAGGCAATTATTTTCAATGCCTGCCAAAAACTTTTTCATTTAGGCAAGCCCACCCAGACATGTAATTTTGTTATGTACATTTGTTCTTACAACTGTTGATTACAGATAATTTTATTATCCCGACTGTTTTTAAATTCTTTTTCATTGCTATTTTTAAAATGAGCATTTCATACTATTTTACACAAACCGCTTAGAGATTTCTTCTATTTAGTGGCATGTAAATCTTGATAAATGATTTTTAAAAGTCCGAATCAGTCCTTTAGTTTTACTAGCACATACAGTACGCTCTGAATACTGCCCTGCTGTTTTGCGGCCACAAGGCAGCTGGTGCAGAGCCAATTCAGAAAGTCCAGGCAGAATGACCTCTGCCGCTTAAAGCCTCAGCTTGCCGCTGTTGTTCCCTATCCTCCAGGCAGCACAAAGGATTCCCGCCCCCTCTTTCTGGTATCCCTCAAGGCCAGCGCGAATGCCAGACACATCCCACCCTAGTTTAACTATTTTCTTGCTAGCAGCAGGGAACGAAACAGACCTCTAGGAAATCGCTGTAATAAAATGGCATCCTCCTCCCCCCTGCGGTCCACTGGCCAAGTTCACAACTTCATCCATAAGCCTAGGAAAAGACTTCGTCTTCCACCAGCCCTGGCCTCTTTCCAAAGCACTGCCCGGAAAAAGGCACAAAGGTTCAAACCTGCCTGGAAAAAAGTCACAAGCCCTCCAAGCGAGACTTGAGCAGGGTCTCATTGTGGTTGCTCGTTAAGCACAGGCCCACACGCTTTCTGCACATTCTCCAAGACACCCTTTCCCAAGACACCTTGTTCTGGGTGGGGAGAGGCAAGGTCCAGCACCGAAAACCACTTATGGGAGTAAGGTCTGCTCAAGTTAACTACCTCCGATGTTGAGCTCGAGTGCATGAGAAGGTAAGGACAGCGCTACTGGATCAGGACCATCTAGCCTAGCAGTGGGGAACTGGATCCTCCTCCTTGGGCCCCAGACGTTGCCAGACTGCATCTCCCATCATCCCTCACTAGGTGATGGGAGATGGGGTCCAACAACATCAGGAAGGCCACAGGTTCGAGTCCCAGATTCCTTCTGGACGTCCCCAAGGCAGACCTGAAGGAAATAGCCCTCCCCGGTTTTATGTCCCCCATCGCCTGGCACTTCAAGATAGACTGCCACTGGACATCGGGGCTCTGCACTGGTACCAGGGCGGTTAATCATCGGCCTCTTGAAGTTGTCCCGTCTCCTATGAAAGCCCTCTGAGCCCGCCCCTCTCTCCATCAGGTGGCAAAGAGTTCCACAAGTTCATTGCCCTTGCTCCGATAAGCTCTTTCTTTTGACGCGTCCGCACGCAATCAATCCGCTTTCCCAATCCGAAAACCTGTTCCGGATGTGAAGATCTAAGCGACCGGTGGAGCAACGCGCGCCCTCGGGGCGCGCACACTTCGCTTCTTCCTAATATTTAATACGGCCTCGTTCCCGACGCGGCTGCTAACATTTGGGGCGAGTCGACGGCTGGGTGGCTGGCTCCCCTCCTCCCTTCTCTCCCCAGCCTGGCTCCCAACAGGACCCCTCGCCTCCCCACAACGACACCTTCCCCCACCCCGACGGCGCCTACCTGCTCTCTGGGCGCACGCTGAGCAAGTAGTTGCGCCGCTCGGGCCGATGCTCCACCAGGGGCCCGTTGTCCTCGCCGTCGCTGCCCTGCCCGGCGCTGTACGCCGTGTAAGGGCCGTTGCCCGAGTAGGAGCGGCCCAGAGGCCTCCGCCTGGAGCCCATTTGCCCCGCAGCGCAGAGCGGCGCTCGCTGTCTCCCAGACGGAAAAGTGGGGAGCTGGTGGCGGGGCGCGCGGGGGTCCCGGGCGGCTCCCAGTCCGCGTCGAGGTAGCGCGGCGGCCGTCAATCACCTAGGGCGGGCCGCGACCCCGCTATTTATAGCCGGCCGCACATGGGGCTGTCACTCAGGGAGGACGGGGCGGATCCGTCCGCCAGCCCGTCCGGGCCCCGCGCGAGCCAGCCGGCTCCCCGTTCCCTCCTCGAGGGTAAGAGAGGGAGCCCGGGGAGGGGGAAAGGCGCTGCATGGAGGCAGGGTCAAAACCTCCACGGGGGTGAGTGGCCACTTAGGCATTGTCAAAAAGGAAAAAAGGGAAGGGCCAGATTTGCATGCAATTTCCGTATGCTAATTTATGCGGACAGATTCAAAAGTATAAATCATTGCTATCGTTTCAAGAGACAGTCAACTCATTGCGCCTTAGTGGGGAAGACTGACCAGGCGTCCTCCAGGGGCTCGCTTTTGAGATGGGTAACTTGGAGACTCTTCTCCTTCTTAGGGTTCTATATCTTTAAACAGAGGGCTCCCTCAACTAGGAACAGAGGAAGCCGCCTTTTACTGCGTCAAACCATTGATCCATCTAGCTCAGTTCTGTCTGCACTGACTGGCAGCCGCTCTCCAGGGTTTCTGGCAAAGAGTATCTCCCCAGCCCTACTTTGAGATGCCAGGGATTGAACTTGGGGCCTTTTGCATGCAAAGCAGATGCTCTGCCACTGAGCTGTAGCCCGTCACTGATAGAGGACGGCCCACTGACAATTTTTCAAAGTGGGAGGACGCAGTCAAAGAGAGGACTGCCCTCTGGCAAGTAGCCACCCTACCCTGGGGATGTTGGTTAGTGGTGCCTCCTGTGTGTAAGAAAGAACTTAAGAAAAACCTTGCAGGACCACAGCCAAGATCCATCTAGTCCATCACCCAGTTTCACACAGTGACCTACTAGATGCCAGTGCAAAGCCAACAAGCAAGGAAGGAATGCAACAACCCTCCCTCCCTGCATTCTCCAACAACTGATGTTCAGTGGCTCCATTTAGCCATCATTGCTACTAGCCATTGATGAATGGCCTATCCTCCCATCAGGGTGTCTAAGTGCTGTAAGAGCCATCTTGTGGCAGTGGATTCCATAGGTTAACTATGCATTGTGGGAAGACATCCTTTTATCTTTCTTGAATCTTCAGCCCAAGATTCCTTGGGTGACTAAATTCCAGTGGTTTGGAAAGGGGGGAGGAGTGATATCCTCTGTTTGCTTTCTCACTTCTTCCATGATCATATAAATCTCTGCTTCCCCCCCCCTTAAGATAAAAGGTCTGGGGGCTCCTCCCAGGACATTCTGTTCATTGAGCATTCATCCTGATTTCCTTGCATAAAGGTTAGACTGTGTCTAGTCTTTACTAAGTGTTCCTTTTGATTTGTTTGTGGAGAAATTATACGACAATGGGCATTCATCTTGATTTGTTTGCTTGGTGTTTATAACTATGCTGTTTTAAATGCCCACAAAACCACCAAGGCACTCCTTTCCTTTTACTACAACAAAGGTGGTCAACATGCCCCCTCAGCAATACAGATTTTTGAAATTAAAGTAATTCCCCAACTTTTATATGGAGCTGAAATAGGCTTTTTTACTAATTTGGCCCCACTTGAAAAAGTGCAAACAAAATTCCTAAGGGCAATTCTTGGTACCCCTACTTGTGTTTCAAATTCCAACATACGATTAGAAGCTGGTATCATAACTCTAGAAGCCCGTATTTGGCTAGCTAAGATTAACCTATGACTGAAAATCTTGTTTATGCCTGTGGGCCTTACCCCTCTCATTCTAAATGATGTCTTTTGTTCTAGATGGCTAAAATCTGTAATCGACAAAATAGCCTTTTTATGGTTTTCCATACCGGTAATACTCTCATGGGGCCTTATAAAAGCAAAAGCACTGATTCGACAAAGAGTATATGATATATAACTTCAAAATCATTTAACACAGGTAACATCTGCTTTTAATTCTGGTTACAATCAAAAAGTATTTTCTATACCTCGATATTTGTTTAACCTAACCGTTCCTAGATACAGGAGGGCTTTTACTTTAGCAAAATTCAACATGCTGCCATCAGCCCTCCTACAGGGCAGGTATAAGAAAATCGCCTATCCTGAAAGAGTTTGCCCGTGTGGTGCTAAAGTAGTAGAAACGGTTACCCATGTGTTACTCCACTGTCCCTTTTATTATGATTTATGTACCTTATTCTTAGCTCCAATCCTAAAACAAATCCCCCTTAAAGATGAAAAAATGATTGTACATGATCTCCTAGCGGACAAGACCCATCAGGTTACATTAAAGGTGGCTAGTTTTTGTGCAGCAGCAGTTCGCACTAGAAAGCTTCTAACATCATTAAACACTTTACAGTAGTGTCTAGCACAGAGAAATTAATGGATACTAAACTTTTGAGCTCTCAGCTCCTATTGCTAAATGCTATTTTTATCCTTCTTAGTATAAAATGAAATTATAAATTTAATATTTATATCTTAGAAATATTACTGGGAAATTGTTCCTGTTTTCTGTATATATTATACTTTTTATGTTTTGTACACTCTGGCTGGTCTTTGACTGTAATAAAGATACTTTGACTTTGGTGTTTATATTTCTTCCCATAAATCATTGATTCATCCCACACTCCTCAGTGTGTTTCCCTGTAACTTTTCTAACTACAAAAAATCTGGTTGTTTTTTTTAAGTAAATGTCTTGCTTTATTGGCAACAGAGCACTTTAATCCACTGTAATTGCACAAACCTATGGCTGGGAGCACACAAACCTAGGGCTGGGAGCACAAAGAGAGGCGGAGACACACTGGAACCGGCAGAACAGTATGTGTGTCTCTACTGGGGTGGTATAGAATATTCGCAAAATCGGATTTGGTATCCAATTCTGTGATAATCCGCAAGTTCGTCTCATTGTTGAACAGGCTCCCACTCTTGCGTGCGTTTAGGGCTGTTGAAAAAAAATGAAATGGACTGCCTTCAAGTCGATTCTGACTTATGGGCAACCCTATGAATAGGGTTTTCATGGTAAGCGGTATTCAGAGGGGGTTTACCATTGCCTCCCTCTGAGGCTACGAGGCAGTGACTGGCCCAAGGTCACCCAATGAGCTTTATGGCTGTGTGGGGATTCGAACCCTGGTCTCCTAGGTCGTAGACCAACACCTTAACCACTACACCACACTGGCTCTAGCAAGTTGCTGTTAGCAACACTGTATTTTTTTTAAAATCCGCAGTGAGAATTACATAATTATTTATGTAATTACTTTTGTAATATGCTGCTGCTGGATACATTATATAAATATACAACAGTGTAACGAATAACAGAGAAAATTATGTAATTTTTCAGTAAAAATAACAGAAAAAAAGGAAGAACCAGGAATTGTGGAACACAATTTATAGCAAAGAGGAACTGGCAGCCCATTAGATGAATTGAAAAATGGAACAGAATCAGATAGCAAACCCCATCCCTAGTCTATACCCTAAATTTCTAGTGTGCTTGAATCTCTCCCGTAAAACACTGACAGTGTGAAGGTGAGGTGGAACACTTTCGCCCAGGAACGTGGAACCTGTGACCCTCTAGATATTGTTGGACGCCAAATGCCATCAGCCTCACCCAGCATGGGCAATGGTCAGGAAGTTGGAATCCAACAACATCTGAAGAGCAAGAGTTTCCCTGTCCCTATTTAGCCTGTTCTTGCCCAATGGCTGGCTCTGGAGTCCACCCAAATCTTTCACCAGACCTGTGGAACAAAGGTTCCTTGCTAGCCATAACACTTCTAAATATCTGAGTCCTCCTTCCACACACCTCCAAGAAGCATAGTGCCTTTATTGTTGTCACCAAAAGCCAGAGACGCCACAAGACTTTTGTAGAACAGAAAATTCAAAAGAGTCCCATCCAGCCACCATGTTGATTGAAATGGCTTGGGACCCAAGTGACCTAAAAAAGCACTTTCCCCAGTATCAACCATCTCAGATCAACCTACAATCAGCAGTGAGGCCTCAGTGGTGGTTCCGCCCTTGGGTTCTGTCCAGTTGCCGATAACCTATAACAGGCCTTTTCAGGGGCAGTTCCTCATCTGTGGAATGCCCTCCCTGGCACGAGGTGCAGCTGTCTATTCGTGACTTTCAAGAAATACTCAGGCATTTGATGGCTGAAAGGCACTGTTTCTGGCAGCTCCAAGATCACTGGTTAAGAGAATGTTTTAAACTGTTTTTAGAATGTAACAATTTTCATAATGCTTTTTAAAAAGATTGTTTTAGTATTCAAGTGTTTGCCCCCCTGGGCTTCTTTGGGAGAAAGAATAAACTGAATAAACACATATAATAATAAATGTTAAATAATTGACTATTTGTTGCCCTTTAATGGTACTCCAAAATATGATACCTACTGCAGCCTCCTTCATCCTCCCTAAGAAAGCCAGTGTGGTGTAGGGTTAGAGTGACAGACTAGTGACAGAGAGATCCAATTCCAAATTCTCACTTAGCCATGGAGCTTGCTGGGCTGGCCTTGGGCCAGCATTATCTTCAGATTAACCTACCTCACAAGGTTGTTGTGAAAATAAAATGTGGGGGGGAGAACATTGTGTGCCAGGGACGGGAAACCTGTGGCCCTCCAGAATTTGTTGGACTCTAAAGGTAGAGACACACTTACTGTTGTGCCTGTTCCAGTGCGTCTCCACCTCTCTTTTCTGAAATGGGGGCACACAGCGCTAGTCAAACGCCTTCCTTTTTTACTCTGAAACCTCGTCAGATCAGATTTCACAACTGATTGGTAGATCAACCCATTTGCCTTCCAGGTGTGGCCAGTGGAAACACTTTGCTGCAGGCTCAGGCAGTGATTGGTCCAATGCTTTGCTGAGGGCAGTCCTGAAAGGTCTGAAGTCAGCAGTGGGAAAGGGAGGTGTGTCCAGCAGAGGGCAACGTTGCTTCAAAACACAGCTAGAAAAACCATTCTCACTGCTTTTGAAGTGACTAGTGTGTCCATAGCCCATCAGCTCCAGCCAGCCTGGCTAATGGTCAGGGATGATGAGAGATGTAGTCCAACAACATCTGAGGGTCACAAGTTCCCAGCCTCTGCTATATGCTTTCTTGAGCTGCTTGGAGAAATAGTGGGATAAAAATACAAGTATTTTAAAAATAATAATGGGACTACCTTTGCTGAGGGCTAACTCACCCAACGTATTAAGGATATGGATCTATGCAGAAGTCTACATCATGAATTGGTAGTGTGATCGCTTTATTTATTCAAGATATTTGCATACCACTCTTCCCAGGACAGTTCGCAAGATGCATTTTCAATAAAATACATTTACATAATTAAAATACTACAAAGGAACATAAAACAAAAGCACATTCCAAATTTTCCAGTTTCAGAATCAGTCACCATAACTGATAACACATTTACAGCATAAAAATATAATCGCTTCATGAGCCGCGCAGTTTTAACACATGCTGATTGCAGCACCACTGTATACCTTAAAAAACAATGTGCACAGAGCATAATGGCGCCTGCTTCCTCACAGCTCCATGGTGCCTGTGGCTGGGAGTTAGCATATACAGTATCTCTTGATACAGGAGAGGGCTGTGAGAATACAACCCCAGTTGGCAAAACGTGGGTTGCGCACTGCTTGGCAGAATAGTCCAGCTGCATCATGGTGCGCACAACTACATATTTATCACATCATCTTAAAGTGACCAAAGTGGAGCATGGGGTAGCCACAGCCACTTGGTGTCATGAGCCCCATGGAAAGGGCATGGGGTGGTGAGGAGGGGTTGGGCTTTGAATGGGAAGAAAGCACCAGTGACATGTCTGCAGGTGTACTGGAGTCTGAGAGTTGCCACGCTGTAGCCAGTGACACCTCTGCCCCCTTTACATCCCTTTACTAGGGAGGAAGCCCAACCCAGTCAGGAAAATGTTTCTCCGCCTACCTTTCACCCCCTTTGCTGCTCCACCACTACGCAGCCCCCCTCCTCCTGTTGGGGAGGATCGTTCTGAGGCGGTCCAGCCGCCCTTACCTCCAACAGTCTCTATGAGCCTTCACTGTCCCTCTGAGGAGGAGTGTGTGTCTGCACGTACGCTCTCCACAACAACACTAAGCCCACGCAAGTAGGGTGCCCACTCATCCTTACTTAAGGTCAGTAAGGAGGCGTGTCTAGTTGCTGCTAAGACAACATCTTAGTGCAGTGCAGTTGTGCCTTTTTATTCCTAGAAATTATGCTGAATGCTGTATAACCTGTAAGCTGATTCATGAAACACTCTTAACTGAAACTTTCTATTAAAACTACTAAAGAAAAGCACACCTCAGCATTTGTGTCTCACTTCAGTAGGTTCAGACAGGACACTTGACTCCTAAGCCCGTGGCAAGCTGGCCATGCACCTCCACAGCCACGTGCTATATTAAACTTTTCTCAGCCTAAGACCCTAGGGAGCTGTCTTATAGCTGTCTTATGAGGAGGGGGAGTCTAACTCTCCCCCCTACCATTGTGGTTCTGATGCAAACCTCAGATAAGATGCCATTAGCCCTGGGACGGAAGCAAGCAACCTTGATTTCTCCAACTCACTCGGAGGCAGTGGCGGCTGGTGGGTCCAGGGCAGTGGAATCCTGCTCCGCTGAAGCACCTTGGGCAGTTCCTTGAAAGTTCAGACTAAAACCCAGAGCAGATTCCATTGCCCCACTGACATGATGCCACCAGCCGCCACTGCTCAGAGGAATTGCCAAACAGTAACTGAAGCCTCTCTTTCTTAATGCAAACAACAGCAGAAGCTTTGATCAGAGTCCATCTCATTTATGATCCTCACTCTTACTTCTGTATGCTGCTTTGCACATGATGTGAGTGAGTGGTTGATGTGCTTTAGGGCAATGGTGCCAGAAGAGTAGGACTCTGGGGCAGACATCAAGGGCCTCACTCAGCAGAGGGGCCAGGAGGGCCTGGCCCTCCCAGATGCACAGGGCTAGTTTACCACATTTTGAAGCAGTGTCTTGAAGCAGAGGGTGTGTGTCTTATAAACCTATGAAATCTTGAGTCTACAATGATCTCACTGCACCACTGCATTACAGAGGATCTCCAACAGAGCAATCCACTTAAGAGACAGGTATGTGTGTGTAATTTCAAGAATTCTTTGAATATGTTTTGGCTCCTGCAGGAAAAAAACAGTTGGTACATAACAAGGGGGCAGGCTTGAAATTAAGGACAACGCTTGGGGCCAGATACAAGCTTCCAGGAAACCAGCTTAGAGTATTTATGAGGACTAGTTTTCCCAGACTAAAGAATTAACAAGTGCTGACCTCAGGTGGCAGTTGTGAGAATGACAGCAAGTCAATGCAAGCAGGACCCTGGGCTCAGCATCACTGTGGCTACTGTACTCTCTTTCTGCATAGGAGCAATGCTTCCAGGCTGTTGGGAGTTTGAGACACAGAGAGTGACAAAATATGGGTGTATTTAATGTGATAACCCACATTATTCAACATTAGGTTACTACCAAAAAGAGAGAGAGAGAGAACAGCTTGTGGTAGCAGCAGCACCTGCTTAGCATGCAGAAGATCCCAGGTTCAAAGAATATCCAGCTAAAAGCTAGCAGGTGATAGGAAATACCCCTGTGATGACTGCTGGTAATTGAAGCTATTCATTCATTTAGCTGAAGCATTTTTATCCTGGTTTTCAGCTGAAAAAGCTTCCAGAGCATCTTACAAGATGATGATGATGATGATCATGATAATATAGCTTGTATATAACAAGGTAATAACAAGAACTTGACAAGAATTATCAATACCTCAGCACAGTCATTAACCAAAATGGAGACAATAGTCAAGAAATCAGAAGAAGGCTAGGACTGGAGAGGGCAGCTATGAGAGAACTAGAAAAGGTCCTCAAACGCAAAGACGTATCACTAAAGACTAAAGTCAGGATCATTCAGACCATGGTATTCCTGATCTCTATGTATGGATGTGAAAGTTGGACAGTGAAAAAAGTGGAGAAGAGAAAAATCAACTCGTTTGAAATGTGGTGCTGGAGGAGAGATTTGTGCATGCCATGGACCACGAAAAAGACAAATAATTGAGTGTTAGAACAAATTAAACCAGAACTGTCACTATGATGAAATTTAGGTTATCATTCTTTGGACACACAATGAGAAGACATGATTCACTAGAAAAGACAATAATGCTTGGAAAAACAGAAGGGAGTAGAAAAAGAGGAAGACCAAACAAGAGATGGATTGATTCCATAAAGGAAGCCACAGACCTGAATTTACAAGCTCTGAACAGGGTGGTTCATGACAGATGCTCTTGGAGGTCACTGATTCATTGGGTCGCCATAAGTCATAATCGACTTGAAGGTACATAATAATAACAACAATAATAAAAATACAGTCCCCACCCTCAGGCTCACATCTAAAGGCAAAACACATAAAGAAAAGTGATGGGGAGGGACGGGGGGGAAGCACTAGTTCTTAAAGTTACAGTTGTGACATCCATCTGAGATGGAAACAGTTCAGGCAGTCTGATGGAATTGGCTGCATCAAGCTGATGTTTGAGGAAGAGCTAAAAACAGCTGGTCTCTCAGCAGAGCCGATGGAGTAGCCCTGCTTCCCCTCTGTTCTGCAGCCCAAGGGAATGGCTGCTGCTAGATCTGCTGCTCCTCATGCGAGTGGCAGCCCTTTTATGGAATATGTTATAGGAACATAGGAAGCTGCCTTATACCAAGACAGAATATTTGTCCACTGAACCCAGTGCTGTATACTCTGACATGTAGCAGTTCTCTAGGGTCTCCAGCTATTGTCTCCCCTCCAGAAGTAAATTGAGCTAGGCCATTTGGGATGTCAATTTCAGATGTCCCTTAACCTGGCAAGTTCTTTTCAAGTTCAAGTATGCCTCTTGTCATGCTCAGACCGGGTGCCAGATTGTTGTCCTCAGAGAAGAAACCAGACACTCCACAGGGCAAGAACCTCGAGGAGCAGGCAAGCTCTCCTGGAACCAGTACAGAAGACCCCCTGGGAGCTGTCAGAGAAAGAGGTGGAGCCACCCCTCAGTCCTTTATCAACATCTTGAAAGGAAATACCAATATTTTGAAAGGAAATGTCAATAAAGAAAATATCAATAAAAAGATTGACATTAATATCAATGTTTTGTTTGTTTACATCCCGCCCTTCCTTCCAGAAGGACGCGAGGGCAGCAAACAAAAACACTAAAAGCACTCTAAAACATCTTAAAAACAAAAAGACTTTAAAACATACCAAAATATAACATATTTACAAACATTAAAAACAACTTTAAAAACAAAGTTAAAAGCAATTCCAACATAGATGCAGACTGGGATAAAGTCTCCGCTTAAAAAGCTTGTTCAAAGAGGCAGATTTAAAAAAAAAAAATACACGTCTGACAATAGCCACAGAAAATCGTTACATAAAAATCCAATCTGCAATGATAGAGAATAAAAGAATTAATGGAAAATTCAGTGTTGTGTTGTTGTGTGTACTGCCTTCAAGTCAATTCTGACTTATGGCGACCCTATGAAGAGGGTTTTCATGGTAAGCTGTATTCAGAGGGGGTTTACCATTGCCTTTCTCTGAGGCTGAGAGGCAGTGACTGGCCCAGGGTCACCCAGTGAGCTTCATGGCTGTGTGGGGATTCGAATTCTGGTCTCCCAGGTCGTAGTCCAGCACCTTAACCACTACACCACACTGGTGGCCACAGTGAAATACTTGCCTATTCTGAAATAAGCTCCATCAAGTGCAGTGGGACTTACTCCTAGGTAAATGTGTATAGGATTGCAGCCTCAATGTTTCAGCCCAGTAGTTTCTATACTTGGATACAAAGTGATGTGGCCCTATGCCACTTCTTCATACATGTGGGTGATGTTCCCTGGCTGGGGTGACAATGCTCCTGATAGTGCATCCTTCTCTTAAAAATGACCTTTACATGTTAACTTCCTTTTAAAAATATGTTTTTCTAGTGAAGGTAAAAAACAGTAACAATAAATCCTCTGCTTCCAAGACATTTATTGGGGTTTATTTGGGGGGGGGCAAAGGGGCTCATTTTCAGTACCAGATCTGAATTGTGTGGAATTCTAGCACATCCCTAGAGTGAACCAGCTGCCTCATAACGATCAGACCGTTGTTCCATCAAGCTCAATATGTTGCAATGAGTTAAAATTAAAATGTTGTACTAAAATGAAATCAAATAATGCAAAATGAAACATATGCTTGCTTTCCTTGCCTTGTGAAAAGTACGGGAGTTTTCCGCTTATCTGCTTCTTTAGCAATTAAATATGTTATTCCCAGCTTGTAGGACCAAAGGTCAAGGATAGAGGAAGTTTGGGATGAGAACAGAGAAGCCTGGCTCCTTTTTGTAACAAATATTGTCCTCAATGACAGGTAAGGGCTCTTCATGGGTTGCTTCCAGACAACCCATTTAATGTTTTTAATGTTTGTTTTTGCAAGTCGCTCTGAGTTAACCTTTTTTTAAAAAGTGACTAATATAATGAGTAATAATTGGGGCCAATGGGGGGATTTGGCTTGGGCATCAAGCTCAAAGGGGACCTCAAATTGTGACGCTTGTTAATTTTTAGCATTTGATAAAGTTTCACAATGTTTTTATGCGCATCAGACCAAACTGTGACACACTCTGAGGTGCAAATTTAAGCCAGTAAGAGGTCTAATTTGGTAAAAGAAATACAATTTTTGTTAACTGATATTTTGTCATATTAAAGAGTTTCATAAATATTAAATGTATCATTTCTGATGGCACAAGATTAGACCATGATGAACGTGTTCTCCTCTCAGTTCAGCTGATTATATAAACCCACTCATTTATTTATGTGTGGGGTGGGGGAGGTTGGGGGGTGTCTTATTTTGGTTTTGTGCATTGTCATTTTTTATTTTTATTAGAGCTCCAGGGCCTCAAAAGCTGGAAGTGTCCAGACCTCTATGGACCTCTTCAGAGGGGTAGATAATAATAAACATTCACGTGCTCAAAAATCCCATGAGCCTAAAATGGTTGAAGATTCCTGCTCTGCTCTACAGTACCGAGTTCTCCAAATCCTGGTTTTGTCTTCTGTACCCAGCAATGCCCCTTTTAATCAAATCATATGATCCTCTCCACAACAAAGCCCTACTTTCAGACACGAGGATACAAACTCGCACAAATATTCATATGATTGTGCATCTATGGAAATATTTACAAAAACAAAGGTCCCCGATAGAGATGGAAGGATCTGTCAGTTTCGATTATCTCAGTTTCTCATTTTTCAAATCTGCAGAAATTTATGGGTTTTTTTCAATCCTCCTGAAAATTCTTTAGCATTTTAGTGCAAATTTCTTCTAACACACACATTTTTGTATGCAGTTCTGATTTACATACACATTTTTTGCAAGCAATTTCTCCTAATATAATCAATTTTGTTTATTTTCAGTAATATATTCATTTTTATGCACACTTCCCCTAATATGCAATTTTGTAAACATTGGCAAGGTTGGAAAAGTGCATCACAAAATTCAGATATGTGCAAATTTCAAAGGATGGCTCTGTTTTGGTTCTCATATTGTTTCAAAAAGTGCAAATTTGATAGATTTGGCCTCAAATGTGAACTGAAACAAATTTCTCCCCTATCCCTGCCGGCTACATAGCAATGCCCTGTTGTTTGATCCAATCATGACCCTCTCGACAATTCACTAGTGGTGGCTGTGGGCTTCAGCACTTAAACACTCCTTGAAAGTTTGGACTAAAACCCGGAACGGATTCCACTGCTCCACTGATATGGAGCCACCAGCCACCCCTGCAACTAACCTCCCAGATTCAGACAGAGGGATACAAACTGGCACAAACACTCATATGACTGTGCATCTATGGAACTATTTACAAAAAGCAAAGGCTGCAGGGTTGGTCCATAAGAAAAATAAAAAATCCACAATTGGGCAATACCTTTAGTAGGACTAACCACAATGTCACAAAATGGTGAGTGGACTTCCAAATTCTCTAGAACACTTGATCAAGCAAGATTTCAACAAAACAGAGGAAGAGAAATAAAAGCCACTTCGATGTTGAAAGTCAGTCTTAAGATGGAGTGTGGGAGGCAATTGACAGCCTCTACCCAGAACACACCACAAAATGCTATTGTCTGCAGCCAAGCCCTACAATACAACCGCATCTGTTCAGACTTGTCAAACAGACTTACAACTTAAAAATGTATGTCAGGCATTCCTCAAATTACAATATCCACTTTACTAAGAGGATAAGACAAATCTACAAGGCCAGACTGGTACCCAGGAAAAAACCTTCTACTGCAGGGGCAGCAGAAGGTAGATTGGGATCTACTGGTAGATCTCTGGATGATTTGGAGTTGATTAGTGAGGGTTTCTGACTCCCAGTTGTCTACCAATCGCAATAACTGAGAATCTTTCTGATCCTAAATTAAGCTGCTGAAGAAGGCGGCTTAGGGGAAAATCAGGAGTGGATTTGTGTGTGGAAGGACTTATGCACTTGGTTCCGGTATTGATCACAAATCTCTGGGTGCGGTACGTGCTCAGAAGCACCTGCTCCTTAATTCTTAGTATATATCCGTCCTGCTGAGCCACTATTTTGTACCCTGCTTTGGGTGGTCCAGCTCTATGTTCTACTAAAAGAACAGGGCAGATCTAGAAGACAGAATGACTTGCATTTCCCAGTTAAAACCACTCAAATGTATCATGAATAGGGTTTCCAGGTTCATGGCCTGAGACAACCACAAGGTGGAATTCTCCCTCCCCCCTGCACAACTTTTAAAGATACAGATGACCTGTTGGTTGCCAGGCCCGGCCTCCATGAGGTCTTCTGTATCTTTAAAAGTTGTGCAGGGGGGAGGGAGAATTCCACCTTGTTGTTTTTCCCATTACAATGTTGCAAGAACACCTGCACTTGGCTGACTTTCTATTCTGCTAAAGATACAGGATCAGTCTCAGGCCAGGAATCTGGCAACCCTAAATCATGAATGATCTGCAGCTCATCTTGGACAACAGCTGCATACACCCCATATGTTAAAAGCACATTTTCTCCCAAATAATCCTGAGAACTGTAGTTTACCTCTCACATAGCTACAATTCCCAGCACCCTTAACAAACTACAGTTTCCAGGATTCTTTTCTTTTTTCTTTTTGGGAGAGGAAATGTTCTTTAAATGTATGGTTGATATGCAGCCTTTGTCTTTAAAGTGCCATAATACCTGCATCGGGAGGGGGTATTGGGGAGTATGATACTGTGGGCCCCGGAAAGGCTGGTACTCAAGGGCCAGGCATGCCTGGTGCTGGCCCTGGGTCTAAGGCTGCAATCCTACACCCACTTTTCTGGGATAAAGCCCCACTCAGCTCAGTAGAGCTTACTTCTAAGTAAACATGCATAGGGTTGCAGTGCAAATTGGATTAGGCTCTACTAGAAGCTATGCAAGTTTCAGGCTGCACCTGGAATATAAACATATATATGCATGGCCGATGAACAATGCAGACTTGAGCTTTCCAGCTCAGCAGTGATAGCCCCACAGAAGACTCTGTGGGGTTCTGTCCCATTTTCCACCTGATCTTGCCATCTGTGCAAACAGAATGCATAAAAGACTGGTGATTCAGACAACAGAAACTATCTCGGCTGGGGAAGTGTTTGCCATCTATATTTCCTGGCCCTCATGTATGTCTATTACATCTTCTCAAAAACTACTTGATAAGATAGGAAGACGCTTGAAGTGGGAGGCTTGAGTAGCAAAGATGCCAAGTGTGCACACAAGGCCTGAGGATCTTGGAGATAAAAGAAATCATTAGCAAGGCACAAACAAAGGGCATCACAATTGTGTCAATGCGCCTCTCGAAATGAACAAAATAACCTTTTACATAATCTCATTAGCATTTTCAGTGAAAATGGTGGCATTTGAGCAGATAGTTAAAAGAATACTTTTTCTCTCCATTGCAGAAAGGCCAAAGGTATTTATCTGATTTAAAATTTTAGAGCTGATATTAAACAATAGCGAAAAGCATGTGGCAAGCTGTGACTCAGCTACAGACTATCCAGCTTTTGTAAGGTGTTCCAGCTGTAAGAGGTACGGCATGCAACTTCCCAGCAGGAGGGAGAATAGTTTGTTTGGAACCCTAGAGAACATCTGTTGCTCCATGTGGTTCTGCCAACATGTAACTGTATTATTAATTACATTCATGGAGAATAAGGTTAACAATGGCCTCTAACCATGATGACTGTGCTCTGGCTTCACAGTCAAAGGCTGTATGCTTCTGAATACCAGTTTCTGGAAACAGCACTGTTGCGCTCACATCCTGCTTGCGGGCTTCTGACGGGCTTCTGGTTGGCCACTGGGAAAACAGGATGCTGGCCTGGATGGGCCACTGGCCTGACCCAGCAGGGTTCTTCTGATGTTCTTATTTGTGTACTGCCCATATAACTAAGTTTTCTCAGTGACCTGATTAATTATTATTAATAATAGTAGTTTGGGTGGTTGGATGACAACAGGATTAGGGGCAAAATGCAGCTACAGAGAAATGAGAGGAAAGTGTCAGTGCACTCAGTTGAACCCTGAGATATGCAGAAGGACAAAACCCTTTGTAAAAACTCCAAAGGGGCAACCGCTCCAAAACGGATAGACCAGTGAGGACTGAGCATCCTCAGAGACTTCTAGGAGCCAAAGGATGGAGAGCATCAATTGGAAAAGAAAAACTGAAAATCAAGGGTCACGATGGTACCTCAAGCCACACCCCTCACCTGTCCTGCTCTGGGCCTTCCTCGACTGCTTTTCCTGGCTGGGATGTGTGATAATGCCTCTTGCTTGCCTGGGTGGAGGATCGAGGGAGGGGTGTGTGTGTGTGTGTTTAGAAACCTTTGACATTTGTGTGAGTGGAATGTAGCCTAGTTTACAAAGGAAAGAGTCGCATCCATTGCTCTGCCCATTTTTGCCTGTGGCCCTCCCCACCACTGGCATCTGCCCCCTGGCAAGTTCCCCATGATGGGATGCGGCCCTCAGGCTGAAAAAGTTTCCCCACTCCTGTTTTATGCAAATCTGTGTCCTCTTTCAGGGCGATGCATTTCCTCTTTTGTGTGTGATGCATAAGCAGCTGCTCTGAGCCAAATTTTCTCTCCCGGTTTGCTCAGCTTCCACTGAACTGCTTTGCTAAGCTGGACAGGAGTGGTACTTTCAGAAAGCTCAGACTGAAAGGAGGTTAACAGCCACACTTGGTGGCCTCACGCCTGTAAGGAACCCTTTCCTCTAATGCCTGTTCCCATCTGAACTATAACTACAGTATAGGAACATTTCACTGACTTGGGATACTCCACCAATCCCGTACCTCTTCTTGTACCTGTTTACAACTCCCAGCCCTTCGGGGCAAGCAGCTGCTGTGCATTCCTTGCTGCTGTTTCAAAAGATTGCCTAGAAATATTCTGGGTTATGATGCACACATATGCTGTGGCATTTGACCATTTCTCTAGCATTCAGAGAATCACATGACATGCCTGACTGACATTTGGAAAGGGGTTTTCTACTGTGCTGTACGGCAAAATAAGTGATCTCTAATGATTGTACAGAAAGGACAGGGAGAAGGGAAGGGAGAGGCATAATCTATGCATGGAAGGGCCCAGGCAGTGATTGCCAGTTTATTGCCATAAATAAATCTGGAAACAAATAGTCACAATTAAATGCTTGGGTCATATCCACACCATACATTTGAAACACACTTTAACAGTCATGAATCCCGGGAACTGTAATTTACACTTTGCGGAGCTTTAAATGGATGGCGTATGGATGTGGCAGCAAGCAACAATCAACCCATGGTAAACTTACAAAACAAAGAAGTTAAAACATGGAACCATCAGAGGAGACACTTTGTGACTAAGATTAGAATTAGTTATGATCATCATAAAGGTCAAAATGATGATCAAGCACATAAATTTTAACAAAGATTAGCTGTGTTTTGGATAGTGCCAACTCAGTATATATATATATATATATATACACACAAACCCCTATTCATTTGTTTCTATTGGTAACTGAAGCTGCACGCTTACCTGCTGGGAGTAAGCCCCATTGAACTCAACTGGGCTTACTTCTGGGTAGACACAAGACTGTATGTCAGTAATAAGTTTCTTGAAGATTTGAGTCATGCAGCTGGAATCTGTTACAAAAAATTAAACTGGTGAGAGGCAGAAGCTGCTATTAGTTGCAGGTTTGAGGGACTTTTTGATCACAGTCAGAGATTTAGAGAAGAATTGGCCATAGTGGCATTATATATCTAATGGCGTGAAAGGAAATGTAACTAAAGCAGAATCGATATAAGTTTTGTTATGTGGGTAAAGATAAGAGTATAAGTGACTGTGCTTTTAACAAGCGTAACGGGCAGAGCAATATAAATGACAAGGAGCTGGTGGAAGGGCGGCTGGCCTTTTGGCTAACAGAGATTCCAGGTGGATCAGGACCTGAGGGAGTGCTCCAAATGCAAGGGGGACCTCATGCAAGTTCCCCCCCCCCATGCTTTGTCCCTGCCATGCCCCAGAACATCCCATTTTCGGGGCTTCCACCAGCTTCCACCAGCCCTCCATCCATCAGGCTGGCCATACCCAGCAGACCTCCAGCAGTGCCCTCCAAATGTTGCTGGACTACAACTCACATCATCCCTGATAATTGGCTGTCCTGGTGGGGATGGGCACTGATGGGTTTTAAAGTCCAACAGTATCTGAAGGGCCACGGGATTCTCACTTCTGCTGTAAGAAAATTATGTTTTTCTAGCATAACTTCAAAGGACCATCTTTGTCTTATCTTTTGTATTGTTGGCACATCCCAGTCTCTGAGTGGTGAGAGACTTCCAAGGGTTCCAGTGCTTACCCAGGGTTCCGTTTCCTTGAAATGGAGGTCATTGGAGGGTTTGGTGTCTTTAGGATATATGGTTTTATCTACACATATATACAACCTGAGCATAACATAGAGTGGCTCACAGCATTAACACTCCAACTGATCTTACTTCCCCATGAGGCTTCCAGGGAGGTGCCCCAAAGCCATGGTCCTGGATTCAGCATTGGGAGCAAGCCTCTCTATGTCTTTCCAGCTCCCAGCCCCACATCAGACTGAAAACACACACAGGCATCCTCTTGGCTCTAGCCAGGTGAAGGGGGAGGGTTTACCCCCTGCAAAGATCATCACTGGTCATTTGTTCCTATGGCAACACATCTGCTCTTGACCAAGTCTTTAGAAATGTTAATGGGAGCTCTTGACAGACTTGGCCAGACCTATTAACTTAACAAAGAAACTTGGCCAGTTCAACAGGTTCCTTCCAGATACAGAATGACAGGCTTGGAGGGGACCCACAGACCACATCCAAACCAACCCCTGAAGTCCTATAACAATGTAATTGGAGTACTAAACTTTCGCAGATTAAATTAATACAGTATACATTCAATAGTGAAGAGCCTTCTCTGATGTGTAATATGAAAGGAGTGAGGCTCATGAAGTGATATTTGATGTAAGAATGGTGTCATAAACCTTGGAGACGGGGAAGGAGGAACCCTGGGAAACTGAATGTATAGAGGGTTTAGGAAGGAAGGAAGGAAGGAGGAACACCTGAGTTTGTAGAGAACTGGCAGGCTGCAGTAGGGACTCAAACTGTCCTATAGTGGGTGAGGCAGGCTGGTGTGAGGCTTAGGTATATTGCACAACAGCAGTGCTTGTGTGGGTGTGCTTGTGGAGGTGTGGGGCAGTGGCATGGAGTGGCAGTGGTGGAGGAACAGGTGAGGCAAGCAGATTGGTGAGGAGAGTGCCTGAGGTGGGGGGTTGGCAAGGGGTTGGCAAGGGTAGTGGGGTTGCCTGGTGGACAGGTGGCGAGCTGGGGGTTGGCGAGCAGAATGAGTAGTGGGGTAGAGCCCCCAGGACATGATAATATATGTTAACATACATTATTGAGTTTTGCAATGCAATATTTTACAATCAGATTTTCTAATGGTAATATATTATGTATATACCCATTTTGCTGCAGTTTTACTGTTTTTATTATCTGTATGTGTGTATGGCCTGATCAGTCAATGAGCAATAAACTGAATTAAATTTTACTCAGGCTTTGATTAGATTAGAACCAAAGTTAGGAATCTGCAGTCTCAGGATGTCTCACTGTAGCTGAATAGTGGGTTGGGAGCACTCCCTTACTCAGGTCAATTGTGAATTTTGGCAGGAAACTTACAATTTGATTTGCCTTGTGTAGCTAGATCCTTACTAGGTCACCTTTTCAGGCAAAATGGAACCTTTTGGAGTCAAGTGCAAGGGAACACACAAAATCATTATGGAATAACTGGGATGTTACCAGTGTGCCCTGATTTGGATTTTTGTCTGTGAAACGTTGAAGGGTATGCAATCATAAAAAGGAACATATTAGTAAAAATAAAATACAAAAATGACCAATAGTGGTAGAAACTGCTTGCAAAAATGTGGACATTAATCAAAACTGCATACAAAAATGTGTTTATTAGGAGAAATTAGAATTAGGATGCTGATGAATTTTCATGACAATTTTTTAAAAAAACCCACAAATTGCTGCAGAAAGTGCTGTGAAGAATTGAATTTAGAAATGTACAAATGGAAAATGGGGAGAACCAAAACTGGCAGATCCTTCCATCCCTTCTTGAGAGTAATCACTTCCAGTTCTGTTACATCTGGGCTTGGACAGTATACCATGACAAACTCTTGCTTGGCCCAGCACCGTATCAGCCGTACAAGAGGAAAAAAGGATACATGTAGTCTGATTGCCAGCTGTTTTAGCACTGAGTTTTTGTCTGCCCCCCCCTTTCCTGCTACTTACTTTGGAGTGCATTGCCTGGACTTTGATCTCTTTCTGAACCTTGGGTTTAGATTACGAAACTCTTTTGGAACAGCCTGTTTTGTTAATTCTGGCCCTTGGCCTGCCTAACCCAGCTGAATCTGTTCCAGTTCATCTGAAGCATCTCTTGTTCTGGCTAGGGATGGAAGGATCTGTCAATTTCGGCTCTCTCAGTTTCTCAATTTACCAATGTTAAATTCAGTTCACATTTCCGCCACAATTTGTGGTGTTTTTTTTAAAAAAAGCTCATGAACATTCTTTTGCATTTTAGTGCAAATTTCCCCTAATAAAACATTTTTGCATGCAGTTTTGACTAATGTACACATTTTGACCTAATATAATGCATTTTTGTATGTTATTTTCACTCATGTTTTCATTTTTATACACATTTTCCCAATAATACATGCATTTTTGTAGACACTGTTTAGTTGGAGAACTGCTTCGCAAAATTCTGAGAATTCTGAATTCTCAGAATTCTGAATTTCAAAGGATGGCTATATTTTGGTTCTCATATTGTTTCTGAAAGTGTGGATTTGATCGATTTGGTTTTAAATGTGAACCAAATCAAATGCTCTACATCTTTTGTTCAGACCCAAATATTTCAAGGAAGCAGGGGATTATTCTAATCCTGAGAATGCATTTTCAGAATTTTTTAAAACTACAAAACCTATGATGCACTACAACAGTGAGTCAAATACACATACTTGGTCTAGAAACATTTGAGGGGCCTTTACTTCAAATCACTTAACACAACTGATACTCAATGAATTGACTGGAATCTGCTGAAATTTGAACTGACAGTTGGATTTTCCATGGAGATCAAGATGAGGAAATCTTGAGTGGCTTCCACATATATATAAGAACTCTAAACTCCATGAACATAAAGCCAGCACTGCTTATCAGATCTTCCTTCCAGATACTAACTCAGTCTGAACTAATAAAAAATAGCTCCCCCGCCCAACCCCAGCTTTCTTTCTCTTTTTGGCAAAACTATACATTCCCTCACAGTAGAGTAGTGGCAAATTCGCAGGTTCAGGATCCCTTCATTACAGTCACAGCCACGGACCTTTACAGCCAGACACCCCTTCTAAGATTATACAACCTGATGCTAACCTCTGATATTGGCTGCATCACACACGCACGTTCTTAGGCATATTCATTTGCATTTCACCTTACCATGCATGAACCATATACAGTGTGTGTGTGTGTGTGTGTACACATGCACCATCATTAAAAACTGAAACAGTAGCACATACACAAACACACAAACATTTTCTTCTCCTCCTCCTCCCTTGAATGTATTTTTCTCTTTTCCTCCTCCTCCGCTCTTCCTGGCTTTGAGCTGAAACAAAACCACACATCCCCCCCCACTGCTTTTTTTCCTTTTGCAGTTGGTTTGAGAATGAGATCCTTTTTAACACCTTTTCTCAGAACAACAGATGTCTCTAGGAGCCAATCAGCATGAAAAGGGGGTTTGTTAGCTACTTAGAAGAGTCTTCTCAGTGGCTGACTCACCTCCTTTCACTCTGATCGGCTCTAATCAGCAGGAAAGGAGAAGGAAGCATGCTAGAAAACTCTTTGCGGTGGCTAACACACTCCATGCTGATCGGCTTCTAGGAGACATAGGAATTCTGCTGGGACCCTGTTCCCAAAAATGTAAGGGGTCTAAGATCCCCTGAGACCCCAGGTGACTATACGCCTTATAGAAGCTTCAAAAATAGCTTCTTTCTTAGGCCACAGTGACACCGTACATTTATTCCACTATTATTCTAGTTTCAGCAATCATGACTACTCCCATAGAATCCTGGGAAGTGTAGTTTGTGAAGGCTGCTGAGATCTGAGGGATCTAAGTGTAGTTTGTGAAGGGTGCTGAGATCTGAGCTACAATTCCCAGTTCTCTGGTAAGAGAGACAGACTGTTGTTTGGAGCTCTGTGCGGAGAATAGGTCTCAGCACCCTTCACAGACTACCTTTTCCGGGATTCTTTGGGGGAAGCGATGATGACTGTTTAAAGTGGAATAATAGTAGTATGGTGTGAATGTAATCTCAAAAATTAACTTTTAATGACTAGCCCTTAATAACTTCAATAGCTCCTATAAATTAATATCATCCAGATCATTGTGCAGGATAGCAATCAAGGGACTTCATCATAAGAACATAAGAAGAGCCCTGCTGGATCAGGCCAAAGGCCCATCTATGTCATGGCCCCGTCAGAGGACTCATCAGACGAGGATGACTCAGGAGTAACAGCAGCAGACCCAGAAGCAGCAGACCCAGAAGGAGAAATGGAGGAAACTCCTGAGAACCCAGCTCCTTCTCCCCCTCAGCTGCAGAGCACCCCAGACACAGCTGAAGCCCTTCAGCCAGACGCAGACAGTGAACAGGATACTCCCCCCTCACCTGCAGAACGTAGACAACAGAAGGTCAGGCAGAAGAGGGGCAGGCCTGTCCACTTAAGGCCAAAATGCTGAGGGCTCACACCTGCTGACAAACCTGCTCCTTAAAAGTCAAGCCTTGGCTTCAGCTTGTTGCTGACTACAACATCAGGCGTGGCTTTGTGTGTTTCTAGTTTCCCTGAATCTTATCTTGGACTGACCCCTTGGCAATTGAACCTAGACCTCTACTGACCTCGCTTCTGGACTTCTGGCTTGGCACGTAAGCTTAGGACGGGCCTTGCCCTTATCATGCTTCATCCTTGTTAGCCTGGCAGATTTACAACCAGACTGCCAGCTAAGGACTTTCCTGCCCTGATACCTACCCAGAAATTTCCACCCCCACCGGCACTGCTGTCTCAGTGCAGAGCTGACAATCTAGTCCAGCATCCTGTTCTCACAAAGGCCAACCAGGTGACTCTCCTCACCACCTGTGACTCCCAGAAGCTGATATTCAAGGCATATTGCCATCAGTGCTGGAGCTACAACATCCACTGATAGCCTTACCCACCATGAATTTGTCTAATCCTCTTTTAATGCCATGCAATTTGGTGGCTGTTATTATCTCTTGTGGGAGTAAATTCCATAGTTTAACCGCACTGTGGGAAATGTGCTTTCTTTGGCCTGAATTTTCCAACATTTAGCTTCGTCGGATGGGTGCTGAGTTCTCACGTTATGAGAGAGGGATAAATTTTTCTCCATATCTACTTTCTCCACACCATGCATAATTTTATACTCTTTTGTCTTGTCCCCCCTCACCTTTGCTTTAAACCAAAAAGTCCCAAATGTTTTTAAAGCTGTTATTTTTCTTTTTTCTTTTTTGTAATTCCAGAAGTCCCAAATGTTGTAACTTTCCTCACAGATGAGTTGCTCTGACCTCTGAATCATGTCAGTTGCCCTTTTCTGACCGATGTTGGCATAGTTCATGAATCTGGTGAGTAAATTAGGATCCCAAGGAAGGAATCACTTCAACAGGTCCTTTCCAGCACAACCTTCAGGACCTTTCATCACCAGATGACAGGCGTATCAAATACCACCCACCTGGCTGGAATCTCAAGGGATTCCTGTGCTGGTGATACAAATGTGTTTTTGACAGTTTATCCCAACAATCTGAATATTCAGATCCTGGCAACAGCAGATAGGCTTGCAAATCTATATGCAAAAACATTGTGGCATTTAGTCCTTATATAAGGGGATGGGTGGGACAATATTGCTATGTACCCCTTTTAAAAATATAAGTGGTGTGTTTGTTCCTATTGGAGAGGGGTAGTGGGTAGTCTTTTAAAAAAAACTATACAAAAAGCAAAGTGAAATATTTGCAAATACTGTAAATGTAAAGTATGTTGAATAAATGTACATTTCAATGAATGTGAAATTGCATTTTTAAGAGTGCAACAGATGCCTGTGTGACACACGTAAAACCACATTCAGTGTGTGGTTGTAGTGTATCACTAACCGCCAGAGGCCAGACGACACTGCAGATAAATGGAAGAGCAGGCTGGCTGATGGCAACGGTGCTAACCCACAGAAGTTGCCTTTCCGTTTATCTTAAAGAGCTTTGTAGGTCAAAACCAGCCCTTTGAATCAGGCTTGTTAGTGTGTAGGCAGCCAGTGTGGCTTTACAAAATTGGTATAATGAGACCTGTTCACCCTGAACCTGTCAACAGTGTGCAAGCTGAATTATGCACTAATTGAAGCTTCCAAACTGTTTTCAAAGGCAGCCCATTGTAAAGTGCATTACAGTAGTCCAGTCTTGAGGTAACCAGAGTGAAGATTACTGTAGCCAAGTTATTCCTGTCCAGATAAGTCTAGAGTTGGGCTGGCAGTCAGTGGCACCAAGGCCACCTGTGCCTCACAGTTAGCAGTTTGTTTCCGGGCCCAATTCAAGGTGCTCACACTAGGGTTTAAAACCCTAAATTACTTAGGTCCCAAATATCAAGACCACCTTCTTCCCTAGAGACCCTCTCGGTTGTTAAGGTCAGTGGGGGGAGGGTCCTCTTGGTAGTTGCATCACACTCAAAAATGTGGGCGGTGGCATCCTGGAAGAGCACATTCTCTGTGGCAGCCCCTAAGTTGTGGAATTCCTTCCCTATAGTGGTGCGC
Source organism: Rhineura floridana (assembly GCF_030035675.1). Taxonomy (NCBI): domain Eukaryota; kingdom Metazoa; phylum Chordata; class Lepidosauria; order Squamata; family Rhineuridae; genus Rhineura; species Rhineura floridana. The sequence goes on along the minus strand of NC_084493.1, from coordinate 21,084,847 downwards.
CTGGCACCTTCATTATGCAGTTTCTATCATATGCTGAAGTTGCACGTTACTTCAGCCTTTGAGACCTGATATATATACAATCTCAATAATAGGGTGAGTCCTATATATATAGGACTCACCCTATTATTGAGATGGTATTTAATCTGTTTAGTATTATATTTTTAAATTGCTGTCATCTGCCCTGGGACTTGGGGCAGGTCAGAGTGCCTTTTACCCAACATAGCAAAGTGGTTCACGGTCAATTTAAGAGAGACCAATTTTACAGTTTTGCTTCTTTTTTTAATCTATAGCACAGTGGGGAGGAGAGCCTGGCTGGGAGTCTGGGAGTTCAAATCCCCGCTCCTGTCTCCTAGGTGTCAAGGGCCAGCTAAAGATCACCCCCACAGTGAGTGGCTCAGGGGTTACGTGCCCTGCCACCTGTGCAGCCGTGGGCAAGCTGCATAGTCCCAAGGAGCCCACTTGCCCCCCAGCTGGCAGTTGCAGACAAGGAAGGGGCTGGCTTGTGCAGCTGTGGCAAGCTGAGCAGGCCCTAGCCAGCTGGGGAGGACTAGCCTCAGAGGGAGGCAATGGTCAACCCCCTCTGAATGTCACTTGCCATGAAAACCCTATTCATAGGGTAGCCATAAGTCGAGATCGACTTCAAGGCAGTCCATTTCCATTTCATACTTACTCATCTTCTGTAAAACCTCATTACTAATATTTCTTTATAGAGAGGATACGTAAACGCCTTTGTTACTGAAGATTCTTAATATAGGGTTTACTCCTCAATATGCGCTATTCCCTTTTGCTGTAATCATGCTAGGCATTACTGACTTTTCTTTTTGAGATTTTATCTGTTTTGTACTCAATATTTCTAGTTACTCTGGTGCCTCTTTTTGTGGGCACCAGGTAGTTCTATTATTTTGAAACATGTAATAATTAAAAAAGAAATCAAATAACTAATAATAAATGACAGCACTGGATCCAAGAGAACCCCCAAACTACAAACCAGCTCCCCCAGAGGGGCTATGACCCCATCTAGAGCAGGCTGCACATTAGTCAGCCAGACTGAAGAACCTCTCACTAACAGCATCTCAGTCTTGTCTGGATTAAGCTTCAGTTTATTGGTCCTAATCCAGTGCATTATTGCAACCAAGCACGCCAGTTGCACAACAGCACAGACCTGCTGTCTGTCACAAACATCCCATTACCTTTGCAGAAAATATTGCCATTTGAATCCCGGAGAAATGCCTCCACGACAGTCTCTTCACGCGTTAACTCATGTGAAAGGGCCACACATGCGGAAAAGGGCACGGGAGGCTGAGCTGCTAACCCTGTCCCACTATTTAAGCATCGATCAAAGCCCTTTGCATTTTCCCAGGCCTTTCATTAATTTTACTCTGGCTGAAATGGCTTTTTATGCTGTTTTAACTTATCGTATAGGACAGGGTGGGGAACTTTTTCACACCAAGGGCAATCTTCCAGGGCCCAGGGGGCCAGAGGGAAAAGTGGGCAGAGTAATGAATGTACATTTAACCTTTGTACGATACACTAGTTTCTGCACACATTAGCACACCCCTCTCTATCTGCCATCCAGAGAAACAAGGGTCTTTGTCAGAGTTTAACAATATATTTCGGCTAAGCAAAAGTGCTCAAGGAAGGTGTGAAGCAGGGCTGATGAAGGGTGCAGCCTGGGAAGAGGAGGTGTGACTAGAGGGGATTGGCCTGGGGAGAGTGTCAAGGGCCAGACAGAGAGGCCTGGGGGGCTACATTTGGCCCCCAGACCTGAGGCTCCCCACTCATGTTGGGAGATGTAACTTCAAATCCTCACACAGTTCATAATACTCACTTGAACCCTCTCACATGCTGAAATACTGCAATATGTGAGAGGCTCATGGATTCAAGCTGCATAGGCCACCCCTCAGTGTACATGCCATCCACACATCCCACACATATAGGGCCCCTTCACACAACTGCCAGTGGGAGCTGAGCCAATGCATACTTTGGCATGGCTATGTAGCGCCCCTCCCTGTGTTCTTTCCACATGTGAGGGGGAAACCTCCCCCCTTTTATCTTTCAGACTCCTCTACCTCACAGGGGTGTTAGTAGAATAAAAAGAAAGCAGGGCCTCACCCTTCGGAGGAAGGGGAAGATATATTCGAAGTAGATAATGAGATACAGAAACGTGAAGCAAATGATGCATGCCACCCTGAACCCCGTGGAGGAAGGGTGATAGAAATGCAGCAAATAAATAAATAAGTTCTCATGAATTGCTTTTTTTTTGTTTATTGTTTGATAGCCACCCTGAGGAGGGATTTTTAAAAAAGACGTTAATGTTTTTAATGTTACCATAAACAAACAAATGCATCAATTGCTTTCTATCAGTGCCGTTCAGTTCTTAATTATTACGCAAATAACAACAACAAAAGCTTGACACGGAGGGGCTGCTGGAATGAAGGGTAGTGGTCCCAAAGGAAGCTGAGGAGCACGAAAGGGGGCGAGCTAGATGGGAAAGAGGGACTCTATGGGGAAGCGCTGCGATGAGGTTTTTTTGTGGGGGGGGTGACGGAAAATGTGGGGTCTCCAACCGCCAAACTGCCTGTGTGGATGGCAGGCGTCGGTCCGGACGGTTGGGGTCTCCGCCCTCAGTGACATCTGTAAGGCAGCTGAGCAAGGCCTCCCAGCCGGCCGCCGGAGCTGCCTCCTCCCTACTCGCCCCAAGACTGCGTTCGCCGCGGCCGCTGCTCGCGACTGCAGGCCGCCAGGGCGAGTCGGCCTGGCCTTCTAGGCCCCGCCCCGTTCCCGGCCCCTCCCGCACTCTTCGCCGCCATGTTGAGGCAGTCGCTGCCCGGCGCTGGGTGAGGCCTGTGCGGGCCCGGGCGGCGACGGAGCCGACCGCGGAGCTGACTGCGTCGGTAAGTGCAGGCGAAGAAGCGGGTGAGCGAACGGGCTGGGGTGGTCGCGGCCAGCGCTGGCTGAGGGGGCCTTTTCAGTGCTTGGCCTAGTGCAGCCGCTGCACATTTGCCTGGCACGGGCCCTCCTCGGAGGCTTTCCGAGACTAGGGCAGGCAAGCAAACAAGCAGACGGACTCCTTGCAAACGCACAAGAACGACAGCCCGGGAAGCAGACCTCCACCTCTGCTCCACCTCACCCCTCAGAAGCCCCAGCAGGGTCTATTCACTCCCCGCTGTTTGGTTTGTTTACGGGGGTCAAGGTGTCTGCCATGCGCGCCAGCCTCTCCCATGGGACAAACCCACAGCCAGTGTGCCTCTGCCCACCGCCACCATACCTCAGGGGATAGGCGGAGACAGGCGGGCGGATCAACTTGTGCCAGACACAGACACCCTCCCTGCGCCCCCTGAAACATCTCTCCACCAAATTGGACGTCCAGACAGGATGTCTGTGTTTTGCCCTTTTCTCCTTCTCCCCACTTTTTCAACCCACCCCATAAAAAAAAAAGATGGGGTGCTAATGCACAAGAGCTTATAGACCTCCTCCATAGCTGAGTGGGCAGGATCGTCTCTCTCCTTAGGCTAGGGACAGAAGGGTTGGAAAGGTGGCCCCAGAAACATCCAGGCAAGAGAGTACATGCCTTTGCTGCGAAACAGGCGTGCAGTCAAAATCTCTCCTTTGCTGACATGCCCCAGAAGTCGGGCAAGAGGTACCCTTCTATTGGCTACCGGTCCAGGGGATGGTAACTGGCAGGCAAAACAGACAGGCTACAGTACGCCCCTCTGGATGGTTATCTTGGACAGCATGTCTCTTTCCCAGTGTGCTGTGACGATTTCTTTGCCAGCAACTGGTTGTGGTGGTACCTACACTGGCTCCCAGTTTCCGGTTGTATTTGGGGAGGGGGCAGCTGGGAGTCGCTTTGAAGACTATGCAGCAGCAAAAAAACCTTGCTTTGGCTGCTAGGTATACCTTTGGGCTAGATGGCACGGCTAGTCCTGATCTCTGGTGTGCATACTGGTATAATCCGTGTGTTGACAAATGCACCATTGTCACGCATGTGAATTTTCCGTACATGCAAAAAACATCATCTGTGAGCTGAGCTTACGTTTGAGTTTGGCGAAAGGTTGCCTGCTTGCTCTTAAATTCCAGATCTAAGCAGGGCAACCCTGTAGAGCTGTCTGCTTTGGTCTCTTACTCTTCTCAACCTGCATTATCTTGACAAAAATAGTCTTTATCAGATGTTGATTTTTCTCCTGCTGCTGTGCCATAAACTTCAAAATACCTAACCTACCACCACCACCACCTGAGCACTTTTCAGGGGAGTTCATTTGGTCAGTGCTGATGAACATTTCAGTTGGCCAGTGGAAATCTTGAGGATGCCAAGCCCCGTAGCAACCATAATGTCAGCCTGTTCTACCATTTCCTCTGAAATATCAGTTAGGTTTCATGATATGTGTGAAGTTTGGTATAAAACATGTTAAGACTCAGGTTCAGTTGATGTTTATGTATGAGTAAACATGTTTATGGTAATGTAATTACCATGTTTTTCTTAAGAGCTGAAAGCATTCGACATACAGAGTTGTTGTAAGGATGTTTTAGATAGACATATATTATCAGCATGTTACAGACAGGAGTTGAGGCTTTATTTATTAGCTATTGGAGTGTCTTAAGACCACCTGTGACTTAACTAATATTTGAACTGGGAATTCATTATTTTGATCGTGACACTAAACTAGCTCATAGCCTTGAAGCGCAATCAGTGATGCAGAGCAGAACATTTTCCAGTGCTTTATTATTCCACGGAAAATTTTCCATTTCATAACAATGATTAGATGCTAATTGCAATTAGGCAAGCTTTATTTATTTATTTATTTATTTATCCTACCCTTCCTTCTAGTAGGAGCCCAGGGCGGCAAACAAAAGCACTAAAAACACTTTAAAACTTCATAAAAACAGACTTTAAAATATATTACAACAAAACATCCTTAAAACATATTAAAACAAAACATATTAACATCTTTAAAAAAAAGCTTTTAAAAATATATTTTTTAAAAAAATTAAAAACATATTAAAAAGCAATTCCAACACAGTCACAGACTGGGATAAGGTCTCTACTGAAAAGGCTTGTTGAAAGAGGAAGGTCTCAAGGAAGCTTGAGAGTTTAAAAGCTTTTAGCTTTGTTTATTTAATACAAGTAAAAAAAGTGTGCTTAAATTAGATCACTCTCTAGCTCAGGGGTTCTGAAACTGTTCTATGGACCACCAGTGGTCTGCAAGCTTCATTCAGGTGGTCTGTAGCATATCTGTATTAAATATTCTGTGGATTTTTAATTGCATTTGTATTGCTTCTTCTATTTCTAATATTATATTACAGTTTGAATTCTGTGGAATGCAAATTGTAACACAATAAAATACGTAAGAAATAAAAGAAGTGATAAAAAAATTCAGTTAAATATCATACAGCATGTAGCACAGTACATTACAGTTGCTACAACAGACAGATAAATAATTAAGTGGTCCGCCAAGCCCATCGAGCAATTTTCAAGTAGTCCATGGAGAAAAAGGTTTGGGAACCACTCTTGTAGTTGATCTAAAATTACAGTATGCAGATTACCCTAACTTATATTGAAGAAGGGCCATAGCTCAGTGTTAGAGCATCTGCCTTGCATGCACTGCCTTGTATGCGCAGGTTCAATCCCCAGCATCTCCGGGTAAGTGGGAGAGAATCCTGCCTGAAGTCCTGGAGAGTCACTGCTAGTCAGTGTAGATAATATTGAGCTAGATAGACCAGTTGTCTGACTCGATATGAGGCAGCTTCCTATGTTCCTGTGGAAAAAATTCTAGAAAACCTACATCACTGAGCACAATTAATGTTCACTCTGAAGTGAGCCCCATATATTCACTGAAGCATTTTTCAGGTATGTGTGCATAGGAATGCACTTTCAAATCTATTTATTTATTTATTTAATTACATTTATAATATACCACTTCTGTGGAATTGTGCATGAGGTTCCCAGGCAGTCTGCCATTCAGGCACTGACTGCGCACAGGCCTGCTGAGCTTCAGCAAGGTGGCTGTGTCTGATACCTTCAAATCATGTCCTTCATGTGGGTCTAGAATAGTCATTGTGAAGAAGAAGAATCTCAATCCAAAACACACTGCCTTGAAGTAAGCCCTGCGCTCAGATTTGTGAGATTTACTGTCATGTGATCTGTTTGGGGTTAAAAGGTTTAACATCTCTTGATAGAATGGCATTTTTACTTAAAGATACTGCATGGCAATTTGTTTTTCTTTTTTCGGGGGGATGGGGAGGGAAACATGGTGCAATTGAATGATTATGCCAAAACAGATATCTCAGTTTTGTCAAGAGCAATAAAGTAATGCTTCAAATGATGGTAGCAATACTACCAGAAAACTATTTCAAACTTTGTAAAGTTAGTTGTCTATGTAAAGCAGTGTTTCTTACATGTGGGAGTTTGGAGGGGCGCAGTGGAGAACTCCACCAAGAGATGAGTGTATGTAAACAATTTTATACAACTTATTGGCGATTAGTAAAGACTCAGCAATTCCCAAAGTGCAGACTACTTTGTGGCTGTCATAGAGGAGGAGGAGGAACTGAGCAAGAATGTCCATGGAAGATTTTAGATTGGGGGCAGGGGCATACCAAAGATCCAGTAAGCTTAGAAAGGAAGTGTGGTTTCCAAAGATTTGAGAGATGCTAAAAGCTACGTGGTGTTATGATTATTCATTTTGTGTGGTGCTTTGTAGTATAACAACAAGAAGACAGGTCCCTGCCCTGAGAGGGTTACACTTTACAGTTTCACACAGGGGAGGCAACAGGGCAGGTATGGGGACCCTTTGGCCTTCCAGGTGTTGCTGAACTACAACACCCATCATCCCTAGCCATTGCTATGCTTGCTGGGGTTGACTGGAGCTGTAGTTCAACAACATCTGGAGGACCCCACATCTGCAATAGAGGAAGGAGAGGAAGAAGGACGTGAAGGTAACAGGAAAGAACAGGTTTTGAATTTTGAATTAGGATGCTAGTGGCTACTTATGAATTTAGCTTTAAAAATAGATCAACACTTTTTACAGGAAATGTTTGTCCAAACTGTGACTTTATCCTTGAGGCTGTTCCTTTCATACTTGTACTGATAAATGCGTTCTCCACAAGCAAAATAAGAGTCCTCCCCTTGGTGGCATTTTAGTGTTTTCAGCCTGCCCTCTGGATATGTTTTGCAGTCTTATACTTATTCTATCCTTCTGGTTGACTTGACTATTGCTGGGGAAATTTAGCAAACTGTGATATACGGCCACTTTTAATAGAAAAGTTGTTTGCAGTGTTTTTGCACCATCTCAAACCTTGACACTTTTCTTTCAATCTTTACTGAAGGTTTTAAATATCTGTTTTTTTCAATAGTATTAAGATTCATCAAATGCAGACAATTTTAAAGGTGAACGGGCAGTTAAGTCTGTGAGAATTTAAATGATTGGATAGATTATTTGCAGTGGATGCATAAACCTAAAATAGTAACTTCCATTTGTACTGGGTCTTGTGGAGGAATTTTGTGTCTGATTTTGTTTGATCTACAACTTATTTATTATTTTAATCATGATATTAGTGTGCAGCCCTCAGCTTCGCAATAACCTTCCTTTGCATTTGGTAGATGGGGAAACAAATTTGAATATGTACAAGGTTTTGGGATGGCCGTTTGTTGAGGCAGAGCAAATATCAGAACCCAGTTGGAAAAGGGCTGTAGCTCGGTGGTAGAGCAGATGGTTTGCATGCAAATGGGTTCAGGTTCTGATCTTAGTGGTCTCATGACAGGGCTCAGAAAGACTCCTGTCTGAAACCCTGGAGAGCTGCTGCCAGTTGGTGTAGACAGTAGTGAGCTAGATGAACCTATAGTCTGACTTAAGTGTCTCAAGCCAGGTAGAGCATGAGTTAAGGAATGACAAAACTCAGCCCTCAAGTGTACAGTCTGAAAGGGAATGGCGAACCTACAGCCTTTCAGATGTTGTTGGAGTACAACTCTCATCATTCCTTCCAGTGGTCATGCTGTCGGGAGCTGATGGAAGTTGGAGTCCAACAACAGCTAGAGGGTCTCAGATTCCTCATCTAAATAAACAGATGCACAATGAAAAAGAAGGAAGAAGGGGGTAAAGAACATTGACCCAGGATGTGCAACAAATCCTAGAAGGCTTCAAAATACAACCACTTTGGACATTTATTATGAATAGGAGGGCTGCATGGAATGTTCTTGTTTATGCAATTTGCATCTGCAAGGAGAATGCCAGGTTATGATAGATGGGCATATGCTGCTTCTTGGCTACCATTTGTGTGATTTTTCCAAACTGAAGATAGAGAGGGCAGTTCTTAGAATATCTGAGAGATGATCACTGCACTTGGTTTTCATGCAGTGAATATGTTTCACTCCTGTATTTTGGCATGACCAGTTTAAGTGAGCATCAAGCTACTGTTTCTTATTTTTTTTATTTCACAACGTTTTGTGAAAGTGTGAATGGAGTCCTATGAATAAAGGAGAGCATTAGGATAACGTAGGAGGCTGCGTAAACTGAGCTAGGCCATTGGTCTCTCTGGCTCAATATTTTTCTTTCTGCCTGGTTGTAGCTTTTAAGGATCTGGGGATGGGTCTTCCACATCACCTAATCCCTTTAAGAGGAGATGTGGGGGATTGAATTTGGCGTTCTGCTGAACTGTGGTCCCTTCCCTGTTAATTTATTTTTAATAAATTGATAAAATATATGCAGGTAAAGGCCATAGCTCAGTGGTAGAGCATCTGCTTGGCATGTAGTGGTCCCAGGTTTGATCCTTGGCATCTCCTGGCAGGACTGGGAGAGGACCCTGCCTGAAATCCTGGAGAGCCACTGCCAGTCAGTGTAGACAATACTGAGAGAGATGGACCAATGGTCTGACTCAGTAATAAGGCAGCTTCCTGTGTTCCTAACAGTGGCTGGCATGTTTGGAACTACAGCAAAGTAGTATCTATCTGTCCCCAGTCTCCTTTTGAGAATTTCCAGCTCGCTTTATGAGGATTCAGATAGCCTAGGATGGCTTTATGATATCAGAAACATCTTGTAGTCTGATGCGTTCAGAGTTCAAATGTTTCTTTTGGTAGTGGATGCTATAATCCTCAGACTTTAGCAGGAAGAAAGAGGGTAGTGACTGCAGTAGTGCTGGTTAGGAGGAGTGAGGCAGCTGCCTCAGATGGTGGATGCTGGTGGTAGGGGGAGGCAAAGCAGCAGTGAGATGATAGAGAGCAGAGCTGCATATGTCACATGCCCTGCCCTGCACCCCCTAAGCTAGCCAGCTGCCCTTGGGCAGAGTGGAGGATGCTGTCCCATCATCAGTAGCGAAGTAAAATTCAGTTGTCAGTCTGGTTGGCTTCCCGTTGGGGGACGGAAATCTGCCTACTCAGGCAACAACATATCTTGGCCCGGCCCTGGAATTCATTGTCACAAGATGGAATAATGGCCAGTAGCATAGAGAGGATTAGAGAAGCATTAGACAAAACCACAGAGCCTAATAATCATTATTAACCTTTGCAGATTGGCTGTCCATATTCAGAGTCAATATATGTCTCAAAAACTGGGGACAAATAACAGTGGGTGGCTTTCACCGTTATACTCTTCCTTGTGAGCTTCCAAACGATAGCTAGTTGGCTACTGTTGGAAATGGAATACTGAATAGAGTTTTAGTCTTATCCATGAAAGGCAGTTCTGAAAAATAAGAGAAGTTTTAAAAGTGAACAAAAATGAGCATGGTTATATAGGCCTGCAAACCATGTTTTGGAGACTCGGGAATGAGCTCTTCTTGCACTCTCATGAGTGGATTTACTGTTTGTTTACTGTTTGCACAGACCTTCCTTACCTGGTGCCTGCCAGATGTTTTGGAACACAATTCCCATCAGCACCAGTCAGCCTGGCCAATGGTCAGGGATGGTGGAAGTTGTACTCTAAAACATCTAGAGCGGACCAAGCTGGGGAAGACTGGTTTAGCACAACCTGTTATTTGCCATGATATCTGAATCGGCAAACTGTGGTTTGTGTTTGCTTTTTAAAACATTGGAAACCATGGATTGTCTGAACTGGCCACTATATTCCCCACTCACAGTTTATAGATTGGCACTCATCTGGGTTGATCTTCTGTGCTTCTTAATCTCTGAAGCCTTTAATCTGCACACAAAAAATCTGTTTTCCCATTCACAAGGGATCTTTTTCAGTTGCCTTGTAGTATATATTTACATTCATCACAGTTTTGTGAAGAAACATTAATTTTGGGAAGATCACAGCGTAACATGGATTAGGGCATTTTTCATGCATCAAGGCTTCCAACATGGGTGTCCACCACAAAGCAACTGGAAAAAATGCAGTTTTGCAGAGAAACCATTAACCATTCTTTACAAATCATCTCTGGTAGGCAAAGTTCCTTAATGCAGAGGTTCTCAAATTATGGTACATTTGTATTTGGCCCTATACTTGATTATTATTTTTTTCTGACAGTGGAGATGGAGGCTGTTTTAACCAGGGGTGGATATATCCAACAGCTGGCAAGGCCCTTACCTAGAACCTGTGGTTTTCAAAAATAAAGGGGTAGTGTAGTCTACTGGTTTTCTTTTAAAATTTACCTTCTAAAGGGACCCTTCTCTGCAGCCTGGCATAGGGCTCATGATTTCCATAAGGCTCACCAATGTTATTGGTTCTGAAGAAAAAGAAATATATTAAGTGGTCTATGAAGACCTCCGCTAATTTTCAAGAAGTCTGTGGGTGAAAAAAAAACCTTGAGAACTGCTTCCCTAATGCCATTATATGATTTATGGTGGCCAGGTTGGGACTCCACCCCCTAAATTTAATCTTCACTTGGCTGTTCAAGGTGTGCACTACATAATTACTTGTGTTAATATTCAATGGTTTCTTAGAACATTCTGGTGAAAACACCAGGAATATTATTTGGCTGTTGTGCTAGCTCAGACTGAGGGGGTTGTAGTCTAAAACATTTGGAGTGCACCAGATCAGAGAAGGATAGCCTTTTCTGCTTACTGTTCTGTTTGACATATTGCTGGAGTCAAGGGCTGTAGCTTAGTTGTAGAGTATCCACCTTGCCTGCAGAAGGTCCCAGATTCAATCCCCGGCATCTCCAGGTAAGGCTGGGAGAGATCGCTGCTCTGCAATCCTGGAGAGCGGCTGCCATTCAGTGTAGACAATACTGAGATAGATGGAACAACAATCTGACTTGGTATATGGCAGTTTCCTATGTCCCGCTGGTGTCTCTCTGGAAAGTTACTGGTTTTGCCTGAATGTGGATCATTCTGGGTCCCATTCTTGCTAGTTCATCCCTTTCTACAGTGAAACACCTAGTATTGTGATCTTGGGCCAATCTCTCTCTCTCAACCAAACCCACCTTAAATAGAGGTTGTGAGGATAAAATTGGATAGTCCCCACGTGCGGGACAGATGAAATCTGTACCACCCTTTTCCAATTGGGTTGTCCCTATATTAAAATGAAAACGTGATTATTTGAACATGGTGCTTCTCATGCTGTGGCAGGTGACACTCCCCTTGAAGCATATGAACTGATGTTGTTTTCAAGGGAAGAGAGTACCGCAGCCTTTGCCAACCCTAGTTTTCTCCAGATGTTTTGGACTACAACTCCCATAAGCCCCAGCCAGATGATGGGAGTTCTAGTTCAAAACATCTGGAGGATACCAGGTTGGCAAAGGCTGGAATACAGAATGTTGCCTCCGTGAGTTCTTATGATACCTAAGATGGCATAAATCTTAAGTTCCAGCTTCTGCAGTTGCTTTTCGCTTCTGCAGCAGGAGAAAGGAAAGAGTTTCCCCATTAACTTTCTTGTGTTGTCACACTTGACAGCTCCCGAGGGCATACAGCAGAAAGTGGACTTGGCTCTTTATACAACCTTTGTGCAATCTGGAGCAAAAGAATTTCTTCCCTTACACCGCCCTGTGAGTGCAACTCAAGAGAGGCACGGCGTAAAGAAGAGCCATCACCTTAAACGCTTCTGTCAGGCAGGAAAGAATTGCTCTAATGCATATTTTGGCTCTGTTTCCTCTGGTGGCTGTAGACCAACTGTGAACAATCAGGGTATGCCACACTTTTAGTTCCTTCCCTCCTCGGATTGACTTGTCACAAGAAACATAGCAATTGCAGCACATGCAAAAAATGGCAGCTCCTGATAATTGACACATAAAGAAAAGGAAGAAATTCCAAGGGTGCAATTAAGACAAGGATGTTTGTTTGTTTATAATTTTATAACAACGGGGGACCTGTAACAAAGTGCTGCTGTGTATCCCCAGTCCTGAACAGGAATGCTCCTGTTCAGGGCTCTAGTCAGCCTGTACAGTAGCCTTGTAGTGCTGTTACAGGCTTGTGGTATGTGCGGGGAGGTTTTCTTTCTCTCTCTCCTCAAACTTTCCCCCACTGCACTATAAAACAAAAGGGTTATCGGCTCTGAACTACCTTTTTGCTGTGGTGTATGTATGTAGAGGCAGAGGAGATTCTGGAAAGTGGGGAAGCAGAAATATATACTGTTTCTTTTTCCCTCTATTAAAACTTCCCTGTATGGTGCAGGGATGATAATTATTTGATCTCATGGCATACATCCCTCCCTTGACACCCCCCCACAAAAAAACCCCAGGATACAATAAACAATTTCCAGCAGGTATTTGCGTTAGTCTGTTGCAGCAAAGAAACAGTATTATGGCACTTTAAAGATGAAGGCTGCATATAAACCATATATTTAAAGCACATTTCCCCCTCCAAAAAAAGAATCTGGGAAACTGTAGTTTGTTAAAAGTGCTGGGAATTGTATCTCTGTGAGAAGTAAACGACAGTTCTCAGGATTCTTGGGGGTGAGGATGTGCTTTAAATGTATGGTGTCCATGCAGCCTAACTTTAAATAGACTGTAACCCATTGCATCTCTTGACGTGGGCTCTAGTCTATGAAAGCTTATGCCACAATATTTTGCTTTCTTTTCAATTGATGCCCTTAACTTTCCGTGACTCCTGGACACCATTGAGCCTGTTCATTTCTCACATGCCTGACCTTTTTAAGGCTTTTCACCGCTTTTAACTTGCAAAAATATATTTCTGCATACCTGGAGAGTCCCCCTGAGTATGCATAAATCACTGTCTTGTCTGTGCACTGCCCAGCTGATAGGCGCTAGACCAACAAGTTTTGCTATTAGAAGTTGTGACATGTTTCTCACATCCCTGGAGTTTCATTATTTTTTTTGTATACTGCACTTCTTCGTGGCGAGAAAAACACAAGCGTTGGGTTTGAATCTCAGCAACGGGTAAATCCCCTGCTGAAAATTTGCAGTTTTTTTCCTCCTCTTGTTGCACCTGTATACAGTGCAGTGGGGAGGACGTCAGAACAAGGCAAACCATCCCTCAAAGAGACTGTGATCCATTATCGTTATAAATACAACAGCTTACGTTCTCTGGCTAGAAACTGTGGCTGCCTAGGCCTCTGGAAAACCAACTGAAATCCTGGAGCAGCCTTCCCTAACCCAGTTCCCTTCAAATGTTTTGGACTACTGCTCCCATCACCCCCAGTCAGTATAGGCAAGGACTGTTGCAAGTAGTAGTTGAAAACATCCAGAGAGCATCAGCTTGGGGAAGTCTTTACTAGTCTATAGCAACTAGTAATAGAGCAGTATATTCACTTGCCTTTCTAATGTTAGTTTCTAGAACTCAAGTCTGGGCATTTATAGAAAGAGAGGTAAATTCTGAACATTTACAGTGAGAAAGCTTTTGACAGTGTTTTGCTTCTTTTTTAAAATAGTTTTCATCATGGGGGACATGAAAACTCCAGACTTCGATGACTTGCTGGCTGCTTTTGACATTCCTGACCCAACCAGCCTTGATGCCAAGGAAGCCATACAGACAGCTGGCGAGGAGAATGAAAACCATCTCAAGCAATCAGGGATTTGCATAGAAGAGAATGCATCCTTGTCCCACGCAGCACCAGCTTCTGATGTTCCAGTTGTGAGTGTCATTGTGAAGAACACATGCCGACAAGAGTCATTTGAAGCAGAAAAGGAAGGCAACCACCTAGGACAAGGCCTGCTGCACAATGGATTCCGGGGGTCTGATCTGCCGCTAGAGACTCACAATTATGGGAAATTTGATTCTGGTTTCATTAATGGTGATGGCTTGAGGAACTATCCAGAAAAGTTGGAACAGTCAAAGTCAGAGCCCTTACCAACTTTCAGTCAGTTCAGCCCCATCTCCAGCCCTGAGCCAGAGGATGCGCTCAAAGAGAATAGTATTGTAGATAAACCTAAACATGCCCAAACTCCTTATTTCCCACCGCATCCAATGTATATCCCAACTGGGTCATCTGTGCTAGATCTGCTTAGTAGGACCTTGCCAGAACCAGAGTTTAGTAGATTCATGTCAACTGGGCCATCACTGCTTGATCTGCTTAGTAAGAAGATACCAGAACCAGAGTTAAGCATGTTTGATCAATACTGTAAAAGAGATCCAAAGATAGATGTGCATGGAGTGCAAGAAAGTAGGGTGGATGCAAGCAAGATGGAGCGTGAAAAGAGCCCCGAGAAACAGGAAGCACCCAGCAAAGATCTTGTGGACACAAACAGCTTCCTCGGTGAAGGTTTACTGCTTGGCAACTTCCATAGCAATAACTTGGGTGAAAGTAAAGGATCTGTGCCTGAAATGAACTTCTCATCATCATCAGTCCCACCTCGCCAACGTATCAAACCTGCCCACTCCAAGCTCTCCTCTTGCGTTGCTGCCCTTGTAGCCCTTCAGGCCAAAAAAGTCGCAGGAATCTCGAAGGAGGATCAGGCAAATACAGCAAAAGAGTCTTCTGGCCCCTTTAAGGATGGCATCAAGGGAAGCCCCAAAATGCCCAAGTCACCAAAGAGTCCCAAAAGCCCCCTGGAGATGGTGAGAAAGGTCAACAAACAACCTGAGTCTCCCCGGAGTGTGTGCAGCGACAGCAGTAGCAAAGGCTCTCCATCTGTGGCAACTGGCTCCCCCCCAGCAATCCCGAAGGTCAGGATCAAGACTATCAAAACCTCTTCAGGTGAAATTAAACGAACGGTAACCAGGATCCTGCCAGAGGTGGATGACTTTGGCAAATCTCCTCAAGAATCGCCCATGGAGAGTTTGGCAACGGAAGAGTTTGTGAAATCCTTCCCTTCACCAGAAGCAAGTGCATCCGTGGAAACAGAGTCATGCAAGGGCTTCGCTAAAGCCGCTACTCAAGAGGCAGATCTAGCAAGCCCCCAAGTAGACAGTATGAGTGTAGACATTCCTGTAAGCAGCACTTCCAGTGCATCTCTGCTGGCCAGCAGCAGCAGCACCAGCAGCGGGACGATAAAAGTAGGTATTGTGGGACAGCCAACGAGCAAGAAGCAGCAGCCTGGTACGGTGACTCAGCCCTGTAACCCTGCCAGCCTCCTTCCTAAAGCTGTGCACCTGGCCAACCTCAACTTGGTTCCCCACAGCGTTGCAGCTTCTGTGGCTGCAAAATCTTCTGTGCAGCGGCGTGGCCAGTCCCAGCTCACACAGATGTCTGTGCCACTGGTGCACCAGGTAAAGAAAGCGGCTCCTCTTGTCGTGGAGGCATTTAACAAAGTATTGCATGGTGCCAATCCTGTGCCAATATATACTCCAAACCTCAGCCCTCCTCTTGACAGCAGTATTCACGTGCCTGCATCTGGGTATTGTTGCCTAGAATGTGGTGACTCGTTTGCCTTAGAGAAAAGCCTCACTCAGCATTACAGTAGGAGAAGTGTCCACATCGAAGTCGTGTGTACTCAGTGTTCGGCAACGCTGCTTTTCTTTAACAAGTGCAGCTTGCTCAAGCATGCGAGGGATCACAAGAGCAAAGGCTTTATCATGCAGTGTTCTCAGCTGCTCATGAAACCCATTTCCTTAGACCAAATGTTTTCACCTTCTCCGACGAGCTCATCGACTCATTCTTCACGTTTGCCCTCCCTTTCGCATAAGTCTGGCGCAATGCCAGGAAGCGGGACTGGGAGCTCAACAAATGCCCAGGCAGCTCTGCCCCTGTACGCCGACCCGCTGAGGCTAATTCGTCACGGATTAAAGTGTTTTGAATGTAATAAGCAGGCACTGGACTATGTTGCCCTAGCAGCACATTACCAGAGAACCTCAGAAGATAACGAGGGGCTGGTAAGTCACTTTCTAAAGATCAGAGCTATTTTCTGTTGGGCTTAGATTAAAAACAGACAAACCTTCCAAACATGCATTAAGACAGGCACAAGAGATGAGTGAACTGCATCTTTCCATGTTCTTGGGTTCTATATATGCTGTATAAAAATCTAAGTAAATGGCAGTTGAATGAAAAGAACATGGAGATGATGGTCTGTATATGTGATTTATGATGACTGAATATGAAGCATGAGCAATTCAGTGCCAAAAATATATCGCTGCTTCATTTTCCCCAAGTTACTGAGAGAGAAAAGGAGAGAATGAGATATCCTGAAGGGTTTTCTTTTCTTTTATAGATCTATTTGGCTAGATTTTTTTTTAGTAGCTTGCCTTGCTTCATTTGGTGGCATTGTGAACACTTGTTCTGGCTAGTGTTCATTCCAAATTATTAACTGGACTTGGGATTCAGTTCTCTGCCCAATCATATGTAAGGAATTATGTGAATGGAGCACTGTAGTCTAAAATAACAGGTTACCATTGCAGCCAGTGCATGTTCCCCCTCACCCATATCTCCTCTCCTGCTCCAGCATGGGTGGAGATTTGTTGAGTTGTCTGGACTGACAAACTGTGATTAACATTAACCATGGTTAGTTGTAGACAAGCCAGTTTCAAACCATAATTCCTCAAGATGGCCTGTTCAAACTAACCACAGTTAAAATTAACCACATTTCTGGGTCTGGACAGCAAACTGTGGTTAATCCAACACAATAGTGAAAGCTTCCAAACTCCTCTTCAGCTGAAGGGGAGGGGGAGCAGGCAAGCCTAAGACTTGCTGCAGCTCATTCCTGCTTGTTCATGTCATGTCAGGCTATGGTTTAGTGTGACGTGCAAACATGTCCATGTTCAATATATTCCCCTGGAAGTGTTTACTTTGTGGTATACTAAGAATGCAAAAGGTCTCTTTACACAGATGGCTTTCTGTACACTTTCCCTCTTATCTATCCCCCTTCTTACAAGGAATGAGATTAAAATATGTTGCTACCTTTCAGTATATTAAAGAATTAGAAAGCAGCAAAGCAAAATAACACTGTTCTGTTAACAAGAAGTAAGGTTTCAAGCGCAAAAACCTTAATGCTTAGACAGACTGCAATCTTTGGCATATTTCCTTGGACTTACATTCTCTTGAAAACAATGTGGCACTTGATTCCTAGTAAAAGTGGTCAGGATTATTAAGAACACAGTTAACTGTGATCCAGTCTTTTACATGCTTGCATTTTTATGAACGGTGTGCCTGCCACAGTAGTGGGGCACCTCATTAAACTCTTCTGTTTCCCACCTTTATTTTCTCTGCACTATCCTCTCTGCATAGTTGTTGAAATTCACAAAAGAGCCTTTGTTGAGTTATGACATCACATTGGTCATAGAGGATGTTTCAACAACTTTTTCCCCAGCATGATTTTTATTTATTGCTATATCAGCAATAAATAAAGAGGAAAGAAAAATGAAATGAAAATTTCATCAGCAATATTTCTGCCACCTACCCCACCACATGCCTTATGCAGCATTTTGTAGGTTTTTAATTTAGTTTAGGAGTAATAGACTAATAAATAATGTTCTAACTCATTTGTTTTATTTTATAGGGTGCATATTTTGAAAGCCTGTGATGTATAGAGGGGTAGAAATATTGAAATAAATAACACATTCAAACCAATATACTTGATTACCTTTTTTCAGTTCTTTTGGGCTCATGTGGGGTCAAGTGAGGTGTGTGTTTTTTACACTTGCAAATAAGTCAGCAGATCAGGTATTATGACCAGTGGCTGCCACTGGTTTTATCGTTCTAATGTTATCCTGCAATGTCATAATATACTCAAGAGCACTCTTAGTATGGACAGAATTCTTAGTTGCTTATACAAGGGCTGCTGAGAGGGAGTCGGCACCAGGGCTGTGGAGTCGGTACGCCAAACCTTTGACTCCGACTCCTCTATTTTTCTTCTGTCCGACTCCGACTCCACCCAAAATTGCTTCCAACTCCACAACCCTGGAAAGGGCTGTAAATGTCTTTTTAAATTGGAAGCTCTCATAGGAGCATTTTTATCGCTGCCTGAATATGTGCTGATCTTGGCATCACAGCATTTGTCTTAATCTGGGTCCTGTGTCATACAAAATGGTTTCCATCTTGAGTTATGGTAAAATGCTCAACTACAGCTGACTTCGAGGGAATCTTCTTTGACATTTTGAATTTATATTTTTAAAAAATTGTCAATCAAAATTTATTTTGAAATCACCAGAAAGCAAGTGTCACAGGAATCCAAGTGGCATAATTCAAAGTGTGTCAGGGACTGGGGTGCCAACCAGGGTTGTGGAGTCGGAAGCAATTTTGGGTGGAGTCGGAGTCAGTATAAATGTACCAACTCCGACTCCACCCAAAATTGCTTCCGACTCCACAACCCTGGTTGGCACCCCAGTCCCTGACACACTTTGAATTATGCCACTTGGATTCCTGTGACACTTGCTTTCTGGTGTTGACAGTCTTAATGTGTGTTGGCTAAAAAAGCAGTGTGCAACATCTCAAGTCTCATCTGCTCTGTAAAAAATGATGTAAAGTTCCAAGGTGTAGTCTGGTGTATTTATTGATGCAAGCCAATTTAATTTTGCTTTTTTAAGATCCCTAGATGTGTAAGCACATCGTCTGCTTAATTCTACGATGGCCATTTTGTATTGGAAACCATTGGGGTATTTGAGATGACTGGAAATCTTAACTGTTCCTTGAATCCTGTTGGGGTTTGGCTCAGAGTTCTCTTACAATCACAACTCCTGGCCTCTGTTGTTTCTATAATAAGTTTTTACCCAGTTTGTTTTGTTCTTAACCCAGTTGGTGGTTACATTTTTTCCAGTCTTCTGCCCCCTTTCTCCACGTTCTTCGGTTTGTATTTGGGACATAAATAGCAAAAGCCTGCTTAGCACATTCTGTAGACAATAGTTGTACTAGTTCCTAATAGTTATATTATGAACAAAGGAAGCTGCCTTATTCCGAATAAGACCATTGGTCCATCTAGCAACTCTCCAGAATTTCAGACAGGGCCTACCTGGAGATGCTGGGAATTGAACCTGGGACATTCTATATGTAAAGCCATGTATTACCACGGAGCTGTGACCCTTCCCCTAAGGGATATTGTAGATTCTAGGGTATATAAGATGTAACGGTTGAGCCACTTTTGTCTTTTGGGCCTTCACTGAGGATCAAAGTATTCTGCACGTTGTGCTGGGGAGGCTAGCTGAATTACCTTCCATGTGGCTGGTTCTCCATAGTGCAGATATAAGTATGGATCACCACTCATGTGACTATTAGTGTCATGCAGACTTTCTACATGAGATCCATGGAGTGATCTCAGCCCCCTATTACACTTGCAGTGTGGAGAAGTCATACCCCTGTAAAAGTTATTTTAGCTGACCTCCTTGTGGGTGCTGTAACTTGTTGACTAGCCCTCAGGTTGCCAACTGAATGCAAAATTATTTCCAAGTAGCGGAGGCATTATGAGTTTGCATATGTGCCTTTTCATTCACGCACGCATGTGGGACCTCTGCCAATGTAATGTTTCCCTCCATAGGTGTGTACTTGCAAGTTGTCCTGTAGAGGGCTTTCTGTGGAAAACGTCATCTTCTGTGGAAAATGGCATCTCTGGAAAGCCCCAAATGGATGAGGAACGGGGGGGGGGATCTACTTTGTATGAAAACTACCAAAATGAGTATTTAGCAGATGTTTGCGGCATGACTGTATGTGATTGTGCACACAACATTTAAAGATGGAAAGGATGGAAGGTCAAGATAGGCCATGGAATGGAGGGTTCTGTGTAAAGTTAAAAGGCCTTGAAACAATTTGAAGACAAGTCAGCGTGTGGAAAGTTTATTGGGTTTGGTTGTGGGAAAACAGCTTTCAATCTCTGCTCAGCTATGAAGCTCTTTAAGGTTTTAGGAAGGGCGGAGGAAATCACCCCCATCTCATGTTTCAGATGATGTTATTCCCTAGGAGAATTTAATATATAATTATTTAATATTTAACATCTTTACATCTTAACCAGTTTAATACTTTTTTAACAGTTAATATTTTAGTATTGAGTTTTGTGCTCGTCTATGTGTTTAATTATGTTTTGGTTTTTTTGGTATAATTTTTCTGCATTTTTAGTTGTTTAATAATGTTTTAATTGTATTGGATGTTTACATGTTGTGAACCGCCCAGAGAGCTTCGGCTATGGGGCGGTATAAAAATCTAATAAATAAATAAATAATAATATTGGGAGTTGAGCACCCACTTGGAATAAGTCCAACAGTGGGAACAGATCCAGTCCTGGCTTCCATCTTAAGTCACTGCCTGTGTGCTGCATTTGGGTTTTATCTCATGTCATTTGGGGGAGTTACTAGTAGACATTAGATATATATTTTTTTGTAATCACTTGATTCCCTTCAAGCTAGGGAGCTGAATCAGTAACTTTTAAGTTCATGTAGGGAAACAGTTCATCATGACAATGCTGATTTTGCAACACTGGATGGTAGAGCAACTAACATGTTCTAAATCTGCTGTTGTGAAAATAAGTCAATTCAGTACTGGTAGGGGCAGTAGGGGCAGTAGCTACACCCTTGCAGCGGGGCAGTGCAGGCAGGGTAGCATTGCTCACCTGCCTACCCTGTCATGAGCATTTCTGCCTGTTCTGGCAGATGAGCAATGTAACCCTATCTGTGCCATGCTGCTGATTGCTACTGATCCATCACGCTTCCTCAGATCTCTCAAGTACACCCCATCCTGCAGCTGTCCTATTACTAGGGCTTCTCCCAAGCACCTGCCAATACCAGAGTGGCTGGACAGCCAGCCAGATGGGCGACTAATAAATTCAATAAATAAATAAAATACCTTAATATGCTGCTTTTGACCCTTTTAAAAACCACTTAGCTGTTTACTGTAGCCTCATCTTGCTGCCTGCTTACCAGTTGATGCAGAGTTCAGAGAAGCTCAGGCTCCTAAAGCTTCCCAGATGATGTTTTTAATATGCTTGTGTCGGGCCCAGGATGTGACTCAGGAACCAGACCAATGGCTGTAGTTAATTCGTGTTTTATTAGGGTAATGTCC
This sequence comes from Rhineura floridana, assembly GCF_030035675.1. NCBI lineage: Eukaryota > Metazoa > Chordata > Lepidosauria > Squamata > Rhineuridae > Rhineura > Rhineura floridana. Next base: position 21,063,608 of record NC_084493.1, on the reverse strand, counting down.
AAACAAAGACTGCGTTTTCTCATGAAGCAATACAGGGATACAGGTCCTGCGGCATTGGGAGAAAGTTGACAGAGCAAGGGACTTCTTCCCGCCTGTTCTTTAAGAAGGGGCCAAACGGGCGCGCAATCTTTCGCTCCTCCTTAACTGCCCCTCAGGTACTGCCCGCCTTCCCCCCCTTCTCTCCTGTCTTTTCAGCTGTCTGCGTGTGCGCGGTGAGGGGGGAAGCATCACCCCCTCCTCTTCTGAAGTTTCCGATTCCAGGATGGGGGATAGGGGAGGGGCTGATGGTAAACTGCCTCCCCGCTTTTCGGCTGTGAGCAGCCCTCCCTCTTTCCCCTCTTGCTCTGAGCCTGAAAGAGGGGGAGGCGTGAGAATGTCCAGGGAGGGCTCAGGCTCCCCGTTGCTAAGCGACCTTATCACTGGCAGTTCCTCTGTTTCGTCTTCGCTCCAAAGGGGGGAAGTTCCTCCCCCTTCCCTCTGCCATCCATCCGAATACTCTTCTCCCAACTCTCCGGGATCCAGCTCCCCGGGATTGGGACCCCAGCTCTGCCTTCCGACACCATCCCCCCTCCCAGGCTGTGCCCCCCTCCCCTTGTCTGGCTTGGGACGGTGGGGAAAACGTTGATGGAAAAGTTTTACCAATTCTGGAGCATGCACATCAGCTGCATCTTCCCATGATCTGTCAGCCACCCCATAGCCTTTCCAGTGAATCAAGTACTGCAGCTTGTGGCGTCTGATCCTGGAATCTAAGATCTCCTCAACTTCAAACTCAAGCTGCTCATTTACCAGGAGTGGAGCTCCGGGAGGTTCCTCTGGCCGTAACTCACTGGGAGGGGCGGCTTTCGTTAAGAGGGATCGATGGAACACAGGATGTATTTTAAACGTGTCAGGCAGCTTCAGTCGGTACGCCACGGGATTGATTTGAGTTTCTATTTCAAAAGGACCCACCCTCTTGTCTTGTAATTTTCTACATTTGCCCGGCATCTGGAGGAAGCGGGTGGACAGCCATACCTGGTCTCCCAGTTGAAGGGGGGGGCCCTCCTTCCTGTGCAGGTCAGCAACTCGCTTGTACTCCGTTTTGGCTTTGTTTAACTGCTGTTTCAGTGTATGTTGCGCCGCTTGCAATTCCTTAAGGAAGTTCTCAGCTGCCGGTACCAGCATTCCTTCTGAGCTGCTTGGAAAGACTTTAGGATGGAATCCATAATTAGCGAAGAACGGGGTTTGTTGAGTGCTGGAGTGCAGAGAATTGTTGTAGGCGAACTCTGCAAAATGCAAATATGATACCCAGTCAGTCTGTTGATAGGACACATAACTTCGTAAATATCTTTCCAAAACGGCGTTCAAGCGTTCCGTCTGCCCATCTGTCTGGGGGTGATGGGCGGAGGAGAGTTTTAATTCCGTCTGCAACTGTTTCCACATTGCTCTCCAAAATTTGGCTGTGAACTGAGTTCCTCGGTCTGAGACTACGCTGTTTGGCAATCCATGCAGCCGGTAGACTTCTTTTATGAATAACTTGGCCATTTCTTTAGCCTCTAAGGCCCCTGCACAAGGAAGAAAGTGTGCCATTTTGGTAAGTAGATCCACCACTACTAAGATGGCTGTCATTCCTTGGGACTTGGGTAGATCAGTTATAAAATCCATGGAGAGGTCCTTCCAGGGTTCGTGTGGGACAGGCAACGGTTGTAACAGTCCTGCTGGTGTCCCTGTTTGTGTTTTTGTCCACAGACAGAGCAGGACTTTACATAACTCTCAATATCCCGACGCATTTTAGGCCACCAGAAGTCCTTGGCCACGTTCTGAATGGTCTTGTAAATCCCAAAGTGTCCCGCTATGATGGAATCATGACACTGGCGTAGGATTCTGAGCCTTAATTCCCCTTCTGGCACATATCTGGCGGTTTTGAACCATAACAGTCCATTTCTCCAGTGAAAGGTTACTTCTGAGTCTTGACCTTGTCCCGTCTCCTGCTGATATTTTAGCATGTCTGCATCTTCTTGTTGTGCCTTTTTGAGTTCCTCTTCCCATGAAGGCTGGCATACTCCCAACGTTAATTTCTCTGGCGGGATTACGTACTGAGGCTGGTCCTCGGATTCACTTTCTTTGTATTGTGGCTGTCTGGATAAGGCATCCGCTCTCTGGTTTTTGGCTTGGGCATGGTAAGTAATCTGGAAGTTAAACCTAGTGAAGAACTGGGACCATCTTATCTGTCTCTGGTTCAGCTTTCTGGCGGTTTGGAGGCTTTCAAGATTCTTGTGGTCGGAGCGCACTTCAATTCGATGAGAGGTCCCCTCTAGGTATTGTCTCCAGTTTTCAAAAGAGTCCTTGATGGCCAGCAGCTCCTTCTCCCAAACTGTGTAGTTCTTCTCTGCAGGCTTTAACTTCCGAGAGAAGTACGCACAGGGGTGCAGCTCCTTCCCTTCTTGGTCTAATTGTAGCAGGACCCCCCCGATGGCAAAATCTGAAGCGTCTGCTTCCACTACGAAAGGGCGGTTCGGATCAGCAAAGCGCAGAATGGGCTCAGTAGCAAACCTTCTCTTCAGCTCCTCAAAGGCCTCGGTGGCGTTCTCTGTCCATTGAAACTTCTTCTTCCCCCTTAAACAGTCAGTCAGAGGAGCTGTTAATTTGGAAAACCCTGGAATGAACTTTCTGTAATAATTGGCAAACCCCAAAAACCATTGTACATCCTTTTTGGTGACAGGTTGGCCCCAGTCCAATATGCAGCTTACTTTCCCTGGGTCCATCTCCACGCCTTCCGCTGAGATTCGATATCCAAGGAAGTCTAGAGACTTGAGGTCAAATCCACATTTCTCTAATTTAGCATACAGGTGATTTTCTCTCAGTCTCTTCAACACCGTCTTCACATGCTGGTCGTGGTCTTCCTGGTTCTTTGAGAACACCAGGATATCATCTAAGTAACAGATTACATACGTGTCCAACAAGTCTCTAAACACGTCGTTCATGAATTTTTGAAAAATTCCTGGACTTCCACAAAGCCCGAACGGCATGACCAGGTATTCATACTGTCCGTAAGCGGTCAAGAATCCTGTTTTCCATTCATCTCCCTCCTTCATTCTGATCAGATTGTACGCTCCTCTCAAAACCAACTTCGTGAAGATTTTTGCAGAGCGCAGTCGGTCCAGCAACTCTGAGATCAGGGGCAGCGGGTAGCTGTTGGGGATGGTGATCTGGTTCAATGCGCGATAGTCGTTACAGGGTCTGAGTTCCCCCCCCCTTCTTTTTCACAAACAATAGTGGCGCTCCAGCAGGGGATTGTGAGGGGCGTATGAATCCTCGCCTCAGGTTTTTATCCAGGAATTCCTTCAGGGCCTCCCTCTCATTCTCCGTGAGAGAGTAGATTCTCCCTGATGGGATGCTGGCTCCTGGCACTAGGTCAATCGCACAGTCGTAAGGGCGGTGGGGGGGTAAAGTCTCTGCCTCTTTTTCATCAAACACATCTTTGAATTCTTCATACTTTGGCGGCAGGGTCACTTGCTCGATCTCTTGCACTGCCCCCGCTAAGGTGTTCTTGATTCCTTCAGGTTGACAGTTCTCCTGGCAATACTGTGAGGTGAACCACACCACCGCCTCCTTCCAACTTATTTTGGGTTCATGCTTTGCTAGCCAGGGCATTCCCAGAATCACCTCAAAGTTCGAGAGATCTGACACGTATAGCGAAATGAACTCTTCGTGCCCAGGGATTTGAAGTTTCACTTCCTCCGTGGCTTGTGTCACCCCTCCTGACTTCAGGGGTCTCCCATCGATAGTCTCCACAGCTAGGGGAGCGTCCAGTTTCCACCGGGAAATTCCATGACGCTTGACTAACTTTGCATCAATAAAATTTGTGGAGGCTCCACTGTCAATTAAGGCAGTGGAATTAAACACCACTCCTCTGGAAGTTGTAATCCGAATAGGCAAGACCAACACCCCCTTTGAGGGAGGTTGGATCGTTGGGGGGCCTTTATACAACGCTGCCCCCAGTCCACCGGCCTGCACGTGGACTGGGTGTTCTAGTTTCCCGACGGCTCGGCTTTCCCCCCTTTCAGTCCACAGTCTCTGGCCACATGGCCCGGCTTTGAACAATAAAAGCATAAACGTTCCCAGCGTCGTCTTTCCTTTTCTTCTTCCGACAGTCTTGGCCTAGCCCCTCCCTGTCCCTCAGTTGCATTACCTGCCATCCCTGCAGTGGGAAGGGTCTTGTTGCGAGATGCCGAGGCTGAGTATCTCGGGACCTCCTGCTTCCTTTCCAGGCGCCTTCCTTCCATCCGGTGATCTATCTGTAGGCATAGCCGGATGAGCCCTGGTAGGTCAGCGGGGGGGGAGGTCCTGGCCAACTCATCCAGGATTTCAGCATTTAATCCACTCCGGTACATAAACATCAGGGCGGCGTCATTGTAACCAGTTTCCTGGGACAGAATTTTAAAAGCGTTAGTGTACTCGGAAACAGTCCCTTTAGCTTGCTTCAGAGCGCCTAGTTGCCGCGCTACTGTTTCAGCCCTTTGCGGGTCTTGAAACATCTCGGTCATCTCCTGTATAAATCCTCTGTACCTTCCTAAGACAGTATCCTTTCTCACGAGATACGGAGTCACCCATTTTGCAGCTTCTCCCTCCAGGAGGCTAATCACGAAAGCTACTTTAGCCCCATCGTCTGGAAATTCCGTGTGCCTGACATCCAGATATAACTCACATTGAGCCACGAAGGTTGCCAACTGATCACTTTGTCCTGCGTATTTTGGGGGCAATCCAATGGGAACCTTTACTACGGCAGCTGGAGGGGCTGTTCGCATCTGGTCTATCGTGGCCTTCAAGGTTTGATTATCCGTCTTCAGCGCCTTGACTGCTGCTAGCAGGGGCTTGAACATCCGTCTGCAAATCAGCTACCTTAGTCCTCAAGAGTTCCACTTCTTCCGTCTCAGAAGTGGGGTTCGTCCCCCCCGCTGCTCCCTTTGACATCTTGTCCCAGTCAAGTGAAGAGAGCGTTGAGGGTGATTTAGGAGGCTCTGTCAAGCTGTCAGGCCCAGGATGTGACTCAGGAACCAGACCAACGGCTGTAGTTAATTCGTGTTTTATTAGGGTAATGTCCAAACAAAGACTGCGTTTTCTCATGAAGCAATACAGGGATACAGGTCCTGCGGCATTGGGAGAAAGTTGACAGAGCAAGGGACTTCTTCCCGCCTGTTCTTTAAGAAAGGGCCAAACGGGCGCGCAATCTTTCGCTCCTCCTTAACTGCCCCTCAGGTACTGCCCGCCTTCCCCCCCTTCTCTCCTGTCTTTTCAGCTGTCTGCGTGTGCGCGGTGAGGGGGGAAGCATCACCCCCTCCTCTTCTGAAGTTTCCGATTCCAGGATGGGGGATAGGGGAGGGGCTGATGGTAAACTGCCTCCCCGCTTTTCGGCTGTGAGCAGCCCTCCCTCTTTCCCCTCTTGCTCTGAGCCTGAAAGAGGGGGAGGCGTGAGAATGTCCAGGGAGGGCTCAGGCTCCCCGTTGCTAAGCGACCTTATCACTGGCAGTTCCTCTGTTTCATCTTCGCTCCAAAGGGGGGAAGTTCCTCCCCCTTCCCTCTGCCATCCATCGGAATACTCTTCTCCCAACTCTCCGGGATCCAGCTCCCCGGGATTGGGACCCCAGCTCTGCCTTCCGACAGCTTGTGATGCTTCTGTTATGGAGATAGTGAACATGTAACACTCCCAGTTACTTAACCATGGTTAAGGGATAGGAATTGATTTGCAAGATTGCATTTGTCCCAGCTCCTCCCTACCCTGGCATGAATTCCCTCCTCCCCGTCCCCCTGGTCTGCCAGCCTTAACCATTGTTAAGACTTATGTTGGCACCCGCCTTAACTGCAGTTAATGTTTCCCAGAGTTGATTATTAACCAGAATTTGAAGCCTAGCTTTAAAACTGGTTCCAAAACCCTGGGTAAGAACAATGGCAGCTGGGGGTTCCATGTCAGCGGGACAGTGGAATCTGCTCTGGGATTTAGTCCGAGCTCCTTGAAAGTTCAGAGTAAAACATGGAATGGATTCCAATGCCCCACTGAGATGGAGCCACCCCTTGGTAAGAGAAACAGTTATTGGCATAAAGCATGGTTAAGACTGGTGCGGATATAAACCTCAGCTATGGTGATCAGCCAGGGTTGTGAAATTTGTGCTGAGCCCAACAAAGCATACAATCTTCTGTTTTATTACTTTATATCCCAGTTTTTCTCCAAGGAGCTCAAGGTAATTTATGTAACTTTACAGTTGACAATGAGGACATTGAACTTGACAAGGATTATCAATACCTCAGGCACAGCCATTAACCAAAATGGAGACAATAGTCAAGAAATCAGAAGAAGGCTAGGACTGGAGAGGGCAGCTATGAGAGAACTAGAAAAGATCCTCAAATGCAAAGCTGTATCACTGAACACCAAAGTCAGGATCATTCAGACCATGGTATTCCCGATCTCTATGTATGGATGTGAAAGCTGGACAGTCAAAAAAGCGGATAAAAGAAAAATCAACTCATTTGAAATGTGTTGGAGGAGAGCTTTGTGCATACAGTGGACTGCGAAAAAGACAAATAATTGGGTGTTAGAACAAATTAAACCAGAACTATCACTAGAAGCTAAAACGATGAAACTGAGGTTATCATACTTTGGACACATCATGAGAAGACATAATTGACTAGAAAAGACAATAATGCTGGGGAAAACAGAAGGGAGTAGAAAAAGAGGAAGACCGAACAAGATGGATTGGTTCCGTAAAGGAAGCCACAGATCTGAACTTGCAAGATCTGAACAGGGTGGTTCATGACAGATGCTATTGGAGGTCACTGATTCATACAGTTGCCATAAGTCATCATCGACTTGAAGGCACATAACAACAAATCCCTGTTTTTCTCCAAGGAGCTCAAGGTGGCATAGAGAGTTCTTCTCTTCCCCAACCCCAGTTTTATCCTTGCAGCAACCCTGTGAGGTAGGTTAGACTGAGACTGACTGTCTCAAAGCCGCTGAGTGAGGATTTGAGCCTTGGCCTCTTACTTCGTAGTTCGGCACTCCAACCATTGCACCTTATCACCCATATTCTATGTGCAGTAGTGCTTAGGTGGAGGGCCATAGCTCAGTGGTAGAGCATCTGCTTTGCATGTGGAAGGTCCCAGGTTCAACCCCCAGCATCTCCAGATAGGGCAGAGAGGAACCCAAGTCTGAAATCTTGGAGAGCTGCTGCCAGTCAGTGTGGACAATACTGGTTAGAGGGATCAGCCGCTCAACTTGGTATAAAGCAGTTTCCTATGTTCTTAAGGAAAGGTATTTGGAAAGGAAGCAGCAGAGTCTGGAGCCTTTGCACCATTGGCTTTTAATTAAACTATTGTCCTGAACTGGTAACTTTGAATTTATATTTTGTTTAATTTCAGCAAAGAGTTCCCACTGGGAGTCAAAAATAATGGTTTTGACCGGTTTTATGTTCAGGCTCGGCTTTACTCTTTGTGAGCTTTCAGAGGTGTTTCCTGTGCTTGGGGGGTGGGGTGGCCACTGTTACAGAAAAACTCTGTTGTGCAAATGTGTATGTCGGACTAACATATGATTTATTTCTATAAATACATAAAATAACTCATAGATTTTTCTTAACAACCATTCCTGAACATAGGTTAACACCTCTAAAACTGCAGTTAGGACATCAGCCGGCTTCAGAAGCTCTCTGACCTAAAGCACAGCACAGCAGCAACCTTTATTGTGATTCATAGTTTGCAAGGATAACAGCTGCCAACTGGTACCTGGTGTAGCCAGAATAAGTGTAACATTCCAGTGGGTGATACTCGGGCTACCAAAGTTTTGCATGTGCTTCCTTTGTATTGTTAAATTTGAGAGTGTATCTACAATTGCATTGCACAATTAGATTTTCAGGAATTGCAGCATGTATGATAGAATCCATCCTGAATCTTTTGTAGGAACATAAGAATCCGCCTCATACCAAGACATACCATCTAGCTCAGTCTACACTGACTGGCAGCTGCTCTCCAATGTTTCAGGCAGGAATCTTTGACAGCTCTACCTGAAGATGCCAGGGATTGAACCTAGGATCTTTTGTTGAGTGGGTGACACAGAGAACATTGCTAGTGAGCTGTTGGGTTCAGCATCTCTTTTTGGTTTCACTTTCAGTTTTGTTCCGGGACAGTGAGATAATCTAACTTGAGTTCTACCCTGACCTTACAGGATCAGCAAATTCCAACACAGTATGGGGTGGTGGTAGGGCGTTTCATGTTTAGGAGTACCAGGAATGAGACACAGTTTTGCAGAAATGATTGGTGTTGATTGCCAAAGGGTGCTCACAAAGTTCTAAACTACTGAAAACATAAATAATCTGAAAACAGAAGTAGCATTTCTTGTATGTTTTAAAATTTAAGGCACTTGGGGTAGTGCTGAAGATAGATATAAAGATAGTTTCAGACATAGCCTCTAAGGTGCCCTTGGTGTGTGTGTGTGTGTGTGTGTGTGTGTGTGTGTGTGTGTGAGAGAGAGAGAGAGAGAGAGAGAGAGAGAGAGAGAGAGAGAGAGAGAGACTTTGTCATGGGGCTGTAGGCTTTTCCTCCCCTCTGTTGTCGAGAAAGCCAATGAGATATTCTCCAGATGTTATTGGGCTTCAGCTTCCGTCAGCTCCTGCCTGCCTGGCCAGTGGTCAAGGATGATGGGAGTTGTGATCCAGCAACATCCGGAGGACATCTTGCTGGCTACTTCTGCTCTGTCACCGTCCTGGGCTCCTCCCGGGAGGAAGGGTAGGATATAAATTTAATAAATAAATAATAAATAAATAAATTCAAATAGGCACATAAGGGCAGAAGAGTGGTCTTGCTGGAGTGCAGCTAGGAGCTGCTGCTGGCTTCATCCATTTTGCTCAAAGACCCTGTACTGGGAAAATAAAATAGCATGAGCCTTGCACATACTGGAGACTATTAGTATTGGCTATCATTTCTGAATAGAAAGACTGCAAATGCATCATCATCTCTGACAAATGCACATTTTTATTTTGTCACTTGAACACAACTGTTGAAAGCAAGTGGCCACAGCTTCTGCATGTGTATATGTAGCAAAACAGAAGGGTGTGCTTATCACTTGCGTGTAAGAAAACTGCTTGTAGACTGCATGCACGCTTCACATGGGATATCTGCATAGAAGGGGCCCTTTGTGTTTCAAAATGGAAGGCAATTTCAGTAATTTAACAGGCATTGAGGAGCAAAGCGGAGGAGGCATTACGTTTGGGGATTAAAGTGAGTGCTAAATCTTCCACTTATTCTATGTCAGGTATAGGGAACCCGTTGTTGGACTGAACAGTGGCCATGCTGATAGGAGGCTGGAGGCTGATAGAAGGCTGGAGTCCAACAATATCTGGAGGAACATAGGTTCCCCATCCCTGCTCTACAACACACTGTCTGTAAATGGGGTGGAGTCATCCTACCAAGGCCATTGATGTCATTCAGACTTCCCACAGACTCCACTGCCTGTGACCAAGAACTGTTACTATACCTGATCATAGCCAAAAGGCTGAGAAGCTCTCTTTTAGAGAATGGATTGAGAAAATGTGACCTATTGTGGTTATGATTAAATTGACATAAGGAATTACGAATTAATCAGTTGAACAGATTTATTGAAAAATGGGCTTTATTTTTGATGTTTTGGAACAAGTATCAAGATAATATACAACCTTATGTTGTGTTTAATTTGTAGAGAGCCAGTGTGGTGTAGTGGTTAAAGCAGCCTTTCCCAACCAGTGTGCCTCCAGATGTTGTTGGACCACAACTCCCATCAGCCTCAGCCAGCATTGCCAATGGTCAGGAAAGATGGGAATTGTAGTCCAGCAACATCTGGAGGCACACTGGTTGGGAAAGGCTGGTTTAAGGTCCTGGACTACGACCTGGGAGACCAGGGTTCGAATCCCCACATAGCCATGAAGCTCACTGGGTGACCTTGGGCCAGTCACTGCCTCTCAGCCTCATGAAAACCCTATTCATAGGGTCGCCATAAGTTGGAATCAACTTGAAGGCAGTACATTTACATTTTTTATGTATTTGCACTACATGTATCATTATAATGTACAAGTTATGAACTAAAAATTATTTTTTTTAAAAAAAACTGCTGCTATAAACAAATCTGTATGGGACATTTGAAGAAAGGCAGGAACATGTTAGAGAGAATTTGATCCAATAAGAGTCTGGCTATTGGCAAAACAAAGCAAACTCTTACAATGTTTCTGAAATAAATGGGCCAGCTAAATAACTCCTGGTTTCATCCTGCCAGTGAGTAATGCTGCTATTTGTTGTTTTTGCAGCTTTCCCGCAGGTAAGCTTTCCTTTTAGGAAAACAGTTCAGTTTCCGTGTCTTTCATTGGCAAAGATTTTTGGCTTAATTATAACAACAGAGTGACTGATCTGCAGTAATTACCCAGAGACAACAATCCAAGCAGTTGGCTGCCTTTCCCTGGTAGGACAACCAGACCTTTTCACTATGTTAAACACTTACAAGCAAAAAAATGTTTAGAGAAGACAAATAGGGGGAAAACTGAAAATCTGTCGTTGAGCAATACCTTTTATTGGGACCAATTAAAATGCCACAGAATAGTGAGCAAGATTTTGAGTTCTTAGGAACTCTTTATCAGGAAGTTAAACAAGGTGGGAGGCAGGGGAGAGAAGAAGCGGGAGTTCCAAGTCTGCAGTTTATAATAGTCTTGAGCTGGAATGCAGGAGGAGTTTTGCAAGTATAATTGGATTGAGACAGAATTGAGTAATTACTAGATTTTATATTCTCCAAATGGAAGAACATTTGTTTTTTCTCCCCCCCCCCTTTTTTTTGTCCTAATAGACCTGGATGCACCTTAAGAGGCTAATTCAGTTATATCTGCATTCCATCTCAAGACTGTTGTAAGTTACAGGCATGGGGAGGAATTACACTACTCCCAGGTTTTGTTGTCCATTGTTTTTTGTTTAATATCCTGCCTGATGAAGAGTTCTGGAGAACTTCAAAGCACTATCTTTGACTTTTGTTACTGTTTTTGGTTGGCCCTGCTAAAGATACTGCCCTCCTGTGGATTTTGCGTTTTTCCCCCAGACAAAATGAGTAAGGCGATTATCATCCTGTGCATTTTCTGCAGACACATAACAGTACAGAAACTTTAGGTGCATACACATCATACATGTAAAGGACATTATTTTCCCCAAAGAATCCTGAGAACTGTAGTTTGTTAAGGATGCTGGGAATTGTAGGTCTTGGGGAGGGGGAGTAAACTACAGTTCCCAGGATTCTTTGGGGAAAATAATGTGCTTTAAATGTATGTTGCATACACAGCCATTTTGCCATGGGATTTTGCTAGGATCAGATCCTTTTAAGATCTTGGGTGGGTCATGGACTGCCTTCAAGTCGATTCTGACTTATGGCAGCCCTAAGAATAGGGTTTTTATGGTAAGTGGGATTCCAAGGGGGTTTACCATTGCCTTCTTCTGAGGCTGAGAGGCAGTGACTGGCCCAAGGTTACCCAGTGAGCTTCATGGCTGTGTAGGGATTTGAGCTGTGGTATCTCAGGTCGTAGACCAACACGTTAACCACTACACCACACTGGCTCTCGGGTGGGTCATATGCAACAATAAACTATGCTATGGTGTTATAGGAGGAGTGGCCAGATGTTGTTGGGGTCCTAACTCCAATCAACCCCAGCCAACATGGCCAATAGTGAGAGGTTGTGGGAGTTGTAGTCCAGCAACATCTGGAGGGCCAAAGCTTAGCACAATGTATATAAGCTTGTTTTATCCAAACTACCAAACTGTTACACTTGTCCTGCAAACTGGGGAAAAAGAGGCATGTGAAGGGAAGAGGGAGTGCACAGGCCAGATGTAATGAATAACTAAACGTTTACTATGGAAACTGTGAGTGAGAGATTAATTTACAACCATACAAATGAAAATGTAATTTCAATAGATAACACTAATACAGACAATTTAATGCTTAATGCAGATAATTTAATGCTTAACTTACTGACTGACAGCATTACTTTGTATGCAGCTGTAGTAACAGCACATTTTCTGATTTTATGAAGTCAAATATTTGATTAAATATAAACTATTGCAATGACACAGTTTTCTAGGATGAGGGATTCAGAGTTGCTGTTGCGCCCCAGACGCATGGGGAGTTAGATCAAGGAGGGGAGTCAGATGAGGATGAGGTCTCTGGGGACATTGAAGGAGGGGGGGACTCTGCCAGCCTGCAGACTTCCTCAGCCAGCACCCCCATCGAGGCAGATCCCATCCCACCTGCGAGCTCCCCGCCTGAACTGTTGGGAGGCGACCCTTTGTGCATGCCAACCCCACCTGCCGAGGAATCCCCGCCCGGCACTTCAAACGCTTCCCTGCCAACCAGCTTCCTGCTCCCTGAGGTTACGCCATCACCTAGCAAAGCCCTGCTGTCAGATGGGTCGTCGGAGGCTCCCCCCCCCATTGCCCCGCACGAGAAGGCATGAGAAGAGAGGCTTTCAGAGGGTGGCACTCCCGAGGAGCCGTCGTTTACGCGCGAAAACCTTCCCTACTTAAGCAGGTGCCCACCCAGGCTCTAGTGCTGAGTCAACTCTCCTCACACGCTGCAGAGACTGTTTAGGTAGGCTATTTAGGGAAAGCAGTGAGTCGGAGTAGACAGGTTTATGAAGCGCACCGCTTTGGATGTAACCATCACACTTATAAAACGAGAATTAGACCAAACCTCACCTCCATCTCGTTTATCCGACTCTGGGCTGGACAGTTGCAGATAAGGGATGTGCAAGTCTTTTTGCACAGATAGCATTATGGGATGGAGCAGCTGCCTCAGTGGTAGTATTTACTGGAGGAAGGGAAACTTCACTTTAGAAATCTGAGAATTCCTATACTCTGTACTCTATTTTGTTTCATTCTGTAACAGAAGCCTCAAAGTCAGAATTTATATTTCCATTTAATGTCCCCAGTGGAATAATCATGTGTGGTCCTGGGTTCTGGCTGATGATTTTTATCTGTTTCCTTTTCACTAAACAGACAGTATTATTGTAGTGTCACTACCCAAATTGCTAAGCATTATTCAGTTGTTTATTGGCTTTCTAGTTTTGGAAGGAATAATGATTGGGAACTAGCAAAATTGCTATTTACCAGTGTCATGTCCTAAACTAGATCCCCCCCCCCAAAAAAGATTGCTAGACCTGCCTGAGAGTTCACAAGCTGCTCGAGAGGCTAGAAACACAGAAAGTATTGAGTTCCAGTGATCTGGGACTGGGGCAACTGTGCCTAATCCCAGTTTTCAGCTGAAAAGTCTTCCAGAGCAGCTTACACAAGCTCAATAAAACAAGACAGCCCCTGCCCACAGGCGTACAGTCTAAAAGACACAACACAAAGGGGAAGAGGGAAACAAGCAAATGCAGGCACCAATTCTTTTGCATAGTAGCTCTTATGACCAGCTGGAATAGAAATAGCTCAGGGGACAGGCGGGCCTAAGTGAAGCTGGTTTCTCAGCAGAGCTGATGGAGTGGTTCTTCTTCCCATCAATCCCTCTGCTGCAGCCTGATAATTCTAGGTGCCAGGAGACAGTTAAGGGGGAAGAGGAGTCCTCATTGGCATTAACTGTTTACTCCTTGTTAAGCAATTGTGATGTAATTTATTTCTTCTAAGACTTCACATGGATAAACGTCGAGTGCCCTATAGGCTGGTTCAGGCGTAATGCCAAAAACATGGTTTGGAGCTACATGATCGAGCCTGGCTGGGCCCCCTTGGGGTTATGTGTCCCTTCTTCCCTAGCCTTGCGCATTGTTTTCCCCTTTCTTGAGTACAGCAAGTTTCATCCAGACTGGCAAGCTTTGGATTGTGCTTGCCTCGAAAGCAGCTAGCAATAGTTTTCCAGTCCCGGTTTGCAGGGCAAGCACAACCCGTAGTTTACCATTTCAAAAGAAACTTCAGATTGTGTTTTGACTCAAACCAAAAAGGGAAGAATCGCAGTGGGAAGAGGAAGTGGATAAGCCCAGAGGTCGCGGAAGGCTAATTTGTGTAGCACTAAACCATGACCCGCAATACATTTGGATCAGCTATATGCCAGGATACTAAATCCACATGGATCTGCTTTCCAATGAAAAGCAGTCTGTATTTATTCTTCCGTGTTAGGGGGGGGAAATTACATTGGAATCTGCCCTTTAAACAGCTCATGAGGTTCTTCTTTTGGGCAAAAGAGAAAACAAAAGATAAAGAGATGTTGTTTGAGATTCCTCTGTGATAGTGCACTGCTTGCTGGGATAGTTAGGGCAGAACTGCACATTACATGCTTTGTTGTTCTTTTCATTTTAGTACAATGTGGCTGCTGAGGCTGGAGTTTGAAGTAGAAGGCCAGCAGTTGTGGGGTGGGGTTAGGGCTTCTTAACCCTTTCCTCTTGTGTCAGAATTGTTCTCTCCCCCCCCCAACTGCTTCTATCCCTGCTGGATAAAAGATACTGTAGTTCCACACACTGAATGGATTAAACTGAGATGCCTCTGTAGTTACAGAAGTCAAAGAAAATTAGACTAAAGAAATGGACCCCAAGAAAAATGACTTGTTCGGTCTTTTTCCTCTCCTCAGATCTAGGAAGTTCCCTGGCAAACTTTTTGTCAGATTTTTAGAATTGCAGGCAAGATTAAGAGATACTTTGATGGGGAGGTTAGAGGTTTTATTACAATCAAGCAGTGTATAGATTTTGTTACATAAACAAAAACTCAGGAACAGCAGTCCAGAATTCCCATAGTCTTCAAGCTGTCTGTTGCCATCTGTGCTACCTAAAACTGCTTGAGAGGAAGGGAACAATATGCTTAAATTTCCCACTATAAAAACCTTCCCGCACATGGACAGCCAGCGTGTCAGGAAAAAGTTCAATCTGCTTGCTGATGTGCAAGCTTTCCATATACAGGAAGTTTTTGATGGGGGAAGGGGTCGGAAGCATTCAGCTGTGTGACACTCCTTATTACCTGCAGTGGTGCAGTCCAGTGCCGAGCAGTTGATGCCAAGCTTGATGGACATCCCTTTTGGGATGAAGGACATTGAGGTGAGAGTAGACAGACTTGAAGGCTGTAGGATTGTTGTTCATAGGTTTTTGGTTTGAGATGTCTGTGTTTACTGTGCTTAAGGCCCAACAGGCCTAGTTTGTAGAGTGTGTGTGATGGTTGGTTATATTAACCACAACTCAAGATTTCATAAAAGCACAGGATGAAAATCTAAATAGTAACTGTTTTTTAAAAAACTTAGTGAGATTACCAATAGAAACAAATTATTATTATTTTATTATTTTTAAAACTTATATACCGCCCGACTAGCAATAGCTCTCTGGGCGGTGAACATAAATACAATAAAATACAATAAAATACAAAAACATCACAATCTAAAATCAAATTTCACAATCTAAAAAACTGGATAACCTAAAATCAAATTACAAACATTACAATCATTAACAAAGAATTAAAATGCCTCGGAGAAGAGAAAGGTTTTAACTTGGCGCCGAAAGGATGATAGTGTCGGCGCCAAGCGCACCTCCTCAGGGAGACTATTCCATAGTTCAGGGGCCACTACTGAGAAGGCCCTTGATCTTGTCACCGCCCTCCGGGCCTCCCTATGGGTCGGGACCCGGAGGAGGGCCTTCGTAGCAGACCGTAGTGTACGAGCCGGTTCATAACGGGAGAGGCGTTCCGACAGATATCGTGGTCCCGTGCCGTATAAGGCTTTGTAGGTTAGTACCAACACTTTGAATCTGGCCCGGAAGCGTATTGGAAGCCAGTGCAAGCGGGCCAGAACAGGTGTTATATGGTCAGATCGCTTCGTTCTTGTTAGCAGTCTGGCCGCCGCATTTTGCACCAGCTGTAGCTTCCGAACCGTCTTCAGAGGTAGCCCTACGTAGAGCGCATTACAAATTACATTACAAATTTATTTATTTATTTATTTATTTATTTATTATACTTGTATACCGCCCCATAGCCGAAGCTCTCTGGGCGGTTTACAGTAACTAAGCAATAAAATGATAAAACATATCAATATTATACAGAGGAGGAAACAAACAACAGCCACATGAGATGATATGGCACTAATGGCATTGAATAAATACATCAATGTGGTTACCTTTAGAGAACAGGGCTTAGTCAATGCTGTACTTGCTTCCAGAGATGCCTTCATTGACAGCACAACCTTTTCCTGTTCTCTTTGGATTCCTGCTAATGTTGCGGCAGAGAATCAGTGGCCCTTCAGATGTTTGTTTGTTTGTTTATATTTATTTCTTTACTAAATGTATATCCCGCCCTTCCAACTAGAAGGAGCCCAGGGAGGCAAACACACACACTACATGTTGGTGGACTCAAACACCCATCATCCCTGGCATTTGACTATGTTGGCTGCAACTGATGGGGGTTTGGAGTTGAACGACAAATGTGCATAAGTAAAACAAACATTCAGTATTTGGACTGTGAGCCTTTTGGGGACAATGATAAGGCCTCTGATGAAATTGCCGTAACTTGTCTGGCACTCAGGTGATAGTGTAGAAACATATGCAGTGAATGAAATGATCGAACACTAGGAGAGCTGACTTGTAGCATCAGGGGACAAGTCTATGTCAAATCTAAGATGTCTTCCTTGGCAGCAAGACATGACTTGGGCTTCAGTAATACGCCATGACTGGTTGGAAGCAGGAAACTGGAGCTAGTGAATGGCGAAAGTTCAAGAGCAGAGAAAGGAAAAAGACATTCAGGCTGGCAGTGTGCCTTGTTGTGTATACCAGGGTGGGTTGACTTCATTTTTACAGTGATCCACAAGGTTGTTAAATTTATAGATCAAGAGTGGTCTCGCTTAATTGTTAAGGCCTAGCTCAACCATGTTAAGTGAATTTGTGTGCACCCTAGCTTAAGAAGTGCCTTGCTGGATCATAGCAAGCTACACATAGCAAATAGCTTTCTTTGCAAGAATCCCAGCAACCCTCAAGTGCTAGGTGGTCCACTGCAAATTGACCGATGGCCACAATCTACCTCTGCCCACTTCTGGTGTAGATTGGGTCAGATGCTGCTGCAGATGCTAGAACCAGGTAGAATTAATGCCAGCTAGTCAATGCTGCTTGCATTGTATCTCTAAGTCTTTAGTTGGTCAGTCCTCAGCTGTTTCCCAGATAGCCCTGTGGATAGGGTACTGGCCTTGGACCCAGCTGTCCCAGGTTCAGTTCCTGCAAGCCTGGCCACTAATCTTTTGCTTTTTGTCCCTATATCACTGAGCTGTTTGGAAATAGACATGATGCCTGAGCAGCCTTGAGAGCAAGTGCTCCTGTGGTTCTCCAGTTTATGTTTAGAGGGCTTGTGTTTTGAACTTGCCGGGGTGAACATTTGTTTATTTCAGAGAGTCACTGTGGATGGCAACAGCAGTAATATTAATGTTGTTTACAAATAGTTAACATAGCTTGAATATTTGTTGATGAAACCAGGTTATAGGTGGCAGGCATCTCACGCTGCTTCTGCTGTCCTAATGCTGAAGTTCCAAAAGAACAGGCAAGTTTTGGGGTCTTTTGTCGATGATAATCTGGTGACTGAGAACTTGGAGATGTAATACAACTATTCTCATTCCTGCTTTTACTCCTTGGGTTCTGTGATGGAGAGGCAGTAGTTTACCTCCCTGTGCTTCATCATTAGTGCTGCCTGGCTTAGTGGTGGCCCACAGTGGTTGCAAAGGCACAACCTATAGGCACTGTCAGCTCATGGGCTGATCTGGAGGCTGTGGGGTGCCCTTTACTCTTGTCCATTTTCCTTTAGAGAGGCCCACGTGGTAGCCAGCTGTGCTGTCCCTTATCCCCAGGCTCAGTGTGCTCCGGATGGGAAAAGGGATGGTGTTGGTCTTCTACAGATAACGGAATAAAATATGAGGTGGTTGGAATCCCATCATTTCAGGTCCTGCTTCAAGACTAACACCATCAATACATTCCTGCCCAGCCCTGCATACTCAGATCTAAGACAGTTGCTTTAATAGTTCCTCCTGTCTGGATGTCAATTGCTGGTTTTGGTCTTTGGCCGCCATAAATTGTGGCAGTGACAGAAAGGTTGGCCTCTGGTGAGGATCCAGGAGAGGCACTGCAATTCCCTTGCACAGGTGCCAGAAAACTTGGTACCAAGTTGGCTTGGAAAGACAGTTGCCTGGCCTAGCTCCTTCCCCAGAACTCTTTTTATTGGTGAGTATGTTAGAATTTGGCTTTGGAACAACTTGTAACTGGAGAATCTCAATACCTCTCTTCACATCAAGGTATTGTGCATGTTCTGGTGTTTGGAAAGTAGAGTAAGCATTGTAACACACACACACACACACACAACGGGGGGAAAGCATTTGCAGAAGAAAGCTGAATTCTTATTTGTAAAAATACTACTTCACACCAGCAGTACCTGGGCAGAGTATAAAACACAGAAGTGGCATGGACCTGCCAAAGAAATTGGCACAGTTAAGGTAACGAGAGAGGACGGGGCTTAGGGAAGAATTAATGGGGATATGGGGAAGCTCTTATAGCAGAGAGTGCAGAAAAGATGAGAGGCTGAAAAAAGTGCAAAGAATGCAGCAGACCTTACAAGATGGAATGGCTAATTGTGGTCTCTCCTTTTCTTCCTTTAGACTTGTCAAGTATGCCAGATGCTGTTGCCTAACAAGTGCAGTTACTGTGCTCATCAAAGAATCCATGCTCACAAATCTCCTTATTGCTGCCCAGAGTGTGGCGCCATTTGCCGGTCGGCCTATTTCCAAACCCACGTCAAGGAGAACTGCCTTCATTACTCACGCAAAGTTGGCTACAGGTTTGTGCTAAACTGGAAGGGGAGAGGGATACGAGGAAAATGTTGTGACGTTTAATGCAAACTGGGAAGGGACAATTGGAGGAGAATAAGCTTAAAATCATTTCACATCCTTCTTCTGCCATAGCTTTGCCATAGACTTGTTTTGTGATCAGACAAGCTGACAATTTCAGGACATCAAACACTAATAAGCAGTGTTTTTCCTGCCGTGCATTCAGGAGGCACATATTTATAGGCACTTTGGAGACAAGTGTTCTGTGCTTTTAAGGAAGTAGGCTAAGACAGGAAAAATATTACAAATACCTGGGCTTTTTAAGGTGCACTTTTTGCAGCCTCCATAAGGGTTATATTGTTATGGCCTGATTCCAACACAGGTTTTCCTTCCACTGTTTGCTTTATAACAGGTTTGAGGAGCCTTTGGCCTTCCAGATGTTGCTGAACTACAACTCCTATCATTCCTGGCCATTGGCCATGCTTGCTGGGGCTGATGGGAGTTGTAGTTCAGCAACATCTAGAGGGCCAAAGGCTCCCTTCTCCTGCTTTATAGTTCTGTGGCTCTGCAGCTCTTCAGTTTTGTTGCTTGTATGCAGGACATTGTGTTATTTTCTGTTACAGTATTTTTATTTCTGTACACCACCCTGGGATCCGTTTGGATGAAGGACAGATTGGACATTTTAAAAATAGATCATTTCCATGGAAGAAAACTGAATTGGACTAAAATCTGTTATTTTTTTGGCTTAACTGAAGAAATAGGGATGCACTTCGGATTTTATGTAGAAGTGGGAAACCTGCGGCCCTCTTGATTTTGCTAGATTACAACTCCCATCATCTCTGACTATTGACCGTGCTGGCTGGGGCTCATGCAAGTTGGAGTCCAACAACACCTGGAGGGACATGACTGATGTAAACAAAAAACTTGACAGCAAGAGCAACAAGACCCCAAAGACTTTTTATTGCCAATTGCCTATGTGGGACAATGCATCATGAATGAAGTAGTGCTTAACAGATTCCTTAGTGACCTTGATGGCTTGGAAAAGAGCACTGAAGCCAGGGTTAATGCAGGCAATAAATAGTGGTAACGCTTGACTATGTGCTTAACTATCTTTGTGGCTAACAGTAGTTGCTTTTTGATTTGAACACACCTTAAATTGGAGTGACTCTGTCCAATGTTGTCCGTAGCACTGGAGGTCTTACAAATTTTAACACATTTTCAAGAAAGCTTTGGTTTTGTGTGCATTTCATTGTGACGTTAGATATCTCCCAGAAAGCAGATGCTTCTGACTAGTCTGACACATTGACCCAATCTGCTGAGAGTAGGAGTGTAGTTGTATGGGTAGTTGTCTTGGACCCTGTACTTTTTTGGGAGCAGGGTCCCTATGTCTCCAGCATGATAGTGTGATAACCACTGAGAAGAGTCTTCTAACATGCTTCCATGTCCTTTCCTGCTGATTGGAGCCAATCATAGTTAAAGGTGCTGAGAGCCACTGAGAAGACGCTTCTTAGTAGCTAACACTCTCCCCTTTCATGCATATTGGCTCCTGGGGATGTCTGTTGTTGTAGGAGATGGCTGTGACTAACATGAAGGGACCCTGCACTTCTGAATTTGCCACTACACTACTTAGCTAAGAGTAATTGTGTATGGACTTCATGTGTTTCTTTATTCCTCCTACAAATGTATCTGTTTTTTTGCTCTTACACCTAGGCAGGCATTTCCTTTCCCCAGGTCTACCACATGCAGCATCTTCATCAGTTACTTAATAATTACTCATTACTGCTTTAATTGGTAGTTTTAACAAAATGAGGTACTTTTACTCTAGAGGTAGCCTGGAAGGAAAAGGGGGTAGTACTATTTATTATTTATTTAGTATGGGGAGAATGCTTTAATTTGTCTGGTTATCAGGGCTGGACCAAGACATTCTACTGCTTGTGATGGAACAGCAAATGGTGCCCTCCCCCCAACCCCAAAATACCAAGGTATATAGTACCAAGGCCAGGCAAATTATTTTGACACCTGAGGCTGAAAACCCCACCAGCACCTTTCGCCTCCCCTCCTTGGCAGTAAAAAGGTCATGATGAAATAAATTAAAACAACTCCCAATGTTCTGCACTTTGAATACTCCTCAAATAAGTGGCGTTTTCACTGTGCCTAATGATAGGGCCAGGTCTGTGGATTCTTTTTCTTTTTTTTGGTCCATGGGGACAGGATAGTTGGAGAAGAAGAGCGACTGAGCCCCCAAGTTTGGGCTGTGATTAAATTTAATTGTTAACAATTTAAACAACAATTTAATCTTGGAACCAACTTGGGGGCTCAGTTGCTCCCCTTCTTAAGCCCAGTGAAAGAGGCATAAACTAGGAAGGGGCCAAAGGTCAGCTTTTTGCCCAAGGACTGGAGCTTTCCCACCCTTATGCTTATGAGTTAGGTACTGAGAGAGGTGTTCCCTTGCAGTTATACCTTCTCCCCCTTTTTTTCTGGCACACCCTTGTCTTCCCAATGCAGCATCTTAATCGGCCATCAATTTCACTATTGCTTTATTGGGTGTTTCATCAAATTAAGATTATTTTCTGGTGGAGAGTGGCCCAAAACTAGTAACTTGGATCACTCTTTTCACAGAGGAGCTCTGACTGCTTAACTGTCATTGGCCCAGACAGTCACTGTGTTGGATTAGATCTAATTTTTCCATTTTTATTACACTGAGTAGCAATATTTCGACACTGAACTTCTAGTCTATATTTTTAGTAGCTAGATTTGACAGATGTTGTTACTGGACCACATCTGGTTCAGCACTGGGGACTCTATCCAAAATACGTTGGCCATCATGTATGCAAACCTATCTTTGCAATCAGGAAAGCTAGAAATTGGCTTTTCTTGCTGGGATTCACAGGCTTCAGCCAAGAGCCCAAAAGATCCAGAGAAGTACTGACATCCCCTGCTGTAGCTGTCTGGCCCGCGGACTTTTGTTCCTGACACAATAGGTACAAACAGAACTATCTGGGTCAAACAGTACTTGTTACCATCTTACAACCCTGACATAGAACATAGGAAGCTGCCTTATACTGAGTCACACCATTGGTCCATCTAGCTCAGTATTGTCTACACTGGCTGGCAGCTGCTCTCCAGGGTTTCAGACTGGGACATCTCCCAGCCCTACCTGGAAATGCCAGGGATTGAATGTGCAACCTTCTTGATGCAAAGCAAGGGCTCTACACTGACAATCCATTTATGTGGCAGTGAACAAGTAATAAGCTTCTTGACATGCAAGCTACATTTCCTCGCAAGAGGTCCACAGCCGTTTCATTAGAAGGATCTCTTTGGTATCAGATATGTGATGAAGATTTCAGATGACCAAGCTTTCCAAAGGCACAATGATCTGAATTTAGTTCTTTTAAGGGGTACCATCCAGATTACTTCTTGCCTAGTTAATGTAATAACAATTGATAATTTATTTACTGAGCTTCTTGGTTGCCTTTACAGTATAAGTTAGTATGGAAAAAAATGTGCAGTATATTTCCACTGTAGCAAGTTTTTTTAAGTGTTCTAAAAGACTTAACAAGGCATGATATGGGAAGATACGCTTTGAAGATTGAGTGGAAGGGAAGCGTTTTGTGGAGGGGGCAATGGAAGTGGAGAAGCTGCAGGGTCAGAAAGAGTTAATCTCTTTACCACATTCTGTGTGAGAGCGAGAGAGATTGGGGGATTACACCCATATTTAAGAACCAAATGTAGTTGACCCCTAATGTAGATAGTGTTGCATTTGTTGTTGTTTCTTGTGAATCCTTTTGCCTTACCACAATAGTTCACACCATCATCCACTGTTGTGCAATATGTGAATTCCACTACTCTCTGCAGGTCACCTGCAAAGGATTCAACGAGGCAAACCTGGGTTGGTCCCCATTTCTTGAAACTTCATGGAAATCTCAGAGTGAGTGTTTGTAAATGTTGTTGCTTGCAGAGCTGAGTTTTAACTCTCTCTTTTTCCAGGTGCACTCACTGTGGGGTTGTCTTCATGTCGCAAGCTATGCTGAAAGTGCACATTCACGAGAAACACTGTGAAGTCTTCCACAAGTGTTCGTTCTGCCCTATGGCCTTCAAGTCTGCAGACAGCACCACTGCTCACATTACTAGTCAGCACCCTGCAGAACCTCATAAGACATCTCAGTAAGTGTCTGTCTGGGTAAATATACACGCAGTGCCCTTGATAGTTCTGGAACAGCCTCCCCCAACCTGGTGCTCTCCAAATATTTTGGACTACGGCTCCCATAATCCCTGGCCGTTGGACATGCTGGCTGGAGCTGGAAATCCAACAACATCTGGAGGGCATTAGGCTGGGAAATGCTATTCTGGAATTTCTCTTCTGTGCCCAGTTTGCCTTCTACACCGGCTTGTCTCTCCAGGGCCCCACATTTACAGGAGCCTTTCCGACCTAAGTATAGGTGGAGAGAGACACTGAATTGTGTTGCATTGCAGAGAAACCTTAGTAGTAGGATCTGCACACTTTTTCTTTGAAAGAAATGGAAGACTGTGTACAAATCTAGCTTGCTAATTATTTTAAGATTTAGTCATGTAGTCCATTTGTTCCTTAGACTTGTGCATAAGCAAGGAGTAGTTTTTCATCATCTGTTTGTTAGTGTGCAGCCATCCCCTGCGCTCTGCATAATACTGTGTGTTTTCTTTGTGTACTGCCTATATGCCGGTTAGCAATATGCTGTCCAGCCATCAAGGCCAGAGAATACTCACTGCTAATGCCATCCACCTGTGTCCCAGAGTATGCCTAGCTTCATAAGGAACTGTGTCTGTGGTTAGCTGCGATGCACCTTGCCATTCCTGATCTGCAGCATGTCCAGAAGAGAGTGACCAAGATGATGAAGGGTCTGGAAACTTAAGTTGTACAAGGAACATTTGGAAGACCCAGTATTTTTAGCCTGGAGAAGAAAAAATGTGAAGGGAGACATTGGTGTGGGTTGTCATGCAAAAGATAGAGCAGACACGTTTTCTGTTGCTGCAGAGGGCAGTTTAGAACCAATGGATGGTTAATGCAGGGAAGCAGATTTTGGATAACCATGAGGAGAAACCTCCTAATGGTAAGAGCTACTTGACAGTGGGAACACATGGGGTCTCCTTCGCTGGGTGTATTGAAGCAGAGGCTGGATGGCCATCTGTTGGGGATGCTCTGGTTCGGGGGGGGAGAGCCTCCAGCCCACGGGCCATACTTGGTCTGGTAGACCTCTCCATTTGGCCTGCAAGACTGTTTTGGGGAAACTATGCCTACCTGCCCTCCAAGTATCCCCACACTTTCCTTTTCCACCTCTGACACAAGAGGTGGAAAGGAGACATGCAGGGAGGCCCTGCCCACCTGTCAAAAGTTGACCTATGGGGTGAGGCCAGATAAAGATCTGCCCTCCCCCCGCCCTAAAGCTTCCCACCCCTGCTCTAGTTGCATACTGCATTGTGGATCCTGCATTGAGCAAGGGGTTGGGACTAGATGTCCTCCAAGGTCCTTTCCAACTCTATAACTCTGTGAAACTACTTTGTTACTCTTGTGCACTAGACTAGATCAACAGTAGTGGAAGCTACAGGCAGAGGCCTTGGTCCAGGGAAGATAACTACAAATTAAAATAAATTAGCACAACCGGTAATGTAGGAGGTGACTTTTGCATATACTGTCTTTCAAACCATAGTTGTTTTACCAGCATAAGTGAGTAAATCTCATTGCATTCTCTGTTTGGATATATATATCTGTTATAATTTTGGGTCCTGTGCAATTCAGTGTTTCTGAAGAGCACATTGCAAGTATATGTTGGCTGGCAGTGCAGGTTTTATGTCTCATTGTTTTCTGTGAAATATTTATTTCCAAGGCATTTTGTTGCAATTGCAGTTCGTCTTCTTTCATTGGTGTATTTTAGTTAGTAAGAGTAAAATTTAATTGTGAATTTCATTTTTGAATTGTTCCAGGGTGATCTACAAATGCTCTTGCGAGACAGTCTTTAACAAGAAGAGGCTTCTGCAGGAGCACTTCCAGCAAAATGCCAACAGGCTGATGGTGGGAGTGTTCAAATGTCCACAGTGTCAGCTGGTCTATATGCAGAAACTGCAGCTAATGCAGCATGTTAAGGTTGGTGACAGTAGATGGTCCTATGTCTATGCAAGAACCCCTTCTACCTTCCATATTTTAAACTTTGCATGAAATGCATGGGCTACCTTTCTTTTACCCACTATTGATATCATCACAAGCAGCCCTTAAACCAATTTAAAGAAGGCATGTAAAACAGTCCTCCCAGAAATGTATTGCATTAGAGTCTAAGTATTTGCTGCAACTAGATCTTACTCTGGGACTGGGTGTTATCTTCTTATGCCTGTATTGTGCTGATCGCACTGGCTCCCAGTCCATTTTTGGGCCCAACTCAGAATGCCCAGCTTAAGACCAGGGTACTTGAAGAATCACATGTCTCCATTTGTACCTACCCATGCAAGAAGACCGTCAATGGAGGGCTTCGTATAGGTGCTCCTACCATCCGATATCAGGCCATTGGCTACCATAAAGAGGGCCTTCTTGGTCGTGGCACTCCAATTGTGAACCATTCTCTTTCATAGTGACCCAGTTGTGGAATGCTATCTTTTCAGCGCCAAAGAACTTTTTATCTTCTCAAGCTTTTAAAATGCAGTTTTCAGCCTGCTAGCTGTTTTATACTTCTTTTATAATTCTCTGGTTTTTAGCTTAGAGAGAGAGTGTGTGTCTTTATACATTTTAACTGTTCTTTTTGTAAACTGCCCTGGGAATATGATTGAAGGGTGACACAAAATTTCTTCCAATAAATAAGTGGGTGATTGTGTATGCAAATTCTCTTCACACCTCCGAAACTCCCTGCTTGCAGAAAACTAATGCATAGGTTATGGCAGGGGTGCAGAATCTGTGGCTCTCCAGATGTTGTTGAACTATCACTCACATCAGCCCCTGCCAGCATGGCCAGTGGTAGGGATAATGGAAGTTGTAATCCAACAACATCTAGACGGCTGCAGGTTCCTCACCCTTGGGTTATTGGCTAGACTTCTTTTCTTCCTGATGTTCAAGCTTTCCACAAGCACAGAATATTTTACAAAGGCACTATTCAAATCAGGTCTTGGAGAGGCAGAATGATTTAGCAGCAGCATCCAGTTAAATTTTCCCCATGTTTTTTAGTCTTAAAAGAAAACAGCATGGTCTTGGATACCATCTGTCATCTCTGTACTTGGAGAAGAGCTTTCATGAGTTCAGACAATGCCACCAGCAGTCACAAAAGGGACCGATGACAAAATTCAGAATCTTCCTCATTATCTGTTTATACGTTGCCTTTCACGAGAGAAATATCACATCCTTACTCACTAGAAAGTCCTCTTAGCTAAGTCAGCAAAAATTGCTCCATCTCTTGACAGATATGGATGAAATTGTTACAAATAAGGTTGCTCAGTTTGCTGTAGCATCAGCAGCTGTTAAGATACACAAAGATTATGCAAGTCAGTCAAGCGTCTGATAAGGTAGACTCAAGGCATAATACATTTATTAGTTTTAAAGTGGCACACTTAGGCTGAAATTCAGATGATCCTCTGAACATGCTCTTGGCCTGTAAAAGAGGAGCACCAAGGCTCAATTCAAACATGTATTTAAAAGCATTCCCCCCACCAATCTTCGTAGTGCTTCAAAGATTGAGTATAAACGAGTACAATTTTCCAAAATTAACATCCCCCCTGCCAAGCCTGAAGTTGGCATGGAGGATTATGAACAAGCGCTGTGCTTACACACTCCTAAACTTCAAACTGGGATTTGCAATCCTGGTTTGGAGAGCTTGTACAAACTGTAGTTTGTCAGTTCAGATATAACTGCAAATGTTGGTTTGATCAAATCAAGAAGCAATGTCTTACACACGAGGAGCACACTACAGTACTTCTTCACAGTCTTTCCAAATGGTGAATGCAACCTTTTCTGCTGCAAACACAACGAACATGATATTCTGTTAAAATATAAAGCTAAACACTCTATTTATTTTATTATTTGATTTATATCCTGCCCTTCCTCTCAGTAGGAGCCATGGGCAGCATTGCTTCTCGTTATGTTGACAGAATGAAAACAACTGTGCCAAAGTTATCATAACCAATTAGTTTGGACATCATCTCTATCTTAGTTGTGGCTGCGTTAAAAACGGGGATGGAAAGTGATATACTGAAGCTTTTGTTTAGCAGAGTCGTTTTCCAACTATTTTAGGAGAAAGTCTGGGCAACTTCACTTTGCTCTGCTATCATGCAGAGGTTTGACTTCTTGATTTTTGTTCATTAGAGCGTCCATGGGGTCCCTGAGAATCCTGAGGACCTTGCTAGTTTCCGACAGAAGGCGGAGACGGCAGCTAGCAGCAGTGTCCTGCCAGTGTCAAAGGAGCTGTCAATAATCAATGGTACTTCCCAGACCACCTTGCCCGCAAAAGACACGAGCCCAGAATCAAAGCTCAAGCCAAAACCCTGCAGCTGGACATGTCGGGAGTGTTCACAGTGCCTCCCTGACCGAGAATCGTATGTGTCTCATATGAAGAAAAGCCATGGAAAGGTAAAGGCCTACGTGAAACATGGAAGCTATATTTGTTCCTCTTCCCATAAGCTTCGTCTACAACTCTTTTGGCTCTTCAGCGAAGTGCCTGCCTGATGCCAACCCTTGTCATCGTATTTACTACCCTTCCAAAGGAGTCCAATGTTAAAACCGTAGCAAGTTTAAAATAATTAAAAATATATATTATTTATTAATTTTCTTACATTTACATCCCCCCCTTTATTTTACGATAGAACCCAAGGCGGCATACATGTCATTCCCAAGTGGTCTCCTATCTAGGTGATGACCAGACCCAGATCTGCTTAGCTCAGCAAGGCAGTGGCCTCATGTGCCTTCAGACCATACCCTAAAAACAATTTGAAACCCATCTAAAAACTTTTAAAAGCGTTTTGGCAACAGGCAAAGACATTTATGTGTTCCCGCACATTTGGGCAGCACCAATGATTTGACTGTACTGTTTAATGTTTTGGGGGGTTTTATTATTGTATTTTGTAAAAAAATGTTGATTGTAAATTGCTCCAGGACCTTCTTAGTGAGAAGCGATGTTCAAATCTAATAAAAGCTAAATCTCACAATAGTGCAAATGTGCATTTCCTCAGTCAAGGATACTGGCAGATGCACTGCAAGTGCATTGTTTTTATATTGTGCGTAGTTGCCCTCTTCTAGGATATGAGCCTATCGCTACTTGCCAGACCAAAGATTTTTTAAAAGATGTAATTCATTCTTGCTGTCAGAACTAACTCTTTCATTCCTTTCATAGAATGTGAAGAGATATCCCTGTCGGCAGTGTGAGCGGTCATTCAGCACCACCAATAATCTGCGCAAACACGTACGCAATAACCATGATACAGCAAAGAAAGTTTACACCTGCTGGTGAGCATACAACTTTCTTCCCACCCCTAAAAATGTATATGGGTCTTGAGATGGATCTTTAAGAATCCCACAGTAATACATAATATGAAAGAGCATCAAAACACAATCACAAATTGAAGCATTCTAAAAGCTAAAGTGAAAATAACCCACATTTCTTTTTTTAAAAAAAGGTTTGCTGGAACAATATAGTATTTGGTGCCCATCAAAAAGTGGGCAGTGGTAGGCTATTTGAGTGCCATCACAGAAAAGGCCCTGTCTACTACTACCATTATGGCTATGCTCTGTCTCCACTGTTGGAGGCAGCATGCTTCTGAATACCAGTTGCTGGACACCACAGGAGGGAGAGAATTCTCACACTCAAGTTGTGCTTGCAGGCTTCCCTGAAGCATCTGGTTGGCCACTGTGAGAACAGGATGCTGGACTAGATGGGTCATTGGCCTGATCCAGCAGGCTCTTATATTCTTAGGTTTCCCAGCTAGATCCCATGAAAAGAATGTAAGATGTTAAGCATTAAGCACTGGGCTGTATCTAACTAACTGTAGAATGGTTAGTTCCATTTACACTCATTTTGTTAGAGCTAGTGTGGTGTAGTAGTTAGAGTGCCTGATTTGGAATGGGGGGATCCAAGTTCAAAGTCACCAAACTGACCTTGGGTAAATCACTATCTCTTAAGCTAGCTTACTCACAGGGTGGTTGTAAGAATAAAACGAGAGGCTGCTCTGAGCTCCTTGGTGGGGATACAGATGAGGCAAACACCTAAATCAGGTGGGTAACCTTTGGCTTTCCAGATGTTGCTGAACTATAGTTCCCATCAGCCCCAGCAAGCATGGCCAGTAGCTAGGGATGATGGGGATTGTAATTCAACAGCATCTGGAGGGCCAAAGGTACCCCATAGCTAGCCTAAATACATTTCCTGTAGGTCTACCAGTCGCTGTTAACTGCTAAAATGGACCCTCCAGTGTAACTCTGTAAAATGCTGTTATGCACTGAATGTATTGCAATATTAATAGTTTGATGAATAAACATACTTAAATGCCAGCATTTTACTGCTTAAATAACTGTACATAAAATATGGAGATTAAGTCCTTTCATTATAATGATATCATATACAAATACAACACTTTTTAAAAAATGAACTCCATGGCCAAGGAGATTCTGATTCTGAGCAGAAACGTGACTTTCGTTGATGCACATGGACAACAGAATGTACTGTGTATCTGGTGATTTAGTCTTCAAAGTTTCAATGATGTGGGCACAAATGTTGACACTGCAGTTCCTACCCAGACACTTAGACAAAACAGACCCTCCTCTCATGCAAAGCTGTTATTAGTTATCTAGAAGGGAAGCATCCTTTCTCATTGCACAAATACGATCTGTACAATGGGCCAGGATTACCTTTGGTATTGCTGGAACAGAAATAAAATTTGTACCTTCATGAATGGCTCTTGACTGTGGATGTATATATATGATATGCAAAGCCATTTGGTGGTGGTGGAGAGTAGGTCATTTCTGCAGATTATCCCATGAACCAAAACTACCCTGGAATCCTAACACGTGGAATTACATGTTCATTTTTGAGGAACTTGTGTAAACAGGCAGTTTCCTGCCCCAAGGAGCTTGCAATCAAAACATTGATGGTGGCGGAGACAACAGAGAGAAGGAAGAAGAAGGGAGGGATGGTAAGGAATGAGAATCAGAATACTTGTAATATTAAAGATACTGTCTTGCTTTGTATTTTTAAGGTACTGCACAGATGAAATTCAGACGTTTCCGCAGCTGTCTATGCTGGAGAGCCATATCAGCCTCATGCACGGCATCAAAAACCCAGACCTTTCCCAGATATCCAAAACCAAAGCTCCAGCAGAAGACTTGACAAAAGTAATCTACAATATTGTACTTAAATATTATGAAATTAATCTCGCTTGCAATCCCCTGTTTTGTGACCATCTTCAAGTGTTGTCCTTCTTGTGTTGTCTGTGGAATTCATTTTCAGCTTTCTCTTTCCATGAGGACTAGAGTTCTTTATAGATATAAATACAAAACGGAATCTCTTGGGTTTGGGAGGAACTGCTTGATCTCCCATTTAAAAAAAAAATGTTTCTTAATTTGTAGAGAAATTTCAGCCCATCTGGTTCCTAGATCCTCTGAGCACATAGATCCTGTAAATTACCTCTAGTCTTCACAAAACCTTTCTGAGCATGCACTGAGGCCTTTAGTCTCAGGCAGCCACAATGAACATCTGAGACTTTTATATCCCAGATGAGCCTGTAATTTTGAATTACGTTCATTAATGGGGGGTGCAGTTTAATTTCGAAATTAATAGGAGTTTCCTTGTTAAATTTAAAATCCTGTGCACTTAAGAATCCAAGTTAAAATCCTGACAAAGAGAGTCATTAAATGGAAGATCTCCAGACAGATTGTAAGAGGGGATAGGAGGCTTCTGGAGTGCTGATGGTAGGTTATGTTGGACATCTTTTGGCATGGTAAAATATGGAACAGAATTTTCAGCCTGAAGAATAATGAATTAAAGAGGAATTAATGCACTTCATATACTAGGAATAAGGATCCACTTCGAGCTGCTTTAATCCTTTTTTATACAAAGGATTGGACACAACAGTGTTCCTCCCAAAATGCTGCTCCATTTATTTTGTGTCTGTACCTTGGACCCACCAGACTACAACTCCCATTAGTCCCAGCCAGCATGGCCAAGGGTTATGGGTGGTGGGAGTTGGAGTCCAGCAACATCTGGAGGGCCACAGATTTCCCATCCCTGGTGTGTATATATAGATCAGATTTGGTGAGCAATCTGTGGCTCAGTCCAGTCCACCATGAGACCATTGTGGACTGAGTGTGTTCCTTGAAAAGGTAGAAGAGTAGATCAAGTTACAGGAATTGCATCCACCTTCCTCTGCCCCATAATGGCATTGCTGTAAGGTATGTGATAGCACATGGCAGCCTTCCCCAGCCTGGTGCTCTCCAGATGTTGTTGGACTCCAACTCCTATTGTCTCTGACCACTGACCATGCTAGGTGGATCTGATGGGAGTTGTAGTCCAACAACTTCTGAAGGGCACCTGATTGGTCAGGGCTGCCCCATGAGAATCTCTCTTTGCATGGGCATGGCATCCATGGTAGGCTGAATCAGTCCCTTCTGGTGCAGATTGGTGCAACAAAGTCATGTGTTTGTTTCATAGGCAAAATCTCCAAAGAGGGTATCTGCAGATGGTTTGGACCAGATGGAAACTACAGCATCGGGATCTGAAGATCCACCAGCAAAAAAACTGAAAGCACATTG
Organism: Rhineura floridana; assembly: GCF_030035675.1. Classification (NCBI taxonomy): domain Eukaryota; kingdom Metazoa; phylum Chordata; class Lepidosauria; order Squamata; family Rhineuridae; genus Rhineura; species Rhineura floridana. The sequence goes on along the minus strand of NC_084493.1, from coordinate 21,032,082 downwards.
GAAATGCGCAAAGTGTGGATTTGCAACAGCCATGGAGACTGAATTTCTGGAACACATACCTCGGCACAAGACAGACAGCTCCACTTATCAGTGCCTGCTCTGTGGCTTGTGTTACACATCTCACATCTCTTTGAATAGGCACCTCTTCATTGTTCACAAAGTGAAAGATCCAGAGGAGGAGGGGGAGGAAGAGGAACAAGAGGAGCCAGAACAAGATTATGAAAAAGAGGGTCTAGAAATGGAGACAAGCGAGAATGGACTTGTAGAGATGAACAGGGAGACAAACATTGTGGAAGAGGAAGAAGATGGTTCAAAGAGCAAAGACTCTGAGGGTGATCCTATGTCCTGTGACACAGAGAAGCCCAACCCTCAGAACAAACATTCAAAATCTCCAAATATTTAAGAGTGTGTTTTGCCTCCTTGTAGATGTTGATTGGAGAGGGGTGGAGGTGGGGATTCTTAAACATGTTGATTTCATGGAATGGGTGCAGCATTCCATTCACTTTCATTAGTAAGGGAAATCAAAACAACAAATTGCCACCATCTCTGGAGCACTGAGTTTGTAACAGTTATGAGGGGCTAGGGGAATAGAATGTGTGAAGAGGATGCCCAGCTGAACCATGTCTTGAACCTTCAGGGTAAGGAGCACTTTTCTGCTTTGTGTGAGTGTGTCTTTTTTTCTTCTTCCCCTCCCAGGAACAACAGGAGCACTCTTGTTCCACTAAAGGCATCAGCCAACAACTCAGCCTCACCTGTTCCTTTTCTTCTTTTTCACAAAGAGCATTGCCTTTGAATTAATTTCCTTGTCCAAGTCTGCCAGACGTTCTCTCCTGGCTGCAAAACTTGTGTTAACTCTTTCTCCCGAGATGTGAATCCACTGAGGCTTTCCTGCCCTAAAATCATGCCACCCTTTTCAGATACTCCATGAATATGATCCAAAAATCAAAACTAGCTCTCTCTCTTTTTTGGTAAGAGATTCAATGCCACTAAATTTTAGTCTTGTGTGTGTTAAATTTTGCACAAATTGGAGTTTTATCTTCCCAGTATGTGTGTTTTTGTACACAATCATTCTCAGCATCTTCCCTTTGGGTAGGTGCATCATTACAGTGGTGCCTAAATTGGAGCTTTCTGTGTTCAGAACTGGACCAGGTTGCACTGCAGCTTATTGCAAGTTAAAAGTATAATTTTATCTGCTTGAGCCATTGCCCCACATGCGCACATGTGACCTGGGAGTATCGGTGATAGACATTCAGTAGTCTATCACATATGTCTCCCGCTGGTCATATGGCCTTTAAATGAGAATTAGGGCACATACACGGTGTAAACATCTGCACCAGTAAATGTCTGCACAAGTGTCTATATCACAAACGTGGGGGGGGGGAGATGGGGACTGCTTGCTGCCATGGCTTGCTGCTCACCTAACCTTGCCCACCCAGGCCCTGTGTGATCCAAGCCAGGCGTTCAAGATTCTCCCTCGTCAGCTTAGCATATTGTTCTGTCTGTGTTTGGTTCCTTCTCTTGCTGTATCAGCCAGAGCAGGACCATCCTGTAAGACTTACAATCATGTAAAAAGGCACTGCAGGAGAAACAGTATTCAAGAAAGACCCTACCACCACGCGATCAGCCTCCTATCATTGTTTTGGAATGGTGCATTCCAGATCACACTATGCCACAGCAAAGTGAGGATGAGAGAGTGGCTGGTACCTAAGAAGGTTGCTCCAGGAGATCTCACTGCCCCCACCCTCTTCCAAGTGCTCCCACTCCTTAGCACATTCTCTCTCTCGCACCCCCCGGCCTTTACTCAGTTAGCTGAATTGACTCTGCAATTTTCTTTTCACACTTTTGCATTGACTGGTCCCCCATCTGTGCCATTTCCCCCCACCTCATGTGTGCTTTTTCCTCATGCTTCATGTAATACTTAACTTTTTTTATACGGTTTTTATGTTTTGAGTAAGAACCCTGCTCATTGTTTACTATAAATAATTTAAAAAAGGAAAAAAAACCCTATTTATCTTATTGCATTTGAATTGCTCACTTTCTCGTCTGAAACGTGTTTTGATAAAAACCCTTTGTATTTTTTGATACTGTGTACATTTTAGTCTAGGGAATGTTTTACAAGGTAGCCTAGCTATAGTATCAATAGCAGGGGGTGGGGAGGGGCGTGTCCCTCCCAAGCCATCACATATCTATTTAATCTGCAGTGGCATTTGTGCCTTGCTATAATGTTTACTTCAAAGTATTTCAAATAAAACCATCTAACAATGAATGGCTGCTGGGCTCCAATCTCTTAATATGGTTCTCTCACACATGAGGCCATAAATCTCCCTTAAGGAAGCAACAGCACTTTCCTCGCCCTTGGGACTATGTTTTGGGGTCTCAGGGAGGCAATTCTCCTCAGTTCTACCACCTAAGGCTGTCCTCCATAATCTGCATGTTGAGACGTTGCCCTCAATGAGCATCTTTATTCATGAGACCCTTCCGTTAGGCTTTGATGAGTGCTGTAGGCCCCTGTTGCCTTTTCTTCCTTCCATCTGTCCATCTCCATCTCTCTCTTAATTCTTACTGGGGATATTTGATCCATTCACTTGTATTCCCTTCTATTAATATTAGGGTTGCCAGGTTCCTGGCCTGAGACTGATCCTGTATCTTTAGGAGAAGAGAAAGTCAGCCAAGTGCAGGTGTTCTTGCAACCCTGTAATGGGAAAAACCACAAGGTGGAATTCTCCCTCCCCCCTCCACAACTTTTAAAGATACAGAAGACCTCTTGGTTGCCAGGCCCAGCCTCCAAGAGGTCTTCTGTATCTTTAAAAGTTGTGGAGGGGGGAGGGAGAATTCCACCTTGTGGCTTTTCCCGTTACAGAGTTGCAAGAACAACTGCGCTTGGCTGACCTCTTCTAAAGATACAGGATCAGTCTCAGACCAGGAGCCTGGCAACCCTAATTAATATTATTATTAGATTTATGTCCCACCTGTCCTCTGAGAAGCTCAAGGTGGCGTGCAAACATGGTTCTCCTCTCCCCATTTTAATTGCCACAACAGCCCCATGAGGTAGGTTAGGCTGAGAGACAATGCCTGGCCCAAGGCCACCTCATGAGCTCCATGGCTAAGGGGATTTGAAACGTACTGTATGAGAAGACCTCTGGTGGGTCTAGTAATAGCACAAAAAGCACATGGTATGCCAGCTGCTCCTGTCACTTGTGACTTTTAGCTCAGCACTTCATGTTGTGTCCTGCCTTTCTCTCCCCACTCCCTTGCAGTTTTCTAACAGCATATTCCAATGAATGTTTACTCAAGGGTAAGCTCTGCTATATCCAATGGGCTTTACTCACAGGTAAGTATATAGATTGCAGCCTGCTGAAAATTAGGCGTTGGGAAGTCCCAGCTAAACTTCATTGTTGCAGCCTACTTAATACCTTCAGATAACTTCTATGCAATGAAATCTAGAAAGATTTGCTAACAGGGACAGCAACTAAATGCTGCTACCAGGTTTAATGGTGACTTTCAGTATTGGTATAGCCCCCCCCCCAATAAATATGAGGATATGCAGTTGCAAGCATAATTCATCTGCAGAAGGCAGGCGCTTGTAGATAATTGGGATTTCTTAAGCAGTTACATTCCTACCTGGATATCAGGTATGTATTTAGTGCTCCAGAGGCAAACTCGTGACCTATTAGTAGAATAAAAATTGAAGTATTGTGTGAATAAAGTAGCAACGGGACTCCGAAAAGTAGCTTTGTCAATGTGTATCAGGAATATAAATGAACCCTAGATTATAAAAAACACATTGTAAGAAGAAGCACCAGGCAGAGACTAACTCAGGTCAGTTAATTTAATGGAGTTTATTCTTGTGTATAACTTAGTTGAATACAATACAATCTCTAGAATTGCTATGCAGAATTTCAATGCAGTTTTATCACATCCACATCTTGCCTTTCTTCCAAGGTTGCCCTGTCTTACCACAACAAACCTGTGTGGTAGGTTAAGATGAGAGATTATGACCCAAGATCATCCAATCAGCTTCTTATTTTATCTATTTATTACATTTATATACCGCTTTCCTCCCTGAAACTCAAGGTAATGTACACAGTTCTCCCGCTATCCCACAACAACCCTGTGAGCTAGGTTAGGCAGAGATATTGGTCTTGTACACTTCCCAATTCAGAGGTAGTATGATGTAGTGGTTAGAGATTGTATGAGATAGTATGGTGTAGTGGTTAGAGACTGGATTTAGTTTTGGGAGACCTGATTTTAAATTCACACAGCTGTTGCTACTAATTTAGATTTTATTTATGTAAATGCCTGCATTTTTTCTAGGCACTGTAGAAAGGTTTAAACAATGAAACAGGCCCTTCCTTTCGGGCATGCAATGCAAGAGGCATAAAGGGGAAAGGCATGAGGAAGGAAGACAAGCAAAATGCAGGTTCCCAAACTTTTAATGCAAGTGTGGGGAACCTTTGGCTCTCCAGATGTTGCTGAACTACAACTCCCATCAGATCCAGCAAGCATGACCAATGGCCTGCAATGATGGGAATTGTAGTTCAGCAACATCTGGAGTGCCAAAGGGTCCCCACACCTGTTAATGGAAGGGCCCCTGAAGAGACAATTCCAGGAAAAGAGAAGCCAAGTGGCAGCTGGTCCATTAAGGCAAATGTGGCACTACCCCACCAACCCCAGTCTGTCCTCAGCCAGTCGCCACCTACCTGACTTACAATCTGGCAGGGAATGGCTCTGGCTCTGCCTACTGCTGGTCTCCCTGCCTTCCACCCCACAAGTCCCAATGGGTAGCAGCCACCACTCGTAAATGGAGTGGGCTGTGCTGTGACGGCCACCATCTTGGATGGCAAATTCATGGAGAAGCTGCCAGTGGTTACTAGCCACAGTGGCTATGTTGTACCTCCACTGTCGGAGGCAGTATGCTTTTGAATACCACTTGCTGTGGAATCACAAGCAAAGATAGTCCTGTTACACTCAGTTCTTGCTTGTGGGCTTCCCATGGGCATCTGGTTGGCCACTATGAGAACAGGATGCTGGACTAGATGGACCTGATCCAGCAGGACTCTTCTAATCTACCTCCTCTCCCTCAGCTACATCAAGACAGAATGACTTTCAGAAGCCTAATGATAATTGGCTTCAGTGAAGCAAACAAACTATTTCATTGGTGATCACTCGTGGCCGAGTAAGATTGTCTTCCAAGATAAGGTTTGGTTTGGTTGGAAGATGCCTGTGCGTGAATTTGTTTTATGTGGGGAGATTGGTGCACAACAATCAACACACAGTCTTGACAGAAAAAGGCTTTGGTCCAATGGCATGGATACCACGATGATCGGAAGTCTTATCTGGTGCAGACTTCATCCGCCTTCACAGCCGTTGTAACATACACATTGTTATCTTCCACCTGTTCTGCCGTTGAGGACATTCTTGGATCGTTCTTTGTCTAGTTCCCCTCCCTTGACTTTACTGCCATGGGTGACCCTGCTGGGAGTACATGACTCCTGACGGCATTGCTCATAGAGTTCATTGGAACACATAAGCCCACTCACCACTACAAGGTGATGATCCAGCGAGGGGAAGCAAACAGGCCCTTGCTGTCTCGCTTCACTTCAGACAGGTGGGACAGCTGCTGAGAGTTGCACTAGAGAAAGCTTCAAGGCTCATTGTGTAATCTTTAAGCCAATCATTCTCTCTCAGCCTTGCCTACCTTACAGGATTGATTATTATCTGATTATAAAGGAATCATAGAATCGTAGAGTTGGAAGGAGCCTAGAAGGCCATCAAGTCCAACCCCCTGCTCAATGCAGGAATCCAACTTAAAGCATCCCTGACAGGTGGCTGTCTAGCTGCCTCTTGAATGCCTCCAGTGTTATAGAAACATCTATGCAGTAATACCTCAGTTACATGACTTCTTTAACAGAAACTTTGGTACCAGTGGTTGGAATAACATGGAAAGAATAGGGATAGGCTCCTACACCAGGAAAAAAGAAGAGCAGCTCAACATATTTCAGCAAACTTTTTATTCAAAACGAACAACACGCATGTCTGAACCCTAATGTGTTGTAAACCGCTCTGATGTTTCTAACAAAAGAGCAGTTTACAATATTTTTATAAACAAACAACCAGGTCAGGTAAGCCTTACAGACCACTTGAAGGCTTTTGTACACTCCAGCAGGCAGGCAAGGGGCAGCCACTACCACCACCCTGCGGTTGGTCTCTCTCTCTCTCTGCCATCCTCCGCCACACTGAAGCAGATATGTCTGCAGTAAACGGTGCTTCCCGGGCACCTGAAGCACTGTTTACTGCGGAGGTGCCTGCGCCACCTGGCAAGGAGCGCCATTCCAGCCAAGCATGACAGAGCAGCCTGCAGCAGCTGCCAGTCTAGTAGACAAGGAGCCACATTCCATGTCAGAATGTGCACGCCCCCCCTGCTCCCCAAAAAGACTTTGTTAAAAGGAGGTTCTTTCCTGGAGGATTTGTTAACGGAGGTATTATTGTACTGCCCAAACCTCCTTTCAAATCACTCCATTAATAAAGAGATGTGCTTAACCTTCATTGTTTTGTTTATATCCCCCTCTCTCCTATGGTCGTGTACATATATATAGGAAACAAAACATTTCCATTATTATTAATTACATGTTCTGCACTCATTGCGACACGCGTCCACTCTATATCTTGCCCCACGTAGATACGTGCCTGATCGGAACCGCAAGTGAAGGCTACACGGAACTCTTGCGTGTGAGCCTATGCTCGTCTCTCGAGGGAAGAGAGGACCAACGAAGTTGGGCAGGTCTGGGAAAGGCGACTCCATGGTCGGGCTGGAACGGAAATAGGGTCAGGCGGCCGGAAGCGGAAGTGTTATGCTCGCTTGCTTCTCCCGGCGGTAGCGTATTTTTCCCCCTTCCTCCCCTCGTGATGTTGTCTCTGGATTTCTTGGACGATGTTCGGCGGATGAATAAGCGGCAGGTGCGCGCGGATGCCGGGAGGGGAGGCTGCAGGTCTCGAGCTAGGCCGTGCCTCCGCCCTCTGCAGCCCCGAGGGCTAAGCGGGGATGGAGTCTCCCCTCTTTGTGTAGTGTCGTAGGATCGGTGGCCACGCCGGCCCAATGCTGAGCAAGGCTGGTGGTCGGAACTCTGTAGACTGTGGAGTTTGGGTTGAGAAAGCTCTGCACGAGGTGGAGGAAGTAGAAGAAGAGAATTTGTGGTGTGGGGCTGTCTCCCCTTAGCTCTCGGCTTAGCTCTCCCGTCAGTGCTTGCACTGAAAGCTTACTGGAGGTAGATTCGCGACAGATCCTATAGAACAGAGGGAGCTCTCTTATACGGAGTCCATTGGTCCATCTAGCTCAGCATTGTCTACACTGATTGGCAGAGGCTCTCCAGGGTTTCAGGCAGGGGTGTCTCCCAGCCCTATGTGGCGATGCTGGGGGATTGAACCTTGGACCTTCTGCATTCAAAGCAGATGGTCTACCACAGAGTTACAGCTCTTTCCCAGTGTGGTGGACCACTTTACATAGTGCATCAGCCTGAACGTCTGTCAAGCTTAGCGATGTCTGCTCTACCTTGCAGTGGGTGGTTCTTATGTACACAAATCAGACCTAAATTTTATCTTTTAGGTTGTTTTTAGGTTGCTTTTAATGTTGTGTTGTAAAATTGTTGTAACCTGCCCTGGAACCTTTGGGTGAAGGGCAGGTAATAAACGTTGTTGTTGATGATGATGATGATGATGATAATTTTGCTCCAAAGTATGGAAGCCTAGTGTATTTAGAAAAAAAACTCACTTCCACTATGCTTAAAGGTCAGTTGGTCCAATGAAAGGTTGGTGTTTTTTTGCCTAACTGCAGAGTAATTGCTTCCAGTCTGATTTCAGATATGGCTTCATGGAAGCAATACATGCTGAATGTAGTGGGCTTACTTACTCCGAAGTAAGTGTGAACAGGAATGAAACCATACAACATGATCCTATGAATGTTTACTGAGCTGTAATTCCTATCAATTGAATAGAACTTGCTTCCAAGGAAGTGGGGTTAAGATTGTAGTTATAATCTTGAAGGTGGGATGTGGGCACTGTAATGCCATACTCCATATGATGAAGTGGTGTTCAGCAGCTGGGCTCAAAGTGATTTGCTGCCAGTAAATACTGGCAGTGTTGAGCTGTTGGCACAGAGCACAGAGGGTATAAAACCATCCAGGGTCCAGCATCCTGCTGCAAGGTTGGCAGTCTATTAATTGGCCACTGTGCACAAGCCAGACCACAGTGTACCATGCACAGACAGCAGAAACACTGTAGAGCAGGAGTGGCTAACCTTTTTTGGGGATCAAGGGCCACACTGACCATCTGGGGTGCAAAAGTGGGTGTAGCTGATTAAAAAACAAACAAATAGGTGTTTGATGGATGAAAGGCACTGTTCCTGACAGCCCTGAGATCACTGGTTGTGGCAATAGTTTTAGTATTTTTTATGCTTTGTTATTGCTGGGTCTACCATCCTGGGTTCCTCTGGGACGAAGAGCGGGATATGAGTTGAATAAATAATAATTCTTTTTTACAAGGACAATTTTTTGTGGGGGGATCACAAAAGCCTGTTGGTGTCACAGAATCACAGAAGAGTACCTAGGGAGCAGTCAGTACAGATAATAATTAAACATTATTTTTTACAATTTTTTTAAAAATAAACATTTTGCAGGGGCCACAGAAACATCTAAGGCAGGCAAGCCTTTTGGCAACGCACCATAGGAGCAGTCAATTTTTTTTAAAAAAAATGATAATATTTTGGGAGGTCTTGGAGGGCCCCAAAAATCTCATGTAGGGGGCACATGAGACCTGTGGGTTAACCACCCCTGCTGTAGATCGACTATGAACGTACCTTGAGTCAGACCATTTGGCCCATCCATTCCAATATTGTCTGTCTTGCTGGCTGCTGCTTTCTAGGGTCTCAGACAGGGGTCTTCCCAGCCCTGCTTCCTGAGATGTTTTTAACTGGAGAACCTGGAGATTAAACAGGGGACTTTCCGAATGCCAAGCATGAGCTCTGCCATTGATCTGTAGTGCCAGCAAGGCAAGAAAGAAAGCAAGACAAGTTACCAATTACTATGTGAGGGATGCAGGAACAGAAGTATCTGCCATTCTGCATCCTTTTGCCTTTTCAGTGGTATTTAATGCGCCAAGTGCTTTGCAACTTTGTTTTGTCTTCACATTCCCCTATAACGAGCTGGGGAGCAGGTGAAAAGTAATTTGAGAGAGAATGACTTGCTAAAGGAAACCATAAGCCTGCTTGTTGGGGTGTCGAAATTCAGGTCCAGCATGTTTTCCTCCAGATAACATTGGGTCTCAGTATAGTCTGTTTTGTAATGTAAAGCTGCCTATTTGAACCACTTTTTTTGAACTGGTTTCCACGGAGACTTGTTTCGACAATGTTTGGGAATTCACATGTAAGTATACCTGTGAGCAAACTGGGCTGGCTGCAGTCCACTTAATCCCAAGTAATCCCGTTGACAGTGATGGAACTTGTAGAGTAAATGAGTTTGTTGACTGCAGTTTTGGGAAACGGGGTTATTTTGGTGAGTGTTTGTGTCTTGAAGGAAAGCTCTGTGCATGTGTGTCTTGGACCAGGGTGTGGGGACTGTTGTGTTCTCAGTGCCCCCCTCATCCTTGTCCCTTCACCCCCTCCCAGCTGTATTACCAGGTGCTGAACTTTGGGATGATCGTTTCTTCAGCGCTGATGATCTGGAAGGGGCTGATGGTGGCAACGGGCAGTGAGAGCCCCATCGTGGTCGTGCTTAGGTAAAACTATGCTGGGAAACTCTGGACCAAACAAAGTTGCAGGGCGAGACCTAGAAGGGAGGCAAAGCTCAAATAGCCTAGAAAGGGTTGTCAGGACCAGAGCATCTTCTGGGCATGGCCTCTGCCAGCGTGGCACAAAACTTTCACACTGGTGCTAGCTAAACAAAAGAGTGCCTGAAACGGGCCTTGAAACCTTTGAGACAGATCATGCTGGCAATGACATCATCCTTTCATCACACAGGTTAATGCTATTCAAACATCTGTCAAAAGGCAGGATAAAAATCCTAAAACAAATATTCCAGAGCCCATCAAGTGAGGGATGCAGGTCTTGGGTGATAGCTATCCACTTCCTTGCAAGCATTCCCTGTTATCTTTCATGATGGAGAACCGGTGGCCCTCTAGATGTTGCTGGACTCCAAATTCCCATCAGCCACAACCAGCATCTCTAATGATTAGGGATGATGGAAGTTGTTGTCCAGCAACATCTGGAGGGCTACAGGTTCCCTATCTCTATCCCTGTGTTTGAACTGTGGTGGTGACCCCAGATGATGAAAACACAGATGTTAGCTCTGTTCAGGGGGTTCAGGTCTTATTAGGGATATCAGTTTGGGTCAACTCATTTGCTTAAAACCAACGGACATTGCAAGGGAATATTTTTTAAAAGTGCATAATGAGCATTTCTGCATCATCTTAAAACAATCTCCAGACCAAGACAGCATCAGGCTGCCAAATTGTGCATCTGCCACATAAATATTTAAGGGTCACACGTTTGTCCTGATCTGACAATAAGCAATAGACCTTGTCACATTTGCTCCTGCCTGTAACTCTCAAAGTTGCTGTTGATATCTTACAAGTGGAAGAAGCTTGAAGAGTTGCATTCGGAACTGATTCTTGCGTTGCTCACTGCCACAATTCAAAGATTGGCCTCAAATGCATGATAAGAGCTTTTATGTCCTACTGTGCCGAGAACCAACTTTCTATAAATTTGGACAAAACTAAAATTCTTGTCTTCTCCAAACGAAGAAATCTTCCTGTTTGGAAAATTAACGGCTGCCAAATTGCCCAAGTTGCCCATTATAAATATCTAGGGATAACCTTTCATTCTTCTATGGGCTGGACTACGCACATAAAAGACGCAATATCGAAAGCAAGATACTCTGTTAAGAACTTACTTCGGTTTTTCTATTATAAAGGAGGTTGTTTTGTTCCAGCAATTCTTAAATTATTCAACTATAAGATCATACCCCAACTTCTGTATGGAGTTCCACTCTGGATCCACTCTATGGATCATACAGTTGAAGCAGTTCTCTCTAGCCTATTACGCCGGTTGCTAGGCGTTCCGAGATGTGTTCCATCAGCAGCACTTAGGCTTGAATGTGGTCTCTCCTCATTGGAATGCCAAGCCTGGCTAATGACGGCCAATTATTGGGTAAAAATCTCTTCTAATAACTCGCTGGGCCTTCTCTCTGCATACTGGAAAGACTCTAGTCCTTCCCTCTGGAATACCAAAATTGAACTAAAAATACTGAAAATGGGCCTAGCTAAAGAACATTTAATTCAATATTCGCCAAGTGATGCTTTAGTCTCAATTCGCTCTCGCTTTAAAGATATGGATTACAAGAACTCAACCACTAGGGCTGCAAAAATATGCTCCCCCTTACATTTAAAATTACCGTTACAATATGGTAAGATTGCTCCATACCTGCATTTCCTTACTATTCCCAAACTTCGCTTAGCCTTCTCTAAAACAAGATTTAACTGTTTAAATTCTGCAATCCTTGAGGGAAGATTTAATGGAGTTCCATATGATCTCTGCATTTGCCCTTGAGGAACTGATAATATCGAAACTCCCTATCACTGTTTATTTGAATGTGCTTTTTATACTCGGATCAGATATAAATTTCTCAACCCTATATTCTCAATTCCCTATCACCAATCTGATGATATGATTGCTTTTGCTCTCTCTGGTTTAGACAAAGGAATTACTATTCAAGTTGCTAAATTCCTTTACGCCGCCCAATTAATTCGTGCTAACATTTAAATGAGATTGTATGATACTTGCAAATGTACTGTATATCTCTTTTTATTTCCTTTATACTGTTTGTATTGTATAGCCGATATGGGTCTTTGACCGCAAATTAAAGATTTGATTTGCCACAACAACAACAATAATAATACAGATAAAAGAACTGGGCCAGGCTTGGCTTGCCCATCTATGCTTCCTCGTCAGCCCCTTTAGGTAGTGTAAAACAGCATTTCTCAGCTTGAAGTCCGAATAGCATCTGGAGGGCACCAACTCCCATAATTCCTGATAATTACACATGCTGCCCCGGGGCTGATGGGTGTTGGCAGTCCAACAACATGTGGAGAGCGCCTGATTGGGAAATGATGGTATTGAAACATAGCAAAAGTGAGACAGAAGACTCTATTTAATAAAGCACTTTAACAACTTAAATCCCCTGATGAAAGCCCTTGTGTAGGGCTGAAACGTGTTGGGTATTTGATTTGAAAGAAATTTATTCTCTTTTATAGAAATCAATAAAAAAATCTACATTATTTGGAATTTCCCTCTTTTGACATTCTGGGGTTCTCCCCCTTTTTTTCTTATTATCAACGAATGTCCACACCTCGTATTTTTTGATCATTATTGAAACATGCCAGCCAGGAAGTAGGGCCTTGGATCTGCATTGTATGTTTCTGTAACATCTTTGCAAACTGTGGTGGTGGGGTGGGGAGATATTGAAGGCTGCATTAACATCTCGTAGAGGCACTCATGCAACACATTGCATTTATTTCTTTAACTGGCATTCTGCTTTATATTTCAAGAAATCTCAGCAAAAATCAATATAAATTTCACATTCAGTACAGCTGCTAATAATGATAATCCACATTTTAAGTAACATTTGAGTAAGAAATCTCTGTCTAAACAATGTACATAAGTAAAATGAAAAAGCTCATCATATACAAAACAAAAATGCAGCAAAATACAACAATAGAATATATTTACTAGATATAGATATACAGATATACGTGCAGCTGCTCTTTTGAGGGTTAGAAACTGCTGTTGCACTTCTGGAGCCAATTCTTCCAGAGCAATCTCCTTGTGTCTGAAGACTGTTCTCTGAAAGGGGTGTGCCTATAAGGAAACATCAGCTGTGATGGGCCGCAGAAAGGCCTGTCCATTATTAAGTAACTGTATTTTTCAAGACAGTATTATACTTTTAAGTGGGGGAGATCTTTGGAAGAGGAGATTAGTGGGCCCTTGAAGGGAAGAATTTTCTGAATATGAACATAGCTATTCATATGGTGTCAGATCTATCTAGCCAAATGTTGTCTAATTTGATTTACAGCAGACCTCTAAGACTTCAGGGAGAAGCCCTTTCCAGCCATGTCTCCTGAGACCCTTTTAATGGGAGGTGCTGGGTCTTGAAACTGGGGTCATAAAGCAGAAAGAGGCTGTAAAGCTATCCAGAATTCCAAACCAGCATTTTGCTGCAAAGTGGGAGGGTAGGTAAAACAGATCGTCCACTGGCCACTTGAGCTATGGGGTTTATAGTAGCTAAGCACAGGATGTGGGGAGCCTTCAGCCCTCCAGATGTCGTGGAGCTCCCAGCTCCTACCTTTCCTTATCAGTGCCACACTGTCTGGGACTGATGGGAGTTGTAGTCCAACAATGTCTGGAGGGCCAAAAATTCTTCACTCCTGTATCAGTAGAATAGTCAGGCTAGTGTTGGCAGGTCTTCATATACTCCAGGATAGATGTCTGGGTCTGCTACATCTGCTTCTAAAGCTGCCATTCTAATGTGGCCAGCAATGTGAATAGATGTTAAACAGTGAAATGAAAGGGGAAATATGCACCCACAGCTTGAAGAGAGCCACAGTCTGCTTCTTGTTAGCCCTGTGTTAATTGGGTATAAAATGAAAAGCAAGGCTGTGAAGAGATCTGTAGTCCAAGTCAGCTGGCAAGGAAGACTGAAAAGCATCGTCGTGTGTGGCTTCTGTAATGCAGATGAGATAACTGGCAGCAGTTTTTCTGTTCTGGCTCTTTTTCTTAGCTGTTAGGATACAGGGTCAGGCCTGTTTCTGTGGCTGCGGGATGGGAACCTGCAGCCTTCTAGATGAAGTTGGCCTTCAGCTCTGATCTGCCCCAGCCAGAATGGCCAATGGTCAGAGATGGTGGGAGATGTAGTCCGACAAAGCCATAGGTCCCCCATCCCTGCTTTAAACGGTAAGAGCCATGCTATGGGAGGACTCATGGGAAAGGGACTCTCACAAGCACTGCCTGAACATGTCATGGGTACCTGTGGGGGGAGAAAATCTCCTGTTTTGGGGTGTTGGAGATCAGTACTGCTTGCAAATATCCCATTGATAGCAATGGCAGTGTGGTAAATAAGTTGCAGGTGAGCTGAAATGTATCACTTATTTACTTATAATAAAATGTCTAGTCTAGCTGTCTTTACAAAGCAGACACAAGACACATAACAATGAACACAAAATGATATCCTAACACTGGAAGTGATGAAAAGAGAAATCAAACATAGAGCAGATAAGAAATACTGAAAGGCCTTAATTAAAAAATGCCTCCTGAAAAGGAACTATTCTCAGTGCCTGCTTCAAAGCAAGCAACTGTGGATGTTGTTCCATAATATGGGTGCCACAGACAAGAAGGCCCTCTCTTGTTCTCTTAAATCAAGCCTCCATCAGTGGATGGACTGCTAGAAGGGTACTGTGCATATTTCTCTAAAAGGTCTATATAGGAGGAAGCAATTCTGGAGATATCCCAGTCCTAGACAACAGACCGGTGTTCTCCAACCTGGTGCCCTACAGATGTTGAACTCCAGCTCCCATCAGACCTCCATGTCTACAACACATGGAAGGCACTGAGTTGGTGAAAGTTGCAATAGATCAATAATACTTTGAGGCTTTTCTTCTTAAGCTTGTGTTTGATATTGCTGATAGTTCATACTACCTGCATGTGTCCTGCCAGAGCTTGAAATGGAAAGCCAGAAGGCTATCTGTGCCTTTGCTTTTCTCCTCTGAATTTAATGGTGACTGCAGACATAACACGAATGCACACTGCTTATAAAGTTCATTATCTCTGCCTGCGCTGGATCACTCATTACAAAATTTCAAAGGTTAAGTATTTTGGGTCCATTTGCTTTTTTCCAGACGCAAGTAAGGGACTAACAAGGCCTGGGATAAAAATGATGGTTATGAAGAGAATCGGTAACCACCCCTTACTGCAGTGTGTGTGGAAGTAGAATCCTGGGAGTGTTTATTTGTAGGTACATGAAGATTCCAGCTGTATTTACATTCTTACAGATAGTGGGTGCAGTGTGAATGGTGTTTTGCTATCAGTCCTGTAGTCCTTGAAACCCAGCATGGGTGAGAACATCTTGAGGTACTGTGTTCTGAATGTTGTCATTAACCAAACCCTTTGTCTTCCAGTGGCAGCATGGAGCCTGCATTTCACAGAGGAGATCTCCTATTCTTAACCAATCGTATTGAAGAACCAATCAGAGTGGGTGAAATCGTGGTCTTTAGGATAGAAGGAAGGGAAATTCCAATAGTACATCGGGTTTTGAAAATTCATGAAAAGTATGTGTTACTTTTTGGATGAGAGATTATTGCAAGTCTGTTGCCATGCCACTTTACACTGTGATCCTTTTGCAGATGGCTGTGTTCAGATGCCAGATCACCATGGTTTAGAGGATCAGAAACAAGCTCTGTGTTTGTGCACTCCCTTCTCTTTTATGCTTGGCTTAATTTGTTAAATGGTGGCTTGATCAAGCCACAAAGTGCCATTAATGTCCAAACCAGCAGACTGTGGCTTGAGCAAGCCCTCTGAACCAGGACTGCAATCATGATTTGATCCTCATTTTGAAATCCTGTTTGGAAGGCTTGTTAAAACCAATTCAGATGTAATGGCAAACTAGTTTGGTTAAAGCAGGAATGGTTTTATTAAGCACAGTTGTTGATGGGAGGACGGAGCTTCTTCCTGATTTTTTAAAATGCAGAAGATCAGGGTATGTGATGTCTGCAGCTAGCATTTGGTTGGCTTGGAAATAACATTGGAAATAGCATTCTGTCCTTGCAGAATGCTGTTGTGAAGGGTTAGTGGTGGGCCTTTACAGTTCTGGAATCTAAAAAGCAGCTATTTTATGGTTCTGCCTGGTTTATTGGATGAATGCTGGTGTTCTGTGTATGTATTTTTGTATTGTGTTATATTGATTTGTTATTTTAACCCAGCTTGCAGCCTAAGACATGCTGCTACGTTTATAAGAAGCCCTTTTATATCTATTCTCAAAAAGGTATCCATGCAATGACCAAATTGCCTTTCTTTTTGATAGGAGCTACTATTAAGGTGTTCCCTCCCCCCAGTTAATCTGATTTACCATTGCATCATTTTCTCTATCTTATAGTTTTTTCAACATCTCTTAAAATGCATTGTCTGTTGAATGTGACGGAGTATCTAGTAGTGTATGCACACAACTCTCATATTAAACATGTATAATAATTTTGTAGAAATGCTCCCAGAATTTTACCCTACTCATTCTTTCTCTGCCTGAGACAAGTTAATTTACACTATATTTCTGCACAGAAATATATTTATAGCACAGTGGGGAGGAGAGCCTGGCTGGGAGTCCAGAGTCTGTGAGTTCAAATCCCAGCTCGTGTCTCCAGCTAAAGATCACCCCCACAGAGTGGCTCAGGGGTTACATGCCCTGCCACCTGTGCAGCCGTGGGCAAGCAGCAAAGTCCCAAGGAGCCCAGTTGCCCCCCAGTTGGCAGTTGCGGACAAGGAAGGGGCTGGCTTGTGCAGCTGTGGCAAGCTGAGCAGGCCCTAGCCTGCTGGGGAGGACTAGCTTTGGAGGCAATGGTAAACCCCCTCTGAATACCACTTGCCATGAAAACCCTATTCATAGGGTCACCATAAGTCGGGATCAACTTGAAGGCAGTCCATTTCCATTTTTCTGACCTTTGCATAGATCTATCACTCTGCTGTGCAGTTGCATCTTGTCCAAAGGAAAGGGAGGCTCACCGCCTTAACAGGTTGTTGTATTCTGGCTTGGCTTCCCTGTCTAGCAGCTGATCTAACTCTGGTTTTTCCTTTGTAAGACAAAACGGAGATATCAAGTTCTTGACGAAAGGTGACAATAACGCTGTTGATGACCGAGGCTTGTACAAGCAAGGCCAGCACTGGCTGGAGAAGAAAGATGTGGTGGGCAGAGCGAGAGGGTAAGGGATGAACCAGTAGGGGGTGACGTGTGGCATGCTTACGTCCCTGTATGTTCACTTTCCCTATGAGTCCTTCCGGTTTTACTTCTTGTGTTCCAGTCATATTTTGGGGAGGAGGGATCCCCTTTGTACCACCAGATTCCAAAGAAACTACTCTTAGCACAGTGTGGTCTTCACCCAGAGCCCTTTCCAGGCTGCTGCTATTTTACAGGTGGGAAACTAGTCAACTGCAGAAAGGTCAAACTTTCACTCATTGTGCCACCCACTTTTGCCTCTGGCCCTTCCCACTATTGACATGTGGGCCCCGGAGGTTTGCCCAAATGGGGAGGTGTCCCTCAGGATGAAAAAGGTACCCTACCCCTGCTCTATGTTACAACCCCCATTGAGATCTGAATTGCTGGTGAGTTGTATTGAGGAACACTGATAGATCCTTCCATAGGTTAGCAACCCCTGATGGTGCTTGGCTTGGAGGGCTGCAGGGAGTTGGCTTCAGCTCCTTAAGAAGGATGTCCAAGTCTGTAATGTGGAGACATCTCCGAAAGCATTCTTCTGCAACCCAATAAGGCCTGGTCTGCACATGCAACGGAATGATGTTGTTGATTGGACTCTAAGACTTAGACTGTAGGCAGGGAGTCATGTATTTTAATGTTCCCCTTTGTTAAATGCTCTCTTCAAGTAAAAAACTAGCACAACAGGGAGAGGGGTTGAGCTATCAACTCTCTCCTGATGTGCTGACTTTTGACTTGCAGAGGGTTGTTGTTTTTTAACATGCGGGGGGGAATATGCAAATATGGTATTCCTCCACCTTCTGTCTGAAATTGTATCATCTCAGGATTCTGCCATCTTGGTTTTCTCCATGTGTAGCCCAAGGCCTACGTCTTGTCCAGTCCATCAGATGCATCTTCAGAGCCTACAGTCAGCCAAATGAGTATCTGTTAAGATGGTATCTAAAAACAGATGACTTTTTTCTTTTTCTTTTTAGATTTGTGCCATACATCGGAATAGTGACCATCCTAATGAACGATTACCCCAAGTTTAAGGTATGAACTTCTGTTCGTCTTATCTCCTGGAAAAGTTGTTGCCTCACTTTGGAGGCAACTTTTGGGTAGAGAAATTGTCATGTGAGGTGGGGGTGTCTGCAGCTCTTTGCTAAAATGTCCCAGATTTGGAAGCTGAGTCCCTTTTAAACAGATCAGTCATTTTGAATCTGCTTGTGGTAATTTGATCACAGTGCTTTAGTATCTTTTCTCCCCACTTGCAGAGCTTGGAGTTTTGTTTAACTCTTTTTGGCATGGCCTTAGTGGTGGAAAGACCAGAGTACATAAAGAAGGGGTGGTGGCACTAAACATTATGGAGGAAAAGCTAAAGAATGACAGCCCAGGCCTCATTAAGACTACTTCTGGCTTCTAAACTAGTAACAAAACAATATATATATGCTAAACGTTTTCCATTGCATCTCTTAAGGCTTAGTCCTCACTGAGATGATAAAGCTCTGTTTGGACTGTACTGTTTCAGGCGGAGGTTTACATGAGAAGACCCTAAGTCCCTCCATTAAAAAAAAAAGAAGTCCCTGCAAAGCTAGCATGGTCAGGGTGAAGGCTAAGTTAGAACCATTTCCCCCTTGACATCTAGCTTTCTACATGAAGAGGTTGCGTGTATGTGTGTCTGGAGCAGGGTTAGTGTGATTCCGTTACGTAAACTTCAGCTACAGTCTGAAGGTGTTACAGTCCCGGTACAAGTTTTCCACTTTGATGAGCGTTACTATTCTGGGTTTTTTGAAGTTGAGATGTGAAAACTCAAAACCCCCTGTACTGTAGTCCAAGTTCCATTCTGCAAATCACAGTTGTGCATTCTTATACCTAAGCTGCAAGTGCTTTTAACAGTTCAAATCCCTTTGTCTTTTTTCAACAGTACACCGTCCTCTTTCTACTAGGCTTGTTTGTGCTAGTCCATCGAGAGTAGTCTGCAACCGAGGCCAGTTGGAGATGCCATTTGCTCTGAGTAGACAGTGGGGTGTAATGTGTATACATTTCGCTGCTTCTTAACCAACTTCGGTTTGGCTTTTCGTTTGATTTTTTTTCTACTGCCGTGTAACAGGAGAGTTGACCAGTATTTTGAACGGTTTGTCACATTTTAGCATTTTTGTACATCAGTGAATTTTTATATTAAAAGTTTAAAGTCAAAAGCATCTTGTCTTACTATAAATCTGAGTTCTTTTCTCCCCCCCCTCCACACACACAATTGACCACATTAAGCTAGCTGGGAGTGGGATTTTGGTTATTGGCTTAAGGGCACCATAGGTGGCTGGATCCATGGGGCAAGCAGCATATTGTTAGGCACCCAAAATCCCTACCATAAGTTCTGGTTTTAAACCTGTAGATGTATAAGCTGCTTCTGAGGTCTCATTTGAGAGCCCTTGGGTGTAGCATTAGGTACTTGATGAAGCATTTGAATGGCCCTGTTTATTTTACATGGCACAATAAAAAATCTCTCCTTTTCTGGAGTGAAAGGCTCCAATTTTAATGGCACGCTTGGTCAGGGATTACTCCTGCACATTTGAAAGTGTTCTGAGGTTTGCAAGACCTCTCATTCATTTTACTGGGTCTTGTGCCAGTTGGCTTCTGCTACGTGGTAGTATCCAGGCCAATGCACTGGAACGTTCTTTGACATAACATGCAAAACCCTGTAAGTTGCCTTGGGAGCATAGGAAGCCGTCTTAGACTGAGTCAGACCATTGGTCCATTTAGCTCAGTATTGTCTACCCTGCCTGGGAGCAGCTCTCCAGGGTTTGGCAGGGGACATCCCAGCCCTACCTGGAGATGCTGGGCACTGAACCTGGGACCTTCTGCATCCCAGGCAGAGTCATGAGACATCATTAAGTCAACTAAAATTTATTTTTAAAATGTGTGTTCTACACATTCCTTCCACCAGAAAACTTAAGGAAACTTGCACAAACAACCTGGAAGCATGGACAATCAAGGACAGGTATCAAATTGTACTGCAGAGGTAAGATGAAGACAATGTGGGACCCTTCGTATAAAGGACCTGTTTGACCCATGCAGCAGAATGAGATGGGAGAATCCAAAGGTGGTAGAGTGGATTCTACCACATCAGACTGGAGGTGGCATATGTCCTTTTTGAATGCTGCTCCTATGTGTAAAAACAAAACAAAAATAAACAGTGAACAGCAAATTCGGAAGGAAACTTCTACCCCTCCTGGCTCACGCCTAGTTTTCTGTTTATTTATTTATTTATTGCATTTATATACCGCCCCATAGCCAAAGTTCTCTGGGCGGTTTACAACAATTTAAAGCAGGGAAATATTTTTTATAAAAAAGTGAAGCCGTTCATTTGACCTGGGACTCCTCCACTTCACTGCTCCCTAGATCTGCTGCATGTGTAGAGCAAGTCAAGCATATTGCCCATCACAAGGCAGGTGAAGGTAATAAAACTGTGATAAAGGAGAGATTGGGGTCTGGTGGGTCAGTGTGCAAAAGGGCCAAACCTTATGACATCAGCAAGAAGGACATGTCCGTACCCGAGGATCCTGCATTCTAAAGTCTTGGTAGTGTTGAGATAGCAGAGGAAGGGTGAAGGTGAGCAGAAGACCTAAGGAACATGAACCGTTGCGCAGGCTTGGCATTGCATTGTGGATGGGGATGACAGTGGGTTAAGCATAGGCTTTATGGTCCCTCTGGAAGGAACCATAGCTGGAGAGACTGGAGAGCCACTGCCAGAGAAGAGCAGGCAATATTGCGTTAGATGAGGGATGGGGAACTTGTTGGACTCCAACTGAGCATCAGCCTCGGCTTGTGTGGTCAATGGTCACGCATGATGGGGGTTGTAGTCCAACTATATCTGGAGGGTCAGAGGTTCCCCATCTCCCCCATCTCTGTTAACAGGGAAGGGCCATACTTTCGTAGCAGAGCATCTGCTTTGCATGCAGAAGGGCTCCGGTTCAAGCGCTGGCATCTCCAGGTAGGGCTGGGGATGTATCGCAGCTGAAATCTTGGGGAGCTGCTGCCTGTCAGTGTAGACAGTACTGAGCTGGGTGGACTAATGGTCTGACTCTGTAAGGCAGCTTCCTATGCTCCTGGCCTTGATGGGCAAATAGTCCAACCTTGCATATGGCAACTTTCTCCGTTCCTAAACCTGGATCCTAAAAGGGGATTTGAAGGTAAAGAGAAGTAGCCCTTATGCTTCAGACCCTTCAGTGTGCACTATCCAGATTCTTGTTTCTCGGCAGTCTAAAGAAATCGAGGAGCCGTTTCCCCCCACCATTTCTTTGATGCTGTGCTTGCATGGCAAGCTTGCGGGTGCAGAGAAGTTTGCTGCTTTTAAGAGGCAAGATTCATCTAGTGGGATGCCATAGCACTAATCAAGTACATGAAAGGCTGTCACATAGAGGAGGGCCGGGATCTCTTCTTGATCGTCCCAGAGTGCAGGACATGGAATAATGGGCTCAAGTTGCAGGAAGCCAGTTTTCGACTGGACATCAGGAAAAACTTCCTGTTAGAACCATATGACAATGGAATCAATTACCTAGAGAGGTAGTGGGCTCTCCGACACTGGAGGCATTCAGGAGGCAGCTGGACAGCCACCTGTTGGGAATGCTTTGATTTGGATTCCTGCATTGTGCAGCGGGTTGGACTCTGCCTTATAGGCCCCTTCCAGCTCTACTATTCTGTGATTCAGGTGGCAAGAGCAGGTAGCATATACAAGTTTAGTCCAAATATAAGCCATCCCCCAACATAGGCCACACCCTTAAAATGAGGTCTTTTTCAAAGGAAAAAAGGAGTACATCTCTGACACCATCCAGTGCTTTTTACAATCTAAAAAAACGTGCAAAAACACATCTAGAGGGACTAGCTCACCTGGCCACTAGGGCCCCCGTTGAAAAGGGCAGGTGATCCTTTTACAAAAACGGAATGCTGAAGTTCTGCGCAGTTCCTGCGGTCTCATCGCCAATCAGGGCTTCTCTACCTATAAGACCACACTCAGGTTTTATACGAGGCAGATTTGGGGTAGGGGGCAGTACAGCTTGTGTTTAGGCAGCTACAGTAATGCTTTGGGCCTGATGATATAGCTTTGCCTTCTATGCTCTGCATGTGATCTGCAAATGCTGTGATTTTACACACTGGGTGAGGTTTTTTTTGTAGCACCCCATAAAGAGAGTCTAGGGTGCTTTCTCATTAGTAACCTGACTCCTGTCCCAGCAGCATCACACCTCCTCTGGAAAGGTCATCAAAGATGTGTGTGTACTTTAGCACAATCACCTCCTCATAGCAGTGACACTGCGATTTCCTTCTGCTGTTTGTAATATGCTGGCTTGTTGCTTGCATGGGTGTCACAAGCTAAACGTGCTAATATCCCCACCTCTGTTACTTTGCAGTGAATCCAAAATCTGGCCTGGGTAGAGGTTAACACCCTTGGCAGAATGGTACCTTAGCTGCAGGGGTGGGTGACCTTTGGCCCTCCAGAAGCAGCTAAACTACAACTCCCATCATCCCAGGCCATTGGCCATGCTGTCTGGGGCTGGTGGGTGTTGTAGTTCAGCAACGTCTGGCTAGCCTAAGATTCCACTTATGTGCCTTGGCTGGTACCATGTGGAAGCAGAAAAGAAACTAGTATAGTGGTGGAGAGTGTCAGGGTGGGAGTGGAGAAAGTTGAGTTCAAATCCCTTCCCGCGTGCGCATGCAGGTTACCAGATGATCTTGAGCCCATCACTGTCTTCAGCCTAACTTGCCAAATGGGGTTGTTGGGAAGATGAAATGAGGAGAAAACCTTGCTGCACTCCTTTGAAGTCAGCCTGCAGCTGGCTACCAAACATCTTAAACCAGGGGGGCTGGTGTCAGTGGTAAGTCTTTGACCTGCATATTAGTGGGGGCAGAGGAGAGGATTGTTTCCAGAGCAATTGTGACACTTTGATGACTAGGCCTTATTTGGGAGCAAGGTTGGGATATAAACTCAATAAATACATAAAACAAAAATAAAATATATACCAGACATACTCTGGGCTTGTGAATATATCCATACCTTCTGCAGGGATTTTCCTGGGTTGCACTGTGATCTTTTTCTATTTTTACCATATAAAAAAATTAGCCCTGTCACTGGAAAATGCATTGCCAATGCAGTCCATTATCTCTGTATTACTGGTTGGGAACGTACGAGGCAGAGAGAGCAAAAAATAAAATAAAAGCAGCTTACAAAAGCCCTGCCACGTAGTCGTCTGTTGATATTACAAGTTGGGGGAACCAGGTTGAGTGATTTACAACAACCCTATAATGTAGATCTAGAGTTATACCCTTATGGCAGGCTAAGGATCAGGCTGCCCAGGCTGAAATAATAGCATACAACTATGGATGTGAAAGTTGGACCATGAAAAAAGCTAATAAGAGAAAAATCAACTCATTTGAAATGTGGTGTTGGAGGAGAGCTTTGCGCATACCATGGACTGCGAAAAAGACAAAGAATTGGGTGTTAGAACAAATTAAACCAGAACTATTACTAGAAGCTAAAATGATGAAACTGAGGTTATACTTTGGACACATAATGAGAAGACATGATTCACTAGAAAAGATAATAATGCTGGGAAAAACAGAAGGGAGTAGAAAAAGAGGAAGGCCAAGCAAGAGATGGATTGATTCCACAAAGGAAGCCACAGACCTGAATGTACAAGATCTGAACAGGGTGGTTCAGACAGATGCTCTTGGAGGTCACTGATTCATAGGGTCGCCATAAGTCGAAATCGACTTGAAGGCACATAACAACAACTACTACCTTGTAATTAGCTAATACAAGGGTGGAAAACCTTTAGTCTGCAGGCCAAACTTGGCCTGCCAGGGGGTCCAGTTTGGCCGATGAAGCCATTTCCCCCAACCACATCGACCTGTCAATCAGCTGGTGTTACTCAATGATATTAGGTTGGGGATGTAGGATGGGTAGGGAACTCGATCTGGCCGGTGGGCCGGATCTTTACCACTTCCACTCCTGCAAGGGTGAGAACTTCAAAGGGGCTTGCTCTCTCTGCCTATCAGCTGATCGGCACTGATAGCAAGCTATGTCTTTACCTGTACAAACCAGAATGTAGAGAAAATATCCCTGACTGCACATCAGAAACATACAACACAAAAGTCAAGGTAAAGAAGCTATGCATAATAAATATGCTTCATTTTCCATCTTTTTAAAATGAAATAAACCTAATGGCTATAATGCCAAGAAATGCATTTGCAATATTGATGCAAGCATATGATAAGAACAGAATTTGACCTTATCATGAATATGGAAACTACAAGTGATGATAGAAAAATCCAAAAGTTTTGGAAGTACAACCAAATATTGCAAATGCATTTTTTGGAGTTGTAGCCATTAGGTTTATTTTTTCAAAAGGTAGAAAATACAGCATATTTATTATGTATAGTTTTTTTCAACCTTGACTTTTGTGTTGTATGTATACATCTTTACCTGTCCCACATACGATGTTAGGTATGGGGCAGATGGCCGTGTGTGGAGAAAACTGCTTAGGAGCCCTGCTGGGCCTAATTAGGCTCACCATTGATTAGGATGATCCCCTCTGCCACAATTTGTCCCCTTAAGGCAGGGGTGGGGAACCTTTGGCCCTCCAGACACTGCTTGAACTACAACTCCCATCATCCCTGGCCATTGGCCATGCTTGCTAGAGCTGATGGGAGTTGTAGTTCAGCAACATCTGGAGGGCCAAAGGTTCCCCATCCTAGCCTTAAGGTGCTGCAGACTAGACTGCTTTGCCTCTTCAGGCTCTGATTTTTTTAACCCCCAGAAAATTGCCGTCTTTCTATCAGTTACTTAAACCATCTGCACCAATGCAAATGCAGGACTTTCCCAAGTCAACATCTGAGGCCTGGCTCTGTGGTCCCTCCACTGACAAAGAGATGTGGCAGGTGCATGCATGCATGAGACAGGGCCTTCTTAGTTGTGGCACCTAAGCTATGGAAGATCCTCTCTGAGAGGCCTGTTTGATTCCCACTCTACACACCTTCTGGCTGATTTTAAGATTGATTGATTTTGCTACTGAACTGTTGGTAATTTTGTATGTATCTCTGCTTTCTATGTTGTGAACCACCCAGAGAGCTTCGGCTATGGGGCGGTATAGAAATATAATAAATAAATAAATAAATTTCCATACAGATGGTCCTAAGTTTGATCTCTGCCCTTCCCAAGTAGGGCTGGGCAAGACCCATTTCTGAAACCTGGACAGCTGCTGCCGATGTAGACAATACTGAGTTAGCTGGACCAATAGTTTAACTCGATATAAGGCATCTTCCGATGTTCCCGTGAACATTTTATTAGTTCCCTTGAATTCAACTGGAAAGATCATTATTCTTCATGGAGGGGTTGTAGATCAGTGGCAGAGCATCTGCTTTGCATGCAGAAGGTCCCAGGTCCAATCTCTGCCATCTCCACTGGAAATGTCCCCTTCTGAGAACTGCCTGTGCCTTTTTTAAACACCAGAAATGTGGCCCAAAGACTGTGTCCTTTTCCTGGGCATTTTTTTTTGTCCCTGATGCAAATGATGCTAATCAACACCTTGTTACACTGTATGCATATGCTGATATTCTACACGTTAGCAAGAGCTAATTGCTGCGAAGAGAGGTGCCACAAATATTGCCGAAGAATGACACTTTTCTAACAAGGGGAGGAGGAAAGCATGAAGATTCTTAACCGTAATGAGAAGCCTACAGCAGACTCTGCTGGCAAAGAGGCAGGATTTGGGAACAAGCGAAGTGCATCTTTTCTCTTTTCCCTCCATCTTCCTGCCTTCTTAAGGGCCTCTAATTTCTTTGTGGCCTTTGCACTCTTGCACCTTCAAATTATGTTCCAGGAGCATTGCAGAAGTTGTGTTGGAACCCTGCAATGGTAAGTATATCCTTGCAATAATAGCAGCATAATCTCCTATATAACGCATGTAGGAGAGAAGTGGTGTCTTTGCTAGTACCACTTCCAAAAATAAATTTTAAGAATTTAAAATCCTGTTAGGTGCGCTTTCTGTGTGTTTCTGCAATGTCTGAGTAATTTTCTTTTTAAAAAAAAACTCGCTACACAAATGCTCTCTTGCACAAATTGCGTAGCATGAGAATATATACTTTTCATGAATAAAAACTTTTTAAAAGCCACTTATTGAGTTTAATTGGAGCATGGGGGAAGGAGCTGTTTCTGATCATTAGTTACATCACAAACTATCAAATAGATGCCTGTGATGCTTATATACAAAATGAAGTAGGGGTAAATCAGAAAATGTGATGTATCTGCAATGCATCCTACCTGGCGGACAGATGTTAGGCAAGAATCATAGCCCAGTGGTACAGCCCATCCTATGCATGCAGAAAGGCCGAGGACCAACCCCTTAGCACTGCCAATTGAAAGCACAAGTGATCCGAGAGACTACTGTCAGAGATCCCAGTGTGCCACTGCCATTCAGGGTACACCAGGGGTGGGGAACCTTTTGCCCTCCAGATAGTGCTGAACTACAGTTTTTATCATCCCAGGCCATTGGCCATGCTTGCTGGGGCTGATGGGAGTTGTAGTTCAGCAACATTTGGAGTGCCAAAGGCCCCCCACTACTGGGTTACATGGAGAAACAGTTTGACCTGATAGACAGCTTCCTATGCACCTATATTTTGTTCCAATGAATATGTGCAGCAAAAAGGAATCACATGTGCATTTAATACATGATAAACCAAGTGTATGAAAAAGATATGAGGAACTGGATCTGGCCAGTGGGACAGATCCGTAATCTTTTCTGGTCCCTGGGGCCCAGGTTTGACAGGTGAGTGGAGCCCTCTTCTGTCAATCAACAGCGGTCACAATGTCAAGTGGCCCGTTTTTTTGATCAGTTGTTCACTTGCCTGTACTACAAATATTACTCCAGCTTTCTGCTTTCACCCAAGGTGCCAGATCCGATTGCCATGAACTGCCAGCTGCTATATGGGGTTGTATGCAATGCTAGACTTACTTAGAGTAAGCTCATTAAAATTGATAAACCTAAGGTGGTTGTGTTCATTAACTTCAATGGGTCTACTCTGAGTAGAACTTAGCACTGGATGCAACCCCTTAACTCCAGAGGTGTTCTATTGGATCTTTGCTAATTATGAATCCAAGTTCTCTGAGCAGCATAAATTAGGCAAATCAAGCAGATTTGGCTTCCCATTTTATTGCACAATTCTGCTTCCAAAATGCAAGCTTTCAATGTATTTGGTTTATTTTTGCAGGCTTCATATATTAAGAATTGAAAAATGAGCTTTCTGATCCTTATCAGCCCTCCCCAGCATCAGAGGCTGCTTAAAAGGGAAATGCAAGAGTAGATTAAATCGTCAACGACTGAAACAAAAAAAATCAAAACAAGTTCTAGGGACCAAGGCAACGTAACAGTGAGACATGAGAGCGAAAGAGTAGTTCACTGCTGGCAGGCGTGAGAGATAATATTTGAGAAATCTGAATTGTCCTTTCATGGTTCTGAAGTCACATCAGATTTGGCCAGCCCTGGGCAAAATGTTATTTGGTGGTCTCTGTCAATAGGCTCTTTTGGACTAAACTAGCTGTGTTGGGAGCATTTCAAGCAGACCTGGGCAGCTGGTCATTCCAAGCCACCCTCTTAATTTCCCACAATGTTCTAGAGTGATGTGAAAGGTGAGGGGCATTGTGGGAAATTCAAAGGATGCCTACATCCAGCCACCTGGCACTGCTGTGAGTACCAGGCTGGGGGGTGGGGATTAAGAAGCATAGGACAAACCCTGCCAAGGTACCAGGGCATGGGCAGCAGCCCAAGCGTGTCAGGTGCTGGTGCCAGCCCTGGATTAGACCATAAGAGAAACTGATGATCAAATACATTTTTTAAAAAAATGCAATGCAAGACCAATCACTGTGCTTGGATTGACCCTCCTGTGGCTTATAGAAATATTAAAGCACAATGGCTGCATACACACCTTGAAAGCACATTCAAAGCACATCAACCTTCCCCCCCAAAAAATCCTGGAACATATAGTGTGTTGAGGGTGCTGGGAACTGTAACTCAGTGAAGTCTACACCAGTGGTCCCCAACCTGGGGGCCGCAAAGTAATCCAGCGGGGGCCACCAACAGTAAAGAAATGAATTATTTATTAATTTTTTAAAAAAATCTTCACTCCCTAGACACTGTTTGCTCCCCATTGCCACTGCAGACGACACCTCCCCCTTGCTCCAAATGAGAGGGGAGGACTTTTCCTGAAGCTCCAGAGCGTCTTTCAGGTGCACCAAGCATAGGCATCTGCCTATAAAACACGTGGCAGATGCCAAAGGAGGCTGAGGGTGGGGCTACCAAGAAGAAGAGGGGATTACTATCACTGGCTCCCATCTCCTCACACCGCCACTGCTGATGACGCCCTTGCTCAGAACGAGAGGAGAGGGCTTTTTGTGAAGCAACAAGAAGCAAGGCTGCAAAGAAAGGCTGCTTTCCCCCTTCCTTTCTGGCAGCCAGCCTGTCTGCCGTTCTTGGCTCCTGATTCACTGCCATCTCCTTTTAAAAATTATTCTTAATTGCAAGGCCACCCAGATCTCACCTTCAGCCCAGATGAGCCAAGGAGCAATGAGGAAGCTCAGAAGCTCTGAGGCTGTATGTGTGCCTGCATCCCCCCTTTCTTCTACCTACACTCACCCACTCTCTCTCCAAGATGCTGCAGCTTCCCCCTTCCCATGTGCCCAAATGCCTGCATGCCTGCAGATGCCTGCAGGAGGGGCAGGTGTGTTTGTGTGTGTGCGTGCAATAATCTGCCTTCTGCTCCATTCATTCCCCAAGTGCATGCTAACCAAGTCATCAGTTCTGATGATCATCCCAAGGCCTAAAAGCACTAACACCCATCTCAATTTATCCACCCTTTTGTCTTCACAATCTAGCATCCCCACCACTACCGCATTGCTGCTTCTTTTATTATTATTATTATTATTATTATTATTATTATTATTATTATTATTATTATTATTATTTCAAAAAGCTCAGCAGGTTGGCTGGGTCTACATACTGCAGCTGAAATGTATTTATTTATTTATTTCATTTATATCCCACCTTTCCTCCAAGTTGCTCAAGGTGGTGCACAACCCTTTCCATTTTATCCTTACACCAACCCTGTGAGATAGGTCAGGCTGAGAGACTGTGTCTGGCCCAAAGTCACCCAGTGGGCTTCATGGCTGGGTGGGGATTTGAAAGTGGATCTTAGTCCAGCACTGTAACCCACTGGTGTTGGGAGATAGGACTGTACATCTTCAGACTGTGGGGGGGATACCAATTTGACTGGATCTTTGCATTAAGAAAAGAAAGCAACACCTCCCTGTCTGCAGGGAGCTTTTTATGGAAAAGGATATTTGGAGATGTGATTTTGCGATGCAACGTTTTTTCAATTAACAGAGGTTAAAATTACAATTATCGTGGGGGAGATGGTCATAATTTTTTTTTTTTTTAGTTTATAAAGGGGGTCCTATAATGGTTGGGAACCAGTGGCCTAGACTTCTTTTTCCAGGATTCTTTGGGGCCAGTCATTTGCTTGAAATGTATGGTGTGTATGCAGCTTTAGTTTAACTTCTCTTGGGAATTGTAGCTTACACCTCACAGCTGTACAATTCTCAGCACACCCTTAACAAATGACAGTTCCCAGGATTCTTGAAGGAGGATACTGTGCTTTGAATGTGCCTTGAATGTATGGTGTGTGCGCGCGTCTGCCTTCCAGACAGAGTACAGACATAAGTGTCTTCCAAATGACAGCCACGCTGACACTAACAAGTACAATGAAATCTCCTGATACTCAAGGAATATAAAAACATCAGAAGAGCCCTACTGGATCAGACCAACACTGCATCTGATCCAGCATCCCTGTCTCCCACAGTGGCCAACCAGATCCCTCTGGGAAGCCCAACAGCAGGGAAGGAAGGCAATAGCCCTCCCCACTGTTGCACCCCAGCAACTGTGATTCAAAGGCAGAGACAGGAATGAAGAACTTGCAACTCTCCAGATGCTGGAATCCCAATTCCCATCTGCCCCAGCCAGCATAGCCAGTGGTCAGAGAGTTATAGTAAAACAACATCTGGAGGGCCACAGATACCATTCCTGCCAAAGGAGGTCCCATGTACATGAGCAGATGTACTCTGCGTAGTCTGAGACAGGAGGTGAGACGACTAGAACGCCGGTGGCGGAAATCCCGCTCCGAAGGTGTCCAGACACAAGTTAGAGCAGCAGTAACTGCCTACCAAGTGGCAATAAAGACAGAAAAGAAGGCTTTCTTTACTGCCTCTATTGCGTCTGCAGAGTGCTGTCCCAGGAGGTTATTCCAAGTGGTCCGAAGCCTGGTCGGTCCAGTTGCTCAGGAACCCTTGGAACAGTCAAAAGCCTCCTGTGACACTTTGGCTAAGCACTTCGCTGATAAAATCGAATGCTTACGGAGCTCGATCCCGTGCGCCGTGGATACGGTAAAGGAGCCAGAGTTGGCCAGTTGCACACCGGTATGTTTGGATCATTTTCAGCCTCTCTCTTCTGAGGATGTGAACAAGGTGCTCTCGACTGTAAAGCCTACCACCTGTCTAACTGACCCATGCCCATCGTGGCTCATCATGAGCTGCAGAGAGAAGTTGGGTGAGGGGATTAAGGCGGTGGTAAACGCATCCTTGAAAGAGGGTGTGATGCCATCAGCCCTCAAGGAGGCAATTGTAAAGCCCATCTTGAAGAAGCCCTCCTTGGATCCCCAAGTTTTTAATAACTTTCGCCCAATTTCGAATTTACAATTTTTGGGCAAGGTCATTGAGCGAGTGGTGGCTAATCAGTTGTCGACACACTTGGATGCAACGGATTACTTAGATCCATACTGGGCTTCAGGACTGGTCACGGAACTGAAACAGCCTTGGTCGCTCTGGTAGATGATATGAGGAGGGCATTAGATAGGGGAGAATTCACCTTTCTTGTCCTCCTTGACCTTTCAGCGGCTTTTGATACTGTTGACCACAGTATCCTTTTATATCTCCTGGAGGGATTGGGAATAGGAGGCACTGTATTACGGTGGTTCCGTTCCTTTCTGTCTGACAGGTACCAACAGGTGGCATTGGGGGAGGAGGTTTCAGACCCTTGGCCTCTACATTGTGGTGTGCCACAGGGTTCTATCCTCTCTCCCATGCTATTTAACATCTATATGAAGCCGCTGGGGACAATCATCAGGAGATTTGGGTTGCAGTGTCACCAATATGCGGATGACACTCAGCTCTATCTCTCGTTTAAATCTTCACTAGACTTGGCTGTGGAGACCTTGTCCAAGTGCCTGGAGTCCGTGAGTGGATGGATGGGAAGGAATAGGCTGAAACTGAACCCCGACAAGACCGAGGTACTACTCGTGGGGGACAAGAGAAGGTTGGGAACTGTTGACCTGAAGTTCAATGGGGTGAGTCTACCCCTGAAGGACCAGGTCCGCAGCCTCGGGGTTGTACTTGATTCCAAGCTGTCCATGGAGGCTCAGATTTCGGCAGTGAGCCGGGCAGCTTGGTATCAACTACACCTTATACGTAGGCTGCAACCCTACCTTCCTGTTCATCAGCTCCCACTGGTAGTACATGCCCTGATCACCTCTTGATTAGATTACTGTAATGCGCTCTACGTGGGGTTACCCTTGAAAACGGTCCGGAAACTACAACTTATTCAAAATGCGGCGGCTCGACTACTTACAAACAGTCGTCACCGGGACCACATCACGCCAGTGTTGTTCAATCTACACTGGCTTCCAGTTGTTTTCCGGGGCCAATTCAAGGTGTTGGTATTAACCTTTAAATCCCTATATGGTCTCGGCCCAGTTTATCTAAAGGAGCGCCTACAACGCCACCAATTATGCCGCCTGACAAGATCGGCCACACAAGGCCTTCTCTCAGTCCTGCCAACCAAATCAGCTAAGTTGGCGGGAACTAGGGAGAGGGCCTTTTCAGTGGCGGCCCCCACCCTCTGGAACTCCCTCCCACAAGATCTTCGGCACGTCTCTTCCCTGAATATGTTCCGCAAGGCCTTAAAGACCTGGCTTTTTCAACAGGCTTTTGGGACTTCTGGGAAGGCTTAATATTCTTATGATCGAAATGCCTCCTACCCTGTATTGCTGTTATCATAATTTATAATTTATATTGTTATATTGTATTTTATTGTATTGTATTTTGCTGTATTTTATTATATGTACGTCGCCTAGAGTGGCCATTGGCCAGATAGGCGACACATAAATTAAATTTTATTTTATTTTATTTTATTTTATTATTATTATTATTATTATTATTATTATTATTATTATTATTATTATTATTATTATCCTTCATGAATTGTTCTAATCCTCCATTTAAACCTGCAGCCATGAAGCTCACTGGGTGACCTTGGTCCAGTCCCAGTCTTCCCAGCCTAACCTACCACACAGGGTTGTTGTAAGGATCAAATGGGGAGGGGGGAGTACCATGTATACGCCACCTTGAGCTCCTTGGAGGAAAGGTGGGATATAAATGTAATAATAAACACATGAAAAAAATAATTATAACCCTGCATATTCCCAGGCACTCCGTAGTCGTAACACCAACCATTTCCCAGCAATAACTACAATCCTATTCATATAGTCCTGGACAAGCATGGGCTGGACATACTATATTTGCACAGAGCTTTTCTTTTCCACCGTGCTCTCAAAATATTTCTGATTTCAATCTCTGGGGCTTGTTTCAAGTGGAAAGTAGGAAGCTGCTTTATACTGTGTCAGATCTAGCTCTAAGTTGTCTACACTTACCTTTGCAGCCTCTCTAGGATTTCAGACAGGCGTTTTCCCCAGCCTCTTAAGGAAATGCCATAAAAAGGCCTTTTGCATGCACAGCAGTGAACTATGACCCTTCTCCATTCAAGTAAATCCATCCCATGTTTTTGCCACTGCAAAGGATGCACCAATTTCCTGTTTGTTTTAGGATAACAGGACCTATTGATTTCCACCCATGTAATCTCACTGAGGCATCCTGCATCTCATCAGACATGCTTTGATGCACCCAGTAATTTCCCCTGGGAATCTGAGGCCATTGCTGCCTTTGGTCAGCCTGTAATTGGTACCAGTTAATCCCAGTCCCGTACAGGACTTCACTGTAATCCCTGGTACGGCTTTGGCCCTTTCCACTCTGGCTCATCACCAAACAAAAAGGAACCAATTCAAGAACTCTATGCTGTAGGTGCTGATCATTGGTCTTGTACTCTATGCGCCCCCAGATCTTGGCGCTTAATCCCCCAATATTGACAAGCCATTCTGTGCAGAACAAGAGGTAAGCATGAATAATGCAATCTTGGTTTCCTAGGTTTTTCACACAACACAGCAGTTCCCCCCCCCCAACAAACCAACAACTCAAGGTTTAGTGTATTCCTTCTGGCAATGCTATTGGCCACAAAGTGTAGAAGAGTGAACTTAGCTGCCTAGATGGTTCAGCTTGCTTCTAAAGCAACTTAACTTTCCAGCCCTCCATGCCAGCACACTTTTAAGTAAGGTTGTAATATTTTGTTAATTAATAGGTTAAAAACATATTTGATTGATGAAGATGTCCTCAATTAACTGGAGAGCAGATTTTTAAAACATTGCTTTGTTATTATTGATAACAACAATTGTTGTTGTTATATGCCTTCAAGTCGATCACGACTTATGGTGACCCTATGAATCAGCGACCTCCAAGAGCATCTGTCATGAACCATCCTGGTCATATCTTGTAAGTTCGGGTCTGTGGCTTCCCTTATGGAATCAATCCATCTCTTGCTTGGCCTTTCTCTTTTTCTACTGCCTTCTGTTTTTCCCAGCATTATTGTTTTTTCTAGTGAATCATGTCTTCCCATTATGCATCCAAAGTATGATAACCTCAGTTTCATCATTTTAGCTTCTAGGGATAGTTCTAGTTTAATTAGTTCTAACACCCAATTCTTTGTCTTTTTCGCAGTCCATGGTATGCGCAAAGCTCTCCCCCAACACCACATTTCCTCTACATGTCTACTCAAAAGTTCTTCAGGTGCCTATGGGAAGCCCTACTGAGTGTTGGAGTATTGGCAAAATTAACACAGTTTAGCAGAGTGTAGCTTGCTCAGCGTTTCTGTGCAGAGTGCGTGTGTGTGGTTTACCTGAGAGAAAGCAAGTTTTCCCATGAGCTGCCAGCAAGGGCTGTGATGGTGACTAGCAGTAGTATTATCAACTCCCACCTTACAAGAGCCCTGTGGTGTAGAGGTTGGAGTGCTGGACTGGGACCTGGGAGACCAGGGTTCGAATCCCCACTCAGGCATGAAGCCATGAAGTTCACTGGGTGACCTTGGGCCAGTCACTCTCAGCCTAACCCTACCTTGCAAGGCTTTTGTAGGGAGAACCATGTAGGCTACCTTGAGCTCCTTGGGGAAAAGGTGGGATATAAATAAATAAACAGTATCCTTTATATACCTGCCAACTAAGATTTCACATCGTGCATCTGAAAGGAAGTGGGCTTGGGGCCAGGAAAACTTATGCCATAATAAATTGGTTTGTCTTTAAGGTCTCACAAGGCTCTTTGATTTTTCCTGCCAGTGACTAAGGCAGCGACCACTCTGGGAATAACATTAATACGAAGAAAGGACTGGGCATTAATAATAGAGTATACTCACATAATATATATATCTTAACAGAGATAATAATAATAATAATATTAACAGTAGCAGCAGCAGTAGTAGTAGTCCCTTGCAAAAATATGCATTTAATAAATCTGCTGCTGCTTGACAGGCTCCCAGGGAGGAGGGAGGGCGGCCTTTGCCTCCAACACTGTCCCATCCTCCTTGACTTGAGTATCCACGACGTGGCCTTCGGGACGCCTGTTTTGCAAACGGCCCTTCAAAGTCTGCATGCAAAAGGCTGGGAGGGCAGGTGCGTGGGTAGAAATCTCCCAGATGTCTGGAATGGTTGGACGGTGCTGACTCCTCCATATTGCCAGTGCTCCAGAAATAGCAATCACTTGATTCCCAGCCGCCTTAAACGTGGCTAGACACGGGGGAAAGCCTCACTGAATCCAGCAGGGCTCAACACATAGGAAAGTGTACTGGGCGCCGCCTCCTGCCCAGAACTCAGGAAGGGACGTCGGTAGGAGTGAGGCACCTAACTTTACTCCGCCGACGGCTCCATCGCCGCTTCCTCTCCTGTCCTTGGCCACGAAACCCGCTTTTGTCTGGGTTCTGCCTCGTTGACTACTAACTTGACAACAGCCTTTTCCACAGCCTTCAGTCGACTGCGCCCCCCTCGCCTAAGGGCTTACCAGGTTTACCCCGGCACTCTGCACACGCTCAGAGATGCCCGCTTTCTATTATTTCGCATGCTTCAGGATTGAGCCTGGCATTCCAAGCAGGATTGGAAGTGGGTGGGCTCTGGGGAGCCCTGATCAAACCCTAAGCTCTTCCAATTCCTCGGATCCCTGCTTGACCCCGCTCCCTCTCCCTTTCTGCCCCCACAACCGTCTGGGTGTGTGTGTGTATGCAAGTGTCCTTTTCTGGGGGCAGAGCCGTGACAAGGCAGGGCCAGGGTGACTCCCTTCCAGCCCCTAGACGTGTCTGCCGTCTGAGCGCCAGGAGGGGCGCCGCTTGGGTGACGATGCCCTCGCCTCAGTCTCCGCCCTAGCAGCTGGGCTATTTAAACAGGAGGACCCTGGAGACGTCCGACAAAGGGACTCGGAAAAGAAGAGACGAGCGGAGCCACCTAGTGGTCAGAGGAGACAAGGCAGGGCGTCCGTCCGTCTTTCAGTCCGTCGAGGTCCCCCGCCGCCCGGAATGAGAGCCATGGGCGCTGCAGGGCTCTCCGGCAGGATCCTACCAGTGGGGGGCTTGGCTTATCTGCTCCTCTTCGCCACCCTTTCCGTTTCGCCCTCGCTCGAAGGACCCATCCGGCTCCGGGAAAATCTCTGGGCTACAGGTACTCCCATTGCATCGCTCTGCGGCTCTGGAGGGGGCGTTCTCAAAAGTGACATCCCGCCCCCTCACACTCACACAATGAGAAATTGTTGCGTGAATTAGCGGGAACCCTGGAAGAAACA
The DNA here is from genome assembly GCF_030035675.1 of Rhineura floridana. Classification (NCBI taxonomy): domain Eukaryota; kingdom Metazoa; phylum Chordata; class Lepidosauria; order Squamata; family Rhineuridae; genus Rhineura; species Rhineura floridana. The sequence goes on along the minus strand of NC_084493.1, from coordinate 20,996,007 downwards.
AGGTTGTGAAGTGCTGTTTTTTTTTTAGGGGGGCACAACATAGGACTAAAGGAGAGGCTATTCATAAGATCCTTAGCCGGGGTCCGACACACCAAAAGATACACAGGCGGTGGGGGATCTGTCTGTGCTGCCAGATCAACTACGTGGCCAGTTCCCGGGATCTTCAACGGTGCTTTTAGTTTTCCGTCTGTCTAAAATATCTGGAGGGCACCAAGTTGGGGAAGGCTGGCGCAAGGGATTGTGGACATGGGAACGGGATGGGGTAGGTTGGGGCACTTTGTTCTTTCGAGTCCCCTCTACGCCAGGATGCTTGTGAGTTACTCAGTGGGGCGAGGGATGAAGCACTGTATAGGATTTGGCGAGATGGGTTGGTCCTTTGCAGCTTTGTGATTGTGTGGCTGATAGTTTATGACGGTGGTAGTTATTTTCGCGGGACATTTTAACACTGTATCCGTTAACTAAACAGCAGACAAATGCATTTAAAAGAAAAAGAGATTTGTCTTAAATGCAGTGCCTGGATTCATTTGCTTGGGTGTGCTGCTTTTTAAAAAAAGCCAGGCACAGAGGGTCAGAAAGCAATGCCTTCAGCACCAGGGCAAAGGGACAGCTCCGAATAACATCTGATCGGAAAGCCAGTCTCTGTACAAGATGGACAAATGAACAGAGCATGGATTATTTTGCAGCTGCTGATGATTGGGATAAAATGTGCAGGGATTTCAGGGTGGGGGCGTGTGGAAATGTCATGTAGTTCAACTCCCCACCTTGACTGCTACTTAAAAGTGCCCCTGAGATACATGTGTGACCCTACTCTGAACACAAGGAGATGGCCACAGTCTCCCTGGAAAGCTCAGCATCACCTTCATGGGTGACTGGGTGGTTTTTATTAAATTTATATCTCGCCCTTCCTCCTAGAAGGACCCCAGGGTGGCAAACAAAAACACTAATAGCACTCTAAAATATCTTAAAAATAAAAGACTTAAAAACATATCAAAACAAAAAAATGCCATACATGTGAGCAGGGTTTTTTTTAAAAAAAATTCATAAAAAAGCACGCATGTGATGACCAATAAATCCATATAGATATAGAAATGTGTATATATAGTGTGTGTAAAATATATACATTTTAAATTATATATGCACATATATATACAGGTAGGATGTGCAATAAAATGTTGCAGTGTGGAGCACTCCTGTCCAGAGTTCCAGGCACTCTCTTCCATTCCCCCATCCCCAATTTGACAAGTGAATCGGCACAGACAATAGCTGCAAGGAGGTGGTGGTGGTAGTGGTGGTGAGACTATTTAGGGCATCTTGCCCAACAGCTTCCCCCCGCCAACAAAAAGCACTTTGAGCCAGCACTGTACTGACTGACTTGAGCTACAGTTGTAGTAGTCATTCTCTCCTCCCATTATCTCCATGGACCATGTCATTCCAGGGCACTTTATGGGGAAGAAGAGTACCTTGAGCTCTTCTCATGTACAGTCAACATCCCTGGAAAAAGCAGATCCCAACAACACCCCCAAGGCTTTCAGTCCAGTGCTGACCGGTGTCTTGGAGGACATGAAAGACCTGCTGACGAGAGAATTTCTTAAAATCCTCCTGCAAGAGAGGCTATTGGAGGAGAACAGAGGGAAGCATGATCTCAAGGACCAGGTGAGCACACGCACCCTTCCCAAACACCCTGAAGTGAATGACTGTGTCAGTGGTGGCTGGTGCCCATTGGGACTGGTGGGGGAGAAGGCAAGGGAGATCATCAGTAGATGGAATGCTAGGTTTGTCTCCGTCCTCCTCTCTGTTGAGCTTTACACAAGGCAACCCTGCGACTAAGGAGGATGATAGGCAGTGCCACACCCTGGACTGAATGTCAGTAAGAAGGCAGGCAGGTGGGGCTAGTGAGGGCTGCCCCACTTTTCCTAATGGACCAGCCACCTCTGGAGTGTGTGATTCCAAGCTTCCCCATGGTGAGCTGACAGTGTGCTCAAGACGCATTTGTTTCTCATGCTCCACCCATCTTTCTCTCCACACAATGCTTCCACTGCAAGGGTTTCCAAACTGTGGTCCACAGACCACCAGTGGTCCACAAGCATCATTCAGGTGGTCCACAGCGTGTCTGTAAAAATACGACAAATCATACGGCATCTAGCACAGCACATTACAATTGCTACAACAGGTGGGGAAATCATTAAGTGGTCCGCCAACACACTCAGCAATTTTCATGGGGTCTATAGGGAAAAAAGTGTGGGAACCACTGTCCTATTGGCAGGGCATCGTTTTCCCAGTCCACTGGCCATGCCTTCTCCCAAACAGGCAGTTCATTTGCCATTGTGACCACACCATGAGACGTGTATGGGCAAGTCTGCAGGATTCCTGCTGGATGTTGCACCTGGTGTGACTGAGGTTGCTGTGCTGATTGGAAAGAAACATGCAGGAATATTGGGCAAATGTCAAGGTGTGGTTTGAGGATTGCTTTGAATGAAAGGCAGTGCTGGAGCTTCAGAGAGGCTATCATAGATGCTGGAGGTTGAGGAGTCCTTAGGGCAGGTTTAGTAATAGCTCCAACAGCAGTAGTTCTCTTTTCTTCCAGAGCTGTCAGAATGGTGCATTGTGTTCATATATGCTCTCTCACTCTCTCGCTCACACATAGAGAGGTGAGGAAGGTTATATGATCAGCTGAAATGGATAGTTGCTGGAAATCACAGAAGGGGAGAGTGCTCTTGCACTCCTTATGGGCTTCCAATAATGGGCACAGTGAAGATGCTGGATTAGATGGGCCATTGGCCTGATCCAGTAGGGCTCATCTTATGTTCTTATAGGTAAGATGAAGATATAATTAAATAAAACATGGTTACCTTAAACTTCTACTGATGATAGATTGGACTTGGATTCAAACTTCACTTCAGTCATGGACTCAAGATTAGGGGTGGTAGTTGGCTGTGCTACCGTTTGTCAGCCTTTGTGCCCCACCAGTGTGATTATGATAATAACAGCTCAGTGGCAGAGCATCTGCTTTGCAGGGCAGAAAGTCGAAAGCCCATTCCCAGGCATCTTCTGAGAGGGCTGGGAGAGACCCCTGCCTGAAACCAGGGCCAAACTAAACATAACGTTTTTGTAGTTTGCCAATGATTCTTAAAACGAAAATAAATTGTTTGTGGGGTGGGGAATCACAACTGACATCTCCTTTTCCTAAGGAAAATGAGCTTTAGAGTGGTTGGTGGTTTATCTTTTTTTTCCCCCTGCCCACTGCTTCATTCCTTCCAGTCATTCCAAACATATGTTTGGCTCTCAACAGACATTTGGAAAACCCTGCAGGGGGACAAGGCTGGAGGTGGAGATTTGGAGAAGAGAAGCGGCAGGTGTGGAAAGGACTCATTGCCTCCCCTTTCTGCCAGTTTTCTACCCCAGATCTGCCATAGGGACTTAGGGCAGGGATGTTTAGTTCTGCCCCAAGTACTTATGCAATGGAGCTAATGACTTGTTTGCCATGTGTGGATGCGACAACACCTGGGTTCAGTTCTCTGCTCAACTACAGAGCTCATTGGATAGTATTCAGGTAAAGCCGATAATGATTTGGGAAGGGATCGTAGCTCAGTGGTAGACAACACATCTTGCATGCAGGAGGTGCCAAGTTAGATTGGTCAGGTAGCCAGCGAGGGGAATAAGTCCTCTCTGCTTCAGACCCTGGAATGCTGCTGACAGCCAGAGAGGACAATACTGGATGAGGCAGACCATCAGCAGAAGGCAATCTCAAAGAGAAATGAATTGGATATTTGGGGTTTCCTCCACAGAAAGGAATAGCTCCTGTTGGCTTCCATAGAATGAGAGGACAGGTGAAGACTGTGCTGGCATCCAAGGGGTTGGGGGAGAGGCACTGGGTGCCCATGCAAACAGCTCCTTCCATTTCGAACATTGGCAGTTCCCATGATTTTCATGAAACATCACTCCTGTTTTTGTGAGATCGCTGATCTTTTAGAAGGAAGAGGCGTGCAGTCATGAGATTCCTTGTCGAGCATATTTATTGGATGCCAGTGTTGGGGAAGCTGAGGCCTGGGGACCAAATATGCCCCCCGATCCCTCTGTCTGGCCATTGGGACACACCCAAGGCCACCATCCCTCCTCAGCTATACCCCTCACAGACCCTGCCTCACACCTTCCCTGATTGTTTGTGCCTGGCTGAAATGTGCCCTTGGACTCCGATTATGCCTCTGGCTTGCTTAGATGGAGGGGAGAGAGAGATGTGTGTGCGCAGAAACTAGCCCATGATACAAAGGTAGAATTTGCATTCATTGCTCTGCCCACTTTTGCTTCTGACCTCACCCCCTATTGGCAGGTGGCCCCCCAGAGTTGCTTAGAATGCAGCCCTCTGGCTGAAAAAGCTTTCTCTCCCTCACCCCCAACTTCAGCCCACCGTACTGGGCCCTCTTTTCTTCTTTCACTTGGGTATTTTTTTCTGGAAAGGCAGGATCAGAAGAGGCCCTTGCCATTTGCAGCCTAGCCCAAAGCACTCCATGCAAAATCATCCAGCTCCTTTTATGGCCAATGCTTCATAGGTCCCTTCACCTACTGTATGTCTTGTGGGCTGGTGTCCAGAACCCACCTCTCCTTAGTTGAGTCATTGATCTTGGACACAGCATCTCCTGCTTTGACCAGGGAAATCTCCAAGGTCCTGAAGTACCTGAACCCTGGCCAGGTGCCTGATCTCCTGGTTACTGGTCACTCTGTGGTCTAGGATCATAGGAAGCACTCTCATACTGAATCAGACCCACTGGTCCATCTAGCTCAGTATTGTTTACACTGACTGGCAGCAGCCCTCCAGGGTTTCAGACACGGAGCATCTCCCAGCCCTACCTGGAGATGCTGGCGATTGAACCTGAGAACTTCTGCATGCAAGGCAGGTGATCTGCCGCTGAGCTGTGGTTCACCAATAGACAGGTGCTAGAAAGTATGTTGACATGCAACAATGTGAGGTCACCTATCTACGTGAAGGCCTCAGATGAGTGATGGTCATCTTTCTCAGCAACCGCCTTGCTAAAGGATGAGATCATGCCATTTTCTTCCCTAGGCAGAGCCAGTCATAGATCTCTCCCCTCCAAACACCAGACCACAGCCAGGTAGAAAAGCCCACTTCAGATGTCCAGAGTGGCTACTTCCTTCTCATCAGTGGACAAGGTCAGTTTGCTTTCCTTCCTACTTAAGTGTAAGCTACTGATGTGTGTGTGTGTGTGTTTTCATTATAGGAACCACCTTCATTCATAAAGTTCCTGGGAAAATACATTTAAGGAGAATGAACTGAGGAAAACGCCATGGACTATTGGGAAAGAGGGAGCTGCTTAAAGGGCTGTGAAAGCATCAAGAATGCCATAATCATGGTGTAAAGTATCAGATTTATAACTGTAACCCTAATATTGACCCCCTCTCTGAAGAACCAAGTATTGACTGTATAGAAAATTCCTGCCAATTCCCTGTACTACGGCAGCTGATCAAGGAGGCATGATGAATAAATGTCCCTCTTTGCATAGCCCAGAGGATTATTTTCAGGCAGCAAAACATCGTTGAGTAGAGCAGAAGAAAGCAAGCAGCCACAAAGGATCTAGCCCAGACAGGTATGGTGCTGGTAGGGCAGGGATGAAGAACCTGCGGCCTTCCAGATGTTGTTGAACTACATCTACCATCATTTTGGATTAGTTGCAATGCTGGCTGAGGCTGATGGGTACTGGAGTCCAACATATTATGGTGGGCCGCCACATCCCTGTGAAAGAGTCCTTTGACCAGTATATCCTAAATTGTTAATAGCTGTTAACAGATTGGATTATAGAGGAGGGTTAATTAGGAGTATGTGAGACATCCATTTTGGAGCCATGCCCATAGCAACAGAGTCACAGCTGCCCCAGCGACCCAGACAGAGTGGGTGGTCATGTGGGTATATTCAGGTACCTCACCTATCCCTGCCAATAGCTCCCAGGTCATTATATCTTCTGTACATCCCCTCTGCAGCCATGAAGCTATGAATCATGAGTCTGTTAGCCAACAGCAGATCCCAGGCACCAGAGAAACATAGAATAGTAGAGTCGGAAGAGGTCTATAAGGCTATCAAATCCAACCCCCTGCTCAATGCAGGAATCCAACTTAAAGCAGACCTCACAGGTGGCTGTCCAGCTGCCCCTTGAATGCCCCCAGTGTTGGAGAGCCCATCACCTACCTAGGAAATTGGTTCCTTTGTTGTACCACTCTAACAGGAAGTTTTTCCTGATGTTCAGGCAAAATCTGGCTTCCTGTAACTTGAGCCCATAATTCCATGTCCTGCAGTCTGGGATGACTGAGAAGAGATCCTGGCCCTCCTCTGTGTGACAACATTTCAAGTACTTGAAGAGGGCTATCATATCTCCCCTCAATCTTCCTAAGGCTAAACATGCCCAATTCTTTCAGTTTCTCCTCAAAGGGCTTTGTTTCCATGATGCAGTGCAACTGTGATTGAAGTAAACACATTAAAAAACCCCACATACAATTCTATCATTGCTGCAGATCTCTGATGGGTAATCTGTGTTTCCTGTGCAACATTCCAACTGTTCCTATATGCACTTCCATACATAAATTTATAGTCCCCCTTTTTCATATATACATCATCTGCTAAGAGTTGCACTGCATTATTGCTTGTGTGATTGCAAATGACTACAAAATCACCCAAGTATGGTGCTTTGGTAGATGATACACCTGCCACGCATGTAGATGATACACCTGCCACGCATGTAGCTGAGAGACTCTCAAGGTTTCTCCTGTTTGCCAGGAAGGCCTCAGATATGGAGGGGGCTCATGACCCAGGATCCCTCCTGCTTCTGCTCCACCCTGTCTCATTACATCAGCACTGCAGGTCAGTGTCACGGCCAATTGTCAGAGAGGATGGGTATTGTAGTCCAGAATCATCTGGATAGCCACAGATCCCCCACCCTACGTATGAATCAGCCTTCCCCAACCTGGTCTCCTCTAACTCCCATCAGACCCAGCTAGCATGGCCAATGATCAGGGGTGATGGGATCTGTAGTCCAATACGTGGAGGGCACCTGGTTGGGGAAGTCTGGTGTATAAAAAACCCTCCAGTGAGCCCAGTGTATCAGAAAACAGATGAAGGCAGCATTACTGTGCTGCTCCACTTTACAAATCTCTCACGACTTAAGCCGGAAACATTAACATATATCATTATTGGCTTTTAGAATTTTATTAACAAGTCAGTTGCCTGCAATGGCTTGTACTGCTACACAGAAATACAAAATGTAACATCATCAACCAGTTCCAAAAGGGCATTTCCTAGATCACACTCGCTGCTTCAGAAATGCCATGTGGAGGTTGCCGCTAAAGGAGAGCTGTGACCAGCACTGAGACATTTGTGGACAAGGCAAGGTGCAAAATGTTCAGTTGTACATCCCATGCAAGGTTCGAGAGCTTGTTCTGACATTCAGGATTTTGGCCCCACGTGTGGACAAGAAGCAAAACAGCAATGCTCCTTTTGTCTATGTTGGTTCAGACATATTATTCAATGGGTTTTTATCTCCCAAGTTGAGTGGTTGCACTGGCCCTCCAGATGTTGCTGAGCTACATCTTTCCTTTAACCCCAGCCTTGACTATCAGCCTTGACTATCAGCCATACTGGCAGGGTTTAAAGGGAGATGCTCTTCAGCAACATGTGGTGGGCGAAAAGTTCCCTATTCCTGGGTTACGCTATCCAGAGCCCCAGCATTTCTAGCTTGTTGCTTGAATGCTCCACTTCAAGCATGTGCCCTAAGCAAGCTGGCTCTTGTCCTTTCCCAAAACCTAAACTCTGTGCCTATGGTAAGCCAGCATCTGCAAATTTGCTTACATCTGCATATTTTATTCTGCTGGTCATGATGAGGACAAATGTGCCAGGCAGCACACTGATGCTCTGTTGCCATCTTCCTCGATTACTGGCAGTCCTGATCTCTCCCCCACACCTGGAGCTTCTGCAATATCCCCACGCATCTAGTCCTCAGGCCTAGTAACTTTCGTTTAAAAAATAAAAAAGCAGGGTTTTCTGAACCCAGTACCAATTGCTGCATTCTTTCCTATAGTGCAAATGCGGGATCCTGGAAAACACAGAAGCACCAATCCTTGTAAAGCAGAGACAAGGAACTTGGTGCCCTCCAGATGTTCCTGAGCTACAACTCCTACCATCCCTGACCATTGATCAGGCTGGGCAGATGGAGTCCAGCAACACCTGGAGGGCCAGACGTTTCCCATACCTGCTGGACAGCACAGGTATTTGCCCATGGGAGATCCAATAGGAACTTTCTAGCGCTAGAGAAAACCGCTTGCCAGGTACTCTAGAGGCCTACATATCTCTGGCCTCCCTCTTGTGGAACATTACTACTCTGCCTGCAAGAGAACCACAGTGTCCATCGGTAACGCATTCAGAACTTGGGCATTCTACAGTAACATGTCCCTCTGCCTTCCTACAGAGGGAAAGGAAACAGAATGCATGCCTTCCCCCCACAAAAAAAAACCATTGATCTTTGAAGTCATGCACACAGAATGTGGCAATGGTTAAACATAGTTAGGCATGAGAGTAACCCAGATCTAAAGAAAAGGACTAAGAAATTCATAATCCCACCCCGTTTTTGCTGATTCAGAGCATCCCCTACATCTCTGCAGGGGAGAGAAGCAGCATGGACATGGAGAGAAGAAGCAGCAGCAGCAATGGACTGACGCTTCTGTCAAGGCTTTCATACTGATGGATGCTGCCCTTTGCACAAATGAATTTCAAGTGAGGACGCCCACTCAGCTGAAAAGGCAGCTTGCAAGCCACGCTCGAGGCCCACACAATTGCAGGCAGAGCGTGTTCACGAGCAGCACAAAATTGGACGACTCAAGATCACCTCTTGACATCCCAAAGTACCCTGGAAAAGCTCAACATTTTCTGTAACGCTGAGCTGACTAGCAAGAAGGCTGCCATCTTGCAGCAGCCCCCTTGGGCCAGTGACGACCGTGCATGGAGCAATTGGCCAGCTTCCAATACATGCTTCCTTGCTCAGCCTGCAGGCTAGTTTGGAGGTGCTGAACTCCACAATGTTGGAGGGCAAGGGGGCGGTGCAGGGGGGCAGGAAATCTACACGGGAACAAAGGAAGGTGAGAACACTGCATTTTTCTGGAAGCAGCTCAGAAACAGAGCTGGAGACACAGGCCCTAGAGGGGCCCAGTGTCATGCACAAGACTCCTTTCCACATTCACTTGGTATTGCAGTTAGGGGCAACCCTAGCCAGCAGGGCGCCCTGGATGGGATTTGCCTCTGGAAACTCCCTCGTAAGGACTTAGGAAGCTGCCTTATACCAAGTCAGACCATTGGTCTATCCAGCTCAGTACTGCCTGCGCTGAGTGGCAGCAGCCACCCCTCCAAGGCTTTTAGGCAGGGGTCTCTCCCAGCCCTGCTTGGAGATGCAGGGGATTAAACCTTCTTCATACAAGGCAGATGCTCTGAGCTATGGCCTTTCCCCTCCTGATAGCAGTAGCTTAATGGAGCTTTCCTTTACAGCTGGCCTTCTCTAACAGGACCCTATTGTCCTCTACCTGTGTGGTCACCATGCTCCTCCCATTGCTAGTGGCATGACTAACTCCTCAAGGTTTCTGATTGTTCTTCAGACTTAATAAAATTTAGACTCCTGAACTGTAGCTGCCAAAGGCTACAGGTAGCAAGAGAAGCCTTGATTCCAGCTGCCCTTTCCAGGGCCAGAGCACAGGACAGAGTCATTCTTGTCTACTGGCTGAGCCAGGGCAGATTGCAGTTAATATCCCTGTCAATAGAACAGGACCATCAAGGCCGGTGATCAAGCCATGCTCTAGCTGTTGGTGATGGTCAGCCTGAAATTGGGTTGGGAAGGACTGTGCTGCATTCGAGAGATGACGTGGGGGTTGATGTAGACTTCTCCCAGCATGCCCTCGTCTTCCTCTTCATCCTCGCACAGGTCAAAGAAGGCTTTGAGAAGGATGGGGCAGGCATAGTGCAGGACTATGACCACTATGCCAATCAGGAAGCAGAGCAGCCCTGGAAGAGAGACAGACAGGGCCAGTCATTTGGTGAATCAAAGGCAGACATTTGGGGCTGGCAAGGAAACCAGACTGAATGCCACACGTGGAATATTCCGTCGTAACAGTTGTGACTTTGGCCACATTCACACTGTATATTTATTCCACTATGATTCCACTTTAAAAAGCTATGGCTTCCCTCAAAGAATCCTGGGGAGTGTAGTTTGTGAAGGATGCTGAGAGCTATTATGAGATGACTCTTCTCCTGACAGAGCTCCAGCGGCCAGAGTGGTTTAACAGTCACCCCCTCTTCCCAGAGAATTCTGGGAACTGTAGCTCTATGAGGGGCATAACAGTCTCCAGTCCTGACAGCTCTCAGCACCCTTCTCAAACTAAACTTCCCAGGATTCTTTGGGGGAAGCCATCACTGTTTAAAGTGGAATAATAGTGGAATAAATGTATGGTGTGAAAGTGGCCTTTGTAGAGCAGTGGGGGGGGGGGCGCTCAGGCCCCAGTAAAATAAGAAAAGCTACTTTATTTACAGAAATAAGTAGTAGACAGGAAAGGCATACCTAGTTCTAACTAAATAAGTAAGTTGGAGGTGCAATGCCCAGACTTGGGTATTGCCCTTATGGCTCAGGAGAGAGAACAAAGACAAAGATGTCTCCTCTCTCCTCGGACAGTAGAAGAAGACGACAAAGGAAGGAGGGGCAGGTCAGCGTCCCTGAGCGTATCAGTTTACAACGGAAGGAAGTCTAGCAGAGAAGAGTACAGGTAAAGATAGGCAAGTCTAGCCAGCTGGAGGACCCTAACTCTATCTTCCTTCTGGAATACAAACAAAAGAACCCAAACAGGAGCTGCTCTTGCCCCACTTCCAACACTCCTAACTGGCTCTGCTTTGCATCCTTGAACTCTGATAATGCGTCTGACTTCCCTGGATGGAGCACAGAGAGGGGTGGGTGGCTGTGTGTAGGTGCTAGCCTACAGCACAAAGATAAAATTTACAGCTGTTGCTCTGCCTACTTTTGCCACTTTTAGACCCGCCCACCACTAACATGTGGCCCCTGGAAAGTTGAGCTGAAGAGGACTCGGCCCTCAGGCTCAAAAAGATCCTCCACCCTTGTTGTAGAGGAAATAGTGCATTCATTTGGCTTGCTCAATGCCATATGGCAATATATAGTAGGGCCCCGCTGTACGGTGCTTCGCTTTACAGCGCTTTGCTAATGCGGTGGTCTCAGTTAGACGCAATTAGAGTAAAGCCCCACTCATACGGTGCTTGTTCCGCTTTTACGGCAGTTTTTGGGCATCATGTGCCATTCTATTCAATGAGTTTTGCTTTTCAGCGGTTTTCGCTTTTCAGCAGGGGTCCAGAACGTAACCCGCCGTATGAGTGGGGCCCTACTGTATAGTAAACACCACCGGTTGTCCCGTCACCATATGATATCAGAGGTTCTCAAATGGGTCTGCAAGCTTCATTCCGGTGGTCCATGGTGTGTACACATTAAATATTCATGTTAATTTTTAACTGCATTTTAATTGCTTCTTATATCATATTGTATTGTATTACACTTTGAATTCTATGAAATGCAAATTGTAGTACCATAAAATACAATATGAGAAACAAAATAAGCAATTAAAATACAATGAAAAATTATACAACAGGCAGAAAAATCATTCAGTGGTCCACCAAGACAGCAATTTTCACGTGGCCCGTGGAGAAAAAAGTGTGGGAACCACTGGTATATGTTATTATTGCCAGTATTTGAAAAGCTATATTTTATGACTAGTTAATATTCTATATGCAGTTTGATGTTTAGTATAATTTGTGCTTTTTAAATGTGAATGCTTTGATTGCCAGTATTCACTATCAATAGTTGGCAGTAGATAATGGATGTCAGTTTTTAAAAAATCAATCAATCAAACACTCGGTTTTATGTGCAACAGATGATCACTTTGCCAGAATCCCAGTCCAGAGATCTACATGTGCAACCGTAAGGTGCTCATCCACATAACTGTGCGGGAGACTAGCCTTGCAAGAGACCGTCCACATGGGCAAAGGGGACAGCAACAACTGCAGGTTTAGCACTGTTTGTGTCATTTCCAGTTGAGTGTTGGAAGAGTGTGCAAACCTTGCAGCTGTTTGACTAGCTGTATTACTCAGCCAATGTGGTGTAGTGATTAGAGTGATGGGCTAGGATGAGGGAGATCTGGGTTAAAATTCCCATTCAGTTATGAAGCTCATGCAGGGAAGGCTGGTGCTCATTTGGACTGGTGGGGTGGAAGGCAGGGAGGCCAATGGCGGGTGGACCCCAAGCAAATGATTGGTGGAGCCAGAACCAAGGGCAACAGGGCTGAGTTCTAAGACTGAGATGAGAGGAGGAAATGGGTCAAGGGACCATGTACACCGCTCTGACCTCCTTGCAGGAACCCCAGCGACCAATTTAAAGCTAACCTGTGGCAAGCGTGAGCCAGAAAGATGTGCCATAGGCGAGCTGCAAGGAGGCGTGGCCAAACTGCATGACGCATGAAGAGCTCCTCCCAGTGGAGAAAGAGAGGAGTGCGAAGATGATAAAGGCTCCTGTGACGAGGATCATGTAGCCACCGTACACTGGGACTGGCATGGAGAAGAGCATGTTGGAGACAAGCCACGCGCAGAAGGCAACCCTGCAGCAGGAAAGAAAATGCCCACCGTTCACCATAAATTAGGGGGAAGGAGCACCTGTTTGGCATGCAGAAGCTCACAGGTTTGATCTGTAGCATCTCCAGCTAAAAGGCTCAGGTAGCAGGTGATGGGGAAAGCCCCTCCCTGAAGAGAGCTGCTGCCACTCAGGGTAGACAATATGGGTTAGTTGGCCTTCCCCAAGCTTGTGTCCTCCAGACGATGTTGGACTCCAACTCCCATCATCCCCAACCATTGGCCATGCTAGCTGGCGCTGATCTGGAGCCAAGGAGTGGAACGATTACCTGTCAATCACATTTATATCCCACCTTTCCTCCAAGGAGCTCAAAGTGACATACATGGTTGTCCCCCTCCACATTTTATCCTCACAACAACCCTGTGAAGTAGGATAGGCTGAGAGACAGTGACAGCCCAAGGTCACCCAGCAAGCTTCATGGCTGAGTGCAGATTCAGACCCTAGTCTCCTGGATCCCAACTCTCTAAGCACTACACTACACTGGCTCCCAGTTTATCTCAGTTTAGCAAGAGCTGAGGAGGCAGAGGCCCAGTGTGTATCAGCCTTTCATGGGCTTATTAGTTCTGGCAAGACTCCACACCTGGTATTCCCAGCCTCTATCTGCTGGTCCAGCCTTCTTCAACTTGATGCCCTCCAGATGTTTTGGGATACAACTCCCATCAGTCTCAGCCAGCATATGATATCACGTGTGCAGCACTTAAAAACCTGTCTCAGCCAAAAGGGGGTTTAGAGGCACCACACAGGCCCATGGCCAGCCTAAAAGTTCAGGGGGGGACACCAAAAAAGTAGGGGGATCAGGAAAAACATATGTAATAAATTTAATTTTTTATAAAGAAAATTTAGGAGAGGGCCAGAAAAAAATGGGGGGGTAGCTCCCACCTCCCTGGCTATGGGTCTGGACACTGCTGATCAACTGATCAGTGATGATCACACAGCCCCTTTCCAAGAGTTACACAAAGAAGCTTCTGAAGACCCCTGGGGGCAACAAAGGTTACCTGACATCCTTGTGTTGTCCGGTGACTGACAGGTGGTGGCTCCACCCACCTGTCAAACTTGGCCCAGAAGAGGTGGGAGAGATAACAATCTGGCCTGCTGAGCTCAAAAGATACCCCTCTCCCCTGGTTTTATCGAAGATATCTGGAGGACATCAAGTTGTGGGAAGATTGTGGTGGCCCCGTTAAGGAAACTAGCAAGGCCCACTCACCAGAGGGTAGCTGATGCATAGTGTCCTGCAATCCTGTAGAGGGAATGCAGACCACAGGGACTGTTCCCAGTGAACTTCTCCGCCACATAGAGTATAGGATTGGGCAGTCCCCGCTCCAAGCCTTCACTGAACTCGTTGTCATAGTTGTCTCCAAACAGCCAAGAGAAGTGCTCATTATAGTCAATAGTTTCATTGAGTTGATCCACAGGGCTTCCTGCAGAGACAAGATCGCTTGGTTAGCATCCAAGGGAGAGTAGGGCTTAGAAAGGAGAAGGGGCAGAGTGGTAGCCAAGCCAAGGCTAAAAAGAATGTCCATGTATCCAGCCTTGGGCCAGGACACTCTTGGACTTGATCCCTTGTTTGTACTTTTTTCCCAGCAATTCATGGCTAGGTGCAGACCTAACACATTTTTTTAAAAAGAAAGCCACAAATTCATTTCTGCTTATTATGGGATGAGGAAGTGCATATGTACTACAGAAACGATGACATGCACACAGGAGGAGCACACCTCAGAGAGACTACAGCATGGTGTAGTGGTTCAGTACCAGACTCTGGGACCGGGGGGGACCAGGATTCAAAACCCCCAGTCAGCCATGAAGCTCACTGGTCGACTTTGGGCTAGTCACATTCTCTCAGACTGACCTGATCTACCTCGCAGGGTTCTTGAGAGGATAAATGAGGCAATGAATGTGCACTGCCTTGAGCTTCTTGAAGGAAAGGTGGGATATACATGTAATAAGCAGAGAATTGGCTGCAGATATATACTGCTGACAACACACCCTAGGAGTCGAACTATATTACCATAGTAAACACACGTTTTTACCAAAGTGACATGAATGTGGTGCTGACGCAGAAAGGAACAGGATAATAGACTGCACCACATTTGGGACATTTCTATAGTACCCATCAACCAAGTCCTCTGGGCAGTTTGCAAACTTAGGAACCTTACAAACCCTAATCCAGCCTTCTGCAACGTGGTTCTCTCCAGATGTTTTGGACTACAACTCCCATCAGACCCAGCTGGCACAACCGTGCTGGAGGGCACCAGGTTGGGGCAAGGTGCTGCTGAACTGTACCCCTGATTGCTAATTCCTAACTGTACCAGTTAAGTGGAGAAATGGAGCCTATATAAGGATGTTACAGAAATGACTGTCAGATTCATGTTTTGTGGCTATAGCATTGGGATGGGTGAATCTATCAGTTTTGGTTTCTCTCAGTTTCTCAGGATCTACAGTCTTAAGTTCAGTCCTCCACATCAGTTTGCAATGAAAAAAGAGTCCCCTCATCAGCATTTTAGTGCAATTTTCTCTTAATATATGCATTTGTGTATGAAATTCTGCGTAGTATACACAATTTTGCAAAGCAGTTTCTCCATACATAATGCATTTTTCTGTTTCCCCCCCACAAATATATCCATCTTTAGACACACTTTAGTATATACATTTCTGTACACGTTACATGGCTGGCGAACTGCCTTGCAAAATTCAGGGAAGTGTGAATTTTGAAGAATGGCTGTATGTTGGTTTGCTTATTGTTTTGGGAAGTGCGCATTAGGTAGGTTCACCTTTAAATGTGAACCAAATAAAATTTCTCCCCATCCCTGCTTCGGCCCCATGGCTTTACAAAGCCTTGAAAACCTGCAAAGAAGTTGGCAGTGGCATATTTGCAGTAATTGAAATAGATGCAATTCTAGGGGTAGCATCCAATGTTAGTTCTACACAGAATTAGACCCATTGAAATTAATGGACATGACTAACTTAGGTCCATCCATTTCAGTAGGTGTAGTCTGAGCAGAACTTACTTAGTACAGCCCTCGCTGTTGGACTCCTCTCTTCTCATATGTCAGCGCTGCAGACTCACCAACTAGCGTGACGTTGACTCCAGCCAAACCAACACGCAATCCGATATCTGCATAAACCGTTGCATTGCTGAAAGACTTGTAGGAGGTGTTGGCTGTCACCTGTGCTCTCTCCCAGTCCGAGGTAAACTGAACAGCTGCAAGATGTGGAAAGTCTCTGTGAGTGTCAGGCATGGGCAAACATGTCAGGCCTCCTTTGTGACAATTATTTCCCCAGGAGTCCCCCCTTTAGGAGTTTTCCCCTCGGTCCTCCTTCATCGCTGCTCAGCAGCAGAGGTCTAGCAAATGGACTGATTCAGGGTGCATTGAGGAGGGGTCATGCCACGCTTCTGGCCTGCAAATATGGGTCACATCCACACCATAACTTTACAGCACATGGCTTCCCCCAGAGAATCCTGGGCACTGTAGTTTGCCCCTCACAGAGCTACAATTCCCAGCACGCTTAACAAACTAGGGTTCCCAGGATTCTTTGGGGGACGCCACGTGCTTTAAATGAGCATTAAATGTGCTTTAAATGTATGGTGGGGATGTGGCCACAAACAGAAGTCAAAGATGGAAAGATTTACTGAGGTCAGGTGGAGAAGGTGACTTACCGACAATTACCCCTCCGATAAAAAGGCTTGCGATGACCCGGAAAAGCCAATATAGCCTCTGCCAACAAAAGGGAACAGGTCACAACTGGAAAAGAAGGCTTGCATTTTTCTTGGATGACAATTTCCTCTCTCAGCGTTTTTCTTTCTTTAAGCCCAAATTGCAGTGGGAGTGGGGAGGAGGGGGTGCTGGGGGCTAGATTGGGATGCCCAAGGGGCCACATCTAGCCCATGGGCTTTCTCCCCTTCTGTGAGACTATTAGCAATTGAGGGGAGATTTAGATTAGAAGAGAGCCAGTGTGGTGCAGTGGTTAAGGTGCTGGACTACAACCTGGGAGACCAGGGTTCAAATCCCTACACCGCCATGAAGCTCACTGGGTGACCTTGGGCCAGTCACTGCCTCTCAGCCTCAGAGGAAGGCAACGGTAAACCCCCTCTGAATACCATTTACCACGAAAACCCTATTCATAGGGTCGCCATAAGTCGGAATTGACTTGAAGGAAGACCATTTCCATTTAGATCAGAAAAATCTAAATCTCCTCCAGAGCCATTAAGCACTACCTCCCCCAGAATCATTGATCCTATAAAAAGGATCCAATAAAAGTGATAGTTACTGTAGTGTAGGCTCCTTCTGGGACAAAGGGAGAGATGTTGTTGTTGTTGTTATGTACAATAAAAACCAAAATCAGGAGATGTAATCATGTGTCAGGTGAGGCCTGGCCCTAAATAATCGGCCAATTTGTAAGTGTCATTGTGGGGTAGTGGTTAGAGTGCTGGACAAAGGCTGGGAAGACCTGGGTTCAAATCCCCACTCAGCCATGAAGATTGTTGGGTGATCTTGGCCCAGTCACTACCTCTCAGCCTAGCCTACCTTACAGGGTTGGGGTGACGGTAACACGAAGGAGCAGGGAAAACCAAGTACATATGCATGCTGACTTGAGCTCTCTAGAGGAAATGTGGGCTATACATGTAGTTGAAAAAGATAATGATAATAGATTTATTTATTAGGTTTATATCCCACACTTCCCCCCAGGAGAATAGAATAACATATATTTTTAAAGGTGTGTGGGGAATCTTTGCTTCTCCAGATATTGCTGAACTACAACTCCCATCATCCCTGGCCATCAGCCATGCTTGCTAGGACTGATGGGAGTTGTAGTTCAGGAACAAAGTTCCCCACACCTAGTTGAAAGCTTATAGGTTTTAATACAGCCAACAATCAGTTTAGCACATTCAGCATATATTCCGCATACACAAAGCACAAAGCAGAAACATGATGCTTCCTCCCCCCACCTATAAATCATGCATTGCCCCCACTCAGTGAACTTTATAGGTGTTAAAGGTATAATAGAACATAAGCACATCCCACCCACCCACCAAAGTTTTTTGGAGCCTGGCTCATATTTTCTTAGCTGCTACAACAAATTTTGCCACTTGAGTGGTAGTGAATACTTCTTTGCCTGCAAGCAATGTACACATCTGGTCCAAGAGGAGTCCTGTTTGATAGGGACCGAAGGATACAAGTAAGAAATTTGTGCCTTGGATACTCCTACAAAGGTCAACTTAGTACATTATGGGAGATATCCTTGGCCCTCACCTGACTCACAAATGCAAATTCTTTGGAATTGGAATGTTGAAATGTTATTAAATGGGCTGGAATTTTATTAAAACCTCATATCCAAAAAAGCAGAGGGCGAACACAGGAGACATAAGATTATGAATGATATTTTTAAAGGAGATGCAGAAAGAGATATAAAGTAATTCTCCAAGGCAAATGTCATTTTATATAATGGGTACCAAGAGGAATAAGACATTTGTGTAATTGAGTACAAATCCATTAATATACAATAATTAATAATAATGAAGAATTATTATCTTCTATCAACACACAACATAGCACAGTGGCTGTCTCCCTCTGGTGGTCAAACTCTTGGTGGAAAAGCAAGGTATAAATGTAGTAAGTAAATGCAGATCAACATCTCAGCACTTGGCAACCACAGCCAATTCCAGTTAGCCCATGCCACCATCCATTCAATGCAACAGGCAGCCACACTCAGCAGCAAGGGTGGTTTTTTTGAACCTCTTGCAATGGCATGATGGGCAATCTGGCTTTTCCAGAAAATTTTGACAAAGAAAATTTCCCACTGTCTTCAAATCAACAGGGAACTGGTTAGCATGTTTGAGTTATAGTTGGCAAACAACAGCAGCGACAAAGTTATGCCAGGTTCATTTGACATGCTTTATATATATATATCTGGAAAAGGGTTTCAGATAGAGAGAAATAGTTTAAATGGAAGCACTGGGAACGACCTACTTATGTTAGGACGCTGAAGATGATAACAGTGTCGTTTCCAGGATTGCCCACAGTACCCCCCTTCCAAGGCACCACTGCACACTCACTCGCACTCTTTCTCCGGGCCCAATCTGCATAACTGGTTAGGGCTGATGGGAGTTGTAGGTCAAAACAGTTGGAGGGCACCAGGTTGGCAAAGGCTGCTTTAAATTGTGTTTTATTTGGTGAAATTTACTGTATATTTACTGCAGTTGTGATTCTTTTTCACTTGTTTGCATTTTTAATTTCTAAGCCACCCAGAAAACCTCTGTTACAGGGCAGCCCAAAAATATAGTATGCACAAATAAAATGAAATGAAAGTGGAAAATATTTTACCCCACATCACTGAGCATGACAGAGACTAGTTCATGTTCAGTTCTGTGCACGCTCCTGGCATGCACACAAACATCTTAGCATGCACTGCCTCAGACTAACTGCAGATGCCATAGGAGGGAGTTGTAAGAATAGGTCCCTACATTCGCTGTGTGGTGGGATGCAAATTCATGGATCTGGCTCCTTATTTGCCAATGGACGTGTTAAAAGTGGTCACAAGGAAAAGACCTTTTTGCAGCAACAGCCCATTGGCTCCGTTTTCCTGTGGTATCTGTTCTTGACAAACAAGTCAGGACAGAAAATCCCTGCCAGTTACTGTTAGGCTCTAGTGAGTATTCCATGAACCCACTAAGAAGCACCTCTTAACAGAGACTTCCCTGAAGTTCTCAGAGCATTGTGTTCTCCCCATCAGAAACAGGGGATATTAGACTATTTAGGAGCCATTAGAAAAGGGACATTTTGGGGGGAAAGGAAATGCACTCCCCAAAAAAGTCAGTACAACTGCCAAGAAAATAATAATTAAAAAGTTGCCTTCCTGGATTCAGATTGTGATGTGCTTTGTGTTTCAGCTCTAACCAGTGCGGAGATTGTTACTCATCCTGTCTTTCCATTCCTGCATAAACACTCACAGTTGCATCATGCCACTGCACGTCTCTGGTCTGCTGGTTTTGTACACACACACTCCCATACTGCCTACTAAGACAGCCAGTGCGGTATAGTGGTTAGAATGTTGGACTGGGACCTGCGAGACCAGGGGTCAAATCCCCACTTGGCCATGAAGCTCACTGGGTGGCTTTGGGCCAGTCACGGTCTCTCAGCCTAACCTACCTCGCAGGGTTTGTTGTGAGGATTTTAAAAAACCACTTTGTGCTCTTTGGAGAAAAAGTGGGATCTAAATGGAATAATAAATAATAACTCGAGGTAATTAGTTGTGTTGCTGCAGTGCAATTGCGCTATGCATAACAGATGGCGAACACGTGAACACAACTCCCATGATTTTCTTCAGCACCAGCTCTCCCTCTTCCCACCTTTTCCCCATCTCACCTTTGCTTAAAATCACAACCTCCCAAGACTGCTTTTCATTGAAAAATAACCATGTGTGGCTTCATTACAGGGATTTATAATATGCCCCTCTGAACAGCAAGAGGAAGCTGCCTATGCCAAGTCAGGCAATTGCTCCATCTGGCTCAGTATTATCTACACTGACCGGCAGCAACTCTCCAGGATTTTTAGGCAGGACTCTCTCCCAGCCCTATCTGGAGATGCCAAGGATTGGGTCCTTCTACATGCAAAGCAGATGCACTGAGCTGCACCACTTCCCCATTTGTTTTGAATTACCTTATTTAAAAGGAGTAATGTAGTGGCAAATTCAGAAGTGCAGAGTCCCTTCATGGTAGTTATAACCACTCCCCCTCACAGCCACACACCCTTTTCCACTTTCCCTCGTCTCCCTTGTTCCTCCTGCTGTTTTGCGAGTCTACACTCTGCTACAACAGACATCCCTAAGAGCCAATCAGCATGAAATGGCAGCCTGTGTGTTAGTTACTGAGAAGAGTCTTCTCAGGTGCTGACCCAGCTCCTTTCACTCTGATTGGCTCCAACCTGCATGAAAGGACACTTCTCAGTGGCTAACACTTTCATGATGATTGGTTCATACATAAGGACCTGGCTGGGAACTTGCTCCAAAAAAAGTAACAATCCCCCACAACCCTGGGCTACAGCAGCCCTGTGTTAACTGTCCACCAAAAAAAGCTACCTGCAGTATTTGTTGATCTCTCATCTGTCCCTTTAACTCCCTTGATGGGACAGTGTCTATGGAAATACCTAGCAGTATCATGAAATGGTCTTATGCACAGGGGTGTAGTCATCCGGGGTCTCGGGGGTCTTAGACTTCATTTTTTGGCAGCAAGACCGAGAAGAGTCTTCTAACACGCTCCCTTGTCCTTTCTTGCTGATTGGAGCCAATCAGAATGAACGGAGGTGAGTCACAGAGAAGACCCTTCTCAGTAGCTGACACACTCTCCTTTCATGCTGATTGGCTCTTAGGGACGTCTGTTGTTGTGGGAGAAGGCATTAACAAGGCTTGCATTCTCAACCCTGCAGCAAAAAAGGGGGAAGGGTTTTGTCTGTGACTAACATGAAGGGACCCTGCACTTCTGAATTTGCCACTACACTCCTGCTTAAGCATGAGGTCCCTGCTGCAAGAATCTGCTAAACTCAATCTGCAGGGCCCTTGCTCCGTAACAATACTCACCGCTCTGCCTCGAATTCCAGGAAGGATAAGGAGGAAGCAGAAGCCAAAGACAAGGAAGACGATAATGACAATGATGGTATCCACATCAAAGACAAAGGGCTTCCGCGGTTGGGGGTAAAAGGGGTAGATGCCATTGTAGAGCGTCATGCTGAGGCTGGGTCTGTCTGCAAGAGAGAGATGAAAGATGAGCCAAGTCGTCCTTAGCATCTTCTTGCTTTGCTGTTGCCCTCTTTGCGAATGACGCAAAAAAGAACGATCTTATTTAAAGCAAGAGATCTGGAAGCAGCCAACAGCGCTAAAGGGGGGGGGTATATTTCTCCCTGTAGCCAACGTGGCGCCCCCCATCATTGCTCATTGGCTGGGGCTGATAGGAATTGGAGTCCAACCACTTCTGGAAGGTACTGCATTGGTTAAAGCCCTGTTGAGAAACCCTCCTGACGTTACTCAGGCCAGCACCAGCAACGTCTGGGAAGTTTCAGAGGATGCAGATGACGCCAGCAGAGCCGATCTCGGGGGAGGGAAGCGACGCTCCGCTGTTTGCACTCGAGGCCGCCGACGCGTGTTCAGACGGCCGCGGAGCCCCGCGACACGCGCTTCTCTCACCCCAGTGGTTGGGTAATGGGCAGGAGCCGCTCACGGAAAAGCAGCTCTCAAGCGAGCCTTAAGAAGAGCCAAAGGCCCATCTAGAAGCCCTCATGCAGACCCTCCGCGCAGACGGGCTCTCCTTATTTGAGATTCCCACCGACTGATATTCAGAAGCACGCAGGCTCCGATCCTAATCTATAGCCATTGGGACTAGGGTTTTGGCAAAGGCTGTGCATACGCCATACTTAAAGCACATTCTCTCCCCCCTCAGAGAATCCTGCAGTTTACCCCTCAGAGCTAGAATTCCTAGCACCCTTAAACTACAGTTCCTAGGATTCTGTAAGGGAAGCGCTACAGTTCCCAGCACCCTTAACAAACTGCAGCTCCCAGGATTGGGGGGGAGGGGTGCTTTAAATGTATGGCGTGTCAGCAGACAGAGAGCCAAAGGGCCCTTCTTCCTCGCCATCTTACAGGCGCCACTTCCAAAGTAAATCCCTTGGGGTTCAATGGGGCTTCTTCCCAGAGAAACAGAATCGCAGGATTCCTCGACGGGCAGCGTTGGAGGCCAGCACCAAATCCTCCCAGGGAGCCCCAGGCTATGGTCTGAAGGCGCATGAGGCCGGCACCCTGTTGAAGGGTTCGGTCTGGTCAGTGCCTGGCTGGGAGACCGCCTGGGAACCGTATGTAAGCCGCCTTGGGTTGCTATCATGAAAAGGCGGGGTATAAATGTAATAAATAAATAATAAATAAAGCTTCCCACGGAGGGAGAAGCACCCAGGACAATTGGGGGCAGGGAGACTTCTCAATTCCCGGAAAATGGAGGGGGAGAAATGTTCATTTCGGGTCCCCCCAAACTGCTGCACTTTTCACACCAAACTGACCTATTTTTTTATCCAACGTCACTTCAGCTTGGATCCCTCTGGGAGCCTCCCCCCCCCCTTCATTAATGGGACCTCTTTTAAAATACACATATCCTCTGGGTTCCCCTTGGGGGCTTCTGCCCCGGCCCACCTCCCTAATGCACCCTTAATGCATGAACAGTGGGGGTGGGGTGGAGGTCGCCGAGGGCGTGGGGGAGATGGCAAAGGGGCCAATGCCAGGGATCCGCAGATTTCCAGGCAGGCTCCAAACCGTGCTGCACCCGGCCTGGACAGATGAAAGGAAAGAAGGTGGCCACGGGCCAGCGACCTCTATCACTCCAAGCTGGGGCCTTGCCATTTTCAAGGCATGCCACACTAGCAAGGCGAGGTAACATCAGAGCATGTTACATGTACAAAGTGTGTACACAGAGGTTTGGTGGCCAGAGGCTGCCACCTCTCTTGTTTAGAAGCAGAGGAAGCAGTCCTCTGGGGACGTGGAGTCTTAGACCCCTTACTTTTTTTGGGAGCAAGGTCCCAGCAGGGTCTCTGTCTTCAGCACCCTAGCAGCCAGTCGGCATGGAATGTGTTAGCCACTGGGAAGAGTCTTCTAACTTGCTTCCTTGTCCTTTCCTGGTGATTGGAGCCAATGAGAGTGAAAGGAGTGAGTCTGCCAGTGAGAAGACTCTTCTCAGTAGCTAACTCTCTCCCCTTTCATCTGGGGTCTTGGGAGTCTTAGATCCCTTGGTTTTTTGGGAGCAAGACTGAGAGGAGTCTTCTAACATGCTCCCTTGTCCTTTCTTGCTGATTGGAGCCAATCAGAGTGATTGAAAGGAGGTGAGTCACAGAGAAGACCCTTCTCAGTAGCTAACATGCTCCCTTTTCATGTTTATCGGCTCCTAGGGATGTCTGTTGTGGGAGAAGGTATTAACAAGGATCTCATTCTCAGCCCAGCCAGCAACAGAAAAAAAGGGGGAGGGGACCTGGCTGTAACTGATTGTCATGAAGGGATCCTGCACTTCTGAATTTGCCACTATACTACTACTTAGCTTCCATAGGGTACCACCGATGCGGGGGGTTCGGCCTCACCAGCGCTGCCAGCCCAGCTCTCCATGGATCTCTGTGCCTCAGTCTGGGCATCGAATCTTTAAATAATCTGCCCCGAGGTGAATACTCAGCAGGAGCAAAAATGGCGGGGCGGGATGAGGTGGGGAGCTGGGGAGGCGGCGGGGAATATATCGTTTGGTACCGCGGGGAAGGGCCCGTCCTCTTGCTCTTCTCTACGCGACAACGCCATCCATCCCATAATAATCAGGCAAGCATCTTCCCCGAGGAGAGAGCGCCGCTTTTAAAAGAAAAGTGAGATACTCGGGTGACAAACTGGCCAGTACCTCCTGCCTCTAAGCCTCTTTGCTAATGGCAAAAGGGGGAGGACAGCACTCTGCACCCGCTCAGAGGGATACTCATCTCCAACGTGCGGCTTTTTTTCGCACCATCCCCCTCCATTTCCGTTCAAAGCCACTTTTTGGAAGGGGAACTTGGGCTCCACCCAGAACCCCTCCCTGCATTAATGGAACGTCGATGGCAATGCGCAGTAGACCTCGGGTGCTAAAATCCTCAGGCTGACAAACACCCCTGCGCTGCCCCTAAACCTCTCTGCAAATGGCAAACGGGGCGGGTATACCCTGCACAAGCTGAGAGACAACGCCTTCGCTTCTCTCTCCAGCCTGTGGCTTGACGGAGGAGGGCAAGGAACGGGGGTTGAGGGAAACTTTTGCTCTGCCCCAATTGTAGCCTCAGATTAGCTAACCTGGGGGGCAGGAAGACTTGTGAGGTGTTTGCCGCCGTGGTCGCCGCCTCCCTGCTTCCAGCCCGTCCCGTCGGACAAAGGCGCAGAAGCTAAGCGGAGAGCGTCCCTTTCCGCGCGGTTGTCGGGCAGAGCTGCGGGAGACTTACCCGCCGCTGGGCTTTGAGAGCGCCGTCTAAGCGATGCGGAGCGGGATGCAGGCGCCTAGCGCTGGGCTTCGCTCTTATATAGCGGCCAGAAGGGTCGCCGACAGGTGTCATGCAAATGAGGCCTGTGGCCCCGCCCCCGGGTACCTTCCACCTGGGCCGGCTCCGACGGGACGGGCGGCATTCTGGACAGACGCGGCGGCGGCGCTCGGACTTGGCAGTGAGATCTCAGAAGCAGCGGTAGCGGCAGCAGCTCAGGTGAGGAGGCGAGGGAGGTGCGGGAAGGAAGCGCTCGTTGGGGGCCCGGGAGATGTTCGCTGGGGAGCAGAAGGCAGATCTGCCTCCTAGGCTGCAACGAGAGTCCCTTGGCTCTTTATTATCGCCTCAAGGCTAGGAACCCCCAGAAGACAAACGCTGGGAGAGCCGGATTTGGAATCTTTCTTGTCAGGGAAACAGATTGCTTCCGCACACCCTGAATGGATGCTTGTGCGGTGGATTTGTCGGGCTCGTGTCAGGGAGGGACTTCCTGGAATCGCTGTCTCTCGCTCGCTCGCTGTCTTTCTCTCTCTCACACACACACAGAGATCCTGCAGGCTCTAATGTCCAGGGAACGTCCAATTCCATTGTCTTTTCTTCCCAACCATCATTATTTTGGAAACAAAAGCAAGCATGGCACTGTTAAGATCGATTTCACTCTTGGAGGACAGAATTACAGTGTAAGTGTGTGTACACACACTTGTCTGATTGCATGCTTTGGTCCTCACAATATTTGCTCAGACTCAGAATTCACGTTTTAGGTGGCAGTTCCATTTCAAAATCAACAGTGCCGTCTGTGCTGCAACTGGTGTTCGCTTTCCCACTGCAAAAGCATGAACGTGCCTCAGTCTGCTGTGGCTTGGTCCAGCATGAAGCACGTCCTGCCCACTGCAGTGTAATTTTGGGATGGTTTTTGATGGGGGGAGGAGGACCGCAGCTCAGTGATAGAAAGTGAATTATTTGCGTGCAAAAGGTCCCAGGATCAATCCCTGGTATCTCCAGGTCAGGCTGGGGAAAGTCTCCTGCCTAAAACCCTTGAGACTGGCCACTGCCAGTCAGTGTAGGGTGGAGACAAATCCTGAGCCACGTACAGTAGACTAGCAGTTTAACTCAGTCTAAGGCAGCTTCATATATTCTATGTTGGTGGTTCCCAAACTTGCCCACTTGAATATTGTTGAGGGTCTTGGTGAACCGCATTAGTATTAGTATTAGTATTAGTATTAGTATTAGTATTAGTCTGTTGCTTCTTTTATTTCTTACATTGTACATACAATATAAGAAATAACAGGACCAATAAAACTACAGATAAAAATGTCTGCCTAATTGCTCTCACACTGCACTTTTAGTCAGCTGTAAAGCATTTGCAGCGTCAGCTGTGGTCTGCTTAGCTAGTTGTGCATGTTCCAAGTACAACTGCTATTGGTTCTAGATATTGAAATGCAAGGTTTTTTTCCGTAGCTGTTTGCTTATATTGTTATAAAGGAAACTGCAAAAATAGCATTTAAGTAGGCACATCTTAATCAGAGCAAGCTTAATATCAAATTAGATTTCAAATGAAAGTAGCTGTTGGGAAATCCATAAGTTTTATGGACGTGTTCTTATTGCTAAATGTGAGTGGCTTCTTTAAGGAGAAAGCTAGACTTAAATTGGCTCAAAAGTTAAGTATCACTTGCAACAAGCAGCACCCTTCCTTTAATTGCATAAAACTGGACCATATGTATACAATAAATGTTTAAATAAACCTAAAAAAATCAATATGAATATTTGCTATGATGGATGTGCCATCTCTTGTCTTCAACCAGAAATCCATAGACATGCCACAGGGACCACTGGTGGTCTGTGGACCACAGTTTGAGGATCCCTGTTCAAGAGAATACTTTGCATGCAAAAAGTCCAGGTTCAATCCCTGACCTTTCAGTATAAGACAGTATTGAGCTAGATGGCCTAGTGGTGTGACTTACTATGAGGCGGCTTCTTATGTTCCTTGCTCTAGAGCAGTGTTTCTCAACCGGTGCCTCCAGATGTTGTTGGACCACAACTCCCATCAGCCTCAGCCAGCATTGCCAATGGTCACGAAAGATGGGAATTGTGGTCCAACAACATCTGGAGGCACACCGGTTGAGAAACACTGCTCTAGAGAGAAGTCCCAGTGTGTTCAATGTGATTGGCAAGTATATTTAGGATCGCAGCTTAGGATATTTTAAGCTACTGTGAGAAAGATGTGTGTGGCATGGTTGCATCCAGGTTTGTGGATCCTTAACAGGAAGGCACTTGCTGGAAACTCCAGACTGCATAACATACAAAATGACTCTTGAGATTTATTGCCTCAAAACCAGTATTCACAACCAAAAAATGGATTTGTGTGTCTCATCCCCATTCAACTAAAATAGCTTGGAAAGAATGTTCTAAATTTCTGTGATTTTTGTTTCAACACTTGTAAATGCGCACACACCTCTGAATGACTCATACCTGGTGGCTATTTCAAAATGTATTTATCCAACACAAATATAGTTGCTTGTGTGGTTTTTTTTCTATCTACACCCTTCAGATTCTTTTGTGAAAAGTTCTGAGGAAAGGGTGTGTTGCCATTGCCAATGGCAAAAGCGCCTTCTTTCTGCAGAAGTGTTGCGTGATGTGAAACAAATAGAAGCGCTTGACTTTGACTGTAGCTTTTAATGTTTTGTCCTCATCATATTTACATAGGAGTAATAGCAGGGATTTTCATCCAGGCCAGAAATATGTTAAGATCTAACTTCAAAATAATCATTTTTGTTGAGTATATGGAGCAAGAAAGAGGTCATAGGTGGTGTTGTGTAAATTTGTATATTTGTTAAGCAGAGAATGATAGCGGTCTGAGATGCGTGTGTGCCAGTGTGTGTGTTTACCTAAGAAAGCAGGCTTTTACCCTGCATTGAGATCACTGAGACGTAAGACTTAGTAAAATAAGAAAAGCTACTTTATTTATAGGAATACATAATAGATAGAAAGGCATACCTAGTTCTAACTAACTAAGTTGGAGGTGCAACACCCAGGCTTGGGAATTGCCCTCGTGGCTAGGAGAGAGAGAGAGCAGAGACAAAGGTGTCTCGGACAGTCGGAGAAGAGAAGAGAGGAAAGGGCGGAAGGAGGAGGGGCAGATAAGCTTCCCTTAAGATGTATCAGTCTAGACGGAAGGAAGTCAGTCAGGGCATCACAGGTAAAGGTAATCAAGCCTATCCATCTGGAGGACCCTAACTCTATCTCCCTTCCAGAACAAAAGAACAAACAGGAATTACTTCCAACAATAGCCAGTGGAAGCCATCCTGACAGCAAATGGACCCAAAGGCCCTTTTCAGAATCTCTGGTGCTCACTGATGTCAATGACATAGGATCCTATACAGAGCTTGGAAGATTACTTTAAAAAAGTAAATTACAGTTACAGCTACATGCCCCCCCCCAAAGTAGTAATTACCGTTACAATTACAATTGGTCTGAAAGTAACTGATTACTTTACTTTTAGTTACTTTTTAAAAAAAAACTGCCTACAAGGTGCTGGCCTTGGCTGCTGCACATCTAAGTAGCCTAAAACAACATTAAAAATAGGCACACACACACAGAGGGTAGTAGAATAATTTTTTTATCCATAAGATTAACAGAATGGCATAACAGAATCTCACGTCCCCTCACCCCACCCCCAGCAATGATGATACCCCAACATACATATTTTTTGTATATATATATTGCCTTCAGCTCTTTTCTCCTTCCACTCCTGTCAATTGTTAAACAATTGTTTTCTCCACGCCGTCTCGCTCTCCACCTCCTCCCTCGTTGCCTCCTAAGCACCCATAGAGCATGAAGGAAGAACAATGCTGCACAGAAGCCCAATTTGAAGCACATGATTTTTATTCACAAGTCAGAGGAGCAGAAGACTTCCCCTGCTCACCCCCCGCCAAGTAATGCACAAAAGTAATGCTGGAAACATTACAATTACTCCTCAAAACTAATGAAGTTACTACTCATTCTATTACCAGCAAAATGTAATGAAGTTACCCACTCGTTACTCAAAAAAGTAATAAATTACTTGTAACTAGTTACTGATAAGTAGTTACTTCCAAGCTCTGATCCTATACATTCATAGCAAACCCATTCTCTGAGAGTGGATTCTTATGTACTCAAACATCACTATGTCCATGTGCACAAGAGGGAAGTAGCAAATGTACAAAAAAAAAAGACCTCTCTTATTTTGCATGAGGAGTTAAAACCTTGAGAGGGAACAGAAAACATGGAGAGAGGGAAAATGTAATGGAGTATCTTAGAAGAGGATGTGGCTGGCTGCAATCCTGAATGGGAGCAATCCACACTTTAACATTTTGTTGGAGGGTCCTCTTGCATGAAGCATAAATATAACCTTTTTAAAAAAAAGTAATACAAGGAGGATAGGTTTAAGGGTAGCTACCAATTCTGACACCCAAAAGTACATTCTTTGTATTTAGTGACTGTATACTTGTCCAGAGCAGGGGTGTGGAATGTTTCTCAGCCTAAGGGTCACATTCCCTTCTGGGTAACTTTCCGGGGGCTACATGCCAATGGTGAGTGGGACCAGGGGCAAAAGTGGGCAGAGCAATTAATATAAATTTTACCTATACGCACTCATATATCCCTCTCTATCCTCCATCGAGGCAAGCAAGAAGCATGATCAGATTTCAAGGACATGTTCCAGCCAGGCAAAAAACACTTGAGGAGGGTGCCGAGCAAGGCTGGGAGGGGTGTATGGCCTGGGGAGAAGGGATGTGGCATGGAAGTGTCCCAAGGGCCAAATAGAGAGGCCTCCAGAGCCACATTTGGCTGAAGGGCCAGAGCTTCCCCACCCCTTGATCCAGAGTCAAAAGAAGTGCAGGAAGCCAAATGAAATAGAGGGCGGTAGAAGCATCCTCGTTGGCAGAGTGGGAAGGTTACATGTGACCAAGGACACCAGAAAAAGCAAAACAGTTCATGCTGAAATAATCACTGGAGTAGGTTGGAAAGTAGTTTCATTTGCAAAAGAAAGTGCACGGATACACTCTAACTAATCTGGAGAGGGTAGGCATGAAGAGCGCAACTGGAAACCCTGTGTAGAAGCTCATCCGTCAATGGAGCACCCTGAGGAAGCAATAAAGCAGGGATGGGGATCCTGTGGCTCTCCAGATATTGTTGGATTGCAACGCCTGTCATCCCTGACCATTGGCCATGCTGCCTGGGGTTGATGGAAGCTGGAGTCCAACAATATCTGAAAGGCCACAAATTTCCCATTCCTGCATTTGCAGCAGTGGGATGCAATCATCAAAACACCCATCCACACCGTTGCTTTGAAAAAGCAAAGACAACTGAAGGTATCCCCACGTCAAATCCCATGTGGGATGGCCGTTTGGGTGTTGAGAGACCAAGGATCGAAGTCCTGATTCCTGCACTGCACTTTCAACGGTTGATGTAATTCATTCATGGCCGTTCTTACGGCATGGGAACCCCAAGCAGTATAGTATGGAATGGGTGAATATGTTAGTTTCAGTCAGTTCTCCACATTTCCACGTCAGTTTGTCATTAAAAAAAAAAAGTTTAAAATTGTCAACATTTTAATGCAAATTTCTCCAAATATACACATTTGTACATAATTTTGCTTAATATACACATTTGCAAAGCGAAGTCCTTAATATAATGCCTTTTTGTATGTTTTTCCCCATGAATATATGCATTTTAATGCACACTTTTACCCAATATATACATTTTTGTACACATTACTTGGTTGGAGACTGCACTGCAAAATTTGGAGAAGTGCAAATTTTGAAAGTCAGCTGTGTTCCGATTTGGATATTGTTTCAGAACGTGCAAATTAGGTAGGTTCACCTTTAAATGCGAACTGAATCAAATTTCTTCCTCATCCCTACATAGGAGTGATGGGGACAGGAGGTCCTCCCATTGGCCTGGCTATGACAGAGCATCAAACTTGCCTTTCTGCAACGTGCTGCTGAGAGCATCCCTTCTAAAGAGAGCAGAGGGAATGCCACTGCAAGGCATATGATGTAGTGCTGCCATGTCATGCTTTGGGCTGGGCTCCACTTTGGGCACACTCGACCCACAAGTTAGCCACCCACTGCTGATTTCGCCGAATGCAAAAAGTAAACGTAGGACAGGAGTATTTGTTGAGAAAATTGATGGATGATTGATGCCCTCTGACTTTCACTTGCATTATAATTGGGGACAGATAGGTTTTCTAGATCTTGTGAATGAACGTTGATGGGCTGAAGCAGTGGTTTCCAGCTAACTTTGGGGAATTCTCACAAATGCTAACCTCTGACTGTAACCATTCGGTAACATGGGAGCCATAGAAAGCTGCCTTATACTGAGTCACACCACTAGCCCATCTAGACTGGCAGCGGCTTTCTGGGATTTCAAACAAGGTTGCTCCCAGGATATGCCAGAGGTGACCTCGGGACTTTCTGCACGCAAAGCATGTGCACTATCGCTGAGCATCAGCCCTTCCCCAAAGAGAGGTCCACCCCCTCCCTCATTCTTTGCCACAGGCTTTACACTACTTTTCTCTGCAACACACAGTTGCTCAGGCAAGGAGAATGTTTAGACGCTGCATTCTCCTGCAGAGAGCTGTTTTGCTCTGAAGGGTTTGTGTGCATCATTCGAATGTCAATGGCAATTTCTTTTTAGGGATTTGCTGGGCAGTCTAGCAGAATCCTCTGCTTGTAAAGGCTAAAATCTTCCTAGCTGTGGCTCTGCATCCACCTGTGTATGGTTTCATTGCCAGGAACCACTGCTTTTTGAACTGTATTTTTTACATTTCTATCTTGTCCTTCCTTCAAAGAACTTGTACCTCCACCACCGCCACCTTGCAACAACCCAGTGAGGTAGGCTTGGCTTAGAGAGAGTGACTGGCCCAATGTAACCTAGTGAGCTCCATGGTAGATGCGAGATTTAAAGCTGGGTCTCCTCACTCGAAGTCCAACTTTATAGCCAGTACATTAGCCTTCCCTAACCTGGTGTCTTTCACATGTTTTGGACTACAATTTCCATCAACTCCATCCAGCATGGTCAAAGATGATGGAAGCTGGAGTGCAAAAACAACTGAAGGGCACCAGGTTGGGGGAGGCTGCAAGACACACACTGGTTTTTGTAAGCCAAAGAGATAGATGGCAATGATGGTCTCTAAGGGTGGGCTTAATTTAAATCGGGGCCTAACTCCAGTCCCTGATATCATCAGTGCCAGCACTTAGCCCTGGAGTATGTGAAATACAGCGGTAACTGAAAATGAAGTTTTGCTCAGAGTAGGCCTATTGAAATTATTGGGTCTATGTTAAATCATGGCCATTGATTTCAATTGGTCTACTTTGAGTAGGCCCAGCATTGGATCCAACCCATACAGATTGTGTTTCTGTCACCACTGAATGATCCTGGTTGGCAAGATTAGGAGAGAAAGGCTTTCAGATCAGAAGATGTAACATCCAGGCATATTTGAATCAACCTTGCTGTTTGTCATTTTGGGATTAGAACGGCCATAGCTCAGTCATACACCGTGTGTTTTGCACACAGGAGGCCTCAGGTTCAACCCCTAGCACTCTAGCTAACGAATCAGATAGCAGGTAAGGGGCACGCAGGACAGTCTGCTTGCCAGTCAGAGTAGAGAACAGTGGGCTGGATGGACCAATGGTCTGACTCACCATAATGCAGGTTCATATAGTCAACTTAGCACAACCTTAATGTATCCCTTGCAGAGCTTGGAAAAGTTACTTTTTTGAACTACAACTCCCATCAGCCCCAGCCAGCATGGCCACTGGATTGGGCTGATGGGAGTTGTAGTTCAAAAAAGTAACTTTTCCAAGCTCTGATCCCGTGGAGAAGCAGATGCTACCTTCCCAAAAAGATGTCAGATGGGAAACTGGAGCTTTTTCCAAGTGGTCAGGATATGCCCCTATCCAGGCTTGTCAACATGTGAGAATCAGATTTTGTATCCTGGAAGGTACCTCTGGGCAGGTGGGCTAGCGAACATCCTGTGGGCTAGTGACATTTCTGGATTTCATTTGTGGGCTAGTAACTTTTATGAACTTTTATCATTTTCTGAGCCAGTATTGGAAGGATTAGGTCATCTCTCCTATCAGTTCCCACACCTTTTCCCGTCACAACCAGGCACGGCTCTTCCTCTTAGGTCAAGAGACTGCTTGCACTATCTGCTCAAGGAAATGGGCAACTAACAAATTTAATAATAAATAAATAAATAAAATTACTGCCTGTTGCCTCGTAGTTTGCACCTTGAAGCTAGCGAGGAGGTGATTGCCCAAGGCTAGTAAACTTGACTGGTAAATCCCAGAATCCTTTCCTCCCAGACTCTGCAAATACTGTTGCAACAGAATGAAAACAACTTGCAGTTCCTTTCTGGATATGGGAAAGCCCCTGATCTCCGTCTCACTCCTCCTATCTTCCTGCTGATCGTGAGACTGGTTTTTCTCCTTTCTGCATTCCCTCCTTCCCCTGACTACCCCAATCTCTTTCTCCCACCCACCCCTTGCTAATAACCTGGCTGGCCCACTCAGCAACCCAGTTAAATTCAAGGTAAGCTGAGAGACCCAATACCACTTGAGCATTGTTGATGTAAGGAAGACTGTCAAGTTGGCCCTTGTGGGGGATTTTACGTGGCAAGAGTGTGTTGTGGATGTGTTGGTGTGTGTTTTTGTGACTGAGCGACTACTGCTTCCTGGCAGCCTTTCTTTCAGCTGTGAAATGATGTGATGATCCATCGGCACACCAAATGCTTAGCATTCATAACATCTGTTTGGGATCTGCTAGAGGGGGAGGAGGCATGAGTATTGCTTGCCGCACGTTTGCAAGGTCCCAGGCTATGATCTGAAGGCACAGGAGGCCACTGTCTTGCTGAAGCTAAGTAGGTCTGGGTCTGGTCAGTGCCTGGATGGCAGACTGCTTGTGAAGTATATATGTTCCACCGTGGGTTTTCTGATGAAAGAAAGGTGGGTTATCATACTCTGGATACGTAATCAGAAGACATGATTCACTAGAAAAGACAATAATGCTAGGAAAAACAGAAGGAAGTAGAAAAAAGAGGAAGGCCAAACGAGATGGATTGATTCCACAAAGGAAGCCACAGACTGGAACTTACAAGATTTTATAACAGATGCTATTGGAGGTTGCTGATTCATAGCTTCGCCATAAGTCGTAATTGACTTGAGGGTACATAGCAACACCAAATAAACGTAAAATAAATAAACAAATAAAGCATGGTGTATAAACAGTCTTCAGACAAAGTGGTGTTTTATTGTGGGTTCATTCTACGTGTTTTTCACAAAGGCCACATCCACACTATGATACCACTTTAAACAGTCATGCTTTTCCCCAAAGAATCCTGGGAAGAGTAGCTTGTTAAGAGTGCTGAGAGTTGTTAGAAGATCCCTGTTCCCCTCGCAGAGCTACAATTCGCAGAGTGGTTTACAACCATATCCCTCTTCCCAGGGAACTCTTCTTCCAAGGGAGAGAAGGGAATGCTTCTTGCAAACCTAATTTTGGTGGTAATGAGGGGGACCCTGCAGGTGACAGGAAAGGCTTTTGTGGGTGCATGTGTGCACATGGGTGCTACATTGGCAACCCCATAAGACTTAATAAAGGTGTGGGGGGGACCTTCTTCCCCAGATGTTGCTGAACTACAACTCCCATCATCCCTGGCCATTGGACAAGCTTGCTAGGGCTGATGAGAGTCGTAGTTCAGCAACATCTGGAGGGTCAAAGGTTCCCCACCTCTGGATTAATATATCAGTGGCAAAGCAAACAAACAAACCCAACACACAGTTTATAGGAAGCTATACAAAAGTACCTGCTTTTACATGACTAGAGATCCCAGGAATGTTGAGGGATGTTGTTATAAAGAATTGTCTCCAGATGGAGCTCAGCCTCTGTTATCCTCTGGAGCTGGTTTCTATCCATAAAATAAATAGAAACTTTCCCCTGCAGATTAGCCCAATGCCTAGCATGGAGATATTCCTTCTTAGGATTCTCTAGGTACTCAGTTACCTGCAGCATTCCTGACTTGGCTAGTAGGCAACAGAATTTATTTGTTGGTTTGCTTGCGCTTGTTTTAGATCAGTGGTTCCCAAACTTTTTTCCCCACAGACCCCTTGAACATTGCTGAGGGTCTTGGCAGACCACTTAATGATTCTTCTGCCTGTTGTAGCAATTGTAGTGTGCTATGCTAGATGCTGTATGATTTTTAATTGTACTTGTATTGCTGCTTTTATTTCTTATATCTTAATTATATTGCATTTTATCCTATGGAATTCAAATTGTAACACAATAAAGTACAAGAAATAAAAGAAGCAATAAAAATGCAATTAAAATATTTAAGGTGATGGATGTGCTACCTTTCAATCACAAATCTGCAGTCATGCCACGGACCACCAGAAGGAAGCTCACGGACCGCTGGTGGTCCACAGACCACACTTTGGGAACCCCTGTTTTAGATGTTCTCCTGGATCTTGGCAAAATGGTTTAGCTGGGAATGTGGGGTGTCTGAGGGGGAGCAGCCAGGACAATAGCAGGATGGGACGGGAGAGGGTAGCAGCAAAACAAGAACATTAATTTGATGCTCCATTGGGTGCAGCTGTTTATTGCCTTCCCTGTCTCAGTTCATTCCACAGTGAGCCAGAGAAGATGGTCTTCTCTTTCAGCAATATCCCCCTTTGAACGATATGAGAATGGTAAATGGTTGATAGTAAGAGCTAAGGAAAAATAATGGGTTAACATAGGAAAGTGTTTTGCTTGCAGGAAAAATAGGATAACATTAATGAAGAAAGGGTGGATTGTATCCAATCCAACTAAGTTCTTCTCAGAGTAAGCCCATTGAAATGAATGGACCTAAATTAGTCGTAAGACCCTCCGTGGTGCAGAGAGGTAAGCGGCGGTAACGCAGCCGAAAGCTCTGCTCATGGCCGGAGTTCGATTCCAACGGAAGGAGGAAGTCGAATCTCCGGTAAAAGGGGTCGAGGTCCACTCAGCATTCCATCCATCCGTGGTCGGTAAAATGAGTACCCGGCATATGCTGGGGGGTAAAGAAAGGCCGGGGAAGGAACTGGCAATCCCACCCCATATATACGGTCTGCCTAGTAAATGTCTCAAGACGTCACCCTAAGAGTCGGAAACGACTCACACTATAAGTGCGGGGACACCTCTACCTTTTTTAAATTAGTCATGTCCATCAATTTTAATAAGCCTACGATATTGGATACAAACTGGTGTGTGTGTGGTGTGTGTGTGGTGTGTGTGTGGTGTGTGTGTGTGTGTGTGTGTGTGTGT
Organism: Rhineura floridana; assembly: GCF_030035675.1. Taxonomy (NCBI): domain Eukaryota; kingdom Metazoa; phylum Chordata; class Lepidosauria; order Squamata; family Rhineuridae; genus Rhineura; species Rhineura floridana. The sequence continues at coordinate 20,959,967 of NC_084493.1, read as the reverse complement.
GTGTGTGTGAGAGAGAGAGAGAGAGAGAGAGAGAGAGAGAGAGAGTGCTTGTGATCAGTATGGGCTGGGATGAGCATGGTCAGGGGAAGGAGATATGCTAAATAAGAAGTGAAAAAGTGATTGGGGAAGATTGTGATTTGACTGATAACTGGGAATAACTACAATATGAGCTTAGGGATGGGCGAATCTGTCAATTTTGGTTTCTCATTTTTCCAATCTTAAATTCAGCCCTCCACATTAGTTTGCGATTTAAACAAAATCTCATGAAAATTTACCAGCATTTTAGTGCAAATTTCTTCTAATGTAGACATGTTTGTATGCAATTTGCCTAACATTCACATTTTTACAAAGCAAATTTCCCTGTTATAATTCCTTTTTGGATGTTATTTTCACTACTATATGCATTTTTAGGCACACTTTACCCCAGTATGTGCATTTTTGTACACGTTGCTTTGCTGGAGAACTGTGCTGCAAACACTGGAGAAGTACAAATTTCAAAGGACAGGTGTATTTCTGTTCTTGTGTTGTTTTGGAAAGTGTGAATTAAGTAGGTTTGCCTTTAAATGTATTTCTGGAGATCTATAAAAGATGCTCTGTTTAAGTTAATATTTAATCTCTGTTACGAACAGGACTTGGGGGAAAACTACTGGATCTCAAGAATAAACAGGCTGTATCAGACCTATCATATCTCGCCACAGGTCCTTTCCTCACTAAACAACAGAACGAGACTAAGGGACGCAATTATTCAATCTATTGCCTATCATAAATTCAAAATTCTCCAAATGGTACTGGATATATAAACATGATGCTCTTACAGCAATATATTTGGCTCAACCTACATCAGTAAAACTCAGGCAGGCCTTTACGGCATTATGTTTCCAAACCATGCCAAATGCAGTAATGGAGGGCCGCTATTCCCAAACACCTTGGCACCAGTGCTTTTTTATATGTGGTGCATTGGAGGTGGAAGATCTGCCCCATTACTTATTGGCCTGCCCACTGTACTCCCATCCACGAGCCAAGTACCTAAAAGACCTGCTGGCTCATCCACACTTAGTGCAGGACCATCACAAAATATATCACCTTATGTCCGATACAGACTCTTCTATAATATATAGGGTTTCGCTGTTTGCCTTGGCTGCTCAAAAGATCCGCGCAAAGTTCAAGTTAGAGACTGTAAATAATTGATGGGCAAAGTTAATTTACCATTATAAATTGAATCCTGAAGGAAAGCATTACTCTCAGGACCTTTTATTTTATGGTTTTATGGTTGAATGAATTTTAACACTCTACTCTAGTAACGACATGTAATGGGACGTGGGTTTTAACAGAGATAACTTGGTATCAGATTTTAAGTGTCAAAAATTTTACTGTAAAACTTGTTCTGGTTATGCGATGGCCTATGGCTAAGCAATAAAGTCGATACTAAATACCAGAAGCTGGTGACAAGCATGCCTTTAAATGTGAACTGAATCTAATTTCTCCCCCACCCCTATATAAGTTACATGTTAAAATTGGCAAATGATCCATCTGATGATTGGCAAGGGGGCAATTTGTATTATTTTAAGGATGCAGAGCTATGTGTACTTTCAATTTTTCCTTTTTTGCCCCTGCCATCACCCGAATTGGTGGGGTTGGGGGGGAGAGAGAGATAATTGATTGGGGGTGGGCTGATATAGCCTCTAGGCTGGGAGTTAGCCACCCCTTAAATAGGCACTTCCATGCCCATTATGAGCAACACCCATTTTGAGAACTTTTTAAAGAGGGCTTTTGAAAGTTACAGAAACACTTGAGCTAAAGGTGATCGCTCAGCCATGATTCCACTCCAGTTGAAGTGTCCGCATAGTCTTTTGAATTTGGGGGGGGGGGAACCTGGTCAATAACAAAATCTACCTCCACTGTTGAAGACAGTGTGCTTCTGGATACCAGCTGCACAAAACTGCAGGAGGGGAGAGTGCTGTTGTGCTCAGGTCCTGCACGCTTCCCACAGGGGCATCTGGTTCGTCACGGTGAGAACAGTATGCTGGACTAGATGGGCCAATGGCCTGATCCAGCAGAGTATGTATGTATGTATGTATGTATGTATGTATTTGATTGATTGATTGATTGGTTTATATCCCGCCCTTCCTCCCAGCAGCAAACAAAAGCACCAAAAACACTTTAAAATATCATAAAAACAGACTTTAAAATACATTAAACCAAAGCATCAGAGACATTTTTTTAAAAAAAAAAAGCTTTCAAGACATCTTTTTTAAAAAAGGTTAAAAATGTGTTTGTTTATTTTTTTTAAAAAAGGTTTAAAAACATATTAGAAAGTAATTCCAACGCAGAGGCAGAGTGGGATAAGGTCTCAACTTAAAAGGCTTGTTGAAAGGTCTTCAATAGGCGGCAAAAAGATAACAGAGATGGCAGCTGTCTAATATTTAAGGGGAGGAATTCCACAGGGTAGGTGCTGCCACACTAACGGTCCATTTCCTATGTTGTGCAGAACGGACCTCCTGATAACATGGTATCTGCAGGAGGCCCTCACCTGCAGGGCACAGTGATCTGCGAGGTATATAAAGGATAACAAATAAGAAGATTACTTCTGAAAACCTCACACTCCCTCTGCAGAAGTGCTCTCCCAAAGCTCTAGAATTGCTCTTCCTCCCCCACCCAACAAACACAATTCAAACAGTTCAGCAAGAGAAGGATCAGAACATTTCCAGACACACTTTTCCTCCTCCCCCCGCCCCCGCAAGTTGCACACTAACTTATTCTCAAAATCTTTGTGGGCACTAATTCATGACAGCGTATTATTACATCCACATGAAGTGTTAGGTCCACCACAGCTCACGTGGTAAGAGTCACATCTGCTGTCATTCATATTTACAGTTAATTATAGGAGGAAAAGTCCTATGTATAATTATTTGTAGAAGCAAAATTGCACTGGCGGAATGGCAGGAGGCACATTGAGAAGGGCCTCTGATGATGATAGGTAGGTAGGTTTGTATTGGGAGAGGCAGTCCTTGTGGTATGGGGTCCTGGGTCATATAAAGTTTTATAAGTAAAAAAAAAGTATTTAGTTTGAACTGGGCCTGGAAAAGAACTGGCAGCCAGTGCAGTTGAAGCAGAAAATTGCCAGACAACAGCCCTTAAAAATGTATTTCAAGGGCTATAATGTACTACATTTTATTTTTCCACTTTCAGGAAAAAGCCTTCCGAGGACATGTGGACTGGCCACATGATTGGAACTAGAACCTGCCACTTTCTTTTGCTTTGGTTTGTCCTGACAAGTGTATGGCAATCTACTGGTAAGTCATTCTAATAGTTCCCTGTGCAGTTAACAATTCAGGAATGGTTTTCCTAGAATGGATTTTCCCCTAGAGCTCTCACTTGACTTTTTGTTCAGACAGGCGTAGAAAGATATGTAATTTTATTGTGTACATTTTGTTTTTAAATTGCTGGTTTTATCTATATTTCGATACATTTTATGTCTGCTTGTTTTTAAGGTTTGATTTTGTCAGTATTTTTTATATATGTTTTATATTGCTTTATGTAAAGTGCTTGGAGGTGTTTGTGGATTAAGCAGTATATAAGTCTTGTTAATTAATGAAGATTACACTGTGAGCCTTGGGGTTGGCATGCAGACTTTGCAATGGGTTTGATCTGAGCACTGATTTTTCTGTTTTTGTGGGGGTGGTGGTACTAATAACTTTTTAAAAAGATACTTCTTCAAACAGACAGTGGCACATGGAAGGAGGGAGTTTATCCTTTCAGTGTTGAAGTATCAATCACTTGACTGTGACAGCACTCAGCGGAGCCATTATCAGTAGCCATCCAGTGTTTGGCTTTTAGTGTATTGAAGAGTTTTAGATTTTATTGTTTGTGTGTATTTTTATCTCTGATTCTTGTTTTAAATTTGTGTATTTTTAAAAAATCTGTTGTAAGTCGCCTAGGTATTAGGCGACTAACAAATGAAATATATCATCATCATTATCCAACAATCCCCATGCCACTGGTATAAAGCATGTGCACTTCAAAGACTTTCAGAGTTGTTTCCTTTCCATAATAAAGGTCACATCCACACTGTATATTAAAAGCAGTATTACTATGCCACTTTAAGAGTCATGGCTTTTACCAAAGAATCCTGGGAACTGTTCTTTGTTATGGGTACTGACAGTTTTTGGGACACCCTTAACAAATGACAGTTCCAGGATTATTTGGGAGTTATAACTGTTAAAGTGGTATAACAGTGCTTTAAATGTATGGTGTGGATGTGAGCCATACCCATATTTTTAACCAGAAGGGGGCTGTTACTGGATCTTGCAAGTGATAGCCGCCATGAGGAGCTATCGCCAGTTCGCCACACTGGAGCATTTGAAGCATCTTCTAATATGCTAACACGCTAATTGGTTCTTACCTTTCATGAAAAAGCCGCTTCCAATCCCAATAACTTTGTTTCTTTTGTGTGTGCTATCCTTTGCATGCTTTACTCTCAGGCGCTCAAGAGAACATCCCCTGGGAAATTCAGCGTTACGATGGCTGGTACAACAACCTCGTGTATCACAGACACAACTCAGCAGGTGAGAGCTCAAGTGAGGCTTTGGGGCCTCTGATGCTATTGCAAATGCCATTGTTGATGTCAGGTACTGTATGTACTCGGGATGGGGTTCGCTATCTGATTCCGTTCCATTTTTCAATTCATCAAATGGGCTGCCAGTTCCTATTTGCTATAAATTGTGTTCTGCTAGCTATTGCAATTCCCAGTTCTCCCTTTTTTCCTGTTATTTTTTTAGAAAAAATATGTTATTCCTTATGCTGCTATATATTTATATGATGTATATAGCAGTAGCATATTACAAAAATAATTACATCAATAATTATGTAATTCAGCTTTGCAGATACCATGGACTGCGAAAAAGACAAATAATTAGGTGTTGGAACAAATTAAACCAGAACTACCACTAGAAGCTAAAATGATGAAACTGAGGTTATCCTACTTTGGACACATCATGAGAAGACATGATTCACTAGAAAAGACAATAATGCTGGGAAAAACAGAAGGGAGTAGAAAAAGAGGAAGGCCAAACAAGAGATGGATTGATTCCATAAAGGAAGCCACAGAGCTGAATTTACAAGATCTGAACAGGGTGGTTCATGACAGATGCTCTTGGAGGTCACTGATTCATAGGGTCGCCATAAGTCGTAATCGACTTGGAGGCACATAACAACAACAACAAAATTGTGTAATTCTCACTACAGATTTTTTTAAAAAATTATGGTGTCACTAACAGCTGCAAACACACACAAAGAGTAGGAGCCTGTTTGACGATGAGATGAACTTGCAGGTTATCCTAGAATTAGATACCAAATCCAGTTTTGTGCATATTCTACACCATCCCTAGTATGTACCCACATAACACAACACTTTTATTCACGTAGTCTGTAGGGACACATAAAACCTTGCTCCAAGGGGGCAAGATGAAGCCTAGATGGCTAAAGGCATGGAGAAAAGTTTTTCTCCCTCTTGTATAACGCTAGAACTTGTGGACATCCAATGAAGCCAAATGCTGGAAGATTCAGGGCAGACAAAAGAAAGTCCTTGTTCATGTAATTCACTCCCACAGGAGGCACTGATGGCCACCCACTTGGATGGCTTTAAAAGAGGATTAGACAAATACTTGGCGGAGAAGGTTATCAGTGGCTAGCAGCCATGATGGCTGTGTTCTGCCTCCATGGTTGAGGCAGCATGCTTCTGAATACTAGCTCCGGTAAACCACAGGAGGGGAGAGTGCTGTTGCACTCAAGTCCTGCTTGCGGGCTTCCAACAGGCATCTGGCTGGTCACTGTGAGAACAGGATGCTGGACTAGATGGGCCACTGGCCTGATCCAGCAGGCTCTTCTGATCTTCTTAGGTCAAAGGGCTAGATGGCTTTTTTAAAGGGGTGACTAGCATTTAGGGTTTATGTCTCTACAGCTGTTTTTCTTTCTCTGTTTTGTTGTTCTGTTGCGTTTTGAATGATTTCCCCCACCCCTTTTGTTTTATTAGCTGATTAAAAGTGTGGAGTGGAAGCCTCAAATTTTTTAAAAGCCTTTTATTTTTCTTTCCTCCCCTCCCCACTTTGAATTGGGTTGGAGAAGGGAGGAAGATGACCTTCTTGACAGACAGGAGGGCCAACCAATCAGTGCTGTGCACAGCCCTGATCCCAGAAAGGGCAGGGGAAAGAGTTTCTTTATAAATGACACATGGGGAAGCTAATCTGAAAGAGGGGGAAGGAGTCTCCTGAGTCTGATCCTGATGAAAAAGGCTTCATGTCACAACTGTGTTGAGTGTACTTCCACAGTGGGCTCATCACTGAATTAAAAGTACATCTTAAAGAAGTAGAATCATAGGAACATAGAAAGCTGCCTTATCTTGAGCCAGATCATTGGTCCATCAAGCTCAGTATTGTCCACACTGACTGGCAGCAGCTCTCCAGGGTTTCAGACTGGGGTCTCTCCCAGCCCTACCTGGAGATGCCCGGGGATTGAACCTGGGAGCGTCTGCGTGCAAAGCAGATGCTCTTCCACTGATGTACATACTGGGCTGTACCACTGAGCTACTCAGCTGGGCCCATCCCAGGGAAGGACCGGAGCAGACCAAGCATGCTTTTCACTTTCAGAAATGGCTCCATTTGTCCTGCCTTCTCCTTGTTTCTTGAGACTTCGTTCTTTCCAACGTACTTTGCACAGACCTCCCCCACACACACACTTCAAGCTGACCATGCTGATTTCCTACCACTAGGGTCGTGGCTGTCCCGGCTGCTCCCTGCTAATTACGCAGACGGCGTGTACCAGGCCCCACAGGAGCCAAATGTCCCCAATGCACGCAGACTCAGCGATTTGGTGGCACGTGGGAAGTCAGGATTACCCTCTTGGGAGAACAGAACTGTTCTAGGTGTCTTCTTTGGTAAGCTGACAATTTATTGTGTATTATTATTATTATAATTGTTGTTGATGACATTAATATTAATATTAATAATAATTTATTGCCTGCCCTTTACCAGTAGGACACAGGGTGAGTCACAACAATATAAAATACATTCCTAAAAACAGTTGGAAACAAATGATATTCATAACTAGAGAGGATCCCAAGAATGAATATCTCAAGTGTCAACAGCCAGGATGAAGAGGTGCTTCTTCGGTATATGATGAAAGCTGTACAGAGAAGGTGCCAGATGCACCTCTTTGGGGAGGGGGCTCCCCCACAGCCACCGTCAGCAGCTGTTCCACCTAGCTGCATCTGAACGAGAGATAAGGCAGCAAGGCCCCCTCCATTGGCCTTGCTGTGCCTAATTGCCATTTGACTCTTCCTACCCCTGAACTGCCCCCTGCAGTGACCATCCCACCTGGTCATGATGATATATCATAATGTTGTGAGTTTGGGGGTTGAAATGGATAATTTCTATGAGTCCCCTTCAAGCCTCCAATTTGGAATTCTGTGCCTTGGGGTGAGAAACTCGCTCTGCTGGTCAGATGAGTTTCTTTTGTTAAGCTAATAGAGTGGCCAGGTTTGTTAATGGGTCTATCAGGTGCCCAGCAACTGGTGAATGGGCCAGGAAGACCCTTTTGTCATTGCAATTCTTCAGGAGAGACTCTCCCCCTCCTGGCGGCTAGGAGAGGTTTGTGTTTTTAGTGTGTGTTGGGTGGTGTCTGAGGAAGGCTGGGAACTGGAGGCAGGCAGAGAGACTAGCTGTCTGCACCATGGCTTTAGGATGCCTCCTGTAACCCTGATGGAAAAGCTGGATATTGGACTGTGGATGCCTTGAACCCCTCCATCCTAAGTTCACATGTATTCACCTGTTCAGTTGCTGCATTAATCTATAAATAAGTTTTCTTTGTTTTTAGCTACATGAAAATTTGACATCTATATATTTAAATACATGTTTCTAAACGTATTTTCTCTCAAAATTAGGAATGGGGGAGAAATTCGATTCAGTTAGGCAAACTTGCCTAATTTGCAGTTTTCAAAACAATACGTAAACCGAAACAGCCATCCTTCGAAATTCACACTTCTCCAAGTTTTGCAATGCTGTTCTCCACCCAAGTAATGTGTACAAAAATGCATATACTAGAGTAAATATTAGTGAAAATAACATACAAAAATGCACTATATTAGGGGAAATTGCTTTGTAAAATCTTGTATTAGGCAATACTGCATACAAAAATGTGCACTTTAAGAGAAATTTGTACAAAAATCCTGACAAATGCTCATCAGAATTTTTTTGCTTAATTGCAAACTGATATGGTAATGTGGAGAACCGAGTTTAAGATTGGAAAAATGAGAAACCGATAAACCAAAATTGACGTAGTTGCCCATCCCTACTTAAAACATGTATTTTGATATTGGGGGGGAAACTACACTGGCACATTTGGGAAATGCAAAGATGGGTGGATAACTTAAGTGCTTGGCTGCACATTAGACTGGGAATTGCAAGTCAGGTCAGCTTGTATCAAAACTTGCAAATATTCAAGGTTCCCTAGATGCATCGTTCCGAAGAGCAATCACCACAGGCTGTTAATTGAATGTGGTTTCACCCTGAGTGAATTCACAGAACTGAATTTCATTGGCATCATGGCTCTTTGCATGTCATACGTCATCCACCCTCTCCTGTTTTCTTTCTGGCACCCACCAGGTTTCCATGTGCTCTCAGAGATCTTGGAGGCCGACAAGCCTGGCTGCCCCACTGAGTTCCTAAACCTGGCAATCCCTCAAGGAGATCACATATTTGATTCTGCAGAGTCGGGTGATGTTGTCCTGCCGTTCCAGCGCATGCAATGGGCTCCGGGAACAGGACAAAGCCCCAACAGCCCCCGGGAGCAGGTAAAACCCAGCCGCCTGTGCAGGAACAATGTATCTCCCTTTGCACGTGTTTGCACAGTACATTTTGCCAGGGAAAAGGGCAAATGCAGGGTGTGTGTTGGAGGAGTCATACAGCGGCGGTATTGGGAGTGCAACCAGATTCATTTGCTAAGGGCAGTGTCTGCATGCGCAAAGGAATGCTCTGCAATGGTTTGCTCAGTTTACTGCCCAGGAAGTTTTAAAAATAAAACAACATACCTTTGAAACGGGAAATGAACCAAACTGAATGAAAACTGAAAATAATGCCCTACAAGGAGAGACTGAAAGAACTGGGCATGTTTAGCCTTGAGAAGGGAAGACTGAGGGGAGATAGGATAGCACTGTTCAAGTACTTGAAAGGTTGCCACATAAAGGAGGGCAGGATCTCTTCTCAATCATCCCAGAGTACAGGACACAGAATAATGGGCTCAAGTTACAGGAAGCTAGATTTCAACTGAACATCAGGAAAAACTTCCTAACTGTTACAGCGGTATGACAATGGAACCAATTACCTAATGAGATGGTGGGCTCTCCAACACTGGAGGCATTCAAGAGGCAGCTGGACAGCCACCTGTCGGGTATGCTTTAATTTGGATTCCTGCATTGACCAGGGGGTTGGACTTGATGGTCTTATAGGCCCCTTCCAACTCTACTATTCTATGATTCTTTGAATGAGCAAATAAGGGGCGGGATCTAGAGTAGCCAGGTGTCCTAACTTACAGAGAACAGTCCTGTTTTTAAAAGGACTCACTGAGTGAGTCTGTTGTCATACGGGCTCCATCTACACTATACATTTAAAGCAGTATCATACCACTTTAAACAGTCATGGTTTCCCCAAAGAATCCTGAGGACTGTAGTTCATTAAGAGTGCTGAAGCATGTTAGGAGACCCCTCACAGAGCTAAAGGACCCAGCACCCTTAACAAGCTTCAGCTTCCACAGTGCTTGGGGGGGGGGAGTCATGATTGTTTAAAGTATGATCCTGTTTTAAATGTATGGTGTGGATGTGCCGTTCTTTACCCACCTATCCATATATCTGGTCCTTTCCCCAATGTAGGCTAGCTTTCACAGAGAGCATCATACAGTTGATCAGTGTTTTGTTAGAGCATAAGAACACACAGGAACCTGCCTTCTACTGAATCAGACCATGGGTCCATTTAGCTGTCTACAATGCATCAACTCTCCAGGTTTTCAGACTGAGGACATTCCCAGTCCTATCTGGAGATGTTGAGGACTGAACCAGGGACCTTCTGCATGTAAAGTAGATGAGCGGTGCCCCTTCCTTCCTTTGGTTTGATTTTGCCTTATTTAAAAGTATGTTAGAGGTCTACCAAAAAAGCTATGTGTTGCGTCTGTAGCTCTATCATCTGCCTTTGACTCCATTAATCCATCGTGTCTAAGGAAGAACCAAGCAGTACGTCATGAAATGGTCTCATGCATCACCACTGTGGCAATAATGTGCTATGCCAAATCTTCTGGCCATTCAGATCCTTTGGCCATGCACTACCCTGCTTTAAGTCACAGCCCTCAGAAACCTCAGCAGTATAGTATGCCTGATGCCACCTGTTCAGCGATGAAGAAGGAACGAACACATCTGCTCCCTTTCCCTCCCTCTCTCTTATCAGGTAAATGGGGTGACGGGGTGGCTGGATGGGAGTGCCATCTATGGCTCATCCCATTCCTGGAGTGATTCTCTGAGGAGTTTCTCACGAGGGATGCTGCTTTCCGGAACAGACAAAGGCTTTCCGAAGCAAACAAAGGCAAACAGCTTAATGTGGAAGGCTCTGGATCCATCCACGGGACAAGGTGGACCACAGAGGATCTTTGGTAAGGAAGGGTGGTGGTGGTTGGTGTCCATTGGGATTAGTAGGGTGGAAGGCCGGGAGGCCAACAGTAGGCGGCGCTAGAGCCAATGATAGGTAGAGCCAACTCTTTTTAGTTTAGTTTTGTCCCCATCCTCTTCTCTGCTGTGTTCTGCAAGGGGCAATACTGAAACTAACGCCCCATCTGCTCTCTTAAAGCAGTATCATACCACTTTAAAAAGGCACGGCTTCCCCCAAATAATCTTCCTCCACTAAAACATCTTAAAAACAAAAATTCTTTAAAAAAAAAAAAAAAAACTTTAAAAACATCTAAAAAAACAGTTCCGATATAGATGCAGACTAGGATAAGGGATTTACTTAAAAGGCTTGTTGAAAGGTCTTCAGTAGGTGCTGAAAAGACATGGCACCTATCTACTACAAAAAACGAAATGCGCTTAGAAAAATAACACAATATAGGAATGCCAGACCCATCATCCTGACATGCTAGCTTCCCATAGGCAAGGGGGGCGGGGTTAGGAGAACATCCAGCCATGTGACTTTACCCCATCTGAATTCTGAAGTGGTACAGTCCCAGCATTGCTGAATATGAGCCTTATTTCTTAGTACAAGATTGGACAGGCTGTGGATACCTCATATACCTTTCAGGACATCCCAAAGACATCACTGGCAATTCCCCCTGGATATCTACCTACAGAGGCACCTCAATTTCTTACCTTTTCCTCTAAGGGCTTTCTGGGGTTCCTTTTTCTAGACTTTGGAAACGCTAAAGGAAATGCCAACCTGTTCCTGCAAGCAACAAGTATTGTCTGGTTTCGCTACCACAACTACTTGGCAGAAAAGCTTGCCCAAGAGAAGCCTGGATGGTCAGATGAAGATCTATTCCAACATGTACGCAAAAAGGTCATTGCCGTTTATCAGGTGAGTGAGGCACGGAAGAAAGGTGGCCTAGGGCAGGGGAGGTTGTTCAACAAACCTCTAGATCATATTTGTGTCCTCATTGCCTCTAAGGAAGGAACCATAGCGCAGTGGTAGAGGGGTAGGAGAGAGAAATTCAATTCAGCTTCCTTTTAAAGGCAGACTTACCAAATTCACATTTTCCAAAACATCTCCCAACCCTACCTGGAGATGGCAAGGGTTGAACTTAGGATCTTCTTCTACATGCAAAGCAGATGCTCTACCACTGACCTACAGCCCTTCCCCAAGATCTAGAATGCATGTGCCAGTAAAGATCTCTGCCTGCTACCAGAAAGAAGCCCATTTTGGCAATAAGTGCTACATAAAGAAGCCCATTTTGGCAATAAGTGCTACATAAATAAATAACAGCATAAACAGTACAAAGCCACATCCTGTGTGTCACAACCTCTGCCCTCCTGTTTTCCTAGAACATTGTGCTCTATGAATGGCTGCCAGCCTTTGTGGGAAATAACGGCATCACAACTTACCAAGGTGAGGAGTGGGAGTTGTGCAGTGTGGAGTGAGATGCCATATGAAGGAGCAGGGGCCATCAGGAGGGATGGAAGGACATGTCAGTTTCAGTTCTCTGATGTTCTTATTTTTCTATCCTTAAATTCAGTTCTCCACATTTCTGCAGCGATTTTTTTATTATTATTAAATCCTCAGGAAAATTCTTCAGGACTTTAGTGCAAATTTCTCCTAATAAACACATTTTTGTGTGTGGTTTTCACTAATATACACATTTTTGCAAGCAGTTTTTCCTAATATAGTGTATTTTTGGATGTTATTTCCATGACTATAGTCATTTTATGCATGCTTTCTCCTAATATATGCATTTTTGTAAACATTTTTTGGTTGCATATTTGCATTGCAAAATTTGGATAAGTGTGAATTTTGAAGGCTGGCAGTGTTTCAGTTTTTATATTGTTTCAGAAAGTATGAATTTGATAGATGTGGCTTTAAATGCAAACTGATTCAAATTTCTCACCCATCCCTAGTTGTCAGCAGAATAAACATGTTAAATAAAGAGGTTATTTAAAATATTGTTTTTATTTTAGACATTTACATTTTTAAATTAACAACACAGTCAATTTTTATTTATTTATTTTATTTTATTACATTTTTAAACCGCCCTATAGCATAAGCTCTCAGGGCGGTGTACAACAAGAGACTGTGGGACACGTTTTAGAAAAATAAGGTACATAAATTATGAACAAGCATCATTAATTAAGGAAATCAGAATATCAGGAATGGTAAAAGGTGTAACAAAGGTTTGCTTGAATGCATGCATAAAAGAATTCAGTGACAAATAATATCTTTATAACCAGTAAGAAAGTCTGAAGCTGTAATCCTATACACACATTTACCCGGGACTGGAATCAAGCCCCACTGAACTCAGTGGGCTTCCTTCTGAGCAGACACGTACAGGATTGTACAGTTAGTGGTCTCTTGTATTTCCATTTACCCTAGCTGAATACATTTAGAATTGGGCATCATTTTTTCTCCCTATAAAATTATCATTAAATTTGGGATTATCCGTAGCTTTTAAGTCTTGTGAGATCTTATCTATAGTTCATATTTCTCATACCAACTGTAGAAGCTTAAAAAAAAGTTTTGACTTCTCCAGAAGGCTAAAAAGCAAGTAGCCTTTTTGTTTTCTATTTTATTTTATTTTTATTTATTTATTCAATTTATTTAACAAAATGTATATACCCCTTGAGTGTAAATAGAACCTCTAAGGCTGCAATCCAATACATATCTACTCAGAAGTAAGGTCCATTGGGTTCAGTGAGATTTATCCCCAGGTAAATGTGTAGTGGATTGCAGTCTGAGTGGTTTACCATACTAAGCTATGTTCTAGGATTCTGCACACTTCTACCCTATAAACTACAGATCTCTTTAACCAAACATATAAACCCTACCAAGAAAATGTGTCTGTGTTTGACTGATCACCCAGGGGGTGGGGGGGCATCATCCTACTGTATTCACCATCCCTGACCTTTCTTGAGGACTAGTGTTCACAGCTGTCATCTTTGCTGCAGGTTACAAGCAACATGTGGATGCTAGGATCTCGCCTGAGTTTGTAGTGGTTTCAGCGCTCTTCCTCGGCACCATGGTCCCTGCTGGGGTGTACATGAGGTAAGAACATGCTTTACTTCCAGCCATCTTATGCACTGTGATGTATCAGTCAGATGATGGAGTTGGGAGTTGGAGGTACTGCTTGGCAGTGGTTCCGCTCCTACTTGGTGGATCATCTCCAGAGGGTAGGGCTTGGGGAACATTGTTCGACACCCTGGACTCTCCATTGTGGAGTCCTGCAGGGATCGGTCTTGTCCCCTATGCTTTTTAACATCTACATGAAGCCGCTGGGTGCGGTCATCAGGAGCTTTGGAGTGCGTTGTCATCAGTATGCTGATGACACGCAACTCTATTTCTCCTTTTCATCTTCTTCAGGTGAGGCTGTTAATGTGCTGAACCGTTGCCTGGCCGCGATAATGGACTGGATGAGAGCTAATAAACTGAAGCTCAATCCTGACAACACCGAGACACTGTTAGTGAGTGCCTTCTCTGACCAGATGGTGGATGTTCAACCTGTTCTAGATGGGGTTACACTCCCCCTGAAGGAACAGGTTCGTAGCTTGGGGGTTCCTTTCGATCCATTCCTGTCTCTCGAGGCGCAGGTGGCCTCGGTGGCACGGAATGCGTTCTACCACCTTCGGTTGGTAGCCCAGCTATGTCCCTATCTGGAAAGCGACGACCTCGCTTCAGTTGTGCATGCTCTGGTAACCTCTAGACTGGATTACTGCAATGCGCTCTATGTGGGGCTGCCTTTGAAGACAGTTCGGAAACTACAGCTAGTGCAAAACGCAGCTGCGAGACTGCTGACGAGGCCTAGGCGGTCTGCACATATAACACCTGTTTTGGCTCGTTTGCACTGGCTACCTATCTGTTTCCGGGCCAAATTCAAAGTGCTAGTTTTGACTTATAAAGCCTTACATGGCGCGGGACCACAATACCTAGCGGAACGCCTCTCCCGTTATGAACCTACCCATTCACTACGTTCAACATCTAAGGCCCTCCTCTGAGCTCCGACTCACAGAGAAGCTCAGAGGGTAGTAACAAGATCTAGGGCCTTTTCAGTGGTTGCCCCCGATTTATGGAACAGTCTACCCAATGAGGTGCGCCTGGCGCCTACACTTTTATCTTTTCGGCGCCAGGTTAAAACCTTTTTATTCTCCCAGGCATTTTAATCTATTTGTGTTTTTAATTTATATCAGGCTGTTTACTTGTTTAATAATGTATACTTTGCTGCTCTTGTGATTTTATTGTATTTTTATCCATGTTGTGCACCGCCCTGAGAGCCCTTGGGCTGTGGGCGGTATATAAATCGAATAAAATAAATAAATAAATAAATGAGCAGATCTTTGAGGCGTGGCCCATACATATTAATTGTAGCATGGTAGCCCTGCCAAACACATGTTTTGCATGCGCAAGCTCCCAAGTTCGATTTCTGATTATCTCCAGCTCAAAGGATCTAGTATGGGTGATGAAAGAGATTCTGTAGAGCCTGCAAGCCAGACCTGACCACAAAAGCATTCTCTCCTCCTGTGTTTTCTAGTGACTGGTATTTAGAAGTTTGGATATCATACTTGTCCTGCATAGAGTGCCCTAGTCATTTCACTTCTTTCTTTCTTTCTTTCTTTCTTTCTTTCTTTCTTTCTTTCTTTCTTTCTTTCTTTCTTTCTTTCTTTCAGGAACAAAAGTTGTGATTGCAGTAACACAAATTGTGGTTTCCGAAAGGTGACTAGCACAGACGGCAGCTTGTCTCCAGCACTCCGGCTGTGCAACAGTTACTGGAACAGAGAGGTAGGGGTCCTGCTTCTTCAGAGCAACCAAACACAAATTCCTGGCATTTCCAGGTAGGGCCCGGAGTGTTCCCGGCCTATAAAAACTTGGAGAGCTGATGCCAGTCAGTGTAGACAATACTGAGCTAGATGGACCAATGGTCTGGCTCATTTTACAGCCAATGTTTCTAATGGATAGGGAAAGACCATAGCTCAGTGGTGGAACACCTGCTTTGCATGCAGAAGGTTCCCTGACTTCTCCAGGTACAGGTGAGAAAGACACAAACCACACCCTTGGAGAGTTACAGCCAGTCAGTATAGACCAGGAATGGGAAACCAGTGGTCCTTCAGATGTTGCTAAACTACAGTTCCCATTATCACTGACCATGGGCCATGCTGGCGGGGGCTGATGGGAGTTGGAGTCCAATGCCATCTGGAGGGCTACAGTTTCACCACCTCTGGAGTTGACAATACTGACCTAGATGGACCAACAGCTTGCCTCGACTATTAAGGCAGCTTCTATTCCAGTGGTTTAGCAAGTGACCTTAGTAACTCATGTGTCAGCTCTGTGCCCAGATCACATTTTCACTAGGAATGTGTTGGTTTCTGTTAGCTGTGGGCTAGGCTAATGCTCTAAAGACCTGGCCTGGCTGTTTCCCTACAGTGCTGTCATGCCAGCTTAGAGCTGGCAATGAGTGTCACTTTGTGGCTTGTTGATGGATTATTTTTTTTCTATCCTGTTCAGAATCCCAATCTCCAAAATGCTGAGGATGTGGATGATCTGCTCCTGGGAATGGCTTCTCAAATTGCTGAGGAGGAAGACAACATTGTGGTTGATGATCTCCAAGGTAGATTTTATTCATCCCCCCCCCCGATGGTTGCAAGGCAACTTGACCCTTGCTGCAGATTGCAAAAGGGCAAGGAATTTTTTGCTGAGGATCAGTCTAGGAAGGATGACTTTGTGGTACTAGCAGGCTTGGATAGCCAACATAGTTGCCCCTCCAGACATTGAAAACCAAGAGAAGCTGTAATTGACATATTTGCCCATCTCTAGTATCGGAGGCAGTAAGCCTCTAAAAACCAGACGCTGAGGAACATGTGGCACTCGTGTTCTCCTTGTGGGGTTCCTATAGGCCCTGCCAAGGCCACAATTGTGCTGTCCGTTTTGCTATGCCCTGATTGTCCTGCTTTGCATTTGCTCTCCAGATTACTGGTATGGGACACTGAAATACTCCCGCATGGACTTTGTAGCCAGCTGGATTCTCCGTGGGCGCGACCTTGGATTATCTACCTATAATAAAACAAGGGAGTTCTTCAACCTCCCCCCTGGCGAAGACTGGCTGGACATCTCCCAGAATGAAACGGTATAATGTCAGAGGAGTTGGGAAGAGGGGTGTTGTGGGATGTGTTAAGTAGGCTACATTTTGTTTCCTGTAAGCAGGACTTCTGTGGAGATGGGGTATTTTCACAAGTGGCTATAAAGACGCAACCCTGCATTTCTGGTTGGCTAAACTCACAGAGTGCTTGGGAGAAGCGAGGCAGCTGGAGCAGTGAAGAAGCAAGAGGCATAGCCTTGCAACTTTACTGCCGTGTTGGGGTGGGACCACCACTTATTTATTTATTTATTTAATTGCATTTATATACTGCCCCATAGCTGAAGGTCTCTGGGCTGTTTACAACAATTAAGAACATTAAAAACAAGTATACAAATTTAAAACCATACCAAATTAAAGCCCATAAAAACCGATAAGCAAGTTAAAAACACATGCTATTCAAATGCTGTTAAAATGCCTGGGAGAAGGGGAAAGTCTTGACCTGGCGCCGAAAAGATAACAGTGTTGGTACGAGGCACACCTCGTCAAACAGATCATTCCATAATTTGGGGGCCACCACTGAGAAGGCCCTCTCCCTTGTTGCCAGACTCCCAGCTTCCCTCCGAGTAGGCACCCGGAGGAGGGCCTTGAATGTTGAGTGTAGTGTATGGGTGGGTTTGTGTCGGGAGAGGCGTTCCATCAGGTATTGTGGTTCCAAGCCATGTAAAGCTTTATAGGTTAAAACCAGCACCTTGAATTGGGCTCGGAAACATACAGGCAGCCAATGCAAGTGGGCCAGAATCGGTTTTATATGTTTGAACCATCTGGTCCCTGTTACCAATCTGGCCGCTGCATTTTGCACAAGCTGCAGTTTCCGAACCGTCTTCAAAGGCAGCCCCACATAGAGCGCATTGCAGTAATCTAGCTTGGAGAGTTACCAGAGCATGGACAACTGAAGCCAGGTTATCCCTGTCCAGTTAGGGGTGTAGCTGGGCCACCAACCAGAGTTGGTAGAAGGCACTCCATGCCACCGAGGCTACCTGAGCCTCAAGTGACAGAGATGGTTCTAGAAGAACCCCCAAGCTATGAACCTGCTCCTTCAGGGGGAGTGCAACCCCATCCAGGACAGGTTGGACATCCACCATCCGGTCAGAAGAACCACCCCCTAACAGCATCTCAGTCTTGTCCGGATTGAGCCTCGGTTTATTAGCCCCCATCCAGTCCAGTGTCGTAGCCATCACTTGATAGTGGAGCACCGGCTTTGCATACATAAAATCCCAGGTTCAATCCTTGCTATCTCCAATTAAAAAGGAACAGAAAAAAGATTAGGTAGCAGATGAGGGGAAGGAATGAGATCCTGGGGATCTGTTCCTACTAGTCACAGCAGATGTTGTTATATGCCTTCAAGTCAATTAGGACTTATGGTGACCCTTTGAATCTTTTTGGATATATTTATAGGGTTTTCATGGTAAAAGGTATTCAGAGGTGGTCATTAATAAAATGACATTCAATAAAGACAAATGCAGGATTCTGCATTTAGGCCACAAAAACAAAATGCACGAGTACAGGATGGGAAATACCCAGCTTAGCAGTAGTGCGTGTGAGAAGGACCTTGGAATTGTAGTGGATCGCAAGTTGAACATGACCCAGCAGTGTGATGCTGCAGCAAAAAAGGCAAACGCGGTTTTGGGCTGCATAAACAGAGCTATAGTTTCCAGGTCGAGGGAAGTAATAGTCCCACTATATTCTGCATTGGTCAGGCCTCAACTGGAATACTGCATTCAGTTCTGGGCGCCTCATTTTAAGAAAGATATAGACAAGTTAGAGCGGGTTCAGAAGAGGGCGACAAGGATGATAGCCGGTATGGAGAACAAGTCTTATGAGGAAAGGTTGAAGGAACTTGGCATGTTCAGTCTGGTGAAGAGAAGGCTGAGGGGTGATATAATTGCACTCTTTAAGTACCTGAAGGGCTGTCACACAGAGGAGGGTACAGATTTGTTCTGTGCTGCCCCAGAGGGTAGGACTAGGTCTAATGGTTTTAAGTTGCAGGAGCGTAGATTCAGATTGGATATTAGAAGGAACTTCTTGACAGTAAGGGCGGTTCGGCAATGGAACCGACTGCCTAGGGAGGTGGTGGGATCCCCTTCGCTGGATGTCTTCAAGCAGAGGCTGGACAGCTATCTGCGGGAGATGCTCTAGCTGTGGATTTCCTGCTGTGAGCAGGGGGTTGGACTCAATGGCCTACAAGGCCCCTTCCAACTCTATGATTCTATGATTCTATTCTATGATTCTATGATTCTACCATTGCCTTCCTCACAGCAGATAGTGCTAGCTATAAATGATCTGGCCTGGTGTAGATCAGCTTCCTGTGTTCCTATAACCATGTTTTTCTCCAAAGCTTTCAGGTTGCCTCTTTAAGGCAGCTTTCCCCAACCTGGAGTCTGCAGGTGATCATCCCTGATCATTAGCCCAACTGGCTGAGGATG
Source organism: Rhineura floridana (assembly GCF_030035675.1). NCBI lineage: Eukaryota > Metazoa > Chordata > Lepidosauria > Squamata > Rhineuridae > Rhineura > Rhineura floridana. The sequence goes on along the minus strand of NC_084493.1, from coordinate 20,940,684 downwards.
ATGGGCTGCCTTAAGATCCTTGGGCAGATGAACAGTCTCAAAAAGCCACAGAGCACTTTTTCTACAAGCAGCACAGCATTGCTTCAGGTTCCCCCCCCCCGAAGAAAAATGTTTTTGAGACTTTGTTCTCCAGATTACTGGTATGGAACACTGGTATGGGATGTTTTGGAGACTTTTGTTGTGCTTTTACGTTCAGTGTGAAGCTGGTTCAGTTGACAGATTTAAAGCACACACACTCTCTCTCTAGCTCTGTACATACCATACATTTAAAGCACCTTGCTTCACCCAAAGAATCCTGAGAACTTCCTCACAGGGTTTATTTATTTATTTATTTATTATACTTGTATACCGCCCCATAGCCGAAGATCTCTGGGCGGTTTACAGTAACTAAAAACAAATACAATTTAAAATACATCTTTTTTAAAAAAAAATTAAAACACAATTTAAAAATTTAAAACAATTCCCAGGATTCTTTGGGGGGCGGCGAAGTCATGTGCTAGAAATGTGCTTTGAGTGTATGGTATGTATGCTGCCTCTTTCTTTCTGACTAATCAGGTAGTCTGACATACGTCCCACTAATCTGGCGCCGCAACCTAATCTTGCAGTTTGTTCTTAGCTTGTAAACATGTACAACAATGACATAGGCCACGTGGAATTGCTGCTTGGGGGCCTGTTGGAACCAAATGGAACTCTTTTCCGTGCCATCATTGAGGACCAGTTTCTTCGCTTACGGGATGGAGACCGGTTCTGGTTTGAAAACGACAAGAATGGGTAAGAGCTAACCAGCTTTTTGGAAACGTTTATTGGTGTGAGGCCAGCTTGCAGGGAAAGGGTGGAAATTTCTCACCTTTGGCACAAAGTACCAGAAAAGTGGTAACAGAGGGAAGAAAGCTGTGGCCCTCCAAATGTCGTTGGACTTGAACTCTCATCAGCCTCAGCCAGCAAGGCCAATGGTCAGGGTTTTTTTTTTTTAAAAAAAACAACCCAAGGTTCTAGCCCTTATGGCTACAAAGATACACTGAAAATGCAGAGCAATGCTGACTGAAATATCCAAAAGCACAGGATGTCTCAACAGGATCTCCAGTGGTCAGGTCAGGGCTTCCGTGTCCTGCATAGTACCTCCCTCCATATAGCAAGACTTAGCAAAATTAGCAAGTATGCATAAACTGGTTGAAGTTGCATGATGTACATATCTTGCAGAATTCAGATTTCTTGGCACAGAATTTGGATGTGAGGTTTGGGGAAAATTGGGAAGGGAAAGGACAAAGACATAGTGGTAGAGCACTTGCTTGGCATGCAAAAAGTCTCAAGTTCAATGGATCTCTAGTTAAAAGGAACTGGCTAACAAGTACTAGGGAAGTCCTTTCTCTGCTTGAGATCCTGCAGACAGAAACAGACCTGGACCTCACATCGTTCTTTTGTTGACTCCTTGTTCCTGCCTCAGGTTATTCTCTTCTGACGAGATAGAGGACATAAAAAATATCAGTTTCCGTGACGTCCTTGATAATGTCACCTATGCAGATTCAACAAACATGCAGAACAATGTGTTTCTCTGGCATGATGGTGAGTTTTCTGTTCTGAGCTTTGAACTGGTGGCTATAGCATCTCTAAAGGGACCGTTCAATACCCTTACATCCATATGCATGTATACTGGAATTGTTGGGAAACTCAACAAGTGGCAATGGAAGGGACCATAGCTCAGTGGTAGAGTATCTGCTTTGTATGCAGAAGGACCCAGATTCAATCCCCGGCATCTCCAGGTACGGTTGGGAACAGCCCCTGTCTGAAGCCCTGGAGAGCTGCTGCCAGTCAGTGTAGACAATAATGAGCTAAATTGACCAATGGTCCAACCCCTTATAAGACACTTTCCTACTTTTGTTCTTTTCTGATTATTATTTATTTCTTCATTTTGATGAAAGGGTATATCAATAAATTATGGCATGGGAATTTGATTTTTGGGTTAATGGTTATGGTGTTTTGGGTTACAGAATCAAGTTTTATTTCAGGCATGTTAATAATGTTGCTGTCCCATAGCCGTTTTTGTGTGTGTGTGATACATCATCATTATTAGTAGCATGAGTAGTGTTTTCTTGAACTTGTTAATCTCCTGATACTGGTTGTCTGTAGGTGATTTACAATACAAAACATGCATATCATCAACTATTTAAAACACAATACAACACTCCATCCTGGTGAACACATCAATAAAAGATATAACAATTTACAGAAACCGCTCTACTGGTGTGATCACCACACAATTAATACATAAAAACAAATCCCACTCTAGCAGTCCATTTCTCCAAACAGACCATAAATCGTGATTTGGAGTTGCCTTGTTCAGACAAACCACAGTTAAAACTAACCACGGTGTGCCCCTGGTTTGGACAAAACAACAAACTGTGGTTCATTGAAAATGGAAGTATATGCTTCTGTTCTGTTCCTTGCAGCTACATTGTAGGAGGGGAAGGGGAGCACATGAGCTTGAGGCTTTCTTACATAACTTTAAACTAGGGTTGTTAAGATTTTATCTGAATGCAGGCCAGTAGGCTATGGTACTTCTACTTAGGGTAGGCCCTTTGAAATTAATGTACATGACTCAGTTAGCTTCATTAGTTTCAATAGATCTACTCTGTGTAGAACTTAGCTGGATACAACCCAGATTGAACATTATTCTCTTTTTTTCAAAAGTAATTTTGATACTTTTAAATTCACTGTTCCAAGCCTTTGAATGGGAGTGGTTCAATAAATCATACTCAAAAGTCTTGGAGCAGGCTTTGGATGGAAGCCATAGTATAGTTGTTTCTGCACTCACACTGTGCCTTGTGATATTTGCAGTAGGGGCATTTTTATGACATTCCTTCCGTCTTGGCGCAAGAGTGGTTTTATTGATTTTGGTTGTCGAATGCCACAATCTCCCCAGTCCGTTGTTGCAGAATGCAGTAATTTCCAGAATTACAACACACTGTCCCCTCTGCTCAACTACACCTGTAAATCCAGATCACCTGAGACGCTTTCTGTCTGCTAGAGGGGGAGAGAGAGACACCAGTGCCAAAACTAGCTCCATCACAGTGGAACCTGGAGCAAGTTGATACTTGGCCTTGATGAGAGTAGACAGCAGATCAAAGCCTTGCAGGGGTGGGTCTGGGTACGGATTACAACTGCAGGGGAAGTAAATGCTGACTGGCATGTATGCATTTTTTAAATATTTAACATTTTTATTGAGGTTTTCAAGTGTTAATCAAAAGATCTGTCAGTTTTGGTTTCTCAGTTTCTCATTTTTTCGATCTTCAGTTCTTCACATTTCTGCAGCAGTTTGCATTAAAAAAAATGAAAGAAAATTCACACAATTTTAGTGTGAATTTCTCCAAATAAACACATTTTTGTATGTGGTTTTGAATAATGTACACATTTTTTCAAGCCATTTCTTGTTAGATAATGCATTTTTGCATGTTATTTTCACTGATATATTTATTTTTATGCACACTTCCCTAATACATGCATTTTTTTAAAATGTTGTTTGGTTGGTGAACTGCACCACACAATTCTAATAAGTAAGAATTTCAAAGGATGGCTGTGTTCAGTTCTCATATTGTTTTGGAAATTACGAATTTAATAGATTCGGCTTGAAACGCAAGCTGAATCGAAATTCTTGCCCACCCCTTTAATCAACAGAGAGTTACAAACAAAACAAAGCAGAACAAAATCAAAATCATAATATAACAATGTATCACCCCCTTCTGAGATATACCACAGAGAAAAGGTAAGCAAAAAAAGGTTCTCTCGCACAAGAGATTTAGGAAAGCAACTTGACCACAACCATAGATATTTCAGTAGCGCCAGTGAGTCAAGATCTCACTGTTCTTTCTGTCTCTGACGTAACAATAAGAGGATACCAAGTGCCCAATGTATCATTAGATTTTGTCCTCTGTCTTCCTTTGTTAGTTTCTGTCAGTTTCTCAACCAGACCCAGTTCCTACACCTTTGACCACCAGTCCTGTAGTGTAAATGGAGGGGTTTTTTTTAGCGCCAGTGTTTAGCCATCTCTAAACATGCCACTGCTAGCAAAAAAGCAAAAGCAAAATCTTGTAAAGTAAACTACATGTTGCATCTGGATACAGGGCGAGAAGACCTAAGCCTAGGTCCAAAGGTATTGTTTGATTGACAATTGCTGGGATCTGTATGCAGTTTTAAGGAGCTCTCATGGGTGGGTGAGTGGGTGGATGAGGGTGCAAGTGACCAGTTTGGGCTGACACTCCTGCCATCTCATCTGTCTTTCCAGGTGATCCATGCCCTCAGCCCCGGCAAGTGACTGCAGAACAGCTACCTCCTTGTGTCCCCCTAACCATGCTGGATTACTTCCAAGGGAGTACACCTGGATTTGTGATTCTCATCATTGCTCTCTGTTGCTTCCCTCTAGGTTTGTTTCAGCCCAGCTTTTTTTTTTTTTTTTACATCGCAAGGAGGGGTTGGATTGGGGTCATGTCCTTAGGGGTGCTGAATACCTGTCTGAAGTCTCTGCAAAATATGGGCATGTCTCTCTGTTGTGTGCCTACTGTGTGAGTCAGTGGTGCTGAGTTTAAGGTGACCTGATCAGTGGGTGACCCACAGCTGTTCAAACACTGAGGGAATGAATGTTGCCAGTTCTGCAGCTGACACAGCTCTTCCGCCTGCGCCATTTTAAGCAGTGACAGATGTTCACACGGTAATTGAATGGGGAAAAGCAATCTGTGGAGATGGGCCTCCAGCATAATCCTGGGCTGCCACTCTGCACTCTGTTACATGTACTGAATTCTAATTCGTATGGGGTAGTTAATTTAACCAGCTAATGTGTGGAATTCACTGCCACAAAATGCAGTGATGGCAGCTACTTTGAGTGGTTTTAAAGGAGGAGTTACACAACTTCACAGAGTATAGCCTTTGCCATACATACACCCATATGTATGTATGCATACACAGGGATAGGCCAAGCAACCACTTGAAAAATGCTCATGGTTAATGGGCTGTCTGAATCATACATCCAATCCAGTGGGGTCTGCCATCTTCACCTGCCCACATTTATTTATTTTACTGCATTTATAGCTTGCCTTTCTTCCGTTGTGGAACCCAAGGTGGCATACATGTGGTTCCCAAGTAGTCCCCCATCCAATGGCTCTGACCAGACCCAGACCTGCTTTGCTTCGGCAGGTTGGTGGCATTATGTACCTTCAAACCATCCCCTGGGACAATGCACCTGGAACATTGCTACATTTCTATATTTTCTATATTTGTGTTTATTTTTTGTAAGCCGCCTTCAGGGCCTTTAGGCCAAAAAGTGGGATAGAAATAAACAGTAATAAGAAATAATAATACATCGTGCTTTAGAGTTGCTCCAAATGCAGCATTACGGGAGGCTGTGGGCTGCTCCCGGTCTCACCCACTTTGAGTCGCTCCTCTCCTCTCAGAGTGAGCTCTCCTCTTCTCAGTGCTGTCACTATTGCCTATTCATTTGCTGTCTCCTTTTGGGCCCAGTCTGCACAGCCGCCCAGAGGAAGAAGAAATTGATATTTAGTTTCACATCAGCAATATTAATATCAATATTTTTGGCAAGGATTGGTAAAAGCAGTGGCTAGCAGACAAAGAACGAACTGGAATTGATATTGGCCTGCTGGGTCAACGGAATGTGTTTGAATTGGCACGAGCCAATGGATCCCATCTCTAGTTGTCGCTGGACTGCAACTCGCATCATCCCTGAACTTTGGCCATGCTAGCTATGGCTGATGGGAGTTGGAGTCCAAACCATCTGGAGGGCCCCAGGTTGGGGAAGGCTGTTGGCAACAGGTCACCTGCAGCGATGTGGGCCTTGGTGGAGGCCCAACAATGCCAACCCTTCTCTCCACTGCTGTCATCAGTGGCAGACAACTCTGGCAGCTAAGAGTTAACTTGCCCTCAAGGCATGTCTCTCTGGTATCTCTACAGTGAGTCTGTTTATCGCCTGGATTGTTGCTGCCTTCCGGAGGAGAGATTTCAACAAACTGCAGAAGAAGCAAAGCCCCTGTGTACGGGCAGAAGTATCCGTAGAGGGAATCCAAGGTGAGGGCTTTCCCAAAGCACTTGGCCCCAAATGCTGTGTGCCTAGTAGGCTTGCCAGGTTCTTGGCCTGAGACTGATCCTGTATCTTTAGGAGAAGAGAAAGTCAGCCAAGTGCAGGTGTTCTTGCAACTCTGTAATGGGAAAAACCACAAGGTGGAATTCTCCCTTCCCCCTGCACAACTTTTAAAGATACAGAAGACCTCTTGGAGGCTGGGCCTGGCAACCAAGAGGTCTTCTGTATCTTTAAAAGCTGTGCAGGGGGAAGGGAGAATTTCACCTTGTGGTTTTTCCCATTACAGGGTTGCAAGAACACCTGCACTTGGCTGACTTTCTCTTCTCCTAGAGATACAGAATCAGTCTCAGGCCACGAACCTGGCAACCCTAGTGCGTAGGGTTGGTGGGGAAAGTCTCTCTGAAAATCTTTCTTTCTTGCCAGTCAAGGCTCTGCAAACACAAGCTATATTATGACATCCTTCCCACTTCTCTGTTTCCAGGTACTGCCCTGCTGGGTTTAGATTGTTTTAGATAAGAAAGACCAGTGGAGTTTTAAATGAAATTTAACAGGGATGAGTGCAAAGCTGTACACCTAGGAAAAAGAAACCAACTGCACAGTTATAATTTGGGGGATACTTGGCTCAGCAATAGTACATGCAAGAAGTATCTTGGGATAGTAGTTGACCACAAGCTGAATATGAGCCAACAGTTCAATGTGGCTGCAAAAGAGGCAAACGCTATTTTTGGCTGCATTAACAGAAGTATAGTTTCCAAATCACATGAAGTACTGGTTCCTCTCTATTTGGCACTGGTTAGGCCTCATCTTGAGTACCTGGACACCATACTTTAAGAAGGATGCATACATATGGGAAGAGGTTCAGAGGAGGTCAACCAGGATGATCAGGAGACTGGAAACAAGGCCTTGTGAGGAAAGACTGAAAGAACTGGGTGTGTTTCGCCTTGAGAAGAGAAGACTGAGGGGAGATAGGATAGCACTCTTCAAGTACTTGAAAGGTTGTCACACAGAGGAGGGCCAGGCTCTTTTCTCAGTCATCCCAGAGTGCAGGGTATGGAATAATGGGCCCAAGTTACAGGAAGACAGATTTTGGCTGAACATCAGGAAAAACCACCTAACTGTTAGAACAGTACGACAATGGAACTGATTACCTAGGGAGGTGGTGGGCTCTCCAACACTGGAGGCATTCAAGGGGCAGCTGTGCGTAAACTTGGATTCCTGTATTGAGCAAAGGGTTGGACTTGATGGTCTTATTGGCCCCTTCTAACTCTCCTAGTCTATGATTCTATAGGTCTTCCTACCCGTTGCTTTTTTAAAAATTATGCAAGCAGAGCCTAAGCGGGGACCAATAGCAGGAACTTCTGAATGCAGCGGATCCATCATCCCACATCAGTTCCCCAGAGGGAGAGACCCTGAACCCCAAAAGTGCTTCACCATCAGCTAGCCCACAGCTGTTTCCCCCTCTCTGCTTCCATTCCGTGTCTTCAAAACTGCAAACTGTTCTTTTTGTACCAAGCATCCTTCTCAGACCCAACTCTCTCACAAGCAGTGGTGCCATGAGGGCAGGTCTTTAGGGCAGAAGTCGAGGGTCCCACTTAGCAGATTGAGCAGAAGGGCCCCCAAATGTGGCCACTCTGACTTACCAAATTCTGAAGTAGGTGAAGTAATATACATTACCATCTGGGAACTTGTCTGGGATAGGGAACCTGTGGCCTTTCAGATGCTGTTGGTCTCCAAATTGGGTCTCATTCACACCATACATTTATTCGACCATCATTCCACTTAAACCAGTCATGGCTTCCCCCAAAGAATCCTGGGAAGTGTAGTTTGTGAAGGGTGCTGAGAGTTGTTACAAGACCCCTGTTCCTCTTACAGAGCTACAGTTGAGTGGTTTAATAGTCAATCCCTGTTCCCAGAAAACTCTGGAAATTTTAGCTCTATGAGGGGAACAGGAGTCTCCTAACAACTCTCAGCACTTCACAAACTACATTTCCCAGGATTCTTTGAGGGAAGCCATGACTGTTTAAAGTGAAATGGAAATGGAAATGGACTCCCTTCACGTCGATTCTGACTTATGGGCGACCCTATGAATAGGGTTTTCATGTTAAGTGGTATTCAGAGGGGGTTTACCATTGCCTTCCTCTGAGGCTGAGAGGCAGTGACTGGCCCAGGGTCACCCAGTGAGCTTCATGGCTGTGTGGGGATTCGAACCCTGGTCTCCCAGGTCGTAGTCCAACACCTTAACCACTACACCACACTAACTCTCTCTTAAAGTGGAATAATAGTGGAATACATAAATGGTGTGAATGTGGCCCTGATGTATATAAAATAATCTGGGTTCAAGCATCAGAAAAGGTTTCTTGGGAAATTCCTGATCTTATTGTGATAATATACTATTGATGCACTATGTGATTCATTTATGGTTTCATTTTTTTAAAAAGAAAATCTGTGTTAAATATTCTTCTCCTCTTCCATCTCCGTGCCTCTTAACCTTGTGGGTGTATAAAGGCTTCTCACAATCATTCTTACCCACCCAGAGAATGGTGGTTGTTGGAATGATAAGGCTAACATGGTTCTTTCTCCCAGCTTTCGAATGGCAAGACCCCAAGACTGCCAGCTCTCTGGTTTACCTTCAGCTGCACGAAGACAAAGTGATCAAAGTTCTTGACGGCAAGTTGGCTGTGCTCCGAAGTATCTGTCTGAAAAGCCAGCAGCAGGTGGAGACAGTCTTGTCCAACAACAAGGGCAACAAAACTTTGCTCTTGAAGATCCCCAAAGAATATGACCTGGTATGCAACTTGTACGATGTGTATTTATTTATTCATTTATATATTGAAAACATTAGGCTGGTTCACATGTTACACTGAACACAGGTACAAGCTGTGTGCACACATGTACAAGTGTTTGTGTGTAAGAGCCTACCTTTGTTGATTTCTACAGCTCAACTGTTACATATACAGGTACACAGACTCGTTCAATGTTATGTGTGAATAACTGTAAGAGTGTACATGTGGTTGTTTAAGAGGCCTTAAACCATGTTAAGTTTATGAGGCCTCCTAACATTACCAAAAATATGTAATATTCTAACAGAAAGGACAATGACAATAAAAATAATAAACTCTTATTTTTGCATATATGCTAGTGCGTAGGCTAGAATGCAACTAAAAACTAACTAAGACATACTGCATATCTTCCAATAATCCTATACCAGCCTTTCCCAACTAGTGGGCCACCAGATGTTGTTGGACCACAACTCGCCTCAGCCAGCATTGCCAGTGGTCAGGAAAGGTGGGAATTGTGGCCCAACAACATCTGGTGGCCCACTAGTTGGGAAACGCTGTCCTATACTGTATGCATACCTTCAAATGAAAATGCCTTATGATGTTTTATTTGACATATATGAAAACTTTTGCTTGAGCTTCTTCAAACCGTTTCTCCACTAGGTGAAGAAAGAGGTCATCACAACACCTGTTTTTACACGGAGTGTTGTCATTGACATTCCTTAAACCATAATGAGCACCAGAATAATTTGTTTTCCTCCTTTTTTGCCTTGTGGGGTATTTAAATCCAATGCAAGAGAGGAAAGCAAAGGGTTTATGCGGCCATCCTGTAGGTCAGTGGCCACTTCCCTCCCATGTGGCAACTTTTGATGTACAGCAACACAATTATATAAAACTTTAAATTTAATTTTTTAAAAAGTTGTATTTAGTGGCCCTTCATAACCTAGGGCCCTAAACTGTTGCTAGCTTAGCTTGTGCTTAAATCTGGCACTAATTGTACAGCTCAACTATTTGTATACACACATTGTATGCTCACTGAATGTAATGTGTGAACACCCCTATTTATATCCTGGCTTTCCATCAGCCAAAATTTAAAACAATGTACAATAAAATCCCCCCATTAAAAAACCTTGATTTAAAACAAATCAATTAACAGCAGTAGAAGCAATGTAGATCCTCAAAAAACCTGGGAGGTTTATAAAGGTCAAAAGAGCAGATATTTCTGAGAAGGCATATCCACAACCAGAACTTCTCTGTTTCATTGGCTCATAGGTGTTGCAGTTTAATGGGGAGATGGAGTGCAAGGACTTCCTTGGGCATCTGAAAGCCTATATGGAAAGAAACAGGTTGTCTCTCCAGATATCTGAGATGAAGGAACAGCAGCTGCTGAAGAAGGCAATTACCAAGGAGCAGAGAAAGGACATCCTAGATATTTTCTTCAGGCATATATTTGCCCAGGTACTCTCATAACACTGGAACTTGGGGCTGTTTCAATGAAGCTGAATGTTGGAAGATTCAGGACAGACAAAAGAACATACTTTTTGACACAGCACACAGTTACACAATGGAATTCACTCCCGCAAGAGACAGTGATGGCCACCAACTTGGACAGCTTTAAAAGAGGATTAGACAAATTCATGGAGGAGAAGGTTATCAGTGGCTGCTAACCCTGATGGCTATGTTCTACCTTCACTGTTGGAGGCAGTATGCTTTGGAATACCAGAGGATGTCTTCAACTAAGTCCTACTCAGAGTAGATCCATTGAAATTAATGAATCTCAGTGCGTTATATCTAATCAATGGGTCTACTCCGAGAAGAACTAGCGCTGAATATCAGCTGCTGGAAATCACAGGAGGGGGAGTGCACTCAGGTCCTGCTTGCGGGCTTCCCACAGGCATCTGGTTGGCCTCTCTGAGAACAGGATGCTGAACAAGATGGGCCACTGCCCTGATGCAGCAGGGCTCCTCTTGTGTCCTTATGTTTGGAAGCCTTTTTACACAATGGTGGAAAGAGCTTAATGCTGAATGAACATTTACAACTACGGCCATCAAGCATTCCATGCAAACCAACTATGTAGGGAATGGGGGAACTGTTGCCCTCCATATATTGTTGGACAACAGCTCGCATTATCCTGGCTGATGGGAGTTAGAATCCAGCAACATTTGGAAGGCCACAGGTTCCCCATCTCCACTGTAGGATGCCAGATTCTTAAACACTGGGACTGCACACTGGGGCTGCAATCCTATGCACAGTCACTTGGGAGTAAACATGATTGAACTCAGTGGGTCTTACTTCTAAGTAGACATGCGCTGCAAAACGGTTTGAGAAATCCTGGGACAGCACTGCCAGGTTTCCTCTGAGTGAGAGAGAGACTGAAAAGTCTATTAATAATATTTACTTTATTTACAAATGTAAAAGCAAAGCACAAGTGGATGCAAACAGGCACTCCTACAAGGCCGAAAATCCTGATTTTCACATACCTGGAAGCAAGCCCCATTGAACCCAGTGGGACTTGTATCCAAGAGAATGAAATGGAGAATAACCTGGGAATAATCTGCATGCCAATATTGAGTAAAATTCTGCCTTTCCAGATTCCAAATGACTCCGTCTTGGACATGTAGGAGAAGGCAAAGAAGATAAGCCAACAGCACATAAACTACACTAGCACAATAATGAGTTGCAATAGTGGAGATGTTGTGGGGAACATTAAGGCAGTTGACCATGTGTGCAGGAAAAAGAACCTTAGTATTAAAGTGTGCTGCTTAAGCAAATGTTGTCAACTCTTTTCCCAGTCCTCATTTTTCACTTTATTCAGGATTTCTATAGCTTTTTGTTTTTTAAAAAATAACCCTTCTTAGAGATAGATAGATATAATATGTAACACATTCAGTAGGGATGGGAGATAATTCAATTTGGTTCACATCCCCACACAGCCATGAAGCTCACTGGTGGGCCAGTCACTGCCTTTCAGCCTTAGAGGAAGGCAATGGTAAACCCCCTCTGAATACCGCTTACCATGAAAACCCTACTCATAGGGTCGCCATAAGTCAGGATTGACTTGAAGGCAGTCCATTTCCATTTTCACTATTCACCAATATTCACAACATCTTTATTTATGACCATCTGTTCCACAGGCACATGTTCTCATGGGGTCCTCCCTTTTAAAAAATGCTCACTATACTAATATTAAGAGGATTGCACTCCACCAATGACTCTGCAGATTCAGCCCAATTGTTTTTATTTAACCACGCCTCAAAATACCGAACCCTAACGAAGGTGGGGGAAATGGAGCATGATGGTTGTTTGCTTTTATTTACTTTTATTCTATCCTCCCAAGGAGTTCAGGATGATGTATATCCATACTACAATCCTCACAACCATTCCAGTCACATTCACACCATACATTTAAGGCACCTTTAAAGCACACGGCTTGCCCCAAAGAATCCTGGGAACTGTCGTTTACCCCCTCATAACTACAATTCCCAGCACCCTTAACAAACTGCGGTTGCCAGGACTCTTTGGAGGAAGCCATGTGAATTTGATGTATGGTCTGGACATGACCACTGTATAGTAAGATAGATTTGGAGACAGCGACAGGCCCAAGTTTTCCCAGTGAGATTTAAACCTGCTGTCCCTTGTCTGCATCTAGCACTCTAACCACTACCCCATACCACCTTTCAAATATTGAAATGAGCTACAAATCCAAAGTTCTCAGAACAAAAAGGTGGCCAAAAAAAAAGGGGGGGGCTAAGTCCAGTGTGGCTTGCCCAAGATCCTTAATAAAATGAGGCATGAATAAGCCATTGCTTACTCTTCCTTACAGGGGTCTGTCTCCCATTGTGAAAGTGGGGTATTTTTATTTGTCAAGTATTTCTTGTGAGCTCTTTTGTTTGAATATCAAACAGAGACATGTAATGCTTAGATGATCCCATTGTTGTTCTGATCTACTGTAAACTGAGCCTTCACTGATAAGTCATTTTTAACTAATATTTGCTGAGCAGGGCAGAGACAAAGAGAGAGGTCCTAGCTTTGTATAGATTGTTGCTCACTCTATTCATAGGAGGCCTGAGGAGTGCGATTTTTGGAAGGAACCTAACCACTCATCTTTCCCTTTCAGGTTCTAGACATTGACAGATTAGATGCCGGAGAGCTCAGCTTGGAAACATCTCAGAAAGCCAAGGAAGCACTGAAGTGTGAGCTGAGCAGGACAGAGTTTGCAGACGCACTGGGGCTCAAGCCCCAGTCTGTATTTGTGGACTCCATGTTCTCCCTCGCTGACAAAGATGGCAATGGATATCTCTCCTTCCGGGAGTTCCTGGACATTTTGGTGGTCTTTATGAAAGGTGAAAAAGTTTGTATTAGTTGAAAAGACTGGGAGGGAACTGAGCATCATCAGGACATCTAGAATTCTAACTAGGAAACCAGGGCCGGCTCTAAAGGGCGGCCAGGTTGGGCACTGGCCTGAGGGCCCTGGAGTTACAGGAGCCCCTGAGGGGCCCTCCGCTCCCCTTCCACAATCCGTCCCCCCCCACGCCCCCCACTTACCTGTCAGCCGGCTTTTTAGCATTGCCCTTAATGAAGATGGCGGCCGCAGCTTCCCTAAGGTACTGAAGCCACTGCTGCCATCTTAGTTGATGGCAGAGATGTATGCGCGTAGCATGCACATGTGCCATCAACAAAGATGGCGGAGGCTTCATTCCCCTTAGGGAAACCGCGGCCGCCATCTTCATTAAGGGCAATAGTAAAGACTAGACAGGTAGGGGGACCATAGGGGGTGAGCGGGGGGGCCACACATGCACGCATACACACGCACATGCACACCCACCCACCCACCGGGGGGCCAGGGCAAACTGATGCCCAAGGGCCCCCGCATGCCTGGAGCCAGCCCTGTAGGAAACATTTCAGGAAAAGAAAAATATTTATGTCCTATCTAGCTGCTAGGGATGGGATCCATTGGCCAGTGCCAGTGCACAAGCATTTCATCAACCTAACAGGCTGGCATCAATCTGTCATTCTGTATCTGCTAGCCTCTGCTTTTACTGATCCGAGTTTTTTTTTGCTTGAAAAAAAAATGCTATTAATATCAATATTTTAAAAGGAAATATTGATAATGGAAATATTGATAAATTATCATTCTTACAGTCAATGTTTTAGAGGCGGATTTTTTTTTTTTAGTCTGTTTTCAAAAATACCGATGGAAATTCACTACATTGAGAATAAGCGAATTAATAGAAAATTCAGTACCAAATGTGAATTGAGGGGAATTCTAGCACATCCCTACTAGTTACCCATCCATACAATGCCTAAATGAGTGGAGGACAGGTTAGGAGTCAATAGAAGCCCCCTACACTTCCAAAAAAATAAAGAAGGTCATGACCCCCCTGCCTCTTTCCCTAAGAACCCAGACAATGTGTACACATTTCCCTTCTTCCACTGTGAATACCTCTAATAGCAAAGACCAGCAGCCAGGTGTTCACCTGTGGTTGATGGGCCATGGGAGAATTACATTGATTAAGCAGGAAAAAAGTCCTTTTCAACCATCATGAGGGGTCCTGTTCAGGGTGATTCTGGAAAGGCCATCATCAGTGTTGGGGATGGAGAACCTCCCTAATTTGCTCTTTCCAAAACAATACGTGAACTGAAATATAGCCATTCCTGTGAAATTTGTACTTACCTGAATTTTGCAATGCAGCGCTCCAGCCAAGTAATGTGTACAAAATTGTGTATGCTAGAGGAAAGGATGCACCATAAAAATGCATATATTACTGAAAATAAGATACAAAACTGCATCACTTTAGAGGAAATTGCTTTGCAGAAATGTATATATTGGACAAAATTGCACTGAAATGTGTATAGTAAAATGCTGATAGATTTTTATAAGAACTTTTTAAAAAGATGCAAACAGGTGGAAACGTGGAGAACTGAACTTAAAGAGTAGAAAAATGAGAAACTGAGAGCAACCAAAATTGCCAGATCTGCTCATCCCTAATCATCCCTAGTGACCTCTCCTGGGTCCTCTCACCCACTTGTTTCCTGGACTCCAATTCCCTTACCACAATGATCAGTTCATCCCTTCCGCTCGGAAATTATTAAGGAGGTGGGGAATTCAGCTAGAAGGAATTCTCCATATCTGATGGTCTGCATTTATCATGAGCGTCATGTGTTCATTTCTCCCTCTTGTTCTCTCTCTACTAGGATCATCCCAAGAGAAGTCGAAACTGATGTTCACAATGTATGACATAGATGGAGATGGCTTTCTTTCCAAGGAAGAATTCTTCAGGATGCTGAGGTATCCTCTACTGCTGGGATAGGGTGCATTTTCTAGCCTGTGGGCCGCATTCCCTTCTGGGAAACCTTCCAAGGTCCACATACCAGAGGTGGGTGGGGCCTGAGCAAACAAACGCAGGCAGCGAAACAAATGTCAACTTTACCTTTGTACAGTCTGCTCAGCGGCGTCACTAGCGGGAGTGTGGGGGGGTGCGGACCTCCGGTGCGTGCCCTCCCAGGGGCATGGACGAGGTGGCCAGGCTTGCGTGTGTGCATGCACTTGAGGCCAGCCACCCTGTTCATGCCCCTGGGAGGGCGCACGCCGGAGGGGCACCCAGCCAGAGAAGGCCTGGGAACGCTGGCGCGCCTCCCTCGCCCCGCCGACCCTGCTCCCAGTCTCGCCCACCTGCCTCCGAGGAGGAGGAGTTGGAGCAGCCTTGCAGGGCAACAGCGCGGGGCGGGGCGGCTCTGGGTGTCACCCCCCTCATGGTGACACCTGGGTGCGGGCCGCACCCTCCGCACCCCGGTAGTGACGCCCCTGAGTCTGCTATTTTCTACACATACTCACACACACACCTCTATCCTCCAACAAGACAAGAGGCATCCTCAGAGTTCAAAGGCACATTCCAGCCAGGCAGAAACACCTGGGGTGTGAAGCATGGCCAGCGAGGGGTATGGCCTGAGAAGAGGAGGTGTGGCTTGGTAGAGTTCTGAGGGCCAGATAGAGAGGCTGGGGGGGCACATTTAGTCCCCGGGCCTAAGGTTCCCCACCCTTGTACTACTGCTTTAGACATGGAATAAAATTTGCAATATGTGGTCTTGGGAAGCAGGATTTTCTGGAGATCCAGAATGGCAGTGGCAGAGGCCAGCATATGCTGCACTTCAGTTCTGTCCTTTCCAACATCTTATGCTTGTAGAGTAAGCAAGAGAGTGGATTCTTCACCATTGTTTTTGAAACTGAAATAAACACAAGTTGACTTTTTCTCCGTAGTAGATTTGGATGTTCTGAATCCCTTTTCTGAACTGATTCTCCTGGTGGGCTCTCCAACACCGGAGGCATTCAAGAGACAGCTGGACAGCCACCTGTTAGATATGCTTTCATTTGGATTCCTAAATTCAGCAAGGGGTTGGACTCGATGGCCTTATAGGACCCTTCCAACTCTTCTAGTCTATGCTTCTATGATTCTTCCTCAACACAGTTCCAGTTCAAACGACCTGGTGGTTCACAAAGCTTGCACAGCTTGTCACTAAGCATAAATACCTGCAACTCAGCTATGGCCCTTGGACTCAATGGGAGCTTTTGCGACAAGCTCCCAGTTTGCTGAGCTTGTTGTCTTCCCCTGCTCTCTAGGTCTTTCATTGAGATCTCCAATAACTGTCTCTCTCGCGATCAGACCGAGCAGGTGGTTGAGTCCTTGTTTAAGGAGTCGGGGTTCCAAGATAAGGAGGAGCTCACTTGGGAAGATTTTCACTACATGCTGCGAGACCATGACAATGAGCTCCGCTTCACTCACCTCTGCGTTAAAGGTCAGCCAAAGCAAGAACCCAGACCTGAGTTCTGGAGGAGGATGGTGGAGGGAAAGATGCTGGTGGCAATATTAAGCCTGTGGCAAATGGGTTGTTAGGCAAATTTGGGATATCCAGTCCTCATAATGCTGAGGGATGGGGTTGGATTTACAAGGGAGAATCAGCTTTCCCCTAATCATTCACTCTCCCTTCCATATAACACTCACAAGCCACTTTTAACCATCACTTTCTCCCAGAGGTTCCAAGCAATCAGCCTGGTAGAAGATATCGGTACAGAAGAGTTAGGGGGTAATACTTAAAGTACCTAGTTGCTAGGCACTTACAGAAGTTAACGTTACATATGCTAACTTATATCCATAGATGCCTCTAAGATTAAGATGGTGGGTGGAATCTCACCTGCACAGTGTGCTCAGACATCCTATAAGGCGTGGGTAGCCAATGTGGTGCACTTCAGATGGTTTGGACTACAACTTCCATCATCCTCTACCATTGGCCATACTGGCTGGGCTGATGGAATTTGTAGTCCAAACATTGAAGGACCCCAAGTTGGCTAACCCTCCTAAAAAAGTGTAAAAGGGGAACAGGAAATCTGAGACTGCAAAAGATCCAGGGCTCAAGCCCTCTGGGCCACCCTCTAACAATATCCCTGGTTGATGGGATGGATTAAGCATCTTTCTCTCTCTGTTTCCATCACTGGTTCCCTGCTACAAATGTATTTGTCTGTCTGTCTGATAGGGGTGGAGGAGAAATTTGATTCAGTTTGCATTTAAAGCTGAATTTATCAAATTTGCACTTTCTGAAACAATATGAGAACCAAAACACACATATCTGAATTTTGTGATGCAGTTCTTCAAGCAATGTTTACAAAAATGCATATATTAGGGGAAGGTGTGCACAGAATGAACATACTGGTGAAAATAACATACAAAAATGCTTTATATTAGGACAAATTGTTTGCAGAAATGTGTACGTTAGTCAAACTGTATAAAAACATATTAGGAGAAATTAACACTAAAATACTGAAGAATTTTCAGGAGGAATTTGTATGTTTTTTTTAAAAATGCAAATTGCTGCAGAAATGTGGAGAACCAAATTTAAGATTAGAAAAATGAGAAACTGAGAGAATTAAAACGTACAGATCCTTCCATCTCTACTGTCTGGTTATCTTTCTATCTTGATAACAGCCACTGTTGGAAATGGTATACAGGATTAGATAGGCTTTTGGTCTGAGAAGCAAGCCCAAGAAGTCAGTGACCTTTTTTCTCCCATTTCCAAGTTCTGCAAAATTCTTGGTCATGGCAGACATAGCTTTCCTTATTCTGTCTCCCAAAGGAGTTCCTGACAGATTCAGACAAAATGTGAATGATCGAGTCTCCTTCATCCACAAGATCAGAGATAACAGGTAATCTCCTCCAGTGATCTCATAACATGCAGTCTGCATAGGCCTGGGCTCATCTCTGTCACTACCCACCACTCATTTCTCCAGCGCAGTTTCTCTGCTAAGATTTTCACTGAGGTTACAGCTCCCTTAATCAGCCTATTCCTTACATTTAAGTAAAAGAATAATTTTACCTACTAATTTTGGGAACAAATTTCCATGCACTGCTTGTCAATGAACCTTAGTGTTGTTTATAGTGGCACAGATATCCTTGTTTATGAAAAGTAGCTGTGGAGGGTGTTTTAACCGTTTCCTCCATGCACCTTTCCAGTTGAAACCCCCCCCAAAAGCTGTAGCATGCCCCAATTTTTAAATGGTTACTGTAAGGCCACATTCACCCCAGACATTTATTCCACTGTTATTCCACTTTAAACAGTCATGGTTTATCTCAAGAATCCTGGGAAGAGTAGTTTGTGAAAGATGCTGAGAGGAGTTAGGAGACCCATAATCCCCTCACAGAACTACAGTTCCTCAAGTGGTTTAACAGTCAGTCCCTCTTCCCAGAGAACTTTAGGAATTGTAGCTCTGTGACGGGAATAGTGGCCTCCTAGCAACCCTCAGCACCCTTAACAAACTATACTTCCCAGGATTCTTTGGAGGAAGCCATGACTGTTTAGGAGGAAGAGCCAAATTAAGGTTCCACTGTGTTGTTTCCTGGAGAGAATGGAGTATTATACCCACTGAACTATCACTCCCCCAAAGATACTTCTGTGATCTGCTCATTCCTCTGAACAGTATATGCCCCACTATGACTGCATTTGCTATACAGCAGTTTTATTCAAGATCCTCATATGCCAATGAAAAAGAACAGACTAGACTAGGCTAAGGACACTTCCAGACACGATAGTTTTATTTTATTTATATTTATACATAAATGTGTATACTGCCAAATCCAAGAAAAAAAAATCAAAGCAATGTACATAAAATTAACACTAGATCAAAGAGGAAAGGGGAACATAAAGCATACCCCTCATAGAGCTACAATTCCCAACACCCTTAGCAAACTACAGTTCCCGGAATCTTTGGGGGAAGACATGTGCTTCAAATACATGGTATGTATGTAGTTCAAGACTGATCAAGTTATTTTGGCACCTGAGGGAGAAAATCCCACAAGTGCATCTCCCCTTCTTGGCAAGAAAAATACAACACATTAAATAACTAACAACTTGCTGTGCCCTTTCATGTCACTTAAGACCAGCTGCCTCACTCTGGCCAGTGGTAGGGCCAGTCCTTGTGGGAATCCAGAAAATAAACATGCTGAAAGCAGAGATTAGAATCAACCATCTTGTGTCATAGCAGTGTGTCTTGTGTTCTGGAGAGCTCTGAAATTCGGGAAATAAAGAACAACTCTTCCACATAGGAAACCTTCTTCTTTAAAACATAGACACCATGGGTTGTAGCTAATGCTACTCAGAGGAGACCCATTGAAATTAATGAACATGACCAACTGAGGTCTTAGTAAACCTTAGCTAGATACGTCTGCATGGGATTGAGATCTAGCCTAGCCTCTCCTCATGTACTGAAGAAAGAAGACATGTAGGGACTCACTTTCCCTGGAACGGCTATAGCATTTGTGGAAGACAACATTCTGAAGAAGATGAGGAGTTGGTTCTTTTTGCCAGAAACCTGGGATAAGCTTCCCATCTCCGTTGAGAATGGGAAATATTTAGAGACCAGTTTGCATTGGGAGTGTCTCTTTTCTTCAGAACTATAATAAAATCAAAGGGCCTGGGTCAAATGGCTTGGCTCCAAGTGACATCACAGATAAGCTTATACTCTGGAAAGTAATTATTTGCTTCCTTCAGCTTCCCTGTGAATCAGGAGCAGCCCCTGAATCTGGGTGGAGCTGTATTATCTGAGGAGATGCCAGGGCAAGACCTGCGAAGGCGGGCAGCCAAAAAGTAAGTGCGTAATCATACCTATTAGTATCGTTCTACCTTTGTGTTGAACTGAGGGCATTTTCCACTATTGACCCTGTAATATGGAATGCCGTAAGTGAAGCAGCAGCCATCAGTTGGCTTGTAAAGACATCTCTTTTTGCCCAGGCTTTCCTTGACCTTTAAGATCAGACCCAGTGTTTATTTGCCTCAGTTCCCTCAATTCTTGTTTTTATCTCCTTTGATATTACTGTTTTTATTGGTTTTTTGTTGGATCTTTGTTTTAATGATATAGTTTATTGTTCCCATGTTGTACGCCACTTAGAGATTTTTAAAGTAGTTTATAAAGTTTGTTAATTAATTAATTAAATCATTGTTACCCTGAGAGACAGTATAAAGTAGTGGTTAGTGCTATGCTGACCAGGTTCAAATCCCCAACAAGCACGTTTGATAATCTTGAGTGACAGCGCGTCCAGACTATTCCTATTTTAGGGTGGGATTCAATCGCATACCGGCAAATCCAAGTTGTAGTTGATTTGGAGCTGTTTTGCAGCAAACCTAGTTCCCCCCGCCCCAAAACCTGCAGACTTTTTGCAGTAAGAAAAGCAAATGGAAAATGCACCCGAGAACGTGGGATAACAATTGTTGGATGCAACATTATATAACCTCCCAGCAAACAAATCAGAATTAATGCTCAATAAACAAGTCCCTGGAAGCGACCCTATGCTTTCAGCATAACCCAGTTTTCAAGGTTGTTGTAAGGATAAAATGAGGTTGGGGAAAAGAGAGACCTGTGTTTACTGTTCTCAGCTCCTTGGAGGAACAATTAAATTAAAATGCAATACAGTTCTTAAACATAGTGAGTATCTTTCCATGATATGTCTATGTCTTGTCAGAGGTTTAGTGAGGAAAATGCTTTGAGGCCCCAAACATTAAATTATGGCTGTTGCCACTGGCATTATCCATTTGGCATATTCTTCCAGATGCTCAAAATATATTATTACAACTGCAGCCCTATACACATTTACCTGGAAATAAGCTTCATTGAACTCCACCGCGCTTATTTCTGAGCAGACATGCATAGATGGGATCTCATGAATATTCTATATTTGCATCTTTCTATACACGGAAAAGAAAACGAATAAAAAATGTGCATGCAAATAAGGTGGGAACGGCATCGTTTCTTCCAAAGTTACTTGGTTCTGCTACAGTGCAGAAAAAGAAAAAACAAGTCACTAGAGGAAGGTCAGATTTATACACCCAGGAAGCGTCAGAGCTTATTTGCATTCTCTGGTTTATCTCTGGAATGTCCAGCCGTTGTGTACATGTAGTGTTATAATATTTCCATATTACTGTAAGTGCCTTCCAACTTGCCAACTCTGTCTATGATTCAGTGTCCTCATGGGGACTCTTATCAGTTTCTGGCTGACTCACCTTTCGGCAAAGATCTCTTTTTCATTGTATACACTTAAGTTGTATTGATATCAGTGACTTGTTTGTCGTGCAGTCAGCTTCTAGCAGGCACTGGAGGATGTCCAAATATATCATTGTCTCCCCAGCGATAAAAGCTACTACAGCCTTGTTGCCGTTAACATCAGAGGAAGTCTTTATGGACTTGACACTTGTGGGGTCTGAGGGCTGAGCTACACATTATGTGAATGCTCAGGTTGGGGTTGTGTGCTTAATATTTCAGGTTAAACCGCAGCTGGGGAAGGGGAATTAGGATAGGGACCATGGTAAGGAGGATAACCCCTGAATCATTCACCATGATCATGACCCCTCCCCCCAAAACAACTGCACCCCTGAAAATGTTGAGAGAAAATGGCAGCTTCCTTCCTGGATCAAATTAAATAGCTTTGAGGGGAGGTAATTTTTGTCAGACCTTGGGACCCTCATCATCTCTCAACCTAACTTTTCTCACAGGGTTGTTGTGAAGATGAAATGGGGGAAAGAGCCATGTATGTCACCTTGAGATCCTACCAGGAAAGGCAGGATATAAATGTTAATAACAATAACAACCACAACAATAATATTTTTTTTTGCCTCCAAGCTTATACAAGCAATTAAGAGAAACACTTTCTATAATAGTGAGCTGGCGATTTAATTTTTATGTGGTTTTTATTGTGTATATGTAATGTTTGTCAACCACTTCGATATTAATTTTTTGTAGTGAAACTGTGGTATATAAGTTTTTTTAAAATAAATAAATGGCTAAAATAACTAAAATAACTCACCCACCACCATCCTAGTTGCAATTTTGCCACCGTGATTGCTTTTTTTTTAAAAAAAAGTAGAAAAATTAAGCACACAAGGCCTAACTAAATATTTAATGTAACGTGTCATTTTGGCTCTGCAATGGGCCCTCTTCAATAAGTCACTAAGGGTGATACTGGACAAGAGGGGACAGCCATGTGTGTTTTATTCATGTCTGTGCCCCATTCATGTGTAAAGTGTGTGTGAGGGAAAGGGGTGGGGGAGAAAGTCGATCCAGTCCACATGTAAAGGCAAACTTACCTAATTCACCCTTTCCCAAAAAAATATGTAAATCGAAACACTACTATCCTTTGAAAGGTGCACTTATCTGAATTTTGCAGTGCAACTCTCCCGTCAAGTAATGTGTACTAGGGCAAAGTGTACCTAGAACTGCATATATTTGTAAAAGAGAAGAAGCTTACAAAAATGCATTTTTTCAGGGAAATTGCTTTGCTAAAATGTGTATATTAGACAAAATTGCATACAAAGATGTATATATTGTGGAGAACTGAAGACTGGAAAAAATGAGAAACTGAGAGAAACCAAAACTGACAGATTTGTCCATCCCTATTGGGAATGGAAGCCCATCTCCTGCTGTACCACACGGAGCTTCATTACTTGAAACATTTTCCTCCTTAGCCTAGCTTTTATGAGCCGGGAGAAAAAGGCAGGAAAGTGCTTCTAGCAATAGAGCGCAGTGAAGTAAGGTGGGAGGAAGGATGGTTTCTTCCCCTGCTCCTCCATTTCATGTAAGAAATAGATTCCCACCCCAGTTTATATGTAAACAGGGCAGCCATGTCAATAAAATAGTGTCCTCCTGATGCATCTAATTTGGCCCCAAATGAGAACTGTTAAGCCCGGTCTTGAAGCCAAGTTACATATAAGGAAGTTTAAGACTCACCAAATCCTCTCAGATTCAGTCCTTGGCATTTCCAGATGAAAGTTCCTAACTAAAACCCTGAAAAACTGCTGTTGGCCATTGTAGACAGTACTGAACTAAATGGACCAATGGTCTGCCGTGGCATCTTCCTATGTTCCTAACAACAACAAAAACCCCAAGTTCTGTGGTTTGCCCACCTGTCCATGACACTAAGTAAGTTGATATATTTCAGCTGTACACAGGCACTATTTCTGAAATGTACTGAGTTGGCAAATTAACATTTAGCAATGGAGCATAATCAGCTTCTAGACTGCAAACATCTTACAGTGCCATTTCAGTGCATTACCTCTGGCACTGCAGGCAAATATACACAATGGCAAATATTTAGTGTAGATTTTATTGCTGAGGAATGCTCTGCGCTGGTCTAGCTGTTTTGGGAAATCTAGTTAGGTTGTCCTGATATCATAAACCAGTGCCTTCTAAATAATGCATGAGCAAATCTTTCTCAGTTTTTCAGAACAATGTTTACCTTTTCTTATAATACCTTGTGAAGATACCTGCTGAAGACCTTCCTCTTCCAACAAGCCTATTAGGCAGAGATCATTCCCAGTCTGCAGCTGTATTGGAATTTCTTTTAGATGTTTTATCATTTGTGTTTGCCACCCTGGGCTTCTTTGGGAGGAAGGGCAAGATATTGTTGTTGTAAGGCAATTCATTTTTTTAGTTCAGTTGCTCATGTATACAAATCATATCTGTTATGTACAAAGATCATCATGTGCCTTAGCAGATCTTCTTTCAGGTCTTGGTTTTATACTTAAACTTCATAATCTTTGATAAGAACCAAGAAAGAACCTTATTCCATATGTATATCAGCTTTTCTAGGTCTTCATCTGAAGGTGTCAGGCCCAGGATGTGACTCAGGAACCAGACCAACGGCTGTAGTTAATTCGTGTTTTATTAGGGTAATGTCCAAACAAAGACTGCGTTTTCTCATGAAGCAATACAGGGATACAGGTCCTGCGGCACTGGGAGAAAGTTGACAGAGCAAGGGACTTCTTCCCGCCTGTTCTTTAAGAAGGGGCCAAACGGGCGCGCAATCTTTCGCTCCTCCTTAACTGCCCCTCAGGTACTGCCCGCCTTCCCCCCCTTCTCTCCTGTCTTTTCAGCTGTCTGCGTGTGCGCAGTGAGGGGGGAAGCATCACCCCCTCCTCTTCTGAAGTTTCCGATTCCAGGATGGGGGATAGGGGAGGGGCTGATGGTAAACTGCCTCCCCGCTTTTCGGCTGTGAGCAGCCCTCCCTCTTTCCCCTCTTGCTCTGAGCCTGAAAGAGGGGGAGGCGTGAGAATGTCCAGGGAGGGCTCAGGCTCCCCGTTGCTAAGCGACCTTATCACTGGCAGTTCCTCTGTTTCGTCTTCGCTCCAAAGGGGGGAAGTTCCTCCCCCTTCCCTCTGCCATCCATCCGAATACTCTTCTCCCAACTCTCCGGGATCCAGCTCCCCGGGATTGGGACCCCAGCTCTGCCTTCCGACACCATCCCCCCTCCCAGGCTGTGCCCCCCTCCCCTTGTCTGGCTTGGGACGGTGGGGAAAACGTTGATGGAAAAGTTTTACCAATTCTGGAGCATGCACATCAGCTGCATCTTCCCATGATCTGTCAGCCACCCCATAGCCTTTCCAGTGAATCAAGTACTGCAGCTTGTGGCGTCTGATCCTGGAATCTAAGATCTCCTCAACTTCAAACTCAAGCTGCTCATTTACCAGGAGTGGAGCTCCGGGAGGTTCCTCCGGCCGTAACTCACTGGGAGGGGCGGCTTTTGTTAAGAGGGATCGATGGAACACAGGATGTATTTTAAACGTGTCAGGCAGCTTCAGTCGGTACGCCACGGGATTGATTTGAGTTTCTATTTCGAAAGGACCCACCCTCTTGTCTTGTAATTTTCTACATTTGCCTGGCATCTGGAGGAAGCGGGTGGACAGCCATACCTGGTCTCCCGGTTGAAGGGGGGGCCCTCCTTCCTGTGCAGGTCAGCAACTCACTTGTACTCCGTTTTGGCTTTGTTTAACTGCTGTTTCAGTGTCTGTTGCGCCGCTTGCAATTCCTTAAGGAAGTTCTCAGCTGCCGGTACCAGCATTCCTTCTGAGCTGCTTGGAAAGACTTTAGGATGGAATCCATAATTAGCGAAGAACGGGGTTTGTTGAGTGCTGGAGTGCAGAGAATTGTTGTAGGCGAACTCTGCAAAATGCAAATATGATACCCAGTCAGTCTGTTGATAGGACACATAACTTCGTAAATATCTTTCCAAAACGGCGTTCAAGCGTTCCGTCTGCCCATCTGTCTGGGGGTGATGGGCGGAGGAGAGTTTTAATTCCGTCTGCAACTGTTTCCACATTGCTCTCCAAAATTTGGCTGTGAACTGAGTTCCTCGGTCTGAGACTATGCTGTTTGGCAATCCATGCAGCCGGTAGACTTCTTTTATGAATAACTTGGCCGTTTCTTTAGCCTCTAAGGCCCCTGCACAAGTAAGAAAGTGTGCCATTTTGGTAAGTAGATCCACCACTACTAAGATGGCTGTCATTCCTTGGGACTTGGGTAGATCAGTTATAAAATCCATGGAGAGGTCCTTCCAGGGTTCGTGTGGGACAGGCAACGGTTGTAACAGTCCTGCTGGTGTCCCTGTTTGTGTTTTTGTCCGCAGACAGACAGAGCAGGACTTTACATAACTCTCAATATCCCGACGCATTTTAGGCCACCAGAAGTCCTTGGCCACGTTCTGAATGGTCTTGTAAATTCCAAAGTGTCCCGCTGTGATGGAATCATGACACTGGCGTAGGATTCTGAGCCTTAATTCCCCTTCTGGCACATATCTGGCGGTTTTGAACCATAACAGTCCATTTCTCCAGTGAAAGGTTACTTCTGAGTCTTGACCTTGTCCCGTCTCCTGCTGATATTTTAGCATGTCTGCATCTTCTTGTTGTGCCTTTTTGAGTTCCTCTTCCCATGAAGGCTGGCATACTCCCAACGTTAATTTCTCTGGCGGGATTACGTACTGAGGCTGGTCCTCGGATTCACTTTCTTTGTATTGTGGCTGTCTGGATAAGGCATCCGCTCTCTGGTTTTTGGCTTGGGCATGGTAAGTAATCTGGAAGTTAAACCTAGTGAAGAACTGGGACCATCTTATCTGTCTCTGGTTCAGCTTTCTGGCGGTTTGGAGGCTTTCAAGATTCTTGTGGTCGGAGCGCACTTCAATTTGATGAGAGGTCCCCTCTAGGTATTGTCTCCAGTTTTCAAAAGAGTCCTTGACGGCCAGCAGCTCCTTCTCCCAAACTGTGTAGTTCTTCTCTGCAGGCTTTAACTTCCGAGAGAAGTACGCACAGGGGTGCAGCTCCTTCCCTTCTTGGTCTAATTGTAGCAGGACCCCCCCGATGGCAAAATCTGAAGCATCTGCTTCCACTACGAAAGGGCGGTTCGGATCAGCAAAGCGCAGAATGGGCTCAGTAGCAAACCTTCTCTTCAGCTCCTCAAAGGCCTCGGTGGCATTGTCTGTCCATTGAAACTTCTTCTTCCCCCTTAAACAGTCAGTCAGAGGAGCTGTTAATTTGGAAAACCCTGGAATGAACTTTCTGTAATAATTGGCAAACCCCAAAAACCGTTGTACATCCTTTTTGGTGACAGGTTGGCCCCAGTCCAATATGCAGCTTACTTTCCCTGGGTCCATCTCCACGCCTTCCGCTGAGATTCGATATCCAAGGAAGTCTAGAGACTTGAGGTCAAATCCACATTTCTCTAATTTAGCATACAGGTGATTTTCTCTCAGTCTCTTCAACACCGTCTTCACATGCTGGTCGTGGTCTTCCTGGTTCTTTGAGAATACCAGGATATCATCTAAGTAACAGATTACATACGTGTCCAACAAGTCTCTAAACACGTCGTTCATGAATTTTTGAAAAATTCCTGGACTTCCACAAAGCCCGAACGGCATGACCAGGTATTCATACTGTCCGTAAGCAGTCAAGAATCCTGTTTTCCATTCATCTCCCTCCTTCATTCTGATCAGATTGTACGCTCCTCTCAAAACCAACTTCGTGAAGATTTTTGCAGAGCGCAGTCGGTCCAGCAACTTTGAGATCAGGGGCAGCGGGTAGCTGTTGGGGATGGTGATCTGGTTCAATGCGCGATAGTCGTTACAGGATCTGAGTCCCCCCCTCCTTTTTCACAAACAATAGTGGTGCTCTAGCAGGGGATTGTGAGGGGCGTATGAATCCTCGCCTCAGGTTTTTATCCAGGAATTCCTTCAGGGCCTCCCTCTCATTCTCTGTGAGAGAGTAGATTCTCCCTGATGGGATGCTGGCTCCTGGCACTAGGTCAATCGCACAGTCGTAAGGGCGGTGGGGGGGTAAAGTCTCTGCCTCTTTTTCATCAAACACATCTTTGAATTCTTCATACTTTGGCGGCAGGGTCACTTGCTCGATCTCTTGCACTGCCCCCGCTAAGGTGTTCTTGATTCCTTCAGGTTGACAGTTCTCCTGGCAATACTGTGAGGTGACCCACACCACTGCCTCCTTCCAACTTATTTTGGGTTCATGCTTTGCTAGCCAGGGCATTCCCAGAATCACCTCAAAGTTCGAGAGATCTGACACGTATAGCGAAATGAACTCTTCGTGCCCAGGGATTTGAAGTTTCACTTCCTCCGTGGCTTGTGTCACCCCTCCTGACTTCAGGGGTCTCCCATCGATAGTCTCCACAGCTAGGGGAGCGTCCAGTTTCCACCGGGAAATTCCATGACGCTTGACTAACTTTGCATCAATAAAATTTGTGGAGGCTCCACTGTCAATTAAGGCAGTGGAATTAAACACCACTCCTCTGGAAGTTGTAATCCGAATAGGCAAGACCAACACCCCCTTTGAGGGAGGTTGGATTGTTGGGGGGCCTTTATACAACGCTGCCCCCAGTCCACCGGCCTGCACGTGGACTGGGTGTTCTAGTTTCCCAACGGCTCGGCTTTCCCCCCTTTCAGTCCACAGTCTCTGGCCACATGGCCCGGCTTTGAACAATAAAAGCATAAACGTTCCCGGCGTCATCTTTCCTTTTCTTCTTCCAACAGTCTTGGCCTAGCCCCTCCCTGTCCCTCAGTTGCATTACCTGCCATCCCTGCAGTGGGAAGGGTCTTGTTGCGGGATGCCGAGGCTGAGTATCTCGGGACCTCCTGCTTCCTTTCCAGGCGCCTTCCTTCCATCCGGTGATCTATCTGTAGGCATAGCCGGATGAGCCCTGGTAGGTCAGCGGGGGGGGAGGTCCTGGCCAACTCATCCAGGATTTCAGCATTTAATCCACTCCGGTACATAAACATCAGGGCGGCGTCATTGTAACCAGTTTCCTGGGACAGAATTTTAAAAGCATTAGTGTACTCGGAAACAGTCCCTTTAGCTTGCTTCAGAGCGCCTAGTTGCCGTGCTACTGTTTCAGCCCTTTGCGGGTCTTGAAACATCTCGGTCATCTCCTGTATAAATCCTCTGTACCTTCCTAAGACAGTATCCTTTCTCACAAGATACGGAGTCACCCGTTTTGCAGCTTCTCCCTCCAGGAGGCTAATCACGAAAGCTACTTTAGCCCCATCGTCTGGAAATTCCGTGTGCCTGACATCCAGATATAACTCACATTGAGCCACGAAGGTTGCCAACTGATCACTTTGTCCCGCATATTTTGGGGGCAATCCAATGGGAACCTTTACTACGGCAGCTGGAGGGGCTGTTCGCATCTGGTCTATCGTGGCCTTCAAGGTTTGATTATCCGTCTTCAGCGCCTTGACTGCTGCTAGCAGGGCTTGAACATCCATCTGCAAATCAGCTACCTTAGTCCTCAAGAGTTCCACTTCTTCCGTCTCAGAAGTGGGGTTCGTCCCCCCCGCTGGTCCCTTTGACATCTTGTCCCAGTCAAGTGAAGAGAGCGTTGAGGGTGATTTAGGTGGCTCTGTCAAGCTGTCAGGCCCAGGATGTGACTCAGGAACCAGACCAACGGCTGTAGTTAATTCGTGTTTTATTAGGGTAATGTCCAAACAAAGACTGCGTTTTCTCATGAAGCAATACAGGGATACAGGTCCTGCGGCATTGGGAGAAAGTTGACAGAGCAAGGGACTTCTTCCCGCCTGTTCTTTAAGAAGGGGCCAAACGGGCGCGTAATCTTTTGCTCCTCCTTAACTGCCCCTCAGGTACTGCCCGCCTTCCCCCCTTCTCTCCTGTCTTTTCAGCTGTCTGCGTGTGCGCAGTGAGGGGGGAAGCATCACCCCCTCCTCTTCTGAAGTTTCCGATTCCAGGATGGGGGATAGGGGAGGGGCTGATGGTAAACTGCCTCCCCGCTTTTCGGCTGTGAGCAGCCCTCCCTCTTTCCCCTCTTGCTCTGAGCCTGAAAGAGGGGGAGGCGTGAGAATGTCCAGGGAGGGCTCAGGCTCCCCGTTGCTAAGCGACCTTATCACTGGCAGTTCCTCTGTTTCGTCTTCGCTCCAAAGGGGGGAAGTTCCTCCCCCTTCCCTCTGCCATCCATCCGAATACTCTTCTCCCAACTCTCCGGGATCCAGCTCCCCGGGATTGGGACCCCAGTTCTGCCTTCCGACAGAAGGCCTATTTTGTGTTCCCCTGCCATCTCAGCCAAGTGAGATAATATTTTCAGTACTGGTGGCCAATGGTCAGAGTTGTGCTCCACCAGCATCTGGAGGGCACCATGTTTGTGGGGGGGGAGGCTTTCATTGTCAATTCATATCTTTGCACCCCTGTTTATTCTCATGTGGACCTTCATTCTCTTGTCACAGGTTGTCCTTTCATCAGCCACATCTCTACACTGAGGCACGGAGGGAGAAGTACCACAGGAGCAAAGTCCATCAGAAGGTCCAACAGTTTAAGCACTTCATTGAGAACTACCGTCGCCACATCATCTGCGTAGTGATATTCTCAGCTATCACGGCTGGGGTCTTTGTGGAGAGGGCATACTGTGAGTTACCAACCTGCTTAACTCCATCGACCCATCTGCTAGAACTGAGATCTAGTGTGGCCAGCCAGGGCCAGAACTCCACATCCTCATTCAATGGGGAAGGAGGAATACCTGTCTCCAGAGGAGGCACCGAGTGGCTGCCACGGCTAAGAGTGCTACCTACATATCTGCTTGCAGCACAAACTAACACCAGACTAAAAACAACGAGACCCAAGACTCCTGCAAGTAGAGCTCATTAATTCTTAACTAGGGAAGTTTGTTGCTAAACTTCCTGGTCCTGCTTTTAGTGGCTGCATTATCGACTCAGACCTTATAGGGACTGGGTCACAGGCTGTGTTGCAATGCTGTTGCTGGAAAAGGAAGGAGCTGAATTGCCCCACTATAACCCAACCCCCCCCCCCAGAGCTTGGAAAAGTTACTTTTTTTGAACTACAACTCCCATCAGCCCCAGCCAGCATGTGCTGGCTGGGGCTGATGGGAGTTGTAGTTCAAAAAAGTAACTTTTCCAAGCTCTGCCCCCCCCCCACTGAGCAGTAGGGAGCAGGAGGAAAACTCTTTCAAAATGTTTATATATAATCAAATATATGATGTCATCTCTATGGGCCATTTAAAATTCTTTTGCATTGCAGTGCTGTTTTCCAGGGAATAAAGGCTTGTAAGGCACGCAAGCATATTTATAATCCAAGCATGTGGACAGGGGAAAATGGGGATGTGTAAGGTGCCCTGCCATTCTTGTTCCTGCAGCCAACTAGTTCTGCTCTGTGTCCCTAGATTATGGATTTGCATCGCCGCCCACAGGAATTGCAGATACTACCTTTGTTGGCATCCTCATCTCTCGGGGCGCAGGAGCCAGCATTTCCTTCCTGTACTCGTTTATCCTGCTCACCATGTGTCGAAACCTCATCACTTTTCTGCGGGAGACCTTTTTCAATCGCTACATCCCTTTTGATTCTGCTGTGGACTTCCACCGTTGGATTGCAACCGGAGCCCTAATCTTTTCAGGTGGATTTTGAGAGATTCTGTATGCATGCAAGTGCATATTTAGTTATCATTTGTCTCTACAAAACTTGCATCTGTAAAATAAAATGTCATACAGAAAAATAAATCATCATAATTTTTTTTTAAATGTACAAAGACAATGCAAACTGAACTTAGAAATCCAACCAGCATAAAAACCAAATGCAGAGGACCAGGAGAGTAAAATACAAAGCACAAGAGCTAAAATCACCATCAACAGCAGCCATGTCACAAAGACTAAAAAAAGACTAAAATATATATATATTGAAAGGCATGGGAGAACAGAAAAGTCTTAGCTGGAGAAGTCTCTATCCCTGGGGGACCTGATCTTGAAGGAAACACAAAAGACAGAGACTAGGGCTGCATATCCATCATACATTAAAAGCACATGTCTTCCTTCAAGGAATCATCGGAGCTGTAGTTTATCCCTCTCAGATCTCCAGTTCCCAGCACCCTTTACAAACTACAGTTCCCAGGATTCTTTGGAGGAAATCATGTGCTTTAAATGTATGGTGTGTATGCAGCCTTACTGTGTTATACTGGCACTGATAGACTGTGACAACCTTTACTTCTTGCTGTATTGAAGGATGTGACTAATCTGATGTACAGACTCACATGCAGAGGTTCCCGCCCCACACACATTTTATTTAAGTTTGCTATTTGACAAATGAAGCATTTGGAGGAAAAATTAGAAAGTCTTATCCTTTTGGTACCTGGATAACAAAGTAGGTGCCAGGCGAACTTCCCTAGGGAGAGGATTCTATAGCCAGGAAGCCACTTCACGGCCATTTCATGGCTGCCACCCTCCAAACTTCAGATTGAGGGAATGGCATACACACCTATATTATACTGGGACTGGCATGAGTATAGGAATGCGCAACAGTCCTTGCAGGATCAAACCAAAGATTCATCTAGCCCAGCATCCTGTGTCCCAGAATAGCCAGCCAGATGCCTCCAGGGAGTTCAGATCCAGGGCTTGAATACCAGCAAGACCTTCACCCACTGTTGTTTTCCAGCTCTTGGAATTCAGAGACATATTGCTTCTAAACCTGGGGGCTGGTTTAGCCAACATGACTAATTGCTATTGGGCAGTGCTTCTGTAGGCATCAGAACTACAGATGGTGACTGTTCAGCAGCTCTTCTTCTTAAGCACCTAGGGATAGATTGCCAATGATGACCACAGCAGCATGCACAAAGGTTTGTTTCTCTGGCTCAGAAGTGAAGCACATAGTGTGTGTGTGTGTTTCATATGTTAGTTCATATATCCTCTGGATGTTTTAAATGCTAGTTGCATGGTCTTGGAACCACGAGCAGACTTTTAAAAAACATATTTAGCCCATTTTTGGACCGCTTGCTATCCACAGATCTCAGAGCAGTTTACAATAAGGAAAATCAAAATACTTTATGATAATACTTAAATACACAATATCCATAATTACCATACCTATATAGCCAAGACTGGAGAAAATTACTAGGCAGCATGATACAAACTCCCAACCAACATAGGGCCCACTATTCACACAACCACTCACACAATGTTGCTTTCACCATCCATTCACACAACCACTACAGCCTTTTGCAACAATCTCTACCTACCAACCTCCCATGCCCACACCAATCTCACTCAACAATATTGCAGCCCACATACACTCACGTCTGACTTCTATCTTTCTTGCAAAGGATCACTGTCCAGCAGACAAGGAAAACAATCAACATCTCTGTAGCCCTAATGGGCTCATGCTCCACACCTACGAAACTATCAAATACTTCCCTCTCATCTGGGAGGGGCCCAGTTCTATACCAGTGCACGCTCTCACTGGCAGGCATGGGGGATATAAAACTATTTCCCTCCAATAACTCTTTAACAACAGAATTGTGCCACACACATTACTGAACAATCCAGTCTCATGACAAATAACCAGCATCAATACTGGCAGTAACTACAAAACGAACAGGTAAATTTGGTTCCACTATGAGGTTTTCCCAGTATTCCATGTCCATTGCAGCCACATCCACTTGCCAAAAAAAGCCACTTCTGAGGGCTGAGGGCAACCAGCATGCGGTGTAGTTAGGGATGGATGAATTTGTCGATTTCAGTTCCTGAAATTTCTTTATTATTTCATTCTTAAATTCAGTTTTTCACATTTCCGCAGCGATTTGCAACTTAAAAAAAATCCTCCTGAAAATTCATCAGCATTTTAGTATTAATTTTTCCTAATAAACACATTTTGTATGCTGCTTTCACTCATGTACATATTTTTGCAAGTAATTTTCCCTCATATAATGCATTTGATATGCTATTTTCACTAATGCATGCGTTTCATGCACATTTCTCCCTAATTTTGTTCCTATTGTTCGAATGGACAACTGCATCATGAAATTCAGAGAAGTGTAAATTTCAAAGGATAGCTGTGTTTCCGTTTGCATCTTGGTTCAACAAGTGCAAGTTAGGTTGTTTCTTATTAAAATGCAAACCAAATAGAATTTCTCATTCATCCCTAAGTGCAGGGGGTTGTACCTGAGGTGGAGTGATAGAAACTGGTGGAAATGAGCAAAATCTGGGGGCTTGTTCATTAGTTTTCTCATGAGTTCTGTAAGTTTCAAACTGAGAAGAAAAGTATGGAGGTATCTCTTGACAAGTAGGTGGTTTATTTGAACAGTTTTTAAAATTCATATTATCAAATTTACAAACATGACAAAAATGACAAAAATGACAGCCCCCAACTTAAGAATCCAATACCATTTATAATCAAGATGTATAAACATGTTAATGTTACTTTAAAATTACATTAAAGTTTATAATTGCTTTAACTGTTTTTCAATGTGGCAAAACATTGATGGTGCAGGCACTCTCTAGCACCTTCTGGGGTCCTCTTGCCCACAATGCCAATCACTGTAATTTCATTGAGGATGCAGATAATCATTCTTTGTTAGACGTTATAACTCCTTTACGACATTACATTTCCCATGGTTCCTTAACTGGGAATCATGTTCATTAAACGAGATTTGAAATTGCTTTTGCATTTGTTGTTGTGGTTCTCACTGTCTCTCTCACTGTCTTTGCATCTTGCAGTTCTACATACTTTGGGCCATATTGTGAATGTCTACATCTTCTCAGTCACCCCCCTCAGCATCCTGTCCTGTCTCTTTTCCAACGTCTTTATGAATGATGGGTAAGTAGGGAGTGCCTTAAAAAATAGCTGAGAATGGAAGGCAAGGGAGAGAGCTGAGTTGAACTAGACAACTTAAATGGCTGAAGAAAGAACTGAAGCCGTTATCTTTGGGTAATTGTGCAGTTGGTGCGGTTGGGGTAGCGAGCCCCAGTCTCTTTGATGGATTTTGGCACAGTAAACCCATCTTGTTAATACACAGTTCCAAATTATGGAATGATCTCCCTGATGAGGTGTGCCTGGCGCCAACACTGTTATCTTTTCGGTGCCAGGTCAAGACTTTCCTCTTCTCCCAGGCATTTTAGCATGTGCTTTTAAATTGTTTTTTTAAGTGTTTTTAAATTTGTATATTTGTATATCTGTTTTTAATGTTTTTAATTGTTGTAAACCACCCAGAGAGCTTCGGCTATGGGGCGGTATACAAATGTAAATAATAATAATAATAATAATAAACACCTGTCCAGATAGTGTCGTGAATGATCCATCCTGAACAATGTTCTAAAAGGTGCATTGAAACAAGGTGAATTGAATTGCAGTCTGCACATATCCTGTTTTCACAAGGTTGCTTCAACTTGGGACCAAACTAGACATGACACAGGAGATCTGATCAAGATTCCTTGCTTTGAAAAATAATAATAATTATAACTCCTACTTGACTGCTTTAAAGACCAGGGAATGGAGGTGGTATTAATCCTTTTCTCAGCACTATTTCCCCAATCTATTTCACACACACCCAAGCTGCTCTCAGTATGTTTTTCCTGTGAAGTGAACAATAACTTGAGAGGGCAACAGAGCATGGGGGAAGAGTTCCCCTTCTCTCCCCCAGTGCAACTTCCCCTGTTTTCAAAGCAGCCACATGAAGCTGCTTTTTTTTTTTAAGTGTGCAATCCAACACCAGCTGGTGGGACTTTGCAGAACAGCAGAGCCACTATCACATCTGTAGCCCTACTGCTCATGGCAGCTGCAGCAGAAGGTGGGGAGGCAGGATTATTGGGCCTGAACCCTGCACCAGCTGGCACAGGGATAGGATTCAGATTGGGCCCGATGCAGTCACCCAACAGCAATAAAACCAGCTTAGAATCCAGTGGATGCCAAGCTGGCTCATCCTCGCACCCTCCTCACCCTCGGGACGCCCCATTTCAGGGCTTTCCACTGGCAAAGATATTCAGTGGGTGGAAGAGGGAGATAGTTGGTGGTTGGCAGGAGGCCAACTCAGCCTGCTGAGCAGAGAGTCACCTACACTCAGCCCACACCTCCCATCAGCCCAGTGTAACAGGGGTTTGGACTGCTCTGTTCTGCTGGAGATCCTGATTGTGTATTTGCCTGTTCTAGTTTACCCCATACACCATCAGGCCTAAACTACATGTCACGGTGGATGTGTACCATGCGGCTTCATCTGCAGGGTTTGCTTTTAACTACTATTCAGCATGGGGGGAATTTTCATTAGGACGGCGACATGTAGGGAAGAGAGGTTTAGCCCTTCACTCCCCAGTTGTGATCCTAATGAAAACTGCTCCCCATGTGGCAATTAGTGTTGTGGGGGGGGGACCCAATGGTGGTGCCAATGGGAGCTTTTCTCTTGAGACTAATTGCTCTGTGTGTGCGGGAAAGGATGGATTTCATCAGGAACCAGGCAGGGGAGAAAAGGGTTCCTCCCCATAGGCAGTGGTCCTGATAAAAATTGGGGGGCTCTATACACTTAATATGAAGGAAAAGAACTGGGCGGAGTAAACTCTATCTCCAGGTGTATCATCAAAGGAAATCTATAGTGATCTCTTCATAACCAACAGAAATGTTTATAACTGTGTTGCCCAGCCTGAGTATCTATGTGTATTGAATGTCTACGAACTGTTTGTGTCTGCT
Source organism: Rhineura floridana (assembly GCF_030035675.1). Lineage (NCBI taxonomy): Eukaryota > Metazoa > Chordata > Lepidosauria > Squamata > Rhineuridae > Rhineura > Rhineura floridana. The sequence continues at coordinate 20,904,552 of NC_084493.1, read as the reverse complement.
GGAACGTAAAAGTTCAACCATTATTTGGAATCTTTATCCCCTTATCGTGGAAGACTGTTCCTTAAATAAACACCTTGTATTAAAAGGATAGCTTTACGAATAAGTTTATTTAGGCAATATGAAAGCCAAGCATAAGAGCAATTAGTTACAAAAACTTTGAGCTAAGTGGAGATAGTGATCATCACTGAGTGACTGTACCGTCAACATCCTTTATTCTTATGTAACAAACTAAGTACTCTTTTGTTACGTAAGAATAAAGGGTGTTAAAAGTATGCAGTCACTCTTGCTGATCGCTATTATCCTTGAATAAGCGTAAAAGCATCCATCTTCTCAGTGATTCCTGGGTAGGGTAGTCCTTAGCTTTGGGAAGAACCTGCTCTTGGCTGACAGGCAGAGTCCTCCAGCCAGAACAACACCAAGGGCTTCCCCTCAGCTCCCAGACGGGCCCTACCTGGTTAACAGGTAGCAAGGGCTGTGACATTGCTGGTTTCTGAGTCATGGGAATACAGCTTGAATTTTAGTCCAGCCATTTATTGATTTATGGGAGAGATGTACCATTTTAGGTTGGTCCATTGTCCATGGTTAAATTGCACTCAAGGCCTAGTAGTCTTAATAATAATTAAAAAATATTCTTGATGATGATTTATTTGTCACTTTTTTCCAGAAAGGTGAACTCAAAGCAACTTAAAAAACAGTGTTCTTGCACTCGGGTCCTGCTTGCGGGCTTCCCCCAGGCACCTGGTTGGCCACTGTGAGAACAGGATGCTGGACTAGATGGGCCACTGGCCTGATCCAGCAGGCTCTTCTTATGTTCTTATGTTCTTAACAAACGTTAAACATAAGTGTAAAAACACCAATAAAAACAACCTAATATGCTCACCAATAATGTGCATAAAGGAACAGATCCAACTCAACCCCACCCCACTAAAAGATAAGCAGCAAAATTAAGGCTCAGAGGTCTGGGCGAATAAAAATGTTTTTGCCTGGCACTTAAAAAGAAAGAGAGAGCCAGTGTGGCATAGTGATTAGAGTGTTGGACTACAACCTGGGAGACCAGGGTTCGAATCCCCACACAGCCATGAAGCTCACTGGGTGACCTTGGGCCAGTCACTGCCTCTCAGCCTCAGAGGGAGGCAATGGTAAACCTCCTCTGAATACTGCTTACCGTGAAAACCCTATTCATAGGGTAGCCATAAGTCGGAATCGACTTGAAGGCAGTCCATTTCCATTTCATATTATTATACAAGTATTTATATGCTGTACATATAGATATATTATACAAAGCCTTGTTGGTGGTGCCATCCTTTGAGGCTGCCCAGTGGCTATTGACCTGTGACAGGGTCTTTTCAGTGGCAGTTCTCTCTCTGTGGGATGCCCTTACTGGTGATGTGTGTCTCCCTCCCTCATAATTGACTTTCAGGAGGTATTTGAAAACATTCCTGCTTACCCAAGCACTTGATGGCTGAAAGACACTGTTCCTGGCAACCCTGAGATCACTGATTGACAGGATGTTTTAAACTATTTTTAGAATGCTTTACCAAAAAAAGTGTTGTAATTGCCCCCCTGGGCTCCTTCGGGAGGAAGGGGAGATATAAATTGAATGAATAAACAAATGAATGAATAAATTTGTTTATAATTGAATAATATACTTAGCCTGCAATCCTATATGCCAACAGGACCTTCCCCAGTGAGTTCCATCCTATGTTGCTTGTGCCTATCAAAGCTTTAGATTGTGCCATTATTATTTTTTTTTTCCAGGTCACAGTTTCCTCCCAAATATTACTGGTGGTTTTTTGAGACTGTCCCAGGTAAGAGTAGATGAAGATGTGGGCCCTGGGGAGGGGGGTGCAGCAGGACCACACATGGTAGTGGCCCTCTACTTCAACATGTGTTCCACTTAACTCTTGTCTCTGATAGGCATGACTGGCGTGCTGCTGCTCGTCATCCTTGCCATCATGTATGTCTTTGCAACTCACCATTTCCGGCGAATCAGCTTCCAGGGGTTCTGGATCACTCATCATCTCTATGTGGCTCTCTACATCCTGGTAACACAATTCTAAGCCCTGCCTCTTCCCTAGTATAATTGGAAGAAATCTGTACAATACCACATGTGTGAGGATTTCTAGGATAGGCATTTGCAGATTCGACAGTGAGAATACCCACGTCCTCCAATGCGAAAATGCAAAATGAGTCAACTTTGCATAACTGTTTAATTTGTTCTAGTTGCAAGGGGCTTATTGAAGAGGCAGGTTGCTAAACTTGAAACGTGTATCCTGTGGATCAGCTTTTCTTGTCGGGAGCTTTACCTGTTTGATGTAGCTCAATGATAGAGCATCTACTTTGCACGCAGAATGTCTAAGGTTCAATTCCCAGCATCTCAAGGTAGGGCTGGGAGAGAACTGAAATCCTGGACAGCTGCTACCAGTCAATGTGGACAATACTGAGCTTGATGGACTAATGGTCCAATTCAGCAGAAGGTAGCAGCTCCTATGTTTCTATGCTTATTATGGGGAAAGCCATAGCTCAGTGGTAGAATGTGATGTTCCTATATTAATGTATATATGGTAAGTGTTGTTGTTTTAGAAGATACATGGTAAGTGGAGTGAAAGAGGAGGGGGAGTGAATGGGCAGTAGAATGCAAGATGATTGGCTGAGTGTTTAAAATGGCTGAATGTATAAAAGGAAGAGTGAGAGTGGAATCTGGGGGGAGAAGAGAACTGAGTGGGTTGCTTGGTGGGGTTTAGAGAGTTGTTTGCCAGGAGGGAGGTGGAGTTCGGATTAGTATTGAGTAAAACCATATGCTTATGTGCCTTAAGAAGAAATCTTGTTAATCTTGTTAGCTTTGTTATCTGTAATAAATACTTAATTTGGTTTACCAAAGGCCTGATCCTTGGCTGGGGTTTCACAGACCAGAAGGGAGGGTAAGGTAATGACCAAGGCTGAAGGGGAACTGTAACAAATGGTGGCAGCGGTGAAGAGAATAACAATACCAGTATTCAGAGTCTCTGGGAATACTAGTATTGGGACGTTACTGGTGGTTGCCTAGCAGGGGATCTGTTCAGATCTGTGCTAGAGCGGATAGGTAAACCATAAGAGAGTGCGGTCCGGACTGGTGGAGTCCCTGGTGGTGCCTAGAGACAGGCAGTAACCACGAGCAGGTAGGAACCTGACAGGGAGAGCCAGGGAAGGATGCATCACATAGAACATCTGCCTTGCTTGTAGAAGGTCCTAAGTTCAACCATTGACACCTCCAGGTCGGGATAGGAGAGAATCTCCGCCTGAAACCCTGGAGAGCTATTCCCAGTCAGTGTAAACAATAGATGGACCAGTAGATCTGGCTCAGTATAAGACAGCTTCCTATGTATCTAACTGGGGAAGAGAATGTGGAAGGAAGGGGCTCAGAGGGTCATTTGATAGGTAGCCCAGGATATAGTCTAGAGCAGGGGTGGCTAATCTGTGACCCTCCAGATGTTGTTGGACTCCAGCTCCTATCAGCCTAGCCGGTACGGTCAGAGGCAATGGAGGTTGTAGTCCACCAACAATCTGGAGGACCATAGGTTCCTCAACCCTCACCTAGAGGTACATGATGTAGCATCCTTATGTGGCATCCTTGCTGAATCTAAGTAGACCTGAGTCTGATCAGCTTCTGGGTGGAAGACCATCTTGTGTGTCCTCTGCATTCTGCATTCAATTCTGCAGGTTGTACAGAAATTAAGTAATTATATCCCAGGAGGTGGAGAGACAATCCTGATGTCTGAAAGCCCATGTAGATTTCAAGTCCATATATTTCCAGATTATGGCATCGATTCGAGTTCATTCTTTGTCTCCAAATATCAGCTTGCAAAGGAAATATCGATAGTTTGAAAGGAAACATCAATAAAGGAAATAGGAAATTAAAGACAATGGTGATAAAAATATCAATATTATTATCAATGTTTTAGACATGGATTTTTTTTAAAAAAAGAAATCCTGTCCCCAAAATAGCTGCAGAATATCACTACATAAAAATCCAATCCGCAACGATAGTGAATAAGCAAATTAATGGAAAATATCATATCCGAATTGGGCAGAATTCTAGCATATCCCTACGTGGAACTAGATGGGCTATTGCTGCTGTATGTGAAGGGGAAGAGACTATAGCTCAGTGGGAGAGCATGTGTTTTGCATGCAGAAGGTTCCATCCCTAACATCTCCAAGGAGAGCTGGGGAAAAAAGATGACCCCTGTCTGTGAAACCATGGGGTCAGAGCTAAATGGGATCAATGGTATGGCTCAGTATAAGTCAGGTTTGTGTGTTTAAGAAAGCTTCCTGATGGAAATATGTGACTCTTTGCTAACAGAGGAAGCTTTGGGTCTCTTTCTGCCCACTTCAGCATGGTCATGAAAGGAGATATTTTCTTTTCTGATCAATATAATACAACTGAAGTATTGGATGATGCATTTCTCTCCAGGTTATCATCCATGGAAGCTATGCTCTGATCCAGCAGCCTCGCTTCCACATTTATTTCATTGTCCCAGCCCTCTTCTATGGAGCAGACAAACTCATCAGCCTAAGCAGGAAGAAGGTGGAAATCGCTGTGGTGAAGGCTGAACTTCTCCCATCAGGTACAATATTGATGTCTGTGGCTAGCCCTCTCTCCGTTTAAAAAAAAAAATTGGGAAGAACCTCTTGCCCTTGATCTGTCATTAGTAACCAGGCATGGGTGAATCTGTCAATTGCATTTTTTCAATCTTAAATTCAGTTCTCCACATTTACACAGCAATTTGTTATTTCCTCATGAAACTCCATAAACATTTTAGTGCAAACTTTTCCAAATAAACCTTTTTGTGTATGCAGTTTTGAGAAATGCACCCTTTTATGCAAGCAATTTCCCCTGTTATAAAGCATTTTTGTATGTTATCTTCACTGATATATGCATTGTTATGCACATATCTTTTTCTAATGTATGCATTTTTGCACACATTGGTTGGTTGGAGAAGTGCATTACAACATTCAAACAAGTAAGAATTTCCCTGTGTTTCAGTTTTCATATTGGTCTGAGAAGTGCAAATTAAGTAGTTTCCCATTAAAATGCAAACAAAAATCAAACTTCTCCCCGATCCCTATTAATAACATTTAAGATGACCTCCCTCTTCCTTCCCCCCTCCCAGCCACCATATCTGCCAGTGGCTACTACTGGTACAGTTCTTTGACACAGCATGGCTGACTTGTGCCTTTGTGGCAGATGCTCAGGCCTCCTTTATTCCCTTTGGCTCAGGTGTCACTCACCTCGAGTTCCAGAGGCCCCAGGACTTTGACTACAGGTCTGGGCAATGGGTGAGGATTGCCTGTCTCTCTCTGGGGACCACTGAGTACCATCCCTTCACCCTGACCTCTGCCCCCCATGAGGAAACGCTGAGCCTCCACATCCGAGCAGCTGGTCCCTGGACAACTAGACTGCGTGAGCTTTACTCCCCAGAAAGCATAGCAGAACTGGGCAAATATCCCAAGGTAAGACTATTTTGTTTTATTCTCTCAACTCACTCACCCACCCCCTAACATAGATTCTGAAGAAAAGTGGTACTTAATAGGTGTTCAATAAATACTTAAAGCACTTGGAAGAACCCTTGCACTCTCTGGTTCCAACCACTGTATCACTTCCTCCACTACCAATTCAAAACATGGAACAGGGTTGGGGAACCCAAATGTTGATGGACTACAACTTCCATCATCCCTGACTAATGGCCATGCTGGCTGGGGCTGATGGAAGCCTGAGTCCAACAATACCAGTTGCTAGAAACAGCAGGAGGGGAGAGTGCTTTTGTGCTCAGGTCTTGCTTGTGGACTTTCCACGGTCATCTGGTTGGCCACTGTGAGAGCAGGATACTAGACTAGATGGGCTTTTGGCCAGGGCTGCTCTTATGTTCTTAACACCTGGAGAGCTACAAGTTTGCCATCCCTGCAAAAATCCACCTTCCCTATACCTACCCAAAAGTTGCAGGAGCTAACTAGATTAGGTGGGAGTTTTCCTACCCTGTCATCTGAGGGAGCAAGCAGTGCCAGCTCCAGGTTTTGGACAGGATACCTTTAATTAGATCCCTCTTCCAGGCTTCTGTCACCAGTGCACCACTTACCATCCAGTTGCCCTCTCCCCTGGGACTAGTCTGCACCAGTGCTCTTCCCTTTGACTTATGACTTTTCAAATGCTGAGAAAGGATAGGGCAGCAGGTAGAGACATCAAGGAGAAAAAAAGAAGCAGATCCAGAGGGCTGGCAATGGGGCCCTGTTGGGGTGTGGGCCTCCACAGGTGCCAATGATGCCAACCCCTGGTGCCAGCCTTGGGAGAAAGTGAGGTTTTCTCTTCATCTCTCTCTCTCCAGCTGTATCTAGATGGGCCTTTTGGAGAGGGGCACCAGGAATGGAACAAGTTTGAAGTGTCAGTGCTTGTGGGAGGAGGCATCGGGGTCACACCCTTTGCTGCTATCCTCAAAGATCTCATCTTCAAGTCATCGGTTGGGTCCAGGATCCTCTGCAAGAAGGTACGGTTGAAGGAAAAGAGAAAAGGTTGGATTCTTGTACTCCCCGCTAGCCAGTGTTAAGGGGCAGCAACTTCTGGTAGCGTGGTTCTCAAAGCATAAGATGTATGTCATTAAGGAGTAAGGAGAGGAGATGTGAACTTCAGTCTGAGTCCTCTTACTCCCATTTTTATGTATCTCAAGTAGGGATAGAAAGCTCAGTCAATTCTGGTTCTCTTGGTTTCTCATTTTTCCAATCTTAAATTCAGTTCTACACATTTCTGCAACAATTTGTGATTTTTTTTAAAAAAAATCCTCATGAAAATTCTCCAGCATTTTAGTGCAAATTTCTCCGAATAAACACATTTTTGTAGGTAGGCTTGACTAATACACACATTTTTGGAAGCACTTTCTCATCATATAATGCATTTTTGTATGCTGTTTTCATTCATATATTCATTTGTATGCACACTTTCCCCTAACATATGCATTTTTGTAAACATTGTTGGTTGGTGAACTGTATTGCAAAATTCAGATAAGTGCGAATTTTGAAGGATGGCTGTGTTTCGGTTCTCATATTGTTTCGGAAAGTGTGAATTTGATAGATTCAGCTTCAAATGAAAACATCATCTAACTTATCATCCCTAATCTCAAGAGAAGCAGAATGCAGAGTGCTTACTGTTCCCATGGTGGCTTTGTGGGCATGTATGGATCATTGAAAATGAGTGATTCTATTTTCCCCATTTTACAGCCTCTCCTGTGGAAGCCTTAAACCAGCTCCCCAACCTGGTGCTCTCCAGATATTGTCAGACTCCATCTTCCAGCAGCCCCAGCCATCATGGCCAGTGGTCAGGGATGACGGGAGCAGCAAACCAATAACATCCGGAGGGCACCACGTTGGCCACCCTAGCCAAAGAAGCATCAGTGTGTTTTTCCCTAATATAGCTCAATATTATATATATTATATTATATAATTCAATATTTCCAGGCTGAAAAACTTGTGATGGATTAGACCTTGGCCTAAGAAAACTGCAGGAATTGCCACTCTACTGAGATTACCTTGTTAATTTACAAGCTGTTAATTTACAAGCTATTACTAGGCTCAGTTTAGATGATCCCAGCATATGATGATGAAGTTCTAATGAGGTCAACACAAATTCCTGGAGGTCAAGGGGGTCTCCTGGAGCAATTCAGAGGACCAAAGGAGGTCAGTGACAGGCAGCTTGATCCAGCCCAGGGATGGAAAGAATGGGATGGGTCCTAGACAGTGGAGAGGTTTTGACATGCTCTGCACACACCATACATTTAAAGCACATGACATCCACCAAAGAAGTCCGGTTTGTTAAGAGTGTTGGGTATTTAGCTCTGTTGTGGAGTAACGTACAGTTCCTAGGATTCTAGGAATGAGGGAAGAAATATGTTTTTAATACATTGCATGTTCGCAGCCTAGGAGGAACAGTTAATTCAGCAGCTATAGGTATGATTTCAAGGGCTTCTGGTAGCGAACTTCCTCACTTCCTCATTGTTTCCAGATCTATTTCATTTGGGTGACGCGGACTCAGCGGCAGTTTGAGTGGATGGCTGACATCATCCGCGAAGTGGAGGAGAACGATCAGCGCGATCTTGTCTCCGTGCACATCTATATCACACAGCTAGCTGAGAAGTTTGACTTGCGTACCACTATGCTGGTAAACCCCCCCCCCATGAAAAAAAGCACAGAGCCACAGGAGGACACAAGGTCTTCTGTGCTGCTTCCCTAGTATCCTGTTGCAGGTTAAGCCAAGGCTGTAGCCAGGGATTGTGGGGATGGTAGACCCTAATCTCCTGCAGACTATTCCAGCTCTCTCCATGGGTGTTTCAGTTTTGTTAAAAAAATTAAAAGTAAGCTTGTAGTCCTTTTTTACTTATGAAGATAAAACGAAAAGCACAACACGTGCATCCTTCCCAATTGCTCCTGCCATTTCTTCTGCCAAGTGAGAGGAAAGGCACTGGGAACAAGTAACAAACACTAGAGCTGGTGTAGCATAGTGGATAAGAGACTGAGCTACAAATCAGGATGTCCTTGGTTCGAATTTCACCTCTGCCATGAACTCTCTCTCAGCCTCGTTCCCCGCATCTGCAATGGGTGGAGTGTTGGTCTACTACCTGGGAGACCAGGATTTGAATTCCCACACAGCCATGAAGCTCACTGGGTGATCTTGGGCCAGTCACTGCCTGTCATCCTCAGAGGATGGCAATGGTAAACCCCCTCTGAATACCACTTACCATGAAAACCCTGTTCATAGGGTCACCATAAGTCGGAATCAACTTGAAGGCAGTCCATTTCCATTTTTATCTTACAAGGTGGTTGTAAGCACTGCAATTCAACAATGGGTGTGAAGTGCTTTGAACATGTGAAAGTTCTATACAAGTGTTAAGTATTATTATTATTCAGTAAGCCCATCTTTTTCATTTTTGTATATAATTATACAGCCACGAGAGTGGCTGTATACTACAGTAGGGCCCTGCTTTACAGCGCTTCGCTTTACAGAGTTCTGCTAATGCAGTGGTTGTCAATTGCAGAAAGGCCCCGCTCTTACAGCGCTTGTTCCGCTTTTACGGTGTTTTTTTGCCCTCAGGTGCCATTTTGGTCAATGTTAGTCAACGGGTTCCTCTTTACAGCAGTTTTCGCTTTACAGCGGGGGTCCGGAATGTAACCCGCTGTATGAGTGGGGCCCTACTGTATAGCCAGAGTGGATTTTTCACATTCCGCAATGTTAAATTGAAAATACCCCCTTCCCATTCTGATACTTCCCATAAGCTCATTTGAAAACTAAACCTTAAAAAAATTATAGTCCTGAACTCTGAAATGTTTGCTTAGCAACCCTGTAAATTTTCATGGCGATAAACAAAACAGTCAGAAAGAATTGAGAGTTCAAAGTCTAAAGAGAGAGGGAAAAAACCCAGAGCCCTTTTGGACTTGTTTCTCTCAGAGTTCTCATAATCTTTTGAAATTCATTAAAAATCAGCCATGGTCACAGAGTACCTGTTATCCTAATACTGACCATGTCCCATACGCTGACCTTCATCTTCTGCAGTTTACAAGTTAAAAAAATGTCTGGCTGATTTCTAATTAATTTAATAAATTTTGGCTTGAACTGAATGATAATGTCAGGCATACTCAGTAAGAACCAACTGTCAGTGTTCTAAAAGCCAGACTCTCAACTGCTTCGCTTGGCTAATCAGGGGGCCACACCCACACCAGACTTTGATTTCATGTGAGACAGTCATGGCTTCCCTCAGAGAATCCTGGGAAGTGTAGTTTGTGAAGGGTGCCGAGAGGAGACTCTTATTCCCCTGAGAGAGCTGAAGTGGCCAGAGTGGTATAACAGTCAGCTGCTCTGACTGAAGCTCTGTGAGGGGAACAAGGCATCTCCTAGCAACACTCAGCATCCTTCATTAACTACACTTCCCAGGATTCTTTGAGAGAAGCCATGACTGTCCAAAGTGAAATAAAGGTCTGGTGTGGATATGGCCAGGGACAGCTTTGGTTTAAATTAGGGAGGGAGGCTACATGTGCCTGCTGTAGAATAAAAAGGTGGAGGAAACCCTGAAAAGCAACGATACTGTTCACAATGTTTTCCTTTTGGAAAGGAAAAGGGCTTCCCCTCTGCCCAGTGCCTACCCACCCAATCTCCTCCCCTCCCGCTCCTCCTACCCTCCCTGCCCCTCCCCCAAGTCAGTGTTGGACTACAACCTGGGAGACCAGGGTTCGAATCCCCACAGCCATGAAGCTCACTGGGTGACCTTGGGCCAGTCATTGCCTCTCAGCCTCAGAGGAAGGCAATGGTAAAACCACCTCTGTATACCGTTTTCCATGAAAACCCTATTCATAGGGTCACCATAAGTCGGGATCAACTTGAAGGCAGTCCATTTCCATTTTCAAACATGATTGCCCAGAAATAAATCCCACTGAACTCAAAAAGTATGCAACTGATCAAACCCACCCTCCCTTCTCCTTCCTATCTCCTCCCTCTTGTGCCTTTTCCCCTCCAATCCCTTCCTTACCCCTCCCCTCCTCCCCTCCCCCTCCTCCCCCTCCTCCCCATAGTCAGTTTTACCTATCTTAAGCATGATTGCATGGGAGTAAATACTACTGAACTCAACAAGCATGCAAATTATCAAACCTGCCCTCCCCTGCCCCTTCCTTTGCCCCTCCCCCTCTAATCCTCTTCTTCCCTGTCCCCCTCCTTCCCTCTCCTCCCCCTCCCTCTGCTCCTCCCCCATGGTCAGTTTTACCTATCCTAACCATGATTACATAGGAGTAAATCCCATTGAACTCAATAAGCATGCAAATGATCGATCCATTCTCAGCAAGCTTTCACAAGATCCCACTTCTTATCTCCCAGATTAAAAAGCAGAGAAATTCACTAATAGGCAAACAAACATTGCAGTTTAAGAGCATACCTATGGCCCACAGATATTTCTATCAAACTTTAAAAAGCAGGAAAATTGGACAGCTATAGTGAATGCACCAGGGGAGCAGGAGACCTGACCTCCTTTCTGAAATATTGGACTGCCCTACAAATTTGTCAAAATGCAAACATCATTTGGGTTGGTCTTTCACAGTCCAATCCACTTGCTGTGTAGCTTGGAAGAATTAGGTAACATGTGCCTCTGAGCATATGGTGAGTGGTAGCAACACCTGCAATCAGCCCAAATAATAGAAAGAAGACATGTGCTGTGCTGATCTTGTTTTAGCAGGGATGAAGCAACATTATTAAGACAGTTGACATAGTTCAGATAGTCACTTTAAATATGTCTGATTTACTTTGCAATTTCAGTGATGTTTTCTATCGGAAATCATTTTCTTTTGCTTCTTTTTCTGTGAATATGTGAAGTACAGCAACACTTTGCAAAATTTACACTAAACAAAGTCAAAAAATAATTATGGAATAATGGCACTGACTATTCTGCAGTGCCTCAGTTTGCACAAGATAAAACAATGGGAGGTGAAATATATTCTAGGTGTGCTCTATGTTTTTAATTGACCGTGCCCATCTTGCCTTAGATGAAGTGGTTTAAACATAGCAGCCTGAAAACATGCATCTTGGGCAGGCTAAGTTTGCTTTTTCCAACTGCTAGAGTCATTCCTGAAGTAGCAACATATTGTAATCAGTCTGATTTTACATCAAACTTCAGTTTCAGATTAAATTGTTAATGCACCCAAAATAGAAATAGAACATAACCTCCAATTTGAAACACAAAAGGCTGTATTCACCATCATATGACACTGACCAATAAAAAGGCTTTGAAATTAATAAAAATATATTTGACACAGGTTTCTAGGATGAATAATGAAAGAAATAAAGTTTTCTAGATTAGATTCTCTGTAGAAACAATAGTAACATAGGAATGAAGCAAAGTAAGAACACCAACAAATATACAAAAATGTAATTCTCCATCTTTGGAGATGGCAGGTATTGCCACCACTCACCATATGCTCTTCCATATATTCTTCCAAGCTACACAGCAAGTGGATTGGACTGTGAAAGACCGACCCAAATTGTTTTTGCATTTTGACAAATGTGCAGGGCAGTCCAATATCTCAGAGAGGAAGTCAGGTCTCCTGCTCCCCTGGTGCATTCACTATAGCTGCCCAATTTCCCTGCTTTTTAAAGTTTGATTGAAATATCTGTGGGCTATAGGTACATTCTTAAACCGCAAGGTTTTGTGCCTATAGTGAATTAAGTATTATTTGATTGATATTTATTAAAGTTCAGTAAATTTAGAGATATTAGCTGACCTGCGTTTTGGTTCTGGCTGTTTCTTTATTGATTTCCGATGAACCCATGGTTTCTTTATTTATTTATGTGTTTATTTGCCACTTTTCACCTCCACAGCCTCCCTCCCTAAAGCTGTTCACAAACATAATAAAACAATTAGAAGAAAGTAAATGCTGAACCATTAACAAAACAAGCAGTATGAAAAGTATGTCTAAACAAAACAGTTTTAACAATCTTTCTGAAAGCTGGAAGGGAATGGTTTAAATAAGCCTCCCAAAAGAGGGAGTTGCAAAACCTAGGTGCAACCACCAAGAAGGCCCTGTCCTGCATTCTTATCAAGCGCACCTCAGGCTGTGGTGGGATGTAGAGCAGAACCTCTGCAGAAGATCTCAACAGGCAGGCAGAGTCATGCTGGTAGTCCTTCAGATATCCCAGACACAAACGATATATGCTGTAAAAGTAAAAGAACCTAGTGTGTCTATAGGTCCCCTCACCACTGCATTTCTGGCTAGACACCTGGATCACAATGCTGCTTATTCTAACAAGGCCTGATTCCACATTGGTGATGTGTAACCAGAGCTTGGAAAAGTTACTTTTTTGAACTACAGCTCCCATCAGCCCCAGCCAACATGACCACTGGATTGGGCTGATGGGAGTTGTAGTTCAAAAAAGTAACTTTTCCAAGCTCTGTGTGTAACTATAAGGTGGTAATAATGGAGGAAAATGTGGGTTCCTTTCCTTCCACCAACTGTGCTCTCACTGCTACTTTCTCTCTTTCTAGTACATCTGCGAACGGCACTTCCAGAAGGTCCTCAACAAGAGCTTGTTTACAGGCCTGCGCTCCATCACCCACTTTGGGCGACCACCGTTCGTCCCCTTCTTCTGCTCACTGCAAGAGGTCCATCCTGAGGTCAGTGCTGGGGATGGGCGTGACATGACATGATATCACTGCGTTGTGTGCCTCCCCACCTCACATCATTGGCTGAGAGGCTAATGCATTCACCTTCATGCAGTGGTGTGCCATCGAGTCTTGTTTGTGCTACACACTGCAGTAAAGAGAAGGTTTTGCATTTCTTTGTTACATCTACTTTGGCCCTAAGAATTGATCCTCATGTGTAAAACTGTTTTTAGAAAGATAAATAGATGGGTGGAACACAATAATTGAAGTTGCATTGGAATTTTAAAAGGCATTCTAAGTGTGCATTGCCTTTTATCACATAATGAGCATATTATGAACTAGCTCCTTTCTTTGTTTGTGCATGCATTCTGTATGTCACGTAAAAAAAAGTTTTACAGCAGGACGTCACACAATAATAGCCACAATTATCGGTTGAAAACATGATCATGTGGCTCCAAGCTCAATTTTCTGCCTAGATGGCAAACATAGCAGATCCTCCCTTATTTGCATAGATCTCTGATTTGCACACTAAATCTCTTTATGGCAGCAATGGACGCTTTAGATTAATGGCTCTGTTTCTGTGCCTACAAGAGCAGCCTAGCATGCTGAAATAAAGTAGGCAATGCTTTTCCTATCATGGAGATAAAAGGGTTATCCACACGGGAACCTAACTTTGTACTAAAGATGCTGCTTTTACAATCGTAATAGATTTTCAAGGTCCATACTTCTTGCTCAATGATAGCTTCCAATCCACTGTTTTCCATTCACACAAGTAGGTGTTCCTCTAGGAAGGATTAGTGTCACTGTTTTCTTGTGGCCCCGCCCTCTAATTTTACATGTTTGCTCCCTTCCGTTCAAGGCTGAAGCCAGGAGAGTGCCTCAGTGTGAAACTGGCAAGAAAAAATGAAACTGACTAGACCCACCCTCTTCTCCATTGTCCAAACCTGAGTGAAAGGCGGATAGGGGGGGAATGAGTGAAAGGCAAAGTAGGCAGTGGCTGCGGCAGCTTTTGCGGGCTGCAGAGAGAGGAGTGGGCAATGGGGCATAAGAGAGCCCATCCACTAAAAAAAAGGTAAAGCACTTACAAGGAGCGGCACAGCGCAGCTGAGATGGTTTTTCCTTTCTTTTTCACATTGGGCTCATCCACATGGCAATTTAGTGTGTGTGTGGTGCTACTTGCATCCCCTGTAATTTGCATGGTTCACATGACATTGCAGGCAAGCAGAAGATATCATGCAGTTTTCCCCTTTAAATCCGTATTAATCCAGTCCGCTGATAAAGTGAAAAGGAAATACTAAAGAAATAACTTCTTTAGTATGAAATTAGGCTCCCATGTGGATAAGCCGATTGGGTTAATACGGATCTAAAGGGGAAAACTGTGTGATAGCTTTTGCTTGACTGCAACATCATGTGAACCATGCAAATTACAAGGGGATGCAAGTAGCACCAGACACAAACTAAATTGCTATGTGGATGAGCCCAAAGTGAGGGGAAAAGATTCAGTTGCTTAATTTCTGTATGTTGGGCTGCTCTTAAAAGCACAGCAGCAGGGCCAGGAAAAGAAAAGTGGTAACCCTCACCCTGCAATTGTAGCAGAGGCACACTGGGGTGAGCAGAGTCTGTATTTAGGAGACCCTTGTCTACACATGCTGCAGAATTAGCTGGTAAAAACTTGAGGCAGTAGAATAAATTATAACCCTTAAGGCTGTAGGTGGAGAAATTGCATTTTAATGTTCCTCTGCAGTGCACTAAAAAAAACCACCCCACTTCCTTGCAAGTAGAAATGTAACTTAGAAACTTTGGTTGTGTACACACCATACATTTTAAACACATTTCCCACCAAACAGTTGTGAGAAGTGTAGTTTGCTAAGGGTGCTGGGAATTGTATCTCTATGGGGGTGCTGAAAATTATAGCTCTACAGTTCCCATGATTGTTTGGGGGGGGCGAATGTGATTTTAATGTATGGTGTGCATGCAGCCTTCCTCTCTGATATGCTAGCTTTTCACTGGCAGAGAGATTTGTTGGGAGGGCTGAAGCTCCGTGGAAGAGCACATGCTTTGCATGCAAAAGGTCCAGGTTTCAATCCCCAGTATCTCCAGTTAACACTTAAAGGATCGGATAACTGGTGGTGGAAAAAGTATCCACACTGGCAGGAAGGCAGAGTAAAGAATGTGGGGCTACAAGTCTGACTTCATATAAGGCAGCATCCTAGGTTTTGGTTTTAAAGCATGGGGGATCATTCAAAAGTGGCATGCCTCAACTGCAGCCTCAGATAGTCCAGGGCATGCCATGACTTTATTCTACTGCATGCTTAGACCAGGCCTTTGTCATGGATGCATTTAGGCATAACACCAAGCTTAGAGCTTGACCTGAGGAAGGAGAACTTTATTGTGCTCAACTATTCATGGACTCTGTTGCTTTAAGACATTTTCATTATTTATTTAAAGAAGGTTCATCTTGCTCTTCAGCTGCAAAGGGCTCCCAGAATAGTTTACAGATCACTGCCAACAACCCGCAGGCTGATAATCTAAAAACATGGCACAAAAGGAAAATGGATTGGGAAGGAGGAGGAAATAAAGTCAGGTACAAGTTCTTAGTTACAAGTTCTTCTGATGACCAGCTGGCATGGAAAATGTTAAGACGGAGCCAAAAGCTGCCAGTCTCTCAGCGGTGCTGGTTGAATATGCTCTTCTCTTTCCTCCTCTGCTGCAGCAGCCCAGTGTAATAGCTGATGCCAGGTGATCAAGTTCTTGTCATTTGTTGCTTTCAGGTGAGGAAGATCGGTGTGTTCAGCTGTGGCCCTCCAGGCATGACGGAGAATGTGGAGAAAGCATGTCAGAAGATCAACAAGCGGGATCAAACCTACTTTGTGCATCACTATGAGAACTTTTAATTATTTGCAGTCTCTGCTGTGCTTCCAGAGTTGAATGTCTACTGCACTCTTCATCATGATGGGTCATAATTGATTCTTACTTCTAGCACCATGTGGACAGCTGTACCTTTTGTTCCTGCCAAGAATCTTATTCCTGCGAAGTTATTGATCCATGCCTGGGCTCTTATGGACTGGAACGTGGCTCTAGCCCTCGGATCACTGCAAGATTCAAATCTACAACTCCTAGAAGAATAGCCTTGTTGTTTGTTTGCAGAGGAAAGCTATATGACATTCCATATGACAATGGAGCACAAGTGCAAATATAAACCAGTTTTAAGCTGGTTTCTTCTTTCAAAGAACCCTGGGTATTACAGCTTTATGAGGGTGTTGACATTGTCATTTGGAAAATATGGCAACAATGATGAATTGGTGTCCTGTGCCCTGTACAATGGCTGGTGCAAAAGGCAGGAGTCACAACACATTCAGACATTTTTAATGGACCAAAGGGATTTTGAACACTGACTTTAGGAGAGTTTGTTTGGTAGATTGTTGCTTCAGAGACTGGTTAAATCTTGATTATTCCCCCCATTGAGCTGATCAATTGTATTTAGTTTCAATTGTATGTTTGTACATTGATATTATATCAAAGGTAGCTGGTTAGATTGAATTTGTCTCTGTGTGTTTATTTTGAGATATTTACACACTACTTTTCAGGACAACTTCATAAAATGAAGCTAGAAATAGTAAAACAATAAGCATCAATCACACCTATATGATAAAACAACAAAGACAAGGTTCAAGGAGGATTAAAAAAAAAAACCTAGATTGCTCCTCTTCGGAGAATGGAGAGGCCACCTCAGCCGGAACACCAAGAGCTAGACAATGAGCACATCTCCAGGCTGTTCTCTCTCTCTTTCTCTTTCTCTCTCCTGCCCTCACGACAAGATGCTCCTTATATAAATATTTTGTGAGTATAGCACTCTGTGTTTTGGGACTGCACAGTGCTGAGATTTGATTTTCTTACCCAGCAGGAGTGAGGGATACTGTGTGTGTGAACATTAAGGGTTGTATCTAATGCTATTCTACTCAGAGCATACCACTTGAAATTAATGAACATGCCTGACTTAAGTCCATTAATTTCAGTGGGTCTTCTTTGAGTAGGACTCACATTGGATACAATCCATAATATTTTTAACCACAGACATAGAGGGGGGTACATGAAAAGGAATAGGTAAAAGAAAGTTACACACAGGATAGTCACTTTCTTCTCTGTTTTGAAGCAAAAAGTAAAAACCATCCAAGTGCCACCCCTACCCCACTCTCAGTGCTTAACGCAAATATCTCCGCTACTGGCTCAATCTCTGTCCAAAATCTGACCTCACAATCGCGATTGTAAGCTCACGTCCATTGCTCACACTTGGGTTTCTGCCTGCGTCCACCCAAGTTCAGACACGTGGGTGGAAGGTGTTAATTTTTTATCAGTCCCATTTCCAAAGCCTCAGAAAGGTTAACTCCAAGTCCATCTGGAGCCAGTTGGTATAGTGTATAAAATTATACCTCAAGTATAGGCATAAGATCATCCCATTTGCCACTTGTGTGAATGTTGCATTTTACACCACGGGATACAGCACCCATCAGATCCTCTTCTATAGATCCTCTGTTATGAGATCATCTGGATAGAAGAGAAAAAAAGAGATAATATTAATTGATTAGTTATTGGTTTTATACCCTCCTTTCCTCCAAGAAGTCCATGGTGGCATACATGCTTCTCCTCCTGCCCATGATCTCCTCACCACAACCCTGTGAAGTAGGTTAGGCTAAGAGATGGCAATTGCCCCAGGTCACCTAATCAGATTTAATGGGTTAGTGGGAATTTGAACCTTGTTCTCCTTAGTCCTAGTCCAGCTCCCTATTTTGGAGGTCCCCAATCTTTTTGGGCCTGTGGGCACGTTAGAAAATCCTGAGAAACTATTTTAGGCTCTCTATCTCACGGCAACCAAGCACAAATGGGAATCTATTCTGTTGCCTACCATAGAATGCTTATTTCATGCCTTATTTCAGTGGGGCGAGGAGAGGGCATCCTGTAGGCACTGGAGAAGGTCTCTGTGGGCATCTGTGTGTCTGCAAGTCACACCTTGGCAACCTCTGACCTAACTACTTCAGCAGACTGAAGGAAGGTGGTGGTGGTGGTGGTACCTTTTTGCCAAGGTTAAGGATGCTGCCGCAAAACTTTCAGGGGTCTTTTCCTTCCATGTCTCCTTTGTGGCTGTGGGTATAAAATTTTGGTAGGGACAAACTCTGTGGATGAAGCAATAGGAAAAGTCAGAAGTAAAATAATTGTCATTTCCCTTCTTCCAAAGGGATGCCTCCCAAGTCTTCCTGAATCAGAGACCTCCCTCCTTCTGATCGCGTTAGTCAGATTCACACTGGCCTCACCATAATTCCCCCTCACCAGTAGACATTTCCCCACCTAAACTGTCAGAGGCAGTTGTGTCCATCCCCTGGTCATCAGGTCTCTCATAGATCACCTGGATTTCCGTTTCTTTCTTCCTGACCAGGGGATGGACTTTGGAACATTTGATGCAGCACGTCTGACAGACCTCGTGGAGCCTTTTCAAGCTGGGGCAACATGGGGAGAAGAAGGTGAGAAAGGGTGGCTGAAGAATCTGCCCTAATCTGCCCAGGAAATAAACAAAAGCAGGAAAAAAATCTACTTACAATGTGAACATGATGATGTCTCTAACCTCCCCCCCAAAGCCCTGTCTAATCTAACTAACTAAATATCCACGTAAGCTACGCCAACCCCCAACCCCTAA
The DNA here is from genome assembly GCF_030035675.1 of Rhineura floridana. NCBI lineage: Eukaryota > Metazoa > Chordata > Lepidosauria > Squamata > Rhineuridae > Rhineura > Rhineura floridana. The sequence continues at coordinate 20,885,706 of NC_084493.1, read as the reverse complement.
TCCTATCCCTACTCCTACGCGTACCTCTAAAGATCTATAAAATATAAACAAAATTATATACAATGTACAAGAATATAGACAAAAATTTAAAAGAAATAAAAATATATACAAAAAAGAAAAATAAAGAAAATGTAAATAAAGAATAAACAAAAATAAAAATAAAAACCTTCCTCCACTCTCCTCTCTAACTGCCACTCTCCTGCTCTCCTAATCTCCTCCTCCTCTCCTCTCTCTACTCCTGACTCCCACACTGGACATCCCTGGTTGGCGGCTTTTAAGCCAGCAGCAAGAGACAATGGAGGCAGCTCACTGTTACCTTGACAACCCTCCTGCCTAGGCCCTGAGTATTGTTCCTCCTCAGCCTTGAGTGATGCTTCTTCAGAACCTTGAAGCACTTTCTGTTCTGTCTGCCGGCTCCCTGAAACATTTCTCTTCATGCTCATACCTCTGTTTCTCTCATAAATCTGATTATTCTTCATTAAGCAACATTTCACGTACTGGAGACCATCCCAGCCTCCTTTTAAACACAGTAGAAACCTCGTACCCAAGTTGAGGGATGTCTGGTGCACAGTATTAGACAATCTATGTTCCATGCAGAAGGTCCCAGTTTCAATCCCTGATAGGGATGGGAATCTCCAGTCTGAAACCCTAGAGACCAGTCAGTGTGGGCAATAATGAACTAGATTAATAATGAACTATAATGAACTAGCTATTTCACATTTTCGGAAATGAACATAAAAGAGCCTACTATCAAATAAGTTTAAGGGAGAAATGAGCCTATTTAGTTTTTAGGGTTTCTGTTCTGCCCATTCTGTCTCAACTAGGATTGGTCACAGCTTTAAAAATGTTAATTTAAAACATTCTTATCATACATACAAAATATTAATAAACAGATGCCAGTCTGCATTAATTTTAATTTAATTTAATTTATTAGATTTCTTACCATCCTTCACCACAAGGTCCCAAGATCTACAATTACATGACTAAATATAGTTGTGTTTCAATAAAATAAAATATATAATTCTAAAACAAACAGTTACAATCATAAAACAAGTGAAAAACAATAAAAATTGTTCCATATATAAAACAATAGAAAACAATTCCATGTATGAAAACAGTATAAACATTTGGAAACAATTCTGCATATAAATATAGTTAAAAGTACTTCAAATATAGACTGGGATAAAGAAAACTTTTGTATAAGTTTATTCAGATGGTAGCTTCCCCAACTCAGATTCAGTTTAATTTATTCCAGGTTTAAAGAGCTGGCTATGTGGTATGATGTGAGGAAGTATATGGGACCTCCAGACTATCAATATTTTGCAGGAGTGATTCAATTGCATACCAGAACTGTAGGTTTGTGCCACAATATCTATGCTATACAGTTAAAACAGTATCATGCCACATTAGGGATGGGGAAGAAATTCAATTCAGTTCGCATTTAAAAACAAATCTGTGAAATGCGCACTTTCCAAAACAATGCAAGAACTGAAAAGCAGCTGTCCTTCAAAATTTGCACTTCTCCAAATATTGCAATGCAGTTCCCCAACCAAACCTTGTTTACAAAAATACATGTATTGGAGAAAAGTGTCCACAAAAATGAATATCTCAGTAAGAATAACATACAAAAATACATATTAGGATAAATTGCTTGCATAAGTGTGTACATTAGTCAAAACTGCATACAAAAATGTGTTTATTAGGAGAAATTCACCCTAAAATGCTGAAAAATTTTCATGAGGATTAAAAATGTTTTTTGCAAAATTGCTGCAGAAATGTGGAGAACTGAATTTAAAACTGGAACAATGAGAAATGGAGAGAACCATAATGGACAGATCCTTCCATCCCTATGCCATGTTAGACAGTCTTGGCTTTCCACAAAGAATCCTGGGAACTGTAATTCATTAAAGGGTCTAAGAGTTGTTAGGAGTCCCTTTTCCACTCATAGAGCTGCAATTTCTCAGAGTTCCCTAGAAAGAGGTGCTGACTGTTAAACTTCTCTGAGAACTGCAGCTCTTTAAAGTGGTATGATATTGCTTTGTCAATATGATATTGACAGCGCAGATGGGGTCTTAAAGTGGATTAAAGCACTCAGTTGCCCAAGCACAACAAATCCATTTTTTAAAAAAACGAATTTATTGCAGTTCGGGAAATGACAGGGAAATGCTCTGAAATGTGTAGAGTGAGAAATGACTAATGGGAAGATATGTCAACACCCAGCAAGGAAATATAAATGCAGGACAAATGCTCACTGTCGTACAACTGCACCACAAACAAGTAAACACTGGATATAATCTAACTTTCACGTAAGCGTTGTGCAAGCAAATCACGGTGAATGCTTAATAAATAGGTTGTCTGCCTGTGTACCACATTTACTGGACAATGTTAAAGCGGGGTATGTTAAAGTGGGGTATGCCTGTATAGAGAAATGAAGTATATTTATGATGTATTGGAATAGCATCAAGGATTATCAATATCTTGACACAGTCATTAACCAAAATGCAGACAATAGTCAAGAAATCAGAAGAAGGCTAGGACTGGGGAGGGCAGCTATGAGAGAACTAGAAAAGGTCCTCAAATGCTAAGATGTATCACTGTACACTAAAGTCAGGATCATTCAGACCATGGTATTCTCAATCACTATGTGTGGATGTGAAAGTTGGACAGTGAAAAAAGCGGATAAGAGAAAAATCAACTCAACAATGATATAAAACTAATGCAGCTGCTTCACTCTTCCTTGCTGGGTGGGGATAGTGGAACCCTCTGGTGACATTCTATCAGGGATGGTTCTAAAGGGTGGCCAGATGGGGCACTGGCCCGAGGGCCCCTGGAGGTACAGGGGCCCCTCCGCTCCCCTACCACGATCCGCGATGACTGTTTAAAGTGGAATAATAGTGGAATAACTGTATGGTGTGAACAGGGCTGGCGCCAGGCATACCAGGGCCCTTGGACACCAGCCTGCCCTAGGCCCCTCCGTTCCCCTTCCGCGATCCACGGCAGGAGCCGCAGATCGCAGGACAGGAGCTTCCGAGCCTCCTGCCATCCCCGTGCTTCACTTACCTTTCTCTCTGCTGTTTTTTGTGGCTGTGCGCACTGCGCGTGCAGGGTTGCCATCAATCAAGATGGCGGACAAGGTTCCAGCCCTTTAGGGAAACCTCGGCCACCATCTTGATTGATGGCAACCCAGTGCGGAAGGGGAGCGGAGGGGCCCGTAGTTCCAGGGGCCCTCGGGCCAGTGCCCCACCTAGCCACCCTTTAGAACTGGCCCTGCCAACAGGTCAGGATTCCAAAAACACATTAAAAAACAATGTCCAGAAACATCCTGAATAATGCCCCCAAATATGACTAGGCTTCCAAAATATCGCTGCTGCGGCTGCTGCAGGCCCGGGTGCTGCCCGCCGCCGCCGCTGCCACAGTCCTGTGACCTGCGACCTGGGCCATCGTCATCATCGTTGCGGCTGCTGAGGGTCCAGGCGCCGCGCCTGCCTTCGCTGTTGTTGCGGCCCTGTGCTCCGGGTTGCCGTCGTCGTTGTTGCAGCTGCCACGGGCTTGAGTGCCGCCCCGCCGCCGCTGATGCTGCGGTCTTGTTCCCGAATCATCGTTGTCGTCGTTGCGGCTGCTGCGGGCCCGGGTGCCGCTCTACCATTGTTTCGTCTGGACAGCCTCGAATTGCTCTAGGGGTCATCGCCGCCGCCGTTGACTGCTGTCGCTGTTGCCCGGACCTTGTGGCTCTCGTGGTCGTTGCAATTGCTGCTGCTTGCTTAGCTGAGGAGCGCTGCCATTCTATCGCTTTTGGGCCCCTGCCGCTACGGCTACCGCTATTACTGTCTGCTAACTGTTGAGGCGCCGCTGTTGTTGCTACTGTCCGGATGTATGAGTGGTTTGTATGAGTGAGGGTGTGATTGTGTACAGATTGTGAGTTTTGTTACTTATTTTATTTTTATTTTTATTATGTGCCTGGGTGGGAGGATAGTGCATTGGGAGGGAGGACCAGAGGGGGCCCCTGTCAGCGTAGTGATGGGTAATGGGAGGTAAGGCGTTGTGAGGAGGACATGCCAGTTGAGGGGAACTCGACCCAGACAATTGGTGGCTGTGTCGTGTTCCGGTCCTCCCCACATCCACAGGATTGCTGGTAGTTCTATCAGCCAACTCTCGGATCTCCAGTTGCTGCTTCTTAATGCCAGATCGGTAAATAATAAAACCTCCCTCATCCATGATTTAATTGTGGATGAGGCGGCCGATCTGGCGTTTATTACCGAGACCTGGGTGAGCGATCTGGGAGGCATTAATCTCTCCCAGCTGTGCCCACTTGGGTATTCGGTTCAGCATCTGGGTAGATCCGAGGGTCGGGGATGGGGAATCGCTGTGGTCTATAGAAGTTCCATCCCTCTTGTTAGGCACCCTATCCAGGTGGCTAATGGTCTGGAGTGTCTCCACATTGCGTTGGGTCAGCGAGACAGACTGGGAATACTGTTGGTGTACCATCCACCCTGCTGCCCAACAGCCTCCCTAACTGAGCTGACAGAGGTGGTCGCGGATTTATTGTTGCGATCCCCCAAGCTTTTGGTATTGGGGGATCTCAACGTTCATGCCGAGACTGCTTTGTCTGGGGCGGCTCAGGACTTCATGACCTCCATGACAGCCATGGGGCTGTCTCAATTTGTTACTGGCCCTACGCATATCTCGGGGCACACTCTAGACTTGATTTTTGCCACTGGATTAGGGGATGGTGATCTGGGAGTGAGGGATTTTACATCTGTTCCTTTGTCATGGACAGATCACCGCCTATTGAGGTTTAGACTCACAATGTTTTCTCCCCTCTGCAAGGGTGGAGGACCAATTAAGATGGTCTGTCCCCGGAGACTAATGAATCCTGAGGGTTTTCAGAAGGCTCTAGGGAGTTTTCCGGCTGATAAAACTGACGCTCCTGTCGAAACCTTGGTCACTCTGTGGAATACGGAAATGACCCGGGTAGCTGACGCGATTGCCCCGGTGCGCCCTCTCCTTTGCAGAGCTCAATTGGCTCCTTGGTTCACCCCGGACCTAAGAGTGATGAAGCAAGAAAGGAGACGGCTTGAGAGCAAATGGAGACGAACTCCTGACAGCTGTAACCATGCACTTGTGAAGGTCTCTACCAAGCTCTATGTGAAGGCGGTGAGGGCAGCAAAGAAGCAGTACTTTGCTGCCTCCATTCAGTCATCTTCTAACCGCCCAGCGGAACTTTATAAAGTTGTTCGGGGACTTTTACACTCTGGTCCTCAGAACGCAATAATACCATCAATAGCCTGCTGTAATGAGTTTGCGAGACACTTCCAAGATAAGATCACGAACATCCGCCGGGACCTCGACTCCAACATTGTAGCAGTTGAACCTAATGAGGTGTCCGGAGCACAGTCCTGTCCTGGTTTATTGGATGAATTTCAGTTGGTACAGCTCGAGGATGTGGACAAGGTGCTTGGACAGGTGCAGGCGACCACTTCTGCTCTGGATCCTTGCCTCTCGTGGCTAATAAAAGCTAGCAGGAATGGAACAGCCGGCTGGGCCAAGGAGGTGATCAATGCCTCTTTATGGGAGGGAGTGGTAACACTCTGCCTGAAACAGGCGGTGGTGAGACCGCTCCTAAAAAAACCCTCCTTGGACCCTGACAACCTTGACAACTATAGACCGGTAGCAAATGTTCCATTCCTGGGCAAGGTTCTAGAGCGTGTGGTCGCTCGCCAGCTCCAGGCTCTCTTGGATGAAACTGATTATCTGGATCCATTTCAATCGGGCTTTCGGCCGGGGTTTGGTACAGAAACAGCCTTGGTCGCCCTGTATGATGACCTCTGTCGGGAGAAAGACAGAGGGAGTGTAACTCTGTTGGTTCTCCTTGATCTCTCAGCGGCTTTTGATACCATCGACCATGGTATCCTTCTGGGGCGACTTGCGGACTTAGGAGTTGGAGGCACTGCTTGGCAGTGGCTGTGCTCCTACCTCGAGAATCGTCTCCAGAAGGTGGTGCTTGGGGAACATTACTCGAGTCCCTGGGTACTCCAATATGGGGTCCCGCAGGGCTCAGTTCTGTCCCCCATGCTCTTTAACATTTATATGAAGCCGCTGGGTGATGTCATTAGGAGATTTGGAGTGCGTTTCCAGCAATATGCTGATGATACGCAGCTCTACTTCTCCTTTTCATCTTCTTCAGGTGAGGCTGTCAATGTACTAAACCGCTGCCTGGCCGTGATAATGGACAGGATGAGAGCTAATAAACTGAGACTCAATCCTGACAAGACTGAGATGCTGTTGGTGGGGGGGCTCTCTTCCCAGATGGTTGATGTCCGACCTGCCCTAGATGGGGTTACACTCTCCCTAAAGGAGCAGGTCCGTAGTTTGGGGGTCTTATTAGATCCGCTCCTGTCACTGGAGGCTCAGGTAGCCTCGGTGGCACGGAATGCGTTCTACCAGCTTCGGCTGGTAGCCCAACTACGACCCTATCTGGACAGGGAGAGCCTCGCCACAGTTATCCATGCTCTGGTAACCTCTAGATTGGACTACTGTAATGCACTCTACGTAGGGTTACCTTTGAAGACGGTTCGGAAACTTCAGCTGGTGCAGAATGCTGTGGCCAGAGTTCTTACTTGGACTAAAAAATCTGACCATATAACACCTGTCCTGGCCCAACTGCACTGGCTACCAATATGTTCCCAGGCCAGATTCAAAGTGTTGGTTCTTACCTATAAAGCCCTTAATGGCATCGGACCGCAATACCTGGTGGAACGCCTCTCCCGCCATGTACCTACCTGTTCGCTACGCTCGACGTCGAAGGCCCTTCTCCGGGTCCCAACTCATAGGGAGGCCCGGAGAGCAATAACTAGATCTAGGGCCTTCTCAGTGGTGGCCCCCGAACTATGGAACGCCCTCCTTGATGAGATACGCCTGGCGCTTTCTTTGTTATCTTTTCGGCGCCAGGTAAAGACCTACCTCTTTGCCCAGGCATTTTAATTTTAATTTTATTTTAATTTTTGTCTCAACCATGTTTTTAAAATGTTTTTATTGTTGTATTGTACCCACACTCACTTGTATTTTAATGTGGTTCTATTCTGCTGTACACCGCCCTGAGAGCTTGTCGCTAAAGGGTGGTCTAAAAGTACAATAAATGAATAAATAAATAAATAAATAAATAAATATGGTCAGGATTACAAAAACACACGCACAAAAATGATCCACCATTGAGATCCGGCTCTGACTCCCCCACTCATCCACCCTTCTTGATGGTATAGTAGGTGGAGACAACAGACTGGGCCTTTTGGCGCCAGAATCTGAAACAGGTTCCTGGAAGAGATGAATCATAGAATCATAGAACCATAGAGTTGGAAGGGGCCTTGTAGGCCATTGAGTCCAACTCCCTGCTCACAGCAGGAAATCCACAGCTAGAGCATCTCCCGCAGATAGCTGTCCAGCCTCTGCTTGAAGACATCCAGCAAGGGGGATCCCACCACCTCCCTAGGCAGTCGGTTCCATTGCCGAACCGCCCTTACTGTCAAGAAGTTCCTTCTAATATCCAATCTGAATCTACGGTCCTGCAACTTAAAACCATTAGACCTAGTCCTACCCTCTGAGGCAGCAGAGAACAAATCTGTACCCTCCTCTATGTGACAGCCCTTCAGGTACTTAAAGAGTGCAATCATATCACCCCTCAGCCTTCTCGTCACCAGACTGAACATGCCAAGTTCCTTCAACCTTTCCTCATAAGACTTGTTCTCCATACCGGCTATCATCCTTGTCGCCCTCTTCTGAACCCGCTCTAACTTGTCTATATCTTTCTTAAAATGAGGTGCCCAGAACTGAACGCAGTATTCCAGATGAGGCCTGACCAATGCAGAATATAGTGGGACTATTACTTCCCTCGACCTGGAAACTATAGCTCTGTTTATGCAGCCCAAAACTGCGTTTGCCTTTTTTGCCGCAGCATCACACTGCTGGGTCATGTTCAACTTGCGATCCACAACAATTCCAAGGTCCTTCTCACACGCACTACTGCTAAGCCGGGTATTTCCCATCCTGTACCCGTGCATTTTGTTTTTGTAGCCTAAATGCAGAATCCTGCATTTGTCTTTATTGAATGTCATTTTATTAATTTCAGCCCAATTTTCTAGTCTATCCAGGTCCCTTTGGATTTTATTCCTGTCTTCCATTGTGTTAGCTATCCCTCCCAGTTTCGTATCATCCGCAAACTTCATAAGGCTTCCCTCCACCCCATCATCTAAGTCATTGATAAAAATGTTGAAGAGTATCGGCCCCAGGACAGAAACATGTGGCACCACTCGAGACCTCCTTCCAGTCCGAAGCAGAGCAGACAGCACCTCTGAAGAGCCTCAACAAACTCACCTGCATCAAGAGACACTGACTGCAAAGGAAGACTCCACACCTCGGAAGAAGGAAGCTGATGCAACCATTACTCGCGGCAAAAAGAGGAGGGTGCTGGTGGTTGGAGACTCGTTGCTCAGGGGGGTAGAGGCACCAGTATGCCAGCCGGACAAAATGAATTGAGAAGTCTGTTGTCTCCCTGGGGCGCGCATCTGGGACGTCGCTGACAACCTGCCAAGGCTCATTGGGAAACAAGATAGGTACCCCTTTCTCCTCACCCATGTGGGCACGAACGACATGGCCAGAAACACCTTGGAACAGTTCACCTCATACTATGAGGCTCTGGGTAGGAAGGTCAAGCATTTGGGGGCGCAGGTGGTCTTCTCGTCAATTCTTCCCATGAAGGATAGAGGACTACAAAGGGAAAGGAAGATACTGCAGGTCAACGACTGGTTACGCAAATGGTGTCGACGGGAGAGGTTTGGATTCTGGGACCATGGTCTAAGCTTCTTGGAGGGGGGACTGTTGGCAAGAGATGGGCTGCACCTCACGAGGACTGGGAAGAATCTCTTTGGCAGAAGTATGGCAAAACTCATCAAGAGGGCTTTAAACTAAAGCCTCTGGGGGATGGAGATGATAGCTTAAAGACTGATCCAAAAACAGTGGGTTGTAAACGCAGCAATTTGAAGGGTACAGGAGACACTGGGAGAGAGAAAGGGATGCACGGCAAAGCTCACGGTATATTAACGGAGGAATCCAATTGGGACAAAAGAGACTTCTGGTGTCTATATACCAACGCGCGGAGCTTGGGAAACAAGCAAGGGGAGCTTGAAGTCTTAGTGAATCAAGGCAAATATGACTTCATAGGGATAACAGAAACTTGGTGGGATGACTCCCATGATTGGAATATAGCCATTCAAGGATATAAACTCTACAGAAAGAATAGAAGCAACAGAAAAGGAGGGGGAGTAGCGTTATACGTCAAAGACAAATACACCTGTATGGAAATCCAAGAGAGTGAATGAAGTAGTCCGACGGAAACCATTTGGGTAAAAATAAATGGAGAAACAAATAAAACCGACATGGTAGTAGGTGTCTACTACAGACCCCCTGGCCAAGAAGAGGTGGTAGACGAGGCCTTTCTCAAACAAATCTCTGAAATCTCAAGGAGGCTAGAAGTAGTAGTGATGGGGGACTTCAGCTACCCGTATATCTGCTGGGAGACAAACTCTGCGAAGCACAAAGCCTCCAACAAATTCCTGATGGGCCTTGCTGATAATTTCCTCTTTCAAAATGTAGAAGAAGGAACAAGGGGATCGGCAATCCTGGACCTGATCTTAACTAACACGGACGAATTGGTCACAGGAATTAAAGCGGTCGGTACCTTGGGGGAAAGTGACCATGTAATGCTGGAATTCGGGATTCTGGAGAAAGCCAAAGAAGAATATAGTCAAACATGGACCTTGGATTTCAGGAAAGCCGATTTTAGCAAGCTCAGGGAAATGATGGGTAGGATCCTGTGGCTAGATAGACTAAAGAAAAAAGGAGCCCAAGAAGCATGGGAGTTCATGAAGAACGTATTACAAAAAGCGCAATCGCAAACAATTCCAAAGAGGAAGAAAAATGGAAGACATCGGAAAAAGCCAATGTGGCTACACGGAAGACTGGTGGAGGAGGTAAAAGTAAAAAAGAGCATGTATAAAGAATGGAAGGAAGGACGCATCACCAAGGAAGAGTACCGACGAGCGGCTCGGGCTTGCAGGAATAGCGTAAGGAAAGCTAAAACCCAGAATGAGCTGAGGCTGGCGAGGGAAGCGAGGAACAACAAAAAGGGGTTTTTCAGATATGTTCGAAGCAAGAGAAAGACCAAGCAAACGGTGGGACTGCTGCTCAATGAGGATGGCAAAATGTTGACAGATAACAAGGAAAAAGCAGAACTGCTCAACACCTATTTTGCCTCCATTTTCTCCCAAAAAGGGAACAGTGTGCAACCTTGCATCGGTAGCAATCTCAGTAAGGGGTCGGGACTGCAGTTCGAGATTGATAAGGAGATAGTCAGGAAATACCTAGTTAACCTAAATGAGTTCAAATCTCCAGGGCCTGATGAACTGCATCCCAGAGTATTGAAGGAACTTGTGGATGTACTCTCGGAACCTCTTGCCATCATCTTTGAGAAATCCTGGAGAACGGGAGAGGTGCCGGAGGATTGGAGACGGACAAACGTCGTCCCGCTCTTTAAAAAGGGTAAAAAAGAAGATCCGGGGAATTACAGGCCAGTCAGTCTGACTTCAATACCGGGAAAGATATTAGAACGGATAATAAAAGAGTCCATTGGCAACTATCTAGATGACAATGCTGTAATTAGAAGGAGCCAGCATGGGTTTGTCAAGAAAAAATCCTGTCAAACTAATCTCCTCTCTTTTTTTGATTGGGTCACTAGCTTAGTAGATGGTGGAAATGCTGTAGATGTCATCTATCTAGATTTCAGCAAAGCGTTTGACAAAGTCCCCCACGACCTTTTGATTAGCAAACTAGTCAAATGCGGACTACATGGAAATACTGTCAGGTGGATTCACAACTGGTTGGAAAACCGTACTCAAAAAGTGGTCGTCGGAATCAGGAGGACCCATAGCTGTTTCTTTTCTTGCAGGCAGTACATGCTGTTCTATTGTAGGGAAGTGTTGTGTGCGGCTTTATACTTTAAAAAATCATATCTAAAGATGCAAAAGACCACATATTACAAAGCTCAAAGAGAAAAGTGAAACTCATTCTTTGTAGAATGCAAGAGGTAAGGAGGGAATGACACTGTACAAATACATTTCATTAATTCCATATTAATAGAACACTGAGTTCACTGTAAATAATGAATGAGGTCATATGTCATGCGGTTTATTTTTCATGATCATTATATACATCACTCATTTTTGTACAAACAAATTGTCATACATATGTAAATTTCAGCATTATAGACACATTCCACAATCTGGAAAACTCATTGCAGGGACATTGTTAAGGGGTGATCCAGGAGTCCTCAGGCCCAGATTTCTTGCTTCTTCTCCCCTTTATTTACATTTAATTTTAAAAACTTTATCCCTAATTGTGCCCAGAAAAACCCGAATTGTAATCTGGGCATGGAGAAAGGTGGGTATATGGTGATTTCAGAGTTAACTTCAATGCTTGGAAAATTTATTTTAAAAGAGAATTAATTCTAGTTCAAGTCCACCCCTTCAAAAAACAAAGTAGTTCAGTTCCAGTTCGATTAACAATTCATCCACATGATCCTTTGCATTTTTTCCAGCCTTCAGAATTTTAAAAGCTGCTCTGCTAAAGTATAAATTATACTTTAGAAGACTAAGAAAACATAAGAGCACACACACAGTGTAACGTGAATAGGGATGTGTTAGAACTCTGCCCAGTTCAGATTTGGTACCAATTTTCCCATTAATTAGGTTATATTCAGCAGCTATTTTCAAAATGGAGTTTGTTTGTTTGTTTTTTGGGGGGAAGCCTCTAAAATATTGATATTAAGAATGATAATTTTATTGATATATCCTTTCATTTATTGATATTTCCTTTCAAAATATTGATATTAATATTTTTTTTTGCGAGGAAAACAAAGGGTTGATAAAACCAGTGGCTAGTGGATAAAGAACCAACTCAGATAGATACTGGAGAGTTAGAATGCTTGAACTGGCACCAGCCAACAGAACCCATCCCTAAATGAGCACAATTGTTTTATTTACTTTCCTCAACAATTATAATATTCAGCCTTAAATGGCAGCAGCACTTTTCAGATAGGTAAAAATGGTAAATGCAAGGACCATAATCAAACACAGAGTTAAGTGCAACGAAGCCCATATATATATGAATTACTGGATTAAAATTAAAATGGAATTTAATTCACGTTCAGTTCACTTGGAAATAATAGGAACTACTTTCAGCCTGTAATTCCATGAATTAATTAATCTGAATTAGTTCATTCCAAGCACTAGTTTACTTCCTACACTGTCAGATGCAATAAGTGTAAGAGTTTGCTTACGACAATGTTAGCAGTGTGGGCTCAAGCTTGCATGGACGCAGGGGCATTGTTTGGGGGTGCAATCAGGGCTTTACACCCTGGGTCTTTCATGTTGGACCCCAGATCTTCTGTTCCTTTTTTAAAGTTAAAAAAATGGTTTGTTTTACTTGCTCGTAAGAACACAAAAGCAGCCTGATTGGATCAGGCTGGACCAGAAGCCCATGGGAAGCTCACAAGCAGGACTTAAGCACAAGAGCACTCTCCCCTCCTGCTGTTTACAACCAATTGGTATTTGGAAGCATACTGTCTCCGACTGTGGAGCTGCACAGTGACCAGGCATACTATAAACAAACCCCTCCCACTTGTCATCTTAATATGCCCAGAGACACTTTTCAGTTTTAGTATCTACATAAGCACCAGTTCTTGTCCAGTTCCAGTTCTTGTCCGGAAACCAGTTCCAGATTGCAAGTGGAGGGGCCCAATCCACAGACAGTGTACTGGGCTCAGAAAATCTTGTTGCCACTCCGTTGATCAGAGTAAGCCCTGCCAGCCAGAGTTTGTGTACCCCTCCCCCCGGAAAGTCACTCAAAATTTTCACCTACACTGAATTTGAAAAATGTGTTTATATATGCAATTGTTTATACATTTTTACTGAATTATATATACACTGAATTTTATATATACAATTGTTTATATGTTTTTACTGAATTGTGGACTCACTTTGAGATGCTTCATAGGAATTGATTTGTAAATGAAATAAATAACAATAATAAATTAGCATATGCACATTTGTGTCATGGGCCTGCCCTGAGGCTTAACAGGGCTGGCAACAGGCATGACTGGGCCCTTGGGCACCAGCCTGCCCTGCACCCATGGCATCATACTCCCCAACACCCCCTCCCAATGCAGATGGTGTGAAGTGTAAATAGGCCCACCCGTCCCACTTACCTCCTGCATTGTTGTGACAGCACACTAGCATGCTGTGTATGCATGCCTGCCATCACCCAAGATGGTGGCAGGGGTGTATCATTTTTTTTTTTCAATAATTTTTATTCAGATTTTCATAAAACATACAAGACAAAATCATAAAACATTCAAAGACAAAAAACAAAATCAAAAATAGTTAAACAAAAAGAAAAAAAGAAAAAAAAAACAAAAATAAAAAATAAAGAGTAAAATATTGACTTCCCATTTGTCAAAGATCAAATCAGTTATAAGTCTATAATATATAACAATCCTGTCTCTTAAGTCATATTATAAAATCACTTTCCTCCAGTAGTTATCTTACTTAATCATCAAATCTCATAAACATTACTTTATTCTTTCCACAAAAAGTCAAAGAGAGGTTTCAATTCTTTAAGAAATATATCTATCAATTTTTTTTTCCAGATAAGCATATCGATTAATCCATCTCATTACTAATTATGATAATCTTATTGTCATAACCATAGTCAAAATAAACATTTCAATTAATCCATCACATCAGAATCTGTTAGGTTCAGTAATTTCAGTAGCCATTGTTCTATTATCTCTAGTAATTCCATTTTCCATCTTCCATCTTCAGTAGTCTTGTTAAGTCCAGTAATTTCAATATCCAATCTTCCATTATCAGTATTCCATAATAATCTTGCTGTCAAAGCCATAGTCATATAGTAAGAGTCTGATGGGAATTACCTCTATCCCAAATATTTTCTTGCCATCCATTCTGAATAGGTTGCTGAAATACTGCTGTAAAATCATATCTCTGTTCTTTTTTTCAAAATACACTGGGTCATCTCTTAAAAGTTTTTCCATTGTCACATGGCTGCAGTTAAGTCCATAGATTTTCTCTATATTGGGCTCCATCACATCATTCCAGTCCAGAAGATAGTCCATGCCATTGATAACTTTATCTCTAGAATCTTCATTAATTTCTTCAGAGATAACATTGAGTTCCAAACAATAGATTTTATTTCTAAAGTCCATAGACTCCAAATCTTGTTCCTGTTCCACGTTTGTTCCAATCTCCGGGATCTCCTCTCTCACAGGGACCCCTATTCCAGTCTCCAGGGTCTCCTCTCTCACAGGGACCCCTGTTCCAATCTCCGGGGTCTCCTCTCTCACAGGGACCCCTTCCAGGGTCACCTCTCTCACAGGGACCCTTATATCTTTAATCTCCTGCTTCATTTTACTCAATTCAATTTTCATTATCTCAATCTCATCCATTATTTTCTGAAACATAGTTATTTCCAGATTCTCAGCCACTTTCTTAATTGCCATTTTAAAAGAAAAATATAGGAAAACCACTTCTTATTTCAGCAACAATTGGGTTAATACTCCAAACTTGGTGACATCACAGTATAAACAGAGCAGACAGCCTTATCTCTCCAATAGTTAAGTAAACAAAATGCAGTTCCCAGGATCGAAACAATTAATGGCAATCGTCAAGAAACAGATTCGTCAAAATAAAATAGACCAAAAAGAGAGTAGTCTCAAAACAGTATAATATTTTTCAAAATAAAAATCTGGAATAGAAATCCCTCTTCTGTGTATATCTTTAGAATGCAAATCCAGGACAGCTTTTTGCAACAAAAACAGAGATAAGCTATTAATTAGTGCGTAGCAGAGAGAAGTTACGGCTCCCCAGTGAGATGTCAAAAACCGATCAATCTGGCAAATCTCTTTTAAACAGCAACAATTTAAGTCAAGTAAAAGAAAAATATAGAAAGAAGGGTGCTTGCCTGTTAGTGCGTTCTCTCTTAGAAGATAAGATGAACGTTCGCTTTAACAGATAGAGCTTGCTGTTGAAAATCCGTCCCACCTTCGTCGGCTGGACCTCGTCCCATAAATTAATGAGATCTGGTCGTCCCAACAAAAATAGGCTTTGAGGTTAATCTCTTCGTTTCTCCCTACCCGGGAGAAGTTTAATCAGTCAAAAAAAAAAGAAAAAACTGACTGATATATCTGAATAAGCTTCTTTTGAGGCAGGAGCCCGTCTCAAAAGCAGGCACAGGCTAAGTCACCCTTCCCGGAAGTCGGCAGGGGTGTATCATGAGTGTGTTGTCTGGAAGCTCTCGCTCTGTGATCCGCTACAGTGTTAGATTGCAGGGTCCCACAACCCGATGGGGGCACAGATCGTAGAGCTGGAGATCCACCCTCTCAACCTAAGGAGGCTCAGCCAGGACCCATCTGCTAACACTGGGCCTGCCTAGCAGTACTCCTGCATGGAAGGCCTCAACTAAGTTGGAAGACCAGGGTTCAAATCCCCACATAGCCATGAAGGTCACTGGGTGACCTTGGGCCAGTCAGTGCCTCTCAGCCTCATGAAAACCCTATTCATAGGGTCGCCATAAGTCGGAATCGACTTGAAGGCAGTACATTTACATTTAGACTCATTGAAATTAACAGCCAATACTAACTTAGGTCCATTAATTTCAGTGGGTCTACTCTGAGTTAAAGTTAGCTGAATGCAACCCTAAATGGTTAGGGGAAGGAACTCTACATATGTTTAGAGGATTCCTCTTTTTCCTTCACATGGCTCCAGGCTGAGCTCTGGCAGTAAAAATAAGAACAGGGTTAAAGTCCTGGCTGAGTGGGAGTTAAACACAGTCATCTTCTGGTGATAGCATTTTGTTGACCCCTTTCAAGGATTTTCTTCTTGAAAATCCTGCCCCACAAGAACCTTGCCTATAGCCCCAGGGCACATCATTATGGTTTTCAGTCTGGGAAGGGACCCACCCAATGTATGCAAGCCTCAGTGTTGCTTCAATATTAGATATAGATGATTTCTTGTAAAGCAGTGATTTCCGTGTTTACTTTCCTTGCACAGTGAGTTGCCAAGGGAAAGAGCGCTTTAAAAGCGTAAGTGGGGAATTCAACCCCTTACGGAATTGCTTAACATGGGATAAAATCACACCCTAACTATTGACAGGGCTTACTAATTGCCCCAGGCTGGCTATGATTTCTGATCCCTATTTATAGTTTGACTTGTTATATCCTTATTGTCATTCAACCACACAGTAGCACAGGGTCGTCAAAGCAACACATTGTCAACTCTGTTCAGAGGTACCGGGGTGTGTCAGGAACTGCAAACTTGACTATGCTCATAGGATAGTTTCTGCCTCATACACACCATACATTCAAAACACATTGGTTCCCCACCCCCCAAGAATCCTGGGAACTCTAGTTTACCCTTAAACAGAGCCACAACTCCCAGCACCCTTAACAAACCACAGTTCCCAGGATTCATGTGCTTGAAATATATGGAGTCGTATTCAACTAAGCCCTACTCAGAGTAGACCTGTTGAAATTAATGAACCTAAATTAGTCATGGCCATTAACTTCTGAGTAGGACTAATGTTGAATACCACCCATGGAGTGTATGCAGCACTTTTCTCTGCTTATGTTTTGTTTCTTTACGGAGCATGAGGACAACACTGTTGTCAGCCCCTTGTATTCCACTGTTGTCCTCCTATGGTATTTTCCCAGTCCTCATTTATGGCACATTTTAGAATGACAAACCACAGTGACAGCACCAGCCTCTTCACTGTTGGCAGGCAACGTGCTATGTAGGTTTTGGGAGTAGAGGAGGCTTTAATTAACAGTTTCCTTGCATGTTCTCCCTTTCTATTGTGGAATAGTGCTATTTTGCTATTTAAAAAGGAAAAAAGAACAAGAAAGGAAATTAGTAATTAAAGCTTCTTTCTCCAATAGAGCAGAAATTAAGAGAGGGTATTTAAGGGCAATTTGCTCTTCCACTGATCAACAGGAAGCAATAAAATGGGTTGCATCTGCAAACAGGAAGCTTTCAACTATTTTTTCAATGGCTTGTTAAGAACTCATAGTAGAGGACTAGGACAGATAAAACAATTTTGACCAAAAATTTTTTGGAACATTCCCCCCACCCAAATGGTCAAATATATCAAGTTATAATCACATGGGAGAAGTTAGGTACATTAAAATGTGAACAGATATGGAAATTTACCTACGTTAATATCAAAAATTATACAGTGTCATTGACTTTGATAGATACTCATTAAAGTTAAGGAGAATGTAGTATTTAACCCCACTTAGAATGTTTATGAGTTGGGCTTGTCCTCTACTAGGGGGTTGACTTGTCGTGTGAGCTAGGACCAGGCCTGCAACCAGCCTAAAAGTTTGGGGAGAGGGAACCAAACAAAAGCAGGGGGGGAAATAAATTTCATTATTCATTTTTTGTAGAAAAAAATAGGGAGCAGGGGGCCATAGGGGGCTTCTCCTAGCCTAGGGTTGCCATATTGCCTGGTTAGCCGGGTTTTACCCAGATTCTTTGCATGCCACCTGGCACCCGTTTAGCCCCTTAGGTGGCCCAGATTGTCAGCTTTAATTTTTTTAAAATATAAGTTTCTAGGTGGTCCGGTTCTTGAGATATACATAAAAATGTCAGCCACCCCCGACTGTTAAATCTTTCTTTAAACAGTACTGTATAGCACTTCGTAGCTTTAACCCCGCATGTTCAGGATTGCAGCCAATCAGTGAAGCCAGGGTTGCATTTGGTTGACCTGAGGCAGTGTCTAGAAAACCTAATTGCAATGCCAGAAAATGGTAGTTTCCCCCCGTTTATCTGAAAATCTCATAAATTGGGTAAGTATATACATTTCAGTTTTTTTTCCTCTTGTGTGCAGGAGTCAGATCCTGGGCAGTGTTTTGAAAACCTTCCCAATACTTGCTTTTGTAAAAGCAATGCTAATCCCATATGCCCAGAGTAAATCCCATTGAATTCAATAGGATTTACTTTTGAGTAGACATGGTTATGAATGCGCTGAAAATCAATGGGACTTTGGAGTGAATGTAAAAAAGAATTGTGTTTGTGTTGTAACTCTTTCTGTCTCTGCCCCTCCAGTCCTATTTTAAAGCAAGTAGGCAGGGCTTACTTAGGTATTACAGTTTTTATTCTGTAGGAAAGTAATACTGATTTTTAAAAAACTAATACTGATTTTTCTGCAATGACCAACTGGTTTGACAATAAACTATTATATGAGCTGTATGTATTTATACATCTGCAGTGTGTGTGTGCGTGTGCGTGTATGGAGTGTTTCCAACAACCCTGTGAGGTAGGGTTGGAAACCAAGGCAGCTCACAACAAGAAATAAAGCCATTTAAAATCCAATAACCATAAAAACAAGTATAAACAGTTGCAAAACAGCATAAAGTGGCATGATTTGGAATTTTGGGTTGTGTGAATGAAGTTGCTTATCACTTGAGGTTGCATTTCTGTCCCTGTTTGAGTAAGCCCCACTGAATACACTGGGACTTGCTTCTGAATAAATAAACCTAGGATTGCACTATAAATATCTTTACAGTTTGTGTAAATAATAAATATATTTGATAGTCATGCTTATATAATTATTTCTTCATTTATCATATTTTTGGTTTTTGGTTAGGAATCCTGACTGGTTGTGAGATGCTTAGTTTTCTGCCTTACTCATAGGAATCTTGTTGTGGTTGGTATGGTGTTGCATTTAAGAAATCATGGTACGAAATGGCCTGAATCAGTATAAGGCAGATTCCTTGGTTCCTAAAAGTGGGAAGAGACTCAAGGGCCACAGTGACGCCAACATTTATTTATGTATTTTTATTTACAACATTTATATACCGCTTTATTGTAAAAAATCTCAAAGTGGTTTACAGAAAGAATTAAAACAATAAAATTATTGGCAAAAGCGTTAAGGACAGATATTTAAAAACATTCAAAATAATAAAACCAACAATGAGTTAAAAACAGATTTAAAAACACAATAGCTTCCACATGCCTGGAGAGGCTTGCCTCAAGAAAACTGATTTTAGCAGGTGCTGAAAAGAGGCGTCTGCCTAATGTCAATAGGTAAGGAGTTCCAAAGTGTAGGTGCTGCCACTTTACTGGACTGATTTCTTACAAGAGCAGAACAAGTGCTGTACTATGTGGCACCCATAACATGGAAAGCACAGCTTGAACTTGGCCTGGTAGCAAATCAGCAACCAATGCAGATTTCAGAGCAGAGGTATTGTGTGCTGATAGGATCTCACTCATGTCAGCAATTGTGCTGCAGCATTCTGCATTAACTGGGTCAGGTTGTGCTGCATGGAGATTTCTGTGACCTTGGCTGACTGGTTGCTAGGATTTTTTTAGTTTGGGTTTTTGGTTATGAATCCTGACTGGTTGTGGGATGCTGAGTTTTCTGCCTTACTCATAGGAATCTTGTTGTGGCTGGTATGGTATTACATTTAGGAAAGTGCTACTGCCTTTTGTGTTGTTGTTTTCCGATTTGCATTTTACTTATCTTTAACCTCACTCCGTTACAGCCATAGAAGCAACAGCAGCATATGCAAGATAATTAACTCCCATTAGTGATAAGAGCAAGAATTTATAATTATTATTTTAATTAAAACAAGAGGCTTATCAGTACTTTGAAGAGGACCAGATATTTATTTTCTTTCTGAGCCCAGGACTGGGTCTTTCATGACGCCCGGGGGGGGGGAGCAGGAGAGTAGTCGATAAGACAGACATCCTGGCATTGGTAATCTAAGTAGCAAGGTATGTGTGGGGTTGTTTCACACTTCCAGGCCCAGTTTCATTTTGAGTATGGAGGTGGAAACTGTGTAGATGTGGTTGATCAAAGGGAGAAGAAATTTTGAGTTAAGCAAAGCTCAGCTTTTATAAAACCTAAGAAACATACAGATACTTTGAATGTCTGAGTGCTTGCACCAGTGGAATACTGGAGGAACTTGTAAAACTTGCTGCAATAGTATTTAGAACTGAGCATGTGATGTGAAAGACTCCTTTTCCTAACATTTTGGCTTCTTGTTTTTCTCCACCCACCACATCTCTGAAATATATCATATATGTAATGGTTAACCATACTAAAAAATGTAAATAATAATAATAAATAATAATAAATTTTATTTATTAGTCGTCTATCTTTCTGAATTAACGGACACTCTAGGTGACTTACAACAACCAGAATAAAATACAATATACAAGTGAAATTAAATATACAATTAAAAAGCACAAAGGTAATCTAAACATCAATTAAAACACTTAAAACTCATCCACCCCAAGGATTCTGTAGGCCTGCCTGAATAGCCAGGTCTTTATGGCTCGGTGAAAACCCATCAGGGAGGAGGCATGTCGGAGATCGAAAGGGAGAGAGTTCCAGAGAGTGGGGGCCACAACTGAAAATGCCCTCTCTCTGGTCCGCACCAGCCTAGCTGTTCTGACTGGTGGGACCGAGAGAAGGTCCTGTGTGGCTGATCTTGTCAGGCGGCATAATTGGTGATGCTGGAGGCATTCCTTCAGATAAACTGGGCCGAAACCGTATAGGGTTTTAAAGGTCAAGACCAACACCTTGAATTGGGCTCGGTAAACAACTGGTAACCAGTGCAGATCTCTTAGCACCGGGGTAATATGATCCCGGCGGCGACAATGTGTGATCAAATGTGCCGCCGCATTCTGTACCAGCTGCAATTTCCGGACCGTTTTCAAGGGTAACCCCACATAGAGCGCATTACAGTAGTCTAAGCGAGAGGAGAAATAAGTTTATTTAGGTCAATGACTAGCAAAGGTTAACCATACTGCTGCCCTGACTTACTTTATGTTTGTTGCTATTTTGTGTTTTTATTATGTTTTTATATTGATTGTGTATTTTTATTGTTTTTATTATATTTGTAAGCTGTGCTGAGCTCTGTTTTTAACAGCAGAAGGGCAGGATATAAATCCTCTTAATCAATCAAATATTCCATAGTGTTGGAAACTAGAGTCTAGGCATTTAAGGCTGAAAATGTTGCTTTTAAAAAAAAGATTTCTCACATCTTTCCCCAGTTTTTGGTGGTAATTCCTAGGCACAAAAACAAAACAACTGGACAATCCAAATATGAATATGCATATAATTTGTATAATATGCAAATAATTTGCATAATTTGCATATTAGCTTGCCCAGATTTGTGGAACTGGAATATGGCAACCCTATCCTAGCCCCCCCCTCCAAGCCAGAGGTCTGGATAGGAACATGGAAGTGGCCTTATACCGAATCATATGCTGATGACACGCAGCTCTATCTCTCTTTTAAATCTTCACCGGAGTTGGCTGTGGAGACCTTGTCCAAGTGCCTGGAATCTGTGAGTGGGTGGATGGGAAGGAACAGGCTGAAGCTCAATCCTGATAAGACCGAGGTGCTGCTTGTGGGTGACAGGGGAAGGCTGGGTGTTGTTGACCTGAAGCTTAATGGGGTGAGACTTCCCCTGAAAGATCAGGTCCGCAGCCTCGGGGTTGTTCTTGATTCCAAGCTGTCCATGGAGGCTCAGATTTCGGCAGTGAGCCGGGCAGCTTGGTATCAACTACACCTCATACGGAGGCTGCAACCCTACCTCCCAATTCATCAGCTCCCACTGGTAGTACATGCCCTGGTCACCTCTCGATTAGACTACTGCAATGCGCTCTACGTCGCCTAGAGTGGCTTTGGCCAGATAGGCGACACAAAAATTAAATTTTACTTTTACTTTACTTACATCGGCCCTATCTGGAAATGACAGGCGTCGAATCTGGGACCTTTTGAATGCAAAGCAGATACTCTACCATTGAGCCCTCCCTGAGATAAACTTCATGGCTCAAGTTTTCTGTTATAGAGTGTCAGAGTGATACAATCAGTGCTGAACTTATATTAATAAGGATGACCAATCCCTTCTATAAAGATGCGTAGGGCTGATGCTTAAAGCTTACTTATGCTGGTTTCAAATTTTGTTAGGCTAGAAACCAGGCATCTGGTACACAGGTAGTCTAAGATAGTCTTGTTAACAGACAAATAACAGAATGAGTCATTTGTACTTTTTCTCACGGGGGGCAGGTGTCATAGAGTGTACAGCAAAGCAGTTAGAAGTATTTTTATGTTAAGTGGACAGCATAAACCTCATAATAGTTTGCCTCATAATAGTAGGCCAAAGGGTACAAATGTTTGTGTTGGGAAATGTCAGTCAGTCAGTTTATTGCCGGACCATAGGTCATTGCAACCATTATAAAAATTTTATACATTCAGATACAAACACTGTAGGTAAAACATTAAGATTTTAAAATCTCTATTAACCCTAAAACCCCAGATCCGTTAGTTACTTGGCCCTCAACTTCTGTGCAGCTAGGGCAAAGAGGGCCACCCTGTATGTGACTCTATAATCGCTATCAGCTAAAAGGAATGAGATTATTTGTTCTACCCAACAAGGTCCTTGACACTTAATTATGGTGTCGAGGAATTTAGTTCTAGGATGAGCATAAAGTGGGCAATCAAGTAAATAATGGGGTAGATCTTCCACCTTTCCTGATTGACATATGCACAACCGCTGACTCCACGGAATCTGGTGATGACGGCCAGACATAATGGCAGTTGGCATTGTCTGAAATCTAAGGGCTGTAAAAGCATGTCTTAGATGGACAGGTAGAGAGTGAGACAAATAGTTTGCCCTTAGATGATCGGATTTAAACATGCCATACCACCTAGAGAATTTAGAATTAGAGATTACTAATCTGTCCATCCATACACAATGTCGCTCTAACTGTTCTCAGATTTTAGATCTATTCAGCGAGGGAGCAGGTTGAGTTGTGATATGGTATAGATGGTATATTGTCAGAAATTTGGAATTCCAGGAACTATCTGTCATGGCCTTATCGAAACAGGCCTTCACCAATATCTTTGCTGGGGCATTTGATAGCGAAGCCCAATATGTCAACATGGAGTTATGAATTCGAGCGCTAACAGGGAAAAGACCAGATTCAGCTCTCAAAAACGCGGCAGGAGTTGTCTGAGGAAGTTGTTTTGAACGGCTTCTAAGGAGGGAAAAGAAGAAGCCTCCCATCCCCAAATGGCTGCCCCATAGAGGATCTGCGGTATGACCTTGTTCTGGAAAATTTTCAGGGCGGGGGCCACAAGATGGCCCCCTGCAGTCCTGTAAAATTTAAGGATTGCCCCTGCAGACCTAGTAGCTGTAAGTTTGATGGAAGCGATTTGTTTTTTCCAAGAGAGGGTACCTTGGAACTGGATCCCTAGATATTTATACGAACGACATTGTTCTATTAATTGTTTCCCGATGGACCATTTGTGGTTACGATGTCTTCTCCAGAAAACCATTGACTTAGTTTTCTGATAATTTATTTGTAGTTGTTCCTTTTTGCAGTACACATCAAGGTTTGCCAGAAGTCTCCTTAAACCTATGCTAGTGAGAGATAAGAGAATCATGTCGTCCGCGTATAATAACATAGAGACCTTCCTGTTTCCTACTGAGGGTAAGCTTTTTCTCCTCGTCTCTAGCTTTTGCTAGTTTTATCTTCTCTAAACAACTATCTCACCCTGGCTTAAGCCGAGAGACTTTATGATAATTCAATGCCTTTCAACTCCTAATTTATTAATTTATCAACTTAACTGGTTGAAGAAACATGCGGGGTTAAGTGTTAATTAATTGGCGTCCTTGAAACTTCACACACCATCAGATAGCAGTCAGCAAAGAGCTACATTTTAATCCTTTATACTTCACTGGGAATTTATAGCCAGATAATGGTGCTAACAAGGAAAGAGAGAAAAGCTCTCGTATTTCCCCCTCTCCTTGAAAGCCTGCCAGGAAAGGAAAAGAAAAAGAAGAAACAGGAAAAGGTTCAGGAGAAATTATCTCCATCTTCATCTCCAAGGCTGACTAATAACCCAATTAAAGAACTAAGGGGACAGCAAAAAATCACGAACTTTTCCCCAAACAAGTCACAGTATTGTACTGAATGGGATAGCTGGCAGGTTGCAGCCACCCCCTCAGACTGGTCTCTTCCCCTTAAGGGCTTTTCCCACAGCTCATGGAGGGATCCACCTGCTGTGAACCTGGCTGATGAAATAGAGTTGGCTGAAAGCCAGAATTTAACAAATGGAATTTCTCCAAAAGGGGCCAGTTACGTAATGCCAATAAACGCTTGCGAACAGCCTACTGAAAATTCCTCACAGGACGCCACTGACTTGCTACAGATACCTTCCACAAAGCAGAGCGCCTGTATATCTCATCATAAGGGGGTGGGCTTTTCCCCCGGACGGCCTCTAGACCATGTTGACAACTCCTGTTTGAGAGACGATCTTTCCGGACAAGGCCCGTCCTTAAGAGACTGGATGCTCATGTTGACATCAGATTTGGAGCATGTTAAAACATATTTGAATGAATGTAATTCACTTTTGACAACTTTAGTCGCTTTGCAACGAAAATCTCATCCCCCCTATTCGACTACTGTGCATGCTCAATCGGCAAACCCCGTTGTATCTGTAGAGCTACCCCGCCAAAAGTCTACTAGGACTAAAAAAAGGCATCCGGTGCCTTCTATAAAAAAGAGCAAGAATATAAAGTCATATAAAACACCAAGGAGTAATAGGATGAATTTTAAAAGACTTTTTAGCTTGTTGAATAATCTCACAGAAGAGGATCGAACAAGGTCAAGATTGTTACAGAGCAAACATCCCCCTAAGGACTGTTCTTTGGTCCCCATTGTAGGAGGACCTGACCCCCCTCCTCTGCCGCCAACTACAAAATAATTAAGTATTGACCCTATCCCGAATCTAACTCGCTTTATTTCCTCCCAGGACCCTTGGCAAGAAGTACTAGAGGGCGGGCAGACAAAACAGAATTCAGAGACAGCAATATTAACGCCCCGATGGAATCTTGTTCTGAATAGATGCAAATTGGTTTTTGGAAATTACCCTAAGGCGTGGGGTTATACTTCGCCTGATAATAGAAGTTGCCATTTTATAGACATTATAAGTAAAGTGATGTCACTGCCCTTAAAAATAAATGATACCATGCAGATAGAATACTTCTACTATAATGATACCAGGGCTAGGGCGGTGGTCGCTTTTACTTCCCAGGAGGTAGCTAATCAAATATGGCTTAGAAAGGAATCATTGTCTAAGGTGGATATAGTAACCTCAAGATTTTTTGAAAATTTAGCACCTCCTGTGGGACTAACTACTCATCTCTACTCACCCCAAAGAAGAACGTATCCTCCGGCCCGGACTAACCCTAGCCTGTTGATTGATCTGGACTGTCGGGATCAAGCTGGAGGAAAGGAGGAAACTATCATATCTCCGGAAAGTGCGGCTCAGAGAAAGGATTTGGGGGCTTGCACCGCCACTTCGAGCAATGACTCCTGGATGACAGTTCCGTTGAACTTTAACGGGACGACTAATTTGAACTATCCGGAGGCAGTAATTGGGGGAGGAGAAATGGTCAGTGTATTGTCCTTGGACCACAAACAAATACCAACTCGTGAGGAAATCCATCGGGAAGGGTGGTTAGATGACTTTAAGGAGAAAGAGGAACAAGCTTTACTCCAGTCATTTAGCCATCTGCCTGCGAACGAACGGGACGGTATTTTAGATAGACTTGTCCAACTCACTCTGCGTCTATCTGCTATCCATGAACAGACATTAGGGGATCCGCCCACTCCTTTACAAGGAAGTCTTGAGGAGACGAACGAGCTGGAAGAACAAATCCCCAAGGAACAAATTACAAACCCATTGCAAACAGGGCTACTACCTCAACCTCAACCCCCATCACATCGAGCCAGTTCCCCCCTGATGCTGTCTTCAACCGTCCGTGTAAAGGATGGTGGTAACAGCTTAACTACAATGGTGGACGTAATTAACTCAGATTGACACTTTACGATTCTCTCCTGGAACATAATGGGATGGACTAACAAATTCAAAGAGGCAGATCTAACCCCTTTTCTGTCTAATTTTAAAATCATTTGTCTCCAGGAAACATGGGTGGCATCAGATTTACCTGTGTTTTTAAATGGTTTCCGAGCTTTTACTCTCCCCGCGATTAAATACAATTCCAAAGGCAGAGGTAGTGGGGGCCTCTGCATTTTTATTTCCGCAGATTTATCAGCAGATGTTCAAACCCTAGATCCAAAATGTGCACATTATGTCCAAGGTGTGAGGATAACAGGCCCTTTTACTGGTACCTTAATTATCGTAAACGCCTATTTTCCCCCTACCGCGGCTAAAAAGCTAGCACCCGGTTGTATATGGGACCAATTATCAGAGTTTCTTTCATTCCTGGATTGCCAATTCCCCTCTTATAGGGTAATACTCTGTGGAGACTTTAATGCTAGGTTGGGGCCCGGGTAGATTGAGGGTCCCTCATCAAATCAAGGCCCGATCTCCACCATTCCCCTGGATGCTAGGGTTTCTCAAGACCAATTAGTTAATAAACAAGGCTTGAGTCTAGCAGAACTCATTCAAGTACATCACATGGAGTGTCTACACGGTTCTGTTGCGGACTTGACCAATGGAGCATTGACATACTTCTCACCCAGGGGAGCTAGCACGATAGACTTTACGTTTGTCTCAAGGGCGTTAGTCCCAGAAGTTTGCAAGTTTGCAGTGCTAGACAGAATCGAGAGCGACCATTTCCCCACTTTAACAGCTCTGAGTTTATGCCAACCTCTGCCACCCCCTGTCTTACCAAACTTGGAGGGTTTTCAAACAGCTGATCGCAGAGTATGATGGTCCCCTAACCTGTATACCTCTGCTTTGCAATTCCTGGCTAGCAATACTTTGCTCTCACTTAGGCAAGGAATCAGGGACATGGAGATTGATGCCCTCGACTCTTACCAGCATATTATTCTCCTTCTCAAACCTCTGTTGACTCAAAAGGTTTCCCATAGGGCTGCTCGACCTGTGTGTACGAGATGGTTTGACCACGAATGTAAAACCGCCAAACGCCAATTAGTTAATTATGCAAGAAGAACAATAAGGGACCCAATTACTTTCAGTCATGACCATCTTGTCCACCTCCGCTCCTCATACAGGGCCTTATTAAGACAAAAAAGGGCCCTGTTTATAAGAGCACAATGGCAACAGCTTAACCAAGCAATGCTGGATGGCAATGAGCGCTTATTTTGGGATATGGTAACAGGGGGAACCGGAGCATTGAGACAGCTCATAATTGGACAAATCCCCGCTTCTGAGTGGCATGATCACTTTACCATGGGGTACTCAGTTCCGGTTTCCATCACTGTTTCTCCCTTGCTCTTTAAGGAGGCGGACCTTCCCAATTGGCCCCCGGTTATGGAAACACAAATTGAGGCTCTTATCTCTTCATTAAAAAGGGGTAAGGCACCGGGGGAAGATATGATACCACCTGAACTTTTTACTGACTTTATAGATTGGTGGGCACCCATTCTGGCTAAATTGTTTACTAAGATTAATTCCACGGGTACTATGCCGGAGGGATGGAAGCAGAGTATTGTTGTCCCTATTTTTAAAAAAGGAGAGAAACATGACCCAAATAACTATCGGCCCATCAGCCTCCTAGATGTGGGAGCTAAGTTATATAGTAAATCTCTTCTGCTTAAATTGGAAGAGTGGGAAGCAGCTAATGCGGTTATATACCCTGAGCAAGCAGGATTTCGGAAAGGCCAGAGTACTATTGATCATTGTGCCACTCTTCACTTCCTAATTCGAAATTCGATGATGGGACCCACAAAGCATCTTTATGTCGCCTTTGTCGATCTGGCGGCTGGGGAATGTACACTTGTTCATTTGTACAGCTCAGCTATTGTATACACAGGTACAGACTACACACTTGTTGAACATTACATGTGAATTACTGTACCAGTGTACGGCTCAACTATTCCCCTCACAAAATTAGTTTTCAGAGTGGTTTAACAATCAATCCTTCTTCCCAGGCATATCTGGAAACTGTAGCTCTGTCAGGGGAATAAGGGTCTCCTAACAGCTCTTGGCACCCTTAACAAACTTAAAGTGGTATAATACTGCTTTAAATATATAGTGCAGATGGGGGCCATGTCTTGTTCACTCACCTTTTCATCCAGGAATGAACCTCCAAAATCCTGAGAACTGTAGTTTAACTCTCTTAGAGGTACAGTTCCCAGCACTCTTAACAAACTGTGGTTCTCAGGAGTCTTTGGGGCAAACCATGCCTCTTCAAGTGGTAGAAGAGTGATTTAAAGGTATGGCGTGGATGTGAGCTTAGCCTGATGAAAAGTGCTAAAGAATCTGAAAACTTGCCCCTAATTTTGTGACATTTTGTTTTGTTTTAATAAGTGCCATGTTTTGGATGGCAAAAGCATCTCAAGTTCATGCCCACCCAATACATTTTGCTGCCTGAGGCAGAGAAGGAAATGGCACGCATGCCCACAACCACACACATACGTCAAGGTGCCAATAGTATAAGGTCAGTCAAGTTATTTTGGTACTTGAAAAATCCACAAGCCTCTCCTCCTCCCCAGCCATGAAAATGAAACCACAATCAATTAAATAAGTAACCATTTACTGCCTGTTCCAGAGACCCAATATCAGCTGCCTGAGGTGGCCACAACACACTTGGCCTAATGGTAGGGCCGGCCCACAAAACCCTTCTGGAAAAGGGCTCAGAAAACAGGCACCTACTTCCAGGAGCTTGCTGAGATATCCTGCTAGAGGGATTCCCCACACCAAACAGTTCACATTTCCATCGGAATATAACTCTAAATTTTCTTCCCAAAACTTAAAAGCCACAAGTTCTTTTTATATCATGAACGTGTGATTGTTTTTATTGATCTTTTGGTTTCTTTCTGGATATTCAGTTTGCACTGGCATCAAACTTCCAAGCTATGCTTGTGCCAAGGAAAGGTCATCTTATCTTTTCATCTTTGGTTCTCATAGTTAAGGTGAAAATGGAGTTTGAAAGCACCTTGAAGAATTGTAGCCGAAGTGAACAAACTTGGAAGGGCCAAAAATCTGGCCTACCTCAAAGAAACAATGCCCCTACTTCTGGACCAGATAGAAACAGAAAGTGCCTTGGAAAGTTAGACTCTGCTATTTATTCATTTATTTTCTAAATATATTTGTATATATTATTTATTTAAAAAAAATCATATCAAAGCAGCTCACAACAAATTAAAACACACACAATAAACACCATTAAAATACAATAAAAACAAAAGTCAACTATTATATCATTATGATGTCACTAGAGTTATGACATGATGTGATTGACAGGTGGGTGGTCCTGCCCACTTGTCAAAGCTGGCCTGTGGGGTAGAGGGCGGTAAAAATCCGGCCCTCTGGGACATAACATTTTCCCACCCCTGAGTTAAAGGAAATGAGGGCCAAGATGAGACACTGGAGATACATTATTAAGGGAAGGGTGAAGCTCAGTGGTAGAGCATCTCCTTTAAAAGTGGAAGGTCCCAGGTTCAGTCCCCAACATCTCCAGGCAAGACTGGGAATGTCGCTTCCCTGAAACCCTAGAGAAATGCTGCCAGTCAGTGCAGACAACACTAAACTGCATAGAACAATGGTCTGAGTCAGTAGAAGGCAGTTTCCTATATGCCTGTTGGATCTAATTTCCTTTAAACACAGCAGAGAAAAGGATAACAGAGGGCCCCTTCAGAGTCGTGTGTGTGTGTGTTCTGCAACATGTAATTGATGAAATAATATTTCTTACAGTGAGTTGTATAACTTTTTTTCTGTTCATGTTGTGAGCCGCCTTGTGCATAAATGGTTATGGAAAGGCGGCATACAAATAAACAGTGATGATGATGATGAATAATGCACTAGTGATGGATTTCTACTGGACTGTTGTCCACACATCATTCTGCTTTATTAGCTGCTCTGCGATGCTTCCCCAATGTTACCGCATTATTGCTGTCTGTCGTTGTGCACAACGAAAGCAGGACAAAACCACCACCCCCCAAACAACTGTGGTTTGAAAAATCACAGGATTTCAGCAGGACGTTATGGGACATGCACTGATTGGAAACGAAGTAGTAGTATGCCCACCCCTTGAAACGTTTGCAGGTGCAGACTGTATTGATACCATCATTAGCACAAATCATGAACGCACAACAGAAAAGATGTCTGGGCAACCCTGAATTGGAATCATGGTGCTGTGGAAGTCTGGCTTTTGGAACCTTTTGCTCTATGCCGTTATCTCATTGAAAACCGTGATGGATAAAAAGTGATGATATAATTTTTTTTAAAAAAAATCTTTTTAATCAGTTTTTTTTTAAAAAAAAATCCAAATCCAAGAGCCACAGGGATGGGCAAGTTTGGGATAGGTTGATCTTATGCTGTTCCTGCTGTGCCAGGCTCAGCCAGCTTAATGCCTTCATCCTGGCTCAGCTGGGGATACACGTGCATAAGTCCCTCAACCTGGATCATTCGAGACTATTATTTATTTATTTGTTTATTTATTAAATTTCTATCCCGCCCCATAGCCAAAGCTCTCTGGGCGGTTTACAACATAAAAATCAATATACAATATATAATATACAATTCATATTTGGTACAATTAAAAGGAAAAATACATCACATTTTAAATAAACATAAGTAAACAATAAATGACAACAATGTGCATAATAACAAAATAAATAAAACAAACTGAACATAACAATTATAAAAATATCTAAAAATATTCTCCAATGTCCCATTGTGCCTATGTAGGCTCAGCTGGGGATCAGCCGGCATACTTTAAGCAGGCATAAATCTAAAAATAGGGATGTGGCAAGGGTGGGACATGGCAAGGACAGACACCTATTCCAAACCTCTTTCAGTTCAGTCATGTGATTCTGGCAGCCCGTCGGAATTTATGCCAGCCAAAAGGATGGTGTAAGTCAAACTCTATTGTAACAGCTTGTTTTCCCTTTTCCAGGTTTGGGGTGGCTCAGCCAGCTGGAGCCCACTCCTGAGCGGCCTTTGGAATAGGGGTATCTTACACCAGCTTAACTTTAACTGGTGTAAGTTCCAGCAGATTCCTGTTTTAGGATTGCTCTGAAAAAATTATGACGTGGTTAATATTAAATACTTTCAAAATAAGCATACTAGCTCTACAGTTAATCTCTAAACTGAATCAATACTATCTACCAGATTGTTTTCCTTTATGAAGAAAGAACCAATTTGATTATTTCTCAAATATAAATAACTACAAGATACCCATTCACCAAACACAAGCATTTCATTTTCACAGGATGAAAATAAAGTGCTCTACTTTGCTCAGTACAGGAACTGTCAGACCTTACTTCGGCTTATCAGTCATGGGATTTTCATGTTTGTTTGTGTGAGTATATTTTTGTTATGGTGGAGTGGGACAAAGGCCAGTGAAGCAGAAAGAAGCAACACTGGAAGGAAAAATTGTTCCTCTTATTCCCATACATAACTGCACAATCTGTCATAGGTGCTGGTTCTAAGAGAGACCCTGTATGGGAATATTTTAAAGATATTCCCTCTGCATCAGGAATGGGGGAACCTTTTCAGCCTAAGGACCACACGCCTTTCTGAGCAACCATCCCGGGGCCACATGCGAGTGGTGGCCAGGGACCAAGGCAAAAGTAGGTGGAGCAACAAATGTAAACAAACAAATGAACATGGAATGCAAATGCCTGCCAGTTTGGCGGAAAGCGATCAAATCAGCACCAACAAGGGAAACCCATTCCTAACTCTGAGTAAGACTAGCACTGGATACAACCCTAAATAATCAGCAATTTGCTGCCTTTTCAAGTCAGCTGATATCAGCTGCCTGAGGGCACATCCACACCATACATTTAAAGTACATAACTTTCCCCACAAAGAATCCTGGGAACTGTAGTTTGTGAAGGATGCTGGGAATTGTAGCTCTGTGAGAGGCAAACTACAGTTCCCAGCAGCACTTGTTGGGAGAAGCCATGTGCTTTCAAGAGGCTTTAGATGTATGGTGTTGATGTGACTACTATGCCTATTGATAGGGCTGGCTCTTCAAGAGCAGATCATGGATCTCCCTTGTCACATGCAGAGAATGTGGAAGAGAGGCAATTGTCATGCAGAGGAATAGTCTGACACAATATGAGATTTTCATTTGCATGGCAAACCAGCTGGAATAGAGCAAAACAATTAGAGCAGAACATTTTAAGCCACATGCGTGAAAACATCCACCATCCTCTCCTGAACCATCTAAACCCCCACGGATTTGAGGTGGATTTGGGTGCTGAACCTACATTGATCCGCAGAGCTCTATGGAAATCATCACTAAGCCCTGAGCTGCTCTGAAGCAAAAGTTCAGCCGCTCCTTTTTGAACAAGTCCAGCTGCCCTTCTGTCTAGACAATAATTATAGCCCTTCCTTGCTGCAGAGAGCCCCAGGGCTTACGGCTGTGGCTTCAGCCCAAGAGGAGGCTCCTACTAATCAAAAGCAACCTCATAAACTGGCAGGGATACCAGCTGCTCCTGGCAAAAACCCATTGAAACAGCCATGCAGATGGCCTTGCCAGGGAAGAGACCAGCTATGGGAAGGTTGGCAAAAGCTTTGAAAAGAAGAGAATTTTGGAGCATGCCTTGCCTGGCATTTCTCATCAATATAAAGGATATACCACAGAGGTTTTCCAGTCCAGGAACAGCTGCAAAGGCTGAATCGAGCCACAATCGAGTCCAAACTCTGTTGCACAAACTTTCATTTCAAGATGATGCAAACTCAAGGTTGAATATGGAAATTCAGGTCAGGTACAGAAAGTGCTGGTGGTTTGCCTTCTGGGGGATGATGGATTGTCCAGGCCATTTTGTTCTGCTCATCACATATCTCTGTGCAGCAAGACATTCCAGGAGTGCAGCAGCCCTTACCCAGTTTTGGTTTATTTTGGAAGGAGGTCACTGGAGGCTTATTGGAACTGAAACACTCCAACAAACTGATTGTTGGTGTGTTCAAGCTGTGCCTGCACCTGTGCCCAACTTGCATATTTATAAACTCTAATGATACAAACACTTCCATAACACTTCCATATCAGACAGAGAGCATCCCAAAAACGCTGTTAGCTTAGAGGTCAAACTCAGCTGTCAGTCTTTGACTCAAATTGCACTTTAGTCTTCATTTAATACACAGACACCTAGATTACATCATCCGTAATTGGGTGGGGAAGGTCTCCTTTTGCCCCCTCTCCAGTATCTCCTAGCCATCAGGACTCTTAAGGAGAATCATATAACAATTAATTCCCATGGAAACACATCATCATTTGTTTTCCAAATATAGGAGGTACTTGTCAACTTGGCTGGGACTATTAGAGGAGTCTCTAGCAGTACTCCTTCTGGTTTCATTAACTATCTCCTGTACAAATCCCTTCCAATTTTTCAACAATATTATACCAGGTGGGCTGATCTATTAGACATTGTTAGTTGCTAACTTGTTTGGCTTTTGAGTGATTAAAAGTACAAATATTTGCATGGTATGTGTCTTTCGAGGATACAGACAATAAGGACAGATGAATGCTTAAATGTGAGATGATTTTTAAAAGTTGCCAACGCTGTCACAAGGAAAGGCCATTTTAATAGTTTTATTTTTAACATATCTAATGCGCACTTTCTAAAACAATACGCAAACCAAAACAGAATTATTCTTCAAAATCCGCACTTTTTCAGTGCAGATCTTCAGCCAAGTAATGCATACACAAACACATATACTAGAGTAAAGCGTGCCTAAAAATGCATATATTAGTGAAAATAACATATGAAAATGCATTGCATTAGGGAAAATTCCAGTGCAAAACTATGCATATTAGGCAAATAGTGTTACAAAAATGTATATATTAGGAGAAATTGACTTTTTAAAAAGAAATGGTAATTTCTTTTGCCACATAGGGTAATATGAAGAACTGAATTTAAGACTGGAAAAGTGAGAAACTGAAATTGACATATTTCACCATCCTCTCTCTGGCCATAAGTCTTTCTGCTAATTATGACCTATGAGCTGCTATGTCCCATCAGAATCCCAAAGAGCCACCAATAATGTCCTTTTAAAAAATATGATCCGTGCACTAAATTTAAAGCCAACACCATCATGCAGAGAGATGTATTTGGACTCTGCTCTGCTCTACTTTATGGAACTTCTGTTTCCTCTTTGCATTAACACGATAGCCTTATTTAGCTTAATAAGGCAACCACATCCAGAATATTCAGGCCTACAAACACTGGACTTTACATGTACGTCCTCTGAAAATCCAACATGTGACTGTCTGCTGGGGCAGGCTTTCCTGAGCGGGGTGTGCAGGCAGAGCGCAAACTAGTTTTCAAAGTGCAAAGGCAAGGCCCTTGCCAGTTGGCTTACTGAGAAGGAACATTTGTAGGCAATATTCTACCCAATTAAAGCATGACAGCCTAAGGGTTTTCCTTGAGCAGGGTGCAACACATGCTCCGATACTACATATAGGCTCTAAACACTGAGTTTTCATCTGAACCATTATCTACCCTAACATCATGTTAAGTTTGGCAAAATGTTTTATAGCTTCTTTAAGCTTACAACAACCCTATGAAGTAGATCTTAGTGCAATTTTAACCAATAACAACAGTACTAGCTTATTTACGACTAACAAATTTGTCATGGCATAAATTATCTACTTCATCTGATGCATCATTCTTGGTGATCCATGCAAGCTCGTGCAATTATACATTTGCTAGCCTTTAAGCCCTACTGGACTATTGTTTCATTTCTGCTATAAGCCATGGCTAGTGGGCTACTACTCCTTTGATTGAAAATGTGCCAGAGTTATATAACCCAATACTATACCAAGAGCTTGTGGCAGAGAGGATGAATTTTAAATTAGGCCTCCAGATCTTCCGGTGGACTGTTTTTTGGGTTTTTTTAAGTGTGAAGGCAAGACTCTTGTCAGTTGGCTTACTGAGAAAGAAAATGTGCAGGCAATATTCAACCCAAAGCATGACACAATCTTAAATTGTTTACTTTGACCAGGAAGATCCATGATTAAGGATTATGAGCCTCAGACATAAGATTCATGATTGAATACATCTTCCAAAATGACATTAAAAGAGGCTAAATTTAGGGTTTGGGGTGCAATGCCCTCTTAGAAGGCTATTTCTGAATATGAATTGCTGAGGGTGGGGGTGATTTTCTTGTGGAGGAGAACCAGTGGCTGTATTGCACAGCTAGAAAGTTTCCTTCCTTTTATATCCAGATTTTTGGCATCTGCATTATTATATGAAAAAGGAGTCGTCTATATTGTATTTTAACAAAAAGAATGAATCCTCATGTCTTGTGGAGAAAGTTATTTGCTCTTGGGATAAATGACAAAATAGGAATATACATAGGAAGCAAGTTTATGCAGAATCAAACCATTGAGCCATCTAGTTCATTATTGCCTACACTGACTGGTCTCCGGGGTTTCAGACAGGAGATTCCCGTCCCTACCTGGAAATGCCGGGGATTGAAACTGGAATCTTCTGCATGGAACTTAGATTGTCTAATACTGTGCAACAGACATCCCTCAACTTGGGTATGCCATTTCTACTGTGTTTAAAAGGAGGCTAGGATGGTCTCCATTACATGAAATGTTACTGAATGAAGAATAATGAGATTTATGAGAGAAACAGAGATATGAACATGAAGAGAAATATTTCAGGAAGCCAGCAGATGGAACAGAAATCCCTCAAAGTTCTGAAGAAGCATCACTCAAGAGTCAAGACTGAGGAGGAGCAATACCCAAAACCAAGGCTGGTGGGTTGTCAAGGTAATGGTGACCCACCCTCCTTTGTGATGTCTCTTGCTGCTGCCTTAAAAGTTGCCAACCAGGGATGTCCAGTGTGGGAGTCAGGAGTAAAGAGAGGAGAGGAGGGGGAGATTAGGAGAGTGGCAGTTAGATAGGAGAGCAGAAGAAGGTTTTTAGTTTTTTCTTTATTTTTTATTTACATTTTCTTTATTTTTTCTTTATTTTTCTGTTGTATATATTTTGTATATATTTTTATTTATTGTATATTTTTGTATATATTTTTATTTATTGTATATTTTTGTATATATTTTTGTACATACTTGGTATATAATTTTGTATATATTCTATAGATCTTAAGGGTTAGGCATAGGGATAGGGGTAGGATTAGGGATTGGGAGGTTGGCGTAGTTTAGGTGGGTATTTAGGTAGTTAGATTAGACTGGGTTTTTTTTAAGAGACATCATCATGTTCAAATGGTAAGTAGATTTTTTCCTGCTTCTGTTTATATCCTGGGGGGAGGCCACTCTCCCTCTAAAATGCCCCTAGTTCAGGACAGGTTCATCAGCCCCCTTTCTCATCTTCTCCCCATTTTGCCCCAGCTTGAAAAGGCTCAGTGAGATCTGTCAGATGTGTTGAGTCAGATGTTCCAAAGTCCATCCCCAACAGAAATCTATGTAATCTATGAGAGGCCTGATGACCAGGAGATGGACATGACTGTCTCTGACAGTTTAGGTGAGGAAATGTCTTCTGCTGAGGGGATTTATAGTGAGGCCAGTGTGAATCTGACTAATTCGGTCAGAAGGAGGGAGGTCTCTGATTCGAGAAGACTTGGGAGGCATCCCTTTGGAAGAAGGAAAATGACAATTGCGTTGCTTGACTTCTGACTTTTCCCATTGTTTCATCCACAGAGTTTGTCCCTACAAGGATTTTGTACCCACTGCCGACAAGGAGATATCAAAGGAAAGAAGCCCCAAAGGTTTTACAGCAGCATCTGAAACCTTGGCAAGAAGGTACCACCACCACCTTCCTTATTGAGAGTCATTGTGCTGCAGTAATTAGGTCAGAGGGAGCCAAGGTGCCACTTGTAGGCACACAGATGCCCAGAGGTGCCTCCTCTACTGCCCTCCCCTCCCCTCACTGAAATTAGGCTTGAAACAAACATTCTATTGTAGGCAACAGATGGGCAGATACTATCTCTTAGTCTAACCTACCTCACAGGGTTGTGGTGAGGAGAACATGGCAGGTGGAGAACGTAGGCCACCTTGGGCTCCTTGGAGGAAAGGGGAGATATAAATGTAATAATAAACACAAATAATGAAGTATCACTTCTCTTCTTTTCCCTTCCATCCAGAGGACCTTGTAATAGAAGACTTATAGTTCTCTGAAGTAGGTGCAGTTCCCCAGTGAGGAAAAGCCAACGTTCAAATAAAGAGTGGCAAAGGAGAGGGGCTTTACACAGCATGGCCTAGCTTTCTACCATATACCAGCCAGTCCCAGTTGGAATTTGAGGCCTTTCTGAGACTTTGGAAATGGGACTGAGGAGGAAATAACATCTTCCATGGAGATGAACTTGGATGGCAGGGAAATGATCATTGTGTCGCTTGACTTCTGACTTTTCCCATTGTTTCATCAGAGTTTGTCCCTACCAAAATTTTATACCCATGGCCACAAAGGAGACATGGAATGAAAAGACCCTGAAACTTTTGCAGCGACATCCTAAACCTTGGCAAGAAGGTACCACCACCACCTTCCTTACTCAGTGTCAGTGGGCTGCAGTAGTTAGGTCAGAGGGGGCCAAAGTGCCACTTGCTTGCACACAGATGCCCAAAGAGGCCTTCTCTAGTGCCCATAGAGTGCTCTCCCCTTGCCCCACTGAAATCAGGCTTGAAACAATATAATAGATTCCCATTTGTGCTTGGTCGCAGTGTGATGGAGAGCCTACGATAGTTTCCTGGGTTTTTCTAATGTGCCCACAGGCCCCAAAAAGACTGGTGATCCCTGAATTAAGGAGCTGGACTAGGACCAGGAAGAACAGGGTTCAAATCCCCACTAACTAATTAAATCTGATTGGGTGACCTTGGGCAATTACCATCTCTTAGCCTAACCTACCTCACAGGGTTGTGGTGGTGCGAACATGGGCAGGGGGATTTAATTGATATAATATCAATGTACAAACATATAATTGAAACTACATACGACTGATCAAGTCAAGGGGAGGATCAAAATTTAACCGGTCTCTGAAGCAAAATCTACCAAACAAACTCTCCTAAAGTCAGTCTTCAAAGTCCGTTTGGTCCAGTACAAATGTCTGAATGTGTTGTGTGACTCCCACTTTCTTCATCAGCCATTGTACAGCGCACAGGATACCAATTCATCATGGTTGCCGTATTTACTAAATGAGAATGTCAACACCCTCAAAAGGCTGTAATACCCGGGGCTCTTTGGAGGAAGAAAATGGCTTAAAACTGGTTTATACTTGCACTTGTGCTCCATTAATAGGATGTCACATCACTTTCCTCCATACACAAACAACAAGGCTATTCTTCTAGGAGTTGTAGATTTGAATCTTGCAGTGATCCGAGGGCTAGAGCCACGTTCCAGTCCATAAGAGCCCAGGCATGGATCAATAACTTCGCAGGCATCAGAGGCATTAAGATTCTTGGCAGGAACAAAAGGTACAGCCGTCTACATGGTGCTAGAAGTAAGAATCAATTATGACCCATCATGATGAAGAGTGCAGTAGACATTCAACTCTGGAAGCACAGCAGAGACTGCAAATAATTAAAAGTTCTCATAGTGATGCACAAAGTAGGTTTGATCCCGCTTGTTGATCTTCTGACATGCTTTCTCCACATTCTCCTTCATGCCTGGAGGGTCACAGCTGAACACACTGATCTTCCTCACCTGAAAGCAACAAATGACAAGAACTTGATCACCTGGCATCAGCTATTACACTGGGCTGCTGCAGCAGAGGAGGAAAGAGAAGAGGCTATTCAACCAGCACCGCTGAGAGACTGGCAGCTTTTGGCTCCATCTTAACATTTTCCATGCCAGCGGGTCATCAGAAGAACTTGTAACTAAGAACTTGTACCTGACTTTGTTTATTTCCTCCTCCTTCCCAATCTATTTTCCTTTTGTGCCATGTTTTTAGATTGTTAGCCTGCAGGCAGGGCCTGACTTGTTGGCGCTGATCTGTAAGCTGCACTGGGAGCCTTTTGCAGCTGAAGAGCAGGATTAACATTCTTTAAATGTAGAAAGAAAGCAACAGAGTCCATGAATAGTTGGAGCACAATAAAATTCTTCTTCTTCAGGTTAACCTCTAAGCTCTCTATTATGCCTAAATGCATCCATGACAAAGGCCTGGTCTAAGCATGCGGTAGAATAAAGTCATGGCATGCCCTGGACTATTTGAGGCTGCAGTTGAGGCATGCCAGTTTTGAATCATCCCCCATGCTTTAAAACCAAAACCTAGGAGGAAAGGGGAGATATATATGAAGTCAGACTATTTGTCTTTGTAGCTCCACATTCTTTACTCTGCCTTGCTGCCAGTGTGGGTACTTTTCCCACCACCAGTTATCTGATCCTTTAAGTGTTAATGGGAGATAACTTGGACCTTTTGCATGCAAAGCATGTGCTCTTCCACTGAGCTTCAGCCCTCCCAACAAAATCTCTCTGCCAGTGAAAAGCTAGCATATCAGAGAGGAAGGCTGCAAGCACACCATACATTAAAATCACATTCGCCCGCCCCCCAAACAATCATGGGAACTGTAGAGCTATAATTTTCAGCACTCTCACAGAGATACAGTTCCCAGCACCCTTAGCAAACTACAGTTCTCAGGATTCTTTGGTGGAAAATGTGTTTTAAATGTATGGTGTGTGTGTACACAACCACAGTTTCTAAGTTACATTTCTACTTGCAAGGAAGTGGGGTGGGGTTTTTTTTAGTGCACTGCAGAGGAACATTAAAATGTAATTTCCCCACCTACAGCCTTAAGGGTTATAATTTATTCTACCACCTCAAGTTTCTACCAGCTAATTCTGCATGCAGCATGTGTAGACAAGGGTCTCCTAAACACAGATTCTGCTCACCCCAGTGTGCCTCTGCTACAATTGCAGGGTGAGGGTTGCCACTCTTTTTTCTTTTCCTGGCCCTGCTGCTGTGCTTTTAAGAGCAGAAATTAAGCACCTAAATATTTTTCCCTCGCTTTATTTCCATGCTAGGAAAAGCATTGCCTACTTCAGTTCAGCATGTCAGGCAGCTCTTACAGGCACAGAAGCAAAGCCATTAAACAAAAGTGTTCTTTGTGTCATAAAGAGATTTAATATACAAATCAGAGACCTATGCAAATAAGGGAGGATCCAATGTTTACAATCTAGGCAGGCACTGGAGCTTGGAGCCACATTATCATGTTTTCAAGCGATAATTGTGGCTGTTATCGTGTGATATCATGCTGCAAAACTTTCATTGGGTTAGCTGATAATTTTTTGTGTGACATACAGAAGGAATGCACCAATGAGGAAGACATATAGCTCATTATATGCTCATTATGTGATAAAATGCAATCCACTCTTAGAATCTTGTAAAATTTCAGCCCAACTTCAATTGTTGTCTGCCACCTGTCTATCTTTTTAAATAAATAACTTTTATACATGAGGATCCATTTTTAGGAGCCAAAGCAGACATTATAAAGAGATACAAATCTGCTAAGCTCTTTGTTGCAGTGTCTAGCATGGACAACATGATGTGACACCATTGCACAAATATGCATCAGTCTCTGAGCCAATGATGTGAGGTGGGGAGATACACAATGAGATGATTTCGTGTCACATCACGCACTGTTTGTGCCAGACATTATGAGGAGTTGAAGAACAGATATGTCTTAGTGGCAGGTTCGTATTGCTTTAAAATGTCTTTAGACACTGGAATAGGGATTGAATCCTCTGGCTCATGGGCCAAACTTGACCCAGCACGGTCCCTCTTTGGTCGAGGGAGGCGTCTCCCCCAAATAGGGATGGAAAGATCTGTCCATTTTGGTTCTCTCAGTTTCTCATTTTCCAGTCTTAAATTCATTTCTCCACATTTCTGCAGCATTGTTCATTTTTATAAAAAAGAAAATCCTCATGAAAATTCTCCAGAATTTTAGTGCAAATTTCTCTGAATAAACACATTTTTGTTGGCGGTTTTGACTGATGTGGACATTTTTGCAAGCAATTTCTCATCATATAATGCAATTTTGGATGTTATTTTCACTCATATATTCAATTTGTATGCACACTTTCCCCGAACATATGCATTGTTATAAACATTGGTTGGCAAACTGCATTGCAAAGTTTTGAATAAGTGTGAATTTCAAAGGATAGTTATGTTTCAGTTCTCATGTTGTTTTGGAAAGTGCGAGTTTGATAGATTCAGTTTGAAATGCGAACTTAATCAAATGTCTCGCCCATCCCTACCCCCAAACCGTGCCCACCTGCCTCACACTTGGCATCAAGTGTGGGGCAGGCAGAGATGTGGCTGGATCGGCTGTGTAACTGAGTTCCTCATGGAGAACGGAACTGCACAGCCCATCCCTGCAGAAAGCAGGCTTGAAGCCGCCACCCCTCAGCTGATAGGCAGTGACTTCAAGCCTGCTGATCAGTGGTACTTCGAAGCGCTACACAGGGCTCTCTGCAAGCTCTGTGTGGCACTTTGAAATCCTGATTATCATCACCTGATATCATTGTGATGTCAGATGATTAACAGGCTGGTGGCCCCAGAGTTCATCCTGGTAATCCTCATCTTTTGGGGAACAGACCATACCTTAGTGGAACATCCAAGGTTCACTCCCTATGACATCCCTTTGAAAGAATTGCAGGGAGCAGGTAATGGGGAAAACCTCTGCCCAAGACTCTGGAGAGCTGCTGCAAATCAGAGCAGTCAGTATTAGGCTAGATGATCAAACAGTCTGAGCTGGGAGAAGGTACCTTCCTGTGTTTCCTTACAAGCACATTGGGCATGTTCCATGTAAACCTCAATTTGCCTGTAATACATAACATACAACTGAAGCCTCTGGGTGATAACAGGATCCCTCTGTCCATCCCTGGCACTGACCTCAGAGTAGACCTCTTGCAGTGAGCAGAAGAGGCAAAGGTGGTCACCCAAAGTGGGTGATGGAGTGCAAGCCGGTGAACAAGCTCTGGTTGAGGACCTTCTAGAAGTGCCGCTCGCAGATGTACTGGAAAGAGAGAAGGTAGCAGTGACAGCACAGCTGGTGGGAAGAAAGGAACCCACATTCCCCTCCCGTTATTATCACCACCCTCTAGTTATAGATCGCCAAAGGGGAATCAGGCCTTGTTAGAATAAGCAGCATTGTGATCCAGGTGTCTAGCCAGAAATGTTGTGGTGAAGGAACCTATAGGTATGCTAGTTTCTTTTACTTGTAAAGCCTTATACAGTTTGTGTGTGGGATAACTGAAGGACCACTAGCATGACTCTGCCTGCCCATTGAGATCTTCTGCAGAGGCTCTGCTGCACATCCCATTAATGCTTGAGGTGAGCTTGGTGAAAATGTAGGACAGGATCTTCTTGGTGGTTACACCTAGGTTTTGCAACTCCCTCTTTTGGGAGACTTGTTTAAACCATTCCTGTCCAAGTTTCAGAAATATTGTTAAAACTGTTTTGTTTAGATATACTTCTCATATTGCTTGATCCTCAGACTTTTGTTACTGGTTTAAATTTTATTTTCTTGTTATTGTTTTATCATGTTTGTGAGCCGCTTTAGGGAGGGAGGCTATGTGGAAGTGAAAAGTGGTATATAAATGCATAAATAAATAAATAATGCATATGGGTTAGTGAGAAATCAATAAAGAAACAGCCAGAACCAAAACACAGCTCAGCTAATATCTCTAAAGATATTTGCCCTACTATGCAATGCCCTACTAGAAGGCTGTTTCTGAATAGAAATTGCTGCGGGGAGGGTGATTTTATTGTTTAAGAGTGCTAATGGCTTTATTGCACAGGTAAAACATTTCCTTCCTTTTATATTCAGATTTTTGGCATTTGTATTATTACATAAAAAAGAACTTGTCTATATTTAAACAAAAAAAGGTCTTGTCTATATTGTATGTGAAATAAAAGAATGAATCCTTATTCTTTTCGACTGGAGAAGGTTGCTTGATTTTGGGATAAATGACAAAACCGGAATATACATAGGAAGCAGCCTTAGGCTGAGTCAAATCATTGAGCCATCTAGCTCAGTACTGCCTGCACTAACTGGAGGTAGGAATGTTCTCCATTAACTTAAATGTTGCTTAATGGAGAATAAACCAGATTTATCATACGGAAAGCGGGATTGGACCAAGATGAAGGAGGTGTGAAAATTGGAGGGAGAAACATCAATAATTGAAGATATGCAGACGATACCATGCTCTTAGCAGAAACCAGTAATGGTTTGGAACAAATGCTGATGAAAGTTAAAGAGGAAAGCACAAAAGCAGGACTACAGCTGGACAGCAAAAAGACTAAAGTAATGACAACAGAAGATTTATGTAACTTTACAGTTGACAATGAGGACATTGAACTTGTCAAGGATTATCAATACCTCGGCACAGTCATTAACTAAAATGGAGACAATAGTCAAGAAATCAGAAGAAGGCTAGGACTGGGGAGGGCAGCTGTGAGAGAACTAGAAAAGGTCTTCAAATGCAATGATGTATCACTGAACACCAAAGTCAGGATCATTCAGACCATGGTATTCCCAATCTGTATGTATGGATGTGAAAGTTGGACAATGAAAAAAGTGGGTAAGAGAAAAATCAACTCATTTGAAATGTGGTGTTGGAGGAGAGCTTTGCAGATACCATGAACTGCGAAAAAGACCAATAATTGGGTGTTAGAACAAATTATACCAGAACTGTCACTAGAAGCTAAAATGATGAAACTGAGGTTATCATACTTTGGACACATCATGAGAAGTCATGATTCATTAGAAGAGACAATAATGCTGGGAAAAACAGAGGGGAGTAGAAAAAGAGGAAGGCCAAACAAGAGATGGATTGATTCCATAAAGGAAGCCACAGACCTGAGCTTACAAGGTCAG
This sequence comes from Rhineura floridana, assembly GCF_030035675.1. Taxonomy (NCBI): domain Eukaryota; kingdom Metazoa; phylum Chordata; class Lepidosauria; order Squamata; family Rhineuridae; genus Rhineura; species Rhineura floridana. The sequence goes on along the minus strand of NC_084493.1, from coordinate 20,841,789 downwards.
AATCAGAATTTTATTCTTGCGGTCATAGACCAGTACACAATATAAAACTTCATATAAAACTGGTTAAAAATTGTACATTTGCTAACTATAATCATGGCTGTATAGGCAGTTGGGCTAACAATGTTCTGCGATGGATGATTGCCATAGCACAGAATCTTGCAACGCTACACGTGATTTGAGTATATTGATCCGATAGAAGATAGGTGGTGTAAAAGGAAAGGTCCTGGCCAGGAATCAAGTTGATTATTGGAGTTATATGCAGGAGACGGAGATCATGATACAAAGGGCAGATTAAGAGTACATGGGTTACTGTTTCAATTTGTCCCATCCCACAGGGGCATAATCGCTTCGTACGGGGAACTCCCCAATATCTGCCCTCTAAAAGAGCAGATGGGAGCACATCGAACTTCGCCAATGTAAATGCTTTTCTGTATCTCACATTAGGGAGCGAGCTGAAGTAATGCGGGAGCGCAAAGCCCCTGGTGTGGGAAAGGGAATCATCCTTGAATGTCATCGACAATTGATGACTTTGTAATTCTACATCCATGATTCGTTGTGATATAGCCAGCCATGCTTTAGAGTAGCCCAGCATGGAAATCGCGGGAGGAGAAAAGCCAAGGTTTGCAAGTTTCTCAATCAAAGACTTACGCCATTTAGATCGATAAGAGTCTGAAAGTACCAGCAGGGCCAAGCCCATGGGGCAGAACCGCAGTTTTAACCATAATCTTATTCTTAATTTCCAAATGCGGGCCTCAATTGTAGGGAGACCAGCTTCCAGCTTAGAATATTATTTGAGACACACGTCGGTGTCCCAAAAATGGATCTTAAAAATTGGGTTTGGACAGGTTCAAAGGACACAGATTTGGAGTATATCAATGCCTGGGAGCCGTAGAGCATTTGGGAGATGACCTTCGCCACAAAGACTTGTAAAGCGGAGGGAACATATTGACCTCCCTTAGTATGAAAGAATGACAATAGAGCCTTCGAGGTCCTCCGGGCATTAGTGATGGTATTCTTTGCATGAAGATGCCATGCTCCTGAGGAGTGGAAAGTCACCCCCAAATATCGATATGAAGAAACCTGTTCTATTTGAAGTCCATTAAGTTGCCAGTTGTGCCTCACCTTTTTCTTGGTGAACACGAGTACTTTCGTCTTCTCATGGTTAATGACTAACCGTTCTTTGGAGCAATAATCTGCTAAGGCCCGTAGTAGTCGACGTAGACCAATACTTGTTCGTGATAGCAGGACTGCATCATCAGCATACAGTAGTATTACTAGGGGGTTGTTGGCGAGTATAGGAGGGTGAGATGCAATCTGTGCCGATAAGCCAACCAAAGAGTTTATATAAAAATTGAATAGGGTTGGAGCTAAGACGCAGCCCTGTTTGACACCCTCATAGGTAGAAATTGGCTTAGTTAGATGGCCTGCATTGTTACACCTAATACGCAGTCTGGTGTTCTCATAGAGACAGCACATGAGAACTAAGAGGCGTCTGTCAATGTCAGTTGACTCAAGCTTTTCCCAGAGCTTGTCTCTGGGTATGAGATCAAATGCGGTTTTAAAATCTATAAAAGCCGTGTAGAGAGATCCCCCCTTTTTAGTTGAATATTTTTCTACTAGATGCTGGAGTACTAATATATGGTCCACGGTAGAACGTTCCGCTCTGAACCCTGCTTGCTCCTCGGCCAGGATATTCTCCTGGGCCAGCCAATTTTGTAGCTTATCGAGCAAATGAGTGGCATATAGTTTGCTGACTATGTTTAGGAGGCTAATTGGCCTATAACTGGCAGGGTCAGAACGGGGGCCTCTTTTATAGATTGGGACAATAGTGGCTAGACCCCAATCTTCCAGAACTCGGGCTGTGCGGTCGATGGTCGTAAAGAGTGCTGCTAGGACTGGAGCCCACCACTCTAGATTGCACTTGAATATTTCAGGAAGGATATTATCGGGTCCTGGTGCCTTGCCCATTTTCAGCTTTGTAATGAGGGAAGATATTTCATTTGGAGATACCACGGACCAGTCAGGGAGATCTTCAGGAATGTTCACAGTATATTGGGATCGCTCCTGCCCCCTAGAGTGGATGTTATAAAAGTACAATTCCCATGATTCCACAGAAATGTGATATTCAGGACTAGGAGGAGGTTTAGGCCAACCCCTGGCTACAAGTCGCCAGAAAGTGGCCGCGTCTTTGTTCTTTGAGGCCTGGATTAAGGTCTGGATTGTTGTATCTGTGTCAGCCTTTTTTTGGTTTTAATCAGTAATTTGTATTTCTTCTTCAGCACAAGATATTCCATAGGCAATGCTGAAAGGTCGAGGGCTCTGTATGTTCTGTAGTTTGCAGCTAAAAGCTTCTTCAGGTCTAGACACTCTTGGTCAAACCAAGATTTGGAATTGAGCGAGGGAGCACAAGGACTTGCCGCATAGTTTGAGATTAAACATTTTTGAGAGCTTACAAGGTCTGAACAGGGTGGTTCATGGCAGATGCCCTTGGAGGTCACTGATTCATAGTGTCGCCATAAGTCGTAATCGACTTGAAGACACATAACAACAATAACAGAGTAACTCAGCGTCTGAGTTGCTTGTGCCAGTATGTATTTACCTAAGTAGCAGGCTCTTAACCCTGCATTTAGATCACTGAGACTTAAGACTTAGTTAAGAAAAAGCTACTTTATTTATAGAAATACATAGTAGATAGGAGAGGCATATATAGTTCTAGCTAACTAAGTTGGAGGCGCAATGCCCAGACTTGGGTATTGCCCTCATGGTTCAGGACAGAGAGAACAAAGACAGAGATGTCTCCTCTCTCCTCGGACAATCAAAGAAAAAAGTCAAAGGAAGGAGGGGCAGATCAGCTTCCCTGAGCATATCAGTTTACAATGGAAGGAAGTTAGCCAGAGAAGAGCACAGGTAGGCAAGCCTAGCCAGCTGGAGGACCCTAACTCTATCTTCCTTCTGGAATGTAAACAAAAGAACCTAAACAGGAGTTGCTCTTGCCCCACTTCTAACAGATTTTGAGGCCTTTCTGTGGCTTTGCAAATGGGACTGAGAAGGAAACCACATCTTCCATGGGGCTGAACTTGGATGGCGGTGAGCAGGAGCCCCAGAGCGAGCAAGGAGAGTGGCCTTACAATTGGGACTGTGACTAAGGACACCAGGTAGCAGAGACTGAGCTCATAACAGATGCCTTTGCTTGAAGATGTTCACATGCAGCATTAAGCGCTTGCGGTGAGGGAACTGGGTATTTACTCTGCCTTTTATACTGTCAGGGGCGTCACTAGGGTGGTGCGGCAGGTGTGGGCCACACCGGGTGACACCACCAGATGGGGGTGACACCCAGAGCCACCGCCCCCCCCCCCCAGGCACCGCCTAGGCACCAACGAGAGTCTTTGCGTGGCGCGCCGGCTGCCTTCCTCAGCTGTTAGAAGGTGGAAGAGGCAGCAGACAATGAGGTGGCGGCACGCTCCCGGGCCCTGTCATTTGGCCGCACGCTCCTAGAGGCCGTGTGCACACAATCGCTCAGAGTCTGAGAGAGAAGGCACTGCGGGCTGCACCCGGTGACGCCAACTCTAGTGACGCCACTGTATACTGTGTTTATGTATATGGATATTGTTCATGTATATTGCTTTGTAAATTAATTTGATATGTTTTTAATTGTACCTTGTGTATTCTATTGTAAACCGCTTTGAGATCTTTCGGATAGTAAGTGGTCAATAAATGGAAATATAAATAAATAAAAATATTTGGGAGCTTATTACATTACAGTTTTTTGTATCTCTTTGAAACAGCTTTGAAAAAATAAATAAAATGTTATTAAAAATTAAAACTGTCCCAATACTTCTCTAATGTAACGCTTGTTGTATTCACAGAGGGACAGGTGGTGAGCAAGGGACAGCATGCTTCATCAAAGTCATGATCACGGGCAGCATTGGACCATGGCTGTGAGGGCCAGTCCCCAGTGTTTTTTCCCTGGATCTGTTTTTGCAACAGAATAGGAGGTCAGAGACCTGTTTGTAGGGTGTAGAGGATAGGAGTGTTATGGTGAACCCATTGTCCGCAACGGATCATCTGATGGGAGGCTTGGACTGACAGTGGCAAGGTTCCCCTGCAGGGGTGGGGGATCTATTAAGATGTTGCTCTTTTGGGGCAAGGTGCCGGAGAAGCCGCTGACGGAACACCTTTAGTCATACAGTGTCTGGACCTATTTCAGTGTTAATTAAATGTTGAGGATGGAGAAGTGCACATGATGATCTCAGCTGCTTCCTACCATGATCCCCACAACCTTCCTAGCAGATGGTTTGGGAGGAAAGCTGAGGTATGATTGGTCACTTGGAAGGAACCTGGAAACCTCCCCTCCCAGCAGCCAAGCTCCCTGTCCATCTCTCCTGCATGAGAGGCACTTAGCTGACTTCCTTAGCTACTTGGAAGGGAGAAGCCCTGCATATCTCAACTATGAGCTAGCAAACCAAGAAGCATCCCACCCATGTCCATCCACATCTAGAAAAGTGGGTTTGGCAGACAAGGTCAAATATTGGAGAGGGCTTTAAAACACATATGGAATGTGTTACATTCCCGCTACCTATAAGTACACTGCAATCTTTCCAGCACAAGGTTTTTAAATGCCCAGGGATTGCATGGCCACTGTTCTGCTTCCATCATTTTCTGTTTATTTATTTATTGTCTCACTCTCAAGCTTGTTTTTGTTTGAAGGCTATTTTTTTATTATTATATTGTATTTTTATAAGTGGGCATTGCACTGGCAGCCACTAGATGAAGAGTGGTCTATATTTTTGCCTTGCATTGTGACACGTTTCCCCCCACACACACACACACTAGATGACTTCCCAGGGAATTTTGGCAAGTGTAAGTCTTTTCAGGAAGTAAGGTGAGGGGGAGAGAGAGGGAGTGAACAGGAGGAAGGGGGAGGAGGAGAGAGAATTAGAGATTTTATTAGGGAGTCATTTTATTAGTTAGATATAGGCAAAGCCAGATTATCAATTGGAGCAATTGCACCAGGGCCCAGCCTGCAAGAAAACCCAGACTTTGAGCTTTCATTTTAAAAAAAGAAGTAAATTGTCCTTATATTAAGGAAGTTAGGAAGCAAAGCATGATGAGCCAGCCTTACTTTCCCCATCTTTTCAGTGTTTTTAGTCAATGAGTGAAGTCAGAGCTGTGACTAACATCAATTGTTTCAACACCAGGATACAGACATCCCTGGGTCCTACAGAGCAGCTATTTCCCCCTTCCTTTTAATTTCTGTTTCCTAGTCTATCTCTGTAGTTTGCCCAGGCCCAGCAGCAGCAGTCAGTCAGGTCAGAGAACATGATGCACATTTGTAATTAATACAATACAGCCTTATTTATCCTAAATGTTTTATTTATCTCCCCCTCCCTCCAAAAAAGTAATGTAATAAATGAGGAGAAAGTTTGGAGATTTGGCAATAGGAAGTGATTTACAGTGTAACATGTGAACAAAGTTAAGAGTTTGGCTAAATTTAATTTGAACAGGGTTAGACTTTGCATATTGCGGCTTATGTTTGACTTCTGTGCAAAATGCAATGGTGACAAGTGTGTGGAAAAGAGATAACTGATTTTTGAAAACATCTAAGGTTTTATTATTATAATTTCTGTTATTACTGATTTTTGTAAGCCACTCTAGAATACTTTTTTTGGCTGAAGAGTGGGGTAAGAAATGCTTTGGAGGGTTTTCTGTCAGCAGTATAGTATGCAAAAGAAAAAGATTGCTGCTTCAGAACAGTGGGGTTTGCTTGGGTTCTTGAAGCAATGTTGTGTGTGTTCACAGGCTAGTAAAAAAAAAACCCTCAACAAACCAGAAACAATAGCTTTTCTAAAATTGCCAGGCCGGGGGCTGGGGGGAAGTCCCTTTCAGTATAGCAGCAACCAGACTAGATGAAACCAAAGGTCTCAGTCTAGTAGCCTGTTTCCCACAACAGCAGCCAAATGCATCAGGAAGTGCATGAGCAGGGTCTGAGGCCAAAACGCTTTTTCTGTTGTTTGTCTGTCCTCTCTGAGAGTAATCAGAGGTACACTACCTCTGAACCTGCAGAAGGAAAGCTGTCCATCGATGGATATTTAGACCAAATTTCTGTATGATACCTCCAGGTTCAGAGCCAATCTACCTGTGAATAAGCTGAATCTGCCATTGTTTTATTATTGCTGTTTTATTAGTGGTTTTTCAGAATGGTACACCATTCAGATATGAGTATGCATGTGTTGCAGTATACAAATATATCTAATTAAATAAATAAATACTTATTCAATAAGGGTTTTTTTAAAAAAATGTGCATTCCTTTCTTTGGGGGGGGGGCTTTTTGGGGAACTACATCAGAGCTCCCAACCACCTTAATCCAGCCTTGGATATAGGGTTATCTGGGAGGTAGAGAGTATTATAGAGAGTGTTATTTTATCAATTGGAGAGCTTTTTTATTAGATAAGGGTTTATAGTGTCAAGGGGTTACCATGAAAGAGGAAATCACATATTTTAAATTTAAGTAGGATTTCTTAACGGTTTTCATTTCCTGGTTCTATCACTATCCATCAAGAGTTAGAACACCAGGAGACCATCCCTGCCCAGTTATAGTGGGATTATTCTAAAAAGATTATCTCAGGAGTAGTTTAAATTCTTCAAGTGAAATGGCTTGCCTTTTTCCTTTGTGGGTATAATTACAAGAATACCATCACCAAGTTTTGGAGAGTCTATTGACAAGATTTTAAAGATGCTCAGGAGAGCAAATTCATATCAAATCCAGATGTGTCAGGTGCTCCACATTCAGGGCAGATGTTTCAACGCAGTTTCTCACCTTCTCCCCATTATATCCTAGATTGAAAAGGCTCTATGAGATCTGCCAGACTTGCTGTGTCAGATGATCCAAAGTCCATCCCGTGGTCAGGAAGAAGGAAACTGAGATCTGTGTGATCTATGAGAGGCCTGATGACCAGGGGATGGACACAGCTGCTTTTGACATTTCAAATGTCCTCTACTGAGCAGGAATAATTCCGAGGCCAATGTGAGCCTAACTGGGTCAGAAGGAGAGAGGTCTCTGATCCAAGATTGTTTTCAGAGTGTCCGTTTGGAAGAAGGGAGGCAATTATGTTGCTTGACTCTGACTTTTCCTATTGTTTCATCCACAGAGTTTGTCTCTACTAAAGTTATCTCATGGCCACAAAAGAGACATGGAAGAAAACAATCCCCAGATGTTTTGCAGAGGCATCCTAAACCTTGGCAAGAAGGTACCACCAGCACCTTCCTTACTCAGAGTCAGTGTGCTGCAGTAATTAGGTCAGAGGGTGCCAAGGTGCCACTTGTGGGCACACAGATGCCCATAGAGGTCTTCTCTAGTGCCCACAGGGCCTCCCCTGGCCCCACTGAAATTAGGCTTGAGACAAGCATTCTGTTGTAGGCAACAGAATAGATTCCCATTTGTGCCTGGTTGCAGTGTGATGGAGAGCCTAGGATAGTTTCTCAAGTTTTTCTAAGGTGCCCACAGGCCCCAAAAAGATTGGGGACCCCTGAATTAGAAAGTGGACTAGGACCAGGTAGAAGAGAGTTCAAATCCCCACTCACCCATTAAACCTGACTGGGTAACCTTGGGCAGTTATCATCTCTTAGCCTAACCTACCTCACAGGGTTGTGGTGATGAGAACACGGGCAGGCGGAGAATGTATGCCACCTTGGGCTCCTTGCATGAAAGGAGGGATATAAATGTAATAATAACAAAACGCAAATAATGAAGTATCACTCCTCTTCCCTTCCATCCAGATCCCCTCATAATAGATCTATAGTTCTCTGAAGAGGATCTGATGAGTGCAGTTCCTCATTGAGGAAAAGGCAACATTCAAATAAAGAAGAGATGGGCTCTGCCTTGGGTTTTACATAGCATGGCCTAGCTTTCTACCATATACTGAGTCCCAGTTGGATTTTGAGGCCTTTCTGAGACTTTGGAAATGGGACTGAGGAGGAAATCACAGGGTGACGTAGGGGCCACCTCCCCAGAGGACAGGATGACCCTGCTTTTTCATTCCCAGCCTCCTCCTCTTTGCCATGTGGTACAGCAGCCAATAAAAATAACTTAAACCATAGAAAACTATTACTTACCCTATACAAATGGGTTTCTTCTCATTTTTAAAATATACTTTCATAATATTTGAGGCACACCTAGCCACCTCTTGGGGCGCACCAGTGTGCCTGGGCGCACCGTTTGAGAATCACTGCTCTAGACCCAAGACCAAGCCTTAACTGTCAACTGTCATCCACCCAGGAAAAAACCACCATCCCCCATTCTTTCAGCCAATCAACACACAGCATTCACAAACACTCCAGCTCACTCACACTCCCTCCTTTCCCTATCTACTTACCATAATTCTCCTAATAAAAACTATACCGACATATATTACTGCGTATAACTTTGAAAGCAGTTGACAACGATCATGTATGTGTGTGTGTGTGTGTGTGTATGTGTATATATATATATAAAATGTATTTTAAATTTATTTTAATGTTTTTGTGATTTTACTGTTTACAATTTTATTATGTACATGTTTGATTTTATTTTTGTAAGCTGCCCTGAGTGCCCTATTATAGTGTAGAAGGGCGGGATAGAAATATTTTAAATAAATAAAATAAAATAAATGTATATACACAAACCATATAAAATTTAACATCAGAAATTATTGACTAACTACTGCAGAAAGATCTCAACTGCCTGCATATGCCTGGAAGCATTGAAAAGTTTTCAGCAGGGGTTTAAAAGTCAAAACAGAAGGTGCCTGCTGAATCTCTATCGGCAGAGCATTCCAGAGGCCTGGGTTGATGACACTAAAGGCTCAATTTCTTGTTGTTGTCAAATGAGCCTTGCCAACTCAGATTATCAATGATGCACCTTCAGATGATCTCAGTGATTGAAATTATGTTGTAATGTTGAGTTTGCCTGTTCAGAGTTCCAGCTAATTAGCTATGCCTCTTTCAGGACACTCCATTCAATCTCGGTTTTCCATTCCCCCTCCCCATGTTTAGTCACTGAGCATTAGTATATGGTGGGAATCATGTGTAATCTTGAGGCACTCCAGTGCACAACTAAGAACTATTTATTGTTACAACTGTCCAATAGATCCAGGGCAAAACCTGGACTGATACCATCAAATAACACTTAATCCAACTTGTCTTCTGGCGTAGCTCCCTCACAGTGTCGTTGAGATCATAAAAAAAGAACGCTCGCAATTACCTGAAAACACTGTGCATATTACTTACAGTGCTGCAAAACTGCAGTAAAACTGCTTGAAGTCAGTAGTGCTGACATGAACCATTGCACCATAAAGCAGATCAGTCAATCGGTAAATAAATTCATCAATTATATCTGCATAATTTGCATAGGAATAAAATAAGAGGCTGGATCCAAACGTTCCTTTCCTATGGTGGAAGGAGTCTGGGACTGATGCCTTGCCTGCCCACCTCCCATGCCCACTGTCACTTGGAGCCACTAGCTTCCCACCTGTGTCTACATGCTCACCGGCCCTAGAGTGTTGGGATGGAATATGATTCCTATAAACAGAAGGAGAGCCAGTGTGGTGTAGTGGTTAAGGAGTTGGCCTGGTTCAAATCCCCACATAGCCATGAAGCTCACTGGGTGACCTTGGGCCAGTCACTGCCTCTCAGCCTCATGAAAACCCTATTCATAGGGTTGCCATAAGTCGGAATCAACTTGAAGGCAGTATATTCACATTTTTTAAACAGAAGGAACATTTATAGGAATATGATTCCCGTTAATAGCTTCTGTGAACAAGGATAGTTCCTATGAACAAGGATTGCTGTTCTCCATTCATAAACCAGTCCCCTGAAGCTACTGCTTAGGGCATGGGGAAAGGTCTGGCATCTGGGGCTGGCATCCTGTTGAGGTCCCAGTGTCTTTGAAGGACCCCACAACAACCACCAGAGTCCCATGGTGCCGCTTCTCACTGATGTAGGCACTTGTTCTCTTGCCCATCCATTTGCTTGCACACCTGTTTCCTCCCTCTAGAGAATAATGAGATTTGAATCCAGGACAGGGAGATGTGTACACCATGGCTGCTGCATCATCTCCTCACTGCCACCTACTTGCTGCTGATTGATCATTGATGGCAAAGGTGGTAGAAAAAGCCACCACAAAGAATGGTGGCATGCAGGCATGCAACCCAAAAGGAGTGAATTCAACAGAGAGAGTGCCAGCGTATTACCCAAGAGCTTCCCTGGAATCAACCCTGCAGACACTCCCCACCAGGTTTGTACATCCTAGGGCACATCCATACCATACATTCAAAGCACACACAATGCACATTTAAAACACAGAGCTTCCCTCCAAGAATCCTGGGAACTGTGGTTTGTTAAGGATGCTGGGAACTGTAGCTCTGTGAGGGGCAAACTACAATTCTCAGGATTCTTTGGGGGGAGAAATGTGCTTTAAATGTGTGGTTTGGATATGACCCCATACTTTTAGCTTTAGTCAAAAGGCAAGGAAGAGCAGCTGGATATTAATGACACTTCAGTGTAGCTCATTTTGGTGTTTGTAAAATTCCATGCATTCCAGTCATACCCTATACCAGGGGTGGCTACTCCGTGGCTCTCCAGATGCTGCTGGACTACAGCTCCCATCATCCCTGACCATGAGCTGTGTTGGCCGAGACTGATGGGAGCTGTAGTTTAGCAGCATCTGGAGAGCCACGGAGTGGCCACCCCTTCCCTATACTGTGCAAAGTTTGGTTGTTAGTTGTAGGCAATGAGTACACTGAACAAATCAGGGCTCTAACCTCAGGAAAGTAGGGGTCATCCTGGGTTTTCCCCTCCAGTTTAAGTACTATTTATAGTGAACCAGCTTTGCTCAATTTTATTTATCCAAAACAAGGAACAATTACATCGCCAAATGCCAATGCCTACATAATTCAATCACGGTATTCTTGCCCTGTTTATTTTAAACTGGGCACAGAATCAAATATTCATTCATTCAACAGGGTAACAAAGATGAACACCTTTCAACAAGCCTTTTAAGTACAAACCTTATCCCAGTCTGCATCTTTGTTGGAATTGCTTTTAAGACGTTTCTTAAAAAGTTGTTTAAAGATGTCGTTTTAATGTTTTTAAAGTTATTTTGTTGTAAAATATTTTAAAGTCTGTTTTTATGTTTTAGAGTAGTTTTTAATGTTTTTGTTTGCCGCTCTGGGCTCCTATTAGGAGGAAGGGCGGGATATAAATCTAATAAATAATTAAAATTATTCCTTTCTCCAATGCGCATCGACTTTCACGAGCTTAGAGGTAGGAATTGCATGGAACCAAGTTGTCTGAAGTGGCACAGGCCACCATAAACTATTTAAGCTAGCTAGATTTGTGCAAGGTAGAAACAGAGTCCCTAAACAACCAACTTCAACTTGATTCTTATCACTTGTTGAATGCAAGAGACATCACTTAGTGATGGCCACCAACTTGGATGGCTTTAAAAGATTAGACAAATTCATGGAGGATAAGGCTATCAGCGCCTACTAGCTGTGATGGCTATGGTCTCCCTCCACAGCTAGAGGCAGTATGCTTCTGAATACCAGTTGATAGAAATTACATGAGGGGCGAGTGCTCTTGTGCTTAACGGCTTCCCACAGGCATCTGGTTAGCCAACAGGATGCTGGACTAGATGGGCCATTGACCTGATCCAGCAGCCAAGTTCTTATATTCTTATGAATCTGGAGTCACAGAGCTCTCAATGTCCAAACACTGATGCAAACCTGTGTTTCAAGATGATGCAAACTCAAACTTAAATGCGGGTCAGGTAGTGGTTTTGCCTTCTGGAGAATGATGGGTTATGCAGACCATTTACCCATAATCACATTTAAACCTTGACAAACCATTTGTCAACAACATCCATCCCCAAAAGGTGTAAATGAAACATCCAGATCTCCACCCAGGGAATTTAGCATCAATCTATCTAGAAGGAAAAGGAAACAGCAAATGTTATATGATGAACATATAAAATTATTGTGTTTCTGATGCATTCATGGAGACAGATCACTCTCTTTCTGTTCATGTTTGTTGACACGTTCGTTTTCACTTTTCTTCATAGCACATTTCTTACAGTAAAGAAATGCCTCTGTGTGCACAGCTGCCCACGACATGTGGGATGTACCAAGTGGCTTGTGGGTCTGTTTTTTGCCGGATTCAAAAGGATTGTCTCCTTTGCAATCTTACATGATTTGTCCTTTTGAAAAATGTCTTACAATGTTTGTGGAGAAACACCACTGCACAAACAGCCAGGTGAAAATGTGTTATCATCCAGATAGCTTTGTGTAAAGGTGTCCTTATTTGGAAATGAGGACATTTGCACATCAGGAACTAGAGATTGTGAGGAGATGTTGGAGAGGGAATTCAGACGAAAGGGCAAGGGATACAGGACATGCAGGGCAATGTGAACAGTTCAAGTCAATCTTGATAGAGCAGTGGAACATGTGAAAAGGGGGTGGCGTAACACCTATGAAAATGCATTATATATACAGTAGGGCCCCACTCATATGGCGGGTTACATTCCGGACCCCCGCTGTAAAGCGAAAACCGCTGTAAAGAGGAACTCATTGAATAGAATGGCACGCAATGCCCGAAAACCGCCATAAAAGTGGAACAAGCACCATATGAGTGGAGCTTTAGTCTAATTGTGTCTAATTGAGACCGCTGTATTAGCGAATCGCTGTAAAGCAAAGCGCCGTAAAGAGGGGCCCTACTGTAGTGAAAAATGCAACTCACAGAAAACAATCTATTGTTACTAATAGCTGCCATATTCTACTTTCCCCATTGTGGTAAATGCATTCAACTGAAAAAGAAGTTCATTCAATGCAACTATTTTATTTCCAAGTTGCCCTGAGTTTAAAAACAAAGTAACATTTCCTAAGAATTAGCATTCAAAGCAGCCTAAGTACCCTAGCCCCTTCTAACAGACCCTGCCCAATTGTACTTCTTTTTGATAGCTCAAGCTTCATTTGTGGACAGAGACAGCCTAGTGGAACCAGAATCAGTATAACATGACCCTGATGAATGAAATAAATCATTAGTGGTTTCTGTCTGAGGCCCTTGCTGAAGACACAGAATCGTCAGGTGTGGCCACTTAAAACTTCAAAATGACAGTCCAGCTTTCAACCTTGTTACTTGCTGAAACATGTCGACATCCCTTTCAGAGCTGTGGTGCTCATTGCAGCTCTTGTAGAAAGGCAAGGATTTAGGTCCTCAAATGCAGAATATTCAAACACAATAGCTGTGCTTGCAGGGAATCCATCCACAGGGGGGAAAGACACCAAACATGCCATTTTCTTCCATATGAGAAAATAGATGGGGCCAGGACAGGTATAGTCTAATTCACGACATTCATTTGGTTGCATCCAGCAAAGTCCTACTCAAAGCACTCTCTGAAATGAATGGGCCTAAGTTCGTCATGCCCATTAGCTTCAATGGGTCTACTCTGAGTAGGACTAGCATTAGATACAACCTATTATTTCTTAGTGGTAATGAGGGGGTGAAGCCTCTGAGATGCTCCTTGAAATACAATACCTAGCTAATTCAGTTTCTGAAACAACACACAAACTAAAATGCACCTATCCTTCAAAATTCATAGTTCCCCAAATTTTGCATTAGTTTTCCAACCAAAAACTGTGCATGAGTTGCATATATTAGTGAAAATAACAAGTGAAAATAATAGGGGAAACCGCTTGCAAAATGGTGTCATTAGGAGAAAAGTGCACTTAAAAGCTGAGGAATTTTCATGAGTAATTTTTTAAAAAATCATGAAGTGGTGCAGAAATGAACTTAAGACTAGAAAAAAATAGAAATGGAAAGAAACCAAAATGGACCGATTCATCCATTCCTAGATGTTCTATGAGACAACAATCTAGGATGGAATTGCAGCAGTTTTCTAGCACAGTGCACATACAAATACATGATGTACAAGTATATTGTCTGTTACTGAAATAGACATATTCAGGCATAGCCTTCCCCCCAAAATGAAATATTCCTCATTCCGTGGAATGTAACTTCACTAGTCCAACTTCCAACCCACCCACCCCCCAATCTGCTTCCCACATTAGGCATTTCTTACAGAGAAAGTAACTGAGAATTCATATATAAGTCACACAAGTCAAATAAATGAACATTCAAGCAACTGTCATATGTGATGATCAATGGGCACTAAGCATACGACATCCGGGATCACAGGTCCCAAGCTTCTGAATTCCAGTTGCTAGGGAACAGGGCCAGTGCCAGACGGCAGCCAGGGATGCGTGCACGTAGCACACATGTGTGCCATCAACCAAAATGGCGGCAGAGGCCTTAGGGAAACCTCAGCTGCCATCTTGGCTGGTGGAAGACTTGCGCCTGCAGCGCAGTCCTGGCATGCCTGGCGCTGCCCTGGCGACCAGCATTTACTTCAAGAGGTAGGCGGAGCATGTTGCAGGCAGCCATCGCAGGCCTGCGTGGTGGTGGTGGGGTGCCTTGGAACTCCCTCCCGCGATCTGTGGCAAGCTACCGCTACCCACCCATTCTAAGGAGGGGCCCTTCAAGAAGAGGTAGGTGGGATGGGTGGGCGTGTGCCAGGGCCCGGTGCAGGCTGGTGCCCCAGGGGCCCCAGCCTGCCTGGCGTTGGCCCTGCTAGGAAACAATAGCAGGGCTATTACGCTCATACCCTGCTAGTGGGCTTCCCATAGACATCTGGTTGGGCACTGTGGGAAACAGGATACTGGACTAGATATGTTGTAGATCTGATCCAGCAGTGCTGTTCTTAGGATCCATAGCTATGTTTCAGGCTGTTTCCTATATAGAAGTTTGAAATGCATATTGTGTGAAGTGGTTCCAAAATCTGCATTAGTTGGAGGGAGATTATTACAGGAACAAGACTAAAGTGTGTCTAACAGCAGAAAATATTATCAGAGTAGTCACATGGTACAATTCTTATTGGGCTGAACTAGGTCAGACTATAGGTGGGGATTGCACAATTCAGTGTTCTCCCATATAAAACAACTCTCCATATGTACAAAACTGAAGGTTAGGCTAGAACCTTCTTCCCTCATATAATAGTTTTGTTCATCCAAGGAGACTGTTATGCGAGGGACCACTCCCACAGGCAGTTTAAAATAGTACTGCCCAGCATAAGCTGCACCTCATGTCTGTTCTGACTGTGTTTCAGCTCTAAGACCATTATCATCAAGCTCCTTCTACTGATTTCATTTGTTTCATCAGATTGCACTAACTATTCTGGGTAAAAGAGCTTAAGATTTAGGAGAATTTTGCAGTACATTGTTTTCTAGGCAATGCAGTTTTAAGGCTCTGAGTGTCCTTAAGAAATAAAGTTTCCTGTTCCACATACTCCATCCTCATCAGCAGGATTGTAGAGCAGAGTGAAGTTTCCTGTTTTTTTCAGGGATTCTGGTCGTTGGGATCACACTTCAGCATAATTTTTATCCCAACACCCTTTTGGGTTGCCTCAAAAGCCTCCACAGCCTTTTCCAAAGGAAAGCGATGTGTCACCAATGGTTGGACATTCACTTTCTTCGATGCAAGCATAGCAATTGCTATTGGCCACCTGAAAGAAAATAGCGAAGAAAACATTTGAAGAAGCCTCAAGTTCCAAATAGCCTGTTGTAATACAGATGGAGAGACAGAATGACAGCAGCAGTTGGTAGAACCGAGAACCAGGACCGGCTGAATATGAATGCCACTATATGTCCAACTATATTGATGGTTTACTTGTTTTAATTTTATTCATTTCATGACAGCTTTTATAAGAAGCTCATGCTTCTTACATATATTACTAGCAGCCTTGCACCCCATGTTGCTCAGGAATCCTAACAAACAAAACTTCAAGCTCTCTCCTCAGTGACCGTTTAAAAAGATAAAAATAACCAAGAGACTCTTTTACAAGTCTCCAACATCTTGACTGATTGGACCCTCTGATCCCTGCAGAAGCAATACAAGTGGCTCTACATCTCTTATACAGATTTCACTTTTAATCTCTAGAGCAGCCTTTCCCAACCAGTGTGCCTCCAGATGTTGTTGGACCACAACTCCCATCAGCCTCAGCCAGCATTGCCAATGGTCAGGAAAGATGGGAGTTGTGGTCCAACAACATCTGGAGGCACACTGGTTGGGAAAGGCTGCTCTAGAACACCCTAATTGAATTTGCGCTGAGATCGCTTTAAAATTCTGCTATGTAGTTGATGCAAGGTTCAGAGTTTAAAGCCATTTAAAAAGTTAGAGGCATTCCATTTTCCTTCTTGCCTCACTTAAAACAAATATCATTTGCACATCTTGATCTCTAGAAAACACTCACGTATTGCAATATCGAAATATTCCTCGGATGTCCACCTCCCGTACAGCAGCATTCAGAATAGGCAATGTGACCATCTCAGACCCCAGTCCCACTAAAACCAGGGTCCCTCCAGAACGAGTCGCCTGAGGACAAAAGGAGAATCAAAACGAATGTGCACCTCCAACCAAAGACTCTTTCTGCCAAAGTTCTAGACTTGCAGACAAAGTCCAAGGTGAGGATCTTAAGGCAGCTTAGCTGAGGCAAACTACCCTGTAAAAGAAACAGCAGCACAGGATGCATGCACAGATCCATGCTGTCAAGGACTCAACAAGAGGAACTGATGAATTTTTTCATATCCACACCTTCAAACTACAATTCTAGGGGTTGAGGGCCACAGCTCAGTGGCAGAGGTTCAATACCCAGACAGTCCCAGGTTCAACACCCAGCATCTCCAGACAGGGCTGGGAAAAATTCCCTGCCTGAAACCCTGGAGAACCTCTGCCAGTCAGTGTAGACAATACTGAGCTAGATGAACCAATGGTCCGGCTCAGTATATGGCAGCTTCCTAATGTTCCTGTGTTGCTTTCTTCATAGTTCCCTCCCCGCTTCTTTCGAGTGTCTTAAATCACATGTGAAAAACAAAATTGTAAGGTTTTGCTTTGGTGTCAGGCACATCAATATTACCCTTAGAAAGCATCTGAACAAGAACTCTCTCCTGTTACCTCTCTTAGCTCCATCATTTTATCCAATATTAGAGCTTTCAAAGGATTTTGTATGGGTTATTGCACTAGACTTCACTTCAAACCTTTCTCCTTGTTTGCCTGTTCTCTAACAGGATTATGTGAATTTCAGTTTTGAAAATTTCCCTCAATCTTCTCTCAGCACTCCTTTTCAGACCCCTTGAAGTGTAAAGAGAGCCAGTGTGGTGTAGTGGTTAAGGTGTTGGAGTACGCCCTGGGAGACCACGGTTCGAATCCCCACATAGCCATGAAGCTCACTGGGTGACCTTGGGCCAGTCACTGCCTCTCAGCCTCATGAAAACCCTATTCATAGGGTCGCCATATGTCGGAATCGACTTGAAGGCAGTACATCTACATCTGCAGTGTAAAAGACTTACTTTCCCCACCACACACACATTTTTTAAAGTTTGCCTACAATCTCTTTCCCCCGCCCATCATCTATTTTTAGGATTTATATCATGCCTTTTCAGAAAGGCCTCAAGGCAGCTTACAAAAAACAATAAAAATAAAATAAAATAAATCAACAGCAGCAGACAAAAGTAGAAATGAGCAATAACGACGAGCCTGATATAAAAAACTCTAATGCAGTTCATCAGTTTGAAAAGGGTGACCTGATAAGATAAAAGCAAATAAATGCTATTAAAAGCCTGAGGGAAAACGGAAAGACCTCAGCTGGTGTCTTAAAGCAAAGCCGGCCAACTTTTGTTGGGTCAAGGACCACATTGGCCCAGAGCCAACTCTCTGTGTTGTCACACGTCAAAATGGGTGTGGCCAAAGTGTGAAAATGTGCCACCCTGGGCTCCTGCTAGGAGGAAGGGCAGGATATAAATAAATAAATGGGTCAGGCCATTTTTTTTAAAAAAAGACTAATTTGCAGGGGGTTGGGACAAGGTCACAAAAATCCATTGGCTTCACAGATTCACAACAGAGCACATGTGGGAGTGGAAGTAAAAACACTTAATTTTTTTTACTGGACAAATTTGGGAAGCTTGGGGGGGCAAAACCTTTTGGCATCACAGTGGGGTGCATATGGGGGTAGTCAATAAACTAAATCAAAGAATAAAAAAACTTAAAAATGAGAAGGGGGGCTTGGAGGTCCATAATAAACTTTTTGCCATCACAGTATCCCAGCAGGGGACCTATGGAAGCAGTCAGTAATTTTTTAAAAAAAATTAACATTGGGGAAATAGAAGGCTTGGGCACACAAATACATTCGGCATTATGGGATCTCAGTGAGACACCCATAGGAGCCGTCAGTCAATTTTATGATTTCATTTTAGTGCAGTTGCAACATACACTACAATTGCCACATGGGAATTGATCTACAATGTTGCTGTTGTCTATAGTCCTATATGCAACTACATATGTGTCATATGTAACTGGTACAATCTGGTACTGGATGATTGTACCAGTTACATATGACACATATGCAGCATCCATAAAGGAGATTATTAATAAACATTGGCACCTCCTAGAGAACATTCCACGTTGTAAGAACTATCCGATGTTTGCATATAAACGTGCACCTAATCTAGGGGATTTGTAAGTACATTCGAGACTGAAAGCACCTAAGTTGCTCAATAGGACTAATTAATCAAATCATTAATCAATCAAATCATTTTCCAATCCTAGAGACCAGAGGTTATTTCACATCAAAGATTTTTTTACGTGCAATACTAAAGGGATTATATATATATTGTGCAGTGTCCATGGCTATTTTTGTATGTGGGTATGACCACAAGGAAAATCAAAATACGCATTTATGAACACAAAAGTTGTATTAGAATTAAGAAAGTACATGCCCCATTAGTAAAACACTTTTTGCAGTTTAAACAAGATGAGAAATCTCTTCTATTTTGGTGTGTAGAAAAAATTAAAACATCAGGTAAAGAATTGTATAAAGGAGGGAAATATTTCGAATATACAAGTTTGACACTTTAATGCCAAATGGGTTAAATGAAGAACTAGATTGGATGCCTATTATGTAGTATTATATCTTTCTTTCTGTTTATAGATTTATTTATTGGTTATTCCTAGCTATTGTCTGTGAGTCTTTTTGGCTCTGCTTAAATGATTCATGATTCTTTACATATTACATTACATGCCAAGTTCTGTAAATTTAGTTCATTGTACTAAATATGTTAAGTACTGACAGAATGAAGCCCATTTACAGGGGTGTTAGTATTGCATCAGCCCTAAACAACTCAACATTGCATCATCCTTATACTGGATGCTGAGTCATTATATAAAATATATTAACCAACTTATTTTTGAGTGTGGATTTAGGACAGGAAGCATATGCATGCTGTATAAGAGTGAATATAAGAGTTAGAAGTTATTACAATTGGGTTAGTGTATTTTTCATGGACAATTGCGATAAATTCTTGCCTGAATTGGAATATAATCCTTAGTGGTTATGTTTACAGGGGCTTATATCATGCTCCTTTACAGAAGAATTGCAAAGCTGTTTTCATAAATGATATCTGCAGCAACAACAAAGTTTATATGGTAAGCCTGATTTTTAATATTTTCTATATTTTTAGTATGAATTGGTACATTTTAGGTTAATAAAAAGCATTTTCATATATCTTTGCTTTATATATATATTTAAGCATTATATAACCTGAATCCATGCACAAAGAGAAGCTCTCTGAATAGATGCCACTGATGGAGACTTGAATAAAGTCTTAATGCGTTTGGCATATTTTGGCATATTTGGCACAGTATTTGAGATTTGTTGTGCATTTTACCTTTGTATTTTATATTTCTGCATTTGTACACCTCTGCATTTTATTGCCATTGGGAGTGTATGTATATTTTGTCTACAGAGCTAACAATTCATATCACACCCTGTGTAGTAAAGTGTATGTGCATTTGAAATTGGGCTTTACTGTGTATTCTGTCGGCTATTAGCCAAGACTGTTTTTTCCACTATTCATTTCTATCTATTTTTTAGAATCATATCATGTCTGATTAGACCTTGACTTTATTTGCTTTTCTTTATTTTGTCTTTGGTCAAGGATTATTTTCTCCATGTCAGGTTTTTGTTCTTCTATCATTTTCCCCAACAGCAATAACCTCCACAAGAAATTAAAGATTAGCCCAGATGGGCTAAGAGAGACTCACATATATACCAGTCTGGATAGAGGCCTGGGCCCCAGTGCACTCCACGGTAATGTCAGGCATGCAGCCAAGAGCATCTTCCACCATGTGGGCCACCTCCTTGGGGCTCTCACTCTTTACCTGGACAGTGAAATCAGCCCCAATTTCTTTAGACTTTTCAAGGCGGGGAGCAGATAAATCTGGAGGGGGAGGATACAAATAACAAAACCAATGGAAACTATAGCATTAGAATAGCATGAAAGTAACTGTGGCTGCAGACACACCATACATTTAAAGCACATGACTTTCCCCAAAGAATTCTGAATGTCTCTTGTCATTCAGTTCAGGGCCTAGTTTCACTAGGGTGCTTCCTGTCGAGACTGTATCACTTCACATTAGGGCTGTATTCTGTGTTGCTGAAATGGACTGGCCTTTTTGGAGGGAGGGTAGCGAATCTCCCCCCCCCAAAAAAAAACAGGGTGAAGGAGGGATATTGGAAGTGATTCAGAAAGAGAAGGTACCTGTACATTTACCTTGGATGTACGTGATGTGGCAAGTGGTGACAGCTTCTTATCCCCTTTATTCTTTACCCACTGGTACCATGGACAGGCCAGCCAGCAAAACCAAGAGGTCTTATGACAAGCGGCCACTGGCCATCATTTCCTGCCCCCAGAAATATGCTTTATAGTGTAGAGTCTGCATCGTAGGAACATAAAGGCTTATACTAAGTCAGACCACTGATCCATTTAGAGCAGTATTGTCTACACCAGGACCCACTGACCACCAGTGGCCCATGGTGTGCCTGTGGATTTGTGGTTGAAGAGGAGACATGGCATATCCATCACAATAAATATTCATATTGATTTTTAATTGTATTTTTATTGCTTCTTTTATTTCTTATATTTTATTTTATTATGTAACCATTTGAATTCTATGGAATTATATTTGCTACAACAGGCAGAAAAATCATCAAGTGGTCTGCCAAGACCTTCAGCGATTTTCAAGTGGTCCATGGAGGAAAAAAAGTTTGAGAACTACACTGATCTATACTGACTAGCAAAGGCTCTCCAGGTTAGTCTGGTGATATTCCCAGCCCTATCTTGAGATGGCAAGGATTGAACCTGGGACCTTCTTCATGCAAAGCAGATGCTCCATCACTTTGCTACAGCCCTTCCTAGGGACAGGGAACCTGTGGCTCTCCAGATGTTGCCGGATTACACCTCCCATTATCCCTGGCCATTGGCAATGGCAGCTGGGACTGACAGAACAAAATCTGGAGGTCACAGGTTCCCCATACCTGATCTACAAAAACAGAATTATGACATTTTATGAAAACATCTTGGGGGCAAGAAATGGTGGCCAACAGCTAGTGACCCCCTGCCAAAACAGGCTAAGCTACATAGTTTCCCTGAGCTCTGACAAGGAAAAATAGGAAGCTGCCAATGCACACCATGTTAATAATAATAATAATATTTAATTTGTTTGTCACCTATCTGGCAATTAGCCACTCTAGGCGACGTACATTAAAAAAGATAAAATACAATAATATCAGATGCAATCACATTAATAACAATAGATAGAAATACTGGACAGTCATCAATACATATAAAAGCAATTATATTAACAACATACGATAGATGACAGACTCATGACGATTTACCCATCCCAAGGACCTCGAAGGCTTGTTGGAATAGCCACGTCTTTAGGGCCTTGCGGAATACATCTAGGGAAGGGGCATGTCGAAGATCACATGGGAGGGAGTTCCAGAGAGTGGGGGCCACCACAGAAAAGGCTCTCTCCCTTGTACCCACCAACCTAGCTGTTTTGGTTGGCGGGATTGAGAGAAGGCCTTGTGTGGTTGATCTAGTTGGGCGGCATAATTGGTGGCGGTGGAGGCGCTCTTTCAGGTAAGCTGGGCCGAAACCGTACAGGGTTTTAAAGGTTAAAACCAACACCTTGAATTGGGCCCAGAAAACAACTGGCAGCCAGTGTAGATCAAATAACACTGACGTGATGTGGTCCCGTCGGCGGCTGTTGGTAAGCAAGCGAGCCGCTGCGTTCTGTATAAGTTGTAATTTCCGGGTCATTTTCAAGGGTAACCCCACGTAGAGGGCATTACAGTAGTCCAATCGAGAGGTGACCAGGGCATGCACCACGAGCGGGAGCTGTTGAACAGGGAGGTAGGGTTGCAGCCTACGTATAAGGTGTAATTGATACCAAGCTGCCCGGCTCACAGCCGAAATCTGAGCCTCCATGGACAGCTTGGAATCAAGAACAACCCCAAGGCTGCGGACCTGGTCCTGTAGGGGCAACTTCACCCCACCAAACACCAGGTCAACATCTCCTAACCCTCCCTTGTCTCCCACAAGTAGTACCTCAGTCTTATCAGGGTTCAACTTCAACCTGTTCCTGCCCATCCATCCACTCACGGATTCCAGGCACTTGGACATCGTCTCCACAGCCCTCTCCGGTTAAGATTTAAATGAGAGATAGAGCTGAGTGTCATCCGCATATTGGTGACACTGCAGCCCAAATCTCCTGATGATCTCTCCCAGCGGCTTTACATAGATGTTAAATAGCATGGGAGAGAGGATAGAACCCTGTGGCACACCACAATTGAGAGGCCAAGGGTCTGAAACCTCATCACCCAATGCTACCTGTTGGCGCCCATCACAGAGAAAGGATTGGAACCACCGTAAAACTGTGCCTCCCAATCCCAAACTCTCCAGGCGATCTAAAAGGATACCGTGGTCAACGGTATCAAAAGCCGCTGAGAGATCCAGGAGGACAAGGAAGGTGAATGTTACATCCACACAAGGTAAGTAAGCAGCCTGCCCAACCCCAGAACCAATTCAAATATCCCTCCATCACCATCATTTCCACCCATTCTCCATGAGTAGAATGTTATCCCTCAATTCTCTCCCAGTGAATGGCAAGGTGAATTGGGGGACATTTTGCAATTACCCTAGATTGCAGATGGATTACATACAAAAATATTTCCTTTACGCACACAACCCAAGAGTTTGGTGGCATCTTAAAGACAGTCAAAAGTATGGCCTGAGCCTTTGTAGATCAGAACCCACTGCATCAGATGGGCAACAGCCCATGAAATCTTAGCTCACGATAAATGTGTTAGTTTTTAAGGTGCCACCAAACTCTGTTGTTTTGGGGCATCTATTACTAAGACCCAAACTATAGAGTAAAATCTGCTGATAATTGTTCTTATCTTGTGTACATTCAAGCTTTGCACTGAAACGTCACATACCTATTGTACCTCTTGCATTTCATGCCATTTTGATCCTGCTTGCCTTTTTTTTTCTCCCCACAGATGCGGAAAGGGACAGAGAAATGTTTTTCTTCCTCTCATATAATACCTGAACTCACAGACATCCAACGAAGCTGAAAGTTGAAAGATTCAGGACAGACAAAAGAAAGTACTTCCTCACACAACGAGTAGTTAAACTATGGAATTCACTTTGATAGGAGGCAGTGGTGACGACCAATTTGGATGGCTTCAAAAGATAAGAAAAATTCCAGGAAGATAAGGCTGTCAATGGCTACTGGCCATTATGGCTCTGCTCTGCTTCCATAGACTGAATAACAGTTGCTGGGAACTGCAGAAGGAGAGAGTGCTCTTGTGCTCAGGTTATGCTTATGAGCTTCCCACAGGCATCTGGCTAGCCACTGTGAGAACACAATGATGGACTAGATGGGCCACTGGCCTGATCTAGCAGGCTCTTCTGATGTTCTTATGTATGTTCTTATGTTAACTTTGGCATCTGACAAAGAATACAAGAAGAATCCTGCTCGATGAGACCAAGGCCCATCTAGTCCAGCATCCTGTTACCCCCCCACACACACACACACAAAAGCAGGATGTGAGCACAACTGCACTCTCCTGTTCATGATCCTCAGCAACTGATATTCAGAGGCACACTGCCTCCAGTGCTGAAGGTAGTACAGTACATTGCCATCATGACCAGCAGCCATTGATACCATTATCTTGCCCCCTTTAAAGCTATCCAAGTTGGTAGCCATTGCTGTGTCTTGTGGTAGTGAATTCAATTGTTTAACTGTACACGTTGTGAAGACATATTTCCTTCTGGCTGTCCTGAATATCCCAACATTAATTTTCATTGGATAACCCCTGCTTCTAGTAATATTATAGAGGGAGGAAAACGTCTCTCTATCCACTTTCTCCATACTATGCATAAGTTTATATACCTTTACCATGTCCCCTCTGCCTTTAGACACAAGTTTCTAAACAAAAAAAGGCCCAAACATTGTAAACTTTTGCTCCAGCCCTATGATAATTTTGCTTGCATCTTTTCCAGCTCTAGAACTGTACACACAGGTGTGGTCACACCATAGATTTGCATAAAAGCATTATTGGCAATTTTACTTTGAATCCCTTTCCTAGGGACCCCTAGCATGGAATTCACTTTTTTCATAGCTGCTACACACCAGGTCAATGTTTTCACTGAGCTTACCATTGACCCCAAGTTCTCTTTAATGGTTAGTCATCATCCATTTGGACCTCATCATATCTGGGAAGTTATGAATTTTTGCCCCAATATGCATCACTTTACATTTGCTTAGACTGCCATTCTAGCGTTCATTCACCCAGTTTGGAGAGATCCTTTTGGGCCTCCTTGGTAGATCTTTATGTTTTTACCACTCTAAATAAATTGGTGTCATTGGCAAACTTGGCCACCTCCCTCCTCCCTCCAGACCATTTATGAGCAAGTTAAACAGCACCAGTCCCAAAGCTGGCTATGAAAGTTTATGTTACAATAAAACAACTAGGTCGATTTTGCCCTTTAGCATTGATGAGGCATTCCTTTTCCACCATCAGTGGAAAGTGGAAAATTTCACATAGCACATAATATATAGCACTACATTTAATAATGGCCTCCCTCATGGGCAAGATCCTACTATATTCAAAAATAAGTCCTTTTCAGCAAAGCTGCCTTTAAACATTAATTAAAAGCTTCCTGCTTGCTACCTCTGCCCCTTTTATTGCTTCTAAGGGGAGAAGTGGGATATATAACAGCCTGTTAATTGCCCCTTGAATTGCCTCTCTTAATTTCCCCTTTTATGTCAATTCCCATTCCTGGAGTGAGGAGAATTTAATAACTATTTCCACTCTTTCTTTCCTTTTTACTTTTTTGTATTGAAATTGCAATACTTCACTATATAAAAATAAAAAGGGGGGAAATGGAAATAGACTGCCTTCAAGTCAATTCCGACTTATGGCGACCCTATGAATAGGGTTTTCGTGGTGAGCGGTATTCAGAGGGGGGTTACCATTGCCTTCCTCTGAGGCTGAGAGGCAGTGACTGGCCCAAGGTCACCCAGTAAGTTTCATGGCTGTGTGGGGATTAGAACCCTGGTCTCCCAGGTTCTCATCCAACACTCTAACCACTACGCCACGCTGGCTCTCTAAAAAGAGGGAAAATGAGAGGAAATTTGTAATTTAAACTCCTCCTGCTCCGAAGCAGGAATTGATAATAAGGGGAAATTAAGAAAGGTTATTCAAGGGACAATTAGCCGCCCACTGAGGATATTATATTTGCAGAGGAATAAGAAATGCATTAAAAATGTCTGCCTCCTTAACTGTAAAACTGAACCTCAAATTCAGGTTGATCATGTTCTTTAACAGTACAGTGTCCTCATTAAACATGATGAATTCCTCTCCCATTACAAATTAGGTTTACCAATTACTGCTGTTGTGCTATTGTGGAATACATATGAGCTATGCATAGAAATGTCACATCTTTCCCGTTTACATGTTTTTGTTCTATAGTAATTTATGTATATCTGACAGTTCAACCTTTGTACACCTGCTGAGCTCTAGACCATGAAATCTTATGCCAAAATAAACCTGTTAGCCTTTAAGGTGCCATAAGACTCTTTGTGGTTTAGACTTCAACAAAGACTCCAATTCAGTGGACTTCTGAGCATCTGGCTCTCTAAATGAAGGGATGAGAAGCAAATATACTTGCTGTCCCCCAGAAACCAGGAATTTTGCTGGCACTGCACAGAGCAAGAAGCTTCAGTGACACAAAGCAATCTGCAGCAAACCTGAGTCCTTAGCCACTTCTGCTTTTCTCCAGTATCCCCAAGAGCAGGGGCCAACCTTCAGGGTATAGCTAAGCACCTTATACTTCACCTCTGCCTTGCAGTTGCCCTGACAATCCTATAATCCCATGTAAACCTGGGGAACCAAACTGCAAGTAGTTATGACAGAAGGAGCTGAAGAGTTGGAAAATCTAACTTACCGGTTATCACCACTTGTGAGGCCCCCATTACCTTAGCAATAAGCAAGGTCACAAGCCCGACAGGTCCTGAAAAAAGAGCAGGGGGCAGAATCAAGAAGTGTTCTGCTGCCCTTCCACAAATGTTTCCAGAATAGGTTGCATCAAACAGATGTAACAATTCTCTTGCTTATTTTATGTACGGTTTGTTTTTATGTACCCTGCTTAGAAATGCAAATGATTAAGTGGTATATAAATGTTTTAAGTAAATATTGTATATAAATAAATAAAACAGGCAAACAATAACAATATAATTAAATATACAATCATAGCATAGGGCCTTTTCTATTGTGGCATCTACCATATGGAACGACTTGCCAAGCAAAGTCCATCAGTCCCATCGCCATATTGCTTCAGGTATTTGATGAAGACCTAGCTCTCCAAAAAAGCCTTCAGTTAAGGGTCGACTAATCTTTCACTGGCTTAGTTCTACATTTACCTTGTGCTGCCAGACTTGTTTCCTCTGTTGGATATTGTTATGTTATTACTTTGACTGTGTACTTTGATGGTGTGAAGCAGTTTGTGGGGGATGTTTGGTTTTACTGTTTTTATTATTGATGTATTTTTTAAATAAATAAATAAAACAATAATGCTGCAGTTTAAAAGCAGCCGTAAAATTATTTCAAAGACCTGGAAGAATAAAAAAGGTCTTCGCCTAGAGGCAAAAATACAATAGTGTAAGTGCCAGGCGAGCCTCCCTGTGGAATGTTCCAAATATGGGGTGCCACAACCAAAAGGCCTTCTTTCTAGTTGCTACCCAAGTTATACCCATTGTATGGAGTACTGAGAGGCCTAAAATTGATGGAAATAGAGGGTTGGGGGGGATGACAACTTAATTTATTTCAGTACTTGCGAATAAGACAGACTAAGGACATTGTTGTCCCATACCAATACATATCTCATTCTAGGATGTCAAAATTCCATCCTTAAATAGCTTCCTCAACTCAACCATACCATACCATTATCTTTTCATAGCTATAAATTACCTAGTGCAGTGACAGTTTTATCTTCTAATTCCTTTAGGCTGACAATGGCCATCCACCCCTTCCATTTTTTTAAAAAAATAGAGATGCTTTGCAGTGATGGTTGGTTGAGGGGGGGGCTGCCTATTTTTCTGTCTGCATTTTTGTTTGGGGACGTAGATGTTTGGGGAGGAAGAAGGTCTGAGCACTGCCAGATTTTCTCCTGTGAAATAGGTATTTTGCGGTGCCCACAGATGCCAGATGCTTTGTGCCCCCAGCCCCCCCCCCAAAAAAAGGGTTAGGGATCCCTGTCCTTTGGTTTGAAATTACGTATCATTCAGACTAATGCCATTATGTTTTATCTTTACATCTCTGCACACAGCAGCTACTAGAATCAAGAGGGTGGGGAAGAACAGAGACCTACAATGTCATGGCAGTGATCCCCATAAGCAATTGCAAAGATTATGTCAAGCTCAGGACTTGTCATGAAGAAGCTGTTTCCAACAACATCCCCAGGTGAGTATCATGCACTGGCCCTTGGACTCAGAGATAGATATCTGGCTTGGAAAAGCAAAGAACTGTAGAACAGACTGTTCCATACCAGCACCACATATGAAGACTTTGCTTCCCAGAGTCACTCCGGCCCTTCTGCAGGCATGGATTCCCACAGAAAGGGGTTCAATAAGGGCACCTTCCTCAAACGTTACATTATCTGGAAGTCTGCAACAAGACAAACCAGAGAAACCTTTCACACACATACACACATGAAAGCATTGGGGTGAAAATGGAAAAAAATTATGTTCTACTAAATTAGAAGCATCATTAGTGAGGCTGATGTCAGAACAACAATTATCTCCCTTCCACTTAGACCTGGTCAAAGTTCCCATCTCTGCTCTGAAATGTGGTCCTACCAATTAACTCAAGATTTCAATTACTTTATCTTAAAACCGTTGAAACATAACCATTAAGTTTCTAAAGGAACACAATTCCTTACTGCAAATTCTGTCTACCCAGTTAACCAATTGTCCTTAAAATTCACAAGTTTGTTTGTATAATTCAGTCCCATTAGCTAATACTGGGCAATGATCAATTATCCTCCCATTCGTTACCAGATTGTTTACAGAGCAATCCAATTTACGGAAGACTAGCAGGAGCAAAGCTGGGGAAAGCAGAGCTGATGGAAGGGGCCACCACATCCCAAATACAAGTTTTCTTTCGCCACCCCTTTTCCCAGCATACCAGCTGCCAGCAACGAGGGTTGCAGGAGAGTGCTGAATGAGACCTGGATATTGCATCAGTCCCCCCCCCAGCCCCTCCTCCAACACGCCCCCAGAATGCCCCTTTTGCAGGCCTTATGCTGGCTTTCCTTATGCTGGGCTTCACTGGAAGACCTCAGGATGAGTCAGGATGAGGGGCCTATACCTGCACAGCTCGGCTGAGCCCTGGCTCAGCTGACGGTCTGCCATATCCCTCCCCTCAGCCCAACATAAACAGCACTTGGATTGCACCCCTAGTGACATTCAGAGAATGAGAATGAATCTTGTGTCTAATCCTTTTCAAAACTATATATACAGTTATTCTTCAAAACTGTTTGCTACAACAAATGACAAAACTAATTTGTTTTAAACTTGCCGTTAACCTCATTTATGTTCTCTGTCACATTATTAAATCTGTCTGTCTCATCTGCCTTCGGACATCATGTCTGATGCTGAAGAATCACTTTTTTTTAAAAAAAGAAGAAACCTAATAACATTAATTCCATATCCCAGGCATTTTAAAATCAATTCCCTTGGTGCTTTTTTACAGACACACATAGATCCTGAAGGGGGGAGGGGTTGTTGCAGTTTCTTGATGTCTTAACTAGAAACTGGGAAACGTTTTGTTTGTACCAGGGTTTTGAGATGAGTAAAGCAGTACAGTATGCAAAATTCAAGGGGCAAGCATACCATGGAGTTTTGTACTGTGCTATCTTCCCTATTATTATCCATCTTTCATCACAGTTTTACCATCTGTACCACATTTGAAAAAAATGTATTGATAAGAATCTTAGACCGTTATCACTACTAGTAATCACTATTAGACTCTAAACGTCTATATGCATAGTTGTAATTATTTTAACTCCATGTGGACCACATAACAATAAAAACGAACCACTCTTTTACTTCAGTAATATGCAGGGTTTTCTTTAAAAGATCTTTTAGTGAATATATGTAATCTGCTTTTGTTTTAGCACTGGATAATTTTTGGAATTTTCTACCAAAGTTGCAATCTCATTATTCAATTTTCCCTCCCAGATCATTTATAAACAGCAATAGGAGAAACTTAGATATTTGACTAAGTAGGTCAGGACAGTACCACACTTTGGGATTGCTTTACTCTGGGAACTCTAGAACTTATGTACAATATTTGGAAGTCACTGTATAAAAACTAACATAACATAAAAATTCGTATTCAAGAATGAATACAAATAAATAGAATGAATGGCAAACAGAAACCCAGAAAAAAACTTGTTTCTTGGTGGAAAAACTATTTTTTCAACATTCATATAAATGGGTCCAATTCCAATATTATCTGCAAAATTCCAAAACACATACTGTCTTCTGTTCACAGCCAGACCATCATCATTAACAATGGTGCACAATAGTCCTGTTGGGCTGCTTCAAGTCTACTGCATAACATCTAAAAGTATTATCAGGTAGACGACAATTTAACAGAGGCTATAAACCAGAGGCTTAAATTCTTAAATACCACTTAAAGTAGAACTGAAACAAGTAAAGAAAACACAGAGACATGCTAAAAATGGTGCTCAAATTTCCCTATTTCAGTCGTTTGTGTTATTTTTTTCCATTTTATCAGTCAACCCGACTATGGTCAGTCCAGATAACAGTCCAGATATGCGAGATCAACTGTTACCATCCCATTTGCTCCAAACACACTCAGAGGAGGAAATCGCTTTGGCTAGCCTCATTCCCACACCAGGTATTTGCAACTAACTTGTAGCAGAAGTTGGCATCATGCTTGTAATAGCGGCACAGGTTCCCATCATCAGGAGGGGTTGCACAGAAGAAGATAGTCGGAGACAAGTTATATCGCCCAGTTTTGCAGAATTCATCTATTTCTCGAGGAACCCCAGGCTCAATAGCCACTCTATCACCTGGGAGACAAGAAGGATGCAGTAAGATAAAAGCATGGACAAGTTGTCATGTAAAGAGGCGATTTTTTTCCTAGAAGCCAGAGATCAGACTACACGTACCAAAACATATTAGGCAACATCGCCCTGAGACACTTGTGTAGAAGGCGATAAATAAAGAACAATAACAACAATCATATCCTAGGACAAGGATTCTTAATCTGTGGTCCATGGGGTCCATGGCAGAGCTTAAGAGCAGGGGTGTAATCGTCCAGGGTCTTGGGGGAGTATTAGACCTCTTACTTTTTGGGGAACAGGGGCCCAAAATCTCCAGCATCCTACGAGCCAATCAGCATGAAAGGGGAGTATGTTAGCCACTTAAAAGTGTCTTCTAACATGCTTCGTTGTCCTTTCCTCCTGAAAGGAGGTGAGTCAGCCACTGAGAAGACTCTTTTCAGTAGCTTACATTCTTCCCTTTCATGCTTATTGGGTCCTAGGGACAGCTGTTGTTGTAGGAGAAGGCATTAACAAAGATCTCATTCTCAACTCAGTAAAAATGGGGAGGGGCATGGAGTGGCTGTGACTATCATGAAAGGACCCTGCACTTCTAAATTTGCCACTACACTATGGTTAAGCGGGTCCGTGAATGGGGCACATTTTTTTCTTCTTCTATATCATTCCTGTCACTTTGAAAATGTTGTGTGTATGTGTTTACGTGCATTTTTCTGGGGAGGGGGTCCATAGCTTTCATCAGATTCTCAAAGCGGCCCATGACCCAAAAAAGGTTAATAACCACTGTCTTAGAAAAATACAACTTAATATTCTAGCATTCCTAGGTGAGCTCCAGGCCATTTTCACACATTATTTCAGTATTCCTTTTAACATCCCCAAAAGATATGCCAGTACTATTGCCTCAACACTGCAAATGAAGAGGCTGAGATAATAACTGAATGCCAGAGGTCACCTAGTGAGTTCATGGCAGAGGTCAATGAGTTTTTAATTGGGGGCTTCCTTTAAAACAGGGATGGGGAACCTGTTACCCTCCAGACGTTGTTGAACTCAACTCCCATTAGCCCCAGCCAGAATGGTCAATTGTAAGGGAT
The DNA here is from genome assembly GCF_030035675.1 of Rhineura floridana. Lineage (NCBI taxonomy): Eukaryota > Metazoa > Chordata > Lepidosauria > Squamata > Rhineuridae > Rhineura > Rhineura floridana. The sequence continues at coordinate 20,810,120 of NC_084493.1, read as the reverse complement.
GATGGTAGTTGTAGTCCAGCAACATCTGGACAGCCACAGGTTCCCCATCTGATCATTAAAATATACAATTCAAGTTTCCATCAGTTCTGAACTCAGCAAACAGATTTCTGACAGTTTTCTTTGAGGATTTCTGACACTTCATCCAAAAGCAAAAGCCTAGAATCCTACTCAGCAGCCACCTAAAGCAAGTATGTCTATGATCAGGTAATCAGCCCTCTCACTTATCTGTTAATGGTGCCATAAGCCCCTGCAGTGAAGCATGCTGGGACTCGATCATGCGCTTTCAGCATTATTATTATTATTATTTATTGCATTTGTATACCGCCCCATAGCCGAAGCTCTCTGGGCGGTTTACAACAATTAAAAACATTAAAAACAAATATACAGATTTAAAAACACTTAAGAAGAACAATTTAAAAATACATCCTAAAATGCCTGGAAGAAGAGAAGACATGATACAAACGAATCACAATGCATGCTCAATAAACAGCAGGAATTACATAACCTTTCCACAAACTTTGGGCAAACAAATAATGGTGAATGCTCACCACTGAAGGTACCCGATTAGTAATTGTAAGGATAAGGGGAAGGAAGACGTGACCAAGGTAAATTGTGGCACCAGTTTCATTAGAAGTGAAACAAGCTTCAAAAGTGTTATGTCTTCAGCACTGATTGACCAAGTCTTCTCAAATCAGCCTATTTTCATTCTGCAATTTTTAATTCCTGTTAGTTTTTATGATTTGTATTATGCTTTATATTCTATTTCTATACTCCACTTTTTATGCTGGTTTATTGTGTTGTATTTTGTATTTTTATTGTTTATTATCAAGTGGAGTTGGATTTTATTTGAAATTGTAGGCAGCTTTGTGGAGGAAGTTCCTTGGAAAGTGGGGCATAATTTTTTAAATGAATAAATCATGGGCCCTGCTCACCTTTCTTTAATTTGGTCACTGAGGACCCCACTTTGACAACTGTTCCTGAAGCCTCATGGCCCAGCACCATTGGTTTCTTTACAACAAAATCCCCAATTTGTCCATGTGTCCAATAGTGGACATCAGAGCCGCAAATCCCAACAGAATGCATCTTCAAAAGCACTTCTAGCAGAGAAAAGAGAAACCAGAGAGTGAAGTCTCCTCAGGGAAAAACTGTCATCTGTAATACAAATTAACATCAAGAAAACAACGGAAGGCTTGAAGAGTAGCTGACTTTTCAAATTTGTGTTTCTAGTTATTTGCTAAGTGGAAATGTTGACATTTCTTTTCTGGTTTCTTGCCAGAAGACTTCTAGAACATTTCAGAGATACGATATCAAGTGCAGACAGGTGTGAACCATAGCCAACTAAATTTGACAATCATTGCCTAGATTCCTTGCTTTCCATCACAAATTACCTGCCAAGTCATGTTCACCAATTGACCTAGTTTCTCACTATCTTTGTATCTGTGATTAGGGTTACCACTTTCTGGAGGCAGGTCTTATGTCTTTAAAATTTGCTCAGGCATGTCACAGTGCAGTTCCACCTTCCAAGGTGGTGAGTTACCCAGCGAGCAAACCTTCACAATGTGGAGTTGTCCAGTTGTAAGCCCCTTTTGGGATGACGTCTTGGTAGTAATTTAGTCCTGCAAAACTCACTACCCTTCAAAGATGTGCCTAATGTATTGAATTACTTGAGTGAACAGAAATTTCAGAATTAAAATTACTTCAGAATTTACTTGAAATTATCCACTAATGGACTTTTAATCCTATGGAGAGGTGGGAATGGAAGGAATGTTATTTATATACTTATATCCCACCTCTCCTCTAAGGAGCTCAAGGTGCTGTAAAAACATGGTTCTCCTCCTCCCAATTTTATCCTCGCAACAACCCTGTGAGGTATGTTAGGCTGAGAGACAGAGTAAATGGACCAAGATCATCCTGTGAGCTTCATGGCTGAGCGCAGATTTCAGCCCTGGTCTCTTGGGTCCCAAGTCTGACACTCTAACCACTACACCACACTTTCTCTTCCCTTTGCTTATCTTCGTTTTGTTTGTTGCATATCTAAATAAAAACCTTTTTTTAAAAAAAGAATTTACTTTGAATTATTTGGAATTTAGCACTGAGTCATGATATGGGTCATGTGTGCGCTAGGGTTAGCCAAATGTGTCAGAACTGTAAGGAGAAGGCATCACCTTCTACACAACAATGGATTAATCATTTCCACTCCCTGCCCTTATTTGAGCTGGCAATGTATCAGTGTGACCACAACAAGAGAAATATAAGAACATTTTGTCAGCTTTTCTTGAGATTTATACATCATAGTCAGCAAAACACTATATCTGTATTAACAATAAATATAGTTAATCTTCCCCTGTGCTACAGAGGCCCAACTGGACTCAATTAGAAGTCAGGCATGTAGTGTCGCTGGTCCCATGCTGTGAATGGCTCTTTCCAGCAGAGATTCAGCAGGCACCCTTGCAGTTAACTTTCAGGCGTCTCTTGAAAACGTTTTTATGCCAAAAGGACTATGCAGTCATTTCAAATGTCTCTTGAGCAGCCAGTCATGTTAATAATTGTTTTGTATTGCTTTGAAGTGCTTTTATGTTGCTGTACACTTCAAAACACCTTAATCCACATTGCTCTTTCCTATTTTTCCTTATTTCTCGTTCGTACGTTTTGTATGAATTGTTCAAAAACTGTAAGAAAAAAGCCTCTCTCTCTCTCTCTTTTTTTAAGCCATAGCAGTATTGCTGAGTCCTGGGGGGAGAAGGGTGACCAAGGAGAACAGAGACAAAGTCCATCTTATGCCAGAGCTGCACTGACCCATAATCCTCTAATGCTTGCACAGGTCAGCACTACACAGACACATGTACAAGCCACTAGAGGCTTCAGTGCTGATGCATTTGCAAGGGTATAACCTGTGCTCTCCCTTTGGTCACCCTCCATCTCAAATATTAGGGCCCACTTCACTCTGGGCAGGTGTCAATCCTGCTTGTAATCCAGCTGCTTCCATCGATTATCTCACCATGCTTTTCTTCTCCACTGCTCTGCAGCTGACAACTGACCCTGTTGCCTTCTGCTGTCTCCCCTTTGTCTCACCTGCTCTTGCTTGGCTGTCAGCCCAATGATTATTAGCTCTTGAACTTCATTCTGACAAACAGCCAAAGATAAACCTTTTCCCCATTAGCTCAAATAATTCTGAGCTAGCCCTTTGATAAAACATTCACTTGATCTGTATGCTAAAAACAAGTGCAACCAAAACAAATGCATATGTAACTCAGGCCACTCATTCCGTCATCCTAGAGACAGTGCAGAAATATCAGAGGCTAGCTAACCTTGCAGCAGGTCAAGCTTTATTCCACCACTCATATCTGAAATGGGGACATGCAAAATGTGCAACAGCTGACTCTTTGACTACAAAAATCGCAAGATGCTTTTTTTCCCCTAGCCACAGAAGTAGCCACTGCAATCTTCTGACCGCTCCATCTTTGGTGTGTTAATTTATATACAATGAAAATCTTTCAGAATCAGTATCAAAGAAAAGATATAGCCCCTGAATATTATGACTGCTTATGATAGTAAAGGCTTTGAAGAGTTAATTCAGAATTAAGACTGTTCACATTATGGATGGCATTCATTGCTAGTCCTACTCAGAGTATACCCATTGAAGTTAATAGACATGACTAACTCAGGTTCATTAATTTCAATGGGTCTGTCCTGAACTTCCTCCCAGAAGGAGCCCAGGGTGGCACACAAGGGACACAACACACTAAAAACATCTTAAAACATCTCAAAACCACCAACCCACAGCACTTCCGTCTTGCTGGGATTCAGAGTCAGTTTACTGGCCCTCATCCAGCCCACCACCAAGTCCAGGCAGCAGTCCAGGGCTTGCATGGCCTCTCCCGATTCAGATGTTACAGAGAAATAGAGCTGTGTCTTTTACTGAACCAACTATATTGGTAAGGTAATAAATTAATCTTGGGCAAAGGTTGAAGATTTAATCTGAAAGCATAATGAGCCTGACTTTATTTTGTAACCAACACCGTAACCTTTCATGTAACTAGAGACATAAAATGCTTTTTTTTAAAATCCACAAACTGAAAGACAGCCTAAACAGACCTACCATTGGGACCTGGTTCAGGCATTGGTCGATTTTCCTGCAAGGAAACAAAACAGACAACACTCAGCTTTTGTGAAAGCTTGCTGCTGCTTACTCCAGGAATATATTGAGGATTGATTCAGGTGGCCTACTATAGTAAATTCCTTGCCATCCCGAGGATAAATGGTATTTTGTTTGTCCTGTTGCAACCCTATTCAGAGATAGATGAATGTGGAAATAAAATAAACAGAGCTATTTGAGCCACTCATGGGTCAAACAATGAAAGGGGCAACCATCTCAAATTGCTGTGGAGCTGAATCTGCAAGCACCATGCTTGTCCTCAATGGAATTAACAGGTAGTGAATTAACTGGGCAGTGCTAATGAAGCCCAATGGGGACAAGTGTTAACTTTCATATCACATTGTCAGACATAGAAAGGTTCATCTATGACACAACAGGTTGATGCTAATCAGAATGAAATCCTACCAAGTTCAAGTGATTTTTAAATAGTAAGCATCCTTAGAATTGCAGCATTAATCTTCATAGTTGGCTGTAAGATTTTGCTCTGTGGTACCTGGTTGCTTCCTAAGAATTTTGACACCGGAAAATAAATTATGCCAATATACAGGCATGAAACTTTAGGTCTAAAAACTTCTCTTTCCACTAGGCAGAAAATGGCAAAGTTCCTAACATGAGTAGAAAGATTTTATGTTGTCGTCATTTTTGACTGTATACCACTTCTAAACAGAGAAGAAACATTTGACAAAAACATACACATCTTTAGCAATTTCAGTGAAGGCTTAAGTAGAATTGCCCTCTCTCTTGCTCTCTCTCTGCATTACAACAAACCTTTGAACAATCTATATACAATGTCAACATTTAAAAGCTTCAGAGAAAACACACTCGCAGCACAACTCTACATGTGTCTACTCAGAATGAAGCCCCACTGTAAATTCAGCCCCACTGAGTTCAGTGGGACTTACTCTCATGTTAATGAGTATAGGACTGAAACCTCAGCCTGGCATCTTCACCATTTAAAGGTAAGAAAGTAAATAAGTAAGAAGTGTGATAATATATGTAAAATCGCTGTGGAGATATGGTGGTGCATGCAAGGGAGTATTTAATGTTTAGCCAGTGAGCAAACATATAATTGGTTGTGGGTAGCAGATAAATGTCTCAGGATAACATTTGTTCAGGCCTTGATGAACCTTATTGCAAATAGGTCACATCCACACCATTCTTTTAAAGCAGTTGGTTTCCCCGAAAGTATCCTTCGAACTGTAGTTCGTTAAGAGTAGTAAGAATTGCAGCTCTGTGAGGGATTCTTTGGGGGAAGCCATGTGCTTTCAATGTATGGTGTGAAAAATCCTCATTATCTGTCTGTTAAGAATTCTACAGCATTCCATAACTACAGGGGAAATGCTAATACTCCTGTAGTGGTCCTATGACTAAATTCCAGGGATAAATCTTCCTTTCTCAATAGAATTTACTGGTATCAGATACATTAAGATGAAGTAAAAGCCCACAGCGGCACACAAAGTTCTTGCAAGCAAAGCAGCACATGAGGAATTGCACCGTTCTACAACCCCCATCATCCTTGGCCATTGGCTAAGCTGGCTGGAGTTGATGGGAGTTACAGTCTGACAACAGCTGGGGACCCAAGGTTGAAGAACAATGACTCAGAGCAGTAGTGGGACCTGGCTATTGCCTTCATGCCCTGTTTATGGACTCCCCAGACTCATCTAGTTTTAAGGATTCTGGACTATGCGGACTTTCATTCTGACTCAGCAAGGCAGTTATGTTCTAATGACCCTTTATCCCAAATTGATCAAAACACAACATTTATTTACATTTATATACAGTAGGGCCCCACTCATATGGCGGGTTACGTTCCGGACCCCTGCTGTAAAGCGAAAACTGCTGTAAAGCAGAACCCATTGAATAGAATGGCGTGTGATGCCTGAAAACCGCCGTAAAAGCGGAACAAGTGCCGTATGAGTGGGGCTTTAGTCTAATTGCGTCTAATTGAGACAGTCACATTAGCGAAGCGCTGTAAAGCAGGGCCCTACTGCACCACCTTTCTTCCCTCACGGAACTCAAGGTGGCGTTTATGTGGTTCCCAAGCACATGTACCTGCTTAGCTTCAACAAGATGCTTCATGTGCCTTCAGACCACACCCCAGGACTACTAAGGTTGGGTCATATTACATAACTAGTGAGCACATGCTGCATATACAGAAAAAAAATAAAAGATTACTTGGGATCAAACTGCACTGAATAGCCTGGGACATACTTCTGAGTAAATGCAGCATTGTGCTCTAAGGCCATTTTCACAAGTGATTTGGGAAGTCCAATTCTATGCATTTACTCAGAGGTCCCACAGCATTAGATGGCATTATTCTCTAGGGCAGGATGTAACTCAGTAGTACAAGCACATGCTTTGTGTGCAAAAGGTCTCAGGTTGAATCTCCAGGATGGAGTGGGAAAAACCCCCATATGAAAACACGGAGAGCCACTGCCAGTCAGTGAGTAGACTATACGGATGGTGCAATGGCCTGACTCAGTATTAAGACTTCCTATATTTGAATACTGCCGTTATGAAGTGCCCTATCTATTCATGTTTACTCAGAAATAAACAATATATTCTATTGAGTTCAGTGGGGCTCCCAAGTATAGGATTGTGCCCGCATAATGCAATCCTATCCATGTTTACTCAAATGTAAGCATCACTGTACTCAGTGAGGTTTACTAAACTGTAAGTGTGCACAGAGCTGGAGCCTTACAGTGCAAGCCAATGCATATTTGTTTAGATGCCCCCACTATGAGCTTCCGCTGGGCCTTGAAGACCTGGCTCTTCAGACAGGCTTTTGGGGTGGGTTAGGTTTATTACTACTGTTGAGATTTTAATGTTTTAATATTCTGTACGTTGCCCAGAGTGGCTGGACAACCAGCCAGATGGGTGACTAATAAATCTAATAAATAAACAAGTAAATAAATAAATAAAATGTAAGCCACATAGTCTTCAATGAAGCTTACTCCCAACAAGTAAGGATGGGAAGAAACTCGATTCAGTTTGCATTTTAAGCCGAATTTGCCCTTTCCAAAACATATGAGAACCAAAACACAGCCATCTGTCAAAATTCACACCTAACCAAATTTTTCAATGCAGTTCTCCATCCAAACAATGTTTAAGAGAATGCATATATACTAGGGGAAAGTGTGCATAAAAATGAATATATTAGTGAAAATAACATACAATAATGCATTATATTAGAATAAATTGCTTGCATAAATGTGTACGTTAGTCAAAACTGCATACCAAAATGTATTAGGAGAAATTTACACTAAAATCTTGAGGATTTTTCAAGGGTTCTTTTTTTAAAAAATAGCAACTTGCTGCAGGAATGCGGAGAACTGAATTTAAGATTGGAAAAATGAGGAACCAAGAGAACCGAAATTGACAGATCCTTTCATCCCTACTCCCAAGTAAGGGTGCACGGGACTGCAGCCTTACAGTGCACACCTATACATGTTTACTCAAATGTAAGTCTCACTGTGTTCCAAGGGCCTTACTCCCAGGTAGCTGCACAGAACTGCAGCCTAAAGCACCTTTTCCCCAAGTCCTGCTTCCGGAACTGAAATGTCCAAACTACCTGCTGCACTTGGCTGGGCCTTTCTGCCTTTGATCTTTGTGCATGTAACCCCACAGAGTTAGCATGATTGGGCACCGCAGCAAACGTCTGCCTTCTCCCAGCGGGCCCTTGAACCGAAAATGGTGCAGAATGGCAGTACCACCTGCTACACCATACAATCTTGCCATAAACATCTCCTGCCGTTGACAAGGCAAGGCTACACCAGTTCAGGTTCAAGGGGTGCTGGGAGAGGGGAGACACCTTTTGGGGCGCCCCATCATGGTGATACAGCAATTAAAAGCAGAAAAGCCCCGCCAACTGCAGCAAGATTTGAAATTCTAGGTCCAGATGTTGGACGGGGGTGCACACACAGCCGCCTGGGAGTAAGCCCGTTTGAACACGGCGAGACTTACTGCTGAGTAAACGCGCCTTGGAGTGCACTGAAAGGCTGCCGTTCTGCTTCCGAAGCCGCCTCCCTCCCTCAAGGTCCAAGCCCCAGGCAGCCATTCCAGCCCCCTTAAGTGACTACCGGGGACTCGGACGCCTCTTCCTGAGGAAAATGGCGGGTTAAAGTTCAGGGGGGCCGTACCAGGCGCAAGTCGCCCGCTTTGTGAACCACCACCGACAGGTTCGTGTTGTCGGCTCCCGCCGCCATCGCCGCCCGCTTCTTTGTCCGTTGAGGTGACGCGCCTCAAAATGCTGCGGCTGCCGCTGCGCCTCACGGAGCTCGCTCTCACCGCCCTCCGCTTCGGCGGGGGACTTTATCCGCTGCGGGCAGAGTCCGCGACGGAGGGCCTCAGGGGAGTGCGGGGGGAGACCTCAGACTCTGACCCGGCGGCCGGGGTCTAACTCAAGGCCGTATCGAGCCGTTGTGCGCCCTGCCAGTGATAAGCAGCGAGGGCGCCAGATTTACAGGCAGCAAAGCAGCAGCGCCGCCTTCTTCTCCACGGCCCCCTACGGAGGGTACTTGTTCAGTACTTAATTTATTGTGGCCCGCGTTTGTTAGTTTAGAACCGGCCATTCTTATCTACTGCACATGATCTATTGCGTGTGCTCCTAGTAGAGAATGGTAGCGTGCTTGAACCAAGTTGCGGTGTGGAATTGACCCCACGTTGGGGGTGCCAGCCAGCCCTGACCTTTGCCATATTGTGGTCATTCCATTTCCTTCTCTCCTTTTTCTCCCCCCCCCCCAGCCTTCAATCAGTATTCCATGACCATTGAACATACTCAGCCCTCTGGGGTGGGGGAGAGAGATTTTGTTGCCACCCTTAGGAGTTTTGTACAGGCACTTTTGCAAGAGCCAGTGTGATGTAGTGGTTGGAGTGTCAGACTGAGACCTAAGAGACCAGAGTTCAAATCCCCACTTGCCATGAAGCTCACTGGATGACTCTGGGCCAGTCAATGCCTCTCAGCATAACCGACCTCACAGGGTTGTTGTGAGGATAAAAGGGGGGGGGGAGAACCATGTTTGTATGCCATTTTGAGCTTGAAGAAAAGTTGGAATATAAATGCAATAAATAAAAATCTTGGTGTTTTCCCCAAGCCTGCTTATATCTTCCTCTTATGCATTGTTTTATAAGGATCAGGGCTCGGAGAATGTTCCCTGTAGATAAGTTATTCACTAATAGGCAAAAAACCTTGAGGTTTAAGAACATACCTATAGCTGTATTTCTATCAAACTTTAAAAAGCAGGGAAACTGGGCAGCTATAGTGAATGAACGAGGGGAGCAGGGGACCTCTCTGAGATATTGTACTGCCCTACAAATGTGTAAAAATGCAAACACAATTTGGGTTGGTCTTTCACAGGCCAATCCACTTCCTGTGGAAGAATTTGGTAACGTGCCTCTGAGCATATGGTCAGCATATGATGAAGGTCAGAGTATGGGGCAAGATCATTAATAGGATTGCAGGTACTTTGAACATGGCTGATTTGTAATTAGTTTCAACAAATTATGAGACCACTGACAGAAAAAAGTCCAACAGGGGTCTTTCCCCCCCCTTCTCTTCTTACACTTTGAACTCTCGATTCTCTCTGACTGTTTTGTGTATCGCCATGAAAACGGAGGGAGTTGTTAAGCAAGCGTTTCTGAGTTCAGGACTAAGTTTTGTAAGGTTTTGTTTTGAAATGAGCTTATGGGAAGCATCAGAATTGCATGGGGGGGTATTTTCAGTTTAACACTGCAGAATGCGAAAAATCCATGCTGGCTATAGTATACAGCCACTCTCGTGGCTATATAATATAGATAGCTGTAGAAAGCAGCGAGCAGGACCTGAGTGTGCTCTTTCCCACTTGTGATTCCCAGCAACTGGTATTCAGAGCCATGCTGCCTCTGACCGTAGAGGTAGAACATACCCATCATGGCTCTTGATCATCCTGGAGTGCAGGAGATGGTATAATGGACTCAAATTACAGGAGGCCAGATTTTGACCGGAAAAACATCCTAACTGTTAGAGCAGTATGGCAATGGAACCATTTACTTTGGGAGGTGGTGGAGTCTCCAACTCTGGAAACATTCAAGAGGCAGCTGGACAGCAGCTATCTGTTGGGTATGCTTTAATTTGGATTCCTGCATTGAGCAGGGGGTTGGACTCAATTTCTTTATAGGCTCCTACCAACTCTACTATTCTGTGAATCTATTATTTTTGATAGGCTTAGTCTCCATTTGTCTAATCCTCTTTTAAAACTATCCAAGTTGATGGCCATAACTTCTTGTGGGAGTTTAACGATGCATGGTGTGAAGAAGTACTTTCTTTTGTCTGTCTTGAGTCTTCCAGTCTTCAGCTTCATTGAATTCCCCAAGTTCTAGTGTTATGAGGGAGGGATGTATAAAATCATACATGGTGTGGAGAAAGTGGGTAGGGAGACGTTGTTCTCCCTCTCTCATAACAGATCACCAGAATTCTCTTAAGGAAATTCAGTAATAAGAATATAAGCTTTTAAAGGCCTTCCTGAATGCTACAGCTGAAGGGGCCAAACAAATGTTAACTGAAAGAGTTCCTCAACTGTGGGGTCACAGTCCTTGTCGTGTGCGCTTGCCAATCTAACTGATTTCACTGGCAGGGACACACATTCTAGTAGTTCATCCTTTTTTTGGCCCGAGCAGATCTTGATTTCCTTTCCTGGAAAACTGCTTGCATAACTAAGATGCTGGGTGGGAAGGGTGAGCCTCAACTTGCCCTGGTGCCTTACTTTCCCTAAGGACTCTAAGCCATCAGGCTTGCAGTTCTGCCATCTGCCTGGCAGACTGAACTGTGTTCATTGGCACTGTCTAATCCGGAATACAAGACCTACTAAGCACTTGTCAGCCGACACCAAGGAGCCATTTGGCTTTAACAGGCTTTATAAAACCCCATCCTCAGAGCTTGAGTTTCAGTATGACCAAACTGTCTACTAAAGAGTGCCCTCCTAAATTCTTCCCCCACATTGCTACCCTTGGAATTTAGCCTGCCTGCCTTGGATTACTCTGCTTGTTTCTGGCCCATCCAAACTCCAGCTCCTGCTTGTAGAAATTGGCTTCCTTCCAATGTTTAGAGAATGTGTCAGTTTCGGTTTCTCACTGTTTCTCATTTGTCCAATCTTAAATTCATTTGCCACATCAGTGTGCAATTTTTAAAAAAAGGCATTGTGAAAATTCATTCGCATTTTAGTGTGAATTTCTCCTAACATACACATTTTTCTATACAACTTTGCCTAATATACACATTTTTCCAAAGTAAGTTTCCCAAATGTAATGCATGGTATAGCACAGTGGGGAGGAGAGCCTGGCTGGGAGTCCAGAGTCTGTGAGTTCAAATCCCTGCTTGTGTCTCCTAGGCGTTAAGGGCCAGCTAAAGATCACCCCCACAGGGAGTGGCTCAGGGGTTATGTGCCCTGCCACCTGTGCAGCCATGGGCAAGCTGCATACAGTAGGGCCCCACTCATACGACAGGTTACGTTCCGGACCCCCGCCGAAAAGCGAAAACCACTGTAAAGCGGAACTCATTGAATAGAATGGTGCACAACGCCCCAAAACCACCATAAAAGTGGAACAAGTGCCGTATGAGTGGGGCTTTAGTCTAATTGTGTCTAATTGAGACCGCCACAAAGCGAAGCGCTGTAAAGCGAAGCGCTGTAAAGCTGGGCCCTACTGTAGTCCCAAGGAGCCCAGTTGCCCCCCAGCTGGCAGTTGTGGACAAGGAAGGGGCTGGCTTGTGCAGCTGTGGCAAGCTGAGCAGCCCTAGCCAGCTGGGGAGAACTAGCCTTGGAGGCAATGGTAAACCCCCTCTGAATACCGCTTACCATGAAATCCCTATTCCCAGGGTCGCCATAAGTCGGGATCGACTTGAAGGCAGTCCATGTGTACATGCATTTATATGCACACGTTACCTAGTAAATGCACTTTTGCACGCATTACGTAGCTGGAGAACTGCATTGCAAAATGTAGTGAAGCGCAAATTTCGAAGGATGTCTGTTTCAGTTTGTGTGTTGCTTCAAGAAGTGTGGATTAAGTAGGTTCACCTTTGAATGAGCACTGAATTGAATTTCTCCCCCTTCCCTACTTGTATTATATTATTTGTCCCTGGCCCTTCTAATCTTTTGTTGCTACTTTTGGGCTTGACTTCAGAATGATCTTCTGACCCTGTTGGACTTATAAGTCATTTTCCCTCAGGCCCTGAAACTAGTCCTATGGAGCCCAACCCCTGTTGGCCCCTGACAATGTTTAGATTGCGGTCCAAGTTCTGCATAATTTGTAAACAGAAGCAGCTCACTAAGCAACAATGGCTAGATGAGATACAGGATGCAATGATAATGTATAAGCTTACTCAACAGGTACAGTTGTCCAGATGCCGAACCCAGGAAAAGAATGCCATGCTGTTTTTGTTCCCTTTTAATAACGTACGTCAAGTCCTTGCCAAATGATCAATGAGTCCCGACCAAATGCAAATATACATATATTTAAACTAAGTTGGCTAGTATTGTCTGTCCTGTACCCTGTTCAGTTCTGGAATTGCACAACATTTTTCCCTGCAACCAAGCTCTGTGTAGCTCACCTGGAAGTGCTCCCATCAGCTCTCGAAGCATCTAGATAAAATGTAGAAAATAATGATAATCTAATAGAAACTACTGTCCAGAAGCCCCACCCAATAAAGAAATGCCATGGTGGTTTGGCATTTTATATTGTACAGCGAGTCCTTGTCAACTGATCAGTGAGTCCCAGCCCAAATATAAAAGCATATTGTGGAACCGCAGGAACAGCTCCATAGTTCTGAGGTGGCTTGGTGTTCCTGCGTTATCATAAAACCTGAAAATTATGTTTGTCATAAGATCAAAATTTGGCCTGTTCGTCTGAGGTAGTTGTTGCCTCAGCAGTTCCCTTTTCAATTTCTGGTGTTGGATAATCACTCAACTTTTACCCAGTTCTCTCCAACCCTTCCCCTCTTTCCTTCTTGCGTAGATAACTTTTATATGTCATGAACCTGTTACTTCATTATATAGCTCAGGTATGTTGCAGAATTACTACTCCCATCAGCCCCAGCAAGTATGACCAATGCAGCTGAGCAACCTCTGGAGGGACACCTTATGTAGCCATGTATTGTCTTTATGTTTGACAGGCAATTTTTTCTTTTTGCATATTACTATTTTTGGTACACACACATGTATACCTTTAAATAACACTTGTTTCCAATGGGAGCTTTTCTCCCTTTGCAAATAGCAGGCATGCACCTAGGAGGGAAGATTCTGTCTGAGGCTGCAACAAAGGCAAAGGTTTAAACCCTTTCTCCCCCTCCATGCCATGGTCATGATCTGGCTTATTCTCTCCCTGCCTTGTCCTGCTCCAGCTATTTGGATTTGCATTCACATTTAATTTTTGGTGCATTCTACAGCCACCCCTGAAAAAGCGTGAGAACATCAGAAGAGCCCTGCTGGATCAGGCCAGTGGCCCTTCTAGTCCAGCATCCTGTTCTCACAGTGGCCAGCCAGATGCCTCTATGGGAAGCCTGAAAGCAGGACTTGAGCACAACGGCATTCTCTCCACTTATGATTCATAACAACTGGCATTCAAAGGAATACTGCCTCAGACACTGGAGACAGAGCATAACCATTGAGGCTAGTAGCGACTAATTGCCTTTTCCTCCATGGGTGTGGTCTCTTTGAAATGCATTGGCTTCATTCACAAGTCATGATAAATCACAGTTTATGATCTACCGTGAATGTGCTGATTTGGGCAATTTATTTATTATTTATTTAATTAATTAATTTGTATCCCGGCAAACAAAGCACTAAAACACTTTAAAACATCATATAAACAGATCTTAAAATACATTAAAACAAAACAGCATTAAAAACATTTTTTTAAAAAAACAACCTTTAAAAAGGGTTAAAAACATTATTAAAAAATATATTAAAGAATTCTGACACAGATGCAGACTGGGATAGGTTCCTTTGTTTCTTCTCGCTTGCGCTGGGAGGAAAAACAATCCCACAATTTCTGGCTTAATGTTACGTCCAAACCTTGAATTTGTTATGCTCCCCCAAAGCATGATCTGTCTCCAAGGTTTATTGTTTATTGATCATGGTTTGTTGGAGTGAAGCAAATCGCAATCCCAGGTTTAGACATAATGCTAAGCCAAGGATTGTGGTTTAGCACACAGAAAACAAACAGCCCAGAAAAGCATGTCCACAGTTAACCTTTAAACCTTGCTTTACCATGACATGCAGGCTGGGTCATAGTTCCAACCACCATCTGCCAACCACCATCATTACCACAGAGTTGCATAGTTTTGCAATGGCCCATGTTCTCTTCCAAAATAATTGTAAGTGATCATGGCACACTTTGTGATTGTCAGATAAAGAAATCTGAATGAGAAGACAAGATGGCAATAAAAAAGTAAGGATTACTAAATGTCATGTGAAACCGATGATTTCCCAAGATAGAATGACAAAGAGCAAGACATTTATAATTACAGAAAGTCAAAAACACATGAAGCCATTGTATAGTAATAGATTTAAGCAACTTTGGGATGACACAAATTCTTACTCAATTCTTTGCCTCAGGTCTTGCAAGGATGATGATATTGAATTGTGCTGTACAAAGAAGATGGTAGTGAGATGAAGACAGAAAAGTCACATTTTTGAGGCTGCAGTGAACTTTAAATGAACTTTATGCACTCAACTCTGGGAGGATAAGGACCAGAAAAATGCCAGCCATGAAACAGGTACACAAAATAGCAGGTCCCATTGGAATGGATTTGAAATAAATCTGTTAACTCTGGAGCAATATGTAAAGCCTGGGAAATAGCTAAGGTGTCTGCAATCAAGAATAAAAACAAACCAATATTGTTTAAATTTATCGATTTATTAAATTTATATTCCACCTACACTTAAAATCACAGGCTAGGTTAAAGTATCAGATACTTTATATGACAGGTAACTGAAAAATTAATCTTTAGAAACCCTTAAAATTGATAAGTCAGACAATTGTATCTCTTGTATCAGCTCAGTACTCTTGTTGAAAAGCCTATAATGTTTTAAGTTGTTGCCAGAATCCTGTTATGAGGAGTCAAATATTTGGAATTTTTAATCTTTGATTCATCTCAGTGAACCAGAGTTTGAAAAGGCCTTCAACAGCAAAGATTCCTGGGAAACAGCCCCTCTGTGACCTCTGAGTACATGTCTTGCAATGCCTGAAGGTATAGACTTCCTGACTCTCATGGAAATTTGGATTTGTCACCCAGTAAGAATAGCTCCTTTCAAACTAGGAGGTGTTGTGCATTTCTAAGCCTTTGGAGAAGACAGGATAAACTCCTGTCAAACAAAGAAACTGTTTTACACAAGAATTATGATCATCTTAACCTTGAGGAATCATCAGGAATCTACAGCAGGGAGATCACACCTATCATCCGGGAACTTATCAGGAAATGAGTGGGTTCCCACCTTCCTGATCACATTTACTTTGGGTTTACTTTGGGGTCAGTTTAGTGAGGAAAAGGTATAAAACATGAGTGAGAAGGGGAGTTCAGTTCCTCTTCTGGGGGGCTGCAACAACTGCTTTTCTTATCAACGCACGCTAGCATCTTTGGGACAATTTCAGAGCTATGGATTTGGGTGAGAACTTTCAAATCTGGCGCTGGTTACAAAGGGTGGAGCTTTTGCTCATTGGGCTAGATACGAAAGTCTCTCTCTCTCAGCTTTAGGCTTGCAGCAACTCTCCAGGAAAGGTATATGCAACTATCTGGGCCTTTTTCTTTTTCCCCCTTTCTTTCTGTGTGGGTGAGCTTAAGGTGAAAGTGTTCATAGGGTTAGTCTCTTTGCTTTAGTCTATCCAGTGTTGAATGAATGGATAATAGTTAGAAAGCTGCTCATTGTTAACTGCAATTGTATACTGCAATATTTTCCCTTGTTCCTTCTCTTAATAAAACCACTCTTTATTTTACTTTCAGTGTATGTGTTATTGGTTTAAAATTATACATGCTCTGGGGGTGACGTGCGGGTAACTCCAACAAAAGATCCTACTGCTCTCTTTTGGGGAATTTGGATTTCTAGTGAGCTATGCTCATGAGGAAGTTCAAGGTCCCTTCGTAACAATCCATCCATCCATAAGTTTGGTGCCACAGTAGACAAAGCCCTGTTCTGAATTCTAGCCAACTACTTTCACAGACAACAGTACAATTCATAGGGTGTCCCGTGCCAATCTCAGCTTACAAGCATGATAATATCAGGAGTGTTATTCTTTCAGATAGTTTACCCAAGTTGTTTAGGGTCTTGTATGTCAAAGTGCCCCCTTTAGGATGCACACCTTAACGTGGTGAGGGGGTTTGAGAGTGTTGAAGAAGCTGAGAGCAATGCTATCAGGAGTCTAGACCAAGAGGCTAGACTCCTAGCAGGGGCACCCATGGAGGAATGGTCAAAGCTGAGACACCAGACTAAGATGCATCCAAACTCAGAGAAAGGCAATGGTAAACCACCTCTGAATACCTCTTACCACGAAAACCCTATGAACAGAGTATCCAAAATGCAACATGAGATAGTGCTGGAACATGAGATCCCCAGGTCAAAAGGCACTCACCGAGCTACTGGGGAAGAACAAAGGACAAGTACAAGTAGCGCTGTGACTAATGACGCAGCTGGGTCAAAGCCAAAACGAAGCCCAGAGGCTGATGCGCACAGATGCAAAAGGAGAGTCCAGAATTGTACGACGCACACAATAGGAACATGGAATGTGAGAAGCATGAACCAGGGAAAGTTAGAAATTGTCAAGCAAGAAATGGAGTGTGTCAACATTACAATACTTGGCATGAGTGAATTAAAATGGCCTGGAATGGGACATTTTCAATCAGGCAACTACAAAATATTTTATGCAGGAAATGAGAAATCAAGAAGAAACGGGGTTGCTTTAATAGTGAGAAGTGATGTAGCAAAAGCAATTAGGAGCTACAACGCAAGGTCTGAGCGAGTGATATCAATGAGATTAAACGGGAAACCTATTAACATAACCATCATCCAAGTCTACGCTCCAACATCAAACGCAGAAGAAGAAGAATTGGAGAGATTTTACGCAGAAGTACAGGAGGAAATTGATCACACACCAAAACAAGATATGATGATAATCATGGGGGACTGGAATGCAACAGTAGGGAACAAAGAAGAACTAGGAGTTGTGGGGAAATGGGGCTTAGGTGACAGAAATGAAGCAGGAGAAAGACTTATTGAATTCTGTGAAGCCAATTATTTGTTTCTTGCCAACACATTTTTTGAGCAACCAAAAAGACAACTGTACATGTGGACATCACCAGATGGTCAATATAGGAATCAAATTGATTATATAATTGGAAACAGAAGATGGAGAAGTTCCATACTTTCTGCAAAAACAAGACCAGGAGCAGACTGCGGTACAGATCATGAACTGATCGTATCAAAAATCAGAGTAAAGTTAAAGAAGAACAACAAAGCACTCAGAATGCCAAAATACAATTTAAATAACATCCCAGAAGAATATAAAGATCAAATAAGGAACAGGTTTGAGGCTTTAAACTTAGTTGACAGAGAACCAGAAGAACTATGGACTGAAGTCAAGGACATTATCAGGGAAGAATGCAAAAAGACAATACCTCTTGTTAAAAAGAGAGAAAGACCTCAATGGATGACTGAAGAAACTCTTAAAATGGTTAAAGAGAGAAGGAAAGCAAAAGCAAAAGGAGATAGAAACACGGTCAGAACCCTAAATGCAAATATACAATGACTAGTACGTAGGGACAAAGAAAACTATTACAATAGTTATTGTATAGAAATAGAAAAGTACAACAAAATGGGAAGAACAAGAGCCCTGTTCCAAAAGATTAGAAAAATGAAAGGGAAATTTAAACCACGAGTAGGGATGTTGAATACTCAACAGGGGAACACACTGACTGACCGAGATGAAATAAAAGGAAGATGGAAGCAATACACTGAAGAACTTTACAAAAGAGATGCAAGGATGACAGATTCATTCACGGAGAAACCGTATGATGAAGAACGGGAAATTTTAGAATGTGAGGTGAAAGCTGCTCTTAAAATTCTTGGAAGAAACAAATCACCAGGAATAGACGGCATACCAATAGAGTTGCTACAAGCTACTAAGACTGAATATGTCCAAATTTTGACAAACATTTGTCAAGAAATATGGAAAACTAAACAATGGCCCACAGACTGGAAGCGTTCAATATATATCCCACTTCCAAAGAAAGGGGATCCCAGAAAATGCAGTAATTACCGAAATATTGCCTTAATATCCCATGCAAGTAAAGTAATGCTCAAGATTCTGCAACAAAGGCTCTTACCATATATGGAGCGAGAAATGCCAGATGTCCAGGCTGAATTTAGAAAGGGAAGAGGCACCAGAGATCATATCACAAACATACGTTGGATAATGGAACGGACCAAGGAATTTCAGAAGAAAATCACCCTGTGCTTTATAGATTACAGCAAAGCCTTTGACTGTGTAGATCATGAAAAACTGTGGAATGCTTTAAAAGAAATGGGGGTGCCACAGCATCTGATTGTCCTGATGCGCAACCTATACTCTGGACAAGAGGCTACTGCAAGGACAGAATATGGAGAAACCGATTGGTTCCCAATTGGAAAGGGTGTGAAAAAGGGGTGTGTTTTATCACCCTATTTGTTTAATCTGTACGCAGAACATATCATACGGAAAGCGGGATTGGACCAAGATGAAGGAGGTGTGAAAACTGGAGGGAGAAACATCAATAATTTAAGATATGCAGACGATACGATACTCTTAGCAGAAACCAGTAATGATTTGAAACGAATGCTGATGGAAGTTAAAGAGGAAAGCACAAAAGCAGGACTACAGGTGAACGTCAAAAAGACTAAAGTAATGACAACAGAAGATTTGTGTAACTTTACAGTTGACAATGAGGACATTGAACTTGTCAAGGATTATCAATACCTCAGCACAGTCGTTAACCAAAATGCAGACAATAGTCAAGAAATCAGAAGAAGGCTAGGACTGGGGAGGGCAGCTGTGAGAGAACTAGAAAAGGTCCTCAAATGCAAAGATGTATCACTGAACACCAAAGTCAGGATCATTCAGACCATGGTATTTCCGATCTCTATGTATGCATGTGAAAGTTGGACAGTGAAAAAGGCGGATAAGAGAAAAATAAACTCATTTGAAATGTGGTGCTGGAGGAGAGATTTGCAGATACCATTAACTGCAAAAAACACAAATAATTGGGTGTTAGAATAAATTATACCAGAACTGTCACTAGAAGCTAAAATGATGAAACTGAGGTTATCATACTTTGGACACATCATGAGAAGACATGATTCACTAGAAAAGACAATAATGCTGGGGAAAACAACAGGGAGTAGAAAAAGGGGAAGGCCAAACAAGAGATGGATTCCATAAAGGAAGCCACAGACCTGAACTTACAAGATATGAGCGGGGTGGTTCATGACAGATGCTCTTGGAGGTCGCTGATTCATAGGGTCGCCATAAGTCATAATCGACGAAGGCACATAACAACAACAACAACATGTCAAAGTGATCTTGAATTTGGCTCAGTGACAAATAGGCAGCCAGTGCAACTGCTTCAACAGTGGTATTTTGATCCTCCTGGGGCACCACATTTGTGAATACCTGTGCAGCAGCATTTTGCAACAGCTGTACTCTCTGAACTGACTAAGAATAGCCTCACATAGAGTGCATCTCCAATTACCTAGAGAGTTAGTGGGCTCTCCGACACTGGAGGCATTCAAGAGGCAGCTGGACAGCCATCTGTTGGGAATGCTTTGATTTGGATTCCTGCATTGTGCAGGGGGTTGGACTCGATGGCCTTGTAGGCCCCTTCCAACTCTACTATTCTATGATTCTATGATACCCCTGCTTGTGGGCTTCTCACAGAGGCAACAGCAACCTCCTGGCTCTCTGTGTGATGAGGTTCTGAACAATCTGCCTGCCAGGAGCAGCCATCACTCCCTCACCTCTTTCATCCTGCCACTCTTTGATCTCATCAAATTAGCACTTGCCTCCAAATGGTCTGTTACTGTTTTTTAATTAAGTTCCATTCAAATAGTTGCCACCAAGGCTGTTAGCATGGGGGGGGTAGGAAGAGAAGCTGCAATACACTCTGGGATCATAAATCAAGGGGGATCTGCAATAACACAGATTATGTTTGCACATTTTGACTGCAAATAGACAACAAATGCCACCCATGTGCGTGTGGTTGGTTAGTCTGCAGGAATTCTACACGGAGTTTGCTAAGCGATGTTGATTAAAGGCACCTTTCTGTCCCAGGGAACTGAGGAGTTCTTGTTAAACAACTATGGCAAAACCCACACAAAAATGGAAGAGATCTGGTTATGCTCTGCTTTACAGATTTATGTTCAATTGCAAATACAAAGAAACAGCAGTGGAACGTGGCTGAGCAGGGCTCACTCTACGCAACTTTCTCTGCAGCCAAAATAAACTGAAGATATAGAGATACTGTGCGGTTGATTAAAGACACCTCTGTCTGCTAGGCGCTACAGATATGTGTTCAGCTGCAAATACAAAACAACAGCAATTGTGTCTGTTCAACTTCATTGTTAAGTGCATTTCCTCTCCTAGGTTGCACTATGGCTTGTGGGGGAGTGGCCAATGTACATACTGTGAAAGTTTTTTTTTTAAGTGCATGCCCAGTCCCCTAGCAACCAGAAGGAGTGGAAATGCAAAATTAAAGGGCAGGGCCATTAGGAAACAGTGTAATTGGTCCTTCATGGAGGAACACCTGCTTGTATGAATGGAGAACATTATATTTGCAACTTTCATTGAGCAGGAACTGCAGACGGTGCAAATCAACAACAAAGGTAAAAGTGGCATCTTTACTACGAAGAAATGCTTCCACGTGGATAAGCCCTTAAGTTAGTGTTAGTGTTAACCACATGACTCCATAATGCCCACATGTATGTCAGAATGGTTTTATTTCCCACGAATAATAAACCTTTATTCTTTCAACCACCATCTTACCAGACTATTCATTTCTGTACTGCACTGCTATACCAAACTCCGTTACATGGTACCAAAACCTGGTTTCAAATTTAAGCATGAGCTTTGAAGAAATGTGTGCATGAATAAGTACAGAATTGTGCCCTAAATTAGAAAAAGATGGACATCAACATGACTGATCAACTGATTCAAGGGAAGAGAAAACATACATACTGAAAAAAAGGAAGCATACAGATTGAAGAGCAGGAATTGGTGAAGTTTCTCATGAAGCAGTCTCTGGAATATCTATTTAGAGTTTCTACCTTTCATTGACTAATTAGGGAGGTTAACCAGCTTATGCTCTAATGTCACATTTAGATTTTTCCTTCAGATTACTCAGTGGGGCTTACAAAAAGATTCTAAAGGCTTCGGAGGCACAATTTGACACAGAGTTAAGCAATCTTAACTCACTGAAATCAGTGGGCTTAAATACATTTAACTCTGAGTGGAATGATTGCCCGGGTCTTTTTTTTTTTTTACAATAATTTTTATTCAAATTTTCATAAAACAAACAAAACAAAATCATAAAACATTCAAAGACAAAAAACAAAACAAAACAAAAATGATTAAACAAAAAAATAAAATGTTGACTTCCCATTTGTCGCAGATCAAATCAGTTATAGGTCTACAATATATAACAATCCTGTCTCTTAAATTATTATAAAATCACTTTCCTCCAGTAGTTATCTTAATTAATCATCAAATCTCATAAACATTACTTTATTCTTTCCACAAAAAGTCAAAGAGAGGTTTCAATTCTTTAAGAAATATATCTATCAATTTTTCTCCAAATAAACATGTCGATTAATCCATCTCGTTAATAATAATAATAATCTTATTGTCATAACCATAGTCCAAATAAACATATCGATTAATCCATCTCATCAAAATCTGTTAGGTCCAATAATTTCAATAGCCATTATTCCATTATCCATATTAATTCCATCTTCCATCTTCAATAGTCCTGTTAAGTCCAGTAATTTCAGTGTCCAATCTTCCATTATCAGTATTCCATAATAATCTTGCTGTCATAGCCATAGTCATATAATAAGAGTCTGATGGGAATTTCCTCTATCCCAAATATTTTCTTGCCATCGATTCTGAATAAGTTGCTGAAATATTGTTGTAAAGTCATATCTGTGTTCTTCTTTTTTACAAAATGCACTGGCTCATCTCTTGAGAGTTTTTCCATTGTCACATGGCTGCAGTTAATTCCATAGATTTTCTCTATATCAAGCTCCATTACGTCATTCCAGTCCAGAAGATTATCCAAGCCATTGATAACTTTATCTCTAATATCTTCATTAATTTCTTCAGAGATAACGTTAAATTCCAAACAGTAGATTTTATTTCTAATATCCATAAACTCCAGATCTTTTTCCAATTCCACATTTGTTCCAATCTCCAGGGCTTGTATCTTCCCTTTATTTTTTCTTTTCTCATCTCTGATCTCATTCTCCTCTCTCACAGGATCCCCTATTTCTTTAAGCTCCTGCGTCATTTTGCTCAGTTCAATTTTCAGCTCCTTACTGCCCTGTCGCAGGGTTTGTTTCGTTATCTCAATCTCATCCATTATTTTCTGAAACATAATTACTTCCAGATTCTCAGCCACTTTCTTGATTGCCATTTTTAAAACCACGAAAACAAAACAAAACAAAAATAAAGAAGAACCACTTCTTATTTCAGCAGCAATTGGGTTAATATTCCAGGCTTGATGACATCACAGTATAAACAGAGCAGCCTGCCTTATCTCTCTATGTTCAAGAATACAAAACAAATTTAGTTCCCAACATCAAAACAGTTAGTGGCGTCGTGAAGAAGCAGATTCGTCAAAATAAAATAGACCAAAAAGAGAATAGTCCCAGACAATATAATGTTCCAAAGTTCATATTTTTTTTTTCTCCTCGGAATAGAAATCCCTCTTCTGTTTATATCTTTAGAATGCACTTCCAGGACAGCTTTTTGCAATAGAAACAGAGATAAGCTGTTAATTTCGTGAATAACAGAGAAGAGTTATAGCTCACCCAGAAGTTCTTTAAAGCTGATTCATTTGACAAATCTCTTTTTGCTGCAACAATTTAAACCAAGTAAAAAAAAGAATAGAAAGAAGGGTGCTTGCCTGTTAGTCCGTTTTCTCTTTGAAGAAAAGATAAACGTGTCGCATTAATCAGATAGAGCTTGTTCGGAAGTCCGTCCGGCATTGCTGGCTGGACCTTTTCTCATAAATTAATGAAATCCAGTCCTCCCAACAAAAACAGGCTTTTGAGGTTGATCTCTACGTTTCTCCCTGCCCGGGAGAAATTTCATCAGTCAAAAAAAAAATGTTCTGACTGATTTATATCTGAATAAGCTTCTTCTGAGGCGGGAGCCCATCTCAAAAGCAGGCACAAGCGAAGTCACCCTTCCCGGAAGTCCCCCGGAATGATTGCCCGGGTCTTAAGGATCATGAAGACCCACTGCTGTGTAGGCCACAGAAGATTACTAACCCCCTTCATGATCATCGACATCTCCCACATGTCACCTGAATTGAAGAAGACAAAACTGAAACATGGCTTTTACTTCCAGCGTGCATCCAAAGCTAGCAGATGGCTTCCTGTCTGGGTCTGAAATTACAGTGGCCTTAGTTCTAACAATAAGTCATGGTCAAGTGAAGCAGCCAGTGCTCACTAAAAGTCAATACACTTTGTATCCCTGGGTCTTCCAAAATGCAAACAAGCTTTGATGTTTTTAATTATTCTTGAGTTATAGTTTTTAAAAATGCATAGACCCTGCAATAAGTTGATATCAATACCGTGGAACAAAACAAATATTTCAGACAGATACAGACTGGTGTAAAGATTTTAGAAGTCTTTACAATCCTGCCAGCATAAGGGTGAAACCTTGGACAGCTCCTTAAAAGTTCAGACTCAAACGCAGAGTGGATTCACCGCCCCACTGACATCAGAGCCACCAGTCTCTTCTGGTTTTACCATTAAGATGGAAGGGTTGTAAAGACTTCTGAAATCTTTACCCCAGTTGGCATCTGTCTTGTATTTGAATTGATTTTATCTATGTGCTGTTATTGTTTTAAACTCTTTTTATATTTGTAATTGTGTTTTCTGTTATTTTTCCCATCGGAAACACAGCACTGAAGGAGCCTGCTGGATCTTCGAGAGGAGACTGTTCCACAATACAAGTGCCACTTTAGAGAAGGAGCTTTTCTTGACAGTCACCAGGTGAATCAGAGTGGGCCATTGGACCACCAGAAGAGGCTCTTCTGAAGATCTTAGTGAACAGGCAGGTTCATAAATGGCCAGGTCCCAAGCTGATTAGAGCTTTGTAAATCAGTAACAAAACCTTAAACTTAGCTTGGTAAAAAATTGGCAATGGTGCAGTTCCTCCTAGAGGGATGTTATATGCATGTGGGAGGGTGCACCAGTTAGCAACCCAGCCGCAACATTCTGCGCTAGTTGCAGCTTCTGAACCAAGGATGAAGACAGATAGAGTTCATTAGATTAATTATGTTCCAATCTGTGTATTAGTCTAGTAGATTCTTAAAAAATGTGGACTGAATGCATTCTCTTCCACCCCTACTTGTCAGGATGCAGGATTGGGGCCCTGAGGTTTTAGAAGATGAGGAGAGGGAGGGGGTCATTTGGCCAGAGCCGTGTGAAGAAGAAGCAGAAGAGGGGGAGGGAATCCCAGAGATAGAACTGTCTGGCGGCGAAGACCTTGAAAGTCCAACAGACACAGATCCTTCCTGTGAGCTTCCCACGCCTTCTCCCCCTTCGAGCTCAGAGCAGTTGGAGAAGGAGGGAGGGCAAGGGGGAATCCAACCCCCTCCTGATCCAGAGAAAAGCAAGGAGAAGCAGCCAGATGCTTTAAGCATTGCCCCCCCGCTTTCCCCCATACCTGAGTCAGAGTCCTCAGAAGGGGAGGGGGCAGTAGCACCCCCTTCGCCACGCACAAGACGACAGCAAAAGAGGCGGCAAAAGAGGGAGGAGAGGAGAGGCGTGGATGAGAGCACTTTGAGGCGGAGTGAGAGAATTTGCGCTCGATTGCCCCCTTCTTAAAGGATAGGGGGAATAGTGGTTCCTTGTTCTGTCAACTCTCTTTCAAGTCGCAGGTTATGTTTTGTAGCGAAACTTCATGAGAAGGCGTAGCCTTTGTCTGGATATTACTTTAATAAAATCTGAATTGCTTTCACCAACTGGTCTGGTTCCTGAGTCCCAACCTGGATACGACAGCTTGACAGAACCACCTACCCAACCCTCAACGCTTTCACCACTTGAACGTGACAAGATGGAAAAGGGAACAGCAGGGGGGACAAATCCCACTTCTGAGGCGGAGGAAATGCGACAGCTGAGGACTACTGTTGCAGATTTACAGGCAGATGTCCATACCTTGTTGGCGTCAGTTAGGGCATTGAAAACTGACAATCAGACCTTGAAAGCCACGATAGACCAAATGCGGACAGCCCCTTCAGCCGCTGTGGTTAAGATCCCGATTGGACTACCCCCTAAATATGCGGGACAGAGTGATCAACTCTCTACCTTCGTGGCTCAATGTGAAATGTATCTGGACATTAGGAATGCAGAATTTCCTAGTGATGCGGCCAAAGTGGCCTTCGTGATCAGTCTATTGGAAGGGGAAGTGGCCAAGTGGTTCACTCCCTATCTGTTAAGAATGGATGCCATTCTAGGAAGATATTGAGGATTTATGCAAGCCATGACCGAGATGTTTCAGGACCCTCAAAGAGCTGAGACTGTGGCGAGGCAATTGGGCGCTTTGAAGCAAGGGAAAGGAACTGTTTCAGAGTATACCAATGCCTTTAAAATTCTGGCTCAGGAAACTGGTTATAATGACTTAGCCCTGATGTTCATGTACCGAAGTGGACTGAATGCTGAGATCTTGGATGATCTGGCCAGAACTACACCCCCAACGAATCTGCCTGGACTGATTCGGCTGTGCCTGCAAATCGACAACCGGTTGGAAGGAAGGCGCCTGGAGAGGAAACAGGATATACAGAGGTACTCAGCTTCAGCCTCTCGCAGTAAAATCCCTCCGACTCCCGGGGTGACAGGTAACACCGGAGAAGGGTCGGGAGGGGCTCGTCCAAAGCTCTCGGAGGAGGAAAAAGAAAGGCGTCGTCGGGAACGTCTCTGTTTTTATTGTTCCAAGCCGGGACATGTCGCTAGGGAATGCGGACTTAAAGCAGATAAAACAGGGCCGTCAGGAAACTAAAATACCCAGCTCTCATGAAGGCCAGAGGGCAGGGTGCCGCAGTGTACAAAGGACCTCTGGTAGCACAACCCCCTTCAAAAGGGGTATTGGTGCTACCGATTCGGATTCCAACTTCCACAGGAGAAATGTTCAATTCTACAGCACTGATTGACAGTGGAGCCTCTACCAATTTCATTGATGCAAAGTTGGCAAAACGTCACCGAATCTCCCAATGGAAATTAGAAACCCCCTTGTCAGTTGAAACTATTGATGGCAGACCATTGAAGTCAGGTGGAGTGACTCGAGCCACAGAGGAATTGAAGCTAGAAATTCCTGGGCACGAAGAGCACATTTCTTCGTATGTGTCAGATCTCTCAAACTTTGATGTGATTCTGGGAATGCCCTGGCTAGCAAAGCATGACCCAAAAATAGCCTGGAAGGATGCGGTTGTATGGTTCACTTCCCAGTACTGTCACGAGAACTGTCAGCCAGAGATAACCGTAAAAGCCCTGGCAGGAGCTGTGCAAGAGGCCAAGGAAGTGGTACTTCCTTCGAAATACGTGGATTTTGAAGATGTTTTTAGCGAAAAGGAAGCAGAGGCGTTGCCCCCCCCACCGCCCGTATGACTGTGCTATTGATTTAGTGCCAGGAGCAAGCATCCCAGCTGGAAGAATTTATTCCCTTACAGGGCCAGAGAGAGCAGCTCTGAAAGAGTTTTTGGACAAAAACCTGAAGCGAGGATTTATCCATCCCTCACAATCCCCCGCAGGGGCCCCCTTGCTGTTCGTGAAGAAGAAAGGAGGTGAACTCAGACCCTGTAATGATTAACGCGCCTTAAATCAAATCACCATACCTAACAGTTATCCCTTGCCCTTGATTCCGGAGTTGTTAGACCGACTGCGTTCTGCAACAATCTTCACGAAATTGGACTTAAGAGGGGCGTATAATCTGATTCGAATGAAGAAGGGGGATGAATGGAAGACCCGGTTCAACACCTCTTATGGTCAATTCGAATATCTGGTGATGCCTTTTGGGCTATGTGGGAGTCCTGGCGTGTTTCAGAAGTTTATGAACGAAGTGTTTAGAGACCTCTTGGATCAGTACGTGATTTGTTATCTGGATGATATTCTGGTGTTTTCAAAGAACCAGGAAGAACATAATCAACACGTGAAAACTGTGTTGAAAAGACTGAGAGAGAATCACTTGTATGCCAAGTTAGAGAAATGTGGGTTTGACTTGTCATCTTTGGACTTTCTTGGATACCGAATCTCAGCAGGAGGAGTAGAGATGGATCCAGGAAAAGTGAGTTGTATATTGGATTGGGGCCAGCCGACCACCAAGAAGGACGTACAGCGTTTTTGGGGATTTGCCAACTACTACAGAAAATTCATCCCAGGCTTTTCCAAGCTAACAGCCCCCCTTACTGACTGTTTAAGGGGAAAAGGAAAGTTTCAATGGACAGAGAACGCAGCAAGAGCTTTCGAGGAACTGAAAAGGAAATTCGCATCCGAGCCTATTTTGCATTTTGCTGACCCTACCCGCCCTTTCGTCGTGGAAGCGGATGCCTCAGACCTAGTCATAGGAGGGGTTCTTTTGCAGCCAGGCATGGATGGGAAGGAATTGTATCCCTGTGCGTATTTCTCCAGAAAATTAAAGGATGCCGAAAGAAACTATACAGTGTGGGAAAAAGAGCTGTTAGCCATCAAGGACTCATTTGAGAATTGGAGACAGTATTTAGAGGGAGCCCAGCAGCAGATAGAAGTACGTTCTGATCATAAGAACTTAGAAAGTCTGCAAACAGCAAGGAAACTGAACCAAAGACAGATACGTTGGTCGCAGTTTTTCGCCAGGTTTAACTTCAGGATTACTTACCATGCCCATGCAAAAAATCAGAGAGCAGATGCTCTATCTAGACAACTGCAATACCAAAGGAGATGAAGTTGGCAGTTCCCCCCAGTACATTGTCCAGCCAGAGAAGCTGATGTTGGGATTATGCCAGCCTTTGTGGGAAGAGGAGCTCAGAAAGGCACAGCAGGGGGATCCATGCATGCAACAATATATCCAGGAAATTGAACAGGACCAGGATTCAGAAGTAAGTTTCCATTGGAAGGATGGACTGTTGTGGTTTAAAGCTGCCAGATATGTGCCAAAGGGGGACCTAAGACTCAGAATTTTGCGTCAATGTCATGACTCTATCACGGCTGGGCACTTTGGCATCTTTAAGACCATTCAGAATGTGGCTAAGGATTTTTGGTGGCCTCAAATGCGCTGAGACATTGAGAACTATGTAAAATCCTGCTCTGTCTGTATGCGAGCGAAAACAGACACGGGAAAACCGGTAGGTTTGCTTAACCCTCTACCCACACCGACCGAACCTTGGAAGGACCTTTCCATGGATTTTATAACTGATTTACCGAAGTCACAAGGAATGACGGCCATATTGGTCATAGTTGATTCATTGACCAAAATGGCACATTTCCTTCCTTGCTCAGGAGCCTTAGAAGCTAGAGAAACAGCAAAACTGTTCATAAAGGAAATCTATCGATTGCATGGATTGCCAAATAGTCTAGTCTCGGATCGGGGAACTCAGTTTACAGCTAAATTTTGGAGGGCTATTTGGAAACAGTTGCAGACGGAGTTAAAACTCTCTTCAGCACATCACCCCCAGACAGACGGGCAGACTGAGAGACTTAATGCTGTTCTGGAAAGGTATTTACGTTGTTATGTGTCTTACCAACAGACTATTTGCATTTTGCAGAATTTGCTTACAATAACTCCTTGCATACCAGTACTGGACAAACACCTTTCTTTGCTAATTATGGATTCCACCCCAAAGCTTTCCCTAGCAGTACAGGAAGTATGCCTGTACCAGCTGCAGGAGAATTTCTGCAGGAGCTTCAGGCAGTGCAGCAGGTACTGAAACAAGAATTAGACGAGGCCAAAACAGTATAAATGAATTGCTGATCAGCATCGGAGGGAGGGTCCCCCCCTTCAAATAGGAGACAAGGTATGGTTGTCTACCCGCTTCCTCCAGATGCCGGGCAAATGCAGAAAGCTGCAGGATAAGAGAGTGGGGCCCTTTGAAATAGAGGCACAAATCAATCCAGTGGCTTATCGTCTGAAGTTGCCAGATACTTTTAAAATACACCCTGGTTCCATTGCTCCTTGTTAACGAAAGCAGCCCCTCCCAGTGATTTAAGACCGGTGGAAACTCCAGGGGTGCTGATAATAGTTGATGAGCAAACGGAGTTTGAAGTAGCAGAAATTCTGGACTCAAGGAGAAGGCGTAATAAACTACAGTATTTGATTCACTGGAAGGGTTATGGACCAGCCGACAGGTCATGGGAAAATGAAACCAATGTACATGCTCCGGACTTAGTAAACAACTTTCATCAATGGTTCCCTCTTCATCCCAAGCCAACGAGTTGGGGGGGAGCACAGCATGGGAGAGGGGATGGTGTCAGGATGCAGGATTGGGGCCCTGAGGTTTCAGAAGATGAGGAGAGGGAGGGGGTCATTTGGCCAGAGCCGTGTGAAGAAGAAGCAGAAGAGGGGGAGGGAATACCAGAGATAGAACTGTCTGGTGGCGAAGACCTTGAAAGTCCAACAGACACAGATCCTTCCCGTGAGCTTCCCACGCCTTCTCCTCCTTCGAGCTCAGAGCAGTTGGAGAAGGAGGGAGGGCAAGGGGGAATCCAACCCCCTCCTGATCCAGAGAAAAGCAAGGAGAAGCAGCCAGATGCTTTAAGCATTGCCCCCCCGCTTTCCCCCATACCTGAGTCAGAGTCCTCAGAAGGGGAGGGGGCAGTAGCACCCCCTTCGCCACGCACAAGACAACAGCAAAAGAGGCGGCAAAAGAGGGAGGAGAGGAGGGGCGTGGATGAGAGCACTTTGAGGCGGAGTGAGAGAATTTGCACTCGATTGCCCCCTTCTTAAAGGATAGGGGGAATAGGGGTTCCTGGTTCTGTCAACTCTCTTTCAAGTCGCAGGTTATGTTTTGTAGCGAAACTTCATGAGAAGGCGTAGCCTTTGTCTGGATATTACTTTAATAAAAACTGAATTGCTTTCACCAACTGGTCTGGTTCCTGAGTCCCAACCTGGATACGACACTACTGTAGCATAATGGCAGAGTTTTAGAAGTAGGTCTTCAAAAAAATAAAATCCTAGGATCGCTCATCAAAACGTTACCCCTGAGTACATGTGTATCTATATATAGATATATAGCCGGTTGCACCATATACATAACATTTATACCCAACAAGAAGCTCAAGGTGGTGTACAAACATAGTTCTCCCCTTCCCCATTTCATCCTCACAACAACCTTGTGAGGTAGGTTAGGCTGAGAGACAGTGATGGGCCCAAAGTCACCCAGTGAGCTTCATGGCCAAATGGATATTTGAACCCTAGTCTCCTAGGTCTTAGTCCAACACTCTAACCACTACACCAAACTGACTGCCATTTTCTGCTGAGGAGTAGAAAGAGGCCAGCCATAAAAGAGCTTATTTTTTGTCTCCCCATTGTTCTGCACATGGAAATTACACTCTTGTATGTACTCTCTTTGTACCTAATATTTCATGCTCTGATATTTTTTTTGCATATTTTGAATCCTCATCGGCAAGTTCCCTCTGTTTGCATCATTATTATTTCATTGTTTTTGTATTCTCTTTAAGAAGCTTGGGCTTAATTAAATTAAATGGGCTGTTAAAACTAACAGCTGGTTACAAGAATAATGTTCATTTAAGTCCAATGGTTTACCCAGCTAGTTATTTATTAGTCATGCCACTCAAAACTGTTACAGCCTGACTCGGTAAACCTCTCAAGTTAATCATCACTGTGTCCAACCTGCCACAAATCTAATCTACTAACATGATTTAACAATTAGTCACACGTTACCCATTAATGCAGACAAACAAAAAGAGAAAGGGGAACCAATACAGAAAACTTAACAAACTCTGATGATGATGAAGAAGACGATCGCCAACATGGAAGATAATTTTCTATATGTTTTGTTATAAAAAGAACATAACTGGCAACCACTGTCCACAAACTGACTTCTCTGGGGAGAAAATAACAGGCTCCTCCTGGGAGTAAGGGCGGGATATAAATTTAATAAATAAATAATTTTGAAAAGAAGGTAAGCATTAAGGCTGAAATCTAATACATGTCTACTCAGAAGTAAATTCCATTGTCAGGTACGTGTGTTTTGAATTGCAGCCTAAGGGTTGTATCCAACTACTCTAGAGTCAACACACTGAAACTGATGGATCTAAGTTACACCTGTCTTGATTTCAATGAGTCTATTCTGATCAGGGCTAACATTGGATACAACACTAAATCATTACAGCTGACATGAAATGTGATGCACTTTGAAAATGCAACATGACTTATGCTCTTAATTTTGTTGCTTATTATGGGAAGTCTTGTGTTGATATTTGCATAGCAAAAATGAAATAAAAGAAAAGAAATCATGCTAAGACGTTATAGGTACCAAATCAAAACAGCTAGATCCTTAGGTTGCTCCTAAGGGCCACACTTTGGCACTACCCTGTGGCATACATCTCTGGCATATCGCCAGAGGCAGCAGAGTTGCTAAAACTCAGGTTAAGAGTTAACTTGCTCAGGCACTACAAGACAGCTGGTGCAAAGTTCCCAGCTGCTTTAGAAACCCATTGGAGAGTTATTGTAAAGTCTACCAATATAAAAATACAATGCTAATCACAGTCAAATAAGGGAGGGCAAACAGAACCCACAACCAGACCTCCAACTTCAAGCAGAAGCAGAGATGGGGGAGAAATTTGATTAAGTTTGCATTTAAAAGCAAACCTACCAAATCCACACTTTCTGAAACAATGCACAAACCAAAATACAGCCATCTTTCAATATTTGCACATCTTCGAATTTTGCAGTTCAGTTCTCCAGCCAAGTAATGTGTACAAAAATGCATATGCTACAATAAAGTGCATAAAATGCATCTATTGGTGAAAATTGTTGCTGTGTGTAATTGTGTGCTTAATTTCGTTTAAAGCAGCACAACAGCAAACAGAGAGCAACAGCAGATGTTGAAATGTGAGTGTTCCGGCCAGTGGCGTGCTTAGGGTTGGTGTCACCCGGTACGGTAACTCATGGTGTCACCTCCATGGACCTCCTTCCATACCAGTCCATACACAAGCATTTCAGCACTTAGTGAACATCTCAACTAAATCAGAACTTTACTTTCCTGGCCTTCAAAGCTGCAAACTTGTGAATCACTTCATCGAAATCAATGCCTTTCACCAACTCACTTTCGATTGATAATATAGCAAGATCGGAAAGCCTTGACTGTCCCATGGTAGATCGCAAATAGTTCTTTATAAGTTTCAGCTTTGAAAAGCTCCTCTCACATGAAGCCACAGACACACAAATCGTCAGAAATAATTTTAGGCTTAGTGAAAGGGTTGGGAGAGATTCTACGAAGTCCCATTCAGCTATGAATGTCAAAACGTCTAATACTGCCCAATCTTTGGCTTCTTCCAGATCAATCTCTGCTGCTTTCAGGTGCCTTGTCAGCCTTGGTATTTCTATTAAAAGCTCACTCTCGGATACCTCGTCATAGAAAGTGGTCAATTTTGGAATGGACACCTTTAACTCTTCTTCAGTGGCAGATATGAGACTCTTCACTTGACCAGCCTCAAACATGGCTGCTACTTCCTTGATTCATAGCTGAATGGGACTTCGTAGAATCTCTCCCAACCCTTTCACATTTGCCCATACAGAGCTTCAGTTCCCAGGACCCTTAACAAACTACAGCTGTCAGGATTCTATGGCATGCCTGCCTGCAGACTTCAAACTTCTAGAGTTCTTGCCGCCTTTCAAAAGGAACAATGGGCTATTTTAAAAGTGTATTAAAGGCAGCAATCCAGGCAACACAAGCCTTCCTCATCGCACCATCTCTATCCTGGGGGAAGCTGCACTTCTTGAACTGCTGCCCGCT
The DNA here is from genome assembly GCF_030035675.1 of Rhineura floridana. Classification (NCBI taxonomy): domain Eukaryota; kingdom Metazoa; phylum Chordata; class Lepidosauria; order Squamata; family Rhineuridae; genus Rhineura; species Rhineura floridana. Next base: position 20,776,737 of record NC_084493.1, on the reverse strand, counting down.
ATATAAATATTAAAAGTATAGTGCAAAAAGAAAAAAACCACCCACTCTCCCAAAAATCTTCATGACTTCTGCGTGATCTCCCTAAGTGTGTGTGGTGGGGAACCTGTTAGTGCAGGTCTTCAGTTCCCACCATCTCTGACCTTTCCCCATGGTGGCTGGGCCTGATGGATATTGGGAGTCCAACAAAATCTGTGTTACCATAGGGTCGCCATCTCTGTTACAAGAGAAAACACGCCGTGAACAGTGGCTCAGACCCAACTCTGAAATCCCACACCCTGCTCCACATTTCACTTTACCTGCTCAAATCCCAAACTCTTTTTTATGGGTGTCTAATAGAAAGGATGAGGAGTTTTGCAGGCAGAACGAGCCAGGGATGGGCAAAGCTTCAGCTGTTGAGCTTCCACCTCGCGCAGGCGCAGGCATCATTATCTTTTCACTGCCTACTGAAGACCTTTCTCTTTCAACAAGCCTTTTAAGTAGAGATCTTATACCAGTCTGTGTCTGTACTGGAATTGTTTTTAAGAAGTTTTTAAAAGTTTTTTTTTAAAGATGTATTGCTTTAATATGTTTTAAAGTCTTTTGTTTTTAAGATACTTTAGAGTGCTTTTAGTGTTTTTTGTTTGCCGCCCTGAGTTCCTTCTGGAAAGAAGGGCAGGATATAAATTTAATAAATAACCACCACCACCCAGGCACGGCCTGTTGCGGCTATATCCAGACCCTTCCTCGCGCTTGCTCCCATAGGGAAAAAGAGGGCTGGATTGTGTGAGACTGACTGACTGAAAATCCTCTCCCCGCCCTTTCTTTCTCTCGCTCATTCTCTCTTTTTTAATTTTGCTTGGCAGGAGAGCCAACCAGTCCACTGCTAGGGAGCGGGAAAGGCAGGCACAGGCTCCGCAGAGGCCCATCCCTCTTTCACCCACCTCGCCTGAGACGAGAAGCCAGTCTAGAGAGGTGCGCCTAGGAGGCACGCTGTGTGCATCTTAAAAAGAGCGGGGCAGGGCAACAGAGAGAGAGAAGGGAACGCGGCGCGCCGGGGATTTCCAGCCTGGGCTTTTAGGAGGAGGGCGGGAGAGGAAGTGCGGGGCGGGGTGAGAGGGAGAGAAAGAGAGAGCCAGGGCAGCGCACCAGGGACTTTCCAGACAGCCGCGTTTGGTCAGATTGAAGGCGACAGCTCTGGCCGTTACGGCTCAGGCGGCTCATGGTGTCACCCCCTCATGGTGTCACCCCCTCATGGTGTCACCCGGGTGCGACCCGCACCTCCCGCACCCCCTTAGTGATGCCACTGGTACCGGCGTGTGCGTGCATTTACCTAAGAAAGCAGGCTTTTACCCTACATCAGGATCACTGAGACTGGAAACTTAGTAAAATAAGAAAAGCTACTTTATTTATAGACATACATAGTAGATAGAAAGGCAAACCTAGTTCTAACTAACTAAGTTGGAGGCGTAATGCCCAGGTGCAGGAGTCAGCCCCATGCTAGGAGAGAGAGCAGAGACAAGGGGATGTCTCCTCTCTCCCGGACAGTCGGAGAAGAAAAGGAGTGGAAAGGGCGGAAGGAGGAGGGGCAGGTAAGCTTCCCTAAAGATGTAACAGTCTAGTGACAGAAGGAAATCAGTCAGAGCATCACAGGTAAAGGTAAACAAGCCTATCCATCTGGAGGACCCTAGCTCCATCTCCCTTCTGGAACACAAACAAAAGAACAAAACAGGAGTTGCTCTTGCCCCACTTCCAACAAAAATAACATAGAAAAATGTATTATATTAAGGAAACTTTCTTTGCAAAAATGTCTATATTAGGCAAATGACATAGAAAAATTTTATTAGGAGAAATTCACACTAAAATGCTGGTGAATTTTCATGATTTTTAAGAACAAATTGCTGCAGAAATGTAGAGAACTGAATTTAAGACTGGAAAAATGAAAAACTGAGAAAACAAACTGACAAATCCATCCACTGCTAAGCAGGAAAATATTAATTTGTTTGTTTATGTAACTACATTTATATACTGCTTAATTAACAAAAACCTGTAAGTAGTTTACATAAAACAATATAAAATATTAGGAACATAGAAAGCTACCTTATACTGAATCAGACCATTGGCCCATCTAGCTCAGTATTGTCTACACTGACTGGCAGGGTTTCAGAAAGGGATCTCTCCCAGCCCTACCTGGAGATGCTGGGATTGAACCAGGAACCTTCTGCATGGAAAGCAGATGCCCTACCACTGAGTTGTGGTCCTTCCATAATGGACCTTTTTCAGTCTAAAACATGTTGGGAGGGGGAGATAAAATGATAAGACTACAGATATCTGAAGCCGCCAATAATCAAAGCATTTTTAAAATCAGGATCTTCCACAACATGGAAATGCCTACATTTGTTTAATTTTTGAAGCACGGGCAATTTGGGTTCAGGAATCATCCCATGGCCCATCACGGAATGTTAGTGCACTAGTAAATAATTTCCATACTGATACATTTGATGAAAAGGAAAATCTTAAAAGGTAGCCTTTCAGGAGTCATGAGAGACCATCACACCTCCTTACAGCTGCAATCCTATACACATTCGCCTTGAAGTAATTCCCATTAAATTCAGTAAGATTGACTTCTGAGTAGACATGAATAGGATTGCGCTGTGCAACTTTTATTTTGTAATGTAGAAATTGTGGGGAATTGGGATTGTGGGGAATGTGTTGATCATTTGGAGGGGTTGTAATTTTTCACTGAACTTGGATGTTGTGACCTCATCTGTTTCCTAAAATGAAGGGGGGGTGATAGTTATTGCTCATTTTGTGAAGTTCTCAGTTCTCTTTTTGTAAAGAGAAAAAAACACTTTAATACAAATATCACCTCTAAGAGAAACTCTTACCTTCTACAAGCGCATTTTCCCTGTTCTACAGCATGAGATTATATTTAAATTTAATTAAATTTAATTAATCATCTAAGATAAACCAGTCAGCTAGCAGGCTGACAGCCCTGGTTCCATATATGATATTTTCATTACTGACCTTGGAGAGAGGCATGGTGAAATGTGCTATTGAAATTGAGAAGCATTCTTAATAAAGATAAGCATCAGGAACCAACAAGGTGATCTCATGCAATGAAATAACAGAAACAGAGTGGAATTCAGTATTACAAAATGAAAAGTCATTAGGTCATGCGCTTAGGGATAAATAATAAATATTCTTGCTGTACTCCAGAACTCTTCAGCAAGAAATGAAAAGACAAAGAAATATTGAACCAGTAATCTTATGGTTGATTGTAAGATTGCTATCTGCAACTATTCTGGGGCAAGTACAATTTTTGAATAAACTGAGCCTGGCTTTTTGTCAGATCTAATGCATCCGGAATTACATGTTTTATCATTTGCTATAAAGTTATAATGATATTTTTATACTATTGTACAACAAATACAGTTATGTTCAAGGTGTAGAAGGATTGTTAACTCCACTGTACATAGAGTGGCCCTGTGTCTTGCTTTGCGGAGGACAGTCCTCTGAAGGGCTGTCAGATCCAAATGCTGTTTAAAGATAAAGAACCCTAAGAAGGAATAGCAGGTCTTGAAATTGCCCATCCACAGTTACCACCTGGACAGGACACTGAGCAGGTACAAAGGTTACCTGGTCACAGTCTTCCCCACTATGGTAAGGGGTATTTCTGTTTAAATTTGCATCTATACAAATAAATTAGCATATGACAATATTCTTCAAATTTGTGTCCTCTTTTGAGCTTGTGTTGGGGGGAGAGGGCAATCCATAAGTGGTCACCTTAACTGAGCAAGTTATGTTCTTTTTATAACAAAACATATAGAAATTTATCTTCCATGTTGGCGATCATTCTTCATCATCATCAGAGTTTGTTAAGTTTTCTGTATTGGTTCCCCTTTCTCTTTTTGTTTGTCTGCATTAATGGGTAACTGAGCCACCAAATGATGTCACATCCACATCACACATTTAAAGCATGTTTAAAACACATGCCTTCCCACAAAAAATCCTGGGAACTGCTATTTGTTAAGGTGCTGTGAACTGTAGCTCTTTGAAGGGTAAACTACAGTTCCCACAGTATTCTTTTGGGGAAGCCATGTGCTTTAATTATGTGTTGAATGTGCTTTTAAAGTGTCTGGTGTGGATATGACACAACCCCCCTAGACAGCATCACTCAGAAAGATATCCCAGAAACTCCTCTCCACGCATTTCTGATTGTTTCTCAGTTCTATTCCCCTTTTTATCTTTTTTGCTAAGATTTTAAAACATACACACACACACACCATAACTTTCATATGAACAAGAAATTTGCTTAGAAACACTCCCTGTTTGGTTCTTGACAATGAGTAATTGTCATAATAATCACAATTGCATAACAATTCTGAAAGGTGGCATTCATAAGGGAATGGGGTGTGGCTTTCAAAGAGCATCCTTGGGCTTGCCCCATCCAGCTTCTGCATTTTCATTTGTCTTTGCCAAAAAAGACTGATGCGCAGGGCCTTAGAGTTCCAATAAAGAGGGGACTTAGGTCTGAAGCCTCACCCCTCATGCCAGGGCTTTTCAGGGTGATGACACAGCACATTGGCATCATGAGCAAGCCTCAACTTAGCAATCACGCCCATCCGAGCCACTGCCCAGCTGAATGAGAAAGTAAAACTCTAGCACCCAAAATTAATTTTATTTATATAACCTGATCTTTACTTGAATATTTTCAATCCTAGAGTGGGGAACAAATAGAAAAAAGTAATATATACCATATACAATAACCATATACAAAAAATGACAAAATCATAAAAACTACAACTTGTACAGAATGCAGCGGCGCGCTTACTTACCAACAGCCGCCACCGGGACCACATTACGCCAGTATTATTTGATCTACACTGGCTACCGGTTGTTTTCCGGGCCCGATTCAAGGTGTTGGTTTTAACCTTTAAAACCCTGTACGGTTTCGGTCCAGCTTACCTGAAAGAGCGCCTCCACCGCCACCAACTATGCCGCCCAACTAGATCAGCCACACAAGGCCTTCTCTCAATTCCGCCAACCAAAATAGTTAGGTTGGTGGGTACTAGGGAGAGAGCCTTTTCTGTGGTGGCCCCCACTCTCTGGAACTCCCTCCCATGTGACCTTCGACATGCCCCTTCCCTAGAGGTATTCCGCAATGCCCTGAAGACGTGGCTATTCCAACAGGCCTTTGAGGTCCTTGGGAAGGGTAAATCTCCTTGATCTTGTCATCTATCGTATGCTGTTAATATAATTGTTTTTATATGTATTGATGACTGTCCAGCATTTTTATTTACTGTTATTAATATGACTGCATTGTTATTGTTGTATTTTATCTCATTTTAATGTATGTCGCCTAGAGTGGCCATTTGCCAGATAGGCGACAAACAAATTAAATATTATTATTATTTATTATTATTATTCTCTCTGTTTCTCACTTTTCCAATCTTAAATTCAGTTCTCCACATTTCTGCAGCCGTTTGTCATTAAAAAAAAAATCCTCATGAAGTTTCTCCAGCATTTTAGTGAGAATTTCTCTGAAATAAACACATTTGCCTAGACAGTTTTGACTAATGTACTCATGTTTGCAAGCAGTTTCTTGTCATATAATGCATTTTACACATTATTTTCACTCATATATTTATTTTTATGCACGCTTTCCCCCTTATATATGCAGTTTTGTCAACATTGGTTAGTTGGCAAACTGCATGGCAAAATGGGATTAATTGGCTGTGTTTCGGTTCTCATATTGTTTTGGAAAGTGCGAATTTATAGATTTGGCTTGAAAGGCGAACTGAATCAAACGTCTTCTGTTCTGCCCCAACTGAGCATTATGTTATTTAATATGCCGCCTGCAAGCTTGTAGTAGAATCCTCTTTAGTAAATCTGTTAGCAAGTGATAAGGTCTGATTGTTATCATGCCTCAGTTGGCTGCTCCTGAAAGGAGTCAGTTCTGTGTTTGGGGTGGTTCTTTCTAGAAGGCAGACATCTTCCGTCAGGCCTGGTTCTCCACAGCTTGGAGGGCTTGGTTGTGCATTATTTTTTCACCACACATCCATTCTACCTCCTTTACTCAAGTGGATCCTCCTCTATCATCTTTGTGCAGTTAACTGTTTTGTTGTTGAATTTATTAGTTGCTGTTCAAGATTACTTATGAATAAAATGGGTTTGAGTTATATAAAGTGTGGATTGGACGTCAGTTCATCTGCCTGGATAGACACACAGCTCAACGTGTGTTGAGGCCAGAACATCTCCCCATCCCTACTTCTCCAGCCCATCCTGGCTGTCACCCTGAGTGGCATGAACCGTTGCCCACAAGCATCTTCAGCAAAGATCTCCCACTCCTTTTCTGCAGTAGCAACAGAGCAACAAGGAAACACAAAAGAGAAAGAGGGTGGCAATAAGCCACAGCTGGTGTGTCTCTCCCACTCTCAGTTCTCCTGGCAAACTGAGGAGCCTCAAGGACAGTAAGCCTCTAGGGAGGGATGTGCCAGTGGATTTGCTGACCTCTCCCATCTTGCTCCTTCTTGCCAGCAGGCACAAACAGCATACAGCATCCTCCAATTATAAAAACATCGGAACAACCTGCTGGATCAGGCCAGTGGTGCATCTAGTCCAGCATCCTGTTCTCCCAGTGGCCAACCAGATGCCCACTATGGGAAGCCCGCAAACAGGACCTGAGTGCAAGAGCATTCTCCTCTCCTGCGGCTTCCAGCTGTCAGGATCTAGTGATTATAATAACATTTTGTGGAATTAAGCGCATGCAGTAAACACTTAAGTTGTAGCTACACTTCAGCTTGGTAGAAATTGCACTGAGAGTCCAGTACAAGAAAAATAACCAACTAAGTTTATTGTAGGAAATACATTTAGATAGGAAAAAACCTACATCTGACTAAGATAGATAGGAGATGCTGCAGAAGAGATGTCTGCTGCATCTGAGCTCCTCCTCAGAGGGCCATGCTGGCAAGAAGGGCAAAGGAATAGTGAGATCAGAGAAGGAGCAGGAAGGGAGATTTGTTTCCTCTGAGGATATCAGTTTACACCTGGAAGGAAAGGTGAGCTTAGGTGAGAGTGGACAGAACAGTCTAGGAATTTAGGAGGACTTCTCTCTACCTCTCTACTTCCCATGTAGCATGCAATCCCCTCTTCAAGCTGAGTAGCACTGTCACATTTCCAATATCGGCAACTGGTATTCAGAAGCATACTGCCTCTATGTTGGCAGAGCACAGCCATCATGGCTAGTAGCCATTAATAGTATTAATTCAATTACCCACCCACACTTGCTCACTGTTAAAGCCTGAGAACTTGACCTTCAGGGCAGGTGCAATGAATCATGCTGCTACAAAGTCCAAGGACACTGACCAACTGATTGATAAACAAAGACAGAAGCGTGAGACCCAAGAAAAAGAAATATTCCCACAGGTACAGCTAGTTAAAGTCACAGGTGCAAACCTGCACCCAGGTCCAGAGGCTCCTTTGAGTATAAATAAGGCTCCCTCGGTTCACTTTGGGGAGCTTCAGTACAGACCCAGGCTGGTGGGGTGATATGTATTGGCCAGCTTGGATCTCTCCATTGTTTCTTGTCTGGGGCTCCCAAAGACTGAAAGGAGAACGTGAGATCTGTGCTCATTCATTGCTTTATATGTTTATTGCCTTGCCTGCCATAAAGTGCTAGCTGCTATCTCAAATAAAGCTATAACTTTTCCACTGGTATCTTCATTACTTACCCTTTGAAATCCCCTCGAACCTTCTTGCCTTTGGCAAAACAGCAAGGCTTCCATTCCACCTTGAGCACTGCATGTAAAGTGGGGTAACTGGGTCACAAAGGAAGATTTTATCATCAGGTAAACCAGCTGTCAGTTGCCAAAGGAATGTAATGTGAACACAAAGGTCCTAGAGGCAAAAACATGCACAGCTCTCCAGGTATCTGGGCAGAGTGCAATTTCACACCATTCTTAAATCACCCTGTCCATTATGACTACTGTGATTTCTGCACGCTACTGCAGGGCCATCTTCGTTTCAGCGTCTCTGCAAAACTTCCCTGTTCCGTTGTCTCAACTGAAAACTACCATTTGAAAGATGTTGCCTCAGGAGACATCAGGAACTGAGAGGGCATATGGCTGCTGAAGACTTCTTAGATCTTTGTGTTTCCTTCCTGCTTCTCGTGTCACATACTTGGAGGAGGATGACAACTTGGGGCTTTTCTGCATGAGCGTATCACTGACTGTCACAAGTTCTGGGGTGGGGGACACCCTCATATCCCACCCCATCCATATTAATTAAATTACCCAGCCACCCCTTGCTTCCCCACATTGCCCTGGCAATGTGAGCTGCCTTTCATGATGGCTCGCAAAACCCTGATGAATACTGCTATTTTTGATTGATTGATATTGACTAAATATATTTATAGGCCACCTTTTAGGGTAAACCAGGAGTGCAGAACATTTTTCAGACTAAAGGCCACATTTTCTTCTGGGCAACCTTCTGGGGCCACATGCTTGTGGTGGGCAGGGCCAGAGACAAAAGTGAGCAAAGCAATAAATGTGAATTCTACCTTCGTACAGTAGGCTACTTTACACACATTCACAAACCCACCTCTGCTCTCCCTCCAGGCTGGCAAGAAGCACTATCAGTGTTTAAGGACACACACATTCGAGCCAGGCAAAAAAACCTCAAGGAGAGTGCAAAGCAGGGGAGTTACTCAGAAGGATGTGTGTCTCTGGAAGAGTCCTGGGGCCAGATCCCTGTTCAATCAGGGATTGGGGAGGGCACAGCTGGTGAAGGCAAGGGGAAGGAAGCTATGAGCCTGTTGGAGAGGCCCCAAGGCAGATGCAGCTCACTGAACTGGGTGGAACTGCCACCCTAGCTTCAGCAGATGCTTACCAGAAGGGAACAGAAGGCAGAAGGAAGGATGGCACAGAGAGCTGGATTGGTTCTGCCAGGGCATTTCCACCATGCTGACCTCCTCACCGCCTTGTCCTTTCCCCACTACCTCCAAGTAAGCAGCCCACCTGCCCACCTGGTAAGCTGCTTCTGCTCCAAGGGCTGCATCTGGCCCTCAGGCCTTTGGCTCCCCAGCCCTGATATAAAAAAAAACCAGCAGGGGGCAAGCACCATCTCAGAAGCAGCATTCTGGGGACCAGCAGACTATTTTTAGATTTGCTCTGGTTGCTTTTCGGCAAATGTTTGTTTTTCCAACGAATGCTGGCTGGTGAAGGAATCTGCCGGCCAGGTCCAACAGCCTTAAAGGGGCAGGATCAAGTTTTTACATAAATCAAGCCATGGATGAAAAGTAAGCAGCTGTTCCTTAGGAAATCTAAGTTCGGGCACGATGGTTCTCACCAGAGTAGGATACAAACAGCGTGGTCTGGTCCCCATGACGGAGACGGACAATATTGCAGCAGTCATTAAAAAACATAATCAATGTAAAATCACGGATTTCTTTGGCCCAAATTTAAATGTCTCATCTGCTATGGGACCTCTGGACCTAACGGTACCGGATGGCACCGAATGCTTAGACTGGTCTTTGGGGCCACAGTGCCTAATGAAATTATCACCTGGGGACACTATGAGGGCTGGTGAGTGCTCTCTGGCTGTGGAACTAGAGCATGCTGATCCCTCAATTGTAAACTTTCAGCAGGCTGGCAGCCCTGCTCAGCCCCAAGTCTGTGGAGGCTCCGTGAGCGTTACTCCGCCTTGCCCTGCTGAGATCCTGTGCGCCACTTGTTCATCTTCTTCACCTCAGCCTTCCCTATCTGCTACACATCAGACGTCGATTTATAAGGGTCCTCATCATGAAGAAATGGATTCTAATACGGTAGTGGTGAGAGGCAGTGGTGAGACCACTCCTGAAAAAGCCTTCCTTGGACCCAGACAATTTTAACAGCTACAGGCCAGTGGCGAATGTTCCATTCCTGGGCAAGGTCTTGGAACGAGTGGTTGCTGGCCAGCTCCAGGCGGTATTGGATGAAACCGATTATCTAGATCCATTTCAATCGGGTTTTAGGCCCGGTTTTGGCACCGAGACAGCCTTGGTCACCCTGTACGATGACCTATGTCGGGAGAGAGACAGAGGGAGTGTAACTCTGTTGATTCTCCTTGACCTCTCAGCGGCTTTTGATACCATCGACCATGGTATCCTTCTGGAGAGGCTTGCGGAGTTGGGAGTTGGAGGCACTGCTTGGCAGTGGTTCCGCTCTTACTTAGTGGGTCGTCTCCAGAAGATAGTGCTTGGGGAACATTGCTCGACACCGTGGGTTCTCCAATGTGGGGTCCCGCAGGGTTCGGTTCTGTCTTCCATGCTTTTTAATATTTATATGAAGCCGCTGGGGGCGGTCATCAGGAGTTTTGGAGTGCGTTGTCATCAGTATGCTGATGACACGCAGCTCTACTTCTCCTTTACATCTTCTTCAGGTGAGGCAGTCGACGTGCTGAACCGTTGCCTGGCTGCGACAATGGACTGGATGAGAACTAACAAACTGAAGCTCAATCCTGACAAGACTGAGATGCTGTTGGTGGATGGTTTCTCTGATCGGGTGGTGGATATATACCCTGTCCTGGATGGGGTTACACTCCCCCTAAAGGACCGGGTTCGTAGTCTGGGAGTCTTTTTAGACTCTTCCCTCTCACTTGAGGCTCAAGTAGCCTCAGTGGTTAGGAATGCGTTCTACCAACTTCGGTTGGTAGCCCAGCTACGTCCCTATTTGAGTAAAGAGGACCTTACATCAGTGGTACATGCTCTGGTAACCTCACGTTTGGATTACTGTAATGCGCTTTACGTAGGGCTACCTTTGAAGACAGTTCGGAAGCTACAGCTAGTGCAAAATGCGGCGGCCAGATTGCTGACAAGGACCAAGCGGTCCGAGCATATAACACCTGTTCTGGCCCGCTTGCACTGGTTGCCAATATGTTTCCGGGCCAGATTCAAAGTGTTGGTATTGACCTATAAAGCCTTATACGGTGCGGGACCACGATACCTTGTGGAACGCCTCTTCCGATATGAACCGGCCCATACACTACATTCTGCTACAAAGGCCCTCCTCCGGGTTCCAACTCACAGGGAGGCTGGAGGGTGGTGACAAGATCTAGGGCCTTCTCAGTGGTGGCCCCCGAACGATGGAACAGTCTCCCCGAGGAAGTACACCTGGTGCCGACTCTGCTTTCTTTTTGGCGCCAGGTCAAAACCTTCCTATTCTCTGAAGCATTTTAAGTTAAATTGACTTACTTTAAAAATGTTATTGTATTGGATTTTTGATTGTATTATTTAGTATTATTTTGTTATTTATCGTATTTTTTTATGCTATTTTATGTTCACCGCCCAGAGAGCTATCGCTAGTCGGGCGGTATATAAATCTAATAAATAAATAAATAAATAAAATAGTCAAACTACTTAATTCCCAGTTGGACCTAATTAAAAGCTTATTTATAAAATGGACGGAAGACCTGTCGCTGATTAAGAACCTCCTTGCCGAATGTATGGGTCAGTTGTTATTATTAACGGCCCCAATGTCGCCTTGTTCAAAGGACGCCACCTTAATTCAACCGCTCTGCACTACTTTGTCGACGGACGTACCGGAGCCTAAGTTTCGGGCGGACAGGGATCCTAGTCCCATACATGAACTTAGTTTTACAACTGAATTGCCTACGTGTGTAACCCATCAGCCGAGTGAGCGAACTTTTAATACAATTAACCCGGCTAGCCTAGGCCATGCTCACAGTAAGTGTGGCATTAATGCTGGGGTTTCAACAAAAAAAGGCTCAAAACGTAAAAACATCAAGGCTCAACCAAGTTTAAAGAGGAAATCGAAAAACATAAAAGCGGCCAGTAGCTCCAGAAAGGGTTCCAAAATGAATGTTAATAAACTTTTCAAATTATTGGAATGTGAGGAGACTGGTCAATCAGAGCAGATGAACACTAGAAACAACAAAGCCAAAATTATTAAGACTGCTCAAGACCGAACCCCCTTGCACCCTAGCCCTGAAGCTTTGCCTATAGGTGATATTGCAACACCTTCCCTTGGACACCAGTTAACCCGGCAACTGATGATAAGGGGCGATGGCTCTCTAAGTAAAGCGGAAGATTGTGAGTATAAAGAGGACTTGAAGCCACCAACTCTGGAAAGTAAAAGGTGGTGCCTCTAGCTAGAAGATAGGGTTTTGGTTTTTACCAACTACCCCAAACCATACGGGTGGCTGTCACAGAGGAATCGCAAAATACACCTATTGAAGTTGCTGTCCTCTATGGTCAAGTCTTTCTTGAAACTTGACGCATTCTCAAAGATTGAATATCTTTTTTACAATTCAAACACGGCCCGTGCCCTGGTAACGTTTGCCTCAGCCTCTATTGTGGACTTTGTTTACTCGTGTAAGGAGGTGTTTCTAGGCAAAGGAATAGAGGTTAAAAGACACTTTAGAGACGTTTCTCCTCCCATGCCTTTGGTCACACATAGCATGAGGTAACGCTTTGCCTCTTCAATTTTAAGATCAGAGAAGTCCAATATAGGAGTCTCCGTGCCTCGTTTCAACTTACCCCTGAAATCACCAGCAGTTAACTCTGGCCCAGATAATATAGGATCTCTGAACTTCAGGGCCGAGCAAGGCAGAGGGAGCCATCTTGAGAGTGTGTTGATCCTCGGCTCCGGGAATTTTTATCCCGAAGAACTTCTGCTCATTGACAGCTTTGGTGCGCTTCCCGAACAGGAACAACGTGAGATCCTGTCACGGCTGTCATCCTTGAAAACTACCCTTACGAACTTCACTAATCCTTTTTCATCTGAGAACTATATTGAGACTGCTCATTCCACCCCTACCCTGTCTAGTGTCTGTTCTCATAGGGCATCTTTGAACACCAGTTTCGACTCATCTTGGTCTCACTTGGAGAATACAGAACAGGGGTCGTCAGCTAGTTGTCAAGGACCGGTTCCGTTAATTTCGCTAGCTCCTCTGAAGTGTTCTCCCCCTAATGTTTGTAGGCTGACACATACCTTTCCTTCTCCCTGACTGCCTCTGACCCACTCCCCTGGTTTAAAACGGTCATTTAAGTTTGTGGATAAGTGGGCAAAGGAGGGTATCCATGGGGTGAAGGAGGGAATCCAAGGGGCTGCCATTAATGTTGTTGAAGGCAGAGGGAGATACGAAGTAGGGAGACAGCCATGCTATCAAGGGAAGGTAGAGTGTAACCGACTGTTGATAACCCCAAGCTGTCTTCCCGTTCAAACAACCTGGATGGCCTCGGTGACAGTGCCCCTGGGTTAAAACTGCTGCTGGTGAATGCCAGGTCGGTGAATGGAAAATCGATGCTCATTCAGGATTTGGTCCTCGATAAGCATGCTGACCTGGCCTGTATTACGGAAACCTGGTTGGATGAACCTGGGGGGGTTAATCTCTCCCAGATTTGTCCACCTGGTTTTTCAGTACAGCAGCAGCCGAGACCTGTGGGATGGGGAGGTGGGGTCGCAGTAGTCTATCGTGATACTATCCCCCTGACCAGGTGCCCTCTCCCACAGTTCTCAGGGTTCGAGTGTGTGTACTTGAAGTTAGGTGGCCAGGACAGAATAGGGATTCTGTTGGTGTACCGCCCACCCCACTGCTCCACAGTCTCCCTACCTGAGCTAGCCGGGGTAGTCTCGGGGTTGGTGTTGGAGTCCCCTCGGCTTGTGGTATTGGGTGACTTCAACATCCACGCTGAGACTGCTCTGTTGGGAGTGGCTCAGGACTTCATGGCCTCCATGACAACCATGGGTCTGTCCCAAGTAGTATCTGGCCCCACTCATGTTGCTGGTCACACCCTTGACCTTGTTTTCTGTGTTGGTCGGGATGACGGTGATCTTGGTGTGGAAGAACTTGCGGTGGTTCCGTTGTCATGGACAGATCACTACCTGGTCGGGTTTAGACTCACTGGGACTCAGAGCCTCTGCAGGGGTGGGGGACCCATTAGAATGGTCAGTCCCAAGAGGCTGATGGATCTGGATGGTTTCCTGATGGCTCTTGGAGATTTTCCTGTCACCTTGGCAGGCGATCCTGTCGAAGCCCTGGTTGATCTCTGGAATAGAGAAATGACCAGGGCAGTGGACACGATCGCTCCCGAGTGTCCCCTCTTTCGGAGTGGAGCCAAACTGGCTCCATGGTTTTCCAAGGAGCTGGTGGTGATGAAGCGTGTCAGACGGGGACTAGAGCGACGTTGGTGGAAGACTCGGAGCAAAGCTGATCAATCTCGGGCTAGAGGCTATTTGAAGGCCTACTCCAAGGCAGTACGGGCTAAGAAGAAATCTTTCTTCTCGGCCTCCATTGCGTCTGCTGGGAGCCGTCCAGCGGAACTGTTTCGAGTGGTTAGGGGGCTTTTAAGTTCCAGCCACCGTGAGGGTAATTCTGACCACTTAGCAGACCGCTGTCAAGAATTTGCACGGCACTTTGCGGACAAAGTCGCTCAGATTCGCTGTGACTTGGACGCTAAAATTGATACAGTCTCTGAGGATGTAACTTCGGCGCCTGTTTGTCCAATTAAAATGGATTCTTTTCAACTTGTTCTACCCGAGGATGTGGACAAGATCCTTGGAGTGGCGTGTGCCACCACATGTGTACTGGACCCTTGCCCTTCCTGGCTCATTAGAAGTACCAGAGGAGGACTGGTCGATTGGGTCAGGGGAGTAGTTAATGCCTCTCTACAACAAGGCAGAATTCCATCATGCTTAAAGGAGGCAGTTATAAGACCACTGCTGAAAAAGCCCTCCCTGGATCCCTCTTTACTAGGTAACTACCGGCCAGTCTCCAATATTCCATTTTTAAGCAAGATAATAGAGCGTGTGGTGGTTGCCCAACTCCAGGGATTCCTGGATGATACGGATTATCTGGATCCATTTCAATCTGGTTTCAGGCCTGGCTATGGGACAGAGACGGCTTTGGTCGCCTTGGTGGATGACCTACGCAGAGAACTGGACAGGGGGAGTGTGTCTCTGCTGGTTCTACTGGACCTCTCAGCGGCTTTCGATACCATCGATCATGGTATCCTTCTGGGCCGCCTTGCCGAGATGGGACTTGGGGGCACTGTGTTACAGTGGCTCCAGTCCTTCCTGGAGGACTGAACCCAGAAGGTGGTACTGGGGGACTCCTGCTCGACCCCTTGGCCATTGACCTATGGGGTCCCTCAGGGTTCCATTTTGTCCCCCATGTTATTCAACATCTACATGAAACCGCTGGGAGAGGTTGTCCAGGGTTTTGGGGTTCGGTGCCATCAGTATGCTGATGACACTCAACTCTATTTCTCTTTTCCACCTGAAGCCAAGGAAGCCGTACAGGCCCTAAACCAGTGTCTGGCATCAGTGATGGACTGGATGAGGGCAAACAAGTTGAGATTAAATCCTGACAAAACAGAGGTACCCCTGGTCAGTCGGAGGGCAGATCAGGGAATAGGGATTCAACCAGTGCTGGATGGGGTCGCACTCCCCCTGAAGTCTCAGGTTCGCAGTTTGGGTGTACTCCTGGACTCAGCTTTGAATTTGGAGGCCCAGATTGCTGCTGTATCTAGGAGCACATTTGCCCAATTAAAACTGGTGCGTCAGCTGCGCCCGTTCCTGGAGCTACCTGATCTGACTAGGGTGATGCATGCCTTGGTTATATCCCACTTAGACTACTGTAACGCACTCTACATGGGGCTGCCTTTGAAGACTGTTCGGAAACTTAAATTGGTACAAAGAGCTGCAGCCAGAGTGCTAACCGGGGCTGGTTACAGGGACCATACAACTCCCCTGTTACAACAACTCCACTGGCTGCCAATTTGTTTCTGGTCACAATTCAAAGTGCTGGTTTTGACCTACAAAGCCCTATACAGCTCAGGTCCAGACTATTTGACAGATCGTATCTCCCTACATGAACCTGTCCGGGATTTGAGATCTTCAGATGAGGCCCTTCTTGTGTTCCCCACACCTTCGCAAGCACATATGACGCGGACATGAGATAGGGCCTTTTCGGTGGCCGCCCCTAGGCTGTGGAACTCCCTTCCGAGTGAGGTGCGATCAGCTCCCTCCTTGCCGTCTGTCCGGTGACAAGTAAAGACTGTTTTATTTCAACGGGCATTTGGGATAGAGAACGACCAGGATTAAGTGTCATAGGTTTGGTGATTACATTATATGATTTTATTATTTTAAATTGTCCGCTGTTTTTAACCTATATTTTATGGTTTTAATTTTTCTCATAGTTTAATTCTTTTTTAATAATATACTCTGTATGTTTTAATGGTGTTGTTTTTAGTTGTAAGCCGCTCTGAGTCCTATTGGAAAAAGGGCGGGGTAGAAATAAAGTTTATTATTATATTATATTGTTATTATTCTCCATTCTCTCACTCTAGAGCAGGCTGGGGCAACCTGTGGCTCACCGGGGGCTCATCTACACAGTGGTTTACTGTGTGCTTGGTGCTACTCACATCTCCTTTAAATTTGCTTGGTTCACATGAC
Organism: Rhineura floridana; assembly: GCF_030035675.1. Taxonomy (NCBI): domain Eukaryota; kingdom Metazoa; phylum Chordata; class Lepidosauria; order Squamata; family Rhineuridae; genus Rhineura; species Rhineura floridana. Next base: position 20,760,307 of record NC_084493.1, on the reverse strand, counting down.
ATTGCCAGCAAACAGAAGCTTTCCCCCTGTAAATCCGTACTAACCCAATCCACTGATAACACGAAAAAGAAAAAAGTCTTCACTCTGTATCTCTAGTGCTTGTGAACACTTTGCTCTGACGCTTTTAGGTGGGTGTGTCAATTGTCCCTCTCTCCATGCCCACTTCCTCTTCCTCCCTTTATTCATTTTATTTTCTGTAGGCTGACAAACAACTTCTGGTTGCTCCCCTCCATTCTGCTGGCCTTTTTTGTGTTGCTGTAAACAGTGCCTTTATTCCCCCCCCCATATAACCTGTGTGCAAAGCATAACAATGCTCAAACAAAGATTTGTATTTCAGCTGTATCCTACCAGGGAAAACACAGATATTCACACTTCTGGTTTGTTTGTTTTTAAAAGGAACCTACTGCAGCTGTAGAATAGACTGTGCATGCTTGGTCACCTTAGCAACCTTAGGGAGTGGATATGTATAATTAGAGGGCAGGGCCACAAGGAAAAAGTGAGACTAATCCTCCCCGGAGGAATGCCTGCTTGTGTGAATGGGAAACAAAATTGGCAGCTAACTTTTTAATAGGAACTGCGGACGATGCAAATGAAAAGCGAAGGTAAAAAGTGTATTTCCTACGAAGAACTGTTCCCATGTAGAAGAGCCCAGGATGATACTAGATTCCAGCTCCCATCATCCTTGGCAATTGGCCTTGCTGGCTGGGGTTGATGGGAGTTGGAGTCCAGCAACATCTGGAGGGCTACAGGCCCCTCAACCTTGCACTAGAAGATGCCTCTTCTAAGACAATTCCTGCTATAATCCATGCATGTATCTGCAAAAAACAAAGTGTGTTTTTTGCTTCAAAACTATTGCTTTCACTTCTGCAGATGGGACTAAATTAACTAAACTAGTGATGAATCGACTAATTTCTTTTAATCATGCTGCAGAAAGATAATCGGTAAAGAGAACTTTGCCCTTGCTTCTGTGTTTCCATATTTCATTTCTGCCCCGTCTTCTTGTATAAAATCAGATTTTGAAATAAGGGACAGGGACCAAAATACTGTGTCATAGAAATGTTTGTTCTTATTCACTTCCCCCTTTGTGTCACCATTTCTGTTTTTCTGAAAAATTCCCAACTTCTTATAGTTGTCAGTTTCCTCCTGTTGAGTTCCTAGTTTACTCAACCCATCTTTGGTGGCTAGGCTGGTTTGAAGATAAGTAAATAAATTGAAAATGAAACTACTCCTACCCAGTGCAAATCTTTTCTTCTAATTCCAGAAGTTTTGGTTTTGTTTGTTTGTTTAACAAACAACAAAATACATTTCTTTCTGTTCCAGGTGACAGAAAATTCCATGTCACCTCAAGCTTCTAGGTCATGAAGAAATGGATGCTGAAAGTGCAAAGAGACAGTTATATAATCAAAGGCTTGGGGCACCTTAAATCAAGAGTGGAGAGTCTCTGACCTGTGGCCCAGACGCAGACTGTGCGCCCTTCCTGCCATATCCAGCCCTATACAGCTTGGGACCAGGCTATATGAAAGATCGTCTTACCCCTTATATACCCAGTCAATCACTGTGCTCTGCAGGTGAGGGCCTCCTGCAGATACCATCTTATTAGGAGGTTCATTCTGCACAACATAGGAAGCAGAATGTTAATGTTGTGGTACCTACCTTTTGGAATTCCCTCCATTTAAATATGAGACAGGCGCTATCTCTGTTGTTTTTTCAGCGCCTGCTGAAGACTTTCCTCTTTCAACAAGACTTCTAATTAGAGACCTTGTCCCAGTCTGTGTCTGTGTTGGAAATGCTTTTTAAGATTTTTTAAATATTTTTTTTTTAAAAATGTTTTTAAGTATGTTTTGTTTTAATAGGTATCAGGCTTGTATTGTGGCACCCACCTTTTGGAATTCACCCCTCTTAAACATTAGACAGGCACCATCTCTGTTGTCTTTTTGGTGCCTACTGAAGACCTTCCTGTTTCAACAAGCCTTTAAGTAAAGACCTTATTACAGTCTGTATCTGTGTTGGCATTGTTTTGAAGATTTTTTAAAAAAAGATGTTTTAAAGATGTTTTTAGTGTTTTATTGCTTGTTTGCCACCCTGGGCTCCTTCTGGGAGAAAGAGTGGGATATAAATTTCATAAACAAACAAATAATAGTTTCCCCTTCTTGACCCCCCCCCAATTAGGCTTTTCGGGGGTGATGGCAGGTATGTGGGCTGATGCAGTGTCACACCGACAGAAGAGGTGGCGCAACTGGGCATATTTAAGTGTGTGGGGTGGAGCCCCATGGTGGTCTGGTGCCCAAAGGCCCACAGCCGTTTGGTGCTAGCCCTGAGGGCAGAAAAATAGGGGGGAGAGAGGGTGTGTTCCTTGGATTAGGGATGGGCAAATCTGTCAGTTTGGGTTTCTGTGAGTTTTTCAGCTTTCCAATCTTAAATTCAGTTCTCCCTCATCAGTTTGCGACATTTCCTATAATATAATGCATTTTTGTATGTTATTTTCCCTAACAGATGCATTTATATCCATATTTCTTTACCCTAGTATATGCATTTTTGTACACATTACTTGGCTAGAAGACTGCATTGCAAAATTCAGAGAAGTGCACATTTTGAAGGATGGCTGTGTTTTGCTTCACGTACTTTTTCAGAAAGTGTTGGTTCGTACGTTTGACTTTAAATGCAAGCGGACTCAAATTTCTCCCCCATCCCTAGTGTGGACTGGTGGTTCTGACATTGTCCATGTGTGCTTCTGCCCCCAGCCACGTTTTGTTCTGATCCCACCCACTGCCAGCATGTGGCCCTGGGAAGGTTTCCCGCAAAGGAATGCAGCTCTTAGGCTGAAAAGGGTTCTTCTAGCCATGCAAATGGTAACAGATGTGTTCTGGCATGAACGTTCATGATATAGAGCCTCTGTTGTCAAATATATGAAGTGTTCTCTTTTGCATTTATATATACCTACACATGCAACACACATGTACACACACAATTGCAAAACAGTAGGGTCATTCACTATCAAAGTCCACAAAATGCAAGAAGGTAGTAGCAACATGTCTGTGACATTTGACAAGTAATAGACCTACTGCTACCCATTGCTTCCCCATTAGAACGGACCTCTTTTTTAGGGGATGCGGGGGTCCCACCGACCCTGGCTATGGGCTTGTCCAGGTTTGCTACTATGAAGACTGAGTTTCTCACTACTTCTGCTGTCTGCATAACAAGGAATCTGTTTTGTTTAAGGCTGGAGGCAGATCTAGGTAACTCCTAGATGGTATGTTTCCAAAAGTGTGGGTCAACCATTGCTTCTTTGCCCCATACTCCTAGGTGCAACTTGAGACTTGCAGCACTAGAGACTAATCCTATGAACTCTATAATGTCCACAGGGTAGGACTGATGCACACCTGATGGCCAGAAAAACAAGGGCTTTTTTTTTGTTCTTTTAGGGGGAATGGGGGGGGTCCTCCTCTTCCTCTTACCTCCTGATAAAGAGTTCTGGAAAACTTGAAAGCTTGCTCACTATTTTGTGTCATTTTTGTGGATCCCTAATAAAAGAATTGACTAATTGTGGATTTTAGGTTTTGTGTGCGTGTCTGTAGATAAACAGATAATCTGTGAACTGAGGATAATAAAATATTTTGTTGTTTTCATTGCATCAGCCAACAGGGCTATAGCCTTCTAGAATTTGTTACATTGTGTTTGCATTGCCCACAAAATAAAAGTTCTAAACATTTATCAGTGTTTTAAAACATACTTTCTGAATCACACTGACAACATTCAGAAGGGACGCAATGGAGATTTACTGGTATTTTTAGTACCATTGGTCAAATCACACATAGTTCTTCCTCCCTCCCCCCTTAATCTTAAACTCATTTGTTTTATCAAAGAGCTCCGCCTAGAGGCCAAAGTCAACTTTATGAATTAACCTTGGAAACTGACGTTGTTCATAATAACTTCCAAAAATAAGGGCAGAGAGAGATTGGGGGGCTTCTCCGGGCATCCTTTTTATTGTGCATTCATGACGACTTATGCTCATGAAGGTGTCAGGGAAGTTACACATGATCACACTTTTAATACTGTTCGTGCCTATAAAGGTTTCGGGGTGGGCATACTGCTTTGTTCCCAATCAGTGCATACCCTGTAATTCCAGGCTGAAATCCTGTAACTTTTCATATGACAAATGTTCCGGTCCCCGCCCCCCTTCCTTTGTTGTGCTCTAGCACAAGAGTGCCCCTCCAGACAGCAATAACATTGTAATATTGGGAAAGCATTGCAGAACAACTAATACAGCGGAATGATGCGTGGATGATCAGTATAAATCCACCACTAGTTTATAGTATTGCGTCAATTACGCGTTGCAGAATACACCTGCAAAAAAAAAAAATCATTCTGGAGGGGCCCTGGGGCTGGTCTTTCTCCTCCAACCCATGCTCACTGGAGTCGTCCCTACGTCATCAGACCAAGTCAGCAGTCACAATAGCTCATCTCCCTATTCTGTATTTCCTCTCCAAGTATAGTTAGTATACATAAAGGCACACATAGGCTGCCATTCACAGAAAGATCTTGACAGAAAAATCTGTCAATTTCAGTTCTCCCAGTTTTTCATTTTTTGCAGTCTTAAATTCAGTTCTTCAGCAATTTGTGGTGGTTTTTTTAAATGCTCATGAAAATTCTTCAGCATTTTAGTGTGAATTTCTCCTAATAAACACATTTTTTTGCATGCAGTTGTGACTAATGAACATATTCTAGCAAGCCATTTCTCCTAATATAATGCATTTTTGTATGTTATTTTCACGAATATATTCATTTATATGCACACTTTCTCCTAATACATGCATTGTTGTAAACCTTTGGTTAGAGAATTGCATCACAAAATTTGGGTAAGTGCAAATTTCAAAGGGTGTCTGTGTTTTTTGTTTCATATTGTTTTGGAAAGTGCAGATTTGATAACGTCGGATTTAAATGCGAATTTGAATCAAATTTCTCCACCATCCCTAGTACACACCATACATTTAAAGCACCTGATTTTCCCCAAAGAATGCTGGGAACTGTAGATTGTTAACAGTGCTATGAGGCGTAAACTACAGGTCCCATAATTCTTTGGGGGAAGCCATATGCTTTAAATGTATAGTGTGTATGCAGTCATAATCTGAACAGTAAACTTGCTGCAGAAGTGCATGTGCATGCACGTGCACATACACACATCACATTTTGAGCCAGACTTGTGGGATTTTTCAGTCTCAGGTACCAAGTAACATGACCAGTCTTGGACATTATATGCACCATGACTTGGAAGAATGGGCACGATTTGCTGTTCCGTCCCCCAGCTGCAATATGTTTCAGGCCAGCCATGAGTTGGTTATATCACTATCACTATCAGTTCCCAGACAAGTCATAACACATTGCTAGGAAGAGGTCAGTTCATCCTTGGCCACCTGACAGAGTGTTAATTGCTTTCTGAAACACAGCCCAGTAACAATACCTGTGTTTTTCCTTCCAGATCATTTTGGGCCAGGAACTTTAATGTATTTATAAATAACTATGCTACAGGGGAAAGCCTCTGTGAAAGAGGCAGCAGGAACAGAAAGTTTTTGAATGTAAAATTTGAAAGGAAGAAAAATAAATAGGTATTTTGAAGGAGATAATTTAATTAAAAAGTCACTATTTATTCTTTTCCCCCTACCTCCACTGTCCAGCAGAGGGAGCCAAAGTGTAATAGTACATTATTTCTCATACTTTTGGTACTTTGGCTTCCCCAGCTAAATTAAGGCTATGAGCACGCTACAGGTTTAAAATGCTGCAAGGCTGTTTTTTCTTGCTGCACTTCAATCTGATTTTACAAATCCCGGCGTCTCCAGCTGCCCGCTGTCCATAACCTCACTAGCTATATCATGAATGAGATTGGGCTGCTCAAGAGGTTATCATTCTGCACTTCACCCATACAGAATATGTATTCCTGATTTAGAGAAGATCCTTGCAAACAACCAAAGAAGCTCATTTAATAATAGACATACACATCCTTACAGAAGTAGTAATACTGAAACCATTGCCATTTGGATTAGAATATTCCAGCGTTCCAGTAATATGACAGAAATCAAAGCACTGTTTTTTGTAGTTTTGAAAGTGTAAATTGTTCACAAAATTGTAACAGGTTCTTTAATTATTTTAATTCTAAGGTACATTAGGACACAGGAAATATCATAAATCAGTCAGGTCTTATTTACACATCAAATGAAGGACAAAACATTCAAATGTAAACTTGCTGATCCTTCCAGTAGAAAATTCAGATTAAAGCTCATCTAGCAAATTTAAGAATAAGGATCACAAGGAAGAATATTGAGAGATAGGGTATGCACTTCATAAGAAGCTAAACGTTCTTTATAAATTTTAATTTTGTTTTCAGATCAGAGAAATAATGTCAAAATTATTTTAATTTTGTTTTCAGACCAGAGAAAAACATTTTTTCATTTGGAATCCAGTATGCCAAGTAATCAGAGCAGCCAGGAATAAAATCCTTTATCTCTCCAAGGAATTTCTTCATCTCTTTAGCAGAGGGATAACCTATGAAGTACAGGTTAAAAGGCATACATTTCACAAACACAATACTGTTTTTAAAGACACAGAGAGAAACTCTACAACAACAAAAAGGAAATTATAATGTTAAAAGGCCTTCACTGTAATGTCTAAATTAGCTCAATCCATCTAAAGAGCACAATAAAAAACTTTTTGTTGGACAGAATGTGAACTCACACCAATTATGTGGTGCCCCCCATGTTTCACTAATGGGTTAAATAGCAACTTGGGAAAACATTATTTATCTGGGAAAACAGCACAGGGGAAAGAGTTTTTAAAACCCCTACAGTAGTCCCAATATAATCCTACATACAACTCCTGTTAAAATATTTTTTAAAGAGAGAGAGAGAAAATCCAGTAACAAATCTCCAATGTTTTATTCAATTTGGCCCTGATCCAGTGTCATACCCTAAGGGACAGGAATATGAACACAGAAAGATATATATAATTGATTTAATTATGTGGATTCTAATGGAGAAATAGTAATAATATTTTGCCTGCAACTTTAAAAAAAGACGCAAATTTCAAGCTTGAAATGTTTATGAATTGTAAATCTAAATTAATTTTAACGTTCAAAGTTAATAGCATGTTCATTTCAGCCCTATCAGCAATTGCTGGCAACACAGATTAACTAAAATCTGTTTAGCTGGACTAATTAAACCCACACTTCACAGTTTGAGGGCACTCCTAGATCCAGAATTCAGTCACCAGGCAAAAACATGTTTATTTAACCAGATATTTAAATAGAATTTTAACTGATCTAACTCCACAAGTTTTAGTTGGCTCTTCATTTATTAAAATCAGGCTAAACTAAAGCTGTATTTTGCTGTTTTTAATCTTTGTTTTGTGTTTTATTGTGCTGGCTTTATGTTGCGCATAAATCTGATATGATAAGGGGCAGGCTATGAGAGTTTCACATAAATAAATGTATTACAGTATACAGTTTTCCTTATACTAATGACCAAACTACATGTGATGGAAAAGATCTGTGAATAGATCTCCTAACATTTCTTTCTTTTCTCTCTCCACCCATCCTGAGCCTAATCCTCTAACTCCGCACATCACATGCACTGCAGCTCCAGTCCCCCAAACCCCTAACTCAGGGGTGTAGAGACGGGGGGGGAATGAGAGCATTGCCCCCACATGATAATTCTGCCCCCCCATTGAAATTTTCCTTCAGTCCCCAAATTTCCAGCATTGCAGTAACTTAAAACTACGGTTGAGCTTTTAGAAACACAGTTTAGGCATCCAAAGAAAGGGTTAAGGCAGCGTTCCCTAGGGAATGCAAATACAGATAATATGGGATTTTAAAGTGAATACAAGTCAATGTGAATGAAGTGAACACAAGTCTTGATGGACAGGGGAGGGAATTGGCAAACCTAAGGATTTTCAATTGGAGGAAGAAAAGCAGGGAAAGGCAGTATTGTTATGTACTGCAGAGCATCTCTCCCTCCCCTGTAATGCTCAACCAATCTCTGGAGGTGGGGGGGTAGTAGTGCATCTGGTGAGTGTGCCAAGGCATTTGGGCCTAGGTAGTCTAGGCTAGTCCAGGACAGGACTTGAGAAGAAGCAGAGAGGTGAGTGAGCTGGCTCTCCAAGGCCCAGGAAGCCTAATGAGACCTTACTAACTTAGCCCAGCAATGGGGAGCTGGAATATTGGGTGTGGGTGTGTCATTTCTTCCTTAATTTGTTTTAAAAGTTGAAAAATAATAATGCACCTTATTTCACTTTTCTCATGCGAACTTATGTACTACAAAAATGGGTGTGAGAGATTTCCTGGCACTGGCAGAGCCATCAGAAACAGTGTTAGCTGGGTGGCCTTTCTGCAGAACAGAGATTGTGTGCTTGTACAGTTGATTCTAGCACTGTTAAATTTCCTTCTGTTGTTTTCAGCCCAATGCTGGCCTATCAATATAAATTTGAATTTTGTTTCTATTGTTGTAAAAACTTAGGGGTTCTCTCTCCTAAGTTTTTACAACACTATCCTCCAAGGTATTAGCTATCCCTCCCAATTTTATATCATCTGCAAATTTGATAAGCATTCCCTGTACCTCCTCATCCATGACATTAATAAAAATGTTGAAGAGCACAGGGCCCAGGACCGAGCCCTGTGGTACCCCACTCGTTACCACCCCCCAGTTTGAGAAAGGAACCATTGATATCCACTCTTGAAGAATGTTTCTGTAGCCACCTGTGGTCCCATCTGATAGCTGTTCCATCTAGCCCACATTTAGCTAGCTTGCTAATCAGAATATAATGGGGCACTTTGTCAAAAGCTTTGCTGAAGTCAAGATATTTTATGTCCACAGCATTCTCACAGTCTACCAGGGAGATTACCCAATCAAAAAAAAAAGAGATAAGATTAGTCTGGCGGGATTTGTTCTTGATAAATCCATATTTGCTTTTAGTAATCACTGCATTGTTTTCATGGTGCTTACAGATTGACTACTTTATACTCTGCTCCAGAATTTTCCCAGGGACTGATGTCAGGCTGACTGGTCTGTAGTTCCCTGGTTCCTTCTTCTCGCCCTTTTTGAAAATAGGGACAGCATTAGCCCTTCTCCAGTTATCCGGCACTTCACCCATCCTCCATGATTTTTCAAAGATAATAGACAGTGGTTCTGAGAGTTCTCCAGCCAGTGCCTTCAATACTCTAGATGCAGTTCATCAGGCCCTCCACATTTGAACTCATTCAGAAGGATTAGGTATTCCTTAACCAATTGTCTATCAAGCTCAAGCTGCAATCCTGTCCATTCAACTTCACATTTGCCAGGAGGGTCATAGAACCCCTTTTGGGAGGAGACTGAACCAAAGTAGGAATTGAGCACTTCTGCCTTTTCTTTGCAATCTGTTACCATTTTGCCATCCTCATTGAGTAGTTGTACCACCATTTCTTTTCTCTGTCTTTTACTGTGGATGTTCCTGAACAAAGCTTTTCTTGATGCTTTTAGCATCTCTTGCTAATCGCAGCTTTAGCCTTCCTGACACCATCCTGAAGTCCTGTGCTACCTGTCTGTATTCTTCCTTTGTGACCTGGCTTTCCTTCTACTTCCTGTATGTGTCCTTTTTTTGTTTTCAGGTCATCTCTAAGCTTTTTGTGAAGCCACATTGGCTTCTTTTGCTGTCTTTAAGTAGCAAATTTAGTAATATTGGCTTTTGAAAGTAACATATTTGAAGGAATTTCAAGTGAACAGTTCCTTTGCAAGTTTGCAGAGAAATCACAGCACATTAGACTTCATTAACAGTTCAGATCATTATGATAGGATGACTTCCACAATATACATTTACTTCCTGGTCACTGTTAATTTAGTTTACATAATTATTTTGCATGTGGAAAATATTATATTTGAATTCGATTTGTTTTTTTGTAAACTTCACAAATCATAGTTCCCAATTAAAATGCATAAATTGGTGTTTATTTTTGTCATTACCTAAGAAAACCTTCCCCCCCAGAAACCTCATTTGTGGTGACTGATGCCCCAACCCTTCTGCACCCTCTCAACTTTTGTCTCTGCCTCCCCATTGAAAATTGTCTAGCTATACTGCTGCCCTAACTGCATGATTGTTTCTGGAAGAGGAAAAAGGTGCCAGGAGTGCAAATAAATGATCTTCCCAGTCATGTGCATTTGAGTCTTTCCTAGAAATCATTTCTACATCCCACTCTGTTTCTTACCAGTCACCATGTTGCTTGCTGGATAATCTTGTAGTGGAATATATGCCAGTTTCCTTCTTTCTACTGTCCCTGGAATCTGATTGTCTCCACTGTAATTACACAAAGCAAATGTTGCTATTATTTATTATTATTTATTTATCATTGCACAAGCATTTTCCTTTTTTCTTTTTCTTTTACAACAATTAATGAAGCACACTGTACTGGAGAGATACTGTTATCTATAGACTTAAAACTGTTAAAAGTCTTCACAAAGGAATTGTAGCGCCCTGAGGGAGACTGGGGTGGAGTTAGAGAACTCTTCACAGATCATTCTCAACTCCTCACCAAATAATTCCCTGTTATCTTTTTATTATGGATGCTTCCAGACGGGGGCTTAACACTGCAAATGGGTCATCACGGAAAGGCCCAAACTGGCACACAGCAGCCACTTTCAAGCAGGCCACATCTCTGCCTACACTCAGAGCTCCTGTAGTAAGACTGTGCAAGGTCACATTGGATTTTGGGGAAGACCAGGCTTCCCTTGTCATCGTTCCAGCAGTGCTGCCTAACAAAGCAATCCCTGGCACACAGGGAGAGCTCCAAAGCTGTTATTGCAAACAGGTTAATGGCAACAACAGGGTTTGTTTGTTTTTTAACTTATTGGATCCAGATGAAATGAAGGGGAATATAAGCTGGCATTTTGATGCCCACAACATATTGTGGATGCTGCAAAAAAAACTGCAAGATAAGGAGCACTATAGGACAAAGCGGAAGTGGAATAAAACCAATATCACTGGCTTCTGGTATAGATATGGAACAAGGCGATGGGACAAGGGGATACATTAAGTACCCTGGTGCAGCCATCTTTTCTGCATATAATGTTGGAAGTGTTAGGGTACATCTCAGCTTGCACTGAAGGCTGATGTGTCTGCATGGGAAAAAATAGACAGAGACCATGTTTTCCAGACTGTCCTTTCCTTTGAACCTGTGTTGATCTACCTTCCAGTGCTAGACTGATCCTCTTAAGGTTGCTGATCTCACTTCCTACTTCCTCTCTCTTTTCTTCCATTCCTCCCTTGGAGAGACCTTTTTGGATTTCTCTTCTCTTGAGATGCAGGAGAAAGTGTGACTTCTTGTATCTCCACTTTAGTTAGCCAAAAATAGGGATCTTTCCTATCAACATGTACTTCCTTTAGTAAATGCCAGTTTGATGTTTCCTTAAAGCTAGAGTCTCAGTGTGATTATATCCAGGGCAAAGTTCAGCAGGGATTCTGCTACACTTCAGCTTCTGCCAGCATTCAACTCCAGTGCTAACACACAGGAGTTCAGATGTGCAGATTGAGATCCTTTGGCTCAAACAGCGTTTTTTCCATGAAGAAAAGTGATTCATGCAAACGTAATATATGGACATTTTTGATAAAATTACCATTGGTGGAACAGGTAGTCATAACGGTCATTTACAATGAAAAATCAAGAACTGAGGAACTGCCTTTGGCCAATATCATTGAAAGCATGCCGCCACCGCCACCACCTCCAGGGCATTTTAGCCGCTGCAAAATGACAGTCATCCAGCAACATCATCCATTACAAAATATACCTTTTTTTCAACCCTCTCTTGCTCTTTATCTCTTCCACTCTGTAGCTCTTTACTTCAGCAGGTTGACTAGGCTGTGGATATTAAAATGATCATAGTTGAAACTGGGCACAAGACTCAATCCAGCAATGCAATTTTATAAATATTTATGGTATTCTTAACTGAGGTGTATATCAGCATCAGTTTCCAGATGATTCTTTGCTGCGATATAACATTGGAGTTAAGCTCAGTCTTTCACTCCTGGGTGGGAGAGTCATTGCTACTGAGCCTTGTTCCTGTTATGGACCAGACTCACAGCCATATTAGGCAAGTAGTAAGGAGGTGGGTGGGTGGGAACAGGTGGACGTAAGGAGAGACAGAGGGGCAGGGGAGAGATGGGCTTGCAGAGAGACAAACGGGCAAAGGAAGGGGCATTCATAGAGCAGATATGGGGAGCCTGTGGCCCTCCAGATGCTGCTGAACAACACCTCCCATCAGCCCTAGCAATCATGACCAATGGCCAGGGATGATGGGAGTTACAGTTCAGCAACATCTGGAGGGTCAAATGTTCCCCACATCTGTCATGGAGACAAGCAGAAACAAAAAGGCAGGCAAGCAGAGATGGAAAGACAGACAGGTCTATAAGAAGAAAGAAAATTATAGTATATACTAGCTTAATGCTCTAAATTAATTTCAGTTATTTCATTTTGGAGTAGTATTCCATAGTATAAATACTATATTTTAAAGCCTCAAATTTAAAAAAGTAACAGACCAAAACAGATAACAAAATTAAAATAGAAATAACATCATGTGCATTCAAGATATTCTTCTTACCTGAACCTTCAGAGGATTGGTTATCTGCTCCCATATAAAGCTGCCAATTTTTTTTCTAATTTCTGTAGTGAATGCAAAAAAAGGGAAGGGGAAAAAAAGAATCCCCCCCCCAAAAATCAGACATGCAGTAGAAGTCTATCAGATGATGCAATATGATCACTATCACTCACTAACTTTGCTGCTGGATGCACCATGCTTTCATCAGAGTGGCTCTTAAGCACTGAATAGCTGTGGTGACTGCTCAAGCACATGCATACAACTTCTCTTGATAGAAGGCAGCCCAACACATTTTGCTTCCTGATGCAAAGGACAAGATGGTTCCCCCACCATCCCACATACAGAAGCCAATTGGACTGGTAATGGCAGTTAAATCTTTTTTCAATTCTTACAGTGGAATAGTGTCCTCTACCACACCTGAGGACAGCAAGCTAGTTAGGAGATGCAAGACAGAACATGTGGTGTGTGCAGCTCTCTTCTCTAACAGACAGATACAGCCAGGGGGCTTAGGAATAGCTAGGATACTGCCATGCTGTCCAGCATCTGCTGCCTGAGGTGGTTGTCTCCCTTTGCCTAATGGTAGGGCCAGCCCTGACAGAAGGATATTCACACAGGTGTGAACTCCCAAAAGAGGTATGATTTCATTCTCACAAATACATTTTGAAATGGTGTATGAACTTGGTTTGTTTGCAGGTACAAGCGTATGTTGTGTGTGTGTACACACACACAATTGTATCTGCATTTCTATTGTGTTTGCATGTGCAATCATACATAAACACCAACTATCTTAGTTATTGTTATTTCATATTTCTAAAGTGCCAAATATTTTCTAAGTGCTATACAAAGTATTATTTATTTATTTATTATTTTATTCATACCCCGCCCTTCCTCCCAACGGGAGCCCAGGGCGGCGAACAAAAGCACTAAAAACACTTTAAAACATCATATAAACAGACTTTAAAGTACATTAAAGCAAAACATCTTAAAAACCTTTTTTTAAAAAGGTTTAAAAACATCTTTAAAAGCAATTCCAACACAGATGCAGACTGGGATAAAGTCTCAACTTAAAAGGCTTGTTGAAAGAGGAAGGTCTTCAGTAGGTGCCGAAAATATAACAGACGGCAGGTGTTGCCACCACTCACCATATGCTCAGAGGCGCATGTTACCAAATTCTTTCAAGCTACACAGGAAGTGCATTGGAGTGTGAAACATCAACCCAAATTGTGTTTGCATTTTGACCAATTTGTAGGGCAGTACAGTATCTCAGAGAGGAGGTTAGGTCTCCTGCTCCCCTGGTGCATTCACTATAGCTGCCCAATTTCCCTGCTGTTTAAAGTTTGATAGAAATATCTGTTGGCTATAGGTACATTTTTAAACCACAAGGTTTTTTTGCCTATTAGTGAATGTACATACAGACCTTGTTGCAAGCAGGCAGGTGGAAGGAGGAAGTGTCCTAATGGCACTGTGTTTTTTATTTCAGAGTTGACACTTGCAGTAAGATAACAAGAATGAAAAACTGTGATTCTGTCTTCTAGATAATCTAAGCTCCAGTGTATTCTAGAGGAAGAAGAAGGGGGGTATAGAAATAAACATGAAATATCCAGCCAATTGTTTTAATTACAGCTTTCAGTTAAATCTCAAGCAGGGTGAGTTCCTCCAAGGATCAGCTCAGGTGGGAGATTCTGAGGTATCATCAAACGATATTTGAATTAACTTGTTGCTATATTTTTACCGCCACAAGAGAGTGCTGCTAGGATATTCTGTTTTCCCAGCAAAATGCCTTATGCCATCTCTGCTCTCAAGTAGATGTACAATGCCATCCACAATGTAGAACAAAGACTGGAAATCCTTTTACGTTTATTTTAAATAGTGAATGGTATAGTTTTGCACACTTTCATTACCATGCAATAAAAAATGTTCAGACTCTTTAACAAGAAGTTAATCATTCTCATTCAAATTAGGGTGTATTACTTCACACTTCCGGTAAAGCTCATGTAACTGAATACTCATTCACTTAAAAATATTCCATGCTCAGAAAACTAGCATGTCCAGGAGAAGACTAAGTTTGAACTCAGTTTTCTGTGAGCTTATTTATTTATTTTTGTACGGCAGTATATTCAGTCTGCCTGCACTCTGAAATGATATAATCAGCACACAGCTTTACCGCCTCAGTAAGAACTAGGTCTAAGATCAATCAGATTTATGGCTACATTTTAGATCACTTAATATTTTTAAACATCTATCTATCTATCTATCTATCTATCTATCTATCTATCTATCTATCTATCTATCTATCTATCTATCTATCTATCTATCTAACTAACTAACTAACTAACTAACTATCTATCTATATATTTAAAAAGACATAATTTTAAAATACAGCCTAAAACCAATAAAATAGTAACATAAAAGCATATAAAACAGATGAAAAAGTAATTGAAGGGATTCAAAGACATTAAACAGGGTCCAGTCTTATGGGTCAGGGAATGCCTGGGCAAAAAGATGGGTCTTTATAAGGCATCTGAAGCAACTGATGGTTGCTGCTTCATGTATGGCGGAGCAAAGGACATGTCATCATGCAGGGGCAATAGCAGAAAATGCCTGTTTTCAGGTCATTGCCATATATGATATTCTGAAGGGCTCAGTACCACGAGCAGAATCACCCTAGATGACGAGCTTTTGTCCTCTTTCTGGCCTAAGTGATTGGACTGATTGGTTTGAAACACATGTTGATCCATGTGTTCACTTGAATGCTTATGTATTACACGCTTACTATAAGATGTGGTGCCACAAGCAGAATTTCCCCAAATGACATCACCCCACAACTTTGCCACAGTGGTAGCTGGTGGCTCCGATGTCAGTGGTGTTTCAGCACCTTGAACAGCTCCTTGAAAGTTCAGACTAAAATCCAGAGTGGATTCCACTGCCCCACTGACATGGAAGCCACCAGTCACCACTGCTTAGCCATGTGTTTTCCACGAAACAAGAAGCTTTGGAATATGTAATGTAATGTAAGACTTTCAGGACAGGAGGATATTTTGAAGCTGATTTGCATTCTAGCACTTCTCCTTTCAGAAATTAAGCACTGGAAGCAGAAGCAGGAGACTGGGGTATACGTGCCCAGACTTCAGACAATGTATGGTACTGATAAAGGCTGAGCGAAATAGTCAGCTATAAAATGTACCTTTTTGTGTCAGGGTGCGAAGCATCACTGCTGAACAGATAATCAGCAGCATCCTGGTTTGTGATCACTCCTCCTTCAGCAACTGCAGAAAAATGCCACAGAAAGAGAACATTTGTTCTTTAGAATATTCTTAATCTTTGAAATAGGGGGTTTGAATTTGCAGGCATGCATTCCTTGCAGTGACATGCTGTGAAATTAAAACATAAGTGTTCAGGTTTTCGTTTTAAAATGGAGTGAGCAACCTGTGGCCCTCCAGATGTCGTCGGACTCCAGCTCCCATCAGCCCCAGCCAGCATGGCCAGTGGTTAGGGATGGTGGGAGTTGTAGCAAGGAGATGTTGGCATCCCCTTTTAAAAAGTACTGAGAATTTTAAAGCACCTTCTAGACCAAAAAGTGCCATCAAATGCTCATAACAAGAAGTAGTGACTCACCACAGTGTAACAGAAGTCAAGGTCCACATTCGACTGTATTCCTTTCTCTCTAATTGCCATGGCAGTTGTGACCTACCTTAGCTTCTGACGTTGTCCTCCTTTCAAAGAGACTGGTGTGGTGGCTCTTTGAAGTCATATTGACTACATAGAACAGAGGTGAGGAGCCTCAGGCCCAGGGCCAAATGCAGCTCTCTGTCTGGCCCTCAGGATTCCACCCAGGCCACACCCCTCACTGACCTTGCTCTGCACCCACCTCTAGTGTTTTTTACCTGACTCGAATATGTCCTTAACTGTGATAATACATCTTGCATGCCTGGATGGAGGGGGGGTGATTGACCACCCTCAGTTTGGCCACACCCACCGCCACTAGTTTGCAGCCCCCAGAAGGTCACCTATGAGGGAATGTGACCCCCCGGGTGAAAAAGGCTCTTCACCTCCAGACTCCGAGACACTTATTGAATGCCAGTTGTTGTGAGGCAACAGCAGGAGGGGGTTTTCACTTTCCTGCCCTGCTTGTGCCGTTCCCAGAGATATCAGCCTGCTGAAGTACATGGATCTTTGGTCTGATCCAGCAGGGCTCTTATATTTTTAATGTGTGCCAAGAGGTGCTGGTCCATATACTTAAGACAGGTGTGGGGAACCTATGTCCCTCCAGATGTTGCTAAACTACTACTCCCATCAGCCCCAGGTGGCAAGCATGGCCAATAGCCAGGGATGATGGGAGCTGTACTTCAGCAACATCTGGAAGGCCAAAAGTTCCCCACACCTGAAGAGAACATGGTCACTAAGGAGCTATTTGTTAGCAAGCACTGACACTTATATCCAGCCCCTACAGATGTGAAATTAGTCTGAAAACCTCCCAGGAAATGGACCCTCTAGCTCTTCTCTTTGTTTTTATTTTGCAAGCCACCCTGGAAAGGTTTTTTGAAGACTAGATAAAGTTTGCTATGTTGGGGGCAGGTGTCTCTGTCTCTTCGAAGTTAACTGCCCCCACCAACCCCTCTGTTCCCTCAGTGGCAACATAAAGTTTGACTATCACCCTCAACCTTCCCCTCACGCTTAGGGAGAATATCTCCAGCTTTCCTTTCTCAGAGAGTCATAATTTCCCTCACCCCAAAGGTCACAAAGCTTGTGGCTGACGCTTTGAGAGAACCAGGCACTGCAGCCCCTGAACATCCTGCTCTGAGGCAAAGGTTGGCAGCCCTGACAGGCCTCCACTTTCCCGCCTTTTCTTTTTGATACACTGAAACTGAAACCCTGCAAAGGGGAGGAACAAGCTTCCCACATTTCACTTTTCCTGCACGTTGGACCAACCCACACATATTCCAGTGTGCATTGCCCACACACAGAGAACCCACAGACAATATCCCGTTTTCCCATCGCAAGAGTTTATGGTGGTGTTAGGTACAAATTAAAAAGGTGCATTAACATTTTGGTTATGCCTTCTGTCTTGCTTAAAGTGACACAAGCAATATTAGGAGTAGGCCAGAATGGCTTCTAGTTGACTTTCAAGATAAAATGTCGACATATTTCCTGGTGACCTGACCCTTTCTCATTCCAGTGGCTCAAAGAATAAAAGCCGGTTTAAGCTGGAAATTTCCCTTCCCACTATTCCCTTTTACTCTCGTATCACACTGAGGTTGATTGCTTCACTTATAGTTGCAAATCATGACATGTATAGAAATGTTAAAGCTCCCCAACTACCCCGCAATCTTCTAATGTAAGTCTAGCAATATTAATCTGTCATCACTTGAGGGGCGCCTGGTTGCAGCTAGGGGCTCCTGCTTAGTATCTCTTTGTTCCCATAGTCGCAGAGCGCTTATCTCAAGGACATGTGAAACACGCAGTCTCATAGTTTAACAGACATTTTGATGTTTCTACTTATGTTCTTCCTCTGCACCCCTTCACTTTCTCTACATGTTCTTAGGGTATGTTGACAATGAAATGTTTCATTGTAGTTTATGACGCTGCTCCCCAATGTTGTAACTTTTCCCTTTACTCTCGTATCACACTGAGGTTGATTGCTTCACTTATAGTTGCAAATCATGACATGTATAGAAATGTTAAAGCTCCCCAACTACCCCGCAATCTTCTAATGTAAGTCTAGCAATATTAATCTGTCGTCACTTGAGGGGCGCCTGGTTGCAGCTAGGGGCTCCTGCTTAGTATCTCTTTTGTTCCCATAGTCGCAGAGCGCTTATCTCAAGGACATGTGAAACACGCAGTCTCATAGTTTAACAGACATTTTGATGTTTCTACTTATGTTCTTCCTCTGCACCCCTTCACTTTCTCTACATGTTCTTAGGGTATGATGACAATGAAATGTTTCTTTGTAGTTTATGATGCTGCTCCCCAATGTTGTAACTTTTCGGGGTAAAAGCTATATATTCTCTGACCTATCAATAAAACGGGTTCCCACGCTGACCTGCCTTTTGGCTTGTAAGTATTGGGTTCCCCTTTGCAAAGGAATTGTGTCACGCTTACTTGATCTCTGATAGTGGGTTAAAATTGCACTCATCTCCGTACCCCTCCTGGGTGAACGCGAGTTGAGGAGACAGAGACAGAGCGTGTTAAGTTTGGACCTAACAGTGGCTTATACACAGAGGGTCCGGGCAGTGTCCTGTTTCTAACAGTGGTTCCCAAACTATTTTTCCCACAGATCCCTTGAAAATTGCTGATGGTCTTGGCACGTCACTTCATGATTTTTCCATCTGTTGTAGCAATAATAATGCGCTGTGGTAGATGCTGTATGTTTTTTTTATTGTATTTTGATTGCTTCTTGTATTTCTCATACATTGTATTTATTGTATTTCAGTTTGAATTCCATAGAATTCAAATTGCAATAGAATAAAATAAAATATAAATAAAAAAACAAAAAACCCCAATTAAAATCCATATGAATAATCATGTGATGGTCACCTATGAGGGAAAGTGGCCCCCCGGGTGAAAAAGGCTCTTCACCTCCAGACTCCGAGACAGTTATTGAATGGCAGTTGTTGTGAGGCAACATCTCCCATCTTCAATTACAAATCCACAGACATGCCTCAGACCACCTGAATGAAGCTTGTAGTCTTCTGGTGGTCAGAAGACCACCGTTTGGGAACCCCTGTTCTATAATATTGACTTTCTAGTATTCCTATAAGCAGCGGGGGGGGGGGGTTGGCATAAAATGAAGTGCCCATACTCATATCTTGATAAAAGTGCTATGGGTGCCAGCACAAAATGGTTACCATGAGCAGCAAAAAAAGAGGTGCCGATACTCTGTACTGTTGAGTGCTGTCACAAAAAAGGCACTGCCTATAAGAATTTAAATCTATCACTTAATTGTAAACAAATCTGGGAAGGAACCTGGGTTTTCTGCCATTGATAGGCCCTGCTGGGATTGCCCAGTTGCGGCAGGTTGTAGTAGTGCCCAAAACAAAGGCCCTGATAGAAGCCAGATGCTACTGCCAGCTCTGGTCACAAAAAAGGGTGATAAAACAGAGTCTATTTCAAAGCAGCTTACAATGTGGGCTAATGGTAAAAGTAGGGGCTTTGTTTTCTATATGTAGCAATGTAAGTCTATCACAAATGGTGTAATGCAGACTTTGCCAACCTGGTGCCCTCCAGATGTTTTGGACAACTCCCTTTTGGCCCCAGCTAGCACTGTTCACCAGGTTGGCAAAGCTGATTTAAGGAGTGTAAAACTGGCATAAGTTAGAGAGAAACAGTCTGCAGACATAAATATTTACCCTTCATAAAGATATGTTTTTGAACCTGTTTCAAGAACCCAATAGCACACTGTGAAACTGAGATGAGTATTTTTTTATTGGATTTCATCAAACCAATACAAAAGGACACACTAAAACATTTTTGTTAGGGAACAAGTTTTTTGTCCAAACAGAGTTACTACTTTTCAGTATTCTCAGAATTCTCTCATTTTCTCACTTTTGCCTCTATTCTGAATAAGCTGATCTCCTCACAAAGCTTTGGCTGTCCTCCCTGCCTTTTCTACGTATAGTATTTTCTAATAGATATATGTGTAGGGAGTTTTATACAAGCACTGTACTTGCATTGCAAAGCGAATTTGAGTGGATTTTATTTTATTATTATGTTTTCTAAAGAATTACGCTATAATATAATTAATATAAAATAATATATACATTCATCACAAACAGCTCTCCTGAAGATGACACCTTACAATTAGGAATTATTAGTGTAAAGATAACTTTGACCTAAACTGTGATGCCACTCAAGGGGTCTAGAGGGGACCACCTTTTCAGACATAACAGGAGTGCATAACAGAATTGCAGTTGTGCCACAGGAAGGGCAAGGGTAGCCACCTGTGCAGGTACTCCAATGGCTGCTCCTGCACCAGTGGTAGTAGGGTTAGAGTCACATCCCAACAGAAGTCCAGGGGCACCTGCTGTCCCCTTTCATTGACAATGGGATCCTATCACCAGATCCTATAAGTTGTCTAAGTGTAATAGCTCATAGGTTCAGGTTGAAAGAGATCTATTTTACAGATGGTCTTCCTTCTCACTCTGCATCTACATATGGAAAGCAACAATTCTCAGTGGCTCACTGTTTTCTCCAGAGTCATTCAAACATGGGCAAAAGTATGGGTAAAGTTTCTCTGTGAAAGTGTCTATGAAAGTATAGATGTGAGACATATTGTCAGCATCGTAAAAGGATACCTGACCACTCTCATAATCCAAGTATACCCCAATTCTAGAAGGATCTTTGGCCAGGGTCAGATTTTTTGGTTGCATATCTATAGCTTTTAACTCATTCTTATTCCTTAGCTTTATAAGCCAGTGACCCTCTTTGGGTGACAACGGGTAGTTCCCTTTGCGGTTAATGCTCTCTCTCACAACTCCTAAGGTCCACTTGGTCTTCTTCTGCACCTCCACTTCCCAGTAGTACCTCCCAGAGGTGAACCCTTCAGATGCCAGGACAGAAACACTGCAGTCAAATCTCTCTGGAATATCTGGCAGCATTTGCTTTATGTCATTATGTCTTACACAGGTCATCCTTTCAGAGAGAATCAAGTTTGGATGTGCTGTTTTGGGGTCCAGAGTCAGGAATGAAATGTCTAGTAAATAAAGAAAAACATAACTATTGTAACATAGGAGACATTTAAAGATTATTGTGAAAGTATACAAGCACCAGATAAATAAGGCCTTACTGTCAGAACATGCTAATTCATCTGTTATATTATATTCTTTTTATTGGATCATCTAAGGTCCCAAGGCATGGTTTGAATTCAGCAGCTTTACTGAAGTTAAGCACAGTGGTGGTTGGTGCCCATTGTGAGTGGTAGGGCGGAAGACAGGGAGGCCAACAACAGGAGGAGCCAGAGCCAATGACAGGTGGAGTCAGAGCCAATGACAGGCAGAGCCAACTAATTCTAATTTTGTCCTATCCTCTGCCCTGTGAAGTTCTGCAAGACCAACACTGAGAATACAAGGGAGGAAAGGAAAGAGTAAGGTGGTGCACACCATGGACTGGTTGTAAAAAAGCAGACAGATGGGGGCTGGCTGAGGGTAGACTGAGGTTGGGGGGGCAGTGCACCATTTGCACTAATGGACCAACCTCCACTGGCTAAGCAGGTCTGGGTGTGGTGATCACCCAGATGGGAAACCACTGGAGCTCTACATAGGCTATCTTGATTTCCATGGTGAAAGAAAAGTGGGATATAAATATAAGAAAAATAAGAAGAAAACTTTTCTTGGTGTAAAAATATGCAAACTGTTCATGACAACCTGCATTCCCTATACCAACAAAAAAGCAATGCAACAAACAATGTCATTGTCAATTTTGTCATTTTTAGTTTTGTGGGAGAAATTTGATTCAGTTCACATTTAAAGGTGAACATACCTAATTCATACTTTCTGAAACAATAAGTGAACCGAAACTCAGCCATCCTTGGAAATTCATATTTCCCTGAATTTTGCAATACAGTTCTCTAGCCAAGTAATGTGTACAACAATGCACATGCTAGTGTAAAGTATGCTTATAAATGTTTACATTAGTGAAAATAACACACAAAAATGCATTAGAGAAATTGCTTTGTAAAAATGTATATGTTAGGCAAATCTGAATATTAAAAATGTATATGGTAAGAGAAATTTCCCAGGGTTTCCTGGGAAGAGGGATTGGTTGTTCAACCGCTCTGGGTATTGTAGCTCTGTGAGGGAAATAGGGGTCTCCTAACAATTCTCAGAACCTTTAACAAACGTCAGCTCCAAGGATTCTTTGGGACAAGCCATGACTGTTTAATGTGGTATGGTACTGCTTAAATGTATCGTGCAGATGGGGCCTGATCTTCAAAAACCTGTTCTGCGTATATTGGGCTCCACAGCACCTTTATGAATGAATGAATGAATGAAACTTTATTTTTACCCTGCCCTTTTTCCAAACTGGAACTCAGGGCGGCTTACAAATAAAACTACATGTAGTTAAAAACATAGAAAAACATACAATTAAAATACGATTAAACAATGCACAACCTTAAAACCTTAAAAAGGAAGCAATTGGCTAGTTCAGATAGATTATGATGCTGACGTAACGCTGA
Source organism: Rhineura floridana (assembly GCF_030035675.1). NCBI lineage: Eukaryota > Metazoa > Chordata > Lepidosauria > Squamata > Rhineuridae > Rhineura > Rhineura floridana. Next base: position 20,737,531 of record NC_084493.1, on the reverse strand, counting down.
AAACCCCTCTTTGAGGCATATAATGTGGGCATGTCCTGTGGTGTTGTCTTTCTAGTTAGGACTGTTGAAATATGCAGGGATGAGACTGTGCTGGGACCATCAAGGGGCAAGCATTTCCACCTGCCTGCCCCACCTCTCTGCCTGGGCCTTATCAGGAGGAGCTGCCGGCTGAGAGGTGCTGCTGCAGGGATGAGACTGAGCTGGGACCATCAAGGGGCAAGCACTTCCACCTGCCTTGCCCCACCCCTCTGCCTGGGCCTTATCAGGAGGAGCTGCAGGCTGAGATGTGTTGCTGCAGGGATCAGACTGTGCTGGGACCATCAAGGGGCATGCTTTTCCACCTGCCTTGCCCCCCACCCCTGCTCTTAGTGACATTTTTCTGGGGACTGCCCTTTACCAGAAAGATGAATGCTTTTGGTTTGCTGCTCCTGTTTTTTTAGAGATGTTAGGACTTTGTTAGTTTGATTTTTTTTTTTTTGTAAATTGTATTGTTTTTATTTGTATTTTGTATTTGTATTTGTGTGTAAGCTGCCTTGGGGGCCTATTTTGCCGAAAGGCGGCCTAGAAATAAAACATTACATTACATTACATTACTGTTAATGTCAGCTGGCAATGTTTTTCTTGCTTTTTTTTGGTCATGTTTGCAAAATAAAATTAAAAAATGAAAATCAGGGGTGGGGAACCAGTAGTCATGCCCAGCAAGCATGGCCAATGGTCTGGGATAATGGGAGTTGTAGTCCAGCAATATCTGGAGAGTTGCAGGTTTCCCACCCCCAGGTAAATAAATCTCTTTAGGAATAGATATTTCTTTTTGCTAGGCTAAATGGGTGGGGTGATATTAGTTTAATTTTATTAAGAAGAAAGAAGAAGCAGAACACTTCTGTGTGGCTTGGTTATAGCCTGTCTTTGCCCTTTATCCATTTAATAATACAGCCCTGTACAGATCTACTCCAGTAAGTTCTACTGAATTCAATTACGCTTAGTCCCATGTAAGTGTGTACAGGCCTGCAGGCTTAGTTTGATTTAAAGATGAGTAATTGGAATTGGACACATACCTGGGCTGAGAATGGATTTCATTTCTTTCCACATGGTGTAATGCATGGGCCCCTTGAACTCCCCTGCACTCAGAGTTCCGGTCACTAGTTCAGCCAGAGATGAATTTTCAGTTTTTTGTTCCATCCTGCACAGACCATTAATTCACACTCCAGTTAGTAGGAAGTGATACTCCCTGAAAAATTGATATGTGGTTCACATATCAAATCTTTATTGTTTAGCCAAAGGCCATCAAGATATTCAAAAGTACAATGAAAATGTGGTATGCACTGCTCAAAATATACCTATAACTATGTTTTAAAGTATATTTTGAGCAGAGCAACCGAAATTTTCACACTATATATATATATTCAGTACCTTTGACAATGATAAATATTATAATAGTCATTACAGAAATGGCTAAAGTAAGACCATACCAACCAATTTATAATTAATTGTCCCCTGATATATAAACATTCTCCATTCTCCTCTGTTATTCCAAATTGTACTGCCAGTCAGTCATATAAGATTCATAGCATTCCTTTTCAATTGACAAAATTGCAAGTAAAAAACTTGGAAAATCAAAAATAATGTTTTGGGTCTGGTTTGTCACCAAAATTACTAATACATCCTCTTGTCTCCAGTCACTTTGCTATGCGTTTCTATCAAGAGGAACAATATTGACTACACTGCAACACTATATGCTACCTGGTTAACATATATGCTACCTGGTAAAAATTAGGAACAATATAATTTATATGAGCATAATACATTGCAGAGACTGATTGCTCAAATACTGCTCCCAATCTGCAGATGGATTTCTCCTAATTAAGGAGTTTAAAATATATTTATTTATCAATATTATCACACTGGTATTTCACCTTTCCTGAACTTACAAGATCTGAACTGCGTGGTTTACAACAGATACTATTGGAGATCGCTGATTCATAGGGTCACCATAAGTCGTAGTCGACTTGAAGGCATATAACAACATCTCACCTTTCATTTACAGAACTCAAGGTGGCATACATGGTCCCCCCTCTTTTATCCTCAAAGCAACCCTGTGAGATAGGTTAGGCTGAGTGATAGTGACTGGCCCAAAGTCACCCAGTGAGCTGCATAGTTGAGTGGGGATTTGAATCCTGATCACCCAGGTCCCAGGTCTAACCACTACACCACACTGACTGTCAGTGCTGGGATGGGGAGGGATGGAAACACTGCCTTTTATTCTGCACAGAAGGATCTCTAAAGGATCTTTTATCTCCAGTTGCAGCACTAAGCACCACAGCACTCAGATTAGAGGTAAGTTTTCTGCTTGTTCTTTAAGAGTAAAAGGCAGCATTTCCCCCTATCCCCCCCCCGTCCGCACTAGTGTGAGGGTGGAGGAAAATGCATCTTTTACTTTTAATGAGTAGGCAGAGAGCTTTCTTTCCAGTGCAAGTGCTGTAGTGCTTAGTGTTAATATTGGGAGATAAAAGATCAATTTTATCTCCCAGGCTCATGGTTTGTTTGGAAAGAAACAAATCACAGCCCAGGTTCAGATGCCATGACAAGCCAGAGTCTGATAGCATAGCCCCAGATGGAGCTGGGGAAGAAGGAAGAGAGAACTTAGCAGCAGCAAGCACCAGCATCCTTCACATTCACATTCAACCATAGTTTACCTGACAAACCAGGGCAGTGTGTTTAATACCAATCAAAATGCTTAGTAATGAACCCAGCATTGTTTGCGTATCTACTTAAAATTGTTTGTGAGAATTACAAACTCTTTGCAAGACATATGCCAGAGGAAGAAAGGGGAGCAGGGCCCAAGGCTCATGCTAGCCCATAATGCTAAATTATGGTTTAGTGCAGCCTTTCCCAACCTTTGAGTCCCCAGATGTTGCTGGTCTGTAATTCTCATCAGCCCTAGTCAGCATGGCCAATAGTCAGGAATCATGGGGACTGTCATCCAGCAACATCTGGGGACCCAAAGATTGGGTTTAGTGTTTAGTGGGTTTAGTGTTATGGGTGAACCAGGTACTTCTCTTCTATAATATGAGAGATCACTCTTAATTACACATGGCAAGGCTCACAATTGTTAGGTGCAATAACGATTATAGTATACATAGGAGGTACCAAGAACCAAGGAAGTGAGAATGCACAGGGCAGCCTGGTCCCCTGGAGCACACACAGGCCACACGCTCCTGCCACTGCTTGTTCAGTGTTAGATTCAATGGGGCCTATGCAAGTACAGATGTGCACATGCAAGTCTCCCTCCTACAGGGATGGGAATCTTGGTCAGTCAGCATTCCTGTTCTCATGGGCGTACACCTGTACTCACATAGTTCCCTTTCAGACTGACGCAGAACACATGGTGGCAGGGAAGTGTGGCTGGCACACATGTCAGCTTCCAGGAGGCAGGTTGGTCTGCGCATTCTTGCTACCCCCAAAACTGTTTGGTACCCACACATGAATAGGGCTTGTGTCCTGACTGATTAAAGTAGGCCTGCTTTAATAGTTACAGAACACCTGCTTATAGATTCACACTTACCGTTCTATGAAAGCTTTTATTCCCTGTCAGAGAGAAGGAGAGAAAAGAAATGAGTTATTTGCTATCTTTGGGATACACTTTCATCATATGTGGAACCCAGCAAACCCAAACAGTTGATTAGGCCAGAAAACTTTCAATGCTAAGGTATGTATGTATATTCTGTAGTGATTCCTTACTCCCTCAGTGCCCTTTGGTACATTTCTGGCCTGGGAGTAGGTCTCATCCAGTGAGTCAACATGACAGTGAGAGACCAATTATCTGTTCTGTATCTGGAAACAGAGTATTTTCCCACATGATTCTGAAGATGTGCAGATGTCCAACAGAAGAAGAAGAAGAAAATCCTCTTATACTCCCCCTTCTGACTTGGAACACAGGAAGAGCCAGTTCAAAATTTGTTTCCTTGGGCTCCCCCTCTAGCACCTGTTTATCTATGTGTGGACCCTGCTAATTCAGAGGTAGTCAACATGGTGCCCTCCAGATATTGTTGGACCACAGCCCCATAATCTCTGACTATTAGCCACGCTAACTGGAGCTGATGGAAGTTGGGAGTCCAACAACAATATATGGCGCAGACCATGTTAACTAGCTAACTAGGCCCATTGGCCCAAGTCTCTCAGGTCTCTGAACATCAAACCCCATATTGAAATGCATAAGCAGCTGACTCCTACTGGCTACTGCCATGATTCATCTTCCTTGATGGGCCTTGATGCCCAGAATCATTCAGGAAGCAATCAAAGCCCACTCAGCTCATACACACAGTAGGCATCTCTTGAAGTATAGGCATTACATTAGCCTTTTGAGAATCAAGGCCTTCTTAGGTTGCTTCTTAGATGACTCAGATACTGCAATACTGTTAATACATGATGGTCATTAGCTCATGATGAAACCATAAACAAGGCTTGTTCTTTCTCTGAAGTTTTAAGTAACAATATTGAGATATCTTTGTGCAAAACTACATATAACTTGTGCTTTAGCCTGCACATTTTGCAGCTCCCCTGGTCAGGATATTAGTCTTGTCCAGAGCTCCAGTGGTGTAGTGAAGGGGACCACAGCTCTGGAAGCTTTTTTTTTTCCAGAGCAGAAGTGATGACATCATTTCTCAGGGTAACTGATAGAGTCTCCTTGCTCTGGCATGTGAATGAAACAATACCGGGGCGTACAGATCCTTTTCTTGGATTGGGTTTCTACTTCAGGACAGCAATTTAACTAATAGCACCTTAGCTGGGCTGGCCGAATAATGAGATAGAATGAGATAATTGTCTCAGGCAGCGGGCATGGAGGGCAATGAATTGACACACACACCCAATACCTCCGCTCAACTCATTATTAGCTTAGCTGGTGGCTGGCTTCACTTTCCAGCCAAACCTCATTATGAGGAAGGGGCAATGGGCTCTTTAAGAGTGAAGACTTCAAATTTCTAAGTTTAAAATTGCCTTTCTAGTCACCACAGTGAACGGCAGTGGCTCAGCCACTCTCCTTGTCACCTCACCCAGAAGGCCTTGTTCTGTAGGATCCTGTTGCCTCCTTTTCTGAGTGAGATGAGGCAGGGAGGAGGTGGAAGGCTTGGTGGAGCCATGGCTAATGAGCTGGGGAAGGAAGAAAGGGGAAAACAAAATTGAAGGGGCAGGAGATGGAGGAAAAGAAAGTGAGGGGGCGGTAGGGGCAAGAGGAAAATGGCGCCTGGCTGCCAGCACCACGAAAAGAGAGGTGAGGGAAGAAGGAAGGGGAGGATGTGGAATAGTGGCACAATCCCTCGTGCCAGGCCTGTCTCTTGGGAAGATTGTTTTTATTTCTAATTTGAAGGTTAAAGTTGGATTTCAGCTGGCTTAAGATCTTTCATTAAAGCTCAGTGTGTTTTGTTTTGTGAGTGTGGGTGCTTTTTTGTTGTACACTGCTCTGCGATATAAAAATACCTTAATAAACAAACTTATGCAGTAAGAAGCACTGCTGAGTTCAATGGAGCTTTGTCCAGGAAATTATGTATGGGACTGCAGCCATGCTACAAAAAAAGTTCAGTCTTTATGGTGCCAGAGGACAAAAGACTAGTCATTCTTCCTTCAATTTTGTAGTAAAATGTTGTTGCACAACTGCCTGTGTTGTTGGAGTCTCCTTGGTAGTATGGCTGTAAAGGTTGTTATGACGAGCTCTTGTAATTCAAAATATACTACTACACCACTGCAGAGCTCAGATAATAAGTTGATTCTTCTTATGGAAATATGCAGAGATACTCAGCATCTGAGCTGCGTGTGTGCCAGTGTGTGTATTTACCTAAGTAGCAGGCTTTTACCCTGCATTTAGATCACTTAAGACTTGGTAAAATAAGAAAAGCTACTTTATTTATAGAAAGAGTAGATAGGAAAGGCATACCTAGTTCTAACCAACTTAAGTTGGAGGCGCAATGCCCAGACTTGAGTATTGCCCTCATGACTCAGGAGAGAGAGCAAAGACAAAGATGTCTTCTCTCTCCTCGGACAGTCAAAGAAGAAGACAAAGGAACAGGGCCTGTTCTAAAGGGCAGCCAGGTGGGGCACTGGCCGAGGGTCCCTGGAGCTACAGGGGCCCCCTCAGCGGCCCCTCCACTCCCCTCCTGCGATCTGCGGCAGCAGCCACGGATCGCAGGGCAGGAGCTTCCACCTGCCCGCCATTCCCTCGCCCTACCTACCTGTCTTCTGCCTTTTAGCATTGCCCTTAACGAAGATGGCAGCTACAGTTTCCCTAAGATACTGAAGCCCCTGCTGCCATCTTAGTTGATGGCAGAGATGCACAAGCATAGCACATATGTGTGCCATCAACAAAGATGGCGGTGAAGGTTCCATCCCCTTAGGGAAACCATGGCTGCCATCTTGGTTAATGGCAATGGTAAAAGACAGGAGACGGGTAGGTGGGGGCTTGGGGGGTGCACACATGTGTGCGTGCACACACACTGGGGCCCAGGGCAAGCTGATGACCAAGGGCCCCAGCATGCCTGGAGCCGGACCTGCAAAGGAAGGTCAGCTTCCCTGAGCATATCAGTTTACAAAAGAAGGAAGTCAGGCAGAGAAGAGCACAGGTAAAGGTAGGCAAGCCTAGCCAGCTGGAGGACCCTAACTCTATCTTCCTACTGGAATACATACAAAAGAGCCCAAACAGGAGTTACTCTTGCCCCACTTCCAACAATTCTGAACGGAAATGATTGTTGCATGGCTCCAATTATCTACCCGGAATCTCAATTCTCAGTTAATTTCTTCCTTATTCCTATGGTCTGTTTCCTTGTACCAAGCATGTAGCAGTTGGGTCCATGGGCTACAAAACATTGGAACTAACGCATCAATAATATTCCAAACAATGTTGTGCTGTTAAGTCTGAATTCCTTACTTTCAGGAAGCCAGCAGAATTCTGCTGGTACAGGCGGGCCTGGATGCAGACCAGGGTATCCTTAGCACTCTGTGATCGGTCTTGGAGTTTGTTTAGATTTGCCTCCATTTCTTGGAGGAGAATTTCACCCTGTTCCTTTAACTGGTTGATAAACATTTTCTCCTTGCCATGAAGAAACTGGTGCAGTTTTAGGAATTCCAAGGAGATATGGTACTGAAGTTGCAATTTGTTCTCCTGGAATAAGAAAATGTATTAGACAAAGCAAAGACCACTCTAGTAGCTGAGACCAGCTTTGTTTTATGCTTTATAATTGTCAGTCTACTACTGTGGGTGCTTCCAGGTGGATATTTATTGTAAGATCAGTTGTCCTCATGCATGCAAGTTTTTTGCAGCATTCACACAGTGATATTGGCATCAAAATTCCAGTCCATATGCCCACACATTAAATCCAGATTCACCCTTTTCAGATCTTCCTGGAAAGGGTGAATTTAGGTTTAATGTGCGGGAATACGCACTAACTTTTCAGAAGTTAAAAAACCCTGTTGCCGACAACTGCTGTGTGATATTTCAGTGACCTGTTTGCAGTATTAAGACCCTGTCTGGAAGTACCCAATAATTAAAATTGCACTATTTGGCACTGCGAAGGGGGAGGGGAATATTTATTTTCCCTTTTAACAGTGGGCACAATCAAGAGCAAGTTCAATGTACATAAGGTTACAATTCTAGGCAAGCTTATTGTATATCAGGGGTGGCCAGATTTCAGCCTTGTCGGATCTATTATTTATTACTACTACTACCAGCCAGACCTTGTGCAAAAGACATACAGTTCAAATTGACCAGGGTGTTCTGTGCACATTCTAAGCCTAAGCATTTGTTTTCAGTACTAGAACTGAGCGGAACTCACAGTACTTTCAGACAAAAGACAGCTTCTAGGTAGCTTCCTTCATTTCAGTTATTTAATTTAGGTGGGAAATGGCTGTGTGCATACAGCAGTTTAAAGTGGCTTTGGTGCATACCATGTGTGCATGTTTTTCACATCATCTACCACATGACGTTGCCCTCGTCCAAGTGGCAGGCTGCACTTTCCCTCGATTTAATTTGGATTTTCTCAATCCATGGATAAAGTGGTAAGGAAAAATATCCAACATAACATCTGATGTTACCCATCTGTGGATGTACTGAAGCACATTGTGTGGGCAGGGTTTGTTTTCATTTTTTTACACGTGTGGTGACTTTTTGCTGGGTGCCATCTATCATCACATCCTCTATTTCTGTTGGCAAGGCATTCCTCAATACTAGTAACCCACTGTTTTGTGCAAGTCTGGTATGTTGGAAAACTTGTATAAAAAAATGGCTGCCCGGTTCACAAGTGTAAACAAATATCTGCGCACATACCCACAATGGACCTCAGATTTCCAGAACTCAGGGCAGAGAGCTACTGTTGGGGCTAGGCAACACACACATACACATGCTCCCTTCCACTATTTTGTACAAGTCTGGTATATCAGCAAACTTATATATCAAAAACAATTCTTGCCTGTATGCCCACAATGGACTTCAGGTTTCCTGAACTCAGAGATAGTGGGAAAGTACTACTTGAAGGGAGGAGACAGCAACACACAGTATGAAAACACCCCATCAAGTGCTGCCTACTATTGTAGACAAGAAGCACGGAGACAGAGTTCAACTGAAAGCGCTCACATGTGGATGAACATTCACAAAAGTGCACATGGAAATATCAGATCTGTGTGGCCCATGTGTGCATTAATATTCTGGTGTGTGCAGAGTTATTCTGTTGCTGCTATTCTTAAACAATATTAATGCTACTCACTTTATGACTAGAAATTTTCTCCTCCTGAGCGTTTTTCAACATCTCAAGTTTCACCAGGATGGACCGGAGCTGAATTCTCATCATGAGCAGCTTTTCCTGTGGGTAGAATATCACAAAGGTTGCACTCCCTGCCAAATAGTTCTATATCCAGAAAAGGCGATCAGTCATATTTAGATTATTCTCTGTCAGCCACGTAACAGAGTAGTAGGTAACATTTCAGTGGGGTCACTGAATTTCATATCTTTCACAGCCATAAATACATGAATATTCATATAAGCATATTCTTATAATCACTGGATTAAATCCACAAGTGAAGTGATGCTACAGGCTGCTTTGAAAAGTGAACACAGGGGTTCCTTGGAAGAATATGTGATTTCCCTAATCAAAATGTCAGTAATTGTGGATAAGGTTGGCTGAAAGTTAGCTTGCCAAACAACCCCTAATTCTGTCTTGAAATATATTCAGAAGCTGGAGATTTAGTGATATCATACAGCAGCGGGGAGGTTCACAAGTTCCATGTGAATTGGTCCCGAAAACCAATCTACATGGATTCCTCTTGAATTTCGGGTGCCTACTGAATACTTTTTTTATTCCAGCAGCCATTTTAACTGAATTTTTATTTTATAGTTATAATTTATTTTTATCTTTATTGTATTGAGTTGTACATCACTTAGAAACGATGGCACTTAAGTGGCACATTAATTGTCAAATAAAATAAAATAAATAAATGTGCACCCAAGAACATTCTGCAACGTGCAGAGTGTGTGCCCTAGGAAACTTCCCAGAATTGTCTGCAACATGCAAGGTGTCTGTGCCAGAGATGTAGGCATTCCTTGGCAGATTAATTGATCTGGAAAAGGGTTACTTAATAAAGCTAGAAAATGTTAAAATCAGTGGCAGAATGTGAGCTCTTAAGCAAGCACCATGTGTTCTTTTTGAGCTGTACCAGCCAGGGAGTACCTTTGCTTCGTGACTTCTTCTGTATGATGGTAACATCATCTACAGTTAAATAACTTAAATCTTTGAAGGAAATGGGGTCTCCTAACAACTCTCAGCACCCTCTACAAATTACACTTCCCAGGATTCTATGGAGGAAGCCATGACTGTTTAAAGTGGAATAATAGTGGAATGAATGTATGGGGTGAATGTGGTCTTACTTTCAAGTAAAGATGAATACAGGATTGGGCCGCCAGACAGTTTTGCTACTTGCACACAACAATTACTGCAGCATACAAAGTAGGGATGGAGAGAAATTTGGTGAGGTTCCCATTAAAATACCTAATTCACAATTCCTGAAACAATATGCAGTTCTCCAACCAAAAGCTGTGTACAAAAACAGGGAAAGTGTGCAGAAAATTTGGTCAAAGTTAAAAAAATGCATGCTATTAAGAAAAATTAGTGGGAGAAATGTGAATACTAGGCAAAGGTGCATACAAAAATGTGTGTATTAGGAGAAATGTGTACTAAAATAATGAAGAATTTTCACTTTTTTTTAATTGTAAACTGATGTCTGATGCAGAAATGGAGTTAAATTGAATTTAGGATTGGAAAACTGAGAATATAAGAGAAATCAAAATTGGCAGATTCATCCATCCATCCCTATTTAAAAGAAGGGGGAGAATGATATGTTGAAATATTCTAAAATAAAACAATACTTTTTAAATGTTCTCAAACTAGTATGGATATTGTGTTGCTCATCATCAACAGTGTCATGGTTGTTATCCAATAAGTCTCATGATGACCTGGCGTTATGATGGTTACCGTATAGATCTGCACAGCATCTGGGATGAGAAGAAACTGGGTGCTTTGATCTTTGGGTATCTGAGATTCCCGGCAGCTGAAGCAGGCTAGTTTTTCTTGTGGCTTCCAGTAGAGAGTCAAGGGCTCGCTGTGTTCGAGGCACTTCTGCTGTTGGCACCCCACATGAAAGGTCTTGATTTTATTCGCCATTTTCTCCAGGGCTTTGTTCGCTATGTACTTTTGGTCTGGAACATTTGAGTGGCATTGTGGGCAGAAGACTCCTTTTTCTTCCCAGACTGTCTCTAGACAAGGTTTGCAGAAGTTATGGCCGCAGGACAGGATGACAGGCTCCCTAAACAGCTCTAGGCAAATAACACAGGATAACTCCTTGGTGAAGTCGTCTGCATGCAGCTCCCAAGAAGTGTTAGAAGAACTGGCTATGACTGTACTGGCTTCTCTTTCATTAACGGAAGTAAATGAGGTAGTTGAAGGATTTTTGCTGGTGGATGTGGACATGATAGCGGAAGGAAAAGCCTTAAAGCAACAGTCAAAATGGGGTCATCCTGCCAGATGAAAAAGAAGTTAAATGAGATCCTTGTTTGTATGTTAAGACTCAAGTCTTAATAAAGGTTGGATGGTAGTTAGGTGATGAAATCCTGCATTACAGCTAATCTCTCCTTGATGTGAAACCATTTAATAGAGCACTACAGCTTCCATCATTCCTGATCATTGACCATGCTTGCTGGGGCTGATGTGAGTTGATGGACTACAACTCCCATCATCCCTGACCATTGGCCATGCTGACTGGAGATGATGGGAGTTGTAGTCCAGCAACATCTGGGGAACCAAGGTTAGAAAGCAGTGCAATGGAGTGGATGTGGGGAACTTTTAGCCCTCCAGATATTGCTGAACTACAACTCACATCAGCCCTGGCCGTTAACCATGCTTGCTGGGGCTGATGGGAGTTGTAGTTCAGCAACATCTGGAAGGCCAAGGATTCCCCATACCTGCAATAGAGTCTTCCCTCTTAAGGCTAACAGCAGATACAGGGAGGGGCAGAATATCTGTCAAGACCACAGCAGGGGAGACAGATAAAAAACCTCCCTCCTTGCACACTGCAGTCTCAATTAAAATCGGCAGTGGGGTGGGGGGCATGGTTGCCTTTTTTTAAAAAAAAGCACAGATGGAAGTGCTAACAACATAAAAAGAGCTCTGTTGGATTGGGCAAAAGGCCCGCCTAGTCCAGCATCCTGTTCTCACTGTGACCACACAGATGGCCTATGGGAAACCCGCAAGAATGTCCTGAGTGCAAGAGCACTCTCCCCTTCTGCGGTTTCCAGCAACTGGTATTCAGAAGCATGCTGCCTCCAACAGTGGAGACAGAAACACAGCAAAGGTGGCTAGTAGCCATTGATAGCCGTAGCCTCCATGAATTTGGCTAACCTTTTACAGCCGTCGAAGTTGGTGGCCATCACAACAACCTGTGGGGCCAAATTCCATAGTTTAACTATGTGCGATCTGTGAAGAAGTACTTTCTTTGGTCTGTCCTGAATCGTTTGACATTCAGCTCCAATGAATGGCCCTGATTTCTAGTATTGTGAGAGAGGAAGAAAAAGTTCTCCCTATCCATTTTCTCTACATTTACTGTCATGTATGGTTTGGTTCTGAGGTACACTGGAATTATTATCCTCCTTCTGGGAGGAAGAACGGGATATCAATTTAAAAGATAAATTAATTAAATAAATAAATAATATTGGGGTGCGGACTGGGATGGGGTTAGGATGAGAGAGACTGGCCTGTATAAAGCCACTCAGTAAGCTAAGGCCTGAGCTGAGATTTGAGTCAGGGAGATTTCCAGCCCGCACACGACTTGTGTGGTTAATTATTACACTAGATCAACAAGCAGCTACTTGATCTACAGTATTCACATTGGTTAATGGGCTAGGGTAGATGCCAACTGTGGGCTAGCCGTCACCTGCTTAAATAATTTAAAAACCATTACATACATTTTAATCAATTAGATCTCTGTAAATCTGCATAGAAAAAATATTGTTGCTTTGTTTTTAAATAAGGCACAAAAGGTCAGAATCATCATAGATGATTAAATTAATCTTGTAACTTTTGTGCTTTTTTAAAACTGTTTTTAGTTATTTTTATTATATATGTGAATGTATTAAAATTTTAAGAAACATCTACTGGTCAGTCAGTGTAATTTCTTCAGTCAATAAAAAATTAGTTATTTTTTTATAATTCAAATACATAAATAAAAAATGTTTCATCACACTTCTAAAACATACATTTTCATATCCTGATTGTCTTAACAAGTTTTATATTTTGACATATTTTGAGTTTAAAACAATAAAAAACAAACATATAACATCTGAATAACTTGTCTTTGCAATATTCAGTAAATGTTGATAAACAATTAACAGTTAACTTTAGAACTGTCCCACCTCTAGTCTTTTCTCTTTGGATCTTTCCAGTTAAAATTAACTCATTGAGGTTAATTTTTCCATAATGGCCAAATTCCACATTTTGTCAGCTACTCCTTTAATAAAGGCAGGTTTTGAGACCTCCAGTGTTTTGTTTAAATTAACCTTGCTGCAGTAGCCATATAACTAATTTTTTATCAATCTGATATTAACTGATTTACCTAACCAGTTAATTGGCTTTGTGTTGCAGCCCTAGCTAGAACATTAAGACAACTTCACACAACTGTCTTTAAAGATGCAGCTGCTCTATTTTGTCCCTCTGGGTAATGTCACCATACAATACTGCTAGTAGTAGTATTTGAAAAATGAAATGGACTGCCTTCAAGTCGATCCCGATTTATGGCTATCCTATGAATAGGGTTTTCATGGTAAGCGGTATTCAGAGGGGGTTTACCATTGCCTCCCTCTGAGGCTAGTCCTCCCCAGCTGGCCAGGGCCTGCTCAGCTTGCCACAGCTGTACGAGCGAGCCCCTTCCATGTCCGCAACCGCCAGCTGGGGGACAACTGGGCTCCTTGGGACTATGCAGCTTGCCCACGGTTGCACAGGTAACAGAACACATAACCCCTGAGCCACTCACTGTGGGGGTGATCTTTAGCTGGCCCTTGACACCCAGGAGACACGAGCGGGGATTTGAATGCACAGACTCTGGACTCCCAACCAGGCTTTCCTCCCCACTGTGCTATACCAGCTGTAGTAGTAGTATTTAGCAGTGTTAAGAGTGTGGAAGGTGTGGTACAGGACATAGCCATGGCATATAGCCATGGCATATAATCATTCCCATGGGGCGTATAATTTATTCTATACAGACATGATGTTGCTGGGAATTCCATGCCGCTCTGGACAAATACAGCTGCTCTCATCATCACTACCAACCTTATACCTTTTCTCATCAGTACTATTCTCCTGCTCTGGGTCTCCTTTTCAGAATTACAGACAGACAGAGACTGAGGACAGGAAGCTGGCATTCCATCTTGAAACAGCTTCCTACTGCCGTCCATTTCCTAAAGCATTTCTTCCTGACTCACCTATTTCCCAGAAATAATGTTTTTTTCTCAAGCAGCCCTTGTTTCTCTTCCACTCTGCCTCATTGACCAGCTTTGCAGTCCTGACTGATAACTGCCACTCACCAACTGTTTTCCTCTTCTAGAAGATTCCGTTTGTGTTCCTGTGAAATTATTTGCTTTGAGATCCAGCCAGGAGGCTGTCAAAGTGAGATCAAAATAAACTTCCATCAAAACAGGCCTCATTTTATTCTTTTCTCAGCAATGACATCCCCATGGCTCCTTTATGCTGTATGCCCAGCATATCCATGGGAGACCGTTATTGAAGTATGCATCTCCTCTAGTTTTAAACCAGGAAAAAATCCAGGAAAAAGGCCCCCTTTTGCCTTGTGTATGAAAAGGTCTTGGAACACTTATTTATAATCCTGGTATGATCAGAGTTGTTTACCATCAAGAATATTCCCTCCTGCACCTGCAACAGCAGGCACTGAGGCACAACAATACACTATAGGATAGTGTCCTGGAAGGTGGAAATGTGTCCCTATAGCTTTTGAGAACTCCCATTCCTGATGTCAGATTTGTGTTTGTTTATTCTTTTGCAGAGAGACTGGCCTGTCTATCCTACTGAGAATGCAGAAGGGAATAGATGGCAGATAATGTCATCTACCATATTGCAAGCTGAGCAAGTGAATGGACCTCTGATGTTGTGGACAATATTATTAGGTCTTGTAACAAAGTTGCCAGATATGTAGATATGTGAACAGAGTTGGCACCTGAGTCTGCATCTCTGTGATGAAGCTCTTGCTGTTGATGATTAGCTATTTGGTTTGGGGGAGGAGAATGCCTGTAAGCAAATACAGGTCTGCTATGGCATGGTATGAGTGAACATGCTATATTTGTGAGATAGATCTGCCTTTGTTTTGCTCTTGAGTGCACCTTAAACTAGTTTGCACGATACTTTGGCGGGCAGTCATGTGGTTTAAATGTATGGTGCAGATGTGACCTCTGTTGGGCCATTGAATACCAGCACCATCTTTGAATGTTTTCCTCTCGATTTTGCTCTAATAATCTGCAGCTTTTTTGATGCTTAACTCCACCCAGCCATAAGGAGTTTTGAGTTTGAGGCTGTGTACACACACAGCCACCACCTGGATTCTTAAGTGTTTACCAACACCACGAGAGTCCAAGTAACCATAATTTAGATTGGACTTCAACTTTACACACACATTTAGTAGGTGGAGAGAACTTTTTTCTGACACACAGACCAGTGATCAATGATGGGAAAAGCTTCCCTTGCCAAATTTCTGTTTGCCAGGCTGTTAATGAACAGGAACAGAGTCAGCAAATAGGGGCATAAGACACTGAATGGAGTATCCAGGAAACTGAAATAAGGAGGACCTCACTAGAGTCTAATTGCAGCCTCCACTTGGTGCAGACATGTTCATCTCCTTGCCAAAATCCAACCTGTGAGCTACGTTCCCCTTTGCATCCAGTTCTGGTGTTCTCCTTCATAGGTCATACAGCAGACACATGAAGCTTTCCTCACAGATGCAGATAAATTGCTGCCTGAACAGAAATGGTCTTTCTTCCTCTGCCTTGTGTGTGAATGACAGGAGCATCTCTTTATGAGAGGCAGTTGCCGATTTTGGCCCCCAGGCTGTAAGACCAATGAAGTGTTCTGGAGAGGTTTCCTGAAGTTACCAAGGAACAAAAGGTGAGCATCCATTCACCCAGAGCAGCCCCCACCAACCACCTCCCTGTGGCTGCCACCTGGCTGGAGATAGGCAAGATCCTTCCAGTGGATGCTGCAGTGGAGTTTAATGGAACTGCCAGAACTCACAAAGGGTCTCCAGGTCTCCTTTTTAGAGGGGCACTACTGGAGAACAGAGCTAGCAGCAAACAAAATGCAGCAGTGAGACTGCTCACTGGGGCAGGGTATCGCCAACATGTCACCCTGCTGCTGAAAGAATTGCACTGGCTCCATTTGCTACTGGGCCAAGTTCAAGGTTCTAGTTTTGGTGTACAAAGTCCTATACAGCTCAGAACCAGGATACCTGAAAGACCATCTTACTCCTTATATACCGTTGATCACTGCACTCTGCAGGTGACAGCCTCCTGACATACAAATCAGGAGGTTCATTCTGCACAATATAGGAAACGGACCTTTAGTGTGGTGGCACTTACCCTGTGGAATTCTCTCCCCTTAAATATTAGGCAGGCGCCATCTCTGCTATCGTTTCGGCGCCTTTTGAAGACTTTCCGCTTTCAACAAGCCTTTTAAGTTGAGACCTATCCCAGTCTGTGTCTGTGCTGGAATTGCTTTTAATATATTTTTTTAATAATGTTTTTAACCCTTTTTTAAAAAGATGTTTTTAAAACTTTTTAAAAAAATGTTTTTAATGTTGTTTTGTTTTAATGTATTTTAAGGTCTTTTTATGATGTTTTAAAGTGTTTTTAGCATTTCTGTTTGCTGCCCTGGGCTCCTGCTGGGAGGAAGGATGGGATATAAATCAAATAATAAATAAATAAATAACAAATAAACAGGGCCAGAGGCCAATGCAGCCCTCCCAGCCTCTCTGTCTGGCCCCCAGAATGTTCCCAGGTCACACCCACTCTCCTCACCCAGGCCACGCCCCACAGCAGCTCTACTCCAGGCCCTCCCTTGGTGCTTTTGCCTCACTGAAACATATCCTTGAACTAGGATAATTCCGCTTGCTCGCCTGGATGGACAGGAGCATGCATAGGAGCCTCTGGCTGGAATGTAGCCTATTGTACAAAAGGGTTTTAAAAAATCACTACCATTGCCCTGCACACATTTGCCTCTCCAGGAAGAACAAAGTTTTTTTTCTGATTGGGCCTGCCTTCTTTGGGAAGAAGAGTTAACCCTTTGCCGTCTATCCCCCACACACCCTTACTGACCAAGAATGGTTTATCTATCATAAGGCTGCTTATGATTGTAAAGATCAGTTGCAGGATGCAATGAATTTTGTATGCAGTCCTATTTACACTTACAAGGGAGTAGGCCTATTTAATGTAATAGGACTGACGTACGAATAAACATGCTTAGGAGTGCCCTGTCATTCAATCAATGAAAGCCACCAATTGTTATAAAGGAAATATTACATGCACTTTATTAAAGTTTTTATTAGGAGTAGGCTAAAAGCATTAAAAGTTACATTTCAGATATAATTCATAGCCAATTGATTAAAAAGGTAAAGTATATAATCTTTTTAACTTGCTTTGCTTTACAAACATCCAAACAAACTTCTGAAAGATTTTAAAAGTAATTAAATACTTACTAAAAGTATTTAAGGCAAAATTCAACAAAAGCTATTACATCATTTTTTTTAAAGATTTCAAACTGCAAAACTCTCAGTGTTATTATAAAGGCATGATAGCTCAAGTTTCCCCTGCAATCTTCAGTTGACAGCCTACAGCAGACACACAAAATACAGTAGGGTCCCACTCATACGGCAGGTTACGTTCCAGACACCCGCCTAAAAGCAAAGCCCGCCAAAAAGTGGAATTCCATCATAAAATGGCGCCCAAAAAACACCATAAAAGCGGAACAAGTGCCGTATGAGTGGGGCCTTACTCTAATTGAAAACCGCTGTATTAGTGGAACACCGAAAAGCGGCCACCAAAAAGCAGGGCCCTACTGTATAAAAGCTCACATCTATACAATTAAAAGCTTCAAAGGTGACACATCAGCAGGTATTGTCACCCTTGGTATGCATAGCTCATCACATGCTAGAAAACTGTCCACTGAACTCTGTAATTGGATGAAAAGCAGGAACAGCAAGGAAGACTCCTCCTCAGGGATCACATAAGTGGCAATATTGAAAAGGAAATTTCTTCAGACCTGGAAGGAGGAAAAAAAAAACACTGAGTTTTACCTTGACTCATTTTTTCAAAGAACAAACAGTGTGGTCCAGTGGATCAAAGGCTGGATAGGGAGACCCAACCTCCAATTAACCACTAAGTGGCCTTGACCATCACTATTCAGGCCTATAGCCAGCCCCCACCAAACTTTCCTGCCCATGTGGCGTAGTGGTTAATGTGTTGGACTACGACCTGGGAGACCAGGGTTCGAATCCCTGAATAGCCATGAAGCTCACTGGGTGACCTTGGGCCAGTCACTGCCTCTCAGCCTCATGAAAACCCTATTCATAGGGTCGCCATAAGTCGGAATCGAAGGCAGTGCATTTACATTTAGGGTTGTTGTTTTTTTTTACAAAAATTAAATATTAAATCTTACATATTTTTTCTCCCACCCCCCATTACTTTATGGGTGCCCCCTAACTTTTAGGCTGGCTATGGAACTGTCACTATTTCAGCCTAATCTTGGTGGGGACAAGAGAGATAACAAATCTAGAAAAGCACTTTAAATCCTGAGAAGCATTATGAGAGCTGCCTAAAGACTGAGCTGTAAATCAAGACATCTCTCACTAGGTGGCCTTGACCAAGCCACTCTCTCTCTTAGCCTCAGTTCTATCCCGCCCCCCAAATACTGACTGACCTTTCAACAGGGTGGGGGAGCATCCATTAAACTAGGATCTGGAGACTAAGGTTCAAATTCCCAATCAGCCATGAAGCTTGCTGGATGACCGGGGCCAGTCATAGTCTCTCAGCCTAACCTAACTCATAGGCTATGTGAGGGAGAAACTACAGGTCCCCTGATTCTTTAGGGGGACTCATGTGCTTTAAATGTGCATCGATAATTGAAAGATCATCTTATCCCTTGTACACCCAGTCGATCACTGAATTCTGCAGGTGAGGGCCTCCTGCAGATACCATTTCATCAGGATGCCCATTCCGCACAACATAAGAAGTGGACCTTTAGTGTTGTGACACCGACGCTTGGGAATTCCCTCCCCTTTAATATTAGACAGGTGCTGTCTCTATTATCTTTTCCGCACTTACCAAAGAGCTTCCTCTTTCAACAAGCCTTTTAAGGAGAGACCTTATCCCAGTCTGAATTGTTTTTAATTTTTTTTTAAAGCTGATTTTTTAGAAGATGTTTTTAAGATGTTTTGTTTTAATGTTTTTTTAAAGATGTTAATTTTGATATTTTTAAAGTCTTTTGTTTTTAAGATGTCTTAGAATGCTTTTAGTGTATTGCTTGCTGCTCTGGGCTCCTGGGAGGAAGGGCAGGATATAAATTTAATAAATAAATAAATATATATATAATTGAATGTGCTTTAAATGCATGGATTGGCACCAAGATAGTTGGCACTGGCCTCCACATTGTGGCATGGCCTTCCCAACGAGAAGCAAGCACAGGCAGGCTGGAAATTATGTGTTGTGGCCCAGTTGCATAAAGGGGAAATGTGATCAGAGGATGAGAGAGGAGGTGGCGGCGGCGGCAGCAGCAGCAGCAGTGGCAGCAGCAGCGGCATCTATATTGTGCCTCTCCCCCAACAAAGACAAAGGTTGGGACAGAGAGCACACAACAAGGAAGGCCTGGAGCAAGGGGAAACTAGTTGTTTACATTCCGTGGTGAGCCAGGATGGAGAGGACAGTAAAGAACAGTATATACGGTAGGGAGGGTATTGTGGAGCCTGAAGGAATATAATGTGTTCAAGAAGATCTTCATCATAGTGGTGGCTCTGGAGTAGGGATGGGATCTGTTGGCCAGTGCAGATTCAAAAGCATTCTTCCAACCTAACAGGCTGGAATTGATTAGAGTTTATTCTATAACAGCTAGCTGCTGCTTTTACTAATCTATTTTTTTTTGCCTGCAAAAAAAAAATTGATATTAATATCGATATTTTAAAGGAAGTATTGCTATTTTGAAGAAAATGTTATTTCCTTTAAAAAGGAAAGGACATTTCTTCAAAATATCAATAAATTATCATTCTTACAATCAATGTTTTAGAAGTCTCCTCCTGCAAATGTTAGTTCAGGTTCAGGGATCTGCCCTATATCTTCCACTGTGAAGACAGATGCAAAAAATTCATTTAGCTTCTCTGCAATCTCCTTATTGTTCTTTAGTACACCTTTGACTCCCTTATCATCCAAGGGTCCAATTGTCTCCCTAGATGGTCTCCTGCTTTGAATGTATTTATAGAATTTTTTGTTGTTGGTTTTTATGTTCTTAGCAATGTGCTCCTCAAATTCTTTTTTAGCATCCCTTATTGTCTTCTTGCATTTCTTTTGCCAGAGTTTGTGTTCTTTTTTATTTTCTTCATTTGGACAAGACTTCCATTTTTTGAAGGAAGACTTTTTGCCTCTAAGAGCTTCCTTGACTTTGCTCGTTAACCATGCTGGCATCTTCTTGGCCCTGGCGGTACCTTTTCTGGTCTGCGGTATGCACTCCAGTTGAGCTTCTAATATAGTGTTTTTAAACAACTTCCAAGCATTTTCGAGTGATGTGACCCTCTGGATTTTGTTTTTCAGCTTTCTTTTTACCAATCCCCTCATTCTTGCACTCAGGTCCTGCTTGCGGGCTTTCCCCAGGCACCTGGTTGGCCACTGTGAGAACAGGATGCTGGACTAGCTGGGCCACTGGCCTGATCCAGCAGGCTCTTCTTATGTTCTGTTCTTAAGTGGATTTTTTAAAAAAGGTCTGTTTTTAAAAATAGCTGTGAAAATTTGCTACATTACAATCTAATCCTCAGCGATTGAGAATAAATGAATTAATGGAAAATTCAGTACCAACTCCGAGTTGGGCAGAATTCTACAACATCCCTACTCTGGACTGCCCCTCTGATGAGCTAAGCACTTGAACACCAATGAAAAGAGGTTTAAAAGAAGGACTCCCTACCCTCCTATGAAGTTAGAGCAATTAAGCTTGTGGCTGTGAGGGCTTTCTACATTCTCATTCACCATACCCTCTGGGATTCCCAATACCCATTATGGCGTAATAGAGCTATAAGACTTATTTTAGCTCTGTGCATTTCAGAGTGAAATACTCCTTCAGGAGCTTGAAACGCCTGCACATTCTTTAAATTTACACAAACTACCTTTGAACAAGTAGTTCATTTTTGAGGCAAAATGTTCACTCTGCACATCTCTCCCACTGAACTCAATAGGACTGACTACTGTGTAGTGAGCTGGTTTGGAAGTAACAAACCTTTTCCACTCTAGGGCTGAGTTCTGGAAAATCTGGTTCTGCAAATCTGTGCAGAATCTAACATTGCATGACACCCATTGGCTAAGACCTATAATATCACAAACCCACCTGTCTCCAATCCCTATAGCTGTTTAGCCATTTAAAAAAAATCTTCCCTCAATTAAGACACAAAAACAGACACATAAATATCCATGCGGCAGTTCAAACATTCAAATTTTAAAAACCCAAAAAGCCCCCTGGAATTGTGAAGCAAAACAGACATATGGCCAAACTAGAAATCAATCTTCTGGCAGGTACATCCATCATAGTAACTACAGTTGGGAGAAAGATGCGGCTAAAGATTTAGCAGCAACTTCCCTTTTAATTAAATCTGTTTTCAAGCACAGTTTATAACTGGTCCAACACAAAACTGATCCATTGGTCTCTGGTAGCCTCCTTGTATCTCTTGTGAGAGACGGGTAATATATTTCTTTAAATAACAATTCACTAATAGGCAAAAAACCTTGCAGTTTAAGAATGTACCTATAGCCACCAGATATTTCTATCAAACTTTAAAAGGCAGGGAAATTGGGCAGCCATAGTGAATGCACCAGGGGAGCAGGAGACCTGATCTCCTCTTTGAGATATTATACTGCCCTACAAATTTGTCAAAATGCAAACACAGTTTGGGTTGGTCTTTCACAGTCCTGTGTAGCTTGGAAGAATTTGGTAACATGTGCCTCTGAGCATATGGTGAGTGGTGGCAACACCTGCCATCTCCAAAGATGGAGAATTACATTTTTGTATGTTTGTTGGTGTTCTTCTTACTTTGCTTCTTTCCTGTGTTGTTACTGCACATTGAGTTCAATGCAAAATTTCTTTAATTAATTAAAAATCAGCTAGGCATTTTTTAAACTTTTAAACTGCAGAAGATGAAGGTCAGAGTATGGGGCAAGGTCAGTAATGGGATTACTGGTACTCTGTGAACATGGCTGTTTTTTAATGAATTTCAACAGTTTATGAGAACTCTGACAGAAAAAATCCAACAGGGGTCTGGTTTTTTTGCTCTCTTTTTACACTTTGAACTCTCGATTCTCTCTATCTGTTTTGTGTATCACCATGAAAATTTAGAGGGTTGTTAAGCAAGTATTTCTGAGTTCAGGACTATAAGTTTTGTAAGGTTTTGTTTTGAATGAGCTTATGGGAAGGATCAGAATTGCATGGGGGGTATTTTCAGTTTAACACTGCGGAATGCGAAAAATCCATGCTGACTACAGTATATAGCCACTCTCAATAATCACATTGATTACCATTTATGTTTGTTGTATTTCTGTATTTTAACCTTCTGTAAGTTGCTTCTTGTTGTAAAAAATGACAAATATATTAAATAATACTAATAATCTGTATCTTACCTTATTTGTTGGGATCATCTGGTTAATATTCTTGATCTGTGGGAGAAGACAACAATATTGGTGTCCCTTCAACATAAACTGGTCCAATGTTTTATGACAGTGCTACTATTCAGCACTTCTGATGACCGATGAATGCCTATCACTCTTGCAAAGGATGGCTACCTCCATCAGCATCCCAGAAGTATGCCCAAATCTTTCTTGTTTGAATAACAGGAAGTGCCTATGTAAGTTCGTAGCAATCCTCCTTGTCCCTTGACATTTACAGAATTTGT
Organism: Rhineura floridana; assembly: GCF_030035675.1. Taxonomy (NCBI): domain Eukaryota; kingdom Metazoa; phylum Chordata; class Lepidosauria; order Squamata; family Rhineuridae; genus Rhineura; species Rhineura floridana. Next base: position 20,714,812 of record NC_084493.1, on the reverse strand, counting down.
TAACTATAATTAGAAGTATAGAAGATTTTGTGTTATGCTATCCAGCTGACACGGACTATACCCAAAAAGAGAGAAAAGAAAGTACTGTATATACCAGGAACAGCCGGTGGGGAGGGACACCAATGACTCTGAAACGTACTGGGAGAGAGGAGTTTAGTGTGGTGTAAATGCACCAGTGAGAGTCCCGGATTGGCTCCACTGGCGTGTCCACGTCACACTGGCCTCCCTGCTGCCTCACCCTTCCTCACCCTCTCTACGCTGCAGCAATGCCAGTTCCAAGTGGTCAGGAAAGTGCCACTGCCCTTTTCCCCTGGCTGCTCAACACCAATATTTTAATGTGGCAGCCAGTAGGAACTCCCTGCCTGTTGACATCAGGCAGGCACCTTTACTGTCCTCATTCTGGAGCCTGCTTAAAGCTTGTTGTTTAGGCAAGCCTATCTAGACATGCAGAAGTTAAATGTGTTTAAATCTGTTTTTAGCTTATTATTGGTTTTAATTCTTTTTTGAATGTTTTTAAATACTTGTCTCTTTTTAAAGTTTGTTTTTTTGTAGTTACCTACAGCAAAATGTTTCCACTAATCACACCTGGAGGGGAAACGGGTAGATCTGCCAATCAGCTACGAAATCTCTTTGAAGCAAATTTTTAAAAAACGCACTCAAGCTGCTCCCACCAGGTTTTACAATAAAAAGGGGAGGGGGTTGACTAGCATCATGTGTCCCCATTTTCAGAAGAGAGATGGAGATGCACTGGAACCGGCAGAACAGGGAGTGTGTGTCTACCCTTAAAATCAAGTGACATATACATTTTGTTAAATAAATAAATATCAAGAATATTCACATCCTCATTTTTTGTTTTTAGAAAGGTATTGAAAAAATTGAACACAGCAATAGAACTCTTGTTGTGCAATCCGTAAACAACAATAATAAAAAGGGAAATACCGATTTCAGTAGAGGCTTAGGGGTATTGGGCAAGTTATACAAAAGAGAGCTACGATGGGAAGGAGGAGAGCAGGAGGAAAGACATGGAATATAAAGCTCAAGACCAGATTACTTGGGAGACTGTCATCCTTTATATATCCAGTAGGTCACTGTGGTCTGTGGAAGAGTTTCTCCTAAAGCTTCCAGAGAGATCAGAAGCCCACTCCACAGTAACTTGGAGCAGGGCTTCAAGTGTGGCTGCCCGTTCTGCGAAATAGCATTCCTGTCAAGATAGGACAGGTGCCTGCTATCTGCACTTTCCGGAAACAATGGAAGACATTTTTGTTCTGATAAGCTTTCCCCACTGGATGAATAGGTGTCTGCCATGGATATCTCCTTTTATTGTATTTCATTTATTTATTTATTTATTTATTTAATTACATTTTTAGACCGCCCTATAGCATTAAGCTCTCAGGGCGGTGTACAACAGAATAAAATACATTAAAATACAAGCAAGTGTGAATTTCGTATACAGTTATAAAACATGTTAAGCACAAGATACAAGATTAAAATAAGAATTTTCAGTTACAAAATTTAAGCTTAAAATGCATTTAAAATGCCTGGGCGAAGAGGTAGGTTTTTACCTGGCGCCGAAAAGATAGGAGAGAAGGCGCCAGGCGTATCTCGTCAGGGAGGGCATTCCATAATTCGGGGGCCACCACTGAGAAGGCTCTAGATCTAGTTGTCGTTCTCCGGGCCTCCTTATGAGTCGGGACCCGGAGTAGAGCCTTCGAGGTCGAGCGAAGCGAACGGGTAGGCACATAGCGGGAGAGACGTTCCACTAGGTACTGCGGTCCGATGCCGTTTAAGGCTTTATAAGTAAGAACCAACACTTTGAATCTGGCCCGGAAACATATTGGTAGCCAGTGCAGTTGGGCCAGAATAGGTGTTATATGGTCAAATTTCTTTGTCCCAGTAAGAACTCTGGCCGCAGCATTCTGCACTAGCTGAAGTTTCCGAACCGTCTTCAAAGGTAGCCCTACGTAGAGTGCATTACAGTAGTCCAATCTAGAGGTTACCAGAGCATGGATAACTGAGGCGAGATTCTCCCTGTCCAGATAGAGTCGAAGTTGGGCTACCAGCCAAAGCTGGTAGAACGCATTCCGTGCCACCGAGGCTACCTGAGCCTCAAGTGACAGGAGCGGATCTAATAAAATCCCCAAACTACGGACCTGCTCCTTTAGGGGGAGTGTAACCCCATCTAGGGCAGGTCGAACATCAGCCATCTGGGCAGAGAGCCCCCCAACCAACAGCATCTCAGTCTTGTCAGGATTGAGCTTCAGTTTATTGGCTCTCATCCAGTCCATTATCGCGGCCAGGCAGTGGTTTAATACATCAACAGCCTCACCTGAAGAAGATGAAAAGGAGAAGTAGAGTTGCGTATCATCAGCATATTGCTGGAAACGCACTCCAAATCTCCTAATGACCTTGCCCAGCGGCTTCATATAGATATTAAAGAGCATGGGGGACAGAACTGAGCCCTGCGGGACCCCATACTGGAGTACCCAGGGACTCGAGCAATGCTCCCCAAGCACCACCTTCTGGAGACGACCCTCGAGATAGGAGCACAACCACTGCCAAGCAGTGCCTCCAACTCCCAAATCCGAGAGTCGCTCCAAAAGGATACCATGGTCGATGGTATCAAAAGCCGCTGAGAGATCAAGAAGAACCAACAGAGTTACACTCCCTCTGTCTTTCTCCCGACAGAGGTCATCATACAGGGCGACCAAGGCCGTTTCTGTACCAAACCCCGGCCGAAAGCCCGATTGAAATGGATCCAGATAATCAGTTTCATCCAAGAGAGCCTGGAGTTGGCGAGCGACCACACGCTCTAGAACCTTGTTCATGGGATGTTATTATTTTTTGGTCCTGTTTCTAACTGTTTTTATTCTGTTGTGTAGATCTCCTTGAGACGTATATGTGGAAGATAATTAATAAATAACAACACTGTGAAGGGGATAAAATAGTATAGCAAAGCATAACTGGGAAAGGTTAAGCTAACAAGCAATATAATAACACAGTCTCAAAAACAGAGTTGCATTTCAATGATGCACGTCTGTGTGGTAGTCAATAAAATAACAACTAAACAAGTTGAAAACACATCTATGCAAATAGATTTGTTGGATGGAACAATTAGCCAGTGCAAAGCAACCAGTCCTGAGATTTACATTTCCACTTTGCTCCTTATTGTTGATGAACAATCCCCGCACCTTATTAAAATGCTACGTGATCATTTTGTACAGGGAAAAGTCTTCACAAATCCCTGGAATTCTTCCATACCAACATTTGTTCCAATACTCATGCACCATTTTTGAAACAATGAAACAGCTACACAAACTCCCAGTAGTGAAAATTACCAGCTGTTATGTCTGTTTTTATTTATTTTTAATCATGTTGTTTTGATGCTTTGCTGTTTGCTGGTCAGGGCGCCTTTGGGAGGAAGGGCGGAGTCGAAGTTTAAATAATAATAATAATAATATTCATCCTGGGGAGTACATTTATAACAAGTAACCACAAGGGTTTTATATATTATGGAAAGATTTCCTGTAAAAAAATGGTGTAAATTCACCATTGTTCATGACAAGTAGTAGCAAGGTACAGAGGCAAATCTCAGCGTAATACACAACCAATTTCATTTGAAGCCAAAGCCATACCAAATGCAATTTTTGCTCTATTTGTAAAGACATGGCTTTGTTTTGCTGGTCCCTTTAAAGAAAGAACTCTCAGATGGGGTGAACAGTAATCAAGATGTGTTTTCTGGAGGGGCTACAGACTACAGAGCACAGTAAGTCACGTTTCAAGACTTGAGAAAAAGAAAGGGGATGGAAAGAAGACTACAGTGACACATCCTCACCCAACATGACAATTTTTGGTTCTTTCAGGGTGCTGTGCTCCACTTTGCAGAAGAACTTATCTTTCCCATTTGGAACGACTTCAGCATAAACCAGGCGATTGAAGGCCCAGGTTTTATCAAAAGAAAGGTCAGAGTGCTGCATGTTTTCAAGTGGCTGACTATTCCTCAGAAGAGTGATGTTGATTTTGGGAGGATGGAACTGATCCACATAGCAATTCAATTCATTTTTCTTGCCAATCTCCAAAGGATGGCGGGAATACACTTGTACATTGGGAGTTCCTGTAGGAATGGGGGAAGAGGTAAAAGAAAAGGCGTTAGGGACACTATCATCTGTCATACTTCAAGATTAGATCATAGAAGATATATTTCCTGCCCAGACACTGAGTCCATATAGGTAGCTACATGCACTCTGCATATATACTGTCACAAATGGCAAAAATATATGCGCCTATTTTGCTATGTATGCGTGGTATGGGAACTCACCACCAGCTCCACATAACTACATACACAGGTAGAATAGAATAATAGAGTTGGAAGGTACCTATAAGGCCACTGAGTCCAACCTCCTGCTCAACGCAGGAATCCAACTTAAAGCATACCCAACAGGTGGCTGTCCAGCTACCTCTTGAATGCCTTCAGTGTTGGAGAGCCCACCATCTCCCTAGGTAATTGGTTCCATTGTCATACCACTCTAACAGTTAGGAAGTATCTGTTCATTATGTGTGACTTCACGTACAATTTTCAGCACAGATACAGTATCTATGTAGGAAAATCATCTAGTGTGAAACAGATCTATCCATATCCCAGTAAAGCAGCTAACTGGAATTTGAGCCTTTACATACACTTCCTCAGTTTTAGAAATTTGGTTGTTATGGTTGGCATTCAATGCTAGTCCTACTCAGAGCAGACCCATCAAAGTTAATAGACATTAATAACTTAGGTTCATTAATTTCAATGGGTCTATTTTGAGTAGGGCTTAGGGTTGTATTCAACATATGTTACAAAGAAAGAACAAGCACAGGCACCATTCAGATGAACATCATGGTTTAGAGATGGTCAATGGCCCAAGCTCCCTCATCACCTCACATGCATGATTAATGCAAGCTGTAGTTTGCTGTAGTTTGTAGTTTATGTCCAAACTGGCAAAGTATGGTCTGAATGATCCTGCCAAACAAGAATTGCAAACAATGGTTTGATCCTAGTTGTGTGGACCTGTTCAAACCATAGATGGAATTAGAAGAAAGTGCCTCATAGCTAGGGATAGGATCTGTTGGCCAATGCAACTTTGAAAACATTTGATCAACCTAACAGGCAGTATTGATTCAGGTAAGTTCTCTGTCTATTATCCGTTGCTTTTAATGGTCTGCATTATCGATATTTTGGAAGGAAAGCGGCTTCACGTCCTCCTCTTCCTCTGAGAGAGAGAGAGAGAGAGAGAGAGAGAGAGAGAGAGAGAGAGAGAGAGAGGTACTGCGAGTAAAATCAATAAAAGAACAATATATTTGAGGGGGGAAATCTGGTGTCGGGAGAAACCCAGTGAAGTTCAGAGCAAACAGGATTGCTCCACAAAGATGAGGAGTATGAGGACTACTGAAAAATCCAGTGCTAAATCCAAATTCAGCAGAATTCTTGCCTATCCTTACTCATAGCACATGCAAAGTGACTTCTCTTTTCACTACTGAATAATCACAGATCACCCGTTTCTGGGATTAAGGGACAGACTGTTGAGTTGGACAGTCTAATATTTTTATTCCATTTCCATTTTTAGACTGCTTACTAATATGAGCCAGTCTTGGGTCAGCATCCGAGTAGGAAACTTTATAAACAAGCACCACTGAAGAGGCAAGAAGTGCTCTTCTCTCCCCAACTGGCCTCTGTTTAACTAAGAAATGGAATTGATCCACTGCTGTTCCTTGTCCCTGCTGTGAGCATACCTGGTGAACAAGAGTGCAGTCTCCTCTTTGCTGACATTAAAACAATGTGCCCCAGTGAATGAGTGCCCTTTACTCCAGAGGTGGGCAAACTGTGGCCCTCCAGATGTTGTTGGACTACAATTCCCATCAACCGCAACCATTGGCCATGCCAGCCTGGGCTGATGGGAGCCGGAGTCCAACAACATCTTGAGGGCCACAGTTTGCCCATCCCTTCTCTGCCATTCATATTCAAGCTGATTGGTTGTGATGACCCACTACGCAGGGTCATAGCCTGACCTAACGCTGGATTACGGTAGCACCTGTAACACCATACAAATTTGATTAAAAAATGTGTTCTCTATTTTGGGTCAAACTAAAACTGGGCTAAAGGTAGGTCCTGGGTCTGAAAAACCTGAAGATTACTGTGTATGTACCATGAGCAGCAGTGTAGTGGCAAATTCAGAAATGCAGGGTCCCTTCATGATAATCATGCCACACACCCTTTTCCACTTTCCCTCGTCTCCCTGTCATCTTGTGAGTCCGCACTCCACTACAACAGACGTCCCTAGGAGCCAATCAGCATAAAAGGGGAGGCTGTGCGTTAGCTACTGAGAAGAGTCTTCTCAGTGGTTGACTCACCTCCTTTCACTCTGATATGCTCCAGTCCAAAAGGACAAGGACTCTTCTCAGTGTCTAACATGCTCCCTTTGCATGTTGCATGTTGATTGGCTCATACATAGGGACGTGGCTGGGACCCTGCTCCCAAAAAAAGTAAGGGGCGTATGACCTCCCACAACTCCAGATGACTATACCCCTGATCTAGGAGAAAAGGAAAGAAAAAGGGCAAGCAGTAGTCGATCTGCACACAGCAATGGCCAAGGTTCAATTTCACTCTTTCTCTAGCTGCAGGTAACAGTAATAAAACTGGGCAAAGGCTGATGACTAGTTAGAAAGTCCCTGGAAAAAAGCCAGTAGGAGCAAAAAATGAATTGTATGTGAACATGCCACCTTGAGTTCCATGGCAGAAGAAAAAAGAAATGTAAATAGAAGAAAATAAATGTGTTAAAGTCTCAACTGTTTTAAATTGAAAAGTAGCTTTCTGGGGTGCCCTTCCCTGCTGACCCCCCCAGCTGCTTTTCCCATCCTTTTAAACCTTTTAAGTTTTCCACTATTGTCCCTGCAGTCTCCCAGTTTTCAATACCAGTTCATCAATGTATGTAGTTCTAAAGTTGGTCTCCTGCATGTTCACAAGTTGTGAGCCCAAATGGGGAAAGGGAGAAAAGAGGGCCCTGAAACCTTGCAAGAAAACATTGGGGGAGTTGAAATGACCCCTGGTTCCTCCAAGGGCAGTACATGGATGCTTCCTTCTGCGGGGAATATCACTGGTGGTAGAGGGCACCGTGCAGGTGCTATCACTGAGCGTGGACGAGGTTAGATTAGGGACACCGCTCAGTAATACAGCCTCTGCTTTACGTGCAGAAGGTTCCAGGGTCAATCCATGGCATCTCCAGGCAGGGCTGGGAGAAATCTCCACCTGAAACCCTGGAGAGCCGCTGCCAGTCTGTGTAGACCATGTTTACCTAGATGGACCAATGGTGTGACTCAATAAAAGGCACCTTCCTCTATCCCTAGGTTAGTCTCTTCTCACTGAAATGTTTGGGGAAGAGCCGTAGCTCATTGGTACAGCATCTGCCTCGCATGCAGAAGGTCCCAGGTTCCATCCCCAGCATCTCCAGGTAGGAGAGAATCTTGTCTGAAATCCTGGACAGCAGCTACCAGTCAGTGTAGACAATACTGAGCTAGATGGACCAATGGTCTATCTCGGTATAAGGCAGTTTCTTATGTTCCTAGAATGTGGGAAGAGGGCGACACTGGACTCAGACACTGACGGCTGCTTTGTGAGTTTGTGTGTGTGCTGTCAGTGAGCTCAGATCCCCTCCCCCTTTTGTTTACCTTAGGAGGAAAGAGAAGCTGAGCTCTCCCTTCTCCTCCAAAATGTGTGATTTTCTGTTTAAATTTCCTAGAATCCCTACATTTCTTATCTTCTATTTTCTTGACTTAACTGTTGGTAGAAATCACTGTAAAATGGGAGACAAGGAAACACTTCCTGCCTGTCCTATCCTGTAACAAAAAGTGTTCCCTTCTTCGGCAGGTTACTGTCTGGATGGAAACAGAAGGCACCTCTAGCTCCATAAAACCTCATGGAACAGACATCCTTCTATCCTCCCTGTTCTTCCCTGCCCCAAATTCTATGGCTAGATAGCACTTCTTGAGAGTCCCACCCTCGCGGTTGGGTCGGAGGTGTTGCAAAGGAAGCCATGACGTTAAAAGAAGAAAGAAAACAGCTTAACTGCAGGGGAAGCCGTTGAGAGCCTTTGTTGTCTTCTATTGTATAACCCATCCCTACTCTCTTATGAGTCGTACTAATTCACTCAAATATCTGCTTGCTTCTATTTCATCCTACTCGGCATCTGTAAAACACAAATTAGGGCTGCGTACACACCACATCTTTAATGCACATTCAAAGCACATACACACCCCGAATCCTGGGATCTGTAATTTGATCCCACACAGCTACAGTTCCCAGCTCCTTTAACAAACTACAGTTCTCAGGATTCTTTTGGGTGTGTGTGCTTTGAGTGTGCTTTAAAAGTATGGTGTATGCACAGCACTTCCACTAAACCTCCCAAAAGCATCAAGGAGGCAAAATAGAACTTTTTACCACCCTTTTAAGTACCCCAATCATCCAACAGTATAGATATGACAAAACAACACAACCCTATGTATACTTACTCAATAGCAAGTCCCATTCTGTCCCACGGAGCTTACCTAATAGGGTGTTTAGGATTACAAACACTAAGGACTACCTTAAAAGGCTTTTACTTTGGGCCTTCCTACAGATTAAACACGTATAGGACTGTTCCACAAGGCTGTAAGTACACTTACTTACTGTAAGTAAGTACACATACTAAGCAGTATGCCTCAATGAAGCTGATGGGGCTTACTTCTGAGTAAGCATGTTTAGGGTTGCAGTTATCCAGATTCACCTAATCACAAGCGTTCTTGGTCTACCGCCCACTTAATACATTCCATGGCTGCCACAATCAATCTATTAATTCTTTACCAGCGCAGTCCCATATATGTATTTACTCAGAAATAAATCCCACCGAGTTTAAAAGGGCTTACTCCGGGGTACGTTGGTATAGAATGACACCCTAGGCTGCCACAAGACTCTTTGCTCTCGTCCCTCTCACCCCCGTTTTTCCCTCTGCAATTTTGTCACCGTATAGGCATAGATAACCGGTGTTAACAGACCTTGAGAACGCGCCCCTAACGACATACTTCCGGAGGACAAGCAAAACTTCAGCCAGCCCTGGAAAGAGGTACAGAGTTAGGTGGATTACAATAGAATCTTACTTGTACTGGCTTCCAGGGTGCTGATAACTTCCAGGGTGCTGATAAACAGCAGTAACACCACGCACAACAGCAAATGCGGCTTGGCCATGGCTACAGATACTTCTCGCCGTCCGCCCTGAAGACGCGACGCTGAGAAATTGATTGCTGAACTCCCACTCCAGAGATGGAGCTTCACTCCTAAAAGTCGTTCTCTGACCAATCGCAATAATGTAAGGGTGTCGCATCACTAGTAACCGGGAAGTTATCGTCTCGCAAGTCTGCCGAAAGACCAAGAGGTGCTTTCCAGCACATGCGCACTCTTTCCACTCTCTGGCTTTCCCTTTCAGTTTCCCTTGCTTAGAATGCTGGCCAATTCCGAGAAATGGTCACGGGAGAAGTGGCGCTGAAGGTTCAAGGCGGTTGTGTGCGCCGCTGAAATTGATCTAGAGAGTGCCAGAAGGTTGATACAACATAAAGGCCTGAAGCCAGTCTAGAACATGTGACAGAGAATTGGTTTTTAAAAACAGTCCAGCCGGTTTGTGATAGGTCTAAGAGTTTGTGGGAGAGGAGTGTGTGTCTATGCAATACAGTCAGAAAAAAGCAAGATAGAAGATGGGAAAAATGGCTTTTTATTTATTTAGTAAGATTTATATACTGTTTAATAAATAAAAACTCTTACGTGGTTTATGTAAACCACTTAGTAGAATAAAATAGTATAGAATATTCATTAAAAACAGCGACGTTAAAAACAGTCGGCATAATAAAATGATCAAAATATAGATAAAATCAATAGGTTTAAAAACATACATACATAATAAAATTACATGCCTGGGTAGGTTTGCCCAGGGTAGTTTTTAAGAAATTGTTACTGAGTGTTCATTCTTTCATTCAAATGGCTTCCATGTGGAAGCTTCTCTACCATGTTCAAGCCCTGGCATTTAGTTTGAGGTGAAAGTAATTTAAATTAGTTGAAATCAAAAACAAACGGAGTGAATACAGCTTGCAAATGCATTTGCACAGGCTACTAGCCTAGCAAAATTCTTACTAGCCTGCCCACCCAGCAGTAAATAAGTTAAAAAGAAAAAAGCTGCTGATCCAAGCTCTGCCGTGGCAGAATTCTTAAAAAATAAAAATAAAAAAGAATGAAGATGCAGACAACCAGTCATCACAGTGTACAGGAAGACAGATTTTGTTTTTCAGAAAGGCTGGTGGTTTGTAAGAATTATTGTTTAATGTGACCCTATCGTCTACTGTCTCTATTCAATTTCACTAAAACTGCATACCTCTAGTCAGTATCTCAGTGGCTTCCAATCTGAATTTGTGTTTTTGGTTCATTGATTAAATGTCAGGTAGCCATTTGTGTCCACTGGGTGTCCAAAAGCTAGGACTGCATGTCCATTTGGACATGCAATGAATACTTTAAAAATGCCTTGGGCTTTCCTTAAAAAACCCAATTTTTGGCAGGCACTGAAAACAGTACAACAAAATTGCTTTCCTTATATTAATAGGTGTTCCAGAAAATAGGTGCTTTCAGCCTGAAAGATTGATTCCTCGCAAGTGTAGAATGAACATTATGTGGCCCCTGTAAATGTGCCAGTTCCACAGATCAAAACAGTGGAGTAGGCATATAATATGTGTAAAGGCAATCCTTCAAGCTGGTTTATTAAGAGGGGGGAAAATACAAAAGTAACAATACGCTCTGAGTAGGGTAATATATTTATTAGGACCAGCTAAAAGATCACAAAGAGGGAAATAATTTTCTCAGGTCATCAGAAGCTTTCAAATCATCATTAGGCAGAATATAAAGAGCAAGAAAGCAAAAAATAATTTGGGAAGAAAAGGATGTTGTTGGGTGGGAATATTTATTTATTTATTACATATATATCCCACCTTTCCTCCAAGGAGCTCAAGGTGGTATACATGATTTCCCCATTTTATCCTCACAACAACCTTGTGAGGTAGGTTAGGCTGAGTCAGTAACTGGCCCAATGGAGATTTGAACCCTGATCTCCCAAGTCATAGTCCAACACCTTAACTATTACACACCATGTTTGCAGATTATCATATTCTTTCAAGTGAAATCAGAAAAGATAGAATGCAGACTCAGATAATGCAAGCCAAATCCTGAAACAGGAACTTATGCTGGGGTCTAGGTTCTAACAAGAGATTTTGGGGGAAGTTGGAAGCTTTTCTCTCCAATCCTATACATGATTGGACTAGTCATTGCTTCAAGCTGTTTTGATCAGCCATCATCATTGTCAATTTGTAGTATTAGACTACAAACTATATCAACATACACAAGCTCAATATTCAAATACACACACTCAAAATAACATACCTCAAGTAATAAAATATCCAATCCTAATTTAAAACACCTACATGCACATAAAACCCATGCATTTCACCCATTATATTTTTTCACTCTATACTCCCAATATATCTACTCCCATTTTTTGCCAAACATACACTCAATCTCACAAAGACCCAAAATTATAACTTTGTTTATTATTATTATAAGTGTCTGTTTTACAATAATGACTAGAAGCCACAGCAAGGTTGACAGTGTACTTTGATTATTGTTGTGTGTGTGTTGGGGGGGCGGAGAGAGAGTTGCATGTGAACCAAGCACAGTGGTGAGAGACGTGCACACCTATAGTCTGGCATTGATGGCAGGGCAGTTCCCGCCCCCAAGATGAGTCATATTCTCCAGATTCCCAGCTTTCTTTTTCTTTTCTTTAAAAAAAAAAGTTCATTGCACTTGTACAACCCAAGATATGGGACAAAATATGTAGGCGCTATTTTCCTCACTTGTGTAAGAAACCACTATGAATGTCAGAGCAATGATTTATATTTACGAAAGCAGATCTAGCCAGTTAGACAAAGACAAGGCTAGAATGAAACACCCATTGTCAAAGAAAAACACTTCTTGGTTTCGTTTTAAACCTTTTCTGCTGGTCTTCCCTGGTGAAGTGATTGCTGCCCCACAGAAAACAATTCAGGTATCCAGGATTTTAGTGTAGCTGTGTTTTGAGAATAGCATCAGGATGCAAGTTGATTCAAATGCTGTAGCTAGTGCAAAATGTGGAGCCTAAGGGTGAAGACACACTGTTCTGCTGGTTCCAGTGCACCTCCACCTCTCTTTTCTGAAAATGGGGGCACACAATGGTAGTCAACCCCCCACCCCTTTTTACTGTTAAAACCTGGTCAGATCAGCTTGAGTGTGGGTTTGTTTTTTAATTCGCTTCAAAGAGATTTCGCAACTGATCGGCAGATCAATCCATTTCCCCTCCAGGCATCGCCAATGGAAACACTTTGCTGTAAGTGACTAGTGTGCTTACAGCCTAAGCTGCTCAGTGGTGCATTGTGCCATGCACATGTGACACCTGTGCTGAAGGAATTGGACTGGCTGTCTATTTGCTACTGTGTCAAGTTTAAGGTTTTGTTGCTAACTTACAATGCCCTGAGCAGCTTAGGACATTAGTTTCCAACCTTTTTTTCCCCATGGGTCACATGAAACTTACTGATGGTCTTCGCAGACCACTTAATTATTTTTCTGTCTGTTCTAGCAATTGTAAAGTGCTGTGCCAAATGCTGTATGATTTTTAATTGTATTTTAATTGCATTACAATTTGCATTCCATAGAATTCAAATTGTAATACAATAAAATGCTTCTTTAATTTATATTTTATTGTATAACTAACAGTTTGAATTGTATTTCAGTTTGAATTATAACACAATAAAATGCAATATAGGACATAAAAGAAGAAATAAAAATACAATTAAAAATCAGTATTACTGTTTAATGTGGACATGCCGTGGACCACCTAAATGGAGCTCATGGACCACCTGTGGTCCATGGACCACAGTTTAGGAACCCCTGGCTTAGGAGCAGTCTACCTGAAAAAGTACCTCTTTGCATACAATCCAGCCCGTTCACTGAGGTGGTTGGAGGAGGTCCTTCTAGTTGTACCACACTCAGCAGAGATATGTCTTGTGGTGATTTGAGGGAGGGCTTTCTCTGCAGTGGCCCCTATACTGTGGAATAAATAACCTTCCATAGAAATATGATCGGCACCTATAGGAATGGTGTTCTGAGGGTTGATAAAACATACTTCTTCACAGAGGCTTTCCAGTCACTGTTGCTACTGTTAACAAATAGTTAATTGTCCCATGAAGGGCACAAGAGCCACTGTGGTGTTATCTGTTGTGCTGCTTTTTGACCAGGACTTGTGGTTTCAAAGCCATGCATCACATCACTGATGTAGCCCCAGAGATTTCATGATCAATCAGCTTCACTTCCCTGTTTGCAAAACTGGGATATTAATGAATCCATTAAAAAACCATGTGGCCAACTATACTGAAGTCTTTGTTGGATTGTGCCCACAGAGATGGAAGGTCTTCATGTCAGTTAATTTCATGCAAGTCATATCTGATGGCTGAATATCCAGGGAATAGGCGCCTGATCAATGAATTTTAATTAAAGTGTTGTTATTGAAATTTATTACCCACCCTTCACTCTGAACAAAAGTTTAAAATACATCATCAAAAACAATTAAAACCAACTTAAAATCACAGCATCAGAAGATAGGAGTATATGTATATATAAGTAATGTACGTGCGGCGTAGTGGTTAGAGTGCTGGACTATGACCTGGGAGACCAGGGTTCGAATCCCCACATAGCCATGAAGCTCACTGGGTGACCTTGGGCCAGTCACTGCCTCTCATCCTCAGAGGTAAACCCCCTCTGAATACTGCTTACCATGAAAACTCTATTCATAGGGTTGCCATAAGTCAGAATTTTTTTTTTAAATAATTTTTATTCAACATTTCAGAAAACAAAACAAAACAAAGTTAAAAAACAAAAACATAATAGTACAATAAAAATCTTGACTTCCGATTTGTCGCAGATCAGCTATAAGTATATAATATATATCAAACCTGTCCCTTAATACATACAAGATCACTTTTCTCCATAGGCTATCTTAATTAATCGTCAAATCCCATTATCATCATTTCATTTTGATCTTTCAGCAAAAAGTCTAAGAGAGGCTTCCATTTCTTAAGAAATTTATCTATCGATTTTTCTCTAAGTAAGCATGTCAATTTATCCATCTCTACTAAGTCCATTAATTTCAATAACCATTCTTCCATTGTTGGTGTTGATTCCATTTTCCACTTTTGTGCATATAATAATCTTGCTGCCGTAATCATATATAATATTATTCTTCCATATTTCTTTTCTATTTGTTTATCCATAAAACCCCCCCAAAAAATTCTGGCTTTAATTGAATATTTATCTTTAGAATTTTTTGCATCATCCTACCTATCTGTGCCCAAAATGATTTCGCCTGTTTACACAACCACCACATATGATAAAATGATCCTTCTTGGTGTTTACATTTCCAACAAACATTAGGAACATTGCTATACATTTTTGACAACTTTTCTGGAGTCATGTACCAACGATACATCATTTTATAAAAATTTTCTTTAAGATTGTAACATAATGTAAATTTCAATCCTTTTTTCCACATATTTTCCCATTGATCCATTTGTATGTTATAACCAATTTTTTTTGCCCATTTTACCATACACTCTTTTACTTGTTCTTCTTCCATTTCCATTTTTAACAAAAGTTTATACATTTTCGCAATTATACATTCATCATTTGTACACAGACATATTTCAAAATCAGATTTACTTATTTCAAAACCATACATTTTCTTATCCATTTTATATCTTTCCAACAATTGTAAATAGGCAAACCATTGAGAACTATATCCTTCCTTTATTAGTTGTTCTCTCTGTTTCAGTATATATTCTCCATGCGCATTTTCTAATAGTTCTTGATAAGTTAACCATTTCTCTTTTCCAGCCATTTCTCTTCTATAGAACGCTTCTTGACTTGAGACACATAATGGTATTTTGGAAGAAAACCTTGATTTATATCTATTCCATATTTTCAACAAAGGACGTCTTATAAAATGATTATTAAAGTCCACATTAACTTTTACTTTGTCATACCATAGATATCCATGCCATCCCCACTTCAGGTTGTGGCCCTCCAAATCCAATAGTCTTTTGTTCCTCAGTAAAATCCATTCTTTTATCCAGACCAAACAACAAGCAGCAAAATAAAGTCTCAGATTTGGTAGTCCCAATCCTCCTCTTTCTTTGGAATCTTGTAATAGTTTAAATTTAACTCTTGGTTTTTTCCCCTGCCATACAAATTTAGAAATATATTTTTGCCATTGTTTAAAAGGTAAATCAGAGGATATTACAGGTATTGTTTGAAACAAAAACATCATTCTCGGTAATACATTCATTTTTATCACAGATATTCTACCCATTAATGACAACTGTAGTTTATCCCATCTTGACATATCTTTCTTAATCTCTGTCCATAATTTTTCATAATTATTATGAAACAACTTTGAATTTTTATTTGTCATAATAATATCTAGATATTTCAACTTTTTCTCTATTGTGAAATCTGTCTTGTCCATTAACTCTTTTTGTTCCCTTAGAGATAAATTTTTCACCAACATCTTTGTTTTTTGATTATTAATCTTAAATCCTGCTAACGGTCCAAATTCTTTTAATTTATCCATCAATACATGAATTCCTTCCAAAGGATTTTCTAATACAATCATCAAGTCATCAGCAAATGCTCTCAGTTTATATACTTCTTTTTTTATCTTTAATCCTGAAATCCTTTTATCTTGCCTTATATCTCTAAGCAGCACTTCTAAGACCAAGATAAATAAAAGGGGAGATAACGGACATCCCTGTCTTGTACCCTTTTGTATTTCACATGAATCCGTTAAGCCCCCGTTGACAATTATCTGTGCCTTCTGAGATGTATAAATCGATCTAATCCATTTAATAAAATTATCTCCAAAATCCATTTGCTCCAGGACCTTAAACATAAATTTCCAATTCAAATTATCAAACGCTTTCTCAGCATCTAAAAAGATCAAAGCTGCTTGTTTATCTGTTGAGATCCCCCAGACTATTAGTACTGGGAGATCTCAACATTCATGCTGAGGCTACTTTGTCTGGCGCAGCTCAGGACTTCATGGCCGCCATGACAACCATGGGGCTGTCTCAATATGTTAGTGGCCCAACACATACATCGGGGCATACTCTTGACCTGGTCTTTGCTACCGGACATGGGGATAGTGATCTGGATGTGGGGAGTTTTACATCTCTCCCGTTGTCATGGACAGATCATTGCTTGCTGAAGTTTAGACTTTCAGTAGCCTTTTCCCTCTGCAAGGGTGGGGGACCTATTAAATTGGTCCGCCCCCGGAGACTAATGAATTCTGAAGGTTTTCAAAAGGCTCTGGGGGTTTTTCCGGCTGATAAGACTGGCGCTCCTGTCGAAGCCCTGGCCGATCTGTGGAATACAGAGATGACCCGGGCTGTTGACACGATCGCTCCTGCGCGCCCTCTCCTATGTAGAGCTCATACAGCTCCTTGGTATACTCCGGAGCTGAGAGCGATGAAACAAGACAGGAGGCGGCTTGAGCGGAGATGGAGACGAACTCCCGACGAATGCAATTATGAGCTGGTTCGTGCTTCTACTAAGCTCTATGTAGGAGCGGTGAGGGCGGCAAAAAAACAACATTTCGCCACCACTATTCAGTCATCTCTCTCACGCCCACGGGAGCTTTTTAAAGTGGTTTGTGGCCTACTCCATTCAGGCCTACAAGATACGGCAGATACATCGGTAGCTCGATGTAATAAATTTTGCTGAACACTTCCAGCATAAGATCTCATGCATTCGCCGGGACTTAGACTCCTATTTAATAGCAGTTAATCCTACTGAGGTGTCCGGAGCACAGTCTTGTCATGTTTTGTTGGATGAGTTTCAGTTGGTTCAGTTCGAGGACGTGGACAAGGTGCTTGGACAGGTTCGTGCGACCACTTCGGTACTGGATCCTTGCCCCTCTTGGCTAATTAAAACTAGCAAGGAAGGAACAGTTGGCTGGGCCAAGGAAGTGATTAATGCCTCTTTACGAGAGGGAGTGGTCCCTGGCTGTCTGAAAGAGGCGGCAGTGAGACCACTCCTGAAAAAACCTTCCTTGGACCCAGAGGATTTCAGCAGCTACAGACCAGTAGCCAATGTTCCGTTCCTGGGCAAGATCCTGGAATGTATGGTTGCTGACCAGCTCCAGGCGCTATTGGATGAAACCGATTATCTAGATCCATTTCAATCGGGGTTCAGGCCTGGTTTTGGCACTGAGACTGCCTTGGTCGCCCTGTTTGATGACCTATGTTGGGAGAGAGACAGAGGGAGTGTAACTCTGTTGATTCTCCTTGACCCCTCAGCGGCTTTTGATACCATCGACCATGGTATCCTTCTGGAGAGGCTTGCGGAGTTGGGAGTTGGAGGCACTGCTTGGCAGTGGTTCCGCTCTTACTTAGTGGGTCGTCTCCAGAAGATAGTGCTTGGGGAACATTGCTCGACACCGTGGGTTCTCCAATGTGGGGTCCCGCAGGGTTCGGTTCTGTCTCCCATGCTTTTTAATATTTATATGAAGCCGCTGGGGGTGGTCATCAGGAGTTTTGGAGTGCGTTGTCATCAGTATGCTGATGACACGCAGCTCTACTTCTCCTTTACATCTTCTTCAGGTGAGGCAGTCGACGTGCTGAACCGTTGCCTGGCTGCGACAATGGACTGGATGAGAACTAACAAACTGAGACTCAATCCTGACAAGACTGAGATGCTGTTGGTGGATGGTTTCTCTGATCGGATGGTGGATATATACCCTGTCCTGGATGGGGTTACACTCCCCCTAAAGGAACAGGTGCGTAGTCTGGGAGTCATCTTAGACTCTTCCCTCACACTTGAGGCTCATGTAGCCTCGGTGGCCTGGAATGCATTCTACCAACTTCGGTTGGTAGCCCAGCTACGTCCCTATCTGAGTAAGGAGGACCTCACATCAGTGGTACATGCTATGGTAACCTCGCGTCTGGACTACTGCAATGCGCTTTACGTAGGGCTACCTTTGAAGACGATTCGGAAGCTACAGCTAGTGCAAAATGCGGCGGCCAGACTGCTAACAAGAACTACGCGGTCTGAGCATATAACACCTGTGCTAGCCCGTTTGCACTGGCTTCCAATATGCTTCTGGGCCAGATTCAAAGTGTTGGTACTTACCTATAAAGCCTTATACGGCGCGGGACCATGATATCTGTCGGAACGCCTCTCCCGATATGAACCGGCCCGTACACTACGGTCTACTACGAAGGCCCTCCTCCGGGTTCCGACTCATAGGGAAGCCCGGAGAGTGGTGACAAGATTTAGGGCCTTCTCAGTGGTGGCCCCCAAACTATGGAATGGTTTCCCCGAGGAGGTGCGCCTGGCGCCGACACTATCATCTTTTCGGCGCCAGGTTAAAACCTTTCTCTTCTCTGAGGCATTTTAATTCCTGTTAATTCTAAATTATTATATTTTGATTTTAGACTGTACAGTTTTTTGTACAGTTTTGTATTGTGATATACTGTATTGTGTTATTTTTATTGTATTTTTAATGTTCACCGCCCAGAGAGCTGTTGCTAGTCGGGCGGTATATAAGCTTAATTAATTAAATAAATAAATAAATAAATAAATTATCATTTCGTTGTTCTAAATATTCCAACACATTCAAAACATTCCTGACGTTATCACATAGTTGTCTTTTAGGTAAAAAACCCGATTGATCTTCCTGGATAAATTGTTGCAATATTATTTTCATTCTTTCTGCCAAAATCATTGTAAATATTTTATAATCATTATTCAATAAAGATATCGGCCGATAATTTTTTGTTTTAGTTAGGTCCTGCTTCTCTTTAGGTATTAATGTTATATTAGCATTTTTCCAACTATCAGGAATCTTCAGAATTGACTTGAAGGCAGTACATTTACAATTTAATAGAAGGGAAGCTATTTGGACTGAAGGTAGCTCTGGATAAAGAAACAATTGGCTATACATTGCCCATAAAAAATAACAACAAATTAATGCTGTTGGCCAGACATGCAACAAGTGAGAGGGGCCATGTTCTTCCCATTCCCTCTAGAGGAAGAACAGGAAGCAGTGAGTAGGAATAAACGGATAGTTCTCACAGTGGAGGGATGTAAGAAGTGAGGTCACCTGAGGATCATTATTGAGACCTCTGCTTTTGTTCATAAATCACCAGTTGGGTATGAATAAGGCATCCAAGATTGCTGATGACACCAATCTGTTCAGGATGGTAAAAATAAAAAGGGATTATGAAAAGCTCCAAAAGGATCTCTCCAAACAGGGTGAATGTGATTCAGTCTAAGCAAATGTAAAGTGATTCACACTGTGGCAAAAAACTGTAACTTTGCATATATACAGATGGAATCTGAACTGGTGGTAACAGACCAGGAGTCATAGTGAACAGCTCAGTTAAGATGCTGACCTACTGCACACCAGGTGAAAAAGGATAATTCCTTGTTATGTTATGGATGATAAGGAAAAGGACTGAAAATAAAGCTGCCAATATCTTGCTGCATAATGGTGTGAGTGCACTTGGAATTATGTACAGTTCTCATAAAAAATGATACTGTAGGGCTGAAAAAGGTTTGAAAAAGGGCAATCAAAATGATCAAGGGACTGAAGCAACTCTCCTAAGAGGACAGGCTACAACATTTGGGGCTTTTTAGTTTAGAAAAAAGGCAAGTGAGGGAGGAGTGATAGAAGTGTATAAAATGATACATGGTATGGAGAAAATGGATAGAGACAAGTGTTTCTTCTCTCATAATACTAAAACTCAAAGCCATGTGATAAAGCTTAATGGCAAATCAGGAGACAAAAAAGAAGTACTTCATCACACAGCCCATTGTTAAACTATGGAATTCACTTCCACAAGTTGTAGCCATGGCCACCAACTTGGATGGCTTTAAAAGGGGTTTAGAAAAATTCATGGAGGACAAGGTTATCAAGGGCTACTAACATGATTCACACTAACATGATGGCTAACTTCACTGTTAGAAGCAATATGCTTCAGGCGATTCAGGTTGCCCACACACCACCCATTTAAAGCACATCCCCCTCCCACCCAAGGAATCCTGGGAACGGTAGTCTATGCCTCACAGAGGTACGATTCCCAGCACCCTTAACAAATTACAGTTCCCAGGATTCTCTCTCTCTCTCTCTCTCTCTCTCTCTGTATCTCAAACGTGTGGCACATCCGTAGTTGGAAATCACAAGAGTGTTGTTAAACTGGTGACCTGCTTGCAGGCTTCCTACAGGCATCTGGATGGTCACTGCTTGGCATGTTTATGTTGGCATGCCTACATAAACAAACCCTAATCCAGTGGCTTTATAGACCCTCCAATACAATTATTAATAGTAACACTAATAGGAGTAGTATATTTTTAAATAACGCCAAGTAACAGGTGCCCCGCCCCCAACAAGCCTCTTCAAAAGAGGCGGGAATGGCTGCCAGGTTCGATGCTCTGAGAGAAAGGCGTGTCCCCAATGGCGGAAGGGGGTGAACCTGCGGCAGCAGCCGCGCAGGATCTGGTGAGTGATTAGCGCGGGAGGGGACCCCGCCTTTCTTTGTAACGCCTCGCCAAGAAGTTGAGGTGGCGGTGCGCGGGCGCTCGCCGGCTTTAGGGAAGGGCTGGCTCCGTCTTCTTCGGGGATGCGTGAGGGCGATGGAAGAGCCTCTCCTTCTCGCTTTCAATCCCGAGGCGCTCGCTCTGCCACAGATAAGATGAAAAGACCCTGTAGAGTTGATGACGGGCGTGACTTGGGCGGTTGGACAACTCGATCCTCTCCATGCGCTTGTTCGGGACGAAGATCTGCCGCTGAGGCCCAAGCTAGAAGCATGCTTAATCGGGATGATTTTATTGGGGGGGGGAAGCAGCTTCGGGGCCCCGCAGTTACTCTTTTTTTCTTGCAACTAAAGGCGACCCGCTTAACCAAGCTTGTTTTAAAAACCTGGCTGTAACGCCACGTGTAGTTGGCGGGGGTAGCGCCAAAGGGGAGGGCAAGCACACCCCCCAAACAAGCAGCTTAACTAGAAATATAATTTGCCCCTTCTGTGCCTCCCCTCGAATTTTTTTTCCGGTGTCATTGCTGTTAGTTGGGGGCCCTGAGTTCAACAGAGCGAAGTACGCACAGGTGTCATGCTGTGCCGGCTTCCATGGGTATAAGCCTCTCTGAACTCCGAGGTGGAATTTACTCCGGAGTAAACGCGGAGCGGCTGGAGCTGCACAAGTTTGAGTAAATAGTTTCGCGGATGGAACCAACTGTGCAGTGATGTTTTTGCACCTTTAAAAAAAAAAAAACGCTTTCATGATCCAAGGATAGGGTTCATTTTTTCTCTCCTTCGCGCCCGCTGCCGCAAACTTCGGAGATGCACATCAGAATGAATGCTCCAGAAATAGGTCGACCACTTCCTATTTGCGGCTGCAGCTGCAAGTAGGTGATCCTGCAGACATTTTAACAGCACATGTCTACTCAAAAGCATGTCCGATTGACTGCTATGTGCCCTAGTAGCAATAGACTGCTATGCTATAGATACCTCCAAGGCTCTTCTATCTCTTCTGTAAAAGATTAACATGGCTACCTCTCTGACATGGGTTATTAAGCCTTTAATCCTCCCCAACAGCTTCTGATGCTACTGCTGGTCCTTTCCTTTGACTGCACACTGCCAATTGCACTACTTCATAGGTAGAATGCTATTTCATTTTGCTGTGTGTAAACTGCTGGTATGCATTCAATGCATGCTTTAGTAACTCACCTGCCAATTGCATCTAATTTGAATGGTTGCCAGTTAAAACTTAGTCAATACCGTATTCTGGAAATAATATGAGGAGTTAAATATTAGATGTGCACGCTTAAGAGATGTGACCTCATCTACAGGGTAATTATTTATTATTTATTTGATTTATATCCCGCCCTTCCTCCCAGCAGGAGCCCAGGGTGGCAAACAAAAGTGCTAAAAACACATCAAAACATCATAAAAATAGACCTAAAAATACATTAAAACAAAACAACTTTAAAAACCTTTTTTTAAAGCTTTAAAAACATCTTTAAAAGGGTTAAAAACATTGTTTTTTAAAAAAAACATATTAAAAGCAATTCCAACATGAACGCAGACTGGGATAGATCTCAACTTACAAGGCTTGTTGAAAGATGAAAGTCTTCAAAAGGTGCTGAAAGGATAACAGATGGCACCTGCCTAATTGTTGTTGTGTAAATTTGTATAAAATGCTAGCAGAGAACGTCAAGTGGTCTGAAATGCATGTGTGCCAGTGTGTGTGTTTACCTAAGAAAGCAGGCTTTTACCCTGCATTGAGATCACTGAGACGTAAGACTCAGGCCCAGGATGTGACTCAGGAACCAGACCAACGGCTGTAGTTAATTCGTGTTTTATTAGGGTAATGTCCAAACAAAGACTGCGTTTTCTCATGAAGCAATACAGGGATACAGGTCCTGCGGCATTGGGAGAAAGTTGACAGAACAAGGGACTTCTTCCCGCCTGTTCTTTAAGAAGGGGCCAAACGGGCGCGCAATCTTTCGCTCCTCCTTAACTGCCCCTCAGGTACTGCCCGCCTTCCCCCCCTTCTCTCCTGTCTTTTCAGCTGTCTGTGTGTGCGCGGTGAGGGGGGAAGCATCACCCCCTCCTCTTCTGAAGTTTCCGATTCCAAGATGGGGGATAGGGGAGGGGCTGATGGTAAACTGCCTCCCCGCTTTTCGGCTGTGAGCAGCCCTCCCTCTTTCCCCTCTTGCTCTGAGCCTGAAAGAGGGGGAGGCGTGAGAATGTCCAGGGAGGGCTCAGGCTCCCCGTCGCTAAGCGACCTTATCACTGGCAGTTCCTCTGTTTCGTCTTCGCTCCAAAGGGGGGAAGTTCCTCCCCCTTCCCTCTGCCATCCATCCGAATACTCTTCTCTCAACTCTCCGGGATCCAGCTCCCCGGGATTGGGACCCCAGCTCTGCCTTCCGACACCATCCCCCCTCCCAGGCTGTGCCCCTCTCCCCTTGTCTGGCTTGGGACGGTGGGGAAAACGTTGATGGAAAAGTTTTACCAATTCTGGAGCATGCACATCAGCTGCATCTTCCCATGATCTGTCAGCCACCCCATAGCCTTTCCAGTGAATCAAGTACTGCAGCTTGTGGCGTCTGATCCTGGAATCTAAGATCTCCTCAACTTCAAACTCAAGCTGCTCATTTACCAGGAGTGGAGCTCCGGGAGGTTCCTCCGGCCGTAACTTACTGGGAGGGGCGGCTTTCGTTAAGAGGGATCGATGGAACACAGGATGTATTTTAAACGTGTCAGGCAGCTTCAGTCGGTACGCCACGGGATTGATTTGAGTTTCTATTTCGAAAGGACCCACCCTCTTGTCTTGTAATTTTCTACATTTGCCCGGCATCTGGAGGAAGCGGGTGGACAGCCATACCTGGTCTCCCGGTTGAAGGGGGGGGGCTCCTTCCTGTGCAGGTCAGCAACTCGCTTGTACTCCGTTTTGGCTTCGTTTAACTGCTGTTTCAGTGTCTGTTGCGCCGCTTGCAATTCGTTAAGGAAGTTCTCAGCTGCCGGTACCAGCATTCCTTCTGAGCTGCTTGGAAAGACTTTAGGATGGAATCCATAATTAGCGAAGAACGGGGTTTGTTGAGTGCTGGAGTGCAGAGAATTGTTGTAGGCGAACTCTGCAAAATGCAAATATGATACCCAGTCAGTCTGTTGATAGGACACATAACTTCGTAAATATCTTTCCAAAACGGCGTTCAAGCGTTCCGTCTGCCCATCTGTCTGGGGGTGATGGGCGGAGGAGAGTTTTAATTCCGTCTGCAACTGTTTCCACATTGCTCTCCAAAATTTGGCTGTGAACTGAGTTCCTCGGTCTGAGACTACGCTGTTTGGCAATCCATGCAGCCGGTAGACTTCTTTGATGAATAACTTGGCCGTTTCTTTAGCCTCTAAGGCCCCTGCACAAGGAAGAAAGTGTGCCATTTTGGTAAGTAGATCCACCACTACTAAGATGGCTGTCATTCCTTGGGACTTGGGTAGATCAGTTATAAAATCCATGGAGAGGTCCTTCCAGGGTTCGTGTGGGACAGGCAACGGTTGTAACAGTCCTGCTGGTGTCCCTGTTTGTGTTTTTGTCCGCAGACAGACAGAGCAGGACTTTACATAACTCTCAATATCCCGACGCATTTTAGGCCACCAGAAGTCCTTGGCCACGTTCTGAATGGTCTTGTAAATCCCAAAGTGTCCCGCTGTGATGGAATCATGACACTGGCGTAGGATTCTGAGCCTTAATTCCCCTTCTGGCACAAATCTGGCGGTTTTGAACCATAACAGTCCATTTCTCCAGTGAAAGGTTACTTCTGAGTCTTGACCTTGTCCCGTCTCCTGCTGATATTTTAGCATGTCTGCATCTTCTTGTTGTGCCTTTTTGAGTTCCTCTTCCCATGAAGGCTGGCATACTCCCAACGTTAATTTCTCTGGCGGGATTACGTACTGAGGCTGGTCCTCGGATTCACTTTCTTTGTATTGTGGCTGTCTGGATAAGGCATCCGCTCTCTGGTTTTTGGCTTGGGCATGGTAAGTAATCTGGAAGTTAAACCTAGTGAAGAACTGGGACCATCTTATCTGTCTCTGGTTCAGCTTTCTGGCTGTTTAGAGGCTTTCAAGATTCTTGTGGTCGGAGCGCACTTCAATTCGATGAGAGGTCCCCTCTAGGTATTGTCTCCAGTTTTCAAAAGAGTCCTTGATGGCCAGCAGCTCCTTCTCCCAAACTGTGTAGTTCTTCTCTGCAGGCTTTAACTTCCGAGAGAAGTACGCACAGGGGTGCAGCTCCTTCCCTTCTTGGTCTAATTGTAGCAGGACCCCCCCAATGGCAAAATCTGAAGCATCTGCTTCCACTACGAAAGGGCGGTTCGGATCAGCAAAGCGCAGAATGGGCTCAGTAGCAAACCTTCTCTTCAGCTCCTCAAAGGCCTCGGTGGCGTTCTCTGTCCATTGAAACTTCTTCTTCCCCCTTAAACAGTCAGTCAGAGGAGCTGTTAATTTGGAAAACCCTGGAATGAACTTTCTGTAATAATTGGCAAACGCCAAAAACCGTTGTACATCCTTTTTGGTGACAGGTTGGCCCCAGTCCAATATGCAGCTTACTTTCCCTGGGTCCATCTCCACGCCTTCCGCTGAGATTCGATATCCAAGGAAGTCTAGAGACTTGAGGTCAAATCCACATTTCTCTAATTTAGCATACAGGTGATTTTCTCTCAGTCTCTTCAACACCGTCTTCACATGCTGGTCGTGGTCTTCCTGGTTCTTTGAGAACACCAGGATATCATCTAAGTAACAGATTACATACGTGTCCAACAAGTCTCTAAACACGTCGTTCATGAATTTTTGAAAAATTCCTGGACTTCCACAAAGCCCGAACGGCATGACCAGGTATTCATACTGTCCGTAAGCGGTCAAGAATCCTGTTTCCCATTCATCTCCCTCCTTCATTCTGATCAGATTGTACGCTCCTCTCAAATCCAACTTCGTGAAGATTTTTGCAGAGCGCAGTCGGTCCAGCAACTCTGAGATCAGGGGCAGCGGGTAGCTGTTGGGGATGGTGATCTGGTTCAATGCGCGATAGTCGTTACAGGGTCTGAGTTCCCCCCCCCTTCTTTTTCACAAACAATAGTGGCGCTCCAGCAGGGGATTGTGAGGGGCGTATGAATCCTCGCCTCAGGTTTTTATCCAGGAATTCCTTCAGGGCCTCCCTCTCATTCTCTGTGAGAGAGTAGATTCTCCCTGATGGGATGCTGGCTCCTGGCACTAGGTCAATCGCACAGTCGTAAGGGCGGTGGGGGGGTAAAGTCTCTGCCTCTTTTTCATCAAACGCATCTTTGACTTCTTCATACTTTGGCGGCAGGGTCACTTGCTCGATCTCTTGCACTGCCCCCGCTAAGGTGTTCTTGATTCCTTCAGGTTGACAGTTCTCCTGGCAATACTGTGAGGTGAACCACACCACCACCTCCTTCCAGCTTATTTTGGGTTCATGCTTTGCTAGCCAGGGCATTCCCAGAATCACCTCAAAGTTCGAGAGATCTGACACGTATAGCGAAATGAACTCTTTGTGCCCAGGGATTTGAAGTTTCACTTCCTCCGTGGCTTGTGTCACCCCTCCTGACTTCAGGGGTCTCCCATCGATAGTCTCCACAGCTAGGGGAGCGTCCAGTTTCCACCGGGAAATTCCATGACGCTTGACTAACTTTGCATCAATAAAATTTGTGGAGGCTCCACTGTCAATTAAGGCAGTGGAATTAAACACCACTCCTCTGGAAGTTGTAATCCGAATAGGCAAGACCAACACCCCCTTTGAGGGAGGTTGGATCATTGGGGGGCCTTTATACAACGCTGCCCCCAGTCCACCGGCCTGCACGTGGACTGGGTGTTCTAGTTTCCCGACGGCTCGGCTTTCCCCCCTTTCAGTCCACAGTCTCTGGCCACATGGCCCGGCTTTGAACAATAAAAGCATAAACGTTCCCAGCGTCGTCTTTCCTTTTCTTCTTCCGACAGTCTTGGCCTAGCCCCTCCCTGTCCCTCAGTTGCATTACCTGCCATCCCTGCAGTGGGAAGGGTCTTGTTGCGGGATGCCGAGGCTGAGTATCTCGGGACCTCCTGCTTCTTTTCCAGGCGCCTTCCTTCCATCCGGTGATCTATCTGTAGGCATAGCCGGATGAGCCCTGGTAGGTCAGCGGGGGGGGAGGTCCTGGCCAACTCATCCAGGATTTCAGCATTTAATCCACTCCGGTACATAAACATCAGGGCGGCGTCATTGTAACCAGTTTCCTGGGACAGAATTTTAAAAGCATTAGTGTACTCGGAAACAGTCCCTTTAGCTTGCTTCAGAGCGCCTAGTTGCCGCGCTACTGTTTCAGCCCTTTGCGGGTCTTGAAATATCTCGGTCATCTCCTGTATAAATCCTCTGTACCTTCCTAAGACAGTATCCTTTCTCACGAGATACGGAGTCACCCATTTTGCAGCTTCTCCCTCCAGGAGGCTAATCACGAAAGCTACTTTAGCCCCATCGTCTGGAAATTCCGTGTGCCTGACATCCAGATATAACTCACATTGAGCCACGAAGGTTGCCAACTGATCACTTTGTCCCTCGTATTTTGGGGGCAATCCAATGGGAACCTTTACTACAGCAGCTGGAGCGGCTGTTCGCATCTGGTCTATCGTGGCCTTCAAGGTTTGATTATCCGTCTTCAGCGCCTTGACTGCTGCTAGCAGGGCTTGAACATCCGTCTGCAAATCAGCTACCTTAGTCCTCAAGAGTTCCACTTCTTCCGTCTCAGAAGTGGGGTTCGTCCCCCCCGCTGCTCCCTTTGACATCTTGTCCCAGTCAAGTGAAGAGAGCGTTGAGGGTGATTTAGGTGGCTCTGTCAAGCTGTCAGGCCCAGGATGTGACTCAGGAACCAGACCAACGGCTGTAGTTAATTCGTGTTTTATTAGGGTAATGTCCAAAGACTGCGTTTTCTCATGAAGCAATACAGGGATACAGGTCCTGCGGCATTGGGAGAAAGTTGACAGAGCAAGGGACTTCTTCCCGCCTGTTCTTTAAGAAGGGGCCAAACGGGCGCGCAATCTTTCGCTCCTCCTTAACTGCCCCTCAGGTACTGCCCGCCTTCCCCCCCTTCTCTCCTGTCTTTTCAGCTGTCTGCGTGTGCGTGGTGAGAGGGGAAGCATCACCCCCTCCTCTTCTGAAGTTTCTGATTCCGGGATGGGGGATAGGGGAGGGGCTGATGGTAAACTGCCTCCCCGCTTTTCGGCTGTGAGCAGCCCTCCCTCTTTCCCCTCTTGCTCTGAGCCTGAAAGAGGGGGAGGCGTGAGAATGTCCAGGGAGGGCTCAGGCTCCCCGTTGCTAAGCGACCTTATCACTGGTAGTTCCTCTGTTTCGTCTTCGCTCCAAAGGGGGGAAGTTCCTCCCCCTTCCCTCTGCCATCCATCCGAATACTCTTCTCCCAACTCTCCGGGATCCAGCTCCCTGGGATTGGGACCCCAGCTCTGCCTTCCGACAATAGTAGATAGAAAGGCATACCTAGTTCTAACTAAGTTGGAGGTGCAACGCCCAAGTTTGGGAGTTACCCTCATGGCTCAGGAGAGAGAGAGCAGCGACAAAGGTGTCTCCTCTCTCCTTCTCTCTCTCAGACAGTCGAAAGAAGAGAAGGGAGGAAAGGGCGGAAGGAGGATGGGCAGATAAGCTTCCCTAAGATGTATCAGTCTAAAGACGAAAGGAAGTCAGTCAGAGCATCACAGGCAAAGGTAATCAAGCCTATCCATCTGGAGGACCCTAACTCTATCTCCCTTCTGGAACATAAAAGAACAAAACAGGAGTTGCTCTTGCCTCACTTCCAACGATATTTGTTTGTTGTTGTTATGTGCCTTCTCGTTGATTACGACTTCTGGCGACCCTGTGGGTAATTCCGCAGAGTAGGTACCGCCAGAGTAATAATGTACTTTGTAAATGGGTGCATGGTGCATGTCTCTGGATTTTGCTATAGTAGTATATTCCCTGGCCTACCATGGCCTGAAGCCTTGCCTTGGAGTGGGATGGACTCCCAGCAAGCGAGAGGGTGCAAAACCAATTTGCTTTTACTGGCAACATACCTAAAAACAGCCAAGTCTTGAAGTATCCTAAAGAGGTTACAACCATACTGGGACAGCTGAAACATGAGTAGGGTAATTAACATATGTGGGTCTAGTTTTCTTGGACTGGTGACTTCTGGAAGTGACCCATGGCTGTGTAGTGTGGTGGCAGATTCAGAGGTTCAGGGTCCCTTGCTGATAAGACCTCCCCCCCTTTTTTTGCTGCTGGATTAATGCCTTCTCCCACAACAACAGATGTCCCTAGGATCCAATAAGCTTGAAAGGGGAGAGTATTAACTACTGGAAAGAGGCTCTTCAGTGGCTGACTCTCCAATTTTCACTCTGCCTCCAGTCAGCAGGAAAGAACAAGAAAACATGTTAGAAGACTCTTCTCAGTCGGCTAACACACTCCTCTTTCATGCTGATTGGCTCACAGGACCCTGGAGACATTGAGACCCTGCACCTCAAAAAGTAGGGTCTAAGATCCCCTGAGACCCCGGATGACTACACCCCTGCTGGCAAGAGGTATAAGAGCTAAAGAAGTGGCCAAGAAGGTGTAAGGAATAAGAAAAGGATTTGTGGTTTTGAGGGTGGGGTGGTCATAGAAGATGTAATACTGGATATTGTAACTAGAGGTAGTAGTCAACATTTGTCCTACTCGGACCCATTAAAGTAATGAACATGACAAGCTTAGGTTCATTCATTTCAATGGGTGTACTCAGAGCAGGACTTAATTAAATACAACCCTTGATGTTTGAGAGAAATATGGAAAAATGTGTGCACGTAGCCATTATTTATATAGTATTATCTATGCTCGTGATACTTCACAAGGAACAGTTTTGGCATGTCTCTATCCTGAGTGGATTAATTTAGAAACACCCACAAAGAAACAACAATAGGGGGGTGGAATATAGGCAGGTTATTTTCATTCTGCCTACTTCAGTGTCAAGTTAGATGGCCCAGGACATGGTCTGAAGATGCTTGAGGGTACCGCTTTGCTGAAACTAAACAGGTCTAGGTTTGGTCAGTGCCTGGATGAGAGACCACATGGGAATAAATTAAAGAAAACTGAAAAAATACAGTGCGTGTGATGGTTCTGGGTTCCCCCCCAAATATTGGGGTGGGCCATGTTGTTCTTGAGATGACTAAGTCTCAAGTTTCTCTCACTGACTTGAGGCTTAATAGGTGATTTGTGGTCAAGGAAGGCCAGACATCTGGGGGAAATGAATCATTTAAAACCCTTATATATCGACTGTGTTCACGTCACAGTAAACCGGTTAGTTGCTCCTGCTTCACTCTTTCCCTACTGTGAGCAGAAGCAACAAACAGTCACTACTTTAGTGTAGCGTCTGGACTGTGAATAGTTTATTTTGTTTCAAACCATGATGTGAAGCTGAGATTTGTTCTTGGCTTTGAGTGAAACAAACTATGATCCCTGGTTTTTATGCAATGCTAAACCAGGCTTATAGTTGTTTGCTCATGCTGAGAGATGATGAATTGGGATTAATTTCTGCATTCAGGGTAAACCATAGCTAATAATTTACCATGATGTAGGAACTGGACCGTTCCCTTTGAATAGGGTGCTGCGTATTTTTTTTTGGAAGAGGCGTTGATACTGCTCACTGTTTTCTCCCACAAGGGAATTGACAGCAGGATGAGTCCCATCTCCTTGTCTCTCCAAACAGATCCTGGAGGATTACTTTATGATGGAAGAAGAACCTCTGGTTGACAAGTCAGCTGAAGAGGATGAAATTGATCTTTACATAAACTTGACATTCACGTCAACAGGTAAAAAAAAAATTTAAATATTCTAGAAATAATAGTACATTCCAGTAGTTGAAATAATTATATATTTCAACAAAAGTGAAGCAATATTTTTAGATTTTAAAATTAAAAAAACTTATTGTAAAGCAATTAAAACAGTGTTGAAGGCGTTTTACTTGGGCAAAAATGTACTTGGGCAAAAATTCAGGAGGTTTGCAAAGGGCAGTGTTCCAGAGGTAACTGGAGTAATGTGTGCTAGGTAGTATTGTGTGTTTAGGTTGTATACAACCTTGTAATATTTTATATGAAACTGCAGTCTATAAATGTGTGTATAACTGAATAAAAGTAGAGCTGGAAGAGTTCTGAAGTAGATGGGTCTAGGGCAGCCACCATTGCCAATGGTCAGGAAAGATGGGAATTGTGGTCCAACAACATCTGGTGGCCCACTAGTTGGGAAAGGCTGGTCTAGGGGAAAGGGTGACTAAAGCTTGTGCCCTCCAGATGTTGTTGGACTCCAACTCCCATCAGCCCCAGCCAGCATGGCAAATAGTTATGGATAATGGGAGTTGTAAATTGAGGGCTGAATCCTGAAAAGACAGAAGGATTATGTGTCCAGAGTTCTCATGTCCAGCTGGTGGAGAGATGTCCTGTTCTGGGCAGGGCTGCATTCACCTAAAGGAGAAGGTCTGCATCTTGGGGGTACTTCTATATGTAACACCATCACTGGAAGTTCAGGTAGCCTCAGTAGCTAGGAGTACCTTTTTTAAGCTTTGGCTGGTTCACTAGCTTTGACTCCTTTTGGAAAAGAGATGACTTGGCAACAGTATTCTATGCTCTGGTAACTTCCAGATTGGATTATTGCAATGCGCTCTACATGGGGCTTACCTTGAAGATGAGTCAGAAACTTCAACTGGTAGTATTTAAAGGCTTAAATATCTTAGGTCCCAATATCTGAAAGGCCACCTCCTACAGACACTCCTGGGTGCTGAGATCAGCAGATGGGTCCTTTTGGGTAGTTCCATCACCCTCAGAAGCTTAGGGCATGTTGGCTTGGGAGAGGGCATTCTTTGTGATGGCCCCTAAGTCATGGAACTCACTTTCCAATGAGGTGCGTCTGGCAACATCACTGTACAGTTCTAGGCGAATGCTGAAGATCCACCTCTTTAGCTTGGCCTTTGACACCTGAGATGTATATTTTTAGGACCCACCCTATTTTGTGATTCTGGTTATTTTTAATTGTTCTTAACATTGTGTTTTAAAGTTGTCGTAACTCGCCCTAGGACCTCTTTGGTTAAGGACAGGTAATAAATACTACTATTGGTCCAGCAACCTCTGGTGTACTTTGGGACAATAGCAGCTCTGTCTTATTTATACATTCATAGACTGCACTTTCTTTCATATAAAATATTGCAAGGTTGACTCTTCTGCAGGACAGCAACTGTCAAATGTGGGAGATTCACGGAAACCAAAGCATATGTTTCAGCACTTGCCCTGCAATTAGAACTCCCTTAGTAATTTGTACTGCTTGGCCCCTGACATCCTGTTCACCATCCAGAAAGCCCTAAATCTTGTAATGATTTTAAGAAGCAGAGGAACTGGGGGATAGGACAGCTGACCCTAACAGCTTCACCAAGTTGTGTCTCTTCTACAGTGTGTGATTTATGGTTATCTGAGAGCTTGCTGCATTTTTGTTGAGCCACAGTGGCAGGATCTTCCCTAGATCCCTGCTTCTGCCACTGATCTGTTTTTCTCCCCTTGTAAAGCTTACCTGGAACAGAATGAGGGTAAAACCCTGAAGACGGATCCAGAGCAAGCTCCTCTGGGTGAATTTGAGGAGGGGATGGTGGAAGAAAAGAAATCTGAAGCTGCAGAGACAGAGTCCATGCTGGAAGATGTAGCAGAGAATGAAAGCCTTCATCCGGAGCCACCGCTTGCTTATGATGCCATGGACGGGGAGGAAGAAATAGCCATGGCTGAACAGGAGGAGGATTCTGCGCGGGAGGAGGATCATACAAGCGAGGAAGCTGAAGAGCCAAACGACCTGGGAGATCCAGCAGTTATGAGAGCTGTGCGTGGCCAACGTATATTGGAGGTCAGATGGATTCCAAGGCCAATTGTGACGCACAAGGCTTCTTTAACAGGCTTTAACATTAATTCATTTCTTCCAACCAAATGGGCTAGGGTCAGGAGGAAAAGAGTTGGATTATATGGCTTAGGGTCCTTGATAGGGGTTAGAGAGCACGTGAAATTTGTTGAAGCTGTTTTGAGAGTAGGGCCCTATACGCACTATACGTTGAAAGCACTATTATACCACTTTAACAGTCATGGCTTCCCCCATAGCATCATGGGAATTGTAGCTTGTTAAGGGTGCTGTGAGTTGCTAGGATACCCCCCAACCCCCTCACAGATCTTCAATTTCCAGAGTGGCTTGTTCAATCCGTCCTGTTTCTTAGGAAACTCTGGGCTGAAGGTCTGTGAGGGGAACAGAGGTCTCCCAACACTGGGCACCCCTAAAAAAACTAGAGCTTCCAGGATTCTTTGGGGGAAGCCATGACCATTAAAGTGGTATAATAGTGCTTTAAATGCATAATGTAGATGGGGCCCAGGCTGGGGCTGCAGATTGATTTATCTTTGTGACATAACGTGGCATTTGGGAGTTGCATTGATATATTGCATTTTAAGAAAGGTGGATAACTTGAAACAGGCAGTATTACTGATTCAGTCTTTGACTTTTTTTGTGTATGTAAGAAATTACTTAGTAGTCCAGTTAAGTAGCTAGAGAGAACATCATATATTTTATTTATTACATTTATAACCCACCTTTTCTCCAAGGAGATGAAGGTAGTATACAAACCTGGTTTTCCCACTCTCAATTTTATCCTCACGGCAAGTCTGGGAGGTAGGTTAGACTGAGAGGGAGTGACCGGCCCAAGATCATTCAGTGAACTTCGTGGCTGAATGGGGATGAGAACCCTGGTCTCCCAGGTCCCAGTCTGACACTCTAACCCAGCCTTTCCCAACCAGTGTGCCTCCAGATGTTGTTGGACCACAATTCCCATCTTTCCTGACCATTGGCAATGCTGGCTGAGGCTGATGGGAGTAGTGGTCCAACAACATCTGGAGGCACACTGGTTGGGAAAGACTGCTCTAACCCCTATGCCACACTGGTTCTCATTTGAAAAATAACAGGTGTGCTGCTCCCACTGCTGCACAGAGTGAGGTTGCATCCCAAGTGCATGAATGTATTCCTCAAGGAAGCAGTTTGCAGTGCTCTTGTCCTGTTGGACTGAGGAGGGTGTGATGGGGCAACAAACTTTCTTGTCTGACTCGCAACCTGGACAAGTCTTCCCATACTGAGGAAATCTAGAATTCTGTTCTTTTGAGAGTTCCACCTCTTGTGACTAATGTAAATTATAGGAAGAAGGGCTATCTGCGTATGTGAGCCTGATTTTGGCATGTTCTGGCTGCAAAATGATAATGTAGGAGCATTGAATAGGATGTTGGGAACTGGAAGATCCACCTAAATCTGCACCCACTGGCTTTCAAAACTTGCATACTTCTGACTGTATTCATAATGAAAGACCAGGCAGTTTCTTGTTAGAATGAACTGAGCTGAGGATTTTCAGGCCTAACCAGTTCCTACTTTGGAACCTTCATTCTATGCTTCAGTGACATGTCTGCATCTGTGCAGTAGATGTCCACTTTTAATCACATTTACTTTTTGCTTTTTGCTTTTGTAGAGAGAAGATTCTGCTGTCCTAGACAGCAGAGTTGCCAACAATCTCTCAGATTATCCTACGGATTACTTGGTAAGATTGCTTCTTCCTCCCCTCCCGATAAATTCTCTGGTATTATAGTGTCTTTTACCCACAGCTACAGTCATATTGGGATAGCCTGCCAGTGCAGTCCATGCATTGATAACCTCAACACTGGATTACTGCAAGATGCTCTGTATGGGACTGCCCTTGGGTATGGTCCAGAAGCTCTAGCTAGCGCAGGATGTAGCATCTAGGCTGCTGATGGGGGCAGATGAATGACAGCATATGACACCTCTTTTAAAACATCTGCACTGGCTGCACATATACTGGGCCAGGTTCAAGGTTGTTGTATTAATATACAAAGCCCTGAGTAACTTGGGTCCAGGATACCTTGAGAACTGCTTGAGCCCTTATACCCCAGGTTATTTATTTATTTATTTATTTTGTTGCATTTATATACCGCCCATAGCAAGTAGCTCTCAGGGCGGTAAACAGGTTAATCGCTGAGATCATCTGGAGGGTCACTGTTAGTTTTCCCCCATGTTTCAGAAACTGGACTGGCTTTAGCTGCAAGTCAGGTGTTTAGTGTTGCTTGTTCCATGCTGTGGAATATTCCTCATACAAGAAGAAACACCTGTGACATTTGTTGAGCTGTACTTCTGCATCTGTGCAGTATTGTAGATATTTGCTTTTAAGCTCATGTTTTGTTGAGGTGCAGCCCAGTAGTGAGGTTCAAAGACTAGGCAAGATGTAGCTTTTCAGTAAGAACGTAAGAAGAGTCTGCTGGATCAGGCCAATGGCTCATCTAGTCCAGCATCCTGTTCTCACAGTGGCCATCCAGTTGCCCATGGGAAGCCCACAAGCAGCACCTGAATGCAAAGAGCACTTTCCTCTCCTGCTCTTTCCAGTAACTGGTATTTGGAAGCACTCTGCCTCTGCCTATGGAGGCAGAGCACAGCCATTGTGGCTAGTAGCCATTGATAGCCTTTTCCTCCATGAATTTGTCTATCCTCATTTAAAGCCATCTAAGTTGGAGGCCACCACTATCTCTTCTGGGAGTGAATTCCTTGGTTTAACTATGTGCTGTGTGAAGAAGTACTCTTTTTTTTTTTTTGCCTGTCCTGAATCTTCCAACATTCAGCTTCATTGGATGTCCATGAGTTCTAGCGTTGACAGAGGGAGAGAAACTTCTCGATCCACTTTCTCCAAGCCATGCATAACTTTATACACTTGTATCATGTCGCATCTTACTTGCCTTTTCTCTAAACTGAAAAGCCCCAAATGCTGCAACCTTTCCTCATAGGGGAGTCGTTCCATCCCCTTGATCATTTGAGTTGTCCTTTTCTGAACCTTTTTGCACTCTACAATAACCTTTTTGAGGTGAGGCAACCAGAACTGTACACAGTACTCCAAATGTGGCCACACCATAGATGTGTGTAATGGCATTATGATATCAGCAGTTTTATTTGCAATACCTTTCCTAATGAGCCCTAGCATGGAATTTGCCTCTTTCACACCTGCCACACAGTGGGTTAACATCTTCATTGAGCTGTCCACTACAATCCAAAGGTCTTGTACCTGGTCAGTCACCACCAATTCAGACCCCATGAGCATGTGAAATTAAGATTTTTTTGCCCATAGCCGCATACCTCCGATGGCTAAGTGATTCATCATAAAACATTCAGTGATGGCAAGAGGCTCGGGGCACATGACAAATGGATTAATTCTGGTTATCCAGTTAAACTTTATTGAGAACAGACCCCTGAACTCAATCAACTTTCACTAGAAGTGTTCACCTGTGCTTGCATGACATTGTTTTGTGTTTGAAAACATGTTGTGCAATTTGAAAACATGCATATTCCAGGAGAAATTGGCTGAAAAGTTGTCTACTTTTGTGTCCTTTGAGCTTTCTGTATAATTCTCTGAAGCTTTTGATAGGAACCTGAGTTCTTGTTTTTAATACACATGTAGCCTGGGGGGAGCACGTCTGTAGGAAACAAGTTGGGGAAAAAGAATATTGGAAGTGGCCTAGAGTCCTGTCGGACATTCTGCTTACAGCCTACTACGGTCCTTCCAACTTGCTGAGATTGGGTTTGGAGCACTTAACTGTTACAGTTAACTGTAATCATTTGCTTATTCCTCTCCTTTGTTTTTCTTACATGTAACTTCATTGGGTGAATCTCATCCCTTTCAGACTGCTTCAAAACCTGGAATGTTGAATTCTACCTTAAAAAGAGTCCCATCGCTTTCTATGATGGAGGTAAGGCTCACTTTGCACCATTTTTTCTGCCCTGCAAAGGAAGCGATATGCTACCTGCCCTGTCTTTATCACAGATCCAGCTTGGGCCAAGTCTGATGTACCCAGAAGTAGCTTGAATCTACTTGTATATGTGCCTTTGGTGTCCAGAGATCTTGACATCCATTGATTCTTTTTTCTGTTCTATGTGAGACTTTAACATGTTAATGTTTTTGGTAGATATGTATTACAGTAGAGTGCAGAAATAACTAGTCTGTTAAGACTAATAGTTGAAAGAATAAAGAAACTTACCATTTATTACTACAAAGGGGTAAAGTCATACATGCTGAAGCAGTCATGTGGCCTGCACTCAGGGAGCCATCACTAACTGAGAACAAAGACAGGAAGAGAAGGGAGGAAGGGTAAGAACAAAGCCTGCAAAACCAATAAACACTTGAGAGGAGGAATCAGCAGAGGGAAGAATAGATTGCTTTTCTGTCTATTGCCCCCCACTGGTTCAGGTCACTTGTAACGTGTGTTGGTGCTTTACTCCTACAGGGGGAACATGGGAAATCTACACTGAGTAGGACTAGCGTTCCATACAACCAGTTGTCTTAAGCTGAGCCCTCCATTACCCATTGCAGGAAGGAGGGTTCTATTACTTTAGTCAGAGTTAAGGAACTGTATCAGAGGTGACTGAACTTGGTCAACCTTGAGACATGTTGGTCTCTGTTCATCTGGTGATTCCAGGATGTTGCCTGCCATCCACATCTGTCCCTTCTCTTGTAGAACTAACAGATTTTTACCGGGGCGGGGGGGGATAAGTATAGAACTATGAAGCTTACCTAGGTAAGCATGGACCATTTATTTTCTCTTGGCCTAACATATGATGAGATTGTATTAAAAGCCAAAAAAAAGGTCTTGTTTTACACACACTTTTCTGTCAGCTTGCTTACTGCTGAGATCTTAAAGTAGCCCTCTTTACATTGAGTTAGTAGTCATTTTTCTTGGGCTGTGTCAATGGATTCTGGCTTAGGGTGACAAAGCATATATCCTGGTCAGCCATCATATATCTGTCCCTAGCTACTCCTGTGCATCTTTGTTCATTCTCAAAGGGTTTGCCCCTCTTGTCTAATTTTTGAAAGTTCCTAATAATTTTTTTTCTAAAAACACTTTAGGTTGGGATCTGCTTACATCTACTGTTTCAAGTAGACACCGTAGAAAGATGAAAAGTCAAGGTGTTTTAGCTTTGTCTGTGATGTTAGATGAATGATGTTTCTTAAAATCTGATCTGGGAGGGTGATGCTGTGTAGACTAGCTTCAGAGCATAAACTGAGTGCAAACCAGAAATTCACGAAAACATACCTCGGACTACTTAGAGGGTGAAATACGTTAACCACAGTCTCTGTGTATTTACCATAGATAGGGATGGGAGAGAAATTCAGTTCAGTTTACATTTAAAGGTGAACCTACCAAATTAGTTCCTTCCATAACAATTCCTTCCTTTCCTTGAAGTTCACGCTTCTCCAAGCTTTGCAGTGCAGTCCTCCAGCCTCATAATGTGTACAAAACTGCATATACTAGGGCAGAGGTTTCCAAACTTTTTTCCCCATGGACCACTTGAAAATTTCCAGTGGTCTTGGCAGACCACTTCATGATTTTTCTTCCTCTTGTAGCAATTGTAATGCCCATGCCAGATGCTGCGTGATTCCTAATTGTATATTTATTGCTTCTTTTGTTTCTTATATTGTATCTTATTGGATTGCAATTTGTATTCCATAGAATTTAAATGGTAATACCATGAAATACAATATAAGAATAAAAGAAACAATAAAAATCAATATGAATATTTAATGCAGACATGTCACGGACCACCTGAACGAAGCTCACGGGTCATTGCTGGTTCACAGACTGCAGTTTGGGAATCCCTATGCTAGGGTAAAGTGTACATTTACCCTAATGAAAGTGACATACAAAAATACATTGTATTAGGGGAAACTGCATACAAAAATGTGTTAAGAGAAATTAGCACCAAAATGTTGATGAATTTTCATGAGAGCTTTTTTAAAAAATCAGGAACTG
This sequence comes from Rhineura floridana, assembly GCF_030035675.1. Classification (NCBI taxonomy): domain Eukaryota; kingdom Metazoa; phylum Chordata; class Lepidosauria; order Squamata; family Rhineuridae; genus Rhineura; species Rhineura floridana. The sequence goes on along the minus strand of NC_084493.1, from coordinate 20,676,214 downwards.
ATGTGGAAACGTAGAGAACTGAATGAGAAACAGAGAAATGGATTTTGACAGACTTCACCCATCCTGAACCACAGTATCTGTGAATATAATTGTATTAAATATTACTATTTGTCTCTTATGCCTCAGGCACTGGACAGGGCTTCTATGTCCCGTGTCAACTTAGATTTCCTGGTCTCACCAGTACAGGCAAGCTATCTAGATACCTCTGGTCTTGAGCGTTCAGGCTTCTGTGGGAGAACCCTCAAGCCCTCTTCTCAACGCTTCATGCGGCAGGTAACTTGACTCAATTCCCTAGACCTGTCTTGCCCCCCTCCCTAACTCTGGATTTTGCTGCTGTCCCTCCGTGCTACAGAGCTAGTTCCCCATTGCTTCTATGGGAGCAACAAGGCAGTTGTCTGGGTATGCCAGTCTGGAGTAACAGTTCTATACTTTGTCATAGCGTTCCAGTATGTACATTTAATGATTTGGTGTGGATACCTGAACTTCTCTTGTCTTTACTGCTACTTAACAATCATGTCCTGCCTCACAGCAATCTCCCACGATGCCTGGCTCTATGAGATCGCCTTACCAATTCACTCCACCCCGCAGAACACGTCGTGTGCTTGGCCTTAATCAGGTAAAGTCATGTGTAGCTTGTCCCATTCTCGCAGGAAACTGTTCTACCTGCTGTTCCTTTTTATGTTTAGATGCAATGTGAATTGCTTTCCTTTTACACAACCCAAGGCATAGGATTGCGGTTAGTATTGTATACTAATAGAACTCTCATTTCTCAAGTCCTGGTCCATATGTAACCAAAACAAAGCTTGGAGGGATGGGAGAACTCAAAACACCCCATTGAAGACTGAGCATGCCCAGTGAGTGTGGAGTGCTGACATGAGGGGGAATGGAGTATGCTGGAAGAAAGCATGGTGCCAGCTATGAACAGTATTCCACATGGCAAACATTTTGTTGCAGGCCCCACTTGTTTTCACCTGAAGTAGCTGCTGCTGCTATTGTTATTACTACTACTGCTACTACTACTACTACTAGATTTCTTACCCACCCTTCAACATAAGGTCAAAAGACAGGCTACAGCAATTTAAAAATGCAATATTAAAATCAGTTTAAAACAGATTAGTCAAAAGAATAGGGTAGGTCTTCAAAACATATTTCTTGGGTGTCAAAGTCCAGAATAAAGAGGTGCATACATGATTCCTTGGTCAAATGCCTTTTTGCAGTGCCTACCTCCAAACATTCCTTTGTCTCAAACCGTGTCAAGAGGTTTCAAAGTAGAATCAGCAAAGAATTCTGTCCACTTGGGACAGCCACGTGTTCTCTCTGGACAGCAGGGAGAGACTGAAATTCACTGGAATCCCACCATTTTTTTTTAATTGCCAAGAATGCTTTGTTGATGGCCAAGGGCATCTGCTCCTCTTGCACAGCAGTCAATTAGTAGCTGACAAGTCCTCAAAAGAAAAGAAGGGTTATGGAAAGATGTTCAGGAGAGGGTAAAGCATTAATTCTTTAATATCTACAGGAAGGAACTTGTGCTGAACAAAATTTTGCACTTCAGATGTGGGTTTTGAAAAGTGGAAGCCACAACTTGTTTCCTATGTCTGACGGGACTGAGTAAACTGAACGTATATGCAATAGCATGTTGTTTGGAATGTGGTGGTGGTGGGGTTACTATAAAGCATGGAGATCACCAAACCTTAGAAGCTCAACTGGAGTGCATACCGCACATCAGAAAAGGTACCGCCAGGGCCAAGAAGATGCCAGCATGGTTAACGAGCAAAGTCAAGGAAGCTCTTAGAGGCAAAAAGTCTTCCTTCAGAAAATGGAAGTCTTGTCCGAATGAAGAAAATAAAAAAGAACACAAACTCTGGCAAAAGAAATGCAAGAAGACAATAAGGGATGCTAAAAAAGAATTTGAGGAGCACATTGCTAAGAACATAAAAACCAACAACAAAAAATTCTATAAATACATTCAAAGCAGGAGACCATCTAGGGAGACAATTGGACCCTTGGATGATAAGGGAGTCAAAGGTATACTAAAGAACGATAAGGAGATTGCAGAGAAGCTAAATGAATTCTTTGCATCTGTCTTCACAGTGGAAGATATAGGGCAGATCCCTGAACCTGAACTAACATTTGCAGGAAGGGATTCTGAGGAACTGAGACAAATAGTGGTAACGAGAGAGGAAGTTCTAAGCTTAATGGACAATATAAAAACAGACAAATCACCGGGCCTGGATGGCATCCACCCAAGAGTTCTCAAAGAACTCAAATGTGAAATTGCTGATCTGCTAACTAAAATATGTAACTTGTCCCTCGGGTCCTCCTCCGTGCCTGAGGACTGGAAAGTGGCAAATGTAACGCCAATCTTCAAAAAGGGATCCAGAGGGGATCCCGGAAATTACAGGCCAGTTAGCTTAACTTCTGTCCCTGGAAAACTGGTAGAAAGTATTATTAAAGCTAGATTAACTAAGCACATAGAAGAACAAGCCTTGCTGAAGCAGAGCCAGCATGGCTTCTGCAAGGGAAAGCCCTGTCTCAGTAACCTATTAGAATTCTTTGAGAGTGTCAACAAGCATATAGATAGAGGTGATCCAGTGGACATAGTGTACTTAGACTTTCAAAAAGCGTTTGGCAAGGTACCTCACCAAAGGCTTCTGAGGAAGCTTAGCAGTCATGGAATAAGAGGAGAGGTCCTCTTGTGGATAAGGAATTGGTTAAGAAGCAGAAAGCAGAGAGTAGGAATAAACGGACAGTTCTCCCAATGGAGGGCTGTAGAAAGTGGAGTCCCTCAAGGATCGGTATTGGGACCTGTACTTTTCAACTTGTTCATTAATGACCTAGAATTAGGAGTGAGCAGTGAAGTGGCCAAGTTTGCTGACGACACTAAATTGTTCAGGGTTGTTAAAACAAAAAGGGATTGCGAAGAGCTCCAAAAAGACCTCTCCAAACTGAGTGAATGGGCGGAAAAATGGCAAATGCAATTCAATATAAACAAGTGTAAAATTATGCATATTGGAGCAAAAAATCTGAATTTCACATATACACTCATGGGGTCTGAACTGGCGGTGACCAACCAGGAGAGAGACCTCGGGGTTGTAGTGGACAGCACGATGAAAATGTCGACCCAGTGTGCAGCAGCTGTGAAAAAGGCAAATTCCATGCTAGCGATAATTAGGAAAGGTATTGAAAATAAAACAGCCGATATCATCATGCTGTTGTATAAATCTATGGTGCGGCCGCATTTGGAATACTGTGTACAGTTCTGGTCGCCTCATCTCAAAAAGGATATTATAGAGTTGGAAAAGGTTCAAAAGAGGGCAACCAGAATGATCAAGGGGATGGAGCGACTCCCTTACGAGGAAAGGTTGCAGCATTTGGGGCTTTTTAGTTTAGAGAAAAGGCGGGTCAGAGGAGACATGATAGAAGTGTATAAAATTATGCATGGCATTGAGAAAGTGGATAGAGAAAAGTTCTTCTCCCTCATAATACTAGAACTCGTGGACATTCAAAGAAGCTGAATGTTGGAAGACAGACAAAAGGAAGTACTTCTTTACTCAGCACATAGTTAAACTATGGAATTTGCTCCCACAAGATGCAGTAATGGCCACCAGCTTGGATGGCTTTAAAAGAAGATTAGACAAATTCATGGAGGACAGGGCTATCAATGGCTACTAGCCATGATGGCTGTGCTCTGCTTTGCCACCCTAGTCAGAGGCAGCATGCTTCTGAAAACCAGTTGCCGGAAGCCTCAGGAGGGGAGAGTGTTCTTGCACTCGGGTCCTACTTGCAGGCTTCCCCCAGGCACCTGGTTGGCCACTGTGAGAACAGGATGCTGGACTAGATGGGCCACTGGCCTGATCCAGCAGGCTCTTCTTATGTTCTTATGTTCTTAAATCCAGACACTGCTTTTTTGTGGTGGGTGGGGTCTTCAAGGAAGAGAAAGTGCTTTGCTCAACAGGTCTCCTTCCTCTGCCTGAGCTGCCCCAAAATACAAAGGATTGGCAACTGGATGGTTAGAGTGCCCCCAAGTGATTAGATTTAGCCTAGTCACCACAGCAAAGTGTTTCCATTAGCCACACCTGGAAGGGGAACAGGTTGGTCTGCTGATCAGGTGCAAAATCTCTTTGAAGCTGAATTTTAAAAAAATACACTCAAGCTGCTCCCACAGGTTTTACAGTAAAAAGGGGTGGGGTTTGACTAGCGTTGTGTACCCCCGTTTTCAAAAGAGAGGTGGAGATACACTTGAATCGGCAGAACAGTGTGTGTGTGTTTACCCTTACAATCAAGTGGCATATATATTTTGATAAATAAATACCAAGAATAAATATTCACTCCTCATTTTTTGTTTCTACCCAGAGTGGCAGATCATAGTTGCCTATCAGACCTCCAGAAGTTGCTTCAGTGAAAACATCTGTGGCTTTTTCCTAAAGCCTTTCCTGGCTAGATCACTTGCACAGCAAGTAACAGGGATCCCTCTGACACTGTGAACCACTGAGGAAATGCTTGCCCAAAGTCGAACTGTTTGCCCTAATAAAAATGGCAGGCAGCCCCCTCACTCGAGGTAACTGCAGCCAGCTGTTAGTATTACTCCTAGGCGATGTGGTAGACATGTGTAGTCTCTTAACCCTTTAGCAGAAGAAGGACTTGAATCTCCATGTACTGGAGAATGAGCAAGGGTGGCATATGCTATCTCCAGTGGAGGAAGCAAGCTTACCATCTGCTGGTCAATTGCTGTGGCCTCAAGTTCCTTTCCAGAGCATGCCTTTACAGTGATGATGAGCTGCAAATACCCTTTGGTTATATCATGCTGTTGTGACAATTCCTTAATGGCTGGAAATGATGGGTAGACTAACCTCTTTCTTTTTCCTTCTCTCCAGACATCGGGCTATGCTTCTTCACCTCCCTTTAGGCCCTCGTTTCCAAATGTCAGTAGTCCAACCTGGCCTATGGCCCATACTCTTGACCCTCCACCCTTCAGTCCATCAACTGTCAGCCCGCAGAAGTTCAGGTATAGAAAGCATGGGTGAGACCAGCTTGCATTTGATAGTGACTAGAGATGCAGCCCGTTCGGGAACTGGGAGTATAGACTTGATGTCCTGTTTCCTTCCTTGAGTTCGTCTCCCAACTTCAGTTTAGTCGGTGGGGAGTAGAGCTGTATCTGGACTAGTCTTGTGATGAGACCTCCTCCAAGTTAGTCACAAGAGCTTACTGGCTTACTCATGGATCCCTGTTATGTCACATGCTGGTGCCAGGCATATCACACAGTCAAGTGCTCTGCACAGCCACTCAAAATACTTTCTAGAATCCCTGGTTCTTTGGGGGCACAGACTACAGATTTTTCTGCACAATGCTCTTGGGTGATACTGCTGCTCTACAGGCTCTGATGGTTGGCTGTTACATTCCAGCAGTCTTTTTTTTAAGCCAATAGTGTTTGATTATCAGCATTGCCACCTGAGACTTAAGTTTGAAGTAGGGAACTGGGTATGGAGACTAACCTGTTGTGTTACTTGAGAACTATAGACGCTTGGCAAAATAGGTTGCTGACAAAAGAACTCCTCTGTACTTGCAACAAGACAAGTATGACTTGCAATTGGGGATGCTGGAGAAATGTAGTTGTTTGCATTTAAAGGAGAACCTACCTAATTTGCACTTTCTGAAACTATACACAAACTGAAACACAGCCATCCTTCAAAATTTGCACTTCTCTGAATTTTGCAAAGCAGTACTCCAGTCAAGTAATGTGACAAAAATGCATATACTAGGGTAAGGTGTACATAAAATACACACACTACTGAAAATAGCATAGAAAAAAGCACTACGTTGGAGGGGAAAGGCCTTGCAAAAAATGTTTATTAGACAAAATTTTATATAGAGTTATATTAGGAGAAATTCACACTAAAATGCTGATGAATTTTCATGAGGACTTAAAGAAAAATCTCAAACTGATGTGGAGAACTGACAACTGCAAAAATAAGAAACCCTGATTGGTGGTTTTGCCCATTGCTACATGCAGTGTAGCCTAGTTGCTGCCAGTGGAGGCAGGTCCATCAGGGCATGTGGGGCACTGCTCCACCAAGCCAGCCTGCCCTCAGCCAGCCTGCCCTCAGCCAGCCTGCCCTCAGCCAGCCTGCCCTCAGCCAGCCTGCCCTCAGCCAGCCCCCACATACCTACCTCCACAACCAATCCTGGGGGTCACACTGCCTGTCGGCTTCTTCCTCCTTAGTCTCAGTGTTGCCTTTGTAGAACTCAGCAGGGAAGAGGATGGGTGCAAACCTAGAATGAGTTGGCCCTGCATATCATTGGCTCTGGCTCCACCTACTGTTGGACTCCCTGCCTTTCGCCCCACCAGTCTCAAACAGCACCAGCAGCCATCAAAGTGTCCACTATACCTACCTGCCTCTTCCCTGCCTCTCTGTTCCTCAGTTCTGTACCAGCTAATCTCTCTCTGTCTTTGGAAGGCATAGGAGTTAGATCCCACTACCTGATCCTTGCCTTCTGTTTATTTACAGTGCACCCAGTGCCATGACACAACTTCATCCTCTGCATCAACGGATCCTGACTCAAAGGCAGCGAGGGCAGGAAAGGAGGTAAGGGAGAGCAAATGGAAAGGAGAAGGCAAATTGGGTATGCATGTGGCTTGGAAGCATTATAGTTGGGTGACTTAGCACTACCTAGAATGAAAGCACCAACTTTATTAAGACATTTTATTTCCTTCAGGAGAGATAGTGTTGTGTAGTGGTTAGAGTGTTAGACTAGGCTTCAAATCTCTGCTCAGCCATGAAGCTTGTTGGATGGCCTTGGGCCAGTCACAGTCTCTTGGTGTAACCTACCTCACGGGGTTGTTGTGAGGATAAATGGAGGGAGGAAGAGAACCACATACGCCAGCATGAGCTCCTTGGAGGAAAGGTGGGATATAAATGTAAGAAATAAACAATAAAATTTAGATTAGTAGCCATTCTGTTTTGATGATTTTTTTTGATGGTACAATACTACTACCCAAGATGACTGACCAAATTGGGGCAGGGGGACATCTTTAAAAGCAGTTCAGAAAAATGAGCATGTGCCTCCATGACTGCAGCGCTGCTTGGGGTTAGTGTTGTGGACCAACACAGAAGCAGATTGTTTAAGCCTATTCCTGAGCCAATGTCCCTGGTTATCTTAAAGAATTCCCTGTATGGAGCCCCAGCCTCCAGAAGTGGATTCCTATGCTGGGCTCATGACTCCAGTGGAAAAAGACTGGGTGATAAAGGTGCAAATGTTGCAGTTGCAGAGTGACAACCTCGACAGGGATGATTATTATTACCAGGTGAGTGCAGGACAAATCCAGACTAGGTAGGGATGAGGGAGAAATTGTATTCAGTTTGCATTTAAAGGCAGAGCTACTGAATCCACACTTTCTGAAACAACATGGACACTGAGACTCATCCATCTTTGAAATGTGCACTTTTCTGAAGTTTGCAATGTAGTTTTCCAGCCCAAACAATATGTATAAAAATGCACATACTAGGACAAAGTTTGCATATGACAGTTTTGAAAGCAACAAACAGAACTTCACTCAAGCTTGCTCTGGATCCCTATAAGGATTCCGTTAATCACCTAAAATATATATACGAACGAAATTGTGATTAACCAAACAGAGGTTTTTATTATATTAACAAAATGTTTCAGCTTCCACCTTCATCAGCTGCCATCATACATGTATATTGGCAGCTGATGAAGGCGGAAGCTGAAACGTTTTGTTAATATAATAAAAACCTCTGTTTGGTTAATCACAATTTCGTTCGTGTGTGTATATATTAGTGAAATAATAAATGTATTGGGGAAATACGCCTTGCAAAAGTGTGAATATTATGCAAAATTATGTATAAAAGTGTGTATACTAGGCAAAATTAGCACTAAAATTCTGATGAATTTTCATCAGTACTTAAAAAAAAATCACAAATTGATATGGAGAACTGAAGTAAAGATTGGAGAAATGAGAAACCAAGGTAAAACCAAAATTGACGGATTCAGCCATCCCTCAGCAGGAATGCCTCTGAAGTCCATAATCCTAGAGAAATCTGAGTGGGAGGAATATGGTATTGCAGTCACAATGTTCTGGTTTGGATCAGTTCTGCCACTGGCAACTGCAGGGCTGCTCTTGTAGTGTATGACCGGATCCACAACCAGATCCACTATGCTAGAGCTCCTTTCCTTAGGCCCCAATCATTTGCCCAGGAAACTGTGAGTAATGGTTCAAAAGTGGTCAGATAGTATGTAGACCACTGTCTGGGCAGGATGGCTCTTGGAGAATTGCTCCCTGGCAACTGTGGAAGATGGATTGACAGCGGACTTGGGGCTGTGCTGACTGTGCAGTACATAGGACAGCAATAGGTGTGTTGTGTGCCTCCCGTGCCTTTAGTAATGAGCTGTTCTATCCTGCCCACAGGAATATTATCGCAAGCTGGAACGCAAACATGCAGAGAAAGGGCTGCTTGGAGGATGCAAGGCAGAAGTCCCCAAGCTAGTCACACCGTATATCCAGAAAGTGGAGGCTTATGAATCTGGTAAGTGTCCTGCAGAAAGGGGGTTCTAACTAGGAATAGAGGTGCTAGACACCTCCTGTCCTGACAAAGGGTTCTTCCTTCCAGTTGTGCGGATACCAGGGTCCCTGGGCCAAGTGGCAGTATCCACATGCTATAGTCCCCGCAGGGCTATTGATGCTGTACACCACATCCCACTGGAGCAGGTAAGTACTGGTCCTTCTCCCTCTGGCTTACCTGGGAGTAAGATAATGGGGTTGACTTCCTATCTTCTCTGCTGCGTAAGAATGTAAGTGTTTGTGTATAAATCTGGCAGGGGAGATACTATGATCACAGAGGTGGTTTTCCTACCTTTGAGGCTCATCCATTGCACTCTGGATGAGCTGACACCTGCGATTTCCCCAAATGCGGGAAAGTCGACTGTATAATTTGTGGAATCTCTAGCCTATGGGCCGAACTAGATCTACTGTGTCTTGGAGGTTGGATGGCCAGGCCATCTGTGCTAACTGCAACCACCTTGCCCACCTTTCCTGGGTCTGATGTCTTAGGACCTGCCTTATCTAAGATGTTCATGCTAAATCAGCTTAGGCTCCAAACATCTGAGAGACCGTCTCCTTCCCTGCAGACCCTCTCAGGTGTTGAGAACATCAGAAGGGACACTTTTTAATAGTTCACTGCCCTCAGAAGTTTGGGAAACAGTGGCCCAGAAGAGGGCATTCTCTGTGGCAGCCCTCAAATTGTGGAATTCACCTCTGCAGAGGTGTGTCTGGCACCTTTGCTGTGTGGTTCTCGGCAAATGTTGGAGGCGCACCTCTCTACCCTGGCCTTCGATACTTGATGTGTGTTTTAAGGTTCCACCCTATTCCTGTGGTTGTAACCTGTTCTGAATTTTTACACTGAATTTTAAACTATTGTAACATGCCCTGCGACCTGCTGGTGGCGGGCAGGTAATAAATTTAATGATGATAATATTTCTGTGATGTTTGTGATTAAGTTGTTTTTTAACTCTTTTTACTGATGTATTTTAAACTGCTGTAACCCATCCTCAGATCTCAGGGTGAAGGGCAGATTAATAATAACAATAATAATGATGGTGATGATAGTAGTCAGCCAGGGGAAAGTTCAAGGAAGATTCTTCACTTGCAGCTGTGGCTTGAAAATTTTGAATCTCTTGACATATATGACACCAGGTGATTTACAGGCAGGCAGTACTGTCCATCTGTCCAAATGGTCCACAGAGGGTGGGTGTTCTCACCCCTAGTATATATGGCGGATTGTAATGTACTATGGCAGGTGGACAGTGTATCCTGTCAACTTTTTCCTTCTGCAGCAGGTATTTACCCATCTCTCACTGACCAGTGAAGTTCTGCCTAGTTATGCTATAGAATAAAGTGCCCTGCTGGAAACTGTCTTACAAAGCCCTCTGAGCTGTTAACATTGCATCCAGGGATGCCAGGCTGGGGCTAGTTGCTATGCTGTTGTGAACTAACAGTTTTTTCTCTCCCCCCTCCCTTTTTAAAAAAAATCTTTTGAAGGCTGTGGGGAATCAGCGACTGCAAGTGCTGTATCAGATTGAGAAGGTGAGTCCTTGTGTTGCTCTCTGAAATGAGCAAGGTGGTGTGTGCCCTTCTGTCCTCAGCTCCCCTCCTCCAGAGAAGTAAGGGCTTGACAGCATGAACCTCATTACTAGTTCTGATCATCACATTCTGCTGCTACAGTTTCCTGTTGCATAATATCCAGGGTCCTGGACATAACATGAATGTAGGAGTGCAGAGGAGGACGCATAGAAGCTCTTTGAGAGTTGTTATCAAATAGTGCCATTCAGCTAGAACTCTATACATGCCCCAGAACTCCACGCTTAATTTGGCTTTGCTGTGAGCAATGAAACGTTCATTGTGGTAACAGGGAAAAGTCTCTGTGGTATCAGCCAGCCACAAGCAGTAGATTGTGACTGCCTAATTGATGGGAATTGGAGTCCAACATTAATGTTTGGGCCTAGGGATGGGATCTGCTAGCTGGTGCTGCTTTGAAAGCATTTTGTCAACCTAGCAGGCAGTATTGATTTGAGTTTGTTCTTTGCCCTCTGACCCTGAGACAGATGTACCTGCAGCTACTGAACATGGAAGACATTCAGCGGAAACTGGAGCAGACACCAGAGGAGCAACATCCCCACTTCTCTGAGAAACTTGCGCATGAGGCGGGACACATCTACCAGATCCTTAGAACTGAAGAGCAGAATGCTGAAAAGTGAGTCCAGGGGAGCACCTTTATCTGTCAGGCCAGCTGCCTACTTAGGTTTGCAGGCCACTGACAAACTTACTCCTTGGGTTCAAACCATCCTATCTGCCTCTAGTGCAGGGATGGGGACCCTTTTTGGCATAGCAGGCCAGACCTTTATCGCCCCACCTCATTCTCACAGGCCAGCTTTCACAGGTGGGTGGCCCTGCCCACCTGTCCATCATCCAGCATGATATCAGGTGACTGACAGGTAGGCGGTCCTGCCCACCTGTTAGAGTGGGTAGGTGAGGGGAGGGATCTGCTTCACCTGCATGTTCCTCCACAGGGAAGCAGCACCCAGCTGGATTGAGCCCTACATTCACCAGTTAATGAGCAGAGGGGGCAATCCTGCTGGCTGCAGGGGTCTGCTTCACCAGTAGGATTGATTCCCCGGACTAATGTCACTTAGTAACATCAGCTGATGGATAGTTGGCCGTGATTCAGGGGGATATGATCTCAGAGGCCAGCTTTGGCCCCCTTGCAGGCCAAGATTGGGTGGAGGTTCCTCATCCCTGCTCTAGTGGAGGAGCCAGAAGATGTTCAGTTCAGGTGCCAGGTCTGAAGTCCAGGGAGTAGTAGGTAGAATATGATTGTGGGCCTTTCTGTGTTTTGATTTGTTTTTTGGCCCCTTCTTTCTAGGCTCTCATGCTGCTTTGACACTGTGAGGCTTGTGTGTGTGGACTAGTTTGTTTTTTCTTTCAGGGAAGCCAAAGATGAATTCCTTCAAATCCTGCTTGTCAGAAAAGGAAAGAGGCTGGTGGCCCGTCTGTTACCACACCTGTCACAGGAGCAAGCCAAGCAGGTCCTTGTCAGCATTGTGCAGCACCTGCCATTTCTCATTCAGAAGGACATGCTGGATGAGGTATTTGTCCTGTACACCCCACGTCTCCCTAAAACCATCTGCAAAATATAAAGCCCTCTACTATTCTGGATAGCTGGATGAGCTCTTGGATAAACTTGATATGAGGCTTGCTCCTGTGCTTAAATAAAATAAAATAGAGTTGGGAGGAAAAGCTGACTTCTGTAATCTGTATGGATTGGGCAAATTTGCTCCGTTTAACACAAATCTTTCTTGCATAACTTTAGACTTATGCAGGGTGGTGAAGCCTTACCCCCAACCACCAGACAACTGAAATACTTGCACAGCATTGTGGAAAATAGTGTTGCTGAAATGTGTAAGATGGCCTGTGTCCTTGCTGAATGAGCTGAAAGTGTTGCTTGGATCCTGTTAGGCTGAGAGCTGGGTTGCAAAATTCTTCAAAGACCAATCAGTAATTCTTGCTTGATAGGCTGCAAGGGTTGGGATGAAATTTCCCAGGCCCATCTTGTCCAGAGTAGAAACTTGGTCTCTCTTAAGAGGTTCAGTGTAAGAAAGGCTTATAACTCTAGCAAATTTCTGTGGTGTTGGGGTTCCATAGTATCCCTGTCCTATAGATAAGATGTAGCAGTCCCTGTTAAAGGGCAAATAGCAAGCAAGCTTGATTTTAACACTTATTCTTTCACCCTACCCCTGCTATGTTCTGTGGGCTTGGCAGACTCTGCCCATTCTCTACAGTCCCCTCTGTGAAGTCATTGAACAGTTGACCTTCAGTGAGATGATCGCCATCCTACAGGAGCTAACCAGATTGCAGGTGGAGTCTGTCAAGCAATCACTTGCTATGATATTTGGGAACAAGGTGTGTCTGGGGGCAAGGTTTTGAAGCTTTACTGGGGATGCTAAAAGTATTTTGTGGCAGAGCTGCACACTGGATTGATGGGGAGGATTTCTCGGTCTTAATATTTGCTAGTATCGGTGTGGGTTATACCCTTTACCTCCATCTTGGCATGGAGGGAGCGGGATTCTATTGCTGCTGTTCCCTTGCTAACGTTTCCTGCCGTGTCATCTTCTCTCTCTTTCCCTTCAAGTTTGCCATCTCACTCCTATACCTGCTGCTGAGTCATGGCGAGAGATGCCTCTCCTCCGGCATGCCCCTGAAGCCCCACAATGGAGATTTTGAAAAATGGTGAGGTAGCATCTATGGACAAGAGTAGTCCCACATTACTTGTGTTAGCAGATACCAAGCCTCTTGATGTTTCATCTTCCCCCTTCCCCCCCTTTTCTTCCTCTTTCCCTCCTCCCTAGGGTGGATACAGTGCTCCTTGTTGCTAGGGAGCTGTCTCAAGTACCCAAGGCATCCATGGTGGAGCCACTTCACCTCCCCAGCAACCTCCTTTTTCTCTTCTGCCGCTATGTGGACAAAGACACAGTGAACCGCTTAGATGTCAAGATGGAGTAAGTGTTGGGCCTGGGCAGATAGCAGGTGTGTTGATAGGAGTGGCTCGGGATGGGGGAACATGCCAAGTAGAAGCAAGTCAACTCTTATATGCTGGCCCATTTTTTTAAAAAAATAGTAATAATAACAATAATAAAACTAAAAATAATAAATTTGTCCCATTAGGGAAAATGGGGCACTGTCCCACCAACCTCATCTCAGCCAGCCCCCGCCTTCCTGCCTTCTTACTTGCATTCAGTTCAGGGGGTGGCACTGACTGTCAGCTTCCTCCTCCTCAGTCTCAGTTCTACCCTTGTAGAACCTGGTAGGGAGGGGGACAGGCAAAACTAAAATGAGTTGGCTCTACTTGTCATTGGCTCTGGCGCCACCTGCTGTTAGTCTCCCTACCTTCAGCCCTCCCAATGAATAACGTGGCGGAACACAGCTGCCAGGACTAAGCTGCCGACTAGCATCTTTGCAGCCCATAGAGCATTGCAGGACAGAGGAGGGGGAGAACTTCCTGTGGGAGCCTGTCCTTTTCTAGCTGGTTGCTCTTGGTCTGTCCTCTCTCATTAATCTGAATTTTAAACAGGCTGAAATGCTGAACTTGATGGAAGATGTTTTGAAGGTTGTTCAGCCTTTTCAAACATCGCTATAACATGTCTGAATGGATCCAGCGGTGGATTCCTCTTTATGGTGATTTGTTGCTCTTAAAAATGAGGGATCTGCACCTTGGCTATGGGCAAGATGGGTTTGCTTTTTGCCCTACCAGAAAGCCCACTCTTTTCCTGCTCTTCCAGTGCTTACTTTCAGCTTGCTTCTTATTGCATGACTTTGCTTCTTGCCTGGAAACTTTCTAGGCTACCTTATTCTGAGTCAGACCATTGGTCTATCTAGCTCAGTACTGGTTATAATGACTGGCAAAGGCTGTCTAGGGTTTCAGGCAGCGGTCTCTCCCAGCCCTACCTGGAGATGCCAGGGGTTGAACCTGGGTCTGTCTGCATGAAATGTATGTGTTCTACCTTTGTGCTACACCTCTTTCCCTTGAAGGACCCTTGCCATTGGTTGACTATTTTCTGTTGCCTGTTTCTGGCAAAGCCAAGAGATCGTATATCATGATATCTGAAATACTTTAAGGGCCTTTAGGCTAAAGCTAGTGGCACATATTTTAGAATAGCAATGCTCTTCCTAGGAAAACTCTTCTAAATTGTTATTTGTACTAGCCAAGCTTCCTTCTACTACTTGGCTGTGAGCCTTGGTTTTGGAATAGTGGCCACTTCGAAAATGAAAGATATGGATCTGGCAGGGAGCCCTGTCCAAGTAGGTAGGGGAAAGTGGTAAGAGACTCTGCTCAAATGTTTGTAACTACCTTACATGTAGAGATGATAGAGAAATTAGATTCGGTTTGCATTTAAAGCCAAATCTCTCAAAGCTGCACTTTCCACAACAATATGAGAACTGAAACATAGCCATCCTTTGAAATAACCAAACATGTTTTAAAAATGCATATATTAGGAGAAAGTGCATAAAAAAAGAACATATTAAACGTATTGTGCCCTTCCTCCCAAAGAAGGAATGAAGGTAACATTCAAAGATGTGTTCTATTTGGAGAAGCTTGCAAAAATGTGTACATTGGTCAAAAGTGCATACAAAAATGTGTGTGTTAGGAGAAATTAGCACTAAAATGCTGAAGAACTTTCGTAAGATTTTTTTTAAAAAATGCAAGTTGCTGGGGAAATGTGGAGAACTGAATTTAAAATTATTTTAAAAATGAGAAACTGCTAGAACCAAAATTGCTTTGTTTCACATTCAGTGCATGCATTGTTCTTTGCAATTTATGGATCTATTCAGAGCTGTTTTGCTAAGGAAAAATGAGAGGTAGGGTAGTGGCTAACTTCTGGGGGACCAGAAACTCATGCAAACTGCATAGTTTGCAAAGAAAATGTGAAACTATTCATTGTATTTGATAACATTTGATAAAAGATGCCTGGGGAGAGCTGTTTACTGGAGCAGAGCAGCTGAAGCTATCCAGCAGGGATAGCCAACATGGTGCCCTCCAGATGTGTTAGATTACAGCTCCCATCAACCTTAACAATTAGCTGTGCTAGCTGGGTCTGATGAGAGTTGTAGTCCAAAATATCTGGAGAGCAGTATGTTGGCTAACCCTGCCTTTCAGAATGGAGTTGGCCACTAATGTGAACCTGTTTGTATGTTTTTAATTATATGTGTGCTTTATATTGAAGCTGCCGTGAGTTCCAGTTTTGGAAAAAGGGCAGGGTAAAAATAATGATGATAATAATAATAATAATTTTATTTCCCCTTCAGTTCCTGATTTACTTGTCTTTTATGTTACAGGTGATTGCTTCTACATTCATAGACTATTGCAACACTTGGAACCTACTTCATGCCTGCAGCCTGAACTTTGGTAGTAGCCTCAGTCTTGACCATGAGAGCTGAATGTAGTTAGAATACAATGGGCTGTTTCAAAAAAGGATTATTTAATTTACAAATTTCACTTTTGTTTGTGGTACCTGGGTTTTTTTTCTAAAGTGCTCTGTACCAATTGTAGATACTCACTGCTGGCACTAGAGCTCACAGCACGTAAGTTCAGCCTAAAATGAACGAACACAGGCTTGCCTGTACAGTAAACACTAAGTGCATATGATGTGGGGATAAACTTTGTTTTTTAATAGGATCTTGTGTACAGCACTTATACAATAAAAGCAAATAAAACTAGTTTGAATTATCCATCTTGGAGGTATGGGTGCCTACTTGACAAATACAAGATGGACTGTTTGGGGTTACATTTAACCCTTCCTACAGCTGTGGATACCTACCCAAAGACCCTTGAAGGCAGTGGAACTCTTGTTAGCTTTAGAGTTAAATTAGCCATGATGCTAAACGCATCACTTGAAGTTGCGTGTTGTGTTTCTTAACTATTTTCATAAGGACTGTGGGCATTTTCTCCCCCATTGTGGGGTATATGAAAATACTTTTATGGTGCCAATGGCAGCTTTTCAGCTGGAGCTGTGTTTTCATGAAGCCCATAATGAGGAAGGAAAGGTTAAACTCTCTCCCTGCAGTCTTAATAAAAATCATACTGCTTTTCTTTCTTCTCTCACCCCTTTGCATTTGTTAATAGTAGAAATGGAGAACAGTTGGGTGTGTTTTCAGCATTATGTAGATTGGTTCTTTATTATATGAGCTACAAAAGTTGGTAGAGAGGTGGCTTGTATAAAGACGTCTAGTCTAGACGTCTACATCTAGTTCATGATGCTAGATCAGAAAGAGTTATAGCGCTTGGGAGCTTGTTAACCTCTGGAGCTGGATGACAGATGGCAGACCACTTACTGATTTTTTTTTGGCCTCTTGTAGCAATTGTTATGTCCAGGGCTAGATGCTGTTTGATTTTTGAATGTATTTTTATTGCTGCTTTTATTACATATTGTATTTACAACTTGAATAGAACTCAGTTTGAAATACAATAAAACACAATATAAGCAATGAAATTCAATATGAATATTGGATGCAATAGAGGTCCTGTATCCCATCTTCAACCACAAATCCAGGGACCACCTGTATGAAAGCTTGCAGACCACAGTTTGGGAACCTTTGTGCTAGGAGAAGCAATACTTCTCTCTTGCTAGCTGCTTCTGTTCTCTGAAACATCTCCAACCTATAATCCTGGCTGCTGCAAGCTATAGCAGTCTGTATACTTGTACATTTAGAATATGGCTTTTTCCTGTACTCCATAGGGGCTCATGAACTCCTTGAGCAAGAGAGCCATCTCTATGCAGTTTTGCATTGTTTTCCTTGACCTAGAAGTTGCACTGTGTGTAGTACCATCTACAACATGCCCTTTCTCTTTTCTTGACCACAACATTGTACTCTGCTTTCTCAGCACTATGAAAACTAGCTGACTTGCTTAAAGGAGCAAACAGTGGATTAATGGCTAGAACTCCACCCTTTTTGTTTCCTGTTGTAGCGGCCTGGATGCTGAACTAAGTAGTACTGATATTTTCTCAAACCAATACTTTCTTTGAAGTGCTTTGAACTCCACACAGCTTTGTCTTCTGCGTTTAGTAAGAACCACTGTGCATAGGCTGTCCATGGGCAGTTCTGTTCCTATACCACACTGGTGCTCTATGCTTGTGCTAGGTGAGGGAGGTGATAAAAACAGGTTGCAGAGCTAGTGTAACTTCTACAATGCTACAGGGTACTTTAGCCTTAGTCCTAAACATGCCAAACCTATTTTATCTGTAAGTTGTACCTTAGCCTAACTGCCCACTTCCATCATGGCTGCTGTTGCAGGAAACCCTGCAGTAGTACACCTGTTTACTGCTGAACACAGAAAGGGGAGAAGGTTTTGGCTTTGGCTGGGCCTGAAGCCAGTTCTATTAGAAAGACAGAATTGAGTTGCCACTTACACAATTCCCTCTGCCAGCTAAAAGAGACAGAGCTAACTGCAGAATAGGGTAGCTGTGCTGACGTAGTGCTTGGTAACACCAGAATCCTAGGTTACCTACATCAACGAAGATTAAATCTCTGTATATGGTTGTTACAGCTTATTGGGATCAAATGATGTTACTTAAAAAAAATGATCCTAACAGTATTTGGTAACCTCCCAAGCCAGGCTATAAGAAAATTATCTTCTGTCTCTGCCTGCTGAGACTTGATTTTTAGAGGTAACATCCCTTCCACATAATACGTAACATTAGCCAAATTGGCTTATATTGTTTGCTTTTTATTTAGGCAGTGTACTAGGTATACCATCCCTGGCTATGTTGATATGAAGACTGCTGTCTTACCACTGGGTACATATTGAAGCCTGTCAACCACAAAGTGAGGCTAATCCTATTGGTTGCCAGTTCGTTTTTGGGCCCAGTTCAAGGTACTCATGTTAGTGTTTAAAGCCCTAATGACTTCGGTCCTAAAAAATTAAAGACTGCCTCCTTCCCTACAGACCCTCTTGCGTGCTGAGATCAACAAAGGGAGCCCTTTTGGTAGTTTCGCCACCCTCTGCTGTTTGGGGTGATGGTGGCCCAGATGAGGACATTCTCTGTGGCAGCCCCTAAGCTGTGGAACTATCTCTGCACCGAGGTGCATCTGGTAACTTCATTGAACAATGTTTGATGAATGCCGAAGATGCACCTGTTTACTCTGGCCTTTGACACTTGAGATGTATATTTTTAGGACCCACCCTATTTTCTGTGATGATGTTTAGGTTGTTTTTAACTGTTTTTAATTATGCATTCCAAAACTGCTGTAACCCACCCTGGGATCTTTGGGTGAAGGGTGGGTAATAAATTCTAATAATAATAATCTGTAAGCAGAACTCCTGCTTTTTATCTCACAGATACATGGGTCTATATCAATTGGCCCTACTTTGTTTTTTGCACACATGATTTTGCTCAAAAGCTTGATCATGGCTTTCTGATACTTGTGTTTGGTCCTACACCAATAAAGGTGTTGATTTATTTACCGAAAATTCTGTACTATCAACATTAAGAACAAAATCTGAACATAAAAATCAACAATAAAATGACAAGTGCCAAATACTTCTCAATTAGTTTTGTCAAATTAATAATACAACAGAGGTAGATTACCCTATCAGGGAAAGTCTAGCTTAACAGAAGAGTTTTTAAGCGAGCGTCTAAATACTGCAGGTGGCTGCCTGATGTTCATTGGAAGTACATCCCAAAGGGAAGGTGCCACTACACTAAAACCATTTATTTGGATGCAAGATGAATGTTAGTAGCATACAGCACTACTAAGAGTGTCTCTTCTAAGGATTGAAGTGACCTGGGAGGGCTGTACAAGATACGGTGTACCCAGAGGTACCCTGGTCCCAAGTTGTTAGGGTTTTTATATGCCACCAGCAAGACCTGGCCTGGTAGCATATTAGCAGCTGGTGCAGCTCTTTCAGTGCTGGTGTTAGGTGCAGTTGATCGGGCACTCCAACTAACAGCATTGTTGAAGCATCCTGCACTAGCTGTACCTTCCAGATGAACAAAAATTGTCTTTGAAACAATAGGGAGGATCTTGCTATCAGTGATTATAAAGCAAATGATCTCCCATTTATAGGTATGAAAGAGGCAAGTTGGTAATCAAGTCCTAGCCTAGTGGACACTTAAAACTCTGCATTAAAGGCATTTATTATATGCATTAATGCACTAATTGACAAATAAATAATGCCACAATGAGCCCACTCCTGTGCAGTTTTAACAAGGATGTGAAATGTGATTTGGTAGCTGTATAGTCAGTCTGCTGTCAAGAGAAGTTCAGCTGCTATTCCTCCATTTCTTTGTCCTTTTGCTGTTTTGTTATGCTCGTTTCCCTGATTCATGTATTGAATCCACTGTTACATGATGGCTATTAGTATAGACAGCTTTGGAAGAATTATATTCATGGAAGCTAGATCTACTAATGCGCTATAGTTAAATAGAGCCTCTCTCTGCAGTATACCTCTAAAAGAGCAGCTGCTGGGGGAATACAGTGAGAGAGAGAGGGAAAAAGCTTGTGCTTTTCAGGGAAATACCAGGTTGAGCACCCACATGGATAGCCTTGAGTCTGACTGAGCAAGGCTCTTTTTATGTCACCTATTATTTCCTACCTCCCCATGATGTCCCATCTCTCTTCCCTAGCCCCACATGGAGCCAGTGTGTTGTATTCAACTAAGTCCTACTATGACAAGACTGACTGAAATTAACAAGTTATGTCAATTTTAATGGGTCTAATCTGAGTAGAACTAGCATTGAATACTACCCATTGTCATATAGTGGTTTAGTGCAAACATAAGAGCCTGCTGGATCAGGTCAATGGCCCATCTAATCCAGTGTCCTGTTCTCACAGTGGCCAACCAGTTGCCTATGGGAAATAGGCATGTGTCTGACTCTGACTAGGAAAATGCCATTTCTAGGGTAGCCACTTAGCAACACACACACACACACACACGAGGAAATACTTGCATATGCTAATTTATGTGTATAATTACAAATGTAGAAATAAATTTAAAATGAAATACAATCCATTGTGCCCTAGTGGGGAAGACTGACCAGTAGGCTTGTTTAGTCTGCTGTGTAGGTGCGAACTGTTAATGACCCCCGTTTCCATTCTTTTTTATCGGACCACACGGCCATTTATACACAGGCTCCTTTAAAAAGAGGTGTGCCCTCAGTAATGTAAGACAGTGACATGACCACCCTACCAGGCTCCCGTTCAGCACTGGAAACCACTGAGCGAGCTTAGAGCCGGCATTATTTATCGGCTCATCTACCCCACAGGCTTGTTGTGAAGCTCAAATCTTCAACGTGTTTAAACGCGAATCAAGAACAGGGAAGCTAAAATTGAGCGAGTGGGGACAATATATGTCTTGAGTTCCTTGGAAGAAAGGCGGGACATAAATGTAACAAACCGCGCAGGAAGTGGCATTACAATCGCCTTTCCAGTGCTGACAGCGCAATCCTATGCGTCCGTCTACTCGAGAGTAAGTCCAGTGTTAGGCTGAAATCCAATTCAATGTTAGACTGAAATCCAATACATACTTACCTGGAAGCAAGTCCCATTGAGCCCAATGGCGCTTACTTCTGAGTAGACGTGTTTGGATTGCACTGTTAAACCCCAAGGAGAAGCACGCCCGCAAGTCCAGCGGGGGCGGAACCTCTCCTTTTCCTCCCAACGCTGATTGGTTGTTCACCTTAGTTCTCCCCACCCACTCCCCATCTTTCTCGGGGCGGCTCCTGGCTCCGCCCCTCAACTCATTACACCCCGCCTCTTCTGCTCTGGCGGCGCTGTGGGCTCTTTCCATAAATCGCCTGTTGCTGCTTCCGGCTGGGCTGTGTGGGAGCCGGAAGTGGCTTCCTCGGTGGCGAGCGGAGTGGGGAAGATGGCATCGGGAGGCTCCCCAGTGGACCGCCTGCCCCCGCCCTTCCCTGTGGCAGAGGCGGCGGACGCTCCCTCAGGGGACAGCGACTCGGATGGGGAGGACATTTTCACCGGCAGCTCCGTGAGTGGCTTCAGGGTGATCTTTAATTCCTTTTCGCTCCTTTTTTAAATTTTGCCGGCTTGTCAGTCGTTCTTCTTTCTCCCCTTCTCAGAAAGGGAAAAGCACCGGAGGGGAAGCGGCCGCGCTTTCTCTGTGTCCGCACCCTGAGGTGGCTGTCCTGATTCTGCCCGCTTCTCTTGAGGGGGAGCGTGGAGGAACGCAGCTTCCATCATCGCCACATCGTTGCATGTCCTCTTTAAAATAGCCAAGGAGTTTTGTAACACTGCTACAAAAGTTTTTTTTTTAACAGACTTACTTAACGGTGCAAGTCTGTGCGTGTCTCCTCGGAAGCAAGCCTCGCTGAGTTCATTGGGGCTTACTTCCCGGAAAGTGTGTGTGTGTAGGATGGCAGCCTTATTGTAGCGTGAGCTTTTGTGGGCTAGTGTCCACTTTTTCTTAGCGACATAGGAAGCTGCCTTGCACCGACCCTAGTGGGGAAGACTGACCAGCAGGCCTGTTTAGTCTGCTGTCTAGGTCCAGTATTGCCTACACTGACTGGCAGCAGCTCTCCAAGGTTTCAGGCAAGGGTCTGGCCCAGCCCTACGTGGGAGATGCCGGGGATTGAACCTGGGACCTTCGGCGAGTAAAGCAAGTGCTCTTCTGCTGAGCTATGGCTATTTCTTTTTTTCAGATTCATGAAGTGTTAACTCCATTTTTTAAGTGGGTTGTGTGTGTCTCCGTGTATGCATGCGTGTGGGGATGGAAGGGGCCAAATGGCAACTTTTACTCCTAGCATTTCACTGTTGTTTGGTATCATTTTCATCTCTCTTTATGTATCTGTGTACACACACCCACACCCCGCCACCTGAGGGCAGTCCTTTAGGCTTCTGAAGTGGTCTCTGTTCCTTGAAAACCTATACTACAATAAACCTGTTAGCCTTCAAGGTACCATAAGGCTTGTTCTTCCTGCAACAGATTGACATGGTTTTGTGTTGTATAAACCGTAACATTTGGTTGTAAGGCTGCAGTGATGGGAAACTGGGTCCTAGAGTTATGTTACGAGTCTGTTGCAGAACTGAAGCTTGAAAACAGCTGGGGTATGAAACTCCAGTTTGAATCTAAAATGTAAAGTAACCTTTATCCTTTCTTATGAGCAAGCTGCAGCCACCAGTGTTACCTGTGAGATAAGAGTTTGGACTTGTATTGTGTCCAGATCTAGGTTTCAAATCCCAGTTTTGTCTGTTGTAGCAAAGCAAGAGGCTATCATGGTACCTCTTCATACCTACTTACCTTTTTCTTTAGCATCTCTTTGCTAGTAGTGCTTCACAGGAGACTCTCAATCTCTTAAGAGTAGGTAATATTTTTTATTCCTTGTGCTTTCTTCCCCAGAACTGCTGCTACTCCATCTTTCAGGGAGTTCTGTTTGGTTGAGGCTTATTTTGTGTTACACCTCTTATGCACTGATTGGTCTTTAACCTCTCCTCTGTCACTTCTTCACGTTTCTGAGCCAGTGAGATATTTTCTACTGAACTGTTATTCTTTCTGTTAGTCTGAAAAGACATATCTTGCACTTTATAGTAAACAGGCAAGTTTTTACTAGCAACTTTGTGTTCTTATGGTTGCTGATATCAGGCTACAGACACTGATATGGCAATGTTGTTGTCCAACAATGTCTTGAAAAGCCTGTCTTACTGCATACAAAATGCTGTGTGCCCATGTTCATTAAACCATCCTGTGACTGGTCTTGGGAGTGTTCACCATGTAATTGAATACAATTTCTGTGGTGGGTAGATCTTGATGCAATTTAAGTTTTCAGCAAAATTGTCCTATTTTGTTCATTCTTGGACAATTACTGCTGCCAAATGTAGTCATGTGCATATCAAGGGGAGGAAAGTAGAGACCTTATCTTGTAAAATGTGCAAATAGGCTATAGAATTTTGCTTCCGGTGTTCTTTTATTTATTTATTTTTGCAGTGGATGCCCTATCTAGTCTAGAGGCAGTTAATCAGCTAAGAGCCATAGTGAGCCCATGTTTTACTAGGCTGTGCTTTTTCTAGAAAGAAATGCTCCTTTTAGTAACAATCTGTGTGATATCTGTGTGATAAACTGTAAAAAATAAAGTGATTAGTTTTCAGATACCTACATAAAAGGAGCTACACGTGAATTTCAGATTCCTGGCAGGGAGGGAAGAAGAATTCTATGGCAACATTACAATTGACATGGGAAAAAATCAGTAACTGTGGTGCAGGAAGTTGCTCAATTTCTGTAGAAATCATGCAGACCTTACAAAACATCTCCAGTTATGACCAGAGCTAGAAAAAAGGCTGCCTTGATTCTGTTCGGTGTTGGTAACTCTTCAAGAGCTCTGCACACTCTAACTCTGATCTGATCATCTTTAAAGTACAATCCTGTATTTCTAGCTCTTACAGCTGCAGAAATACAGATATAGAAGCAGGCATACAAGATCATATTTTGGGACATTGTAACCTCATTTTGCTATAGGGTTGCATGTTGCCATGAGCTGTGTGCATTTTTGTATGTAACAAAAGAGTTTGGTAATTGCAGCTTCAGACTTACAATAAAGTTACCACAGCTTAAAACGTCAAGGAGTATATAAAACCAAAGAACTTCTGAAGCAGTATGGCTCTTGCAGAACTGCAGGGGACTGAAGCCTTCCAAGGTTTTGTCAGCAAGGCTTGCTCCTGCAGTTCATTGCTCTGGCAACAAAGAGTCTGACTTCTCGCACTGGCCCCTCTGTCCATGGTGCCTCTTGGGTCTGTGACCCTGTTCATGCTGCTTTTTTTAAAAAAACTTGCTAACTCAGCCATGCAGACAAAGTCAACACTGTCTCTAGATAGCAGAGCATTGTGTCTTCAGAAAGCTGTTGGAGAAACAGTGGGCCTTTATAAGCCAACACTACAATGGTAGAATAGTGTGAAAAGCACCGCTGCCTGCATTGTTAATTCTGCCTCAAAGAGGTGTGTTTAACTTTTGTTCTCTATATTATTTATTATTTATTTAAAATATTTATACCCCGCCCTTTTTCCAAAGAACCCAGGGCGGCTTACAAAAATAATCATGAAGAGTTAAAACAGTAAATATACAGAATCAAAATAGTTAAAATGAATTAAATCAAATACAAGGTAAGAGTTAATTACCAATTCAATTAAAAGCCCGTCTGAATAGGATCGTCTTCACCTTAGCACGGAAGGAAAGAAGTGAGGAAGCTAATCGTACTTCACTGGGGAGGGAATTCCACAATCTGGGGGCAGCCAGCGAAAAAGCCATATTTTGTGTCTTTACAAGAGAAACTTGTGAAAAAGAAGGAGTAGAAAGTAAGGCCTCACCGGATGATCTCAGAGTCTGGGCAGGATCATAGGGGGAGATACGATCTAGCAGATAACCTGGACCTAAGCCGTATAAGGCTTTATAGGTCAAAACCAGCACTTTGAATTGTGCCCGGAAACATATTGGCAGCCAGTGGAGCTGGTACAACAAAGGGGTTGTGTGTTCCCTGAGCCCAGCTCCAGTTAACATTCTGGCTGCAGCTCTTTGTACCAATTTAAGTTTCCGAGCAGTCTTCAAAGGCAGCCCTACGTAGAGCACGTTACAGTAGTCTAATCGGGATGTAACTAAGGCATGTGTCACCATAGTCAAGTCAGACAGGTCAAGGAACGGGCGCAGTTGGCAAACCAATCTTAATTGAGCAAAGGCATTCCCGGCAACAGCAGAAACCTGGGCCTCCAGGCTCAAAGCTGAGTCCAGGAGTACCCCCAAACTGCGCACCTGTGATTTCAGGGGGAGTGTAACCCCATCCAGCACAAGTTGAATCCCTATCCCCTGATCCGCCTTACGACTGACAAGGAGCACTTCTGTCTTGTCAGGATTTAATTTCAGCTTGTTCATCCCCATCCAGTCCACCACTGATACCAGGCATCGGTTTAGAACCTGGACAGCTTCCTTGGCATCATTAGGTGGAAAAGAGGAGTAGAGTTGGGTGTCATCCGCATATTGGTGGCACCGAACCCCAAAACTCCTGATGACCTCTCCCAGCGGTTTCATGTCGATGTTAAATAACATGGGGGATAGAATTGAACCCTGATAGAATTGAACCCTGATAGAATTGAACCCTGATAGAATTGAACCCTGATAGAATTGAACCCTATAGCTGCTGGGAAGAAGCATACTCAATGGGCTGAAATGGGAATGTCTTTAATAAGACATTTTAAAAGCGTGGGTTCACAAAATAAGTGTACGTTTGTGTAGGACAGGTTTGAAACCAATGGTGTCCCTGTGATTGGAGAATATAGTCAAAGGCATGGAGGATATTTTATTGGGGTCTGGGTGTATACTTCAGTAACGGATTGAATTCTGCAACATGTGTAATGCTTATTGCCTGTATTTTTAGAAAAAACCGATGTCCCCCAAGAAAGAGTCCCCTGTACCAGTAAGAAGCATCTCCACAGAAAATGGTGTTCAGGAAGAACAGGAGGATCAGGACCTATTTGCAGGTATGTCTTGCCAGGTGCATTGGTATAAGAACTGAAGAATACTAAGACCCATGAAGAGCAGTTACTAACCCTTTGTAAAAATGGAGCTTTTGATAGCTGTTGTATAGAAAAGGTCTGGACACAAGCTTGAGGATTGTTATCGTGTAGTGGCTAAGAGTAAGCTACAAATCAAGAAGTCTCCAGTTTGAATTTTGCTTTTGCCACAAGCACACTAGGTGGTCTTAAATTCTCTGTGTCAGTCCCCCCCCCCATCTGCAACATGGGAAATAACAATTTCAAGGCACCTTACAATGTTGTAAGAATTACAACAAGATGATACATGTGAAGCGCTTGGAACATTTGAAAGTGTTATAAGAATGTTAAGTCGACAACAACATTAGATGATGTTGGATATATAAACATAATATTTAATTGAACCAAAGAGGATCCTTGGAGAATTAAAACTGGGTAGAGGACTTAATTGTGTTTAATATGGCTGAAACCTAATTAGAACAAATGTATGATATTCCTGATTCTGGCAAGAGCACTTACACATGTTCATATTAATTGCATGTGGATGATTCATTTTCCAAGAGTGCTTGTGCTCAGACTTCTAGCTGTTCTGTGTTTAGGTTGGTTTTCGAGAAGTGAAATCAATAGGCCCTCAAGTCCTTGTACTAAACCATCTTTGAACATGAAAGTTCCCAAACAGGAAGCCCAGTCACCCGACCTGCAGCACGTGCCTAGATTTGTTTCTAGGTTCAGACATCAACTTTTGTATGCTTTCTTGTTTTTTTTAAAAGCAGATAACTATCCGGTTGTTTTAAGAGAGCTTGGGGAACTAATGGAACCTAGTTGCTAACAAAGTGAAGTTTATGCATAAACTGAATGCCAGGTTTGAGATAGCTGCTCAAAGTGTAATTTGGTGTATGATGCAATGTGGCTTAGGCAATTATTTCACTATGAAATCTTTCATGAAAGACAAGGGATTTGTGTTGTGGTCTAGTACAAGGGGAAGTATAGCAGCATGATAGCTGCATTTTTATATTCCTGGATCTGATTTGATTGTCAGTTGTTAAAGATTTAAAAGAGGGGAATTGTTCACTTGTTCATCTAATTAAAGCCAGTCTCTAACTTGAATGCCCTCCATACTTGCTGGAATGGAGGAAGATAATGTTGAGTAGCTTATCTTGATACAGTTCTTGTGACCTAGAAAAGCCTTTCTTGAGGAAGTTAGGTTGTCTGCCCCAGTTATAAATCTTGTCCTCTTGCAGATGCCACTGTAGAATTGTCTCTGGATAGCACGCAAAACAACCAGAAGAAAGAGAAGGCTTCTGTGTTCAGTCCTGTCCCTTCTTTAGAGAAAACACCAAATTCCTCTTCTAAGCACCAGTCAAAAACTTATGAGGAGGTATGTATCTCTGTATTGGCTAGTCATATATTCAGTTATGGGCTGAACAACAACCTGGGAAGGGTGTATGGTGGTGAATACTGAGAATAGCCTGTCAAATCCCTGAGCTAATTTCAATTTTAGCTATACCCATATTTAGCAGATAATATTGACTCTGGTCTTTGGTATGTCTCTGTCTGGCGTGAAATATGTATATCCTGCCTTACAACTTTAAAGCATACAACTTTTAATATTTTGTTAATTTATATTTAAACAATAATTCAGACAGTCCCTATCAAACCCAGTAAGTAGCAGTGACAATAAGAGAAAGCTTGCAAGAATAAAAAGTTCTTAACCTGGTTTATAAAGGCTAACAGTAGATTCCATACAAAATATCTTTGGGAAGGGTATTCCAGAACCATAATGCTGTCATAGAAAATATGTTTTCTCAAGTGGCCACCTGCATAACCTGTGGAAATGGGTTTTGTATGGGAGCAGGCAATTGTTCAGAGGTTAAAGGAAGAATCATAGAGTTGGAAGGAGCCTATAAGGCCTTCGAGTCCAACCCCCTGCTCAATGCAGGAGTCCGAATTAAAGCATACCCAACAGGTGCCTGTCCACCTACCTCTTGAATGTCTCCAGTGTTGGCGAGTCCACCACCTCCCTAGGTAATTGGGTCCATTGTTGTACCGCTCTAAGAGTTAGGAAGTTTTTCCTGATGTTCAGTTGAAATCTGGCTGCCTCTTACTTGAGCCCATTATTCTATGTCCTGCACTCTGGGATGATTGAGAAAATATCCTGCCCTCCTTTGTGTGGCAACCTTTCAAGTAGTTGAACAATGCTGTCATATCTTCCCTCAGTCTTCCCTTCTCAAGTCTAAATATGCCCAATTCTTTCAGTCTCTCCTCATAGGGCTTTGTTTCTAGGCCCCTGAACCCGTTCCGCTTTGTCTGCATCCTTCTTAAAGTGTGGAGTCTAGAACTGGACACAGCACTCAAGATGAGGCCTAACCAGTGCCAAATAGAGGGGAATCAATACTTCACGTGATTTGGAACTATACTTCTGTTAATGCAGCCTAAGATAGCATTTGCCTTTTTTGCAGCCACATAACACCATTGGCTCATATTCATCTTGTGATCAACAACAATTCCAAGATCCTTCTCGCGTGTAGTATTGCTGAGCCACGTATCCCTCATCTTATGACTGTGTATTTGGTTTATTTTTTTCCTAGCTGTAGAACTTTGCACTTATCCCTGTTAAATTCCATTCTGTTGCTTTCAGCCCAATGCTCTAGCCTATCAATATCTCTTTGAATTTTGTTTGTCTTCCAAGGTATTAGTTATCCCTTTTGTATCATCTGCTATTTTGTATCATCTGCCAATTTTATAAGCATTCCCTGCACCTCATCCAAGTCATTAATAAAAATGTTGAAGAGCACTGGGCCCAGGACCGAACCCTGCAGTACCGCGCTCATTACCTCTCCCAAGTGTGAGAAGGAACCATTGATAAGCACTCTTTGAGTACAATTCTATAGCCAACTGTGGATCCACCTGATAGCACTTTGTCAAAAGCTTTGCTGAAGTCGAGATATATTATCTCCACAGCATTCCCACAGTGTACCATGGAGGTTACCCAATCAAAAAATTAGATTAGTATGGCAGGATTTGCTCTTAATAATCTATGTTGGCTTTTAGTAATCACTGCATTGCTTTCAAGGTGCTTACAGATTGACCGCTTTATAAACTGCTCCAGAAATCTCCCAGGGATTGACGTCAGGCTGACCGGTCTATAGTTTCCAGGTTCTTCTTTTTTGCCCTTTTTGAAGATAGGGACAACATTAGTCCTTTTCCAGTCATCTGGCACTTTACCCATCCTCCACGATTTCACAAAGATAATAGATGGTGGTTCTGAGAGCTCTTCAGCCAGTTCCTTCAATGTTCTAGATTACAGTTCATCGGGTCCTGCAGATTTGAACTCGTTCAAAGTGATTAGGTATTCCTTGACCATTTGTCTCTCAATCTCAAGCTGCAATCCTGCCCCTTCAACTTTGCATTTGCCAGGAGGGTCATAGACCCTCTTTTGGGAGAAGACTGAGCCGAAGTAGGAATTGAGCTACCTTTTCTTTGTCATCTGTTATCATTTTGCCATCCTCATTGAGCAGCTGTACCACCATTTCTTTTCTCTGGCTTTTACTATGGATGTACCCGAAGAAAGCTTTTTTGTTGCGTTTGGCATCTCCTGCTAACTTCAGCTCGTTCTCAGCTTTAGCTTTCCTGACGCCATCCCTGCAATTCTGTGCTTCCTGTCTGTATTCTTCCTTTGTGGTCTTGCCTTCCTTCCACTTTCTCTATGTGTCCTCTTTTGTTTTCAGGTCATCTCTAAGCTTTCTGTGAAGCCACATTGGCTTCTTCTGCTATCTTCCCCCTTTTTTCCTTGACGGAATTGTTTGCCATTGTGCCTTTTGAATTTCTTCTTTTAGAAACTCCCACCCATCTTGGACTCCTTTTCTCATTAGGGTCACTTGCCATGGAACCTTACTTATCGTTGTTCTGAGTTTATTATAAAATTGGCTTTCCTGAAGTCCAGGGTACACATATGGCTACTCGCAGCTTTTGCTTCCTTTACAATCAAGAACTCAAGTGTAGCATGGTCACTTTCCCCTAGAGTTCCTGTGACTACCACTTCATCCACCAAGTCATCTCTATTGGTTAGAATCAAGTCAAGGATAACTGATCCTCTAGTTGCTTCCTCCACTTTCTGTAGAAGCAAGTTATCTCCAACACAAGTCAGGAATTTCCTGGAGGGGCCGTGTTTGGCAGAATTTGTCTCCCAACAGATATCATGTAATTGAAGTCCTCCATTACTACTACATCATGCCTCTTTAAAACATTGGCAATTTGCTTTACAAAAGTTTCATCCTTGTCTTCTCCTTGATCCTTGTCTTCTCCTCCTTGTAGACTCCAACTACTATGTTCCTTTTATTCCTTGCCCCATTTTTTAAATCCAGATACTGTGCATTTCTGTGCACAGATACATGTTTCTAATATATAGCATGACTCTGCTTCCCTTTCTATTCCTTCTTTTTCAACAAGTTATATCTTTCAGTTGCTGTATTCCAGTCATGGGAGTCATTCCACCAAGTTTCAGTTATATCTATTAAGTCGTATTTACTGTCCTGAATTAAGAGTTCAAGTTCGTCCTGTTTGTTTCCCATACTCTGTGCATTAGTATACAGACATCGAAGACCATGTGACTTACTGTCTGACTTCCTACATTTTTATGAAGATTGTTACTGTACCCCATTAGAGCTGTTCCCTCAGTTCCTCTTACTGTGCACAAGCCTTTGTTAGTAATTGCCTCCAAGTTAACGTCTCCCTCCCCCTTAGGATTCAGTTTAAAGCTCTCCTGATGAATTTCTTCATGCTGTGACCAAACACATTCTTCCCAGTTCTTGTGAGGTACAACCCATCACTTGCCAGTAGTCCATCTTCCAGGAAGTGTAGCCTGCGGTCCCAGAATCCGAATCTCTCATGTGGGCACCATCTTTGTAGCCAGTCATTCACCCAGAGTATTTTTCTTTCCCTCTCTACTCCTTTAAGTACACGAAGGATGGAAAACTATCTGGGCCCCAAAGTCCTTGAGTTTTCTTCCCAGAACTTCAAAGTCTGACGTGATTTCTTCGTAGCTTCACTTGGCAGTATCATTTGTTCCCGCATGGATGAGAAGGAAGGGAGATCTGTCAGTGGGCTTCATGAGTGATGGCAACCCTTCCGTCACATCTCAAATCTGTCCTCCAGGGACAAGTCCGTGGATCTTCTTGGCATACTTGGGTTTCAATCCCATGCAGTAAGGAGTCTCCCACTACTGCTAACCTTCTCTTCTTGTTGTGGGGCATGGTTTCATTGTCTCTGCTTGACTGAGCTTCAGCCTCCCACTTGTGGGGTCTCCTGTAATTCTTTCCCTGCAGACTAGTTTCATCCTCAGATGCCTGGAAGCGGTTCCATAGTTCCACCGATGAAGGTCGTCTTCTAGGTCTTTTGCTCCTGTCAGCCTTTTCCGTGGAGCTTCGTCCACTTTGTTGTTGCTCTCCACAACAGTCTCCTCTTCTGCTTTAACATGCTGTTGTTCTTCCACCTCCTGTACTTCTCTTTGCTGCTGCTGTTCCAGCATTCAGTCTAAGAACTCCTCATCTTCTCTTACACCGTTCAGTGTGGCCACCCGCTGTTCTAGGCCCCTCCCTTTTTCTTCCAACAGTGCCACCAGCTTGCACTTGTTGCATGTGTATGCCATGTTGTTCACAGGCAAGAAAACAAACTTTACACACACGTTGCAGGTCACCACCGCTGGAGTGGCCTTCGCATCCATAGTCTCTACTGCCTTTTGTTTCTTTCTTTCTACTTGTGTTGGAATGGCCTGTGCTTTGTCCTTTCCTCCTGCTGAGTAAATAGGAGAGTCTCACTGCTATGTGGTGCACCATACAAGGGAAATATTTTTAGGGACCTCTCCTTTGCCCTCCTCTGCCAAACTCCTGTTAGCTCTCTCTGTTTGCTTGCTCTCTGAGAGCTGGCTCAATTGTATCTCCTCTGGACCAGCTGACACACCTCCCTCTGCTCTGCTCAGTTAGAAGTCAGGAAACAGAATGAAAACTCCCATTTCCCAGAATGAAAACTGCACGATGCATCATTTAGGCAGAAGCAGATACTCCTCAGCACACAGGAGTTGACATCAGCATGTTAATCTCTTTTTTTAAGGGAAACTATCATTGCATATATCACCACCAGTTAATTTACCTCTGTAAAGAACAAACACTATATTTGGAGTCAAATGGTGCAAACCTAACACTTTTTCAGTGGTATCTGCCTAATTTCTAGTGGGATAAGGTCAGCTAAAATCAAATTTAAGCTATTGGTCTTTGAATTTGTTTTTCACACTGTTGATATTTTGAGTGCTATGGTCTAGGAAAGTAGGCAGAGAATCTGCTGAGTTATTTCAGTGGAACTTTGTATAACCAATTCCTAACCTTTTCTCCAGCACTTCTTTCTACAGTCTTCTCATAGTCTTTTAAGTGTCAGCTTTTACATGTTGAACATGAATAGGCAACTCTCCATGCTATATCCTTATGTCTGACACCTCAATCTTGTAAGCACAAATATGAATATTATGTAGTGTCTGATATGAGGCTTGATTGAAGTCTTTGGAATAACTTACTTGAATATATTCCTCTGTTTCTCTTATAGTTGGAAGAAGAGGAACAGGAAGACAGATTTGAACTTTCAGTGGGAGTGAGTGATCCTGAGAAAATCGGTGAGTCACTATGAAATGGAAGTGATTTGACATAATTGAAGGGGAAGGCTGCATGGAGTCCTGGCTTTCAGACTGAAGCAAGCCTGATAATAAAGAGCTGCTTTTGCTTATGGTGCTCAGATCTGCATACGTTACAGAAGGAATGTGGGACTTTGTTCAGATCTGTCAGTCCCAGCTCACTGATGGATCAGCTTTAATACTTCCTGTTTTCTGGGCAGAAAGGCAGCACAAAGATTTTGTAAAGGCTTCCTTTTTCTGCAGTTTTTACTGCCAGGAAAAGAAATGTGATCCTTGAGTACTGTCAAGGCAAGAACTGCATGAATTATTGTAATACCAAGTGGAGTGGTTGTTATACCAAGTGATAGGGCTACGTTAACTTCTAAAGACCCCTTGTGTGTCTTTGTGGATGATAGTCTGCTAATAACAGCAGAAATAATCTGGGTCTTTTAACTTGTATATGATCTGTAGAAAAAGGTGTCTGGCAGCAAAGGAGACAGACATTCAAGCTTCAGAATGAGTAATACATGATGATCTTGACAGGAAGCAAGGCTGTTGTGTCCCTTCTAGATACTATTGTGTTATGTTCCCTCAAATGCTGAAATTGTTGTTTTGAACTTGTCTTCCCAGCAGCAAATGATCCTTTTCTGTTATACTTTGTCTGTTAAGTAATTAAGAACCTGAATATTTCTCTGTTTAGATTTTAATCTGAGGCTTTTGACCGATTCTAACTGCGCTGTCCTATAGAGGGATTAAAGCAGCATTTCAATGATTTGTTCGGTGCCATTCCTCTCTCTCGGGAATCTCTACATTGCTCTTTAAACTGTTCAACATTTCTAAAAGGCTCCATGTTTTAAAATGATGTTTGGGCTTTGAGTATGAGAACCTACCTAAAATAACATCTTCACTGAAGGCTTCCTTCAGCTGCTTTTGTGCTCAATCCCCAAACTGCTTCTTAAGCTAGAGACAGAGGTTTTCTGTTCAGAGAGCTGATGTACAGGTACTCTGAAACTCCAGTGTACTTGTGGAAGGTGTGTTTGCTTGCATCTTTCTTCCAGACATTGGGTGAATATATATAACCATTCTTTTAAGTGGCAACTTACCACTGTTTGTCACAATATAGTGAGCTAGTCCTTTGTAACAACATTTTGCTAAGAGATGAGAACGTCACTTCTGCATCTGATTAGAAGGTTGCGGGGGGTATTGAATGTAGAGTAGAATCACAGAATAATAGAGTTGGAAGGGGCCTATAAGGCCATCAAGTGCAACCCCTGCTCAATGCAGAAATCCAAGTTAAAGCATACCCAACAGGTAGCTGTCCAGCTACCTCTTGAATGCCTCCAGTGTTGGATTGCTCACCATCTCCCTAGGTAATTTGTTCCATTGTCATACAGGAAGTTTTTCCTGTTCAGCCAAAATCTGGCTTCCTGTAACTTGAGCCCGTTATTCTGTGTCCTGCACTCTGGGATGATTGAGAAGAGATCCTGGCCCTCCTCTGTGTGACAACCTTTCAAGTACTTGAAAAGTGCTGTCATATCTCCCTCTGTTTTCTGCTCTCAAGTAGTAGTAATTTTTTTGCCACAGTTTGCAAGATGGTAGAAAAGTCTTACTTTGTTGTTACGCACACACTTTAGTAAGTTAAAACTTGGAGCTGTATCCCGTGTAAGGACTACTCGGAGTAGACCCACTGAAATTAACAGACATGCCTGTTATGTGCCTTCAAGTTGATTTCGATTTATGGCAACCCTATGAATCAGCAACCTCCAATAGCATCTGTCATGAACCACCCTGTTCAGATCTTGTAAGTTCAGGTCTGGGGCTTCCTGTATGGAATCAATCCATCTCTTGTTTGGTCTTCCTCTTTTTCTACTCCCTTCTGTTTTTCCCAGCGTTATTGTCTTTTCTAGTGAATCATGTCTTCTCATTATGTGTCCGAAGTATGATAACCTCAGTTTCATCATTTGGGCTTCTAGTGACAGTTCTGGTTTAATTTGTTCTAACACCCAATTATTGCATAAATTTTCAGTTGACATTAGTTTTTTTGCCGTTGAGCTGTAGTCCTGCTTTTGTGCTTTCCTCTTCAACTTTCATGAGCATTTGTTTTAAATCATTACTGGTTTCTGCTAGTAGTATGGTATCGTCTGCATATCTTAAATTACTGATGTTTCCCTCCAATTTTCACACCTCCTTCATCTTGGTCCAATCCCGCGTTCTGTATGATACGTTCTGCATATAGATTAAATAAATAGGGTGATAAAATACAACCCTGTCTCACACCCTTTCTGATGGGGAACCAATCGGTTTCTCCATATTCTGTCCTTACAGTAGCCTCTTGTGCAGAGTATAGGTTGCGCATCAGGACAATAGGATGCTGTGGCACCCCCATTTCTTTTAAAGCATTCCATAGCTTTTCATGATCTACACAGTCAAAGACTTTGCTGTAATCTATAAAGCACAGGGTGATTTTCTTTAAAATTCCTTAGTCCATTCCATTATCCAAAGTATGTTTGCAATATGATCTCTGGTGCCTCTTCCCTTTCTAAATCCAGCTTGGACGTCTGGCATTTCTCGCTCCATATATGATAAGAGCCTTTGTTGTAGAATCTTGAGCATTACTTTACTTGCATGGGATAGTAAGGCAATCGTTCGATAATCACTGCATTCCCTGGGATCCCCTTTCTTTGGAATTGGGATGTATATTGAATGCTTCCAGTCTGTGGGTCATTGTTTTCTTTTCTATATTTGTTGACAAATTTTTGTCAAAATTTGGACATAGTCTCCGTAGCTTGTAGCAACTCTGTTGGTAAACCCTCTGTTCCTGCTGATTAGTTTCTTCCAAGTATTTTAAGAGCAGCTTTCACCTCATGGTTCCTCCATGAATGAATCTGTCACCCTGGTATCTCTTTTATAGAGTTCTTCAGTGTATTGCTTCCATCTTCTTTTTGTTTTATCTCGGTCAGTCAGTGTGTTCCCCTGTTGATTATTCAACATCCCTGCTCTTGGTTTAAATTTCCCTATAATTTCTCTAATCTTTTGGAATAGGGCCCTTGTTCTACCTTTTTTGTTGTCCTTTTCTGTTTCTTTACAATAACTATTGTAATCGTTCTCTTTGTCCCTACATACTAGTTGCTGTATTATTGCATTTAGGGTTCTGACCATGTTTCTGTCTTTTTTTGCTTTTGCTTTCCTTCTTCCTTTAACCATTTTAAGAGTTTTGTCACTCATCCATCGAGATCTTTCTCTGTTTTTAACTAGAGGTATTGTGGGGGGTTTTGCATTCTTTCCTGATAATGTCTCTGACTTCAGTCCATAGTTCTTCGGGTTCTCTATCAACTAAGTTTAAAGCCTCATATCTGTTCCTTATTTGATCTTTATATTCTTCTGGGATGTTATTTAAATTGTGTTTTGGCCTTATAATTGCCTTGTTCTTTAGCTTTACTGTGATTTTCAATATTACCAGTTCATGATCTGTACCAAAGTCTGCTCCTGGTCTTTTTTTCACAGAGAGTATGGAACTTCTCCATCTTCTGCTACCAGTTATATAATCAATTTGATTCCTATATTGACCATTTGGTGATGTCCACGTGTACAGTCGTCTTTTTGGTTGCTCAACAAATGTGTTTGCAAGGAACAAATTATTGGCTTCACAGAATTCAATAAGTCTTTCTCCTGCTTCATTTCGATCTCCTAAGCCCCATTTTCCCACAATTTCTAGTTCTTCTCTGTTCCATACTTTTGCATTCCAGTCCCTCACGATTATCAGCACATTTTGTTTTGGTGTGTGATCAATTTCTTCCTGTACTTCTGCATGAAATCATAAGAACATAAGAGCCTGCTGGATCAGGCCAGTGGCCCATCTAGTCCAGCATCCTGTTCTCACAGTGGCCAACCAGGTGCCTGGAGGAAGCCCACAAGCAGGACCCAAGTGCAAGAACACTCTCCCCTCCTGAGGCTTCCGGCAACTGGTTTTCAGAAGCATGCTGCCTCTGACTAGGGTGGCACAGCACAGCCATCACGGCTAGTAGCCATTGATAGCCCTGTCCTCCATGAATTTGTCTAAACTTCTTTTACAGCCATCCAAGCTGGTGGCCATTACTGCATCTTGTGGGAGCAAATTCCATAGTTTGACTATGCGCTGAGTAAAGAAGTACTTCCTTTTGTCCGTCCTGAATCTTCCAACATTCAGCTTCTTTGAATGTCCACGAGTTCTAGTATTATGAGAGAGGGAGAAGAACTTTTCTCTATCCACTTTCTCAATCCATGCATAATTTTATACACTTCTATCATGTCTCCTCTGACCCGCCTTTTCTCTAAATTAAAAAGCCCCAAATGCTGCAACCTTTCCTCATAAGGGAGTCGCTCCATCGCCTTGATCATTCAGGTTGCCCTCTTCTGAACCTTTTCCAACTCTATAATATCCTTTTTGAGATGAGGCGACCAGAACTGTACACAGTATTCCAAATGCGGCCGCACCATAGATTTATACAACGGCATGATGATATCGGCTGTTTTATTTTCAATACCTTTCCTAATTATCGCTAGCATGGAATTTGCCTTTTTCACAGCTGCTGCACACTGGGTCGACATTTTCATCGTGCTGTCCACTACAACCCCGAGGTCTCTCCCCTGGTCGGTCACCCCCAGTTCAGACCCCATAAGCGTATATGTGAAATTCAGATTTTTTGCTCCAATATGCATAATTTTACACTTGTTTATATTGAATTGCATTTGCCATTTTTCTGCCCATTCACTCAGTTTGGAGAAGTCTTTTTGGAGCTCTTCGCAATCCCTTTTTGTTTTAACAACCCTGAACAATTTAGTATCGTCAGCAAACTTGGCCGCTTCACTGCTCACTCCTAATTCTAGGTCATTAATGAACAAGTTGAAAAGTACAGGTCCCAATACTGATCCTTGAGGGACTCCACTTTCTACAGCCCTCCATTGGGAGAACTGTCCATTTATTCCTACTCTCTGCTTTCTGCTTCTTAACCAATTCCTTATCCACAAGAGGACCTCTCCTCTTATTCCATGACTGCTAAGCTTCCTCAGAAGCCTTTGGTGAGGTACCTTGTCAAAAGCTTTTTAAAAGTCTAAGTACACTATGTCTACTGGATCACCTCTATCTGTATGCTTGTTGACATT
Organism: Rhineura floridana; assembly: GCF_030035675.1. NCBI lineage: Eukaryota > Metazoa > Chordata > Lepidosauria > Squamata > Rhineuridae > Rhineura > Rhineura floridana. Next base: position 20,638,859 of record NC_084493.1, on the reverse strand, counting down.
CTCTTCTCTACCATTGGATAATGGTTATGTTAATGTTTCCTGTTAAATCTCATTGATATCACTCACTCAGACCTTGCGTTATAGCCCCTAATTGCTTACACTACATGCCTAACTTAGGTTTCTTATTTTCAGTGTGTCTACTCTGAGTAGGACTAGCATTAGTCCTGGGCTCCTACTGGGAGGAAAGGTGGGATATAAATAAAATAAATAATAAATAAACCCTTGATAAATGGCTGCCTGTATTTACCTGCTGTCCTTAGGTTCATTTTAGGTGAATTTTTTCAGCAGATGGGAGCCCTTGATATCTGTATGCTAGCTATAATGTTTTTATCCTGTCTTCAGATGGCGCACATGGTATTCATTCTTTTATCCTCGCAACAATCCTATGAATTAGGTTAGCCTGAGAGATGGCGATGGACCCAGGTCATCCACTGTGAATGAACAAGGATTTTATTTTCTCCAAATCCCATGCCCTAGGTGCTATGCCATGTTTTGGAATTTGTTATGCCTTTCCACTATGCAGTGCAGAATGTGGTCTTTGGTGCAGAAAACAATAGCTGTGGCATACACCTGAGAATTAGCTTTATTCTAAGAAAACCACATTTTGCAGGCAGATCTTGTTCAACCAGAGGCCTGGTCTACTAGGAAAATGACGTGGAATGTTGAATATATTGAACCATGTGTGTGGCTGATCTTCTATGCATATTGTAGTTTTACAGAAATGTAGTAGAGGTGGGGATTGCCATGTACTAAGTAACAGTTCCCTAAATGCAAGATCTACCTGCTTGTGTAGTCGGTTCAGTCTTAGTAGACTACCATAACCTGGCAACATCAAGAATTGACTTCTTGGAGAAAAATACTTTAAGAACAGCTGAGATGCAGCTATTTTGCACAGTTTGAAGTGCTATCTATTCTCCTTGGAACACTGCAGAGCATTATTTTGCTTCATCAAATAATTTGTCATGCATTTTTAATTGCAGCTGCACAAATGGAGTAGATTTTAACATGGGAAAGGATTCTGCAAAAGGAATTCTGTATCTGATATATTTATGCTACTTGCCTTTTAGGATTTCTGTGCTCCAAAATGTAAGCGATGGGCAGTGAAGTGATGCTTTGACTAACTTCCTGTATGTGTGTGGGTTTTTTTAGCTGCCTTTAGTGCCATAACAGCCACTTAATTGTTCAGCCTGGGGCAGATGTGCAGAGCTCTCCAAGAGCCTAGCAGTATAACAAGTCACTAATTATTATGTTAGGCTCATCTTTGTAGGAAGTACTGACTGGACTTGGCACCACTGAGAAGCTACTATTGTAAACTACAGCTCTTAGTATCCTGTAGGTTGTGTGATAGCTGGAGGAGATCTCCTAGGCCATCTAGACCAGCTCCCTACATAGGGGAAGGTTATCTAAACAGAAAAATAGCCTAACTAGGATTTATCAGCTAATTGGCTTGGTCAGCCTCCCAATTTATTATGTAAAATTGGACATTTTCAGAATAGATTTGCACCACTTACCATCCTAGATCTGTTAAAATTTTTAGTTCTTCTCTATCACCCTGTTGTTGTAAACCTTAGTTACAGCATTACAAAACTGTAATGCTTGCTTTTTAATCTTTATTGTATACTTGTTTCTGGAGTCTTCTAGTTTGGTTCACTTTTTTTCTCTCCAACAAAATCAACTGAAATGCATGCTAATGTTCCAGCAGAAGCGTATTGAATTCCAAATGTTTTTCATACAGGAAACATGAGATAAAGCCCAAAATTCTGCATGCCTTTGTTACAACATCGCACAGCTGAGCTTGTGATTCGCTGTGCTGCTTGGAATCTTTTTAACAGAGTTGCTGTTTAACTACCTCATTTTTAAATCGATTCATTGTTTAGCATAGATAATATTTCAACTTGCTGCCCTTCTGACTTCACACCCCATTTTCTATACTTAAGAACATAAGAACATAAGAAGAGCCTGCTGGATCAGGCCAGTGGCCCATCTAGTCCAGCATCCTGTTCTCACAGTGGCCAACCAGGTGCCTGGGGGAAGCCCGCAAGCAGGACCCGAGTGCAAGAACACTCTCCCCTCCTGAGGCTTCCGGCAACTGGTTTTCAGAAGCATGCTGCCTCTGACTAGGGTGGCACAGCACAGCCATCACAGCTAGTAGCCATTGATAGCCCTGTCCTCCATGAATTTGTCTAATCTTCTTTTAAAGCCATCCAAGCTGGTGGCCATTACTGCATCTTGTGGGAGCAAATTCCATAGTTTAACTATGCGCTGAGTAAAGAAGTACTTCCTTTTGTCTGTCCTGAATCTTCCAACATTCAGCTTCTTTGAATGTCCACGAGTTCTAGTATTATGAGAGAGGGAGAAGAACTTTTCTCTATCCACTTTCTCAGTGCCATGCATAATTTTATACACTTCTATCATGTCTCCTCTGACCCGCCTTTTCTCTAAACTAAAAAGCCCCAAATGCTGCAACCTTGCAAATTCAGTAAATTTGCTTTCAACTTCCGATAAATTATGTCAACTATTTAGGATGAGATGCATTTGCCTGGCCGTTATGCAAGTTTGAGGTTTTGCAACTAACATGGAATTCAGCACCTGAGGATTGTCTTGCTGATAGTTTTTTAAAAGGCAAGATTGAAGCCCTTAGGTTTGTATCTAGATGAAACATGTGGGTTGCACCCTGTGGAACTGCTGAAGCCATTTAGGAGCTAAATGGGACTTCCGGAGAGCAGGAAGCTGGGATGGCAGGGTGGGCTCTCCAACACTGAAGGCATTCAAGAGGCAGCTGGACAGCCACCTCTCAGGTATGCTTTAAGTTGGATTCCTGCATTGAGCAGGAGGTTGGACTCAGTGGCCTTATAGGCCCCTTCCAACTCTATGATTCAGTACCTGTTACAGCTTTCTTCTTGTTTCTGTTCCTCCCTCGAACAGTATGCTAACATCTCAGGGTCACTTCATGCCTTGAAATGATGTGGAACTGTCGGCAGAGGCATGTCTGCAGCTCTTCTAGGCATCTAATCAGTTTACTTATATCAAGAGTCCACTAGGAGGAAGCATTCCCACAGCTTCAGTGGAGCAGTGTGCTAGAGACTACTGAATTTTTCCTTGTGTTCTCCTTCTTTCCACAGGGGATGGTATGAATGCCTATGTAGCCTACAAGGTGTCAACACAGGTATGTCTTACTGACTTCCTTGGCATTACCAAGTTAGCAGGTCCAATTAAAAGTATTTATATGCCACCCTGTCATAAATTCTGGGAAGTTACAGCAACGTAAAAACATTTAAAAGCAACAGAAAACAATAATTAAAATGTCTGGCTACTCAGAAAACGTTTTTAAACTGCTGCATAGGCCTGTTGGCACAAACAAGTCTTCAGGAGACAGCTGAAAGTAGAAAGCGAGGGTGTTTAATGTGAAGTAACTGTCCTTACATTTCCTTTAAATTGGCTTTCTACTTACAGTACCTATGGAAGGGCAATTTATTGCACTGTAAACCTACTATACTGTGTTGCACTGTAAACCTTGGGTACTCATGGCGTGTTTGACTTGGCTGTCTGCTATAAAGCTTACATTTCTATACACCTCTAGGTTTCAGTCTGCCAGTAATTGAGGATTAAACTTGGTCTCTCAGTTTTCTCCAGCTCCAGTGAATGCACTCCTGCTGCAGAGAAATGTATTATTAAGAAATGCTTAAAATGTACGGAACACTGTAGGGTGATTTTAAGAAGACAGTTTGTCTGCATGCTGACAGAGACATGACACAAGGATAGACAACCTGAAAGACACGACACAAGGAAAAAATGATGGGAGGGAAGAAGAAAATGAGCAATCTTGGGCACCGATCCTTAAGTCATGTCGCAGTAGTTATAATGACCAGGCTGAAATTGAAACATCTGAGGGGGGGGGGGCGAAGGTCAGCTGGCTTCTCAGCTGAGCCAATGGAGCAGACCCTGCTGTCCGTTCTCTTCCTCTGCTGCAACCAAGTTCTGTTTTCTAAGCATCTCTCTTTCTCCCACCCTTAAGTCCCTAGCCTGATAGTAGAAGCTTTTTCACCTTTTCTCTCCTTAACCAAACAAGGTAGCTCTTTGCATATGACTGGAAAAATGGTCACACCTGAGCCTGGAATAAATGGAGAAATTCTGTCTCTGGCATTTCTGAACAAGAGCGGGCCGCTCCCTACAGAATCAGACCACTTTGAGGATGAGCAGTGGTGTTTCTAAAAGGTCTATGGCAGGGGTGGGGAACCTTTTTGTTTGTCAAAAGGCCGCATTCTCTTGGGGGGTAATCTTGCATGTTGCTGGGGGGTGGGGCCAGAGCCCAAAAGGGGTGGGGCCACTTTTTTTTCTCTCTCCCTTCCTCCTTGCACTGCAGAGGGAGGGACAGATCACTGTTGCCAGAGATCAGAGCAAATAGCTTGCCTAAGGAGCATCTGATCAGTGGTGCCTGCAAGCCCTGCTTTTGGCAGGGATCTGCATCTTTACCTGCCCCTCCACCTGACACCATATAAGAAGTTGGGTATAGGACAGATGGTGTGGCTTGGGGAAAACTGTCTTGTGGGCTAAATTAGGACCTTGCTGGGACAGGTTAGCCCTGCCGGCCAGAGGTTCTCCACTGCTGCTGTAGAGAGAGCTCTTATCTTTCACTGCTACTGTCTGTCCTCTTTATAACACTTTCACTTCCAAACAGCTTTACATTCCCTGTTTTACTTGCCCTCTGAGGCCACTACTACAAAAGCACTGTTGTAACATCTGCAGGCCACTCCAATGGCCATCTAGGAAACTTCATATGCCAAATAAAGAGCTTGTTGGCTCCGGATTTATGGCTGTTTTGCATCTCGTCTTGGTCTATGCGTGTGGTGTCTGGTGAGGCTTTTCATTAGACGGCATGCTGTTCTGGAAAAAATTGCCTCTCTTTCCTCTTGAAGGGATGCCAGTCATGTTCACAGAACTACAAGCTGTTCCTAATAGTCTCTTAGCAATGCTCCATCATGCATACTCTTGGACAGAATTGATCAACGCATCAGCTTCTTGGGGTAGCACACTCAGTCATTTCCCTTTCTGTATTGATTGGTGCTGACCTAATAGAAAGAAGCAGAGACGTCAGGCTCTTTTAGCTTCCAGAGAGTACATTCTGAAGGAAAATACGGTTCTACAGGCAAGTTACAATGGCAGCGTTATACATCTAGTAAGATGCAAAGACCTGGGGGGGAGCGGGAACAGAAAAAGTCCTCCCCTGCAAAAAAAAACTTGATACAGGAAAACTGAACTTCTCAATAAAATATTTTGTCTTTGAATAATTGGTGGAAACTGTTTTAATAGGGATGTGCAAACTCTTACATGAGTTTCTTCAGCTTGATATTTTGAGTCTAATGGCTCAGGTATAGTATGTAACAAGGTCTTCAAACTAACAGATAGACTGCTCAACTACAGCGTTGGTTTGCTCAGCTGAGGCCAAATTTAACTGCTAGGGATGAGAGATTTTTCTTTTTAGGCTTACTTGGTTCTAGTAAATCTCAGTAATGTGGAACTTTTTAACAGAAAGCTTTTGTTAAACTTTCTCATGAATATCTCAAAGCATCAGTATTAGATTTAGTCACATGCACATCTTATTTACGCAGTTTAATTGGCTGGTTAAAAGGCAAGTGATTGGTAAATCTTTCATTTACAGCCCTGCCACAGTGCTGATAGTTTCTATTGCCAACCTGTGTGTTTCCTGTTTGCAAATCGGTAAATAAATATTGGCCAGGATCCAAAGAATTTCATGAGTGTCTTGGATTCTGTTTCATGGACAATACTCCTCCATGCTACATGACAAACCATGTTTTCAGTTGGGGGGAGGTAGGTCTCAAAAGCAGTTTGATATGGCATGGGGGTCTTTTGTTCAAAGGAAGCCAAGTAGCACATGGTATAAAGCCCATGGCCTTGTGTCAGTAGCCTTCCTGAATCCTGACTATATTTGGTTGCCTTCTAGAGTGCAGCAGCTTTCTCATCCATCATTGGTTGTGTTATCTTGTTTGAATAAAAAAATCAAGAAATATGTAATTCATAAATAATACTATTCAGTGGCTAGTTGGTTACCTTTACCATGTGTAGTGCCTTTCATGTTCTAATAGTACAATCCTAAGTATGTTTTATTCAGAGATGAGTACCCCCCCACATGTTCAAAGTGGTTTTCACCCAGATAAGATTGCAAAGGATTGCAGCCTTAAAATGGTAAACGTCGTGTTTGCCAGTATTGCATACATCTGAATTCTTCCCAACAAGTGTGTTGCAGGAAGAGTTTCTTCTTATGGCTTCAATACTTCTGCAAATATAACATCTTTGTATCTATATGCACATGTCCTTAAGGTATAACTTGATATAGAATACTCCTGACACTTGCTTATTGTGTTCTCCTCAGACTACTTTGCCAATGTTCAGGAATAAACAATTCTCGGTGAAGAGGAGATTTAGTGATTTCTTGGGCTTGTATGAGAAGTTATCGGAGAAACATGCACAAAATGGATTCATTGTCCCCCCACCTCCTGAGAAGAGTTTAATAGGTGAGGTTGATCAGTAACTCTGCTAGCAATATCACTACAAACACACTCCCTTTTCAACATATTGACTCTTTGTACCTCTGTAACAGAAGTGCCCTGGATAGCATTCTTTATAGTAGTTAGTTCTGTTAGAAGCCAAAGGGTTGGCCTCTGCTACTTAGGGTGAATCCTAAAGGTTATTGACACTTAAAACATACCAATGGATTTCTCTTTTAAAAGCATAATGCTGTCCGGAAAAACCATTCCTGTGTGTCACCTTGTGCATTTAATTATTGTCTGTTAATTGTTAGGCAGCAGTAAATGCTTTCTTACCTATGTTGCATCTCATATACTGGTGAAATGTTACTACTAGCTTCTGCCTGGAATTGTCTAGTTCTCTGTTGTAGTACTCCATGTGCCTGTTCCAGCTTTTGTAGCACTTCTTCCTCTGGGCCCTGTGCTGAGTATTGTGGCTTTCTATAGCGAGTGGTGCCCTTCTGGATGTACGGTGTCCACTTGACCTGCACTGTTGACATAATGCCTTTCTGGCTTTTTGGCTTGCTATAGGCAGAGTGGTTTTCTTTGCATGGGTGCTCATGTGCTGCATCAAGAACATGTCCTACTAAAGCCAAAGCAAACTTTAGGCGCAGCACAAATACAGCTAACCGTATTTCTTCACTCTTGCTCCAGGAATGACCAAAGTTAAAGTTGGGAAAGAAGATTCTTCCTCCACAGAATTCCTAGAAAAACGGCGAGCTGCCTTAGAAAGGTAATTACTTCATTCATACCAGTGGACAGCAAAAGAGATTTAAAGATGTTCTCAACGCTAATCTAAAAAAATGTAACATGAGCATCGAGAACTGGGAAGCCTTGGCCCATGAGCGTCTCAATTGGAGGTCAGCCATTATCAAAGGTGCTATAGACTTTGAAGAAGCACCAGTACAGGGCAAAAGGGACAAATGAGCTAAGCGGAAGGCACGTCAAGCAAATCCTCATTGCGACCATCTTCCATCTGGAAACCGATGTCCTCACTTTGGGAGGCTGTGTGGATCCAGAATTGGCCTCCACAGTCACTTATGGACCCACTGTTAGATCTTACCCTGGAAGACAATCTTACTCGCCCACGAGTGATTGGCAGTGATGACTTCCTACCACACATCTGTGTCTGCTGCAGATGATGGTTGCAAGAGACCATGTAAAATGGTTCAGTGAGCCTGCCTTGCTATTTAAATCTATTCACATACAAAGCAATTCTTCTAAATAGAGTCCATTCATTTGCCCAACTTTGACTAGCAGCAGCTCTCCCAAACCTCAAGCAGAGATCTCTCCAAGCCTTCCTAGCCAAGATTCTTCTTAGCCATGGATGCAGGATTAAAACCTGCAAGCTGGTTGGGGGTGATGGGAGTTGAATCCAAAACATCTGGGTGGCACTAGATTGGAGAAAGCTGCCACGGAGCTTTAACCCTTAACCTGTGTGTTGTAAGAAGAGCAAGTATCGAAAGCTTCAGAAGAAGTGCCTGAAATAATTCATAATACAAAACGCAGTCCCTTTTTTTGTTCTTGGCAACTGACCCTTGGTATCTCATTTGCTTTAAAGCTGACTTTAGTGAAGGATGCTTTTTAGGATTAAGGATTTTTTATTTACGGTCATAGACCAAACTGGGATGCTTTTTCTTATAGCTCCTCAGGGTTTGAACATCAGCTTCTTCTTTTTTCCCTATCAGTTATCAAGCATTCTCTGACAGGTATTCTCTGTAATATTACATTAAAAAAAAACTTCAGCATGATCTACTGGCTGGAGTTAAACTGTGGTAAAAACAGGGGATGGTGAAGATAACTAAAACTAGTAGCAGCTTCAGGTATCTCTCTCTGAATGGGGAAGTGAGAGGGGAAGCGGGCACCGTTCCAGTTCTTGTTCTGCATTCTTACGCTTTCACTCTCAGTGACGCAGATTGCAAAAGGATCACCTTCCTTTGATACATCACAGTTAAGCTCCAGTGCCTTCCTTATCTAAGAGCATGCCTCGCAAATTAGTTGGAGAGCAAATATGCTTGCCAGTAGTTCCTTATGGGACTCACCCACAATCTTTCCCTGAATAGTTACCTATAGGGCAGGGGTGGGAGAGGGGTTAATGCTTGGCTTCTAGCATCAACCTCCAAAGTGTCCCCCTTGCACATTTTGGCTGACACAGTTCCTTCACCAACATCTCTGCTGCCCCTAATCTCTACCTCCCTCAGCAGTCATGCAGTTCAACTCCCCATCATTAATTCTAAGCTACTTAGAATTCTACGACTTGCTCTCCAGAAAGCCTTTCTCAAGCTAAAACGGCAGTCTCGCCCATCCTGCCAACCTAAACATCCCTGTCATTCAAGTCTGTTAGCAGCTGCCACCACACATTCCACACCCTCCTCCCTTGGTGGTGAATCCTTGCAAAACCACACATTCTGCCCCCCCCTTTTTTTTACTGTTATGATGTCAATGTGCATTGTTTTCTTTCCTTTTTAAAATCAGGAATCCTAAATGGTGGGAGTCTGACCTCACACTTTCCTCTTCCACAGGTATCTTCAAAGAACTCTCAGTCATCCAACCATGCTGCAGGACCCAGATGTCAGGGAGTTCTTGGAAAAAGATGAGGTTGGTTTGCTGCTGTACCTGAGTGTGCACTCTTGTCCGCAAAGTGTTACTGCACTTGTGGCCCAGTCATCTCTAACATAGTTTATTTGGAGAAAAACTCTGAGGAATTCGTTTTTTGATGTGCTTGATCATAACAATCTTGTACTCTCAGAAGCTTTTGTGAACTGTAGAAGAAATGGAAAAGCACAAAACTCTTGCCACGGCTTCTGTCAAAACAGAAGAGCCACTTGTCTGTTCTTCCTGTAGTCAGTTGTTCTTGGGCCACTCCATGTTGCAGCAATTTGCTGCATGGTGGGCTACATGTACACAGTGAATGTTTGTGCAGATTGACCAGAATTTATTCCATGCCACTTCCACCCATTCCTCTTAGGGTGGGACAGAAATGTTTCCGACAGCATAGAGGATTGGTGGATGTGTGTGAAGCCAAGGGCAGTTAAAAACTGGTCTTGCGCTCAAGTCCTGAGCTCTTGCAGGCCAGCGTGAGGTCCTTCCTTGTGCCTTCTGCCTAGGAGCCCGGGTAGAAGCCTTGTGCTTCTTGCTTTCAAATTGGATTGAGGGAGAGACAATACACTTTCTGTTTTTGCAGTTGTGTGTGTGGCTACCCTAGCCACACACTTGCAGAGCGTGGCCATGGAGTTTCCTTTCCTACCGATCTCTGTAGTTGTAACAAAGGGGTAGCTTCACACGGAGGCGTAATGGCACACTTCTGCTTTCCGGTGACTAGTTCTGGTGTGAAATTAAACTTTCCAATCTATGTGTGGTTTTGTGGTGAATTCTTACTGGGAAGAAAGCTGCCTAGCTGTATCATGTTGATCTCATTTTTTAGTGCAAGCTCCTAGTCTACACACAGTTCAGGAGCCATAAGCCATGGATGCTGAAGGAACACTTGCTCACTGCAATTTGAGGATAAATAATGATGCATACTTGCCAATACATGAAGAGCAGGATAGCCTGCATTCTCATACATATTCCATCATAACTTTCAGATCAGCATTTGGTAAAATCTGGAAAGGGTGAACGATATTCTAGATCAGGGGTAAGCAAAAGGAGTTAAGCAACTCTTAATAGTTTAACAGCAAAGGATAAATAAGTAACAGCAGAAACAACAAGAAGTCCTCTTTCCTTCATTTAGGGGAGAAAACTAGAAGAAGAGGTCAGTTCTGGTACTGAAAACAAATTCCCGTGCTAAGCATGTGCTTGGAGGTGCCTCTCCCGCTCCCTGTTCCTTAATTCTAAGGCTTGCATCCAATGTGCTAAGGCACTTGTTCAATTAGCACAAGGGTTGATCCTTGTGCTTAGGAACTTTCCTCTTCTCCCCCCCCCCACATGCCCCTAAATCTGTTCCAGGGGTTCCCCCCAACCCTGCAGAGATGATTTGAGGTGGATATGGAGCACGATGGGGGAGGAGTGTGGAGAAGTTATGTTAGGCAAGCATAAACCTGTGTGCAAATGAAACTAATGCACTAATCTAACACTAGTGCGTTAGATACCACCCTAAGTATATATCTGTCCCCTTGAGCCACTGTTTTGCATCTGGCCCTGACCAGTGGTTCTAAGTGTTCTTGTAATAAACAAGGCATATTTTACAATCCTGACATCTGCCCACTCCTGTTCTAGAGGTGTACCATTCTCCTACTGCAATATAGAGTTCATGCTAACGGATGCTACTAAAGCTTAGAGCTGAATGGATTCAATTTCTTGTTTGTATGTTTTATGCAGGGACTCGGTGTACTAAAGAAAAATCCAGATCAGAAAATCCTAATTCTCGAAATAGAACTATAACAATATCCCTCCATTGTTGCCAAGTCATGGGCTTGGGCACACTAGTCACGTATTCCTAGCAACACTACAAACATTCTTTATAATTGGGTCCTGTAGTTTTACTAGCTTCCCAAAGATTTTTGGACTACTCAGGGTTTTCTGATGCTTTTCTTTCCTATGTAGTTTGTGGTTTTGCTGGCTTGCTTGAGTAATCCAGAACTGGCTACACTGCAGGCACTTTACTACAATCTTCCTCTCAGGTGATTGGATTGCATAGGTTGTTCACTGACCACCCTCATCAGAAGAGGGCACTGATCGATAGCAGGTGATTGGATCAGCTGGCCTCTTGACACATTCCTATTCCATTGCACCTTGTTTTACCACATGACCAATTCTGGTCTCTGAGGGATCACCCCATAAGTGCTTTCTCAGCTGTTAGACCCAGCCATCGTGAAAATGGAAAAAAAGCAACATTATGGCCAGATTTCATAAGAAGCTATTCCAGTGTTTTAGCACAATATGACTTGGTTGTTGCTGCACAATAAATCTCTTTATCTACTTGGTGGTCCATTCCAGTTGGCTAATGAAACAGCGAGGTCAGTCAGTTTCCCTCCAAAGCAGGAGTTCAGTGACTAGGAGCCAGTTTCTATATAGAAAGCAATGCCGTTCAAAATTCATGGGCATAGGAACCCCTCTGCTAGTTCACAAGAGGCTAAGCTAAACAGCAAAGGGTGACCCCATTTTTAAGCTTTAAATATAAGGGCTGTGTGGAACTCAGGATTATTTTCTGCCAAACATTATTGCCTGCCTCTATTTGGAGTATTTCTAATACATACTTATACTTTTCATCCTTCTTTGTGTGATGTTTGCATTCAAGTAGCTCAGTTTGTTAGCGTTGTAGATGATCGGACTTCGATCTTCCTACAGCTTCCACGAGCGGTTGGCACCCAAACATTAAGTGGAGCTGGGCTTCTGAAGATGTTCAACAGAGCTACTGATGCCGTCAGCAAAATGACTATCAAGATGAATGAGTCGGACATTGTAAGTGTTCAACAGTTTTGAGCAGCTCCTGCGTGTATTAGACAGATACGTATGGCTTTGGGGCAGCGTTTCTGGAAGTGATCTATGATTTTTATGTCAACTTCCCTTTAAAGGAAGTTAAATTCACTGGTGTCTTTACATGTCTCCCTTCCAGTGGTTTGAAGAGAAGCTTCAGGAGGTGGAATGCGAGGAGCAGCGCCTGCGGAAGCTACATGCTGTTGTAGAAATGCTAGTTAATCACAGAAAAGGTAACTTGGTTCAGCTGAAAAACGATTGTCCGCATCCCTTGATCATGCAAGACTTCTGTAGATCTGCTTATAGATCTTGGACATGTTGAAAAGCAGGGCTGGGGGACCTTTTGCAGTCGACGAGTCATATTCCCTTCTGGGGGCCACGTGCCAGTGGTGGGCAGGGCAAGAAGCAAAAGTGGGTGAAGCAACAAATGCGAAGTTTACCTTTTGTACAGTCGGTTAGTTACTACACACACGCACACCCCTCTCTAGCCTCCATTCAGACAAGCAAGAGGCAATGTCAGAGTTCAAGGACACATTCCAGCCAGGCAAAAGCCCCAAAGGAGGGTGGCTGGGGAAGAGGGTGTGGCCTGGAGAGAGTCCAATTGGAACCACTTTCCTAGAGAGGTAGTGGGCTCTCCAACACTGGAGGCATTCAAGAGGCAGCTGGACAGCCATCTGTTGGGAATGCTTTGATTTGGATTCCTGCATTGCGCAGGGGGTTGGACTTGATGGTCTTATAGGCCCCTTCCAACTCTACTATTCTATGATTCTATGAGTCCTGAGGGCCAGATAGAGAGGCCTAGAGGACCACATTTGGCCCCCGGGCCTCACGTTCCCCACCCCTATTATAAAGTGGTGGTGCTGCTTACATCTTAAGGCCAAGAGGAAATAACTGTTGTGGCTCTGAACAGGAGGAAGGGGAAATGCTTCCAGTGGTATAGGAGACCACCACGTGGCAAATATCTAAATGCAATTGTTGGTACAAGTCGGATAAACTATAATCCTGGTCCTGACTTTGTGTAGCATCTTTGGCCTCTAGTTGCAGCATATCCAAAAATACAAGATGTACAAGCCGGTTAGTGGATTGTGTAGGTAGTACAGCTAGCAAGGGGTTGAATTATGTTAAGCAGGCCTGTCTGAACTGCTGCACTTCCAGCAGCGGCTCTTGAGTAGCTTAGTTTGTCAACTATTCCATTCTGGTGCTGTCTGTTGCTGTGCTTTACCTCTTTTCAAATTTCCCAAGCATTCACATGTTCAAGTAAAACTGATCATAAGAGTAGCTACCAGGAAGGTATTGTGTGGTGGGTTCCACTAGTCTCTCCTTATGATCCTTCCCACCACCACTACCTGCAGCCCACAATACTCTCCCTTCACATGGTTTCCTGCTGCACTGAATGCTCTCCATTCCGCCCGCCAGAACTGTCGCTGAATACAGGTCAATTTGCAAAGAGTTTAGCCATGCTGGGGAGTTCAGAGGACAACTCCGCCCTGTCCCGGGCACTCTCCCAGCTGGCTGAGGTGGAAGAGAAGATTGAACAGCTGCATCAGGAACAGGCCAACAATGACTTCTTCCTGCTGGCTGAGCTCCTGAGTGACTACATTCGCCTTCTTTCTGTTGTAAGGGTAAGAATGCCCTGGCAAGAAACTTGGGTAAACAAGAGGCCCATACGGCTGTTAAAGATGTTAACACGTTCAGCCTGTGTTCCTGGTATCCAGTCATGAGCATGAGATCCTGTTGGCCTGCTGCATCCTGAATGCTTTCAGGTCCAGTGTCCTGACATGTGAATAAGTCTTGTGATCTCAGTAAACCCCAGTGTGTGGTTCTCTGCACAAACCAGGATCTGCTCTTGACTGGGCTGTTTGGCTTGCCAATCTTTAAGCAAGGGCACTTTCTATTTTCTCTAACCATTCCTGTGATCCCTTCAGTCATATTCCAGAAAAGCATTAAATTGTGTGTGTGTGTGTGTGTATGTGCGCACATATGCTGTTCTGGCATCACCTACAAGCAGCTGATGGCTGTAGAACACCCAAGTCTGGCCCCACCATCCCACTGTCCTCAACCTCTGCATTTCATGTTGTTGCTGCTCTGATATATCATTAGCTGTGTGTAATATTACCTGGTGGAGAAGAAACTGCTTCTGAAGGTGTGCCCTTCCCTACCAACAGGGTGCCTTTGACCAGCGAATGAAGACCTGGCAGCGTTGGCAGGACGCCCAGATCATGTTGCAAAAGAAACGAGAAGCGGAGGCTAGGCTCCTGTGGGCCAACAAACCAGACAAACTCCAGCAAGCCAAAGAGGAGATCTCGGAGGTGAGAGGAGCACTTACACCTGATAGGTCTTTTCTTCTCCTTCCCCATTGGTGTAAGTGGCTGGGCTAGCCAAGCTGTAGCCTTTTGTAATATGCTTTCTTGCCTGGCCATCCGATAACCAGAGCTCTGCTGCATCAGGCTAGTGGCCCATCTAGTCCCGCATCCCAGTGGCCAACCTAAGCACAAGAGCACTGTCTCCTTCCAGCAGCTGGTATTCAGAGGCATACTACCTCTGACAGTGGAGGTAGAATATATCAGGGTTTGCTGCTATTGATAGATGCAAGCCACTGCTGCCAAGGCATGAACTTCTCCTGACCTATATACCAACTGGTTGGCCACTGTGCCTTTGTTTGTCTAATGGGCAATAGGTGTCACATAGCCTTGGAAAACAGTATGCACTGCCAAAACGACTCCCCACGATGATAACCTAAGAGAGTCAATGGGCTTTAGTAAAAAAATCTAAACTTCGGCCAAAGGAACTGTAGCAGTGAAAAGGACAAATAACGTGAGCAGGAAGGAGGTGGCATGCCTCTGTTTAAAATGGCTGCGTATCAGCAAGGACATGGTAGAGCCTCGGAAGGTAAAAGGGACATGAACAACCAGAGGGTGAAGTTAACTACCAGTGCTGTGGAGTGTCTTGAAACCAGAACTGGGGTCATACAGGGAGAAACTGGTCAGTCCAGGATAAACAAAGTGGTACTCGTAAGCAATGCTCAAGGAATAGAATTATCAGAAAATGTAATGGTGGCCACTAGTTCTGTTGGCATTTCAAAAAGGATTAGACAAAATCATGACGGGATAGTTCTGACAAGGCTAGGAGCTGTGGCAGCTAAATAAAGCAAACCTAAAAAGTGAAGTAGTGTTCCTGGGAAGGCAGATGAGTGATGGCAGTGCCTTCAAGTCTTCTTCTTTGCAGACACCCAATGGCATCCAGACCGCCGTCGTGCAGACTGAATGTTGGGCCTGATGGGCTCCTAATCTTGATCCAGCAATGCAGTTCTTAATTTACATCCATACCTTGTTTGGAGTTGGCTGGATGCTTTTAGAGAATTTTGAAGGTTGAACTAAGTGGTTTTTGGAGGAATGGGGAGACTACATGAGGGTCATTGGAAAAATTCGATAGGAAGGAAGGCACGAGTAAGGGTTTAGAGTTAGTCCAGGGGTGGCTGATGGAGAACTAAGGGTCAGACTAGGTGTAACTGGGCATCTGCTTTAAGCAGTTTCAACCACATGCTGGAAGTGAGCAAAGCTGGGAGAAGACAAGGGATGGTGACCCTGGGGGCTTCCGGATGTTGTGGGACTGCACTTCCCTTTAGTCCTGGCCAGTATGGCCATTGATCAGGGATATTGGGACTTGTAGACCAACAATATCTGCAGAGGCACAGGTGACCCATCTGTGATGTAAAGGATAGGTCCCCACCTCCACACTTTATATGTGGAATAAAAAGGGACTCATGACTTTGTACCTTGATGTTTATGTGTACATGTAAAAACTTTTGTGAGCATGTGTGCAACAAATATATGTATACCATCTCATCTGTCTTGCACGTACAAGTGCCAGGGAGCTGGGATTAGCCACAGTCTCCACTGTGCATGTGTACAAGTTGGAGAAGGGAGCATCAGATAGCTTATACAGACCTTGGAAAAGCCAAACTGATTTATAATCTTAAAGAAAATTTTTATAAAATGATGTACCGTTGGTACATGACTCCAGAAAAGTTGTCAAAAATGTATAGTAATGTTTCTAATGTTTGTTGGAAATGTAAACAACAAGAAGGATCATTTTATCATATGTGGTGGTTGTGTAAAAAGGCAAAATCATTTTGGGCACAGATAGGTAGGAAGATGCAAAAAATTCTAAAGATAAATATTCAGTCAAAACCAGAATTTTTTTTATTGGGTTTTATGGATAAACAAATAGAAAAGAAATATGGAAGAATAATATTGTATATGATTACGGCAGCAAGATTATTATATGCACAAAAGTGGAAAATGGAATCAACACCAACAATGGAAGAATGGCTATTGAAATTAATGGACTTAGTAGAAATGGATAAATTGACATGTTTACTTAGAGAAAAATTGACAGATACATTTCTTAAGGAATGGAAGCCTCTCTTAGACTTTTTGTTGAAAGATCAAAATAAAATGATGATACTGGGATTTGACGATTAATTAAGACAGCTTATGGAGAAAAGGGATTCTGTATGTATACATTAAGGGACAGGTTTGATGTATATTATATACTTATAGCTGATCTGCGACAAATCGGAAGTCAACTATTTTATTTTTATTTTTTGTTGTTGTATTGTTATGTCTTTTCGACTTTGTTTTGTTTGTTTTTGGAAAAATTTGAATAAAAATTATTAAAAAAAAAAAAGAAAAGCCAAACTGATTTAAGCCTCGTGTGAGATCAGGTGGGCTCTGAGCCCCATTCCAAGCTGGAATTCCATCCATATCGGTCTGCCTGATCACTTCCAAGGCTCTCTTCCGGGTGCCCCCAACTTCTCGGAACTAGAGAGAGAGCCATAGTAGTTATGGCACTCTACCCCGGCACACACCCTCCCCTGGCAGACCTAATTTTCTCTGACATGAAGCTCTGGCATTTAGATGCTTCACTGTAATACTTCTGGGCTTCCTGCTTAAAAAGGACATGGATGTCTATGGGGTTCTTCTGCTTCATCGGAAGATGCCATATATAATTCTTTGCAACATGACAATGGTCTCGCAGATTTGCCAGAGTGCCGTGTGCCTACCTGCCTCCTTGTTCCCCACAGAATTAAAGTAGTTCCCCTGTCTGCTGTGTGTTTGTGTAAGCGCTGGTGTGTTGTTGGCTATTGTGATAAGTTCTGAAGAGCCCAGAAGGGTTTGCTGAGCCAAGTCTTCATCTGTTGAGTAGGGAGAGTTGCCATGTTTCTTCCTCTGAAGAGAGGCTCTCCTTCAGTTACTTAAGTGGGAGAACCTGCCAGTTCGTTATAAGCCTCTTCTGGCTTTATAGCTCCCTACATGTCTGTCTGTCCTAGGGCTTTTGTGTATAGAAGACTGTGTGACTAGGTGATGCTGCCCTCTTTACACATTGTTTCTGTTTCTGCAGTGGGAGTCTCGGGTGACACAATACCAGCGGGACTTTGAATGGGTATCTGCTGTTCTCCGCAAAGAGGTGTTACGTTTTGAGGTACAGCAGAACTTGTGCATTAAGCATATCGGCACCCTTTTAGTCTGGCAGTTTAACACAGCCCTGGCAAACCAGACAGACCTGGGTAATGGACACCTGGGAAGGGGAAGAGTCTCTTCAACCAAGCTTCGACTTGGATACCACTTTTTAATGGCCCCTACTTAGGAACACAGGAAGCTGCTGTATACTGAGTGAGACCATTGGTCCAGCTAGCTCAGTATTGTCTACTTGGCTGGCAGCAGCTCTCCAGGATTTTAGGCAGGTGTCTCTCCCAGCCCTACCTGGAGATGCCAGGGATTGAACCTGGGACCTTCTGCAGCCAAAGCAGGTGCTCTCCCACTGAGCTAAGGCTCTTTCCTGCTTGATAAATTGTATACTAAAACAAACAGTACTTGGTAGTCTCTGTGTGTTGCAGATTTCAAAGCAGAGCTGCATCCTTCACAGCGTAAAGATTTGGAGAGGACTGAATACTTTAACGTGGAAATTTCAGCCTCCCCTGCAAACCAACACCATGAAATTTTGGCCTGTTTTCCTGGGGCAGTTTATTAGACTGAGGCACAGATATCTAGCTGGCTTTAGAGTTTAGTCTGAAATGGTCCTGTTGGCTGGACTTAGTGGACGAAAGCTAGATTGGAATCTGTTATTAGATCTCTAGGTGATCTTGTAGTAGATGAGTTAGGATTTCTGGCTACAGTTTAACAAGAGCAAGAGCAAAAGGTTTTTTTAAATTGAGCTGCTAAAAGAACAACACTGCTGGGGAAACAGGAATGGATATTTGGGTGAAAGCCTGAGGCTTCATACTAGCACTGAAAACAAATTCCGGTGTTAAGCATATGTTTTGGGGGCTATTCTAAATGTATGTGCCCCCTTATTTGATTGGACCTCAAGATTCTGATAAAATACAGCAGATCTGCAAAGCTAACACCTGTCCATCCTTGCTGCTCAAAAAACATTACCGCTGTTCTGTTACAGTAGGATACGTGCTCTGGCATCTTGGGGTTGACTGGTTTTCTGGCATCAACAGTCAATCCCCCTTTTTTAATTGAGTAAATGGAACTAATTGTATACAAAGAAGAATGCCTTGGGTGTCGAGCCAAATCCCAGCAGCTGATGTCTTCTAAGAGGCTTGGTGTAGCCTTCTGTTGAGAGGGTTAAGTTTTTCTTTTTTACATCCTCTGTCTACAGAAAGAGAAAACAAAAGATTTCAGAACTCATGTGACCAAATACCTGGAGATGCTGTTACATTCACAACAGCAGGTGAGTGAGCAATCAGCAGGGCCACATTTTCCCTTTCAGCATTAGCTGTTTATCCCAGGAGACACCTTGCAAAACACATCCCAGTGAAATGCTTGTTTGTCTCATAAGAAGAGCCTTGCTGGGTCAGATCAAGGGCCAGTCTTGTCCAGCATTCTGTTTTTGCGCCTTTCCAGTGCATAATGCAAGTGGGATCCTGTATCTTGACAAAATTCAGGGCCCCACAACGTATAGGTGCTGTGCTTAGAGACCATCTCCATTGCATTACACAAGGCCGAGCACAGTGGTACGTTCTTGCCTATGGAAAGATGTCCCCCAGCTTGCAAGGCCATGTTGCTTGCCCACTCTTTTAAAAGAACGAGTAAAGCAGGACTTCCCCTTGGTGGAAGCACGTGTAGTCTTAGCCCTAATCCTCAGCAGGTGGTGGTAAAGAGGAATTTACTAGAGGCTATTTTGTATGAGCAGCTCATGTTCTAGTTGATGACATTTCCTCCTCTTTCTTGTGCCCCGTGCAGCTTGTGAAGTCCTGGGAAGCATTCCTACCGGAGGCAAAGGCTATCTCCTAACCAGGCCAAGCCAACTCATGCCCCTGGACTGACTTTGCCTTTACTACGTTATACCTCTTGGCCTTGCACATGGATCCTGCAGAGCTGAGACTCCACACCCAAAGGAGCAGCTTCTCCAGCTAGTAACTCTTCTTCTAACTGTATATTTTTTCGTTTAGGTTCATATACACACACACAAGCACACACACACACATATATATATATATATATATTTTCCTATTGAAGAGACTAGTTCCCTGCTTAAAAAGTCAAGGCCCGCGGTAGGTAGACGACTGTGGGCGCAGGGGTTAATGTGTATTCTTTTGGACTTTGGTATTGGGCCCAGGAATGTTTCCTGCGACTCCTGTGGTACCATGACAACTATGTAATAAAACTTACAATCAGGGCAAAGTGGCTGATCTGTTCTTATTTCTGTATTGTGGTAACTTCTGGCAAGGAGGTGTGATGGAACAAATGTGGCTGTCGACGGAATAGCTGTGTTCTGGGGAAAGCGAGCATCTGCCAGAGAGTCTGCCTGTTCCTCCGTGCTGTAGCCATGCAGGCAAACCCCTGTCACTCTGCAGCCGGAGCTGGCAGTGTCCTTCATATGGCCCAAACCTTATTGATGAGGTCTTGGGGGGTGTGTGTGTGCAGGTGGGGGTGTTGTGAATATTCAGCCATTGAACAGGAGAGAATCTCTTCCACATCTGCCAGCCTACACTTCCCCATTCTGTATCCATCAGCCTCATTTTATCCCAAGTTGCAAACTCTGAAGACCTGCATACATTTCTAGCACAGGGAGCTGATTCTGCCTAAGAGGCTTGCTGCTTCGTTCAACCCTGTCCCTTTGGCAAACGGCCATAGCTCAGTGGCAGAGTATCTGCTTTGCATGCATTAGGACCCAGGTTCAGTCCCTGCCAACTCCAGGTAGGGCTGGGTATGTCCCCTGTCTGAAGCCCTGGAATGCCACTGCCAGTCAGTGTAGACAACACTGAGCTAGATGGACCCAATGGTCTGACTCGGTATAAAACAGCTTCCTCTGTTCCCTTGGTTTGCGGGCAGGGGAGAGAAGATGTTTGCTGCCCACTCTCTAAATCAGACTCTTCCAGGGATGTTAAAAGACACGCAGCCAGACATTCTCTGACACTTGTTCAGGCTCTGTTGTATGGTTTTTAATATGAAAGATTCCTTGTGTGTTTGGCACCTTTGGCTTGATTTCTTTCTCTCCCCTCCCCTAGCCGCTGATGTGACTTGGAAAAACCAGGGCTAAATTTTCCAAATCAGTTCAACCCTAACCATTCCCTTAAAAGTCCTGTGTACTTTTTTATTGCCTTCTGCTGTCAGTTCTAATGAGCTAGAGCCAGAAGTCTCTATGTACTAAAAGTCTTGTTATAAAAGAAGAACCTGTAAGTTGTGTGCTGCTGTGCTATCCCACTATAACTTGGGCTGCTCAGATCTTCTGCCCTCAATCCCTTGGCAATCAGGTAACCTGGCAAAATCTGTAGCCTGCAGAGCACCACTACTTGGTGTGGGTACCTTTTCCTTCTTGCTGGCCTAGGTTAGGATTGGGGAGGGTGGTTATAAACCCCACAGATGTTCTGTATACTCAGCTCAAGGAAACACGAGGTAATGTCATGTAAGCCAAAAGGATGGGTTGTGGATGGGGGGGGGAGAGGCTGTGTGTTAAGCCCCCAAGGTGTTTGTTGCAGACTGCTGCACCTAAAATAGAAGATGGGGCAAGGATTGGGTTTCCCAAAAGTCCTTCTGTCCATTCAGCCACTGACCCTCTGATCCATTTGTAGACTGTCCATAGCAAGCAGATAAAACTGATGCTGTCCCTGTGCTCGTGGGGGATCTTAAAAACTGGACCAGAGATGCCATTGAGGGCACTTGCCAAGTGTACTGCATCGGGTTGGTTGCTCATTATTATGGTTGGTAGACCAAAGTTGAAGGCATTACAGATTCAGATACAGTTTGGTATATAAAAGAAGAGAAGCCAGCAACAATACTAGGATATAAGAGCATCGGCTCCTCTCCCCTGCAAAGGCTTGAATTTGAAACTTTCTTTTTTTGTAAAAAGCGACCACCAGATGTAATACATAATAACTAACTGCACATGGTCAGAGGTATAGCAGGGCAAGCGTAAGGGGGTTCAAAGCGGGGAGGGGAATACTCTAGCTAAGTGCCAGGGGTATCTGAGCTTTAGCTGGTGAATTTCACGCTGGAAAGCGACTTAAAACTGTTGACGGGTTGTAATTCAAGTCAGCGGAGGAGAGTGGAGTTGCCATCGAGGCGGCGTTTAGCAGCTCCGCGGCGCCCCCTGCTGGTGCGAGTGAAGAGAGCGAGATGCGACGGGGCGGATCTCGACGGAACAGGGCGGAGCAGCTGTGGCCAAGCAATGAATGAGCCCACTCGGGGGGGGGGGCTTGGGCCGGAGCGAGTATCGGCTCTGACTGCGAGGGCGACGGGATGAAGCTGGAGGTGGCGGTGCCCTCGGTGGGGCTGCGGATGTCCGAGCGCGACCGGAGTCCAGAGAAAGCGCGCACGGTGAGTGGTTAGCGGCAGCTAGCCATCCTAAGAGCACAAGGAGGGGGGCGAAAGCTTTGTAGTTCTGGCAGGGTGAGAAGGGATAGTCCCCACCCCACCCCGGTATCTCTGGAGGGGCTTTGAAGCTAGCCTGGGCGCGCCTGCCGTCTGGCGGAAAGGTCGCCGCCTTCTGTGTGAGCTGGAAGAGAGATCTCTGCAAGTCCCGAGGCAGCAACATTTACAAGTCCCTCGAGCAATAGGAAAAGGTGTTGAAGTTGCTGGCGGAACTTCGCAGAGGCGAAGCGAGGACTTCTCAGTCGTGCCCATGAAGAAAATTTTAATTAGTATATGTTGGTACTGTTTTAATCTTAACATTTTTAAATTTTAATGTTTTATATTGTTGTATGTATATTGTATTTCTGATGCTGTTCTTGTTCTTGTAAACCGCCCAGAGAGCTTCGGCTATGGGGCGGTCTATAAGTTTAATGAAATAAGTAAATAATAAATAAATAAAAAGGCGAGTGAAAAGAAGCAGCTCGGTAAGGAATGGACTTGTAGACTTGTGTAGCCTGGGACGCCTTCAGACGTGAAAAGGCGTGCAAAGCGGTCGGCGTTTTGCGAGACGCAAGACGCGATTTTAGATTCGATTGGAATTGTTTCTCTCTCTCTCTTTAAGTGATGCGAAAACGAGTTAGACTGTGTCTCCATCAAAAGAGGTGCTTGGAGAAATGATGGTCGTTCTCCGGACTCTCCTTCAGTGACACCGTGTGTCACACGGTCCCCCAACACGCAGGCCCAAAAATGTCATCTTAGATGATTAACGGATTTAGTATAGCATCAACTCCTGCACCAACGTAGGGACATAGCAAAATGCCTTCTAGTGAGGCCATATAACATAGTATTGTCTACCCTGACTGGCAGCAGCTCTCCAAGGTTTCAGACGGGTCTCTCCCAGCCCTACCAGGAGACACCAGAAATTAAACCTGGGACCTTCTGCATGCAAGGCAGATGCTCTGCCACTGAGCCACAGCCCTTCTCTAGGGCTGTACCAGAGATGTGTGAAATGTTGTCCCAAATTGGCAGGTACGCACTTGGTTGCAGAGCGAGAAAAATGTTGGCTGTGAGGTTGGAGAGAAATTCAATGCGGAGTGTGATATTTGTATTAAAGCTTAAACATATAATTACAGTGACCCTTCATATGTCGGAATTCTCTATAGAGATGCGTAGCAGAGTTGCGTAGCGCTGCGGAATGGAGAGTATTGAGCAAGCTTAGTTTGTGTGTGTTTGATTCTTTGCTTAGATTCTACCTTCCCTGCAAATTAGTCAGGCAGAGACTTTAAGCTTTAAAATAAGAAACAACTACTTTATTCTGGAAGTACATGCTTGATAGGAAAGAGTCCTATATCTAGCTAACTGGCTATGCTGGACCAGCCTGCACTGGTCCTAGTGCTGGCCCTCATCCTGGTTGAGAGGAGAGACAAAGAGAAGATGTCTGCTCCCCTCTGGAGAGAAAGAGAACACTGAGAAAGGAACTGGGATCAACATTCCTTTGCTTATCAGCCTAGCAGGAAGGGGAGAGACAGCAGAGGATCAAAGGGATAGGTATAGCCTCAACCAGCAAGAGGTCTAGCTCTCTAGCTACCCCCTTATTAACCCCATGCAGCCTCAACCGACCAAGTTGGAGTTGAACCTTGTACATTCCAACATCATATGGCAGTGTTGGTGATAGTAACAATCGTAGTGGGATACAAACCCATTATCTCTATTCAGGCCACAGGTGATAGAACTGAACTTCTTGATGTGTTAATTCAGCTTAGTTACTGAAGTTGTCACTATGGAAGGCACCTGGTTTTTTAAAAAATCCTAGTTTCATCGCATATGTTGAGTGTTAGTTGATTAATCCACTGAAGTTACCGATGAACAGAAATAATCCTGAAGCAAAAAATTGTTTTTTGTGTTAAGACAATTCCTGTGTTTCAGAAGAGGCATATTTCCCTGGGTAAAAGGAATGAGGAACAACTCCCATCATCTCTGACCGTAGACCATGCTGGCCGGGGCTGATGGAAGATGGAGTCTTCCAGATTGTTAATCTGGTGGGGCAAAGATTCCATACTACTCTTATAAGGCTTTCAAAGGCAGGGAATGAGGTAGCTGTTAACACAACCATACCATGGTGATATTCACGATCCCCCTTCTGTTAAAAGATTAGAGCTGGGCTGAGAAACCTGTGGCTCTCCAGATAATGGTGGAGTCCCATCATTATCTGGAGGTCTGCAGGTTTCTACCCCAGCTCCAATCTTTCAACTCCCACCATCCCTGACTAGGTGGGGCTGACAGGAGTTGGAGTCAACAAACATCTGGAGGGCCAGAGGTTCTTCACCCCTGGCTTGGAGAGATGTTTATGCTGATTGATAATGTTCAGAGGAAAGCACCAATGCTTGCAACAAGTAACATGAACCAGCGGGGGGTGGGAGAGATAGCAAGGCCATTTTTTCTTTCCTTGCTGATTCCTTCTTTAAAAACAATTTGTCGATAGATTGTTTTTCTCAAGCTTTACTTCCTTCCTCCTCCATCTTGTGAGCTGTGTGTGAGTGTTAACCTCATGACTCCGTAATTGCCACAAGTATGTCTGTACTCAGAATGGCTTTATTTCCCAGTTGTAATGAGCTTTAAGTTTCTTTATTCTTTCAACCACCTGTCCGACCAGACTATTCATTTCTGCCCTCTGCGGCAATACATTCCAAACTTCAATAGATAATAGATATTTTGAGACAACAATATAGAGAGTCCAACAATACATATTAAAAATAATACATATTTTTCCTGTTGCTTGTGCTCTCCAGTGTATGGCCTGCGAGAGGGAAGAGGATGGAACATCTACCCTCCAGTTGCCATAATAAAACACCTACATATGCACCCTGCAGGAACTTATTTTTGTTTTGGGAAGAAACCATGTTGCCCTTGCATGTGGCAGGACTCGCTAACATAGGAACAGAGGGAGCTGCCTTATGCTGAATCAGACCATTGGCCCATCTAGCTCAGTAATGTCTACACTGACTGGCAGTGGCTCTCCAGGGTTTCAGGCAGGAGTCTCTCCCAAGCCTACCTGGAGATGCCGGGGATTGAACCTGCAGCCTTCTACACGCCCAGCGGGTGCTCTACCACTGACCTGCAGCTCTTCCCAGGGGACAAGAGGCTGGCAGAGTGGCATTGACCTGCCCCTGCTCCTTGTAGAACTCTAAACCTGGAAGGTTGTTGAAATCTGTAAGGCAGGATTTATCCGCCACACGCACATACATGATTAAGCTACGTAACCCAGGCTACAAGGAGCCAGGGGGCACAGAGTGGCCACAGTGCTTGGAGATGACAGGTTTTCACGTGGCACCTACTATAGGCCATCTTGGGACACTAGGGTCAGGAAGCCTGTTAACTCTAAAACTAGTAATGTGTAGTGGTTAGAGCATCGGGTAAGGACCTGTGAGACCAGGGTTCAAATCCCCACTCCGCCGTGAAGCTTGTCAGTCACAGTCTCTCATCCTGGCCTACCTCACAGCGTTGTTCTGAGGATAAAATCAGGAAGAACCATGTACACCACCTTGAGCTTCGTGGAGGAAAAGTGGTATATAAATGCAGTAATAAATTTAAAAGTGGTATGGATTGACCTGGACCTTTGGAACCATCTAGGTCAGTACGGTGTACTCTGACTGGCAGCAGCTCTCTGGACTCTTGGGCAGAAGGAATTTCTTGTCCTAAACCCAGGACCCTTTTAAGCTGGGGATATCAAGGGTTGAACCTGGGACCTTCTGCATGCAAAGCATGTGGCCTTCCACGGAGCTACAGGAAATCGGAGATGCCCATTTAGCAGACTGTGGATCAGCTTTCTGCGATGCATCTAGCAGGGCTAATGCAAACATGCACAGGCCAAATGAAGACCAGACACTTAGAAAAGTTTGTGGTGAAATTGAGACGTCATCTGTGAAATGACCGGTCTTGTTTTCAGGGAGGGAAGTGTACATTGAAAAGCTCGTCTGCATCAAACTTTCAGTGAGCTCAGCATAAACAATGATGATTCCTCTCTCCTGGTTTCCTTATAGGTGGCATATAATCTCTGTTTAGTTAAACTGGGCGTGGTGATGGTGGCTCTGTGCTCCAGCTGAAAGGAGCTTTCTTTCTTTTTCCCTTTAAGGAAAAACAGTGCCTAAGTTACTGGACCATATAATGTTGTATGTGGCACATTTGGCATAGGAACCTGTGGAGCTGTCTTATGCCATTGGTTTTTCTAGCTCAGTATTGTTTACATGGGCAGCGACTCTCCAGGCTTCCAGCCAGGGGTCTCTTAGTGATGCCAGAGGCCAGGGCCGGCACCAGGCATGATTGGGCCCTTGGGGACCAGCCTGCCCAAGCCTGCAGAGCTGTACCCCAACAGCCCTTCATACAGGCAGCTTAGGCTAATAAGCCTGCCCGTGTGCCCCACCTAACTCTCTTGTCATGTGAATGATGTGTGCGCATAGCGTTCATGCCTGCTGTCAATCAAGATGGTGTTGGGGGCATCAGCCCCTTAGGGAAGACCCCGCTGCCATCTGCCGCAGATCATGGAACGGGAGCACCATCCTCCCACCCTAAGGAGGAGTCCTTCAGGGGGAGCCCTGGGCTGCAGGGGCCCTCAGCCAGGGCCCAACCTGGCTGCCCTCTGGTGCCAGCCCTGCCAGGGGCTGAACGTGGAAGCTCCTGCATGCAAAGCGCATATTCTACCACAATGCTATGGCTTTTCTATTTTGAATCTGGTGTTTTGTTTTAAAAAGCAAGTTTCATGACCTCATGGGAACAATAATAGGCTTGATCAGGACTTGGGAAAATCTCAGAAAACAGAGTAAGAGTGATACAGGGATTCCACAAGTCAGAGGGTTAGACTTCAGTGCTCTGCATATATTCTTGCCTGTCCAACTCAATGTGGGTTGCTTCACCAGCAGGTGACAGAAGTGGAATAAAAATTAAAATGAGGTTATATATGCACATTTGTTTAACGTGAATCACAGCGTGGTTTTCTTTGTGGCTCTCCGTTGCTGGTCAAATGAAGGTTCTTGTATAGGTAGCCTAGATGAAGAAGAAAGAGCTGTGTGCGTTAAACATAGTGGGATATATTTATTAAATAACCTGTTGCTGCTGCCACACTAGCTTTCTGTGAGCGGGGAGCTTTTGACATGACATTGGAGCACTGGTGCAATGGTTAGAGTGTTGGACTAGGATCTGGGAGACTAGGGTTCAAATCCTCACTCAGCCATGAAGCTCACTGGGTGGCCTCAGGGCAATCGCTACCTCTCAGCCTAACCTACTTTACAGGGTTGTTGTGAGGATAAAATGAAGAGGGGGAGAACATGTATGCCACTTTGAGCTTCTTGGAGAAAAAAATGGGATATAAATGCAATAATAAATAAATGAAAATGGGGGAATGCTCAGACTGATTTTTTTTTCATTTTCTTTTGCCCTTATCTCAAAATTTAATGTATCACATCTTTTTACATTGCTGACCACAACAGTTTACAACCCAAAGAGAGGACTGTACGATATGCTTCCCCCTCCCCCAAACACTTGAATCTGCCGAGTGGAGGTGGGTCTGCTTCCATAATAATTTATGGTGGCCAGCAGTGAGTGCTGGGTGAGTGGATAGCTGCTTCGGCTGTAGATAAACTAAGGCTTGGGGCCAGGGGCTTTCTTTTTGCTAAGGGGCCGAACCTGTTGGTTTTCTTCTTAACTGCGTGGCACCTTAGCTATGTCTGCACAGCTCCTGGGCCCAGAGCCTCTGAGAGGGAGATGAGCCTTGCATAATCACCTGTGCTATGCCCGAGGAGCAGAGCCAAAACCTGGCTTCAGAAAGGCGTTTGCGAAGTGCCATTTGATTAGGAGAGAGACCCAGCCATGGTGCATGGCGGGGGAAGAAAGCAAAAGGACTGCCCTACTGCTGCTGAAAGTGAACACAGATCTCATCTGTCTGGCAGTAGCGGCACTGCTTGGAGGTGTGGGCGAGTGGGGGGCAGTGGGAAGGAGTCTGGGTGAATTTGACATACCCGTATCTAATCTTTCAGGTGTTCAAGGTAGAGGTCTTGTGCAACGGGAGGAAGCATTGCCTAGAGAAGCGCTACAGCGAGTTCCATGCCCTCCATAAAAAGGTGAGGAGTGGGGAATGTGCAGCCCTTTGCAAGTTGTTGGAGTGCAACTCCCATCTGCTCAAACCAGCATGGCTGGTTGTCCGGGATGATGGCTGCTGGACTCCAACAAAATCTGGAGGGGACCATGTTGACTGCCCCTGATTTAGAGCATTGGATATTTGTGTGTGTGTGTGGGGGGGGGATTCTAGATTAAATATTTTCTTGAAAGCCCACGTTGGTGGTCTTCAGCCAAGATCTCCAGCCTCATCGGGGCTGACCCAAACCTTTCTGCCCCCTGAGGCCAAGGACAAGATGGCACCCCCTTCATTCCACAGAAGCAAACCAGCCTAGCAGTTGAATCTTACGTTGAACTTTGCAGCATCCTTCACCATTCCAGAGGGCAGCCAGCTAGTGTAGCAGATGAAGAGCAGAGCACATCGTACACATAGCTCTGTTCTCCCACTACTTCCCCACCCGATGGCTTCCGCTGCTTGAAGCAGCCGCTTCTTTGCCTAATGGTAGGGCCAGGCCAGAATATGAGGTCACGTACATCCCATGCTCTTCTACCGCTTTTAACAGTTGTGGAGAATCCTGGGAGCTGTAGTTTGTTCAGGGTACTGGGAAGTAAAGGTGCTGTGAGGTCAGCACCCTGAACAAACTACAGTTCCCAGGATTCTCCACGACTGTTAAAGTGGTATTAAGAGGGCTTTAAAGGCATGGAGTGGATGTGACCTGATGGCTCCTGGAGCTCCTTTGATGCCAGCGTAGTGACGGGAGGCTTCTGCTCTCTGCTTTCCCCCTAGATCAAGAAGAGATGCAGAGTCCCAGATTTCCCACCCAAGCACGTGCCCAACTGGATGATGAAGGTTCTGGAGCAGCGGCGGCAGGGCCTGGAAACTTACCTTCAGGTAGGTTGCACAGCTGGCAGCCCCCGGGGTTTGTGAAGATGAGTCGGGAACAGCCTCCCTAGTGCATATCCCTGGGAGCAATGGTGGCTCCCCGTCAGTGGAATCCGTGCCGGATTTCAGTCTGAACTTTCAAGAAGCTGTCTAAGGTGCCGAGAGTTTGGACTGAAACCCAGAGCGGATTCCACTGCCCCACTGACATGGAGCCACCAGCCAGCCCTGCCTGGGAGTGCTTACTGGGCCTGGTTGCTTTGTTTGCTGCAGGGTGTCCTATTGTACAACCGGGAGCTTCCCAAGGAACTGTTGGACTTCTTGAAACTCTGGCAGTTTGAGCAGGACCACAAGGCCGGCAGTCTCGGGTGAGTGTTCCACAGAAGCCAGACGGAGAAGGAGGAGCAACACTTGCCCTTTGCAGCAGCAAGCAGTTCAAGACCTAGGGGGAGACCCACAGCTCAGTAGGACAGCATCTGCTTTGCAGGCAGAAGGTCCCCCCAGCGGCATCTCCAGGTAGGGCTGGGAGAGACTCCTGTCTCAAATCCTGGAGAGCCACTGCCAGTCAGTGTAGACAGTACTGAGCTAGCTGGACTAATGATCTGACTCAGTATAGGCAGCTTCCTCTGTTCCTAAGATTGATCGAGGATCTGTCTTGTTGTGGCACTTCCAGGCCCACCCTGCTTTTTCCTTTATATTTTCCCATGTTTCCTTTTTTTGTTATTGTACTTATACTCCTCCTTTCCCCTGCTGAGTTTGGCTCCCAAACGGCTTTGCACAACTCCAGCAAAAATCCGACCCAAGAGGAATGCTCTATTAGGGATGGATGGATAGCCGTCTCCTCTGGACGCCGTCTGTCCAGGCTCTTCCCTGCAGAAGGAGCTGCACTCAAAATGCCCATCCGCAGACGCCTGCCCTTGTGCTGATCTAAAACCATCCCTGGGCATTTGACGACTAAGTGTAATGGGGTATCCATCTAACTAGTTCGTCAGCGTAAGGATTTCTGCTTGTGCAATGGAACTCCCCCTCCTGCAAAAAAAAAAAATGCTCTGGAGGGTAGAGGGAACCCCCAGGACAGATTTAGGGGACACACGTGGGAAGGAGACAAACGGAATTTCCGTTGCGCAAGCATGCAGCCTTCTGCTGGCAGAACTGTCTTAGAGCTTAACCCTAACCCTGAGTCGATCCAGGCATATGGGCAGCCATCTCTTGGTTTTCCATCTCTTCCAGGCTCCCAGAGTAAATTAGGCATTTAGCAAAAGGGGTGGGGAGCCTGACCCTCCAGATCTTGTTGGACTTCAGCTTCTATCAGCTGCAGGCAGCATGCTCAAGGATGATGGGAAATGGGCGTCTGGCAACAACCTGATGGCCACAGGCTTCTCATCCCTGCCTTAGAAGCTTCCACACTCTCTCCTCTCTCCAGCAGCAAGCGTTTTGTATGGCTAGGGTGCTTTTGTTCCTGCTGACATTTGTGAACATCTTGTCAAGGAATTCCGGGCTCACCCGATGTCCTTCTTTGTAGGTCCCTCGGTGAGATTTCCTTGCAGGACACAAGGCAAGTGGTTCTCTGTCCCAGCGTTTTGCTTCCACTGGTGGGAGTCAACCAAAGAAGGGAAGGGCCTTTGTCTCCGTGCAGGGCGGGTTCTAAAGGGCGGCCAGGTTGGGCACTGGCCCGAGGGCCCTGGTGCTACAGGAGCCCCTGAGGGGCCCTCAGCTCCCCTTCTGCAATCCGTGCCCCCCCACGCCCCCCCTAACCTGTCAGCCGGATTTTTAGCATTGCCCTTAATGAAGATGGCAGCCGCAGCTTCCCTAAGGTACTGAAGCTGCCGCCGCCATCTTAGTTGATGGCAGAGATGTGCACGTGTAGCACGCACGTGTGCCATCAACAAAGATGGCGGTGGAGGCTTCATTCCCCTTAGGGAAACTGCGGCCGCCATCTTCATTAAGGGCAATGGTAGGGGGGCCTTCTACAGGAAGGTGGATGTCCGACGACTCTTCCCCAGATTCCTCCTCCTTGCACCCTGCCTTTCTTCCACGGAACTTGCAGGTGGTATCTATGGATGGGGTTAGTCACCTGGTCTCCTAACAGTCCTGTGGGGGAGGAGCTTAGGCTGAGAGTGATCAGGCTAAGGTCACCCAATGAGACTCATTGCCTGAATGGGGACGAACTCAGGGCCTCTCCAAGTCCCCCCTCCCTGAAGTACAACACACATGGGGTGTGTTTGGGTGTGTTTTCAGCATGGCAGCACTGAGAGCGTGCAGGAGCTGCTGCTGGAGCACAAGAGACCAGGCAGTTGTAACTTGGCCAGCAGTGGAGGAGAAATTAACTGTCTCCTCTTGCAGGAGTGGCTGTCTCATGTTTGCGCAGCTTAGAGCAGGGGGGTGGACAGGTCACTGACAAAAGCGGCGGGGGCTCCCTTCTCTCTTTGCAGCCCCAGCTACCTACTCTCCCACCGGCCTGTCATAAGCTTCCATAGTGATCCATATATACTCCCGTCGTCAACAGGTATTATTTACTATTATCATTATCATCCGTTCTGGTCCCAGGTAGCCACTTCCTGGAATCTCTTTGGGGGTGGTTGCAGAGAGGAGCCAAGCTCTCGGTGCCAAGTGCCTGTTGTCTAGCAAGAGCTGGGGGTGCCTGTATTTGGGGTCTACCAAAAGCGCATTAAAAATACTTTTGTCGTGTATAGTTTTCCCTATGGGTGACAAGACAGCCGGGGGCTCCCCGTCCCCTGGGTCAGCAGGACTTGGGCAAGTGGATAAAGCGTTCCCTTCTTGCTGAAGGTACTTGTGCAGATACTGGTTGTAAGCTAAGAGGTTTCCCATTGCTCAGGTACAGGGCAGTTAAACAATGTTACCTGTGACAACAGGATGCAAAGGAAACCACGCATGTGCCAATTACCCTTTTCTATTCGCAATTAAAATATAGGTCCCTCTAGCCCCACATTAAATCTGGCAACATGATCTCACTTTGCGAGCAGACTCTAGAATTCTGTGCTAGATCTGGTGTGAATGCAAGGAGGGAGATATCCTTTCTGTCGTCTGCGGGGGGGGGGCGGTAGCAGCTTCAGTAGCCTGGGTCAGAGGGGCAGCTTTGCTTCCTACGTTCAAAAAGAACAGGAAGAGGCTTCTGCTCTTTTTTAAGGGGCTTCTGCCTCTATCAACTCCCTCCTCTCCTTTTTCCTTCACTCAGCCGTGCTTCCGGACACGATCCTGTGCGGTGTGCTGCAGGGCTTCTACGCACCCAAGACAATCTTCTGCCTGGAGTCAAAGCTCTTAGTGGGTCCCAGCTTGAGACCGCAACGGACTCTGCTACCTGCTGACTTGCCTTCTGCTCCTTTGTGACTGATCCCAGCGGCACTAGGACCAGACACAGCTCTCTTTCTGAAAAGCAATCCTTGGACTCCTCCTGTGCCTTGGAAATAAACAGGTGGGGCGGGGGGCTGAGGGTGCAGCTTATCTGCTGTGGGGGTCATATTTTGGCTGCACCCAGCGCAAGAGAGACAGGTGAAGGTCAGAAAATGCACTAGATTGTTTTGCTATAGGGGGCTCAATTATATGCACCCCAGTTCTGCCTTCAGGTGCCCCAACCTGCCCTTGAGCATCGCATATTACTGTCAGGGCTGGTTGTCACTCAGGGCAGCTGTGGAGGGAAATTGTGGCTTTCCACATGTTGCTAGATTACAGCTCTCATCGTCCCTTAGCATTGACAGTGCTGGCTGGGGCTGATGGGAGTTGAAGTCCAACAGGTCCCCCATCACTGATAACACCGGTTAGGGGCTCCAGCTGGTGCCTGTAATGACAGGTCTGGCTCACGATATGCACATGGCAGCCAGATTGTATGTCGGAAAACACTTCCGGGTGACTGTTGTAGCTGCCGATTTCTGGGTCTTTGAGCTAGTGGGGAACTTTAAAGGCACGGGAGAGTGAGAAGCAGCTGAAGTGGGGGAGAGCTGCTGGCCTTGCTCCAAGTTTGGTGGGCCTGAAGCAGCAGCAGCTGCAAGCAGGTACTGTCTGTGGCTGACTCGAGGCCGACGCTAATAATGCGAGATACGCCCGCAAGGTCTGTATTGCAGGGGAGTGCCATGTGGTTGGTGTCGTTTGAGCATTTTTTCAGCCTGTAATCTAGTCTTCATGGAGGCAGCATTTGCTCCTTCATCACAGATGAGAGATACAGATTTGCCGACATTGCATGGATATGGGCCGAAGCATGGCTGAAACTGTAATACAAGGGTATCCAACATGGTGCCCTCCGGATGCTGTTAAATAAGGTGTGGGGAACCTTTGGTCCTCCGGCTGTTGCTCAATGACAACTCCCATCATTCCTGGCCATGGCCCATGCTTACTGGGGCTGATGGGAGTAGTTGTTTAGCAACAGCTGGAGGGCACCAGCTTAGGGAAGGCTGCATTAATGTGACACGGGCTTGCATAGCACCCAGAGAAGTATGGGACTGTTTTGCCAGCACTGCAGGAGGCCAGGATCTCCTGTAAACCATTCCTGTTGGGGTCATCCTGCTAAAGAAGATAGCTGCTCTCAGTGGAGCGGATGGTCTACATTAACCAGAATGACTACGCAATAAAAACACTACCAGAGTTGTTTTGAAACATCTGTATTTGGGAGGAAGAAAAGTGTTTCTGGAGTGGTCGAGCGGCTGGTCTGTTCCCACTGCTAAACCATGGTTTATTCTTACATAGCTGAGTGAGGCAGTTGGGTTAAATGCTCTCATAATCAGGGCTGCGGAGTCGGTACGCCAGACCTTCGACTCCGACTCCTCTATTTTTCTACTGTTCAACGCCGACTTCTTCATAAATGGCAAATGTATATTAACTAGTAGTAACAAATTTACTGTAGTAAAATGGTAGCACAAGGCATTTTATCACCACCACGTGAATCCAGAGCTTGGAAAAGTTACTTTTTAAAACTACAACTCCCATCAGCCCCAGGGATTGGGCTCGTGGGAGTTGTAGTTTAAAAAAGCAACTTTTCCAAGCTCTGGATTCACATGGTGGTATTTTACTACAGTAAATTTGTTATTACTAGTTAATGTACATTTGCCATTTATGAAGGAGTTGGTACATTTCTACCAACTCTGACTCCACCCAAAATTGCTCCCGACTCCGACTCCACAGCCCTGCTCATAATATGGAGAAATAAACCACAATTCAGTTTCTTTCCCCGATTCCTGGCTTGTTCTTAAGTTTGAACTAGGAATTGCGGTTTCAAAACACTCTAGTTATACAAGGCAGCTTCATAACTAAAATGGTTGGAAGCTGGTTTGCTTTGCAATCGACTATAGATAGCTTGTAGCCCTCCCCATGTTGCTAGAGCTGTTAGGGAGGCTAGGAATCCAGCAACATTGTGAGGCCCACAGATTTTCTACTGCTGTGGTTGTGTACTTCAAGCCACGATTCTTGGTTTGTATAGGGAAAGTGACACAGAAGCCTTAGTTTATTCTTCCTCCTGGTCACAGAGTGGATGGGGGAGCATGCTGGGATTCATACAGGCCTATGAATGTAACACTAAACCATGGTTTAGTTGAATAAGAGACTTTGCTTCTTCCTCCTCAGTTTATGCTTGCAACTGGTGTGGCCTCTCCTACATTGAATACACCTTAAAAGACATCCACATTTCATTAGCTGACAGCACTGGACACCAGCCTCCAAAGAGCTTCTCTGTGGGAAAGAGTAGGGCTGATGTGGGTGCTTCCCCCCCCCTTTGGGGTCGGGGAACAAGGCTCACACCATGCTGTGGCCCTGTCTCTTTCAGATATGGCAGCCATTTTGTATTGTGCCATTCCCCACCCAGCAGCCATTTTGTGACTGGCACCCACCACCCTCTCAAAATTCCAAATGTGCCCAGTGGCCCAAAAAGGTTGCCAACCCTTTAGTATTATCTGTGAACCACACCAACATCTGCTCCTACCCTGGACTTACCCTGTTCAGCTGGCTTCACTCTCCCTACTGCCGTTGATTAAAAGGAGGCAGTTGTTCATTTGTGTCATTCATTTAGAACACCCTGATAAATGCTGGAAGCTCATGAGAAAAGGTGGTTGTGGCTAACAAAAACCAGCCAGACAGTATTACAAAAACACAATGGTCATGTTTATTGGTCCATGTGCTTTCTTACAAAAAGGAATGGAACACCGACTGCCACCCCCACCCCAAAAAAGCCACTGGGGCGCCCTGAGGACCACAGCAGCTGATGGAATGCATTGTCACAGGAACGGAGACCTCCACACACACTCCACGCCCGAAGAGTGTAGCTGGGAGAGGGGGTGGTGGAGAGAGGAGCAGCCGCAGCAGGCATCCACCTGCTGTGGGATGATCATGACGCGAGGCCTCAGCAAGTGTGCGGGCCCCCAGCCCTTTGCAAGCCAGAGTCTGGCCCCTCCAGCAGTCATGGAGTTATTCTTTGGCAATGGCAAATGGCTTCTCCACCTCGATGGTGTTGCAGTCGGCAATGACGACATCTTTCAGGGGTTTATCCCGACTGTCTGTTTTGGTGTTTTCCACTTTTCTTACTACATCCTAAGGGGCAGACAGTAAGGAGGGATAAGAAGAGAGCTTGATATGTTACACCCACCTCTCGTGGAGGCCTCCAGTTCTCCATTCTAGTGGGTTCCTACAACAGGGCAGCCTGCTCTAGTTCATCTTTCTTTCTCTGTTGCCAGTTTGTTTCCAGGCCCAATTCCAGCCCTAAACGACTTAGGCCCAAAATACCTGAAAGACCGCCTCCTTCCCTACAGACCCTCTTGGCTGTTAGGATCAGCAGAAGGGACCATTTTGGTAGTTTCACTGCCCTCATCGGGGATGGTGGCCGAGGAGAGGACATTCTATGGGGCAGCCCCTAACTTGCGGAACATCCTCCTCACCAAGTTATATCTGGCAACTTCACTGTACAGTTTTTGGCGATTGCTAAAGATGCACCTCTTTCCTGGCCTTTTGACACCCGAGACGGATATTTTTAGGACCCATCCTATGTTTTGTGATGTTTGTGATTTTAAGTTGCTTTTAATTGTTTTTAACAACGTATTTTAAACTGTTGTAACCTGCCCTGGGACCTCAGGGTGAAGGGCAGGTAATAAAATAATAAAAATTAATTTTTAGGCATTAATTACTCCACTCTTCAACCCAATGCTCCTGGAGCGGTTTCCAATACAACCAGGGTGGGGAAACCTGTGGCCTTCCAGACGATGATGGACTGCAACTCCCACCAGCACCAGCCAGCATGGCTATTGGTCAAGGATGATGGGAGTTGTAGTTCTGTAGCATCTGGAAGGCCACAGGTTCTCTACCCCATGATACAAATTAGAACAGAACAGCATCCACCTGACCAGATAAAAATTCCAAGTTAAAATCAGAGATCTAAAAGGCCCAGGAAATTGAGAAGATTTGTGCCTGGCACCAACAAGACAACATACTCAGTACCAGGCAAACCTCTTGGTGGTGGAGAGTTCCAAAGATGGGGCACAACCGCAAAGAAGGCCCTGTGCCTCTGGACCCCCGTTGCCATGCTTCTGACAGCAGGCCCATCTTAATGCAGGGTGCAGATGCATGCAGGGAGAGGCAGCCTCCAAGTCTTAAGCTCTTTACCACTTAACAGGTGCGGGGAACCTTTAGCCCTCCAGATGTTGCTGAACGACAGCGCCCATCAGCTCCAGCCAGTTTGGCCAAGGGCCAGGGAAGATAAGAGATGTAATCCAACAATATCTAAAAGAC
This sequence comes from Rhineura floridana, assembly GCF_030035675.1. Classification (NCBI taxonomy): domain Eukaryota; kingdom Metazoa; phylum Chordata; class Lepidosauria; order Squamata; family Rhineuridae; genus Rhineura; species Rhineura floridana. The sequence goes on along the minus strand of NC_084493.1, from coordinate 20,602,326 downwards.
CGAAGGTTCCCCACACCTGATTTAAAAAGTCTTTATCAGTACTTTGAATTGGGCCACACAACTAGGAAGCAGTATAGTTCTAACATGGTCCGTCCGTCTGGTCCTAGACAGGAATCTAGCTGCTATTATTCTGAACCAACAACTGCATTAAAATCCAATATGGGCTCAGCAGCAGCCACACAGAGCACATTTAAAAAAAAAAATAAGCCCACTTACCATCCCTTCCAGGACTTTGCCAAAGACGACATGCTTGCCATCCAGCCATGAGGTCTTGACAGTAGTGATGAAAAACTGAGAGCCGTTGGTGTCCTTGCCAGCGTTGGCCATGCTCACCCAGCCAGGCCCATAGTGCTTCAGCTTGAAGTTCTCATCGGGGAAACGGTCCCCATAGATGCTTTTCCCTGGCAGCCAGAGAAAGGGAAAGATGAACACTGGGTTCCCCCTGCAGCCGCAGGAGAGTACAAGGAAAAAGGCACTAGCATTAGCTCAGGAGCTCTGCATTTAACAATTCACCTGGTAGTCAAAGGTAACTGGGAATTAGATGAAGGCAAGGAAACGGGCTGATGGAGGAGGAGGGTCAGAGTGCTCTATCCTTCTTCCATGAAGCTGATTAGTTTCAGCGCTAGCTAAGGAGAAAGGCCCCCACCCAGACAGAGATTGCTGTGGTCTTCCTCCAATCTCCGCTAAGGAAACCTGTGACTCTAAAGATGCTGTTGCTATTTATTAAATTTATATCCCACCCTTCCTCCCAAAGGAGCCCAATGCAGCATACTGATGGACTCCATCTCCCATCATCCCTAGGCAGCATGGCCAATAGGGATGATGGGAGTTGTAGACCAGCAAAAATAAATTAAAAAAGGAATCAAAATAGATCTGGAGGGCCAGAAGTTCTCCATCCCTCTGTAGAGAGTGAGGATTCCCTTCCTTCCTCTGAAGCCTGCATAGAAACACAGACTAGTTAGGAGAGAAAAAACCTGAGGCAGGCTAGTAACATTTGGGCTTATTTACAAAGCTGCCTTAGGAGTTGTCTTGGCCGTTAAGATCCTTTTCTGAGGTCCTTGATGGCTGCGCCTTCTGAAGAGGCAGGAAGTGCTAACATTTGGGAGGGCCTTCCTCAGTTGTGGGGCTTTGCCTTTGGAACTCAGCGCACTGCCACTCCACCTGCCATCCCCACCACATTTGAAATGACAAAGATTTTTTTACCAATTTTCTCTAGCTTTTAATGGGATTTGAAATTATCCCTGGATGCTACTCAAGTCTCCTTTAGCATTTCATTTTGATTTTTAAAAGTTTTAGTATGTTTGTTTTAAAATGCTGTTAGGTACCTTGAGTTTCAGACTGAGAGGTGGGATAAAAACACAGTAATAAAATAAGTAGCATGCCTACTGCAACTTAGGAGACCATTCCACTTTCCAGGGACTTTTAAGAGAGAGCCATTTAACCATTGGAGAGGATACCTGGAAAATATCTCTATGGGCATTTTGAACCAGCTACAGTGGGGGTGGGGAACCTTAGACCTGGGCCCCAAACATGGCCCTTGAAACTCTCTCCAGAACATGCCCCTCTCACTGGCCCTGCCTCACACCCTACACCCTAAGTGTTTTTGCTTGGATGGAATCTTAAACTCTGAGAATGCCTCTTGCTTGCGGGGACGGAGGATAGAGAGGCATGTATACAGAAACAAGTCTACTGCAAAAAGGTAAAATGTTCATTTGTTGCTCTGCCCACTTTTGCCTCTGGGTCTACCCACCACTGGCACGTGGCCCTTGGAAGGTTGTCCAGAAGGGAATGTGGCCCTTAGGCTGAAAAAAGGTCCCCATCCCGGAGTCATAATAATTTAAGATCAGAGAGAGGGATCTATCCAGAAACCCTTCTGCGCACCTGAATTTTGTATTGGCTGCAACTGGCACATGCTGGAAGTATCCACACTTTAAACCAGGGGTGGAGAACCTGCAGCCCTCCAGATGTTCAACAACAGCCCCAACCAGGATGGCCAGTTGTCAGGTACGATGGGAGTTCCAGTCCAAAACATGCAGAGGACCACAGGTTCCTCATCCTTGCCTAAAAGATTGAGAACCTGCTGCTGACACTAGAACATGGGAAGCTGCTTCACACCGTGTCAGATCATTGGTCCATCTAGCCCAGTATTGCCTACACTGACTGCCACCAGCTTTCAAGGATTTCAGACGCAGAACCTCTCCCAGCCCTATCTGGAGATGCTGGGGATTGAACCCGGGACCTTCTGGAAAGCAGATGCTCTACCACTGAGCTACGGCTCCTCTGCAGAAGGCTACAGAGAAACAACTCAGCTGCAGAAATGTATTCTTCCTGCCCAGAGGATCCTTGTCCAACCTGAAGAATTTGTCCAGATGGAGAAGATGACAAAATAGTATCTGCTTGCGGCCCTGAGATGTCTCACCTCCTGTTCCATCTCCCCGGGTGAAGTCTCCTCCCTGGATCATGAAGTCCTTGATCACACGGTGAAACTTGCTGCCCTTGTACCCAAACCCTTTCTGAAAAATGAAAAGGGGCCATTAGAGTGAGGCTGCTGGGAGTGCACTCCACCATGCAACGTAATGCTTGGCTTAAGTCTTTCCCCGACCAATTCAGGGTCAGAGAGTTTCAAAGCATCAAATATAACCTCTCCCCATTGGTGGGCAGAAGAGAGTCAAGGCTGTTGGGGAAGATCCAAAGATGCGGGGAGAAAATACTTTGCTGCTGCAATACAGGTCAGGCCTCAGCGTCCCCCCCCGCCCCACCAACCCCCATGGGAGTGCAGCCTTTAGCCTCCAGCAGGCTGGCCCATTAGTTGGACAATGAATGTCCTAATGGGGATCAGCTCTTGCCGATTCCTAACAATCCCTTGCAGTTGCAGCTCCTAAAAGGCCCCAATTATGGGCATCGGGGTAATTTTTCCAGGGTTGGGGCAAAGTAAAACATTGAAAAGTGCTTCCCCCTGAAGCACGCTAGTTTCTCTGAAAAAATAAGAATGGTGCCTGTACATGTTGCCTTATATCTCAATTCTACAAATGCTGGAACCATCGTTTCAAAAATAATAAATAAATAAATGGGGGGGGGATGGTGCATCAAGGGACACACACAATTGAATCTCTTGTGTCTCCCCTCCCCCCACGGACGCCCCTGGTCCCAATGAACCATCCTGAGTTACGAAACCTAATCCAGTGGGGAAGCGTATGCGGTTGACTATCATTGTTCAAGAGGTAAAAACAGGGCCAAGAGGGCGGAAGCGTAATAAAGGCGGCATCCCATATTTTCTCTACACACAGCGGGGAGAAGCATTCCCTCGCCTGCAGATCTCTACCCAGATGGCTGAACCCAGTTTCCAAAAATGTGCGCAGTTCAGCTATCTGCGTGCTGCCAAAGCTTCCTGTGGCTATGGGGTGTACGCTGTTGTTGTTTTGTGATGTTTTTGTTTGGTGGTGTAATATATTTATTTGTGTTTTTACCAGTGTTGCAAGTCGCTTGGAGACCTTCAGAGAACAAGCAGCCGACAAACCTAATAAATAACCATAGTGCTGGCAGCAGCAATAAATGGAGGGACACTGGAGACAAATCTTGACATCCACCCAGTCAGGATTTCTCCCAGGGCCAGCAACAGCAAAAGGCTGTACCACCTAGTGGTCTACCTAGGAAACTTGGGGCAGTGAGCTTAGTTTGATATTGGCACAGTACAGAAAGCGATTTGCTGGTCTTATAATCTTATAAGATATTATCCCCTGATGAAGGCCTGCAGGTAACAGGCTGAAACGCGTTGGGTTTTATCTATAATAAAAGTTCCTATTTTCCAGCATCTTGGTCTTTGACCCCTTTTTTGATTTCTCTTTTGGATGCTAGCCACCCTCTGCTTATTAAAATGGGGTAAGCCAGCCCTTCCATGTTTGGAGCCCCCCTGCTCATTCTGCTGAGTGTGGCTCCGGTCCTCTGCCCCAAAGTCCGGCCCTGATGGCATCCCCTTTTCTTGACCAACATCTCCCACTGTTGCAGTTGTCCCAAATACCAACCTCACCTCCTATCCTTGCAAGAAGCCAGAACTGTCAAGGACTCACCTCTCCTGTGGACAAGGCAACAAAGTTCTCGATTGTCTTTGGAACGGTCTTTCCAAATAAGCCAATGACGACTCGTCCCACATCTTCATCTCCGATCCGCAGATCAAAATACACCTGGAGAACAAGAGGGGCCGCATCAAGGATTGGCTAGAGCCCCACCCCCTTTTCTATTCTGCATCCAGCGTTACATCAGCCTGGATGTCTAAGAGTCCAATCGGTTATGCTTGGGCGAGCTACAGCAAGACTGATACGTGAGCAGCCAGCTGTGGAACTGTATTGTTCATTTTACTGAGATCCTCTCCAGGTTACCCTGTGCTTGAATAGGCAGCAGTATCATCAGTACAGAAAAATGGCCACCAGATCACTGGCTTAAACCTGCAGCCCTCCAAATGATGTTGATGTATATATTCTTTTGCTATTATAACCCCCATTGTCCCTGAGAATTGGCCATACTGGTTGGAGCTGATGAGAGCTGGGCTCCAGCAACATCTGGAAGGCCAAATTTCCCATCCCTGGCTTTAAGGATCATAATCTAAATGTAAAAAAGGAGAGGGGGAGAACAGGGAGGGAAAGGGAAGAAAAAGAAACTGGGATGGGCATTTGGAGGGACTTTTTTCTTTCTGCATTGAAAAAAGTAATTTTATCATGAGGTTTGGACGGCATGACTTTGGTTGGGGGCAGGAGGACTCCCTATTTGCGTTTTATCTGAACTTTGACACTGTACCCTTACAGTTAGCTTTTGTATATTTGCCTGATTTTATGTTCATTGCATCTATAATAATAAAATCCTTTAAGAAGAAGAAAAAAAGGGGGGGTAGAAAAAACAATGTTATCAAGTTTCCAAGAATGGACTTTTGAATACAGTTGGACTTGGGAAATAAAAAGAAAGAATCAAAATATGCAATGCAAGAGCCAACATAAGCAGCAGCACTTGTTTGAAGAATTTAAATGCCACCCTTGGTTTAAAATAAATTTTAAAAAATCAGAGTGGTTTTATATTAAAATTCCAGTAAAAACACAAAATGCAGTGAACATAAACAAACAGATCGAAACAGCAGACTGAGAAAAGGAATACCTAGAAGGCCTGGGGGAAAAAAAGGAAGAACAACTCAGGAAGCTGTCTCATACGAGGTTAGATACTTTGTCCATCTAGACAGATACTGTCTGGGCTGGGAGAGACTCCTGCCTGAAACTTTGGAGAGCCGCAGCCAGTCAGTATGGACAATACTGAGCTAGATGGACCAATGGCCTGACCCTGTTTAAGGCAGCTTCCCATGATCCTGTTCTCTCCTTTGACCAGCAGCATCTCTTTCCAAAGGCTAAGCAGAGGGCTTTCCCATCACCAGTTACCCGATTCCCCCCATATCGATCGATTGAACCTGGGCCATTCTACATGCAAAGCATTTGTTCTGTTGCTGAGGCGTGGCCCTTCCCTATAGGTCAGTGGTTCTTAACCTGGGGTGCAACGTGCTCCCGGGGGTGCGAGACACTTTTTCTAGGGGTGCGAGGCCCAACCAAAGATTTTGGAAAACTCATTTATCTTAGCTGAGTTAGGCTAAAGCACACATTAAAATAAATAAAAAATGAACAGTATTTTTTTCAGGGGGTGCGAGAGCATATTTTGGAAATCCAAGGGGTGCTGGCAGTGGAAAAGGTTAAGAACCACTGCTATAGATGAAGCACCAGCAGCCAGAAGAATCATACCACTGTGGCAGAGAAAAGGGGGAGCTCAGTGCCAGTCTGCCTTTAGTAGAGGAGGGAAACCTCTGGCCCGGAGGCCAAATGTGGCCCTCTGGGCCTCTCCATCTGGCCCTTGGGATGCTCCCTAACTCACATCCATCACTGGCCCTGCTCTGTCCCCCTCTGCCTGGCTGGACTGTATCTCTGAATTCTGATCATGCCTCTTGCTTGCCCAGATGAAGGATCGAAAGGTTTGTGGGCCAAAACCTCCACCTTGCATGTGTCACGAGAGCAGCCTAATGTGCAAAGGAAAGAGCCGTATCCATGTGCTTCACCCACATTGGCACGTGGCCACCAGAAGGATGCAGCTCTCAGGCTGAAAAAGGTTTCCTGCCTGCTGTGCAGCAATGGCAAGTGGCCACTGCCTTGCCAGCACAGGTCATGTTTGCTGGCCGCTTTCCTTTCTTACCTCTTTCCTCCAAGCTGCTCAAAGGGGTGTACATGGTTTGCTCGCCTCCTGATTTTATCTGCACAACAACCCTGTGGGGCAGGTTAGGCTGAGAAGCAGTGACTAGCCCAAGGTCACCCAGTGAACTTCATGGGGAGTCGAACCCTGATCTCCCAGGTCATAACCCAACACCCTAACCATTACACTACATTAGTGCTCTCAGAGTGGGATTTTCACGGTTTGTGTAAGGACATCCTGGCTTTAATTTCCACACAAGTCCATATGCTAGAGGAGGAAAGAGAGGGGCCTATCTCAAAAGGGGACAGTCCTGGGTTCAATTCCTCATACGTACAGTTTAAAAAGGATCTGAGGTAGCCAGCCTGACACAGAATAGAGCTGTTGCCAGCGGCATTAGGAAACATCCTCCATCTCTCCCCTGACAGAGGGTATGAGGAAGGGAAGGGGCTGGAACTCACAGACAGAACGCTTTGTATGTCTGTGGCTCCGGAAAGAGTCTCCGGCATCTTGGCTAAAAGGCTCTCCAGTGGTGCTGTCATGACAAGACTCTGGAGCCGACGTCTGGGGCCCAGCTCAGCAGAAGGCGCAGGAGAGCCCCCGAATGAAACAGGGCGGACTTACCACATTTTTTGAAGTAAGTGAGGTAATACACACTGCCATCTAGAGAAGGGGCCTACAGAGCCTAAAATTACCTCAGAGCACCACTTGCCCCATCCCTCTCGAGCACATTGTTGATGGGGGCTATGGATGTTTATGGCAATGGTGTTTTTTTTCTTTTCATCTTATAAGGTGCCTCGGGAGGGCTTTTGCTCTTAAAAACAACAACCAAGAGGCCAGGAGCACCTTAAAAGACTATCAGATTTTACTGTGGCCTAAGAACACATGTTCATCTCTAATGTTGCCGCAAGAGCTTCTGTTACTCTGCTGCAATAGACTAGCCTTTTGGAAGCTGGTACAATAGATCATACTGAGAAGGAGGAACCAACCATCTGGACTCCCCATAAGGCAGCCTGATGAAATGACCAGATCCCTTCTCCAGGCCGAGGGAGTGATAGCCAGGCACACCATTCTGGACAGCCTAACCCTTCCTGTGGACCTCTCCCCGCAATATATGTGTATGTACTCCAACTGCCCCGATGGACCAGGGACAGCCCCTCATTTCTGATCCTTCTTAAATTTCTCCCTAACCTTGCCTTTTGAGAAGGCGCTGTTGCTTTAAAATGCACACTTCTACAGCTGTCAGTCCTCAGGGGCTCCCAAAAGCAAGGCTGCAATTCCTAAACACACATATCAGAGAGTAAGCCACCTTATGCTCAATAGGGTTTACTTTTGAGTAAGAATATGTCAGATGTATAAAAACATACGATGTGATAAATGTGTTGGTCTTTTAAGGAGCCACAAGGCGGTTTTGCATTGGAACCAAACACTGCTGTCCGCTGCAAGCTCGAAGTAATAATAATAGTGCTTGGGAACAGGACGCACACCTTTCGACCGAAGCATTTCTCCAGCGGGCGTGCACATTTATACAAGCGCATAGACACCCAAGAGCCCATTTATGCCATTTCTTTCTGTCAATTCTCAACCACACACCGCACCTGATGTAATGCGGCCCATTAAAGCCTCTACCATAATAAATGCATTAGTCTTTTTAAGGTGCTACAAGACCCTGCAGTTTTTAGACACAACAGCTGCTCAGGTCTGTTTTGAATTGCTGGCAACCTTTTGAAAGTCATACATTTTCCCACCCACGACGTGCATTCACCAAAAATCGCCTTTTAGGCTTTTTAATAATTAATGCTAATGCTAATAATACGCGCGGAGGATGGAGCTGGGATTGTGTGCGTGTGTTGCAAAGTAAAGGAATGCAAGATGCACCAGAAGAAGCGTCTAGCCTTCAGCGGAGTGAAATGGGGGGGTGTTAAATGCCCCCCCCCGCCTTCCTCACCTTGTGTGTGACCTTGGGGCCCTTCTTGCGCTCTTCTGCGTGAGTAGCTGGGAAGAGAAGCAGCAGGAGAGATCCCCCCAGCCCCAGCAGGGCGACAGCTGCCAGCAGCTTCATCTTCTTACGTTCGCAGCCCCAACAACGCCAGCCCGGCCACAGTGCCCGCCGCGCCGCCTGCATCCGCCCCCTTCCTCTTTATCTCCCCACCTCCGCCAGCCCCCCTTTTCCCGTCTCCAATGGTACAGCCCCGAGCCGGGCGGAGCGAATTCCTCAGCGAGAGCCATTGGCAGGTTCCATCTCGAGAGGGGGAGGGCTGCTATTGCTTCGCGGCGGCGTCAGCAGCGAAGCAGCTCCTGCGACAAAGGAATGCCACGTTTCCAGCCTCGTATTGGGCGGCATGATCGGCCAATGAGAAGCGGGCACGGAGAGCGGCGGCGAGACGATTGGGCCAAGTGTCAACAAAGGAGAGGAAGAACGGGGGGCGGGGCTTCCGCCGAGACTACCTTACCCAGCGAGTAGTGCGCGATTGCTGTCGTGCTCTTTGCTTACGGGTTGCTGCTCTTCACCTGCAGGGGGCAGCGCAACCATCCAGGATGGCCGAGATTCTGCGAATGGCAGAAAGGCTAGGACATCTGTTGCAGATACATTGAGCGAATAGCAGTAGATGCTTCTTTGTACTTTAAGCATTAAACGTGCCTATAGTCGCATCTTTTGTCATTCCCACAAATAACCATTGGCATTTCATTGGGTGTATATACATTTTAGCAAGCAATTACACGTAATATAATGCATTTTTGTGTTATTTTAATTAATAGATATGCATTTTTATCCACGTTTCCCTCTAACATACCTTTTTTTTGTACACATCTTTTGGTTGGAGTACTGCATTGCAAATTTTGGAAAAGTGGGAATTTCAAAGGATAGCTGCATTCCAGTTCACATACTGTTTTTGGAAGTGCAAATTAGATCAGTTTACATTTAAATGAACCAAACCCAGTTTCTTTTCTATCACCAGTGTGTGTACACACACACACACACACACTGTGTACACACACACACACACACACACACACACACACACACACAATTTGTCAATTTCAGTTCTCTCCACTTCTCACTTTTCCAGTCTTAAATTCTGTTCTCCCTGTTTCTGCAGCAATTTGTAATTTTAAAAAAAACACAAAAACCCTTCAAATTTTAGTGCAAATTTCCCCTAATAAACACATTTTTGTATGTTTTTAATTTTTGCAAGCAATGTCTCCTAATGTAATGCATTTTTGCATGTTATTTTCACAAATGTATTCATTTTTTTGCACACTCCCCCTAATATATTCATTTTTGTATACATTGTTTGCAGAACTGCATCTTTAAACGGAATTTAAGACTGGGAAAAGGAGAAACTGAGAGAACAGAAACTGGCAGATCCTTCCATACCTACGCATTATTCATTAAGCATATAACATGCTTCACAATTATGCTGGATCTGGTAAATACAGTCCATAAGAACTTGAAAGATGAGTTCCCACCTTCTTATGTGCAGTTACAAATGCTTGAAGGAGGGAGTCACCAATTTGTGCTGTGCAAAAAAACCCCCTTCTCTCTGTGTATGCTTTTAAAACAATTCTCCATCAATTAATAAGACAAGGGACTGCATTTTAAAATTACCAAAAAGGAGAGCAAAAGTCCATGACTCTACTTTCATAGGGGAAGTAAACTTCCATGAGATTGGACGACAGGTTTCAGCATAGCATGAGCATCAACTAAAGAAGGTGTGGGGAACCTTTGGCTCTCCATATGTTGCTGGACTGTGACTGCCATCGGCCCCAGCAAGCATGGCCAATGACCAGGGATGATGGGAGGTGTAGTCTAGCAACATCTGGAGGGCCAAAGGTTCCCCACATTTGAACTAAAGCACTGGAATAAAGAGTCAGAGGTCCCTGATGCTAAAGATGTTTCAGAATGTGCTGCTGTGTTGTTGTTGTTTGACATTGCATTGTTTTATTGCATTGTATTATATTAAATGGTACTTTCTCAGTTTCATTGTTGGTTATACATTGTATTCATATTGTATTTGGGTTTTTTTGTAAATTGTGCAGAGACTATCTTAGGAGCGTAAGAACATAGCTGCCTTATAGTGAGTCAAACCATTGGTCCATTTAGCTCAGTAATGTCTACAATGACTGGCAGTGGCTCTCCAGGGCTTTTAGGCAGGGAATATTTCCCAGCCCTGCCTGGAGATGCCAGGGTTGAACCTGGGATCTTCTGCATGCAAATCAAGTGTTCTGCCATTGAGCTATGGCCCTTCCTATATCCACTGGCAATCAAAAACAAAGAACCCAACTTCATAGGAAGTTGCCTTATACTGAGTCAGACCATTGGTCAATCTAGCTCTGTCTACAATGACAGGCAGTGGCTCTTCAGGATTCATACTGGGAGATCTCAGCTCTCCCTGGAGATGCTGGGGATTTTACTGGAGGCCTTCTGCATGCAAAGCAGAAACTCTGCCACTGAGCTATGGCCATGCCCTTAAGTATTATGCAGTATATAAATATATTGAATGACTGAATGAAGCTCTATACAGCTGTTGGGACCAAGATACCTAAAAGTCCATCTCCCGCATTATACACCCACCCAGTCACTTTGTTTGGTAGGGGAGGGCCTCCTGCAGGTACCATCAGCAGCTCCATTCTGTACAATATAGGAATTGGGCTTTTAGTGTAGTGGCACCAGCCCTTTGGAATGCCTTCTCATTACACATGAGAAAGACGCCAGCTCTGTTGTCTTTCTGGCTCCTGTTGAAGGTCTTCCGTTTTCAGCAAGCCTTTTAAGTGGAGATCTTTATCCCAGCCTGTATTTATAACTGGATTTGAAACTGATTTCACACATGGAATTGTTTTTAATTGTTGATGCATTTCCTGTGAAATCGCTTTGAGATATTTTATGGGGAGCAATTCAGAAATGGAATCAAATATCGAGATAAAGCAGCCATTATCACCATTATAATGAAACCAACACTGAGAAGATTAGACGAAACATACACATTTTTAAATAAGTTTATTGAAAAACTGGTCTCTCTACTGGAACCGTGAGGATAACAACCTGAGTTTGGATTTCACCTTTTTCTTGTGTTCTATAAACTGAAGTCTTAAATGAATAACAACTCTCTCCAACACACACATATCTACTCTGGTTTCTAGCTTCCTTGGCTACCCTGTTCTCCTCACAGATCTCATTTGGACAAATGGTCTTGCCAGGCCCTGACTGGGTCTTCTTTCACGCCCACCCATTTCTACAATAGCACCAGGCACCTTTGGCTCTCTGGTTCACTCCTTCTCTTCATAGGAAGCTGCCTGACACTGCATCAGACCACTGATCCACCTTGCTCAGAATTGTCTACCCTGACTAGCAGCTGCTTTGCAGGGTCTCAGGCAGGAGACTTTCTCCAGCCCTACCCAGGGATCCTGGGGATTGAACCGGGGACCTTCTACATGCAAAACAGATGCTCTAACACTGAGCTACGGCCCCTCCGCAACTGGCAACAGGTCCTAAAAGCTGCTGCTATTCATCTGGTCTCAGACGCAGCCCAGATCCACAAGGCAACCCTTGCCCACCTGAGCTCAAGGCTGTTAACTGACCTTGTTCCTTTCTGCCCTTCCTTCACTTCCGGCTGATAATTGGCAGCAGAATTGCATGCAGCAAGTCAGTGCTGAGAAAGGAAAGTTCCTTCCATCAAGTGCTGTCCTAGGTAGCCACCTAAGACGGTCCAACAGTAAGGCTAGCCCCAGTAATGTGAATCTTTGTCTAAGCAGAGCAAAGTAGCAACATCCTGGGCACACATACATATATAACAAGTCTTTGGTACTGCAAACTATACATACAGTTATGCACACCTACACAAACATCCACCCTGGACCATATTTGATCCTTGTGCGATTGATATATGAGACATATGACGTGGCATATACAAAGAGGGGGCTAGACTAGAATCTGGGATTCCAAAGAGGGCAGTTTTACTAATGTTGTGCAGTTCAAATGGGCAAATAAAGTAATCAGAACAAAGCCAAGAATGTTCATGTACATCAGCCTTCCCAAACCAGAGTGCCCTCTAGATGTTTTGGACTACCACTCCTATCAGCCCCTAGCCAGCACGCCCTCAGAATCATTGGCCACATCTGCACCATACATTTCAAGCACTCTTAGACCACTTTAACAGTCACAGCTTCTGCCCCAAAGAATCCTGGGAACTGTCGTTTGTGAAGGGTCCTGTGAGTTCTTAAAAATCCTTAATGCACAACAGTTCCCAGGATTCTTTGGGAGGAAGCCATGGCTGTTAAAGTGGTATAAGAGACTTTGAAATGTATGGTGTGGGTGTGACCATTATTTCTGGTATGGTTTAGGATTTTTTTTTATGTTGTTTGGTCTCTTATTTTCTCCACTTTGTCCATAATTTTATACGGTCACATCCATACCATGGATTTAAAGCACATGGATTCCCCCCAAGAATCCTTGGAGATGTAGTTTGTTAAGGGTGCTGGAAATTATAGCTCTCTTATGGGTAAACTACAGTTCCTAGGATTCAAGGGGGTGGGTTTAAATATATGGGATGGATGTGACGATACCTCTATTGTGCCCCGCTGTTATTCAATTTTTTTCTAAGCTTAAAAAGTCCCAAACATGGTAACTTTTCCTCTACCAGGAATTCAACAGACAAATCTGAAGCACAGATGCCAACGGGTTCCAGAGTTGTTACCTGGTTTCTTGGAGGATAGATTTCCAGCTAGGGAGGAGGACATTCCACAGGAGACTTACAACAATACAAGGACATAAAAGCATAAAGCAGGTGTAGGGGACCTTTGGCCTGCAGATGCTGCTGGACTGCAATTCCCATCAGTCCCAGCAAGCATGGCCAATGGCTGGGGATGGCAGGAGTTGTAGTTCGGCAACACCTGGCATAAAGAAACTAGAATTCTCTCCACACCTGGCATAAAGAAACTAGAACTCTCCTGTTGGGCTTCAAACCTTCACTGAGTGAGTTGCTTTCCTGAAAATTACATGGAATTCCTGCTTGGCAGAGATGGCCTGAAGGCAGTATATGATCCACCAAGGCTCTCCGTACCCTTTATCTCCAGAATGAGCTGCTCATGGGTTTGTTGCCACCCAGTATTTGCACAAGGCTGTTTGAAGCCCAACAAGAATCTTGCTCATTTCCTCCTACCTCAAAAGAGAGAAGGACAGTGGATTGTTTCAAGGGCTGCACATACCAAGCTGTCAGAAACCACCTGGGCTAAAAGGACCAGGAATTCTCAGCTACGTGTGCCATGTGGTGAGCCACCATATTTACCATTATTTAGAGCATCTTCTAGGGCAGAGAAGGGCCATAGTTCAGTGGCTGAGCATCTGCCTTGGATGCAGAAGTTTGCAGGTTTAATCCTCAGCACCTCCAGGTAGGATTGGGAGAGACTCCCTGCCTGAAACCCTGCAGAGTTGCTGCTAGTCTCTTGCTGCATAGAGGAAGGGCCGTAGTTCAGTGGCTGAGCATCTGCCTTGGATGCAGAAGGTCACAGGTTCAACCAGGGCTGTGGAGTCGGTATGTCAAACCTTCGACTCCGACTCCTCTATTTTTCTACTGTCCGACTCCGACTCCTTCATAAATGGCAAATGTATATTAATTTTTCTACTGTCTGACTCTGACTCTGACTCCTTCATAAATGGCAAATGTATATTAATGTATTAATATTAATAAATTAATATTAATATTAAAATATTAATTTTATTTTGAAGTCGGAGTCAGTACATTTCTACCGACCCCGACTCCACCCAAAATTGCTTCCGACTCCGACTCCACAGCCCTGGGTTCAATCCCTGGCATCTCCAGGTAAGGCTAGCAATCTCTTCTGTCTCCAACTAAGGAGAGCTGCTGCCAGTCAATACTGAGCTAGCTGGACCAATGGACTGATTCCGTATAAGGCAACTTCCTGTGTTCCCAGGGCCATAGCTCAGTGGTAGAGCGCCTCCTTTGCATGCAGGTTCACTTCCTGGCAACTCCAAGTAGGGCTGGGGGAGACCCCTATCTGAAACCTTGGAGTCCCTCTGCCTGTCGCCAGTCCTGAACTGGATGGACCAATGGCCTGAGGGTGCACCCCATGTTTGCAGGCTCCAGACTGGCTGTCCATGCACAGACTGGCCATTGCGCTCTCCTAGAGAGCCCACAGAGTCTTGTGCTACAACCATAAAGTACCAAACACATGAGCAGCTCATTCTGGAGAAAAATATTGTGGATAACCTTGATGGATTCGGGTCTATGTTGCCTCTTCCTAAGGTCATTCTTGCCAATGTTGGAAGTGGGGCAAGAGCAACTCCCGTTTTGTTCTTTTGTTTGTGCTCCAGAAGGAAGATAGAGCTAGGGTCCTCCAGATGGATAGGCTTGTTTACCTTTTACCTGTGATGCTCTGACTGACTTCCTTCTGTCGCTAGACTGTGACACCTTTAGGGAAGCTTACCTGCCCCTCCTCCTTCCGCCCTTTCCACTCCTTTGTCCTCCGGCTGACCAGGAGAGAGGAGACTCCCTTTGTCTCTGCTCTCTCTCGGAGCATGGGGCTGACTCCTACCCCTGGGAGTTATGCCTCCAACTTAGCTAGTTAGTTAGAACTAGGTTTGCCTTTTCTATCTACTATGTATTTCTATAAATAAAGTAGCTTTTCTTATTTTACTAAGTCTCCAGTCTCAGTGATGCTGAAGCAGGGTAAAAGCCTGCTTTCTTAGGCAAACGCATGCACACGCTGGCACACTTGCATTTCAACATCTGCTGTTACTCTCTGCTGCTGTGGTGCTGCTTTTAAACGAAATTAAGCAACACAACTACACACAGCACAACAGCCAAAAGGGGATTAAATTCAGTCCTCAGATAAGTAGCTCACTGATAAAGACTTGAAGTCCAACAAGGATGATTAATGCTTTATTAAAATAATTCTAGTTTCATGAATTTTCTTCACGTAAAACCATTTAGCTCCTCACCAGCTTTTGCACTATCTCCACACTTCTGAAGTCATAATAAATATTGTTAGAGACTCGGCAAAACTGCATAATTCTTATAGAATTTTAAATGGTTGTGCAACTCAGTTTGAAACACTGATGTTCCAAGGCCGTTTGGAAATCCTTGAGCATCCCGAGCTGAAAAGGTCACATTCGCCATGCGCCCATACACAGTGGGTTAGAAAGTGGGCCGTTAAACACATCTGGTCGAGTTAAGTATTTTTGCTCTTTTTAAAAACTGGGCTCTCTTCCAGCTTGAATGACCAATAATAAAATCAATCATGGACTCCAGTTAAGATGTTGATGCTAAGCTCTCTGCTGTAGGATGGGTTATGGGCACAGAAAGCAACACTGCAGGGAGATGGTTCTGGCTACACACTAATTATTGTTGTTTAGGAGAGGATGGCTTGATTCGCCCCCATTCTTGCTTCCGTTTTTGGTACATTTCTCATCATTATCGCTGAAGGAATCTTCCTCTTCTTCATCACTCCTCTCATCTTTCACAGTCTAGTGAGGGAGAGGAGGGAAGAGTATTAGCCAATGTTAAGAAATGCCAACACACACATCTGTTGCTGACAACAGCAAAACAGCAAAAAATAAGATGTAGTGACTTTCCAGAGGAATATAAACAGGCAGTTCTTGATTACAGAAAGAGATGTAGCTGGATGGTGAATCAAAGGCTATAATCTGAACATAATTTCACCCGCTCTGTAACCTACACCTGTATCCTCACATTAGTAACCTTCTTCTGCTGCACTATTTATTTATTTATTCACTTTATATCCTTCTGAAGGAGCCCAGGGCAGCAAATCTATCAATAATAGTAGTTTAAAAAAAAAAAAGTTAAAAGCATTCTAAAACAGTTAAAAAGCATTCTACAAAAAGAACTGAAAACAGATTAAAAGCATTCTAAAGAGTTTAAAAGCATCCCCCCAACCAGTGATTTCAAGGTTGTCAGGAACAATATCTTTCAGCCATCCAATGCCTGGGTAAGCAGGGATGTTTTAACTTCCTCATGAAACTCAGTAATGAGGGAGACAAACGCACCTCACCTGGGAGTGCATTCCACCAAAAAAAAAAAAAAAAAGCCCTGTTGCAACTCAATGCCAACTGGGCAGCCCCCAGCAGTGGCACCACCACCAACAAGCCTCACCTGCCAATTGTATAGTTTGGGATGGTTGATAGCCAGGAAGGCACATCAGCCCACCTTATGTTGCACTAAAATAGAGGCTGGGCACGCTGAAGGCACATTTGGACTAAAGATCCTTGAGAATGAGGAACAATTCGGTCAAATAATCCAGATGGTCAACAGAGTCCCAGCCATGGAATTCAAGGGGAAGTAAAGGCCATTTGGTCACAGAGTAGCAGTAAGAGTGCAAATGGATTCATGCCATTTTTTCTTTCATTCAGCAGAAAATAATTCCCACCCTCACACACAGTTATTCAATTGTAAGAAGTGATTCATGTATATCTGGAGCCCTGTTCAGGCATTATGGTCATAAGTAGAACACGGGGGTGGGCAAAGAGGGCACGAGTTGCTAGCTCTGCCACCCCCATCATTGTCTAAATAGCACTTAGGGATGGGTGACTCTGTTAGTTATGGTTTATCTCAGTGTCTCATGTTTCTGAACTTAAATTCAGTTCTCCACAATTCCACATCAGTTTGTGATTTTTTTAAAACAAATCCTCATGAAGATTCATTAGCGACTTCGTGTGGATTTTTCCGAATGTGCACATTTTTGTATACAATTTTGCCTAATATACACATTTTTGCAAAATGTAGAGCAACACACATTGATGATACTTTGTTGTTGGAACTACTGACCACTCCCCCATGTGGTGAAACACATAACTGCAGCCTCTCAGTGAACCGAGGTTTCAGAACCTTGGACAATTCCTTGAAAGTTTGGACTAAAACTCAGAGTGGATTCCACTGCCCCACTGACATGGAGCCACCAGCCACCACTCCCCAAAGGTGAGCAGTAGCAGACAGCAGGGTGAGAGGGAACCACTCGCCTGACTTATGATTGCCTGCATTGCTCCTGGTCAGAGAAGAGGAGAAGCAAGATGATGGCAAGGCCAGTGTAGTGTAGGAGTGTTGGACTGGCTCCACCAGTGTTTCTGCACCACTGCGACCTTGCTCTTACCTGTCTGGGTATGTGGCAGTGACACAGGCAACCAGAGGTCAGGTGAGAGCCACTGCCCCTCCCTACTGTCCACGGATGAAGGTGTGGCCCTGGTTGGTTGGATTTCCCAGGCACCATTTGCTTACAAAACTGAAAGGGCTGTCCTCTGCACAGAAACTGCAGGCTCTTTTGCTCTGCAGTGGGACAAGGGTCAACCGGGGTGTAGGATAGGGAAGTCCAGGCTGGGCACAAGGCAAGGCTGGGTTCAGGGCTAGGCTCTGGGAAACACACAGCTCTGAAGTTGCTCCAGCAAGAAACAAGCTGAAACGGAGCCCTTTTACAACAGCAGCCCCAGGTGGTGCCTAACGGTTTGCCCCACCTGTGCTGCGAGATGCTCTCCCAGCCTTCTCTAGTAGCCTCCTGCTACAACAGAGCGGGAGAGGCTCAGCTCTTCCAGGGTCTTCTACAGTGCAGCCAGAAGACTGCAGTGCCCCAAAGGTTTTTTTTATAGCACTGTCTTTTGGGCTAGTCCTCCATGCAGTTTCCCTTCTGTTTTGGAGATTTTTTAAAAAACTTGCAACTTGCTGCAGAAATGTCGAGAACTGAATGTAAGGTTAGAAAAATGAGGAACTGAGAGAACTGAAATGGACATATCTTTCCATCCTTTCTTTTAGGGATGTTGCACCCAGGCAAAGGAAGTGCAAGAAAAGATTTATCTCATGCCGTGTTTTGAGGTGTTCCCTTTCACCAGATATCCTGTTCACCTTTCTTGATTGACAGTTTTGTGGGCAAATAAGAAAGCAAGGTGTTTTCTTCTTTTATTTTCTGTAAACTAAAAAGAATTCACTGGATGGGGATCTGCATGGTTTGCTTTTATGAAAGTAAGATCTCTGCCTTGGCCATGACATTTAACACTCCTGACTACATCATCTGATTCCAAACTTGAGCTGCAACTGTGGCCACTTGACTCTCCATGAAACACATTCCAGAGGAGGGACATTGTACAAAAGCCAAGAGGTAGGTTGTTTGTTTTGCCTGAAGAGAAAGTCAAGAAAAAGGAGGAGAGACTGCATAGAAACGTCCAGTTTCTTGGAATCCATGGCTGGCCAAGAGGAAGTTGCACTACCCCCTTCCCACTTTTTTTAAACAAAGCCACTCAGAAGTTGGATGGGTTAAGAGTGGAATAAATGTAAATGTACTGCCTCAAGTCAATTCTGACTTATGGTGACCCTATGAATAGGGTTTTCATGAGGCTGAGAGGCAGTGACTGGCCCAAGGTCACCCAGTGAGCTTCATGGCTATGTGGGGATTCGAACCCTGGTCTCCCAGGTCGTAGTCCAGCACCTTAAACCAGACAAACTCACAGAGACCAATGGCTCCATGTTCTGAGGCAGCAAACCTCTGAATACCAGTTGCTTTGGACAAATGGAAGGGAAGGGCTGCTGTGTTGTGATGCCCTCGGAGTGCTCTTGTTCAGAGCAGGAGTGGCATGCACTGGAAGAAGAGGGTGATGAAGGGGAGGAAGATGTGACAGTGGAGCACAGCCTAGTTGACGGAGCGGCCTCCCTGCCTCCAGTTGCCCCTGGCTCCATGGCTGAAGCAGGAGTCCTGGAGGCTTCTTCTCTAGTGCCCATGAAGGAGCGGGGGCTGTCAGAGGCTGCTGATCCACTGGGAGACAGGGAGGGCTCTGGGGCACAGTCTGGTGTGATAGGATGGGAAGATATAGAGGTGGAGGTGGGCCTGGCTTTGTCTTCCAGGGAGAGGGGGCATGTCAAGGGGAAAGAGGAGACACCTCCCTCTGGATGTATCACCCCTCGCCTTCAGGCTAGAAGGTCCAGCAGAAGCTGGGAGTCTGAAGAGTGGCTCGGCACCTACCCATGCCTCCGCTTAAAAGCATGACAGATCAGCAGGGAAACTTGTTGGAATGTCGCAGCTCCCATGCAGTCTTGGAATTCTTGTTGCTGACCTTGGAGTTGTGAACCCTGACCTCTGTGCTTAGACGGGACTTATTCCTGCTAATCCTTCACCTTGTCAGAGCCCTTGGACTGTATTTGGTTCTTTCATTACTTTGAATTTGCTTTAACAAAGCATCACTTCCTTACTTATAAGAAAGTGCACCTGCTGTCATGTTCTGGTTGGTAGCTAGGACATGCCGCCTTTGAGTGCTGCTTATGAGCTTCCTGGATGCATCTGTGAATTAATTAATCATCGGGGAAAGTGAATAGCAAACATGTAGCCACTCTCAGCACAGTTAAAATGCAACAAGGTAAAATAAGAGGAAAAGGCAGGATTTTGTCTGTGTAACACCTTGCCACAGGGTGTGCTGATCCCTGGCTGTGTTGTCAGATTTTTACCAAGTGCTAACATCCAACAGCATCTGGGTAAAACCACCCACACTCTCCCGGTTAACTTCATGGAAACTTGAACAATAAGAAATGAAAAAGTCTACTAGTTTCTCTGATATTGAGCTAAACAGAACGTGCACTTTTGAAGACAGAATAATCAAAATGTAGAGGTCTTGCCTGGTAAGTTGTCTAGTGGAACACCAACCTACCATTTTTTAAAAACAACAACAAAAACTTAAGCCAAAAGAAGCTGGCTCACCAAACAGGGTCCTGAATGGCAGAAGTGATCTGAGGAATTTCTGCACAGAAGTGATCTAAAGAATTTCTTTGATCCACCATGAAGCAATGACCTTGTCCCAAATCAGTAAAGGGAGAAAGGAGAACAGAAGCCCAATCAATCAGCAGCTGTCCCAGTGTAGAAATTCACTCCCACCTCTGGAGTAATCCAACTCCCAACTGGTAAACTGCAAGTCTGCCAATTGCTCTGGGCACAATGGGCAAACATGGGCCTTTAGAGAGGATGGTGGGTCACACTGGGACAAGAGGCTGAGAGGAAAAGATGACTGTGCAGAAATATGATTTGTATAGATCTTAAGAGAATCAGCAACGCATATGATTTACAGGGCAAACTGTAGTGTACAGAAGATGAATCAAGAGCTTCATTTGAGGTTGTGGCTTCTTTGCAAACGATTCTGATTGGCTTGGAGATTCGGGTAGGTTCCCCAGGGAAGCAGGCAAACCAAGCCTCGAGGACTTGATGCACCACTTCTGGGGGGGAGGGACATGCAGATGTCAGAGCTTGTACTTACCTTGTCATTGCCCATTTTAGCCCAAGCTGGGATAGGAATTCTGAGCACCTGGAAAGGGTAACTGGCTATAGAATGACTGACAACCAACATGAGAAGAGCAGCTCAGAGGAGACTGGGTTTGTTCCATTGATTTGTGTTGTACTAGGAGCAGGGCTTGGAAAAGTTACTTTTTTGAACTACAACTCCCATCAGCCCATTCCAGCAGCCATTAAAAGTAACTTAAACATTAAACATTAAAAAATTAAACATTAAAAAAGTAACTTTTCCAAGCTCTGACTAGGAGACATCCCGGCTGCCGCTTGCGAGTGAGATGATGGCAAATACCAAAATTGTAGCAGCAAGGACTCTTCTATGGCAATGGGGGAGGACTCGTAATACAGCGAGCAATTCAAGAGAGCAATACTTGAATAGGGTACCATGCATTACCATGTCTCAAAGCTCATCAACAAGCACCTCTGCCTTTACCAGCAGAGAAACTGTACAGCAGAAAGAGAGGCTGCTATTGACAACTTGTTGCTTTAAAGCAGGGATGGAGCTAAGGCTCTCATTTCCTTCCCACATTATTGGTGGAAAACCCAAGATAAAATCCTCAGGATAAAATCCTGATTACCCCTCCTCTTCTGCGCCCACCCCCAAAATGGCAGCTCTCATGATCCTAGAGGCAAGCTTGAAATCCTGTTTCCACAAGGAGAACTTGAAAATATTTTATTACATGCTTAAAGAGCTTATTAGGGAAGGCCCATTGTTCATGTGCAGAGCACATGCTTCACATCTATAAAGAGTCAGTTTCAATCCCTGGCACCTACAGGGTTGTTTTTTTTCTTCTTCACCTTGGAGAGCCAGCATCAGCCAGAAGAACAAGACTGGGCTAGATGAGCTGTGTACACACTAAACATTTAAACAGAGTTTGGAAAAGTTACTTTTTTGAACTACAACTCCCATCAGCCCCAGCTAGTGCGGCCACTGGATTGGGCTGATAGGAGTTGTAGTTCAAAAAAGTAACTTTTCCAAGCTCTGCATTTAAAGCACCTCCTCCAAAGAATCCTGAGAATTGAAGTTTACCCCCCACAGAGCTACAATTTCCAGGACCCTTAACAAACTATAGTTCCCAGGCTTGACATTTCAGATGTCAATATCAAATGTAATTTCAGATATTTATATGAAATGTCATGATTGTGATAGTTCATCTAGCGCGGGGGATGTCTTACAATTTTCAACATGTGCAGCTAGCACATAGGGCCAACACATGCATTCATTTCTGGAGGCGCCTGTTCCAATCAAACAGCCTCAGGGATGCAAGGCTGCCACAAGTCCAAACAGATGCTTTCTGTGTCTGTCTATCCAGCACCTCTATCCCCCCCCCAAAAAAAATCTTTGCACATCCCCACAGGGCTTTTTCATCCCTTGATCTGGCCTAAGTGCATTGTAGTTGACACACCACAAAATCCTGGTGGTGGTGGGTAGGTGGGATTATTACGAGGCTCAGCTGCCCACGCTACAAAATTTCAATTGCCCTGAGCTGAAATTGCTTGAACAGCCACAGCCTCCCCACGAGGAACTCAGGGAATCGTAGTATTGGAAAAGCAATCCAAAAGCAATTGCTAGCTATTTTGCAGTTTCCCACATTTCTTTAGTTGGGAGCTGTCACAATAAAATGCATGAAACCAGTCTGAAAATAGTGGCAGGCACATCTCAGATGTGGTGTTGAGAAAAAAGTAGGGGAGAAAAGTATTGAGCCAAAGAGTGGAGGAAATAACCATAAACGAAGGTAAAAGTTGATGCCAAGAAAACAATTAGCATACAATCAGTTTTGTGTTATCACTTCTTTTCAAAGCTTCTCATGATGTGCAACATTGCAGTCATTCATAATAAAATGACAGCAGAGGAGAAGAACACCCCTCGGCTAGAAGCCCACTAAAGATGCTGAAACAGCATCAAATTAAGTCATTCTTAATTGGCTCAGAATATGCTAATGTCTGAGCCCTGAAGGCTTTGCAAGTGAGGCAAAACTCAGAAGCAAAACATTTGGATGTAGAAAAAGATAGAGATGTGCCACTAAACATTTCACAAGCTTCATGTTAAACCTGCTCGGATGCCCCATCCAACAGCTTATTGCAGTGGTAGGAAACACCTGCAGTCTTGCAGCATGTAGTCCTGCGGGTCTGCACCCTGTTTCAAGTGCCTGTGCCAAGTGCTAAAGCAGGGGTCATCAATGTCGTTCAGACATTTATTATTATTATTATTATTACTATTACTATTATTATTATTACTATTACTATTATTATTATTATTATTATTATTATTATTATTATTAGATTTTGACATTGTAGATGACAACTCCCATCATCCCTGACTACTGGCCATGTTGGCTGGGGCTGATGGGAGTTGGAGTCCACAACATCTGGAGGGTACCTTATTGGGAACCTCTGTGTTAGATTCTTAAGGCAGGATTGGGATTCTCTTAGTGTGCCATCTACTCCTCTTCTAACAGTCTCTCTGCCAAAATAAAGTGGAGGTAATTGCAGAGGTAGCACTGAGGACCAAAATGATCAAAGGGATGGAGCTACTTCCCTGTGAGGAAAGGTTGCAGCATTTGGGGCTTTTTAGGTTAGAGAAAATGTAGGTAAGGGATAGAGATGGGTGAGAATTTTGATTCAGTTCACATTTAAAGTCAAATCTATCAAATGTGCACTTTTGAAAATGATAAGAGAAATGAAACACGGCCATCCTTTGAAATTCACACTTATCTGAATTTTGCAATGCAGTTCGCCAACCAAACAACATTCACAAAAATGCATATATTAGGCGAAAGTGTGCATAAATAACAAGTGAAAATAACATATCAAAATGCATTATATGATGAGAAATGGCTTGCAAAAATGTGTACAGTCAAAACTGCCTACAAAAATGTGCTGATTAGCAGAAATTCACACTAAAATGCTGGAGAATTTTCATTAGGACTTTTTTTTTTTAATGCAAATTGCTGCAGAAATGTGGAGAACTAAATTTGAGATTGGAAAAAGAGAAACCGAGAACCGAAACTGACAAAACTTTCCATCCCTAGTAAGAGGTGACATGATAGAAGAGTATACAATTATGCATGGTGTGGAGACAGAGAAAAGTTTTTTTCCTCTCTCTCATAGCACTAGAACTCGTGAACATCCTATGAAGCTGAATGTTGAAAGATTCAGGATAGATGAAAGAAAAGGACTTCTTCACACAGTGCATAGTTAAACTCTGGACATGGCTACTAGCCATGATGACTATGCTCTGCCTCCAGATATATAAGATAAACTTCTGGCTAAAAGTAATATTTTCCCCAGTGGGTTTAGCTCCTTTGGCTCTGGTAGATACTTTTCAATCTAGAGGGAAAAGAGAATTGTTGATGAAATTGTCGTATTTGGGTTTTTCTATTCCCACTATTATGGCATTAGGTTTTACTCAAGCCAAAAAGGCTGTCTCCCAGCGAATAATGGACTTTGATTTACAAACTCATTTGAGCTTGGCCGCACTCTATTCTAACTATGGAGATTATGCAAGAAAGTTTATAACAACAAATTGTATGAGAAATTTGTCAAATCCTAAGCATAAAAAATCTTCCACGCTTGCTAGACTCACTGTTTTACCTTCTGTGCTTTTAGAAGGTAGATTTACTAAGGTGCCAGTACAGGAGCGCTTATGCCCCTGAGATATGGGAAATGTGGAAACTGCTGCTCATGTGTTGCTGTATTGTCCTTCTTAACAAGACTCCCGATTTGATCTCATCAACCCAATTCTTCAAAAAATCCCAGGGAGGTCTGACGCATTTTATTTAGAATATTTACTCTCAGATAGGAACCCGCAGGTCACAGTTAATGTGGCAAGATTCTGTGCTTCAGCTGTTACCTGTAGGAGACTGATGACGGCAAATAACAATAATAGATAATCTTGGGGGGGTATTGCTTATTGATGTATTTATTCATCACTATTAGTGCCATATTATCTCATGCGGCTGCTGTTTGTTTCCTTCTCTGTATAATTTTGATATGTTTTATCATTTTATTGTTTTAATACTTTAGAGTGCTGGTCTTCAACTGTAATAATAATAAATGATGATGATGATGCTCTGCCTCCATAATTGGAGTCAGCATGATGCCGAATTCCAGTTGCTGGAAACTGCAGAAGGGGAGAGTGCTCTTGTGCTCAGGTCCTGAGGGCATCCGGTTGGGCATCTGGTTGGCCACTGTGAGAACAGGGCGCTGGACTAGAGAGGTCACTGGCCCAATCCAGCAGGCTCTTCTAATGTTCTCATGACCCCAAGACTTTTGATCTGTCGGAGGCAGTATGCTTTTAAATTCCAGTTACTGGAAACTGCAGGAGGGGAAAGTGCTCTGGTCCTGCTTTGGAACTTGCTATCAGCATCTCATTAGCTGTCACGAGGGCAGGATGCTGTACTGGATGGGCCACTGGATTGTACTAAGTCTTCCTGATTAGTTTTTAATTGTGTTTTAAATATTGCATATTTTATTTTATTGTTCTCTCGGGAAAGCTCAAACCCTAAAAACATAGGAATCTGCCTGATGCTGAGTCAGACCATTGGTCCACCTAGCTCATTATTGTCTCCACTGACCGGCAATGACTCTCCAGGGTTTCAGACAGGAGTCTCTCTCAGTACTAACTGGAGATGCTGGGGACTGAACCTGGGACCTTCTGCATGCAAAGCAGTGATGTGGAATCTTTATAATAATAAACTAATAAACTATATATTCTTTAGGAATAATGATAATATATTAATAGGTGAATCAAAGCTGAAAATCTCTTCTTCTCTGATGATTCTGTTTCTGTAAGGTCTCTTCCAAGGTCCCTTCTTGGATTGTTCAGTATTCTAGGACAGGAAGGCCCTGGAAATTAGATAAAAGGGGGTAAGACCTTGCTAAAGCAGCCTCAGCGTCTCCAGAGGGTCAGAAAGGGTCAGCTTTGGAATGTATTAGGTCAGAGAAGTGATGGGCTGGTATTAGAGTTTCTGACTATTATCTGGTTGGCTAGATTTTAATATATGCAGCACAATGTCTAGGTAATACCTATGTATAACCTTTGGATTGGAAGATGCTAATTTCTTTCTCTTGGAAGGTATAAAATTGTAGACATCTGTGCCATGTAGCAGAGCTCCATTAAACATAATGGGAAACTAACTTCCTATAAGTTTCCTTACTAAATAAAGGCCTACCTTTTTGCTGCAAGCCTGTGTCCTCAGTTTCTTCAGGACCCCCGGTCCACTGGGCCCCTAAATTCCCCATCAGGAGATGCTCTGTCACTGAGCTATGGCCTTTCTCCTGAAGCCTTATCCTGAGTCAGGACATGGATCCATCTAGCTCAGTATTGTCTATCCTAATTGGCAGTGGCCTCCAGGATTTCAAACAGAGGTCTCTTCCAACCCTACCTGAAGATGTTACAGACAGAACCTGGAACCTTCTGCAAGCAAAGCAGATGCTCTACCTCTGAGCTATGGTCTTACTCCAAATAAAGCTGAGAAATGTAGCTGCAGAATCTACTGATGTTGGGAAATAGTGAAGCTACACTTGTGGGCATCTGGTTGACCACTGTGAGAACAGGATGCAGGACTAGATGGGCCTTTGGCCTGATCCAGCAGTCAGGCTCTTCTTACATCCATTTTTTCTGCTTTCTGGATGACACTGGATGCTGTGAGTAGGTTATATCCAAGGCTAGCCCTACTTAGAGTAGACCCATTGAAATTAATTGGGATAACTAACTTAGGTCCATTAATTTCAATAGGTGTACTGTAGGTAGGACTATCAGTGGTTTCAACCCAATGTATCCAGCTGAGTCCTCCTTACTGCCGAAAGAGATGAGAGGTGAGGAGAGAGGGCTCCTTGAGGGTGGGGTGGAGGTGGGGAGAAAACAAGCCATCTCAAGTTGACCCAGACATCAGGGCTCAGCATAACACAGGGGAAGAGAGGGTTTGGCCCCATGAATGTAGCACCTGAGCCCTGCTCCTTCAAACCATGCCTCATCGCTAGTGATGTCATGTCTTAAAATAAGCTCTACTCGACATTAAAAAGGGAAGAAGGGCTAGAAGCTGGCATTTGCAGCCAGGGTTTTCTTTTCACATAATTAGGGATGGAATCCTCTCCTTTTTACACTTTTGTTTTTAAGTGTGGTTGTTAGCAATCTGTTTCCTTTTTTCCTCCGCTATCTTATCCTTTTTCTTATCTACTCCGATAACATTTTTTTGTTTGTTTGCTTCGAGGAGACCTATTGATATTATGATTGCTATGTATTCATGAGTCTCCTCCACTGGCATAGATCTTTATTCTGAACTCTGTAATTATTGCCTGTTTGCATTCCTTTTCAAGTGCAAATTAGGCAGATAATTAAGTAGTGTCATCAAGTTATCATTAAGTCAGTGTCCTCCCCTTCCTGCTTTCTCTCTGTCACTTTCCTGTGATATTCATGAGGTTTGCTTATTTTAAATTAGCTATGTAATGTAATTAATGCTCATGCTATCGATGATTTCAAAGTGGGTTTTTTAATAATCAGAAAAAAACAACAAATTGCGACTTCTAAATCTGTGCAAAGATAGAGAATATCAGAAATAATAATCCGATGGCAAATCCAATTACTGCGGAAATGGAGCCCATCGCTAGACATAATACATTTATCTTCTACCACTTCTGTAACAGTCATGGCTTCCCCCAAAGAATCCTGGGAGTTGTTGTTTGTTAAGGGTGCTGAAGGTTGTAGGTCTGTGACGCCAGCACCCTGACAACAGCTCCCAGGATTCTTTGGGGGAAGCCATGAGTGTTAAAAAAGTGGTAGAAGAGTGCTTTAAATGTATGGTGTGGATGTGACCACCTAACCCACAGCATGGCTGGCTATTGTTTGCATGGGATTTCAGGACAAAACTCAAACCCGATGGGCATTCTGCACGTTTTTAAAAACAGCGGTATCTTTTAATAGATAGTTTCTAAAAGTGTCCTGCCTCAGTTTGCCTCAGTTGCAGAGATGTATAGCCGTCTTTTGTGCTCATTCCTTCAGGTTTGGAAACAAAACTTTTAATCTCAGTGGATTCCCTTTGGCAAGATACTCTCCATCAGCACATCCTTTCACATCTTCCATATATTTTAAAGCTTTCCCCTAAAATATCCACCCTATAGACATTACTAAGAGGGTACAGTAAGTACAGAACTGAGTAGTATTACAGAAACAAAATGTGTTTCTTAGCAACACAAATCCTACAATATCAAAATAGTAGTAGCCAAAAAAAAAAAGTGTGTGTGTGTGTGGGATCTGGATTACTATTCCTTGACCTCACCTGAAAAGGAAACAATAAAGCCTTCTCAGAAAACATGAATTCAAAACAACCGGTAAGAAGTCCAGCCGGCGAGATTGCCTTCTGCAGAGGCATCGTTTATTTATTTGTAAAACTATTTCTACACTGCCATATCACAAAATTTCAGGTCGCTATTCCATGTTAAATCAGAAAATGCCATTTTAAAAATAAAAATACAGATGTATGTAACGTGGCTGGCTAACTGAAAATAAAAATTAAACAGCTGCCAAGGCCTGTTGGCATAAAAAGGTCCTCAAAAGATGCCTGAAAGTCAAAAGCGAGGGCACCGAATCTCTGCTGGAAGAGTGTTTCACAACAAGGGATATTAAATCCCTGACTTGTACTCGAGGGCAGTCAGGCCTCTGTAAGACGGCGGACAGCTAACAGCACTCCTAGGGATTATCTCAGTGATCAAGCTGGGATATAACGACTCAGGTGGTCCTTTATAGTTATTTTGAAGCCATAAAGTATTGCTTGTAGAACTGATATTTCTACAAGTGAAGAACTAGCGGTTATGGAGGATGTGTGCCTGCCTACCACTGAAAACAGCATCCTAGGTTCTCATCCTCCTCTCTGTGCTGAAACACAGGAAGCTGTCATACTGAATCAGCCTAGTTGTCCATCTAGCTCAGTACTGTCTACACTGACTGACAGCAGCTCTCCAGGGTTTCAGACTTTTCCCAGTCCTTCCAGGAGATGCCAAAGATTGAACTAGTAATGTTCTTCTTGAAAACTATCTGAAGTAACACTAAGGGCTCGTCCAAACTGACCTTGATAATCCATGTTTTCCATATGCGCTTTGTCATCTGACAGTCCCCACTAGCCTGTTTGTTCACTCTTTGCCGATATAAAAACGCTTTTTTTGCACCCGCACACGCAGCGGGGAGGACCCGTACTTCTCGCTTTTTCCCAGCTCCACTCCTGATTGGTTCACTTATCCCGGGCTTCTTCCCCAAAACATTTGCGCACATGCGGAAAAGTGATTGGATGGGAATGACGGAAGGGGTGTGGGGAAATGGCCAAGAAACGCCCATAAACTGCGTACATCGCTAAAGTCCGGGGCATTGCACCCTAGTGCTATGTTGAAGCGGGTGATTCCCGGTTTAAAAAAAGGAAATCACATTTTTTGCGATACTGCAGATGCGGATTTAAATGCTATAACATCCGCGAATTTGAGCGACCTCGTATGGACCATGGAAAATTAATGAAGACACAAAGCGATCATATCGCTGATTAAACAGTCATTTGGACGAGCCCTAAGTGATGGTCTCTCCCCTGGAAGAAAAGAAGTTGCTTTATACCGAGTCAGACCACTGGTCTATCTAGCTCCATATTGTCTGCACAGACTGGCGGCAGCTTTCTAGGAACTGAGGCAGGAGTCTTTCCCAGTCCTACCTGGAAAAGCCAGGGACTGAACCGGGGACTTTTTGCTCTGCTACTGAGCTATACCTCCCTCCCCTAAGGGTTTTGTCCAGTGATACACAATGCATGACGTGATGTAATCATGCTACCAACTTTCTCACACTCACAAGCAGCAGACAACAAAGGAAAACAGTGATCATATCACACGTCTTGCATGACTCAATGTTATCAGCAAAAGGGGGAAACCTTGGGCAAGAGACATGCTTCCTATAGCGACCAATTCTGCTTCCAAGGTTACAATTGGCTTAAATGTCCCTGCTGTTGATAAAAACAACCTCGTTTCCCCCCCCCCCAAAAAGGAATGTCCTGTAGTCTTTGACACAAAGGCGAAATCTTGCTAGTACAAGGTCAATGCCTACTTGGCATTCTACTGAAGCAGCAACAGAGATTTGCAGGAGGGGACGGGGTTGGGAAGGAGAGGGAGCTGCATAGAACTATCTAGCCTCCTTCTATTCACATGTCCTGCCAAAGAGGCTCCTTTCAAAATTGCCTTTACAGCCTTTGGATGTGCAAGCCGTTTTCGCTGCCAAGTTTGCCACCTTTATTGAAAGCAGAGAGAGAGTGAGAGCCAGCTGAGATAATCCCAGGTGGCAAAGGAGTGGCGGTGTTATTGCTGCCACTCTCCTGAAAAGCAGATGCTCTGTTTCCAAAATATGGTTGGATACATACGTGTGTGTGTTTGTACCTGCTCTCCCCAAGCTGCTGCCCTGCAAGTTGCAATGCCCATCAGCCCCAGCCGGCATTGGGCGTACTGACAGGACCTTAGCCACCCGCAACCTGGATTTGCCCAGCAGCATCTGGACTCACAATTAGCACATGCCAACTTTACGCAAATTAGTGTCCTGGGCTGCATCTAGCAATACCCCTGCCTCTGCTCCTAACACTGGCTAGCTTGGCCTCCATCATCAAGAAGTCCCCCCATAGAGTATGTGTGTCCAAGGTGTCCCCAAGCTTGGAATGGATAGTGCTTGTGGTTCGATCCACACCATACCTTTAAAGTATATTTAAAGCAAATGGCTCCCCTCCTCCCAAAATCCTGGGAACTGTAGTTTACCCCTTGCAGAGCTATCCAGCACCCTTAACTACAGTTCCCAGGATTCTTTGGGGGAAGCCATGTGCTTTGAACGTGTGTTAAATGTACGGTGTAAATGTGACCACACTGTGAGCCCACACACTTGTGCTTCCTCTTGATGTGCAGACTGCATTTGACGTAATGGCAGGTATTTTGCTTGTGTGAGTTGACATCAGCTGTTCTGCTCATCCACAGGAAAATGCCCACTGCTTCTCCATCACAACATGCCTTGTTGCAGCAGAGATTGTTTTGCACCAGGCATTGCCTAACCTAATTAAGTTTGTATAATTAAGTTGTCTTAATACTGTTGATGAAAAAGTAGACCCAGGGGTGTAGTCACCCGGGGTCTGGGGGTGTGCATCTTAGACCCCTTATTTTTTGGGAGTAGGATCCCTATGTCTCCAGCTACTAAGAGCCGATCAGCATGAAAGGAGAGTGTGTTAGCCATTGAGAAGAGTCTTCTAACATGTTTCCTTGTCCCCTCCTGATCATTGGAGCCAATCAGAGTGAAAGGAAGTGTCAGCCACTGAGAAGACTCTCTTCAGTAGCTAAAACTCTTCCCTTCGTGCTTATTGGCTCCTAGGGATGTTTGTTGTTGTGAGAGAAGGCCTTATAAAGGATCTCATTCTCAACCCAGCAACAACAACAAAAGCATAGGAGGGTGTGTGGCTGTGACTATTATGAAGGGATCCTGCACTTCTGAATTTGCCACTCCACTACTGAGTAGACCTACATCCTCTTTCTCTTCTTCTCTCTCTCTGCTGTTGCCGTTGTTTGCTTAACATTCAGCCTTAAGAAACGTACTGGTGAACTCAAAAGCTTGCTCATTAAGTTTGGGAAGTTTCAGTTGGCACCAACAACAGTGTAGCAATACTGTTGCCTTTGCTTCTAACAAGCCAACACAGCTCCCTGCAATCTGTGCAAAGCTCATTGCGTTTTATAGCCTTGCCTTTCCCTTTTCTCCCATCCATCCATCCATCCATCCATCCATCCATCCATCCATCCATCCATCCATCCATCCATCCATCCCTTCCCCCTCCCCCACAATTGGCACCTTCTCCCATCAAAGTCAACCTTCTCCAACCTGATGATCTCCAGATGTTTTGGACTGCAGCTCAGGTAGGCTGATTTTACAGTGCAAGCTCCTCAAGGCAAGGACCTCTTTCTTTGGCTTGTTTCTCTATAAAACTACCATGCGACTCAGGGATGGGGAAACCTTGTTTGCTCAAGGTCTGCATTCCCTTATGGGTAACTTTTGATATTGTGATCAGTTGCATAGCATAGGAGAGCAGCCATATACTGGTCCTTCTCTGTGTGGCTCTCTAGGTCAGAAGCAAGGGAACTTTCAGCCCTCCAGATGTTGTTGAATGACAATTTCCATTAGCCTTGACTATTGGCCGTGCTAACTGGGGTTGATGGAAGATGTTGTTCAGCAACATCTGGAGGGCCAAAGGTTCCCCACCTTGGCTCTAGGTGAAAGGAAGCACTGTTCATTCATTCCCTTATGGACAACTATCCGGGGCCCACATCCTAGTGGTGGGTGGGGTCTGAGAGAAAAGAAGGTGGAGCAACGGATGTGACTCTTACCATCATATCACAGACTAAATTCCAGTCATACATAAATCGGAGGGTTCTATACAAGAGACATTATCACAGGTCAAACAAGAGACATTATCACAGGTCAAGGACACATTCTAGCCATGAGAAGAACTCAAAGAGGGTGTGGCACAGGGCCAGTGAGGGGTGTGGCCTAGTGAGAAAGGGTGTGGCCTAGGGAGGGTTCCAAGGGCCATATAGAGAGGCCTGGAGGGCCACATTCTGGCCCTCAGGCCTGAGGTTCCCTGCCCTTGATGTAGCCAATAGTGCTGAATAAGCCAACAAACCTGAGACCTGGGAGGGTCCCCATTAATCATGATGAAATAGACCGACCCAAATCACCCGCAGTGCTTTGGCTGAAGCGTTGGGTTCCTTACCTTTACAAATAGGAATTTCTTCAGGATTCTGAAAACTAAGTAGCCCCAGTAGAGATGCAGACCTTGCAAGATCAACAGCTGCCCATTGAATATAATATATGCTAGAACCACCGTCTGTGTATAATATACCGGATAATATATCGTGGCCCTCATAATCCTGAAATACAAAAAGCATCATGACAAAGTGGAGGGGTGGGCTTCTAATCAGCGTATACCTTTGTCATTGATGTGGTTTGCTTTGACGTTGCCCTTTCCATCTTAGGAAACCAAAGCAGGTTGCAGGAGTGATAAACCGAAGTAGAAAACACAAATGAAAGTCCCTTTTTAAAAAAGGCACATATTAAGAAGCCACAATTAAGAACAGACACACTCAAATGGTGACAGAGCTCAGATGCAAATAAGAAATCCAACCAAATGGAGCCAGGACAGCTCTGTTATCCTGAAGCTCATCATATCCCCAGAAGCCAAAAAGGCAGGCAGTGCACAGTTCATGGCCCACGTGGAGAGCCAAAAGCACGTTTGTGCTCCATGCTTTCCATACTTAAACAGCAGGCTTCTAAGGCTGCGTACCCACCATACACTTAAAGTATATTCTTTCCCCCAAAGAATCCTGGCAAATGTAATTTACCCACCCACCCATTCACACACTTACACACACAATTCCCAGCACCCTTAACACTCTATAGTTTCTGGGATTCTCTGAGGGACGTCATGCGCTTGAAATCTATGGTGAGTACACAGCTGCTGCCTCATTATTTTAGAAATATATCTGAAACTGCATCGGGGGGGGATGGTTGAAAGGATTGGAGAGAAAGGATGGAAGTAGAAAACAAAACAGAAACAGATTCATTCCTGCGCCTGGCAAAGTGGGCTTTCTAGTCCACAAAGGCCACAATAAACTTGTTAGTCTTTGAGGTGCTACAAGAATCTTGGTGGCTTTCTGCTTTTTTGTTTTTTTGCCGCAGACTGGTCACACAGGGGAAGGTACCTCTCTCATTACCGTTCACAACTCAAGGTTTCTCCACTTTGTTCCTTTGCTTTCTTTTCTACGTCTGCATGCCTCAGGGAACCCCCATGCAGACAGAGCCCCCCTCCTCTTTGTGAGTGGCAGCATTTGGGCTGCATTATTTACCTGTTTAGGGCATTTCTAATCTGCCTTTCATCAGTTGGTCTCCACCCCCCTTTGATCTAAGTTCCTGGGCTGGCTGACACAGGAAGAGATGGTCCTTCTTTTGTAACAATTGGCACTGCCAACAATTCTAACAGTAACGGGTTAAATTATATACAGTTTCATTAATTAATTATACACTAGATGCACATAGGATTGTGTTCAACTGTGTCTCTGTGTTATGTGCCTTCAAGTCGATTACGACTTATGGCGACCCTATGAATCAGCGACCTTCAATAGCATCTGTTATAAACCACCCTGTTCAGATCTTGTAAGTTCAGGTCTGTGGCTTCCTTTAGGGAATCAATCCATCTCTTGTTTGGACTTCCTCTTTTTCTACTCCCTTCTGTTTTTCCCAGCATTATTGTCTTTTCTAGTGAATCATGTCTTCTCATGATGTGTCTAAAGCAGGATAACCTCAGTTTCATCATTTTAACTTCTAGTGATAGTTCTGGTTTAATTTGTTCTAACACCCAATTACTAGTTTTTTTCATGGTCCATGGTATCCGCAAAGCTCACCACATTTCAAATGAGTTGATTTTTCTCTTATCCGCTTTTTTCACTGTCCAACTTTCACATCCCTACATAGAGATTGGGAATACCATTGTCTGAATGATCCTGACTTTAGTGTTTAGTGATACATCTTTGCATTTGAGCACCTTTTTTAGTGCTCTCATAGCTGCCCTCCCCAGTCCTAGCCCTCTTCTGATTTCTTTTCAACTAGACCCATCAAAATCATTGAACCTATGTAGTCATGTCCATTAACTTTAATGGGTCTACTCTGAGTAGGACTAGCACTGGATAGAACCCCATTGTATCCCTGCTCACTGCCCCCTCTCACCCAGGAAAGCAGATAAGAGGATAGGGGCAAGGGCTCAGAGTTGACGGGGTGGAGGTGGTGACAGAACAAGTTGGGCCAGACTTCAGAGTAGACAAATTAACTTAGGCCCCTTAATTCCAATGGCTCTACTCCAAATAGAACTTGGTTGGATGCAGTCCAGAATTATGAAACACACACACACACACTTTTATACAAAAAAAATATACAATTATACTATATTGCACTCAAAGCGAACCAAACAGCACAGGTGGCTAACCTGTAATGCAACTCACCAAAAGGGGAGGAGAATCATTCGTGTGATGAAGAATACGATTGAGAAGATGACAAAGAGGACGCTGCATGTGTTCTCCCAGTGAGCATAGTTGAACATCTTCGCAGCCTGAAATATGGCACCAATATCGTTAGGAAGCATCCATGCATTCAGAAGATCCTCTCTTTAAAATTTGCAGGAGTATTCTGCTCAATTGCATAGAATGAAAGAACAGCCATAGGCTGCTCCTTCTCTGTATGGCTCTCTAGGTGAAAGGAAGGCCCATGGCTCCGTGATAGAGCATCTGCCGTGCATGTAGAAGGTCTCTGGCTCAGTTCCCAGGACCTCCAGGTAGGGCTACGAGTGCCCCATGGCTCAAATCAGCTGCCAGTCAGTGCAGACAACACTGAGCCAGACGGAGCTACAAGGCAACTTCCTATGGTCCTATGTAGATGCTTGCCAAGTACATGTGCTATCTGGCTCTCTGATCTATTCCCCAGTCCCTCTGCTTCCCTGTCCTTTTTAGGCCTCCCTGGAAGGTCTATCGCAGCTAGAGATGGAAAGATCTGTCTTTCGCTTCTCTGTTTCTCATTTTTCCAGTGTTAAATTCAGTTCTCTACATTTCTACAGTGAGCTGCAGATTTTTTTAAAAAAATATCCTAAAAAAATTCTTCCACCATTTTAGTGCAAATTTCTCCAAATAAACCAATTTTTATAGGCAGTTTTGACAAAGGTACACATTTTTGCAAGCCATTTCTTATAATTTGATGCCTTTTTGCATGTTATTTTTACTCATGTACTCATTTTTATATTGTGTTTGTTTATTGATAATAACTGTTTATAGCCATTGGCTGTTACAGAAGCGTTACAAGTGTATATACATCATTTTTATAAAAGCCAGTGTGGCATAGTGGTTAGAGTGTTGGACTACGACCTGGGAGACCAGGGTTTGAATCCCCACACAGCCATGAAGCTCACTGGGTGACCCTGGGCCAGTCACTGCCTCTCAGCCTCAGAGGGAGGCAATGGTAACCGCCCTCTGAATACCGCTTACCATGAAAACCCTAGTCATAGGGTAGCCATAAGTCGGGATCGACTTGAAGGCAGTCCATTAAGAAGACTCATTTTTATATACACTTTCCCCTAATATATGCATTTTTGTAAAGGTTATTTAGTTGGCGAACTGCATCCCAAAATTCTAATAAATGCGAATTTCAAAGGATGGCTGTGTTTCAGTTCTCATATTGTTTTGGAAATTGCAAAATTGATAAATTCTACTTGAAATGTGAACTGAATCAAAATCCTCACCCATCCCTAATCACAGCATACCTCACTGAGTGCCATCCCACTTCTACTAATATCTCCAGCACTCTGTTCTTCTGGTAGCCTATGCTGATAGGGAGGGATTGATGATGCGGTGCTTCCTACACTGACATCTTTCCCACGCTGTTGCAATAGCAACTTAACCAAACTCCCTAGTGCCACTTAATACCTGAATAAAGCCATGGGGAGTGGCCATTAGAAGATGTGGGTCACCCATCTGCATGCTGATGACACACACTTCAATTACTCTGTATTATCTAGCGCTGTAAGATGGCACTGTTTCCTGCTCCATCTCTACTAATTGGATGCAGCACTGTTCCACTGCAGTTTGCTTTCCACCCAAAACCACATTAGTCGCTATGGCAAAATTACATAATTTACATTGTCATTAAGTCATTCCACCCCGTTGATTTCAGTGAAAAGGAAACACAATGCAAATAGCTTTGTGTGTGTAATCAGTTGCATTTCATTTGCAGACAGAAAGCAGTACCAACAGCAAAAACTGGTATTATTCGCTGGATTGATTTCTGCTCCGGACATGGGATGAATAAGTGAACATTGGTAATATCTGCTCCCCTTTCCATTTTCATCTCTGAATTCTCTGACATCCCTAGTTGCGTCTGAATCAATGACTTTGACTGTTTAACCCAAATCCTGGATGCACCCGTGGGCTGGATGAGAGCCAATAAACTGAGACTCAATCTTGAAGAGATGGAGGTACTATGAGTGAGTGGTTCCCAGGTCTGGAATTTGGGAAGTCCAGCAGTTCTGGACAGGTTTGCACTCCCTCTCAAGGAACAGGTGCATGTTTGAGGGTGGGGTCCTAGATCCATCTTTGTCACTGGAATATGAGATCACCTCTATGGCATGGCCACAGCACCTTATTATCAGCTTAGGTTGGTATGCCAACTACACACTTTCCTGGACAGGGATAACTTGGCCACTGTGATTCATGCACCGTTAACCTCACAAACGGACTACAGCAATGCATTCTGTGTTGGGCTTCTTTTGAGATTGATCTGGAAGCTGCAACCAGTGCAGAATGATGTGACTTGATTATTGAGTGGAACACCTGGACACACACATATTACACCTGTGCTGAGTGCACTACACTGGCTGCCAATCAGCTACCGGGCCATGTTCAAGGTCTTATTAACTTACAAAGCCCTGAACAACTTGGGGCCAAGATATCAGAAAGACCACCTGCCCCTGTATAGATCTGTATGATCCCTTAGATCATCTTGGGAAATTCTATGCATGACATTGCACGCTACAGAATATCATAAGGTGGTGACCTGAACATGGGCATTTTCTGCTGTTCCCTCTGTAATATGGAATGCCCTTTTCTCTGCCAAAAGTGAAGCACCAATACTCAGTTGTGAACCCTAAGTTTACCCAGCCTTTTTACCCAGCCTTTCCCTGACCCATAAATTCGGACTCTGTTTTATGTGTTTGAATCCCCCGAGTTCCTGTTTCATATTGGTTTTATACTACTGTTTCATTGGCTTAGAGACTTTTAAAATATTAAAACAGTTTATAAATGCTTTCAAATAAATAGATAAACGCATAAATAAGGCAGAGGTGATGAGCAGGAAATCACATACAAAGGCTATAAGACTACGTTTGTTGCCTTGCAAAATTTGTGCTAGATCCATCATTCTTAGCTGGCACTGAATAAAAAATGGCTCCATGTGAGGCCTTAGTGAGGATTCTGTTGAGCAGGTTTTACAATGAAAGTCAATCGGGATACATGAATGATTTTTTTTAAAGAAAAAAACCAACCCAAGATAATGAAAAGCATTATAAACCAAACAGTGTTTACCTCTAGCCAGATATCTGCAGAGTCATGGATAAACATGACCAGTGTTCCAACACGGACGTAATTGGCACTCCAGGAGCAGAACATCAAGCCAAGGGCTGCAAAGTGGTGAATCATGTGGGCTTTAAAGTCCTGGGGTGGTGGTGGAGCAGAATAATAATAACTCAAACTCTCTTCTTAAAATAAGTTTAGTAGAAAAGTGTTTGTTACATCTGACATCAGGCCCGACATCAGGAGTCAGCACCTCCTGAGGCCCGTGCTCCAATAAGGGGTCCACTGACAACCTCTTGCTCTTGGTACCTGTTCCCTGCCTTCCTTGACTAAGCAAGCAGTGAGAAAGAGCAGAAGCCGCTGCATGATTTGTCCGCTCTCTCTGGGAGGTGGTGCAGATTGAGCCTAGAGTGAAAGGCCAATGAATGGGCAGAAATGACAGTGGTGGTGAGGACGAAAAGGAAGAACGCACATTCAGTGAGGGAGCCCACTGACAGCATCTTGCCCAAGGCTCAATCCCCTCCCCCTGATCTAAAGGTGGAACCAGCACTAATCTGAATTTAGGAAAACAGGCTGGGTAGATGTACTGATGCTGGTTTTCCGCAAAAGGCATTTGGCTGTTTAAGCGAAAGGGAGGCGGCCTTCTATGGAGCAATCTGTAGCAAACTCACTTTCAATATAAGGACCATGAGTATCATGCTGAAGAAAGAACAGTACTGCTTTGGAGCACATCACTACCATCCAGTGGAGACTGGTGGCTCCAATGTCAGTGAGGCAGTGAATTTGCTCTGAGTTTTAGTCTGCACTTTCAAGGAGCTGTCCAAAGTGCTGAAAGCAGTTCGCAATGTGCTTCAAAACTTTCTTTCTAGGAGGGCTAGGGGCTGTTTTTTGTTTTTAAATGAAAGCTGACAGTCTGGGCCCCTGCGCATCTGAATGCCCAGTTTCCATCTCTCAGCAGCCCTGGTTTTACCCTATGGTGCTGTGGCTTCTCTGAGTTGCTATTGTGTGCTCTCAGGGCCTAGTTCTCCCCTAGCTCTTGACTAAGAAATCTGTTGTGGAAAGCTGCAATGCAACATTTTTCTTCTCCACTGAAAGGAAGCAAATTATGAAAGAGTTGTGGAAAGTGCCTAGTGTTGCTCTGGAATTCTAAGAAACCAGAACAGTCAGTGCACATTTGAAATCTTAAAATCTATGCAATTGTGAACATTTCAGTTGGCAATCTTGATTCAAAATGGTATCTAACTGTATGAAAACACAGAGAAAACCCTGCACCTTCATCTTGGGAACCATGATGCCAAACTTAGTTATGATGTCCAAATGCATCCAGAACTGACAAACAACTTTCCGAGCTATACAGTAGATTTATGGATTGTCATCAGGACTTGCCTTCCTTTTGGTGTCGAATCCAAGGGTTAACAACAGGGACAAATAGAAGCTCATCTCGAGCATGTAGTACCAGTACTGGGACACCAACAAGGACTGAAAAGAGAAAGAACACCCATTACTTCTCAAGTCAGTCAGACATTATGGGGCAAAGGAAAAGGCTAGCATTGCAGATCGTGAATAACAGAAGCAGTGGAGACTGCTGGCTCAGATCCCAGTGGAGCAGCAAAACCGCTCCAGGTTTTGGTCTGAACGTTTGGACTAAAAGCACCCTGGACAGCTCCTTGGAAGTTCAGACTAAAACCTGGAGCACATTTACTGCCCCACTGACATCAGAGCCAACAATCTTTACTGAACAGAAGGAAGCCAAAAAGGGGGGAGAGGGATTGTCATGACCCTGCGATTAGATTCCCCTTCTTCAGGGGATAACATCAAGGACTCTAAGTCAGAAAGGGAATTACACCTGGGGATAGCCCCAGAAGCACATCCACAAGGTGGTGGAAGACAAGAGGCCGCATGCCCAGTGCATTAAATAGTGAGTTGATTCTGTGGTCTCAGGCAGAGGTCTTTCCAGTGGAGGCTGCTCCACTGGGGCAAACAGGGCACTGCCCCCCCCAATCTCAGCCTGCCTTTTGCTAACCCCCACCTGCCTGCCTTTTTACTTACATCCAGTCCAGGGGGTGGCACTACTTGCCCTTCTTATCCTCAGTGTTGCCATTACAGAACCAGAGCTTGGAAAAGTTACTTTTTTGAACTACAACTCCCATCAGCCCCAGCCAGCATGGCCACTGGATTGGGCTGATGGGAGTTGTAGTTCAAAAAAGTAACTTTTCCAAACTCTGTACAGAACTCAATAGGGAGGAGTATGGCAGCAGAACTAGAATGTGTTGGCTCCGGCTATCATTGGCTCCAGCTCCACTTACTATTTGGTCTCCCTTTCTCCGCCCTACCAGTCTCAATGAGTGCCAGCCACCATGGGGCCTTTCCCATCAATGGCTCCCTGATCCTTTTATCTGGCGATGCAAGGAACTAAACGTGCATGCCAAGGATGCGCTATGCCATGAAGCCTTGCCCCCACTTTATTTCGCTACTGATTTTCTCCAGACTTTACTTCAGTCCTATGGAATTGGATTCTTGCAGCTGATATGCACTTCCTGCACTAAAATGGAAATGAAGTCTGGCAGTTGGGGTTTTGAGGATTTTTAAAAATGATTCTTCCAAAGGAATAACCTTATAGCAGTCTCTGTTCCTGCTTCTGTCAATCAGTGGAGACTGGTGGCTCCAGTGTCAGCAGGGTCAGCATCAGAGGGTGGACAGGTCGGGCCCTGGCTGAGGACCCCTGCGGCCCAGAGGGGCCCCTGAAGAACCCCTCCTTAGAGTGACAGGATAGCTCTCCTGTTTTGCAATCCACAGCACCGTCGACTCCTGACCCTGCCATAGACTGCAGAGAGGGAGCTCCAAGGCCCTACAGAACACACAGGCTTCAATAAGCCCGCATGCATGCCTCACCTACCTCTCCCATTGCTGTGAATGCTATGCGTGCTGCATGCACATGCATGCACACCTCTACAGCCATCTTGGTTGATGGCAGGCATGTGCATGCATAGCACAGATGCGTGCCATTAACCAAGAAGGTGGCGGTGGCAGCATCAGCCTCTTAGGGAAGCTCCCTCCGCCATCTTGGTTGATGGTAGGCATGCATGCACAGCGTGCACAACATTCACATGAGGCAATGGGTGAGGTAGGTGGGGTGTGTGTGCGTGCAGGCACTGCAGGCCCAGGGCAGGCTGGTGCCCAAGGGCCCAGTCATGTCTGGCCCTGGCCCTGAGTGTCAATGGAGCGGTGAATCCGCTCCAGGTTTTAGTCTGAATGTTCAAGGTGTCAGCACCTTGGACAGCTCATTGAAAGTTCAGTCTAAAAACCCAGAGCAGATTCACTGCCCCATTGACACTGGATCCACCAGTCTCCACTGCTTTTAATAATATATGTTGATGTCCCCTGTGGCTACTCTCCCATTTTGTCTAGCAGGCATGGGAAGTGCAACACATGGCAGGCAAATAAATTAATCTGGCTTCATCCAACAGCTTGCTATGGATACTTCTTCAGAAAGAGGGAACCATTAGAACTCCAAGGGAATCAGCAGTAGTAGCACTCACTTGGAATGGATAGTTAACCCATATCTGCCAAATGTCATAAAGCCATGGTTTCTAGAAAAAACACAGAATCAGGCAAAGCATTACCATTATTTTACATGTTACAGGCCAAGTGCAGCATAGTAGCTAAGCAACTGAGCTGGTTCAAATATCGCCTCTGCCACAAACTAGCTGAGTTTCCTTATGGAAGCCACTCTCGCTCACCCTCCAATCACCCTCATTTGCAGTATGAAAATAGCAATTCTGGCCTACCTTACAGGGTTCTTTCACCATTATTGAGATCATTGTATGCACAGCGCTATGAACACTAAACATTATTAAATCAATCAATCAATCATTTATTACAGTCAAAGACCAACACTATAAAATATTAAAACAATAAAACATAAACATTATTAAAAGAGATGCAGTTATCAACTTGGGAGCCTTGACAGAAAGGCATTATGTCAATTCAGGGCCTCCAACCCTTTTAAGACAGTGGGCATATCTGGATCTTTGAGTGAGTGCCATGGGTGCTACCCCTTCTGGTCGCTTCTCTCCCCTGATCAGCATTCCCCTGCTCTGCAAGAGACAGAAATGGAGTACGTGCATGCATATACTTCACTTTTTCAAAGGGATATGGGTAGAAATTAGATCCAGTAGAATTAATCGCAGCCTTGAAAAGCACAGATAGAGCTGAAAGAGGAAAGAGTGTCATTTTTCCAACTTCCTTCTTAGCTCTATGTACTTTTCAAGGGGGAAGAGGGTAC
This sequence comes from Rhineura floridana, assembly GCF_030035675.1. NCBI lineage: Eukaryota > Metazoa > Chordata > Lepidosauria > Squamata > Rhineuridae > Rhineura > Rhineura floridana. The sequence goes on along the minus strand of NC_084493.1, from coordinate 20,560,385 downwards.
CTGCCCTCATCATCAAATGATTAAGGGGTCAGTGCGTGTGTGTGTGTGTCTGTGTGTGTTTAGGAATCAGAGGCTTCATGGCATGGGGGAAGACCTCAAGGGCACCACTGTGCCCCACAGTGGTCATGGGGGTGATTGCTGAATTAATTAATCTCTGAGCAAAACTAGTTGTGCAGCGAGTGATCAAAAAACAGAAGCTCCTGCTTAAAAACAAAGCCAAACAAATTAAGAGCAGGCCCAAGGACCACAGCACCCTTACTCCTCTGTGTCATTTTCCTGGTTAAAACTGCCCCTTGAAATGGCTATTTGCACCATAGTACAAAACATAGAAGGCTGTATCCAACTATGTTTTACTCAGAGTAGACCCATTACATTAATGGACCTAAGTTAGCTATATCCATTAATTTCAATGAGTATGACTAGCATTGGATATAACCAATGGCTCCATTCATTGAAGAAAATCATGGGAGATCCTGTTCGTAGGTCTCCTGTCTAATGCCTAAATAATAATAATAACAACAACAAGAATAGTTATTATTTAGTTGCTTTCCTCTCAAATGTGATCCAAAGCGACTTACAACCATAATACAACTCTAAAACCAATTGTGACAAGCCTTTTTTTTTTAAAAAAAAAACCTAAAAACATATCAGTACAGATAAAAGACAGGTCTTACTTACATCACCTACCACACTAAAAGAGGCTACCTGAAGCCGTTCAAATTAAGGGCGAAAAGCCTGGGTAAAAAGGAAGGTTTTTGCTTGGTGCCTAAAAATAGACAATGACGGTGCCAGGCATGCCTCTCTGGGGACAGCATTCCATAAGCAAGGACCCACCACTGAGAAGGCCCATTCCTGTGTTGCCACCTTCCTCACCTCCTTGGAGGGGCACATGGAGAAGGGCCTCAAATGAGGGGTCAGTTCAAGTGGGGAGAGGCGGTCTGTGAGGTATTGGTGTCCTGAGCCATACAAGACTTTATAGGTAAAAATATAGCCCTGAGTCCCTGGGTTAGTAAAAAACACGCACAAATACACATATGCCAAAACATGGATCTCTTTGTGTTGGATTAAGAGGAAGGTCAGGATACATCTCCAGTTCTGGCTTTCCTCTTCACTCAAAAAACACATAAATCCCCACCCACATGACTAATTTGGCATGGTAATAGCAATAAAGCCACTCAAGTAATTGTTTAGCAATTGGGAGGAGACATCTTATTTTGCAACAAAGGTTCTAAGCAGACAGCAAGTCTTGACAAAACAGCTTTAGCAAATGTAGGACTAAGCCTTCATTTTGCGGAAGATTTTATCAAAGTTTAATTGTCATCCCCCGTTTAACTTACATCATGGAGAAATATAACTCCAGCAACAAACGATGTCATGTAGAATGTAAATCGCCAACTGCAAAAATAAAATGATATAACAACACAGTTCAAACACACTCACATGTACGTGTACCTGGTACAGACATAGAATAGCAGAGTTGGAAGGGGCCTATAAGGCCATCAAGTCCAACCCCCTGCGCAATGCAGGAATCCAAATCAAAGCATTCCCGACAGATGGCTGTCCAGCTGCCTCTTGAATGCCTCCAGTGTTGGACAGCCCACTACCTCTCTAGGAAAGTGGTTCCATTGTCGTATGGCTCTAACTGTTAGGAAGCTTTTCCTGATGTCCAGTCAAAATCTGGCTTCCTGCAACTTGAGCCCATTATTCCGTGTCCTGCACCCAGGCCCTCTTCTATGTGACAACCTTTCATGTATTTGAAGAGTGCTATCGTATCTCCCCTCAGTCTTCTCTTCTCCAGGCTAAACATGCCCACTTCTTTCAGTCTCTCCTCATAGGGCTTTGTTTCCAGTCCCCTGATCATCCTTGTCGATGCTGTCCAATCTCCTAGCCAAAAACATACCATCCTTCCATCTCCTTCCTCCCATCCTAACTCCTCCCTTGTATTTTCAAGCTTAACCATGGTTACTGTTGGCAGTGTTTCTGCTAACTATTGTTAGTTGAAACTGGTTTAAAATTCCACTTCTAATCATGATTATAAACTATAGATTTGATGGTCATTGAAAAAAGCCAGGGCAGCAATAATGTTAACAGAAGACTACAAGAAATCTGTGGCTGGGCTTCAAACTGCAGGCAGGGGCTTCCCATGATAAGATTATTCTTCAATGCAGCAAGCATGGGGGGGAAAACCCAAACACTAGTCAGAGAAGGCTCCTGCTAGCTGCATCTGCTCCCTGGCATGATTGTTCTCAACATGCAGGAGACTTTTAAAGACAAAGAACCCAGAACAGATGGCGGTGCTGCGTATTCTTACCAAGCTTCTTGGAATTTCTTGTATAAAGTCGGGATTTCTAGATTTCGTCGTCGCTTGAACCATTTCTCCACTAGGTGCACAGTCCAATTACATTTTTTGGCTAATCCACGTATCTCTGTCTGGGGGGTGGGGGGGGAGGAGGGAAAAAGTCAGTGAGAGGTTAGAGGCACAATAAGGTCTAAAGAAACTTATCTCGGTTCCAAGGAGGTATCCAACTAAATTGATCCACTAAAGCAAGGATTTCTGCTTGCACAACAGAATGTCCCCTGCCTCTCCTCTCTGAGTGCCCTCACACTCTTCCCAAATCTGTTCCAGGGGACTGGGGGAACCCCCGAACAGATTTAGGGGAGCATAGGGGAATGTGGGGACAGGAGACGGAAGGGCAAGTTGCTTTGTGCAGTCAAAAGCCATTGCACAAGCAGATCTCTTTCATTGGATACCGCCCTAAATTGCAGCTTTTACCACTAGGAAATAGTTGTTGCTTTCCCACAACAACTTTCCACATATTCAAGAAGGGTGGCTGACATAAGACTGTTGTAGCAAAAACACCACCTTAAAGACCTAGGCATTTGTTATGGCATAATAAACTTTCATGGATTACAGAGAGGCTATTCAGGCATTGGATGATGTGGACTGTTTTCCACAAATGCTCATGGCATATTATTATTATTATTATTATTATTATTATCTAAAATCTATTCGACGCCTATCTGGCAGGACACCCTGTCACTCTAGGCGACATACAAAGGAATAAAAATACAGAACAACATATCAAAAAATAAATCAGCAAGTGCAAAATAAAATACAGTTCACAGTAAACCCAAAAATCAAACCACCCCCTTAGCCACCTAATAAATGTGTTAGCCTTTTAAGGGCCCACACAACTCTCTGTTTTGTTTTGCTTTAGTTTCCACATTATAACTGTAAATCATGAGAATTCTTCCTTAAATCAGCCCTAAACTACTGGTGTGGTTAATACTTTAATTAATTAAGTATGGCCAATGACTAGGGATGATGGGAGTTGTAGTTCAGCAACATCTGGAGTGCCACAGGTTCCCCACACCTGAACTGGCAGATTAAACTGTAGCAATGCAATCCTACACACATGCCTACTTGCTCGGAAACAAGGCCTACTAAGTTCAGTGGGGCTTCCAGAAAATTGTGAATAGGATTTCAGCCTAAATTGATCAATTGAAGCATGTTTAGCTGATTCCTTGGTAGAGGAAAATTTGTTGGTTTATCTGAGAGGAAAAGGCACATTTGTTTATAGAAGTGGTTCCAAAACAAAGCACGCAAGCAGCTGTTTCAGATAAAAAGAAAACACACACATACTGCATTTACTTTCCTGCCAGCCAATTTCTTCTGTCCCTCCCCCTTCTTACTACAATGGCCGTGCTGCTGTTTTGGAAATCCTCTTCCTCTCTAATTCTCATGAGGAAAACGTGATTGGAGTTTGAGAAAGGGAGGGACTTTTCAGTAGTGGCCCCTCTGATTGTAGAATCAGGCAGAGACCTTGTTTTTCCCCAATCCTTTAAAAAAAATTATATATATTTTTAAAAGATGTTTTTAAAGATGACAATGGAACCAATTATCTAGGGAGATGGTGGGCTCTCCAACACTGGAGACATTCAAGAGGCAGTTGGACAGGGCTTTCTCAGTGGCTGCCCCTAGGCTTTGGAATTCCCTTCCTAGGGATGTAACAATGACCCCCTCCTTGCAGTCCTTCTGGCATCAAGCAAATACCTTTCTATTCCAACAAGCCTTTGGTATTGATGGCTGCTAAAGATAGGGCTTGATGGGAACTGCATTGCTAATGCTTAATTCCTCCATTTTAAACTGGTTTTTTGATTCTCTTTTAGCTATAAGTATGAATGGTTTTAATATTGGAATTAATTTCATTTTATTTTAATCTAGACTCTGTATGTTTTAATTATATGTGTTTTTATCTGGAAGCTGCCGCGAGTTCCAGTTTTGGAAGGATGGCGGGGTATAAATAAAGACAATTAATTAATTGGACAGCAATTTGTCGGCTATGCTTTCATTTGGATTCCTGCATTGAGCAGGGGGTTGGACTCAATGGCTTTATAGGCCCCTTCCAACTCTATGATTCTATGATTTCTTCCCCTGTGGGAATGGAAAGCCACAAAAATCCCTGACTTAGTGTTGCGTCCAAACTGGGGATTATGGTTTCTTTCACTCAAAGAAACCATGACTGGGAAGGCAAGAACAAACCTTGGCTTCATACTGTGGCTTACTTGGAGCATCATGGCTTGTTGATCCCACTTGGGGAGCAGCAAAGCAACAGCCACCTGCATGCTCATGTAAAAAAAAATAATTATGGTTTACTGCAGGGATTGCCAACGTGTTGCCCTCCAGATTTTATTAGACTACATTTCCCATTAGCCCCAGCCAGCATGGTCAATGATCAGGGATTATGGGAGTTGCAGTCCACAACATGCGGAGGGCACCATGTTGGCTTCCCCTGGTTTACCATGATGTGCAAAAGCAGCCAGAGAGGGAAGGAGAGATTGGACAGGTAGGGGAAGCTGAGCCTTCCTCCCACCTGCCTTACCTCCCTGTACTCTGTTGCTTCAGGATGACAAGGAAGAGTCTCCAAAGGATCAGCCATGGGGAGGAGAAAAGGGAGCAGACATGGATCACACATGGGGAGCAGTTTCCCTCACCCACACATTCCCTTTGATGCAAAAATTGTACACGTTTAGTTTCTAAATGGGAAACCAGCCCTTCCCCTAGGGCTTAGGCTAGGCGACAGTTGAAGACAAAGATCAAAAGTGACGGCAACTTCTCTGAAATCCCCACAGCAAACCAGGAGCTCCTCAGTCAGCTTGCTTTGAGTATTTACAAGCCATTATGAACTTCCTTTTTCTAGAAAGGCTTTTATCTAAACTGGCTTTGCTGGGGATATGTTGCTGGAACTGGCTGTGTGGACATAAATCCTTTTCCATGTTTGTGTTGGATCATTATGATTCCCTGTATTTTTTCCCGTTGTATTGTGTTGGGAATTGTACACTGAATGGCATTTTAATTAAGTGAGGAAATGTTTGGCTGAAGCAAGGGATAAAAATATAACAAAACAAATTTTGGAATGTTTATCGGAGCCCAGTATTGGTCTAGCAAAGTGGAATATAATGCATTTTAGAAAGTTATATATATTCAGACTAGGGATGTCAGAGAATTTCAGCAGAAATGGCCAGTGTTTACTTATTTGTCCCATGTCCAGAACAGAAATAAATCAGAGAATCATAGAATAGTAGAGTTGGAAGGGGCCTATAAAGCCATCAAATCCAAACCCCGCTCAATGCAGGAATCCAACTTAAAGCACACCTGACAGGTAGCTGTCCAGCTGCCTCTTGAATGCCTCTAGTGTTGGAGAGTCCACCATTTCCCTAGACAATTGGGTCCATTGCCATACCATTCTAACAGTTAGGAAGTTTTCCTGATGTTCAGATGAAATCTGGCTTCCTGTAACTTGAGCCTATTATTACCCATCTTGCACTCTGGAATGATCAAGAAGAGATCTTGGCCCTCCTCTGTGTGACAACCTTTCAGGTACCTGAAGAGTGCTATCATATCTTGCGAATCCCATGCATATGAACAGTAATAGGTGCTATTGCTGCTTTCAGTCTGCAAATGGTACGTAACTGATTACTTTTTTCCCAGTTGCATTGAGTTTCCTTCACACTGAAATGAATGCAGTGGAATAATGTAATGACCATGTAACTGATGTAATTTATGTAATTCAATATGTAAATTACATAAATGACATAATTTCACCACAGTGGACAATGAGATGAATAATGCAGCTTTTGGTGGAAGGTGAACTGTGGCGGAACGGAAACAGTATGTGCCAAATAGAAGGTGGAATGGAAAGCAATGCCTAATTCCTAATTCAGACAGACAGACAGACACAGCCAATGGTTTTGGGAACAGGCATCTCCCAAAGATCTTTTAAAATAAGTCTTCACCTGTGATGGTCTTTTTGTACACTCCTTGAAAAAAGTTTCCAACGTGGAATTAGGCTGGGGCTTGATACGCTTCACATTCTTTATGCCCAACATGTGTGCTAGAGGAGCAGCAAAACATCTGGAAAGACACCAAATATTAGACTTTTTTAAGGGGAGTGGGACATGCCAATGATTCTGATAGACTTTGGTGGAAACTGGGCTATCCCCCATCTAGAGGATGGGTGTGTTTTGACACTGTTGCAACACAGTGTCAAACTCTGCTGCAATGAAGGGCTGTTTATGGAAACCCTTTCATGTGAAAAAAAGCAGTCACTCTTGTATATGGAGAGAAAGGGACGTGTTGCACTTAGGAAGACTGTTGGAGGAAGTGCTATATCACAGAAATGGCTTGCCAGGTGGTGCAGAGCCATGGGGCTAGCTTCCCAGCAGGTGGATCACTATAGCTGCCTTCATTTTTCCAACCAGTCCAGGGAGGGGCCCTGGCTGTCGGCTTCCTCCCCTTTAGTCTCCGTGTTGCCCTGGTAGAACTCAGCAGGGAGGAGGATGGGGACAAAGCTAGAATACGTTGACTCTGCCTGTCATTGGCTCTTATTCCACCTACAAGAGGAGGCTGGTGCATTAGGGCAAGTGGGTCAGCATCCACCAACCTCGTCTTGCTCTCAGCCAACCTCCACCTGCCTGCCTTCTTACTTTCAACCAGTCCAGGGAATGGCTCTGCCTGCCAGCTTCCTCCTCCTTAGTCTCAGTCTTGCTCTTACTGAATTCAGCAGCAGGGAGGAGGATAAAACTAGAGTTAGTTGGCTCTGCTGATCATCCGCTCTCGCTTTGCCTGTCATTGGCTCTGTCTTCTCCTAGTATTGGGTTCCTTGCCTTCTGCCCCACCAGTCTCATTGCGCACTAGCCTCCACTGCCACCTACTATTGGTCTCCCCGCCTTCCACTCTACCAGTCCCAGTGGGCACCAATCCCCAATGAGGTGGAGGGGCAGCACAGTGCAAATGCATTGGCAAAAATGCCCAGATTGGCTCCACCAGCGTATATACACTGCCCTAACCTTCCTGCCACCTCATCCCTCAACCTCCCAGTAAGTAGCAGCAACCCACCTACCAGGAAGCTAGCAGAGCCGCTCCCCCAGCAAGCCACTTCTGATATATTGGTATGCTGATATTCATTTTTATGCACACTTTCCCCCAATAAATGTATTTTTGCAAGCGTCTTGTTTACAGACATCTTGTAAATATTTTGTTTACTGCATCACAACATTTGTTTAAGTGAAAATTTGGAAGGATCTGTTTGTCTATTACATTTATATGCCACTTAATCATTTGCATTTCTAAGCGGTGTACAAGTCATACATAAAAATGAAACAATAAAAGAATAAAATCATCCAAAAAACAAACACTACCTTAGTTGTGATTTGGTTTGCTTATCTTTTAGGAAAGTGCAAATTTGAGAACTGAACTGATTTTCTCCCTGTCGCTATTCAAAACCAAATGTGAAACAATTCTAATGCAATTACACTGCTTTGTAACATTACGGCTACGTGCAGGCAGTTCAAAATAATCCTTCCATCTGCTTTGTATTCTTGGAGCTGAAGAAAAGTAATGATTTGACAGAAAGCTAGGTATAGATAAATAGATATTGTAGCGCCTCACCTTTCAACAAAGAATCTGATAGCCAACATCCCAAATGCATAGGGAATTATGATAAACAACTGGTGTGGTTTTGGAAAGACAAGGCCATTGCGATCTTCATAGTTGGCCCATGTACAGTTGGCAGGCATCCACAGGTTCTCCCACCAAAACCAGCTGTTGAACAATTTTATTACGTGTTCCATTCTGAGTGGGTTGAGAAGAGAAAAGAGGGCAAATTAGTCCATGTTCTTCTATTACAAAGTACACAAGAAGCTGGCCCCACTTTGTAACATTTAAATACAACAAGACACGATCCTCTGATGGGGAATTTTGTAGTTTGTTGGACTGGGGATCCCTTAGTAAAACAGAAGAACACAAGGCTGCCAGCAACAATGCTGGTTCAGGCTTTCAAAGGCTGAACCTGGGACCACTCCATTCACTTCCAATCAGTCCACCTGCTCGGGTGTATGTTCACATGAGGGAACCACATCCCGGATCAGCCTCTTACAAGGAGGGCGTACCATATCTTTGCCGGGTCAACAGGTTGCCCCTAGCAGACAAGACGGGCCGTCTTCCCCCTCTCAGTCATTCAGCAACATACACTCACAACACTCAGGTCCGTGTAAGAGCTCAAACAATACCAGCAATTGCAGAAACGAAAAAGCGACAGAGAAGACCCAACAATGCCCCCTGGCTTTTCCCTTTAAAAAAAAAGTTTGCTACAAGCCTGTATTAATATAACATAGGAATGGACTCTTACCACCAGTGAAAATGGGAGCCTTGAGGAACTGGGAGGAATGGACAGCAAGGAATGAGATTTTGGAATGGATCTCTTACCAGTTCTGTGTGAAGCACCTGTGCTATCCTTCTCCCCTGTACCAATCCAGGCTCTGCGTTTCACTTGGTGTCCCAGTCACATCCCACTGCTAACACCAAAATGATGGGGAATTTTGTAGTTCGTTGGACTGGGGGTCCTTGAGTAAAATCAAAGAACACAGGTTTGCAGCAAACAGGTAGGCCCTTATTGGATGACAAGCATATGCTTGGTCAGTCTCCCTCTTAGTGAGTGGAGAACTGCTCTATGGCACTGGTTGCCTGGGGTTTTTATACATTTCAGGTCAAAGACTTTAGCATCTACCAATCAGGAGTTAACAAATCAGTATGACACAGTATGACATAGGAATTACGGTATTGCACAGGCATTTGCATTGCATAGGTACTTGCATAGGTACTGTACCTTCTGCATCATGTTCGAGTGAATTTGGCAATGTTCAATACTTTCTAACAAGCTTCCTTGTCCTTTACTGCTAATTGGAGCCAATCAGGGTGAAAAGACGTGAGTCAGCCCCTGAGAAGACTCTTTTCAGAAGCTAACACTCTCCTCCAGCATCCTACAAGCCAATCAGCATGAAAGAGGAGTGCGTTAGCCACTGAGAAGAGTCTTCTAACATGCTTCCTTGTCCTTTACTGCTGATTGGAGCCAATCAGAGTGAAAAGACGTGAGTCAGCCCCTGAGAAGTCTCTTTTCAGTAGCTAACACTCTCCTCTTTCATGCGTATTGGCTCCTAAGATGTCTGTTGTTGTGGGAGAAGGCATTAACAAGGATCTCATTTTCAACCCCGCAGAAAAAAATGGGGCAGGGGGTGTGGCTATGACTATGATGAAGGGACTGTGAACTTTTGAATTTGCCACTACAATACTGCTCCAACCTCACCTCTGCCTCACCCCTCTCCTTTCTGGTAAGTAGCAGCGACTCACCTGCTAGGAGGTCAGATAAGTACCTCCACCACATTATATTGTCTGCTACTGTTAAGTGTATTTCTAGAAGTCAGTTACAAGGATAATTTATTGGTCCATGTCAGACAAATCAACCGACCTCAGCTTGATATCCCTCTCTCTTGAGGCCACATCACACATCACACATCTGCATGGCAGTAGTTTTAATGTAGAAAATAACATGGGCCCTGCATCTTAATCATCATGGTGGCAGTATTGTACACAGAAATCTGATGCATGTAAGCATGCAGTACTCAGCATATGCTGCTGATTCCCAAATTGGACAGAGGCGTTTGACTGTGCTATTATCAATAACTCAAATAACTTTTGCTAAAATGTGGGAAAGTAGTTGAAGTCCTGATACAAAAGGATTACTGGTAAGTTACTGCAACAATTTTGCCCTTTAAATTAACTGCATTGTTAAGAAATGCTAAGAAATACGGAAGAATATTGAAAAGCAGGGATCCTGTGTTGCAGTGTATAAGATCTAAATTGGGTGTCAATGAGACATCAATGAATTATTTGTTACTGTGGAAGTAAAAAATGAATGGAGTTGTGCAATAATTAGTTATTCATAGAGAATTAATTAGAACAGCTATTTGATAGATAAGGAGGATTCTGCTGTTCTTAGATATCATTCAACAGGGCATCTGTGTGTATTGTTAGACAATTATACATTTATGAATAATTAAATCAAAAATATCAGAGAGAGAGAGAGAGAGAGAGAACCACAATGCTTCTTTTTATCCTCACAACAAATAGATCTCACTGAAAGACTGTGACTTTGCCCAGGCCACCCTAGCCAGGTTTTAGATGCTTTCTAGGAACACTACAACACCAGCTCCTTGTAGAGATGTGCTTGAGAAAACCTCATTAAAACTGCAATCCTATACCCACTCACCTGGAAGTAGGCCCCATTGAACTCTATGTCTAGTAGACGCATATAAGGTTGTGCTGTGAATGGGTGTCAGAACTGTGGGAATAGCAGAAAAGCTCAGGGAAAGGTAAGATCATCTCACCCTTTATATAGCCATCCGATCACCGCACTGTGCAGGAGAGGGCTTCCTGCAGATGCCATCTTATCAGGAGGTATATTCCACATAGTATAGGAATTGGACCTTTAGTATGGTGGCATCTCCCCTTGGAATTCCCTCCCTTTAGACAGGCACCATCACTGTTGTCTTTTTGGCACCTACTGAAGACCTTCCTTTTCCAACAAGCCTTTAAGAAGAGATCTTTCCCAGTCTCCATCTTTATTGGAATTATTATCAGTATTATTAGTGGGTTTTTTTTAAAAAATATGAGGTGTGGTACTCATACCTTGATAAAAGAGCACAAAAGGGTTGCCATGGGCAGCAAAAAAAAAAAAAAAGAGGTGCCAGTACTCAGTACGAGTGAGTTCCATCATAAAAAAGCACTGATGATGATGAAGATAATGATGGTGATGGTTTATTAGTGTTTCCCCTCCCCCCCCCAAAAAATGAACTCAAAGCACATATTTTATTGCTGTGTGTTTACTGCCCTCTCTGAGGAGGTTGACCTTTCGTTTTTCTCTCTGATTTCCTAACCGTATCTATTTCCATTTCTTCTTCACTCTCAATTTTACTCGGACCAGCACCACTAGTACTAGGTATTTCTGTATCATGTGTTGTTATGTCTTCACCTCTCAGTCTTTTAACAGTACGTTTGCCACTATGAATTAAATCTTTTAATGCAGTTTTTAATGGAATTTGCTGCCCGAAAGGAACATCAGCAGCTTCCTGTTTGCTTTCACTTTCTAAGATCACTGTCTGACTGTCTCTCCAAGGTTTATCTATCACTTTTATGTTTCTGCTTAACACCACTTGTTGTTTCTCAGGTAACCAAACTCTATAATATGAATTCTGAAATCCCAAAATGCGTCCTGCTTGTGCTCTTGAGTGTTTTGCAACATGTACCCAGCATTTTGCCCCAAAACGTTCTATGTGTTTCACCCTGGGTTTTCTTCCAGTCAGTTTCTTATAGGGAGACATGCCTATTGTTCTGTGCATTAGGCGGTTCTGAATATAAACAGTGTACAGAATACATTCACCCCAATAAGATTGATTCATATCAGCATCTGCTAGCATTGCTCTCAATGAATCCTGCAATGACCGGTTCCTCCTCTCTGCCGTACCGTTGGAGGATGGGCTGAAGGGAGCAGTTAGACTTTGAATTATCCCCTTCTTTTCCAAATATGTTTGAAATGAATTACTGGTAAATTCACCACCTCTATCTGATCTGATATTTTTGATAACAACCCCATGTTGTGTTTCTGTTCTCTGTATGAATGCCTTTAATTTCTCTTCTGCATCACTTTTCTTTTTCAATAAGAACACATGTGTAAATCTGGAAAAATCATCCACAATCACTAAATAAAACCTTGCTCCACCTTTTGAGCACTGAAAAGGTCCTGCTAAGTCCACATGTATGAGCTGATAGGGTTCTGTAGTCGTGCTTTCACAGCTCTTATTTACTGGATTCACAGTCATTTTTGTTTTATAACATACCTCACACTCATCCACATGCTCACAGTGTTTTAACTTCAAATCTTGACTATATTTTGGGGTGTTTTGTATCTTTTGAAAATGGGTGTGTGCTAGTTTTCTGTGCCATTCATGGACACAATTATCATGTTTCTCTTTATTTACTGCTATCCAAGCACACATGTCTTTATCAAGCTTGCACTCAACCATAAACATATTGTTCTGTAATTTCCCTTGCATGCATATTTCACCATCTTTTCTCACAAAACATCTATCCCCTTCAAATGTAACTTTACAACCTATTTGAGCCAATTTTCTTACTGATAGAATGTTATATTTTAAACCAGAAATCAATTATACATCTGTTAAAATTCCCAAATTACCCATCTTCAGTGTTCCTCTCGCAGCCGCTTCCTGAGTTGATCCGTCAGCCAGATAAAGCTTCTCCTGCGTCGGCTTTGAAGTGTAAAATAAACTAGAGTCTGTGATTAGGCAATTAGACGCTCCACTGTCAAGAAGCCATTTAGAGTTAATCAGTTTATTGCTCTCCTTAGAAACAAAGTTCACGCTTGCTCTCTGACTTTCAAAGTTTCTGTAATTCCTCTTCTTTAAACAATGTCTCTGTATATGCCCACGTGATCCACAAAAATAACATGTTTTAGTCTCTTCCCTGCTTCTTTGATTTCGTTGTTGTACAGACACAGTCTCAGCTTCTTTTAATTCTATTTTCTTATGCTCTTGCCTCCTATTCCACTCTTGTTGAAGTTTCTGTTCCACAAAGTCCAAACTTAGATTACCGTCTGGTTGACTTTCAAGACCAGCGACCAGCACGTCCCATTTTTGATCAAATGAAGATAACAGGAGATACACCATCTGCAAGTCATTATGATGAACGCCTCGATCTTGCAGCTCTGCATTTAATCTACGAAATTCAGCCAAATGCTCTTCCATAGTCACATCATCTGTAAAACGCATCTGATATAGCTTCCGTGCTAAACACAGCCTGCTTCCCGCAGTTTGCTGTACATGCGCGGCTCTTAACTTTTCCCACATCTGATTAGCAGTCGGCTCATTACTCACCAGCAACAGTTGTGAATCTGATAGCCCCAGAGTAATAAAAGCCTTCGCTTTCTCGTCTTTCTTCAGCCACGCTGCTGAAGGAGCTGCCGGAGGGGGTTTTTCCACGACATCATTCAAATCCTCTTTAATCAGAACAGCTCTCATTCTCCACTTCCAGCTGGAGTAGTTTACAGCATTCAGTCTCTCCATCAGCATCCCGGAAGACAGATTTACAGCCATGTTGCCCACTCTTACTTGCCTCTTACTTGCGCTTTGTTTCTCTCTGCAACAACGCCACTTCACCAGCTCTCGAACCCGCTACCACACCTCATAATCTGGGCCCATAACCCCTGTTGCGATTGCGTGTGTAGGTCAAACGTGGTTTGAATTCAAAAGCCGTTTAGAACAGGAATAAGACAGGCCAGGCAAGTTTCATGTAAGAGTCTTTACTAGGCAAAGACATTAGAGACATCTTCCTCCATTGACATTGCTTCCCCCACACTCTGAGTTCCTGCCAGTTCCCAGCTTATCACACTCTCAGTCAGCCACACTGACCTTGATTGTTCTCACAGCTTAACCCTTCTGCTTCAGGTTTCTCTCTCTCTGCTAAAAACCTTGTCTGTGAGTCTCACAACCTGCGTCACTGACCAACAAGATAAACCCTGCCTAATTGCTTTAAAAATTGGATTGGAGAGAGAGGGAAAGATTAACAACACAAACACAATTCTTTACTCAGAAGTCCCATTAATTTACAGCACAATCCTAACCATGTCTACTCAAAAGTAAGTCCTAATGAATTCATTGGGTCTTACTCCAGGTACATGGGATTAGCATTAAAAGCAAGTATTGGATTAAATACTTTCATATTGCCAAGGTTTTCAAAGCACTGCCCTCTCCAACAGCCCAGGGTCAGCCTGGGGCACACAAGAGAAAAAAAACTTTAAGCCATATTCTTACTTATTACTGAAACTCAGAGCTTGGAAAAGTTACTTTTTTGAACTACAACTCCCATCAGCCCCAGCCAGCATGGCCACTGGATTGGGCTGATGGGAGTTGTAGTTCAAAAAAGTAACTTTTCCAAGCTCTGCTGAAACTGAAGATCTGAAAACCACCATTTTCTGACGTTGCAATGAAGCCCAAGCACTGCCTGGGTCAACAACCCATGGGGCTGTCTCAATTTGTTGCTGGCCCGACGCATGTGTCAGGACATACTCTAGACTTGATTTTTGCCACTGGAATGGGGGAAGGTGATCTGGGAGTGAGGAATCTTACATCTATTCCTTTGTCATGGACAGATCATCGCCTCTTGAGATTTAGACTCACATTGTCTTCTCCCCTCTGCAAGGGTGGAGGACCAATTAAGATGGTCCGTCCCCGGAGACTAATGAATCCTGAAGGATTTCAGAGGGCTCTGGGGGATTTTCCGGCTGATAAAACTGACGATCCTGTCGAAACCCTGGTCACTCTGTGGAATACGGAAATGACCCGGGCAGTTGACTCAATCGCCCCGGTGCGCCCTCTCCATTGCAGAGCTCAATTGGCCCCTTGGTTTACCGAGGAGCTAAGAGTGATGAAGCAAGAAAGGAGACAGTTGGAGGGTAAATGGAGACGAACTCCCGACGGCTGTAATTATGCACTTGTGAAGGCCTCCACGAAACGCTATGTGAAGGCGGTGAGGATGGCGAAGAAGCAATACTTCGCTACCTCCATTCAGTCATCTTGTAACCGCCCAGCGGAACTTTATAAGGTTGTCCGGAGACTTTTACACTCTGGTTCTCTGGATGCAATATTACCATCAATAGCCCGCTGTAATGAGTTTGCGAGGCACTTCCAAGACAAGATCATAAACATCCGTCGGGACCTTGACTCCAATATTGTAACAGTTGAATCTAATGAGGTGTCCAGAACACAGTCTTGTCCTGTTTTATTGGATGAGTTTCAGTTGGTACAGCTCGAAGATGTGGACAAGGTGCTTGGACAGATACGGGCGACTACCGCTCTGGACCCTTGCCCCTCGTGGCTAATAAAAGCTAGCAGAAATGGAACGGCCGGCTGGGCCAAGGAGGTAATTAATGCCTCGTTACGAGAGGGAGTGGTCCCACCTTGCCTGAAACAGGCAGTAGTGCGACCGCTCCTAAAAAAGTCCTCCTTGGACCCTGATAACTTTAACAACTATAGGCCGGTAGCAAATATTCCATTTCTGGGCAAGGTTCTAGAGCGCGTGGTCGCTCACCAACTCCAGGCCCTCTTGGATGAAACTGATTATCTGGATCCATTTCAATCCGGCTTTTGCCCGGGGTTTGGTACAGAAACAGCCTTGGTCGCCCTGTATGATGACCTCTGTCGGGAGAAAGACAGAGGGAGTGTAACTCTGTTGGTTCTCCTTGATCTGTCGGCGGCTTTTGATACCATCGACCATGGTATCCTTCTGGGGTGACTCGCGGAGTTAGGAGTTGGAGGCACTGCTTGGCGGTGGCTGTGCTCCTATCTTGAGAATAGTCTCCAGAAGGTGATGCTTGGGGAACACTACTCGAGTCCCTGGGTGCTCCAGTATGGGGTCCCGCAGGGCTCAGTTCTGTCCCCCATGCTTTTTAATATCTATATGAAGCCGCTGGGTGACGTCATCAGGAGTTATGGAGTGCGTTTCCAGCAATATGCTGATGATACGCAGCTCTATTTCTCCTTTTCATCTTCTTCAGGTGAGGCTGTTGCTGTACTGAACCGCTGCCTGGCCGCGATAATGGACTGGATGAGAGCAAACAAACTGAAGCTCAATCCTGACAAGACTGAGATGCTGCTAGTTGGGGGGCCCTCTGCTCAGATGGTTGATGTCAGACCTGTCCTAGATGGGGTTACACTCCCCCTAAAGGAACAGGTCCGTAGTTTGGGGATCTTATTAGATCCGCTTCTGTCACTTGAGGCCCAGGTAGCCTCGGTGGCACGAAATGCGTTCTACCAGCTTCGGCTGGTAGCCCAACTACGACTCCCTATCTGGACAGGGAGAACCTAGCCTCAGTTATTCATGCTCTGGTAACCTCTAGATTGGATTACTGTAATGCACTCTACGTAGGGTTACCTTTGAAAATGATTCGGAAACTTCAGCTAGTGCAGAATGCTGCGGCCAGAGTTCTTACTGGGACGAAGAAATTCGACCACATAACACCTATTCTGGCCCAACTGCACTGGCTTCCAATATGTTTCCGGGCCAGATTCAAAGTGTTGGTCCTTACCTATAAAGCCCTTAACGGCACTGGACCGCAATATCTGATGGAACGCCTCTCCCGCTATGTTCCTAACCGTTCACTCCGCTCGACATCTAAGGTCTTTCTCCGGGTCCCAACCCATACAGAGGCCCGGAGAACAGTAACAAGATCTAGGGCCTTTTCGGTGGTGGCCCCCGAATTATGGAATGCCCTCCCAGATGAGATACGCCTGGTGCCTTCTCTGTCATCTTTTCGGTGCCAGGTAAAAACCCACCTCTTCACCCAGGCATTTAAAAGTATTTAAGCTTTTAATCTTATTTTTAGTTTTCTTTCACTTTGTTTATATAATGTTTATATTGTCTGCGCAATACACACTTGCTGTATTTTAAATATTGTGGTTTTATCATGTTGTACACCGCCCTGGGAGCTGCTAGCTATAGGGCGGTTTAGAAATGCAACTAAATAATAATAACAACAAATCACAACCCTGGCTTCCCTTATTGGCTACAATCCTGAAAGGGCGGGGTTAGAGCCCCAGTTTGAGAAAGTTATTTTTTTGAACTACAACTCCCATCAGCCCAATCCAGTGGCCGTGCTGGCTGGGGCTGATGGGAGTTGTAGTTTAAAAAAGTAAATTTTCCAAGCTCTGCTAAGAGCTGCTATACAGATCCGTTAATAAACAGATTAAACAGTCACGGGGGGAGGCTGACATTTTGGTGCATATCTCGGGAACCAGACCACCTAGAAACTTTATTTTTAAAAAAAATTGAAGCAGAGAGTTCGGAGATTAAGGTACATTAGCCGGAGACCCAGAGGGGACCCCCCCAAAACCAGAAACTCCTGCTGAAAATCAGACACCTGGTAACCCTACTCCATCTTGCACCCCCTTATTGCAACCCCTTATTGACTACACCCGGGGCAGGCCGCCCCCACCTCCCCCCCTTGGGATGCCACTGGGTGGTGGTGCTGCTCCTTGGCGTCACCTGGGCAGGAAGGAAGGAGGAAGGGGAGGCAGCGAGCAGCAAGCAGAGGATGGCTGACTGGGAAAGGGCGGGTGGCCAGAGCCTTTGGCGTATGCATATGTGAATCACACATGTGTGGCTGGGGGGGGGGCACTGGAAAACCGGAGATCCACGTGTTTAAGGAGAATATGGCTGGAGACTGGAGACAGCCCCCTTTTGCCGAAGACTCCGGCTGAAAACCAGAGATCTGGCAACCCTAGGAGAAAGGCTGTCGCTCAGTGGCAGAGCATCTGCCTTGCATGCAGAAAGTCCCAGGTTTGATCTCCAGCACCTCAAGGTAGGACTGGGAATGTTGCCTCCCTGAAATCCTGGAGGGCTGCTGCCAGTCAGTGTAGACAATATTGAGTTAGATGGACCAAATCCTAAAAGTGATACATTTCCTGCCTACTTGTGACATTGTCAGTTTGCAATTAGAATAATCTAGGGGTAGCCAATGTGGTGTGATGGAACATCTGCTTTGCATGCAGAAGCCCCCAAATTCAATCCCCAGCATCTCCAGGTACCACCTGTCTGAAATCCTAGAATACAATACTATAGAGAATACTATGCTAGACATACCAAATGCTTTGACTCAGGATGCTCCCTACATACAGACATCACCATTTCAAGTTAAATAATGAGCCATTCAAAAAAGGGTCTAAGAGGTGAAAATAAAAGCAAACTGAATGACTGTTGTACGAGTGCAATGTACCATTGCCCCTTTTTAAAAAGCCCACAACTGTTTTATGAAAACATGCTTTGTAACAGCCCCCTCCTCGCCACAGTTTACAGCCTAGAGCAAATTTTTATTGTTGAACTATAAACTGGGGTAGGAAGAACTTTATAATGGGGACTTGTGAAAGGTCCTCATTCGCAGTTAGCAGATGCCATGATAATGAAACACATCTTTTAAAGAGGCTGTTTAGACATAGGCTTTAAGATAAAGGGCTTTTGCTGAACTATGACCTGGGAGACCAGAGTTCGAATCCCCACATAGCCATGAAGCTTGCTGGGTGACCTTGGGCCAGTCACTACCAGCCTCAGAAGGAGGCAATGTTAAACCCCCTCTGAATACTGCTTACCATGAAAACCCTATTCATAGGGTCACCATAAGTCGGGATCAACTTGAAGGCAGTCCATTTCCATTTCATTTCAAGCATGTGATTCACAACTGATTGTGTGTGAGTGTGTGTGTGTGTGTGTGAGTGTGTGTGTGTGAGAGAGAGAACATAGCATGAACAGGAGGCCCTTTGGGATGTAATTCTGTTAAATTTGCAAATGCCCTTAAATGTCTAGAAACTAGCACAGTGCCAGTCACTGTTCTGGGAAGATGTGTGTGAAGACTGGGCTACCCAGGGTCTGGGTCAAATGACAGGTTTTCACCTCCCTCCACTCTCCCTTCCCATTCCTCCAAAGCATCTCCATTAGGGATGTGCAAGAATTGTGCCCAATTCAGATTTGGTACTGAATTTTCCATTAATTTGCTTATTCTCTGTCACTTGGGATTGGATTTTTATGTAGTGATTTTCTGTGGCTGTTTTTGAAAATGGATTTTAAAAACAAACAAACATCCACCTCCAAAGAATCGATGTTAAGGATAATAATTTGATCAATATCTCATTTCAAAATATCAATATTTCCTTTCAAAATTATGGACAATATTAGTATTTTAAAGAGGGAATCAGTAAAAGTCATGGCTTGTGGACAAAGAATCAACTCAGATCAATACCAGCCTGTTAGGCCAATGGAATACTTTGGAACCAGCACCAGCCAACAGATCCCAGCCCTAATTCTCTATATTTACTTTACCCCATAGACCTCAATAGGAGCCAATGGGAATCGAGCCACCCCTTTTCTGCATCGCCCCCCCCTTTTCATCTGTTCTGTTTCTTGGTATAACATTTCAGTGTCATGAGAACTGTTTTTTTTTATGAAGATTGAGATATACCTGCCATTCTGATAAACAGAATATGTATATTGCATATTTCATTCATATCTCATCCTTTCTGTAGGGAGCTCAAGACAGCATATATAGTTCTCCCTCCTGTTGTTCCCTCAGAACAACCCTGTGAGTTCAATTAGGCTGAGAGAGAAAGTGACTGACCCAAGGGCACACAATGAGCGTCATGGATAAGCTGGGATTTGAACCCGGGTCCCTTCAATCCTACTCCAACACTCCAATCAATACGCCATGTTGGTTTTCACCATGTGTATAGAAGGCAGAGACCCTAGCATATGTGTGCATGTTTGTGCACACGTGCATATCTAAACATGCATTTTGAACATGAGAAAGAAGAATAACAAGAACCTGCTGGATCAGGCCAGTGGCCCATCTGGTCCAGCAAGCTGTTCTCACAGTGGCCAACTAGATGCCTATGGGCAGGACCTGAGTGCAACAGTGCTGTCCTCACTTGTGGTTCCAATAGCTGGCATTCAGAAGCATACTAACCTCCAACCACGGAGGTAGAGCATAGCCATCAGGGCTGGCCCCAGGTTTTGTTGGGGCCCTTGGACGGACAGACTCCTCTAGGGCCCCCTTCCCTGCACATCTCTCCTTGGTGGGGGCTGCAGTTGCTGCTGCTGCCACACTCACTGAGCTGGAGGGAGGAGTTGCAGGCAGACGGCAGGAAAGGAGGGGCGGACAGGAGGAAGGCCCCAGCCTGCACATCCCAGGAAAAGGAAGAGGCGCCTCTGCCTAATGCAGCACGGGCGAGCGCCTGCCCTCTTTGCCTTGCATCACTCATTCAATCGAATCGCACTATGCCAGGCAGCAGCGGTGGCAGCAGCAGCAACAATGGTGCCTCTTCCCTCTCCCGATGCATGCAAGTGAAAGTCTCCCCTCCCCGCCGTGGCCGCCATCCACCAGCAGCTTCTGCAGCCCAGCAAGTGCAGCCAAGAGCACCGGCAGCTCTCACTAGTCATGCACAGAAGGGGGAGCCACTGAGCCAGCTCTAAGGGGAAAGGAGGAGGAGGCGAACGGAGAAGTGCCAGTGTGGCAGGGTTGGGCTCAGAATATTGGGGGCCCCTGTGAGCTCCTAACCCCTTGGCCAGTGCCTGACCTGGCTGCCTGCTAGCACCGTGTCATGGCCCCATCAGGGGACTCCTCAGATGAGGACGACTCAGGAGTAACAGCAGCAGACCCAGGAGCAGCAGACTCAGAAGGAGACATGGAGGAGCCTCCTGAGAATCCAGCTCCTTCTCCCCCTCAGCTGCAGAGCACCCCAGATACAGCAGAGTCCCTGCAGCCAGACACAGACAGTGAACAGGATACTCCCCCCTCACCTGCAGAACATAGACAGCAGAAGGTCAGGCAGAAGAGAGGCAGGCCTGTCTCCTTAAGGCCCAAACGCTGAGGACTCACACCTGCTGTCAACCTTGCTCTTTATAAGGCACACCTTGGCTGCAGCTTGTTGCTGACTGCAATGTCAGGCTTGGCTTGTGTGTTCCTAGTTTCCTGGCACCCTCTTTCGGACTGACCCCTTGGCACTTGATCCCGGACCTCTACTGACCTCACTTCTGGACTCCTGACTGGGCAAGTACGCTTCGGACAAGCCTGGCCCTTATCAGCTCCCCTCCTCCTAGACCTGGCAGATTTATGACCAGACTGCCGGCTAAGGACTTTGCTTCCCTGCCAACCACCCAGGAATTTCCAGCCCCCCACCGGCACTGCTGACGCAGTGTAGAGCTGACACACCAGCCCTGATAGCCATTGTGTCTAGTAGCCATTGATAGCCTTATCCTCCATGAATTTTCTAATCCTTTTTTAAGGCCTTTCAAGTTGGCCAACTCTTGGGAGATCATCCCTGTATGGAGCACATGGCTTTATCATGCCCACTGGTGTGAACATAAGAAGAGCCCTGTTGGATTAGACCAAAGGCCCATCCAGTTCAACATTCTGTTCCCATAGCAGCCAACCAGAAGCCTCTATCTAGGAAGCCAACCATCAGGACACGAACACAACAGTATTCTCCCATGCATGTTTCCCAGTAACTTGTATTTAGAGCCATAGTGGATCTGATAATATATAGGTAATATATACCTATTTTGACTCATAGCCATTGATTCTTCAAGTGTGGACTGTACACACACAAAACACACTATATATTCCAAAGTGTGGAAAGTCAATTGCAATTCCACATGTAGTTTTCCGTGGATGAGCAATACATAAGACAGTACTAGAGATCCCAACTCTGGAAGCACCCTCACATGTGTAATAATATATATCCAGCTAGAGGTACAAGGTATGCAATAATATCATGCTGATATTGAATTCACTGTAGATTGTGAAAGCATCAGCATTCAACCATCACAGAGTGCTTCCATTTTTCAGCAGAACAAATTATGGCTGCTTTCACACTGCACTTTATTCCATTATTCTAACGATTCCTTATTTGGAAATCTGCACATTTTATTTGATCTTTCACATGACGTACAAGCTAGTTCTAGAAATCTAGTGAAATATAATGGAAGTTTAATGCTCATTTCCGTAACAAATTATTCCAGAAATAATCCATTTGCAAGCTTGGGAACCCTGAAAATCACAAGAGTTTTGAGCTAGCTGCAGCTGCTCATATGACAGGCATCCCAGCATGCAATGCATTCCTACCCTTTAGGTGCACATCACTTTTGAAAAACATTTTTTTTTTTGCCTGACAAAAATTGTACCAGCATTCCGGCATAGGCGTGGGGAGCTGCTTCTCCTTCCCCTTTTCCCATACACCCCCCTGTATTTAGACACTCCACAAAAATAATGTCAGATGCTAAAGGGAGATGGGTCACATGGCAACAGAACAAGCTCTTAAACCTCCTACACAATGGGGAACTACAGTGTGAATGTGTATAACAGGTGAGGGACGAAAACAAGAATGTTTGTTGCAGCGGTGTGAAAGATATTTGCACAAAATGCTGGTATATCAGCCAAAAAAGATGTAGTTCCTTAAAGCAAAAGTACTGTAGCATGAAAGGAACTTTGGAAATCAGGACAGAAGTGCTCTCAATTTAATCTGCAAAATTGACCCAATAAGCCCCTTTACTGCCTACGACAGTAAAGAATTGCAGATTAAATTATGCAAAAGAGAGCAGGGAAATACAAATACACAGCTGATACAAGTCATAATACAAGTCACATAAACCAGCTTTTCTTGCTGAAGTAATGCTACACAGCCATGAGTACAGGACCCAAAGAGCATTAGCTAGCCTTGAGGTTGTTCTGATAATGCAAAAACTAAAGAAGTACAGCAGGCTAAACTTGTCCCGCTTGCTGGGAAATAGGATGCTGTTGCAGTTATGTTAAAACAAGTCATGCTCTGCACCACAGCATAGTCACATGTCTCAGCAGAACTTGAGAAGTGAACAGAACTTTAATCACTTTTAAGGAGAATGTGGCTGGTCCCAATGCAGTCTTATGGCAAAACAGAAGAATGACAAAATATCAGGAGCTGGAACCTTCAGCTTTGTCCATGGCCATCTCATGTGGTGAGCTATCAGAATCGCAACTTAGAAGGATACCTTGCTGGCAGCAAAGTATTCCCAAGCTCTGGACTGACTCAGTCTCCTTCCTGGCTAGCCATTGTGCACACCCAGACAGCAAGGGGTATACAGAGCTTCCTGTTTGGGCATTTGCTCTCCAAGTTTCAACCAAAAATCCCCTCTGCAAACCTTACTGTTGAATACTCTGGATATTACCTGGGCTGGAATACTTGCTGAAAGCTCATCAACTATTTGTTATGTCTGTTTGTGACATCCCACAATATTTGCTTTAAATGTTTGATGTAAGGTTATTGTATATTATTAGCATTTATTACATTTGTATCTCGTCCTTACTCCCAAAAGAGCCCAGAGTGGCAAACAAGCAATAAAAATAAAAACATCTTTAGAACAATTCCAATACAGATGCAGACTGGGAAAGAGCTCTACTTACAAGGCTTGTTGGAAAAGGAAGGTCTTCCATAGATGCTGAAAAGACAATGCCTGTCTAATACTTAAGGGGCGGGAATTCCAAAGGGGCGGTGCCACAACACCCAGGATCCTCTTCCTATGTTGTGTGGACCTCCTGATGAGACGGTATCTGCAGGGGTCCTCACCTGTAAAGCGCAGTGATCAACTGGGTACATAAGGGATAAGATGATCTCTCAGGTATCCTAGTCCTAAGCTGTATAGGGCTTTGGATATCAAAACCAGCACCTTGAACTTAGCCCGGTAGCTAACTGGGAGTATATGTGGAATGCATACAGTCCAATGAGAGATGGGGGAGAAATTCAATTCAGTTTGCATTTAAAGCCCAATCTATCAAATTCAGTTTCCAAAACTACGCAAACTGAAATGCAGCAGTCCTTTGAAATTTGCACTTATTTGAATTTTGCAATTCAGTTCTCCAACCAATGTTGACAAAAATGTATATATTAAGGGAAAGTGTACATAAAAATGAATATATTTGTGAAAAATTGCATACAAAAGTGCATTATATGAGGAGAAACCGCTTGCAAAAAGGTGTACGTAAGTGAAAACTGCATACAAGAATGTGTTTATTAGGAGAAATTTGCACTAAAATGCTGAAGAATTTTCAAGGATTTTTGTTAAAAAATATGCAAATTGCTGCGGCAATGTGGAGAACCAGATTTAAGGCTGGTAAAATGAGAAACCGAGAGAATCAAAATTGACAGATCTTTCCATGCCTGCACACAAGCATTAATGGAGCATGTAATCAAAAGCTTGCTTGTTTCATGTCCTGGCATGGCTCATTTTGGACTGTCGATAAGAGACTATGAAATTAAGTCCCTCTGCCCCCAAGCATTTTTTAAAAACCTACAGAACACCATGTTGCATTTTTATGACAGAGCAGGTCAGAGCAAAGCAAATTAACACAGCTGCCGGAGATGAATCATAAACAGTGTGTTCGTTTATTCATTATAGTTCAAGACTGTTCATTGCCCAAGCTATGGAAGACATGCTTTGGGCAGTAATCCTAAGCATGAGGATTGGCGGGGGGAGGGCAGGTTATGGTATTTCAAATATATTTCATCGTTGAAACGCTGGAAGGTATAGACATGTAATGGCATTTAGCACCGGATTGCATCTGATAGATGGCGTGCAATGGTATTTAGTGCAGCAGCTTCTTTCATATTTGACAGCTGGCACCTTCTGAGATTTCATACTTGATGCCTCCTAGAACAACTAAGCACTTGGATTCTGCAGTTAAAACACCAGTCAAGAATGCAAATGCATCAGAGCCCAAATAGCTTTACTACATGGATTGGAGATGGTATTGCCTTTGAATGGTTTTCCAGGCAAAACCCAAAGGGTGGTGGACTCCGACCAGGGAGACCTAGGTTAAAATCAATTACTAAACATGAAGCTCACTGGGGAAAGTCACCTTCTCCCAGCCTAACCCACCTCACAGGATTGTTGTGAAGAGAAATCATGAGCTCCGGCACTGGGGCCTCCCCCGTGGACAGATCCACCTATGCTGAGCCAGCTTCCACCTCTTTCCTATCAGAGCCCATCCTTTCCATCTCTCCCGCAGGCAGACCCACTCACGCCAAGCAGGCTTCCACCTCTTTCCTCTCCTTTCCCTTCGAGTCCCTTGTTTCCATCTTTGCAACGACCTAGGAGAGCAGCCTATCCAGCCAGGGCAGGGAGATTGTGGGCAGGAACATCGATCGCTTTATTCCTGTGATCAAGTTGAAGTACTGCTTACCGTGGACACTGTCTATGTTGGCAAAAAGCTGGACTTCTCCTGCTCCCTTTCCTGTATCAGGACTGGCAGGTGCGGTACCAGCAGGACACCCCAGTGGTACCATGCTTTGATTTCAACATATTGATGTAAGAACTAGTAGACATCATCTAATTATTAGGAATTTATTAGGGAAGTATTAGGAAAGTGTGTTGTTGTATTGTCACTGAAGGTTGTTATTGCTGCTTGTTAATGTTAATACTTTGTTATCTAATTTTTGTAAATTGTACTATTTTTCTTGATGTGTACAGTAGGGCCCTGGTTTACGGCGCTTCGCTTTAAGGAGCTTCGCTAAAGCAGCTGTCTCAATTAGACACAATTAGACTAAAGCCCCACTCATACGGTGCTTGTTCCGCTTTTATGGCGGTTTTCGGGCATCTTGCGCCATTCTATTCAATGAGTTCCGCTTTTCAGCGGT
The DNA here is from genome assembly GCF_030035675.1 of Rhineura floridana. Lineage (NCBI taxonomy): Eukaryota > Metazoa > Chordata > Lepidosauria > Squamata > Rhineuridae > Rhineura > Rhineura floridana. Next base: position 20,534,762 of record NC_084493.1, on the reverse strand, counting down.
TTTCGCTTTACAGCGGGTTCAGGAACGTAAGCCGCCATATGAGTGGGGCCCTACTGTATTCTGTATTTGTGTTTATTTTTTGTAAGCCGCTTTGGCCAAAAGGCAGCATAGAAATAACAACAACAACAACAGAACAAATGAGCTAACCCTATGTATATTGTACCTTTAGCCCCTTGGAGGAAGAGTTACAAACTGGATAAAAATAAAAACAAATACCCATCAGTATGTTCCCTGAGCACATGGGAATGAATGGGTTGTCTGAAACAGTGTTCTTCCATTTTAGGTCCCCAGATGTTGTTGGACTATATATAACTCCTTTGATCCCTTGACCTGTGGCTAAGCTGGCTGAAGATGATGGGACTTGTAGTCCAAGAACATCTGGGGAACTAAGGTTGAAGAACAATGGTCTAAAACTCAAAATAAAAGTGAATTGCAAGTAGATTCTTTGGAATCACACTATTAAAATACAGCTTTTCTCTTCCCCCATTAAAAATGGAACTCCTGAGGTGAGTTCTTCCCCTCTTTCCCACCCATTTAAGGACATATACCCCATGCCCCGTGTCATAGTGTGAGTTTTCACACCCCACTAGCTTCACCCAAATATGGCGTGGAGAAAAAGAGCTCACACTGCAATGAAATCATGATGTCATAAGAACATAAGAAGAGTCCTGCTGGATCAGGCCAGTGGCCCGTCTAGTCCAGCATCCTGTTCTCACAGGGGCCAACCAGATGCCTCTATGGGAAGCCCACAAGCAGGATCTGAGTACAACAGCGCTCTCCTCACTTGAGAATCCCAAGAAGTAGTGTTCAGAAGCATGCTGCCTCAAACAGTGGGGGTAGAACATAGCCATAATGGCTAGTCGCCTTTGATAGCCTTACCCTCCATGAATATGGAATGCCATGTCATGGAGTAACTATTCCCAAATGCTGGAGGGATCAGAGAACCTGCCACAGCGATACAGTTTTTACTTGCATCCCTGTGGTGTAAGTAACATCTAGCTCAGGCCTGAGCTTCGAACCTTTTTGAAGGTGTGAAATTTGCATGACAGCCAGTCAAATACATACTCGTGCATGTGTGCGGACCTCCTGCATCAGCAGGAAATTGCTGCTGCAGCCCATCCTGTATCTATAAAACTGGCACTGCTATTGAGTCACCATGAACATAGGTTGCTTACAACACTGATGAAATAAAACTGAATTTATTTAAGGGTTGGGGTGCATGGAGGCTAAGCGAGCACAGTCTCTGAGACTGGGGAAACTGCTTACATGGCATGGAAGTTTGCATCTTAACTTGAAATTGCTATGCTTTTTATTGCAAGAGAGAATTTGTAAGCTGCTTAACTCTTTTGTTAAGCATTTCACTGTCTCTCATAGGTTAATATGTATATGCAAAAATGAACCCATGATAATTCCCTGCTCACTTTGAAGATTTGCAAAATTACAACTTGGGCACGATGAGCTCAGTGGTACAGCATCTGTTTTGCATGCAAAAAGTCCCCGATTCAACCCTCAGCATCTCCAGGTAGGGCTGAGAATGTCGTCTGTCTGAAACCCTGGAGAGTCACTCCCAGTTATTGCAGACAGTACTGAGTTAGATGGCTCATTGTTCTGACTCAGTATAAATCAGTTCCCACGTATGTGAGTTTTTTAATTTTTTGGAAAGGAAATTTTATGAGCTCTTATGAAAGAGGGAGTTAAAACTGAGCTTTGCAGTGTCTGTAAAAAATTTAAGGCAGTATTCAACTAAAGGGTCCCATCAGCACCAGGATTTCTGCTTGCTCAACAGGACTTTTCCCCCTCCTTCCTCTGTATGTTCCCCATGCCTCCCCCAAATCTTCTCCAGAGGGTTGAGGGAACTCCTAGAATAAATTTAGGAGGCATGCAGGGGGAGAAGTGGGTATGTCTTATGGTAACCCTTGTGCTGATGGGACCCATGACTATGTTAGATACAACTCATAGCATTTATAGGTGTTGAGAAACACTACACACACACAATGTATAAACACAATAATGTTTACAATAATTGAGATAATTTTTATTGTCATTCCTAATTAATCTTATCTTCCTAGTTGGCCCAATGGTTCTCAAAGTATACTATTTTATTTATTTTATTTTTATTTATTACATCTATATCCCACTTTTCCTTCAAGGAGCTCAAGGTGGTATACATGGTTCTACTCTCCCCATTTTATCCCCACAACAGTTCTCCCCTTGTCCTCATCAGTTTTTAAAAAATCTATTCCTTATCCCTGCTTGCAACAACCCTGGAATGTACTACTGATTTATCTCAAAGCATTTAGACTACGCAAGAGGTTTACAACAACGAAAATACAAATTCATTGGGAAAACTCACATTAAATAACAACAGTAAAGAATTAGTCACTGAAACAGCAGCATCCACAATGAATGAAAATGTGGGAGGGCATTAGTGGGCTCCAAAAACCTGAATAAAAAGAAGTGCCAAAAATATATTGACAGGATTTGTTTGATTTCAGAGGGAAGGTAATTCCATACATTGGGTGCCACAACAAAGAAGGCCCTCCATCTAGTCACCACAAGATGGGCATCTGCAAGCTGTGGTATAAGGAGGAGAGCCTCACTTGCAGATATTAGCGATCAGGTAGGACTATATGACAGAAGGTGCTGCATATGGTAGCCTGGTCCTAAATTGTTTAGGTCTTTATATGTCATCAACAAAACCTTAAAACTGGTGTGGTACCAAACTGGCAGCCTGTGCAGTTCTTTCCAAAAATAATGTCAGGGACTTTCCTGCCTCCCTGCACTCTCATAAGCAAATATTTCTGGAGAAAGACCTGACAAGCAAATCTCTCTTCTCCATTCCATGGAATGAAACTATGCTGCTTCACTGATTCTAGATTAGCAAATTCCTGTGTTAACCAGGAGATCAGGCTTGTGTTGCCTGCTGGTAAAACAAAAATGTTTTTCCTTCTGCACCTGAGTAATCTTTCTATTCTACCTGGCATCCTTGACAAGCCCTACAATGAATATCTCAGAATAACCCAGAGATGTCTTTGCAGCTCCAGCTGTGTGCTTTTGAAGTCACACTTTGAATGATTGATGCACAGCCTGGTCCATAAACAATCAAGTCTTCTTGGAATTAAGTTTGCTTAAACCCGTTGAAGGCAGAATATGCTTAAGGGTTTAATTTGGGATAATTCATAAGTAAACTCAAGGTAGTTGCAAAAAAACCCAAACAGAAATGAGTATAATTGTTTATTTCTTACATGTAATAAAAATCTCCCAGGCATTTTAGCACGTGTTTTAAATTGTGTTTTAAATTGTTTTTAAAAGATGTGTTTTTAAATTTGTATATTTGTTTTTAATGTTTTTAGTTATTGCAAACAGCCCAGAGAGCTTCGGCTATGGGGTAGTATATAAATACAATAAATAGATAAATAAACCATGGCATTCTGCACTAGCTGCCCTAGCTGCAGTTTCTGGACAAAACCTTCAGGGCAGCCACACACAAAACACAGAGCGGTTGATACTGTACAGTAATATAGTCCACTGTTTTTCACCACAAACTGCAAATCAAGTGAACATAGCACAGATCTCTAAAAAGAAGCCAAATGAGTCACTCAAGGAAGTGAGCCAAGCCAGAGACTGGAAATCAAGTGAAATCATAGCCGTTTGTCTCTTTCACTCACACATAGACTGCGAAGAACACTTCACACACAAAGCAGCATTTCAGAAACAGACATACAAGCAGAAACAGACATACAAGCACAAACACCACCTGGCCTTCCTCCATGAAATGTCTTCTGCTGTTGCAGACCGTTTATTCCGGTAACAGAAATCTTTCTTTTGGGAAGATCCCTGGGTGGAAAGCTTCAATCCATCAATGGACATGTACAGCTTTACTTGCCTTTTGATAAATTACAGATTAAAACAGGAACTCCAAAACCTCATAACTTTAGGAAAGCACAACTGATGGTCATCAAAGCAGGAAAAAGGCACTCAATTTTTTTACATCTAAACTGGAAAAAGAAGATATTTGTGTGTACGTTTGGGTGGGCACAAAAATGGTTACGAACACTACCACAAATTATAGTCGAGGTTCCCACATTTGGGGAAATCACAGGGGTCACCACACACAGAGCCCAATGGATAAGCCTCACTTGCTCTACAGTGCAATATGAGTAAGTGCTATAACTCAGCCATTCTTCATCAGATTTTTCTGAAATTTGGCCAGGTTACACCCCTTACTAGATGGGTTCCCTTTATCAAAATCTGTGTTGTCAAGACAAATGGTCTTTTCTCAGTAACAAATAGACTTCTCAGGCTTTATAATGAAAAAGACAGCAGTAACTAAATGATTGCTTCCGCAGCCGTACAGTCAATGCTTTTGAAAGTACATACTTAGCAAACAAAAACATGTGTTAAATGAGAGATCTCTGCTGTCATTAGGGATGGGGGAGAAATTTATTTTAGTTCACTTTTAAAGCCGAATCTATCAAATTCATGCTATCCAAAACAATATGAGAAACGAAACACAGCCCTCCTTCAAAATGTGCCCTTATGCGAATTTTGCAATGTTAATGTTAATGTTTATTTATACCCCGCCTTTCGCCCAAACGGCCCTCAAGGCACCTTACAGAAAAAATAAACACAAATATAAAAATACATCAAGAAGGCAATACATCAATAAAGCCATACATTATACAAAAAAATTAAATTAAATAGCAAATAACATTAATTAAGAAAAAATAAAAAATGCAGTTCTCAACAAAGCAAAGTTTACAAACATGCATATTGTAGGGGAAAGTGTGCATAAAAATGAATATAGTGAAAACATACGAAAATGCATTCTATTAGGAGAAACTGCTTGCAAAACTATTTAATTAATCAAAACAGCATTATTAAGAGAAATTTGCATTAAAATGCTGAAGAATTTTCATGAGGATTTTTTTTAAAAAAAATGCAAATTGCTGCAGAAATGTGGAGAACTGAATTTCAGATTGGAAAAAAGAGAAACTGAGATGACTAAAATTGACAGATCTTTCCATCCCTATTTGTCATTCACCTTGGTTAACGTATACCACTTGCAGCACGCTCTTGGCCACAGAGCATGTAGCCCATTGAAACATCTGCATCTTTTCTGGTCTGTTACAAATGGGTATGGGGAGAAATTCAGTTCAGTTCACATTTAAAGGCAAACCTACCTAATTCACACTTTCTGAAACAATATGCAAATCGAAAGGCAACCATCCTTCAAAATTCGCACTTTCCCTAATTTTGCAATGCAGTTTTCCAGCCAAGTAATATGCACAAGAATGCATATCCCTGGGGGGGGGGGGTGCAGAAAAAATCCATATATTTGTGAAAATGCATTATATTAGAGGAAATTGCTTGGCAAATACGGGCATATTAGGAGAAATTGCATATAAAAGTGTGTAGATTAGGAGAAATGTGCTATTGCACATGCTCTCTATATGGATCTGTTTGGAGGTAATATGCCACTGAATACCCATTGCTGGAGCGCTACTGCTTTCAAGTATGGCTTGGGAGCTTCCTGGAAGATGTGGCCGGCCACTCTGGGAAGCTGAATGTTGGATTAGATGGACCCGTTCTCTGATACAACAGGAGTTTTCTTGTTGAATAGTCATAACCTTCATGGATGTGCATGAGTGGCAATATTCCTGCTTGAAGGTGGTGCAGGGCATGGTGCACCTGAAAAAGCACAGCGGCACATTCTCCAGCAAAGGGCAGGCAAAAGGTTCTGGAACAATTACTTAGCAGACCACCCCCACCACCCCTAACTATAGCAGATAACTTTGCCTAGTAAGTGATAAAGCCTGTTTTTAAAACAGATATTACAGGCAGGTAAGTGGAACTGGGGAAAAGGCTATGACAGAGCTCCCTTCCTAGGAGTTGCTTTGAGCACAATTATTATGATGCTACTAACATAAGTGATGGGAGGAGCGAAATCCATTCGTGGTACCATATTTAGGCAGAAATGCCTCCTGGTTCTGTTCATCCTTCCTGTTGCTGCCTGTCCATCTGCCCTCCTCAAGGAGGTGAGGAGATGGGAGCAAGGGAAAGGAGTTGCCTTCTCCTCTTCTGGGCAGCAGCACAGCTTGGAATCCAGAGGAAGAGGGCAAGTGAGTGGGTGACAGTGGCAATGGCTGCCCCTCAGGAAGGGAGTCCCACTGAAGGCATCTTAATCCAGGGCCCACCAAAATCTGGAGCCGACACTGCTGTGATCCACGCTCCTGCTAGCAGCAAGGGCTAGGAGGGACTCCACATGATGTCAGCTAATCAATGCAATAATCAATGCAGTTTCAGCTGGGGCGGGGCGGTGGTGGCAATCATGAGGCATGCTCTGACTCTTCTTATGATCCCTAGCTCACTAGGAAGTCAACTCTGTTGAAATTAATGGGACTTTCTTTCATCTTGGAGAGCCAGTGTGGTGTAGTGATCAGAGTGTTTGACTACAACCAGGGAGACCAGGGTTCGAACCCGCACACAGCCATGAAGCTCACTGGATGACCCTGGGCCAGTCACTGCCTCTCAGCCTCAGAGGGAGGCAATGGTAAACCCTCTTTGAATATCGCTTACCATGAAAACCCTATTCATGGGGTTGCCATAAGTCGGGATCGACTTGAAGGCAGTCCATCTCTTTCATCTCAGGCCTAATTCTTACAGTAGGAACCTGTGCCTGAGTTGTTCCAGTTCAGACTACAGATGGCGAGCTCACATGACTGAATGTTCCTCCATGCAAAAATTCCTTGCACACAAAATACTAGATGTTTGGGGGAAGGTTTCTAGCCTAACCTCCTGCCTCCAGTCTTCAATGTGCAGGGAATTTTGTATTTACTTTTATACACACACAATCAATCAATCATCATTTATTACGGTTAATGACCAACACTATACACACACATACATTTAGTGATTTAAGCCCACCTGCAGGCTCAACGGGTTTAACGTGTTCATGGAGCAGAAGATAAGACTAAGGAGGCAACACACATTCAGTCACATTTATGACTTTATCCATCTAAAAAAATCAAGTTTTTCAAGCCCTCTACCCAAACATTAAAAGCATATCATATGGATCTGTTGACTGTTTTGTTTTTAAATCAGCATTAGAAAAAAGTAACTTCCATGGTTGTATTCAAATATTTCAGCAGTTATCCGAGTGGTAACAGGAAAGCAAGGAACTACATCAGTCTGTACTTTTTTTTGTTATTAAAGCATTTCTTTATTGGTGAAAACACCTGTCACACAATCGGGAGGTGGTTCTTGGGGGTGGTGTTTTTTTTTCTTTGCATAACCTCATTATTTTTTTCAGGAAGGGTAACCCACAGCACACAACTGTTAAAAGACTTTTTGCATTCCTTAAAAAAGCTCTAAACCAGCACTCCCAACTGCCGCATATTTAACAAGTCAGTCCACAAAACACCAGAATGAAGTGAGCCAAAAAGTCCTACCTGGCTGTTTCACGCCAAAGAAGATGTCACATCTGCTTGTGAAGAAGTAACAGGCACTCCAGCTACTTTCTCTCTGGAAACGCCCCACCTGTGCATGCTTCCAAATTCTTCAGTGACCCACCCCTGAAAGTTGTAATTCAAGATTTCTGACTAAAGGTAATCCTTGCATTGTGCAAAGCCGTAGGATGTAACTCTAGTGGAGTAATGTCAATTGTTTTCTTTGGTGCTTGTTACAACATTGTAAATGAGAGACAGTCAATGCTTTATGGTACATTTGTAATCAGGGAGGCAAATATAGCAGTGACAGGAGGGGATTCTTCAGCTTAAAGTTGAGTTTCGTACAACCTTTGTCACATCAAGTCAGGCATAAGGTGATAAAGCTTGTCACAAACTCCACTTGAAGAATACCCTGGAGGAGCAACAGTTGATTCCAATTTCATGGGATGTATTTTAAGAAGTTGTTTTTTTTAAGCGTGTGTATATTTCAGACATCACATTTTTAATAGGTACATAACACAGGTGTGTAACATTAAAACTCTAACAGGCGAAGAATCCTGGGTTCTCAGTTCCTTTGGGCTGGCTTTGCAAAGCTCTGTGTCAGCCTTTCCGAAGCTGGTGGCCTACAGATGCTTTGGACTACAAATCTCATCAGCCCCAGCCAGCATAACCAATGATCAGGGATGATGGGAGTTGTAGTCCAAAACACCTGGAGGGCACCAGGTTGGAGAAGGCTGTTCCATGCCATCCTGGTACTTTCTAGTTTTCATCGACCCATTTTCACTATCAAGCATCTGAGATGAAGTCTGCCATCTTTCTTGAGAGAGAAGCTTAGATAAGTGTTGGGGAAAGAGAACAGGTGGCTCCTCCCATCTCTTTGCTTCCACTTCCTGTACAAAAGCAACCTGTGAGGAACAATGTAACATAGCTATAGCTCAAAGTTGGGACCGATGGGGTATCCTTAACGGCTATCCTTCCAATTATGGAATCTTTCCCATTACAGATTTACTAAAGTATAATCCTGAACCCCTTTTGAAAACATTGTAAATGTACCCATTTCCACTGGCTGATGGGTTAAATTGGGAAAGGGTAATTTCAATGAACGAAATTACATTTTATTCTGTTATACTTTTTCTTTTCATTTCATTGTTGCTTTTATCACCCTCTTTGAGTATCAGGGTTTATTCTACACTTTTTTTCCTCCTGCACAAGCAGCCAGTATACTACCTGCCTCCCCCAAGTATTAAGTCCCATAATATACTATTAACAGGGCTTTTTTGTGATAGTACTCACTAGCACCTCTTTTTTTGCCATATATGCCAACCATTTTGCACTGGCACTCTCAGTACATTTATCAAGATGTAAGTACTGGTACCTTATTATTATTTTACCAAAAAAGCACTGACTAGTAATATACAGTTATGAAGATTTGAAAAGAACCAGTATTTAGCTTCATTTTCTATTTCTTTTTATCTTTTCTCATGTATTTCTTTTTAAGAAAGTACCTAGCTCCTTATTAAATATGCTCAACTGCACAAAAACTTATTTCACACTGCATAATTCCCCCCCCCTTAAAATGTGTCTAGCTGCACATTAGAATAAACCTTGCTGAGCCTTCATGGTATATAGGCTACAAATCTAGAATGCATTAGTAACTTCAAGACAGTTTGGAATGTGATGTTCTTACAACAAACCTACAGCTGTAATAAATGAATTATTAGTTGCCTTTCCTAGATAATGGACTCATTTTGCAACTAAAGTCTCATCCTATGGTTCCCAAACTTTCTTTTCCCACAGGCCACTTGAAAACTGCTGAGGGTCTTGGTGGAACACTTAATTTTCCTGCCTTTTGTAGCAATTGTAATGTGCTGTGCTAGTGCGGTAAGATTTTTAACTGTATTTTTATTGGTTCTTTTTTCTTTTATTGTATTTTATGGTATTGCAGTTTGCATTCCATAGAATTCAAATTATAATACAATAAAACACAGTATAAAAAATAAAAGAAGCAACAAAAACACAATTAAAAATCAATATGAATGCAGACATGCCATGGACCACCTGAATGGAGTTTGGCACAGTTCTCTATCATTATTTTTCAGCAGGGATGGACAAATTGGTCAATTTCATTTCCTTTCATTTCCCCATTTTTCCAATGTCCATTTTGTCCTGTTTCCTCAACATCTATTCTCCCACCACCTCCACCAAACTCCACTTGAAAATTCATATGAATTTTCAGGTGCATTGTTCCTAATACACACATTTTAAATTATTATTAGTAGTAGTAGTAGTTGTAGTAGTAGTAGTAGTAGTAGTTGTTGTTGTAGTAGTTGTTGTTGTAGATATAAAGCAATAAACCAACAATACAAACACCCAGTACTACAAAACAAACTAGAAAAGGTTCAGAGGAGGGCAAGAAAGATGATCAGGGGACTGGAAACAAAACCCCATGAGCCCTATGAGGAGAGACTAAAAGAACTGGCCATGTTCAGCCTTGAGAAGGTTGAGGAGATATATAATAGCACGTGTTCAAGCACTTGAAAGTTTGTCACAAGGAGAGACAGGATCTCTTCTCAACCATCCCAGAGTGCAGGACACAGAATAATGGGCTCAAATTACAGGAAGGCAGATTTTGGTTGAACACCAGGTAAAACTTCGTAACGAGGAGAGCAGTATGACAATGGAGCCAATGACCTAGGGCGGTGGTGGACTCTCCAACACTAGAGGCATTGAAGAGCCAGATGGACAGCTACCTATTGGGAATCCTTTGGATTCCTGCATTGGGCAGGGGTTTGGAATCAATGGCCTTACAGGTCCCTTGGTTGCCCGGCCCAGCCTCCAAGAGGTCTTCTGTATCTTTAACAGTTGTGCAGGGGGGAGGGAGAATTCCACCTTGTGGTTTTTCCCATTACAGGTTTGCAAGAACACCTGCACTTGGCTGACTTTCTCTTCTCCTAAAGATACAGGATCAGTCTCAGGGATTTAACCTGGCAACCCTAGAGTGTACATGTTTGCTCATTCACAGTAAGCAACTGTTTGGTTTAGTGTTATGAGCAAACAAGGTCACAGTGGGTACAGATGTATAAGGTGCCAGGCTATTTCTATGGGTTCTTTGGTTAAGGGACCGCAGGCTGAGGAAGAAAAGAAGCACAAGCAACCATTCTGATTGTGAAGGATCACCAGGAACAGCCCCACTGCCCTCTCCTTCTGTGTGGAGACAGGATCAGAGCCCTGGTCAGCAGAGCTTGCTGGTGGAGAATAGCTAGGAGGCAAGGCTTCAGCCAGCCAACATTTCTCCTCCCTTTGGTGGGGCTTGATAAGACACATAAGGAACAGCTGTTGAGAGACACAGCTGTTCTGAGTGATGCTTATCACTCCTTATAACTAAGGAGGAAAGGAACAGAAGGGTTGGGCCAGAGAGGGTCTGGCTGAGTTGCAATTGGGTCAAAGCCCAGCAGGCAGAAGGTGCTGGAAAAGAATTTGATGTGTAGGTTGGCCAGTTGGCCACAGAGTGTGGTCTCAGACTATACCCAACTGGTGCCCTAACAAGGCACTGCTGGAGTGTATTAAATGGGGGAATAGCATGTGGTGTAATATCTTGTCTCTAAGAAACAGCTGTGACCCAAATAAGCCAATGGTTGTGGCTATTTCTTCACAGAAAGAGAGGGATGGAGGTATGAGCACTGTGCCTTTTGATGTATCCCTGCCCATGGAAGGCCAACACTGATCCATGACACACACACATGCAAAAAAATCCCAAATCCTCAATAGGGCAATACCTTCATTAGGATCAACCAAAATATGAGAAAAGAGCAAGCAAGAGTTCTCCAAGCTCTTCAAGGTTGGGTTGGAAGGTCCCCCCAGTTTTATGCAAGGCAGCATCTTGAAGTAAGGACATTTTTATTTTTATTAAAAGGGAGGGAAGAATTTTGAGGTAGGAGACAAGAAGAGGTTGATAGCTGCGCAAATCACCTTCAGCTCTCTCCCACAGGAGCTGTGACTAAGTGTTTTGTTTTTTATGCTTGCTGGTGAGATTTCCCAACTGGGTCAGGGAAGGCTGCAGCAAGTCAATTCACGTTTTAGGCGAGAGGGCACATTATGCGTGTAACAAGATCAACAACATTAACGCCCACTTGGCCTATCTCCTTTCATTTACCCAGGCACTACAACGTTCATCTGCCAAGCAAATATACAGAATTTACATGAATGGAGGAAATGCAAGCTTCCTGTGGATCTTGGAATGAAAGGTAACAGTTTTGGAGGCTACAACACCCGTGTGTCAAATTTTAAACTCGGCCCGGGATGGAACAATCCAACAAGCACTGATTTTGTATAACTACAGCTGGTTTCAATGGGGTGTATGAATCCCATCTTATCGAAGGGGAAATTCAATTTCAGGATAATTAATTATTATTATTATTTATTAAATTTATTAGTCACCCATCGGGCTGGTTGTCCAGCCACTCTGGGTGACGTACAAGATAAAACAATACATTAAAACGTTAAAATTTAAAACCATAACAGTTAAAACCTAACCCACCCCAAAAGCTTGCCTGAAGAGCCAGGTCTTCAAGGCCCGGCGGAAGCTCATCATAGAAGGGGCATGGCAGAGATCATTTGGGAGAGAGTTCCACAGGGTGGGGGCCACTATTGAAAAAGCTCTCTCTCTAGTCCTCACCAGTCTAGCTGTTTTAACCGGTGGGATCAAGAGAAGGTCTTCTGAGGCTGATCTTGTTGAGCGGCATCCCTGACGATGCTGGAGGCGCTCCTTTAGATAGACTGGGCTAAAATCGTATAGGGTTTTAAAGGTTAAAACCAACACCTTGAATTGAGCCCGGTAAACAACCGGTAGCCAGTGCAACTCCTTCAGCACTGGAGTGATGTGATCTTGCCGGCGGCTGCCTTTAATCAGACGAGCCGCCGCATTCTGTACCAGTTGCAGCTTCCGGACCGTTTTCAAGGGTAACCCCACGTAGAGTGCATTACAGTAGTCTAGGCGACAGGTGACCAGGGCATGTACTACCGGTGGGAGCAGATGGTTGGGAAGGTAGGGGCGCAGCCTCCATATCAGATGGAGTTGATACAGCGCTGCCTGGCTCACAGCCGAGACTTGAGCCTCCATGGTCAGCTGGGAGTCAAGAATGACCCCCAGGCTGCGGACCTGGTCTTTCAGGGGCAATCGTACCCCACTGAGCACCAGGTCCACATCCCCCAGCCTTCCCTTGTCTCCCACAAACAGTACCTCGGTTTTGTCAGGGTTCAGCTTCAGCTTATTCCTTCCCATCCAGCTTAATCAATTAAGTGATTAGCAGTAGTGTAGTGGCAAATTCAGAAGTGAAGGGTCCCTTCATGATAGTCACAACCACAGCCCTCTAGTCCTTTTTTTTGCTGCTGGGTTGAGAATGAGGTCTTTGTTAATGCCTTCTCCGACGACAACAACAGACGTCCCTAGGAGCCAATCAGCATGAAAGGAGAGAGTGTTAGCTACTGAAAAGTCGTCTCTGTAGCTGACTCACCTCCTTTCACGCCAATTGGTTCCAATCAGCAAGAAAGGACAAGGAAGCATGTTAGAAGACTCTTCTTAGCAGCTGACACACTCCCCTTTCATGCTGGTTGGCTCATAGGATGCTAGAGACACAGGGACCCTGCTGGAACCCTGCTGCTAAAAAAGTAAGGGGTCTAAGACCCCCTAGGACCCCAGACAACTCCACCCTTTGTTATGAATGGACCTTGGACTTCCTCATTACCATAGCTCACTAGAAATACACATTCTCCTGTTGCGAGTGCAGCAGGACCTTTTGCTGGAGTTACCTGCATGTCACCCCTAAAGTATGTATAAATCTACATTTAGCTCAATGACACATACACAGAAAGAAAAAGAGTGGTTTTATTAAGAGAAGAAACAAGGAAAAATATTGCAGTTTACAATTACAATTAACAATGAGCAGTGTTCTAACTAGTATTCATTCATTCAGCAACACTAGATAAAGCAAAGAGACTAAACTTATGCACCCTTTCACATCAAGCTCACCCATATAGAGAGAAAAGAGACCCAGAAGTTGTGTATACCTTTCCTGGACAGTTGCTGCGAGTCTAAGGCTGAGAGAGACACTCATATCTAGCCTAATGAGCCAGAGCTCCGCCCTCGTGTAACCAGTGCTAGATTTGAAAGATCTCACCCAAATCCTTAGCGCCAAAGCTCAGCTTTGTCCCAATGATGCTGGAGTCTGTTGGTAAGTAAGGCAGCCGTTGGAGCCCTCCAAAAAGAGGACCTGCTGACCCCTTCAAACCTCTCATGTTTTATACCTTTTCTAACTGAACTAACCCCAACGTAATTGTGACCAGGAAGCTGCAGGTGTGACAAATGAGAACAATGAAAGAATTTAGGATCACCGGTCAAGGAATGTTTTTTCCAGAAACCATTCCTCAGTGAATTCCTAGATAATGACTGCAGACTCCCTACTGTGAATTTTTGATTTTTCAATCACAGCTGATCACTATCCTGTCTCCTTCTAAAGGTTCAGATTATCATAAACATTATGCAGACTATTTCTTTGTTTGGCAGGAGTGCCTGCTTCTTACTGGGCGACATTCCCAAAATCTTCATAAGAGTCAGGAAGTCGGTATCCTCAGGCTTTATTTATTTATTTATTTAAGCTCTCTGGGCGGTTCACAACAGATAAACATCAAACATACAGTTAAAACCACAATTAAAACCACAAATCAGGGGTTAAAAATAAATTAAACAGAGATTAAAACATAATTAAACACATATTAAATGCATGTAAATACAAAAATGTAGAAGTACTAAGATGTTAGAATATTAAAATGTTAAAATGGTTAAAATATTAAAATGTTAAGATGTTAAAAATGTTAAAATGCCTGGGAAAAGAGGAAGGTTTTGACCTGGTGCCGAAAGGATAATAATGTTGGTGCCAGGCGTAACTAATCAGGAAGAGTATTCCATAGTTCGGGGGCCACCACTGAAAAGGCCCTTTTTCTTGTTGTTACCTTCCGGGCTTCTCTCTGAGTAGGCACCCAGAGGAGGGCCTTTGATGTTGAGCGCAGTGAATGGGTGGGTTCATATCAGGAGAGGCATTCTGTCAAGTATTGTGGCCCCATGCCGTACAAGGCTTTATAGGTTAAAACCAGCACCTTGAATCGAGCCCGGAAACATATGGGCAACCAGTGCAAGCGGACCAGAATCGGTGTTATATGTTCAGACCGTCTGGTCCCAGTTATCAATCTGGCCGCCGCATTTTGTACAAGCTGCAGTTTCCAAGCCGTTTTCAAGGGCAGCCCCACGTAGAGTGCATTACAGTAATCTAATTTAGAGGTTACTAGAGCATGGACAACTGACGCAAGGTTTTCCCTGTCCAGATAGTGACGTAGCTGGGCCACCAGCCAAAGTTGGTAGAAGGCACTCCGTGCCACTGAGGCTACCTGAGCCTCTAGTGACAGGGATGGTTCTAAAAGAACTCCCAGACTACGAACCTGCTCCTTCAGGGGGAGTGCAACCCCATCCAGAACAGGTGAAACATCCACCATCTGGTCAGGGGAACCACCTACTAACAGCATCTCAGTCTTGTCTGGATTGAGCTTCAATTTGTTTGCTCTCATCCAGTCCATTATCGCAGCCAGGCATCGGTTCAGCACCTTGACAGCCTCACCTGATGAAGATGAAAAGGAGAAGTAGAGCTGCGTGTCATCAGCATATTGGTGACAACGCACTCCAAAACTCCTGATGACGGCATCCAGCAGCTTCATGTAGATATTAAACAGCATGGGGGACAGAACTGACCCCTGCGGAACTCCATATTGTAGAACCCAGGGTGTCGAGCAGTGCTCCCCAAGCACTACCTTCTGGAGACGACCCGCCAAGTAGGAGCGGAACCACTGCCAGGCAGTACCTCCAACTCCCAAATCCGCAAGTCTCTCCAGAAGAATACCATGGTCAATGGTATCGAAAGCCGCTGAGAGATCACGGAGAATCAACAGAGTTACACTCCCCCTGTCTTTCTCCCGACAAAGGTCATCATACAGGGCAACCAAGGCCGTCTCCGTGCCAAAACCGGGCCTGAAACCCGATTGAAATGGATCCAGATAATCGGTCAAGAGTGTCTGGAGTTGGTCCGCAACCACTCTTTCTAGGACCTTTCCCAGGAATGGGAAATGCTTTCAAGATATGTAGCTACTCAGAGGTCACAGAGAGGCTGTTTTCCCAGGAATCTTTGCAGGTTTTTCCAAACTCTGGTTCACTGAGCTGAATCAAAGATTTAAAATCCCTAATATTTTATTCCTCATGCCACCCTAATAATTAGTCAACTATGCAGTTAGTTCACTGGGGAGAAGGCACAATCTTTCTGGCGTAAGTTCAATACCCTGGCCTACATTTACTCTTCAAGGAAAAAGCAGTGCTCCCCCCCCAAGTAGGAGAAATACAAACAGATTTGATGCTAATTTTTTTTGTGTTTATCAAGTTACATAATACAGACGTATTCAGCAGTGAAAAATGTTAATTCAACAGAACTCCTGTTGAAAAGCAAGAATTCCACAGTCCATAGGTGCTGATTAATCACCAGCCTTTTAACTACGCTTGCAACGTGCAAAACCAGAATGTAAGCAGCTTTTTGAATTATTTAATGAACAAAGCATGCCATTTATTCTTGAATGCAAAAACCGTCTTTACTATCTTCTTTTTCATTCCCTCTTACTGAGCCATGCCAGTGGGATAAAAACAGGTTTTACTTATTTATATCAGTTTTTTTTCTTTTGGTAAAAAGTGTGGTGTCTTTTTTAAAAAAAAAAAAATTAAAAGGAAATTTAAATCGAATACAAATACGTTCAAATACAAATACGTTCAAATCTAAACTGACCATCACTTACCACTGAATCATGGCCATTACTAAAGACCTTACAATGCAATGGTATAAATGTCTTACTCAAATATAAGCTGCACTAAGTTCAATAGGATTTACTCCCAGGTCAGTGTGCATAGTATTGTGCCGGTAGTTAACCATGTAAAGGAAGATTGCATGATGTTGAGTTGCATTGATTCCAATAAATAACATTTACAACCTATTTTACATCCATTTTACTTTGTTTTCCCATGGTTTCCATTTTACAAGCACAATCTCTGTTGACATGTTGAATTTAGAGTTGCCAGGTCAGAAGCATCCCAAACACTGAGATTTCAGGGGCAGGCCCTACTGATGTCATTCAGCATGATACATTAAGCATCAACCACAGTTGCTTGGAGCATCCCACTAAAAACAAAACAAAATTCTGATTGGAAATTAAGATAGAAATCTTAGCTAAATGAGGGTGTTCCCAGGTCCAGCTAAAGTGATGGGATCATTTTTTGTCATGTGCTTAGGGAGCCTGGGTAGGAACATTTAATCTAGGGTTTCAGTTTCTGAAAATGCTAGACACTTTCCTTTTTTGTTTTTAAAAAAGCAAGCTAGGAATCTGGGGATCATGGTTCATCCTGGGAGCGATAAAGGCGCCCTGCCACCTACAGGCACTGGGTTGGAGACCCATTCTAAAAGCACAATACAAATGCAAATTACGGATAGCATGTTCTATTGATGCTCTATGCAATCTCTTTAGATAATGCTACTGTATATTCTTTGGTACAGCTATTTCGGTGTAGCCAGAAGTGCCATAGTTCAGCTTTCCTCAAGCTTTGCACAGACATTGGCTCTGGCGGTATCATGACTCAGCCTCCCCCTTTCAGGCAGAATTGCGTGATCCAGAGGCTCTGATATTTTATATCCCACCACCACATGCCTCATCTCCTGTAATTTCTTCTCCCCTTTCCCACTAATCTTGTACCTTTTCCACACACCCTCCCCCAAAACACCCCTGCCAGTTTCTTTCACCTCCTCCTTATGGGGAAGGGCCATGCTTCAGGAGTAGAGCACATGCTTTGCATGCAAAGGGCCCCTGGTCCAATCCTAGACATCTGCAGGGAGGACTGGGAGAGGCCCCGCCACAAGCTTTCAGAGCCACTCCCAATTCAGTGTAGACCAGGCCAGGTGTGGGGAATCATTGGCCCTCCAGACCTTGCTGAACAACAACTCCCACAACTCCTGTCCATTGGCCATGCTCACAAGGGCTGATAGGAGTTATTGTTCAGCAACATCTGGAGGGCCAAGGGTTCCCCGCCCCTAGCATAGATGGACCAACGGTCTCACTCAATGTAAGGCAACTTTCTATGTTCCTCCTTCCTTCCTTTCTATGCTGTTTATTATCGTTATGGCACCAACGGGTGGCTTTGGGGGATGAGGTCTCAGACCCTTGGCCTCTCAATTGTGGAGTGCCACAGGGTTCTATCTTCTCCCCCATGCTATTCAACATCTATGTAAAACCGCTGGGGGTCATCATCAGGAGATTTGGGCTGCAGTGTCACCAATATGCGGATGACACTCAGCTCTATCTCTCGTTTAAGTCCTCACCAAGGTTGGCTGTAGATACCATGTCCAAGTGCCTGGAATCCATTAGTGAATGGATGGGAAGGAATAGGCTGAAACTAAACCCTGACAAGACCGAGGTATTGCTCGTCGGAGATAAGAATAAGTTGGGAGATATAGACCTGGTACTTAATGGAGTAAAATTACCCCTGAAAGACCAGGTCCACAGCCTCGGGGTCATTCTCAACTCCCAACTGTCCATGGAGGCCCAGGTTTTGGCAGTGAGCCAGGCAGCTTGGTATCAACTTCATTTGATACGGAAGCTGCGGCCCTACCTTCCTGTCCACCTGCTCCCACGAGCGGTACATGCCCTGGTCTCCTCTCGCTTAGACTACTGTAATGCGCTCTATGTGGGGCTGCCCTTGAAGACGATCCAGAAATTACAGCTGATACAGAATGCGGCGGCTCATTTAATTGGGAACTGTCGTCGCCGTGATCACATCACACCAGTGTTAATAGATCTACACTGGTTCCCAGTTGTTTACCGGGCCCAATTCAAGGTGCTGGTACTGACCTTTAAAGCCCTATACGGTTTCCGCCCAGTTTATCTTAAGGAGCGCCTCCAGCATCACCAATTAGGCCGCCTAACAAGATCAGCCACGCAAGACCTTCTCTCAATTCCCCCAGCTGAAAAAGCTAGGCTGGTGCAAACCAGAGAGAGGGCATTTTCAATTGTGGCTCCCACCCTCTGGAACTCCCTTCCTTTCGATCTCCGCCATGCCCCCTCCTTGATAGGCTTTCGCCGAGCCTTAAAAACCTGTCTGTTCAGACAGGCCTATGGCACTTCTGGGGAGGGTTAGGTTTTCATGTTGTTGACCACTTGAAAGAGTGGTGTTTTTAATGGCTGAGTATGTTTTTATTGGTTTTATATTGTATTTTATTGGAAATGTACGTCACCTAGAGTGGCCGTTGACTCGGCAAGATAGGCGACTCACAAATAAAATTTTATTATTATTATTTAAAGACAAGTTTTTGCCTCTCCTCCTAATTCTTTTTCAACACTTCCTCTGGCCCTTTCTCACAGCCTGCTAGAGGCCCTAGTTCAGGCAAGATGTTTCCCCCACAATTCCTTGCCACAGAACCATCTTTATTAGCAAACCTTGGCATAACCAGACATTCTTGGCACTAATAACTTATTTTATTAAGGTGTAATACCTGGAAAGGGACAAATGGTGGCTTGCCCTTCTGAAGCTTAGGCATTTCAGCCCTGGAAAGTGGGACAGTGTCCTACGATGCTCTGCAGTATAAGTGCATAATTGTTTCCTAATGAATGCCCAAATAAGGCCCATTTAATTCAATTGTCACTTGTCACAATAAATTATTTCAGAGCAGGGGTGGGGAGATGTTTTCCGCTCTAAGGTCCTATGCCCTCATGGGCAACCTTCAGGGAGACAAACACCAGCGGTGGGTGGGGCCAGAGGCAAAAGCAAGTGGAGTAACGGATGTCACTCTCATCTTTGTACTGTAGGCTACATTCCAGCCGTTCAAAAAAATAGGAGTTTCTACATCCTGATCCTCTGCTTGTCATCCAGGCAAGCAAGAGGGCACGATCACAGAACATGCAGCCTGGGCAGCGGCCTGAGGGCCGCACAGAGATGCAGAGGCCACCCTCGGCCCCCAGGCCTGAGGCTCTGCGCTCCTGTTCTTCAGCCTTATAGAAGACTCTATAATTCTAGACCCCAGACAAATGACAAACTGAGTGTCCCATGAGAAAATGGAAGCTGGCTCTAACTGTGCTATATAAAAGCTGGTTCGGTATTGAAGTCAACAGAGTTCAGAACCCTGCCAGATCAATGTTGGCCTTGCCAAGGAGCTCTCCCAAGTATTGTCAACCTTGACCACACCCTTGCTTTATATGTCCAGCTCTCAGAAACTCAACGGTTACAGCCTGGAGTTAGATGTCGCCAGATCCAGCCAAACCCCAGGCTCCTCTAGGATGTATTATTATCCTAAATTTATTTGCATACTGCTTCATACTTGAGCCTCTAAGTGGTTTGCAGTGTTGGGGGAAAAAATCAAACCAAATCACACATTTAAAATACAAAACATTTAAAAGAAACCATCTTAAACGTTAACATCGTAACATTAACAATAAACATCAGAACCAAATCACACATTTAAGACAAAACATTTTTTTTAAAAAAATCTTAAAACTTTAATGTAACCTAAAATAACATAGGAAATGTAAACAGGAAAAAGTAGTTAATGAGGCTCGTTAAGTCAGAAATCACATTCTTTCAAGGAAACAAGCATTATAGGCTAGGCTTGGCTCAAGTTACATTCTCCAGGGAGATTCGATTGGCTCCAGTTGCATAGGGTTGACAGGCAACCAAATAGTTCTGTAAAGCAATACAGTTGTGTACCAGCTCCTGTCAATCATCTAACAGATGAACTTGATATTTGTAATTAAAGTATTAATCACTGTGGTTACAAATGTCCATGCTTGGTCTGGAAGGATGGTGCAGAATGAGTAACCTGACTTTGTTTCCTACGTAGTTGTGACAGTGGTCATCTTACAGCTATGGGGGGGGGGAAGAAACCCTCAGTGTTACCTCTGGTAGATATCCTCTAGATCAGCCTTCCCCAACCTGATGTCCTTCAGATGTTTTGGGCTACAACTTCCACCATCCCTGCCCATTGGACATTACTGGCTCAGGCTGAAAGGAAGTGTGGTCCACAACAAAATATTTATTAAAACAACCATCTCAGGCCTTCTTGAAAAAGTCTAATCCAGTCCATGGCTGGGGAACACCCACCACCTTCTTCCACTACTCTGCTGGTATGTGAGCTACCGCATGGGTACCCACAGGGGCTCTCCAGATGTCAGTGGACTACAATTCTCATCATCCTTGAATATCGGTCATTCTGGCTCAGAATGATGCGAGTTGGTAGTCCAACAACATGTAGAGGGCACCATGTTGACTACCCTGTGAACTCATGCCCTAGTAACAGGGCAGCTGGAGAAGAAAGGGCTCAATAGTATAGGACTAACTAAACATCCACACACCACGATGGCCAGGTGTCACTGATCATGGCCTCACAAACAGATCTTTAGTGCTTGGTCGTCATTACTGCAGACAAGGCTTACAGATGACTGTTAATGTCTTAGGCTGATACAAGGAGCTGGGAGTTGGCTATCTGTCTCCCTCCCAATCCAGCAGTAAATAAAGGCAGCTTGCAAAGGGGCTTAACACCTGGAGGGTGAGACAGACAGCAGGAGGGCAAAGGGAGGAAGAAGGTTTCCTTCCGTCCTCAACCTCTTCCATTCTCATGGATGATCATCAGACGCCTCTTCCTCTTCTCTGTTTTCCATTCTACTCTTCATCCAAAAATGGAGATTTTAAAAGAACAAAAACCTTATTATATGAACCAACAATACAATTAACAGGAATATCACTGCACTGTTTTCTTTTTAGTGTTCTGTTCTACCCTACGTGTATGTTACATTTTCCTGTTGTTTTTTACAGGATACAGTTTTAGCAAATAGAGTCCTCTACAATCCTGGTTTCAATCACCCTCATATTTTCAGATGTTTTGTTTTATTGCTTGTGTGTTTGTCAACTTAGCTCCTTTGGGAAGAAAGACTGGACATATTTTTAAATCATCATCAACATAGGAGATGGATCATTCTTTCCCCCAAAAAAAGTGCCATCAAATTAAGAGAACAGTGTTCCAAAGCTATATATTCATGGCTGAGCTGGGATTCCACCTTTTAAATCCAGTATTCCCTCTACTGGATCTCATTGGCTCTTAAGCATCTTGCAAATAATTGCGAGCATCTCCAGTTCCCTCTTACAACAGCGGTAATCCTTAGATATTACAATGAACAAATCCTATCACCGTGCTCTAACCTAGAAAGTGCATTTAGTACCAATTCACCTGAAAAACAATATATTCATGTGCAGGAGTCTCCCAACCTGCTTAAATCACTGAAATGCAGAAAGCATTGCTCAACTGAAAATATGTAAAGCCTGTTTCTGCATAAGCAAGGTATGGTGCTTTGGCTGCCCAACCTGTGCCAAAGAAGAATGGTGAGGACAACACTGCAGAGATTACCTGGCTTGAAATGGAAAAAAAAATGTTTCACAATCTCCTGCTCCTTTGCAGCCAGGCAAATCATAAAAAGAACATATTGTGCAGTGACCGCTAGGCATGGAAAGATCTGTCTTTCGGTTTTCTCAGCGTCTCATTTTTCCAATGTTAAATTCAGTCTTCTACATTTCTACAGCAATCTGCAATTTTTTTCAAAAAAAAATCCTCATGAAAATTCTCCACCATTTTAGTGCGAATTTCTCCAAATAAACACATTTTTGTAGGCAGTTTTGACAAAGGTACGCATTTTTGCAAGCCATTTCTCATCAGTTCATGCCCTTTTGCATGTTATTTTCACTTATGTTTTCATTTTTCTGCACACTTTCCCCTAATATATGCATTTTTGTAAATGTTGTTCAGTTGGCGAACTGCATCCCAAAATTCTAATAAATGCAAATTTCAAAGGATGGCTGTGTTTCGGTTCTCATATTGTTTCAGAAATTGCAAATTTGATTCTGCTTGAAATGCGAACTGAATCAAAATTCTCACCCATCCCTAGTGACCACATAGCTCAATGTAAACAATAAAGACACAGCAATTGTTTATTGTGTAGATATCTCCCTGTCCTCCCCATATCTTCTCTCCAGGAAGAAACATTTCAAGGAAATTCAACCAGTTCAGACCACAGTATTTTGCTGCCTGGAACGTGTCATTTTCTCTTTGAAACAGGTCACTATTAGCACTTCAGTCTTTCCGCCCTATTTCCTGCATCTCTCTCTCCACTCTAACTTCCACTGGCATCATTTACATTTAGAGTTCACCTTTTTGCATTTAAGCCTCCACTGCAGCCTACCAGATCTCTAGCATCCTTTTCCTCTCCTCATACAGTATCAGTAATTCTTCTTCCCTCTGTCTGTTGCACTCTCGCCACAGAACTAGTAAAATTAAGCTGTTGGTCCATACTGTGAAACCTTCACACAGATATATATTTGCCTCTACTAACCGCTCACTGGGTTATAAAAAACTCAAACCTGTTTTGAACCTGTAACTGGAGCCTGTGTTATTTCCCCACCACCACCGAAGTTGGCAAGTAAAGGATGTGTCCCCATCATGTGCCACAACTCGGGTCCCAAGAACTTGATAAACACACTTCTGCATGTTCATATATAACATGTACTTAATTGGGAAAAAATGTTCTCAACCCGCTCTCTAAATAATTGTCTCTGGGCTTTTGGAACTATGGTAGCTTTGTATCCTAAATATTTAAATCCTCCATGCTGTATGTTTGCTTTTTATGTCTCTTTTTTAATATGTGGTCTGCGACCATAATAAAATGATTCATTCATTCATAACATGTACTTGAGGAGCCACGTCAACATCATGGCTGATGGGCAGCATTTGGCTTTGTGGGTCACCATTTCTTCAGTGTGCTGTTCTTATATGCATTAGATGTGTTGGGCAAATGAAGAACAACATTTGCAGGCTGTTGTGATTCTGCTGGTGACCCACCAAGCACAACGCAGCCTATGGCCATGTACTGAGACATTTCAGGCGCTTGGCAGCCTCCCTGTTTTTGCTGCTTCCACAGGATGGTGAAAAAGAGGAGTCTCGTTTATTTCCTGGTAGGCCATCATATATGGTAGGTGATTATATTCAGCTTTCTGAGGGCACAAGTTATAAAAGCATGTTAGAGGTGGAATGCTCCTGTGATCCAGACGTTTTGAAAAAGTGGCAGTCACAAGCAACTCTACCTCCACCTTCTTTGCCAGTGCCTTTCATTTCATAAACTTTAAACTATCAGGTTGTAGCAAGCTCTAAAGAGTTTGAGCAGAGTTCCACTGGCACAACAGGACTTCCCCGTATACCCCCAAATTTGCTCTGGATGGTCCCCCAACTCTCTGGAGCAGATTTTGAGGGTGCACAGGGGAGGGAGGAGAGGATGAGGAAGTTCCACTGTGCAAGCGGAAGGCTGTTGCACAAGCAGAACAGCAGTATTGGATACAACACTTAATTTTGATTTTGTTAATTATTTAAACACTGCACACCACCCCACTGGCGATGAAGCACACACTTGCCCAATATCCGTTTTTTAAAGAAGTGACAGCTATCCCTGTTCAGGCAGGCCATCCTTTACATTAGGATGAGGTATCACATAGACCAAGAAGAAAGATCCAGGGTTGGTTTATTTAGTTTGAAAAAAAAATCACCCCCAAAGGTACTAATTATACATACCCGTAAGCAACACTATATCCTCTAGGAAAACACTTTCACACTGAAGCACATAAATGAATTTGTAGTTACAGAAAGTCAGTCTTTCACAGCCAGTTGGACCAGCTTTTAACGACATGTAGAAAAATCCCAAAGAACATGCCTTTGACTGTAGGTTTCGGTAAACTTTAATCTTCTGGAAACATTCTTTCAAAAGCTAACAAGGAGGTGAAGGGAGAGCTGGTGGGGGAGAGGACAGGCACCGTAAGTCCTTAGACATTGGAGCAGTTCTATGTTCTTTACTAATAGCATCAACAGAAGTCAAGAGCTTCAGGAGTGCACCTGGATTGTACGGAAAGAGGTTTCTTCCATGGAGTCTAGAAACAGATTCTTGCAGTTGCTGGAAACACTTCACTGATTTCTGAAGTGTCCCTTCTTCTGATCCAGGGTTATTTAGTGACCTCTTGGAGTGAAAGGGTGACAAAATATTCAGACCTTTTTCATCCAGAGGCAATACAGGCTGCTCTGCTTGGCCACCTGCATCCATATGGGTATTAGCAAAAGTTTGATTTAAAGATGTCTGCTTCATGTCTACCAAACGCTCCTCTTCTGTCCACTCTACCTCAGAATCTTCTGCGCTTTCATAATCAGCCAACCTTTCAAGGGCTCCCAGTGAAGAAACGTTATCAGGTTCTTTCAAAAAGTTAGACTTGTTGGGTTTTGCAGCTTTATGGTCAATATGCCACGGTGAAGAAAAAGATGGGGAAGAGGTCAAAAGTGCCACATTACAGGACCTTGGATCATATGAAGCACTCTGCAAATCCAAGTCTGATGGGCAGGCACTTTTCTTTTGACAGGACAAGCTATCCACAGAAACACTGAGATCTCTACCAGATGTGGGCTCGAAGCATTTTGAAATTTTGACAAAATGACTCCAGTCTTCTGTAAGAAGTTTTAAGTATCTTACAAAATATTCCAAGAAGCAGGTCTCAGGTGAAATCAAAAAATCAAGAAGAACCGTGGCATCAAATGCAATACTTTTAAGCAGAAATAAAAAGATACAATGGGGATTGCAGCCATTCCGATGTGCAAAAGCAGTCCAGGTTTCATCGTCTGAACGGCCCAAGGTAAAACCGGCTTTACGCCAGAACCTAGAAAGTTAGGAGTTGTACAGTAAGCAGCACACGGCTTTTGAATCAGTGAACGTTTTAGCAAAGTTCTATCAATAACTGTATCCTGGTTCAGAAATAATGATCTAACAAGCCACAATTGATTACAATGAATGCTGTGTTCATCCACTCCCTCCTGATAGGCTCTGTAATTCAATGTTTTCGGGGCTTGGTAAACCACAGTTACCTGTTATATCCAAACTGGAAAACTGTGACTTAACCAACCATGCATTAATGGGATGTAGGAGGAAGGATAACATGGGTACACCATTTTGTGAGATTTCCAAAGGTATCAGTCTGCAGTAGCTCCCAGCATGTTTCCAAGCCCAGAGTGCCAGGTCTTACCCTTAAAGCCCTATATAGCTTGGATCCAAGACATCTGAAGGACTGCCTGCTTCCACAAGACTCTGCCCGCCTGTTGAGGTCTCCTGGAGTGGCTCTGCTCCAGGGCTCACCACTGGCCGAGATGCTCTTGGCACTGGAGGCACTGGGCAGGATCCATAGCAGGGGTTAATGGGGGACTACAACTCCCATAATCCCTGATCATTAGCTTAGCCATGCTGACTGAGGTTGATGGGAGTTGGAATCCAGAACATCTGGAGAGTCACTGGCTCCAGGGCCCTAGTTTATGCTGGTTTGCATGGGGGATGGGGGATACTGTGGCCTGTTCTGGGTCTGTGAACAAGCCCACAGGTCAAGGCAGAAAGGACAGTTGTTGTTATATTATTTAAATTTATATCCTGCCTTCCCTCCCAAAAGGAGCCCAGGACGGTTATCACAGCACCATGGAGCAACTTCCTCCGATAAATGTTGGAAGCAAGCTGAGGGCTTTTGAACCACTGCCTCCAGTCCACCTCTTTCCCCCTTTTGAAGACTTTGAATCTCTGTGAGAGCCAAACCGCTGGACTGAAGACAGGCACTTCCCCTGTGATCCAAGGCCTCCCACCTAGTGTACTCCCTACCTTGCTGTAGGAAGCCCTGGATTCCTGGCTCCAGTTCTACCGGGCCCCAGTAGGATCCTGCAGGATCCTGTCCACCAGCCTCTGGTTCAGTGGACCCCTTGAACACCAGCATCTAAAACTCAGCCTGGCTCCTTAAGCTGGTAACACTGTAGCCAACTCAGTGCCCTTGAGGCTCACGACAGCCAGAGATTCCTGCCACTGCCAATGTTACTCCAATGTGCTGGTCATGCTAATCAGCAGTCAGTGTGCCTGATGCCTGGATAATTGTCCTATGCCACACCAAGCTCTGTAACCAACAAAACTGTGTCCTTTTTTAACCCACTTCTGCCAATGAGCAGTTCTTGCTCCCAAACCCAAGTTTGCTTCAGGCTCAACTGTAACCTGAACTGTAAATAAAATCACATTTTTATTCCTCTCTTATTTGAGATAGCCAACAGTTTTTAATAAATAAAAGCTTGATGACTTAAGAAATAGACACTAACCTTTCAAACTTTAAATGAACTGTTAATAATGCTTTTGCAGCTTCCAACATGTCATCGTCTTGTTCTATGAACAGTGTAAACAGCCACATGCAAGGATGGTCAGATGGGTGAAAACAGGGAGAAGACAACCTCAGATGATCTTTTAAGAATGCCAGCAATGGGTGCATAACACTCTCCAAATGAACTAAAAACAAAAACAATAAGGAAATATTCTTGTGAACCAAGCCCATTGTTTAAAAAACGTCATTGATTCAACACATTCAAAAATCTAAGGGCCCCAAGTGTGTGCTTTGCAAATGCTGCAGAATGGCTGCTTGTTACTAACTGCTCTCCTAAAAAGTACTGGAAGACATATAAAGGGAAAGCTTCATAAAATAATGTGCATCATGCAGGGAGACTACCTCCAAAAACCTAGCGGGGGTAGGCAACTGGCAGCAGACAGATGAAGTCCAGCGTACCAAGGATTGCCTGTTCACCCCTCATAATCCTGAACCTTGCTAAAAGGCAAAACAGCCTTTCAAAGCCACCTAATCTTGCGACAGTTGGCTCTAGCAGTGAGACAAAATTGCCAAACATACATTCATGAACTGCCATCTACATAGTTCCTATGCATTGTCTTTCTCTCTCTGTGCCACAGGGCTCTTCTTATGCTATTTGCATTTCATTGGGGATATTTAGTCCCAAGAACGCATCTTACCACCATGCCTGGGAGCAGCTGTAGAGCAACACCCATTTACAACCTGATGGACGAAAAGGCAGCTGGAGACATAGGAACATACTGAGTCAGACCCATTGGTCCATGTAGCTCAGTAGTGTCTACATGGACTGGCAGCAGCTCGCCAGGGTTTCAAGCAGGGAGTCATCTCTCCTAGCCCTACCTGGAAATGTTGGGAATTGAACCTGGGATCTTGTGGATGCAAAGCAGATGCTCTCCCACTGACTGAGCCCCCAAAGAGTCAGGGACATTTATTTATTTATTTTGTGGGCCTCTGTGCCAAATAATAAGTGATGTTATCTAGGCGGCGAATATAGCATGTCCACAGAACGGCATAAAAAGTACTTAACATCTGGGATGGTGATCCCAAAGAATGGATGGGTTGAGCTACACATCAAAAAAGGCTG
The DNA here is from genome assembly GCF_030035675.1 of Rhineura floridana. Classification (NCBI taxonomy): domain Eukaryota; kingdom Metazoa; phylum Chordata; class Lepidosauria; order Squamata; family Rhineuridae; genus Rhineura; species Rhineura floridana. The sequence goes on along the minus strand of NC_084493.1, from coordinate 20,506,870 downwards.
GTGCTAAACAGAAGGCATCTTAGGCAGACGTTTGAAATGAAGTACTGATTGTGCACACTTAATATTAACAAGCTGGCAAGGAATTCCACAACCTAGGCTAATATCTAATATCTGGGCTCCTGCTGGGAGGAAGGGCGGGATATAACTCAAATAATAAATAAATAAATAAAATCTAAGATACAGAATGTGCAACTTGATGCCTTATTAAGAAGAAAAGGCTCTGACACAGTCACAGATTGCTCTGCTCACATACAACAAACAGGAGGCCCGAGGTTTGTCTTCTGGGATGTACAAAACTGGTTCTATAAACCTATCATTATTTGCTCCCATGAAGTACTAACAGCATCCAATATTTTAATCAACGGCCTACCTACCAAGGTATTTGCGAGTGGAGGCTCTTAATTAGAGAGGAGAGACTTGCCAAATTATATTGCTTGGAAAATGTAAATTCTCTAGACACCTTTCGTTCTCATGTTGCTACATCAGCCCATTTTAAATGCTGCTCCCCCCCAGGCCAATACACTCCAAAACCATGATGGAAATACTCTCAAAATATGAAAGACCCATTTTAGTGGGATAGCAAACCAATAAAGAAAGCTGGTACTGCCATATATACTTATTCAGAAGCAATTCACCTCTCCAACATATGCAAAACCTTGTATCTGCATGCATTTTCAAGACACAGTTCTTTTCATAACCTTACTAATTAGTATACAAAACTGACCACATCTGGTTAGATGGCTGCCTTAACATTTTCTTTTTAATTAGCTAATATAGCAATATGCACATCAGAATCAAATAGGTTAGAAAAAAAGAAGGGTGCCCTTCACTTAGTCCTCATCGATTAAAGTGGGCCTTATTTAATTAAGAAATACTTTACTTGCTTGATCTACTGATTAAAGCTTACAGTTCAAGTCACAGAACAAAAAGTTCCTGGTGGACCTGTATCACAACTGCTTTGCTTGTATTTCCACAGGCCCAGAGGCAGTGTCCATCTTACAGGAGTCACCAACCTTTTCAGGACTATTAAGATTTTTGAGCAACTACCGAGGGCCCTGCTCCCCTGGTTCAGCTTCTCCACCCCACAAACATGCACAGAGAAAGCAAGCATGCTTTGCTTTTCCAAGGGATCTGAGAAAAAGCCAGATCTAGTAGAATTAACCTGAGCCTTGAGAAGCTGAAAGAGGAAGTTGGTGAAGCCCTCATTCTTCCAACCTCCTCCTTCAGCTCTATGTATTTTTCAAGGGAGAAAAAGGTAACGGCTCTTACCACCTCATGACCAAGGAGGAGTGTGTGTGCGTGTACAAGCTCAGAGGCTTTGTGGACACCAGAGAAGACCTCAGGAACACCAATATACCTATGGGCATTGGCATCTCCTGGTCTAGAAGTTTACTTCCAGCACCTCTTGCCACTCACAAGCAGCAGAGGGAGACTGGAGTGTTTCAAGTGAAGGATAGAAGGGATTTGAAAACTGTGAGGCTGCACTACTTACTGGAGAGGTAAAACTGATAATATGAAGTGTAACTGCCTGTTCTTATAAATTGTCAATCCTGAGACAAGAGAATAGCACATGGAAAAATGGGGGCAGCCTGGGGGAAGGGAAGTCAGGGAAACTGGTCCATCACCCTCCACTCCCTTCTCAATGTACCCTCTCCCACAAAACAAACGGCTGCTGAGGGCTTTAAACCACTGTGAAAAGTTACCTTGGGCTTCAACTTCAGAGGATGCATCCTGGATTTTAACCTCCAAAGCTTTAAGTAGAACCAAGGATAAGGCTTGTAGGGTCACCTCAGCAGGACTGCTGGAGGTATCCACTTTCAGCTTCACTTGACTGCCTCCAAAGTGGCTGGCCTTTTCACTAAGAGACAACTGATTCAGCCACCCAGTAGTCACAAACTCTAGAACAACACTAGCAAACACTAATCTGTCCCTGTCAAAATCGGGATCCTGGAGGGAGGGAGGTGGCACCTTTCCCTTGGTTAGGTCTTCACCAGCTTTGTGAAGAATGCACTTTTTAAGCAGCACAATAGATTTCTTTTGGATTAAACCATGAACGGGTGAAGAGGCAAGACTCAAGACACATGAAGCATTCCGAAACAACATCCTTTGGCAGACAAGGCTTAGTGGTGTTTGAATTCTGGAGGCCACAAGTAGTTCGATGAGGTCTAGAAAACTACTCAAGTCATTTGTGGCTTTTGCAGATACTGGATTATCTTGGGGAATCTCAGTATAATAAGACGTGATGCGATTGTAAAAGCCTTCAAGCGCACTGTCAACTGGAGTAAGAAGCTTCAGCAGCCCACCTGTAACAACATCACCAACAGTTTCAAGCAGTGTTTTAAGGACTGCCTCTCAGGCACAGTTGAGCTGATTTACTAAATTAAAGCAGGTTTTTAAATGTTACATGTCCAAACATTTGTTTTCCCCCCAATATTTTTTGTCATTATTTTCAGGCACACAAAACTATTGTATTACATCTTGTCTTCTCTCCCCTCCCCCATCATTTACAAATTAAACCCAATTCAAACAATACCTCCTTTGCACAAGCCTTCATCTTTCAAAATTTCCCTTATCAGGTTTGTAAGAGTCCACAGGAATTCTGCTACATGACTGCTATTGGGAAATGCAGTCAAAGCCTCTAAACAGAAAGCAAGCCAGGCACTGTTCAGTGAACCCTGGAAAAACAAAAGGAGAGATGACATTTCCCTGTATTAGTTCAAGTAACTAATATTAGGTTCAAGTAACTGGCAGCCTCCCAGACCAAATAGAACGCCCTGAAGGGATGCCATCCGACCTCTTCTCCCAAACTGCCGAAGGAAAGATGGAAGGACCAACAGCTGTGGCAAAGGGACTTAGGTACATAGGAGCTTGCCTTATATCAAGTCAGACCATTGGTCCATCAAGCACAGTATTGTCAACACTGACTGGCAGCGGCTCTCTGAGATTTCTGACAGGGGAACATTTCCCAGCCCTACCTGGAGATGCTGAGGATTGAACTGGAGACCTTCTGCATGCAAAACAGATGCTCCATGACGGAGCTACAGCCCTTCCTCTAAAGAAAGGCAATGCTTGCCTTCACTGGGAGAGAGACTTCTCTCCCATGACCTCACTCTCTTTCAGAGTGGCTGGAAAAAACTAGGCACTGACTAAGTCTCCGTGGGTCATACCCAACCAATTTCTACTCAGAGTAGACCTAAGTTAGTCATGTGGGTCTATTCTGAGTATAACTAACACTGGATACAGCTTTATGAACTTCAACTACAGGGATGGACATTCTGTTGCCCTCCAGGTGTCGGACTCCAGCTCTCATCAGCTTCAGCCAGCATGGGTAATGATCAGGGGAGATAGGAGTTGTAGTTCAACAGTTGTAAGATGGGGGAATCTTGGCTCAGCAATACTACATGCAAGAAGGATCTTGGAATTGTTTCTGATCACAAGCTGAGTATGAGCCAACAGTGTGATGTGGCTGCAAAAAAGACAAATGCTATTTTAGGCTGTATTAAAGGAAGTACAATTTCCAAATCGCATGTAGTTGTTGTTCCCCTCTATTTGGCACTGGTTAGGCCTCATCTTGAGTACTGAGTCTAGTTCTGGATGCTGCACTTTAGGATCTCTTCTCGATCGTCCCAGAGTGTAGGACATGAAATAATGAGCTCCAGTTACAGGAAGCCAGATTTCAGCTAAACAACATGTTTTGTATTGTATTACATGCATAATATTGTTGGAGTATTTACACCACTGTAAACTGCTTAGAGGCTTCTTTTGAATTATGAAGTGGTATGCAAATTAATAACAATAACAACAGGAAAAACTTCCAAACTGTTAGAGCGATACGACAACAGAACCAATGGTGTAGGGAGGTGGTGGTCTCTCCAGCATTGGAGGCATTCAAGAGGCAGCCAGACAGCCACCTGTCAGGTATGCTTTAACTTGGGTTCCTGCATGGAGCAGGGGATTGGACTCGATGGCCTTATAGGCCCCTTCCAACTCTATTATTCTATGATTCTGTGAACATCTGGAGAGCCACAGGTTCCGTGATCTGCATTCTCACAAGAACTATTCCTCAAATGTATTGTTTTACTTATTAGAATTGCAGAAAATTTAGGCTTGAGGTGGGAGGTACAAATGAGGACCCATGTGGCTGAACGATCCATCATAAACACAGGGAAACTAGATGTGTGTTACTGGCGTTCTCCCTAACATGGGTCAGTATAGGGCGATCTCTGTGTTTTAGGGCATGAGTTTTTCAAGTAGCTATGCAGTGGTTAAATAAGGCAATTATTTATCTAGCTAATTGCTAGGACACAGCAATATTTTGCTTCGATGTAATGTGATTATGGGTGCAACCACTTATAATCAAAGTAAAAAAGTGTTTTTAAAAAGTTTAGGTTTAATATCAGTTGTGGTCTGTAAAATGTTATGTTTATATCAATGACCGCTGTGTTGTCTCCACGACATTAATTTTGTCTATTTGAATGTTTGTGTTTTAGCTCCTGAAGATGTTCTCTAAAACATGTAGAGCACTCAGATAAATCATATACATAGTGCCAGAGCCCATCTCTTCTCTTACTGATCTTCCCCCTAACATGCCAGAATTCTACATGCAGGGAATTGTTTTTGTATTAAGAGGCACAAGCTCTCACCTGCAGTCTGAAGCAACACAATCCAGGATTTCCCTAGTTGACAAGATCAAGATCTTAATGAGCCCTGAAGATACACAAAAATGCAGGCAATATTCTCAAGTGGTGTTCCTAAGCTCTGTGGGCATGCAGTTTGCTGTCCAACACCTTCTTCATTCTCAAGCAACCACAGGCTCTTTCCTCCTATATCTGAGTATGTGGGTGCACGAGACTTGCCTGGTGACTTCTGTGATCCACAGCCTGAATTCAGAACTCAGAGCGACTGTGGCTTCCACATGGGATAGTACACCCTATACCAAGCTCTTCACGGCAAGCACTCTTTGTACCTCTCTACATGCTGCACCCTCTACAGTTGAAATCCTCTCACAGAAAGCTGTGCTCTCCCCCGGGGGCAAATGAATGAAACACTAACACCAAACACGAAGTTGTCCCCATAATTATAATTATAAATCCGTGGGGAGGGTGGGGAGCCACGATATTAAAAGGCTAGGCGGCAGATCCTGGAAAGGTGCGGGTGGCAGGCCACGCCAGTTTAGGGGAACAAGGGATAGATGCATAATATCCATCCCCTGTTCCGGGCCTGTCCATAACCAGAAGATAACTGGGGGATGCAGGACTCCATCCGACCTTCGACTGCTGTTATGTAACGCCAGGTCTGTGGCCCAAAAAACAACACTCATCCATGATATGATTCTGGATGAGAACGCAGACCTGATGTGTATTACGGAGACCTGGCTGGATGAGGCCTCAGCTCCTACGCTTGAGGCCATGTGTCCAGCTGGTTTCCGATACGCACAGCAGCCGAGGGTTGGTAGGCGGGGAGGGGGAGTGGCAGTCATCTATCGGGGGTCCTTGGTTTTCGCCAGACCCCCTCTCCATGAGACCAAGTTTGTTGACTGCATGTACTGGAGGTTGGGCCCAAAGGGCAGTTTAGGGATTCTACTTGTGTACCACCCACCCTGCTGCACAGCAGACTCCCTGACCGAGGTGGTCTCGGGCGTGCGGATGCTCTCCCCCAGCCTATTGGTTTTGTGCACGCTGAGACCGTCCTCACTGGAGCCCCTCGAGATTTCATTGAAACCATGACTTCGTGGGAACTGCACCTTAGTAATACAGGGCCCACCCATGCAGCCGGTCATGCTCTTGACCTTGTGTTTGTCTCGGGAGGGGAGGGAAATGATCTGGAAATGGGGACTGTTGTTTCCAACCCCGTGTCATGGTCAGATCACTACCTGGTGAATATGGACCTCTTAATGCCACACACCCTCCGCAAGGGACAAGGACCTATTAGGATGGTCCGTCCCAGACGCCTGATGGATCCTAAAGGATTCCTGAATGCGCTGGGAGATTTGGAGCCGGCTGAAGGACGCCCAGTCGAAACCCTGGTGATGGAGTGGAATAGGGAGATCACTAGGGCAGTAACCAGGTGGCTCCGAAACGTCCTCTCCCCCTGAATAGAACTCAGACAGCACCCTGGTATACACCACGGCTGCAGGGTCTGAGACAGGAGGTGAGACGACTAGAGCGCCGGTGGCGGAAATCTCGCTCTGAAGACGATCGGACACTGGTTAGAGCAGCAATAGCTGCCTACCAGGTGGCAACAAAGAGGAAATTCTTTGCCGCCTCTATTGCATCCGCAGAGTGCTGCCCCAGGAGGTTGTTCCAAGTGGTCCGAAGCCTGGTCGGTCCAGTTGCTCAGGAACCCATGGAGCATTCTAAAGCCTCCTGTGACACATTTGCTAAACACTTCGCCGATAAAATCGAGCGCCTGAAGAGCATGACTCCGTACGCCGTGGATACAGGAAGTGAGCTAGAGTCGGCCAGTTGCATTCCGGTTAAACGGTGGGATCGGTTTCAGCCTCTTCCCTCTGAGGAAGTGGACAAGGTGCTCTCTACTGTGAAGCCAACCACCTGTCTGTTTGACCCTTGCCCTTCGTGGCTCATTATGAGCTGCAAAGAGAAGCTGAGCGAAGGGATCAAGGCAGTGGTAAATGCATCCTTGGAAGAGGGTGCAATGCCATCAGCCCTCAAGGTGGCAGTAATAAAGCCTATCTTGAAAAAGTCCTCCTTGGATCCCCAAGAGTTGAATAACTTCCGCCCAGTCTCTAACTTACCATTCTTGGGCAAGGTGATTGAGCGAGTGGTGGCCAAACAGTTACAGACACACTTGGATGAAGCAGATTATCTCGATCCATTCCAATCGGGCTTCAGGACTGGACATGGAACTGAAACAGCCTTGGTCGCTCTGATGGATGATATGAGGAGGGTGTTGGATAAGGGAGAATATACCTTCCTCGTCCTCCTGGACCTCTCAGCGGCTTTCGATACCGTTGACCACGGTATCATTTTAGATCGCCTGGAGGGATTAGGAATAGGGGGCACTGTTCTATGGTGGCTCTGTTCCTATCTCTCAGACAGGCACCAACGGGTGGCATTGGGGGATGAGGTTTCAGACCCTTGGCCTCTTAATTGTGGAGTCCCACAGGGTTCTATCCTCTCCCCCATGCTATTCAACATCTATGTAAAGCCGCTGGGGGTCATCATCAGGAGATTTGGGCTGCAGTGTCACCAATATGCGGATGACACTCAGCTCTATCTCTCGTTTAAATCCTCACCAGAGTTGGCTGTGAACACCGTGTCCAAGTGCCTGGAAGCCGTAAATGGATGGATGGGAAGGAATAGGCTGAAACTAAACCCCGATAAGACCGAGGAGTTACTCGTGGGAGACAAGAGAAGGTTAGGAGATATAGACCTGGTGTTCAATGGGGTAAGACTACCCCTGAAAGACCAGGTCCGCAGCCTTGGCGTCATTCTTGACTCCCAGCTGTCCATGGAGGCTCAGATTTCGGCAGTAAGCCGGGCAGCTTGGTATCAATTACATCTAATACGGAGGCTGTGACCCTACCTTCCTATCCATCTGATACCACGGGTGATACATGCCCTGGTCTCCTCCCGCTTAGACTACTGTAATGCGCTCTATGTGGGGTTACCCTTGAAAACGGTCCAGAAATTACAGCTGATACAGAATGCAGCAGCACGTTTGATTAAGAACAGCCGTCGCCGTGATCATATTACTCCGGTTTTAGTAGATCTACACTGGCTGCCAGTTGTTTACCGGGCCCAATTCAAGGTGTTGGTGTTGACCTTTAAAGCCCTATACGGTTTCGGCCCAGTTTATCTGAAGGAGCGCCTCCAGTGTCACCAATTATGCTGCCCGACGAGATCAGCCATACAAGACCTTGTCTCGGTCCCACCAGTTAAAATAGCTAGGCTGGTGCGGACCAGAGAGAGGGTATTTTCTATTGTGGCCCCCACCCTCTGGAATTCCCTTCCTTTCGATCTTCGCCATGCCCCCTCCCTGATAGGTTTCCGTCGGGCCTTGAAGACCTGGCTGTTCAGGCAGGCCTACAGGATCTCTGGGGTAGATTAGCTTTTAATGCTGTTATTAACTGGAAGGGCGGTGTTTAGATTAATTATTGATTGTGGTCCTCATTGGTTTTTATATTGTATTTTACTATGTTATGTACGTCACCTAGAGTGGCCGTTCATTCAGCCAGATAGGCGACTCATAAATAAAAATTTATTATGATTTATTATTATTTTGACCACTATAAACCACTTAGAGGCTTCTTTTGAAGTATGAAGTGGTATACAAATTAAATTAATAATAGTAATAATAACAACAGGAAAAACTTCCTAACTCTTAAGAGCAGTACGACAGTGGAACCAATGACCTAACCGCTACACAGTTAGGGATTTCAATTTTTTACAACTGACACAAATGAGGAAGGTTCTATTGTTCTGAAACAGCCAGCTACAGTACATGATTAGTGGAAAGTGTGTGTTGGGGACACAAATGCTGGTAGGAAGCATCATCCACCACCTCACGGAGGTTAAGGCTATCAATAGCTACTAGCCATGGTGGCTATGCTCTGCCTCCAGTGTCGGAGGTGGTATGCTTCTGAATACCAGCTGCCAGAAACCGCAGGAAGGGAGAGTTATCTTGCGCTCAGGTCCTGCTTGTAGGCTTCTCATAACTGGTCACTGTGATGACAAGATGCTGGATTAGATGGGCCACTGGCCTGATTCAGCAGGCTCTTCTTATGTTGGCAGCTGTTGGGATTAGGCTGGGGGCCTTGCATTTGGAGAGTAGACCATGTGATATTTCAACACCTACTCTCCCATGCAGACATCGCCTTCATTGGCCCCTTAAATCCACAAACAATTCTGAAGGCAGGACAACCAACACAAAGTATCTCTTATGTTATGAAGCCCTCTGCCTGATCATTCTGGAACTGCACAGTGGAAGTGGCTATCAAAAGGAAGCTAATGGGGACAGAGGAACAGGCAGTCACCCTGCGCATGCAAAATGTTGTGCCACACACGGGAAAGGATCTGCCCCAGAGCCCAGGCATACATACAAAGGGCTCATGCTCCATGAAGGCCATGTGCGCAACCACCATAGAATCAACCCTGTCAATGCCCATCTCCCATTGCCCTCCCGCACTCCTTACACATAGAACATTAGCATGCCAGAGAAAGGGCAAAGCTAGTAACCATCTCCCCAGCAAGTAGTTTTCAATGTGAAGGGAATGCCACTTGCAAGTAGCATTAGTTAAGTAGAGGACAGAGAAAGAGATTTAATTGTTCTTCCTTTCAGACCACCAACGTGTCCCAAGCAATTAAAAATGAGATACAGGCTAGTAAAGATTCTTGTGTGGAATAACATGCTGGGATTTTTTAAAAAAAAGAAACTCCTAAAGGGGGTAGGAGTCAATATTATTTTACTATATTCACCATATCTGCATATATATAATATTCAAAATGGATAACAGTATTTGAACCAAACACAAACATAGCATTAAAATCCCAATACAAAATCAATACTGCAAAGTAGTCATCACTAAAAGCCTACTCAGGTCTTAATGGAACAGAAAGATCTTAACTCCATCAGGCTGCAGCAGAGCAAGATGGAAAACAAGGCTACTCTATTAGTTCTGTTGAGACATTCACTCCATCAGGAGCCTTCTTTCCTCAGCTATCATTGGGCAGCAACTATTCCATCAGGCTTCATCAGAGGGAGATATGGGAAGCAGTGCCTTTGCCTTCGAGCCAGATACATTTGGCTACTTCTTTCCCTGAACTGTTTCAGTTTTAGATGGTCATTATAATAATTATTGTGAAACTTGAGTTTACTTGTTTTCCTCTCCCTTCCTCTTAGCCTTTTCCTTTTGTGTCATGTCTTCTACACCAGGTGTGGACAGAAGGTATATCTGAACATATTGGCAGATCTCTGGGTGATTTATAGTAGATTGGCCATGATTTCTGACTCCCAATTGTTTAACAATAGCAACAACAAACGACTTCACCCGCCTAAAGTTCAGAGGAACCAAAAGTGTTTGATACGACTGAGCCCAGTTCAGTTCTGATATTGAAAACAAATTCCTGGGCTCAGAATGTAACAGGAGGACCCAGAAGAATAATTCCTTGTTAATTCCCATTGTACGTCTATTGTACCTGATTCTGGTTAGTACATCTGGGGGTTCTAGTAAAAAAATAAAGGAGATCTGCCCACTCCTGTTCTAAACTGTAAGCCTTAAGGCAGAGACAATCTTGTTTTTATTTATCTTATATAAGCCACTTTAGGAGCCTTTTCAACTGAAAAGCAGGGCAAAAAAGGGTGGAGGGTTAAATGTAAAGAGTTAAATAGTGAGTACGGAGGAAGCCTGGCAGATCTCACCAAGGGAGATATTCTACAATCTAAGCACCGTCACCAAGAAAGCCCCGAGCTCTCTCTTGCCCCTGAAGGCTCAAGCGTTGTCTGGCCATTTTTTGGAATGAATGTTTTACCTTCCCACCCTACACCATGAAAAGACAAAAACCCCTGATTGAACCAGTCTAGAACGATGGAGACATACCACAGGATCTGAGTACTGAAACAAAAAAAGTAATTCATTTCTAGGATATCACCTTAAAAAAAAGCCCTGGCAAATAAAAAAATGTTGGACAATCAATTAATAGCACACCTCTATAAAAATGTACTCAAAAGTAAGCCCCCAGTGAGTTCTGTGGAGTTTACTCCCAGATGTGTAGGTTCAGGATTGCAATCCCTTACCTAGAAGTCCCATTGAACTCAACAGGAGAACCCAGAAGAATAATTATCTTTGGTATGAAACCAAAAGGACAAATGCCTTTACGAAGAAAATATCTTCCAGCCACTGATATGTAAGTATTTTTGTTAAAAATAATGAACTTTAAAAGTCTTATGATCAATTTAAAAAGGATCCCCCAATTCATTGAGCAGATTTTTAAACTGATGAGTCAACTACTGTGATGTCCCTGTATATATATATATAATACTGTAAATATGCTAAGTGCGGGTTTATTAGAGTAAATGAGGTAAGCGGACTGAGTGAGAGGGGGGAGTACATGGGTTGGAATGTTGATGAGTGTTGTATTATTATGATTGGCTGAGCGCTTGAGTGTTTGAAGGTATAAATGAGAGGATGACAGTTAGTTGAGTTGGTTGGTTTTGGGAGGCTTTTGTTGGGTGGATTGGATTAGGCAGGTAATGAGGCAGGTTATTGACGACTAGAAACATAAAGAGTAACGCATCTTATGAAACCACACACTTGTTGACTATACCTTTAAGTAATCTTGTTATTCCCTGTGTATATAAATAAATAGTTCTTGGTTTACTAGAACGCCTGATCCTTGGCTGGGTTTACTCAGACCAGAAGGGTGGGCAGGGCATATACCATGGTTGGGAAACAATATCAATGGTGGCAGCGGTGAAGAGACAGTATAACATCATCAGGTATCCAGAGCAACCCAGGGCTGTATTCTTTATAGGCACAAAGATACAGGGGGGTTGTGGCCTGCAAGTGCACCCAGACACAATGTATCAATAAGCCAGGAGACTAAGGCACAGTCTCAAGGCAATATTGTTTACAGGGAGTGTCTGGTGGTGCTGCCTAGCAGTGGGATCTTGTGAGATCTTTGCTAGAGCCGGTGAGAGAACTGTTTTGAGAGCAGGACCCTGAGGTGGGACCGTGACAAGGCGGTGACCATAGGAAGGGTCCTGACAACTACATCCATCAATTATACTCCTACTTTAAAAAACAAAAACAGACTGTAGCACAAAGCATTAATTATGCTCTAGCAACAACTAGCTCAAAGCCTAGTTTGCAACTCACCTCTTTCATCAGCTGAAAATGCACAAGGAAGACCAAATTCTTGGAAGCTAGGCGAGAGAGCTGTTTATCAGAACTACATAACAGATGAATCTGCAATAAGTGGAAAAGGGGGGAAACTGTAAATAAGGGATACCATAACATTAAAACGGAGGGGGAGGGTGTCACCTAAAAACTTACTAATTTTGAGTCAAGGTTGGCTTCTTTGAGAAGAATTCTAATAATCTCAAGATATTTCTGTTTTAATCCAACTGCCACTCCTTGGGATTTTATTCTGGCAAGCATCATCTTGATCAAAGTTAACTGAAGCAGCATAATTTCCCGTGAATGGCATACTGAATGAATCACTTTTTCAGATTTATCATTTATCTTGAAGACTATAGACTCTGGAGCTGAAGAGTTCAGACCATCAGCTTTCGAGAAAAACAGACTTGTTGCCCTGCTGTTTGTTGCTGACAAGTGTTGCAATGAAACAAGAGGATTTAGAAGACTTGCACAGCATTTCCTGTCTTTTGCAACTGGGGCATCTACCAGCATACCATCGTACATCTGTTGGAGGAGGAGGAAGAGAGTCCCCATTGTGGGCAAATTTAGTATTTTCAATCATTCTTTGTACCAGGGCTGTGGAGTCGGAGTCGTGGAGTCGGAGTCGTGGAGTCAAAATAAATTTTGATTGACAATTTTTTAAAATATAAATTCAAAATGTCAAAGAAGTTTCCCATGAAGTCAGCTGTAGTTGAGCATTTCACCATAACTCAAGATGGAAAACATTTTGTGTGTCAGTGTATGACACAGGACCCAGATGAAGACAAATGCTGTGATGCCAAGATCAGCGCATATTCAGGCAGTGATAAAAATGCTCCTATGAGAGCTTCCAATTTAAAAAGATATTTACAGCCCTTTCCAGGGCTGTGGAGTTGGAAGCAATCTTGGGTGGAGCTGGAGTTGGACAGTAGAAAAATAGAGGAGTCGGAGTCGAAGGTCTGGCGTACCGACTCCACAGCCCTGCTTTGTACATTCACATTACAGAGATCTGAGCCAGCTCTCCAGGAAACGAGGCAAGTTCATCATTTCATGAAATTTTTCTTTGGTGTATCTAGAAGAAATACAATAGCACACATGATCAGCAACATGAAATTGTTACATTAGCAAAAAGACCAGACAGTTCAGATTAGTTATTTGGCTGCTAATGAATACTATACGTAGCTTTTGGCAAAACATCACAATCCTATGCATACCTGGAGGGATGCAAATCCCAAAAATTGATTCCAGGTAAGTGTGTATATGAGAACCATCTATGCCACCTTGAGCTCCTTGGAAGAAAGGTGGAATATAACTGTAATAATAAAAAATAAACCTCATTTGAGAGGTTTTACATTTGTGATGTTTAATTTAGGTTTTCGGTTTTGTAGTATTTGTGTATCTTCTAGGCTCATTTGTATATTTCTTATCCTTATAAACAGTTTGGAGATGGTAAAAAGCAGGGTATACATTTTTAAAACAAAACGTCAAAGATGAGGGCCAGTGCAGTGATTAGTGTGTTGGAATGGAACCTGGAAGAGTAGGGTTCAAATCCCTACTCAGCCACAAAGCTCACTGGGTGATCTTGGGCCAGTCACTGCCTTTTAGCCTAACCTACCCCACAGGGTTGTTGTGAGGATAAAATTATGAGGATAATGTAATGAAAAACATCTGGCTTTCCCAGTGATCCCCTCCTTCCTAGATCTGGGAAAACAAGCCACCCACTGGCTAAACACCAGCAAAGCTATACATGGGCTAAAAACCCCTCTTAAATCTTGGTATGCTGCTGCCACTCCTTTACCTCCACCCTGTCTAAACCACAAGACTCCCAGACTGTTACAGGATTCCTTAAGCTCTTTGGTGCCAAGGCTAGTGTCCCTCCCTCTGCCCACAGCGCTTTTAAACCAAAAAGAAAACTTTACGCACTAACTAGCAGGCCTTGTGGTCAAGAAACTGGAGTTAGTACTCTTGAAGTACTACATACATACACCATCACTCTGTAAGGTTAAAAAAAACATTTATTCAAAAAAAGAAGCAATGCGCATTCAACAACCATACAAAAATACTAAGAAAAATAGGTAAAAGGAATTAAAATAAATGGTAAGGAAACACACTAACGTAAAAAGACAAAAAACTAAAGAGGTAAGGCAAGATAAAACACAAGTCAATCAAAACAACAAAAACTATCTCAGCCTAACTGTTACAATCTGTTGGAACCTGACTAAGATACCTGCCAACAGTAACCATAGATCAGTGGTCACTGACAAAGCAAGACACCTTGCATATGCAACCAGCATGGCATAAGCTTCAAGCAAAGATCCAAGTCATCATGCCCTGGTTATAACAGCATAGTTGTTAGCATTCACCCAATCAAAATCCGCCAAACTGGAAACTCCCCGTCAGGTGCATCTCCTGATGGCACAGCTGAACCTGATGTTCTCATTAACCATGAGGCCCACTGTTGAAACAATGATCCTTCAACATCACCTTTGCTGGACTGACCATGTTGTTCGAATGCCTGATCACTGTCTATCAAAAGCAGCTACTTTACTCTCAACTTAAGGATGGAAAACGGAATATTGGTGGACAGCAAAAGAGGTTTAAAGATGTTCTTAAAGCGAATCTAAAAAAATGTAACATGAACATCGAGAACTGGGAAGTCTTGGCCCATGAACATCTCAAATGGAGGTCAGCTATTATCAAAGGTACTATGGACATCGAAGAAGCACAAATACAGGGCAAATGGGCAAACGAGCTAAGCGGAAGGCACGTCAAACAAACCCTCATCACGACCATCTTTCATCTGGAAACCTGTCCTCACTGTGGGAGGCTGTGTGGATCCAGAATTGGCCTCCACAGTCACTTACGGACCCACCGTTAAAGACCTTATCTTGGAAGGCAATCTTACTCGGCCACGAGTGATCGCTAATTAATGAATGAACATGGGGTAACCCAGATAGTACTCCCTTTTCCCAACGATGAGGGCTAAAGTTCCCACAAAACGTAGCTCTGATCAAGGGCAGAGCCTGGCCCTGGTATTACAGGGGACGACAATCGTTTGCTCTTTGGAGGAGAGCCGGGAATATAAACTTGATAAATAAACAAGATATCTCCTTGGAAGCCAATAAGCACAGGAAAAACACAACAGCCTTCTCTGCTGGTAAATCCCCAGGTCCTGGAGTTCTAAGGCATGCTACCTCCCATAATGGAGGATAACGGACAGAATTCAAAAATATGGTTCTGTCTCTGTCTCCTCCTCCTCCCAAGAGTCTGATGTGGTACAGTCCGTTCTACCCACATGCACTTTCCGCCCAGGACTGTACCACCACGTCCTGAGAAGCCAAGGGGCCCAAGCCCGCACCCCCTGGCCCACCAACAGCATCAGCACTACGAACCCCCGGGCGTTGCTAGGCGACGGCCATCGAAACAACGCCCAGCGGCCTTCCTCGGGATCGTCTCCGTCAGCCTCTTCCCCGTCGCAAAAAAACACACACACCACCATAAAACCTGATCCGAGCTTTACGGCAGCGAGTGAGATAAGAGAAACTCCTTCCTCTCTCAATAAAAAAATAGAGAATGACATCCCTAACCCGGAACTTCCGGTGGAGTCGATAGAGATATGAAAAGTATAGAGTGACTCCTCGCACCTTGAACTTCAGGTATTAAACGGAAAGCGGCTGTTGGCCATTATTTTCTATGTGGGGAAGCGGATCGGCAGTGCCTCTCTCTTTCTCTATGGTAGGAAGCCCTTTCTGTACGCCCGGCGTTGGCCAGCCAGCCTGTAAAAAAGTTACCGATAACACCCCGGGGACTTTATTATGTATTGATCTATCTATCTATTATTAAATTTATATCCCCCCCTCCTCTCAGAAGGAGTCTAGAGAGCGTAGAGGGTCTATACCCCTTGGTGGGGGGAGAGTGTGTGAGGGAGGGAAGGAAACGGAGATGTGGGAGGGGCGGGACCGTCGGACTCCCCCTCCTCACCGCCCAATCGGGAGACGCGGTGGGCTACTGCGCGAGGCGAGAGCGGCCGCTGATTGGCTGGCCGCCGGGGTAAGCCCCTGCCCCATGACCCCTGAGTGAGAAGGAGGAGGTGCCTCCTCAGTCAGTCAGTCAGTCAGTGGGTGCAAAGTGATCCCCCCTCCTCAGCAGCCTCCCCTCTTCAACCTCCCAGCCGTGCCTGCAGCTCCTTCTTCCCCGCCGCGCGCGCACCCACACCCTTTCCGCCTCGCCCCGTCAAGCGAGGGATCGAAGGGGCTGAGGCTGGGTGGCTGGGCCGGGCCCGTGAGCGACTTGAGACTGAAAGATAGACAGGTAACGGCTGGCGAGGAAGGAGGGGCTTAGCGGCCCCCCTCCCCCAATAGCAGCACAGGCCGGGCGTGGGGGGAGGGCGGCGAGAAAGGGAAGAGGTGGAAGCAGCTGTTGTTGGGTGGGGGAGCCTCCTCACCTGGGAGGGAGGAGGTGGTGAACGGGCAGGACTACCTGCCTGCCTTGGTACTTCCGTGGGAAGCCAGAGGAGGGGCTGCTGCTCTGACATAGGGCGATGGAGCGCGCAGCCCCTTAATAAGGGATGGCTGAAGCTGCAGTCCAATACACACTTCACCTGGGAGTAAGTCCCACTGAACCTAATGGAGCTTACTTCTGAGTAGACATGTATTGGATTGTAGTCCACGGTTGACTTTTACACAGCTCTGTCATTTATGCCAGCGTGATAGTTCCAGCGATTTACTTCGGTGGACGTTCCATAGCGTATCAAATACGTAAGAAGCCCATGGCCATTTGTGTTTTACAATTGTATATTTTGTTCTTGTTATAAGCTGCCCCGGGAGCTTGTGGTTAAGGGTGGGTAGGGAATCTTATAAATAAACATAAAAGTTACTAGCCTTAAAAAAATGACTTGTACCCTGCAGAGGTGGGGCAGACAGCTCTATCCTTCCTGTTGCAGCCGCTGGATTCTTATGCTGGGTGCTGAGGAGTGGTCTTCTCTTCTCTGGCACCTTGTTTGGTTTCTACGTTGGGTGCACTCGCCCCTGTGCAGTTTCTTTTTGTCTTTGGTTACTGAGCTATTAACTGTTACTGCAATTATTTTATTAGTCATTTCCCCCACGTTAATCAGTGTTTGGATGCTTTATTTTATCAGCATAAATTGTCAGTAATTTTCCAGGCATGTATGATAGTAATAAATCCCCCCCCCCATTAAAAGAACCAGAGAGTTCGAAGGCATCTCAAGGGACATCTAGGCCAGGCCACTGCCGATGCAAGGAATTTGTTGCTACAACATCCTGAAAAGGTGGTTGCCTAACTAACCTCTGATTGAAAACCTCTAATGAAGGAGAGTCCATCATCTTCTGTAGCTCAGTGGTCAAGCATCTGTTTTGCATGTAAAAGGTCCTAAGTTAGGTCCCAGTCATCTCCAGGGACTAGGGACTAGGGAAGACTCCTGCCTGAAACCCTAAAGAGCTGCTGGTAGTTAGTGGTGGCAATACTGAGCTAGATTGACAAGACATCTGACTCGGTATGAGGCAGCTTCCTATGTTCCCAAGCAGTGTTTTCCACTGTTGAACAGCTTGTGCTATTAGGAATGTCATCCTAATGTTTAGTCTCAATACTGTTTCTTACAGCACAATCCTACAGAAGTCTCCTCTGAAGTAAATTCTGTTGAGCTCAATGAGACTTACTCCCAAGTAGTGTGGTTAAGACTGCATTGCTAGATTGTGTGTTTTCTTCATGGTTAATGGTGTGGTGGTGGAGGTACGAAGTGAGGCCACATTTCTCATGCACAGAGGAAGGGGCAGTTGGAGGGTAGAGAATGGAGTTGAAGATGATGGAATAAGGGTGACTCATTTTGGAAGGTAAATATTATTATTTAGTTATTTAATTTGTTAGTCATCTCATACCCAGTGGCCTCTGGGCGATTTAGAACACATTTTAAAAATGATATAAAATGAATTTAAAAACATACAATATACAAAATTTTTAGAAAGAGGTGGTGATCTGACCACTCCTGAAAAAGCCCACCCAGGATCCATTGGTCTGTGACAATTACCGACTGGTTGCAAATACTCCCTTCTTAGGGAAGGTGATTGAGAGGGTTGTGGCTCAGCAATTGCAAGTACTCTTGGATGAAACAGATTATCTTGACCCATTCCAGTCTGGGTTCAGGCCTGGTTATGGGACTGAATCGGCCTTGGTCACCCTGATGGATGACTTTTATCGGAAGAAGGACAGGGAGAGTGCGACCCTGTTACTCTTACTTGATCTCTCAGCGGCTTTTGATACCATTGACCATGGTATCCTTCTAGGCTAACTGGTGAGATGGTTATTGGAGGCAGTGTTTTACAGTGGTTCTGATCCTATCTCCAAGGTCGTTCTCAGAGAATAGTGTTGAGTGATTGTCTTTCAGCCCCCAGGCAGTTGTGCTGTGGAATGCCACAGGGTACCATCTTGTCCCCCCATGCTGTTTAACATCCATATGAAGCCCTTGGGAGTGGTCATCAGGAGATTTGGAGTGAGGTGTCAGCAGTACACTGATGATACCCAGCTCTATTTCTCTGTAGCATCTGAATCAGGAGAGGCTGTGCCAAGACCTGGACCACTGTCTGGACTCGGTGGTGGGCTGGATGAGGGCCCATAAACTGAGTCTGAATCCTAGCAAAATGGAGGCGCTGTGGGTTGGTGGTTCCCAAGTTCAGATAATTGGTCAGTTGCCTGCTTTGGATGGGGTTGTACTCCCTCTGAAAGAGCAGGTCCGTAGTCTGTGGTGCTCCTGGATCCAGGTGACTTCAGTGGCTAGGAGTGCCTTTTACCAGCTTCGGCTAGTAAGACAGCTACAGCTGTTTCTGGACCGGGATAGTCTGACCACTGTTGTCCATGTACTGGTAACTTCTAGGCTGGATTACTGTAATGTGCTCTCTGTGGGGTTGATCTTGAGGTTGGTCAGGAAGCTGCTGGTGGTGCAAAATGCGGCGGCGACACTGCTCACTGGGGCAGGGTATCTTCAACATGTCACCCTGCTGCTGAAAGAATTGCACTGGCTGCCCGTTTGCTACTGGGCCAAGTTCACAGTTCTAGTGTACAAAGCCCTATACAGCTTGGGACCAGGATACCTGAAAGACTGTCTTATCCCTTATACAGTAGGGCCCCGCTAATACGGCGGGTTAGGGACCAGGCCCCCACCATAAAATGGAAATTGCCATAAAATGGGGCCCCATAGACTATAATGGGCGTGTCACGGAAAAATGACGCGAAAACGTCGCAAAACAGCAAAATCGGCCTTAAAATGAGGAATTTCCCTTGCTTGAAAGGCGCCGCATCAGCGGAACGCTGTAATGCGGAACGCCATAAAGTGGGGCCCTACTGTATACCCAGTCAATCACTGGGTGAGGGCCTCCTACAGATTTTATTAGGAGATCCTTTCTGCACAACGTTATCTTTTCGGCGCCTATTGAAGACCTTCCTCTTCAACAAGCTTTTTAAGTTGAGACCTTATCCCAGTCTGCGTCTGTGTTGGAATTGCTTTTTAATATGTTTTTAAACTTTTTTAAAAAAATGTTTTAACCTTTTTTAAAGATGTCTTGAAACTTTTTTTTAAAAAAAATGTTTTTAAAGATGTTTTGTTTTAATGTATTTTAAAGTCTGTTTTCATGATGTTTTTAAAGCGTTTTTAGTGCTTTTGGTTACCGCCCTGGGCTCCTGCTGGGAGGTAGGGTGGGATATAAATCAAATAATTAATAAATAAAACCCAAACAGAAAGGACTAAGACAGCATACTAAAGGCCTGAGTGAAAAAGAAAGTCTTTGCCTGGTGCGTAAAGATAATAATAATAATAATAATAATTTAATTTATAAGCCGCCTATCTGGCCGATGGCCACTCTAGGCGACGTACAATTTAGTTGCAATAAATGCATCATAATAAAATACACATAAAATACATATCACAGTAAAACTATAAATAAAGAACAATAGCAGTTCAGAGTAATAGGCGATTAGTCCTAAAAAATTAACCCTCCCCGGAAGTCCCAAAGGCCTGTCTGAAGAGCAAGGCTTTGCGGAATACATTCAGGGAAGGGGCATGCCGAAGATCATACGGGAGGGACTTCCAGAGAGTGGGGGCCGCCACTGAGAATGCCCTCTCTCTTGGCCCCGCCGACCTAGCTGTTTTAGTTGGTGGGACTGAGAGAAGGCCCTGAGTGGCTGATCTTGTCAGGCGGCATAATTGGTGGCGCTGGAGGCGCTCCATCAGGTAAACTGGGCCGAAACAGTGTAGGGATTGAAAGGTTAATACCAACACCTTGAATTGAGCCCGGAAAACAACAGGAAGCCAGTGAAGATCGAACAACACTGGGGTGATATGTTCCCGGCGGCGACAATTTGTGAGTAGTCGAGCCGCAGCATTTTGTATCAGTTGTAATTTCCGGACCGTTTTCAAGGGTAACCCCACGTAGAGCGCATTACAGTAGTCTAAACGAGAGGTGACCAGGATAGGATGGATAGAGAATGGTGTTAATAAGAGTGCTGTTGAGCCTTTCTTGACCAAGAGCAGGGATGAGGAACCTGTGGCCTGCCAGATGTTGCTGGACTTCCAACTCCCATCAGCTCTAGCTAACCAGGATTTGGGGAGGGTAGAGTTTGTATTCTAGCAGCATCTGAGAGGCTATAGGTTTCTCATCTCTGGAGAAGGGAAACGGGTAAATCATGGTGAGCTTTCTCATAGTTAACCACCTCCATCACAAAGGTAAGGATGGCTTGATCTGGTACAAAGGAAAGGTTATGTGTATGAGAAATGAGGAGGCCTAGGGAGGGGAGATAAGTTAAGGTGAGTCTCTTCCTTATAGTTCAACCGCTTCCCAGGGAGGAAGGAATTGAAAAGTAAGGGTGACTTCTGTTCTGTTCTTTTCTCTCTCTTTTTTTCAAGTTAAAGAGAAAGGTGTTTGGTTAGAATGGGAAGCCTTTCCTGATCAGCCTCAGAGACTTGGGAGAAGGATTGACTCTGCATAGCAGATGAAGGTGCTTGTCCCCATTTCCACTAAGCCCTCCATAGTACTCTTCCCTAGAAGATTGGAGGGGGGGATATATGGCAGTTTACAGAGTGATGGAGAAGATGTGGCTCTTCTCCTAGGTACTTACGGTCTAAATTTTTATATGAGGGGGGAAGGAGACAAAAGAAGCTCAACAGAGGTAAGGCTAGAAAGGGAGAGATTCTTCTTGTCCTTTAAATGCCATGTTCAACCCACACAGGAAATACATAGTAGATTTTTTTCAACAAAAAACTCTAATAAATATGAAAAAAGCTAGTATGACACAGCAAATTAACAGTAGCAATGAATGTCCAAGGTGTGAAAGCTGTATAATGAATATGCTAGACTTAACAAGCAGTGATTGGGGGGGGGGGTTTCCAGGGTGTGATAGGATGTTGACAAAGCTTTCCTCACCAACCAGGATCTGAGTAAGTTGAATGCTCCCTGGCAGAGCATCCTCACTAATCCACAACTGATTCATTAGAATGGGGGTAACTATGTACCCACTTCCACATCCTACCAACATACTGTTTCAGTTCTTCCATATATTGTATGAAATCACTTGTATGTCCTCTATTCCTGCTATCTGGCAATGTGCAAAGTGGCTCTAAGATTGCTGTAGTGTTGCTGCAACATGTTTATCAACATAAAGATACACAGTTCTATATCTCTGAAGCTGATACTAAGGCTGATTATTTTGGTCATCTGGTTTGACATTTCTGACATCATC
This sequence comes from Rhineura floridana, assembly GCF_030035675.1. Taxonomy (NCBI): domain Eukaryota; kingdom Metazoa; phylum Chordata; class Lepidosauria; order Squamata; family Rhineuridae; genus Rhineura; species Rhineura floridana. Next base: position 20,485,269 of record NC_084493.1, on the reverse strand, counting down.
CTAAGACCCTAACTGCAGAACCAATTGCCATCTTTAGATGGTCACTTACAACACAGTTCTATATGTATATGGTTCATAAGTCCCACGGGGTTCAATTGGGCTTACCCCCAGGTAAGTTGGTGTAGGTTTGCAGCCCTAGTCTCTTTAAAAGTATCCTGGACAAGTCTTCAGTCACCTAGCCATTACATAGTTAGGGTTTTCCCCTTTTAATCTTACAGGATCCAAAGCTCTCCTACACAGTTGTAGCATTAATGCTGTTAACTGGCTTGTATAGCATTGTAGACTAGCTGTTATTACAACAGCGTTTAAATCTCTGTTGAATCGTGAAATTCTTTGGGCAACCTTGGGAGAGCTACCTCACAAGGTTGGCTTATTTATTTTTATTAAAAGTATTTATAATCTGCCCTTCACCCAAAGTTCCCAAGTTGGAAATATACACAGACCAAACAAAAAAAAATCAATAAAATTGAAACATTGTGAAACAAAATGCAGAATTTTGTTGTTATAAGAATTAGCTGGGGTAGGGGAGGCAGACAGTAAGCTTCCCTGACCTCCTTGATGAAAGGATAGGATAAAATATAATAAAACAAGTGTAGAGTAAGGAAATTATTTTGTACCAGTTGCAAACCTGTTTCTTCTGCTTTTCATTTCAGGCTCATGCTGCTGCAGAAGAAATGTGCAAATCTTGAATTCAAAACAAAAGTCAAGAAGCAAGGATGTAATGGAAGAACGCAATATCTAGGTGACAATGTGCATGCAGTCCCATTTTTGTTATTCTATCACAAAATTTTATGACTTCTGTTACCTGCATTCTTGGGCTTGCTGACAGTGGATTTGTAGATGTTGGCTGATGTCTTGCAGAGTTTCCATCATGATGAGAAAATCCAAGTGTTGAGAGTTGCAGGTGACACAGTGTTTTCTTTTTGGATTTTAGCCACCTACCCCCTGAGCATCTGGATGGCCTTCTTGAATTAGCTGCACTAAAGTTTACATATCATGTCTTATGTGCAATGAAGGCAATTGTTGCAGCCTGATCCCATGTATGTTTCCTTGGAAGTAAGCTCCACCGTATTTCAAATAAATGTGTTTAGGATTGTGACCTTCGTGTAAAAAGGTCTCCAGTTTTGCATATGCTTTGCTTATACATGTAATAAACTATCTGTAGTCACAATGGTAAGTTAGGTTTCAAAATGAAGAGAAGGAGGCAATGCAACTAGGATCAAGTAAACCCATTACAGTATATTGACTTCTAGTTGCATCTGTGCTTTTTTGAACATCAACTTCTGTGCTACTTAACAGTGCCCTGGTTCAGACATACACATCTCTGCTTAATATGCTACGGTATGGATTAGCCTTGTCCCTGCAGGCACTGCCATTTCCCTCTTGCCTTTTCAGTGTAGTGTGATTAGCCCAGGAAGTCTTCAGTTAACAAGTTTCCTGTTGCAACTAAACCAGGAAACTATGGTTACCAGAGCTGAAACAAGACAGAATCTTGAGCCGTGATCTGAAGTAGGTTTGAGACCGTAGCCTGTTCCAGTTCTAGTAACCATAGTTTTTTTGGTTCAGACATAATTTGTTGTTGTTATATGCCTTCAAGTCGATTATGATTTATGGCAACCCAATGAATCCTTTTTTGGATATATTCATGGGGTTTTCATGGTAAGAGGTATTCAGAGGTGGTTTACCATTGCCTTCCTCTAAGCCTACAACACCCGGTATTACCAGGCGGTCTCCCATCCATGTACTAACCAGGCATGACCCTGCTTAGCTTCTGAGATCAGGCATGTTCAGGGTAGTATGGCTGTAGCTTCAGACATAATAAGAAGTTAATTAATTGAAGGCTTTCTGGGTTAATTGAGCTGCTTTGAGAAGAGAGGTGGGAAAGGGCGACACAAGGACAGAGCATGGGGCACAAGAATCATGCATGTCTTCTCTTATTAAGCTGAGATGTATGCTTGATCCAGGCCATTGTGTGCAGATCCCGGAAAATTGAATATCCTCTGTACTGATGCATGTTTACAATTATGTTTTATTTATTTATTTATTTATTTATATTTTTAAAACTTATATACCGCCCGACTAGCAATAGCTCTCTGGGCGGTGAACATAAATACAATAAAATACAATAAAATACAAAAACATCACAATCTAAAATCAAATTTCACAATCTAAAAAACTGGATAAGCTAAGATCAAATTACAAACATTACAATCATTAACAAAGAATTAAAATGCCTCGGAGAAGAGAAAGGTTTTAACTTGGCGCCGAAAGGATGATAGTGTCGGCGCCAAGCGCACCTCCTCGGGGAGACTATTCCATAGTTCGGGGGCCACTACTGAGAAGGCCCTTGATCTTGTCACCGCCCTCCGGGCCTCCCTATGGGTCGAGACCCGGAGGAGGGCCTTCGTAGCAGACCGTAGTGTACGAGCCGGTTTTGAATGTGTATTGGGCTTTATTGATGCAGTAGTAGTTAAAGACTCAAATGTTTTTGTTCAGTGAGGCTCAGCATATTTTCAGGGGGCTTTTTGGTATTGCAGGAATTTGAAGCTGTATTTCTGGCAAAAGATTCACAAGGTAAACAATGAAGGGTGGAATATATTGGCCTGAGTGTTTTCTCTTAGTTTGATTTAAATTCATCTTAGGTGAAAAATGTCAATATTTACATTTAACTGAATGCTAAAGTGTATTCAAATGTTTGTGCTGTTTTGTATTGCAATGTTCTTGTGAAGTCTTCATGACCTTTAGATGAGTGGTTTTTTGCACATGTTTACACTGCAATCTTATTGTCAAACGTTGTGCATATAAAATAGACGACATTTTGCATACAAAGAAGACAGAGTCTAGATAGCTGAACAGGATCATCATGTCCACAGTCCAAAGGCCCCACTTACAAATATCAAAAGGGTGGTACATACTGTGGGACTTCCACAGATTTAGGTTCAAAATAACTCGTGGGGCAGGAAAGTGTTCACAGTGCACCTAGATCTGGTTCACACACTTATTTAACATTAATAAAGCTAAACTGGAATAAAAATATTTATTTGTATACATACTAATAATATGCATCGTGCTTTACAATCCTTAATTCCTTCACTCAATCAATGTTCCATTGAGGTGGGGAATTTATTCCCATTTTACAGTTGGCCAGTTGAGGCTGAGAGGGAGTGACTTGCACAGAACCAGCAGATATGAAAAGTCAGTAAAACAGTAATGTATACTGTTTTTTCTAGATCCAAGCCAAATCCTGTTCACTATCTTGTTCATTGTTGAAATGCAGCCGCTTCATGAATGCAGTGGCACGACTGCCATTCAGTATTGCATAGCAACACCAAGCAAAGTGTCTCAGTACCTTTTTTTTTTTTTTGCATTCTTTCTTCAGCTGAAATTGGTAGGGGAGTAATCTTAAGAAGATTGTTTCTGGAAAATGCTGTTCAGCTAAGATGAAGGATGCTCTAGAACATTTTAATATCTACAAATAGACTCATTTGTTTGCTTTTTCTGATATTCTAACTGCGAATTGTGACATGTTGGAACACCAAATGATTGATTAGATCCGCCACCACCTATGTATATACATTTCCCACAGAATCTAAATGTTTCTTAGTAGACTGTTGACAGCTTGACTCTGTACTTTCATGTCCTATATAAATAAGGCAAAAGGGGATCATTTTTGTGGAGATGCCCCAAGACCTTTGGGGAAAGACCACAGCTCAGTGGTAGAGCATACACGTTGCAAAAACAAGGTCCCATATTCAAATCCCAACATGTCCAGGTAGTGCTGGGAAAAATTCCTCTGTGAAACCCTGGAGAGCTGCTGCCCATTAGTCGACAAGGCTTAGCTTGATAGGATAAGATCTCACTCTATAAAGCAGTACTGTGATAGAACTGTCTTAAATGCTAGCCCACAGCACTTATATGCTGACACAAAGAACCTCGAAAGGTGTAGAGAGCACATATTGTGCCAGAGGATGACCAGGCAAGCATACACACCCTGCAACATAACATTGTTGGCATTTAATTTGCCAAAAATTAGGTGTGGAATTAATAGCCATTCATTGTTATAATCTGCATGCCTCCTGTGCAAAGAAAGACATTGGGAAACCCTTCCGTCAACCCGAGAAATTGCAGACTAGAGAAGCTAAGTAATGCATAAGCAGAGTCATAGAAAAGTGAAAGTTTTCTTGTTCTGAATAGGTGTTAGTTGTGCTAACGTGCCATTAAAGCACACCATGCTGTCTGGCTGACTCCTTGAAGTATCATAGAAGGAGTGAGCCTTCAGGTTGGAAATATGGCCAAGAAAGAAGGCAATGTTGTTGGGCGTTGTGCTCTGTTCTTGATATGTACATGGTCTACACAGGTCATTGTTATAATCCTGATGAAGGAGCTGGGTCTCTGATCCTGGGCATAAGTAAGGCCATGTGGGTACACAAGCTCTGTTTTAAATGCAGTAGTGGCATTCCTATTGCATAATCTTCTCTTAATTACTTGAACATTTGTGATATAGAGGGATCACAAGAAGGGGATTATTTCCTGACCAGAAATCTTTGGGAAGAGCTGTGGGTGTATTTCTATAGACCGTAGGAGGAGGAGCATAATTTACCTGCCCTCTCCTTTGCAGACGAAACCTTTAGGGATCTAATGCTTGTACATCTATGCGCCTACTGGAAAAAGATGAGATGCAGATCTGCCTGTGTCTGTGGCTCACTTTCTTCTTGCTTCTCTTTGTCTAGCCTGCATTCTTCATCCAACTTGCTGTCCAGTCAAGCTACTGGGCTCCTGCTGGGAGGAAGGGTGGGATATAAATCAAATAATTAATAAATAAATACATGTGTAAAATAAGCATTTTTGTTAGAACTGCTTCCATGATTTTACTCCCTTTTCAGTGCCGTGGCATTAAGATGCTTAAAATCTATGGCATTTGTGAGTGGATGTACAAATTTTCTTGTTTTGCTCTAACAAGACTGCATTCTTCATTTCTAGGAGAAGCCATTTGCTTGACAAATTATACTCACAAACAAGGTCATGTATAATGAAGATGGGAAATACAACTAACAAAAAGTGACCTCTGCCTATAAGGTAACTTTTTTTAATGAAACACCTTAGCGTCCATTCTTTTTGGAAAATGTTAAATGCCTCTCACTTGCAGTTGTAACAGCAGAGGGCATCCAGGATCTTCTCATTCAGTGCTTTCTCTAGAGATTATGTTGAGGAGAAATGTCCCAGTGTCTGAGGCAAATCACAAGAAATGTTTTGTTGCTAGTTTTTAAACAATTTATGTGGGAGAATGATAACTATTTCAGATACTGGATATTAAATGCCAAATTCTAAATGCTGAATTTTACCAACAGCCAGTGAAGGCACCCTAACTATTGCTGCTGTTAAATATGAACATCCAAACAGATTTTTAAGAACTGCCAAGCAATTTCAATTATGGTTTTTGGTGTATGTGTAAACATTTCTGAAACCTCTTTTTTAATCAGTATATTATTTATCAAAGTTGGAATTTTCTAATATTTGTTAGATTGAAGTCAAAGCAGTCAACCCTCTACTCTTGCAGAAATTTGTAAGTCAGGAAGAAAAGCTGATAGGTTACTTGTACAATATGAAAGCATACTTTGCAAATCGCATGAGAATCGGAAGATTTCTGATTGTTTGCATTGCTCCTTTGAATTTCAGTGTTGCTAATTCCACTGTTCCCAGGTAACATGTAGATAGCATTGCATTACATTCTGTTAGAGATACGTGTGGTCGTTGATACTTAGAAAGTAAAATCAGTGTGGTGACAGATGTCACAGCCAGGTCACCCTCACAATCTCTTACACGTGTAGATGTAAAAGGGCAAGTGTCTAGTGTTCGTGAATATTGTACAGAGGAAAACAAAAACTAAGGTTATGGTCTTCGGAAAGAAACATCAGGAACTCCGATGCCCAATAGATTGGCAACTGACTGACCATGTCGTGAATGTAAATATCTAGGAATTCATTTTAAAGATACAGTTTCTTGGAAGACTGATACGGGTAGAATTAAACTTTCAGCCTCTAGAACCTTGGGAGTCATATCAAAATATCATTGTATGAAAGTTGGCTTTGTAATCAATCTTTCAACCTTCACAAAAGGGTGTTTGGGGTTGTAGTGGGGATGAGAAACCCCAGTGTCTGGGACACCATGTGTAGCTCTGTGGTTTCTACCCCATATAATATATATATACTGTATCTGTGTTGATATGGAGTGATGTTGGTGCTTTCCCTCTCTTCCTCCTCCTCACCGATCCCCATTTGTATTTGTTTTTCCAATTGCAGGTGAACCCGTGAGACCTCATGACCCTTCTTTAGGAGGCAGATTCTGCGAGGATGTTACATCACCACTGCCGGAGGAACCCTGAGCTCCAGGAAGAGTTGCAGATTCAGGCTGCGGTGGCTGCTGGCGATGTTCACACTGTGCGCAAGATGCTAGAGCAGGGCTATTCTCCAAATGGTCGAGATGCCAACGGCTGGACCTTGCTCCACTTCTCGGCAGCGAGAGGAAAAGAAAGATGTGTTCGTGTGTTCCTCGAACATGGAGGTTGGTTGACTTAAATGGGTGAGGGTGGGATTTGTGGTTGTTCTGAGGATTACAGATTTTTATTCTTCAGGCTTTCTTTTTAAACTCCTTTGTCTTTTTCTTCATTCATTCATTCATTCATGATGGTGGCCACGTTCAGAGTATTAAAATTCTGCTTAATAAGCTGAGATATACACAATAAGCATCATGTGCTCTTTGCTCCCCATTTGGCTGTGAGTATGCAGACAAGATGGGAAATGGCAGTTTGGCTTCCATTAAATCCAGAATCTGGACCCCAGACGTTTAAAGTTAGCCTCCAGATCATTACTTGAGTAGAAGCAATTAATCATAGTTCCTGGCTTGGGCGTGATGGGAAGCTATTGTAAACTGCCACTTCCTGGCTTGTTCATTCAAGAGAGAGAAGGGGCTGCATATGGGTGCCTAAAACTCGCACATCTCTCAGTTTATTAAGCTGAGATTTGATCATTTGAACCTGGCTCTTTTTGCAGTTGGCTCCAGAAATGATCTGGTAAACTGGGAAGAATTTAATTTTTGTATTTCAGATCTCTTGCTGGATGTTGCGCCACATGTTGTTGGACCGTGGCTCTTATCATCCCTGAGTATTGGCCATGCTGGCTTGGACTGATGGGAGTTTGTAACCCAGCAACATCTGGTGGGGTACATGTTCCCCACCCTGTCATAGTTAATGGTTTCCAGTGACACATGAACAGGGCCACTGTGTGTTAAAAGTGAATTTGGACCAATGTGGTTTTATATAAAATTGGTGAATTTGGGACGAGATGGCAGACTGGAATTTAAAGAAAAGGAAATTTTGAGAATTCCTGTGTGGTCTTTTAATGGGAAAATCGCTGTTGGGACAAGAGCTAACTTGAATAAATTGATCTGTGTGAACCATGTTTTTACAAAAATCCAGCAAAACCTTGTGTACCACGTAAGTACCCACTGGTAGCTAGTAAACATACATCTACGAGAGGCTGGGGGTTTTAAGATGGGGATAATTTCACACCCTTGATAGAAGAATTGGGTCTTCTAATTCAGTTCTACTAATGTAACTGCCACCTTCTGTTAACAATCGTGTGTTAGTTTTGAACTCCTCCTTGGTTGTCTCGCAGTGCTCCAGTGGAACACATCCCCCTTCTTTACTTTGTTGTTTTGTGCCTTCAAGTCGATTACGACTTAGGCGATGAACCAGTGACCTCCAATAGCATCTGTTGTAAACCACCCTGTTCAGATCTTGTAAGTTAAGGTCTTTGGCTTACTCCTTGTTTGCCACCCTTAGGTATATTCTTAAGAAAAATAAAAGCATTTTTGTGTTCCAAGAAATATATTCTGTTTTATTATTGTATCTCTTTGATGTTGTATGCTCAATCTATGTCTGAGAGCATGTATTCCATAAACATGAAACCCATTTCTGCTGGCTGGTGCTAACTTTACTATGGAACTGGGCACTTAATGAGGGGTCAGTTTGTGCAATGAAACATCCTTCCAGCTCATTAAGAAAATAATGTGGCCCTGAAGAATACAGAATTTTTCCAAAGAAAGGGGATCCCAGGGAATGCAGTAATTATCGAACTATTGCCTTAATATCCCATGCAAGTAAAGTAATGCTCAAGATTCTACAACAAAGGCTCTTACCATATATGGAGCGAGAAAGGCCAGATGTCCAAGCTGGATTTAGAAAGGGAAGAGGCACCAGAGATCATATCGCAAACATACTTTGGATAATGGAATGGACTAAGGAATTTCAGAAGAAAATCACCCTGTGCTTTATAGATTACAGCAAAGCCTTTGACTGTGTAGATCATGAAAAACTATGGAATGCTTTAAAAGAAATGGGGGTGCCACAGCATCTGATTGTCCTGATGCGCAACCTATACTCTGGACAAGAGGCTACTGTAAGGACAGAATATGGAGAAACTGACTGGTTCACCATCGGAAAGGGTGTGAGACAGGGGTGTGTTTTATCACCCTATTTATTTAATCTGTACGCAGAACATATCATATGGAAAGCAGGATTGGACCAAGATAAAGGTGTGAAAATTGGAGGGAGAAATATGAATAATTTAAGATATGCAGATGATACCATACTACTAGCAGAAACCAGTAATGATTTGAAACAAATGCTGATGAAAGTTAAAGAGGAAAGCACAAAAGCAGGACTACAGCGGAACGTCAAAAAGACTAAAGTAATGATAACAGAAGATTTATGTAACTTTACAGTTGACAATGAGGACATTGAACTTGTCAAGGATTATCTATACCTCGGTACAGTCATTAACCAAAATGGAGACCATAGTCAAGAAATCAGAAGAAGGCTAGGACTGGGAAGGGCAGCTGTGAGAGAACTAGAAAAGGTCCTCAAATGCAAAGATGTATCACTGAACACTAAAGTCAGGATCATTCAGACCATGGTATTTCTGATCTCTATGTATGGATGTGAAAGTTGGACAGTGAAAAAAGCGGGTAAGAGAAAAATCAACTTATTTGAAATGTGGTGTTGGAGGAGAGCTTTGTGGATACCATGGACTGCAAAAAAGACAAATAATTGGGTGTTAGAACAAATTAAACCACAACTATCACTAGAAGTTAAAATGATGAAACTGAGGTTATCATACTTTGGACACATCATGAGAAGACATGATTCATTAGAAAAGATAATAATGCTTGGAAAAACAGAAGGGAGTAGAAAAAGAGGAAGGCCAAACAGGAGATGGATTGATTCCATAAAGGAAGCCACAGACCTGAACTTACAAGATCTGAACAGGGTGGTCCATGACAGATGCTCCTGGAGGTCGCTGATTCATAGGGTCGCCATAAGTCGCAGTAGACTTGGAGGCACATAACAAGAACAGCCTTAAAGCAAACCTTTTTTAATGATCAGGATGCATAAGGAGTTGGCAGGTATTCAGAGTTTTAGCTTGGGATGAACATTAGAACTGTATTGCAAAGTGATAATACTTTTACTGTTCTTTAAGGTCCAATAGAGTACATATGACCATTTTTTATCCTTCCTGTGCTACATTTGGCCAGAAGATGGCAGTATAGTGCTTCCAGAACACATTTAGAGCTGCAACGAATTTGCTCCCAAAAAAAATTATCCTTTGTGAATTTTTGTATCTAATATTCTCCAATTGTTCCCCGCATTTGCCAATATTGTTCAGATGTTGTCTGAATATTTTATACCTTTGTCACAAAGATTTTTTATTTCAGTATTTTATATCGGCCAGTTAATATTAGTTGTATTTGATAGCTGCTAAACAGTATTTGGCATTTGACCTTATATTGAGAGCTGATAGGCAGTGATATGTTAAAGTGGTTTTCACACTGTCTGCCTTCAGGGAAAACTGTCCGCAGTAATATCTGTGATACAGCTCCTGGGCATTACAGAGGATTCTGGAGCATGTTCTAAGGGCAATGTTAAGCCTCCTCGTTCCACTGTGCCTGCATATTACAAACAGGAAGATCAGTAGTAGTAGACATACTATCTTCCAGCTGTTCTTCTCACTGACAAACCCTGATAGATTCCCCCCACCAATACTTTGAAAGCCACTGGTTCCTATAATAGTGTTTTGATTATTAGCATGCAGTAGTATTTAATATTAGATAACTGTATGGTTGGCATGTATTTTTGTGTGTGTGTTATAGCATTTGATCAATAATCTAAAATATTATTTGAGAGATGGCAGCTTATAACATTTCATTTGGTGGGAACTGGGGCATGCTTCATTGAAGAGATGCCAGCAAGTTCAAAGCATTCAAATTCACATTCATAATGGGAAGCTAAATGTAGCTGCAAAATTTCCTACTAATTTTTTTCATGCCAATGTTTGAAAATTTGTCACATTTCAAACATTTGCAAATATTAATTCAACTCTAATATAGACAATCCTTGGAAGGATTTATACACACATATATATATATATATATATATATATATATATATATATCCTGCCCTTCCTCCCAGCAGGAGCCCAGGGCGGCAATCAAGTAAAAAAAAAAAAATCAGTCCTGTGAAGTTTTAAGTTGCTATTGATGTGCTTTACTAGAAATAGTCTAATTTAAAATAGATTGGCTGCTTCTGTTCCTTCCAGCGGGAATTGTGTGCTTATGGACTTTCTGGAATTGTTCATTGATGGGAGTGTTTTCTGTTTGTTAAGAATGAAGATTTACTTGTGTAAGAACTACTTGGTGGTATTACATGCACTGATAATAACAGAACAAGTTTGTTACGTTGGAAGTGTTCCCTCTAAGGAGGTGGCCGGGTAAAGAAATAAGATCTGTATTGCAAATGTCACCGAAAAGACAAACACAAAAACTGCGCTTGAACTGAACTTCAGGGGCACTCAGACCACTGCAGGAAGAATGTGGGGTTATGGATTTGGAGGGGCTGGGCAGACCTCAGGCCTGCCACACGCTGGGGAAAGCACTTGGTCAAAATGGCTTAATTTGTTTCCTGGCCACCATAGTATTTACCCCGTTTTTTCACCTCATTTTTTTCTTCCTTGCCTTCCTCTTGTAGTTCGTCTGGAGAGAAAAAGACCACAAGCAGTGGTCTACACATAGGGATGGGTGAGAATTTCGATTCAGTTCGCATTTCAAGCAGAATTTATCAAATTTGCAATTTCCGAAACAATACGAGAACCGAAACACACCCATCCTTTGAGATTCGCATTTATTAGAATTTTGGGATGCAGTTCGCCAACTGAACAACATTTACAAAAATGCATATATTAGGGGAAAGTGTGCAGAAAAATGAATACGTGAGTGAAAGTAACACGCAAAAAGGCATGAAATGATGAGAAATGACTTGCAAAAATGTGTATCTCTGTCAAAACTGCCTACAAAAATGTGTTTATTTGGAGAAATATCCACTAAAATGGTGGAGAATTTTCATGAGGATTTTTTTAAAAAAGAAAAAAAATCTGCAGATTGCTGTAGAAATATAGAGAACTAAATTTAACATTGGAAAAAAGAGAAGCCAAGAGAACTGAAACTGACTGATGTTTTCATCCCTACCACATAACACAGAGCCAACCTCAGGCTTGTTTTCTCTCTAGCATAGGTTTGTTAAGAGCAAGGCAGGAGCAAAGGAGAGACATTTGAGTAGCATGCACTAGCATACTGCTCGTTTGCATTAAACCATTGTTTTAATTAAGGTTTAATGTCCCATGCTAACTGGGCCAATGTCTTGCAAAGATCTTATCTCAATCTTGTATGTAGATAATGCCAATGCATACATAAAGGATTGCCTGCCAGGGCCCTTGTCCTTTGTGTGTGAGGAAAACTGCTAATTTGAAGAGAGCTTGTGTGTGTGTGTGTGTGAGAGAGAGAGAGAGGTATGTTGAAATAATATTAAATCTATACACTGGTGTTTTTTTAAAACTCTTGTGAATCCAAATTTCTGTTGGACATAACTATACTATAATTTTATTTTCTTATTTGTTTATTATCTCACCTTCTTTCTTTCGTGGGTGGATGTTTGCACACCTGCAAAATCTTAATGTTGTGAAGTGGCAAACAAAGATTATTTTCATTTTGTAGAAAACACTTTTTATCAAGATGATCTGAAATAACATTTAGCTTACATGCTTTGGAAGTGCTGTGGACCACAGAGGGCTTTCTTTACCTTATACAGTATTATACCCCCAAAATAAGCTCATCTTGCCATACCACAATACATCCACATCTTGGACCAGCAGATGTGGCTACACATGCTTCTCTTTAAAATTAAGAAAACAAAACACAGAAACAAGACATGTTAGTGTTGAATGGGATGGGATGGGTAGAAATACCTTGAGCTGTTGGATTTAGGGTGCACAGTGGAGGCTGGGGGACTTGCACTGTGTGAGGAATCTGTGTGTACCACACACTCCTGTTTTCATTTTTAGTCAAAATGCAGTAACAAAAAGGGTGAATTGGTTTGAAACGTGCTGCTAGAATTCAAAGCATCAGCTAATTACTCTCTCACAAACAAAATCTGAATTCCAGTTAATCTGCTTGTAATTTGAATTGTTGCCTATAGTTTTTCTGCTCTGGTTTTTATTTGAAAAGAGCAATGGTGCAAAGGTACAAGAATGTTTTTTGCCTGTTTTAACTTTGTTTTGTTTTTAACTAATCTATATTGCATAGTAAAGTACAAATATATCATTGCAGTCATATTTGCAAGAGATCTCATAAATATTCCTAACGATGGCTGTGTTCACACATAACGCTAAGCCATGTTTTGTTTAACAAACCATGAGTCTTCTCATAGATGAGCAAACAAACCATAGCTTGTTTCTCAAAAACCTGCTTTAATTTTCCCCACACTTTCACTTCATTACCTGTCTGATAAACCCAACCCCCTTTGTGGCACCCAGTACTCGTATTCCCTCACCTCATCACCGTCTCTCTTAACACTGGCTGGCTGCACAGTGGAGTAAAGAGGTCTCTGTGCCTGCCCTGAGTCAAACCAGCGTCCCTCCCTTCCCCCCACCCCCAGTCACAGACATGCCAAATGTGCTGTTGACAACAGAACTCCTTAACCATTTCCTAACAAACTAGTGGAGCAATCGGCTCATTTTCTCAGCAGGATTCCTGCCAGCATATTTATTTTTAAATATTTTTATGCCATCTTCTTGTAAACTACAAAGTATACAATGATCAAAACAATAAAAACATCATAAAACATTAAAACCAGAATCTTAAATTAGCATTTAAGAGATGGACCATAGCTCAGTGGTAGAGCATCTGCTTTGTATGCAGAAGTTCCCATGTACAACCCCAGCATCTGCAGGTAGGACTTGGAGAGACCCCCTACCTGAAATCCTGGAGAGCTGCTGCCAGTCAGTGTAGACAGTGCTTTGCTTAATGGACTGTTGGTCTGACTCGGTATAAGACAACTTCCTATGTTCCCATTAAGAACCTTACAAATTGCAACACTACTAAAAACAATTTAAAAGGCTGAATTAAGAAGCTATATCTTGACACTTTTTCTGAAAGCAGAAAAGCATAGTGTATTGGTGTGAAAATGTCTGTGTTCTGTTTGCTTTGAAGAGTTAATGATTTTACTGAAAGTAGGTTTAACCATCAGGGTAGCGAAGTATCAGTTAATTGGTGCTCTGACATATAGCCCTGCATAGATGTTAATAAGATTGCAGAACAGTACCTTTAAATTTTCCTCTCTACTTCCTCTTTCCTGGGACTTGTGAGGACTGGCCATGGAGGAGTGGGGCAGGAAAAAGAGCCTGTTGCCAGGCAGAGTTAGGAGCAAACTTCTTCAGGAAAGGCACCAGCTAGCATCTGAGGTGGCCAAACAAACCATGGTTAACCAAGGCTTTTGGGTTTGGCCAAACTGTAGTTAAAAAAAAAAATACAATCCATAAGCGAACAACAAACGTAAGTCTTTACTTTGTGGTTTGTTGGTGACAACAAATCATAGTTAGTCCGTTGGGCTGTGTTCAGCTGTTCAAACAAACCACACTTTTGCTTAAACCATGACTTAGTGTTATGTGTTATAGTGTTATGTGTGAACCAGGCCAATGAGTGTTAAAAAGGCAAGTGAGTTCTCCATAATTTGAAGTATGCATTTTTAAAAAACACTATTTTATTATAGGCTATGATCCAGAACGCAACCTTCATGTGAGATTTTGTAGTTCTTTTTTATTCACCAGCCTCTGTCCTATCTTAAATCCTCTGAGCCTATAAAGTAACTTCTGTTTTGAAGACCACTGTTGAATTGGAAAGATGCAAACGCTACCCACATACACATACCACTTTTGTGCCCATATTATCAAATTATTTGGATCAGCTGAGACTGGAAAGCCTTAAAGTAAAACCTTATTTTAACTGTTGAAAGTGAACAAGGAGAAAGACTAGCTGTTCCCCTAAAGTCCCAATTTGTTTTGTAACATTTACTGTAAGTAAATAAAATGAACAACCTATAGTATAATACAAATGGTAAGCATTAAGTGATGAGTGAACTGGTCAAATTTGAGATGGTTAGATAAGAGCATTTTGCAAAACAACCTCCCAAGAATTATAACAACGTATAGAAAAAATTTAGCTGCCATTTTTTGTTCCTCTAATGATATCTAACTCCTTGTAATTTTTGTTTAACTTTAGCCGATCCCACAGTAAAAGACTTAATTGGAGGCTTCACTGCTCTACATTATGCAGCCATGCATGGCCGAGCTCGGATTGCACGCCTGATGCTGGAATCGGACTACCGTGTTGATATCATTAATGCAAAAAGCAATGATGGCTGGACTCCTCTACATGTGGCAGCTCATTACGGCAGAGACTCGTTTGTCCGTCTCCTGCTGGAGTTCAAGGCTGAGGTTGATCCACTCAGTGACAAAGGTACTACGCCTCTTCAACTGGCTATTATCCGCGAAAGGTCCAGCTGTGTCAAAATACTCCTAGATCACAATGCCAACATTGACATTCAAAATGGCTTCCTGTTGCGTTATGCTGTGATCAAAAGCAATCATTCTTATTGCCGGATGTTCCTTCAGAGAGGGGCGGATACAAACTTGGGGCGCTTAGAAGACGGGCAGACACCATTGCACTTGTCTGCTCTTAGGGATGATGTACTCTGTGCACAGATGTTATACAACTATGGTGCAGACACTAATACCAGGAACTATGAAGGACAGACTCCGCTGGCAGTTTCAATAAGTATTTCTGGAAGTAGCCGACCTTGTTTGGATTTCCTACAGGAAGTAACAAGTATGTATACTGGAAATCTTTAATCAAAGTCCACCAGTGGTCTTTGGGGGCAATTGATATAAAATAATGAGTTTCCTACTTGAGAATTTAGGAAGGCTCAGGGGATAACCACTCTTTTCCCCTTTGAGATCACATTTGTACTTCTGCGTGTATACGTTCCCGCTATACTAAATTGGGTTGAAATTCTGCATCAGTCCTTCTTAATCAAAAGATTCTGCATGTGGTAGGTAGCCAGTGATGACTGTGGACTTATGCTGTTTTGTTGTTATGCCTTCAAGTTGATTGGGCCTTTCTGGTTTGCAAAAGAAATGTGCAGAACCTTCAAAAACTGCAACTTATTGGTAAAGTAATTTTCTCTATTCCCTGTTCAGTATTAGGAAATGGAGATGAGGCTTAATTATTTATCCCTTGTGGCTGCAAAATGAGCCTGCTCGTGTGTTAAAACCCTTAAGATCTCACAGTGACACTATGTACATGTTAGTTCTTAAGTTATAACACCAGAGAAAGAGTAATCATCATGTTAATACCACTAACTACTCAAACAGTATTTTTACTATCAGTACATTTTGCCAATCCACTTCTTTTTCAAGCAGTTACGTGACGAACACTATTTCTCCTTGGTCTGGGCTTATGATGCTGCATTGATATGATCGATCTGACTGGAAGAAAAATGGTCAGGTGAAAGCTAGGTTATAAAGAACAGAGCAGGACCAGAGTTCTTCTTGTGAAGACCATATCATAGCAATTCGCTTGTGGTCATGTGCGTACTCTATGATGGTGCAATCTCACTGGAGGTGGAGCTTGTCAAATGTGGGTGGCGTGTAACAAGCCATAGCCCCACGTCTGTTCAGTAGAGATGTGGGTAGGGCAGTCTGTGGCTTCTACATTCCAGGAATAGATTATGGTGGGGCTGGGGGTGATACTGGTTACAGTAGGGCCCCGCTCCTCGGTGCTTTGTTTCTCGGCGTTCCGCTAATACGGTGCGAGCGGGGCGATCAGCTGGAGGGGGGCTGGAGCTCCCTGCGCTCCAGCTGATTGCGCCAGAGGAGGGGAAGATCAGCTGTAGTGTGCTACAGCTGATCTCGGGGGCGGTCAGACCCCTGCGCTCGAGCTGATCACACCAGAGGAGGGGAAGATCAGCTGTAGTGCACTACAGCTGATCTTCTCCTCCTCTGGCATGATCAGCGGGTTAGGTTCCAGACCCCCATGCTACAGCTGATCTGCTTTTTGGCGGTTTTCGCTTTTCGGCGGGGGTCTGGAACCTAGTCTGCCGTATGAGTGGGGCCCTACTGTACTGAATAAGCTCAAGGGAGCATTTAGACTTTATTCCCAAGGCATGTTGCATTTGCCTCTGCCTCTGGGATGCCATTTTGACAAGTTTGTGTTTTGGCTAACTAATTGAAGACTGTAGGGATACTCCCATCACAAAATTTCAGTGCAGGTTATGTCCATTAGTGTGTGTACTGAACCACTCCCAGCTTTTTGGCATGCTCTTGTCAGGCCTGTTAAAAGCCAGGGTGCCAACTACTTCTCATATTACAATTTTTGTTCAGGGAGTGGTTAGTTGTAGCACTTCCTTAAGTGAAAACCTTCAACACGAAAGACAGCTCTTTATTGCTGATAAAAGCCAAGTCCCAACATGAAAAGGTTTTGGTCAACTGTAGCCAAGATGCGTTTTTTATTGCATGGAAGCTGATGTCTGTATGAGTTCCTTTGTTCATTCCTCTGTGGATTGACTTAGACAGTTTGGCCATGTGATAACTCTTTGTGATGTCAAAAGG
Source organism: Rhineura floridana (assembly GCF_030035675.1). Lineage (NCBI taxonomy): Eukaryota > Metazoa > Chordata > Lepidosauria > Squamata > Rhineuridae > Rhineura > Rhineura floridana. The sequence continues at coordinate 20,468,218 of NC_084493.1, read as the reverse complement.
TGTACCTGTAGTTACAAGTGTTATTGATGTGTTGCATTATTGGCATTCATAGTAATCTAAGCAAAAGGCCCATGGCTGCCCTGAGGAGTTTCCTCTGATTGAGTGGGGCCAGCTTTAAACATAGATGCTTGGAATATGGTGTCCTTGACAAGCATAATTAGAGAAGGCTCTGTTGGACAGGCACAAAATGAGCTACTGCCTTGTCAAGGGAGACTATTTAGTTACATTCTGTATCTGTTACAGTACTACCTTTGTTTAGGAAAAAATGGAAGATTTTTTAAAGTGCTTTAGATCCTTTCTTTAAACACCTACAGATGAAACAAATCTAATTTTTCTTTGCCAAAATTTGAAAAAGTGTGTATTTTTAAACTTGTGCAGTGGCTTCCACTCTTGCATAGTTTGAATCCTTTGAAATGGAGAACTTCATAAAATGTAGGTCTGTGGTCAGTGGCTAGATTTTCTTGCAGCCGTAAGGAAACTGTATCCTCAGCATCGTTTACATGTATAGGAAAATATTCTATAACTTAATGTGAACTTTTAAAGTCCTTTTCTTCGATCCTGGCTGTAAACTTCATCTGCTTTTTAAGTCAGGTTTTGGATGATTTGTACAAGTTCATCCTCTACTTTGAATCTATTGCAGTGCTGTCGCTTTTATGGAACTAGTGTCATGGTGTCTATGAATATTATAGCCTCTTCATGCTGTACTAATCTTCCCTTGTTAGTTTGCTGATATTCAAATGCCAATTTTAAAATAAATGCCATTTTATGAGAAGGGGGCAGCTTTTATGGAAGTTGGAGATGGATCAGATTCGTTCAGAGAAGAGACATCCCAGCTCCTCTTGGGCATAGAAAATAGAAGGCTAAGCTTTCAAAGGGTGAGTGACTGTTAGTCAAAGCAAACTCCTTAGCTATCATATTCCACGCACATTTTCAAAGCATGCATGTTTGCCTCAAGAACATAACTGGGCTTTTTGTTCAGGTAGGTGCTTTGATATTGCAGTATGTTTTGTGTATTTATCCCCCAACAATCCCTTTATTCAACCCCCCCCCTCAAAAAAAAGTGCTCTTGTTTCAAGGAGGTAAGATCTGGCTGCCTTTGGGCATTGCAGGACAGTATAAAAGTGAAATATGCAGCAAGCTAATTGTAAACGGGACTCAGTTATAACATTTGCTGAAGTCTTGCTGATTTAAATCATTCTTTTGTAAGTGTACCACCACATATAATTGTACGTTGAGTGCAGCACATTTAAACACCATGAGCTGGACTTCTGTTGGGTTTGAACTACAAAGTGAAATTGTACAGTTTCAACAGAAAAGAGAATTGGGGGGGGGGGACACACACTGGTATCTCAAGAATTTGGAGTTTAGTTCCAACCACTTTCTATATTATACTTTTACTGATGCTGGGGCGGCGCTCTTAAATCCCTGCTGAATTTTGGTCCCTCCACGTGTACCATTGCCTGCCGCTGTGTAAGGCAACAGTATTATCAATCTGTATACCAAAGCGTTATGCATTTGCAGCTTAAGGCTCTTTTAAAGAGTTGGTGTTTTATAGCTGCCTGTTCAGGTAACTAAAAAAAGAGGTAAGAGAGTGGTACTAACCCTTATGCCTTTGCAAGTACTGATTTAATATAAACATGAATGGGTTGGCAGCTTGTTTATTGTATTTCTTAGCCACCCTTTACCGCAGGGTCCCAGGGCGGGTTACAACAAAAAATATACCGTTATAAAACAAATAAAACAGTTACAACCAAAAGACAAGAAAAGTGTAAAAACAATTAAAAACAGTACCATATATAAAACAATTCCATATACAAAAGCGATGCAGACATTTTAAAACAATTCCATATATAAGAATTTAAAATAGTTCCAAAAACAGATGCAAATTGTACATAGAATTATAAGAACCCTGCACGTGTGTGCCTACGCCTAAATGATCAGCTATTTTTTTTAGTATTAATGTTTTAGGGTGCCCTGTGGGCTCAGTTAAAATTAGGGAAAGGGGAGGGGAAGCAGAGGCACTGCTTTCAAACCCAAAATGGTCATTGTTCATTTGTAACTAAGCTTGCTGCTAGGACAACAGTGTATTTTATAGGAGTGTGAATTGCTTCCTTCACCTCCCTCCCCATTTGACACAAATCATATGGACAATCGAAATAATGCCAATAGATCAACTGCCTTTTATTTTAAGAACAATAAAAGAAAACACCAGATACCTTTCAGCTAATACTTAGCAGAAATAAGCTTTGGGTGGCAGTGACTTTTTATGGTGCCATTTTCTCTTGCAGGTAGCACCAGAGTATATTCTGGAATAAGGTCTGGTTTTATATGTATTTTAAAAGCAAGTATCAATTAGTTTAACTTACTATAATTACATATGTATTTGTTTGTAATATTACTGTTTTGGAGCCTTTTAAACAGAATAAAGCAACCTCAAATATAGTGCATTTCTCTCTTAAAATCTTTAATGTCTTAACTTAAATTCTTAAGTGCCCGTGCAGTGTAAATAAAAGAGTCTCAACCCCCAGGTTTTCTATTATAAAAGATAAGAAACTCAAGAAGGGATGCAGGGAGAGAGGAAAAGACTGGATTTTTTTCCAGCTATTTGGAATTATTTTTATGTTGCATTTTAGTTCTTCAAAGCATTGAGTCTTCGTGGACATCCAAATGATAAATCTGAGAAATTTTAGTGTGATGGAAAGTTCTTTCTAATATTCATTAAGTGTAACAAACATTATATCAGAGAGAGAACCTCATTGTTTCTTGTCTCAATCTATCATTTTAAACCAGGCTTTGGTATGCATTTAAGATGGAGGATTAAACACTAGCCTTCTCCCAATGCGGTAACTAGCCTGGGAGAGAGAACTTTCGTTGTATAGAGGTCTGTTGTATCATTAGCCACAAGAATCTAAAACAAGTTGCAGGACGCATACTTTCCTGTAGGGCAATTAATTTTTTTCTTGTTAACGTGGACACTTTTGTGTAACCAAAATGATGATGATTTTATCAATCAGCACTCAAATCAAGGAAAGCTGGAGAAGGGGAAATACCAGTAAATGAAAGTACATAATTGTTCTGATTTTGATACTCCTGATTCATTCCCATATTTCAATTTTAGACCAATTTCTTTTGACAGTGATGGTTTTCCCTGGTAGAGACCTCAGACAGAAAACCAAATTGTGTGCTCCTGGCCTAGTTTGTAGGTCAATTACCGCTCTTGTGCTTCTGTCCTAGAACTGCAGCTGATTCTGTGGAAGTATTCGTGTGCTATTGAAAAACTTTGAATGATTTAAGCTTGTGATGTTGTTTTAAGTCCATGGTAAATAGACCATCTCCCTATTTATGGCCCTGTTCACTATTCCATCAGTGCATCAAATCAGGACAGCAGCAGATAGGAGTAGATCCTTTGTCAAAGTTGTCCTCAGGCTTTGGAGTGCCTGGTCGTGAGGAAGTTCTCATCTTTGAGCTTTTGAAAGAAAAAAAGAAAGAAAAATGTTGATTCAGTGAACTTTTCAGGGGAGGGGAGGGTTTTTAAATTTTGCTTGTGTTAATTGACAATTGCTGGAGTCCAAAGAGCTGCACAATTAGTTCTGCGTGCTGAAAGAGCCTCTTGGTTTGAGTTCCTTATCCTCTTCATACTGCATTGCAAACCACATTTGAAGTGGAGGGGACATACAGACCTGTTCTGGCATTCAAAAATGTGTGAGGGCATACACGCCACCCAAAGCCCCTGTCTGCTCCGCCCTGACCTTCCCACATTGAGCAAGAGAGATTGAAAGGAGGTTGTAAGCTTGCATGGCCGAACATACGTGTGTTATCAGGGTTTGAAATTGCAGGAAGGCTTCTAAGTGTGTTTCGCTGAGCGTGTTGACAAGCTCAACACAAGAAGATCAGGGCAGGGATGAGGATGTTGAGGACCAGCATGCACTTCCATTCTCCCTACATGCTTCATGCCCATGCATATTCTCTGAACGCCTGAATATGGCTGGAGAATATCTAGTTTCCAAAGGCGGAAAAAATTCACTGGGCAAGCCAGAGACCTTGATCAAACTTGAATAGCCTATGGCTATCTTTTTTTGTAATATATCTTTTGGAGTTTTTGGGTGTATGTTTCATTTTGGGGTGCTGCGTTTGAGCCTTTGGAAGAAGCAACTTAAAAGTGTTTTTAAAGCTGCCGAACTTCAGTTTTCTTCAGTTTAGAAGTGGCTTGTACTTTTTTTAGGCTGGCAGCAACGTTTTCAAGAGTTCTAAATGCCCCTTGTATGGGAATAGATTGTCAGAGCAGCACAGGTCTTTCCCTAACCCAATGTGACAGACGAGGACAATCTAGCTGACAGGTGGGCCTGAAAATCACTACAAGGTATGTTTCCAGTGGTGAACAAAAATTGTATATTCGGGCAATCAGACTGGAAGACTTTACGAAGTTTGCTAGGGATCATACATTTACAGTATTTAGACATTTGTACTTCTCTAAGAAGCCTTGTGGTCTAGTAACTTCTGTAGACTTCAATTTGCAAGGTGTTGGAAGGATAACATAAAAAGTGCTGAAAGTATTTTAAAGGTGCTGTGCCCTTATTAATGGCTGACTTGTAGATTGTTTTTAAAACGTGGGTCTTTGGGCTGCTACCTTAGTTTTGTGCTCGTCTTCCTTTTGTTTGTTTGTCACTGAGTTTTCCAACTGCTTCATATTTTTTTTTAAAAAAAACTGATAATGACTACAGTGTCTATGCTTGCTATCAGATAAAATATACTACAAAAACACTATTTGTGTACCTCTTAGAGAATGCACTCTCGTAGGAATGGGCTTGTACTTTCTGGAAAATGGCCAGATTTGGTTAACACAGCATGAGAAATTGGCAATTTAAAAAGGACCCAAAAGCAGGAGCTTTTGTAAGTATATCTTAGATTGCAAATGGTTCAACTCTCGCTGCCCTTGCCAACAAACAGAAAAATGTCGAAAGGTAGAAAGGTGACCACTATTCAGGATATTTAAAAAATGATTATTGTGGGAATGTTGATTTCAAGGTGTAACATAGGAATTTGCTTTTAAAGGCAAGTAAATTTTATGCTTCTAACTCATTCTTATAATTTATTTTACTTATTAAAGCTGCAGAATCATTTCAAAACCACTTAATGGCAAAGTATTTTATTTATTTATTTGATTTATATCCCACCCTTCCTCCCAAAGTAAGCGACACTGTTGGTTTCTGTCTTCTGGAATCTCTTGGTTTTATCATCTGTGACAACTAAATATGCAGGCTGAAGGGCAACGCATAGGATCAAAATTTTTTTAGCACAAATTCACGTTTTCTTAAGCCTCTCTAATGTGAAGTTTGCTGTGCCAGGTAGATAATGTGTTCCCAGTACATGCATAATGAAAGCAGAGTGCCTATTGGTGTGCCTGTGCTTTCAGGAAAGAATTGTCTGCCATCAGTGTTGAACTCAATGTGTTTTCTAGTATTGTTGTTGTTATGTGCCTTCAAGTCGATTACAACTTATGGCGACCCTATGAATCAGTGACCTCCAATAGCAGCTGTTATAAACCACCCTGTTCAGATCTTGTAAGTTCAGGTCTGTGGCTTCCTTTAGGGAATCAATTCCTCTCTTGTTTGGTCTTCCTCTTTTTCTACTCCCCCCCCCCCCCAGCATTATTGTCTTTTCTGGTGAATCATGTTTTCTCATTATGTGTCCAAAGTATGATAACTTCAGTTTCATCATTTTAGCTTCAAGTGAAAGTTCTTGTTTAATTTGTTCTAACACCCGATTATTTGTCTTTTTCGCAGTCCAGTATATTTGTCTGATAATCAGGTGCAGAAGCATTAGCCCACTATAATTGTTGTTGTTGCTCCATTCTTCCTCCAAGGAAATTGTAGTCATTTCAGCTCCCTTTTCCTCCAGCCTCGAAACAGCTGTATGAGGTAGGTTGGGCTGAGAGAAGGGCGCTAAACCTGGGTCTCCCCACCGTCATAGCCGACAACTGGCCATTACGCCTGTTGCTGTGTTCACTTTCTATTCTTACTGCAGAGCTTTGCATGAGACAGTTTTCTACATTGATACCAATTTGGTGAAGACACCAACTATCCCATCGTTCATACCCTGTTGTGAAAGCATCCACTGGCTGTGGGCTCCCATGGCAGGTGAAAGCATGCTTCCTCCATGGTAGTAATGCTTGTTTAGGGAATTTGTCATGCTTGGGAAGGGCCTGAGAGAGAAGTGACTCGTGGGAAGATGAACAGGAACAAATAATTGTGTGAATGGAATGGAATTTAATTGGATTTCTCAGTCACTGTTTCCTCTCTGATATGGGAGAAATGAATAAAGATGAATGAATTAGGAGGCTATTAATACTTGCATTGGAATTTCCATTCTTTATCATATGTCTTCTTTGGTTACCTCAGATTTTATTTTATTTTTAATTTCCCAAACTTTGAAACTTTAGAGGATGTGGTTCTTTGTCTCTTGGCTTTTTTTTCTTTAGCTACAGTTAAAATCACATAACATTAACCATTAACATGAATACAGTAGGGGCCCGCTTACCGGTGCTTTGCTTTCCGGCATTCCGCTAATACGGCGGCGGGAAATTTCCCATTTTAAAGCCAGTTTTGTGCTTTTGCGGCATTTTCGTGTGATGCACCCCATTATACTCAATGGGTTCCGCTTTATGGCGATTTCCGCTTTACGGTGGCAGTCCAGAACGGAACCTGCCATATAAGCGGGGCCTGCCTGTACATTCGGAAGGAATAACAAAACAATTATGAGATGGCTTACAAGACTGGGAAGTTCAAAACTGATGTACTCCAAGAGGGCAGTCTATAAATACTCTCATAAATACAATAAAATCATACCAAAGCAAATCATTAATAACAGCATACAACATATATAAATTTATCCTCCCAGAAAGTTATAAAAAGCTATTCTCTAGCAAATGGACATTCACATGTAATTTAAATTTCAACATTATAGAATTTGGGACATGGCTATAAAATCAGTCCAAAAGAAGTGAAGAAGTTTACACCATCCCCTCAAAAAAATGTAGGTGAAGAATTTCACAAAAACTGGACAGGTTCAGCCCAGTGCTAATCATAACACATTGTGAGAGTTTACCAGTTTTCTCAAATTCCTTTTCCAGGGTTGTGTAATTTAGCCAGTGCAATCCTAGATCTTCCCTCTCCCCCTTCTGCCCCATCAAAGCCAGTACAAATATTTTGCCGTGGTTTTTAATCTTGCTTTCTTGATTGTCAAAGGATTTTTCTGTGGCTTGTTTTGTTCCAATAATTTCTCATCCAGTAATAAAAGCTTATCTAATCACCACACACATTCTTTCCTCTGATTATTTACAGGTGTCCGATTATAACTCTAGAGAGCATTGTCTGCATATCAAAACAAATTCTATCTCAACTAACAAACATAAGTGTCAATTTGAATTTATGTAATAGAATATATTAAACCTTATAATACACTTGAAGGGATTGAGTCTGTAGTTCATTCAAAAGAAATAATTGTTGAGCACTGTCACTTGTTTCTACCATTATCCATCCTCCTCTTGAGAGATACTAACAGTTTAAACTGTATGTAGAGATATGAAGGCCTGGGGGGAAAACCTGGAAAAAATAGGTGGGGGGGGGGAAACAGTTCTTTTCTGTTTTCCCCAATTTTTTTTCAATATTTTCTTTGGGGGGGATGGAAAAATTTATGGGCAGAAAAAACATGTTTCCCAGGTCTTCAATTTTCTAATGGTATGACCCATTTATTACAAATATTTGTAGTCTGAAAGCTTATCTATAAAAAAAATCTAAATGCTCTGCTTTTCTGTAATAAAGCTGGGGGCAAATTTTGTCATTTTTGTACTCCTGCTTCTTTTGATTTCCCCCCATTATAATTAAGAATTACAACTGCTACTTTTATTTTACAGCAAATAAATCAAACTATTTCCTTGACTTGATTCAGTCATGTAGCCACTTAAGAGATTATTTTATTTTAAAAATAACCTGCCATTTAAAAACAAAAGTTCAAAAATGACTTATATATTAGCACATCAAACAATATATTAAAGGATGACAATCCATAGTGTGAAATAATTCCTGAAATGACTGTAATAGAGGAACAGTGTTAACATAACAAGCCAAGAAAAAAAATGATCAAGGAAAATAATTCACAAAGCAGCAGTCTTAAAGGGGAAAGCATCAACATAATAAGACAAGCTGTGGGGGAAGGTTCAATCCCCAGCATCTCCAAGTAGGCCTAGGAATGTCTCCAGTCTGAAACACTGGAGAACCACTGCCAGTCAGTGTAGACAATATGGAGCTTGATGGACCAAAGGTCTCATTCAGCATAAGGCAGCTTCCTGTGTTCCAAGCCCCAGTGCTCTCCTAAAGAGCTATGATTTAACCAGCCACTTAAACATGGATCTTGTTTCCGTCTGCCACACCCTGCTGGCACAACCAACATTCTTCCCTCCGCAAGGCCTCCAAGCGGCAGCTGGATGCGGTGGCCCCTTCCGCCAGCTCTGCCACCGCCAGCTTCACTCCTGCCAGCCTCCGGCAAGTTGGATCACTCCATTGTTCATTAAAAATGTTAATCTGTTTGTCTCCCTCGTTTTTCATTTCTCACTGCGTTCTTCCACTTTTTCTTTTTTTGTGTCTATCTTCGCATAGTTTGAATTCCTTCATAAAAAGACCTTTACTTTCCTGTAGGAAACTGTATTGGGAGATCTTAATTATTTTTATCAAGGTTTTTTTAAACCATATCCACAAAGGTATGAAACCAGCTTAGAATCATACACTTCCCCATATATTAGCAAGACAGTTTTAACAATAAGTCTACCATTTCATCCATTCCAAGTGCCAAATCAATATCAAATTAATTTGTTTCCTGTTTGAATTGTTCTTCATATAACCATGTTCTAATAATCTTCGATCATATCTCTTGCATCGTATATACTGTGCATCTCCCATATTTCACGTAAATTCTAGAAGATGTATATAGTGTTAGATCAATGCTATACAATTTGTGAATCATAAATTTATCTAAATGCTATATTGCACGACTATCCTGTATATTTATTTATTAAAAAATGACATTCATATTCCAAAAAAATCCTTATTGAGAAAATAACAGTCACCAATCACAAAAAATCTTTTTGGAATGCAGTATCCAATAATGTTTTCAACAGATTCATGTCTGAATAACTGCCTACTAATATTGATTAATGCTAAATGGTTGCATCTTTTAGCATTGTCCTTATGCTAACAGTCATGTGTACTGATGATGTTACCTTCAGCCATACAGGCACACCTGGAAGTGAATCTTTTTGGCTAGTCTGTGTGGGAAATTGATCTCATTGGGCGCTCCCCTCCTGTAAAAGGTGGGCATGCTCACCTGACAGCTGCTGCAGTCTTTGGGGCCTCTAGCTTGAAGTAGTATCGCTATTTATTTTTTTTATTACATTTACATACCGCCCCATAGCCCCATAGCTGAAGCTCTCTGGGCGGTTTACAGCAATTCAAAACAATAAAAACAAATATACAAATTTTAAAACACAAAAAACAATTTAAAAACACAATTTAAAAAAAATTAAAAACAATTTAAAAACACATGCTAAAATGCTTGGGAGAAGAGGAAAGTCTTGACCTGGCGCCGAAAAGATAACAGTATTGGCACCGGGTGCACCTCACCGAGGACACCGTTCCATAATTTGGGGGCCACCACTGAGAAGGCCCTCTCCCTTGTTACCAGCCTCCTAGCTTCTCTCCGAGTAGGCACCCGGAGGAGGGCCTTAGATGTTGAGCGTAGTGTACGGGTGGGTTCATGTCGGGAGAGGCGGTCCATCAGGTATTGTGGTCCTAAGCCATGTAAGGCTTTATAGGTTAAAACCAGCACCTTGAATCGAGCTCGGAAACATACAGGCAACCAATGCAAGTGGGCCAGAATCAATTTTATGTGTTCGAACCGTCTGGTCCCTGTTATCAATGTGGCTGCTGTATTTTGCACAAGCTGCAGCTTCCAAATAGTCTTCAAAGGCAGCCCCACGTAGAGTGCATTGCAGTAATCTACTTGGAGGTTACCAGAGCATGGACAACTGAAGCCAGGTTATCCCTGTCCAGATAGGGGCATAGCTGGGACACCAACCGAAGTTGGTAGAAGGCACTCCATGCCACCGAGGCTACTTGAGCCTCAAGTGACAGAGATGGTTCTAGGAGAACCCCCCAAGCTATGAACCTGCGCCTTCAGGGGGAGTGCAACCCCATCCAGGACAGGTTGGACATCCATCATCCAGTCAGAAGAACCACCCACTAGCAGCATCTCAGTCTTGTCTGGATTGAGCCTCAGTTTATTAGCCCTCATCCAGTCCATTGTCACAGCCAGGCACTGGTTCAGCACATTGACAGCCTCACCTGAAGAAGATGAAAAGGAGACCTAGAGCTGCGTGTCATCAGCATACTAATGGCAACGCACTCCAAAGCTCCAGATGACTGCACCCAACGGTTTCATGTAGATGTTGAACAGCATGGGAGACAGAACTGACCCTTGCAGAACCCCATACTGGAGAGTCCAGGCAATGTTCCCCAACCACCACCTTCTGGAGCTGACCCACCAAGTAGGAGCGGAACCACTACCATGCAGTCCCTCCCACTGCCAACTCAGCCAGTCTTCCCAGAAGGATACCATGGTCGATGGTATCGAAAGCCGCTGAGAGATCAAGGAGAATCAACAGAGTCACACTCCCCCTGTCTCTCTCCCGACAGAGGTCATCACGGAACACGAGTCCTTGGGATAGGAAGGGCTACAAATGTCTGCTTAAAGCAGGTGTCTTAACTGTTGTCTGTACCAAAGCAACAGGAACCTGCTGCCTATACTTTTAAAATAAAATTTACTAATAAGAGCCTTCATTAAATCTGATGGTTCAAAAACACGGCATCATTAGAAGTAGGAAGAGAAGGGTTAATGGAATTAGTTTTGATACCTTTGTATTTCTGGAGCCAAGGTGCTGGCTTTGGAAGCCTTTTAATTGTGCTGCCTAATCTCCCTTTTAATCCATACCCAAAATTCTTTCCAAACTTGGCTCAGGTCCTTAGTATTACCTCTTAATTATTATTAGATAGAGCTTGATTCATCTCCTTCACTTGCCTTACTTTTGCCAAATTACAAATAATATTTTACTTTTGCCAAATGAAGGTTCACTCGTGTTGGTCTATAATCCTTCCCCTGTCCCTCCCATTTTCATTCAGATGCAGTCAAGAATGAGTAAGTGCTCTAGACACCAAGAGCCAATAGATGTGGCAACTGATGCTTAACATTGGAAATGTCCATTGTTAGCACATTCCCAGGAAATGTTCTTCAGCTTATCAGGGGAAAATGTCAAGACACTTAATAATCAGCTCTTAAGGAATTTGCCTTAAGTGTAGATTGACTGTCCACCCCCTTCCACTTTCTTCAGAATAGTTGTTGTGTTCTGTTGCAGATATTGATGTGGTGTGTTTTTCCATAGTTTACGGACAGATGTTACAGATGTACTCTTTTGAGTTTTGGTGTCACGATCTGATTCAAATGTTGAGAATGTCTGAAATCTCTGTTTGAAAGTTTTCTGAACCTTAATTATTAGCAATCATTGAAATATATCCCAAAAGTGAGGAAATGTACATCTCTCTTAAGAAAAAAAAAGACTCATGAAATCTGTCTGGTATTGGCATTCATATGTGAAGACTGACATGATTTTATTTGACTATATAAACATGCGCTAGTACTTAAAAACAAATGTTTATAGTTAAGATTGAGTTGGCAATACTTTGATTTTTCTCCATCTCATTTTGCGGTTAGCTTCAACTTTCTTCTTGTGGAACTCTGGAAGGGAGCAGCTCAGAGGCAGGGCACATAGTTGGCATGCAGAAGATTCCGGTTCATTGCCTGGCATCCACACTTAAAAGGTTAATGCATAGCAAGGTTGGGAAAGACTTCTGCCCAAGAACTGGTGCTGGTGGTTTCTGACTTGGGCAGCTTAACTAAAAAGTGACATTCTCTTCACCACTCCAGATCTATAAGCTGTTCTGTTTTTTATTGTTGATGAGGGCTTCTGCTTGTTTCAGTTCTCATGTTTTTAATGATCTTTTAATGACAATATATTCTTTTTATCTCCTTTTCAGGGCAGCCGCGGAACTTGCAAGATCTATGCCGAATTAAAATCCGCCAGTGTATAGGCCTTCAAAACCTCAAACTACTTGATGAACTACCAATTGCCAAGGTCATGAAAGACTACTTAAAACACAAATTTGACGATATCTGACATTTTTGCAAATGAATTGGACAATAAGCAAGATTACTTTCTATTCCAGATACCTTTCAAAGGCTGGTCACCTTGCACAACGTATATCCTATGCAATTTCTGATTTTTTGTTTTTCCCGAGAAGTCAGAAGGCAGGTATACAATTCCTTTGGGATGGGGGGTGTTTTATACCAAATGCTAGAAGGTCTTAATTTTTTGATTTCTTGGTCCAAGTTTACAAGATCCAAGCTTTCTATACAACCTTACAGTTGTGGGTTGCTGTTTTTCCCCCCAGGGTTGAGTGTATTGTTTTTGTTTTTAAGTATCACTTTTGAAAACTTAAATTTGCAGCTTTGAAATGAAGAAGGAACGTCACTTGTTCAAAAGGAGCCTTCCCCTACCCTAATGTAGCATGTGTAATACTGTGGGATGGCTGAGTTGAATGCTAAACAAAGTAAAGGTGGGAGACGTAAGGGAGCAATTCACCAAGAATTGCTATTATGCAACCTTTCTGTTCCACAGGGAACCAGCCCCTCTGAAATTAAGGATCTGCACAGCAAAAGTGCTTGGCAGATCAAGCCCACTAGCACTGTTCCCATACTGAGGACCAATATGGGCATCTACTCATGCCTCATAAGGAGTCCTGAAAATTGATTGGATTCCATATGGGCACAATTTTCTGCCCATAAGGAGCTTTTCTCAGAATCATGGCTCAGGCTTGTAAACTAGGTTGTTCAGAGTTTACTTTACACACGGCAACTTTTTAGAAATATTGCCACCTTCATTCTTTTTTTACATTTTTTTTTAAGTACAAGTTGGATCTTTAACATAATTATTGTAGTTTGGATGTCCATATGTTTTATCCCTCTTTTGTTGCCAGTACATGGGCTGATGTTTGTAATTAAGTTTTACACCGCTCAGATGCCTCTGTGGTCTCTCTGTCATATTTTTCTATGAAAACATTAATGGAAAACTAATCTAATTTCAAAGCCAATGCATTCTGTTTCTCATATAGTGCCTCATGTGCAATAATTTCTTTGATTTATATTTTCTCCATCACACATGTGACTTTTACACGTTCCTACCCTGACCTCAACATGATGTTTGTTACTATTGGAATTTCTGCTTTATTATTGGGATTTTTTTGTTACCCATCCCAGATTTCAAAGACATCTAGTTTGGACTGTTGTGGCTCACGTTTGAGCTGACCTTTGCTCCCTCTCCATGCAAGAGGCCAATTTGTGGTATTAAGGCCAGAATGTGAGCTAGCAATTTGGCTTTAATATTTTAAAAGGGGCTCATAGATTGCAAATCTGTTGCATTTTCAGCTTGGTTGGTATTGTGCAGGATTTTGGGCTGATCCAAACTCCTGATTTATTCATATGGATTGTGTAAAATCACTTCCATCTCAAAATACTTTTGCTGACAGGCAAATCTGTATAAAACTGAAATCCAGAGATCACAGATCTAAAGGTGAATCTTTTGTACTCGATTAACTTTCACAGCTATGTTGAAACATAAATGATTGGCCATACCCATACGAAACATAGCATCAGTGCCTGGCCCCCCTTTTTTTAATTTGAGAATTCCATGTACAACCCTACTTTTAATAAGACTTTCTCAATATGAGTTGAAAACAAAAGCCCAGCCTGCAATATTTAGGTTGAAACTGTCACACAATTAGTTATGGTGTAAGTGACTACAGATATTCTAAATAAAGCCTGGTTTTATTATAGGAGTTGAGATCATCACAGAAATGGGTCTCTGACTGTTGTCCTCTATATATCAGTGGCTTTATCATCCTAAGCTTTTGGATCTGATCTGAGATTTAATGTTGATTACACTTTGGGGGACATTGTTGGTTCTCCGCCACTTGAGTGTATCTTTCTGCCAGTTTCAAACACTTCCCCACTGCCACCTTCTTGAAGGGGAACAGGAGGTAGTCATTTAGGATCAATACTACTAGGTAATCAGCTGTACCATTGGAGCAGCATTAATACCCAGTTTCATAAGCATTACTGCTGTTGCTGTCAATGAATTACAAGGAACTGTGATAGCAAACCATGACTTTTTGCTCTACAAGCAAGCAACAAGTAGTGACTCAGACTGCACGCTAACAGGTAGCCTGCCCACCTACCCCTTTCTCAAGCAACCATTCTACTTCAGTAGTAGCCAGAGATATGCATGTTGTTTGTTTGAACAATGGCAGTGGAATGGCCAGCTTGGACATTGTTGTTGTTACTTATTTTGCTGTTAACTGGAAATGCAGCCAAGCCATATATGCTTCATTAGATGGATTTTAGTGAGTGCGAGGGGTTTGCAGTTCCGTGGACAGCAAGGCCCTGTTTCTAGTGGGAAGGAGCTAAGAGCTACTCTTTAGTTTTGATCTTCTAGGAAATGTCCAAATAAGCTCCCCAATCTCTTCTGATTTTTTAAGTTCTTTGGTAATTCAAGACCCCAATCCAGAGAAAGTTATTCATGTTGGGAGGGGAGTTGCCGATGGAGCTGCAGGTTTGGATCAGTTTGGTTGACTTTCTTAAAGTGATGGTGCATTCTTACCAGCTTACTAGTCTTTACTGGTTCAGGGATCCATTGTAAGGTGAATTTTATTCTGTCTTGCTGCTGTGACTTCAAAGAAAAATATAAAATGTCTTGCTGATAACAAAAGTGCTATTTAATGACATATATAATTCCATTTATTTATTTGTTTGAGGTTTGTTTTTGTGTCCCTCCCCCCCACCCCAAATGTTTTAATAATTGACGCAGTTTGAGTGAAGTACATCTTAGGCCATAAACACAAATCCCTCAAACCCACTTTGTGATCCTTCATTTCAGTAAAGCTGTATTGGGAAGCTTAAGGCAATGCGGGGAGGGGTAACCTTGGGTCCCAGTTCTGTGTAAAAAAGAAAAAAAGATTAAGCGCTTGAGTTATTACCTGGATAGTTTGTTGTCTTTTTTTTAATGTACAAGGGATACCATAGCATATGCACCATGATGAATTGGGGGCCAGAGGGCAGAATGTACATTGTGCATATCTCCGCACAAGCTCAACTGAATGAAGGGTTATACAGCCTGGTAAATTTGCACCTGTTCGAGCAAACATGACTTCTTCATTGGACCGAGAATCGGAATGGAATGATGTTGTTGTATTTTAGTTTTGTCACTAAAAAATTATGGAAATTTTCCTTTAAACATTTGAGCTTAAATTCTAAAAAAAAAAAGAGCATTTATCCCACCTCTTGAATATTTTCAACCTTTTTAATAGTTTTTTTAAAAAAACAAACACGAATTGGCAAACACACCAAAGAAATGGACAAGATGGTGATCATTAGTAAACCACAAACCTCATTCTTTTAAAAATAAAACCAGAGTTTTGTAAATATATCTGTTTATAAATGTACAGCAGAGTAAGAGTGTGTTTTTTAGATTATTTAATTACCATATTTCTAATCTATTTACAATATTAGAGATAATATTTGTTAATTCCAAAGGCTTCTGTTTTATTTTATTTCATTTCATGTTAATTTCATTAATATTAGGAACAACCCTGCCCTCATTGGGACAGCATGAAGACACAGCATTCTGTATTTGTTAGTATTTGGTACTTCATATGCACAAAGAGGAATAAATCTCAGTATAGAAGTAACTGTGGCTCCCTGGCAGTGTTGGTTTGCAAATTAGGAGCCAGCCACAAGAACAAGTTCTTTCTTCCACTCCAAGCACAAATTCTCTCCCACCACCCCTGTTCAGTTTATTGCTATATCTCATCAATGCTATCCAGGATTCTCAAGCTTGTTTAACATCCTAGTTAGGAATATTGGTTTAGCTTTATCCACAGTTGGCAGAAATGCAGGTATAACACTAAACCATGGTTAAAACTAATAATGGACAGGAGGAGAAATAGTGCCCAATAGAAGAGGAGTGAGCAGAAGGGAGCCCACATTCCCAAAGCAAGATTGTGATTATAAATCGTGGTTTACCTTACAGAGAGCCAGAATTTCACTTGCACCAGCCTCAGGTGATTAAGAATACAGTCCCCAGGAATTTTGCCTGCAGAAGCACACTTGAAGCAAATTGGTGGTTCTTGTGCTATGGCAAGCTCTGGTTCATTTCAGCGGAGCTTGAGTTGGAGACCTATGCTGTGGATTCATCACCTGCTTGTCATGTTTTTATGGAGGGCAGACTAATGAAATTTGAAATCCCAGTCTAACTCGATACAGTCAGTGTGTCGTAAATCTCACTGTGAGAAGGATGATGTACCATTTTGCCCACCATTCTAACTTCCATACAGTTCTTTCTGTGTTAGCAATATCGTAATATATTTTGTTCCTCCTTTTGTAATGTAAGGTTTTGCGTTGGGTCATTTTGCATTAAAATAATTACCAAATTCTTTTAAATCTGCTTCATTTCTTTTTTAAAAACAAAGCCTTCAGAATTTTAATTCTTCATATTGAAAAGGTCCAGGAGGATTTTCTCAGTAGCTGCCTTCTGCAAAAGTACACTTGAAGCTGACTCCCTGAGTTCAACCATCGATTTCTGGACCTGGATTTTTGGACCTGGGTGTTGAAATTGTGAACTTTTCAGGCCTAGAGTTTATTAATTTTTCTAACCATCTCGGGATGGATAGATTTCAATCATAGTAATCTATATCAGCAATTTAAATTGCCAAAATTCTAGTGCAAGTAATTGATTACAATACAAAATTTCCATTTGTTAGATACTTCCTAAATAAAATTGCATATCAAGGTTGTTGTATCATAAAAACATTGAGTTAAACCTTTCTGCAACCTCAGAGTACACTATGTATTTCCTAACTATTTCTTTTCGACAAAAGAAATAAAAAGATTGCTCTTTTTAGATTTGATTTGCACTGTTATTGTAGGGAACTGAGTGTTTGTGGAACTCTTACACACTTGCGTCATAAACATGTTTAACAAAAATAAACACACTTTTGACACACGCTTGCCCTGCCAGTACCCTGCAAACAATCAATCTCAATCAGACGCATGGGCAAGTGGGTCTCAATAGATAGACCTGTATTCTCCATGAGACCTTTAGTGTGGCAGCACCTACCCTGTGGAATTCCCTCCCTTTAAATATTAGGCAGGCGCCATCTCTGCTATCTTTTCGGCTCCTTTTGAAGACTTTCCTCTTTCAACAAGCCTTTTAGGTTGAGACCCATCCCAGTCTGCGTCTGTGTTAGAATTGCTTAATATGCTTTTTAATGTTTTTAACCCCTTTTAAAAGTTTTTTTAATGTTTTTAACACTGTTTTGTTTTAATGTATTTTAAGATCTGTTTTTATTATGTTTTAAAGTGTTTTTAGCGCTTTGTTTGCCCCCTTGGGCTCCTGCTGGGAGGAAGGGCAGGATACAAATTAAATAATAAATAAATAAAAATAAAAAAGAATATTCATCTAGTCCAGCATCCTGGTCTCATAACGGCCAACCAGATGCCCATGGGCAGCTTGCAAGCAGGACCTGAGCACAAGAGCACTCTCCCCCACCCTAATGCATTTCCCAGCAACTAGTATGCAGAAGCTTCATTTTGGGTGCCCTTTTCTGAAACTTTTCCAGCTCTGCAATATTCTTTTTGAGGTGAGGTGACCAGAATTATACACAGTAGTCCAAGTGTGGTCACACCATAGATTTGTATAACAGAATGATGGTGTTGGCAGTTTTGTTTTCAATCACAGCCTTTGTCCCACTGTTTACAATGTTATCTCTGCCAATTGACGATATGCTTCATTCATATGATCAAGTGGCCTCTAGCCTGCCAAAGCTTATGCCATAATACATGTGTTAGTTTTTTAAAGTGCCACTACACTTTTTAATATTTGCTGCAAACAAGCTAACACCTTAGCAGTTGGTGGACTCTAAGCAGAGGCTTAGATGGTGATCTATCAGGAATGCTATAGTAGTGGGTCTCTTGCATCGGGAAGGAGTTGGACTAGATGACCTCTGAGGTACATTCCAGCTTGATGATTCTGTGGCTATCTCTCTGAAATGTGTAGATGCTTTAGCAAACAAAACCAAACTGCCGTACTGCCAAAGCAGCGTTATGATGGGCTAGAAGGCTCCATTTGGCAGATAAAATGAGTCATCTTTCACAAGACATACTTGATTAGTAATGCTCCTGATATGAATTGGCTTTTAATAGTCAGCCATTATACCCAGACAGAACCTAGACAGCAGCGATTACGATGGGTTTCACTGACTGGTGATCAAGCAAGTGAAAAGCTGAGTCACAGAGTTAAAACATCTCTGTAGAACCAGATAAATATCCCTATTGTGTGGTACTGTATACAGCCTGATTTATTGTGTGTGCTTGCCATGAGGCTTGCAAAGCAAGCATATTCACCAGACCACCCCCACGCAGCAGACTATCATGTTTTAGTAGCTCATACTAAACATCAATTTGATATTCCAAATCCATCTCTGATCTGAAACATATTTGTGGTTTGCAATTCAGTTTTTAGGGTTGCATCCAATGAAAGTACACCCACCGAAGTTAACTAACTTGAATTAATTTCAGTGGGCCTACTCTGAGTAGAACTAGCCTTGGATACAACCTTTAGGAGTTAGAACTGACTCCCCAAATTGGTATTTAATATTTAGCATTGTATATGGTGCATTCCAAGTATTCAAGAAAATAATAAAAGAGTCTGTTGGATCAGGCCAATATCCAATCGAGTCCAGCATCCTGTTCTCACAGTGGCCAACCAGATGCCTGTGGGAAGCCCTCAAGTAGGACCTGAGTGCAAGAGCACTCTCCCCTCCTGCAGTTTCCAGCAACTGATATTCAGCAGCCTTTATCCTCCATGAATTTTCCTAATGCTCTTTTAAAGCCATCCAAATTGGTGGCCAACACTGCCTCTTGACATAGTTTAGCTGTGCGCTGTGTGAAGAAGTGCTTCCTTTTGTCTTTCCTGAATCTTCCAACATTTAGCTTCATTGGATGTCCCCAACTTCTAGTATTATGAGAGAGGGAGGAAAACCTTTTCTCTATCCACTTTCTCCATGTCATGCATAATTGTATATACTTCTATCATGCCACCTCTTACTCGCCTTAAAGGTTGTGGGCTGAGATATATTGGGAAATTAAGGCAGAATGGTAAGACTGAGCTACACCTAGAAGTGGAGGAGACAGGTCATGGAAATGTTGGAAGCTTATGGATGAAGAAGGGATTCTTATGAATACTGAATCAGAATGGTGGGGATGGTTATACTTACCACTCCACATTCCAATTACTTATTAGACCCAATGAGCTATGTCAAAGGGGCTGTCTGAATTAACTATTTAATTAACTGCTTTTAAAGCACCTTAATATGTCTGTTCTTTGATAGTGATGAGGAATGAACTTCAGATGAAAGGGTTGATGGCCTTTTCTGGGCCTGTACGACCAGGAAGTCCAGTGATCATAGTACATTTTGGTCTGTTCCTCTCCCCTCCTGCCCACCACATATTGTTGCATTGCTATTGTAACCCTGACGTTTGTTCTTTTTTGTGCTTTAGGGGCCACAAGGACAACTTTGTTCAAAAGCAGTGAGTGTAACAAATGAACTTAAAACCAAACTCCTGCTTCTTCATTTCTTACTGATTGCCCCTTTCTGCTTTATGACAGAGGTTAATGCAGAGAATGAATCTGCCGTGACATTGTTTAAAACCTCCTTTATCCTTGCCTAATTAAAGGGGCTATTTGAAAAGGGGGGGCTCATGTGGCTCAACACCTTGCATCCCAAATACCAGACTTCATCCTTTAGTGAGAGGTGTAAAGAAAATCTTTGAAACCCCATTGCAAGCTACTTTGTGTGTGCTTGAAAAAAAATGATGTGACTGCTGAGAGATGACTTTTCCCCATTTTAAAAAAATATATGCCATGCCCTATATCTGTTGATTTCAGGGCAGCTTGCAATCACAGTATCAATAAAGCAATAAGCCACTGAAACGACAATAAAATAGCACAATGCAGAGTTCAGTTAAAGTCAGCCAACATGTCTAAATTGCTTGGGGATCAGAGAAGTCTTAAGGTGGTGCCTTAATGATGACAAAGAAGATGCCAGGTAGGAACATAGCGAGCTGTGTTATACTGAGTCAGGCCATTGGTCCATTTAGCTCAGTTGTCTATACACTGACTGGCAGCTGCTCTCCGGGGATCCAGGCAGGTGTCTTTCCCCAGCCCTACTTGGAAATGCTGGGGATTGAACCTGAGACCCTTCTGTGTGGAAAGCACATGCTCTACCACTTCTTCCTGAAGAAGTTCCATAAACACAAAACCACAGATGAAAATACCATATCTCTCTGGTTTCCACCAACTTCACTTCTGATGCTAGAGGTATCCAGAGAAAGTCCCCAGCAGATGACAGCGCAGGGGCAGGTTATTATGGGACCAGGCATTTGTTTTTTTTTTTCAATAATTTTTATTCAGATTTTCATAAAACATACAAGACAAAATCATAAAACATTCAAAGACAAAAAACAAAATCAAAAATAGTTAAACAAAAAGAAAAAAAGAAAAAAAAACAAAACAAAAATAAAAAAAATAAAGAGTAAAATATTGACTTCCCATTTGTCAAAGATCAAATCAGTTATAAGTCTATAATATATAACAATCCTGTCTCTTAAGTCATATTATAAAATCACTTTCCTCCAGTAGTTATCTTACTTAATCATCAAATCTCATAAACATTACTTTATTCTTTCCACAAAAAGTCAAAGAGAGGTTTCAATTCTTTAAGAAATATATCTATCAATTTTTTTTCCAGATAAGCATATCGATTAATCCATCTCATTACTAATTATGATAATCTTATTGTCATAACCATAGTCAAAATAAACATTTCAATTAATCCATCACTTCAGAATCTGTTAGGTTCAATAATTTCAGTAGCCATTGTTCTATTATCTCTATTAGTTCCATTTTCCATCTTCCATCTTCAGTAGTCTTGTTAAGTCCAGTAATTTCAATATCCAATCTTCCATTATCAGTATTCCATAATAATCTTGCTGTCAAAGCCATAGTCATATAGTAAGAGTCTGATGGGAATTACCTCTATCCCAAATATTTTCTTGCCATCCATTCTGAATAGGTTGCTGAAATACTGCTGTAAAATCATATCTCTGTTCTTTTTTTCAAAATACACTGGGTCATCTCTTAAAAGTTTTTCCATTGTCACATGGCTGCAGTTAATTCCATAGATTTTCTCTATATTGGGCTCCATCACATCATTCCAGTCCAGAAGATTATCCATGCCATTGATAACTTTATCTCTAGAATCTTCATTCATTTCTTCAGAGATAACATTGAGTTCCAAACAATAGATTTTATTTCTAAAGTCCATAGACTCCAAATCTTGTTCCTGTTCCACATTGGTTCCAATCTCCGGGATCTCCTCTCTCACAGGGACCCCTATTCCAGTCTCCAGGGTCTCCTCTCTCACAGGGACCCCTGTTCCAATCTCCGGGGTCTCCTCTCTCACAGGGACCCCTTCCAGGGTCACCTCTCTCACAGGGACCCTTATATCTTTAATCTCCTGCTTCATTTTACTCAATTCAATTTTCGTTATCTCAATCTCATCCATTATTTTCTGAAACATAGTTATTTCCAGATTTTCAGCCACTTTCTTAATTGCCATTTTAAAAGAAAAATATAGGAAAACCACTTCTTATTTCAGCAACAATTGGGTTAATACTCCAGACTTGGTGACATCACAGTATAAACAGAGCAGACAGCCTTATCTCTCCAATAGTTAAGTAAACAAAATGCAGTTCCCAGGATCGAAACAATTAATGGCAATCGTCAAGAAACAGATTCGTCAAAATAAAATAGACCAAAAAGAGAGTAGTCTCAAAACAGTATAATATTTTTCAAAATAAAAATCTGGAATAGAAATCCCTCTTCTGTGTATATCTTTAGAATGCAAATCCAGGACAGCTTTTTGCAACGAAAACAGAGATAAGCTATTAATTAGTGCGTAGCAGAGAGAAGTTATGGCTCCCCAGTGAGATGTCAAAAAACTGATCAATCTGGCAAATCTCTTTTAAGCAGCAACAATTTAAGTCAAGTAAAAGAAAAATATAGAAAGAAGGGTGCTTGCCTGTTAGTGCGTTCTCTCTTAGAAGATAAGATGAACGTTCGCTTTAACAGATAGAGCTTGCTGTTGAAAATCCGTCCCACCTTCGTCGGCTGGACCTCGTCCCATAAATTAATGAGATCTGGTCGTCCCAACAAAAATAGGCTTTGAGGTTAATCTCTTCGTTTCTCCCTACCCGGGAGAAGTTTAATCAGTCAAAAAAAAAAGAAAAAACTGACTGATATATCTGAATAAGCTTCTTTTGAGGCAGGAGCCCGTCTCAAAAGCAGGCACAGGCTAAGTCACCCTTCCCGGAAGTCGGGACCAGGCATTTGTTTAGGGTCTTAGGTATATTTATGCGGGAGAAATTCAGCCTGGTTCATATTTGAATGCATCCCTCCCTAATTTGCACTTCCCAAACAAATGATCCCAAGGTATGGTCTGAAGGCACATGATGCCACCACCTTGCTGAAGCTAAGCAGTTCCTGGATGAAAGGAAGACAGGGTATAAATGTAAGAAAATTAAATAAATAAAATAATCAGAAACTAAATGCAGCTGTTCTTCCAGCAGTGCTTCCCCAAATTTTGAAGTGCAGCTTTCCAACCAAATAATGTGAATAAACATGTCTATATTAGGGGAAAGCGTGCATTGATATATATATATACATATACAAGGGGAAATGGCATGCGAAAAGAGCATGCAACAATGTGTATAATAGCAGAAATTAATACTAAAATACTGGTGGTTTTCATGAGGACTTGAAGGGGGGAAATGCAAACCAATGCAGAAATGTGGAGAACTGAACTGAGAAACAGAGAGAAACTGAAATTTGACCAATTTGTCCATCCTTACTTGGGTTCCATGCTGTGAAAATCTGGTGATGATTTGCTTCTTCATGATTCTGTTTTCCCCAGTTCTCAGCTCCAGGTTCAGCTCCCAAAAATGTTCATGCTGACAGTCAAAACAAATACCTTTTTCCTCAGTCACTCTCAAAATGACACATACGTGGTTACTACTTTGAAGAGGGGAAAAACTGAGGCTATGCAGCAATTAGTAGTAGTAGCAGCTCTGGGACTTGAAAGTGCAGGGTCTCAAACACTTTCTTATGCACCCGGCCTTAGTGCAGAAAAAAATCAGAATATGTTATCAAGGTCAGAATTCAGCTTTTTGAGAATATAAACTTCACAGCCAAAAGCAAGTTTCTAGCTCTTCTGGCTGTGTTGAGGTACTTCGACATTTGTGCAGATTGTCTGCTGAAACCTCTGGTTGCAGAGAAATGGCTAACATGACATAAATTTCCAGTGGTTAGAGACTGCATTTAGGAGCCTTGTGTAGCTTTAAAAAAAATGGACTGCCTTCAAGTTGATCTAGACTTATGGGCAACCCTATGAATAGGGTTTTTATGGTAAGCAGTATTCAGAGGAGGTTTACCATTGCCTTCCTCTGAGGCTGAGAGGCAGTGACTGGGCCAAGGTCACCCAGTGAGCTTCATGGCTATGTGGGGATTTGAACTCTGGTCTTCCAGGTCATAGTCCAATGCTCTAACCACTACACCACACTGGCTGTCTCATAAATGTATACAATTCCCTTTTAACCCCATCTAAACTGTATTTATAGCACACCTTTTTTTCCAAGCAGCTCAAGGGGGCGTACAGGGTTCTCCCCTCCTCATTTAATCCCCCAAACAACACTGTGAGGGTAGGTTCAGGCTGAGTGGCCCAAGGTCACCTAGTGAGCATCATGGCTGTGTGGGGATTTGAACCCTGGTCCTCCAGGTCGTAGTCCAATGCTCTAACCACTGTGCCACGCTGGCTCTCACACCACACTAAAACTATCATGACCAGAATAAATGAGAAAGTGCCATAGCTCAAGTGGCAGAGCAACTGCTTTGCTTGCCGAAGGCCCCAGGTTCAATTCCTGGCACCAGGTAGGCCTGGGAGAAGACTTCTGTCTGAAATCCTAGCCAGTCAGTGTAGACAATACTGAGCTAGATAGACCAATGGCCTGACTCGGTATAAGGCAACTTCCTATGTTTCTTCCTAATAAGTGATGTGCACAAGACAAAAATGGCAAATCAAGGCCCTTTGTTGTGTGCCCCCTCTGAAGGAGGTAACATGAGAGAACAGGCCTTCTCAGTGGTGGCCCCCCATTTGTGGAAGTACACCTAGTGCCATCATTATCCACATATATATAAAACGTTTAATTTTTATTAACTGTAAGTTGCTTTGAGTTCACATACTGTATTTGTGTAGAATCACAGAATCATAGAATCACAGAATAGTAGAGTTGGAAGGGGCCTATAAGGCCATCAAGTCCAACCCTCTGCACAATGATTTGTTAAAAGTGATTAACAAATTTAATAAAGAAAGAAATTACTACAGGACACAGCATCCAGTTTCTTTTGACATACAATATTTTAAAATCTTTGACATGAACTACATCCTGGCCTGATTTGTAATTTTTAGAATACCTTTGTAAAAAATGGACAGCTAGGGATGGATGGATCCGTCTCATTCCTGGCCCGTATCACCCCACACACGTCCGTTCATCAGTTTGTTCAGCCTTGTTTCCACATTCATGTGAAATTTTCTAAAACGCATGCACACACACACTCAGATACATTTTTAACATCTTTTCTCACAAAATATGCATTTCTATTTCTAAATGCATGTTATCCTAAAACAGTTTAAAATGCATCTTAGTAGGGTTTTGGGGTTGAGAAATGCATCACAAAATTCTGATCTGCACTTTGGTCCAGGAGGTGCCAGTCAGGTCAGTTTGTATCGAAATTCACCCAGATCGAATTCCGCAATATATCCTTGGATACTGGTCTGGTTAACACACTTGATCGGTCAAGACTCTTTCTGTAGTAGAATGAAGAAAGTAGACACACCCTTCCCATCTCTCTCTGTCTGATGCTGTGTGAGCCAAACACTCTGTGTGTGATGTGTGTGTGTAGATTTAGGCATGAGTGAGCTTGATTTGAGCAATCTTCCACCCCCATCCCCATAAATGAGGGGAAAGAATTGTGCAAATTGGGAATCTGCATTGACCTACATGTACAGCCCGGAAATATGTGAACTGTCCCTAAGTTGATAATGACAGGGTTTTTCCTTCTGCCATTTTCCAATACTTTGGCAACACTCTTGTGAGATGAGACACTCTTGGTAATTTGGCAGTCTCTTAAAACAAGAATGAGAACAATGGGCCATGCAATTAATTCTGCCACCTTGTTTTGTGTCAAGTAGCTTCCTCATTCCCCACCAGCCTCCTGTTTCTTTCAGGGCTGAGCAAATCTGGTTAGTATCAGGAGCCACATTTCAGAAAGGAAAAATCCAATGGCTTTGGCAAACTTGGATGTTTTAGTTAGATAGAGCGGGCAAGGTTTCTGTCACCCCAATCTCCCTTTTCTTTATTAATTTTATTGATTTGTGGCCCAACCCAAGCCATCCCAAACAGCAAGAATGTAATTGGATCCCTAAAACAAAACTCATCTGTGTTAGCCTGTTTCAGCAGCACCTTAAATATTTGCCTTTAACTTATTATGGCATCATGCTTTTGTGGATGAGAACCCACTTGTCATAGATTTGTCATAAGTCTTGTTGTCTGTTGGCTGATACCTGCACATGGATACAGAGGGCAACCCCTGCTAAATATTGAAGCCCAACAACCATGAAATCGAAAGGGCTTGGAGAAATGTCATGGACCTCTTGCATTTCAGCGGCTTCCTCCTCCACAACAGCTAGCCTGATTCCCAGCATGCACACACACAGAGACATCTGCAATTGCATATAAACTTTGTGCATCTGACAAAATGTGCTCTAGTGCACTGTTCTTCAACCTGGGTCCCCAGATATTCTTGGACTACAACTCCCATCATCCTTGGCCATTGGCTAAGCTGCCTGAGGTTGATGGGGGTTGTAGTCCAACAATATCTGGGGAACAGTGCACAGGTGCATAAAAGTCTATACAGTACTACAATAGGTTTGTTGGGCTTCTAGGTGCTGCAGGACAATGTTAAAAACTGTGGGGGCCCTTACATATGTGGTGAAAGGCAGTTTTAGCCCCCCCCTTTTAATTATTTTTATTTATTTATTTCATTGATGCACCTTCCTCCCAAGGGTCTTGATCATGTGCTTTGGTCACCACAGAGTAGGGCTGAAAGGATGTGTAAGTTTCAGTCCTCTCTGTTTCTGATCTTTCCAGTCTTAAATTCAGTTCTCCACATTTTGCAGCAATTTGCATTTTTAATAATAATAAATCCTCATGGAAAATTCATCTACATTTTAGTGCAAATTTCTCCCAATAAACACATTTTTATATGTGGCTTTGACTAACACAGAGATTTTTGCAAGCAATTTCCCCTAACAATGCATTTTGTATGTTGTTTTAACTAATGCAATGCCTGTTTGTGAACATTGGGTTGGTTGGAGAGCTATATCACAAAATTCAGATGTGCACATTTTGAAGGATGGCTGTGTTTTGGTTCACACGTTGTTTCAGAAAGTGCAAATTTGATCGATTTGCCCTTTAAAGTGAATTGAAACAAATTCCTTCCCCATCCCAACTCTAGAGGAGGGTTGAGGACCCTCAGACCCTCCAGAAGCTGAACTAGCAACTCCCATCATCGCTAATCATTGGCCATGCTGGCTGGAGATTGTTGGAGCTGGAAGTCCAACAACATCAGGAAGGCACAACACAGGTTAGTCACCCCTGTTCTAAAGAGTGATGGAAAGCTGGGAGCTATAACTTAGGCAAGACTAAATTGTTGGGCCAAGTTATAAAGTCCAAAAGATATTCACTCCTGAATACACTTTCTTAAGAAGCATTCTGCACTAGATTGACAGAATTGCCCTTCCGAATTAGCAGCCTGTTCATTTTAAGTGTCATCCAGCCTCAATGCCTTGTCTGTTCCTCACCCTTTTGTGTTAGCTATTACACATCCTTTTTGTTTAGTCTACAAAATTCCGGGGGCAACCTTTGTGGGAAAGGCAGGATAAAGAAGGGCTTGTGAGTGGGCAAAGTGGCATTTTGCTCTCATTGTCTTCCTGGATGAAGTTACACTACTCATCTGAAGAAGGACTGTTCCTAGGAAAAGGAAAGTCAAGGTCTTCCAGGCTCCAAACCAAAAGAGTGAAAAGAGAAATTTTAACAGTGAAGCGTGTGCGCACACACACAAAAAGGAACTTGTGTTAGAATTGAGAAAACAGTTTTACTGAGTGTGTGAATAACGTCATTAATTCTCTAGTGTGTTTTCTCTTCCTCTCTTCTGGGTGGGAAACCTGTGGCTCTTCAATTGTAACTGTTCTCCATCAGCCCCAGCAAGCATGGCCAATGGTCAAGGAAGATGGGAGTTGTAGTCCAACACCATACTTCAAGAAGGATGCAGAGAAACGAACAGGTTCAGAGGAAGGTAACAAGGATGATCAGGGAACTGGAAACAAAGCCCTAAGAGGAGAGACTGAAAGAACTGACCATGTTTAGCCTGGAGAAGAGAAGACTGAGGGGAGATATGACAGCACTGTTCAAGTACATGAAAGGTTGTCACGCAGAGGAGGGCCGGGATCTCTTCTCGGTTGTCCCAGCGTGCAGGACACGGAATAATGGGCTCAAGTTGCAGGAAGCCAGATTTTGTCTGAACATCAGGAAAAACCTAACTCTTAGAGCGGTACGACAATCGAACCAATGACCTAGGGAGGTGGTGGGCTCTCCAACCTAGAGACAGGGCCGACACTAAAGGGCAGCCAGGTCGAGCCCTGTCTGAAGCCCCCTGGAGCCACAGGGGGCCCTCAATAGGATGGGGGAGGAGTAGTGCTCCCCTTCCTTGATCTGCGGCTGAATACTGCCGCAGATCGCAGGGACAGAGCTTCCCAGCCGCCCACCCATTTGCTGGCTCCACCTACCTGTCTCTCCAGTCATTTGCAGCTGTGTGGGCTGCCATTAACCAAGATGGTGGCCGAGGTTTCCCTAGGGTGCTGATGCCCCTGCCACCATCTTGGTTGATGGCAGGGATGCACACACGTAGCACGCATGCATACCATCAATCAAGATGGTAGCGGAGGCTTCAGCCCCTTAGGGAAACTTGGGCTGCCATCTTGGTTAATGGCAGCTCACGTGCACAGCCGCAAAAGACAGGAGAGACAGGTAGGTTGGGTGCATGCATGCACGTGTGCCAGGGACTGGGACAAGCTGGTGCCCAAGGGCCCCGACGTGCCTGGCGCCTGCCCTACCTGGAGGCATTCAAGAGGCAGCTGGACAGCCACCTGCTAGGTATTGTTTAAGCTGGATTCCTGCATTGAGTAAGGGGTTGGACTCAATGGCCTTATAGGCCCTTTCCACCTCTACCATTCTATGATTATATGAATGTATGAGTTTGGGATGAGTTGTAGTCTCTTAGGTCCCCAGATGCTGTTGGACTCAAACTCCCATCAGCTCTAGCCAGCATGGCCAATGGCCAGGGAAGTTGGGAGATGGAATCCAGCAACATCTAGAGACACAGGTTTACCCATCCCCCATAAAAGGAAGAGTCCAAAGGTTTGCTTGGCCAGTTTGGGGAAGGGTCATAGCTCAGTAGTAGAGCACCTGCCTTCCATACAGAAGGCCCCAGGTTCAATCCCTGGCATCTCCAGGTAGGGGTGGGAATGCACCCAGTCTGGAGTCCTGTAGAACCGCTGCCAGTCGGGGTACAGAATACTGAGCTAAGTGGACCAATGGTCTGATTCAGTATAAGCCAGCTTCATATGTTCCTAGAGCAGAAGGGAGTCACTTGTTGCTGTACTCCAAGACTAGGAAACCCAAGCCCTTCCAGATGTTACTGGATTCCAATTCCCATCATCCCTGGCTATTGCCTAAGCTGGATGGGGCCGGTGGGAGTTGGAATCCAGCAACATCTGGAGAGCCAAATTTCCCTACACCTGATGTACATGTTTATTGATAAGGTTTCTATCCCACCTTTTAGCAAATGCTTTCAGAGTTCCCCAAAAATAAAATACAACGATGAACAAATGAGATTAAATCAAAGCAACAAAATACTAAAGAAAATAAATCAGCAGTAAAAGCAGCTAGAAAAGCAGAGAAACAAGGTAAATTCAAAAGCTCAGGAGAATAAGGCTGCAATCCTAAACACGCTTACTTAGGAGTAGGGATGGCAAGATTGTCAATTTTGGTTCCCTCAGTTTCTCATTTTTTCAATTTTCCAATCTTAAATTCAATTCTCCACATTTCTGTAGCAATTTGTGATTTTTTTTAAATCCTCATGAAAATTCTCCAGCATTTTAGTGTGAATGTCTCCTAACACACACATTTTTGTAGGCAATTTATCATCATATATTATAATGCATTTTTGTACGTCATTTTTGCCCATTTATTAATTTTTATGCACACTTCCCCCTAATGTATGCATTTTTGTATGGTTGGCAAACTGCATTCAGATAAGTGCTAATTTCAAAGGATGGCTGTGTTTCCATTCTCATATTAGAAAGTGTGAATATGATAGGTTGTGCTTGAAATGTGAATTGAATTAAATTTCTCACCCATTCCTACTTAGGAGTAAACCCCACTGAACACAACTACTCTGACTTCTCAGTAAAATGCAATGTCTTGATTGACAAATATTTGTAGGCAAGGAACTAGATAAGGGTGCATGAAAGCTCTTCTGTTATTTTCATTAAAATACTCGCCTTGCCGAAAAGTGATATTTCATGCTTGGGACACTTTTGCCCTCCAAAGAGGGTATTTAATTTTCATGAGGGTAAGATTTATGGATTCCCCCGCCCCGCATGTCATTTTAGTTCAGTTAATATTGCTATCCCACTTTTCAAAATAATGGCCAAAGCAGCTTACAGCAGAAATAATAATCAAAGAACAATACATCATCAAAAGACATCAAAAGTATAATATCAGTAGTAAAAACATCAAGAAATAGCAGGACCAAAACATCACGGAGAACATCCTAAAAACAGCAAGCATATTACTGATTTAAAAACTAGGTTTTTTAAAAGTAGCTTTTGAATTTAAGAGGAAGAGCTACGGCTCATTAGAAAAGCATCTACTTTAGCATGCAGAAGGTCTTGAGTTCAATGCCTGGCATCTTCAGGTAGGGCCGGGAGTGATCCCTGCCTGAAACCCCAGGTAGCTGCTGCCAGTCAGTGTAGACAATACTGAGTTAGACGGACCAATAGTCTGACTTATGTTCCTATGTTGTCCTTATTTTGGGTTGTAGCTAATGCACAATAGCTGTAGTTCTCATTCCCCATTTAAATTGCTGAGTGGCTTCCTCTTGCTCATTAATGCTGGAGTATTGCTCTTCATTGTTTTCCATCCATGGTTGACCAGCTTTCTGTTTTACATCACACCATGCTATTGCACAGGGATAGCCATCCACCATGGTGCCTCTGCATGTGGTGGACTTCAGCTCCCACAATCCTTGACCGTTAGTAATGGTGGCTGGGCTGATGGGAGTTGTAGTCAAACATATCTGGAGGGCACCACATCGGTTACCCCTGTGATTGCATATCCTTCCCCATTCTCTGGAATTGGCTTAATTGCAGAATAGATCACAGCTTGCCTTTGTTTCTGTTTTGTTGTATTGGCTCTGCAATTAGTGTTTGGAAACCTGTTGCTCTATTCAGGACACTTCATAGCTGTGACTATGTAATTTGCACTCCAAATATGGAAAACAAAGGATAGATGTTGCATCTCTAGATTGGAACATCGGCACTGTTGTTTTTACCGGAGCTGTCAAAACTGACAACCCTGCCAATTGGTTCAGTCAGCGGCGTCACTAGCGGGAGTGCGGGGGGGTGTGGACCTCCGGCGCGTGCCCTCCCAGGTGCATGGACAGGGGTGGCTGGCCTTGCATGCGCGCATGCGCACTCGCAACGCACTCCGGGCTGACGGTGGAAGGCCCATCCCGGCTTCACCACCAGCGAGTGGGCGCCTGCTTTCGGTCTCGCCCGCCCGCCTCCGAGGGGGAGTTGGCTGCGCCGACCCGGAGCGCTTCTCGGCTCCTTTGCCGGGCAACGGCGTGGGGCGGGGCGGGGCGGCTCTGGGTGTCACGCCCCTCATGGTGTCACCCGGGTGCGGTCCGCACCCTCCGCACCCCGGTAGTGACGCCCCTTGGTTCAGTGTTGTGCTTAACAAAGGGAACCATCCACAGTTCTCAGTGCCGGATGTGATAGCAATCTGGTAATGATAAAGTTCAGAAAAGGGCAACCCAAATGATCAAGGGGATGGAGCAACTCCCCTATGAGGAAAAGTTGTAGCATTTGAGGCTCTTTAGTTTAGAGAAAAAGCAGGTGGCATGATAGAAGTGTATAAAATTATGCATCGCATGGAGAAAGTGGATGGAGAAAAGTTTTTCTCCCTCTCTCATAACGCTAGAACTCGTGGACATCCAATGAAGCTGAATGTTGCAAGGTTTAGGACAGACAAAAGAAAGGACTCCTTCATGCAACACACAGTTAAATTATGGAATTTACTCCCACAGGAGCAGTGATGGCTAGCAACTTGGATGGCTTTAAAAGAGGATTAGACAAATTCATGGAGGATAATGCTATCAATGGCCACTAGCCACAATAGCTATGCTCTGCCTTCATGGTTGGAGGCAGCACGCTTGTGAATACCAGTTGCAGGAAGCCACAGGAGAGTGCTCTTGCACTCAGGTCCTCCTTGCGGGCTTCCTATGGTTGGCCACTGTGAGAACAGGATGCTGGACTAGATATGCCACTGGCCTGATCCAGCAGGCTCTTTGTATGTTCTTATGTTAATGAGAAGCATCTAAGCATATGTATGGGAGAACAACTCGGACCAAAATATTTTGAAACAAAAGTAGACATTTCAGGAAAAAGTAGTAATTGGAGCAACACAAAAGCTCTATCTCTTCCAACATGCTTGATTACAAAAAGCTGAAAGCCCCAAATATTCAGCTTAGCCACAATGTGTTAAGAAGATCAAGTGGTAGACCTACATAACTGCTGTGTGAAATCATGCCAATACGTCTCATAGCCACATTGGTTTGTTCATTAGAACTTCCTCCTTCATTACAGGACTGTCACTTTACTGTCAGAAAGCACGATGTCATTCCATCTGACCCAAGAATGTTGCTCTTGGTTGTGAAACACAAAACAACTGCTTTGCAAAAATAAAAAACAAAAAATAGAGTCTTACACAAGCTCACTTTGTGCAAGGTGATATTGTACAATATTGCACACCAGAGTATTTATTTATTTTTGCTTTTATTAAATTTAGATCCTGCTCTTTCTCCCAAAAGGACCCCAAGTCAGCGAACAACAAGTGATAAAACAATAAACACATCTTAAAGACAATTCCAATGCAGATGCAGACTGGGTTAAAGGTCTCTGCTTAAAAGTCTTGTTGGAAGAGGAAGGTCTTCAGTAGGTGCCAGAAAGATAACAGAGATAGCACCTGTCTAATATTTAAGGGGAGGGAATGTCAAAGGGTAAGTGCCGCCACACTAAAGGTCTGCTTCCTATGTTGTACGGAGAGGACTTTCTGATAAGATGGTATCTGCAGGAGGCCCTCACCTGCAGAGCGCAGTGACCAACTGAGTATATAAGGGGTGAGACAATCTTTCAGATATCCTAGTCCCAAGCTGTATAGGCCTTTGTACACCAAAACCAACACCTTGAACTTAGCCCAGTAACGCCTGTCACTCAAAGCAGATGTTCAAAATGCTTATAATTTTGTGTAAGGCACACTTCATTTTTATAGCTGAAATTATTATAGCTTACTTTTAGGGTGACTGTAAGAATAACTGTCCATCCTCAAAGGAGTCTGCCCGCTGTGTCCATATATGAGTCACTGTTCTGAGCATGCCACCTCGGAGGACTGTTAATTATGCTCTAATTGTGCATCAGGAATGATTGGATGGTCCAAACAGGCACAAAGCAGAACATGATGGTCTTCTTCCAGCAGAGCAGTGGCACGTAACAGGCAACATCATTCACCAGCAGATGTTCCTGCTTTGTTTTTCTTTGATGAATGATTTAATGATCCTATCACACTTGATGCAGTGATTGGGCAGAATTCTTATATTTTTATGTGAGTGTCAGGGGGAAAGAAGTCATCACCTCCACTTGCTAGCCTCCCCCTTTTTCCGGCACATTAATGATTGAACCTGCAACTGGGACTGTGCACATTTATCTAAAAGAAGAGCTGCAACTACTTCTCAGGGGACAGTCTTCTCTATTCAAATGGTTGTCTGCAGGGCTGGAACCAGGGATCCTTGTGCCCAGAGCAAACAACATGAAACATGCCCCTAAGCTTGAGCAATTTACAGCGCATAGCAACAGAATCGAAAGAAAAGCAAGACCCAAATAAAGCTCATATGCATATAGGACTCATTGTGGCATTGTGAGCAGCATGTGTGTAGATGCAAATACGTGTTGCATGGGCTTTGCTTGGTTGCTAACATGCTGTTCCCACACATGCATGCTGAGAGCAGAGCATGGGTACCCAGCTCCCAAAACGTTCACCTGGTTGCCCCCAAACTTCTTTACAGAACATTATTTTTGTTGCAACTGCATCTCACTCCCACCTCCAATAACATTCAGTATTACCAATAATCTCACATAACATATGATTAAAATTAAGACATTCTTTTTTGGAAATAATGTGTGTGTGTGTATATATATATATATATATATATATATATATATATATATATATATATATATATATATATATATATATATATATATATAATGTGCGTGTGAGGGGGGGAGTTTCAGTGTGTGTGAGGGGGGGAGTTTCAGTTCTCTCAAGTTCTAATTTTTCCAATCTTAAATTCAGTTCTCCACATTTCTGCAGCAATTTGTGCATTTTTTTTTAGAAAAAAATCTTCATGAAAATTCTTCAGCATTTTAGTGCAAATTGTGGCTAATAATTGTCTGCAGCTTTGACTAATGTACACATCTTTGCAAGCGATTTCTCCTAATAGAAAGCATTTTTGTATGTTATTTTCCCTAATATATTCCTTTTTATGCACATTTCCCCCTATATGCATATTTTTTAACATTCTTTGGTTGGAGAACTGCATCACAACATTTGGATAAGGCACGTATTTTGAAAGATGGCAGTCTTTCAGAAAGAGTGGATTTGATAAATTCAGCTTTAAATATGACATGAATCAAATTTCTTTCCCATCCCGTGTATGTGTGGGTGGGTGGATGGATGGATGGTTGGTGGAGTCATGCCTCTCTCAACAGATGAAAGGGAATGGGAGTCTTCAGACCCAGGAGAAGGGACGAGAGTCAGCTCAAGACCCTTCGCCCTCAGACAAGGAGTAGGACCCTGCTGGAGCCATCCTGTTAGATTCAGAAAGCGACCAGGAAGATACTCTGACCCCAGCAGAGAGGAGACATCAATGGATGTTGGAACAATGGAGGCAGTTGGCCCATTTAAGAACCACAAGCTCTTGAATGAGGGAAGGTTGATGGCAAACACTTGGCCTCAGACGCTGAGCTTAAAAGGCTGTGGGTGGCTTGGAGCTCTTGCTGGAAATAACATCGACCTTCCGTGTCTCCTCGTAGTCACCCTGGCTTGTGATCTCGTGTCTTCGACCCTGCCCTAACTAATCGGATCTCCAGTACCTTGACTTTGGACTCCCAAAGGACTTGTCTGTTCTACACTCCCTCGGCTCTTCCCACCCAGTATTTACACTTACTGTAGTTGCAGGCCTCTTTTCCTCAACTCAGGCCTGACAGATTTATGGACTGGCTGCTGGCCATTATCTGCTAATTACTTTACTACAGCCATAAACTATTCCACTCAGGTGGCAGAGACAGACAAACAGATAGACAGAGGGCCAGCGCCAGCGCCAGGCATACCGGGGCCCTTGGGCACCAGCCTACCCTGGGCCCCGGTACACGCACACACGCATGCACACGTGCATGCACGCCCCACCTACCATCTCTCCTGTCTTTTGTGGCTGTACACGCAGAGCTGCCATTAACCAAGATGGCGACCAAGGTTTCCCTAAGGGGCTGAAGCCTCCACCGCCATCTTGGTTGATGGCACACATGGCAGTACGCATGCGCACCCCTGCCATCAACCAAGATGGTGGCAGGGGCATCAGCACCTTAGGGAAACCTCAGCAGCCATCTTGCTTAATGGCAGCCCTGCACGTGCAGCCACAAAAGACAGGTAGGTGGAATCAGCAAAAGGCAGGGCGGCTTGCAAACTCTCTACCTGCGATCTGCGGCAGCTGCCCTGCCACAGATCGCAGAAGGGGAGCACTACTCCTTCCCCACCCTATTGAGAGGCCCCTCAGGGACCCCTGTGGCCCTTGACCAGGGTCCGACCTGGCTGCCCTTTGGCACCGGCCCTGGTTAGGTTAGGATCGGTGGGTGGATAGATGGATGCACATACTCACACACACTCTCACACTCTCACACACACTTTCTCACTCTCACTTTCTCACACTCTCACACTCACACTCTCTCTCACACACACACACGCACACCACACTAATCATGATTTTGGCATTCCCTTGAATCAGGCACCCAGGGCAAAAACCCCACTCACCTCAACCCAGTTCCCATCCTGGCTGCCCAGTCCAAGTCTGCTTTAAAGATAAACAGCACAAGAAGGGAAGAAGGGAGAGCAGGAGAGGCCTTGAAAGTCACCCACTAACACTTAGCAGCACCTGGACAAACAGACTGAGCAGGCACACAAACCACCTGGGTACAGTCTACCTTCCTACAATGAGACATATTTCTATTTAAATTATAGTAATTATTGCTAAATGTATGCACATACAATTGATGCAAATGGGGGTCCCTTTTTGTTCTCACTTTTGGCGACATATAAATGTCCACCCCATGTGCCAGGTCAATTTTCAGCTGCAAATGAGGGACTTCAGGAGCATAAAAAGGGAATTGATTTTCTCCAGAGAGCAAAGCCATCGGCAAGGTCCCCTGGAGGCAGCTGCTTCCACAAACCATCCCCCCAAAAGTGAAACCAAAGGTGTGGCATGAGATACTCTGAATGTGCAGAAGTGTTTATTGCGAGGTGAAATTGCACAAATGCTCTTCTCCAAAGCCTCGTACAAATACATCAGATGCTCAGTGAAGTTTTCCTTATCCTCTTCCACCATGTGGAAAGCCTGGCAAGAGCCTGACGGAACAAAAGAGGGGACTTCTCAGGATGGATCTGCCAGGATGGGAGAGCAGAAGTCAAGTCCAACAGACAGATTAAGCAGTGAGGTCATCCACTGCCTGGAACAAGAGTCCATTCAGCCAACGCATTCCTAGCCCCTGTTGCTTTGTTAGCAAAACAAGAGCCAGTTCTTGGGTAGCTTTGTGTCGATCAAGAAGGGAAATTGCAATACAGGTAGGAATGTGGCTGAGTCAAGGTTTCGGCAGAGACTTCGAGTCAAGAGGAAAGAGACTATGAAAGTGGGACTCAGGCTCTCCCTGTGCAGTGACGGGAAGGGATTTTACAGACATAAGATTGTGTGGGAGGAAAGCAAAACTGGACTACGGCATAACATTCTGAGGAAAGTGAAAGTGTCAAGGTCAACAATGACTAACAAGCTTGCATTCTCAACAACAGTGGGCTGGGGGATAGGAACTCGGGGCACATCCATGGACAGAGCTTGATTAATGTTGAGTAATTTAAAAAAAAAAATTTGCTGGAGAGACTTGCTTCACAAATTATAGTTGAGTTGTACACTGTCAATTTCTAAAGTGCAGAATGTGGTTTTTTAAAACTCTCTACGTTGTTAACATTGGCTTGTATCCAATGCAGCGCTAAGTTACCATCCCGTCTACGTAAGGGTTTACACGTCTGCAACGGGACTGTCCCTCCTCTCCTCTATCTGTGTGCCCCCTAAATCTGTTCTGGGGGTTCTCCCAACCCTCCAGAGAAAATTTGTGGAGGTCATAGGGTGCGTGGGCAGGGGAGGGAGGGAAGAAGTCACATTTCATGAACATAAAACCTTGCACTGACGGGAAGGTTACTTAGCACTATATTGGACACACAGCATTTATTTTATCACGGGAAGCCACCTTGAGACTTCTTCTTTTTTTCTCAATTGAAAGCAGAGCAAAATATTTTGTTCATGTGATCCTCCACCCAACACAGAGCTAAACTATGGCATTTGCTCCCAGGATGGCTTTCAAAGAGGATTCAATTTATTCATCGAGGATAAAGCTACCAACGGCTACTAGCCACAATAGCTGTGTTCTACCTCCACTCTTGGAGGCAGTATGCTTCTGAGTACCAGTTGCTGGGAATCACAGATAGGGAGAGTGCTGTTGGGCTCAAGTCCTGCTTATGGGCTTCCCACTGGGGCATCTGGTTGGCCACTCTGAGAACAGGACGCTGGTCTAGGTGAGCTTTTGGCCTGATCCAGCAGGGCTAGTCGTATGTTCTAGTGTTCTTATTCAAACAGGTATACTATGTTAGCCCAAACTACAGTGGCTGGTATATTGGCTCTAGGGATGAAAACGGCTGTCTGTTTCGGTTCTCTCACAGTTTCTAATTTTTCCATTGTTAAGTTCAGTTCTCTACATTTCTACAGAGATTTGCGAATTTTTTTAAAAAAATCCTCATGAAAATTCTCCACCATTTTTGTAGGCAGTTTTGACAAAGGTACACATTGTTGCAAGCCATTTCTCATCATTTCATGCCTTCTTGCCTGTTATTTTCAGTCATGTATTCATTTTTCTGCACACTTTCCCCTAATATATGCATTTTTGTAAATGTTGTTTAATTGGCGAACTGCATCCCAAAATTCTAATAAATGCAAATTTCGAAGGATGCCTGTGTTTCACTTCTCATATTGTTCCAGAAATTACAAATTTGAGAAATTCTGCTTGAAATGTGAACTGAATTGAAATTCTCACCCATCCCTAATTGGCTCATATCAGCCCCAAGGACTGTTCACAATTAAATGATAGCTCAAAACTTTAATTCCCCAGGGTTTAATTGCAACTTGCCCCATGGCACACCATGACTCTGAGCGAAAAACCTGGAAAATAACTCCTCTGTTGGGTACATGTTTGTTCAGGTACACCTGTAGACAAAGACCCAAAGTAACAACCGCAGCTGTAGAGTACTTTCCCATGGCTTGTTTGCCTGGTGCCAACCTCATAGAGATTTAGGCACCACATGGAAACATTTCTTAATAAGCCTAGAAATAAACAAGCGTCTTGGGACATGCATGCTGCTCCTTCACAGGACTGAGTGAACAAACTGCATTAACTATAGCTTTCTATTCCATCCAAAGCAGGAAACTATGGTTGACAGTTTCCAAATAAACTGGGATATTCACACATGGTTTGAAGTTGGCTTCACATCCTGGCTTGTTAGGAAACTATTAACCATAGTTTTCCCACTTCAAACAAATATGGAATACAATAATCAAAGGGTTCCCTGCTTTGTTCCATCCCACCCTGATGGGAGAAGCGAATGAGCTGCACATGCTCCAAAAAGTCTGGTTCATAGCTCATTAAGCTAAGATTATGCACACGTGGCCACAACAAGGTGATATGAACATTCAACATGTGGGCATTTTGATCTGCAATTGGCTCATTCACACATGCAAGTCCCCACTTGATGATGCAATCATTTATTTGTTATTACATTTATATATCTCTAGGGTGGTCAAAATGGTTCTCCCCCCCCCCCATTTTATCCTCACAACAACCCTGTGAGGTAGGTTAGGCGGAAGGATAGTGATTGGTGCATGGCTGCCCAGGGAGCATAATGGCTGAGGGGGATTTGAACTCTGGTCTCCCAAAGTCTTGATTTTGATGCTCTAAGTACCACACCACATTGGCTCAATGTTCACTGAGTGAGCATGCAAGTGTGAACCAGGCTAGAATGAGCAGGTTTGATTACTGTACTTTAAATGACGCAAAGATTTGACAAGGATCCTGCTGACAGCTTTAAAAGAGTGTTGCGTTCTGGGGTGGGTGGGTGTGAAGGCAGAGTGGACCAGAAAAAGAATTTTGTTGTATGGCAACAAGTCTTAAAGAGAGAAGGATGGAACAGAAAGTTTCCTGAGGAAAAACAGCAATGATAAAATAATTCCAGACCAGATGCAAATCAACTGAGCTACCCCTATATTTATCACTGGGCCCAAGACAGTGCTAAAACCACAATTTAAAAATGGCTGGGAGGCTTTCAAGTAAGATGTTCCTATAATGTCAACCAAAGACTCATTAAACTCTCTCCACCAACTGTCCTGCCTATCTAAATGAATTGCGCAAACTGCAGATAGGAAGACAAGCTCTAGCATCTGGTTCCTCTACCTCCCCCCCCCGGGGCTCCTTCTAGGGGAAGGGCAGGATATAAATTTAATAAACAAACAATAAATAATAATAATAAATAGTTGAATTGTGAGAATTAAACTTGGATGTGAGCTAACAATGTTGCTGGTGTTTTTTTCAAAGGCCAAAGTTCGCAGAACGCCAGCTGGAGTAGTGAGTCGCTTCTACATGATGATAAGATAAGTTTGAATCGCATCCCCTTTTGCCAGGAAGCTTTCAGTCATAACAAGAAGATTCCGGTAAGAGAAAGTGGGTTGCTACCCATGAGACCAGAAAGAGGGTGGGTTTGGTTTTTCTTTTGCAGAGTTATAGCTGTCAGATATGGATGCCTGTCCCTGTGTTGTGTCCAAGAGGGAAGACAAGAAATAGGTAATAAAAAACTTTATTCTAAGTACAAGCAAAACAAGCATAACAAATATACCTAGGCCTAAACATAATTCACTATGCTTCCCACCTCTTCATGAGCTGCATCCCTTCAGTTGGCCATTACTCTCAGCTAACTCAAAGAGGTCTTAAAGGGGAACTCCACATTTCTCCGTGTCATAAGAAACTCACATACTCCCACATCCCCATAATATAAGCCTTAGTCCAAGTAGGTGGTCGTCTAACTCAGACAGGCAGTCTTTCTGGTTCACTCTGTTGTTGATCTGACAGCTTCCGATACAGTCTGCGATGCTGGCAACATGGAAAAATCATCTAACACTGCTCATCCGCCTCAATTCTATACTCTACTGGAGTCAAATAAGAAGCGTCCCACACCATCAGAAAGTTTATTATAAGGGCCTCTTCTTTCAACAACTTTACAAGGAGATGTAAATCTATATTCTCTCTTCTGTGACATAGTAGATTTGTTAATTTGAATAAAAAAGCCGCATTCATATTGTTGTTCCTTAGCATAGTCTGTGTACACTTTAGATTTCTTTTGTTTTACAACCTCCTTTATAACGAGTTTGGAGGGTCTATCTGGGTTAGATTTTAAAACTCCAGCCACATTCAATTTTGTATGCATCTCCCTCCCATGTAAAAATTCTGCTGGTGATTTCTGTGTTGTTGCATGCCGTGTAGCTCTATATACCTGGAAAAATTCAGTGACAAACACTTTCCATGCTTTTCCTTCTAACTTAGCTGTCTGCAAACTGTCTTTCAAATTTGTATTAAACCTTTCAATCTCCCCATTTGCTTGGGGGTAATACACTGATGATCTCCTAAGTATGACATTTCACTCTGCTGAAAAGGTTTCAAATTCCAATGAAATAAACTGGGAGCCATTATCAGAAATCAGTTCTTTAGGATTCCCTTCCCTACTAAAAATAATGGAAAGGAATTTAATCACAGTAGCAGAAGTGACTTGTGATGTAAAAGCTATTTCAGGCCATTTAATAATCAGTTAAGGTAATAGCATAAGGACAATCAATTGGGGAAGCATCAAAAGGTCCTACAATATCAATTGCAGTCTTTTCCCATGCAGAGTCTGGGAATGAAACAGGCTGTAGTGGTGATGCATGAATTATTGCTGTCTTGTCATGTAATTGGCAAGTAATGAATGATTTTATAGCTGCCTCAGTTTGGGAGTCCATTCCTGGCCCACCAATACAAATCTCTCCATCTGTTTAGTTCTAACAATCCCTTGATGGGTATCATGTGCCAGATGTATGAACATTGATTGCAATTCCTCTGGGACAAGTAGCTGGTGTGTTCTCTGTAATAAGTAACCCCCTTGCAAAGAGAGTTCAGCACTTATTCTAAAATAAAACAGAAAAGCAGGATCAAGATTTTTTGAATTATTTGGCCATCTGCCTGTCAAGAATTCCCATAACTTTTGTTGGAGTGGGCATGCCAGACATGCAGCTAAAATTTTTTCTTGTGTAATTGCAGTAAGAGTAGTAGCAATAAATGTAAACATCTTCATCACCTTCCAGTGGAATTTCAGATGATAGTAAAGGCAACCAAAATAAACAATCAGCTGTCAGATTTTGAGATCCTGGTCTATACTCCATTTCATATGTAAAGGAAAGTAATTCTGCTGACTATCTGGCAATACAGTTTCCTACTTGTCCCACTCCTTTTATAGTTAATCATGATGTTAAAGTCCCGTGATCAGTACATAATTTAAATACTTGGCCCCATAAATATGTCCTCCACTTTTCCGTAGCCCAAACACAAGCAAGTGCTTCTTTTTCAATAGTAGAATATTTCCTCTCAGTCTCGGTAAGTGTTCTTGATGCAAATACCACAGGCCTTCCAGTATTATCCCCATGAAGTTGGGTAAGTACAGCTCCCAGTCCATAATCAGAAGCATCTGTTGTCATATTACAGGTAATCCAGGGTTAAATAATGCAAGTGCAGGACTATTAACAATCAGGCCCTTCACTTTCTCAATATTGACTTCTGCAGCTGCTGTCCAAATCAAACTTGAAGTTCCTTGTAACAATTCCCGAAGAGGCTCCACAACAGATGCATAATTTGGAATAAATTTGGCATACCATGAAGTAAGACCCCAAAAGGAACACAAGGTTTGCATATCTCTAGGAACAGGTGCCTCTAAGATTGCTAACACATGATCTGGGTTAGGCTTCAACCCCTGTGGTGAAATTATATGCCCCAGAAAAGAAAGTTCTGTTTGTCCAAGCTTACATTTATCCAAATTAAGCTTCAAGCCTGCTGCACTAATACAGTCTAATACAGATTGTAAATTACTCTCATGTTGTTCAGAAGTATTACCATACACAATAATATCATCCAAACAACATTGAGCATCCTTCTCATTCCTAAGAATTGATGACATTTTTTTGAAAGGTACTAGGTGCTGATGCCAATCCATAGGGGACACATTTAAAACGAAATAATCCATCATGTGTAATAAATGCTGTAAGATCTCTACTATCTCTATGCAGCATGACTTGATGATATGCAGTCTGCAAGTCAAGAGTAGAAAACATCTTTGCTCCCTGAAGTTCTACAAAGACTTCTTCTATATGTGGAAGAGGGTGGGTATTAATCACAATGGCTTTATTTGACTCCCTGAAATCCACACAAAGGCGGATACCACCATTTTTCTTCCGTACCACTACTAGAGGTTAAACCCATTCTGAGGAATCAG
Organism: Rhineura floridana; assembly: GCF_030035675.1. Classification (NCBI taxonomy): domain Eukaryota; kingdom Metazoa; phylum Chordata; class Lepidosauria; order Squamata; family Rhineuridae; genus Rhineura; species Rhineura floridana. Next base: position 20,425,489 of record NC_084493.1, on the reverse strand, counting down.
CCTCCTCAATAATATCCTTTTGTACTAAGTTCTTAATCTCTACTGCATCTCTCACTGCAAATGGTAAACGTCGTAACTTCTGGCGTACAGGTATCGCATTCTGTTTCTTTTTAACTTTATGAATAAATCCATATGCACAACCAAGTTTGCCTTCACCTTGATCTTCCAATTGCATGGGAATTTGTGTTTGCACTGCAGTAACACTTAACTGAGGAGGAACAACTTGTCCATCAACTGTTCTAAGATTCAAAGCAGCAAATACATCCCTGCCAAGGATAGGAGTGCCCTTATACACAATATAAAACTCTACAGATGCACAACATGGGCCAAAAGTCACTTTTACAGGCAGACATCCACATATAGGAATGTGGTTCTTCATATAATACACCGACTGCAGTTCAGATTTTGTAAATGGCATATTTCCAAAGTAATTCCAATAAACTACTTCAGGTAATCTAGAACTGCTGAACCAGTATCCAGCATTAATTCATTGTTCTTTGACACCCCTGCAGGTACAGCAGAAATATTAACAATACACATAATTTTTTCAGCGATCTGTGTGGGTCTAATCCTGTCCACACTCAAAATAGTAACATCTGGCACTGTAACTGCATGTACTTGTTGGTTATTCCTACATACTTTGGCAGTGTCCCATCTTTTTGCAATAATTACAATGAGCCATCCTAGCAGGATATCTTGTATGACTTGCAAGATGTTGTGAAGACCCACAACGAAAACATATTATTGCACTTTGACTTTGATGCATCAGCTGTTTCTGGCAGGCTCTCTCTTTGGGGTCCTCTGTCTGGCTTGTAAAAGAATTTCTATGCTGGGAGTCTACTGCTTGCAACATGCCCCCATTATCTGAGCTCATTATTTTGGCTTCTGCCAAAGCGGTCTCCATTTGGGTCACGATAGTCATAGCTTTCTCCAAAGTAGGCATTCTTGTACACGAGGCATAGTTGTCTTTTCAACCAACTGGTCTCTAATCATCTCATCTGCCATATCTCCAAAATTATAGGAGCTCATTACATCTCTTAGAGCAGCAATATATTGTATTGTAGACTCTCCTGTTTTCTGTTCACGCTGATGGAATTTGTAGCGATTAGCTAATACATTCACCTTTGGTACAAAAAAGTTCTTTAAAGCCATGCATATTGTCTTGTATTTATCATTAACAAGAGGGAGTGTACAAAATATATGCTGTTCTTCAGCTCCCATACAGTGGATAAGCAATGCATATTTCCTTGCTTCAGAGATTACTATATCATTAGCTGCAAACAGATAGCTTTCAAACATCCGAATCAAACAGGAAATACAAATGGAGGCTCACCTGGACTTTGAAGGAAAGGTACCAATGGGTTCAGTGATACAAGAGCCATCCTTCATCACCAAATATGTTGTGTCCAAAAGGCAAGACAACAAGTAGGTAATAGAAAAACTTTATTCTAAGTACAAGCATAACAAGTATACCTAGGCCTAGACATGATTCACTATGCTTCCCACCTCTTTTTAATGAGCTACATCCCTTCAGCTGGCCATTACTCTCAGCTGACTCAAAGAGGTCTTAAAGGAGAACTCCACACCCTGTTAGGCCGAGCTTTAGAGAGTTCAACTATGGCTGAGGAGGCTCAGTTTTCAAACCCACACCCAGCCATGAAGCTCACTGAAAAGTAGGGGTGCAGTTTTTTGCTTGATTCCTCCCAGTTTATTGTTCCCCAAGATAGGCAGTGAGCTCCTCCCAGCATTTATATCCTACCCCCTTTTTTTGCCAATTCCAGTCCCCTTTCTATCATTTAAAATAATTATATAGTTCCCCTCTAGGATTGCTTGGTGTCCAGTTTTTGCCTGGAGACTCCAGATTTTTAGGACCCTCTCTGGATCTCTGGGTAAGTCGCCTTAATCTCTGAGCTTTCATTTTTTTTAAAAAAAAGTTTCTATGTGGTCTGGTTCTCGACATATACACCAAAACATCAGCTGCCCCCCGCAACCTCTGTTAAATGAGCTTGTAGCTTGCTCCTCTAACCCTGCCCTTTCAGGTTTGTAGCCAATAAGTGTTGACCTCCTGGCAGTACCAAGGTTGCATTGCAAGGCCTGAAAACTATTGTTTCATAAACTGAGTATATAGTTTTCAGTCTTTCTCTCTTTTGTGTGCAGAAGTCAAACAAGTTTAAATTTTCCTGAGCTGTTGAAGAGAGCAGAGTTTTGAAAACCTTCCCAATATGAAGCTTTAATCCAATACTCGCTTTTCTAGGAGTAAAGCTGTAATGCTAATCCCACATACCCGGAGTAAACCCCATTGAATTCAATAGGACTTACTTTTGAGTAGACATGGTTAGGATTGTGCTGTAAATTAATGGGACTTCTGAGTGAACATAGCAAAGAATTGTCTTTGTGTTGTAAATCTGTCTCTCTCCCTCCCATCCTGTTTTTAAAGCAATTAGGCAGGGCTTACATAGGTATCACTGCTTTTATTATGTAGGAAACTAATACGGATTTTTAAAAAAATGTTCTGCAATGAACAACTGGCTTTGATAATAAACGATTATATGGAGTGTATGTATTTTTACATCTCCAGTGTGTGTATATATATATGGAGTCTTCCCAACAACCCTGTGAGATAGGGTTGGTGATTGGAAACCAAGGCAGCTCACAACAAGAAATAAATCCCTTTAAAATCAAATAACCATAAAAACAAGTATAAACAGTTGCAAAACATCTTAAAGTGGCATGATTCTGAAGTTTGGGATGGGTGATTGAAGTTTTTTATCACTTGAGATTGCAGTTTTGTGCACACTTCCCTGTTTAAGTAAGCCCCATTGAATACATTGGAACTTGCTTCTGCACTACAAATATATTTGCAGGTTGTGTAAATAATAAAGATATTTGACAGTCATGCTTATATAAATACTTCTTCACTAAAGCACATAACTTCCCCTGAAGAATCCTGGGAAGTGTCGTTTCCCCCTTACAGTTATAGTTCCCACCACCCTTAACAAACTACAGTTCCCAGGATTCTATGGTGTGATTCATGTGCTTCAAATGTGTGTTGAATGTGCTTTAAATGGTGTGCATCTGCCCTAAGTATGATGTGCATTCGTTAGTGAATTGAAAACAACAATTTTAAAAGATTCTTTTTTAAAACAGGGTAAGGATTCTAGCTCTGTGGCAGGGCATATGCTTTGCATGCAAAGGCCCAAAATTCAATCTCTGGAAAAGACTATTGCCTGGAATCCTGGAAAGCCAATGCTAGTCCATGTCATCAGTACTGAGCTAGATGGTACCAAATGGCCTGAGTTGGTATAAGGCAGATTCCTTTGTTCCTAAAAGTGGAAAGATGTCCAAGGGCCACAGTGGCTCCAAAATGCACTCTACATTTAATAGCAGTATCACGCCACCAGGGCCGGTGCTAAAGGGCGGGAAGTCAGGCCCTGGTCAAGGGGCCCCTCGGTAGGATGTGGGAGGAGTAGCGCTCCCCTTCCGTGATCCATGGCAGAGTACTGCAGCAGATTGCAGGGGGAGAGCTTCCCAGCCATCTGCCCATTCACTAGCTCCACCTACCTGTCTCTCTGTCTTTTGCAGCTGCGCAGGCTGCATGGGCTGTGTGCGCAGGGCTGCCATTAACCAAGATAGCAGCTGAGGTTTCCCTAAGCTGCTGATGCTCCTGCCGCCATCTTGGTTGATGGCAGGGATGCACACGCATAGCCATCTTGGTTAATGGCAGCCCAGTGCGCACAGCTGCAAAAGACAGGAGAAACAGGTCGGTGGGGCACGCGCGTGCTGGGGCCCGGGGCAAGCTGGTGCCCAAGGGATCCGGCATGCCTGGCGCCAACCCCACACACCACTTTAAACAGTCATACCTCCCCTGTTTTGATCCTGGGAACTTGTGAAGGGTGCTGAGGGTGTTCCCTTCAGAGCTACAATTGTCAGAGTTCCTTGGGAAGGGGCATTGACTGTTGTCTGGGAATTGCAGCTCTGTGGGGGGAGAATAGGAGCCTCCTAAAAACCCTCAGCATTCTTGACAAACTACCGTTCCCAGGATGCTTGCGGGGAAGCCACGACTGTTTAAAACTGTGTAATACTGCTTTAATGTATAGTGTAAGTGGGGCCTAAAATTACTGTATAGTAATTATTGCTCCATTATCATATACACATTTTTTTTTTGCAAATCTGTGTCTTCTTGTATCCTCCCCCACCCCAATGCATTTCCTCTCTTTTTTATCGAGGCATAAATGGCAGCCCTATAATTTATTGTAACAGTTTGCCTTTGACAAAGTGGGCTCCAGCCCCCAAAACTGTGTGTCACAATAAATTAACCTGGATAGATATAGCCATGTGTAGGAATGAGGTGGTAATGAGGTGGCAGTGTCCCGAGGTGGTGGGGTGGACAGTAGTCATTTCAGAGGACCTCTTTTCTGAATGCTCCCTTGTGCTGAATGTTGAACACGCAAGCAGTAGCACCAAGCATCCTGCAATCAGAAAACTAGCTTTGCAGGGAATGAGCTGGGATAGAAAATTACTGCCTGAGGTGCTAGTTCCCCCCCCCCTGTTTCCAAGGAATATTCAGAGCTTGGAAAAATTACTTTTTTGAACTACAACTCCCATCAGCCCCAGCCAGCATGGCCACTGGATCGGGTTGATGGGAGCTGTAGTTCAAAAAAGTAACTTTTCCAAGCTCTGGGAATATTTTACATGGGGGAATCATTTCAAAATGGCATTCTCCACTCACCCCACCTACACTTTGAACTGGTATCGTTCATATGCCAGTTATACACACTGGGAGATTTCCAAGCCCTCTAAAATTTCTTTTTGAGAGTATAGCAGAGGATGCAGCTTTGTCCCCAAGAGCCAGTTGTGTTTGTTCTCTTGGTGAAATACATGACATTTTACGGGCCGCTGTCTGTTAACTGATTTGCTGCAGGAGACACCTCCTAGAAAGAGAGCTTGTCAGGATTTGGGTGGTATTTATATTTCTTCTAGTATCAGAGAAGAGGGATTAGTTTCATCTTGTAAAAACATTTAATATATGCCTGATTAAGAAGATTTTAAAGCCACTGTGTGGATAGGTGCTGGTGTGTCCTCTCTTCCCTGACATAAGAGATTTCCGTTGAGGGGTGTGTGTCTTTTTTGCCCAAACAGACATTTTGAGACTCCACCAGCTCTTAATCCTTGGCGTTGCAGGTGAATCCTGCCTTCTTTGGTCATTTTCTCCTTCCCAGAATGTTTGGGGTGACTGCATACTTTTGCCAAACCAGCTGTGTTTTTGAAATTCCATTGTGCAAACGGCTTGGCTTTTTGTGTGATTGCTGGCTACATCCTTTCCAAACAAAAAGCCTGATGCATGTTCTGTTGGTCAGCAGCACTGGTGGAGAATCTGTAGCCTTCGCGTTATTGCTTGACTACAGCTCCCATCATCCCTGACAGTGAGCCATAGTAGCTGGGACTGATGGGTACGAAATAGGCTCCCTGTTTACAGGGCCTGCTTGCATTTAACCTGCTTCATAGGTGTGTCCTTATTTGCTCTTACCCAAGGTATCAAAAGGGAACTAACATATTTTTGCAAGATAAGATACATTTGCAGAGAATAAATGTTGATCTTCAGCGGCTAATTTTAATTGACCATGGATACCACAGAGAGGCTATATCTGCATGTAACGCTAAACCATGATTTAACTTTAACAGAATGAGCTGTCACCAGCTTTGGGCTTATGCACTCACCCCTCCCTTCCTCTTGTATGGCTGTGAGAAGATTAGAAGCTTTCTCTTTTCCTTTTTTCCGTATTAACCACAATTTAATGTTTACTTCTGAACCCTAATCTGTGGCAAATCTTAACTCTGGTTTGTTGAAGCAAGCTTACTTCATAACTCATGGCTTGAAGCTTTTTAATTACTTTTTTAATTTTTTTAATTACTTGCAAAAATGGCATATTATACATTTTATCTTTCAAATAATTTTTGAACAGAGGTTTTAAAAAGTGTACATGCTGCAGTGTTATACTTTTCTAATTAAGGAGTCAAACAAGTTTAAATTTTACTGGACTGTTGGAGAGGGCAGTTTATTTGTCTTATTCATAACCTGTTTTGAAAATCTTCCCAATATGAAGTTTTTCTGGAATTAAAATTGCAATGCTAATTTCACACACCTGGGAGGTAACCCCATTGAATTTGGTAGGACTTACTTTTGAGTAGACATGGTTAGGATTGTGGTGTAAATTAATGGGACTTTTGAATGAACATAGAAAAGGATTGCGTTGTAAATATTTCTCTCCCGCTCTGATCCTTTTTTAAAGCAGTTAGGCAGGGCTTACTTAGGTGTCACTGCTTTTATTTGGCAGGAAACTAATACTTTAAAAAAAAAAAAAAGTTCTGCAATGGCTAACTGGTTTTGACAATAAACTATTATATGGTATGTATGCATTTTTACGTCTTCAGTGTGTGTATATGGAATATTTCCAACAACCCTGTGAGTTAGGGTTAGAAAGCAAGGCAGCTCACAACAAGAAATAAAGCCATTTAAAATCCAATAATCATAAAACAAGTATAAAACAGTTGCAAAACAGCTTCACATGGCATGGTTCTGAATTTTTGATTAGGTGAATAAAGTTCTTTATCACTGAATTGCAGTCCTGTGCATGCTTCCCTGTCTGAATAAGCCCCATTGAATGCATTGGGACTTGCTTCTGAGTAAGCATGGATAGGATTGCACTATAAATTGGGCGGATGGGAGTTGTAGTTCAAAAAAGTAACTTTTCCAAGCTCTGAAATATCTTGCAGGTTGTGTAAATAATAAACATCTTTGACATTCATGTTTTTTAAATATTTCTTCATACTATGTCTTGATATGTATCTGATTTCACACTATGGCTGTAAATTATTATTTACAAATTATTATTTCCTCTACATTTTAAGTGTTCCCTTCTTGCTTGGGGTGGTCATGGTCCCCCTCTGTTGTTTTCACCCTGAGGGGCAGATTAGGCTGAGAGATGGTGTGTAGCCCATGGTCACCCAGTAAACTTTGTAGCTTATTTCCATTTTAAAATTTAATTAAAATGATTTATATGCAGGCAAAGTTTATGAAGTAATGCAGAGCTACATAACATATTTAAAGCACATCCAACTCACATTTAAAGTGTGTGACTTCCCCTAAAGAAGCCTGGGAAGTGTAGTTTCCCCTTCATAGTTCCCACCACTCTTAACAAACTACAGTTCCCAGGATTCTGTGGTGGGATTCATGTGCTTCAAATGTATGTTGAATGTTCTTTAAATGCATGGTGTGGATCTGCCCTAGTATGCTGTGCATTCATTAGTGAACTGAAAACAACTATTTTAAAAGATACTTTTTTAAAACAGGGCTTTAGCTCAGTGGTAAGTCACATGCTTTGCATGCAAAGGTCAAAAATTCAATCTCTGGAAAAGACTATTGCCTGGAATCCTGGAGAGCCGATGCTAGTCCATGTCATCAGTACTGAGCTGGATGGTACCAAATGGCCTGACTCAGTATAAAAGAGGTCAGAGATCCAAGGGCCACAGTGACTCCAAAATTTATTTATGTATTTTATTTACAATATTTATATACTGCTTTACTGTAAAAAAAAAGTCAAAGCAGTTTATAGAAGGAATTAAAACAAAGTTCTTATTGATAAAAACAATTAAAGAAGGTATTTAAAAACATTCAACATAATAAAACCAACAAAAACAGATAAAAACACAATAGCTTCTACATGTCTAGGTAGACTTGCCTAAACAGAAATGTTTTAGCAGGTGCTGAAAAGAGTACAATGAAGGCATCTGCCTAATGTCAATAGGTAGGGAGTTCCAAAGCGTAGGTGCTGCCACACTGAAGGACTGATTTCTTTCAAGAGCAGAACAAGTACTATGTGGCACCTGTAACATGGAAAGCACACCATGAACTTGGCCTGGTAGCAAATCAGCAGAGGTATTATGTGCTGATAGGTCTCACTCATGTCAGCAATTGTGCCACAGCATTCTGCACTAACTGCAGCCCCCGGGTCAAGTTGTGCTGCATGAGGATTTCTGTGACCTTGGCTGACTGGCTGCCAGGATTTTTTTAGTTTTAGTTAGGAACCCTGACTAGTTGTGGGATGCTGGGTTTTCTGTCTTACTCATAGGAATCTTGTTATGGTTGGTATGGTATTGCATGTAGAAAATCATCACTGTCTTTTGTTTTTGTTTTTCTATTTGCATTTCATTTACCTCTGACCTTTACATCCATAGAAGCAACAACAGTGGTTCCATGTGGTCAGCTCAACCCCCTTAAACCCAGTGATGATGCACCTTGTTATTTGCATGATGGTTTGTTTCTTGCCCAATAGTGGTAAAAGAGAATTCACATACTGGGAAGGGTGGCTTCAATTGCTGCTGTTCCCAATCTGCTGCTTGTGAAGGTAGACCAAACCATGTGTTTTTTCTCTGTGTCAATTATTACTCACTGGGATTGGGTTAGCTGTCAAAGTGAGTTTATAGCAGCCCACAGAGTTGGCAGGAAAGAGTAAAGAATCTTCTTGACTCTTGCTCATTTCTCAAACCTCTCTCTGCAGTGACAGGTCAAGTCTGTAAAGACGTTTGGAGAAGCCATGTTAAAAGGTAGGCAGGGCATTCCAGGCAGGGCGTTGCCCTCTTTGATATAGATATTGTTGCAGAGGATCCCTAGTCAAGCTTTACCAACAGCACAATCCTAACAATATCTACTCAGAAGTAAGTCCTGTTGAGTTCTATGGGGCTTAGTCCCTTAGTAAGTGTGTTTAGAATTGCAGCCTTCAGGGGCATCCATCTTTACTCCTGACTGCTCTCATCTAACATCTCCACAACACTAGGCTTTCTTCCTACAATGGCCTTCTGGTGACTGGCCTGGCCTGAGGGCACTTAAACCCTTCTTGCCAGAGGCAAGTAAACTAGATTAAATGTTCCTTACCCAGGCTCTCTAAGCAGGTGAGAAGGAATGAGCCCATCACTTCAGCTGGACCTGGGAACACCCTCATTTAGCTTTCTATCACAATTTCCAATCATAGATTTTTTTTGTTTAAGTGGCATGCTCCAAGTATTATACTTAATGACACCACTAGGAGACACCCCATGACATCACTAGGGCACGTCTCCATGTCATCACTAGGTCACGCCCCTGAAATCCAGAGCTTGGAAGTAACTCGTTATTTTTAACGAGTTACTTTTAATTCGTTACAATTTTAAATAACGAGTGGGTAATTCCATTACATTTGGCTAGTAACGGAACGAATAGTAATTTCCCTACTTTTCAGCTTCAACTTTAACGTTTCCACGTTAGGTTGGATGTTACTTGGGGGCGGGAACAAGGGGAAGTCAGCTCCTGGCTGTGATTGGTTAACACAAGACATGTGCCTCACACTGATTGGACCTCTGCGCAGACTGTCTCTTCCCTCGTGATCTGTGTTAGGAGGCACGATAGAAGAGATGAATAGGCAGGGGGAGCCTGCTAGCGTCTGACTCTGAGAGGAAAAAATGGACGCCGGAGGAAAAAGCCAGGGCAAGGAAGGCAGAATGGCGAAGAGCTGTGGAGGTGAGTGACAATGATTTGTGTGTGTGTGTGCCCCGGTGTGTGTGTTTTCGGCTGGAGTCTCTGGTTTTGGGGGGGGGGCTCCGGCTCTCTGGCTACCACCCCTTACTCTCTGGACTCTCTGCTTCAATTTTTTAAAAAAAGTTTCTAGGTGGTCTAATTCCCGAGATATACACCAAAACGTAAACCCCCCCTGCACAACTTTTTTTTAAACAGATCATGCTCTAGCTACAACTCCCATCAGCCCAATCCAGTGGCCATGCTGGCTGGGGCTGATGGGAGTTGTAGTTTAAAGTAACTTTTCAAAGCTCTGGCTGCAACCCCACCCTTTCATGATTGTGAGTAAAGTGCAGACTTGTGTTTGTGTTGTAAATCTCTCTCCCTCCAACCCTATTTTTAAAGAAATTAGGCAGGGTTTATCACAGTTTTTATTATGTAGGAAACTAATACTAATTTTTTAAAAAAATGAATGAAGTTTATTTATTTATTTTTATTATTTTATTTATATCCCACCCTTCCAGTAGGAGCCCAGGGCAGCAAACAAAAGCACTAAAAACACTTTAAAAAATCATAAAAACAGACTTTAAAATATATTAAAACAAAACATCTTTAAAAACATTTTTAAAAGCTTTAAAAACATTTTTTTAAAGAAAAAAATTAAAAACATATTAAAAAGCAATTTCAACACAGACGCAGACTGGGATAAGCTCTCAACTTAAAGGACTTGTTAAAAGAACAAGTTCCTTATCACTTGAGGCTGCAGTTTTCCCTGGTTGAGTAAGCCCCATTGAATACATTGGGACTTGCTTCTGAGTAAACAAACATAGGATTGCACTATAAATATCTTTACAGGTTATATAAATAAACATATTTGATAGTCATGCTTATATAAATATTTTCATAGAATCATAGAATAGTAGAGTTGGAAGGGGCCTATAAGGCCATCAAGTCCAACCCCCTGCTCAATGCAGGAATCCAAATCAAAGCATTCCCGACAGATGGCTGTCCAGCTGCCTCTTGAATGCCTCCAGTGTCGGAGATCCCACTACCTCTCTAGTAATTAGTTCCATTGTTGTATGGCTCTAACAGTTAGGAAGCTTTTCCTGATGTCCAGTCAAAATCTGGCTTCTTGCAACTTGAGCCCATTATTCTGTGTCCTGCACTCTGGGATCATTGAGAAGAGATCCCGGCCCTCCTCTGTGTGGCAACCTTTCAAATACTTGAAGAGTGCTATCATATCTCCCCTCAGTCTTCTCTTCTCCAGGTTAAATATGCCCAGTTCCTTCAGTCTCTCCTCATGGGGCGTTGTTTCCAGTCCCCTGATCATCCTTGTTGCCCTCCTCTGAACCTGTTCCAGTTTGTCTGCATCCTTCTTGAAGTGCAGAGACCAGAACTGGACACAGCACTCAAGATGAGGCCTAACCAGTGCTGAATAGAGGGGAACTAATACTTCACATGATTTGGAAACTATACTTCTGTTAATGCAGCCTGATATAGCATTTGCCTTTTTTGCAGCCACATCACACTGTTGGCTCATATTCAGCTTGTGATCAACAACAATTCCAAGATCCTTCTTGCATGTCGTACTGCTGAGCCAAGTATCCCCCATCTTATAACTGTGCATTTGGTTTCTTTTTCCTAAGTGTAGAACTTTTACTTCCACCCAGTTTTGTCATGCTGTGTCCCTATAACTATCCAATTGCATACTATGGTTGTACAATACTTCCTTTACATTTTAAGTATGCCTTGGGGTAGTCATGGTTCTCCATTGTTTTCATCCTGAGGGGCAGATAGGCTGAGAAATGGTGAGTAGCCCATGGTCACCCACTACACTTTATAGCTTATTTTCATTTTGAAAAATTAATTAGAACAATTTACATGCAGGCAAAATTTATTAAGCGGATTCACACAATATGTGTAAAGCACATCCAACTCGCATTTAAAGTGCATGACTTCCCCTAAAGAATTCTGGGAAGTGTCATTTCCCCCTCACAGTTATAGTTCTCACCACTCTTAACAAACTGCAGTTCCCATGATTCTGTGGTGGGATTCATGTGCTTCAAATGGGTGTTGAATGTGCTTTAAAGGAATGGTGTGGATCTGCCCTAGGTATGATGTTCATTCAAGAGTGAATTGAAAAGAACAATTTTAAAAGATACTTCTTACTCTTACTCATTTTTCAGACCTCTTTCTGAAGTAAAGGGTCAAATCTGTAAAAACATTTGGAGCAGCCACATTAAAAGATAAGGGCAGGGTATTCCAGGCAGGGGGTTGCCAACCCTGCTTGGATATGGATGTCTTTGCAGAAGAACCCTAGTCAAGGTTTACCAACAGCACAGTCCAAACTATATCTACTTAGAAGTCAGTCCTGTTGAGTTCTATGGGGCTTAATCCCTTAGTAAGTGTGTTTAGAATTGCAGCCTTCAGGAGCCTCCATCTTTACTCCCCAAAGCTCCCATCTAACATCTCCACAACACTAGGCTCCTTTGTCTCTGCTGTGGCCTTCTGGTGACTGCCCTAGCCTGAAGGCACTTAACCCTTCTTGCTGAAAGCAAGTAGGCTAGATTAAATGTTCCCTACCCAGGCTCATATATATAAAATATAAACGGCATTTTGTCAAAAGTATTTTTGTCTACATTTTATACCTCATCCTTGGTTTTCCAAGCTTGGCATGGAATGCTTCTCATACAGAATTAATTTGAAATGCTGCATATTTATTATCATAATCATCATATTCAAAATAAAAAATATATGTACCGCCTTCAAGTTGATTCCAACTTATGGTGACGCTATGAATAGGGTTTTCATGAGGCTGAGAGGCAGTGACTGGCCCAAGGTCACTCAGTGAGCTTCATGGCTATGTGGGGATTTGAACCCTAGTTTCATTTTGTTCTCACAACAACCCTGTGAGATAGTAGGTTAGACTGGCCCAGGCAGGGTTATTCAGTGAGCAAATAGGATCTCTTTTAATTGTGCTATCGACCTGCTTACTTCCACTCTGACTGGGGGATCTTGCAGCATGGGGAAGAGATGGGGGCACATCACAGCTGAAGTTCACCCACATAGGAGCATTATCTCTTGTTTATTACAGAGACGCCTGTTGCAGGTTTTGCTGCTGAGAGCAGCAGTCAGTTAGTGCGGCCACTTGAGTCACAGCTTGTTGATCCTGAGGAGGCAAAACTAGAAAGTGAGGTTCAGAAAGGAGGCCCTGTGCATGAGGAGGAGGAGGGCATGAAGCAGTGCCAGTTGCCCACAGCCACATCTGCAGAACAGCAAGTAGCATGGTTTGGCTTTGAGGAAGCTTGTACATTTGTGAGCCAGAGTGGGAAAAATCTTGTTGTACGATGCAATTACTGCCTTCCAAGGATCAAAAATCTGAGATCAGCTGTTTCCCCCTCATCCAATGTGAAGAAACATTTTGAGGTAAGCCTTTGTCATGCTGGTCCTCAAAGAGTGTCCATTGTCTATTTATGTTTAAATTGTGAAGTTCCTCTTCCATTTTTTCTTGGATTCATGCTTTGTTCTTCTTCCTCAGAGGGCACACCCTGAGAAGCTGAGAGCAATTGAAGAAGCAATAAAGGCAAGGAGACGTGGCCTTCCTGAACCAATGCATGACACCCCTCCTCCCAAAATGCTGAAGCAGCAGCAGACAACCCTTGAGAGGTGGGGATCTGGCAGGGATCTGCTTCTTCTGGCAGCCTGCGTACACCCTCGCTTCAAACTAGATCGGCTGGAATCGTGTCAGGCCACCACCCATACCAACAAGTAAGAACATTAGGGAAGCCCTTTGGGTGGATTACTCCAAGGGAAATGTTGTCTCAAGGGAGGCATCAGAGGGCTTAAGGTGGTAGGCAGGGGCTGGGCCTTTTCTTCCTGGGGCTCCTCATCACAACCTTGGGTTGCTGCAGGTAATCCTTAAGGGTCTGCTGTGCTGCCCCATGAGTGTGGTGACTTGGTCACCTTCCTACCTTCCATGTCATCATCCACAGGCTCAGGCTGGACCCTGAACCAGGGGACATGACAAGCATCAGGAAATGAAGAGCAGATGATGGTTTCCTAACATATATGTGTTAACATATCCTCTCTCTTTCTTAGATACACAATGGAAGCCTTGTTGAAAGCTGAAATAAAGATGGGTGTACTTAATGAGGACAGTGATCAGTCTTCAGATAAAGACCAGGAAGGAGATGACTTAGAAGATGACTTCTTTAACTTTCTGCCCCAGGGCAAGAAGTCAGCAGTGGACACTGCTGAGGAGGAACTGGTGAGGTACCTGAGGTCTCCCAGCAGGGAAGTGTCATCACTCCATGGCTTTCCACGTGTGCTGCGGTGTTTTTTGCAGCACAACACAGGCATGCCTTCAAGCGCCGCAGTAGAACGCCTGTTCAGTACTGGTGGCAACGTAATGACTGTAAAAAGACATTCCTTGTCTGACATACTCTTTGAGCATCTTGTTCTTTTGAGACATAACAGAAACATATAATAAAAGCATTTCAAGTGTAAAATTTGATTTCAAGAGTTGGGGTATCTTCATTGCTTGGGGGGATGTGAGATTCTGTTATGCCATTATGTTAATCTTATGGATAAAATTTTTTATTCTACTACCCCCTGTGTGTGTGTGTTTATTTTTAATATTGTTTTAGGCTTCTTAGATGTGCAGCAGCCAAGGCCAGCACCTTGTAGGAGTTTTTTAAAAAAGTAACTGAAATGTAATTGTAGTGATTACTTTTGAGAAAAAGTAAAGTAATCAGTTACTTTCAGAGCAATTGCAATTGTAACGGTAATTACTACTTTTTTGGGCCAAGTAATTGTAACTGTAATTTATTACTTTTAAAAAGTAATCTTCCAAGCTCTGCTGAAATCTCAGGACTTGATGGCTACTTTATGCAGTGCCAAATAAAGGGGGCAAAAGAAGGCACAGATTTGCATACAATGGGCATGCGGTGATTTATAGGCAGGCCCCAAAGAACAAAATGCAAATACAAAATTCAAGTAATGTAATAAGATACAAACAGCAATATGTGTTGGGGGTGTGTATTTGAATTCCCTGACCCCTGATATCCAGATAAATGCAGGCCATTCCTATATATGTTTACTGAGCTGAGTTAAATCTGTGGGTCCTTTTCTGTGTGCCCCCTGCAAATTGAGATAAGGCAGGTGACCACAAGAGACAGGGCCTTCTCAGTCGTGGCCCTAACTTGTAAAATACCCTCCCCAGGAAGGATCACCAGGCAGCTACTTTAATGTATCTTCTGTGACTTTTTATTCTAGCAGAACTTTTAAATCTGATCCTTTCACCTCTGTTTTTACTCCTGCAAAGTTTTTGATTGGAGTGGGGAACTTCAGGCCTGGGGGCCTAAATACAGACCTCTAGGCCTCTCTAGCTGGCCCTTGGACCTCTCTCCCTAGGCCCTGCTCCTTCCCATGCCACACCCCTCACCAGCCCTGCTCCTCCCCCTCCTTGAGTGCTTTTGCCTGGCTGGAACATTGTATGGCCTGAATGTAGCCCACCAAACCAAGGCAAAAGTCACATCTACTGCTCTGCCCGCTTTTTCTCTGACCACACTCACCACTGGAATGTGGTCCTTACAAGGTTGCCTATGAAGGAATGTGGCTCTCAGGTTGAAAAAGGTTCCCTACCAGTTTTAGACGATAGTTAAACTGAAAGTCATTTTTGTACGCTAATAGGTGTATCAGTCCTATTATGAGATCTGTTGACAGGCTCAATAAATTGGTTGATTGGCAGATGATGGTTATGTGCTGTTTCTATGGGTTTACGTTGATTTGTCTTAATGAGGCTTTTCAGACTTCCCTTTTGGGTTATATGGTTTTAATTGCATGCTGGTTACCGGTCAGCTAAAAAACACAGCCAGGACATGTTACAAATGGGGCTTCCTGTCCTGTAGCTATGCATAGGGCTACAACTTCAGCTTGGCAAACACCTGTCTTACTAGCTAGATGCACCAGGCACTGAAGCATGACCAAGACCGGCTGAAGTACAAGCAGTGGAATTCTCTCCTGCTGGGATAATTTCTTCAGAGATCATCTGAAGCCATTGTGCATCTGCTATCTGACTTGTTATGGAATTTTCTGGAGGCTTGCTTGTAACTGGAGTGTGTGTGCATGCGTGTTTGTATTCTGGAGTCGGATGAAGTTGTTTTTGAAAACCAAAGGCTATAGGGGCCTTCCTATTACTTTAACGGAATGGGAGGAAACCTGAGTTGGGCCCAACCTCAAGAAACCTTCCTGAACCTTCCAGAGAAGGGGCAGGGTAAGGGAATAGCTCGAGATTGAACAGTAGGAGCTTTATTTCAGTTTTCTAAAAAAAAAAAAAAAAAAAAGTTTGAAGAATATGAAACCTGATCTAACCAGCAAGGCTTTGCATACCTGAAAGATGGACATATTTGTCTTCACAAGAGCCGGTCTTAATATTAACCTGACAAAGCAAATCCTGGCGACATATGGGTAAGGGGCTACCTGATTCTTGAAATAAAAAAGAGCCCCTCACACATGACTTCACTTGGAGAATGCAGCCGTGTTGGTTTTCAGTGTTATTTTTGTTTTGTTCTGCGTTTTAGATCCTTTGGCTGAGGTTGGAGGCTTGCTGGAGTGGACTGATGAAGTGTCGCTGGTGTAGCTGAGAAGCTAAGTGGCTATGCTGTGAATACGCTGGCCAAGGGACTGGTATTTACTGACTGGTAAAATCATATTTTGTCAGGTAAACCAGCTTTTATTGTGTCCTATTTTACAGAGGAGAGTCCTCTGCTTTGAAGAGGTGTCATCAGAGGGCAGTCTTCTATTTGAAAGTGTCATCTGTCTAATCTGTCCAATCCAAGTCTAGCTTAATGATAAGGAGCCATAAGGAGGAGTGAATCTCAATTTCTCTTAGTTTTTCATCTTTCCAGTCTTAAGTTCAGTCCTCTGTGTGTTCACATCAATTTAGATTTTTTTAAAGAAGTCCTCATGAAAATTCATCAGCATTTTAGTGCAAATTTCACCTAATTTTCATGCAACTTACCTGAAGTACACATTTTCTGCACGGCAAAGATGCTGGGGACTGAACATGGGGCCTTCTGCATGCAAAGCAGATGCCCTATCACTGAGCTACGGTCCTTCTCCTCCCCCCCCATTCCTTCAAACGCCATTTCCATGAGCTGGTGCAGATATATCCATTGCCAGCTCCTGAGCTCTATACGCGCCCCCCGCATTCCTGTTGTGGGCACTGGACTGGCATTCTCCTAGGGCCATCTAGGGGTGGGTGGATCTGTGAGAGGAACAGGGGTCTCCTAACAGCTCTCAGCAGCCTTAACAAATGACAGTTCCCAGGATTCTTGGGGGAAGCCATGACTGGTTAGGTGGTGTGATACTGCTTTAAATTGCTGTTTTAAATGTGTGGTGCAGATGGAGCCTTCCTCATATGATGGCATGTTTTTATACATACTGTGGATACGTTATTTCTTATATAATTCATGCATTTAGTCATCTGACATTTCTGTATTATACAGATTTTGTTTAAAATTTGTTATTCTCTAGTTATTTGATGTTTGTATCCTTGTCTTTACGGTTCACAATTTATTTATTTATTTATTTATATCCCGCCCTTCCTCCCAGCTGGAGCCCAGGGCAGCAATTTATGACAAGGTTCAACTTTTTTTCTTATTTTTTGTATTAATTATTGCAAAATACATTCATTGGCATCACGGCCATCAGGTTTTGTCTACAAATGGGTTGAAAATCTAGCATATTTATTATTTATCATTTGTTCACCTTGACGTTTTGTGCTTTACGTTGTCAGGGATATTTTCTCCCTGTTCTGGTTCATCTTTAAGACCATGCCATCTGCCTCTGGCGCTTTGAATCCTGGTCAGCCTCCTCTGGTCCCTGTGAACTAGCCAGACTGGACCACATAAATTACCACTGACTGGTCCCTGAGAGGCATGTCTGAGATGGAAGTAATGTCCCTGTGTTAGTTGGAGCTAATGGGAGTTTATCAAAATATGTATAAAAATATTCATTAAACCTCCAACATTAAAAAAAACCGTGGTGGTGGTATACAATTATCAAAACTTCCTAAAATTCTAAAACATAAAATTCAGAACAAATGCCCAACACTGAATCAAATTAATTCGTTAAGAATTTTGGTATTTAATCACCTGCTGAAAACATTTTGGCAAAACAAAATTGTTTTCAGCAGGCGATTCTTTATCAAAATTGTGGGTTTTTATAGGGACAGTGTTCCAAAATACTGGTGCAACTGCATTAAAAGCCTTAGTTTGCACTGAAACTAAATGAATATAACTGTGGGACAATCAGAAGATCTTCAGAGGTTCACAGTGATCTGGGTGGTGTATAAGTGACAAGGTGGTCCTTCAAGTAACCTGGTGCTAGGCAGCTATTGTCCAAAATAGCTGAAGGGCACCAGGTTGGGGAAGGCTATGAAACTTTTCTTTCATCAAGAAAAGGTAGGACGTAATCTACAAAGATAAGCAGTTTCTTGCCACTCCCCATCCTGGATTCCAAAGCTCTGAATTTAATTTTAGGCCCTGTTTGGAGTGTTTGGAAACCACTTTCATCAGGACAAATGTCCTTCTCCTGGTCATAATTCTGTGGAAATGGCACGTATCTGTAAAGAAAGGACCATCCAAGGGATCTTCTCCTTGATAACTCTTACAGGCTGCCTCTTACAAAGAGGGTAATCCAAAACTTTCTTGGCTGCAATTAAGTAAATCTTGTGTCCTGAAGCAGTGAGATAATATTGGCATAGAAATGCTCTTTTTAAAGTTTCCTGTTCCCATTGTATTCACAATCCCCACAGGATAATAATTCTAATTGGCTAAATCCAAGGCCCGCTAAAAAGAATTAACACAGGTGTGAGTCACTGGGATTCCCCAACTTTCATTAGTTCTCCCTGCAATTTTAAATGCCCAAGAAAGAATTCCAACATATGCATTTTATTTAACCAGTCTGGGAAAATCTTGGCGTTTGTACAAAGTTTTGCAGAACTAGGTAAACAAAGCCCTCATGAATAATGCATGTCGGCTTGGGAAGCCTTGAGAAGTGGAATTGCAGGTTGTAGCCAAGGGCTTGTGGCTCCTGCTCCCTTAAATGATTGTGCCCCTTACGCCTGCGACCTCTTCCCAGAACATCTGCATGAGTGATTAGTGAAAGGTCATGGCTTAGTGGTTGCATGCAGATGGCCCCAGGCTCAATCTCCAATGGAATCTCCAGGTGGAATCGCCACACTGGCTCTTTTTTTCCCCCAAACCTTGGACAGCCGCTGGCAATCGACATGAACAAGCCTGAGCTACATGGGCCTATTGCCTGACTCAGTGTAAGGAAACTTCCTGTGTTCCTATCATGCCGTCTCTGTTGCTTCCTTCAGCTCCCTCAATCAAAACCTTCCTTTCCCATGAAGCCTGTGATACAATCCCTTATTAGACTTACTTCCAAGTCAGGACGGGCAAATCCGTCAGTTTTTGTTTCTCTCAACCTCTCATTTTTCCTACCTTAAATTCCGTTCTCCACATTGCCACATCAGTTTGTGATTTTTTTTTTAAAAGTCCTCATGAAAATTTCTACCAATATACACACTTTTGTACAGAATTTTGCCCCATAGGAAAAAAAGTCGCTAATATAATGCATTTCTTTTACATATTACTTAGCTTGAGAGCTGCATTGCAAAATACAGAGAAGTGTGAATTTTGAAGCCTTTAAATGTGATCTATTATTATTATTAAGATGAAGCAACTTGCCCCTCCCCTAGACTAGCAAAACCATAAAGGATTTTTCAGAAGTTAAAACTGCAGAGGAATTTGTGCAAAATAAGTGAAATTATATAGGTCTGCTCAATGTGCACACTTCATACAGATTTCAGAAATCAGGTTTCCTTCACATGGAATTTTTGGTTTGCTTTGTTTTAGCTTAGAGCACGAATAGCCCTCCTTATAGTAATGAAGTGAAGATTATAAAACAGATTTTAGGTTAAAGCCCCACTTGAGGTACATGTTTTGTAGGGGAGATCCTCACCTGTTGATGTTCAGAATCTTCAGCCAATGCAAAACGTGGAAAGAATGTAATCATAGAAAGATTCTATCATTTACGTTTGCTTCCTATAATTTAATGAGTACAAACCAACTTTTTTTGGGGGGGGGGGTTGCATATACACTTTTGTAAGCTACCTCCTTGGATATTTTGTTGTTGTTGTTGTTGTTTCTATGCCATTTATATGCCAAAATGGCTTCTTTGCAAAATGACTCTCTCTTAAAGCATGCTTAATGAAAGTGCTTTTTAATGTCCTTTAATGTCTGGTGGCTGCTAGCTACACATCCCACCCATTGGTATTAGATGTTCATAATTTTATCAAATATGGAAAAGTTGGAATGGAAATGTAATAAATCCAGGACAGCATGGCAATTTCTTTTCCCACTTGACTTAAATTCACAGGTAATTTCAACTTTGATTTTTCAGCAGAAGCTTCCTCTTGGCTTTCAACCCCAGGAAAGGTGGACTTTCTTCTTCAGCAACTATGCCTTAGATAACCGCTGTGTCCTGTCAAACACTGGATGCTCAGTTCTGAGGAGGAGGAGGACAGCTTAGAAGAGGAAGGAGGAGAAAGAAAATGGTCCATAAAATTTCCATTACTCTGAAAAGCAGAAACATCTGCTGAAGAGTGTAAAGTGACACCAAGAAATGGTGTTTACAGGCTAGGCACTGGCATCAGATCCACTCGGAACCCAGGGGAAAAAAGTACTGGCACTCCTATCTGTGGAATTACTGGCTCTGGTTCTTTATGCATATCTGCCCCAGGGTTTTCTCAAGAGTGGCAAAGTAAGCTCTATAACAGATTGGGTTTCTCATGTACCAGGGACACGTTTTTTCATCTGGCTGAGGAACATTGTGCAAGGCTGTGGAGGACATGAAGAGCTGTTTCTAATAACCCAGTTTTATGCAAAGCTGGGTCCACAACACTCAGTTTGCATGCTGAGTTTCATTTTAAAAAACTGATCTGGGAAAGCAGCAGTGTAGAAACATAAGCTGCGTTTTGTCAAGGGTGGCGGGATAAAGCCATGGCAGAGGTCTCTCCAGAAACTTATCTGAGTTGCAGAGGATTGAACACATCCCGGCCAGCCTCCAGTCTCCCACAATGCTCAAGGGCTACCAACTAGAGAGGGGTGAAGTTTCCCTCAGATTAGCTCAGAAGTTATCCAATCTTTCCATTAGGGGACTTGGGAAAATGTGGATAATTTTCCTGAGCCTATCTGCAAGTTTGCAAGACTTAGCTGCTCCAGTGGTGCAATTGGTTAGCACACAGTATTTATTTACACAGCACTACTTGTCACAGCAATGCCAAGGTTGGGAATTCCAGTCTCACCTGGAGCATAAATTTTGCGGAAGAAATACAACTCAATGGTAGACTGTTTTGCATGCAGAAGGTACCGGGTTCAACCCGTGGCATCTCCAGGTAGGGCTGAGAGGGTCCCCTGCCTGTAATCCTGGATTTTCTGTGGCTATTTTCCAAAATGGATTTTTATTTTTAAAAAATCTGCTTCTAAAATATCAGTATTAAGGACAACAATTTTATGAATATTTCCTTTATCAACATTTCCTTTAAAAATATAGATATTTCCTTTAAAAAATATATATTTCCTTTAAAAATATCGATATTAATATCAATTTGTTTTGAGGGGGAAAACAATAGATTGGTAAAAGCAATGATGAGTGGACAAAGAACAAATTCAACTCGATGCCAGCCTGTTAGGTTGACAGAATGCTTTCGAACCGGCACTGGCCAACGGATCCCATCCCTAGTCTATGCTGAATAGGAGTGGCACTGGATGCAACCCGTTGTCCTTATTTCTTTACAAAAAACAACCACAGGATGTGAGCATTCTGGATCAGGGCTGGGGGTAGCGCACACATCATAGCCCCAACCCAATTCACTGCCCACCAAGCTGCTCTTAGGCGCAGAGGAGGAAAACATGGGGGCTTAAGAGCTTAGGCTGCAATCCATTCAATGGTAGCACTAGGTATTAAATGAGGGAATCATGTTCTACGACTCATTTATATAAAGCAGTGGTTTTCAAAATAGTTTTTTGGAATCCTGGCATACCTGGAATGCTATTGGGGAGTTCTAAAGTTGAAAGACCGGTAATCAAGCTTGCAACTGAAAGACAGCCTGCTGATGGGTGCATTGAGGGTACAAATCTCACTTCAAATGGGGTAATGCTGACTCCATGAAATGAATGTGCCTTAGAACTAAGGCTATCACCTAGTTAAAGAATTCTGAAGTTGCAATTGTATGTACCCTTACAAGAAAGGGAGTCCTATTGAAATGTGGGGGTGGGACTTACTTCCAAGTAGACGCACATAGGATTGTACAGTTAGTTGATTCAATGTGCCAGTTTTAGTTGATTCAAACAGAAGGTGAAACAAGCAAAAGTATGTCCTGTTTTTTGTTAATGTAAGCATGTTTCAAAGAAGGCATCATGTTAGGAGAAGTGCTCCCTCTTCCTCTCTTGTACTCCCTTGTCCTCTCGCACAGGAGAGAATCCCACTTAAGATGGCACTTCTTAAAATCTGCAGGCGGTTAAGTGCTTATACTAAAAATCTGTAAAGCTCTCAAGGCCCATTAGTTTTCAATGAGATATGCTTGTTGGACTGATACCTTTAGTTGTATCTTGTTATGGGATTTTTAACATTTTGGAGCTGATTGTGTTGTTACTGGTTTTATTTATTAAGTGTGTTTTGCTGTATGCCATTTTATCTTGTAAGCCACCTTGAATTAAAAATATTTTAATTAATAAATAATAAATGTTTTTTTTAAAAAAATAATTTGCTGGTCAATTAATCAGGGTAACATTTTTAATCAATTGAGACGTTTGATATTGGCGATTTGCTTGTCTTATAATCTTACAAGCTATTATCCCCTGATGAAGGCCTGTAGATAACAGGCTGAAACGCGTTGGGTTTTATCAAAAATAAAAGTTCCCATTTTCCAGCATCTTGGTCTTTGACCTCCTCTTTTTGATTTCGCATTTGGATGCTAGCCACCCTCTGCAATCCAGTACATGCCTACTCAGAAGTAAGCTCCATTGGGTTCAGTGGGAGTTACTCCCAGGTAAGTGTGTGTATTGGATTGCAACCTAAGCCCGTAAATTTTCTCCTAATAGGAGATGTGGGAAGGGGGATTTTACTTGGAGAATCAGCATGGGGGCTGCTTATCCAGATAGACTGATCCCTAGCTTCAGAAGCCAATCCAGGACAGCTTCTTGAAGAGGAAGTGACCAGCCAAAGGGATTAGAACCCCCTCGCCTAACCATGGCTTGATTCCAAATCAGTTTTCCCCCACCTGCTTTTTGTAAAATCAAAAGATTTTGGGAGTTCCAATCACAGGAATCCATCTTCACAGGCCACTTGCCTCCATTCCAAATTGCTGAGGAGGAGGGATGGGAGAAATGCATTTGCATTTAAAGGGTTAAATTTGTACGTTATGGAAATTACATGCATAGTATTGCTTGAATTATGTTAAATAGCAGACAGCGAGACAAATAACATAGCATGGGGCAGAAACCGAGCAGCAGCAGGACAGAAACAGCACTGATCCTGACAAAGACAGGTCAGAATGGAGATCACTGCCGTCTCATGTCCCTAGTGTGGAGAAAAGTGATAGATTAGGGGTAGAATTTGGAAGAGTGTCATGTGTCAAGGGTCAAGCTTGGAGGAACATGGCAGCTCCACTTAAAGGTGGTGCTTAGAGGACCTGGTGGATCAGGGTGGAGCTTGGAGAAAAGTGATAGATTAGGATAGAGTCTGGGTGGAACCTGGTGGGTTATCATGAGTTGGAGTGTGACAAAATCTGGAGTTTCTGATATGTTAGCCCTTGCACTGGTTTTCTCACAGAATATGGTTTTGTTTGTTGGACTAGTGAGATATGATGGGTTAGAAACCCTAACTGGATCAGAGCACAGGTTCCACACCCTCCAACTGTACCTTTTTTCTCACACATTGACCAGATTGGACAGCTAACCCAGTGGTTCCCAACCTTTATGAGCATGGGACCCCCTTTATAAGCTGAAAAAAATCCATGACCCCCTCCCCCCAGGGAGGGAGGCAGGCTGGCTGCCAGGAAGGAAGGGGGAAAGCAGCCTTTCTTTGCAGCCTTGCTTCTTTTTGCTTCACAAAAAGCCCTCTCCTCTCATTCTAAGTAAGGCAGTGCAAGGAGACGGAAATCAGTGATAGTAATCCCCTCTTCTTCCTGGTAGCTCCACCCTCAGCCTCCTTTGGCATCTGCCTTGTATTTTATAGGCAGATGCCTGTCCTTAGTGTGCCTGGAGCTTCAGAAAAGGCCTCCCCTCTTGTTTGTCATCTGCAGCGGCAGCGGAAAGCAGACAGTGTAGAAGGAGTGAAGACTTTTTTAAAAAAATTAATAAATAATTCATTTCTTTACTGTTCACGCCCCCCTCTGGATTACTTCTCGGCCCCTCTGGGGGTCCCGGCCCCCAGGTTGGGAACCACTGAGCTAACCTGAAACTGTAAGCTAATTCTGGAGTTTATGTGATGGTGAAACCAAGCTAGTTAATCCAAAGTGGTCCATCTTAAAGGGAGTACAGACAAACATTTATGAATGAAAAGGTATTGTTGTTCAGTGAGTGTAATTACCTGGTTGTCTATCATATCCTGCCAAGTAATGAGAGGAATTTGATCAGGAAAGAAGATAAGTGTTAAAATTCTTGCTTGCTTTTATTTTATTTTTTGCAGTTTAATTTTGTTGAAATTTGTTGTTTATTGTTATTGTTATTGATTCCAAGGAGCTCATGCTGGTGTATATGGTTCACCCCTTCCTCATTTAATCCCCACAACAACTCTGTGAGGTAGGTTAGGCTGAGAGGCAGTGACTGGCCCAAGGTGAGCTTCATGGACAAGTGGGGATTTGAACCCTAGTCTCCCAGGTCCTAGTCCAACACTCTAACCACTATATCATCCTGGCTCTCATTTGTTCTGTATTCTTTATTGTTATTGTTTTTAGCCAATGGCTATTACAATATGAAAGACATACAAAAGGACATATTTATAAAACATTAAAATTAAAATTCAATCCAATAATCCTGGCTCTCATTTAAGATCAGATCTTCCCCCTACTGGAAATATGTCTTTGCTTGAAAAACATCTCTTTCTGCTCGTAACAGACTTATCCTGCATAAATCTGCCTATATGTATCATTGTAAGGGCTTATGCCATCATGACATCATGTAGCGTGATCATGGGGCAGGGCGAGCAGGCGGGTTATCCAGCGGTGGCGGCGGATGTCCGTGGTGGCAGAGCCCCACAACAGCTGCAGAGGCCCGCAGTGGCCATGTCATGGCGGAGGTCCGTGGGGGCTGTGTCGCAGCAGCAGAAGCCCATAGTGGTGGTATGCAGTGGAGCACACAGCAGCCATGCAGGCCATGTGGGCAGAGGCCATGTCAGTGGCAGAGATTGGCAGCAGCTGTGTGGGCTGAAGCTGCGGCAAAAACAGAGGCCCACGTTGGGTGGGAGGGCCTCAGCCTGTGTCTGGGCCTCAGTGGGTAGGAGGCCAGTGGTGGTGGCAGCAGCAGTGGCCCAACAGCTGAGGCGAGAGGGTTGGAGTGGGGGTTACTGGTGCCTGAGGGGAGTGGCAAGGGGGAGAGGACATGGAGGTGGTGAGGGAGAATGTGTTCTTTCATGCGCAAGAATCCCGTGTGTGCGTGTGCATGTTTGGGGGTGCCTGGTGTGTGCGCTTATGTATGGAGGGGTGGGGGTTTGGCGAGGAGGAGCTTTGGTGACCTGTGGGGGATTAAGGGGGGCTTTGGCTACCTGTGGTGAGTGGGGAGAGTTTCAGTTACCTGTGGAGGGAGGGGAGACTTTTGGCAACGGTAAGTGAGGTTGGCGAGCGAAGCGAGCAGGGCAAAGCCCCTTGTGTGTGTGTGTGTGTGTATACACCTACACATATATACACACATGTTAAGTTAGATGTGGTCCCTAATATCTGAAACAGCATCCATTCCTCTTGAAGAAACTCTTACAACACTTTATGTATTCCAAGTCCCTTCACTGAAACATCAAAGAACTGAGCAAGCGTTCTTCGATTTTTTGTAAAAAATGATCTTCAAAACTTTTTTTCATGCTTGCCATTTTTTCATATATACACATAAACATGCACAAAGTTTAGTGGAGGCCAGTGGTCTGGAGGGTTGGTCCTCTCTGCCTTTGCCAAATTATGTAGGCTGAAGGAAAGTTCTTTATGTAAATCTGGAAATGATAGTCTGCTGTCACATCTCAGACTTTTCTTATTAAATCATTGATCCTCCTTCAAAAAAAAGGGGGGGGGAATCCCAGAAACCTAAAACTCTATGAGCGTCTCGAAATACCAACATTTTAAAGGTTATGATAATTTCCTGGAAACATTAAAAGGAAATAACTTATACAGAGCTTTAGATCCTTTTTCTCTCCTCCCCCCCCCCATCAGACCACTGGCTCCCTTTTTCTTGGAAACAGAGCTATTACACACCCCAACATCTGATTTTCTATCAGTCTTAAAACGAGTCTGTTTCACGCAAACATTTGGTAATAAAATCCAGAGGAGATCTTAATCTCTCAAGCGCTTGATCTGCAAATAGTCCTTTTCCCCCCTGGCACGGACACTTTGGATACTGCCCGTCCCTCCTGCCTGCCCCCTGGTTGTTGCATGCCTCAGCTGGATCCTGGCAGGAGCAGGCCCTGTGTTCCTGAACTTTTTGGAAAGAAGCAGTGTTCCTTGTAAAATGGTTAACATGTTTTATAAATTTCTTCCTCATTAAAGAGACCTTTTTAAAAGGGTGATGGAAAAACTGGCTCCCATGGCGTTGCCTAAAGTTCAGAAAGAGCAACCGAAATGCTCAAGGGGATAGAGCAACTCCCCTATAAGGAAAGGTTTTGCAACAGTTGGGCCTTTTTAGTTTAGAAAATGGAAATGGACTGCCTTCAAGTCAATCCTTACTTATGGCGACCCTATGAATAGGGTTTTCATGGTAAGCGGTATTCAGAGGGGGTTTACCATTGCCTCCCTCTAAGGCTAGTCCTCCCCAGCTGGCCAGGGCCTGCTCAGATTGCCACAGCTGCACAAGCCAGCCCCTTCCTTGTTTACAACTGTCAGCTGGGGGGCAACTGGGCTCCTTGGGATGATGCAGCTTGCCCACGGCTGCACAGGTGGCAGGGCATGTAACCCCTGAGCCACTCCCTGTGGGGGTGATCTTTAGCTGGCCCTTGACATCCAGGAGACACGAGGGGGGATTTGACTCCCAGCCAGGCTCTCCTCCCCACTGTGCTATACCAGCTATTTTTTTTAGAGAAAAGGCAAATCAGAGGTGGCATGAGAGAAGTACATAAGATTATGCATGGCATGGAGAAAGTAGCTAGAGAAATCTTTTTCTCCCTCTGTCAAAACACTAGAACTCATGGACATTCAATGAAGCTGAATGTTGCAAGCTTCGGGACAGACAAAAGAAAGGATTTCTTCACACAGTGCACAACTAAACTATGGAATTTGCTCCCACAAGAGGCAGTGACGGCCACCAACTTGGACGGCTTTAAAAGAGGATTAGACAAATTCATGGTGGATAAGACTATCAGTGGCAACTTGCCATGATGGCTGTGCTCTCTCTCCACAGTTGGAGGCAGCATGCTTCCGAATACCAGTTGCTGGAAATTGCAGGGGAGGGGAGTGCTCTTGCACTTGTGTCCTGCTTGCGGGTTTCCCTCAGGTCTTGTTTTGTCACACAGGCCCCCACCTGAAATTTGAAGAGGTATAGCCCAGACGGAGCTTTATCACCTCAGTGAAAACTAACGCCAAGATTCCTCTGTCATGAACCTGTAATGGTCATGAGTTATTAGAAATCTGATGACAACACTTTGGTTCCAGTAAGGGACTCTGGGAGATGGTTATAGTCAGAAAGGACAGGCCTTGCCACTTTGCAAAGTTAAGTTTCATTTTCCCAGCTGAAGACGGTTAGAAGAAGCCTTAACAAGCTGCACCTGTTTATCTTTGTTGATTAGCCAGTGCCTGGCACCCAAGGTCATCCTTGGCCTATGCAGTTGGAAAACACCGTTGGGAGGGGGGCCTGAAGGCGCGAAAATGTGAGAAACATCGAGAAGAAAGTTACATCAGTCAATTCCTGATTGGTCAATTAATCTTGGACCGTTAGGATCTTTTTCCCTTAAGTATAGGGCTAGGGACCCACAGCCTTTGTTCTCTGTTCTCTGCCTATGCTGACTGGCACCAGAGTTCCAAACCTTTTCTGCCTTATGGTTCCTGGGGTTGCTTATGGGAAGGCAACCTATGTCTGGTTCCATTGCTTTATGTTGAACATCCATCTCTCTTAGGAGAGGTGCCACGCAACCAACTACCTCGTATGTAAGTAGTTAGGTGAGCTAGTTTATTATTTTCTTGTTGTGTGTATGAATTCTCTTGTAAGAACCTAAACCCCTGTTGGGTGAATGGTCTTAAAGGATTACTTGCTGCTATATGATATGTGCACTTATATATTTTAATAAAGCTACTTCTATTTAACCTGGTGTGTTCATTTGAGAGAAGGGGTGGTTCTAAATTCAGTGTTTTGACCCAACCTCAGTCACTCACTACCAAAGAGGGTTAAGAAGTTAAAAGCTTGGATTTTAAGTGTTAAACCAGAGGTGCCTGGCAAGGAGTGTAACTGTGACTCTTGCCTTTTAGGACCTTGGTTTTATATACCTTCTGGGCTCAGAGATCCCCTGGCTCTGAGTGGACCAGTTTACAGGGGTGGTGGCAGCCTACCTTCTACCTTGCAGGGTTGTTGTGAGCGTACACAGCCTTGGCAAGGGTGAAGTAAGAGCTTTTCGGTTCCAGTCTCATTTCCCTAAGGGTGGGGGTCTGAGCCTGATGCATGTTCCCGGGACCCTGAGGGTCGGGCGGGCATGACATGGCTGGCAGTGGTGAGGATCGAAGCCATTCCTGCTCTTAAGTGAACACACTGTGTGAGATAAGTGCATTGCAGCAAGTTGTAAATTTTAAAGAGACTTCTGACACAATTGTTTGTTACTTTGGGTAGTAAGGTTAGTGCAGAATGTCGCAAAAGATAAAAACCAGATCTCAAAAGAATGGAGCCGAGGATGTGCTCCTGGCAGACACTGCGTTGCCTAGTCAGCTTGTTCAGCTGGAAGAAGGCGCTGCTGCTCTGTCGTTTATACCTCAGCCTTCTGTGGATGACAAGGAGTTCGTGTCTAAGCAAACTGAGGATAGCGAAGATGAGGAAGAATCAGATTTGGATGAGGAAGAGCTGCCTAGGAGCATGCAGCGCTACCTGGCTAAGCAAATGAAGCTGTTGTCCCTGCAGTTCAAGGCTATGGAGGAAGATCGCCGGAGTAGGGAAAGCTTTGCTCGTGAGATGCAACAACCGCGAGGAGGAAGACCAGACCTCCATAAAAAATCCTTTCCGACCTTTCGTGAGACAGATGATATTTTTACTTTCTTCCAAGTTTTTGCTCACTCTTGTAGAGATCAAGGTGTGCCTAAAAAGTACTGGATGAGTGCTTTACGCATTAATGCTGAAGGCGAGTTGAGAGAACTGTTGAACTCTTTGCCACTGGAGTATGTAGATGATTTTGACTACTTTTATGCTTTAGCCAAGTCTCATTTTGCGCTAACTTCAGAGGATTGTTTTCGGCATTTGGAAACAGACCAGAAGAAGTCTCGGGAAAGCTTCTCAGCCTTTGCTGCACGGATGGGCAGAAATGTGGAACGTTGGGCTGACACAGCCGAGGCTGTAACCCGAGAGGAGGTTTTAGATCTGTTTGCAAAAGAACTGTTTTACAGACGCCTCCCTCGAGATTTGATGGCTCTGGTCAGAGACCAGCAGCCCCGTTCTCTGACTGAAGCAGGCATGCTAGCAGATCGTATGTTTAAAAACAGAGCTGGAGAAAAGTATACTTTGTTTCGGAGACCGGAGTACGTTCCTGTGAAACCGCCGAGGCGAGAGACCGCAGGTATGCAGAAACCAGGGCAACCGGCGAAGGAAGAGGAAGGGGGGCCTGCTGGCTACTTCAAAGTGTCTTCCGCCCGGCCCGAGGCTGCATTGCAAGAGAAGCCCCGTGGAGAAATAATTTGTTTTAAATGTGGGCAAATTGGACATAAAGCTAACTCCTGTTCTAAAACCTTGTCTAAGCCCAATCCTGCTGGAAGGAAGAACCCAAAGGTTGCTCCAGTTGCACGCGTGAGAGACTTAACGTCCCCTGGAGCGGAACCTCCTGAACTTTCTTCATGGTCGTCAGCCGAGGAGAATGAAGGAGCAGAATCGGATTTTGTATTTTCTGCCCCAAATTCACAAGACCGTCCTGAGGCTCCTCGTGGACCAGTTGTTAAAGCCCTGCCGGTGAGTGTTGTACAGACTGTGTCAGGGGATCGAGAGGGAGGAGTAAAGAATAGTTTGTTTCCAGAGAAAGACTCTCCAGGACCCCTTTCATCGGAATGTAAAGAATGGGTTCAAACGCAGTTTTCCGAATCCATATATGTAAACTGTATTAAGGTCAAGGGAAGAATCGATTCAGGCTCAGAAATTACCAGTATTGCAGAACGGCTGGTTAAGCCGGAGCAATATGTTCCAGAGTTACAAGTGGCGGTCACAGCGTATGGCCAGCAGACAGTGCAAGTGCCTGTAGCTGATGTGGTGCTTTCATACCGAGGCTGGACTGGACGCCATAGAGTTATAGTTCATTCGGATGACCATTTATGGGATGTTTTAATAGGAGTTGATCTGTTGTTCCTAAGCCATCAAGAGACTGTACGTGAAGCGGAAATAAACGCTCTTACCAGGTCTCAAACTTTGTCACAACCTATGGAAGACTGTGGGGAGAAATGGCCTCTGGGTGGCGAGGAAGAGAGGGCTGCCGTTGGGAGGGCTGGGACCCTGCCCGAACAACAGGGAAAAAACTCCTTTCAACCCAGTGTGGGGGAGACGGAGGAATGTAAATTACCGGCAGCCAGCTCCCAAGCCTTTAAGGCAGCTTTATTGAAGGATGAGAGTTTGCAAAACTGCAGAGAAGAAGCCGAGAGAAGCCCTCCTGCCTTATCAGAGACTGTGAAAGTGAGATTTTATTGGGACAAAGGCTTGCTTTATCGAGAACATGTACCTGGGGGGAATTCTACGGACTGGCAACCAGTCAGACAATTAGTTGTGCCAAAACCTTTTCGCCTGGATGTATTGCGGCTGGCCCATGATGTTGTGACTGCGGGGCACCTGGGTGTGAAACGGACTTTGTTTTCTGTTACCCAGCATTTTTATTGGCCCTTAGTGGCTAAGACTGTTAAAGAATATGTAAAATCCTGTGATATTTGTCAACAACTTGGGTATGCGCGTGATCACCCTAAGGCACCCTTACAAGTATCCCAGATTGTGGCAGAACCTTTTGCTCAAGTGGCTGTGGACGTGATCGGCCCTTTTAATCCGACTAAGACTGGGAGAAGATTTATTTTGACTGTAATTGACTTTGCCACGAGATTTGCTGAAGCTATTCCTTTGAGTTCCATCACTGCCCCAGTCATTGCTAAAACCTTGTTAGAGTTATTTTCGCGTTGGGGGTTTCCCAAGACTATTTTGTCAGACCGAGGGCCGAGTTTTGTGGCTAAGTTAACTAAAAAACTTTGGGAACTTGCTGGTATGGAACATCACATTACGACTGCTGGTCACCATTCCTCGAATGGGCTATGTGAGAAAATGAACGCCACTATTAATAAAATGTTAAGGGCGTATGTGTTAGAACATCCTAGAGAGTGGGATGTAGCTTTACCTTTCCTGATGTTCGCCTATAGGGCTACTCCCTCTGCCAGCTTGGGCTACAGCCCCAACCAGCTAGTTTTTGGAAGGGATCTGGTGGGGCCTTTGTCATTACTCAAGAATGAGTGGGAAGGAAGGTTGGAAGCTATGCCTGTGTCGGTAGTAACTTACCTCCAGAAGTTACAGAATATCTTAAGAGATGTTTTGGCTGTCGCTCATGAGAATTTGGGGGAGGCTCAACAACAGCAGAAAGCCCATTATGATGCTCACGCTAAAGAAAGACACTTTGTTGAGGGGTCAGAAGTTTTGGTACTAAAGGCCCAAGTAGACAATAAGTTGTCGGTGGCCTGGGAAGGCCCTTTGATTGTCAAGGCCCAGTTGAGCGACACCAACTATCTGCTAATTGACCCTAAAGCCTATAAGAAACCTAAAGTATACCATGTGAATATGATGAAGCAATATTTTTCTAGGAAACATCTGGTTTTGACTTGCACTCCTGCTATGGAGGTTGCTGAAGATGCCCTATCTCGGTTACCTGTTCCAGTTGACTGACATTTGATTCATGCCTATTCCACGGACTGATTTTCTGGCTCTGATGACCTCTGGACCGTTTTTAGACCTTGTTTTACTCTTTTACGCTTTTAACATGTTTTATGGACTTTTTAAAGATTTTACGGCTTATGACCTTTTTTGAACTTGGACCAGTTTTGGATCACCCCATTTTTTATTCTATTTTTTTTTATTATTATTATTTTTTTGATAATAAAGTTTTCTTTTTTTTTTTGGGTGTTTTAGGGGTCCCTTATTTCTTTTTTTTTTTTCCTTTATTGTTTGTTATGTTGTAACTTTGAACTTAATTAGAAGGCATAAGACAAGAAGTAGCTCACTTGCTTAAAATGTATTAAATTGTTTTTTCTTTTTTTTTTATATGCTGTATTGTAATGTTGATGGAATTTTTTTTTCTGATTGTTCCCTTATTCCTGGTTGCTGTGGCGATGACGCAGAACTATTTAGAGTTCTGACATCATCTTCCCAAAAAGGGGCGTGTCATGAACCTGTAATGGTCATGAGTTATTAGAAATCTGATGACAACACTTTGGTTCCAGTAAGGGACTCTGGGAGATGGTTATAGTCAGAAAGGACAGGCCTTGCCACTTTGCAAAGTTAAGTTTCATTTTCCCAGCTGAAGACGGTTAGAAGAAGCCTTAACAAGCTGCACCTGTTTATCTTTGTTGATTAGCCAGTGCCTGGCACCCAAGGTCATCCTTGGCCTATGCAGTTGGAAAACACCGTTGGGAGGGGGGCCTGAAGGCGCGAAAATGTGAGAAACATCGAGAAGAAAGTTACATCAGTCAATTCCTGATTGGTCAATTAATCTTGGACCGTTAGGATCTTTTTCCCTTAAGTATAGGGCTAGGGACCCACAGCCTTTGTTCTCTGTTCTCTGCCTATGCTGACTGGCACCAGAGTTCCAAACCTTTTCTGCCTTATGGTTCCTGGGGTTGCTTATGGGAAGGCAACCTATGTCTGGTTCCATTGCTTTATGTTGAACATCCATCTCTCTTAGGAGAGGTGCCACGCAACCAACTACCTCGTATGTAAGTAGTTAGGTGAGCTAGTTTATTATTTTCTTGTTGTGTGTATGAATTCTCTTGTAAG
Source organism: Rhineura floridana (assembly GCF_030035675.1). Classification (NCBI taxonomy): domain Eukaryota; kingdom Metazoa; phylum Chordata; class Lepidosauria; order Squamata; family Rhineuridae; genus Rhineura; species Rhineura floridana. The sequence continues at coordinate 20,392,480 of NC_084493.1, read as the reverse complement.
AACCTAAACCCCTGTTGGGTGAATGGTCTTAAAGGATTACTTGCTGCTATATGATATGTGCACTTATATATTTTAATAAAGCTACTTCTATTTAACCTGGTGTGTTCATTTGAGAGAAGGGGTGGTTCTAAATTCAGTGTTTTGACCCAACCTCAGTCACTCACTACCAAAGAGGGTTAAGAAGTTAAAAGCTTGGATTTTAAGTGTTAAACCAGAGGTGCCTGGCAAGGAGTGTAACTGTGACTCTTGCCTTTTAGGACCTTGGTTTTATATACCTTCTGGGCTCAGAGATCCCCTGGCTCTGAGTGGACCAGTTTACAGGGGTGGTGGCAGCCTACCTTCTACCTTGCAGGGTTGTTGTGAGCGTACACAGCCTTGGCAAGGGTGAAGTAAGAGCTTTTCGGTTCCAGTCTCATTTCCCTAAGGGTGGGGGTCTGAGCCTGATGCATGTTCCCGGGACCCTGAGGGTCGGGCGGGCATGACATCCTCAAAGAACAGTTCAGAAGCATCCTTGTAGCCTGCTTAATATGCCTAGCGTTGTGGCTAATGCCACGAAAGAAGACGTGCCCAATTAAAAATAATAATAACAATAAAAATAGCATTGTCACGAACTCACTAAGTGGCCTGACACGCTCTTCTCAGCTTCAGCCCTTCCTGGACAGAGATAGCTTGGGCCACTGTTAATCCCTGTTCTATCAACATCCAGATTAAGTGCTGCAGTGGCGGGGGCAGTGGGCTTCTGAATGCCAGTTCCTGGGAATCACAAGTGGGGAGATTGCTCTTGCACTCAGGTCCTCTTTGCAGGTTTCTCATGGGCATCTGGTTGGCCGCTGTGTGAACAGGATGCCGGACTACACAGGCCACTGACCTGATCCAGTATGGCCCTTCTTAAGTTCTTATAAGAACATCAGAAGAGCCATGATGGATCAGACCAAAGGCTCATCTAGTCCAGCACTGTACTAGTACTGACTGGTAGCGGCTCTCCAGTGTTTCAGAGAGGGATCTCTTCCTGCCTTACCTGGAGATGCCAAAGATTGAACCTGGGACCTTTGGCATGCAAGGCAAATGCTCTGTCACTGAGCTACGGCCCTTCTCCAGCTATTCAGAAGTATAAAGGGAAGAGAGGGTACAAGAGAACACAGCGTTATGTACTCCCCACTTCCTCAATGGCAAGATGTTCCAGGGATGGTGCTTACCCACGTTTGGCTTCCTTTGGAAGGAGATTGCAAAAGGCTTTAAAAAAATACATTTATATTCCACTCTTCCTCTAAGGGGCTCAAGTTAGCATATATGGTTCTCCCCTTTCTCATTTCATCTTCACAACAACCCTGTGGGGCAGGTTAAGCTAAGAGACAGAGACTGGCCCAAGGTCACCCAGTGAGCTTCCTGACTGAGTAGGGATCCCTGGGGTCCCAACACTCTAACCTCTACACCACCCTGGCTTATGGGGGTGTTAAAAACATTTGGGTTCATTTACAAATATACAAGTTGTGCACAGGTGGAAGCAGATGGCACAGCAGCCATACAACCAGTGAATCCATCGCATCACATCAGATCCTGACAGCATCACCAGATGCTTGCAGCTCGCAGCTCGGCTGTCTGTCTCAGTATCTTGCTGCCAAATATGCTTCTTTTGTTCTCTTCACACAGAGATCTAACTTACTTCATCCGTAGGTGGGGATGGAGGCGGCGGGTGGGCAGAGGTGATATGCCACCTACCCCAAGCTCTGATGGAGATCTTCCATTTGGAACACTCAAGGGAGCTCCAGCTGTCTCCTGGCCACTGTCTCCTGGCCATTCCAAGCTATGATGCCAGCGAGCTGCTTAACAAAAGCGAAGGCCAGACTAACATTCCTAACGAAAGCTTACCTTGTTGCCATTATGCTCATGCTTTGGTAATGTCTGCATTATACTACTCTAATGAGTGATATATGGGGCAACTTCTGAGGAGTAGAAGGAGGCTTCAGCTAATGCAGAACAAGGCTCCCAGATTGTTGTTGGGGATTTAATGTAGGGGACACATTTTATCATTGTTAGAAGACCTACACAGACTCTGTGCTTGTTTCCAGAAGCAGTTCAAAGTTCTCGTTTTGATTTCTAAAACCCTATGCTCAAAGGATCTCAAATATTAGTAGTAGTATCTTTATTTACACTCCTCCCTTTTTCCAAACTGGAACTCAAGGCGGCTTTCAGATAAAAATAAGTACATATCATAAAAAAATATAAAACATATAAATATATAAAATCAGCATTAAAACAGGATTAAACGATTAAGATGTTAAAACCAATTAGATATACACTTAAAATACTGCAACCCAGTTTAGGAGCGTACAAGTAAAGCAATAAGATATAATAACAATAACATCTCAAAGCCTTTTTGTTTCTAGACGGGCCCTGCCTATTCATTCAGGTCTTCATCAGAGGCTCTTTTCTGGGTGCCTGTGCTTTCATGGTAGGGATGGATGAGAATTTCAATGCAGTTTGCATTTCAAGCCGAATCTATCAAATCTGCACTTTCCAAACCAATATGAGAAGAGAAACACAGCCATCCTTCAAAACTTGCACTTATTCGAATTTTGCAATGCATTTCTCCAACTAAACGATGTTTACAAAAATGCATACGTTAGGGGAAAGTGTGCATAAAAATGAATACAGGAGTGAAAATAACATGCAAAAAATGCATTATATGATGAGAAGATGACTTGCAAAATATGATCAGTCAAAACTGCCTACAAAAATGTGTTTTAGGAGAAAATTGCACTAAAATTCTGGAGAATCTTCATGATTTTTTTTAAAAAAATTGCAAATTGCTGCAGAAATGTGGAGAAGTGAATTTAAGAATGGAAAAATGATAAACGGAGAGAACCAAAACTGACAGATCTTTCCATCCCTATTTCAGAGTGGGGAGGCCAGCCGTGCTTAGCAGGACAGGGGCATTTACCCGACCATCATTGGTGTTGCTGCAGGGTACCAGGAGGGGGAGAGGTGAGGCGCTGGCGAGATTGTTGTGGTGCAAATGCACTGGCGGGAGCACCGTATTGTAGTGGAGGCTGCTGCTCATTGGGACTCACAGGGCAGAAGGCAGGGAACCCACCAGTAGGTGGAGCCGGAGCAGATGACTGGAAGGGACACAGCCAATGATAAGCTGACCCAGTTAATTCTGCTTCAGTCCCCATCCTCCTTCCTGCTGAGTTCTACAAAGGCAACACTGAGACTAAGTCCACCCCCTCAACTGGATGTAAGAAAGGAGGTACAGGTGGTGATGGCTGATGACAAGACTGAGCTTGGTGGGACGTTGCTGCACTTGCCCTAATCAGGGCTGGCTCCAGGCATGTGGGGGCCCTTGGGCACCAGCTTGCCCTGGCCCCCAGTGGGTGGGTGGGTGGGTGTGCATGTGCATGCGTGCATGCATGTGTGTGCCCCCCTGCACCCCCCATGGCCCCCCATGGCCCCCCTACCTGTCTAGTCTTTACCATTGCCCTTAATGAAATGGCAGCCGTGGTTTCCCTAAGGGGAATGAAGCCTCCGCCGCCATCTTTGTTGATGGCACGCGTGTGTGCTATGCACGCACATCTCTGCCATCAACTAAGATGGCAGCAGAGGCTTCAGTACCTTAGGGAAGCTGCGGCCGCCATCTTCATTAAAGGGAATGCTAAAAAGCCGGCTGACAGGTAAGTGGGGGGTGGGGGGGGGCACGGATCATGGAAGGGGAGCAGAGGGCCCCTCAGGGGCCCCTCAGGGGCTCCTGTAGCTCCAGGGCCCTCGGGCCAGTGCCCAACCTGGCCACCCTTTAGAACCGGCCCTGGCCCTAATGTACTAGTCTCCACTTCTGAGTTGCCTCTGCTGGTGTATTTGCAACGTGCCAAACTCACTGTGGCCTCGTCCTCTCCCTCCTGGTTCGCTACAGTGAAAATGGTAACATGAGGTCAGGGAAGCACCCCTGTACTGCTGACCCCCGCTAAGGCTGGCCATGCCTCTTGCTTTATAGAGGACAGTCCTCAGTGTGTAATGCTACTGAACAGCAGGCCTCTCTCTGTTCCTCGGATTGCCCTGTCTCTCCTGTTTATAGATAGGAGGAAGAGCAGGAGTTGTGAAGTTGCCCATCAACAGATAGCACCTGGACAACAGGCAGGGCAGGCACACCACTCACCTGGGTACAGTTTTCCCATTGAAAACTACAACCTGACAGCCAGCATCCTAAATTAATCCCCCAAAGGCCTACATTAATCATTTAACAGAGATGAGGCTTGTCTGATATCACCCAGAAGTGAATTCCATAAAGAGAGTGGTGCACTACAGCAAATGTTCCATGTACGTCTGCAAATCTATCTCCTCTTTTATCTTGTCTTTTTTGGGGGGGGGAGTTTAATAAAAAGCCACCCAACTTCAGAGTTTAGGTAAGCAGTAACCGGAGGCAAGGCCTTTTCTGTGGTGGTGTCCTGTTTATGGAATGTCCGCCCCAAATATGTCAATGCAGCGCTTACTCTATTCTCATTCAAGTGTGAGACAAATACTTTCTTATTCTCCTGTGATCTTGCTTGTCTCATTTTAGGGATGGGCGGGGAGTGGGCGGGATTTGGTTCCATTCCCATATTGAGGACCTACCTAATTTGCACTTCCTGACACAATCGAAACTCAGCTATCCTTTGAAATTCACACTTCTCTGCACTTCAAGTGCAAGTGCATAGAGAACAAATGTTGCAGCGGTGTATTGTCAGCGTGTGTGCCAAGCGTGTGCCCACCTAGAGCCCAGTAGTAATAGATCCAGCCAAAGATATCCACAGACACAGTTACTAGTTAAGAGTCTTTTACTGACAGGATTTTCTAATAGAGTTACAAACACGAATACTTTCCTAGCTCTCCTAACACCGAACACCCCCACACCTTGCAGTTTCTCTTTCAAGGCTTTTATAGATGTTTTGTTCTTGCCAGCTGCATGCTGACCTTGGGCACTCTCTGCACAGTGTTAACCCATTCCTGTGTCTTTCTGGAAAACCAGACACATAGACTTCTCAGCAGCCTACAGCTCCCACCTATTCCATAAAGACATAAATACATACATTTCATTGCTTTCCACAATTACAATTTGTTCTGCAGTTTTATTTAACACAATCTAGGTACAGTGTTTCACCATCATCCATGTACCTGTTTGTTTCCCGGCTTGTTACTGTGCCAATTTGAAACCTTTCAGGAGGTTTGCCTAGATTTGCTCTTTCAGAGCGTCTTAATGTTACCTGAGGCTCTGTTTCCTCTTTGCCTCTCTCATCCGCTCCAGCAAGAGGTTGTTCCTCTTCCTCCTGTTTTATCTCATGTTCTGTGTTTACATCATGTTCACTTGAATTGCCGAATTCAACATATTCAATGTTATCCCAATCCTGTTCATTGACTTTTATGCTTCTGCTAAGCACCACCCTGCTCTGATTTGGAATCCAGACATGATAATATGCATTTTGGAATCCCAGTACATTCCCTTTCTGTGCTCTGTGTGCTAGCTTCCCATGCCGTTTTCCCTTGGAAACATGCACCCAGCACTTTGCTCCAAATCTTACAATGTGCTGCAGTTTAGGTTTCTTCCCATTGAGCTTTTCATATGGTGTCATTTGAATTGCCCTATGATACAGCCTGTTTTGGATGTAATTGGCATACAACATGCACTCTCTCCAAAATGCATTTGGTAACTCAGAGTCCCTCAACATGGCTCTAGTTGCATCCTGAAGTGTTCTATTTTTTCTCTCCGCTATCCCATTCTGAAACAGAGAAAACGGTGCAGTGAAATGTTGTTCTATCCCTTTCTTTGACAAATACTGCTCTAATGATTTACCAGTGAACTCTCCCCCCTGGTCAGAGCATATTCTTTGGATTGTTACACCATGTTGCACTTCAACTTTCTTCACAAACTGTTTCAGTTTCCCCTCTGCTTCATCTTTTGCATGTAACAGATATACGGTGCAAAACCTGGTATAGTCGTCTACAATCACCAGAAAATACTTGGCACCACCTTGTGATCTTTGAAATGGTCCTGCTAAATCAATATGAATCATTTGATATGGTGCGTTTGTGCTACTCTCTGCCTCCTTACATATGGGAGCAACTGTGGCTTTGGTTTGATTACATACATCACATTCCACATACTGGATACACTCTTTTAGTGTCACATCCACACTGTTACTGGGTGTTTTCATGATCGTTGCAAAACTAGCGTGTCCTAGTTTCCTATGCCATAGATGTATGCATCTGTCATGAGGCTTCTTGTTTGCACTCACAGTAGCACATCCTGTGGGTTTGAATTGCATGTAAAACAGTGAATCCCTAAGATACCCCTTCATACAGAGTTTGTTCCCTCTCTGTATCTCACATGTTCCTTGTCTAAACGTGACAACATATCCCATTGCATTCAGTTTCTTAACAGACAAGACATTACATTCTAAGCTTGGTACATACAATACATCAGTCATAATTGTGTTTAATACACTTAACTTTACAGTTCCCCTCCCCAATACCTGTCTGTGTGTGCCATCCGCAAGCACAACATCCTCTTTCGTGGGAAGTGTAGTTTTGAACAAAGTTATGTCCTTCACCATACTGTGGGTAGCCCCTGAGTCAACAACCCATACAGTACTGTCTCTGTCTCTGCTTCTTTTAGTTTTGCAGTTGTCAGCACTCACCAGCTGCACACACGACGGCTTCCTGCCTCGTCCTTTTCGCTTTGCTTCACAGTCTCTTTGTAGATGAGTCGTAGAACCACAAAGTAACAGGCTTTTAGTCCAAACGATCTTGCTTCTGTGTCCTTGAAGTTTGGCTTTCTGCATTTTCTTTTCTCAGTTCTTTCCCTTCCTTCAGCCGTTTCCTTCCGTCTCTCCCACTCTTGGAGCAGCTTGCCCGAGACATACTCGACTGTCAGACCATCATCTGGCATAGCTTCCAACAAGCTCACGATCGGATCCCAAGACAAATCCAATGAAGAGAGTATGATGTACACTTGCTGCAACTGTGTGTGCACCACATGCCTTTCTTGCAGCTCCACAAACAGCTTCTTTATTTCCAATAGATGGGCAGACATCGTCCTGTCCTCAGTTAGCTTCATCTGATATTGTCTACGTGCTAAGTGAATTTTGCTGCTTGCTGTTTGTCTCACATGCTCTTCGTTTAATGCAGTCCATATAAGCCTAGCCGTCGGCTTATCTTGAATAAACAGCAATTGAGAATCATCAACAGCCAAGATGATTAACGCCCTCGCTTGTTCATCCATTCGAATCCACGGAGCCGGTTGCGGGTCCCCCGGTGTGTCGGTCACAATCACCTGCCATAAAACTTCCTTAGTAAGGAACGCTTGCATCCTTAGACGCCAACTGGAATAGTTTCGTTCAGTGAGCCTTTCCAAAGACATCCCGGCTGAAAGTGAAACTGCCATGCTCTGAACACTGCTAAGCACTATTCCTCCTTCGACTGAATAAGCACTCTTTCTCGGTTGGGTTGCTTGGCCCTCTAGGCTGGGTTGCTTGGGCCGCTAGGCTGGGCCCATAACCCCTGTTGCAGCGGTGTATTGTCAGCGTGTGTGCCAAGCATGTGCCCACCTAGAGCCCAGTAGTAATAGATCCAGCCAAAGATATCCACAGACACAGTTACTAGTTAAGAGTCTTTTACTGACAGGATTTTCTAATAGAGTTACAAACATGAATACTTTCCTAGCTCTCCTAACACTGAACATCCCCACACCTTGCAGTTTCTCTTTCAAGGCTTTTATAGATGTTTCGTTCTTGCCAGCTGCATGCTGACCTTGGGCACTCTCTGCACGGTGTTAACCCATTCCTGTGTCTTTCTGGAAAACCAGACACATAGACTTCTCAGCAGCCTACAAAAGCTAGGCAATCTGTCCAGGCTTGCAAATAGCCACCTGCCCGATCGCCTATCGTGAGAAGAGATACCTTCAGGTAATCAGACAGAGGAATTTTACAAAAGTTAGTTTCTTTCTCTCTTTCTTTCCCTTTTGAGGCTACATATAACTAGCATGGGTATACATAATAAGTAAGGTGGGCTAGCAATTTTTTTCTGTGGAATTATTTGAAAGGCCGGGCCTGAACACATCAAACTGAGACAGTGTTAGAAATGATCCTCTTCCTTCTTCTCCTTTTACCCCCAAGGGCCTGAGAATGCAGAAACCACAGGTATTCACTGCAGCATGAATGAATCAATTTAGGTTGCAGATGCTGGGAATTGCTTTGGCTAAAATATCTAAGAATGCTCAACAAATTGTTGTTTTTTGTAGTCTCAAATGCTTTGTTAGTTCTGGCAGAGATAAAAGGAAGGGATTCATAGGAATATAGGAAGATGCCTTATACTAAGTCACACCATTGGTCTACTTAGTGCACACACATGCGCGTGCGCACACACACACACTGCAGTCTGAAATGGTACAGTCCAAGAAAGTCTCTACTACTCAACTCTAATCAATATATAAACTGGTCCTTAAGTAGGGTTGTCAGGTTCAGGGCCTGAGACTGATCCTGTATCTTTAGGAGAAGAGAAAGGCAGCCAAGTGCAGGTGTTCTTGCAACCCTGTAATGGGAAAAACCACAAGGTGGAATTCTCCCTTCCCCCTGCACAACTTTGAAAGATACAGAAGACCTCTTGGTTGTCAGGCCCAGCCTCCAAGAGGTCTTCTGTGTCTTTAAAAGTTGTGCGGGGGGAGGGAGAATTCCACCTTGTGGTTTTTCCCATTACAGGGTTGCAAGAACACCTGCACTTGGCTGCCTTTCTCTTCTCCTAAAGATACGGGATCAGTCTCAGGCCCTGAACCTGGCAACCCTATCCTTAAGTGATCAGATATCTAGGAGAAAAAGGCCTGGAAGCAACTTACCCATCCACCCCACCTGAGAATGTTTGGTCTACTAATACTTCCCCTGAAATCTGCAAAGAAGTGAACATTTCTCATTTTGCTGTATGTGAATCTGCTTCTAGTTATCAAAATTCCAAGTAAGATTTCTAATTGGGCATGTAGGCCTGTACCAATGGGGAGAAAGTGAGCAGCAGCAGCTCAAGATAAACTCAGATAGAAACCAGTCCTGTAACATTCAGATCAGTCTGTGCAAGTTTTAAAATTTTTACACATGGGCAACATAATGATAACAATAATGATAAAACCCAACAGCATTTCTCTGATCAACAGGAAATATTGTGTGCAATCAGATGCGGTAATGAAGAAAACATGTTCAGTTTCCTTTCTTCTACAAATCATGTAAGCCATCCTTGAAAACTCAGCCGCTAGGCACAGATTAAAAAAAAACTGCCAGGAGGTTAGATGTAACCAGAAGACAAAGAAAGGGAAAATGGGATGGTGGAGGCACCCAGACAGCCTTAAGTAGGAAGTGAGAGGTGTGAGGGAAAGGGGGAAAAACTATTTGGTAAGTTAAGAAGATTAAGGAAGGTCCCACTGTTCTTAAAAAAAAAAAGAATTCTGTGTTGGGTTTGCATCATGGATTGAGTTCTGTGTGACCGCAGAAGAAAAAAAATTACCCATTAAAAGAGGAATTAAGTGGAAAGGTTGTTCCAAGACAATGGCTACTAGAGCAGCCTTCCAGCCGTGGAGACTGGTGGCCCCGATGTCAGTGGTACAGTGAATCTGCTCGGGTTTTAGTCCAAACTGTTGAGGTACTTTGCACCTTGGACAGCTCCTTGAAAGTTCGGATTGAAACCTGGAGTGGATTCACTGCCCACCAATTCCCACTGCCTACCAGATGTTTTGGACTACAATTTTCATCAGCTCCAGCCAGCACTGTTGTAGTCAGCAACATCTAGAGAGCACCAAGTTGGTGAAGACTGGGCTAGAGCGACTGAGTTGTAAAGCTCTGGCCTGCTTAACTTAGCTGGATTTCATCTTAAAACAAACTTCCAAGGTAGTGAAGAGCTGCAAAACAAATGTTTCCACGCAACATCATCATAATTCACCCAGAAGTTCCCAAAATTCTGATAACTGTGGCACCATTTCCCTCCCCCCCGCCGCCCTGAATTAAATAATTGTACTCTTATAGACACAGGCTATATCTGCACTATACGTTTAAAGCAGTATCATATCACTTTATACAGTCATGGCTTCCCCCAAAGAATCCTAGGAACTGTAGTTTGTTGAGGGTGCTGAGAGTTGTTAGATCCTATTCCCCACCCAGAACTACATTTCCCAGAGTTCCATGGGGAAAGGGATTGATTGTTAAACCACTCTGGGAATTGTTGCTCTGTGAAGAGTTGTGTCACACTTTGCCAACTGGTGTGAATTAAATTTAGTGAAACATGGCAGTGTTGGTGTGCGTGTAGCGTGTGTGTGTGTGATCCATAAAGTGGTGCCAATGCAGATCGGTTAGAAATGCTCCAGACCAGGCAAAGTATTCTTTAAGAGTCTTTTACTGACATTAAGTTCTATGAAACACAGTTCTCTCTCCATACAAAATCCCCCACACACGAACTGGCCGTGCGCTCAGCTCTTTATCGAGATGGTTGCCCTTGTCAACCAGCTGCTGGCCTTGGGCAGCCTGGCAACAACTTCTGCTCTGTTTAACCCGTTTGCTTCAGGTTTTGCTCTTCCTCTCATGTTTCTCTTTCTGTGAGAAACACATAAGTCACAGTAGCCCAACAGGCAGTTACTCATGCCGTGGTTCCATCCAGATGACAATATCCCCTTTGTGGAGCTGCCATTGCAGAAAGTTTGGATGGTTCACTTGATCCAGAAAGCAGTAGCCCAGAAGCTTATACAGGTCAAGCACTTGGAACACATTATGCTAAATTTATATTAGCTGCATTGGATACTTATTTGCTTCTGGGCTCAATTTAAAGTGCTGGTATTGATCTCCAATGCCCTAGATTAGAGACCAGGTTTTTTGAAGGACCACCTTCACCTTTAAGAACTTGCCTGTGCCTTTAGATTGGCCACTGAGGCCTTGTCCATGACTATGCTAAGTTAGGTTGATGGGCACAAGAGACAGGCCCTTTTCAGTGGTGGCTCCACATTTATGGAACTCCTTGCTGAAGGAGGTACATCTGGTTCCCTCCCTGTTTTTAGGTGGGCTTTAAATATATATTTTTAATCTGTTTTTTGTTGAACCTGTAATGTGTTTTTTTACTGGTCTGATCTGAAATTGGCCCATGCTGCCCTTTTAGGTTAAGTGGTTCTCAGATGCTGATTTTAAAAAGCACTTCTATTAATAGTAAGCCACCTTGAAAAAACTCTCATCTGAAAGGTGGCGTATAAATTTCCAAAATATAAATGAATAAGTACACTTTCTTTTGCCCTTTCCTCTTTGGAAACTGACAGCAGTTTTCTCTCCCCCTCCTCTCTCCTCCCATCTCCCATATGGAAAGCAGAACTGTGTTCCTCAGGCATACAAGTCTTGAGGCTTAATATCTTGTCAATGGAAAAATGACACTAAAATATATATTTTAAAAAAAAGTTTTGAAAAGAAGCAAAGGCGCCTCAAAAAGGGCAGAGGGTGCCATTGTAGAATACTGATGTGGCTGTGACAGTCCAGCTAAGGTCCCATCAGACAGATATGAGACAAAGTTCTTACTGTGTTCCTGACAATTATAGAACATGATTCCAAGCTGTCAGACCCCATCCACATCTCAGACCTATTTGCATGTCTAGCAACCACACACATAAACATCTGAAGTGGATGTTACCAGAAACTAGGGCTGTGCACTGGTTTCAGACAAATCCTGGATCCCAAACTGAATGAAGCCAATTTGGGTTGATCCAGGATTTGGCCAGAGCAGGTAGAGGCAGGCCTGGATTGCCCCAGGTTGGTTCCACCTGGAACGATCTGGGGCTGTCAAAAGGAAGGAGTGGTTGGGTGACTGCATGTGTTTTGGACCCTAATTAAACATGCAGTCAGGGGACGAGGGAGAGAAGGGGATGCAGGCAGAGATGAGAGTCCTTCCTCCCTTCTCCTCACTGCTGACAGACATTAGGACTGGGCAAGGCCTCTGATTCAGTTCAGGGCTTGGGTCAACCCAGTCAGATGGGGCCCAATCCAAAATGACAAATTGGCCCTGAACCAGATGGGGGGTGCAGAGGCCACCAGAAATGCACGGCTGCCTTCTTTCTTTTGTAACCTGTTTCTGCATATATGTGTGTGTGTGTTTAAAAAACACTTACTGAATTTTCCACAGAAACAGTTAATCCAGATTAAATGGGGAAAGAGTATGTTTCAGCATTTGTGGATTGTGTGGGTGGTGCACAAAATTTGCATGGATTAGCAGCACCGAGCCCACAATAAACTGCCATATGGCAGCCTTCAAAGAATTATAAAGTACACTACAGAGAAGCCAAAGTAGTTCTCCATTCTGCAAAGGCAACACCATGGGGTTCTCTACAACTGACCTACACACATTGCTCAGTAGCCACAGCTCTTAATCGTGCCAGTTCTTCCCTGCATTCACCTGAGTCCATTGGCAGCTGGTGGCTCCATGTCAGTGGGGCAGTAGAATCTGCTCCAGGTTTTAGCCAGAACTTTCAAGGATCTGTCCAAGGAGCAGATTCCACTGCCCCACTGACATGGAGCCATCAGCCACCATGGAAGCCAGATGAATTAATAGCTTCATCACCTTGGACAGCTCCTTGAAAGTTCACACTAAAACCCATAGTGGATTCCACTGCCTCATTGACATGGAGCCACCAGCCGCCACTGCCTGGGTCTCTTCTCTCAGTTCTTTCCTCATCTTTTACCTGGGAGATAAAAGATTGCCACACCTCCGTCAAACTCCACATATACTTTCACCTTGCTGCCTTTACCGTGCTGTTGTGGAAGAGCGATGAGCCATGATTTTAAATTTGCTGCAGTGACCTGACATACTCTTTTACTGAGGCATTCTGGGAAATGGACTGGGAAGTGGTCCCCAATGGGAGGGGAGTGATTCCTTGGTTTAATATTTTAGTGTGTGCTGCAGGAATGGACAACCTTTTGGGTCCCAAGGACCAAGTCCAGTGGTAAGGTGGTCAGGGGCTTCACACCAATGAGTTTGGCCAAAGCCATGGGTGGTGGGGCCTGGAATGAGATAGTGATGAAGAGCAAGGTGTGTCAGGATGACTCTCCCCATGTGCTGGCTGGTTGGCATTGACAGGGCCTTTGTGGTGGCAGCTCCCAATTTATGGAATGTCCTCCCTGGTGAGGTGTGTCTGTTCCCTCATAATGAACATTCAGGAGGAAGTTAACAAGTTGCCTGTTCACCCAGGCCTGAAATATCTTGTTCCAGCCAGTGCTAAAATTATTAGCTGTGAGGAGACGTGCTTGTTTGTAGACATTCTTAATGTTTGTACTTGTTTTATTTTTAACTGCACTGTTTTATGGCTTTGTTGTTTGCCGCCCTGGGGCTCCTTTGGCAGGAAAGGCAGGATAGAAATGCAATTAATGAAATAAAATAAGTGATCAATGTGCCTCCCTACCTATCACAACCATGATCCCCAAGAGCCCGCCATGCAGCTGTTTGGTGGGCTGGAAGGAGCACAATTCATTAAGGGGGGGAAGGCATGCAGAGATGGCGATCCCAATTAGGAACGGGGGAGAAATTTGATTCAGTTTGCATTTAAAACTGAATCTGTCAAATTCACACTTTCCGAAACACATCCATCCTTCCAAATTTGCACTTCTCCAAATTTTACAATGCAGTTCTCCGGCCACAGTTTACAAAAATGCATTTATTAAGGGGAAAGCATGCATAAAAATGAATTATATTAGTGAAAATAAGATACAAAATGCATCACATTAAGAGAAATTGCTTGCAAAAATGTCTACATTCATCAAAACCACATACAAAAATGTATTTATTAGAAGAATTCACAATAAAGATGCTGAAGAATTTCTATGAGGATTTTTGAAAAATTGCTGTAGAAATGTGGAGAAGTAAATTTCAGATTGGGAAAATGAGAAACTAAGATAATCAAAACTGACATATCTTTCCATCCCTACTCTCCACATACACTTTCCTCCCTGTCACAATTGCTCCCAAAAGGCAACAAAATCTGGAGGCAGCAAACAATGTCCAGAGCTACAATTCCCAGAATTTCCTGGGAAGGATTGACTGTTAAACCACTCTGGGAATTGTAGCTCTGGGAGGGAATAGTGGTCCTCCTGATGACTCTCAGCACCCTTAATAAATTACAGTTCCCAGAATTGGGGAGGTACCATGTCTTTAAAAGTGGTACGATACTGCTTTAAATGTATAGTGCAGATGGGATCAGAGTCCCTTCTTGTTTTAAAGATGCTTCCCAGAAGGTACACCTGCAGCAGGTAACTATCAAATACACCATGATCTAAGGATCAGGGCATGGATAAAATATTGTGTCTTGAACAATGCAGCCTTCATTGCTTTGCATCTGTTTAAAGGCTTATGCAAACATTGATGCACCCCATGTTGGCATCCAAGCCTGACTCATGTGAAGCCACAAACTGACTGAACACTGAGATGACACAAACAAAACACTGGCTAGATTAGAGATTCAGCCAAGAGACAAGTGTGGTTTCTGTATTCACAACTGATAAAAGGATTCATATTCTTTCCATATCACCTGAGTAACTCCCTCGTTCTCGGCTGTTCTTTTGATATTTGCTTTGATGGCTTGATCTCATGGCTTAAAGGTTTGTTCATTTTGGTTGTTTAAAAAACCCCAAAGAATATAGAGTACCCAAAGATCCCTCTGCTCTTAATTTATTGGCTGTTTGTTTTCCAAGTTGTCCTTTTAAAAAAAAAGAAAAATGCCTTGGGAAGATTATTTTGCTTGGCCCTCTTGCATAGTTCATTTTTTAAAAATGGTAAAGAAAACATTTAAAAAACACAACAAAGCATGCTCTTCTGCTGATGTTTTCATCTGTTGTTATCACCAGTCTGTTATTGTAACTGAGGAGATCAAAGAGCTTTAATTTATGAAGGGGGTGTGTGGATAGGCCAAATCCCAAACGAGCATTGGGCAAGGAGTATGCCTCCATGGAGGCCACTTCGAAGAAACAAGCTGTTCCTTCTGGCTCAGTCCAATTTGCTCTGCTTGTGCTTCCAAGCAAGAAGTAGTCATCTTGCGTCAGGGAAGGGCTGAGGACAGCTGTATGCCGTCTACCAGACATCCTCTTCTTGTGCTTTTCTCAGGAGAGAAAGCACAAAACCAAAGGCCCATATGTATACACAAGGCTAAAGAAGGTGGAATCTTAGGGGACTGACAGCATAAGCCAGCCAGCTCAAGTCATGAGCTGGCTTCCCATCTATGTTCATACCATTACATTTTTCACAAGCCCTTTTAGAAAAGCTCCACATTCAACGTGCAACAAATATCTCTTAATTAAGACCTTACACTATTTCTCCAAACTCCCTAAGTCACACCCCAGTAACACAAAGGGGAAGGATGGAAGCCATTAAAACATCTTTATTAGGTCTGCAGACAGCCTCAGTCCACAGTAAGAATGTAAGAACATCAGGAAAGCCTTGCTGGATCAGACCGCAAGTGGGACCTGAGTGCAAGAGCATTCTTCCATCCTGCAACTTTATCCTTGCAATCGTCTTAGAGGAATGGGCTAGATCAAGGATTCCCAAACTGGTCCATGGAGCACCAGTGGGCTGCAAGCTTCATTCAAGTGGTCTGTGGCACATCCACATTATATATTCATATTGATTTTTAATTGTATATTTATTGCTTCTTTTATTTCTAATATTGTATTTTATTGTCCTACAGATTGAATTCTATGGAATTATTATACTGTAAAATACAGTATAAGAAATAAAAGAAACAATAAAATGGAATTAAAAGTCATACAGCATCTAGCACAGTGTATAATTGCTACAATAGGCAGAAAAATCATTAAGTGGTCCGCCAAGACCATCAGCAGTTTTCAAGTGGTCCATGGGAAGAAAAGTGTGAGACTAGGCTAGATTATTTTCTTTGTCTTTGTTGTTGTTGCATATCAAAGGCTGTGATTGTCTTTGGTCTTCTTCCCGATGCCAACAATAAATTTAATGACTGACAAAAAACATATATGGGACTCTAGTAGCCATTCATATATATGCCAGCCATGTCACTTTGCTACTTGCCTAGGCCTAGTAGCAGTTCTGTGGGAGGGGAACAAAGAGACAGAGGGAACAAAAGGTGTCTGCTGCTGTAGCTGTCTTACTAATGGTGTCATTCTTGTTCCAAGATAACACTGCATTTTTTAAATTTATCATGTCTGTGATAGATAGATAGATAATTTATTGTTTTTAGCCAATGGCCATTACAATGTAAGTATCAATACAAAACATCTGGTAAAACATACAAGTAGAACATTTATGGGACATTAGGAATCTATCCCATGATACATAGATAAAACCCTGAGTTTTCAAAAACTAATTAAAATAATTGTAGAAATGTTGATATTTATTTCATTTTTTCATATATTAAGATTAAAATGTGCTCAGGTGAATCTCCCTTTGTTGGAAGGACTCGTGTGTTTTAGGAGTGCCATTCTTAACTTCGCTGCAGCTAATGCAAACAGGGCTACCCTGTAGGTGACGAATTTGTCGTTGTCTGCCAGTAGCCATCTTACCTTAAGTTCATCTGACTGGCCTTCTAATAAAGACTGAAAGGGAAAGATGAACTTCAGCCTTGGTGAGTCGTATAGAGCGCAGTGTAATATATAGTGCTCCATGCCTTCTATTTGACCTGACCCACATATGCACAGTCAATCTTCTAGTGGGTTTTTTTTAATATATCATGTCTGTGTACTGTTCTTTCTCCATGAAAAAGGACAGTCTATCTGAAGTTATCCAGAAGGAGGAGGAGAAGGAGGAGGAGCAGCAGCAGCAGCAGCAGCAGCCGCAGCCACAGCAATGATTTATATAGCATCTATCAGGGATGGGGGAAGAAAATTTATTCCGTTCACATTTAAAGCTGAACCTATCAATTTCGCACTTTCTGAAACAATATGAGAACCGAAATACAGCCATTCACACATCATTTGGCAATGCATTTCTCCAACCAATATTTACAAAAATGCACATATGGGGGGGGGATGAGTAGATTTGTGAAAATAACATATAACAATGTATCACATTGGGAGAAATTCCTTTTAAAATGTGTACAAAACTGCATCCAAAAATGTGTCTATTAGGAGAAATTTGCACTAAAATTCTGAAGAATTTTCAGGATTAAAAAAACAAAGAAACAGAAATGTGGGGAACTGCATTTAAGATTGGACAAAAATGAGAAACTGGGAGAACTGAAATGGAGAGATACTTCTATCCCTACAGCATCCAAAAGGACTCTGCTCAGTGGGACTTACAATCCAAAATCTGACACAGGAGAAGCTATTGTTTGGAGATACAGGGACACAGGATGGGGAGATGAGTAGATGAGAGAAACAATGTGCAGCTGTTTCAGTTGGTTAGGCTTGGTTTAGTTGCAGGAAGGTTACAGCTGGAGGAACCTGTGGCCCTCCAGATGTTTCTGGACTACAGCTCCAACCCTCCCTGACCATTATTGGCCTTGCTAGGAGAGGGCCAATGTTAAACTTAACATTATCTCCTCCATTCAGTGTTTCCAGAGTTCCCCTATCCTCTGCCTTGCCCCATCACTCTACATCGCTATCGTTCATCCTCCCATCTGCGGAGTTGTTCTCCAACAGCACAGCGGATACTGCTCCGTTAGGGCAAATAGGGGCACCGCCCCACCAAGCTCAGTCTGATCTCAGCCAGCCCTCTGCCTGCCTGCCTTCTTCATTGCAACCAGTGCAGGGGAGTGGTGCTGCCTGTCAACTCCCTCCTCCTCCCTCCTCCAGTGTTGCCCTTGTAGAACTCAGCAGGGAGGAGGATGGGGACAAAACAATAATTTGTTGGCTCCACCTGTTATTGGCTCTGGCTGCAACTACTATTTGGGTTCTCTGCCCTACCAGTCCCAATGGGCACTAGTCTCCACTGCATCAACATCTGGAGGGCACTCGGTTGCCAAAAGCTGCCCTGCAAGGTGTGTTTCTGTGCATGGCTCAAGCCACGTTGGAATAGAAGTCTTAGAATGCTCTTCCAGATTCTGCAGGGGGAAGGTTTCTCCCTGCACACATGTTAATTCCCTTACTTCTGCCCCCTTTTCCTTTTTTCAGGGTTTTCTTTTCAACAGGCATCCCAATATTCTTGATCTCAACTGCTCTCAGCCATAGGCGTGGTTGTCTCACACAGTTGATCTCAGTAGTATAGTGGCAAATTCAGAAGTGCAGGGTCCTTTCATGATAGTCGCAGTACAGTCCCTCATAGCCAGGCCCCAGAGTTCACTGTCTCTTCTGTAATTATAGAATTATGGAACCAGAATAAGACTGCTGTGTGCATAGACTTCCCCACCCCCTCAATCTCTCTCTCTCTCTCTCTCTCTCTCTCTCTTTTAGGGGGCCAAGCATTGCCAGAAACGCTTTGTTTTGAAGAATTTGGAAATTAAGCCAAGTACAGGACTAGGATTTCGGAGACCAAGGTACTTTGCCATTAAATTCACTGCTCACTTACCCTAGGAGCCAATCAGCATGATAGGGGAGGTGTGTTAGCTACTGAGAAGAGTCTTCTCAGTGATTGACTCACCTCCTTTCATTCAAATTGGTTCCCACCAGCATGAAAACACAAGGAAGCATGTTGTTAGCCAAGTGAGAAGACTCTTCTCCATGGCCAACACATTCCCCTTTCATGCTGATTGACTTGTACATAGGGACCCTGCTGGAACCCTGCTCCCCCAAAGTAAGGGGTCCCCGTGACCTAAATGACTACACCTCTCTCTCTCTCTCTCATACACACATACACACACATATACACACACACTTTTTCTCTCTCTCAGAGGCCACATCCATACTAGACATTTATTCCACTTTAAACAGTCGTGGCTTCCCCCAAAGAATCATGGAAAGCGTAGTTTGTGAAGGGTACTGAGAGTTGTTAGGAGACCATTATTCCCGTCACAGAGCTCCAATTCCCAGAATTCTCTGGGAAGAGGGGCTGACTGTTAAACCTCTCTGGCCATTGGAGCTCTGCCAAGGGCCTAATCAGGGCCGGTTCCAAACGGCGGCCAGGTTGGGCACTGGCCCAAGGGCCCGGCAGCTCTAGGAGCCCCTGAGGGGCCCTCCGCTCCCCTTCTGCGATCCCATGGATCGCAAGACGAGCTTCCGAGCCACCCGCCATCCCCCGCGCTTCACCTACCTTTCTCTGCTGTTCGCACAGGGTTGCCATCAATAAAGATGGTGGCTGAGGTTTCTGTAAGGGACTGAAGCCTCTGCTGCCATGTTGGTTGATGGCAGCAATGCGCGTGCTACATGCCATCAACCAAGATGGCGGCAAAGGCTTCAGTCCCTTACGGAAACCTCGGCCGCCATCTTTATTGATGGCAACCCTGCGCGAACAGCAGAGAAAGATAGGTGAAGCGCTGGGGATGGCGGGGGATGGTGGGCAGTTCGGAAGCTCGTCTTGCAATCCATGGGATTGTGGAAGGGAAGCAGAGGGGTCCGGGGCAGGCTAATGCCCAAGGGCCCCCGCATTCCTGGAGCCGGCCCTGCCCCTAATAACACTCAGCAACCTTCACAAATGACACTTCCCGGGATTCTTTGGGGAAAACCAGGGCTGTTTAAAGTGGAATAAATGTCTGGTGTGGATGCGGCCTCAGTTCAATGACCAGCAGCATTCTGCAACTCCTCGAAGCTCTTAGGTTCTTGCCAGACCTGTTTTGGGCTTTTTTAAAAAAGGATTGACTCTTTTATTTATTTATTTATTGCATTTGGATACCACCCCATAGCCGAAGCTCTCTGGGAGGTTTACAACAATTAATAACATTGAAAACAAATATACAAATTTAAAAACACACTTTTAAAAAAAGCAATTTAAGAACACATGCTAAAATGCCTGGGAGAACAGGAAAAGAGGATACCTCAGGAATCCTTCACATATGTAGAAGCCAGTGCCTCATTTTTGGTGGCCCCATTCACTTCCAGATTGAGAGGCACTCAAAACCCAAGTTGGCCCTTATAGGAAATTGTGCTGCCTCAGATCAAAGAGTCCATCTAGTCCAACATTCTCTTCTCAGCAATGGCCAGCCAAATGTCTGGAGCAGAGCATGGAAGTGATATCCATCTTCTGATGTTTGTCCTTAGCAGATGTGAATGCCTCCATGTCCTCTGAACATGAAGGCCGCTGTTGGGCTGTTGTGAATAATAGCCACTGGAGGCTGATTTTGGCTGTTGCCAACAGACATTAGCAGACCTATCATCCATGCATGAGAAGGAAATTATTTCTGAACATTTTAAGATTTCATGGGAAAGTTTTATATGACAATGTGGTACATGTGTAGCTACTGTCTCAAGATCAGCCAATTGTCCCCTCAAAAAAGGAGTTCATCTTTTTCTCTCTCCTTTTTAATGTATCTTGATATTGTACATTATAAAAATCAATTACATCTCCTGCAGCTATTTCCTCAAGTTCTGGATTAATTATTATGTCTCTCTCTCTCTGACTTTTTTGTTAGGAAATGCTAAGTTCAGCTGATACATTCTGGACAGTAACTCCTCATGTATGATGGAGAACCAGTCCATCAGGATGTTGGCACAAAACAAGACTTGTTTTATTGTCAGTTTAAGGAAATAAAAATGAGATGTCTAAGTATTGGCATATGTTGGGTCTTGACCAAAAAGAGACGCCAACAGTCCATTTTCTATTCATGCCAAAAACCTCATACTCTGCTATTTTCTCATTTAATACAGTTGGCAAATATTCATATCGCTATCCGCATTTTGACTATAGTTCAACAATCTGTTGGGACTGGTTTTTTTAAAAAACTAATCCTCATCATAGTTGTAAACATGTGTTTCTTTTGGCTCTGTGCTCTAGTGCTAAAGTGAAAATAACCATTTAGAACTGAAACCAGATTGTTTTTTTTAAAAAAAAATTAATATATGAAGCGCCTTTTATACTGAGCCACACCAGTATTGACCAGGCTGATTGGCATCAGCTCTCCCAGGGCTCATGCAAAGGTTTTTCTCCACCCTGTTATCTGAGATCCTTTAACTGGAGAAGCCAAGTGATTAAATCTCTGTCTTGTCAACAAGCAAAGCATGTGTTCTATCACTGCATCGATGATGCTCCTTTTGGCAACCGGCAGGGCCCCAAAGTCCAGACAGAGTCCACCACTGTACTGATACCTGTCCTTGGCCTCTCATGCTGGGTGGTGTGGTCTGAGTTGCCATTTGTTTCTCTCCTGAGGACCCCACAGACCCACAGAATCAGAGTTGGAAGGGACTTCAAAGTGTTGCCGAGTAGGTTCTTTCTCTCACTTCAAGGAAGGCAGACAGGTCTGTAAAGCTTTAACTGGACCTTTTAATTTAGAACATCAGCCATTACTGCCGGTGTGGGGAACCTTTGGCTCTGCAGATGTTGCTGGGCTACAACTTCCATCAGTCACAGCAAGCGTGGCCAATGGGATGATGGGAGTTGTAGTCCAGCAACATCTGGAGGGCCAAAGGTTTCCCACCACTGCATTACTAGTTACAGCAGAACCAAGGAAGAAGGGATAGAGAACTTAAGGTCACAATTCAGGAAGGCTACTCAGCTTCCTGGGCTTAAATTCATTGAACCTTCAGTGGCTTTTCCCCTCAGTACTGTGGGCATTAATTAAAGACTGCTGCCTATGCCAACACAAAGGTCATCTAGTCCAGTCCACTTCTCCAGCATCCCTGATAGGCATTGGCGGCTGGTGTGCCCATTACGACTGGTAGGGCAGAAGGCAAGGAGCCCAAGAGTAGGAAAGAGCAGCGGAAACCAGGCTAGATTACGGAAGACCAAAGGATGAAGAGGAGGCTACCTTGCCTGGCACATTCTGCTGCGGGGTGAGTAGTAGGGGCTTGGTGGCAGAAACGGGGGGTGTCACGACCCCTCCTGGGGTCACCACCCTGTAACGGTCCCACCTCAGGGTCCTGCTCTCAAAACGGTTCTCTCACTGGCCCTAGCACAGATCTCTCAAGATCCCACTGCTAGGCACCACCACCTGACACCCTCTATAAACAATATCGCCTTGAGACTGTGCCTTAGTCTCCTGGCCTATTGCTACGTTGTGTCTGGGTGCACTTACAGGCATCAACCCCCCTGTATCTTTGTGCCCATAAAGATTACAGCCCTGGGTCGTTTTGGATACCTGCTGATGTTACACTATCTCTTCACCACTCCCACCATTGATACTGTTTCCCAACCTTGGTATATGCCCTGCCCACCCTTCTGGTCTGTGAAACCCAGCCAAGGATCAGGCGTTTTGGTAAACCAAGAACTATTTATTTATTTACACAGGGAATAACAAGATTACTTAAAGGTTCATTCAACATGCGTGTGGTTTCATGAGATGTGTTACTCTTGATATTTCTTAGTCATAAATAACCTGCCTCACTACCCACCCAATCCACCCCTCCAAAACCCTGAACCAACCACCACCCTCTCCAAAAACCCTCTCAGCACTCGAACCCCCTCACAACTGTCATCCTCTCATTTATACCTTCAAACACCCAAACGCTCAGCCAATCATCATACAATACTCATCAACATTCCAACCCATGTACTCCCTCCTCTCACTCAGTCTACTTACCACATATACTCTAATAAACCCGCACTTACCATATTTACAGTAATTACATTTACAGGGGCATCACAGGGGGCTCTAGAGCCATGGCAGGAATGCCCCCAATGTGCTTACAGGCCTGCAGGCAGAGATTTGGCATTCCTTCTCTCTCCCTCTTTCTCTCCTGTCTGATTTCTCTATCACCCCAATCTTTCTGTTCAGGTTTTATTTTACTTTAAAGGGGTGAGGCCAAGAGGGAGGAGTATGGTTTGAGGAAACAAGCAAGAGGGCAAGGGGCCGACTGGTAGCCTTTACCCATGGGTCCCCAGAAACGTGGAGCCGGCCCCTTCTGAGATTGGAGGGGCAATGCTCCATTTGCCCGAATGGATCATCCTCCATTGCTGATTGGTGACTGTGCAGCCTCTGCTTAAAAACTTCTAGCCAAGGAGAGTCCACCACCATCTGAGGCCCCCTCTGCCCTAGACATTTAAGACAGTATCATACCATATCATAGTTTATTAAGGGCACTGGGGGTTCTTAGCAGACCCCCTATTCCCCTCCCAGAGCTACAGTTCATTGAGTTGCCTGGGAAGAAGCATGGGTTGTTAAACTATTCTGGGAACTGTAGCTCTGTGAAGGATCTCCTAACAATTCCTCAGCACTCTGAACAAACTACAGTTCCCAGGATTCTTTGGGGGAAGCCATGACTGTTGTAGTGACTGTAGTGCAGTCCTGAGACAGTATGTTCTATTGCTGAATAGCACATACCACCACAAAGTTCTCCCTAATGTTTAGTCCAAATCCTTATTCTTGTTTCTTGAACTTTTTGGTTTGTGTCCTACTTTCTGGAGCAACAGAAAACAAATTGCTCCATCATAATTTATTTTATTTATTTATAAGATTTCTTACCCACCGCCCTTCACTGTGAGATCTGTGATGTTCCTATATTAATGTATATATGGTAAGTGTTGTTGTTTTAGAAGATACATGGTAAGTGGAGTGAAAGAGGGGGAGTGAATGGGCAGTAGAATGCGAGATGATTGGCTGAGTGTTTAAAATGGCTGAATGTATAAAAGGAAGAGTGAGAGTGGAATCTGGGGGGAGAAGAGAACTGAGTGGGTTGCTTGGTGGGGTTTAGAGAGTTGTTTGCCAGGAGAGAGTGAAGAAGGAGGGAGGTGGAGTTCAGATTAGTATTGAGTAAAACCATATGCTTATGTGCCTTAAGAAGAAATCTTGTTAATCTTGTTAGCTTTGTTATCTGTAATAAATACTTAATTTGGTTTACCAAAGGCCTGATCCTTGGCTGGGGTTTCACAGACCAGAAGGGAGGGTAAAGTAATGACCAAGGCTGAAGGGGAACAGTAACAAATGGTGGCAGCGGTGAAGAGAATAACAATACCAGTATTCAGAGTCTCTGGGAATACTAGTATTGGGACGTTACTGGTGGTTGCCTAGCAGGGGGATCTGTTGAGATCTGTGCTAGAGCGGGGAGAGAAACCATAAGAGAGTGCGGTCCGGACTGGTGGAGTCCCTGGTGGTGCCTAGAGACAGGCAGTAACCACGAGCAGGTAGGAACCTGACAGGGAGAGCCAGGGAAGGACGCATCACATGTGGTGGCAGTAGCGGTGGGATACGAACAAAGGAGACTACGTCACAGGTGTTGGCTGTAGCGGTGGTACGAATACTAGAGAATCCCTAACAGTGGTGTGGCAAACAGAAATAACAAAACAAGATTACTTGTGAGAGTGACTGGCAAAGAGTGTGTGGCAAAGAGTGAGTGAACTCAAACACCATGGCTGAATATATAAAAATGAAAAGAGAGGAGCTGGTGGAGAAGTGCATAACATTCAATTTACCTCACGAGGGTAAAGGGGTAGATGAATTGAGGGTAGCACTTACAGGATTTGCAACTGCCCAGCAAAAACAACCTGTCAGGGAAGAGACCCCAGAAGGATATTTAAGCAATCCCGCTTATATAGAGTACTTGAGAGAGAAGTTAAGATGGGAGGCTGAGGAAAAAGACAAGCAGAGGGAGTTGGAAGCTGAGAGATTGAGGATGGAAGCTGATGGGAAAGACAAGCAGAGGGAGTTGGAAGCTGAGAGATGGAGGATGGAAGGTGCAGAGAAGGAAAAACAGAGGGAGTTGGAATTTGAGAGAATGAGAGTGGATGCGGAATTACAGGCAGAAAAGTTAAAATTTGAAAGAGAGAAGTTTCATTCTGATGAGACAAGGAAAGACAGAGATGGAGCAAAAATAAAAATTACTCCAAAGGACTTTGCTGTCTATGAGCCTGGTCAAGATCCTCAAATTTACCTCAGCACCTTTGAAAAAGCAGCTCAGTTGTGGGGGCTACCTGAAAATAAATACATGCAGTATTTATCAAACCTGATTAAAGGGGAATTGGCTGAGGTATACCAATATTTCCCCTCAGACAGGCCCGTCACCTATGCTGAATTCAAAGAAGCAGTGTTTAAAAGATTCAGACTGGGGCCTGATTATTTTAGAAAGCTTTTCAGAAACTGCCAGATACAGACAGGGAGGTCTTTTGTGGAACTGGGAGCAAAGTTGATGGATATATTTGGAAAGTGGATGAGTAGTGCCAAAGCTCAGTCAGTGGAAGAGGTGAAAAGCCTCATGATACTGGATCAATTATACCATCAGTTACCACCAGAAATAAGGCTCCTAGTCAAAAACCGTTCCCCTACATCTGTGCAAGAGGCCGCAGAGATGGCAGATCACTTCGCCTCCAATAGAACTGGCTGGGTGGGGAAAACATCAAGAGAGTTTAAACCCAGACCATATAGTGCTGGCAGAAGGGATGTGGTACCACAGCGAGTGAGTCCTCCAGTAAAATCTGAAGGGCACAGGACACCCCAGAGTGGATCTGTGTACCCTAAAAGTGAGGAGAAATTATGCTACAAATGTGGGAGACCGGGGCACCTACGTTTTCAATGTGAGGTTGCCAACCCCAGTAGTAATCCTGCTCAGACAAGGGCAGTGAAAACAGAGCCCAAGGCTTTAGAAACAGCGAAAAAGGTTCAGTTTTGCCAGATAAACTGGACAGAAGTAACAGACC
Organism: Rhineura floridana; assembly: GCF_030035675.1. Taxonomy (NCBI): domain Eukaryota; kingdom Metazoa; phylum Chordata; class Lepidosauria; order Squamata; family Rhineuridae; genus Rhineura; species Rhineura floridana. Next base: position 20,366,839 of record NC_084493.1, on the reverse strand, counting down.
TTGATTCAAGTCTGAGAGAGGAAGTGAGTGTACAAGGGGCAAATTATTGGGCATTGCTTGATACTGGTGCCACTCAGACATTACTGAGGCCAGATTTAATAAACTCTGAGGTAATATTACCTCAGGAAACTGTGACTATCCAAGGAGTGAGAGGTCAACCAGAAAGTTTGCCTGTGGCCCTGGTGGATATGACTTGGAGAGGCCGAGAGGGCCGATATAAAGTAGGCATTAATGCCCAGCAACAAGAACCAGTAATACTGGGAAGGGATGTAATGGGCGCCCAAGGAAAGATCTATGTAGTGACCAGACAGCAAATTGGCAGAGAAAAAGAAGCCATATTAGGGGGGGCTGAAACAAACAGGGTGGAATCTGTTAACCAGCCTCAGGTCACCATAGCAACCATTAGCAGGCCTGCTGAAGGAGACAAAATGTATCAAGTGGTCTCTGGGGAAGAAGCAGATCAATTCAGGGAAGAGCTGCATAAAGATATAAGTTTGAAGCAGATAAAGGAACAAGCTCTGACCCAACAGATTCCTTTCACTGACAAACTGAGGAATCAAGTTGTGTGTGAGAATGGGATTTTATATAGACTGTGGTTGCCTGCTGAGAGAAAGGGTGAATGTGAACCAGTGAAACAAATGATGGAGGTGGTGAAAAAGAATTTGAGTCAAGCACAGCAGAAGCAAAGTTACTGGTATGACAGAACAGCCAGAGAACATGTGTATAATGTGGGAGATATGGTTATGGCGTTCATACCCAGGAAACATGACAAATTACAGGCTAACTGGGAAGGACCATATACCATCAGAGAAAGGCTTGACACAGTGACGTATGTAATCACCACAGACCAATTAAACAAAAGCAAAGTGGTTCATGTAAATATGTTGAAGCCTTACCATACCAGGGATGCACAGGTGTTGCAAGTTACCTTATTCCCTGAGGGAAGTGGACCTGAACTTCCAGATTTAGTACAGGAAAGCAAAGACAAAGGAGGGGTAGATCAAGTGGAATGGTCAGAGGAGGTGAAGGAGGAAGTAAAAGAAGAGATTCTGAGAGTTTTGAAAACCTATAGGAATCTCTTTAGCAACAAACCTGGCCGAACCAGTATAGTTATACATTCCATTGATACTGGAGATCATGCCCCAATCAGATATGTTCCGTACCGTGTGAATGGGAAAGTTTTGAATGAGATCAAAAAGGAGGTGGAAGATATGCTGGAATTAGGAGTGATCAGGGAATCCATCAGTCCCTGGGCCTCAAGTATTGTCCTGGTTCCGAAAAAAGATGGAACGACAAGGTTTTGCATTGATTATCGGCTAATCAATAAAATTACTGTCCCAGATGCGTATCCTATGCCTAGGGTAGACGCAATGTTAGAGTTATTGGGGGCAGCAACCATTATCTCTACACTAGATCTCTGTAAAGGATTTTGGCAAATGGAACTAGACGAGCAATCCAGAGCCAGAACTGCCTTCAGTACACCAGATGGGTTATATGAGTTTGTGACCTTACCCATGAGACTAAGGAACTCACCAAGTTCATTTCAGAGGCTAATCAATACTGTGTTGCGAGGCATGTCAGATTTTGCAGTGGCCTATATCGATGACGTAGCCATTTTTAGCAAGTCGGTGCCTGAGCATGTCCAACACCTGACAACAGTATTGGAGGCCTTAAGAAAAGCAGGCCTCACAATAAAAGCTAAGAAATGCCAGTTTGGACTAAAGGAAGTAATCTATTTAGGACATAAGGTGGGGAGTGGGAAAATCACCCCCTTATGGAGCAAGGTGGAGGCAATACAAGCGTGGCCGATCCCCTTAACCAAAAAACAAGTAAGGGCATTTCTGGGTGTGGCTGGATTTTATAGGAAGTTTGTGAGAAATTTTGGGGAAATAGCAACCCCCTTGCATGAATTAACAAAGAAGAAGTGTTCTGAGTGTGTGGTATGGACGGATGAATGTCAGAAGGCTTTTGATCTACTGAAGCAAGCCTTGTGCCAAGGACCCATATTAATAGCACCAGACTATGAGGAACCATTCATCGTGGCTACAGATGCGTCGGACCTGGCGCTGGGAGTCGTCTTGCTACAGGAGAGAGAAGGCACCAGACATCCAGTGGCGTACCTGAGTCGCAAGCTGACGCCGAGGGAGAAAAACTATTTGTCGATCCAGAAGGAGTGCCTAGCGGTCATGTGGGGACTGAACAAGTTGCGCCCATACGTGTGGGGACGAAGATTCACAGTGACTACGGATCATCGGGCCTTGTTATGGTTGCAGACTATGAAAAACCATAACACTATGCTGCAGAGGTGGTCCTGGGCCCTACAGGACTATCAAGTGGACTTCCAGTTCATAAAAGGCAAGGACAATGTACTGGCCGATGGACTTTCCAGGCAAGTGGCTGGGACTGCAGTGACGTGACCAGATGAAGGAACAAAAAAGACATTTTCCCCATAGAGACTTTTATTTGTTAACGCGACGTATAAATCCTGGAACAGGAATAATACTCTGCTGTTGTTTAAGGGGGGGGGAAATGTGATGTTCCTATATTAATGTATATATGGTAAGTGTTGTTGTTTTAGAAGATACATGGTAAGTGGAGTGAAAGAGGGGGAGTGAATGGGCAGTAGAATGCGAGATGATTGGCTGAGTGTTTAAAATGGCTGAATGTATAAAAGGAAGAGTGAGAGTGGAATCTGGGGGGGAGAAGAGAAAGAGTGGATTGCTTGGTGGGGTTTGAGAGAGTTGTTTGCCAGGAGAGCGTGGAGAAGGAGGGAGGTGGAGTTCGGATTAGTATTGAGTAAAACCATATGCTTATGTGCCTTAAGAAGAAATCTTGTTAATCTTGTTAGCTTTGTTATCTGTAATAAATACTTAATTTGGTTTACCAAAGGCCTGATCCTTGGCTGGGGTTTCACAGACCAGAAGGGAGGGTAAGGTAATGACGAAGGCTGAAGGGGAACTGTAACAAATGGTGGCAGCGGTGAAGAGAATAACAATACCAGTATTCAGAGTCTCTGGGAATACTAGTATTGGGACGTTACTGGTGGTTGCCTAGCAGGGGGATCTGTTGAGATCTGTGCTAGAGCGGGGAGAGAAACCATAAGAGAGTGCGGTCCGGACTGGTGGAGTCCCTGGTGGTGCCTAGAGACAGGCAGTAACCACGAGCAGGTAGGAACCTGACAGGGAGAGCCAGGGAAGGACGCATCACAAGATCCCACACTGGATTACGATATACAACTTATTAAAACAGGTACAGCTGTTAAAATTACAAAACAAGTAAAGCTATTTCAAATGGAACAGAACAGTATAAATTCATCAACAGGTGGATCCCACAAAACAAGACTTTCAGATATTTGAATACTATATATAGCCTCTTAATAAGCTTTCATCCAGGCTAAACATCTCCAGCTTCTTCAGTCTTTCCTCATAGGACGTGGGTCACATCCACACCATACATTTAAAGCATGTGGCTTCCCAAAAGAATCCTGGGATTTATAGTTTAAGAGTGTTGGGATTTTTAGCTCTCTAAGGGGTATGCCACAGTTCCCAGGATTCGGGGGGGGAATGTCATTTTCATATGTTTAAAATTTATTTATGTATGTGCTCTAAATCTCTAGGCTTCTCACCCTCCTTGTCCTCATCCTTTGGACACATTCCAGTTTGTCGATCTGCTTCTTAAAATGCATTATCCAGAACTGAACCCAGTCCTCCAGGTGAGATCTGACTAGGGATGTCAGAGATGTTAGGTTATTTGTCCCATGTCTGAAACAGAAATCAACGCAGTGAATACAATCAGTAATTACATAAATTATGTAATTAATTCTGTAAATTACATAAGTTATATGATTTCACCACAGCGGACAGTGAGACAAATAAAGTAGGTTTTGGTGGAAGATGAACTGCTGCAGAATGGAAAAAGTGCTGCATGCAACAAATACAGAGCAGAACGGAAAGCAATGCCTTTTTATATCCCTCAGCCTGACCTAAGCAGAATAGAGCAGTACTATTATTTCTTATTATTCATTAAATTTATATCCCGCCCTTCCTCCCAGAAGGAGACCAGGGTGGCAGACAAAACACTAAAAGCACTCTAAAACATCTTAAAAGTAAAAGACTTTAAAACATATTACAACATCTTTAAAAATGTATTAAAACAGAACATCTTAAAAACATATTTATAAAAAACAGCTTTAAAAACGTCTAAAAAGCAATTCTAACACAGATGCAGACTAGAATAAGGTCTCTACTTAAAAGGCTTGTTGAAAGAGGGTGGTCTTCAGTAGGCACTGAAGATAACAGACATGGGGCCTGTCTAATATTTAAGGGGAAGGAATTCCAAAGCATCAATGCCACAACAGTAAAGGTCCATTTCCTATGTTGTGCAAACTGAATCTCTGGATAAGATGGTATCTGCAGGAGGCCCTCGCTTGCAGAGCACAGTGATCGACTGGGTATATAAGGCAATCAGACGATCACATCACTACTTCCCATTATCTGGATGTTAAGCTTCTGTTGATAAAATCTATAATTGTATTAGCCCCTTTTTAAGCTGCTGGTGACATATATTTGCACTGCCAACTCATGTGTAGGTTGTGGTCTACTAAACCCATTTTTCATATCTGAACCAACTGTCACCTATTCTGTATTCATGCATCCAATTCTTTCTACTTAAATGCAGAACTTCACATTTATCTATATTGCCATTCATTTTGCAGTCAGCCCTAGATAGGATACCATATAACAGCTGTGTGAGCCTATGTCTCTTTGAACACTATGGTTCCATGGCTGACCAAAATCATGTACTCTTTGCATAGGTTATTTACAGAGCAGCAGTAGAAATACTGTGATCTAATATATAGGGTAAGAAAGAAACTCACCTTTTCACTTGTTCTAGAAAAAAAATCAAATTAAGAAACCCATAATCATTTTGATAAATGTCTTAAAGAATTTACTCCCCCTGTACCCCCCACCACCAATGCTCTGTAATGTTGTTAACATTTATTATACCATTTCCTGGTTAGCATTTATTGTTCTCTGGTGAATAGGCAAATATTTTCTCCATGTGTATCTCAGCTTTTACAGCTGGCTGGCTGTTAACTCTGAACATGGCTCTGCTTGTGTGCATGAATTTTTTGTAATGAATTAATGTGTTGTTGTTTTTGCAGAAAAGAGGGGGTGATAAACCCCCGAGAGGCAGTCTGAAGGTTTAGATGGAGAGACTGGTCTTCATGCAACTTTATACGCTTGCACAGTAGCAGTCTGCTATGGGTATGGTGCCCCAGTCAGATGACTGGCGATAGCACCAGTGGTCTGCTTGAGAAAGGGGCAGGAATGGGACACTGATTTGAGTCTTCTGATCCTCTCCCCTGCTGCCCCTAAACAGCTGATAGGGGGTTGTTGCTGGTGATGCAGCTGCAGCTGTGTTGCTGGATGTGAGGTCTGGGACCTATGAATTCTTCCAGGCCAGGCTTAGGTCTTCGGTGGAACAACAGCCAGACCCCTGCCTATCTCCCTGCTTGTTCTCTGTTCTCCACCTGCCGATGTGCTCCAGATTGGGTTTTTTTGTCATGCCCAGACCTGCCCGGGACCTGGACATTGACTCCTTAGATGATAACACGTACCTCCTACTGACCAAAGACCTGGGGGAGCAGGCAGGAGCTTCCATTGCCAGCCCTGAAGACCCTGAGATTCTGGGGGAGACCTCCAGAGGGTCCTCTGGAAGGACCCTTGGAGAGGGGGGGTTCCAGTACAGTTGCCAGGAGAAGAGCCCCAAGTGGACTCAGAGAGAGCAGCCAAGCCACCAAGCCAGCCCTCAAGAGTGCAGGTGCCTACAGATCCAAGCCTGGGTCACACGTCAGTAATGAGGTAGATGCCTGAAGCCATGTAACTGAAGCGTAAAGGACTTCTTATGAGTAAGGGCACTCATTTACTATTAATTGAATTTATATCCCACCTTTGCTCCCAAAGGTGCCCAGGGTGGCAAACACATCATCATCATCAACAACAAAAACATTATAGAAACAGTTTAAAACATTCCAAAACCAGGTACAGTTAAAAACATTCTTTCATGCAATAATCTTTGGGTTGCCTCCTTCAGCCATCAAATGCCTGGGAAAACAAGAATGTTTTCAAATTCCTCCTGGAGGTGTATAATGAGGGAGGCCGAACTACCTCACTGGGAAGGGCATTCTACAAGTGGGGAACTGTCACTGAAAAGGCCGTCATGCCAAACAGGAAGATCCAGGCTATACCAGCCTTTAGTTTGAGCCTCCCATTTGTTGGAACAACAAAGATCGAAACTTTTGCCTCACCCTGCCTTAGATTGGGTTTCCTCTGTTGCTGATCCCCTGGACTGTTAGATATTGATGGTACCCCTGTATCTTGTTTGGACTCCTCCATTTTTTTGTGTCTGACCTTTGCTTGTCCTTGACTTTGCTTGTGTGATATCTCCTATTACTTTTGTTTGGTGATATTGTGCGTGGCCATAGCGGACTCTATAGGCTAGCATGGACTATACCACCCTGAACAGGACAGCTTCCCAGTTTGCTGTCCAATGATTGTGCCTCCCTGCCAGCTGGTTCCATCCTCACCCTGGAATGATTTTGAAGTTTCCAGAAACTGGCTTGTGCAACTGACTTTGCCCTTCCACATAGACCCTCTTGTTGATCTGTCTCACCCAACTCAAGCCCAAATCTTGCTAGGACTTAATGATTTAAATACTTTTTCCCGCTCCTGCCTTTCTGCTGGGCAGCAAGCATCCAAGGCAGCTGACAATGGTCACATCCATACTATACATTTAAAGCACATTTAATGCACATTTAAAGCACATACATTCCTCAAAGAATCCTGGGAATTGTAGTATGTGAAGGATGTGCCCATTTCAGTGTCTCATTTTGTCGAGTCTTAAGTTCTGTTTGTCACAGTTTTACATTCATTTGCATTTTTTTAAAAATCAGCATGAATATTCACATGTATTTCTGTGTGCATTGCTCCTAATATATGCATTTTTGCATGCAATTTTGGCTAGCAGCCAAATTTTGGCATTCGTTTTCTGTCACCTGCTAAAGACATTCCTCTTTCAACAACCCTTCTGAAATCTTTATCCCAGTTGGTATCTGTGATGGAACTGAACTGATTTTATATGTGTGCTGTGGTTTAAACTGTTTTATAGTCATAATTGTGTATGTGTGTGTGTGTATGTATGTATACATGTGTGTGTATATATATATATATATATATATATATAAAAGACAGTTTTGAAAGCAACAAACAGAACTTCACTCAAGCTTGCTCTGGATCCCTATAAGGATTCCGTTAATCACTTAAAATATATATAAACGTAATTGTGATTAACCAAACAGAGGTTTTTATTATATTAACAAAACATTTCAGCTTCCACCTTCATCAGCTGCCAACATACAAATGCTGTTACCAAGGTGGCAGTTATAGAGCTTTGAGGATGGAATGCTCAGAGGGGCTTCATTTGCAGAAGCTAAGTAGTGGTGGTACTGGCCTCCAGCTTCAGGCCATGTGGTGCCAATGTGTCCAGAGAGTATATCCAAAAGTTCTCCCTTTTGGTCAATGCTGCTGGATCTGCTGGCATCTCTATCGCTGTTATGGAAAAGTCCAACAGGCTGTGACCCTCGATGTTAAAATGCTTTGAAACTGGTTGCTCCACTTTTTTTGTCAAGATTGCTGACTTGTGGTTCCTGAAGCACGTGCGTAGGTCAGTTGTGGTCTTTCCTACATATTGGATATGACATCCAGGTCTTTTGCACTCCATGATGTAAACTATATTGCAGGACCTGCAGGTGATGTTCTGTTTGATGTAATATGTCCTGCCTGTCCTAGTGCTTGTAAAAGTGGTTGTCTCCCTGAGGTACACACAGGTGATACAGCGTTTGGAGTGACAAGGATGAGACCCTGGATTGGTGATAGGTGGCTTAAGCACAGCTCTCACCAACAGTCTGCGCAAATTAGGTGTTGGCGAAATGCTACAACAGGAGGTCTGCTGATGGGTCTAGCAAGATGTTCAGAGTTTGCCAGCAATGGGTAGCTCTCCCTGATTGCTCAGTGATAGTTAGGAGATGCTGGATGGAAATCTACCACAAACGGAATCCGTTGCTCTCTGTTCTTTGACACCTCAGTATGATGGAGGTTTTCTCTGGACAGAATGGAGGCTCGGTGGATGTTGCAATTGATAACATGTGGAGAATATCCTCTTAGAAGAAGGTGTTCTTTAAGTTCACTGATCCTTCTCTGGTATTTATCTTCAGTGTTGCAAATAAGTTTGATTCTCAGAGCTAAGCTATACGCAATGTTCTTCTTTATATGCCTAGGATGGCAGGATTTCCAGTTTAAATAGGTGTGGGCATCAGTGGGTTTGCTGTAGAGATCAATGGCTATTTTGTTGTTTTCAATGGTGAGAAAGACATCCAGAAAAGGGATATGCGGATTGTCATTTGTACTATTAAATGTAAACTTAATACAGGGATGGATAGAGTTGATGTAATTTTTAAATTGTTCCAAACTCTCTTTACCATTCATCCAGACCATAAAGATGTCGTCAATGTATCGCCACCATATAAGTGGTTTGTTGAGTGCCTTTCTGAGGATCTCCTGTTCCAGTTTACCCATAAAGAGATTGGCATGTGATGGAGCCATGCCAGTCCCCATAGCTGTGCCTTGTAGTTGCAGGTAGTGTTCTCCATTGAATGTAAAGTTGTTACAAGTCAGGACTAGCGTAGCTAAAGTTGTGAGAACCTCTGTTGGAGGATTGTTCATATCTCTGGTGTTAAGGAACTCATTTAAAGCCTGAATCCCATGCATGCAATTGTTTTAACTGTTTTTATATAAATTATTTATATTTATTTATTTATTTATTTATTAAATTTCTATACCGCCCCATAGCCGAAGCTCTCTGAGCGGTTCACAACAAACAAGCAAAACATCAAAATACAATTAAAACCAATATTAAACAATTTAAACACATTAAAACATTAATGTGTTAATTAATTAA